>NC_136426.1:134775028-137643778 GCF_052849685.1 Lactuca virosa | reverse complement strand
CCTCGCAGACACCTGCCTCCCCCTCCTTGCTTCGGATCCAACCCTCGCTACTATATATAGTGGTGGCTGCGAGACCTCCCGGGTAGAATTCCGAAATTTGTCACTTTTCACCCATTTTTCATCTTTTTTATCATTTTGACTTCCCCCAAAGCCCCGGTATCATTTCTAAAGCCCGAAATACGTTCCGAAGTTCCCGAGAAGCCCGGAATACTTATCTTTTTGATTTTGAAGTCCGTCCTTTCGCAGAGCCCGGTTTCTCAATAAAACTCTCGGTTTTATTAGAAACGAACGTTTAGGAAACGAATTGCTGCCCGGTTATCATTAAATCAGGTGAGTGTATAGTCACTTTCATCTTACACATAGATATGAAGTATTTTATATAAAATACGTGATATGTGTATATATGTTGTTTGTTTATTTGAGATGGATGTTGAATGAATGTTTTATACATGTTTAACATGATTTAAAATGTATATATATTTTATCTTCAAATATGTTGGGTAAAACATGGGTAGATAAAGTATGAGGGATAAAAGTACAGTATAGATGTACGTTGGTAGCTATGAATTTAGTACAGTATAGATGTACGTTGGTAGCTACGGATTTAGTATGTTAGCAGCTATGGACTTAGTGCATGTTGTATAAACCTTGGCGACGATGTGACTTCGTGCCTACTTGACATAAATTGTTGAAGGAAAACAATGTTGTCACCCCGGTGTTTGTTTTATTTGACATAAATTGCTGAGGGAAAGCAATGTTGTCATCCAGGTGTTTGTTTTATTTGACATAAATTGCTGAGGGAAAGCAATGTTGTCACCCTGGTGATCGTTTCATTTGACATAAATTGCAGAGGAAAGCAATGTTGTCACCCTATTGGTTGTCTTATTTGACATAAATTGCTGAGGAAAGCAATGTTGTCACCTTATTGGTTGTTTTATGTTAGGTTGTCTTGTTTGACATAATTTGCTGAGGAAAACAAAGTTGTCACCCCGATGGTTGCCTTATTTGACATAAATTGCTGAGGAACCCCCGAAGCAATGTTGTCACCCCTAATGAAAATCCTTAGGCTAGGTCCCTTGTGATAGTTGTTTTAGGGACGTAAGGTGAGGATAACGAGAACGGGTAATTAGGGCTGTTTTTGGTTGATGAAATTAATAAATTATTTGTTGATTGATAAACTTAAAGAGTTTATTATTTATTGTGGGTTGAAAACCCTATATGCTCACCAGGCTTCCAAGCCTGACCCACTCAGCTTTATATATTACAGGTAGTGGACCCCGAGCATAGTCGGATGATGATGATGAGTGATTTTTGGATTATAGGCCAGTAGTTATAAATAATTGTTGTAAGGCTTATAATGTCTTGTTTATGCTTTTGATATGTATCGGAACATGACATCCCGAGGTTTTGATATAAAAGGAAATTATATATTTCTTAAAGAAAGGTTTTGACAAACTTTTATCATGTTTTGTTTTGGGGACCAATTCTGCGACATCTTTTAAAAAGATTTCTCTGATTTTATTTTAAAAAGCATAAATTAAATCGGTCTTTTCTGGCCGAGAAATTAGGGGATGTCACACACAACATAAAGTCAATGAAGTGGGAACATCAAATCTCGAGTCTCAAATCAAAGATGTAACCTCCGTTTTCCAAAATCTAGCCATGGGACAAACTCCACAAGTGATGGTTTGTGGAATATGTGCACCAATGGGACATCCTACGGATATGTGTCCCATTCTCCAAGAAGATACGGAACATGTGAATGCCACGGGAGAATTCCAAAATTACCACAACCAACCATCCGGTCACCAAAATGCATATAATTCAAGTTGGAAGCCAAATCCCAACATGAGCTACAACCCAAGACCATTGCCTCAAAATGCATTGGCTAGACCTTCCTATCCACCACCACAACCTCATTACCAACATCCACAACCACACTATCAACCCAAACCGCACCCTCCACATCATCAATAACAACCTCCTCAATCCCAACCAAGTAGCTCCGGAATGTCTCTTGAAGCATTGTCAAATCCTTAGCCACTAGTACCCAACAATTCCAAAAAAAGACAAGAACTAGTATCTCCAACCTTGAAGCACAAATGGGAGATATAGTTACATCCATAAGCAAGTTGGAGTCCCGTGGAAAATTGCCTTCTCAAACCGAAAATAACCCAAATGTCAATGTGGTGACTTTGAGAAGCGGCAAAGAAACCAGAGAGAGTAGTTCAAAGCAGAAGCCAATGGATGAAGAGGAAGATATAGAAGTCATTCCCATTGAGGATCCCATTGCCAAGAATGCCACACAAGTCGGAGTTCCAAAGAAGACCATTCCCTTAGTGACACCAATAGCCACTCAACCGCCATTCCCCTCTTAACTTGCGACTTCGAAGAAGAACATGGAGGAGAAAGAGATTTTTGACACCTTCCGAAATGTGGAAGTAAACATCCATTTACTTGATGCCATCAATAAAATCCCTAGATATGCAAAATTCTTGAAGGAACTTTGTACCAACAAGAGGAAGTTGAAGGGAAATGAGAAAATCTCAATGAATGAAAATGCATTCGCGGTTTTACAAAGGAAACTTCCACCCAAATGCAAAGATCCTGGAACGTTTACGGTTCCTTGCAAGATTGGGGATGTCACTTTTAGTAGCGCTATGCTTGATCTTGGTGCTTCTATCAATGTCATGCCCTATTCGGTGTATGAATCATTGAATGTCGGACCTTTGAGTGAAACCGGAGTCATAATCTCTCTTGCGGATAAATCGAGTGTCTTTCCTAGAGGTGTTCTAGAAGATGTTTTGGTGCAAGTGAACCAATTGGTCTTCCCAGTGGATTTCTATATGATTGATTTAGAAGAACAAGTGTCCTCCAAGTCGGGTATAATTTTACTTGGGATACCATTTTTGAAGACGGCTAGAACGAAGATTGATGTGTATGCGGGAAACTTAACGATGGAGTTTGATGGGGAAACAATAAGTTTCAATATCTACGATGCTATGAGATATCCTAGTGATGTTTCATCCTTATGCTTTGTTGATGTTGTTGAACCATTGACCCAAGAATTGTTCGAGTTGTCTAATGGTGACATGTTGGAGATGATTTTGAGCAAAGGATTTGATTGTGGGAAATTAGCCAAAAAGTTGAAGCTTTACTCGTTAGACCCGGAAGTTGAAAGATTGGTCAACAATTTAGAGATCAAGAAAACCACTCAATTTAGTGTGAAACAAATTGAATTACCTCAAACTCATACAAGATTGCCACCCTCCCTTGTTCAACCACCGGAGTTGGAATTAAAGGTCCTTCCTCAACACTTGAAGTATGCGTACTTGGGAAACAACAAGACTCTTCCGGTCATCATTTCAACTCACTTGACCGAATGTGAAGAAGAGCAACTCCTCAAGGTGTTAAAAGAGCACAAGGAAGCCATGGGATGGACGATTGCGGATATCAAGGGATTGATCCCCTCCACTTGTATACACAAGATCTTGATGGAGGATGAATGCAAGCCAAGTCGGGACGCACAAAGAAGATTGAACCCGCCTATGATGGAAGTTGTGAAGAAAGAGATATTGAAGGTCCTTGATAATGGAATGATCTATCCAATCTCGGATAGCAAGTGAGTGAGCCCGGTGAAAGTTGTGCCAAAGAATACGGGAATCACGGTGGTCGAGAACAACAAAGGTATGATGGTCCCCACCCGCGTGCAAAACGGGTGGAGAGTATGTATTGACTACCGCAAACTCAATGAAAGCACAAGAAAATATCATTTTTCATTGCCTTTCATTGACCAAATGTTAGAAAGGTTGGCCGGAAAATCTCACTATTGTTGTCTCGACAGGTACTCCGGTTTCCACCAAATCCCGGTGGCACCGGAAGACCAAGAAAAGACAACATTTACATGTCCATTCAACACTTTTGCATACCGAAGAATGCCATTTGGATTGTGTAACGCCCCAGCCACTTTCCAACGTTGTATGGTTAGTATCTTTTCGGAATATGTCGAGAATATAATTGAGGTTTTTATGGATGATTTTACGGTATATGACAACTCCTTTCAAGAATGTTTGACCAATCTCACCAAAATTTTAAAAAGATGCATTGAAACGAATTTGGTTTTAAATTTTGAGAAATGTCGTTTTATGGTGAGTCAAGGTCTTATTTTGGGTCACATTGTGTCAAAGAAAGGAATTGAGGTAGATAAGGTTAAAATTGATGTTATCCAAAGCTTACCCTACCCGACTTGTGTGCGGGAAGTGTTGGATTAATGTCTAAGTCCATAACTATATTTGGTATGTACTTGACCCGACCCGGCATGGTCCATTTGGGTTGCACTTCACCGGCACAATTTATATGGATAGTCTTTTGAGAATAGTATATTTATGATTTATATTAATATATTATAAGTTCTAATATATTAATATGGAATCATATTATTTAAGTAGTATTGATCAAGAATTAATTTAGAATTAATTAAGTGATCAAAAAGAACTAATTAAATATGGACTCTTATATATATGGAATGGGCCAAGTTCATTTAGGTTGGGCTAAGCTTTCATGGATGGTCCATGGAGCTTTTAACCCATGGATCCTATGTAAATGAAAGGTCATGGGTATTAGGGTTTACATGGATGTAACCCTAATCCTCCATAATATATAAAGGGTCCTTGGCTCACAAAATTGACACAAGTGTGTGAAAATAAGAGTGGGCCGATTTTAGTGTGCATACATATTCTCTCAAGTTCTTCCAAGGTGTTTTGGTGATTTGTGATTCCATTTGAGGCTTCCACACTATTGGGGTTAAGCTCTTAAAGCTTGAAGACATCAAGCTACATCAAAAGGTATGTCATCTAACTAGAACTTTGTAGTATAGGTGCTTCATAATATGCTAGTTAGGATGAAACCTTGGAATAGTTAATATTTGCATGTATAATAGAGAAAACATAGATCCAAGGTTTATAGGGTTGCATGTACACCATAGGAGTGTTAGAATGCTCAAAACCCAATAGTGGTATCAGAGCCATGGGTTGTTTTATGTTATATTTATGCAAATGTTTTATTTTCAAGTTGGAAAAAAAAAGGAAAAAAAAACATGACGTTTGTCAAATTTTAAGATAATTACTTGTTTTGTGAAAAACGAATTATTTGTAAAATTTGAATCATTTGTTATATGAGTTGAATTAGGTCAAATTTAGTAAAAGATAAAATGATATGATTATTTTATTAGTTTTAAAAGTTTGATCTAAATGTTTTAAGGAGTTACATATTTTGTCATAAAATTTTGGAGCTCAAAAGTTTTTTTTAAAGTTGTGATCTTAAGGGTTTTTGAAACTTCCATAAGTTATGGATATGAAAGATTTTTTTTAAAAAAAAAAAATTGATTCAAAGTTTTTGTAGAGTTACAAAATTTGGTGTTAATGTTTTAAAGAATTCTATAACTTGTTCTTAAGTTATGGAACATGGAAAGTTTCATCATAAAACACCATTAATTCCATAAGTTATGGAATCCAAAGGTTTTCAAGAATTACAAAACTTGCCCTCAAGTTTTGGAATTTGAGAAAAGTTTTTTATGAAAAAAAGAATTGAATTCTAAAACTCTTGGGTTCATAACTTAAACAATTAATTAAATGGTTTTAATTTTGAGTTTAATAATTGGAATTATGATGTTTTGTTGAATAGTTCAAATTAACTCTTATGGACTTTATTAATAGTTAATTAAAGCGTTTAATTAAAAGAGTATTATTAAATCCATAAATATATGGTTTGAGTTTAATTAAATTAAAAGTCTAGTTTAATTAATAGATTAAACCACAAAGTATTTTAAATGTCTAAAATACACCCTTATACTATTATAATATTAAAAGTTTAATATATTATATGTATAAGAGCAAGTCGTCTTACCATTAGTAGGCCTCATTCACGAAGCCGGTCTATAAGGGGGGTATAAGGTTACTGCCTATAAAATGGCAGTTTAATGGGTGTCCACTCTCACTCACCGCTTCCTTGACCGGTGGAGGGTCGTTAGCCGAACAGGTAGGACAAGGACTATAATTCTCCCTTCATTATAAGTATAATGATAAATACTAAGTAACTAAACACTTATAAATTCCCAATCTTAGTTACCTAGGAAAATGTGAATAAGGTGCTAATCCATGAAATTACACTTTGCACTTTGTTTAAGCTGTTAATGGAGCGTGTGTGGTTAACCGGCACACTAACCTGGACTTAACAAGGTAGGCAAAGGGTAACTTAATGTTTATCATAGTATCGTTGGAGCGTGTGTGGTTAACCGGCACATCGATTGAGGGGTAAATATTAAGGGTACCAAGTATATTTGCATGGTTACTTCACACCTTGTTTTGTGATCGTCGACATCCCAGTCACAAAACCTGAAGGGCACACTCGAGATTGAAACATGTCATTGAAAAGTTCAATGAATCTAAAAAGAATCTAGGAGTTTCAAAACCAATTAAAACCTAATAATACATTTCGTTTATCTTGGTGGAAATTGGTGAATCGTCATTCACCTACCTTCAAATATTTTATAGCTTGGATTACGGCATCCCTCTTCCAAGTTATAAAATAGTTTGTTGGGTCCTAGCCTTAATATATCATATTGGGTGTTATATTAAGGACTTAAATCAACTTTACGTGAATTTCTTCCATTGTTGATGTCTGGTTTAGACAACAATGATCTTCCCAAACCAAGCTTTCCTAATGAATATGACTTCCCGAGTTTGGCTCATGGAAGTCATACTTCTCTTCCTCCACCTCCTCCAATTATTCTCCCTAACCCACAAGTTCAAGGTCACTCAAGCCCTAATGGCAAGCAAGGTTTATGTGTGATCACATCTTAGAGATGAAGTCACATATTGACAAGCCGGGAGAGTTGGGTGTCAAAGTCTTGAGAAAGTTGGATGTTCAATCACTTTCTAAGTCACATAGTGAGTTCCTTTGGGACTACTATGAAACAGACTATGACATGAACCTTAATTATCATATCTATTTGCTTGGTACTGCTGAATCAGCAATGATTTGGAACGATAGTAAAGCAAATTTGATTAGAAGATCAACTTCCCAAAAACTTTATGGACAGTGACAATGGTGACACTGGAAATCCAGAAAAAGCATTCTCTTCCCAATGGAAAGGGATTGGCCATAGTCAACCCGGTTGACCAAATGGTAAAGAGAAAGGCTAAGTCTGAGATAGTCCCATTACCAAAGGGTCCATATGTTTATTTTGCCAAAGGAAGGGGCGTTGATTGCAAAGCTGCCAAATTTACCTAAGGATGTTAAAGTCAATAAGTTTGACTCTACATCAGGTAGAGCCCATTATTTAACTCTGTTAAGTTCTATTCTGAGATCCTCATTACATGATGTGACTGGGTCACATGTTGATGTTTTAAGAATCAAAGAATAGAGAGAAATCTTAAAGGAAGTATATGCTGATTCTGATCGCGAAGGTGGATTTCGATCGCATCAGAATTTTGAGCAGTTGCTTAAGAAGTTATGATATATTGCTAAGGAATAGATAACAACAATTTTCCATGTGGATTGTAAGGATAAGTTTTTCCGCAAAGTTTTAAAATAAAAGAAAATTGTTTAATTTTATTTATTTGAAGTATCCTTACAATGGCATTTGTGGAAAATTGTTGTTTATATGATTCCACTGACAACAATATTGGAAAATGGATTTGATTCTTTCATTTGTGGTAGTGTCTAAATTTACCAAATCAGGAAAGTTCCTCATCGCCCAAGATTCAATTGGACCGAAACTTGGAATCATGCAAGTTGAATAGTATGATGAATGAGAACTTTCAAGCATTGGAAAATCAAGACTAATTACTTGTTCACATGGATGTGTGAGTCAAGTGAAGGACTAAAGGGATCGAGTACACATTCTTGTGCACTGTTCATGTCCACCACAAAGCTCGTTAAGACTATTTGATTTACTAAAGTTTAGTAAATATGTTTATACTTACAAGTTTAAGTATAATTCTGAAACATTGGAAAAGTCTCAATGTATGGCAGAACGAATAGGAAGAATCAAATTAGGCAGAAAGATAAAAGTTTCTCAAATCTGAAAATATGGGAGAGTACTTTAGTATCATGTTTGTGATCATCTTAATGATTTAGAAATCATATCACAATTAGTCCTCTAAAGGTCATCTTAGTGCATTCTTATGACTAAGAAGAGGAGTCATGAATTGTTGAAATGGTTAGATCAGGAAGATGAGTCATACTTCGTTCCAAAACAATTCTTAGAGTCATACTCCAAGATTGTAACTTGAGTGACATATCTTAAAGAAAGGTTTAAAACACTTGTCAAATGTAAGAGTAAAAGTGTCCTACTCTTGTACATTTGAAATTGGTAAGTTGTGATGTTTTGGATAAAACAAAGACCAACTAAGGCCAATTGTGTGAAGTGTTTGTCTTGATAAAGAATCTACACTATCTCTTGAATATTTGGCAAGATAGTCTTATATGTCAAGAGGATAGTGGGAGTCTTAAAGATCCTAAAAAGAATTTCAAGAACTAATCAAGAATAAAACCTGAGGTTCTTCACTAGCACATGACTTGAGGTTTATAACCTATCGTGTTGACATATTATGTGCCCATTCCAGTTAAAGTTGGCTTTGCATAGGAGTTCTGAAAGTTCTCAATTGGTTGCATAACAACTTGGAAGCAATGGCAGGCCCTGTACTGCCAGGTGGCAAGAAGTTAAGATTGCATAAGTTCAGTCCATATGAGTTTGGATTTGTCATTATCCTTGTCTTGTGACTATGGTTTTGACGATTCACATGGATAAGAACACATACACCATAAAATCTAAGGGTCATAAGGTTTCTCTCGGATTCATGAAAATGATGGTGAGGAAACACTTCCACCAAGTAGATTTGAAGCAGATGGCAAAAGGTCTAAACAATTGAGACTATGATTACGGCATCCCTTTTCATAGTTCTGAAATTGTTTAGACACACATGCATGCTATCTAAGGAAAGGTGTATGATTTTGATAAAGTTTTATCAAAGCATCTCGTATCAGAAATTTGAACTTTGGTAAGAAAGTCAATAAAGTATTGATTTCTAGAAGTCCAGCTGATTTCTAAGTACATGTCAAAGCTAGTGGGAGCATAAGTGTTATGCTAATAATCATCATGTTAGTGGGAGCATGATAATTATTGTTAGTGTTGCAAGTTAGCAATGTTAATTATAGAAAACAAAAGTTTCAATTCGTGAGGCTGCAGGGATTGAAAAAGTTGTTTTGCTATAATTAAGAGAGAGGATATACTTCATTTCAGTTCTAAAGGCTTAGATTGAGACCTTAATCATCTCTAGTCAAGAATATATATATGAATTTCATGTTGGATTGGTTCAACTTAAGGAAATTCTATATATTGCGTTCTCAAAATTCGATTATGATTACGGCATCCCTCTTCATAGTCAAATTTTGAAAACATGGCAAATAAAAATATTGTAGCAAAAGACTGGTCTAGAATCATGTCTTTATGTGAGACATCATGAATCGTGTACCATTTGCTTTGGGTACAGGATCGATTGCATGTGCTATAATATTTGTCATTTCTAAATTTTTCCAAATGCCCAAAGGCATTAAGAAGGGAAAAGGTCTAGAATTGGATATGACTAAAATGATTAAGCAATTGTCGAGGACAATCTGAGGTTTACCAAAGATTGGTTGCTCAGGGACAGTTGGAAGTATAGTGCTAATTTTGGAAGGACCATATTGACATATTCTGAAAAGAGGCATCTCTTATTCAGAAGTGATAGTCAAAATGAGAATATGGAGTTGTCTCCATAGGTGGAAGTTATCTGTGTAAGATTAGAAAACTTAATGCAAGAAGCATGTCCAAAGCAATGTACTTTGAATATGAGACTTAGTTTCCATGGAGTTGATCTCCATTGGAATACCTTATAATGAGTGTTGACAAGTCTTTGTGACTTTGTACATATTCATTACAGGAGGGTCAGTGCATATAAGTTTAAAATCTAAACAGATTTCGATAAATGATAGGAATTTGAAATTCTCACATTTTTCGATAAGGATTTGGGAGTGTGAAATTAGAATCATTGAAATTATGTTCAATTGGTTTATTTCACAAAGTAAGGATCATAGACAAACATAGAGTGCATACTTGGTGTATGGCAAAGCTATTGTTTAAGAAAAACATAGTGTACATGCTTGGAGCATGGGACAACTAGTGTTTTTAATTCAAGTATAAAGTTGATAAAACCGAAACAATTAATAATGAGTAATCAGTATGGTGATAAATAAAAGTGTTTATTTATATTCATAGGGTTTGATACCATATTTGATTCATTTATTCTTGTGTTTCACTTTGCATGTTTTGACTTCCAGAATAACTAAGTCGCTCTTCCTGAATGATTAAGTTATTCAAACCATCCACAGTCGGTCATATGTTGGAAGTAGATATGAATCAAGATTGTCATGGGTTGGTTTGTAGAGGTCCAAGTTGGTGGACAAAGTGGTGCTACAACACTCATGAGTGCTCATAAGTTCTGAGTATTGGATTCAACCCGCGCTCATTTGAATCACTTCATGGATTTTATCATGAGTGATCATGAGACGATAATATCTTATATTCTTCAAACCTAGAGATATGAGTTGTTACTATGAGTTGGTTATACACTGATTGCACGAAAACGCATTTGGTAACTCGATGTTATAAAACGTGTCTTTGTGTATGATTCAACAAGTAGTAGAACAAGCCATATGAGTCGAAGTTTATCCATTCCTTTTACCTTCGGGATAAAAGCGATATATGTGGGCTCCTCGATGATTTAGCGATGACACATGTGAGTGCTTGGCCAAGCCATGACTGATTTGATTTGTTCAATCAGTCAGTCATCATAAATCGAAAATCGGGAAACAACAAATGGACAGAGAGAATGATTATAATCCATGTCTCAGTCCATATGATATCTAGAATGGAGGAATATATGATCCCTTATCTAATGGACAAGTCATTGACAAGGTCATAGTTCGACAGCGGCTTTAAGAGATACGATTGCCAGTTAGGTTTTAAAGTCATACTCAATAATATTTTTAGACTTATCCAAGTGGGAGACTGTTGGATTAATGTCTAAGTCCATAACTATATTTGGTATGTACTTGACCCGACCCGGCATGGTCCATTTGGGTTGCACTTCACCGGCACAATTTATATGGATAGTCTTTTGAGAATAGTATATTTATGATTTATATTAATATATTATAAGTTCTAATATATTAATATGGAATCATATTATTTAATTAGTATTGATCAAGAATTAATTTAGAATTAATTAAGTGATCAAAAAGAACTAATTAAATATGGACTCTTATATATATGGAATGGGCCAAGTTCATTTAGGTTGGGCTAAGCTTTCATGGATGGTCCATGGAGCTTTTAACCCATGGATCCTATGTAAATGAAAGGTCATGGGTATTAGGGTTTACATGGATGTAACCCTAATCCTCCATAATATATAAAGGGGTCCTTGGCTCACAAAATTGGCACAAGTGTGTGAAAATAAGAGTGGGCCGATTTTAGTGTGCATACATATTCTCTCAAGTTCTTCCAAGGTGTTTTGGTGATTTGTGATTCCATTTGAGGCTTCCACACTATTGGGGCTAAGCTCTTAAAGCTTGAAGACATCAAGCTACATCAAAAGGTATGTCATCTAACTAGAACTTTGTAGTATAGGTGCTTCATAATATGCTAGTTAGGATGAAACCTTGGAATAGTTAATATTTGCATGTATAATAGAGAAAACATAGATCCACGGTTTATAGGGTTGCATGTACACCATAGGAGTGTTAGAATGCTCAAAACCCAACAGGAAGTTCGTTCTTTTTTGGGCCATGCTGGTTTCTACCGAAGATTCATTAAGGACTTTTCAAAGACAACAAGACTAATGTGTCAACTCTTGCAAAAAGAAGTTGATTTCGAGTTCAATGAGGCGTGCAAGGAAGCTTTCGACAAGCTCAAAGAGTTGCTTACATCCGCTCCTATCATGCAAGCACCAAATTGGGATCTCCCCTTCGAGATCATGTGTGATGCAAGCAACTATGATATAGGCGTCGTTTTGGGTCAAAAGAATGGAGAAGCCTCCCATGTGATCTACTATGCATCGAGAACACTAGACAATGCTCAAAGCAACTACTCTACCACGGAGAAGGAGCTATTGGCCATAGTGTTCGCCTTGGAGAAGTTTAGACAATACCTACTCGGTACCAAAGTCATAGTGTATTCGGATCACGCGACACTCAAGTACTTGATGACAAAGAAAGATGCGAAGCCAAGACTCATCCGGTGGATCCTACTATTGCAAGAATTTGATTTGGAGATTCGGGACAAGAGTGGAAGCGAGAACCTTGTTGTCGACCATCTAAGCCGGATCACTTCAAATGAGACTCCCTTCCCGTTGTGGGACAAGTTTCCGAATGAGCATCTCTTTTCCTTTACTCAATCTACCCCTTGGTATGCCGATATCGTTAACTTTTTGGTCACAAAAAGGTATCCCGACACATTCACGCGTGCTCAAAAAGACAAATTAACAAGTGATGCAAAGTATTACGTGTGGGATGAACCTTATTTGTGGAAACATTGTCCCGATCAAATCATTAGGCGATGTGTGCCCCAACAAGAACATCAATCCATTTTGCAATTTTGTCATGAATTTGCTTGTAGGGGACACTTCAGACCTAGCCGGACCTTGAGAAAGGTCCTTGAGTGTGTACTATGTTGGCCAACCATGTCACGTGATTGTTACTTGTTTTGCAAAAGTTAGGAACGGTGCCAAAGGACGGGGAACATTTCACAAAAGAACCAAATGCCACAAAATCCAATCCTTGTTTGTGAAGTTTTTGATGTATGGGGGATTGATTTTATGGGTCCATTTCCCGTCTTATTTTGCAACGTTTATATCTTGCTCGCGGTTGACTATGTTTCTAAATGGGTTGAGGCCAAAGCCACACGATCGGATGATGCCAAAATGGTTATCGAGTTTTTAAAGTCTAATGTTTTTGTGAGATTTGGTGTGCCTAGGGCTTTGATTAGTGATAGAGGGACACATTTTTGCAATAAGACGATGGAGGCCTTGCTAAGAAAGTACAGTGTGACCCATCGTGTCTCTACCGCCTACCACCCTCAAACGAATGGCCAAGCGGAGGTTTCGAATCGTGAAGTGAAGTCTATTCTTGAGAAAACAGTGAATCCTACAAGAAAAGATTGGAGTTCGAGGCTTGATGATGCCTTGTGGGCCTATTGGACCGCGTACAAGACCCCGATAGGAATGTCCCCATTTAGGTTGGTTTTCGAAAAACCATGTCATCTTCCCGTGGAATTGGAGCACCGTGCATTTTGGGCGGTCAAGCAATGCAACTTCAACATTGATGAGGCGGGAAGGCATAGGAAGCTTCAACTTCAAGAGTTAGAAGAATTGAGAAATGACTCTTATGAAAACTCGAGAATTTACAAGGAGAAAACAAAGCTTTTCCATGACAAGTCCATTACCCGCAGGCATTTTCAGCCAGGGCATAGGGTTTTGCTTTACCATTCGCAATTGAAGTTATTTCCCGGAAAATTGAGGTCAAGATGGATAGGTCCATTTGTTGTGCTAAAAGTCTTTGAGTACGGAGCGGTTAAGATCCAAAGTGAAGAAACGGGGCAAATTTTTAAAGTCAATGGGCATCGTTTGAAACCTTTATATGAAGGTTTTAATGCAAATGTCCTAGATGTCATCCAATTGGATGCCCCGGTATACTGAAATCGAAAGGGAAGGACGTCTCGCCAAAGACGTTAAAGAAGGGCATTTTTGGAAAACTTAAAGTTTTCGTCTTTTCTAATTCCGAATAAATGTCTTAGATAGATCCTTTTTGCACTTAACATTTCTTCTTCTTCCTTGTTGCAGTAAAAAAATGTTGGATTTTAAACCCCGATATTCGTTTTGTTCAAAGGGCGAAAACTGAAAAGTTGCAACAGGATACATGCGGACCGCGTGTACTCGAAGGCGTGTCCGCGTGTATAAACAAACGGACCGCGTGTGGTACCCAAAAACGTCCGCGTCCATTTTCAAAAATCGGGGCTTACAGAACATTTTACGCGGTCCGCATATACTCGAAGAGCCGTCCGCGTGTTTATACAAACGGACCGCGTGTACCCGGAAAGACGACCGCATGAGAAATTGAGCAAATGGACCGTTTTAGGGCACTACACGCAGACCGCGTGTACTCGCAAAAACATCCGCGTGACATGTTGACTATCATTGACCCGGGTTTTGACCATGTTTGACCACGAATTAAACCCAACAAAAGCATCAGCCGACCCTTCTCCTTACCCACTTCCTCTCCTCTTTCTCCAAAATCCATTCAAACTCCTCCACCTTCAACACTAAAACTCAATTTCCCGTCAAACCGTCGGACGAAATTGCGTGAAACCACTGCCATTCTCTCCCATTTTCTGAGCTCTACAAACCCCACCCAAAATCCGGTCTGATCTGTTGTTGTAGTTTCGGGCGCCACCACCACCATCTCGCTACTTTCCGGGCATTTTCCGGCCAACTCCGGCCACCTCTCGCAATTTTGACACCACCATTGTGCTCCTCTTGGTCAAGGCTACAAACCCCACTAAAAATATCCCTCAAATCTCGCCGGAAAATTTTGTCGGAATCTCACGCCATTGCCGGATTTCTCGGGTTTTCGCGGCAAAGTGCTTCTCACGGGGTATTGAGCGAAGCTTTAAGCTTGTGGTGGAGGGTTGCAAGATTTTCTAATCCCGAATTTTCGCGCGCAAATTTTCAACTTTCAAAAGTCGTGATCACCAACGAGTACATTCTTTCCTTAACTTTAATTGACCAATATGCATGTTTTAAAACAACAATTTATATGGTATTGCATCAATTGAGTCTTGATAATGTTTCTTGCATTGATTGTTGAATCATTTTAGAAGTCCATAGGGAGTCGATTGGTGATTTGAATTGAAACATCACTTGTTGGTATTGTTGGTTCGTGTAGTTGTTAGTCTCCTTGCAGGTTGATCATGTCCACATCTAGAAAACGCTCGGCTGCCGCCCGAGGCAAGGCCCCCGCTACCGCTCAAAATGATGAACCCTACATTCCAAGGTTTCGGGATGCAAAGGCAACTGAAAATTACAAGAAGAGTTTGCCTAGGAAGGTTGCCTCCACCAAATTTGTGTGCAAACCCACACTCATTGCATTAGGGTTTCTTGATGGGGTCACTCAACTGTTCTGTAACATCGGGTGGGAAAACCTTCTCGAACTCATAGCATACACTTACGAGCTCCCTAATAGAGAGTTCCTTGCCGACTGCGGGTTAGACAGCGAGAGGAAAAAAGTTGCATTCCAACTTATGCGGGATCGGGCGTACATTGATTTTGCAAGGATAAATGACATCTTGGGCTTACCTTCCTCGAACACATTCACAGTTTTCGACACCTTGCCTGCCGAGTTCAACTACAAGACTTTTTGGACGGAAATCATCGGGGGGATCTTTTCATGTGCCGATCACGATAAGGCAACCTCCATCATTCACCCGTGCCTCCGCATTGCCCATCGTATCTTGGTGTGTACTGTTTTTGCCCGCAAAGAAGTCGGCCAAGTCACAAAAAATGAGCTCTTCTTCCTTTGGTGCATGACGCGACGTGAAAACCCACCGATCCCAGATTTTGCCTCGTTCTTTTTCCACAAATTCGCACTCATGAGAACCAAAGCAACCGGTGATATTTGCATTGGAGGATTTGTCACCGTTTTAGCCCGCGGTCTTGACATTGAGCTTCCGGACGACTATACGCCCGTCGACAACAAATTCTCTTGGATGAGCGGGTTCTCACAAACATGCATCACATCCGTCGTAGGAACAGGGGCAGTTTTACATGGTATTGTCCTCAAGGGGTCGGATAACTCATTCTTCCCGACCCCCGAGTCGCCAACTTCACCTTCCACGATCGCACTCAGTGGTGACTCGCGAGGACCATCATTCAGTCAGTCAATGAGGATGCGCTCCAGGCTCAAGATGATGACGAGATGCATGTAGATGACGAGCCCGGCGATGAGCCCACCCATAGTCCACAACAAGCCCAACCCCAAGCACCTCCCGGCTATTACCCGCTCCCCCCAATTTTTCCGAACAGTTCGAGGCTCTTTGTGTCTCTAACCAAATCATGTCCCAACAGATACACCATATGTGGGGGTGGCACCAATCACAAAACCATTTTGATAACGTTCCACTTCCTCCTCCACATCCATACCCTCCACCCACCCACCCTTATCCACCTCCACCTTACCCCTACCCTTACCCCCAATACCCATATCCACCTCTCGATCCCCCGGTCTAGGTACTTCCACCTCGCCCCAAGCATTGACGACAGTGCTTATTTCTAAGTTTAGGGTGGGGTATTCCCTTTTTCTTTTTGCTTTCTCATGCATTTTAATTTAGGTTGCATAGCATTTTAACCTTAATTTGCATACATTTTTTTTATATATAAAACTCCAAAAAGATTTTATTTTCTTCTTTTTCACTTTTTATTTTTACATGACATTTAGCTTAGGGCATTTGCATTCATGCATTTTTGTTATCTCTTTATCCTCATCTCCGAACATCTTTACTTGAAAGACACGATGCACCTTAAATACATTTCTTTTGGAAACTCACATAACAAATAAGAATCGCTCTTAGGGACGTTCAGTTGTTGCTTCTTCTCTTATATATACGTGGGGAGAGAGTGCAAGTAGTTATGCATATGAATCGACTCATGTAAAGTATGGCATAAGTAGGGGGACAACTTAGCCTCGTGCCGACTAGTCCCTCACTTGAATTTTCCTCACAAGCCGCAATCAAACCCCAAAGAAAGGAATAAAAGCTAGATTTTGCTATTTTGATATCTTTAGTGTCTAACTGTTGCAATTCACATCATATCTCGTTACTTTATGATTTAGACACATTTTTCCCACTTGATCTCGAATTAGCCTTAGTGTAGTTGTGCTCTTTTAGCCTCTTGCTTGGGTTAGACTTAGATTCCGCTTATAGTTGTATATAGTTATGTTTTGTATTTTTATTTTCAGGCTATACTTGTAAAACTCCTGTGGTAAACCAAAAAAGTGAGCCTAAAAAAATAGAAGAAAAAAAAAGAGAGACAACTACCCGTTTTCTAGTTTTGTTTTGTGAATCAAAAGTAATTGTTTTAAAGTGTCGTTTGAAAAATTTTGCATCAAGTTACCAAGAATTTCAATAAAGTCTAGTATTTAAGTTTTTGTACGTGAAATTTCATATGTATCCAATTTGTTTGGAGAAGTCAAATTTTGGATCTTTCGTGAAATTTGAACCTTATGTTTGGTGGTTCTAGTCTTAAGAAGTCTAGTTAATAAAAAAAATGGTTTTGAAAAGTCGGATATTATCGCAATCATAAAATGTGAATGTAGTTATATGTTTTAGGTTTTCCTCTTTGTGTCTTAAGTATTTGTATTTGTAACATGTCTTTGGGGTTTTCGAGTGAAAAAAAGGGGTCGGGCCACGGAGTTGTATCCATTTGTTTGCTTTTGTAGATGTTTAGCCTTTTCCGGATTTTAGCTCATGTAATTTGTTTCTAGTTTGATTTTTTTTCTAGTTAGATATCATTTTTTTGTTGGCAAGTACGATGGCACCCTCTACTCATCGCGTGCTCAACTCTTCACTCTACATGGATCTTATTTTGGTGGAAGCACTTACTCTTCTAGATGATTGTAGTTTGCCAACTTTTGTATATAGCTCGTTCCTTGCCATTTTTGGCCCGAGTTATATTTTTCTAGGTTTTATTTCTTGACGTGGGGTTGAAGTTGTGAGGAGTGAGGAACATTCTAACCGAGGGACACTTTCTTATGGCTTGTGGGCTAGATCGGACCGCGAAACAATGTCACATAAACCATACTAGTGAAGTATGCACGCTCGTTTTGCATCTTGATCAACATGTATCCCTTGTTAGAAAGGTAATAGAGGCTCGTTCCTTAAAGCGATTCATACCCCTAAAAATGGATTATATGTTTTTATTTTAAGGGCGTGTTGTGAATTTCCACCTAAGATGTTCATTCCTTTTTCTTTTTAGGATAGTTCATCCCAAGTTCATTTTAGTCTTGTCTTACTTGAGGACAAGTAAGGTTCAAGCTTGGGGTGATTTGATAGTTTCGTTTTTATTACTTCTTTTCATAGTTTATTTTTAGTTAAAACCATCTCATTCTAGTTAATCTTCATGCATATTTTCTCTTTTTATTATTTTTCTCCTTACCGGGTGCTTTCTAGTCTTTTGAGCTTATTTTGCAGGATTTACTGAAGACTATTTGTTACTGGAGGTATGGAAGGAGTGCGGGATAATTGGAGGCTTGTGGGTTGCTTGTGAACTTGAGGTGGTGCAATTGGGCTCGGTGTCAATATAAGCAAGAAGTGCGTTGGATTTAATCTTTCAACGAGGACTCGAGCTACGGAAGACAAAAGGAGCATTGGACCATCATTGGAGGCTTTGGAATAGCACAATTGGGCTCCCAAGAGTTATACATGTGGGCTGAAATGTGAATGAAAAGATTGGGCTGGAATATATTTTAAATGGGCCAAGTCCCACAATCAGCGAGACCCACGCGGTCCGCGTGGATCCACAAACGGTCCGCGTGGATCGTGCTGAAGTGAATCCGGGCTTTGACTCTTTGACTCTATTTTTGGAAGGTTGGTGGATAGCTTTTGGGGAGCTTTTTGAATCCGGAAATGAGCACCTTTTACTGAGGTTTTGGAGCATTATTCATGATTATCACTTGAAGAACAACTCTTTTTGCTCTCAAGAACACTTGGGAAGAACTTGAAGATTGGGAAGATTGGTGTTATTTCATTTCATCTTGCAGTTAGAACAATGTTTGGTATTTCTAAACTACCTTGTATTTCTTTTATTTTGGCCATGCTTGGCTAAATCCTCATTTGGTTGATTAGGGTTTAATCCCATGGATGATTAGTTGTTTTGAAGACTATTATTACCTTGTGTTTGAAGTTTATGGAAATGTTTTCTAGTTACACATCTTGTTATGTTTGTTTATCTTTGATCATGAGCTTTGATGAATAAACATATATTTTTGTTGATCAATTTCTTGGTTAAGTAATGGATTTTGAAGTTGGTAAGCAACAAATGGTTTCTATGTTTGTTTTCATTACATTTAAACCATGGTAATGTTTCCTCCATAATGATAATGTAAGCATTTGATTATCTTATGGACTTGGTAACTCTTAGAGCTCAAAGCTAATTGATTTTCACAAAATTATATGCTTCATTGATTTTGTGACTTTAATTAAGGGAATGTGTTAGAGCTCCTCTAGCCATTTTAATATCTAAGAAGAGTTGAGGTAATTTGTGCTTATGAATTGCTATAGCCAAGTTAAACCAATTCACAAGTGTTGTTCCTTTTGGTCTAATGATAAGTCAACTATGTCATCCATGTGGTGTATCCCAAAATCAACCAATTTCACTTCATTGAATTTAATCAAATCTTTTACTTGTTTACTTGTCATATTTACATTCTAGCTAGTTTTAATTTTGTCAAACAATCAAAAAGAATTAACCCCCCCCCCCCATTTTACTTTCACTTTTTTTTACAAGTACTTGAGCAAGTGATTTACATAGAGATTTAAATTGAACCAATCTTCGTGGATACGATCCCTTTACCACTATACACTATTTTAGTGTAATATTCAGGGTATTAATTTTGTTGGCCTCGACAACCATCATCTTTCTTGTGACATTGTAGATCTTAAATAAATTTTTAACAGTTTTAATTTAGAAAAACTTATTTCTGCAGAGACAACGGTTACAAGAATATTTAACATAATCTTATAGGCAACATATGCATTTGGAAAAGAACTAATTTTTTAATGTAATTAAGTATATTAATAGTTGTATCATGTTCTAAATATACAACATGTCTTAAAAGTTTTAGTTCATGAAATAAATTTAAACCATTGATATCTAAGCTATCATCATGCTTTAAAGATTTTTCAAGATTTAAACAATGTTCTTTTAAAGTGTTTTCATAAAATGATTTTAATTTTTCTATACTAAATAGAAAACCAAAAATATTTTTGAACTCGTTAAATTGCTCAAATCTATTTTTAAGTGAAGTAATGGCTTTATCTACTATATATAAAAAGTAATCAGTTTTAAATAATTGAACATGAGTTTTAATAGTTTCATTAACACCATTTTCATCATATCGTCTATTTCTTTGAATGATACGTTTTTCACGAAATTCAGGTTTTACGTTCATTTCTAAAGCCAATTCTTTTGCAAAATCTAAAGTCTTTTCAAATTCGTTTTCTCTATATTCTTCAAAGAAACACAAAAGTCCATTTAGTTGATCTATAGCATCATCGATACACATATCATTTGATTGCAATCTTTTACTAACAATGTTAATAGCAAACAAAAGATCATACCAAATAATCATTCCTAATAAAAATTCATAGTTTACAAGTTCATATGTAGCTAAACATTTAGCCTCACTTTTAATTTTTGGAATCTCCACAATTTTTGGATAATTCTAAAAGTGGTTTCCTTAATTGTGGTGTTTGAAATCTAATTGCTTTTACACTTTCTACCCTACTTTCCCAACGAGTTTGCGATGATGATTTAAGTGTTAGGTATGATATATTATCTTGTAATATTTTCCACCTTTTAGTTGATGAAACAAATATCGAATATATACGTTGTATAACTCCAAAAAATTCACTAGCTTTATCACACGAATTAGTCATATCACAAATTACTAAATTTAAACTATGACAACCACACGGAGTGTAGAATGCTCTAGGGTTAATATCTAACAATCGTTTATGTACACCTTGATGTTTTCCTTTCATATTTGATCCATTGTCATAACCTTGACCCCTAAAATCATTTATACATCTAGTCCTATATTTTTAATTTCATCAACTATTGCATCATATAAGCCTTTTCCGGTTGTATTATCTACAATTAAAAATCCTAGAAAGTACTCCTTAACTTCAATTGGATTTGTTGAAAGATCTAAACATCGTAAGATAATTGACATTTGTTCCTTATGACTTGTATCATGAGTACAATCAAGTATTATTGAAAAGTATTTAGCCTCTTTAACTTTTTTAATAATTTTACTTTTAACTTCTTCTCCTAATAAACTAATAAGTTCATTTTGCATTTTGTGTCCAAGATAATTATTGTGAATTTCTTTGTCATTAATTCTCCTAATATGTTCTTGAATAATAAGATCAAATTCCGCAATCATTTCAGTTATAGTTAAAAAATTACCATTATTTTCTTCATAAATCTTTTCATTTGTTCCGTGAATGCTAAATTATTTTTTCCTAATGTTTTCACTACAGCAATGATTCTTATTAACACATTTTTCCAATATTATTTTTCTTTATTTATTTGTTCTTGGATTTGCTTGTCGATTGTTTTATTATTTGTTAATCTAGTTTCTAAGTCAATCCATGACCTCATATTAAGAATGTGTCTGTTACTTGCTTCATGTTTTTTTAGTATACTAGAAATATTGTTTCAATCATTATTACCTTTATGTGCTAATGACCATGTAGATGTATTCACATTAAATAATTTACAACAAAAACAAAAAACTCTACCTACATCTATAGAATAAACCAACCATGTTCGTTCGTATTTTTCTCTATTTGGTATTTTTTTGCATATAAAGAGATGTACTAAAGCTTCGTAAATGTTGATCTTTTGGAAATTTAAAATCATAAATCTTAATATGACCTTTTTCTACGATTAAATCTCTTAAATTAGTACTAATATTATTTCATCTACTTGGATCATATATGTTTAAAGGCTTGTTATCATTTTCACTATTAATTTGTTCGTTATCAATTTCAATATTAACTTGTTCGTTATCAATTTCAATATTAATTTGTTCGTTATCATTTTCACTATTAGTTTGTTCGTTATCAATTTTAATATTAGTTTTTTCATTATCATTTTCAATATTAGTTGGTTCATTACCATTTTCAATATTAGTTGTTTCATGATCATTATTATCAACATTAGCTTGTCCTTGTTCATTATCAACATTAGTTTGTTGTTGTTCATTATCACATTTTTGTTCGTAGTTAAATATTTTAAAAACGACCCTTTTTGTTTATCTATAAAAGCTTCTTCTTGCATTTTTCGTTTCCTTTTTTAGTCACCAGATTCATATTTTCTCTTTGACATGATTATTAATTATTTGATTAATAATAACTATAAGTATAGAAGATATAGATTATGATTATACCGCCCCTGAGATAATGGAAAGCTCAAAAACAATGGAATCAGCCAATCTGGAATCAGTGAACAATGGAATCAGCCAATCAGGAATCAGTGAACAATGGAATCTTCCAATCTGGAATCGAAAATCATAAAATTGAAAAGATTAACAACTTTGATCATTCATGCCATTTGGATAAAGCCAAAAACAATTAAAATACAATTTACATAAATTAATAATAAAACATTGTGTTTTAATAAGAAGACATTACATAACAGGATGTCTAACAAGAATCTCATTCAAAACAAAACCAAATTATGAGACCAAACAACTTAAACTTTTTAGGTAATCGAGTTAAAGGTTATGCGACACCAAAAATCTAAATTAAAAACTTTGTCTATTTTGGATGCAATATTTCTAATGAAATCAATTATATACAATCTAATTGAAATCTCACATGCAATTCCACATGATTCTGTCAAGAATCGGGAACAAAACATTGTCCAATACTATCACATGTTAGTTTATTATGTAAAAAAAATCATTCATTAGATTGCAAAAAAGGTTAATTTATTATGAAAAAAAATCATTCATATGTAGTCTCTTAGTGTCAACATTCCAGGTTGCAATCAATTGGATTAATAACTAGTTAACTACTGATCCTACAAGACTGACTTTGTAAATTCTTTACGTATGTATCGGTTCTTCAGCCCTTTAACAAATGACAGTTCATTGAAAGATCCGTGATTGTGTCATGTCCATTGTGAAAAGTTTAACCCTAATTAATTGGCTATTAACCCCAATTAGATAATCAGAGATAATAGAAAAATCAAAATTGAAAAGTGAAAATACAAGCATTGTAACATCCGGAATTCCCAGGTATATTATTTTAATTATTTATTTTGAGGTTTGCTGAGTGACTCGACGAGTTGGTGTTTCAACTCATCGAGTAGAGTCGCGCCTGGTGACGTGGATTAATGGGACGACTCGACAAGTCTGTAAGCCGACTCGTCGAGTCAGCGCTGCTGAAGGAAACCCTAAATTCTAGGGCCTGAGGCCTATTTAAGGACACTTATAGCCTCCATTTCGTATCACCAGCACCCTTGCACCTTTGAGATAAACCCTAACGTCCATAGTGAGCTTGAGTGGTGAGGATAGCTAATCTTGTGATCATTTTGGCTCATTTCCATGAAGAAGGAGGAAGGTTCATCAAAGATCAAGAAGGGAGGGCCAGTAGATCTACTTCTTCTTCATCTCAAGCTTCAGATCAAGGTAAAAAGCTTTTACCTTTCTTGTGGGATGATTAGATCTCATGTTCTTGAGATTTAGGGCTTGTAACACCTTCTTGATGGGGCTATGGATGCATCAAGCCCCTTTTTGAGTCTAAGCTTCAGATCTGGACCTTATGAGGTCCAGAGAGTCCAAAATTTCAGAGCCATAGTTGATCAACCAAAGAGTTTTGTGTGTTGGAAGCATTAATGGAGTGGTGATGGCATATAGAGCAATATACGTCATGCATGGTCATCAAGATCAAACCTTTGTGTGACTTTTGGACATTAGGAGGCGATTTCTAGAGGTTGGAGTTGCAGATCTTCCCTCTGGTGCCCAAATGAGAAATATGATTGAGTCGACTCGCCGGGTCTATGGGATGACTCGACGAGTCGGACTGGGTTTGTCCCAGCGTTCTTGACCTAGTGATAACTCGTCGAGTTGGGGGTCAACTCGACGAGCTGAGTGAAACCTTAGGAGGACCTCTGAGGATACGAGTGGACTCGTCGAGTCCCATGAGTGCACTCGGCGAGTCAGGTCAACTTTGACTGTTGACTCGTATCAACTTCTATTGACTTTAGGGATGGGTCTAATATGAGAATTTGAGACTATGGAGGGGTAAAATGGTCTTTTATCCATTCCAAGGGTTAGAAAGAGAATAAGAGAACTTTTGGTGTATTTGAGTAAGAGTGGGGTATTGATTAGAGATGCTTATCTAATGTGGTAGGCGGAGGCTAGTTCGGGATTCCCGAGTACGTGTCTATTATTTGCTAGCTACGAGGTGAGTCTTCTCACTATACTTTACCTAGAGTGGTAATTTTTGTGTGACCGGAGGGTCTTATATGTTATTTGGGTTATGTGATATTATGCATCTTGTCTGTGTGATATATGTTATATTACGTATTGCTGAGACCGGACCGGAGGGTCCAACGAGCCATGAGACTGGAAGGTCCTCACTGAGACCGGATCGGAGGGTCCAACGAGCAGTGAGACCAGAGGGTCCAACCAGCCGTGGGACTGGAGGGTCGCACTGAGACACGTTGACCGGAGGGTCTTACAGAGCTATAGCCTCGAGTGGCTAATTATTTTGTGCGTGGTATTTTGGGGAACTCACTAAGCTTCGTGTTTACCGTGTTATGTGTTTCAGGTACTTCCGAGGATCGCGGGAAGGCACCGGCTTGATTGTACACACACACACACATCTGAGCTGGAGTCACATTTATTTTGGATCCTGGATTTGTGATAAACAATTTCTGAAATATGTAATGATATTTGATACTTGAGGTTTTGGAAACAAATGTCACATGAGTTTTATTATGTTTGAAAAATGGAAATTTTGGTTTGAAAATTTACGTCGTTACAAGTTGGTATCAGAGCCTTGGTTTGAGGGATTCGGATGCACCTTCGGGTATGTCTGGACTCAAACTGAGGATTTGAGAAAATTTTCAAGAGAAACGATTTTTATAAAAACGAGTAAGAGTCCTAAGAGAAAAACGAGAAAGAGCGGTGTGTACAATCAGCCAGAGCCTGAACGGTGATTTCCCAAAATGCCCTTACTTTCTATGTTATGAGATATTTATGAGATATTGTGAGATATATTGTGCATGCTAGAGATTAGGATAGGTAGTTCATATTTTAGGACTAGAGTGACCTGATTTGTGATGCCTTAGCCTAGGAGTTACTGCTACATGTGATTTGCTTTGAGTACGAGTATGTAGCAGTGAGGAGCTTATGAGAGGCTTACTAAGAGAGTAGTCTTTGTTCGACGAGATATAGAGTACTGGCGATTTGGGATCCTAGGAGGAGGACTTGGGGTGAATACAGATGCGGTGTGGAAGCTAGTATTGGGCCCGTACTACTGGAAACACCGGGTCAGTGAGCAGTCCAAGTAAGAATCCTTAGGATGAACAAGTAGGGTCGAGCGATCGAGTGTGAGTATACTCGAGCGAGTCTCTGATTATTTTGTGTTGTATTTCAGAGACATCATAGTGGGTATGCGCCACAACCCAGGGGGCAGTGGTACAAGTGACGAGGAGATTCGTAGGATGATCCACGAGGAGGTGGTCGCAGCCATTTGAGAGGCGATACCGGAGATGTTTGGGTCTATTAAGATCACTTTGATTGAGACATTTGACAAGCGATATGCTGCTGTTACCGAGGCGGCTGCCGCTGCTGCCAGGCCACAGGGGGTGACTCGTTGTTGTATCGGGAGTTCAGCAACACGAAGCCACCATAGTTTGATGGGACTCAGGATCCGATTGTTGCGATGAGATGGATTTCTGATATCGAGGGGTGTTTCTACACTTGTTCATGTAAAGAGCACTTGAGGGTACGGTTCGCGCTGAACCAGCTTCGCTTGGGAGCGAAGGACTGGTGGAACAGGAACTCCTGGGCCAACCGTTCCCTCTCCACCGGGGGAACATACTCATCTCGGAACATAGCAGTAAACCTTTCCCAAGTCACGGCAGTGTGCTCCGCAGTAGTAAAATGAGCTGCACAAACTTCCACCAGTGACAGTGATTACGAGGATGTTCCACGAGAGGGCGATGTTCTGCCCTGAGCACGTGTCCACTGAGCAGGCCCGTATGATCCAGTATCTGAGCATATTGAGGAGGGATATACGTGAGTTCGTGGCAAACTCGACTTATCGGACATTTGCTGAGCTTCAGGCAAATGCCTGGAAGAGGGAGATTGAGCTGGAGACTCAGGCCAGGGAGAAGGCGGAGTCTCAGGAGAGGGATAGGCGGTCGGCACAGTCTCAGCCCGCAGATTCGAGACCAGGAGGCCAGAAGGGCCGCACGTGAGGGAAGTGCGGCAAGATTCATGAGGGGACATGTCGATCAGGGACTTGTTACAAGTGTGTCAAGGAGGGGCACATAGCGAGGGATTGCCCCAATGGGTTTCCATTCTGCTTTCACTGCAACCAAACCGGCCATAGGAAGGCCGAGTGTCCCCAGCTCGTCCATGGATCGGCGCAGGGATCTGCACCTGCTGCATTGCGCATTACTGATGGTCGGTCGGTGAAGGCCGAGGCACCGAGAGCCCGTGGGAGAGCATTTCAGCTGACGGAGGAGGAGGTCCGCGCAGCACCTGATGTCGTGGCCGGTATGTGTTCTTTTACTTATTCTATTGTTGAGTTACATTGTGCTTATATTGTAATATTCTTAGGTACTTTTCTTGTGAGTTCTGTACCTGCCCTTGTGTTATTTGACTCGGGTGCGAGTCGATCCTTCATATCATTAGCGTTTAGTCGTCACATCAGCATCCGGCGAGAGGCTTTGATTCGACCTCTGAGAGTTTCCATAGCTGATGAGTGTGCGGTGTTTGCTTCTGATGTGATCCGGGGATGTGTACTCGAGATGTTTGGTGTTGAGTTCCCGATAGATCTGGTACCAATCGCGATGGGTGATGTCTGTGTCATTGTGGGCATAGACTGGTTGAGTCGATTCGGAGCTGTGATCAACTGCGAGCGTCAGTTGGTGACCATACGAGACCCTAGTGGGGGAGTTCTTATAGTGTATCGAGAGGGTACCCAATATGGGTTAACATTTTGCTCGGCTGCCAAAGCAAGACAGAGTCTTCAGCAGGGTTGCAGGGGTTTTGTAGCGTATGTGATGGATACGCGAGTTGCTGTAGAGAGGCCGAGTTCTATCGCTGAGGTTCCGATAGTGAGCGAGTTTTCGGATGTTTTCCCCGAGGAGTTACCGAGTGTGCCTCCCGAAAGGCAGGTGGAGTTCCGGATTGATTTGGTTTTGGGAGCGTCGCCTATCGCCTTGCGCCGCCTGAGATGCAGGAGTTATCCTCACAGCTTCAGGAGCTGTTGGGGAAGGGCTTTATCCGACCAAGCAGCTCGCCGTGGGAAACGCCTATCCTTTTTGTCAAGAAGAAGGATGGATCCGACCGGATGTGTATTGATTACCGGGAGTTGAACAAGCTGACGGTCAAGAACCGTTATCCACTCCCGAGGATCGAAGATCTGTTCGATCAGTTGCAGGGTGCGTCTTGGTTTTCCAAGATCGACTTGAGGTCTGGATATCATCAGATGAGAGTTCGTGAGGAGGATATCCAGAACACGGCCTTTAGGACTCGTTATGGGCATTACGAGTTCGTGGTGATGCCTTTTGGGCTCACCAACGCACCGACAGCGTTCATGGATCTCATGAACCTGGTGTGCAGGCCCATGTTGGATAGATCGGTGATCGTGTTCATCGACGATATTCTTGTGTACTCGAGGTCCAAGGAACAGCATGACGAGCATTTAAGAGAGGTTCTTGGAGTACTGAGATCGGAGAGGCTTTATGCCAAATCCTCCAAGTGTGATTTTTGGTTACGAGTGGTCCAGTTCCTGGGACACCTCGTTAATCAGAATGGGATTTTGGTCGATCCGGCCAAGATTGAGGCCGTTATGAGATGGGAGGTGCCGAGATCCCCCACCGAGATCAGGAGTTTTCTGGGATTGGCCGGCTACTATCGGAGATTTATCAGAGATTTCTCCAAGATTGTCGTCCCCCTCACCAGGTTGACCCGGAAGGGCGTTACTTTTACTTGGGGTCCCGAGCAACAAACCTCATTTAAGACTCTTCGTCAGAGATTGTGCGAAGCCCCAATGTTATCCCTTCCCGAGGGAATGGAGGATTTTGTGGTTTATTGTGATGCATCTATATCCGGGATGGGTGTGGTGCTAATGTAGAGAGGGCACGTGATAGCATATGCATCGAGGCAGTTGAAGCATCATGAGACGAGATATCCCACCCATGACCTAGCGTTGGGGGCGGTGGTGTTCGCCATCAAGATCTGGCGTCACTATTTGTTCGGGGTTCGGTGTACCATATACACAGACCACAAGATCCTGAAGTATCTCATGGATCAGCCCAACCTGAATATGCGACAGAGGAGATGGTTGGATGTGGTGAAAGACTATGACTGTGAGATCCTGTATCATTCGTGTGACAACCATCAAATTTCGGTCAAGTCAAAGTCAAACAAAGTCAACTAGTCAAACCGGTCAACTCCATTAACCCTTGTATGATAGGGTTTACGTTATGTAATCACTGTACAATTCGCTATTTTAATGAGAAAACATCATTTGGAAAGTTCATGTGTTTGATTTTCCTTAGCCTTAACAGTGCTAAACAATGAACCAAAGCGATAAAACACTATTGCACAATCATCGGGATTGTGTAGGACACTAAATCATGGCTTAACGGGGTCTATGGACCTTGCGTTGCGAAGCCGGACACTAAAAAAGATCACAAACGAAACCTCTCGCAATCTCATTCAAACCCTACTCAAGATTACTTGACGCTAATAGGATCGAAACTCATACACTACGATATAAATTGACGTTAATAGCAACATAGTATAGTACAACGTTATAACTATAATCAAATTAAATTATGATACCATATTAAAATCAAATCAAAGTATAATGCTCTAATTAAATTTAAAAGAATCAAACTTGAATGCTATAATTAAACTTCAAATCAAAGTAGATTGTTATAATCAAATAATAACTCATCTTTTATAAAACTCCATTTTTATAAACTTTACATTAAATTTTATAAAACTCTATTTTTATAAACTTTACATTAAATTTTATAAAACTCTTATATTAATTATGTAAAAGATGCTTGTGTTAGTGGGAAATTATGAAGACCACCAAAAGCAAAAAGATTATTCCTATGGTCTCCCACTCACACCTCCCATCCACTTTCCTTTCCTTTTTCTCCCAACACATTATTCTCTTTACCACTTAAACCTTCTCTATTCTTTCTCTCACTCTCAATCTCGAAATTTCCTCCAAGAATACTCATATTCCATCCAAGAACAATCTATTATACTCAAATCTTCATCCCTCTTGAAGCATTCATCAATGTATGTTGTTAAAAGTTTCATATTCATACAAGAAACAAATTAAATCCACCAAAATATCTAAAACTCATTTTATGCATAAACCTGATTTTTCTCAGAATCCCATCAATAAAATAAGAAGTTCTGGAAATTTTCAGAAAATAATTTATTTTTATTGAATTACTATAATTATTGCAATAAAGTAGAGCAATAATTCACATAAAATACTTTTTGCATTCAATAAATTCTGAGAAAATTCTGGGATGACCTGTATACTGATTAAACATGATATATGAAGTTTCATGCATTTATATTACTTTTTACTATTATTTATGATTATATTGATTAATTAATAATGAAATATATAAAAAATACTTCCCATAGTCACAAATATCTTAAACTTATACACTGAGCTCTACATCATGTTATAAAACTATGGTTAATTTTACAGATTTTTTGAGAATCATTTACTATTTTTCCCGAATTTTGTGTTGTTTAATCATTAAAATATTAAATAAATACTAAAACAGTTCAGAAAAATATACAAATTTTACAGTAATTCATATTGTATGAAATAATGATTTCCTAATAATTTCATAATTTTTCAATACTGTTTACTATTTAAAACTATTTTCCTAAGTATTTAAGCATGTAAAAATGCATTTTAATGATTATTTCATATAAATAATTGTTAAAATCTGTAAATAATTATAATTGGGCAAGTTATTATTTTAATAAGAAATTATTAAAATCTGGCCTAAATTGAAAATATAAATTAATTATGCAAAGTAAGTAATTCAATTTAAAATTCATTTAACAAATAAATACCTTAATATTATAATCAAAATGAATTATTGTTAATTCATCTAATATAAGAATATGTGTCTAATTATTTGTATTAATACTCCATTCTCGTTTAGCAGTTCCTAAACCAAAACTATTAATTATATTAGGTTCTAAGCCATTTTGACCCGAATCATCTATCGTACGACACACGCATTTCGTTTTGGGACTAATGTGAGTAATCTACCCCATATTTTATAATTTTCAATACTTTTGGGGCGTATCATGTGGTTCTAATATGTTCCAACTTCATTTTATTATTTTATCACAATTGAGACATTGTTGGGACATTTATACGTGAATCATTAATTGTATAACTATTGTTTGTTTACGCTACATGTACTTGTAGTGCATTATCATTTTTAGTCTAATCTCCATGACTATGTCCGTATTCTTGAGGTACGTTATGGACAATAATAGCGCTATTGGGTTGACCACCCCGCCTTGGGACGCTAAGGTGATTGATCGCACGTGGTTGAGTGTGTATGATGATTAGATGCTCCATCCTATATATATTTATATATATATATATATATATATATATATATATACATATGTATATATAGGGTGAGGACTTATTGTTGTTGTTATCATTTGTTAATCAATTTTTGATTTATAAACCGTTATCTCAAATACAATTGTTTGCCGACTTCAAAAGAAAACAAATTTCCAATTATAAAGGTTTCAACTTCACAATTTTCTCTACTAAAATTAGATTACTCACCAACTCTCGTAGTTGACCTGTTTTTACCCATGATGCAGATTTGAAGAATGAAGTTGATGAAAAATAGGTTGTGCCTTAGAAATCCACAAGACTATTTAAATTTGATGTAATAAATGTTGTTCATATTTGGATTTGTATTTGTATGTTGTGGATCTTGTTTGCATACTTAGTACTTAATTGAATCTAATCATATTATAACATAGTTGTCATGAGACTTTGAACAATATATCACGCCTCGATCGATTCCGACAAGGATCGGGGTGTGACAGATTGGTATCAGAGCCCTTGACTATAGGGAATTAGGTTAATTGCCTTGACCTAGTCTATAGCCTCTAGGGTCCTCTCGTATGCTAGTTTATAAAATGCACACACAACTGCATGCAATTCGCACTTAGAAAATCCTAGGAATACCTTTGTGTGTTAATTGCTCCCTTATGTGCATACGTATTACTCCTGACACTTATACGTGTGCATACACTTGTGAATATTCTCCACTTTCTCTGAAAATCACACACATACTCAAGTTGTTTAACAAAATGTATATACATATATGTATTCCTTATAGCTCATAGGAAATTCAAAGTCATCCACTCTAGTTGGGTAGGATCATAGTAATGGACGCGTAGTAACTGGAAGGGGGAGGTGCCGGTAGCCCGAAAGTCCTGACTAGGTAAGCATTCGTATACATCCCAATCAACCGAGGGACCAATTTGCTTATCTGGGGACCAAAGGCGAGAGTTCCCAAACCTATAGGCCAAAGCGCGTCATTCACATTACTTTTGAGCCATCAAAATACCCGACCTTATCAAACGTATCCGAAAGGATACACTCCAAAATGGCCAACTCATTGGACTATTAAGTTCCCTAATGGGCCTAGAAGTGGGAAAGAAATGTGAAAACTTAGTTTTGTGGGGGCCCACGCAAGTGCTACATGTTTCACATTTAGTAACCATGGAAAGCCCAAAAGGTGCCCAACACTCCTAACCATGACCCAACAAGTGTTTTACAATTATTTTACCCAACAATGTCTAAAAAAAAACTTTATTTCCCTAATCAATTTACAAATAACTCACAAGTCCATATGCGTGTTTCTCATAGTTGACATGTTCCTTGTTTGGTTGTGGACTTAGGGTAGACTCATTAGGATCAATAGTCTAATAAAATTTTAATTACACATAACTGGGGGCATGTCGAGTGAATCTTAGGAGTGGATCAGACATGGAACAAATCACAAGATTATAATCAAGTTATTCCTACTAAATTCATAAGTCTATTTATATAGACCTCTGGTATAGAGTCGTCAGCATAGTCGTGTCGGCAATCTAGAATATAGCTAAATACATAATACAAACTATAATACCCAAATTATACAAAATTTTCTGCATAAAAAATCAATAGACAAACACAATGAAACTAAAAAGGGTATCAATCTATCAAGAGAAAAACACATACAATGTAGATTAAAATCCACTAATTATAACAAAATGGCTAAAAGAAAAGGTAAGGACTAAGGATTGTTAAGTCCTCTCTTCTTATAAATAGCTTTGAAGCAAGCTTGCCTAAACTTCTTTGTTCTTTCTGTCAATTCCATACCTGGAAATTTCTCCATCATCTTCTTGTACCCTGCTAACGTCTCTACCTCCTCCTTTAATCCCAACTCCTAGTTTTTTTAGGTAGATGCAATATATTTTTCGTGTGAGTTCATAAAATTTACAATGAGTTAAGTTTATGTAAATATAAATCAGAAATCGTAGTAAAACAATTGATTCGATGTGGCATATGCCTAGGGCCTATGTTTATGTTATAAAGAAACTAATAATTAAAATTTTAGAAAATACCAAAACTACTTTGGTTACCAAGTGCATGCATACATGCATGAGTAATGTATAGAAGGTTATTATCGTAGTTTACCTTGGCATTTTGAATGAGGGATTGAAGGCTCTTAAGTTTTCTATGAGGCCATCTGTTTATGTTTAGCTCTCTGCATCTTTTCTTCAACAATGTTAACCCTATCCCTAGTTCCTTTGCTGCCATGATTATCGGCATCTCAAAGTACTTCGCTATCTCTTCAAACTCCAATGGTCTCAATCTATTTGCCACCTTCCGGCCACCGTGATCAGTGGTGGCAGCACTAGAACTACCTGTAGCCTCACCACCGGATTTACAGTCTTCACTGAAACTAACCAATGGTAAATTACCATCCTCCCAACAATCCCATAAGCTTATGTCTTTAAGGGGATCCAAATCGTGAAACTCATTTCTAGAAATGATGTTTTGATCTTTGTTAAGTACTGTGGAAACGTTCTGATCGAGCACTTCATGCAATTTTTCCGACAACTCATAATCATGATGGTCGAGCATGTCACCACTGCAAAAATCCAAAAAAAAAAAAAACTCAAGATAATCAAATCCAACACGATGAAAGACTCTTTTTGATCACTACAAATCCAAACCATGTTTTGATCAATATAGACAAAATCACTTTTCTGTGCGAAAGATGGGGTAATGAGTGACGTTTATATATACCTGAAAAGATCTTGATGATCAAAGTACTGAAACCAATCGAGGTCATCTATGGGGTTTTGATGATCTGCAGGTGGATCCATTTGTGAGGGAGAAGTTAAAAGTTGCGGTAAGAATGTGATGATTTATATAAGTGAAGTGGGAGAAGTAATTAATAACAAATAAAGAGGAAATGAATATATATGGTCTTTGAATTGTAACCTTCTTCTTCAATTCACACACATATACGTATATGTTGCCGCAAATTATGACTTATGTGCCTCATGCATTTAATACATCACATGCCTACCGCATATTCTTGACTTTGAAGCTACATACCAGTTTCAAATTTCCCAAGTAGCACACTTTTCATTAGAAAGTACTTCAAGTCTTCACACATGAACCAGTTAGAAAGTACTCCAAGTCTTCACACACGAACCAATTAGAAAGTACTCCAAGTCTTCACACATGCAAATTATGACTTGTGTGTCGCTATAGGTAACTAATAAAATTTTATTTTTTAATCCCTTAAATATCAGTACAAGCTTCTAACCTCGACGTTTAAATTCAAAATTTCTTTTTATTACTAAAACTAGCATCGATTCAAGTATATAAACCATGAATCTTGAGAACACGGCAAAACCCAAATAAGTCTTATCATCTATGTAAAAAAAAACTCAGGGTTTTTACTAGTAAATCTATCAGTGGCGGAGCTTGAACAATTAACTTGGGGGGGGGGGGGGGGCGAAAATATTATAAACTGAAATTAAAATTAAAAAAAAAACAGATTGTTTTCTACAAATAAACACCAAAAACACCTAGAAAAAGAATTACAACTCAGCCCGACAACCTTTAATGTCTTTAAAAACAGATTATGAATGATATATTAGTAAGCAGACAACAATTTCTCTTTCAATGTTTTCATCTTTCCCATGATTATATCTAGAAAAATCAAAATGAAGGAACAATTGATCTAATCAAAACAAAATCAAATTCAAAATTAGAACAATAACCAATAACTCATTTAACAATAACCAAATCAATCTTTGTTGTCACTTTTCAGTTTTGTTTGAAGCTGACAAGCTGTTAAGCATAACCAAATCAATAACCAAATCTATAAGTTCATAACTTATAAATCAAATTGGCAAATCGCCAAATCGCAAATGACAGCCAAATTAAAAGGAAACTCAGTAAGACAGTAGTAACGCATAAATAGGCAACAAATTGACAGAAAACAGCAGCAGCAGTGTAATACGCCAACACCAACAATCAACAATCTTACAATCAGAAAAGAAAGAACATCTGAACAGGATTTGAGTCTCGGGATTACATACCTGATTTCTGTGAAGTGAGAATGGGGACTTGGGCACTTGGCGATGGCGATTGGCGAGAGTGAGACCAGGCGACTGACTTGGCGAGACAGCGACAAACGAACAGCAGGCGAGATAGGCAGCGAATTGGGAAAATGGGGATGAATCGATTTTGATTTCTTGATACCGCTTGGTCTCTTGGAGAATTGGGAGTATTGGACCATTCTGATTAGGAATCGGGAGGGGCCAAAGCCCAAGTTTGAAGATAGCAGTCTTATAACTATTTTATTTTGAACTACAATTCCTACTTCTAGCCCAATAATACTACGCCCCTGGAATCTATGAGGGCTAGTGTAAACATTATGGTCATATATCATTAAGATTCTATGGACTTAGAATGTGTGATTCCGCCTCATTCCCTGTTCCTTGTTTGGTTGTGGGCTTAAGGCGGGGTCACCCATCCAAAATGCCCTTGCAATCTTAAAGATATACGACTAGTTTACGTCAATCGACTATAAAAGAACTTGTAGAACTTATAATGCAAATTTCATCAAAATTTGTTGAAACATTCGTAATGATGGAACTCGCTAACTACGTTATAAAATATTCATAGTGGTAATACCAAGGATAAAACAGGGAGTATAAAAGCACACATAGAATACTCTATCATCCCAAAACAATAAACTCCTTTTAAATTGACTCAGTTCAAGTTACAATAAGAAATTTCCAAGGTCATCATGTGACATCAGGAGGGTTGTTCCTCACCATAATCAATTTCTTGTACTACGAAAAGTTTTCCACATCTTTTTCCAAACTCTTGAAGTCCCAATCAAAATGCAAATTTCGGGACGAAATTCCCTCTAACGGGGGGATGATGTGACAACCATCAAATTTCGGTCAAGTCAAAGTCAAACAAAGTCAACTAGTCAAACCGGTCAACTCCATTAACCCTTGTATGATAGGGTTTACGTTATGTAATCACTGTACAATTCGCTATTTTAATGAGAAAACATCATTTGAAAAGTTCATGTGTTTGATTTTCCTTAGCCTTAACAGTGCTAAACAATGAACCAAAACGATAAAACACTATTGCACAATCATCGGGATTGTGTAGGACACTAAATCATGGCTTAACGGGGTCTATGGACCTTGCGTTGCGAAGCCGGACACTCAAAAAGATCACAAACGAAACCTCTCGCAATCTCATTCAAACCCTACTCAAGATTACTTGACGCTAATAGGATCGAAACTCATACACTACGATATAAATTGACGTTAATAGCAACATAGTATAGTACAACGTTATAACTATAATCAAATTAAATTATGATACCATATTAAAATCAAATCAAAGTATAATGCTCTAATTAAATTTAAAAGAATCAAACTTGAATGCTATAATTAAACTTCAAATCAAAGTAGATTGTTATAATCAAATAATAACTCATCTTTTATAAAACTCCATTTTTATAAACTTTACATTAAATTTTATAAAACTCTATTTTTATAAACTTTACATTAAATTTTATAAAACTCTTATATTAATTATGTAAAAGATGCTTGTGTTAGTGGGAAATTATGAAGACCACCAAAAGCAAAAAGATTATTCCTATGGTCTCCCACTCACACCTCTCATCCACTTTCCTTTCCTTTTTCTCCCAACACATTATTCTCTTTACCACTTAAACCTTCTCTATTCTTTCTCTCACTCTCAATCTCGAAATTTCCTCCAAGAATACTCATATTCCATCCAAGAACAATCTATTATACTCAAATCTTCATCCCTCTTGAAGCATTCATCAAGGTATGTTGTTAAAAGTTTCATATTCATACAAGAAACAAATTAAATCCACCAAAATATCTAAAACTCATTTTATGCATAAACCTGATTTTTCTCAGAATCCCATCAATAAAATAAGAAGTTCTGGAAATTTTCAGAAAATAATTTATTTTTATTGAATTACTATAATTATTGCAATAAAGTAGGGAAATAATTCACATAAAATACTTTTTGCATTCAATAAATTCTGAGAAAATTCTGGGATGGCCTGTATACTGATTAAACATGATATATAAAGTTTCATGCATTTATATTACTTTTTACTATTATTTATGATTTTATTGATTAATTAATAATGAAATATATAAAAAATACTTCCCATAGTCACAAATATCTTAAACTTATACAATGAGCTCTACATCATGTTATAAAACTATGGTTAATTTTACAGATTTTTTGAGAATCATTTACTATTTTTCCCGAATTTTGTGTTGTTTAATCATTAAAATATTAAATAAATACTAAAACAGTTCAGAAAAATATACAAATTTTACAGTAATTCATATTGTATGAAATAATGATTTCCTAATAATTTCATAATTTTTCAATACTGTTTACTATTTAAAACTATTTTCCTAAGTATTTAAACATGTAAAAATACATTTTAATGATTATTTCATATAAATAATTGTTAAAATCTGTAAATAATTATAATTGGGCAAGTTATTATTTTAATAAGAAATTATTAAAATCTGGCCTAAATTGAAAATATAAATTAATTATGCAAAGTAAGTAATTCAATTTAAAATTCATTTAACAAATAAATACCTTAATATTATAATCAAAATGAATTATTGTTAATTCATCTAATATAAGAATATGTGTCTAATTATTTGTATTAATACTCCATTCTCGTTTAGCAGTTCCTAAACCAAAACTATTAATTATATTAGGTTCTACGTCATTTTGACCCGAATCGCCTATCGTACGACACACGCATTTCGTTTTGGGACTAATGTGAGTAATCTACCCCATATTTTATAATTTTCAATACTTTTGGGGTGTATCATGTGGTTCTAATATGTTCCAACTTCATTTTATTGTTTTATCACAATTGAGACATTGTTGGGACATTTATACGTGAATCATTAATTGTATAACTATTGTTTGTTTACGCTACATGTACTTGTAGTGCATTATCATTTTTAGTCTAATCTCCATGACTATGCCCGTATTCTTGAGGTACGTTATGGACAATAATAGCGCTATTGGGTTGACCACCCCGCCTTGGGACGCTAAGGTGATTGATCGCACGTGGTTGAGTGTGTATGATGATTAGATGCTCCATCCTATATATATTTATATATATACATATGTATATATAGGGTGAGGACTTATTGTTGTTGTTATCATTTGTTAATCAATTTTTGATTTATAAACCGTTATCTCAAATACAATTGTTTGCCGACTTCAAAAGAAAACAAATTTCCAATTATAAAGGTTTCAACTTCACAATTTTCTCTACTAAAATTAGATTACTCACCAACTCTCGTAGTTGACCTGTTTTTACCCATGATGCAGATTTGAAGAATGAAGTTGATGAAAAATAGGTTGTGCCTTAGAAATCCACAAGACTATTTAAATTTGATGTAATAAATGTTGTTCATATTTGGATTTGTATTTGTATGTTGTGGATCTTGTTTGCATACTTAGTACTTAATTGAATCTAATCATATTATAACATAGTTGTCATGAGACTTTGAACAATATATCACGCCTCGATCGATTCCGACAAGGATCGGGGTGTGACAATTCGGGCAAGGCTAACGTGGTAGCCGACACCCTGAGCCGCAGAGCAGAGGGTGCCCCGATCCGATATGTGTGTATGAGGATGGCAGTGATGACTCCTGTCTTGGATACCATTCAAGAGGACCAGGCGGAGGCCGTGAGACTGGAGAACCGCAAGAGGGAGTGGGTGATTGGGCAGGTGTCCGAGTTTGTGACAGATAGCCGAGGGCGGATTTGGGTGCCCTATACGGGTGGAGCTCGGCGTATACTGATGGAGGAGGCGCATAGATCCAGATTCTCGATCCATCCAGTAGCCACTAAGATGTATTTGGACCTGAAGAGAGATTACTGGTGGCCCTATATAAAGAGGGATGTTGCTTGGGTAGTTGATAGGATCTTGACCTGCCGTCGAGTCAAGGCAGAACACCAGCGTCCACACGGTCCATTGCAACCGCTGGAGATTCCCCAGTGGAAGTGGGAGCAGATCTCGATGGACTTTATCACCAAGTTACCAAGGACTGCACGTGGAGTTGACGCGATTTGGGTGATTGTGTATCGACTGACGAAGAGTTCTCACTTCCTTGCTATTAGTGAGAGCTCTTATGCGGATAGATTGGCCGAAATTTATGTGAGGGACATGGTAGCTCGGCATGGAGTGCCGACCTCGATAGTGTCAGATCGAGACGTGCGTTTTACTTCCAGATTCTGGAAGAAGTTTCATGAGGAGTTGGGTACCCGGTTACACTTCAGTACCGCGTACCATCCGCAGACAGACGGGCAAAGCGAGCGAACTATTCAGACGCTGGAGGACATGCTGCGTGCATGTGTTATGGATTTCGGAGGAAGTTGGGAAACTTATTTGCCCTTGGCTGAGTTTTCTTACAACAACAATTATCATTCGAGTATTGGTATGCCTCCCTTTGAGCTTCTTTATAGGAGAAAGTGTCAGACTCCTATTTGTTGGGGAGAGGTGGGGCAGCGAGTGATGGGTGGCACTGAGATAGTGCAGAAGACGACTGAGCAAATTCAGCAGGTCAGACAGAGGTTACTAACGGCCCAGAGTCGCCAAAAGAGTTATGCGGATAAGCGACGATCCGAGCTGGAATTCCAGGTCGGGGATTTTGTACTCCTGAATGTATCCCCTTGGAAAGGGGTGATCCGATTCATGAAACGGGGCAGGCAGGGGCCCCAATACATCGGTCCTTTCAGAGTGACCGCTAGAGTGGGTAGGGTAGCATACCAGTTGGAGCTACCTGCAGAGTTGAGTCAGATTCATAACACCTTCCACGTGTCCCAGTTGAGGAAGTGTGTGACCGATGAGACGAAAATAGTACCATTGGAGGACATTCAGTTAGATGTGAGCCTGAATTATATTGAGAGACCGATCGCGATTTTAGATCGAAAGGTGAAGGTTCTGAGGAACAAGGAAGTGCCCCTGGTTCAGGTCCAATGGCAACACCGGAGGGGGTCCGATTTGACTTGGGAGTCGGAGTCAGAGATGCGGGAGAAGCATCCTGAATTATTTGCGGAGCATAACTTCGAGGACGAAGTCTGATTCTAGTGGGGGAGAATTGTAACATCCGGAATTCCCATGTATATTATTTTAATTATTTATTTTGAGGTTTGCTGAGTGACTCGATGAGTTGGTGTTTCAACTCGTCGAGTAGAGTCGCGCCTGGTGACGTGGATTAATGGGACGACTCGACGAGTCTGTGAGCCAACTCGTCGAGTCAGCGCTGCTGAAGGAAACCCTAAATTATAGGGCCTGAGGCCTATTTAAGGACACTTATAGCCTCCATTTCGTATCACCAGCACCCTTGCACCTTTGAGAGAAACCCTAACGTCCATAGTGAGCTTGAGTGGTGAGGATAGCTAATCTTGTGATCATTTTGGCTCATTTACTTGAAGAAGGAGGAAGGTTCATCAAAGATCAAGAAGGGAGGGCCAGTAGATCTACTTCTTCTTCATCTCAAGCTTCATATCAAGGTAAAAAGCTTTTACCTTTCTTGTGGGATGATTAGATCTCATGTTCTTGAGATTTAGGGCTTGTAACACCTTCTTGATGGGGCTATGGATGCATCAAGCCCCTTTTTGAGTCTAGGCTTCAGATCTGGACCTTGTGAGGTCCAGAGAGTCCAAAATTTTAGAGCCATGGTTGATCAACCAAAGAGTTTTGTGTGTTGGGAGCATTAATGGAGCGGTGATGGCATATAGAGCAATATATGTCATGCATGGTCATCAAGATCAAACCTTTACGTGACTTTTGGACATTAGGAGGCTAGATCTAGAGGTTGGAGTTGCAGATCTGCCCTATGGTGCCCAAATGAGAAATGTGATTGAGTCGACTCGCCAGGTCTACGGGATGACTCGACGAGTAGGACTGGGTTTGTCCCAACGTTCTTGACCCATTGATAACTCGTTGAGTTGGGGGTCAACTCGACGAGCTGAGTGAAACCTTAGGAGGACCTCTGAGGATAAGAGTGGACTCGGCGAGTCAGGTCAACTTTGATTGTTGACTCGTATCGACTTCTATTGACTTTAGGGATGGGTCTAATATGAGCATTTGAGACTATGGAGGGGTAAAATGGTCTTTTATCCATTCCAAGGGTTAGAAAGAGAATAAGAGAACTTTTGGTGTATTTGAGTAAGAGTGGGGTATTGATTAGAGATGCTTATCTAATGTGGTAGGCGGAGGCTAGTTCGGGATTCCCGAGTACGTGTCTATTACTTGCTAGCTACGAAGTAAGTCTTCTCACTATACTTTACCTAGAGTGGTAATTTTTGTGTGACCGGAGGGTCTTATATGTTATTTGGGTTGTGTGATATTATGCATCTTGTCTGTGTGATATATGCGATATTACGTATTGCTGAGACCGGATCGGAGGGTCCAACGAGCAGTGAGACCAGAGGGTCCTCACAGAGACCGGACCAAAGGGTCCAATGAGTCGTGGGACTGGAGGGTCCCACTGAGACACATTGACCGGAGGGTCTTACAGAGCTATAGCCTCGAGTGGCTAATTATTTTATGCGTGGTATTTTGGGGAACTCACTAAGCTTCGTGTTTACCATGTTATGTGTTTCAGGTACTTCCGAGGATCGCGGGAAGGCACCGGCTTGATTGTACACACACACACACACATCTGAGTTGGAGTTACATTTATTTTGGATCCTGGATTTGTGATAAACAATTTCTGAAATATGTAATGATATTTGATACTTGAGGTTTTGGAAGCAAATGTGACATGAATTTTATTATGTTTGAAAAATGAAAATTTTGGTTTGAAAATTTACGTCGTTACAAGCAGATTACCGTTTCAATGACATCATAATAGCAGAAGATCATCAAATCAATGATTTTTGAGCAATGGAGAAACCGAGAATAAAGAAGGAAGAAGAACTGAAGTCTGAAGAGTGAAGAACAACAGCGTGCAACGATTCAACGAGACAACGACTCAAAAGAAGAGTAGATTAGTAGAAGAAACGATTGGAGAAGGCCTAGAATCAAGAACGAGAATGGAGAAAAAGAACAGAAGTTTAATCGTCGTATGTACTCGTCGCTTGAAGAATCGATCAGCACTACGCGTGATTTTCAAAAGTTTAAGCCCCACCTTTACTCATTAAATAATAAGGCCAGCCCTGCCGCCACCACCACCACTACCATCTCTGACACTAACCGACCCTACGACTGCCACCTCCCTTACCTCTACTATCGCCACATCTGCCACCAACCACCATAATCACATATGATTAATCACTTTGTGAACATACTTATATGTGTGATCATTTATGATTAGACTGTTGGGTTTTGATACGATATAAAAGTTTGTTTTTCACAAAAATCGGCAACGGAAGACTTTAAAAATAACAAGTTTATTTTTAGTTCATAACAAAACCGAACCATCATGGATCCATTTATAGAGTTTAGAATGAAATAAAACCAACCATATGATGTTTTAGAGATAACCTTTGAAGCCTTTCAACCCACTTGGTTTTGGGGTGTTGATGAAGATGTAAAGATCAAAGAGCATGATCATCTCTACAAGTATCCACCATCAAGAGTAAGGCACCATGAAATGCTAGTTTTCTTCTTGTATGACTTTGATCTTCAAGCCTTAAGTGCTTAAACGATTAAGCACTAAAGGGAAACACAAAGTGAACACCAAAATGCAAGCACCATCTTCAAGAGATGGAGAGAGAGGTCTCTCTTGGTGCTCACGGTTTTTGGGAGAGAAAAAGGAGAAGAAGATTAACAAAAGAACTAGCCAAAATGAATCCCCAAGACTCTTCTTATATACACCATGTAAAGAAACACGTTTTGATTATAATACTCTAAAGTATTATAAAGCAAAAAGTCAAAGGGGACAAGGCATGGATTATAATACTCTAAAGTATTGTAAAGCATAAAGTAAAAAGGGACAAGTGTGGGAATGAAGACAAAAATTGTCTCCAACTCTTTTAACAATGGTAGAGTAAGTTTTTAACTTATCTATGGTTAACCAAAAGGTCCAAAAACTTTGTACATGACTTATTATATGATATCATATCATATAATAACTAGTTTGTTCTTTCTTTCATTATTATTTTCATAAAACAATAATTATTCTTTAATTAAATACAAGAGTTGAATTTTTTTATTAATATCAAATACTTAATAAATATTCAATAAGTGTCAACCTGATAAAGGTGTGACCCTATAGGATCATATATTATTAGCCATATCACTCAATAATGATTCTTGGGCATATAGATTCAACAATCTCCCACTTGCACAAGATTCATTAAAGACTAATATAGACAGTAGTTGACGTCTAGCAACGGGCTACTACCCCTAGCAATATATGAAGGGTGCCATCTCATAAACATCCATTTCCAGGAGCTCTAAGCTATAATTGTTACTAAAGGTGTGGTATCAAATTTTCCTTTGTCTCAGACATCATGTTAAACATGAGATATGGATCGCGATCAATCTCATTTAGTGTTCAACTTTTAGTAAGGCCTTAGTTGTCTAGCTCTCAACGAATAAGAGGGACAAATTCCATCTTGACTACATACGCCTATCAATGTAGTTCATGTCATACCCAACGATGGCCCTTATGACTAACTTTTACAGAACAATGTTAAACCATGTCAAAGCACAACAATTCCTACACTTCAAGTCCCAAATATGTATCTCAGTTCTAAGAATACAAAGATACAACCTTGATCAAAAAATCACTGATGACTACGATCCATAAAATGATTTTGATGCGGGTCTGTTCCAATACTTATTCTCCTAATCAAGTACCTATGAAGTTGGTAGCAACTCTTGCTATTTTCATCTCCATGAAAATCAACCAATCCATTCATATTAGTCTTTCCTCATAGCTGCTCCCACAACTATGAACGACTATGGACATTTAGAATAACCTAGTTATTTAAGGATTAAACATGCTAATATAGAACACAACAATTATTTAATGAAAGACTCATATCCAATATATCAATCATTACAATATATGTTGCTTGTACCATTCCAATATCCAAATACTAAGGGGTTGTTTGATTGTTACTGACTCAGTTAGATCTGACTGAGTCAGAGTCTGACTGGTTCTGAAGCTCTGACTGTATTTTCCTCTGACTGGAACTATGTTGTTTGATTATGCATCTGCCTGACCATGTCGACTACTAAAAATGACTCAGTTGACCCGACTCGCCGAGTTGGGTCGTCAACTCGTCGAGTCCCTATCTCTTCAACTGTCCTCCTCCACGTCCCTACTCGTCGAGTTTAGCAATGACTCGACGAGTTCTCCTTCTAACACAACCTCAGATGAACCTTCATCCTACTCGCCGAGCGGTATGAACACTCGTCGAGTCCGTCTTCATCCTAAGAACACGTCCTGTCCTCGACTCGCCGAGTTGTATGAACAACTCGTCGAGTTCATCTTCAAGGGTTGGGAGATTGCCTTGGACTCGTCGAGTCTGTTCTAGCACTCGTCGAGTCCCATGAACTCCAGGTCTAAAATGAAGTCTAATGCGTTGGGTCACTCTTTCTGTCCTGCTACAACCCTACTAACACCCAACTGAGTCCTTTTGACCCTCAACAGATATGGGGCTCAAAGCCTTGGACTCGCCGAGTCCCAAGAACGGACTCGCCGAGTCGGTAACGTCCATACCCTAAATCCTCGATTTATGATGTACAACTCATGACCAAAAGATAGATATGGGCTCCTACAATCGCTCTAGCACGTAAAGTTACAAAACTTTACGTGCATGCATGGGACTTTGAGTCCAAAAGGTCCTAAAACAAGCTCTTGGGTATGGAGTCTTTCTTGGGTGTAAAAGCACCCACTTTCTGCCTTGTGACCCCTTTAAGGACCTAGATCCGAAGCCTTGTCCCCAACCACGCTTGCATTCATGGTTGGCTACCTAAAATGGCTTATAAAAGCCCTAAATCTCCACAAAATGGGATCTAGAAAATGAACAAGCAAGTTAGCAACTTTATACCTTCTGAGGACTGAAAATGAAGCACAAACTCGAACCCCTCTGGTCTCCTCTTGTTTCCTCAAGCCTTTCTCCTTCCTTCTTAAGACTATCAACACCAAAATCCACCAAAATGGCTTAGATTGCTTCAACAACGGCTAGGGTTTTCTATAGAGGGTTTATGGGAGCATAAAGGGAAAATGGAGGCTGTATAAGGTTGTTTAAATAGGGTGCAAACCCTCAGATTAGGGTTTTGTCCAGACAGAGCCTACTCGTCGAGTCCGGGACCCGACTCGACGAGTCCATCACTTAAATCCCGCGTCTCATCCCGCTTCTACTCGGCGAGTTGGGACTTCAACTCGCCGAGTCCCAGGCCAAAAATGCAACATTACTTAAATAAAATACATACCAGGAAACAGGTGCTACACCTCGGGATTTCATGTTCCGATACAGATCAAAAGCATAAACAAGACATTATAAGCCTTACAACAGTTGTTTATAACTACTGGCCTATAATCCAAAAATCACTCATCATCATCATCTGACTATGCTCGGGGTCCACTACCTGTAATATATAAAGCTGAGTGGGGTCAGGCTTGGAAGCCTGGTGAGCATATAGGGTTTTCAACCCACAATAAATAATAAACTCTTCAAGTTTATCAATCAACAAATAATTTATTCAATTCATCAACCAAAAACAACCCTAATTACCCATTCTTGTTATCCTCACCTTACGTCCCTAAAACAACTATCACAAGGGACCTAGCCTAAGGATTTTCATTAGGGGTGACAACATTGCTTCGGGGGTTCCTCAGCAATTTATGTCAAATAAGGCAACCATCGGGGTGACAACACTGCTTTCCTCAGCAATTTATGTAAAACAAGACAACCTAACATAAAACAACCAATAAGGTGACAACATTGCTTTCCTCAGCAATTTATGTCAAATAAAACAACTAATAGGGTGACAACATTGCTTTCCTCCGCAATTTATGTCAAATAAGGCAAACATCGGGGTGACAACATTGCTTTTCCCTCAGCAATTTATGTCAAATAAAACGAACACCGGGGTGACAACATTGCTTTCCCTCAGCAATTTATGTCAAATAAAACAAACACCGGGATGACAACATTGCTTTCCCTCAACAATTTATGTCAAATAAAACAAACACCTGGATGACAACATTGCTTTTCCCTCAGCAATTTATGTCAAATAAAACAATCAATAAGGTGACAACATTGCTTTCTTCAGCAATTTATGTCAAGTAAGACAACCTGACATAAAACAATCAATATGGTGACAACATTGCTTTCCTCAACAATTTATGTCAAATAAAACAACCAACGTGGTGACAACACTCTGAGATTATTCAACCCTGATCACATGTGACGTGACGTATTCACCCAATGGCTAACTCCCATCACTCAGAGTCCTACATAGCACAAAGCAAGCAACATTCGGACACAGGAAACTACTCAAGTAAATCTATTCTCATAATGAGAAACTATACTAGCATACAATGCTAAGCTCATACTATCAGGCATAACCTAAACAGACTATCCTACTACTGTCTACTCAATACTAGCATGTAATTCTCATAAAGCTGAAACACATATAGCAGGCACATAAGGCATCCTCCTAGATCCTTAGTCCTATTCTAGCATGTTGTTCTACTGAAACTGAAACTGATATTCATAACATAAACTTGTATGGGTAATTTAGGAGTACTTACTTGTATGGGTAATTTGGGAGTACTTAGTTAGTGTGTGTGTTTAGTTTTGGATTAAAGCATTGTAATTTTAATTAGCAAAAGAACAATGAAAAAAGAACCAAACCACCACCGTGAGGTGGTGGCCGCCGCCGTGAGCCGCCATTGACCACCACTACCCGAGGTGGTAGTGGGCGGTGCCCGACTAGTGAAACCCTAATGGGCTTAAAGATTTATTTTTGGGCCTATTGGTTTATGATTGGGTGAGAAACCCTAATTAGGGTTTAGAAAACCCTAATATTGGATTATGGGCCTTGGACTTATCGGGACCCACATTTGGGCCATTGGAATTGGACTATGTATTAAGCCCAATCACACCACATGATTTATCTAGTAGAATGATGGACTTAATGGATTAAGTCCTTAATGGGTTAAGTGAGAAACACTTAACCCTCATTGTCATTTTATGTGAAACCCTAATTTCACTTGGGCCTTAAGTTGGGCCTTTATACTGGGATTTGGTGATTGGACTATTAATGGGCTTTCCAAGAATAAGTAATGGATTAAATAATTTTATGGGTTTTAGGATAAGGCCCATGTGAGAGTCTTGGGCCCAATTTGGAAAATTGGGCCATAGATGGGCCATAAATGGGCCTTTATGATTATGTGATATTGGGCCATGGGAATACCAAGTGTTTGGACTAGAATAATTCGATGAGCCTTAAGGAAAGACCATATAGGGGTCTCGGCCCAATTTGGAAAATTAGGCCATATGTTGGGCTTTAGTCCATTGGTTGACTACTGGGCCTTTGGAGTGTGAGTTGGACCTTGGGCTTGGAATCTAATTATTAATTGGGTGTTGTTTGATGTTGACAGCTCGGGAATCTATCAACCAGTAACTGGAGTTTTATCTGCGGGACTTCAGCAGTGTGAGGTGAGTTTTTCTCACTATACTCAAGGGTCTAAGGCACCAAGGCCGGCCCTTTTGGATTGTTATCCTAATATGTTAGGCTAGTATGATCTGTTAGATTAATATCCTGGTAGATAGGATGGTATTATGCTATAATGATCTGTTAGATCTGTATCCTGGTAGATAGGATGATATTATGTTATGATGCTATTATGCTATTGTGATATGTTAGATCAATATCCTGGTAGATAGGATGTTATATGTTATTATGACCCGTTAGATCAGTATCCTGGTAGATAGGGTGTTATATGTTGCTATGATCCGTTAAATCAGTATCCTGCTAGATAGGATGTTACTATGTTGTTATGATCTGTTAGATCGGTTTGTCTGTCTATAGACTGTTATGTGATTAGCTGAAATACGTGCACATGTTTGACTAGTGGTTGAGGCTTATCTGCTTTGTGCGAGAGCGAACAGACCTGGGCATTCCAACCCGATGGTTGTGGACCGTGAGTATTCCATCCCGAGGATGATAGGACTCGTAGTATGTGGGCATTCCAACCTGTTGGTTGTGGGCCTGGGGTATTCCATCTCGATGATGATTGGACCCATTCTATGTTGGCATTCTAACCGGATGGTTGAGGGCCTGGGGTATTCCAACCCGATGGTTGACTGGACCCGTAGTATGCTCTTTGTGATTATATGTGTATTGTTGTGTGTATTGGTATTTTAGGGGAACTCACTAGCTCTGTGCTTACGGTTTCAGTTTATTGTTTCAGGTGCTTCAGATGACTTGGCAAGGCGAAGGCGTGACCTTACACATCCTCGTGTTTTGGACTTATGGTTTCTGAGATACTCTGATATTAAACTATTTTGAAAATTTTTGTAATAACTAATGGATTTTGGATGATTGAAAAAGTTTTAAATTTGCTTGATTTTTATGGGTGTTACAATGTCGACTACATATAAGATTAGGAATTTTACTGCGCTCCCACTAGCTTTATAGAAATACAATTCATCTTGAATTATAATTAAATTACACTATGTAATTTACCTTATAAGAAAGAAGATTCTTACTTTGAGATGTTAGCTTAAATCTGAAAAAAATTCATTAATGTATGTTTTATCCTTTGAAAACTCACTTATTCTTTATATTCACAATACATCGATGAATATTAATCAAGCCCATACTTGATAATCATACATGAATGCATCTCTATGTGTTCTATTAGTTTCTGATCAACCATTGAACAGATTCAACAACAGTTGAAAACTTGCTAGTTTCAAACTATGATGCATTTAGTTTGTGGATCTTTAGCTCTTAAAGTTCCATATTGCTCCCACTTAGAAAAAGAACTTTCTAAGTACTTGTCTTCTGGAATGACAATTAGTGGGATTAGTAGAAACTTCATCCTAAACAATCATTTATGATAATCTACGTAAATGTAGTTAGTAGATGCTAGAGTGGTTATGCTTATTGTCTAACACAAGCCCTAAAACTCCATACCTTTCAGATAAGGATAAACCATTACATCCTTAGTCTAATGAAAAGTATTCAATCTACTTGTTTGGTTGGAAAATATATACAGTAAGCATAATTCCAAAAATCATATAAAGCAAATAGTTCCTTTTAAAAACATCATATAATAGACTGCAAGTTCTATGTTATACTATTCAAAAACTTATACTATCGACATTTAACCAGTGGCCAGGTGATCCTATCCCACCAGAGAATTCGAAGGCTACCTCGAACATCAAAAGATAGATCCAAGCGACCAGGTGATCCTGTGCCACAAAAACCATACTAATGACGAGTTTGTGTTTTTTACGGAATGAGTTGTGAATCCATTCCACAACTCTTAAGATGTTCCAAGAAGACTTGGTCTACAAAAATAACTCATTTTCTTTATCACAAGGAAGGTTTAATGATAGTCTCATTAAGTTGTGTTTCAATCTTCACTATGAAACAATTTTGAGCGAATCAAAAGTTTCAACAATAACGAATAAAAGTCATCAGTGAAATTGATTAAGTATTTGTCACCAAATCTATTCATGGATTGAAAAAGGTTACATACATCACTTATGTATAATTCTTTGTTAAGCCTTTTTTTCTTTAACTACTAATAGATAAAGACACTTGTGTATCATTTTTCCATATAAATAGGATTCACATATATCTAATGAATCATGCTCATTTGCCTTCAAAATTCCATCCTTTTGATGTTGGTATATGTGCTTCATATTTATATAGTCATAATTATTATGACATAGATAAGTTTGAATCAAATATCATTTGATTATTTAGGTGTCATGCTCAGAACTATGAATTCAATGAAAGCTTATAGATTTACTTCATAAATGACATTATGATAAAATATTCTTTAACACATAATATATCGTTTCAGATCATGAATGTGAACATCCATTAAACGATATGTAAATCTAGCTTTATTCATAAATCTACAATTGTTACATGTTCCAATAAGAATAGGTACAAAACATCTATTGTTTAAATAAAGACTATAACAACACTTGTTATATCTTCAATACGAAATACCATTCGTTTGTAATCAGTTGATTATTTCTTCCAATCATCAACACATAATACCAATTATTAGTGTCACATTCAGTATTACATACTCAAGTGAATGATGGAAAAATAAATAGTTCTATCATATAGATATCTGAAGTCTTGTCCAAGTCAGACTTCCTCAGCTCGATGAGATTAGGGGAGCAATTCTCTATTAGTGTCCAATTTCTTCGACAATATAAACAACACAAGTCATTTGGTCCTTTCTTGATTTTTGGGTTTATGTTGTATATCCCTTAACTGAACTATGAGTCTATTTGAGTGCACAATCTCTTAGACTTCCATTATTCAATGTTTGAACAGACTTAAAACTATTTCTAGTGTTCTGATTGAATATATGCTTTACTTGATGAGACATCTAATATGTTTCATAATTATCCAAGACTTTCTGCAAGTCATGGTTAATTTCTTCAGTATGATGTGAGACACATCATCATCATCACAATAATACTTTCATCAAAGTATCATGATCAGACTAACTGGTTGCAAAGGTTACTCAGGTATGAGATATTTCAGTATATATAATTTCTATTTATCTTAAAGGTAGAACCTCAAGATATTATACCAGTCATAGAAATTATAACCATCAAATGTTACTGTCTCTTGAAACTCAAAAAGAAAGAGATTTTGCAGGGCGTAAAATTATTAACAGTTATCAACAGAATTTAACAAAATTTCATTAAGTATTTTCAATATTTAGTATTTAAAAATTAATATCTTATATTGTTTCTTAAAACATTATTTTATTAAAGTCTAGGATCCAAGCAACGAAACAAGTAAATGGTTAGGTGACCTTTATCCCATAAACTTAATCAAACTCGGTAGGCAGTGATTACCAATTGCATACGATATGTAACTCCAAGATTATGGGATCCTAAACAACTATTGCTTAGTTTGGCATGTTTATCCCATCTATGCCTCTAACCTCTCATACTTAGGTGACATTTATCACACAAGATTCCGATCATGTCATCCTACTTGAAACAACTTGTAGCATTGTAACTAACCAGTAACAATGTGACCCTTTAGAAACCAGAGACTACAAAACTACCCCGAACATCAAAATCCAATCCTAGGCCCGGGTGACCCCGTGACATTAAAACCATCAAATGATAATAAGTGCTCTTCAAAAGGACGTCAATGACTTTCATTTTTAGAAAAGGGTTTATATATGTTTTACTTTTATAGTTTATAAAAACATGGTCTCATGAATATTGCATGCATCCAACAATTCATGTACCCTTTTGTAAAATTCATATTACTTGTTATGAGGTTCCTTTGGTGCCAAATAAAACTCCATTTTATTTTCCATTAACCGCGATCAATTATAAACTAAAATCCGGTATTTTAAAGTTTAGTCGTAGATCGGTTTTAAGAACCGGTAATAGTCTTAATAAAACTTTATTTTATACTTAAGACTTGGAGTTTTGGATGAGTTATAAAATCACTATTTTAAATCTCCTTTTTAACAATAAAAAACTTATGACTTCATGAATTTATAGAATAAACGCATTTTATCTTATCAACTCAATTTTATGCATCTTATGATAAAAGTCATATTTTGATAAACCAAAACTTGGGTGATGATACTTATGTTTTAAATCTTATTTAGCATGCATAAAATATAATATTAACATGTTGCGTTATGTTTAAAACACCAATATCATATATTAAGTTGGACGCAAAAAAAATAATAACTACTTTTATTATTTGCCGTTATTATAAACCGATTTTAGTATTTTTAATAAAACTCATTATTTATTATAAAGATATTGAGTTTATATAAAGTTTAAACATCTTTTAAACCATTTCAAATATTTTAAACTTGGGTATTTATAAGTTTTACAATGAAACTATTTTCAACAAAATTGAGTTTTAACCGGTAAACTGGTAACCGGTAACCGGTAAAACGTTTTATAAATATCCATTTATAAACATCTTATGTTATATTTTAAATATTTTTTACTCAAACTCCAAGTGATATTATCTTATGAAAAAATGTTATTTGACATGTAAAAACCATTTTCATACATAAAACACAACATGCATTAATCATAAAATAAACATCACAAGCATGCATTATAATGTGTATAAACCAAGTCATGTCTAGTAATAATTTTTGTGAGCCATCACAATAATTATTAAGTATTTCCTAAAGGACTTAAGGGTCACTTAAAAAGGTCTTCAAGGTGGTAATTTTTTTTATCATGTTACATTTAAAGTAAATACAACTAGTCTAACTAATTTATTACATCAAATCAACAAATGAAAAATACATATTTATCTATTACATCTTATGAATAAATAAATATCAACCAAAAACAACACAAAGGTACAAATGGCTTGTTTATACACAACGACATATCAAATATTACAACAAACAACTTTTTTTTTTTCCAAGACAACTTTTATATAACCAAAATGCATGAAAAATGGTTATATATAAAAATAAACAATTTTAACCAAGAAGTTGCCAAAGAAGACAAATATGGATTTTTCTTAACAAAAAGAAATGCATGCTTGTTTTCCAAAAACCAAAGATTGTTAAACATAAAAAATCATTCTAACATATAAAAGATGACTCTGATACCACTGTTGGGTTTTGATACGATATAAAACTTTGTTTTTCATAAAAACCGACAACGGAAGACTTTAAAAATAACAAGTTTATTTTTAGTTCATAACAAAACCGAACCATCATGGATCCATTTATAAAGGTTATAATGAAATAAAACCAACCATATGATGTTTTAGAGATAACATTTGAAGCCTTTGAACCCACTTGGTTTTGGGGTGTTGATGAAGATGTAATGATCAAAGAACATGATCATCTCTACAAGTATCCACCATCAAGAGTAAGGCACCATAATATGCTAGTTTCCTTCTTGTATGACTTTGATCTTCAGGCCTTAAGTGCTTGAACAATTAAGCACTAAAGGGAAACACAAAGTGAACACCAAAATACAAGCACCATCTTCAAGAGATGGAGATAGAGGTCTCTCTTGGTGCTCACGGTTTTTGGGAGAGAAAAGGGAGAAGAAGATGAACAAAAGAACGAGCTAAAATGAATCCCCAAGACTCTTCTTATATACACCATGTAAAGAAACACCTTTTGATTATAATACTCTAGAGTATTATAAAGCAAAAATTCAAAGAAACAAGGCATGGATTATAATACTCTAAAGTATTATAAAGCATAAAGTAACAAGAGATAAGTGTGAGAATGAAGACAAAAATTATATCCAACTCTTTTAACAATGGTAGAGGAGTCATGAATTGTTGAAATGGATCGAGTACACATTCTTGTTCACATGGATGTGTGAGTCAAGTGAAGGACTAAAGGGATCGAGTACACATTCTTGTGCACTGGTCATGTCCACCACAAAGCTCGTTAAGACTATTTGATTTACTAAAGTTTAGTAAATATGTTTATACTTACAAGTTTAAGTATAATTCTGAAACATTGGAAAAGTCTCAATGTATGGCAGAACGAATAGGAAGAATCAAATTAGGCAGAAACATAAAAGTTTCTCAAATATGAAAATATGGGAGAGTACTTTAGTATCATGTTTGTGATCATCTTAATGATTTAGAAATCATATCACAATTAGTCCTCTAAAGGTCATCTTAGTGCATTCTTATGACTAAGAAGAGGAGTCATGAATTGTTGAAATGGTTAGATCAGGAAGATGAGTCATACTTCGTTCCAAAACAATTCTTAGAGTCATACTCCAAGATTGTAACTTGAGTGACATATCTTAAAGAAAGGTTTAAAACACTTGTCAAATGTAAGAGTAAAAGTGTCCTACTCTTGTACATTTGAAATTGGTAAGTTGTGATGTTTTGGATAAAACAAAGACCAACTAAGGCCAATTGTGCGAAGTGTTTGTCTTGATAAAGAATCTGCACTATCTCTTGAATATTTGGCAAGATAGTCTTATATGTCAAGAGGATAGTGGGAGTCTTAAAGTTCCTAAAAAGAATTTCAAGAACTAATCAACAATAAAACCTGAGGTTCTTCACTAGCACACGACTTGTGGTTTATAACCTATCGTGTTGACATATTTTGTGCCCATTCCAGTTAAAGTTGGCTTTGCATAGGAGTTCTGAAAGTTCTCAATTGGTTGCATAACAACTTGGAAGCAATGGCAGGCCCTGTACTGCCAGGTGGCAAGAAGTTAAGATTGCATAAGTTCAGTCCATATGAGTTTGGATTTGTCATTATCCTTGTCTTGTGACTATGGTTTTGACGATTCACATGGATAAGAACACATACACCATAAAATATAAGGGTCATAAGGTTTCTCTCGGATTCATGAAAATGATGGTGAGGAAACACTTCCACCAAGTAGATTTGAAGCAGATGGCAAAAGGTCTAAACAATTGAGACTATGATTACGACATCCCTTTTCATAGTTCTGAAATTGTTTAGACACACATGCATGCTATCTAAGGAAAGGTGTATGATTTTGATAAAGTTTTATCAAAGCATCTCATATCAGAAATCTGAACTTTGGTAAGAAAGTCAATAAAGTATTGATTTCTAGAAGTCCAGCTGATTTCTGAGTACATGTCAAAGCTAGTGGGAGCATAAGTGTTATGCTAATAATCATCATGTAAGTGGGAGCATGATAATTATTGTTAGTGTTGCAAGTTAGCAATGTTAATTATAGAAAACAAAAGTTTCAATTCGTGAGGCTGCAGGGATTGAAAAAGTTGTTTTGCTATAATTAAGGGAGAGGATATACTTCATTTCAGTTATAAAGGCTTAGATTGAGACCTTAATCATCTTTAGTCAAGAATATATATATGAATTTCATGTTGGATTGGTTCAACTTAAGGAAATTCTATATATTGCGTTCTCAAAATTCGATTATGATTACGGCATCCCTCTTCATAGTCAAATTTTGAAAACATGGCAAATAAAAATATTGTAGCAACAGACTGGTCTAGAATCATGTCTTTATGTGAGACATCATGAATCGTGTACCATTTGCTTTGGGTACAGGATCGATTGCATGTGCTATAATATTTGTCATTTCTAAATTTTTCCAAATTCCCAGAGGCATTAAGAAGGGAAAAGGTCTAGAATTGGACATGACTAAAATGATTAAGCAATTGTCGAGGACAATCTGAGGTTTACCAAAGATTGGTTGCTCAGGGACAGTTGGAAGTATAGTGCTAATTTTGGAAGGACCATATTGACATATTCTGAAAAGAGACATCTCTTATTCAGAAGTGATAGTCAAAATGAGAATATGGAGTTGTCTCCATAGGTGGAAGTTATCTGTGTAAGATTAGAAAACTTAATGCAAGAAGCATGTCCAAAGCAATGTACTTTGAATATGAGACTTAGTTTCCATGGAGTTGATCTCCATTGGAATACCTTATAATGAGTGTTGACAAGTCTTTGTGACTTTGTATATATTCATTACAGGAGGGTCAGTGCATATAAGTTTAAAATCTAAACAGATTTCGATAAATGATAGGAATTTGAAATTCTCACATTTTTCGATAAGGATTTGGGAGTGTGAAATTAGAATCATTGAAATTATGTTCAATTGGTTTATTTCACAAAGTAAGGATCATAGACAAACATAGAGTGCATACTTGGTGTATGGCAAAGCTATTGTTTAAGAAAAACATAGTGTACATGCTTGGAGCATGGGACAACTAGTGTTTTTAATTCAAGTATAAAGTTGATAAAACCGAAACAATGAATAATGAGTAATCAGTATGGTGATAAATAAAAGTGTTTATTTATATTCATAGGGTTTGATACCATATTTGATTCATTTATTCTTGTGTTTCACTTTGCATGTTTTGACTTCCAGAATAACTAAGTCGCTCTTCCTGAATGATTAAGTTATTCAAACCATCCACAGTCGGTCATATGTTGGAAGTAGCTATGAATCAAGACTGTCATGGGTTGGTTTGTAGAGGTCCAAGTTGGTGGACAAAGTGGTGCTACAACACTCATGAGTGCTCATAAGTTCTGAGTATTGGATTCAACCCACGCTCATTTGAATCACTTCATGGATTTTATCACGAGTGATCATGAGACGATAATATCTTATATTCTTCAAACCTAGAGATATGAGTTGTTACTATGAGTTGGTTATACATTGATTGCACGAAAACGCATTGGTAACTCGATGTTATAAAATGTGCCTTTGTGTATGATTCAACAAGTAGTAGAACAAGCCATATGAGTCGAAGTTTATCCATTCCTTTTACCTTCGGGATAAAAGCGATATATGTGGGCCCCTCGATGATTTAGCGATGACACATGTGAGTGCTTGGCCAAGCCAGGACTGATTTGATTTGTTCAATCAGTCAGTCATCATAAATCGAAAATCGGGAAACAACAAATGGACAGAGAGAATGATTATAATCCATGTCTCAGTCCATATGATATCTAAAATGGAGGAATATATGATCCCTTATCTAATGGACAAGTCATTGACTAGGTCAGAGTTCGACAACGGCTTTAAGAGCTACGATTGCCAGTTAGGTTTTGGAGTCATACACAATAATAGTTTTAGACTTATCCAAGTGGGAGACTGTTGGATTAATGTCTAAGTCCATAACTATAATTGGTATGTACTTGACCCGACTTGGCATGGTCCATTTGGGTTGCACTTCACCAGAATAATTTATATGGATAGTCTTTTGAGAATAGTATGTTTTATGATTTATATTAATATATTATAAGTTCTAATCTGTTAATATGGAATCATATTATTTAATTAGTATTGATCAAGAATTAATTTAGTGGTCAAAAGGAACTAATTAAATATGGACTCTTATATATATATATATATATATATATATATATATATATATATATATATATATATATATATATATATATGGAGTTAGGTTGGGCTAAGCTTTCATGGATAGTCCATGGAGTTTTTAACCCATGGATCCTATAGAAATGAAAGGTCATGGGTATTAGGGTTTACATGGATGTAACCCTAATCCTCCATAATATATAAAGGGGTCCTTGGCTCACAAAAAGTACACTAGTGTGTGAAAAAAAGTGTGGGCCGATTTTAGTGAGCATACATATTCTCTCAAGATCTTCCAAGGTGTTTTGGTGATTTGTGATTCCATTTGAGGCTTCCACACTATTGGGGCTAAGCTCTTAAAGCTTGAATACATCAAGCTACATCAAAAGGTATGTCATCTAACTAGAACTTTGTAGTATAGGTGCTTCATAATATGCTAGTTAGGATGAAACCAAGGAATAGTTAATATTTGCATGTATAATAGAGAAAACAGAGATCCAAGGTTTATAGGGTTGCATGTACACCATAAGAGTGTTAGAATGCTCGAAACCTTGCACCCTTGCCATCCTTTCCTGGTGCGCGCCCGCCAGCCTTGCCTAGTGCGCGCCCGCCAGCCTCGCCCGGCTCCTCCAGGCGGGGCTCGCCCAACTCCTTGCTAGCTGGGCCTGAATTGGGCTGGCCCAAGGCCTGACCTAATTGTCCCCTATATAATGAACACTACCTCCTCCATGAAGGAGGACTTTTTCCCGAGGCTCTTCCCCATGGCTCAGCCGCCACTACACTCCGACGGGGTGGCTCAGCTGCCACCCGCCGCCGTCAGCCACCATACACCACCACTAGCACCAAGATGGTTCCCTCCAGCTATGGAGAACCATCTCAGATCTTCTAGCTGATCTAACTTGACCGTCGGAGCCCGCTCCCGGGGCACAGTCCCTGGGTCGGCTCTAACGGGTTTGCACTGTGATGTCAGATCTCCGCTGCAGCAGAAGACTAGAAGAGCCGCCGGAGGTCGATGTCGCATCATTTGGCGCCATCCCGGATTCGAGCAAGTAGCAAAAGCCTCAGTTGGCCTCAAGCTCGATTTTGCCCAGATTTGTTCAGGTCTGATGTGCTTTCATCTAAGATTTGTTCAGATCTGTTCATTTCTACCCATCATTTTGTTCAGATCCGTTTGGATCTTGCCAAGATCTTTTCAGATCTGTTTAACTATTGTTTAGATCTCTTGATCTGTTCACTTTTTTCAGTTCAAATCTATGGATCTATATGATTTCCTTCACTCAAACACTCCCCAAGTTTACAAAAACCTTCTTAGAATCGTTTTTGGTTCATATTTTGGGGGTTTCTTGAGTAGGATGAAGAGAAAAGAAATTTTTTATGAGTTTTTCTTCAGATCTGTTGATCTACTTCATTTTTAGCTCAGATCTCTAGATTTGAAAGTTTTTGTTTAGTTAATCATCTCTCAAGTTTCAAAACACCAACCCATACCCGTTTTAATCATATTTTCGGGGAAAGAAGAAGTTCTCAGGAGCTCTTCTTCGTCTTTGTTCATATCTTGGTGTTTTATCCAAGCAATTTGAGAGTTGAAGAACTTTTTTCGTAATTATCTACTTTACTTTCAGTTTATGCTATCAAGAAACCACCATCAGTTTGCAAAATCTTATGTACAACTTCATATAAGTTGTTTTGGTGCTTTCTTTAGAAGTTTAGAGAAGAGACACGAAATTTTTTCCAGATCTGTTCTTGCTCACATCTTGAGAAGGAAAGAAAGTTTAGGGGAAGAAAACCCTTTCAGATTCGTTTTTGTTTATGTTTTGGTGTCTTTCCAGAAAGTTGAACAGAAAATAAATTTTTATGAATTTTTATCCCATTTCAATCCATATATTATCAGAAAATCGTTTTTAGTAAAGATTTTCTGTGAGCATCTTCACTCCCACTGCAACAAGTATTTGTACATACAACTATATGGCTTGTATATTTCATAAAAACCTTCAAAAAGAAAAAGAAGGGAGGAGATGTCTTGATGGGTCTTAACCCACTTTCAGTCCATGTATTTTTCTGAAAATCTCAGTTAGTTTATGATTTTCAAGATTCACTCAAGTTGTCTAAAAACTTGAAGTAAAAATAAATGAACTCTTTTATGTTCTTAAACTTCCAGAACTCCCATTTGAGAATTTCGTATATTTTTCACCCTCCATTTATTTATTTTTAACCCATCTTAAAGTTACCTTTATATTTTAGTTACCATTTCAGTAAATGGTTTTCAAAAAAAAAAAAAGAAGGAAAGAAAAAAAAAGAGACAGAAAGTGAGAAAGTGAGCTCTACACAAAGAAGTGATAACATGTATACGAAAGCAACTGCACATGCAAACAGAGAAAATTTTACAGCTCATATTTACAGTAAATTGTACAAAATATTACAACAATGAGCTGTCATCTCTAACCCTACAAACGACAACAAAAGGGGGGGGGGGGGTAAAGGTGCACAGTGCACCAGACAAATGACAAGACAAATGACAGAGCTGTCTATACAAAAACAAAGTTGGACCCCACCTGGTCAAATCCCTTATGTACAGAAAAAACAAAAGAGTCGGTACCCACCGGGTCAACACATCTTTCGGGCAGTCAAAGCCTTCCCCGATCTCCACCAAACCTCGTCGGGTCACCTGCAGCCGACAGGCAACTCCAAGCTCCAGAGTCGCGGATCACAGCCGCCATCATCGGCGTCTCTCGGCCAGCCGGCAAAGGCAGCTCTAACTTTAGTGACCATCGTCACCACCAGACAACCTGCAACCAAATCACCACCAATCGCCAATCACCATCGCGAGGCAGTCCTAGTAACAGGCGTCATCCACAGTACCAACATCTAGCAACGTATCATTGATCGAATCAGCTGCCTGCCACAACCCATCCATCGTTTGCTACCCCAAGGGACAACCTGATATCGCTGAACAACTTCAAGCGACGACCCAGCAAGTCGCCGCTGTTCCCCCAGCACACGGAACCCAAAAACAATCAATCGCCGGCCTGCTGTGTTCGAGTAGTCGCCACCTATCGGATCTAAGACATCACCAAAATATCACCGGAACCACCCATCAACCAAACTAGCCCCAGCGCCCGTCGCTGCCGGACTCACAACTCCATTCACCTCGACGACCCCCAGCAACCATCGCTTCACAGCAGTGCCGACACCAGCAGTGGTCACCGGTCATCTTTAACGCCTCCAACAGCAACCGCTTTCCTCAACCCCGTTACCGGTGGTACTGACTGATCTGTTGGACTTGCTTCAAACATAACCACCGACTGGAGCCATATCATTTCCGATCGCCACCCGCTAAAAGCTTCTCTCCCATCACCGCCAAATCACATCCAGCCGGCGACTCAACTGATTAGCGCCGATGGCTAGATCGCCGCCGTTCCCTTTCTTCTTTGTGGCATTCTTGGAACAGATCATGAGAGTAAGGGGGAAAAGCGGCTGTAAGATAAAAGTCAAACACACTTTTGATACCTATGGACGTTCAAACGCACGTACACATCGAAAAATGGATTTGGGCCTCCAACTCCATAAACCCTAACAGGCTGCATATGGGCTTTCATTTCTTTTTGAGCTCATCCTATATCAAATGGATCCACATATTGTAGAGCGCCAAGCTCCGCATGCGAGGTTCAGTACCCTCGCCTCGAGTCGCCTGGCTTCTCAGCCCGACTCCATTATAGCGGCAAGCTCCGCATGCGAGGTTCAGTACCCTCGCCTCGAGTCGCCTGGCTTCTCAGCCCGACTCCATTATAGCGGCAAGCTCCGCATGCGAGGTTCAGTACCCTCGCCTCGAGTCGCCTGGCTTCTCAGCCCGACTCCATTGTAGCGGCACGCTCCGCATGCGAGGTTCAGTACCCTCGCCTAGAGTCGCCTGGCTTCTCAGCCCGACTCCATTACAGCAACTTGCTCCGACCATTCCACGCGACGCTCTTCCGCGTGATTTACCTACGATCGCTGGCAGCCAAGCCCAATCCATCCCGCGTGTTGCTCTCCCGCGTAACACCTCCATGATCATTGGCTGCTAAGCCCAAGCTACTCTCCTAAGTCGCGCACCATAAGTCGCGCATCACAAGCTTATTCCACACCATGATCTTGGTGCTTCCTCTCTCACAGTCATCATGGTTCTCTTGTGCTCGGACGATCGATGAAGTGTTATCTACATTACACCATGCTATAGTGAGGATACTCTCCAGCAAGAAGGTCATCCCGACAGCGGCCCTGCTACCTACAACCCCACAGCATCTCTGTTTCCTGGCTCTCGGAAACGGTCTTGCTGCGTAACCCGACCTGTAGCCTAGCCGCGTACCCCACAACATCTCTGTTTCCTGGCTCTCGGAAACGGTCTTGCTGTGTAACCCGACTTGTAGCCTCACCGCGTACCCCACATCACCTCTGTTTCCTGGCTCTCGGGAACGGTCTTGCTATGCAACCCCAACCTATAGCCTCACTGCCTATCCCTCAACAATTCTATTGTCTGGCTATCGGCAATAGTCTCACTGCGTGACCCTCGCTAGCAACCTAGTCGCCCAGCTCTCGGAATCTATTCCTCGCCTCCTCTAAGAAAAGGGGGGGGGGAGTAGGTTTGGTACGCCGCAATCCAGCTAGGTGTAGCTCGAGCAAGAAAGATCCTCAAGATGGTTATTAATGCAGACTATGTAGATGGTTACTGGTGACATCCCATCTCGCATGGCTACCACAACAATCACGTCGGATAACAGTCTCAGGGACTGAATGGCAAGCTTACGCTTCTTAGCTACCCCGGTCCGACATTCCACCGACATCAGTGTCGCGTAACACTCTTTAGCAGCCTCGGTCCGCATGATCGCAGCAACAGTTACGTTGCATCTCACCGACCGGCTCGCACTCCTCTCAATGAAGGAGTATCAAGTCAGCTCAAGTAGTACTTGGCTCATCGCATAACCCCACGGCTCTCGTGGGCGAGGTTCGGTCATTTCTCTTTATTATTTAATGCTTTGGTGCTTTATCTAGTCCGATCCGATTGTCAGCAACCCAATCGCATCAGACTAGGGGGACTTGATGACACACAGTTTATATGACTTAGTCCAGTCCGATGTCATTGGTCGCGTACCAATAACACCAGACTGGGGGGACTTGATGATATATGGTCCATTGGCATGACCTAGACTGCCCTAGCGCGCCAGCCTGGCCTGGCGCGCTCCTACCAGCCCTGCCTAGCATTCCCTTGCTAGCCTTGCTGGGGACTCCCTTGCCAGCCATGCTGGGGACTCCCTTGTCAGCCCTGCTGGGGACTCTCCTGCCGGCCCGGCCAGGCGCTCCCTTGCCTGGCACTCCCTTGCCATCCTTTCCTGGTGTGCGCCCGCCAGCCTTGCCTGGTGCGCGCCCGCCAGCCTTGCCTGGTGCGCGCCCGCCAGCCTCGCCCGGCGCCTCCGGGCGGGGCTCGTCCAACTCCTTGCTAGCTGGGCCTGAATTGGGCTGGCCCAAGGCTTGACCTAATTGTCCCCTATATAATGAATAGTACCTCCTCCATGAAGGAGGACTTTTTCCCGAGGCTCTTCCCCATGGCTCAGCCGCCACTACACTCCGACCGGGTGGCTCAGCCGCCACCCGCCGCCGTCAGCCACCATACACCACCACTAGCACCAAGATGGTTCCCTCCAGCTATGGAGAACCATCTTAGATCTTTTAGCTGATCTAACTTGACCGTCGGAGCCCGCTCCCGGGGCACAGTCCCTGGGTCGGCTCTAACGGGTTTGCATTGTGATGTCAGATCTCCGCTGCAACAGAAGACTAGAAGAGCCGCCGGAGGTCGATGTCGCATCATGTGACCCTATAAGATCATATCTTATTAGCAATATCACTCAATAATGATTCTTGGGCATATAAATTCAACATAGACATATATATGTATAAACATGTATAATCATATATGATTATACATTTCTGTTATATAATCATTTATGATTAGACATCATCCCGCCGCGCTGGTACGCTCGATTATTAGAGCAGAAAATGAGGAATATTTGATTGAAGTTGAATATCAAGATCTATATGGGACCCATTTCCATGTGAGGGGGTATTTTTACAATGTTTTAGTGTACAACGACGGGTTTTACCCCGATTTAGTTTCCGGGAGCGGGGAGTTCCGTCCCCAATACCCGCGCCTCTCCGAAATAATTACCATATATTTAACTGCTTTATTTACAAAAATAAACATTAAACTTAAAGTAGCCATTATGTAATGTATGTTTTGTATTTGAATAAATAGTGTAATATGTAAGGTTAAACAAAACAAAAGAGTGAAAAAAAATAAGGTGAGTAAGGTTAAACAGATGATATCAGGCCAAACGGGAGATTAAGAGGAAACGATGACGACCTTTAAATTCGGGGGCAGGAAACGAGAGAATTCGGGGTCAGGGGAAATATACGAATTCGGGAGCGGCAACGGGGCGAAGGAGGCTATTTCTGCCCCGTTTTCTCCCGTTGATATTTCTTATAGGACGGAAAATCATATATCAATGATTATATTTATTTATTTATTTATTTTGTTTTGTTAAAGCCATGTTGGAAAGATGTTGAAAACTTTAAATCTATGTGATCTATAAGGAAAAAAGTATAGTGGGGTGTGCGCGGTGCGGTTTGGTGTGGTTTAAAGTCTAAACCGCAAACCGCACCGCATATGCGGTTTGAGTTTTTTTTGAAACTGCAAACCGCACCGCAGAAGTTCAAAACCGCGTTATGCGGTGCGGTTTGATGCGGGCGATTTGTGCGGTTTAAGTGCGGTTTTGCGGTTTGATGAGTTGCTACATTTTATAACTTTTGAAAAACTAAAAAACCTTTTGATTTTTTGAGATATAAAACTAGAAACTAGAAATGTTTTGCAAAAAACTCAAAAAAACTTGCTTTATGTAATACCTTTGTTAATTAATTCCTATTGTATGACTATATTCACTAATTTTAGGCTAATTAACATATCCATTTTTATCAATACCAACATTCTAACTGTTACGAACTTGTAATCAAACAATTATTACTATTTTAAACCGCGACGTTGTAATTGAAAACCACAAACCGCACCGCATAGTGTGGTTTAACGATATAACAAACCGCACCGCAAAAGTTCTAAACCGCATTATGCAGTGCGGTGCGGGTGGTTTATGCGCTTTGTGCGGTTTGGTGCACACCCCTAATATTTATGTATAGTTGAAGGAGGGTATGGACAAATCATTATTTTAATGAAGATTTTATAAGTTATTAAAAACTTTGAGTTATAGGACTTGTTTATATGATTTATTGCCCAAAAAGTGAGACAGAAACGTTGAACAATTTCTAAATATATGAATAATTTTGAAAATTAAAATACTAATTTAGTATTTTTCTTTTATTATTTTTAAGTTTTATTATTATTATTATTATTATTTTGTTGAAGAACAATAATAAAATCCATATAATTCAAAAATTCTCACAATGTTTGAAATATATCTTTTGAAACAATGTTATGAAGCGGTCTAAAATTTGATGGTCATTTTAGCTATTTTTCAAAAATATACCAAAAGTTAAATATAATTAGCAAACTAGAATGATATTATTCTTGCTTTGCTGACTTTGTCTTAGGTAGGGATTATTTTTGTAAATTTTTAAACATATGGACCATTTATGTGAAAAAATATGTACATGGACTGTTTTCTCAGTTTATTTTATATGTAGGCATCAAACCTAACTTTTGTAAATTTATTATTAAGAAGGAGCATTTATGTAATTTTATAAAACATATACACCATCTTGTAAATATAATTATGCACGAAGATCTATTCCGTAAATTATAGTGTTCCTTCTTGTAATTTATTACTATTATAGGGACCATACATGTCAAAATTGGAAACATGCCAATATACAAAAACTAAATGGGTGAAAATATCGGTGTTTATATTTTATGGGGTAAAACTACCATTTTAAAAAGTAGGAGGATGAAAAAGTAGCATTTAACAAAGTAATGGGGTGGGAAGTGTTAACGTAAGAAAATATAATGACCAAATATGCAACATAAGAAAGTTTTATAGCCAAAAAAAAATCTTATGGCCAAATAAATACGTTTAATGGCCAAAGTTTTCGATCATTTGTAACCAAAGTTTAAAATAACAAACTTTTATCTTCAAGTGTAAAACATAAAACTATACGGTATGACCAAAATCCAAAGTTTTATGACCAAAATCTAAAATCATAAAACTATAATATTACTTTTGTTTTAATATATATATATATATATATATATATATATATATATAATGATATTTTATTGAATATTTCTAAATCTTATAAAATAAACAAACTAATTGATTGCGGGCTAAAGTGGACAAAATACAAGACAAATTGGCTAAATGTAATCTCTTTATTCTTTGGGGGCTGTTGCGTAATTTTAAGAGTTTCACTGTATACCTTCCCCGCGTCTTTCTACTTTTCCCGCCAATACATTTTCACTCGACACTCATCGCCCTCTCTTTGACACACAAACGCAGATTCATCCAAGCCGAGCTCAGATCGGAGATGGAAATGGACATTCCGATGCCGGATGAACTCGAATGGCTCGAAGCCGACTTGCAACTCCACGAAGAGTATCTCGACGAAGATCCCGAACCACCACCACTACCCGAAGAAGAAGCATCATACATTGAAGAAGTGTATGAAGCTCTACAACCGGAACCCATCGTTAAACCTGCTTTACCGATCCCGGAGAAAGTACAACCGAAGAAGCGATTCCGCCCATTAAGCCCTAATTTACTCGACCCTAGCAATGTTGACGATTCGGTGGAAGATAAGCGATGCAAAGTTAATGATTCGAGTGCAATTGAAGCTGATGATGACTGGCTTCGGTACTCCCCGCCGCCTCAGGAAGAATCAGTGATTATTGTTGAGAAGGAGAAGGAAACGTTTATCTCGCGATATGTAACTGATATTGAAGGAGATTTTATGCCTGTGACGGCGCCTGATGGCGATAGGGTTTATGCTAAGCTGGTTAAGGAGGAGAAGGACGACAAGCTCAAGAAGTTGGACGTGAAAGCTCCATCCAAAGGTAGAGTACTGTTGACTTGGCTAATTTCTACTGTTAAATTTGGATGCTTATTTGTAATTGTAGTATAAGTATGCGGTATTGTGCATTTAATCATGATGGATTAATTGCGCAGGCCTTATGCTGGAACCTATAAGCGTTCTAATGCAGAGGGCGGAAGAAGATGCTATGCAAAAGGTACGCGTACTCTGTTGTCATGATCACCTGGTCACCATAATCTCTTACCATAGTCACCCTCTACTTCTTACATAGTGGAACACAATGAGTTTTATCTTGATTTGCCTCCTTTAGGACCTTCATCTTCAATCTCTGTGATGATAGAGAGACAATAGCATGTTATGTATGGAATCAGAATGTTACTACCTAGGCTAAAATTTTCAATCCTTTCCAGTTGTTATAACACACTGACCATTATTACTGTGGTGTTCAGGCTTTGCAAGCCAGTGTGTCTAGTCAGGTTGATGCAAATCTTGTGGGAACACCTGTGGTAAATGAACGACTCTGGGTGGATAAATATTCTCCTAATTCATTCATGGAGCTTCTCAGTGATGAACATACCAACAGAGAGGTGCATATATATGCCTTCCAAACTGTGCTATAACCTTATTATTATCTTAAACTATTGAATCTTATCGAGTTTCCAAATTTCAGGTCCTTTTATGGTTGAAACAATGGGACACTTCTGTTTTTGGATCTGAACTCAAGAGTACAACAGATGATGTTTTATCTGCTTTAAAAAGGCATTCCACTGTTTCTCAACATAAGAAAGTTTCCAGCAAGAATTCTTTTGGGTGGAACAAAGATTCTACATCTAACAGTGAAACATTCAAAGAAGACAAATACGATCATCATGGTATGCAAGAACTTCATAACAAGAAAATCAAGGACTCTGGCCCACCAGAACAGAAGGTAAAGTAAACTTTATAACTCATTTCATAATTCATACACTGTTGCTAGAGCTTATCAATATCATATATTCATACAACAATTATTGCAGATCCTTCTACTATGTGGTGCACCAGGGCTTGGGAAAACAACACTTGCACATGTGGCAGCTCAACACTGTGGATATCGTGTGGTGGAGATTAATGCTAGTGATGACAGGTCATCATCAACAATTGAAACCAAAATTCTTGATGTGGTTCAGATGAACTCTGTCATGGCTGATTCTAGGCCAAAGTGTTTGGTAGGTTACATCACACAATACTATTATGACTTTCTATTTTGGGTAAGAATGTAATTTATTGAAATTAACTTTCTTGTTGTAGATAATTGATGAAATTGATGGAGCTCTTGGTGATGGTAAAGGGGCAGTAGATGTAATTTTAAAGATGGTAAATCATGCTTTTCTTTATTAACCTAATATACATATTTTAACCTTCTCTTTATTTGTTCATTTTTTCACACAAGTTACAATTATCAATGCAGGTTGCTGGTGATAAGAGATCTGATAGTGGAGCAGAAAATATTGTTCAAACAGAACAATCAGGAAAAACATCTTCAAAAAAGAAAAAAAAGGACACTCCACTTTTAAGACCTGTAGGATCAATTTACTTATGTAGTTATGTGTTTATTCCATGATTTAGTCTTTCTCGTTTATTTGATACTCATGGGTTGTCTTCATATGTAGATAATTTGCATTTGCAATGACCTATATGCCCCTGCTTTGAGACCATTGCGTCAAGTAGCAAAGTAAGTTTTATGTCACTTTGTTAATTTTCATGTATAATTCAGGCTAAATTATTGACAACATATTTTGAAAAATTGTAGGGTTCTTGTATTTGTTCAGCCAACAGTAAATCGTATTGTCAGCAGGTGATTATTTACATAGACACAGTAATTAAATGGTAATAAAAATATAAAATGCATCTAATCTCAGATTTATTACTGAATATTTAGGCTTAAGTATATATGCAACAAAGAAGCTATGAGGACAAGTTCTGTTGCACTTTCTGCATTGGCTGAATATACTGGTAAGTGATTTGCTAAATTGTAGCTCTCAACATATTGCTTATGTTGATAAAACTTTGATATTGTAGTAATATGAAAATATAAAAAAGTGGTTATCACTTATCACTTCATCTATATTTGTATATCTAATTTTTTTTCTTCTTTTTTTTTAGAATGTGACATACGATCATGCTTGAATACTCTACAGTTCCTCAACAAAAAGAAAGAAATGCTCAATGTGGTATGTGGACTTCAGCTTGTTTATGTGTATTTCTGTGCATAAAATTATGGAAATTATTATGAATTGACAAACAAGAACTGTTTTTCTTTACTTGTAGTTGGATATCAGTTCTCAAGTGGTTGGTAGGAAGGATGCATCAAGAAGTGTTTTTGATGTATGGAAGGAGGTATGAATGCAAGAAATAACAACTTACTTTCATTTATTTGTGTATTATACATTATTTTAATAGGAAGAAACAAAAGTACATTGCTATTTTTTTGAATCTAACCCTTTTTTATTTAAAAGGTTTTCCAAAAGAGAAGATTGAAGGGGGCAAGAAAGTCCATTGAAAGTTCCAGAAGCATGTTTAACGAGTTTGATTCTCTTCACTCCTTGATCTCTAACTGGTATATTAAAATATTTCAAAATATTACAATCTTTTTTTCCAGAATTGCCACATCATTTTCTTTAACTGATGACTTTTCAGTGGCAACTATGATTTAATATTAGATGGAATCCATGAGAACATTCTCCATTTAAATTATCATGATCCAGTGATGAAAAAAACAGTGAGTTTTATACTTTTATTCCAAGGAGATAAATATTTATTAAGTAACTCGACATATTAATTTAACAAATTTCCATTATGTAGGTCAAGTGTTTACACAGTCTTGAGGTTTCTGATATCTTTCATCAATATATTATGCGTACACAGAAAATGTCTCTTATGGGTATATAACCTTTTTCTGTGTACAAACATTTATAAAATTATGGATTTTATATAAGAAGCTAACAAAATATATTATCTTTTTGCAGCTTATCAACCTGCTATTGCAATTTCTATACATGGTGTGGTATCTCAAGTTGAAAAACCTAATATTCAATGGCCAAAATCTTTTCATCGGTATGTCAATAAAACTAGAGATTTTTGTGGAAGATTTATTGTATTTAATATTTATCCCTTGTTTTTATTTTCTTTAAAACTACAGATATCGAACGACACTCATTGAAAAAGTGGAGTCATTGCACATGTGGCACAACAAAATATCTCCATCAATCTCAAGACACATTTCCACTAAATCTTTTGTTGAAGATTTGGTTTCTCCATTATTGCATATTTTATCACCTCCAACTTTAAAGCCGGTAATTTATTTCTACTCAATTCTTCCTTTTATCACTTTCTTTGTATTGAAGTTATTGTTTTTTTTTTTAATCAGGTGGCTTTGCATTTATTATCAGAAAAAGAAAAAAAAGAAATGGCTCATCTGGTTAATACCATGGTGTCATATGCCATAACATACAGGAACAAAAAAATTGATCCTTTACCTAATAAACTCAAATTTGAAGTTGCTACAGACAAGGACACCCCAGTTCTCTCTTTTGATCCCCCAATCGCTGACTTTGTAAACTTTGAGGTTAGGGTTTTGACTTTTGATTTTTTTCATAATAAAATCTAAATTATAATTATATATAATTTCTAATTTGCTTGCAGGGGTGCAGTAGTAATTACTTCATTCTTGGCTTAGCTGTTAAGCAGCTTCTATGCCATGAGGTAAGCAACACAAGTTACAACACAACCCACTTGACTTGCATGTGAAAAAGACTAAATTGCCCCTAACATCATGCTTAATCTATGTTGCTATTATAGATTGAAAACCAGAAGATACTACAAAGTAGCATCAACAAATCAATGCATGGAGATGATGTGAAAGAAATTGTGAAAGAGAAATTTAGTAAACCTAATGGTGTTGTGGAAAATGACAAAAATGCCACCAAAGTAAAGAATCCATTGGGTCCCACTCCCACACAACAAGAAAAACATACTCCTATTATCACTATGGTACCAAAATCATCCGAGACTTCTACTACTACTACAAAGAAGAAATCAAGCTCTTTCAATTTCTTTGAAAGGTAATCCTAATCCAAATATGATTTTATATTTTTGTTTTTTTTTTGTGGCTTATAATAAAATTATTAATTATTAATTTGTAAACCAGGTTTAAAAAAGTGAGTGCGAATGGTTCTCAGATGACTGAAACTGTGAAAAAAGTTTCGGCAACTTCTGAGAGGGATTCACGTCCGGTGTTATTCAAGTTTAATGAGGTAGGTAACTTAACTATTATGAAAAATTCAAAATTTATAAAATAATTTATGTATTAAATGTGTAACACTAATTTCATACTTATATTTGTTGATGCATGCATGCAGGGATTCACAAATGCAGTTAAAAGGCCAGTCCGCATGCATGAATTTATTTTATGACTTGTCATGTAGTTTTTTGTTTGTATTTAAGCTTTTTAGTGAAATATTATTCTTGATGCGCCTTTCACAACATTAAATTATACATGAATTACTTAAATATTATGGTCATTAAATTATACATGAATTACTTAAATATTATGGTCATTATAACATAACTCCCTCAACATTAAACCTACATTATTTAAAACATACAACTCCCTCACATATAGCTACACAATCAATGTAGACTTAACGTATGTAATTCCATCTGAAATATTTTGGTGTTCATAAAAACATAACTACAAAAAAGTACCCAGTCCACTAAACATAGTTTCTTCCAAAATAAATTAACATTAACTGTTATTTTCACATATAACTTGGAAGGTTTTTCACCAATTTATGTCATGATCATGCATCTACAGGACGAATATCAATACCTTCAACAATGAGACCAGATTTGTCTCCATGAAACATATCTCCACTTCGTTCTCACTTTTAGTAGATAAGTCCATGTAAAATGGCCTCAACAATTCGTTACTGATTAAAATCTTGAAAAAATACTAATTTTTTAGGTGCTTCAATAAGTCAAAAGTTTTTCGACTTAGCTGCCAATTAAACTACATAGTTTTTTTGTGACATTATTCAAAGTGACTCGTTTTTGTATTATCTTTCAGTCTCTCTGGCATAGTAGACATGCTTTGATGATATGATCTTTATGTTGATGCATACACAAATCCACTTTTATCTATTGATTCTGTTTGTTCTTGGGATTTCTAAGAACTTATATAGCCAAACTACTTCGTAGTGTTCTTAATGTTTCCATAATAATATTCTAAGATAATATCCGTGGATTCTGTTTGTTCTCGATGCTTTCAGAAAACAAGGATATAGGCATATTAGAATACCATCAATCGCACCCATTATGATTTCTATATGGATTTTCAAACTAAATGTATAACCCTTAAAAAATCTCAATCTAGAATGAAAACACAAAAATCATCATTATGTATCTCTCTGTGTTTGAAAAAAGAGGGAAAAACAAACACAGACATACGTCTTTTTATGTTCTAAAGAAAAATACATTTTGATGGAAAACCAAACATAGACATGTCTTTTCTGCCATTAGTAAGTATTACAAGAGGGATTTTCCTTTAGTGCAATTCATTTCCTTCAAAACCCCATTAAGAATTTTAAAAGCTGGATTGCATCTACAGGTATGAGTCATTAGATATAGATAGCTTGCTCCTTTTTTTCATCCAACTCTTTCTAACCTCAACCCAATCTGGGATTTCCTTTTTGCAGCCATTTCAAATGACCAAAATACCCTCAATGAATCACATAATTTTCTTTAATCCAAATGACGAATATCAATACCTTCAACAATGAGCCCAGCTTTCCAATGAAGCTCACGTGTCTCCATAAAACAAAATTCCACTTCATCATCAATCTCATTCTCACCATTATAAAATCTCCCCAATTCAATCTCCATCCACCCATCCACCCGCCTTTGTGGGCCCCCACCCATCACCTCCCCATCTCTAGACCCATCCTGCAAACCACCACCTGTCCTTGGTGGTTTCAAGTAAACAGTGGTTGCCACGTCATCATCTCTTCCAATTCCACCAACATGTCTCACAAATGTCTTCCCCGTGAAGTCAAGCCCATGTGACACCTGTCCAATTTTATACACAAGGTATGCTGCATAACTAGTCGCTGATGTCAGCATTTTTGTTCTAAACTTTCCCTTTATTTCAAGCCAACACACAGCTAAAAGCTCCGCTACCTTTGAAAACCTGCAAATTCCTTACAAAAATCAGTAAAGATTTCTGTTGTATTGTTTTTTTTTTTGGGTTAATGTTATAAATTGGTAATAACCTTGATGAAAGAAAGAAAAGTCAAAGTCAAAGTCAATGGAGAGAGAAAGGAGGGACCTTGATTCAGGTAAAGATCTCCATCTCCAGAAAACTAAAGTTTCTTGCCATGCAATTGAAAGTGCCTGTGCTCCTAGCATAAAACATTTTTTTCCATTCTTTTTATTAAGGTAGAAGCTCTGTATCCAATCATATTATAAAATCCGGATTAGAAATAGAAACATTACGTTATGTAGATATCACACAAGAGCCACAATATTCATCATAATACAAATTTAAAAAGAAGGTGTCTTTCTCCCTTGTTAGATGTAAGAAAAATAGGCTATAATACTAAGGCGTCTTCATTCCTTCCACATCTCTTTGCACAATGAAATTATTGAAGCTCAGAATAGGGTCTTCTTCACCTTCTGCTTCTTGTAGGAATTATAGACGACTCTTTTACTTGCACATTCATTATCTATCTACATGCTATACCTATCATGACAAAAAACAAAAAATCTAAAACAATTAACTTGATTCTAAGTCTATGATTCATGACAAAGTTTTAGTTGTGTTCTTGTTTTGCCTATCTGCTCAGAAACAAACTGCTTATTAGCAATGAAGGACGAAATGCTTAACTATTATGTTGTATTTTCTTGTGTAGCTTTACTTTCTAGACTATTGGATAGTTATGCCCACATGTTCCTATTAGCAGATTATAAAAACCCTCATAGGGGTGTTAGAATGTGAATTTTCTTGTTATATTTATATTTTTTATTTTATGACATCACCCACGTATCTCATGGAATCTTGGGGAATTCTATATGTAAAAGAATGATAGGAGAGCCTGAGGTATTATGAATGATATTACCAATTTTCCTCCTTATGCTCTCTTTAATTCCATTTTCTTCTTTTTTGTCTCTCAATCAATTTTCCTGCTGAACATCCCCATTCAGAGAAGGATTTGACCATAAAATTCCTTTAAAAGTATCAAACAATACAAAAGGATGCAAATGAGCAAATGACCATTGAATTGTTGAAACAAGGGATGATAAGACATAGTAATAGCTCTTTTGCCTTGCATGTTATGCATTTTTGCTTATATAAGTCCTAAAGAGGCTACTAATCTACTATATCCGATACTAGGGATGAAAGTGGGTCCAAATCCGACCCAGATAGACCAGGACCTGGAAAACCAGGGAACCGGTTAACAGGATTTTGTAGGACCGGTATATAGGAACCGTTCCAGTTCCGGTTCGGTTCCGGGTAAAGTGGGTCTAGAACCGGAAAACCCCAGAAACATCAAAATGGGTCGGTGGAACCGGGAAAACCGGATTTTTTTGGTAATTACTTAGTCAGTTGAACTTTGAAATTTTTTAGCTTTGATATCCTGACTTCGAGGGGACTGGACTGTAAGTCATTAAATATTAAACCAAAAATGACAATTATTGTCTAAAATCATGTACAAACTCTAAACTACATGTCATTTAGAAAGAAAAGCTTATGTTATAAACTCTCGTCTATCTCACTTTCACCTTAGTCTCACGACGTGATATTTACCTATTTTGTTATGAACTTATGATATTTGTCATATGTATATAAATATATAATAGTGTATTGAAGTAGTTTACATTTTGGACATGTATATTTTTTATAGATATTTGTGTATTGTGTAATGAACTTATGATATTTGTCACACGTATAATTTCACCAAAATTAGTTGTTTTACAATTAACACTACCCAGGTACTCCCTAGACCCTAGTTTTACAACATTGCTTAACAATTACCGTTACCTAAAAACTTGAAGTGGTTAAAGGGGTTCTTAGGTTTAACCGGTTATTACAGAAGATTCATCAAGGACTATGACAAAATAGCCAAACCATTGAATCGACTCCTCAAAAAAGGCACTTTTCATTGGCATGAGGCAACTACCTTTAGCATTCACCAAGTTGAAGCAGCAAACAATAATACAATCTATTGTACTCACATTGCTTGATTTTCATGTGACATTTGTAGTCGAAATAATTGCATCATGGAATGAAATAGGGGCCCTATTGATGCAAAAAACACCACCCTATTGACTTTTTTCCAACAAAGCCTTATGCCCTACCTCCGAAACACATGGCCATGTGCCCATGTCTACTTATGAAAAGGAGCTCTTAGCAATCAACAAGGCATTGAGAAAGTGGCATCATTTGATAGCACTTTGTGATTAAGACCGCCCAACAGAGTTTGAAGCACCTTCAGGACAACAGTATGCAAGAAAGGGATTGAAAACAATGTGACAGATGCTTTGTCAAGGCCTAATCATGGCAAACTTCTACAAATGGTCATGTCTAACCTTCATTCAACTTATGGATTGGGTAATGTAAACAAACTACATGGTTTCCCAAAATCATCAACTTTAGACACAAAAACTATTTGTCAAAAAAATTTGGTGAGAATGAATGGTGATACATGGTGTCGTCGGGTCTGGGTAAACCGGGTTTAAGAACCAGAACCGGCTTTAGAGGCCAGAACCGGTTTCTGTGAAAAAATTAAAACATGCATATCTCATTTGTTTAAAATCAGATTGACATGAGGTTTTTTCCAGCATTTAGTTTAAAGTTTTTACATGATTTTAGACTATAATTTTGTAATTTTTGGTTACATATTCAACGACTTACAGTTTCCCAAAGTCGGGATAGCAAAGCTAGAAATTTTCAGCTCTTCAGCTATTTATTTTTCTATTTTGTATTCAGTGAAAAATTTAAAACATGTATATCTAATTCCTTTAAAGTCGGATTGGCATGCGTTTTTTTCCAGAATATACTTTAGAATTTGTATATGATTTTAGACTATAATGTTGTCATTTTTGGTTTCATATTAAACGACTTACGGTCATCCGAAGTCGGATATCAAATTTGGAAAATTTTCAAAGTTCAAACTTGAAACTAATAAAAAAATGTTGAATTTGATAGTCTATTATTACTCCATTCCACAAATGAGATGTATTTTGACTTGCTATAAAATAAGGATATCAACCCACAAAGTAAGTACCAAAAAATTCCATTTTTTCTGGGTTTTTGGGTTTTCCCATTTTACCCGGTTCCACCCTATCCACTTTCACTTTTCCCGGTTTTCAGTTCTAGACCCATTTACCCACACCCGACCGGCCTTGTACCTGAAACGAAACCGGAACCGGTTCCTTATTCCTATATACTGGTCCGGTTTTCGGTTCCGGGTCCATCCGGGTCGGGTTTGGACCTACTTTCATCCAGACAGGTATTTGCATTGCATGTGTTCTCAGAAACCAAAAAAAATGGGTCAAGTGGCTGTCTTTAGGGGAAATTCTATACGGAACATAATGACTGGAGAGCCCAGATATCATGAATCAGAATGATTATGCTCTCCAGTCTCCTATCTCTATCTTTTTGTGCCTCTAAATCAATTTCTTGAAGGTTATTCTTTTTCTTAACTTTATTAATGATACAATCCCGTGCATCTGTAAGAATTGATACTATATGTATTGATTCTTATCAGTCACACAATGGAAAGGACTACTAAAAAAGTAAAATAGTAGAAAAGTTGGTGGGCAAGATAGATTTAAAAACATGAAGGAGGAACTTACCAAGTTGCCATCATCCAGAAGGATGGGAGAATCACAAAGACGGAAGTATAACTCTTTCTTGGATGAGTAAACCACCGGAGAAACCGATCGAGCAATGATGTCCAGGTAATCCGACGGCAAAAATTGCTCCCAAACGGCGTCAGAATTAGCGAAGCACTTGAAACCCCTAGAAATCGAAGACGCTCTACCCGCATCGCGAGGTGAGGTTTGTGATAAAATATACGCCACACAACCTTCTGAAAGAAGCGCAAAATTTGTGGGTTTCAAGGCAGTTGATACCCCTGAACCGCCTCCTCCTTCATTCTTCATACTGAAGGACTTTATCTTTTCTCTCTAAGACACAAACAAATACACACCTGTGAGCTTATCGAATGGGAGAGATCTGGGAGCTTTATTGAATAACGGGCCATAAGTTTTGCTGTGATTGGTGATGGCCACCGTCATGAATTTCTGGAGGTTTCTGCATCCTTCAGTATAGCAGCCGAAAAAGGGTATTGTAGTGTGAACCCGCATACAATTTTGAGAAAACTGTAAAAACAGTTTTTTTTTTTTTTTTTTTTTTTTTTTTTTAATGGAAATCTGAGAAAAATTATTTTGCAAAAATAATTGAGTAAATTATACTACTAGCTTTGTTCCCGATCTGTATTTTTAGTCTAATTTTTGATTTTTTAACACGTCCGGTGTGTGTGGTTTTAAAAAATTGCAATGATGGTCTTTGAGGTTTAAACTTCAATTGAGATTCACCGTTAAACACCCTTATGTTCCCTTCACGCAAAAATAAATTTGTCATTTCACTTTGGTTTTCTTTCAAAATGTTTGTTTTTTTTTTAAAATAAAATAACAATCTCCTTCCACACACCACTTCCTCCATTGTTTCTTCTATTATGTTCTTCCGAAAATTCAATTACACCGAAACAAAGCTCAAGAAAATGTTGACTTGCGAGTGCGGTTCACAAGTTGTAATATTCATTTTGTGGACCAATCTCAACCCAACTCGCAAATTTTGATGTTGTTCTTAGGTCATAGCAACATGTGGTTTTATTGAGTGGTTTGATCTCCCAATGTGTTGTAGGCACATGTTATTCCAGGGCCGCTAAAGATGAATTACATGTTGGAGAAGCCCTTTCAAGATGCTAAGAATTACAAAATCAAAATCCCTTTAAGAAGCCAAGAAATACAACATCATGTCAATGCTTCTTGTTTTGTAACTCCCATTTTCCGAGTAAGTCTTATTGCCAAGTTAATTACTTAAAGGTTTAAGGATTGGGAAATTGAAGCATGAACGTGACGTGTTTCATGGTGGTCGCGACGCGAAGGACGCGTGTCACGCACATCACATCTTAGTTAGCGGCCCAAACCCTAAATTTTGGCCTTTGAGCCATATTTAAGAGCTCTAACTTCTAGGCTATCCTCATTTGCTCAACCTTCATCCCCAGAAACCCTAAACCTCGAAACCTTAGCCTCTCTCATCCTATTTGGTGTTCTTAGTGCATTTTGGTGAAGCTTGAAGAAGAAGCAAGGAAGTTTTGGTACACCAAAGGCTAGATCCAAAGAATACAAGCTTATTGACCCAATCCTTGTGCTTTGTAAGTATTCAAGTTCTGAACTTTATGGTTGTTTATTGCTAGATCTAAGATTTTGAGCATAGTTGGTCCCTTTTGTCATGATTTCGATGGAGTTTGGACAACTCCAGGTGAAAAGGTTGTTTTGTGTTGTCTTCTAGACCCATTATGGTGAAAAAGGAGTGAGTTTCGTCTTTCATTTTGGACCATGCAAGGTTTCGAGCAATTTGGACTCATTTCGGATCTAGGTTTAGAGTTTGGCCTGCTAGAGTCATGGATCTGGATAAAGTTGGAAGCTTTATCCATTAAAACATCATTTATTGATTTCTAGAAAGTTAGAGGTTATGTCTTAAAGGATTTGACACTTAATGGAAGAAGTGCATCTGCCCAGAAAGCGTGGCGCGTCGGACCGTGGATGTAGCGGGACAAGTTTGGTGTCCTCGACTATTTTGTTTCCTTGTGGACGCGGCGTGTGTTAACCGTTGACTTTGACTTTGAATGTTAACTTTTTGACAAGTTTGACTTTTGGTCAAACTCTGGTGGATTTGAGTATTTGACCGAGGATTGGTCTCAAATTAGTGTTAGGTGGTTTGTGCTAGCTGTTTCGTTCGCAAATGTTATTTGTCACAACTAGCATTTTTGGCTAGGAAATTATGTCCTCATGTACTCAACTTTTATGTAACTTGTAATCTAAGTTGATGTTATGTATTAATGCTCATTCCAAAAACAACTGTTTGAACCAAAACTCACTCATGAAGTTCAAAATCCTCATTCAATATATCTCATATACTCAACTGTGGGTTTGAAACCCTAATTTCCCAGTTCAAACCTTACTGAACTAGAAATCATTTATTGGGCCTAATGGGCCAATAAACTCACAACTTGGTTATTTGGGCTCTAATTGGACCCACTTTCATGAAACTATAACCTTTTGGGTCATGATGGGCCTAAAATATCTCATTTCACTTTTATGGGCCTTATTGGACCTCTAATGACCCATTTCATTCTCATGGGCCTTTACGGGTCGTGGACAACTCTCTTGAACATTATTGGGCCGTAAACTCCCTTTCTTTATCGTTATTGGGCCGTAAACCCTCATATGGGCCCAATGGGCTGAAAACTTTTAATTTGGGCCACATAATTTCAAATCTAATCAAACATGGCCCAAACTCTTCTTTCTCTTTTCTTTCCCCCTCATTCTCGGATATATAACAAAAAAAAGAAAAACAATAGGATAATTAGGGTGTTGCCACCTCACTATTGTTTAGAGGTTAACCAAGCAACAAATCTCATGTTTCTAGGACTCTAAACCTTCATGTAATAACCTCATTTCAAATCACTCTCCTTCCCCTTCTTATTCTCGGCCAAGCCTCTCTTCACTCACCACTCTCCATTCAAACTTCCAATATTACAAAACTCCTCTCAAAGCCATCTAAAATTCTCTCATCTTCATCACCCAAAATTCGTGTGTGCTAGAGTGTAAATACAAGAATACTCCACCAAAAATCTACTCATTTGGTAAGCTACTCTCTAAGTTTGATGATTAACTTCATTTTATGATAATCTTCACTCCTTAACACATCATTTCGTGATCCATGCTCTTAGATCCATCTTAGGTTCGAGATCTACTCAAGAAAGCTTACTAGGGCCAAGATCTCTCCATTTTCTTCACCACAACCGAAATCATCAAACCAATGTGAGTTCATACCCCCTACTTTCGGTTTTTTACTATGTTTTGGGGGAGAATACAAGTTGTTTTGTGTAGATCTATGTGTATATGCATGATTTTGTGTGATTTTCATGATATAAGTGTGATTATGTGTTATAAACTTCATAAACTTGAAAATATGCTAAAATATGATGATAATTGTAGAACATAACACTTATTACAATTTATTATGCAAAGAAAAGGTTTAAAACATTTCAAAGTTGTTTAAAACTAAGAAAGTTGCATGAGAGGGCCAAAAATGACAAAATAATCAAAAGTGAGGTTATTATATATAACTCACGGTTTCAAGGGACCAAAAAGGATTTATTTTTGATAAATATGAATCTTTATGGTATTTGTGAGTTTAAAAGGGCTAAAAGTGTAAATTATCACAAATGGGCCTCATTCTGGGCTTTCACGGCTTTTGGGCCAAAAATGTAAATTTTCGATAAAAAGGGCTGAAAATGTAAATTTATTAAATCTTGGGCCAAAAAGATAAATTTGTTCATAATTGGGCCGAGAATGTGAATTTTACATAAAATTGAGGCCAAAAATGATATTTTTGACAAAAGTGGTTTAAAAATGTTATTTTTACTTAAAACTAGCCGTAAATGTAAACTTCTGGTTTTAAAGGACCTAAAGTGTCATTTTTACCACAAATGTGCCTAAATTGTAAATTTTCGATTTGAAGGACCAAAAATGTTTTTTTTACAAAAAGTGGGCCTGTTATGTCGTTTTGGTAAACAACTAAACTTAACAACCAACATAACAACAAACAGATCAATTACGTTATTTACATGCTTATTGGGCCTGAAATATAATTTACATGTTTAGTGGGCCTTAGTTGCCCTTTTACATGTTTATTGGGCTTGAAATATAATTTACATGTTTAGTGGGCCTTAGTTGTCCTTTTACATGTTTATTAGGCCTGAAATATAATTAACATGTTTAATGGGCCTTAGTTGTCATTTTACATGTTTATTGGGCCTGAAATATACCTTACATGTTTATTGGGCCTTCGTAGTCCATCGACATGCTTGTTGACTTCACACATTCACATACGCACTCGTTGGGCTTTGAAAACTAAATACTTACACGTAAACAATATAAACTGTGCAATTTCATATTCACGTAAATTTAGTTAAGGATCTTGTGAGACACTTCGTTTGACACCTATCGAGTGTACAACCGTAGCCTGTAGTTATAACCAGAGTCTCCTCGAGGGAGAGCGAGAGTTTGTGTATAGATCTATACGGGGGTGACACCCCACACCTGAGCTGTTCGCTATAGTTAGACTAGGCCAGTCTAGGGTGACAAACCTTACCATAAACACGTCGGCGTCCGAAAAACGTCATGACAAGTGGAATTTTCATTATCAAGTATGGTTATAACGACTCACTTAGAGGAATTAACATCATTATAAAATTTACGGAATACAACATCTGTTGATAACACGGGAATATACACGCATTAGTACTCAGTTTTAGGGTGTTGAAATCACAACGTCTTTTTTATTTAAAAAGACAACATCGGGTTGTCTGGAATCATTCACTTCATACACTCACAAACATTAACACACATGCATTAACACAGGACCTGACACAAACATTTCAAACCGTTTTTTTTTTAAATTAACTTGTATTCTCAGGAAATCGTTGAGCAGGTTGGTTAGCAAGAATACCTGGATATTTTGTTGTGTTTTGTTATCACCATATTTTGGATATTATGGCATTTAATACTGAAATACAATACCTGATGTAAACAATGACAATTGTAATATTACATGTGTGATGATGATGATGTTTTGTTTCAATTATATACACTGTGATGATACTACAAAAATGAAGTCACCCACGCCCCCGGACGTTTCCGCCGTCTGGTTCGGGGGTGTGACAGATTGGTATCAAAGCATTGTGTATAGTGAACTGACATATCTAATCATACAAGATATGCAACTATAAATACAATGGGACTAAACTACTCTGAACAAAATAATTTAAAATACATACCTATGTGTGCATTAATATAATAACACTAAAAGTCTCTGGAGGAAATTGAACACCGTGGTTAAACCCGGACAATTATGTGGTTGTATTGGGGATAAATAGAGCCTGATCAACTATATTTATTCAAAATACGACCAACATGTGTTTGGGAGTGATCATGGTGGGCAATGAATCTAGAAGCTTACGAACCTTGTATCCAAAAAGCTGTAAGGAACTCAAACATAAACAATTAAAATATTATAGGAGTATTGGGAATGCTATCTACATACACTCTTCTCACCCCTCCGTTTCTCGCGTAGTCATCATGGAAGAATTTCAACAGGGTGTCCTTTACTATCAGGCCCTGGTGGCCAATGGGTTGATCGAAGGAGAACTTGGTATGAATCAAGGGGCAAATCCAGGTTTAGGACCTGAGGAGTATGTGGAGACAGACTATGAGTACGAGAAATCCGATGAGGAGATGGAAGAAGTAGGGGACATTGAGGAAGTCCCCAGCGAGCCTCGCCCTTCAGAGATGATACAGGACCATCCCACAGCACCAGAGGATTCCGCCGATTGGACACACTCCTTGGAGGAGGAGGTTGCCATCCTCAGACAACAACTTTTAGCAGCAAAAGCCCGAGCGGTGTGAGCAGAGCATAAGAGAGACGAGATCACAAAGGAAATGAGTGAGATGACTGACCTCGTGGCGTGACATTTTGGCATTTGATTACCCCACCCGACCCTTCTCGCCGCGGTTAGGCTCAGTTTCATCTACTACCACTACTGTTACGATTTCCTTTTATGTACGACTCTATGTACTACCGACTTCATGATTAAGTGATTACACTACTCATGGAGTCGTTACGCTGTCGGATTTTATTTCCTTTATGTATTGTATGCCTTATAAAGGCAAATTTTCATGTACTAAAAATGATTATTACTAATGAAAGCGGTTATATATTTTATCGTGATGTTGTTATCTGCAATGTGTTCTATTATTTCCATTTCATGTTGATTGTATGCATTTATTTACACGCACAACCGAATCACCGAAACTGTTCTATATTTAAGGAATCTCGAAAAAAATGCGCTGAATACTCACCATCTTTCCGTGCCATGACAGAAGATGCCACGAAGATCTCCGCGTAGGAACAACAACACGACACCACCACCACTGCCTCCACCGGAGGTAAACTCGGCTGCGTTCCAAGCAGCAGTGTCAGCTGCGGTCACAACAGCACTGGCTCACATTCACAACGGGAAAAACGGTGGAGGTAGCGGGCAAGGAGCTGGAAGTTCAAACCAGGGGATGAACCAAGGACATACAAAGGTCTGTACCTACAAAGATTTCACGAATGCCAAGCCTCGAACCTTCAACGGAACGGGAGGCGTGATAACCCTAAAGCGGTGGATAGAAAAATTTGAATCAGTATTCGAGATCTGCGGATGCCCCGAAGAGTGCAAGGTGAAGTTTGCAGCTTGCACATTTGTCGATCAAGCGCTTTCCTGGTGGAATGGTCATGTGGAGGCCATGCCTCTCCCAGTGGCAAATGCTATGCCATGGGAGGAGCTTAAGGAAATGTTAATGGCGGAGTACTGTCCACGAGGAGAGATCCAAAAGATGGAGCAGGAACTGTGGAATCTCACAGTTCAGAACTCAGACATTGATGCTTACATCTCGAGATTTAGTGAGTTGTCACTCCTATGTCCAGACATGATCACGTCTGAAGGAAAGAAGATTGAAAGATTCATTTGGGGATTAACCTCTCCAATCCAATGAAATGTAATAGCAGCAAACCCTGAGACGTATGACAGTGCTAAAAGACTAGCCAAGAAGTTATACGACCATGGCAACAAGAAGGGTGCCAAAGCTGGGGAAACTGAAGTCAAGAAGGAGGGAAAAGATAACAAGAAAAACAAAGACAACAAACGGAAAGGGCGACAAAACCAAGAGTCATCGAAAAAGCAGCAAACTGTAGGAGTCCACGCTGCTACTGCTCAGGTTGCTTCAACACTACATGCTTCAACCTCAACTATGCAAACCACTACCAGGCAATACTCGGGAACCCTACCTAAGTGTAACAAATGAGGCTTTCACCACCATGGAGAGTGCAGAGAAATACAGTGCACTAATTGCAATCGTAAGGGCCATACCGCCCGATACTGTAGATATCAACCCCAACCGAACCAACAACCAAACAACAACAACAACAACAACAACAACAACAACAACAACAACAACCGCAACAACAATAACAACAACAATAATGCTGGGGCCAGTCACACTTGTTATGGATGTGGAGGAACTGGCCATTTCCGACGCAATTACCCCAAAGCCAACAATCAAGGAGCAGGAGGATCAGGGAGGGTCCTGACTTTGGGTCAAGGAGAGGCAGTCCAAGACCCGAAAGTTGTCACTGGTACGTTCCCACTTAACAACACTTACACATGCATTTTATTCGATAGTGGAGCTGAGCGGAGCTTCGTTAGTAACAAATTCAAACATTTACTAAACCAACAACCCCAGAAGCTAAGCGAAGCCTTCACGGTAGAGATGGCTAATGGGAAAACCGAAACAACCAAAGATGTTTATGTAGGGTGCACATTAACACTAAACAACCATTTATTTCAAATAGATTTGATGCCAGTAAATATTAGGAGTTTTGATGTGATAATCGGCATGGATTGGTTAAGCCCCCACCGTGCCGATATTATGTGCCACGAGAAGGCCGTTCGCCTTCACCTCCCCAATCACGAAACCCTAATAATCTATGGTGATAAAACTGGCACCAATCTTCGTCTTATCTCATGCATCAAGGTACAAAAGTGTCTGCACAAGAAAAACTATGCCTTCCTCGCTCATGTTGTGGATAAAGCCAAAGAAGAAGTAAACATTAACGACATCCCAGTGGCATGCGAATTCCCGGACGTATTTCCTGAAGATCTTTCGGGAATACCCCCAGAAAGACGGGTTGAATTCCGAATCGACCTAATATCGGGAGCCACATCAATTGCCAAATCACCCTACAGGTTAGCTCCCGCCGAAATGCAGGAGTTATCCAGTCAATTAAGCGAACTTCTGAACAAAGGATTCATCATGCCAAGCTTCTCACCCTGGGGAGCTCCGGTCTTGTTTGTCAAGAAGAAAGACAGATCTTTCAGAATGTGCATCGACTTTCGGGAGTTGAACAAACTCACTGTCAAAAATCGATATCCACTTCCTCGGATTGCCGATCTATTTGACCAGCTTCAAGGAGCTATTATTCTCCAAAATAGATCTAAGATCCGGTTATCATCAGCTCCGAGTCCGAGAAGAGGACATTCCAAAAACTGCTTTCCGAACTCGATACGGCCATTACGAATTCCTTGTGATGCCCTTCGGTCTAACAAATTCCCCCGCAGCATTTATGGACATCATGAATCGAGTCTGCCGTCCATTCCTCGATAATTTCGTTATCGTCTTCATTGATGATATTCTCATATACTCTCGAAGCAAGGAGGAGCACGGTTAGCATCTCCGTCAAATCTTGGAAACCCTAAGAGCTGAAAGGCTATATGCGAAACTCTCCAAATGCGAGTTCTGGATTCGCAGCGTAAACTTCTTGGGTCATGTAGTCAGTGAGGAGGGAATTCATGTGGATACTTCCAAGATCAAGGCCATTGAAGGCTGGGCGATTCCGAAAACACCAACAGAAATTCAACAATTCTTGGGTCTCGCAGGCTACTACCGAAGGTTTATTAAGAACTTCTCCAAGATAGCCAAACCCCTCACCACTCTGACACAAAAGGCGTACCCTTCAATTGGACGGTCAAGCAAGAAGCTGCCTTCCAAACCTTGAAGCGAGCCCTCTGTAGTGCTCCAGTGCTATCCTTACCAGAGGGAACCGAAGACTTCGTACTATACTATGGTGCTTCGAACCAAGGGTTAGGCTGTGTCCTCATGCAGCGTGGAAAGGTGATAGCTTACGCGTCCAGGCAATTGAAGACACATGAAGTGAATTACACCACCCACGATCTCGAGCTGGGAGCCGTGGTCTTCTCCCTAAAGATTTGGAGGCACTACCTCTACGGTTCGAAGTGCACCATCTTCACGGATCACAAAAGCCTCCAGCACATTCTAAATCAAAAGGAGCTGAACATGAGGCAGCGAAGGTGGGTCGAGCTGCTAAATGATTACGAATGCGAGATCAAGTACCACCCAGGCAAGGCTAACGTGGTAGCTGATGCACTAAGTAGGAAAGAATACTCAGGTCGTCGGGTGAAAGCATTATCAATAACCATCCACTCCTACCTAACCTCACAGATCAAGGGAGCTCAATCATAGGCATTGAAGCCGGGGAATGCCGCAAATGAAATGTTGCGTGGGATGGATAAAAACCTTGAAGTCAAGTATGACGGAGCTTACTACTTCATGAATAGAATCTTGGTCCCAAAATTTGGGGGATTAAGAGAAATAGTCATGAACGAAGCTCATAAGACGCGATATTCCGTCCATCTAGGTTTTGATAAAATATACCTGGACATCAAACAACATTATTGGTGGCCAAATATGAAGGCATAAATTGCCACTTACGTGGGCAAGTGTCTCACTTGTGCCAAGGTGAAAGCGGAGTATCAGAAGCCCGCGGGGTTGTTACAACAACAGTGATACCCGAGTGGAAATGGGAAAGGATTACCATGGATTTCATAACCAAATTACCTAAGACAGCGGACAGATTGGATGCTATCTGGGTGATTGTCGATAGGTTAACTAAATCCGCCCATTTCCTGCTAATCAAGGAATTGTACAAGATGGAAAGATTAACACGAATCTATATAAGAGAGATCGTGAGACTTCATGGGGTACCGATATCTATTATCTCGGATCGGGATAGTAGATTTACTTCACGATTCTGGCAGTCGCTCCAGAAGGCAATGGGAACACAACTAGACATGAGCACTGCGTACCACCCGCAAACCGATGGCCAAAGTGAGCGAACCATCCAAACACTTGAAGATATGCTCCAAGCCTGTGTGATCGATTTGGCAAATCATGGGATACCCAATTTCCCTTAATTGAGTTCTCGTACAATAACAACTATCACACGAGCATAAATGTTGCTCCTTTTGAGGATTTGTATGGTCACAAATGCAGATCGCCTCTTTGTTGGGCTGAGGTGGGTGACATCCAGCTGGCAAAAGGGCAATCACCAAACAGCACTCTCACGGGACCCGAGATCATTCGGGAAACGACGGAGAAAATAATCCAAATCAAGGCACGACTCCAAGCATCGCATGATCGACAAAAAAGCTATGCTGATAAAAGGCGAAAGCCTATTGAATTCCAAGTTGGAGATCGGGTGCTATTAAAGGTCTCTCCCTGGAAAGGGATGATCCGTTTTGGGAAACGAGGAAAACTAAATCCACGATACATCGGGCCATTCGAGATTTTTGCCTGGATTGGTCCGGTAGCCTATAAGTTGCAGCTACCTGCGGAGCTCAGCAACGTACACCCTATGTTCCACGTCTCGAACCTAAAAAAGTGCTTATCAGAAGAAACCCTAGTCATTCCCCTGGATGAGATCGAAGTAAATGAAAATCTCCTATTCGTTGAAGAGCCTGTTGAGATAATGGGCAGAGAAGTGAAGCGTATGAAACAGAGTCGCATTCCGATTGTGAAGGTTCGATGGAACGCTAAGCGTGGACCAGAATTCACATAGGAATGCGAAGACCAGATGAAGCAGAAGTACCCTCACTTATTCTCTCGTTCATAGTTCTATCTTTCAAAATAATTTCGGGACGAAATTCCATCTAACGGGGGGATGATGTCACAACTAGCATTTTTGGCTAGTAAATTATGCCCTCATGTACTCAACTTTTATGTAACTTGTAATCTAAGTTGATGTTATGTACTAATGCTCATTCCAAAAACAACTGTTTGAACCAAAACTCACTCGTGAAGTTCAAAATCCTCATTCAATATATCTCATATACTCAACTGTGGGTTTGAAACTCTAATTTCCCAGTTCAAACCCTACTGAACTAGAAATCATTTATTGGGCCTAATGGGCCAATAAACTCACAACTTGGTTATTTGGGCTCTAATTGGACCCACTTTCATGAAACTATAACCTTTTGGGCCATGATGGGCCTAAAATATCTCATTTCACTTTTATGGGCCTAATTGGACCTCAAATGACCCACTTCATTCTCATGGGCCTTTATGGGCCGTGAACAACTCTCTTGAACATTATTTGGCCGTAAACTCCCTTTCTTTATCATATTGGGCCGTAAACCCTCATATGGACCCAATAAGCCGAATACTTTCAATTTGGGCCACATAATTTCGAATATAATCAAACATGGCCCAAACTCTTCTTTCTCTTTTCTTTCCCCCTCATTCTCGGATATATAACAAAAAAAGACAATAGGATAATTAGGGTGTTGCCACCTCACTATTGTTTAGAGGTTAACCAAGCAACAAATCTCATGTTTCTAGGACTCTAAACCTTCATGTAATAACCTCATTTCAAATCACTCTCATTCCCCTTCTTATTCTCGGCCAAGCCTCTCTTCGCTCACCACTCTCCATTCAGACTTCCAACATTACAAAACTCCTCTCAAAGCCATCTAAAATTCTCTCATCTTCATCACCCAAAATTCGTGTGTGCTAGAGTATAAATCCAAGAATACTCTACCAAAAATCTACTCATTTGGTAAGCTACTCTCTAAGTTTGATGATTAACTTCATTTTATGATAATCTTCACTCCTTAACACATCATTTCGTGATCCATGCTCTTAGATCCATCTTAGGTTCGAGATTGTCACAACCCGAAAATTTCTATCTTGTAAGGTCAAACACATCAAATTAAGGTCGAACTTATAGGTTTCTAGACCGAGTATGCATAAGGGTTGCGTGTTAGGAAGCGAACCGCGTAAGAACCGAGAGCCTAGATCAACATTCGAGCCATAAAACCTCATCAAGTGAGGTTCACGGCCGCAAACTATGTTCACGGCCGTGAACCCACCTTAGGCCGTGAACTCTTAGTATATATATATGAGTTTGGTTCACTTTTCCTTCACTTCTTCTCCTCTTGGCCGCAATCCTCCCATTCTCTCTTAAGTATCATCAACCGTGAACCCTCCTTTCTCCTAAAATTGTAAGAAACACATCCCTTGCTTGTTGTTCATGTGAAACCCTCTTATTCCATCCGTGATTCAACACTCCTCTTCAAGATCTTCAAGAGTTCACGGCCGTGAACCCTTCATAGGGTCGTGAACCCTTCAAACTTGGTCGTGAACACTCATGTGTTCTTAGGCCGTGAACCCTCCTTAGGGCCGTGAACACCCTTTCAGCATCCTAACTTGCTTCTAGCACTCTCTTGGTGAGTTATTCTTGCATCCTTGGTTGTTTCCTAAACACCTTTGTAGTTATATTCACTAACTATATACATATATGTGTAATAATATGCTAATTAGGACTCATTTGTGTCTCGGGACATCGCTCGTGGAACCTATCTGTAACGCCCCGTTCCTGGTACGTATTAATTTATTAAAAGTATTTTATAAAGAGCTACTCGACGAGTAGTAGTCCTAACTCGTCGAGTAGATGCCAGGTTTGGAAGCGGGTTTTAAGTGATCTACTCGGCGAGTCCGCGCCTGGACTCGACGAGTAGGCCAGTCTGGATGAAACCCTAATCCTTAGGGTTTGTACCCTATTTAAACGTCCTTATAGCCCCCATCCCAGCCTCCAGCACCCCTAGAGCGTTCCCCCTCAAAACCCTAGCCTCCATAGGTGAGTTTGAGTGATTCCTTCTTGATTTTTGAGTGTTTTGGTGTATTCTTGGAAGTGTAGACGAGAAGGAAAGGGAGAAGGTGCAAAAGAGAAGAAGGAGATCCAGAAGCTAGCTTCCATTTGCTACTTCATCTGGTAATAAAGTCTCTACCTTGTCCATTTTCCTAATAGATCTTCATATATGCTTGTTTTGCCACTTTTGGGACATTTCAAGGTCCAAACTCAAGATTGGAGCCCCATTAGGGTAGTGAACTATAGATCTGGACATCATTGAGCTCCAGGAGCTCAAAGTAGATACCTTTATGTAAATATAGCCTTGTTCCAAACCCTAAGTGCTTAGTGTTGGATGATTTTGGTGTTTTAGCCCCCTTCTCGTGTGCATGCACGTGAAGTTGGAAACTTTACGTGCAAAACCAGCCCTAGAAGCCCAGATCTATGAATTGGATGCACTGAAATCGACTAGAATCGACTGTATAGTAATGACATGCAGGAGACTCGGCGAGTCCACGCCGTGACTCGGCGAGTCCACGCCGTGACTCGGCGAGTCCAAGGCAATCTTCTTGCCTCAAGAACAGACTCGACGAGTTGTTCATACAACTCGGCGAGTCACAGTCAGGACGTGTTCTTACGATGAAGGAGAACTCGATGAGTTGTTCATACAACTCGGCGAGTCGGATGAAGTTGGACTCGATGTTAGTATCGAAGAAGAACTCGTCGAGTCTTTGCCAAACTCGACGAGTAGAAGCGGGTAGAGGATTAGAAAGAGTGATAAGGACTCGGCGAGTTGGCGGCCCAACTCGGCGAGTCCGGTCAACTGAAAGTTGACTTTGACCAGGAAGTTGACTTTGACCAGGAAGTTGACTTTGACCAGGGGTAAAATAGTCATTTTACCCTGAGATTAGTTATCAGTATTTGATTTAGTGTTTATGGGATTTGTAGCCGGGGAGTTCCGGAGCAGCAGTCAGACAGTCTCAAATTTAGCACCTCAGCAGCCAGCGTTACGAGGTGAGTTTTCCTTCCAGTAGGAACGGGTCTACGACCACAATGCCGACCCGTTTAGTTAACAGTAGTTCCGGACTTCGGTCCGATGCAGTAATTCAGTGTGCTTGATGTCTTTGTGATTCCAGCATGTCTTTGTGTTATGTGTCCGGACTTCGGTCTGATGCAGTATGCAGTATATGTGTTTATGCTAGTAGTATGATTATGCCATGCTATGTTCAGTTAGTTCCGGATTTCGGTCCGATGCAGTTTCCGGACTTCGGTCCGATGCAGAGGGCAAGGCCCTGGTTAGTTCCGGACTTCGGTCCGATGCACTTTCCGGACTTCGGTCCGATGCAGAGGGCAAGGCCCTGGTTAGTTCCGGACTTCGGTCCGATGCAGTTTCCAGACTTCGGTCCGATGCAGAGGGCAAGGCCCTGGTTAGTTCCGAACTTCGGTCCGATGTAGTGGGCAAGGCCCAGTAGTTGCTTTATATGTTATTGTATGGTATGTGTAGTTTGGGGGAGCTCACTAAGTTTCGTGCTTACAGTTTCAGTTTTGGTTTCAGGTACTTCAGCTAGCAAAGGGAAGGGCTCGGGATGATGGCATGGCACACACCACAGTTTTAGCCTGGGAGTTAGACTCTGATATTTTGATATGATCTTGACACTAGTTTCGATTTGATAAATTTATTATGACATTTTGAGATACATGATTCATGGATTTATCTTTTAATATTTGATATTATGGTTTGGTAAAGTTTCCAAACAAAAATTTTTGGGTTGTATTTTCGGTGTGTTACAAGTTGGTATCAGAGCCTTGGTTTGGGGGATTCAGGCACACTCTCGGGTGTGACTGGACTCAAACTATGGAAATGGTAAAAAGATTTTCAAAAGAAAAATGTTTTCAAAGGAATTTTTGAAAAAGAAAACTTAAAAAGAAAAGAGTTTTTGAAAAAGAGAAAAAGGGTGTGGTGCATGCGATCAGCCGAGCTCAAGTAAGTACTCCCCAAATTACCCATACAAGTTTATGCTATGATTATTAGTTTCAGTTTCAGTAGAACAACATGCTAGAATAGGAGTAAGGATCTAGGAGGATGCCTTATGTGCCTGTTATATGTGTTTCAACTATATAAAAATTGCATGCTAGTATTGAGTAGACAGTAGTAGGATAACATGTTTAGGTTATGCCTAATAGTATGAGCTTAGCATTGTATGCTAGTACAGTTTCTTGTTAAAAGGATAGGATTGCTTGAGTAGTCTCCTGTATCTGAATGCTGCTTGCTTTGTGCTTTGTGGGACTCTGAGTGATTGGAGTTAGTCATTAGGTGAATACGTCATGTCACATGTGATCAGGGTTGAATAATCTCAGAGTGCTGAATTTGGCCCTATTGCGCAACTCTTGTTTGAGTCTAACCGTTGTAGGGACGAGTCTTCTACTGGAAGGATTATCTGAGCCTCGTCACATGTGATGGTATTCGGGTAATGGCTAATTGGCATTACAAGGAGGCCTTCAGCAGCTGAGGACTGGGTTGGGTGGAGTCAGAGATTTCCCTAGGGTAAGCCTAGGATGAGAGTAGCAGAGATCAGTAGCAGTAGAAGTGACTTGGTGGAGTCAAGGCAGTTCTTGAGGAAAGTACGGATAGATGTGGAAGGTAGTATGGGCCCGTACTACTGAAAGCAGAGGATCCGTACTTGAATCGAAGAAGGCTGAGATGAGGCCAGGAAACTTGTAGTAGTAGCGATCCCTCGAGATATATCAGTGTTTCTGATGTTTGTCATGATGTGTTTTCAGAATGGTGGTTTTACGCCCTAGGCCAGCAGTCGACAGTTCAGGAGCCGGCGAGGGATCAGGATCAGGCTCGGGGGCCGAGCATCTAGATGAGAAGACCAGGGAGTTCCTCTCTTTAGAGGTTACTCGCACCATACTTGACCAGACTCCTATGATCTTTGGTTCGATCAAGGAGGGTATTTTAGAGCTGATGGACGAGAGGTTGAGCACATTCCGTGCTGAGGTGGCGGCCATGATGGGGTCGCGCACACTCACCTTCAGGGAGTTCCGGGCTTGTGGAGCTCCAGACTACCATGGGGCACGGGATCCTATTGCGAGTACCAGGTGGTTGGCGGATGTCGCCAATGCGTTCCACACCAGCAGATGTCCCGAGGGGGACAAGGTCAGACTAGCATCCTATCTTCTGAAGGACAGGGCACGTGATTGGTGGGAGGAGATCGGGCATGTTATCGGAGATGACGCAGCTCTTGATGCGATGACTTGGGATGATTTTACTACCAGGTTCAGAGCCGAGTTTGCACCGGTTATTGAGGTGCAGCAGTTAGCTAGGGAGTTTCAGGATCTTACCCAGACTACAGAGACAGTGGCGGAGATTACCGCCAAGTTCAGGGAGAGGGCTCTTCTCGTTCCTCAGTACGCAGCTGATGAGGAAATGAATAAGGCCCGTTATCATTTGATGTTGCGGAATGATATCCGCCAGTTTGTGAGCCGGTCCAGCTGTAAAACGTTGGATGATATGATTGTGAGGGCTCGAGAGAGAGAGAGAGAGAGAGAGATAGATTTGGAGATGGAGAAGAAGAGGAAGCCAAAGGCGGCATCTGGTACAAGGAGTTCGGGAAAAAAGCCCAAGGTATCGGATCACAGACCTAGGGGACAGCAGAGCCACAGTCGGTATGGCAAGTGTGGGAGATTGCACGATGGGGCGTGCAAGGCAGGGAGTCCCGGATGCTACAAGTGCGGCCGGACCGAGCACATGAGCAAAGATTATACAGCTACTACCACTACTACCACATCATCTGATCTGATTTGCTTCCATTGCAATCAGAGGGGACATAAAAAGTCCCAATGTCCGAGTTTGGCAGCAGCAGGGAAGGTGGCGGCACCAACCCCTGCTACATTGAGGATTACAGACGGCTGTCAGGGCCGGGGTGAGGCGCCAGTGGCGAAGAGTAGAGCTTTCCAGATGACAACAGAGGAGGCGCGAGCGACTCCTGATGTAGTGACGGGTACGTAAATTCCTCTTGTCTCTTTATTGATATTGATTGTTTTCTCATGGTTATATGTTTTCATATAGGGTCGTTCTTAGTGAACGCCATTTCAGCTACAATATTGTTTGACTCGGTGGCTACCCGATCATTTGTTTCACTTGCGCTTAGCAAGAGGTTTAGCAGAGCTCCGGGGGAGCTGGATTGTCCACTTGAGGTTGAGATAGCGGATGACAGGACCGTCAGGGTCGCGAGAGTACATAGGGGGTGTTTGCTGCAGTTATTTGATGAGCCGTTTTCAGTGGACTTGGTTCCTATTCCCCTGCGAGGGAATAAGGTTATAGTGGGTATGGATTGGCTGAGCCCCAATGGGGCAGTGATTGATTGTGAGCTGCAGTTAGTGAAGGTTCACACTCCCAGTGGGGGAGAGCTAGTGATTCAGGGCGAGAGGCCACAACGCGGACCAATTCTTTGTTCAACAGCGAGAGCGAGGCGCTACGTTCAGCAGGGTTGTGCGGGGTACATCGCCTATGTTATGGATGCCCGGGAGAAGGGTAAGTCGACAGTTGACGATGTACCAGTAGTGCGAGAGTATCCGGACGTGTTCCCAGAGGACTTGCCTGGGATACCTCCGGAAAGACAGGTCGAGTTTCGGATTGACCTGGTTCCGGGTGCGGCTCCGATAGCCAAAGCACCGTATCGGTTGGCTCCTCCAGAGATGCAGGAGTTGTCTACGCAGCTGCAGGAGCTGCTAGACAATCATCAGGCCGAGTAGTTCACCATGGGGAGCCCCGATCCTGTTCGTGAGGAAGAAGGATGGGTCGCACCGTATGTGCATAGATTACTGGGAGCTAAACAAGGTAACAGTGAAGAACCGTTACCCACTCCCGAGGATAGACGATTTGTTTGACCAGCTTCAGGGAGCATCTTGGTTCTCCAAGATTGATCTACGGTCAGGATATCACCAGATGCGGGTCAGGGATGAGGATGTGCAGAAGACTGCTTTTAGGACCCGCTATGGTCATTATGAGTTTGTGGTGATGCCGTTCGGGCTCACCAACGCTCCAGCCGCGTTCATGGATCTCATGAACCGCGTATACAGACCGATGCTGGATCGGTCTGTGATAGTGTTCATTGATGACATCTTGGTTTATTCCAAGACTCAGGAGCAGCATGAGGAGCACCTGAGAGAGGTGCTGGAGACGCTGAGGAGGGAGAGACTGTTCGCAAAGTTCTCCAAGTGCGAGTTCTGGTTGCGCGAGGTGCAGTTCCTTGGTCACCTCGTCAACCAGAAGGGTATACTAGTAGATCCGGCCAAGATAAAGGACGTGATGCAGTGGGAGGTCCCGAGGTCTCCAACTGAGATTCGGAGTTTTCTAGGACTGGCAGGGTACTACAGGAGATTAATCCAGGATTTCTCCAAGATAGCAGTTCCGCTCACCCAACTGAACAAGAAGTCGGTGGTGTTTCGCTGGGGGTCTGAGCAGCAGGCAACATTTGAGACCCTCAGACAGAGATTGTGCGAGGTGCTGATTCTCACCCTGCCAGAGGGAGTAGAGGATTTTGTAGTTTACTGTGATGCTTCGATCACAGGTATGGGAGCAGTGTTGATGCAGCAAGGGCATGTGATAGCTTATGCCTCTAGAAAGTTGAAGCCTCACGAGGCTAACTATCCGACGCACGATTTAGAGCTGGGGGCAGTGGTGTTCGCCCTCAAGATTTGGAGACATTACCTCTATGGGGTCCGCTGTATCATTTACACGGATCACAAGAGTTTGAGGTACCTCATGGATCAGCAGAATATGAACATGAGGCAGCACCGATGGTTAGACGTGGTAAAGGATTATGACTATGAGATCGTTTATCATCTGGGCAAGGCCAACGTAGTGGCCGACGCCCTGAGCCGCAAGGCGGTAGCTGCCCCGATCAGGGATATTTGTCTGAGGATGACAGTGATTACTCCATTATTGGAGTAGATTAGAGAGGCACAAGTTGAGGGCCGGAAGGAGGAGCGGCAGAAGTGTGAGAGGATTGTTGGCCGAGTAGCTTCCTTTGACTATGACAGTCGAGGATTGTTGACCCTTCATGGGAGAGTTTGGGTACCGTATTGGGGAGGAGTACGACAGGTACTGATGGATGAGGCCCACAAGTCTCCGTTCTCCATCCACCCGGGGGCGACGAAGATGTACAAAGATCTTCGACCCGATTATTGGTGGCCCTGCATGAAGCGAGACGTAGCTTGGTATGTGGAGAGATGCCTGACCTGTAGGAAGGTCAAGGCGGAACATCAGAGGCCCCACGGCAAGATGCAGCCGTTAGACATTCCTGTGTAGAAATGGGAGGATATCACTATGGATTTCATCACTAAGCTTCCCATGACCGCACGCAGAGTTGATTCGATTTGGGTCATAGTGGATCGGCTGACCAAGAGCGGGCATTTCATACCGATTCAGGAGAGCATATCGGCCGAAAAGTTAGCCGATATTTATGTGCGCGAGGTAGTGGCACGGCACGGAGTGCCTGTATCAGTAGTATCAGATCGAGACGTCCGGTTCACTTCCAGGTTTTGGAAGCGGTTTCATGACGAGATGGGGACTCGTCTTCACTTCAGCACCGCTTTCCACCCTCAGACGGACGGACAGAGCAAGAGGACGATTTAGACTCTCGAGGACATGCTGCGGGCATGTGTTCTAGATTTTGGTGGCAGTTGGGATACGTATCTTCCATTAGCGGAATTTTTGTATAACAACAGTTACCACGCTAGTATTGACCGCCCTCCTTTCGAGATGCTTTACGGGAGGAAGTGTAGGACCCCGATTTGTTGGGGCGAGGTCGGTCAGAGGGTCATTGGGAGCACTGAGGTGGTGCTAAAGACCACAGAGTTGATCCAGCAGGTCCGTAGCAGACTGCAGACTGCGCAGAGTCGACAGAAGAGTTACGCCGACGGGAGGCGTTCGGACTTGGAGTTTCAGGTGGGTGATATGGTCCTCCTGAAAGTGTCACCCTGGAAGGGTGTTATCAGATTTCGAAAGAGGGGCAAACTGGGCCCTAGATTCATTGGTCCGTTTAGGGTTTTGGCCCGGGTGGGTCGTGAACCCTTCAAACTTGGCCGTGAACACTCATGTGTTCTTAGGCCGTGAACCCTCCTTAGGGCTGTGAACACCCTTTCAGCATCCTAACTTGCTTCTAGCACTCTCTTGGTGAGTTATTCTTGCATCCTTGGTTGTTTCCTAAACACCTTTGTAGTTATATTCACTAACTATATACATATATGTGTAATAATATGCTAATTAGGACTCATTTGTGTCTCGGGACATCGTTCGTGGAACCTATCTGTAACGCCCCGTTCCTGGTACGTATTAATTTATTAAAAGTCTTTTATAAAGAGCTACTCGACGAGTAGTAGTCCTAACTCGTCGAGTAGATTCCAGGTTTGGACGCGAGTTTTAAGTGATCTACTCGGCGAGTCCGCGCCTGGACTCGACGAGTAGGCCAGTCTGGATGAAACCCTAATCCTTAGGGTTTGTACCCTATTTAAACGTCCTTATAGCCCCCATCCCAGCCTCCAGCACCCCTAGAGCGTTCCCCCTCAAAACCCTAGCCTCCATAGGTGAGTTTGAGTGATTCCTTCTTGATTTTTGAGTGTTTTGGTGTATTCTTGGAAGTGTAGACGAGAAGGAAAGGGAGAAGGTGCAAAAGAGAAGAAGGAGATCCATAAGCTAGCTTCCATTTGCTACTTCATCTGGTAATAAAGTCTCTACCTTGTCCATTTTCCTAATAGATCTTCATATATGCTTGTTTTGCCACTTTTGGGACATTTCAAGGTCCAAACTCGAGATTGGAGGCCCCTTAGGGTAGTGAACTATAGATCTGGACATCATTGAGCTCCAGGAGCTCAACGTAGCTACCTTTATGCAAATATAGCCTTGTTCCAAACCCTAAGTGCTTAGTGTTGGATGATTTTGGTGTTTTAGCCCCATTCTCGTATGCATGCACGTAAAGTTGGAAACTTTACGTGCAAAACCAGCCCTAGAAGCCCAGATCTATGAATTGGATGCACTGAAATCGACTAGAATCGACTGTATAGTAATGACATTCAAGAGACTTGGCGAGTCCAAGCCGTGACTCGGCGAGTCCAAGGCAATCTTCTTTCCTCAAGAACAGACTCGACGAGTTGTTCATACAACTCGACGAGTCACAGTCATGATGTGTTCTTACGATGAAGGAGAACTCGACGAGTTGTTCATACAACTCGGCGAGTCGGATGAAGTTGGACTCGATGTTAGTATCGAAGAAGAACTCGTCGAGTCTTTGCCAAACTCGACGAGTAGAAGCGGGTAGAGGATTAGAAAGAATGATAAGGACTCGGCGAGTTGGCGGCCCAACTCGGCGAGTCCGGTCAACTGAAAGTTGACTTTGACCAGGAAGTTGACTTTGACCAGGGGTAAAATAGTCATTTTACCCTGAGATTAGTTATCAGTATTTGATTTAGTGTTTATGGGATTTGTAGCCGGGGAGTTCCGGAGCAGCAGTCAGACAGTCTCAAATTTAGCACCTCAGCAGCCAGCGTTACGAGGTGAGTTTTCCTTCCAGTAGGAACGGGTCTACGACCACAATGCCGACCCGTTTAGTTAACAGTAGTTCCGGACTTCGGTCCGATGCAGTAATTCAGTGTGCTTGATGTCTTTGTGATTCCAGCATGTCTTTGTGTTATGTGTCCGGACTTCGGTCTGATGCAGTATGCAGTATATGTGTTTATGCTAGTAGTATGATTATGCCATGCTATGTTCAGTTAGTTCCGGATTTCGGTCCGATGCAGTTTCCGGACTTCGGTCCGATGCAGAGGGCAAGGCCCTGGTTAGTTCCGGACTTCGGTCCGATGCACTTTCCGGACTTCGGTCCGATGCAGAGGGCAAGGCCCTGGTTAGTTCCGGACTTCGGTCCGATGCAGTGGGCAAGGCCCAGTAGTTGCTTTACATGTTATTGTATGGTATGTGTAGTTTGGGGGAGCTCACTAAGTTTCGTGCTTACAGTTTCAGTTTTGGTTTCAGGTACTTCAGTTAGCAAAGGGAAGGGCTCGGGATGATGGCATGGCACACACCACAGTTTTAGCCTGGGAGTTAGACTCTGATATTTTGATATGATCTTGACACTAGTTTCGATTTGATAAATTTATTATGACATTTTGAGATACATGATTCATGGATTTATCTTTTAATATTTGATATTATGGTTTGGTGAAGTTTTCAAACAAAAATTTTTGGGTTGTATTTTCGGTGTGTTACAAGTTGGTATCAGAGCCTTGGTTTGGGGGATTCAGGCACACTTTCGGTGTGTTACACTATCACCCTATATCGAATCTTCAATTGAATCACCACATAAGGTGAGTTCATACCCCCATGTCTTTTTCCAACTTTTTAAATGTTTGGGGGGGGGGGGGGGAATACAAGTATAACACAAGAAATGTTGTGTTTTAAAATATAAATTGCTTATTATGTCTTTGTGCCAATGAACTGTATTTAGAACATGAAACTTTGAATAGAACATAGAAATAAGCTTATAAACTTTAATAAGCTTAACTTAAGGAACAAAATGATCTTTTTATGAACTTATCTTTTAATTATAAAAAGGGTTTCCCACATTAATACTTGTAAAGTCGTGAATCTAGCTTGTGAGACACGTCTTCTAGTACTCATATAGGTACCAGTGAAAGTCTACTCTTACGACCAGAGTCTCCTGGAGGGAGAGCGTGAATTTGTGTATAGATCTATACGAGATTGACAATCCCGCACCTCGCTGTTAGCTACAGCCGGACCGAAAGGTCTGCGGGTGACAAATGTCATATTACTTTCGACGTCTACAATACGTCGTGTTTTACACTATTCAAATTAGTATGGTCGTAAAACTCATAATAGATAACAACGATATATTTACGTAGTAATATACTTTGCTTAAACAGTCTCAAGGGATATTAACTATGTGATTACCCAGTATATACCATAGGGTTAGATAAAACTGAAATCTGATAGACAGTGGAATGTGTGACTTCCGCCTCACTTCCTGTTCCTTGTTTGGTTGTGGGCTTGGGGCAGATTCACCCATTCAACTGTCTGTTCGGTCTTGGTTATATACAACTCGTATGTATTAAGTGATCATAGGAGGGTAGTATCGCCGTATCAGGCTTTCAGGGTAAACAAGTCTTTATTCAGTTTAACATATCAACAAAACTAGATATCATTAAAGTTAGTATATTTGGCTATACTTGTACTTTTCAATCTTGGAACAACATAGACAACCAGTCGTTTTATAGAAAATATACGATTTTCTATGGTAAACATCATTCTTTTAAGATAAACAGTTTTCGATAGATCTTTCTGGAAACAATAACTCTTTTTACCAAAAACAATATTCACAATTGAGTTAGTGAAACTAGAAACTTATCTATAAAAAGGTTTAATGCGTATTATTAAACTAATATAACATAAAGGACCTTAAATGGTTAATTCTATAATTCTTTAGTTTATACATCAGGGTTATATATAATTAATATCCAATAGGCAGTGGAATGTGTGTTTTCCGCCTTACTTCCTGTCCTTGTTTGGTTGTGGGCTTAGGGCAGATTCATACATTTAACTGTCCGTTCGATATTAGATTATATATAACTAGTATAAACTAAGTGATTATAGAAGGAACTATTGTGGTTACCATTTTACTAAAGAAAATATATGATTTTCTTAAAGAATGTTTTCATCAAATATAATAGAACTATTACAGTTAACCCCGTAAGCACCTGGTGAATACATCAGGGTTATATACAATGAGGATCTAACAAACAATGGAATGTGTGACTTCCGTCTCATTCCCTGTTCCTTGTTTGGTTGTGGGCTTAGGGCAGATCCACACAATTCATTGTCTGTTTGATCTGGATTGTATATAACTTGTATTCATTAAGTACTCATAGAATAAATTGTAAGATTCATTTTTACTTATCATGTTATCATATCAGAAAATATAGGATTTTCTGGAGGAACAGACGAACTTTTCTAAAGAACTTAGAGTATACTTTTTATAACAAAAATTCTTATGAACTCACCAGCTTAAATTCTGATTCTCTCTTTCAAAATAACTTGTATTCTCAGGAAACTAGTAGACAGGTACGCGCACCGGGATTCAGAAGATGGAGCATAGTAGCTTCATGTCTTTGTTTTGTTATTTACTTTTGGAGTCAATCTTTTGTGAATCTAATACATTGTAACCACTTTAATATTAATGCAATGGTTGTTTGTTAATTTGATTACTGTGATGCATGTGTTGTGATACTGAGCATGACGTCCTCCGCCCCCGAACGTTTCTGCCGTTCCAGTTTGGGGGTGTGACAGAGATCTACTCAAGAAAGCTTACTAGGGCCAAGATCTCTCCATTTTCTTCACCACAACCGAAATCATCAAACCAATGTGAGTTCATACCCCCTATTTTCGGTTTTTTTTACTATGTTTTGGGGGAGAATACAAGTTGTTTTGTGTAGATCTATGTGTATATGCATGATTTTGTGTGATTTTCATGATATAAGTGTGATTATGTGTTATAAACTTCATAAACTTGAAAATATGCTAAAATATGATGATAATTGTAGAACATAACACTTATTACAACTTATTATGCAAATAAAAGGTTTAAAACACTTCAAAGTTGTTTAAAACTAAGAAAGTTGCATGAGAGGGCCAAAAATGACAAAATAATCAAAAGTGAGGTTATTATATATAACTCACGGTTTTAAGGGACCAAAAAGGATTTATTTTTGATAAATATGAATCTTTATGGTATTTGTGAGTTTAAAAGGGCTAAAAGTGTAAATTATCACAAATGGGCCTCATTTTGGGCTTTCACGGCTTTTGGGCCAAAAATGTAAGTTTTCGATAAAAAAGGTTGAAAATGTAAATTTATTAAATATTGGGCCAAAAAGATAAATTTGTTCATAATTGAGTCGAGAATGTGATTTTTTCATAAAATTGAGGCCAAAAATGATGTTTATGACAAAAGTGGGTTAAAAATGTTATTTTTACTTAAAATAGCCGTAAATGTAAACTTTTGGTTTTAGAGGACCTAAAGTGTCATTTTTACCACAAATGTGCCTAAATTGTAAATTTTCGGTTTGAAGAACCAAAAATGTTTTTTTTACAAAAAGTGGGCCTTTTATGTCATTTTGGTAAACAACAACTTAACAACCAACATAACAATAAACGGATCAATTACGTCATTTACATGCTTATTGGGCCTGAAATATAATTTACATGTTTAGTGGGCCTTAGTTGTCATTTTACATGTTTATTGGGCCTGAAATATAATTTACATATTTAGTGGGCCTTAGTTGTCATTTTACATGTTTATTGGGCCTGAAATATAATTAACATGTTTAGTAGGCCTTAGTTGTCATTTTACATGTTTATTGGGCCTGTAATATACCTTACATGTTTATTGGGCTTTCGTGGTCCATCGACATGCTTGTTGACTTCACACATTCACATACGCACTCGTTGGGCTTTGAAAACTAAATACTTACACGTAAACAATATAAACTGTGCAATTTCATATTCACGTAAATTTAGTTAAGGATCTTGTGAGACACTTCGTTTGGCACCTATCGAGTGTACAACCATAGCCTGTAGTTATAACCAGAGTCTCCTGGAGGGAGAGCGGGAGTTTGTGTATAGATCTATACGGGGGTGACACCCCACACCTGAGCTGTTCGCTACAGTTAGGCTAGGCCAGTCTAGGGTGACAAACCTTACCATAAACACATCGGCATCCGAAAAACGTCATGACAGGCGAAATTTTCATTATCAAGTATGGTTATAACGACTCACTTAGAGGAATTAACACCATTATAAAATTTACGGAATACAACATCTTTTGATAACACGGGAATATACACGCATTAGTACTTAGTTTTAGGGTGTTAATCACAACGTTTTTTTTATTTAAACAGACAACATCGGGTTGTCTGGAATCATTCACTTCATACACTCACAAACATTAACACACATGCATTAACACAAGACCTGACACAAACATTTCAAATCGTTTTTTTTTCCAGAAAATATCGGATTTTCTGGTGTTTACAAAGTAATACAAAACATTTTACTCAAACATGCTTATGAACTCACCAACATTATATATGTTGACCTTTTTTTTTAAATTAACTTGTATTCTTAGGAAATCGTTGAGCAGGTTGGTCAGCAAGAATACCTGGATATTTTGTTGTGTTTTGTTATCACCATATTTTGGATATTATGGCATGTAATATTGAAATACAATACTTGATGTAAACAATTACAGTTGTAATATTACATATGTGATGATGATGATGTTTTGTTTCAATTATATACACTGTGATGATACTACAAAAATGAAGTCACCCAATCCCCCGGACGTTTCCGCCGTCTGGTTCGGGGGTGTGACATTATTGTTAGTATACAATTATATGATAGACTAGTATAGTCTTGTGTTAATATGTTTGGCAGGTTTGTTGGTTGGGGTATTATTAATATTGGTAGATCGTTGAATAAATAGGAAACTATAACTTTCCTTATATACATTCCTTATTGCTCAAGGATTCTAGAACTTGGGCAACAGACCAAGTAACTTGGACAACACTCCAAGGAAACGTGATCTAGACCAAACACGCATGGAATGCCACTTTGGACTCAGATATTCGCCAACAAAAAAAAGATTAACTTAACTAGCTAGCTTTTAGCTTATAAACTAGTTTATCAATAAGTTGTCTCAAATAACTTATAAAGAAGTTAGTTTATAAGCCAGGATAAGTTAATTTAATTTGTGGTCTTACTAGTAGACCTGGCAAAATCTGGCACGACACGACAACCCGACACGAAGTTAGCGGGTTAGGGTCAGAGATTTCGACCCGTTTATGTACACGGGTTGACACGACACGACACGATAATTAAACGGGTAGGGTTAGGGTCAAGACTTTCAACTCGAAGATGACTCGAAGATGACCCGTTTATATATATATATATATATATATATATATATATATATATATATATATATATATATATATATATATATATATAAATTTCATATTTTTATAAATATTTTCAATATTATATATTTGTAGTAGCCCAAATTCAAAAATTAAAAGTAAAATTCAAACTTTCAAAGTGACTTAATTTTACTCCTCCTCACTACCTATCTCATTTGCTTCTTAACTCTTAACTCTTTCCATTTTGCTTTCTAAACTTACTACTACCCCCGTCCCATATTTATTGTCCAATTTTAACTGTTGAAGTCTTTATTCTTCAAATTTGACCTTAAATATTTTTGTTTTTGATATATAACACTTAATGCAAAATATATAAATGATTGTGTTTTAAATGTCTTTTCATTGTTATAAGTTTTATCAAGTAATTTATAACACAAATAAAACTATTTAAGGTCAAAGTAGAAAAATAAAAACTTCAAAAGTAAAAAATGGACAATAAATATGGGATGGAGGGAGTATAATTTTTTTTTCCGTTCCACCTCCCAACTCTAGCATTTCACTTTTTCATTTTTTTTCTTCCATGAATCTTACTTTTCAATCTTTAAAATGTTTCAACCCGGCATGACACAACATATTTATAAGGTTTAAACCTTAACCCGAAACTCGACACGAAATCGACACGAAAATAAACGGGTTGACACGACACGACACGATAATTAAACGGGTCGGGTTAGGGTCAAGCACTCTCAACCCGTTTAATGTCTTGACACGGCACGAACCCGACACGACACGACACGTTTGCCAGGTCTACTTACTAGGCACTAAATTGCAATATACCTAAAAACTTAACTAGCTTATGCTTGCAAAAGGCAAAGAGATCGTAGATGCGGGTGATGTTTTGGTCATGATTTTGGTTTGAGTGGATTATGGGTATATCCTAAAATCTAGTATTACTATTACTTCCGTATGTATGTTAGTATGATAGTAGATGTGTGATGCTCTTCATAGATATGAATCATGATAGATGTTTTATGCAGTTAAATACTCATTGATAATGATCCCGAAACTTAAGTTAGCAAATGGAAATAATAAATAATGGTCGTTTGGTCTTTGTTCAAGCTTGAATCATGGTATTCATCTGCAAAAAATCATAATGACCGTTACAAGTTAGATTCCATGTTGTTTCGTCTGTTAAGTAAAAAACACAGACTATATATGGATTTTTTTTCTATAAAATGTATGACACAGTACAAATGGTTCCCAAGGTTTTCAGAGTAACATATATCTCTTTTATTGCCATAAGCTTCAACTGTTCCCAAAACAACACATAGTCTACGTTTTCAAAAGTGTAAGTTTTTTTTTTTTATTTATTTTTATTTTTTTATTGAACTACATTCTTAGTTCCAGTATATATATATATATATATATATATATATATATATATATATATATATATATATATATATATATATATATATATATATATATATATATATATATATATATATATATATATATATATATATATATATATATATATATATATATATATATATAGGCTTAGGTTATTATATTCAAAGCAATTATTGTGTTATTGTATGTATAAATATGAGCCAATCATTTTACTTATTTTAAAAAAGTGATTAATACATATTATTGAATTAAATATAATTGAAAAATACCATCTAATTTAACTAGAATGATATTTTAGTCAATTAACATAGATTTAATAAAGGAAATTTGCATATTTTAAGGGATCATATATTCTATAATTTTAAAAATTCGATTTTACGAATTATAAGGTTTTTAATTCAGACATTCTGACAGAATATGTTTGAGTATGTTCAAAAATAAAAAAAATTCTTGAACCATAAAATAATAAAAATATTCTTGAACATATTTCTTGATCATGACTTTAAAAATTTCTTGTAGAATAACAAAATTCTCGAACCATCAATTGAAGAATTAAAACAAAAATTACATTAATTCTTATAGAATACATGTAACAATTGCTAAGAATTACATTTATTGTTAAAGAATAAAACTAAAAAAACTTTCAAATCTGGAAAAAAAAACATCAAAATCTAACAAAGACACTAATATATTCTAAAAGAATAATGTTGCTAAGAGGCTTCGTTCAAATTTCGTGGTCCGTTCTTCAAGCATCAGCTTCTGTAGAAACAAATCCAATAATAAATTAGTGAGAAAATATCCATATTCCATTCCAACATAATTGGAATTCGTGATTCCATTCTGATAGAATTGGAATTCATTTACCAATAATTATATTAATTCGGGGAATTCTAACAGAATATGTTCATGATTATCATAAAAAACATTCATTTCTGATAGAATACTATAAACGAAGAAATACTATTTAGTTGAAGCATTTTAGCGAGCGCTTGGTGTGCATCAAAACAACTTTCAATTGAGAATGAGAGGGTGCTACAGCCGCCGCAATAAGAACCCTAACCCTAGGAAGGTGCTACAGCCGCCGCTTATACCCCATCCTTCACCCGCCACCTCCTATCCGCCATTGGAGCCGGAAATCGCCGGAGCCACCCCCCTCCTACGTCTGAAAGAGAGTGAGCCAGTCGGATGCAAGAAGTCTAGGGTTGTCACGCCACCATCCCTTTCGTGGTGGCTAACTGCCGTGAACTGCTCAGTCACCGCCATGTTTATATGGCTGCTGTGAACTACCGGTGCCCAACCACCGTCGCCGCTTCAACGAGCATCGAAGACGAAGGCCGCCGATTGTAATTGTGGCAGCGAGCGATCGGAAGAAGAAAGATATTGGCTGTCGCGTTGTGTTTCACGTGAGTACGAGTGTTTCTGCTTGTGTTTGGATGCGTATTCCAGAATATGTCGTCGTGTGTGTGCTTGGTCGGTCAGAAGTGGAGTGTGTACGCGAGGGAGATGAGTGGGAAAAGGTTGGGGGCGACGATGAATAGAAGAGAAGAGGGAGGAGGCGGACGTGAGGATATATACTAGAAATTGGGTTTTAAAATTGATATTCCTAAATTAAAGGGATATTAATTGATTTATATATTTACCATAATTAATTAAATGTATGATTACATATTTACCCTTTTGAAATGATTGGCCTATATTTATTCATACAATAACACAATAATTACTTTAAATACCTGAACCTAGCTCTCTCTCTCTCTCTCTCTCTATATATATATATATATATATATATATATATATATATATATATGGAAAATGGAATATACATAACAGCCCTATATAACCTTAGCTACTAAACCCTATATATATATATATATATATATATATATATATATATATATATATATATATATATAAAAGGAAAAGGGAATATACATAACAGCCCTATATAACCTTAGCTACTAAACCCTATATATATATATATATATATATATATATATATATATATATATATATATATATATATATATATATAATATATATATATGGAAAAGGGAATATACATAACAGCTCTATATAACCTTAGCTACTAAACCCTATATATATATATATATATATATATATATATATATATATATATATATATATATATATATATGGAGAAGGGAATATACATAACAGCCCTATATAACCTTAGCTACTAAACCCTCAAAACTACGTCGTTTTGCTAGAGTATATTTCAAAAAATAATGGCTGCGTGAGTTCCTGAACAAAAAACTCATCCTTCAATAACAATACGTGATTTTTTTTTCAATAGATTTTCCCGATTGTTCCTTCTTCTTTTTTTGGTTCGTGAATTGCATCTGGTTCGTCCCAGGCTTGGTGAATCTCTGTCTGCTGCGTGATTTTCTTCTAATCAGGTTTGTGATTTTTTTTTTCAATTTTTTTTCATGAATTTCTTTTAAGAAATCACGTATTGTTTAATTTTGTTGTATTTCGTCAATTAAGTTGTGTTCGTGAATTGCATCTGGTTCGTCCCATTCTTGTTGAATCTCATTCTGCTGCGTGATTTTCTTCTGATCAGGATTGTGATTTTTTTTTTCATCTTTTTTTACGTGACTTTCTTCTAAGAAATTGATTTTGATTGATTTTGTTCTATTTCGTCAATTAAGTCGAGTTCGTGAACTGCATATGGGTCTTGCTTGCTACGGTTGAATCTCATTGTATTAAGTTTGTGATTGAGTTCGTGAGATCTTTGTACTCAGATTTGTAATTTTTTTTTCAGAAAGTTTACTTACGTAGGGGTGTACTTTGTGTTATGCACTTATTAGTTCTCTTGCACTTATAAACGAGTTTTCCTGCCCAGACAGCTTTATACATTAACATCCAAACTCTCTATACCTCATCTTATTTACTTTTTAATTTCATACAACTTCATATATCATTTTTTAACTAATTAACTTAGGTACTATAATTATATATTGAAGCTGGGTAAATCTGATTCCTTTTTTATAATCCCTGAATTTGGGCATCATCCTTAACCTAATAAGCTAATAAGCACTTCTGATTTTTTTTCAAAAGATACATAACAGCCCCACCTCTTGAATTTGTTCTACATAGTCAATTTGATTGATTTCTCAATGTCAATTTTTTTTGGTGAATTTGGTTTATTTCCTAGTGTCGAGTTTGATATGATTCGTGATTATTCATATTTATGTCAATTTTTATATGTAATGTTCCATTCTTACTTGATCATGATAATTTTAATGTTAAATAATACATTGTTTCCTTTTGTACAGTACATGATGTTTGAAACTGAAGTCAATGTTCACCCTATCGAAACACATATAGTTGAAGATGTTGCTGCAGATGATTTGTCAAATGCCACATATGAATCTGAAAAAATAGACGGGGTTGATGTGAACTTCGAATGTGAAAAAGATGAAAGCATAGTGGGAAAGGTTTTCGATACGATTGATGATGCGTATAACTTTTATAATGATTATGCATTTGTACATGGATTTGGAATACGTATTCATACTACATTCAAAAATAAGGGGACAAATGAACCTTATCGAAAGATACTTGTATGCGACAAAGAAGGTTTTAAACGGGAGGATGGTGATACTTCAAGTGGACATGAAAAAAAACGTCGTAGAGAAGTTAGAATTGGATGCAAAGCAATGCTTTGAATTTCAAAAAAGAAGGATGGGAAATGGTTTGTTGACTTGTTTGATGACACACACAATCACGACTTGAGCAGCACACCAACGAAGGTGATGAAGCATCGGTCGCATGCGAAGTTCCACCGTACAACAGAATGTAAATCTCTCATGGTGAAACTTAATCAATCAGGGTTGAAACCTTCTCAAATTAAAAAAGCTATTAATGCAATGCAAACCTCAAATGAAGTTGATGTAACTTCAAAACAATGTGTTGATGTATTATCTGAGCAACGAAAACACAACAGAGGAAGGGAGTTCTATGGACTAATAAAACATCTGCAAGATAAAACATTATTGGATAATGATCAGTATTATGTTGTGGATTTGTGCAGTGATGGGTATCCTAGAAATATTTTTTGGGCCGATGGAAGATCAAGAGACGGTTTTACTAAATTTGGAGATGTTGTTGTGTTTGATGTCACTTATATGACAAATAAATTCAAGATACCTTTTGCTCTGTTTATTGGGGTGAACCATCATGGACAGTCTATACTTTTTGGTGGAGCGTTGCTAGAAAATGAAAAAGAAGAAACATTTGTATGGTTGTTTGAGCATTTCCTAAAATGTATGTTTAGCAAGTATCCGAAGGCTATTATTACTGATCAAGACAAAGCTATGGGAAATGCAATAAAAAAAGTGTTCCCAAACGCTCGACATCGCTTTTGTGCATGGCATATAAAAAAACATGAATTGGAGCACCTTCGACCGTACGTTGCCCGTTATAGTGTTTTTCAAGAATCCTATAAAGAATGGGTAATGAGTGACACAATTGAAGAATTTGAAACTAGGTGGGAAGTTATACGTGATAAGTATAAACTTGAAAACAATTGTTGAATAACTGATACGTATAACCAACGAATACATTGGGGTAAAGCCTTCTTAAAGAATATTTTTTTGGCTGGTATGTCAACAAGTGGACGAAGTGAGAGTATTAATTCTTTTTTTGATGATTTTGTTAACGCGAGTACCATGTTGAATGAATTTTTAGTACAATATGACAAAGCAGTTGTGTCACGAAGGGCCGCCGAAGAAGATGAAGATTTCAAGACAATGAACTCAAGGCCGGTTCTTTCCTCAATACATCCAATAGAAGCAAAAGCAGGTGAGTGTTATACTAGAAAGGTTTTTTAGATTTTCAAAAAAGAATGGATAGAAGCTACTAGCAATTTAACGCATGAGACTCTAAGCAAAAGTACAGAAGTAACCAAGTATCGAGTTGGGCAACTAGACGTTGACAAAAAATATTGGCGGATTGTTACCTTTTGTTTGTCAAATAATATGCATGTCACATGTTCTTGTGCTAAGTATGAGACATGTGGGATTTTATGCAAACATAGCTTATACGTGATGAAGAAAAGGCATGTTGACACACTTCCGAGTCACTACATTTTACCTAGGTGGACCCTTAATGCTAGGTACAAGGTGGGTAAGTGTAGCATTAGACTCGAAGAAACGAATAACGGAAATGAGGTTAGTGATTTGACGTTATGGTGTGTTCGTTCAAATTTTAATAAAGTAATTGAACAAGCAAAAGACTCCCCTTCAGAAATAGAAAAGGTCAATAACATATTGATAAAGCTCTTACAAGATCAAGCAATATAGAAAAAGCCTTTACCAGTTGAGAACGTATCTCAAGGTTCTAGTGTGAGAATTTCACAAGTCGATATGATGCCTCAGTTATCTGTCCGGGATCCTCTTGGTCCAACTAACACGAAAGGGCGTCCTAAAATTGCTAGTAGAATCAAGTATTCTTTAGAAGTGCCAAAAAAGAGAACATGCTCTTACTGTCAAGGATTGGGTCATTATGCTACTAGTTGTTCTAAAAGAAAGGTACTTATAGTATTAACTTAGTTTTTCATGATTTTAGAGTTCTTATATGTATACAATAATCAATTTATATTTTCATGTAATAGGTAGATGAATCATTGCAAGAGAAACAATGAGATATCACAACATTTTGTTTTGGTTAATTGTCCTCTTTTTCCAATTTTTGGTTAATTCTCCTTTTTTCTAGTTTTGGTTAACTGTCTTTTTTGCAGTTTTGGACATAAATCGTGTACATTGCTGTTTTGGAATGAAAATTTTGAATGGTTACTGTTATTATGTGTAAAAAATGAAATTACGGGGGTACTATGTGTGTACAATGAAAGTTTGATGTTATTATATGTTAAAAATGAAAGTACGGGGGTATTATGTGTAAAAAATTAAAGTACAATGCCATTATATGTAAAAGATGAAAGTACGGGGGTATTATGTGTAAAAAATGAAAGTATGATGCTATTATGTGTTAATAATGAAAGTACTGGGATATTATGTGTAAAAAATGAAAATACTATGCTATTATGTGTATACAATAAAAGGTTAATGTTCTTATATGTTAAAAATGAAATTACGGGGGTATTATGTGTAAAAAGTTAAAGTACGATGCCATTAGATATAAAAGATGAAAGTACGGGGGTATTATGTGTAAAAAATGAAAGTACGATGCTATTATGTGTTAAAAATGAAAGTACGGGGGTATTATGTGTAAAAAATGAAAGTACAATGCTATTATGTGTATACAATAAAAGGTTGATGTTATTATATGTTAAAAATGAAAGTACGGGGGTATTATGTGTAAAAAATTAAAGTACGATGCCATTATATGTAAAAGATGAAAGTACGGGGGTATTATGTGTAAAAAATGAACGTATGATGCTATTATGTGTTAATAATGAAAGTACGGGGGTATTATGTGTAAAAAATGAAAATACTATGCTATTATGTGTATACAATAAAAGGTTAATGTTCTTATATGTTAAAAATGAAAATACGGGGGTATTATGTGTAAAAAGTTAAAGTACGATGCCATTAGATATAAAAGATGAAAGTACGGGGGTATTATGTGTAAAAAATGAAAGTATGATGCTATTATGTGTTAAAAATGAAAGTACGGGGGTATTATGTGTAAAAAATGAAAGTACGATGCTATTATGTGTATACAATAAAAGGTTGATTTTATTATATGTTAAAAATGAAAGTACGGGGGTATTATGTGTAAAAAGTTAAAGTACGATGCCATTATATAATCTTTAATGCCAGTTTTACAAAGATGTGTAGTCATGTCTTAGCTAATTTGACTGGAAATTGGTATCCAAGTGTATGCGATGGAATGGAATTCGCTATTCCAATTCCTTTGAATTCTGTCAGAATAATAAAATTAAATGGACTGTAATTTACCATGTATTTTTTTGTGCAGGTGATTGGAATTTACGTAGGGTTAGCGACTGTGGGCGTTTCCATCATTTGGTTCACTCACACTCATTTACATGCAATTAGACCATTTATGAATGTTATGAAAATACAATGATGTATTATGCAGAAATCAAACTGGACTATTCATACCATTTATAAAAGTATAATGATGTTAAATAGAAGTGAATACAATCAAATTCTCTCAACTGTTCTAACTTTCTCTCAACTGATCTAACTTTCTTGTTGTCTCCCTCAACCCAAATCTGAGTTCAATTCAACAGACTTCTTTCAACATCCGGTTGATACTTCTCCTCACTTGCATCATCATCTTCTATTGATTGTTTTTCCTTTTTTACCCTTCCTTTTGTACGTGTAATGTAGCGGTGGCATAGCACAAACTTTCCCAGGCAACCTGTAGATCTGATCATTTGAAGATACAAAAACAATTAGTGATAAACTCTAGAGTTTCTGCCACATTCACGGTAGACACTCCCAAGAAAATTGAGTGACAGAGACAGCTGTAATAGTAGCATTTACCATAACCTATGTATATCATATCATAAAGAGCTTATATGGTCATATCAATATATCATTAAATCATGTCTTTTTGTGAATAAAGACTATAAAAATGGTTTACCAAATCACCACCTATGTCTATACCATTCATAATACCATTTGAACTCAGTACCATTGTTGCTGTCAAGCTACTTACGCCTCAAATTTCTCATTGTTGAAATACTTGATAGTCTAACAAAAAAAGGTGTAACACTCAATAAGGGCAAAACCAACCTTCAAAAGATGATTTTAAATGAATTCATAATACCATTTGATCCCCTGTTATCTCGTTTTATATGAATTCTCCAAAATAAGGGCAAAACCAACCTTCAAAACATGATTTTCATGAAAAGATGATCAACTAGAAAAAAAAGGTGTTCAGGTAAAAACTAAAATGCAAATTATAAAGGAAATTTGAAATAAGAAGTCACCTGTGGCCATAGTTGGTTGATTTTGATAAAAAAAAGTCATCATAAGAAGTTTGCTCATATCTTAATTCTTTAATTTTATCTTCTAGATCATGTAATTCCTGCTTCTGGACGTTTAACTGCTTAACTGCTGGACAAGTTTCTGATTTTGATACTGCAGCACTGTCGCATTAACCTACAATAGGTCAGTAGGAGGACTACAATCGAGCTTAATGTCGAATTCACAAAGACAATACATAATATCTTAAACCCTACCTGATTGGGAAACCTTTCTCCGGCAACCTCCAGTTTGATGTCGCCGCTACCCTCTCTGGTGGTCAGCGCCACCTCCATCAGCGACTGCCTTCCTCCTTTTTTGTGTTCCCGTGACCACACAGCAACATAGGGTAATCGAGAATCTATGTGCGATCGATTTATGCCCTAGTGTCTCGATTCTTTCAGCCAAATGCTCTTAATCGTCCTTTTCATGCTCCGAATGCACTCCCATCTCCTCGTCTGTTTTGATTTTTACGACCACAGACACCCCAAATACCAATCGATGTGTGAGTTTAGTTGTTTTCCCAAATCAGGGATTTAAAATTTTAAGCCAAAGCGACATCGTTTGAGGGAAGGTTATATGGGGCTATATTCCCTAACCCCATATATATATATATATATATATATATATATATATATATATATATATATATATATATATATATATATATATATATATATATATATATATAGAAAACTATGTTATTTATTCTGTTGTTTTATATTGTTCAACTTGTCATTTTCTTTTTGCAGCATCTGTGATACAGTGATAGTGTAATTAAGTTGCAGCAGGTGACCAAGTCTGCTCTGTCCCCACTTTTCCATAAATATCATTGTCCATTGTAATGCCGGCCACACAATATCATTGCTCAAACTAAGGTTTAGAATACAAAATTAATCATAATACTCTTTGATAAAGTCATCGATCGAAATATGGGTTTTAATATATAACATCAGCAATAGGCTTTCTCCATCTTAACAGAAATCAAATCTGTCTCACCAACTAATGGGGAGAAACAGAAGCCCGATGCAGCATCTTCCCATGACTTTACTACTTGTTTCCATATGCTGCATGAAACTTACTTCTGGAACCGGAAGAGAGTCTACTGAAAAAAGGTGCATTGAGAGGGAGAAAATAGCACTCCTCCAATTCAAAAATGGGTTCACAGATGATTATGGTGTATTCTCTTCATGGGGGAGAAGCTCACAACATGATTGCTGCTTATGGAGAGGTGTAGGCTGCAACAACATAACTAATCATGTCATAATGCTCGATCTTCATGGATATTGGTCAGATAACCTTACTGCTTCGGTTGGGTTTACGGGTGAAATCACCTCTTCCCTTCTTGAACTCCACCATTTGAAACATTTGGACCTCAGTTTTAATACTTTCACCAGGATTCCAGAATTCATAGGTTCCATAAAAAAACTTCGATACCTCAACCTTTCCTTCATCGACATTTTAGAGGTATCCAAAGTTCCCCCTCAACTCGGGAATCTTTCATACCTACAAAGTCTTGATCTCACAGATTCTTCTATCGTTCTTGAAGACACCGAATGGCTCTCGAAGCTTTCCTCACTTGAATACCTAAGCCTCAGTTTCGTAGACCTCAGTGAATCTAAAAACCTGTTAGAAAATACGCTCATCAGGCTTCCTTCCCTTTTCGAACTACAACTAGTTAGTTGTCATCTTCCTGAAATGTCTACAAATCCATTACTACTTTCAATGACAAATTCCTCAACATCTATTTCGATTCTTGATATCACCAATAACCTTCTTCCTGCCTCTTCCATATACCCTTGGTTATTCAACTTCAGTGGAAGCCTTACCAATATCCATCTCACCAACAACGACTTGCTTGGTATCATTCCTGAAGCTTTTGGGGAGTTCAGATCCTTACAACACTTAGATATGGCCTTAAATGGTCTTGAAGGTGGCATCCCGAGTTCTTTTGGGAACTTGAGCAACTTACAATCACTATATCTTGATCAAAACTATCTCAATGAAGACCTTCCCAGCTTCTTCCCCAACCTGTCGGGTCCCACAAAGAAGTCGATCCAAGTTTTGGAGTTGAGCAAAAATAAGCTAAGTGGTTCCTTGCCTGATTTTACGACATTCACAGCTTTAAGAGAATTACATCTTCAATACAATGATCTGAATGGAACTTTCCCAGATAAGTTTGAGCACAACTCTAATATCTTCATCCTAGATTTGGCTGTCAACCGGATCACTGGATTGCTCCCAGATCTTTCGGGTCTTTCTTCATTGAGGGAGTTTTATGTTGAGATAAACAGTATCCAAGGAACTATAGCAGAAAAGATTATGCCACTTTCTAAGCTACAATTCTTGGGGGCCTCTTCAAATATGTTGCATGACACAATCTCCGAAACTCACCTAACAAATCTTTCTCATCTAACTTACCTTGATCTCTCATATAATTCCCTTGTTCTTGAATTCCCTTCTCATTGGTCTCCAACTTTTTTACTTGATGTCATGTTATTGTCAAATTGCACGTTGGGTCCTTCTTTCCCAGCATGGCTGCAAACTCAGAAGAATTTATCCATTATTGACATCTCTAATGCTCAAATCAAAGATTCTGTCCCCATATGGTTTTGGGAGGATTTAACACCAAGTCTTCGTTACCTTAATCTCTCATCCAATCAAATTCATGGCATTATACCAGATTTGATGCATGGGGACCATCTTTACATAGATTTTAGCTCTAATAACTTTTTAGGCCCAATATCGTTGTTTCCTTCCGACACTGAAACATTACTTCTTTACAATAACATGTTCTCGGGATCAGTTTCCTTCTTGTGTGATTTCACCAACATGGGCCACATTGATCTTTCAAATAACAAACTTTCAGGAGAGCTTCCTGATTGCTGGATGAACTTAAGTGCTCAGCTATTTATTCTTAATCTTGAAAACAATAACTTCTCTGGGAGAATCCCGATGTCATTGGGATCCCTAAGCCTTATGATTGTGTTGAGTATCCGTAGCAATGGTTTTACAGGAGAGCTTCCTTCCTCTCTACAGAATTGCACATGGCTGAAACTTCTTGATGTTGGAGAAAATAACCTTTCAGGTCGCATACCTGCTTGGATTGGGAGAAGCCTGTCGGAGTTGCTAGTTCTAAGCTTACCCTCCAATGGGTTCCATGGAAACATCCCTACAAGCATCTGTAGTCTTACCCAGATACAGATCTTGGACATCTCTCTCAACAATATCTCTGGAACCATACCCAGGTGTTTTGGCAACTTGAAAGGAATGACTGAGAGAAAAACCGAATTCTTTGGTGGGTTCCAGAGTAATGTTTTGGTAAAATTTAGGTCAACCCTAGGTCCTTCTAGGTATGTGTTTAAAGCTTTGTTGCAATGGAAAGGAAGGAAATATGAGTACAAGAGTACCTTGGGTCTGGTAACTAGCCTTGATCTTTCTAGCAATAGGTTCAATGGAGAAATACCAGGCGAAATCACCAATCTTTCAGGACTTGTTGCCTTAAACCTTTCAAGGAACAACTTAACATCGGAAATACCTAAAGATATTGGAAGATTAACATGGTTAGATTTCCTCGATCTATCAAGAAACCATCTGGTTGGTGACATCCCCACCAGCCTTTCGCAGTTGACCAAGATTGGGGTCCTGGACGTTTCATATAACAACTTGTTAGGTAGAATACCAACCAGCACTCAGTTACAAAGCTTTGATGCTTCATCCTACTCTGGGAATCGTGCACTTTGTGGGCTTCCACTTCGGAATCCATGCTCAGGAGATTTTGTACCTCAAAAACCACCACCAGAAACAGTAGAAAGCGACAACTTTGCAGATCAAGATAGGCTGTTGAATCATGAATTTTTCATTAGCCTTTTGGTTGGACTAGCATTCGGATTCTGGGGAGTTTGTGGCACTTTGGTTGTCCAAGATTCATGGAGATATGCGCATTTCGAGTTCTTGACCCATGTCAAAGATTGGATCTACGTTGTAGTAGCAGTGAATTATGCCAGGTTGAAGAGGGGGTCTTGAACCCATATCATATCTAATTCCATGCTTGGCTGACTCTTAAAATCACCTCAAATGTATGGATATACACTAGGCAAACATTACCAAACCTGTATCATTCCGACAAGTTTAATAAAATTTCCCAGGATACCCTTGGGGGCTGGGTTTGCCCGCTCAAACTGGGGGTCTACTCTGAAATATTGGGTAGAGGCTTCCGTTGAATGGTTTCCAAAAAACATGCATATCATTCTTTTTTTTCATATAATTTTATATTTTTTCTACTTACAAAAAGTTAGATGAAATATGTATTAAACACTAAAAAAGTTTTGTTATTGTACTTGAACAACAATGTAACTGTTATCGAACTTCATATTTAACATGAAAATGTAATCCTATTATGGTTGAATTTTATCAACTAAATGGCAAGTATGCATTTCACCTAATACCATTCCATTAAACTATACATATTCTTGATGCTCAAATAGTAAAAAAGTTTCATGTATTCTTTTCTCCATGGTAATCAGTTCAAGATCCTATTGGATTAATTATAGCAATATTATCATGTATAAAACCTAAGAAAGTTTAATAAGCGTTTTAATATGAATATTAAACATAATAACAAATGATAGACTATACCATCTCAACGATCCACGTCATGAACCTGAGGCCCATCATTTCAAACGAAAACTTGATGAAGATCCTTGTTCTTTTAACCTTGGAATTCTTCATACGGTTAATTTGTGTAAATAAGTTGTTCTTCTAATAACATTAGAAATATAATATGATGATAGTTGCAAATAAGAGTATATTGATTGAGTGCTCGACAATTTTCAATACAACATAGTTAAAAATGAAAGAAAATATTAAAATCTCGAACAAATAAATTTGTTGAATAATGAATGAATATGATCTCAGAAAGGTTTTTGATGCAATTGATGTTAATGATTTAGGGATTGTTTGACATGTAGTTGACTGGGTTCGCTCAGCACTTTTGGCTAACTCTTGTCAACACTTTTGGCCCGATCAGCTTTTTTGATGTTTGATAGAGGACTAATCACGTATGACCTGGCCAATGTTCTTATTCGGTCCAGGGTATTTGTCTTATTTGGTCCATGGTAAAAAGGAGGCTGACCGGAACATTTCCCCATCTTATCGTGATGCTTTCAACACTCAATCGTGAACAACAACCTCCATCGTTTCTCTTCTCTCACTTCTGTCTTTGTCGAGTTTGCTCCTCGCTTCTACCATCGCCAATGTCTTCTTCACCATGCTTCTTTCTGGGACTTCTTCCATCTCCGGTAAGGTCTTTGAAATCAATTCTTCACTATGCTTCTTCCCGGTTGATGCCTCTTCCCGATTCATGAAATCGATTTTGAAATTGATTCATGAAATCAATTTCTATCCATTCATCTCCTTCAATCGTCTTCAAAATCAATTCATGCCTCTTCTCGATTAATGAAGTCGTTTTATTTAGATTCATGAAATCGTTTTAGAAATTTATTCATGAAATTAATTAACTATTCATACGGATGGGTTTGACTTTCCACCATGGGTTTTAGAAATTGCAAGACTTGGATTCTAGTTTTGTAAAAATAAAGATTAAAACTTCTTTTTGTGGGTTCGTGGGAACTAGTTGCAAGTACATGTTTAGCAGAAATGGATATACATTTTACATATGGATATTTTGATGTGATAATGGAACAAATTGAATCTAAACTATTACTGCCAATACGGTTGATGAGATAATGGATATTAGTGTTGGTGTGTTGAATAGTAGCTCTCTCAAGGAAGCTTTTCAAAAAAAAAAAAAAAAAAAAAAAAATTCAACATACCGGTTTTTGCGTGTGTGGTTCTTTCATGTTCATTTATACAGCTGGTCTTAGATAGAAACAAGTGCTTCTGTAGCTATAAAAAGTTGGTACCAACCAGAAAAAAACACGTAACATCCCGACTCCCAGGTATTTCTTTTATTATTTATTATTGGGATTTCATGAGTGACTCGACGAGTTGTGAGTCTAACTCGTCGAGTAGAGTTCGATTTGGTCACGTGAGTTTAATGATCGACTCAACGAGTCGGAGAGCTGACTCGCCGAGTTGGCGCTGTGAGGCGAAACCCTAAATCTCCGGGGTTGGGGCCTATTTAAGAGAACTTATGTCCTCATTTCCGCCTCACCAGCTACCCAACTCCCCTGTGTGAAACCCTAAACGTTTGTAGTGAGCTAAGAGAGTTATAAAGCTAATCTTTGAGTATTCTAGTGCATCTTTTGAGGAGAATAGGAGATTATCCAGCAAGGAACGATGAGAAACTGTTGGATCTAGTGCTATATCGACCAGAGCTTCTGTGGGAGGTAAACAGCCTACACCTTTCTCATCTTATTGGTTAGATCTCATGATTATGGAAGTTAGGGATTTTACCACCCTTTTTATTGGGACATTGAGTGCATTGAGTCTATCAGGAGGACTAGACTTCATATCTGGACCTTGTGAGGTCCATAGAGTCCAAAGGTCTCGACTTTATTCAACCGTATAAGAGTTATTATACTTAAGCACCCTTGTTAGAGTTGTATTGGCATTTTGGAGCAACATATGCCATGCATGAACGTAAAGATCGAAGCTTTACGTGCCATTCGAGACTTGGGAGCCTAGATCTAGTGTGTGGAGTAGTAGATCCGCCTTAAAACATCTGAATGAGAGTTCAGACTGAAGGGACTCGCCGAGTCAACGAGCTGACTCGACGAGTCGGCTAGGGTTTCCCCGATAAGTCTGGACATGGGTAACTCAGCGAGTTGATGAGACAACTCGATGAGTTAAGTTAGATTTTCACGATAATTCAAAGGAAACAAGGGGACTCGACGAGTCACATAGATGCACTCGGCGAGTCGGGTCAAACACGGACTGTTGACTCGAATACTGACTTCTGTTGAGTTTATGGTTTGGTCAAGATAGGGTTTTAGGGAGCCATGGAGGGGTAAAATGGTCTTTTACCCATTCAAGAGTTAGAGAGAAAAAGAGAATAACCTTTGATTATTTAAGGTCGTGAATAGGGTATTAATTAAAGATAATTATCCTATGTGTTAGGCGGAGGCTAGTTCGAGATCCGTGTACGAGGGTACTTGCTTGATTGCTTACGAGGTGAGTCTTCTCACTATACTTACCTTGAGTGGTATCTTTGTGTGACCGAGATGTCTTATGTGTTTATATTGAGTATTGTGATATCCTGCATATTGTCTTTGTGATTTATGCCGCGTATTATTCGGATGCACCTTCGGGTATGTGTGGACTCAAACTGAGGATTTGAGAAAGTTTTCAAGATAAATGTTTTTTCTAAAACTGAGTAAGAGTTTCTAAGAGAAAAACGAGAAGGAGTAGTGTGTACAATCAGCCAGAGCCCGAACGATGGTTTCCCAAAATACCCTTAGTTGTTTACTTAATGAAATATTTATGAGATATTACAAATGCATGCTAGAGAATAGGCTAGGTATTTCATATTCTAGGGCTAGAGTTGCCTGATTTGTGATGCCTTAGCCTAGGAGATGCTATTGATCAGTAAAATCTGTTATTTTCCCTGAGTACGTGCTGAGTTCAGTATCGAGAGGTAATCTAGGAGAGATACCTAGATGAGCATACGAGTAGCCTACTGAGAGAGTAGTTTGATATTTGTGAGAGATAGAGTACTTGTGAATTAGAATCCTAGGAGGAGGACTTGGGATGACTACAGGTTAGGTGTGGAAGGTAGTATTGGGCCCGTACTACTGAAAGCACCGAATCTGTATGCAATCCAAGTAAGAATCCTTAGGATGCTGAAGAGCATGTAGGGACGGGAATTCAAGTGTGATTATACTTGAGCGAGTCTCTAATGATTTTGTGTTGTGTTTCAGAGACATCATGGTGGGTACACGCCACAACCCCGAGAGCAATGGGACTAGTGATGATGAGATTCGCAGGATGATTCTCGAGGAGGTGGCCGCAGCCATTCGAGAGGCGATTCCTGAGATGTTTGGGTCTACTAAGACCACACTGATTGAGACATTTGATGAGCGATACACTGCTGTTTCTGAGGCGGCTGCTGCTGCAGCCACCACAGCTGTCGCTGCTGCCAGTCCACAGGGTGGTGACTCGTTGCTTCGGGAGTTCAGCAACACGAAGCCACCAGAGTTTGATGGGACACATGATCCGATTGCGGATATGAGATGGATCTATGATATTGAGGGATGTTTTTACACATGCTCGTGCCCAGAGCATTTGAGAGTTCGGTTCGCGCTGAACCAGCTTCACTTGGGAGCGAAGGACTGGTGGAAGTTTGTGACAACCAGTTTTACTCCTGCAGAGCATACTGCAGTGACATGGGAGAGGTTTACACTGATGTTCCGAAATGAGTATGTTCCCTTGGTGGAGAAGGAACGGTTGGCCCAGGAGTTTGTCTCTCAAGCAGAAGACAAAGTTAGTGACGAAGATTACGAGGATGTTCCACGAGAGGGCGTTGTTCTGCCCTGAGCATGTGATGACTGAGTAGGCACGCATGATCCAGTATTTGAGCATTCTGAGGAGGGATATTCAAGAGTTCGTGGCGAAACTCGTCTTATCAGACATTTGCCGAGCTTCAGGAAAATGCCAGGAGGAGGGAGATCGAGCTGGAGACTCAGGACGGGGAGGAGGCGGAGTCTCAGGGGAGAGACCGGAGGCCGGCGCAGTTGCAGTCGGCAATAAAAGCGGGCTAAGCCCGCTGATTCGAGATCTGGAGGCCAGAAGGGCCGCACTTGTGGCAAGTGCGGCAAGACTCATGAGGGATCTTGCCGGGTGGGGATTTGCTACAAATGTGGCAAAGAGGGGCATATGTCGAAGGATTTCCCCAAGGGATTTGCAGTTTGCTTTCACTGCAACCAGACCGGCCATCAGAAGGCCGAGTGCCCTCAGCTTGTTCAGGGATCAGCCGAGGGTTCCACTCCTGCTGCTTTGCGCACTATCGATAGTCGGCCAATGAAGGCCGAGGTTCCGAGGGCTCGTGAGAGAGCTTTTCAGCTGACAGCGGAGGAGGTCCGCGCAACATCTGATGTCGTGGTTGGTACGTACTTCCTTATTTATTTATTTTGAGATTTATTGTGCTTATTCTGTGCTGTATTTAGGTACATTTCTTGTGAGTTCTATGCCTGCTTTGGTGTTATTTGACTCGGGTGTGAGTCGATCCTTCGTGTCTTTAGCTTTTAGTCATCACATCAGTATCCGACGTGAGGTGTTGAGTCGACCTCTGAGGGTTTCCATAGCTGACGATGTGAGATCCCTATTTTCACGGCTAGAAAAGACCAATTTTGTTTATGCTTTATAAAAATGAGAGTACTTCTTTTAATAAAAATGTTGCAGAATTTGTTTCCAGAAAAACATGATAAATGTGTTATCAAAGCATTTCCGAAGAAATGTATTTTTATTCCTTTTAAAAATTTGGGATGTCAGCGTCAATACAGAAACATAAGCATAAACAGAACTTACATTCATTTACACTAGTGATCTACATCTCTTTTAAATCTCTCAATGTAAAGTAGCTTCGTATCGACACCTGTGATACAAATAAGCTTGAGTGGGTCAGGTTGGGAAACCTGGTGAGTACATAGGGTTTTCAACCCACAATAATATAATTATTATGTTTAATCATCAAACAATTAACCAAATTACCCATCCCCAATATCTTCTTTATTCTTAAGGGTCAACCCTAAGAATTATTTATCCTACATTCCTTCAATCCGAAATCCATTGCTTCCAGGGTTTATACGACAGACACTAAGTCCATAGCTGCCAATGCTCGTTCGTAAAGCACTAATTCCATAGCTGCTAAAGTTCATTCATCGGGTACTAAATCCATAGCTACCAGTGTTTATCTAATAGGTACTAAGTCCATAGCTACCAACGTTTATCTAACAGGTACTAAGTCCATAGCTACCAACGTTTATTCAATAGACACTAAGTCCATAGCTGCCGATGTTATTTGTTAGGCACTAAGTCTATAGCTGCCAATGTTCACTCATATCATCTTTCATCTCTCATCATTCATCTACCCATGTTTTACCCAACATATTCGTAGATATAAAATACATATACAGTTTAAATTATTTAAAACATGTATAAAATCGTTCATCCAGCATAGATAGCAAGTATACAGGTTATATGCACACATAACACGTAATTTATATAAAATACTTCATACCTATGTGTAAGATGAAAGTAACTATGCACTCACCTGATAAGGTGGTGATTCCGAATTCAGACAGCGTTTCGCTTCTACTAATTTATTTTCCTTCGACGAAACCTAGTATCATTACCACTAGATTTTAGTTTAACGTTTGACGAGACTAATTAATAGTCTAGCTATTATTACTATTATATAGGCGTTAAACAATACTCTTCACCCACTATGTACAGACAGGGGCCAGACATAAAACACCGGAGGGCAGGACCATTTTGGCATATAGAACTTCTGAAATCCAACAACCCTATGCGACCCTTTAAACCAGATTCCCCGTACCGCGAGTGGTTAAAAAGATATTATAACGACACTATATAACTCATAATAATAGCCCAAATAATTATTATAACGTCCTAATAACGTTACTATAATTAAATAAAAGCTATATTTTAAAATAGCGTAGGCATAACTCACTTACAACGGGTTTTCTCGAAAACCGGGCTTCGCTTGGAGCAGCGTTCCCGAGCCGAAAGGCCCTTTTTCTCGATACTCCGGGAGCCTCAGGGCTTCCTTCGGGCGCTAGGGGTTTTCCTAGTCTTTAGGGGGGTTAGGGAGCTAGAGAGAGAACCTAGAGAGAGAAAGAGAAGGTTGAAATGGTGTGGAAATGAAGGCTGCCTCGGCCTCCTTTTATAGTCGCGAGGCCTCGGAGCACGCTGGGCGTACTTCGGACCTACGTTGGGCGTAAGGACTCGGCCGTACACACGTGTCACGAAGCTGCTACCAAGTATTTCCGAGAACGCTTGGCATCCGAACTGTGTACGCGGCACGTAATGCGAACACGGGGCGTCCGAAGGTACGCTGGGCGTACCCCTTCGCACAACCTCAACATTTTTCACCTTTAACTTCTCAAAATTCGTAACTTTTGCATAGGAGCTTTGTTTTCGACGTTATTTATATCCACGCGTAGGCGGGACCGTACTCTACAAATTTCGTTTAGACTCTGTCGGCTAATTTTGACTTTATTTTTAAAGTTATATTTTTTAACAGGTCGGGACAGGGTTGGTCCGTTAAAATCCATAACTTCTTCATCCGACGTTCGTTTTTGTCTTTCTTTTTATAGTTATGCTACTATTAACGAGATCATCGATTCTCGTTTAGGTTGTGTCGGCTAAAAACTGATTGATCTAATATTCGAACTCCAGGCTACATATTGCTAAGCCGAAACTTAGAAAAATCATAACTTCCTCATACAAAATCAGATTTGGGCGTTCTTTTTATGCACGCTCTCGGTTTAACGTATTCTACGACTTTCGTTTAGATCGCTAAGACCAAATATCGCTCTATCGTAAATTTACTATTTACACTTCCCGGTGCCGTGCCGGTTTCGTCACGAAACTTCGACAGGTCATAACTTCTTCGTTATAACTCGGATTTCGGTGTTCTTTATATGTACGAAATCCTTGTAACATATGCTACAACTTTTATTAATACTATTCATTCTAAATAGCTTTTTATCAAAAAGTCATTTTCGACACTTATCGTCTCTAAATTGACTAGCCCGGATCTACGGGCGTTACAATTATCTCCCCCTTAGGATGATTACGTCTCAGAATCATCAACGAAACCGGGTTGTATAATGACTCCATACTTTATCTCTTCATCCTAAGTAATAATCGTAACTTCTATGTTGCTTCAAACGAGTATCTAACTCTTGGACTCCATAACTGCAGGCGGTGCTCGATCTTGCACCAACTCCCTATCTCACGTTGGAATCCAAATTATGACCTTCAAGTCACAATCTCGATCCTTACTGGAGACTGCTTCTTCTTCTTAACAATCTTAAGATTACTACCATGGACCGATGTGTCATATTGTAATGACCTATCATCGTATGTTGCAACGCTTAGACTCAGGTTTTTTTTAGAGTCAAATTTCCAGAACAGACTATACCTCCCTTCATGTTCTAATGTGATATAATCACATATTAAAAGGTAGCATTCCTAGCTACAAGCAACTATTACGATACCTCTACTGATCGCTTTGATTGTCTTTCACTTCAATCTTCTAGCTTAAGTCAGATGCTACATCGGACTTGGTTCTCTGAACCATGTAACATACTCGTCTTAGTCGGACTCAATTTGATATGACCGCTAGGGTCGGGATAACAACAATATTCTTAGTCATTACCGAAACAATGGTAACGACATACTTGAATAAAATGGTATCAATTACTAGCTTCTTGGTAACCTTGTGACTTTCCCTGATCCAAGCGTGAGTCCTGTGCTTCCGGTAGTATAGGCCTCTACTACCATTCACACCTACTCATACTCTTTCCGTCCCAAGTATTGTCTCGTAGTTTTCCAAGTCACCATACAAGAAAATCACATAACAGCTTAACACATCAGATAACAAAACGAAGGATTTATATTATTCCTTGAAACAATTACATAGGTGTTCAGGTTCACCCTAGACTATGCCTCTAATAGGCCACACCATACGATACTATGGCTACTGCATAACTCGATCTTCGGATATGAAGTCCTCATCCTTGATTCCTCACGTTGTTATCTGCTTCGTCGAGGATCATGTGGAATGCCCTTGGCCTTGGTGGTGTATCTGGCCTTACCGCTTTATTTTTCCTCGGGCAGTCTCTGGACATGTGCCCCTTGCCTCCACATCTGTAGCATACCTTATCATTATGTGTGCAGTCCTTGGAATAGTGACCGGTCCTCCCACATTTGTAAAAAGTCACTTCTTCGTTGCATCTCCCACTATGCTTCTTCTTGCACTTATCACACCATCTCGCATCACCTCTTTCTCCTCCTACAAGCTTCGAGAATTTTCTCTCCTTGTTGGACCTTGAAGATCCTTCAAACTCCCTCTTCTCTCCTGCCTTATCTTTTTCTAGACCCTTTTCTCTTATCTGGGTCTCTACGTTCTTAGCTGCTCTAACGGCTGTTTTCAAAGTAGTTGCCATTTTGACCGTTGGGCCAAAGTCTGTGGGCAACCCGTTAGCGAACCTATCTATCTTGGAGAGTTCCGTAGGCACCAAGTAGGGGAATAGCTTCATCCTTTCAGTGAATGCGGTGGCATACTCATCAACACTCATCTTCCCTTTCTTCAAGTTCTGAAATTCGTTGTTTAGGTCTATCAGATCTATCTCTGAGCAGTATTGCATTTTCAACTGCTCAATTAATGCTTCCCAAGACATTCGCATGGCTTCTCCTCGTGACATTGTATCTGCCAACAACTTCCACCAACTTAGCACTCCGGTCTTTAGTCGTTTGACTGCAAAGACGGTCTTTTGCTTATCGCTGCAGTTGCAGCTCTCAAATACCATCTCCATCTCGGAGATCCAGTCCATAATATCCACTAGTTTTGGGCTTCCTGAAAGACTCGGTGGTTTTGCACTCAAGAAATTCTTATACATCCGCCCATCCTTGTCATTTCCCCTCTCTGGGCCATTCCTCCTTGCCCCTAGGGTTCTTGCTTGACTCACAGTGCGGCTATTGTTTCCTTCCTCCAATTTCTCGACGATAAGCTCAGGTTGCATAATGGGTATTGTAGGTTCGTCCCTATTTTCTTGCAACATTTGCCTCATCTCTTCTCTTTGCTCAGCCAACACAGCCCGAACCATGGCTTGTACTCCAGCCATTATGATTGGCTCGGGTCCAGCTACCACCACAGGTACTGGCTCAATCACTTGGGGTTGAGGTTGCTGATTCCTATTTCTGTTCGTGTTTCCGACTCCGCTTCAGGTTCTTTCCATTTCGATCTTACACACCAAATCATACGTTTGGTGTGAAATGACGAGAATTAAGATAGGAAAGATTTTATTTACGATTGACGTGTAAACCTCCCTATCACTCTAAAAAGTTACATGCCAGTTATAATACCGTACTTAAACGTTTAGAAATCTAAACACATCAAATTTCCAGATCCGGACGGCAACAGACCATAGATCCGTTCGGACATTTAGCATCATAAAGCATCATAAATCATTTAGCACATAAAAGCATGTCAGGCATTTTCCCTAAATTAGCTAGTACTTGTGTCTATTTAGGTGTATTACCTAAAATTTATTAAGCACACTCATCACCATCATTGCTTAGCATCCTAAGTGTAAGTCTACAAATAAATCCTTATTCCTCGTTCGCTTAAACCAATGCTTTGATACGAACTGTGACATCCCCATTTTCACGGCCAGAAAAGACCGATTTTGTTTATGCTTTATAAAAATCAGAGTACTTCTTTTAATAAAAATGTTGCGGAATTTGTTACCAGAAAAACATGATAAATGTGTTATCAAAGCATTTCCGAAGAAATGTATTTTTATTCCTTTTAAAACCTTGGGATGTCATCGTCAATACAAAAACATAAGCATAAACAAAACTTACATTCATTTACACTAGTGATCTACATCTCTTTTAAACCTCTCAATGTAAAGTAGCTTCGTATCGACACCTGTGATACAAATAAGCTTGAGTGGGTCAGGTTGGGAAACCTGGTGAGTACATAGGGTTTTCAACCCACAATAATATAATTATTATGTTTAATCATCAAACAATTAACCCAATTACCCATCCCCAATATCTTCTTTATTCTTAAGGGTCTACCCTAAGAATTATTTATCCTACATTCCTTCAATCCGAATTCCATTGCTTCCAGGGTTTATACGACAGATACTAAGTCCATAGTTGCCAATGCTCATTCGTAAAGCACTAATTCCATAGCTGCTAAAGTTCATTCATCGGGTACTAAATCCATAGCTACCAGTGTTTATCTAATAGGTACTAAGTCCATAGCTACCAACGTTTATCTAACAGGTACTAAGTCCATAGCTACCAACGTTTATTCAATAGACACTAAGTCCATAGCTGCCGATGTTATTTGTTAGGCACTAAGTCTATAGCTGCCAATGTTCACTCATATCATCTTTCATCTCTCATCATTCATCTACCCATGTTTTACCCAACATATTCGTAGATATAAAATACATATACAGTTTAAATTATTTAAAACATGTATAAAATCGTTCATCCAGCATAGATAGCAAGTATACAGGTTATATGCACACATAACACGTAATTTATATAAAATACTTCATACCTATGTGTAAGATGAAAGTAACTATGCACTCACCTGATAAGGTGGTGATTCCGAATTCAGACAGCGTTTCGCTTCTACTAATTTATTTTCCTTCGACGAAACCTAGTATCATTACCACTAGGGGGGTTAGGGAGCTAGAGAGAGAACCTAGAGAGAGAAAGAGAAGGTTGAAATGGTGTGGAAATGAAGGCTGCCTCGGCCTCCTTTTATAGCCGCGAGGCCTCAGATCATGCTGGGCGTACTTTGGACCTACGCTGGGCGTAAGGACTCGGGCGTACATACGTGTCGCGAAGCTGCTGGGGCGATGTGGCCTCTTCCGATACCAAGTATTTCCGAGAATGTTGGGCGTCCGAACTGCGTAAGCGGCGCGTAATGCGAACACGGGGCGTCCGAAGGTACGCTGGGTGTACCCCTTCGCACAACCTTCACATTTTTCACCTTCAACTTCTATAATTCGTAACTTTTGCATACGAGCTCCGTTTTTGACGTTCTTTATATCCACGTGTAGGCGGGACCGTAATCTAAAACTTTTGTTTAGACTCCGTCGGCTAATTTTGACTTTATTTTTAAAGTTATATTTTTTAACAGGCCGAGACAGGGTTGGTCCGTTAAAAATCCATAACTTCTTCATCCGACGTTCGTTTTCGTCTGTCTTTTTATAGTTATGCTACTATTAATGAGATCTTCGATTCTCGTTTAGGTTGTGTCGGCTAAATACTGCTCGATCTAATATTCGAACTCCAGGCTACATACTGCTAAGCCAAAACTTAGAAAAATCATAACTTCCTCATACGAAGTCAGATTTGGGCGTTCTTTTTATGCACGCTCTCGGTTTAACGTATTCTACGACTTTTGTTTAGATTGTTAAGGCCAAATATCGCTCTATCGTAAATTTACTATTTACGCTTCCTGGTGTGGTGCCGGTTCCGTCGCGAAACTTCGACATGTCATAACTTCTTCGTTATAATCGGATTTCGGCGTTCTTTATATGTACGGAATCCTTGTAACATATGCTACAACTTTTATTATGACTATTCATTCTAAATAGCCTTTTATCAAAAAGTATTTTTCGACACTTATCGTCTCTAAATTGACTAGCCCGGATCTACGGGCGTTACAGACGAGCATGCAGTTTTTGCTACTTATGTATTCTGAGGATATGTGCTGGAGATTTTTGGTGTCGAGTTCCAGATATATCTGGTGCCGATAGCGATGGGCGATGTCTATGTCATCGTGGGCATGGATTGGTTGAGCCGTTTTGGAGCGGTGATCGACTGCGAGTGTCAGTTGGTGACTATACGAGACTCTAGTGGGGGAGTGCTTATAGTGTATGGTGAGGGTACCAGATCTGGGTCAGCTTTCTGCTCTGCTGCCAGAGCGAGGCAGAGTTTACAGCAGGGTTGTATGGGTTTCTTGGCGTACGTGATGGATACGCGGGTTGTTTTGGAGAGGCCGAGTTCTATCTCCGAGGTTCCAATAGTGTGCGAGTTCCTGAATGTTTTTCCCGAGGAGTTGCTAGGTGTGCCTCCCGAGAGACAGGTGGAGTTCCGGATTGATTTGGTTCCGGGAGCGGCACCATAGATGTAGGAGTTATCCTCACAGCTCAAGGAGCTGCTGGGGAAGGGTTTTATCTGACTGAGTAGCTCACCGTGGGTAGCGCTGATATTTTTATCAAGAGAAAGGATGGTTCACACTGGATGTGTATTGATTACCGAGAGTTGAACAAGCTGACGGTCAAGAACCGTTATCCGCTACCGAGGATCGACGATCACTTTGATCAGTTGCAGGGGCGTCTTGGTTTTCCAAGATTGATTTGAGGTCTAGATATCATCAGATGAGAGTTTGTGAGGAGGATATCCAAAAGACGACTTTTAGGACTCGTTATGGGCATTACGAGTTTGTGGTGATGCCTTTTGGGCTCACCAACGCACCATTAACATTCATGGACCTCATGAACCGGGTGTGCAGGCCTATGTTGGATCGATCGGTGATCGTGTTCATTAACGATATCCTGGTGTATTCGAGATCCAGGGAGAAGCACGAGGAGCATCTTAGAGTGATTCTTGGGGTTTTAAGGTCGGAGAGGCTTTATGCCAAATTCTCCAAGTGTGATTTCTGGTTACGAGAGGTCCAGTTCTTGGGACACCTCGTTAATCAAAATGGGATATTAGTCGATCCGGCCAAGATTGAGGCAGTTTTGAGATGGGAGGTGCCGAGATCCCCATCCGAGATCAGGAGTTTTTTGGGATTGGTCGGCTACTATTGGAGATTTATCAAGGAATTCTCCAAGATTGCGGTTCCTCTCACCAGATTGACCCGGAAGGGTGTTACTTTTGTTTGGGGGCCTGAGCAGCAGGCATCATTCGAGACTCTTCGCCAGAGGTTGTGCGAAGCTCCGGTGTTAGCCCTTCCGGAGGGAGTGGAGGACTTCTGGTGGTTGTCGAGGCCAATGCTTCTTTAATCCTCCTCAACTCGAGTCCTCGTCCAAAATAAAATCCAACGCGCATCCCGCTTGTACTGGCACCGAGCCCAATCGCCACACTTCAAGTCCACGAACAATTTGCAAGCCCCCCAATAGTCTCGCACTCCTTCCACACCTCCAATAACAAATAGTCTTCGATAAATCCTGCAAATAAGCTCAAAAGACTGGAAAGCACCCGGTAAAGGAGAAAAATAGCAAAAAGAGAAAATATGCATGAAGATTAACTAAAATGAGATGGAATGTGCTAAAATAAACTATAAAAAGAAGTAAATAAAATGAAACTATCAAATCACCCCAAGCTTAAACCATACTTGTCCTCAAGTAAGACAAGACTAAAATGAACTCGGGATGAACTATCCTAAGAAAATAAAAAGAATGGATAGAACTGCGGAACCTGATCACCGTTAGTCAACATGGTTAGAATTGATCTTGCTATTATCTCATTACTTTTTCATCCGATGACAATGGGACCATAAACCACAGCTAGGGCAACTCCTCTAGGTGAGTAAGGAGGGATGGTCAGTCGCAGCCCCAATGGAACATGAAAATAATGAAGAACATATGTAGTAGGGAGAAAGCAAATGGACAGGCTCGTATGGAGCTCTTCTTTTTTTAAGTGCACACTCTTATCACGAAAGTTGCGTGATCTCACGTTTGTCGGCCACTCTCAAATGTGATTGGGTTTTATCGCTCGGGCACCGTTGTAGGAATCAGTTCACTTAGTGTTAACCCAAACCTCCCTTAGTATCCGACTCAACAGTCTCTCTAACATCACCAATTTGCGAAAAGAAACAACTCGATCTATATACAATAAGACAAACCTATATAAATGAATATCAAACACCGGGTGACCAAAATGAAGGAAAATTTGTTCAATAATTGAACCGGTCCCCTATCTAAGACTATTACAATTTTTTTTTGTTAAAACATATGCAATGCACTAACATATTGAATTTTTTCTTTTCACCAAGAAAACTTTTTGACTCAAAATTTGGTTCCCAAAAGTATGGACGTTGAACCGAAAGACAATAATAATAATCCGAATGGTCTAAGTTATGAAAATGACCATGTGTGGAGCATAAAGATGTAAGCTCCTTTTCAAACTTGTGATTTTTCCAATCATAATGAAAATGTCCAAATGTGGACTAAAAGACTCTCTAAAATCCTAAGAAGATCGCAAAAAAATATGGTGATGTAAGGAGACCGGATATGGATTCTACTCGGGGACAAGCACCAGTGCTTCATCCTCATGGTTCAAACATGATCAAGTGTGATCCTCTCGGCGGCATGGACCGCAAGGCTAAGAACATCCATTGCTATACTATATCCTACAGTTGTTAGTATTGCATGCATAATTCTTCGTGAAACTACCTGGCCATGATCACTTACCCCTTTAAGCATCTGATCCCAAGTATGAAGTCCCAAGCTGCAGCTAGTGGTCCCGGTTCGATGGGTGAGATAGCAACACAATCCTGGACCAATAATGATACAATAACTGTAAACCTGTTCCATGGCATCTAAGGGGGGTGAGAATAAACAGATAACAAAAATGCATGAATGCTAATGCCCTAATCTAAATGTCATGTAAAAATAAAAAGTGAAAAAGAATAAAATAAAATCTTTTTTTTCTTCGAATTTTATAAAATAAAAAAAATGAATGCAATTTAAGGCTAAAATGCTATGCAACCTAACTAAAATGCATGAGAAATCAAAAAGAAAAGGAAATACCCCACCCCAAGCTTAGAAACAAGCATTGTCCTCAATGCTCGGGGCAAGGCGAAAGTACCTAAACCGGGGGATCGGGAGGTGGATATGGGTATTGGGGGTAACGGTAGGGGTAAGGTGGAGGTGGATAAGGGTGAGTGGGTGGAGGGTATGGATAGGGAGGGGGAAGTGGTATGTCCTCAAAGTGGTTTTACGATTGATGCCACCCCCACATATGGTGCATCTGCTGAGACATGATTTGGTTAGAGACACAAAGAGCCTCGAACCGTTCAGCAAAATTGGGGGGAAGCGGGTAATATACGGGAGGTGCTTGGGGCTGGGCTTGCTGTGGACCATGGGTGGGGTCATCGTCGGGCTCGTCATTCACATGCATCCCGTCATCATCTTGAGCCTGAAGCGCATCCTCATTGACTGACTGAATGATGGTCCTCGCGAGTCTCCACTGAGTGCGATTGTTGAAGGTGAAGTTGGAGACTCGGGGGTCGGGAAGAATAAGATATCCGACCCCTTGAGGACAATACCATGTAAAACTGCTCCTATTCCTACGACGGATGTGATGCATGTTAGTGAGAACCCACTAATCCAAGAGAATTTTGTTGTCGACGGGCGTATAGTCATCTGAAAGCTCAATGTCTAGACCGCGGGCTAAAAGGGTGACAAATCCTCCAATGCAAATATCATCGGTTGTTTTGGTTCTCATGAATGCGCATTTGTGAAAAAAGAACGGGGCAAAATCCGGGATCGGTGGGTTTTCACGTCGCATCATGCACCAAAGGAAGAATAGCTCATTTTTTGTGACTTGGCCGGCTTCTTTGCGGGAAAAAACAGTGCACACCAAGATACGATGGACAATGCGGAGGCACGGGTGAATGATGGAGGTTGCTTTATCGCGACCGGCACATGAGAATATTTCCCCGGTGATTTCCGTCCAAAAAGTCTCATGGTTGAACTCGGCAGGCAAGGTGTCGAAAACCGTGAATGTGTTTGTGGAAGGTAAGCCCAAGATGTCATTTATCCTTCCAAAATCAATGTACGCCCAGTCCCCCATAAGTTGGAATGCAACCTTTTTTCTCTCGCTGTCTAACCCACAGTCGGCAAGGAACTCTCTAGTAGGGAGCTCGTAAGTGTGTGCCATGAGTTCAAGAAGATTTTCCCACCCGATGTTACGGAACAATTGAGTGACTCCCTCAAGAACCCCTAATGAAATGAGTGTAGGTTTGCACACAAATTTGGTGGAGGCAACCTTCCTAGGCAAACTCTTCTTGTAATTTCTAGTCGCCTTTGCGTCCCGAAACCATGGAATGTAGGGTTCATCATTTTGAGTTGTAGCGGGGGCCTTGCCTCGGGCAGCAGCCGAGCGTTTTCTAGATGTGGACATGATCAACCTGTAAGGAAATTAACAACCATACGGACCAACAATACCAACAAATAATATTTCAATGCAAATCACCAATCGACTCCCTACGGACTTCTAAAACGGTTCAACAATCAAAGCAAGAAATAATTCCTAGACTCATTTGATGCAAGACCATATAAATTATTGTTCTAAAACATGCATATTGGTCAATTAAAGTCAAGGAAAGAATGTACCCGTTGGTGACCACGACTTTTGAAAGGCGAAAATTTGCGCGCAAAAAATCAAGATTTGAAAATCTTGCAACACTCCACCCCAAGCTTGAAGCTTTGCTCAATACCCCGTGAGAAGCACTTTATCGTGAAAACCCGAGAAATCCGGCAACGGCTTGAGATTCCGGCGAGCTTTGAGGGATATTTTTAGTGGGGTTTGTATCCTTTCCCAAGAGGAGTACAATGGTGGTGTCCGAATTGCGAGAGGTGGCCGGAGTTGGCCGGAAAATGCCCAAAAAGTAGCGAGATGGTGGTGGTGGCGCCCCGGATTCCGGCAACAGTTCGGAGCGGTTTTTGAGTGGGGTTTGTAGAGCTCGGAAAATAGGAGAGAATGGCGGTGGTTTCATGTAATTCCGACCGGCGGTTTGACGGGAAATTGAGTTTTAGTGTTGAAGGTGGGGGAGTTTTAATGGAGTTTAGGGTAAAGAGGAAGAAGAAATGGGGAAGAAGAGGCCGTCTGTAGCTTTTCTTGGGTTTAATTCGTGGTCAAACATGGTCAAAACACGGGTCAATTGAAGTCAACATGTCACACGGACAGGTCCTGGAGTACACGCGGTCCGCGTGAGGTGCCCTAAAATGGTCCATTTGCTCAATCCCTCACGCAGACGTCTTTCCGAGTACACGCGGTCCGTTTTTATAAACACGCGGACGACACTTCTAGCACATGTGGACCGCGTAAAATGTTCTGTGACCATCCAAAATCGAAGAATCACGCGGTCTAATTTTTGCCCACACACGGTCCGTTTTTATAAACACGCGGACGGCTCTTCGAGTACACGCGGACCGCGTGAGTCTTGCAGAAACCTTGTCAACTCTTTTGACGTATGGGGCTTAAAATTCAACACTCTTTTACTGCAAGAAGGAAGAAGAAGAAATGTGAAATGCAAAAATGACTTTAGCTAAAACATTTATTCGGAATTAGAAAGGATGAAAACAGAATGCTTTCCAAAAATGTCATTCTTTAACGTCTTTGGCGAGACGTCCTTCCCTCTCGATTTCAGTATACCGTGGCATCCAAATGGATGACATCTTGGACATTTGAATCAAAACCTTCATAGAACGGCTTCAATTGATATCCATTAACCTTGAAAACTTGCCCCGTGTCGACATTTTTTAATTTCCACACCTCCATTAGGACTCTTTTCTTGTATTTGACTTTCTTTTTACGGGAGAACCATATCGGACTTAGACCTTTGATGATAGCAATCATCCAACTACATTCTATCTTGTACTTGTTCAGTATGTTGACCAACTCTTCCTTCTTTGACATGGTGGTTGAGCAGGTGACCGGTTGGGCGTCTTCTTTCTCGGGATACGTATCATTTGAAGGGTCCAACAAATTTATCATTTCCGGATCTTGTGGTTGTTCTACCACTGGAGTTAGTCTCTCAATGGTAGTGGGTGGCTCAATCTCTCTTTCGTTAACCCCCAACACTTCCTCTATAGTTTCATTGACAACTTTCTCAATTTCTTCTTCCTCCTTGACAAATTCTTCCACTTGTGCTTCTTCCTCCTCTTCTTCATATAACAATCTTGGGCCATCAAAACTTTTCTCATCTTTTAAAGGAATAACACATGTGTTATGCCATGGGCTCTCTTCATATGGTAGTTTGTCTTGAGCTTCCATTATACTTATTGTTTGAGCAAGTTGTGTTATTTGTTGCTCCAAGCTTTTGAGGCTAGCCTGCGTTGTTTCCTGGAAATGTTGGGTAGAAGTGGCAATGCTCTTCACAATCTCCTCTAAGGAAATGTTTGATGTTTCAGGTTGTTGAGGAGGTAGATGATATGGATGTTGGAATTGTGGAGTTGGTTGGTATTGGTCACTTCTCCAAGCTTTGTATGGGCTTTAGCATTGGTTGTATCCCCAAGCTTGGTTGTTGTCCCACCATTGATCATGTTGAGGTTGATCATAACTCCACTGGTTTGACCAATAGTAGCTTCCCTTTTCTTGTACTTCTTCCCATCTTCCTTGTAAATATGGACACATGTCGGAATGATGTCCATTTTGGGCGCAACAATCACAAATAAGAGGCATGAGTTGCACACTTTGGTCACTTTCAATCATCATAACTAACTGAGCTAGCTCAGAAAGTTTATCTTCAATGCAAGGAGTGTTCATTTCCGAACCATACTTTTTTTTTTCAATTTTTTTGAGTTTTTAACTAGAGTACCTACACAATGAGATCTAGGCATAGAGAAACAAACTGATTAAATATAAACCAATCCCTGACAACGACGCCAAAATTTGGTGGTTGTCAAGGCCAACAAAATAAATACCCTAAATATTACACACTAAAAAAGTCTATAGTGGTAAAGGGATCGTATCCACGGAGATTGGTTCAATTTAAATCTCTATGTAAATCACTTGTTCAAGTACTTGTAAAGCAAGAGTAAATGTAAAGGGGGGGGGGGTTAATTCTTTTTGATTGTTTAAGAAAATTAAAGCTACACTAGAATGTAAATATGTCAAGCAAGCAAATGAAAGATTTGATTAAATTCAATGAAGTGAAGTTGGTTGATTTTGGGATACACCGCATGGATGACATGGTTGACTTATCATTAGACTAAATGGAGTAAATCTTGTGAATTAGTTTAACTTAGCTATAGCAATTCATAAGCACAAATTACCTCAACTCTTCATTGTTATTAAAATGGTTAGAGGAGCTCTAACACAATTCCTTAATTAAAGTCACAAAATCAATGAAGCATGTAATCTTGTGAAAATCAATTAGCTTTAAGTTCTAAGAGTTACCAAGTCCAAAAGATAATCTAATGCTTACATTATCATTATGGAGGAAACATTCCCATGGTCTAAATGAAATGAAAAGAAACATATAAACCATTTGTTGCTTACTAATTTGAGGGCCCATTACTGAACCAAGAAATTAGTCAACAAAAATAAGCATTCATTCATCTAAGCTCATGATCAAAGATAAATAAACACAACAAGGTGTTTAACTAGAAAACATTTCCATAAACTTCAAACACAAGATAATAATAAGTCTTCAAAGCAACTAATCATTCATCCATGGGTTAAACCCTAATCAACCAAATGAAAATCTAGCCAAGCATGGCCAAAGTAAAAGAAATACAATATAGTTTAGAGATACCAAACATGATTCAAAGTGTAAGATGAAATGAAATGACACTAATCTTCAAAATCTTCCCAAGCCTTCTAGAGAGCAAAGTAGAGTTGTTCTTCAAGGTGTTGATTATGAATCTCCCCCCAAATCTCTAGTAAAAAGTGCTTTCATTCGGATCCAAAAACTCCCTAAAAGCCATCCACCAACCTTCCCAAAATAGAGTCAAAAAGTCAAAACTCAGATTCACCACAGCACGATCCACGCGGACCGTTTGTGGATCCACGCGGACCGCGTGGGTCTCGCTGATTGCATGCCTTGGCCCATTTAAAATACAATCCAACCCAAATTTCCTCATTCATTTTCAGCTTACATGCACAACTCTTGGTAGCCCAATTATGTTATTCCAAAGCCTCCAATGATGCTCCAATGCTTCTTTAATCCTCCTCAACTCGAGTCCTCGTCCAAAATAAAATCCAACGCGCATCCCGCTTGTACTGGCACCGAGCCCAATCGCCACACTTCAAGTCCACGAACAATTTGCAAGCCCCACAATAGTCCCGCACTCCTTCCAAATGTGACAACCGTAAATTTCTGGTAAAGTCAAAGTCAAAGAAAGTTAACAAGTCAAACTGGTCAACTCATCTAGTACTAATGTGATTAGGGATTACTTTATGTCTACTAATGTATGACTCTAAATCTTAAATGCAAAGTAACACTTGAAAGTTTCAAATGTTCAAAATTCTAAACCCTAATCAGAAGGAGGGAAGTAACAACTCTATAAAACACTATCACGTGCCCTTCGGGGGTGTATAACACTCAAAATGGGATGTAACTAAGCCTATGGTCTTTAAACTACGAAGAAAAACATTAATAAAGGCTCCCGACAAAGTCTCTCTCAATCTCTCCCATTGTATCTATCTCTCTCCCCAAATCTCTCTATGTACCTTCCTCAGTCGAAAACAACCCAAAACCAAAGGAGAAAACCCAAAGGAACCCTCTTGGTCCGGAACCCTCTTAGTCCGGAACCCTCTTGGTCCGTTACCCTCTTAGTCCGGAACCGAACAATTTCACATCCCCCTCAGCTTCAGAACTCCTTCCCTCCGGAAAGTGGCTCCGGAATGCCTTAGCTTCAGACTCCCCACTCCGGAACCATGAAAGAGCTTCAGAATATCCCCCTTTGGCCCCGAAATTGTGATTTTGACTCCGGAACCCTCGCAGGTTTGCATCCTTCTCCCGATTTTCGACCACTTTTGCGTTTTAAGCTCGTTTTTCATGATTTTCGCGTGGGATTTTCACCCAAACTTATATTTTGACATATAAGACCATATATATATATATATATATATATATATATATATATTCATATTTTAATCACATTTTGGGGGAAATCTCAACTTAAGGACAATATCTAGTGGGTGAGATATTGAGATAGAGTGTTGATCTTTCCATGAAGTATGACTCAAGTTAACCCCCATACCCACATAGGACAACCCTCAGTCACTATTCATCCATACCTAGTTAACTATTTGTCCTCTCACACCTCTCCTCCAGCTGGTATCTTGATCAAAAGTTGGAAACCCATCTCTCCTTCCACTTTACTCACTCTCTCACCAAGAAACAAACACTTCTCTCTCTCATTTCCCTCTCAAAGAACTCGAGACTCCAAGGCTGCCTTTGAGCTTCTCACCCTCATTCGGTAAGTATTCTCATCCTACATTGAACATGTTGGATAAGGTGTCTAAGTCCATAACTATTTCTGGTATATACTTGACCCGACCCGGCATGGTCCATTTGGGTTGCATGACATCATGCATTTGGATAGACTAAATGAGAGAAATAACACTTGTGGTTTATTAATATATTATAAGTTCTAATATATTAATAATATTATTTAGTTAGTACTGATCAAGAATTAATCTAGAATTAATTAAGTGATCAAAAGGAGACTAATTAAATATATGGGTTGATTGTGTAAATCATCCATACTTGTATAGTGGGCTAGATGCTCCATGGATTATCTAGTTGGGCTAAGGTCCATAGGATGCTCTATGGATGATCCATGGGAGTTACAAACCCATGGGTCATGGAAATGAAGAGCCATGTTACATTTGGGTTTACATGGTGTAACCCTAATGCAACATACTATATAAGCATACTTAGAGCAACCAAAATCGACTACACTAGTGAGACAAGAGGGCAAGCCGAATTTAGAAGTGTTCTACATTTCTCTCAAGTCATTCCAATAGCATTTGGTGTTGTGTGAAACATTTGAGGCATCACACTTGGGGTGCTTGGCTCTCAAGGTTTTCAAGGAATCAAATCAACTACAAGGTATGTAATTCTAGCTATCTCTTATGTTTATAAGTTCCCCATGTATGCTAGATAGGATTAAGAACCTTGGAAATCAAATTTTGCATGTATTTTAGACAAACATAGATCCAAGGTTTCTAGGGTTGCATGTACACCTTAGGAGTGTTAGAATGCTCAAAACCCTTCAGTGGTATCAGAGCCTAGGCTTGTTTGTTGATACTTGATGCAAAATAGCTGGAAAAGTCGAAGTTTTTTGCTGTCTGCACAGGGGACTCGTCGAGTCCATGGGGGGACTCGACGAGTCTAAGCGAAACTTCATCCAACTCGGCGAGTCAGTTCATGCACTCGACGAGTTGGCTAGGCAGAGTGCATATTTTCGACTTTTGCTGCTGGAAATGGACTAGAAACATTACCCTAAACTGTTTTGATGTTTTAAAATCTGTTTTAGTTGGTGTAATGATTGTTCTAATCCATTTACAATGGCTAATATTAAGATTACATGATTATATGTGTTCATATGTTCTTGAAATTTTGATATGATTATTCATGTTCTTATGAGTTCTTGATAGATCATAAGAATTACTTGTTTAATGCTGAATTCATGATCTTTATGTGTTTTAATGGAGTCCATAACTTGTCCTCAAGTTATGGATAACCAAAAGTCTCTTTGTATTAAATCCATTAAAAGAACACATAAGTTATAAAAATGAAGAGTCTTCATTTTAATAACTCATAAGTTATGAATTGAAAGGTTTTGTAAAGTTACAAAACTTGCCCTCAAGTTTTGGAACATGTAAAGTCATCTTAATAAACTTTAGTTCCAACCCCTAGAATTTTAAAAGTTAAAATTCAACCCTTATACTTTATAATATTATAAGTTAATAATAATATATATATATATATATAAGATCAAAGTCGTTTTACCATTAGTAGGCCTCATTCACGAAGTCGGTCTATAAGGGGGGTATAAGGTTGTTGCCTATAAAATGGTAGCTTAATGGGTGTCCACTCTCACCCACCGCTTCCTTGACTGGTGGAGGGTCGTTAGCCGAACGGGTAGGACAATGACTTTAAATTCTCATTAAAAGTATAATGATTATTATAAAGTAACTAAATGTTTTTATAAATTCCCAATCTTAGTTACTTTAGGAAAATGTGAATAACGTGCTAACCCATGAAATTACACTTTGCACTTTGTCTAAGTCGTTGGTGGAGCGTGTGTGGTTAACCGACACACTAACTTGGACTTAACAAGGTAGGCAAAGGGTGACTTAAGGTTTTTCATAGGTCGGTGGAGCGCGTGTGGTTAACCGACACATCGATTAAGTGAAAAACATTAAGGGTACCAAGTAATTTGCATGGTTACTTCACACCTTGTTTTGTGATCCTCGGTATCCCAGTCACAAAACATGAAGGACACACTCGAGATTGAAACATGCCATTTAAAAGTTCAATGAATCTCAAAAGAATCTAGGAGTTTCTAAAACCAAATAAAACCTAATAATTTAGATATTTCGTTTTTCATGGTGGAAATTGGTGAATCGTCATTCACCTACCTTTCAAATATGTTTTAGCTTAGATTACGTCATCCCTCTTCTAAGTTATAATATATTGTGATTGGATCCTAGCCTTAATATTACATTTGGGTGTTTTATTAAGGACTATCTTTATATCTAATCTAAACTTGTTTTCTTCTTTTCAGATGTCTTCCAACAATGCTGCTTCTGGCTCAAACCCTACCGGCTCCTTCTCTCTCATGAACCTTTGTGGGAGAGTCATCTTTGATGGATCCAACTTTACAGATTGGATCAGGAACATCAGGATGGTCACTCGGTATGAGAACAAAGAATATGTTCTCGACAAGGAGCTTAAGGTACCTGAGCCGACTGCTACTCCTGAGGAGCTTGGTGAATATGAGGCACATGAAAGAGATGCTACCAAAGTGGCATGCATCATGATGGCCACTATGACAGCCGAGCTCCAAAAGTCCTATGAGGACTACTATCCTTTTGAAATGCACCAGGATTTGATGGACCGCTACCATCAGAGTGCTCGTCAAGAGCGATATGAAATCATCTCCTCCATGATAACAACCAGGGTGAAGGATGGTGAACCCATCACGGGCCATATGCAGAAAATGCAAAGGTATGTGGACTGTTTGCTGAAACTTAATGTGAACTTCCCCGAGGAGTTGGCAATAGATATCATTTTTCACTCCCTACCTTCGTGTTATGATCAATTCTGCATGACATACCAGATGAACAAGGAGGAAGTTACACTCAGCAAACTTCAAGGACTCCTAAAGACCGCAAAATCAGGTCTTAAAGGTAAGTCGGTTGTTACCACTCCTACACCTACTCCAAACTCCGCACCTGTCCTGGCAATCGGGAAAGGTAGAGGGAAAAAGAGGAAGAACCCTTCGAAGGGTACCAAGGGTAAGACCCTTGATGGCTCCTCTTCACGTGGAACCAAGAAAGGTTTCGTTACTCCTTCTTCTGACCCAAAAGAGGCTGAATGCTTCTATTTCCATGAAAAGGCGCACTGGAAGCGGAACTGCCCAAAGTACCAGCAAGATCTGAAGGATGGGAAAGTAAAACCCAACCATGCAGGTATTTACACTATATTATCTAATAACTCACCCTATTCTAACTCTTGGGTCCTTGATACCGGCTGTGGTATTCATATTTGTTCTGATTTGCAGGGACTAAGAAGAAGTGAGAATGTGGAGCATGGGAAGATAAACTTGATCATGGGAAACAGGAAAGTTACACCTGTCACCAAGATTGGAGTTTATACTTTGTTGCTAAGTAGTGGGTTTACTTTAGATTTGAATAAATGTTGTTACTCGCCTGAAATGGCAAGAAATATTATTTCCTTTCATGCTTTGTACAAACAAGGGTTTACCTTTTCTTTTGATAATGAAGTTGGTGGAATAAATGCTTTCTTTAATAATGTGTTTTATTTTTAAAGTATTACTTTGTGATGGTGTGTATGAAGCTGTGTCTGTTATAGATAACTTAGGAAATAATGTGTTGTGTATTGATTCTACTAATGATAATAACTTGGGTAAAACATCATTATGACATTGTCGTCTTGGACATGTAAGCAAGAAACGCATAGGCCAACTCCAAAAGGATGGAGTTTTGGAGTCATTTGACCTAAAGTCAGATGATAGTTGTGAATCATGCTTACTTGGAAAAATGACAAAGTCACCCTTCACAGGTTCATGTGCTAGGAGTGAAGGTTTGTTGGATCTAGTACACACAGATGTGTGTGGACCCTTTAAAACTGCCACAAGGGATGCTAATCGTTATTATGTGACTTTTACAAATGATTATAGTAGATATGGATATGTCTACTTAATCAAGCATAAGTCAGAAACTTTGGATAGGTTTAAAGAGTTTAAACAGGAAGTAGAGAATCAATTGGGCAAGAAAATTAAGATGCTTCGATCCGATTGTGGTGGTGAGTATCTTAGTACAGAGTTCCTCGACTATCTTAAGGAATGTGGGGTTGTCTCACAATTGACACCTCCCAGGACACCACAGTTAAATGGTGTGGCTGAGAGGCGTAATCGAACCTTGTTGGACATGGTTCATTCCATGATGAGTTGAGCTTCGCTACCAATCTCATTTTGGGGGTATGCCTTAGAGACTACCACCCATATCCTTAATCTGGTCCCTACAAAGAAGGTTGCCAAAACACCTCATGAGATGTGGACTGGAAAAGTTCCTAATCTAGCCCACATCAAGATTTGGGGTTGCGAAGCTTTCGTGAGACGCGAGACTCACGATAAGCGCGAACCTCGAAGTGAGAGGTGTATTTTCATCGGCTACCCACATAAATCCTTTGGTTACCTCTTCTACAGACCTAGTGAGAATGTGGTCTTTGTAGCAAGGAGGGGTGTCTTTCAAGAGAGAGAGAGTTCATAAGCCAAGGAAACAGTGGGATGCAAATTGAACTTGAAGAAATTCAAGAGTCAAGTGGTGAAGGAACCTCAAACCCTAGCAATCAACTTGAGGAGGAAACTCGTGTTGATCCGACAGAAGAGTCTGTACCTATGAGGCGTTCCACGAGAGTTAGGAATGCACCTGAGCACTACTATGATTTCCATATTACTGCGGAAGGTGAGACACTTATCAGTGATAAGACACTGGTAAGTCTGGATGAACCTAACAGCTATGCGGAAGCCATGGCAGGCCTAGAGTCTGCTAAATGGAAAGAGGCAATGGACAGCGAGATACAGTCCATGTATGATAATCAAGTTTGGAACTTGGTTGACAATGTACCAGGTCGTAAGACAGTTGGGTGCAAATGGATCTTCAAGAAGAAGACCGGCATGGATGGTAATGTACACACTTATAAGGCGCGACTGGTTGCAAAGGGCTTTTCTCAAACTCCAGGAGTTGATTATGATGAGACCTTTTCACCGGTAGCCAAGATTAAGTCTATTAGGGTATTGTTAGCCATTGCTGCATTTCATGACTATGAAATATGGTAAATGGATGTCAAAACCGCCTTCCTTAATGGAAAGTTGGCTGAGGATGTTTACATGTGTCAGCCAGAGGGTTTTGTCAGTACAGAGTACCCTAATAGAGTGTGTAAGCTTGAGAAATCCATCTATGGATTGAAACAAGCACCTCGATGGATTTCTCAAGCACCTCGCAGATGGAATTTTTGTTTCGATGAGAAAGTCAAAGAGTTTGGTTTTTCGAGGAGTGAAGATGAATCTTGTGTATATGTCAAGGCTAGTGGGAGTATAGTTAGCTTTTTGGTACTGTATGTGGATGACATACTACTCATAGGAAATGACATTCCAACCCTGCAGGAAGTGAAATCCTGGCTTGGGAAGTGTTTCGCTATGAAAGACCTAGGAGAAGCTGCCTATATTCTAGGGATAAGGATTCTGAGAGACCGGAGTAAAAGGCTAATTGGACTTAGTCAAAGTACCTACTTAGATAAGGTGCTGAAGAGGTTCAGCATGCAGGATTCCAAAAGGGGAGAGTTACCTATCCAGTGTAACACCAGATTGAGTAAGACTCAGAGCCCGAGTACCGAGGCTGAGATAGCAGAAATGAGTCGAGTACCTTATGCTTCTGCTGTAGGATCGATCATGTATGCTATGACTTGTACTCGTCCTGATGTGGCCTTTGCCTTGAGCATGGTCAGCAGATATCAGGGGAACCCTGGCAAGGCTCACTGGACTGCGGTAAAGAACATTCTCAAGTACCTGCGGAGGACTAAGGACTGGGTCCTTACCCTTGGTGGGAGTGATGACTTGAGAGTCGTAGGGTATAGTGATGCTAGCTTCCAGACTGATAGGGATAATTTTTGCTCTCAGTTGGGTTGGGTCTTTACCTTAAACAGAGGAGCAATTATTTGGAAAAGTTCTAAGCAGGAGACAGTGGCTGATTCAACTTGCGAATCAGAGTATATAGCGGCCAGCGAGGCAGCAAAGGAGGCTATATGGCTAAAGAACTTCATTGGAGACCTTGGAGTTGTACCATCTATAAAGGAGCCTATAGAGATTTTCTGTGATAGTGAAAGCGCAATTGCCTTAGCCAAGGAACCAAGGGATCACGGGAGATCTAGACACATTGACAGAAAATATCATTTCATTAGACATCGAATAGAAGAAGGACTCCTCGTGGCTAAGAGGGTATCATCGGATGAGAACCCAACAGATCCCCTCACGAAGGGACTGAGTAGGGCTAAGCATCTCCAGCACGCAAGGAGCATAGGGCTAAAGGATGATATTAGTAGTTAGATATCTTGAAATTTGTAAAGTGTAATTGACATTTGATGATGAATAAAAGTTGTGTTTATTTATGAGTAAAGTGTTCCTATCTTTTGTCAATCGTTTACTATTATTTCTTTTGCATGTTTTGACTTCCAGAATATTTATGTTGTGTTTTACATATTATTCAAATTATCCACAGTCGGTCATATGTTGGAAGTAGGTATGAATTAAGACTGTCATGAGTTGGTTGTAGAGGTCTAAGATGTTAGACATGGCCTCAACACTCATGAGTGCTCATAAGTTCTGAGTATTGGATTCAACCCACGCTCGCTGGTATCACTTCATGGAATTTATCTCGAGTGATCGCGAGACGGTAATATCATATAAGTCTTCAAACCTAGAGGTATGAATTGTTGCCTATGAGTTAGTTATGCATTGATCGTACGAAAACGCATTTGTAACTCGATGTTATAAAACGTACGTTTATGTATGATTCAACAAGTAGTTGAACAAGCATATGATTCGACGTTTATCTGTTCCTTCTTGGATTAGTAGCGGTATCTGGGCCCCTCGATGATTTTGTTTTGATCTATGTACCGGGCCCGGTCAGAACTAAGTTGATGTGTTCAATTAAGTTCTATGTCAAACAAATTAGAAATCGGGAAACAAATTGATGGACAATAAGTAAGACAGTGTTCCATGTATTTGTCCGGATGATATCTAGAACAGAGGATTATATGATCACTTATCTTAAATGGCATATCATCATCTTCTCAGTTCCGAGAGACCTTGAAACGAGCTACGATTGCTGATCGGTTCCTGAAGTCATACTTGCAGTTATAGTTATTAGACTTATCCAAGTGGGAGACTGTTGGATAAGGTGTCTAAGTCCATAACTATTTCTGGTTTGTACTTGACCCGACCCGGCATGGTCCATTTGGGTTGCATGGCATCATGCATTTGGATAGACTAAATGAGAGAAATAACACTTGTGGTTTATTAATATATTATAAGTTCTAATATATTAATAATATTATTTAGTTAGTATTGATCAAGAATTAATCTAGAATTAATCAAGTGATCAAAAGGAGACTAATTAAATATATGGGTTGATTGTGTAAATCATCCATACTTGTATAGTGGGCTAGATGCTCCATAGATTATCTAGTTGGGCTAATGTCCATAGGATGCTCCATGGATGCTTCATGGGAGTTACAAACCCATGGGTCATGGAAATGAAGAGCCATGTTACATTTGGGTTTACATGGTGTAACCCTAATGCAAAATACTATATAAGCCTACTTAGAGCAACCAAAATCGACTACACTAGTGAGACAAGAGGGCAAGCCGAATTTATAAGTGTTCTACATTTCTCTCAAGTCATTCCAATAGCATTTGGTGTTGTGTGAAACATCTGAGGCATCACACTTGGGGTGCTTGGCTCTCAAGGTTTTCAAGGAATCAAATTAACTACAAGGTATGTAATTCTAGCTATCTCTTATGTTTATAAGTTCCCCATGTATGCTAGATAGGATTAAGAACCTTGGAAATCAAATTTTGCATGTATTTTAGACAAACGTAGATCCAAGGTTTCTAGGGTTGCATGTACACCTTAGGAGTGTTAGAATGCTCAAAACCCTTCAGAACATTCTTCACCCCTTCACTCAGATTATGAATCTCTCATAACAAATGTCACCATAATTGTTCTTAGATCTTCAACTCTCCAAGCTCCTATCAAGTGTTCTTGACTCTGAAACCCTTTCTCTCAGCATACATCTAAGGAAATCACTCAAGGTGAGTTCATACCCCCACATTTTCATGTTTTTATTCAAGTTTTAGGGGGATAATACAATTTAAAACACCAAAAACTTAACTAAACTCAAACATTAGCTTTCAACAGGAAAGTTTAGTTCCATTCACGGACTGTTTTGAACATCTTAGACTTAATATATTTCAAAACTGTTTAATATGCAAATAGTTCAAGTTTATACCTTTCTAATGACTACTTGCACATCTCCACACGATTTTTCTACAATTTATGTTGATTTTTACAAAATTGCCTATCATTTCAGAAATGAATTCGGACCAGTTTGTGAATATGAACATTTTCACACCAGTTAAAGACTTCTAAAAATAATAATAAACATTGTGAATAAACTAGACACGTTTTCTAAACTCTCAGAGTTTACGGATTCAGTTTTCGACTTCGTATGATTTTTCTATGATTTTTCTAAAACAGTGCAGAAAAGTTAAAAGCTAGTTACATAGCTTACAACATTAACAACACTTTGTAGCATGTGGAGCAAAGTGTATAACAATAAGTTTCTAAATTTTGAATGTATTTCTTGTTAGTCTAACATCATAAACAGAAATTAGTCATTCATGATAAGGATTTCAAACACTTGTACTAAGTACAATAAACTATAATGAGTATAGTTTAAGGATTTTTACAATACAAGCATACTACATGAAAAAGGTTTTACTCGCACACTACACGTAAACTAGTTATCGTAAATTATGAGACTCGTCTTCATTGTACTCTTAGAGTACGGGTTAAAATTCGTGAATAGTTATAACCAGAGTCTCTTGTAGGGAGAGCGTGATAATTGTGTATAGATCTATATTGGGATTGACAACCCACACCCATGCTGCTTGCATAAGTCCGATCGGCTGATCGGGGGTGACAAATGTCATTTCGATTCTGACGCCTGAAGAACATCGCAGCAGGCATCTCTGTTATAGTATGGTTATAGCAACTCACATAGGGAGATAACGAAACATATAGTTTACGGGAATTTCTACTTTAAAAAGGGGTTTTATCTATTTTGAAACTGCATACAAACACGTTACAAGTACAAAACACACTCTTACACTCAGTCTTGGGAATTAAGACTACATAAAATTTTATAAGGAAAATATTGGATTTTCTTGAAGTGTACATTACATTTACATACAAAGGTTTTCAAACTCGGGATACAATACTCGGTTTTATTTCAAACAGAAACTACTATACATACTGGTAGTAACCAGGGTTTTCAAACTCTGCATCCAAAAGCTTAAGAACTCACCAACTTAATTGTTGACACTTTTTCGAAACTACTTTTATTCTAAGGAAATCAGTGAAACAGGAAATCAACCCAACCTGAATATGAGGCAGAATAGAGAGTGTGGTGTTCGCCCTCAAGATTTGGCGCCACTATCTTTATGGTGTCCGGTGTACCATATACACGGACCATAAGAGTCTGAAGTACCTGATGGATCAGCCCAACCTGAATATGAGGCAGAATAGATGGTTGAATGTAGTGAAGGACTACGACTGTGAGATATTATATCACCCGAGCAAGGCTAATGTGGTAGCCGATGCCTTGAGTCGCAGAGCCGAGAGCGCTTCGATCTGAGGTGTGTGTATGAGGATGACAGTGATGACTCCAATCTTAGATACTATCCGAGAGGCTTAGGTAAAGGCTATGAGACCGAACAACTGCAAGAGAGAAAGTGTGGTCGGACAGGTTTCCGAGTTTCAGACAGATAGTCAGGGGCTTATGACCTTCCGAGGTCGGATTTGGGTTCCATATACAGATGGAGATCGGCGTATATTGATGGAGGAGGCGCATAGATCGAGATTTTCGATCCAACCTGGGGCCACTAAGATGTATTTGGATCTGAAGAGGGATTATTGGTAGCCCTGTATGAAGAGGGATATAGCTTGGGTAGTCGAGAGGTGCTTGACCTGTCGTTGGGTCAAGGCAGAGCACCATCGACCCCATGGTCAGCTGCAGCCTTTAGAGGTTCCTCAGTGGAAGTGGGAACAGATCACCATGGATTTCATCACCAAGCTAACGAGGACCGTGCGTACGGTTGACGCGATATGGGTGATTGTAGACCGGTTGATGAGGAGTGCTCATTTTCTCGCTATCAGTGAGAGCTCTTCTGCAGAGAAACTGGCCGAGATTTATGTGAGAGAGGTGGTAGCACAACATGGAGTGCCAACATCGATAGTGTCAGATCGGGATGTGCGTTTTACTTCCAGGTTCTGGAAGAAGTTTCATGAGGAGTTGGGGACTCGGCTGCACTTCAGTACAACTTACCACCCACAGAAAGATGGGCAGAGTGAGCGGACGATTCAGACGCTCGAGGACATGTCGCGTGCATGTGTTAGGGACTTCGGTGGAAGCTGAGACACTTATTTTCCCTAGGCTAAGTTTTCATACAACAACAGCCACCATTCCAGCATTGGTATGCCTCCCTTTGAGCTACTGTATAGGAGGAGGTGTCGGACTCCCATCTGTTGGGGAGAGGTAGGGCAGCGAGTGATGGGTGACACTGAGATAGTGCTAAAGACGACCGAGCAGATTCAGCAGGTCAGAAAAAGATTAATGACAACCCAGAGTCGCCAGAAGAGTTACGCAGATCGGCGACGATCCGAGCTAGAGTTCCAGGTTGGAGATTTTGTCCTCCTGAAGGTATCCCCATGGAAAGGGGTGATCCGATTCAGGAAACGGGGAAAGCTGGGGCCCCGATACATTGGTCCTTTCAGAGTGATCGCTAGGGTAGGTAGGGTAGCCTACTGGTTAGAGCTACCAGCAGAGTTGAGCCAGTTTCATAACACCTTCCACGTGTCTCAGTTGAGGAAGTGTGTAGCCGATGAGACGGCAGTGGTACCCTTAGAGGACATTCAGGTGGATGCGAGCCTGAATTATATTCAGACGCCGATTGCGATTTTGGATCGAAAAGCGAAGGTTTTGAGAAACAAATAGGTGCCCCTGGTTCAGGACCAGTGGCAACATCGAAAGGGGTCCGAGTGTACTTGGGAACAGTATCCAGAGTTGTTTCCGGAGTCCGAGATGCGCGAGCAGTATCCAGAGTTGTTTCCGGAGCCTGACTTCGAGGGCGAAGTCTGATTCTAGTGGGGGAGAATTGTAACATCCCGACTCCTAGGTATTTCGTTTATATTTATTATTGGGATTTCATGAGTGAATAGACGAGTTGTGAGTCTAACTCATCGAGTAGAGTTCGATTTGGTCACATGGGTTTAATGATCGACTCGACGAGTCGGAGAGCTGACTCGCCGAGTTGGCGCTGTGAGGTGAAACCCTAAATCTTCGGGGTTAGGGCTTATTTAAGAGAACTTATGTCCTCATTTCCGCCTCAACAGCTACCCAACTCCCCTGTATGAAACCCTAAACGTTTGTAGTGAGCTAAGAGAATTATAGAGCTAATCTTTGAGTATTCTAGTGCATCTTTTGAGGAGAATAGAATATTATCCATCAAGGAACGAGGAGAAACTGTTGGATCTAGTGCTATATCGACCAAAGATTCTGTGGGAGGTAAAAAGCCTACACCTTTCTCATCTTATTGGTTAGATCTCATGATTATGGAAGTTAGGGCTTTTACCACCCTTTTTATTGGGATATTGAGTACGTTGAGTCTATCAGGAGGACTAGACTTCATATCTGGACCTTGTGAGGTCCATAGAGTCCAAAGGTCTCGGCTTTATTCAACCATATAAGAGTTATTATGCTTAAGCACCCTTGTTTGAGTTCTATTGGCATTTTGGAGCAAAATATGCCATGCATGAACGTAAAGATCGAAGCTTTACGTTACATTCAAGCCTTGGGAGCCTAGATCTAGAGTGTGGAGTAGTAGATCTGCCTTAAAATGTCTGAATGAGAATTCAGACTGAAGGGACTCGCCGAGTCAACGAGCTGACTCGACGAGTCGGCTAGGGTTTCCCCGATGAGTCTGGACATGGGTAACTCGGTGAGTTGATGAGACAACTCGACGAGTTAAGTTAGATTTTCACGATAATTCAGAGGAAACAAAGGGACTCGACGAGTCACATAGATGCACTCGACGAGTCGGGTCAAACACGGAATGTTGACTCGAATACTAACTTCTGTTGACTTTAGGGTTTGATCAAGATAGGGTTTTAGGGAGCCATGGAGGGGTAAAATGGTCTTTATCCATTTCAAGAGTTAGAGAGAAAAAGAGAATAACCTTTGATTATTTAAGGTCGTGAATAGGGTATTAATTAGAGATAATTATCCTATGTGTTAGGCGGAGGCTAGTTCGAGATCCGTGTACGAGGGTACTTGCTTGATTGCTTACGAGGTGAGTCTTCTCACTATACTTACCTTGAGTGGTATCTTTGTGTGATCGAGATGTCTTATGTGTTTTTATTGAGTATTGTGATATCCTGCATATTGTCTTTGTGATTTATGTTGTGTATTATTCTGAGCTTACTGAGTTAGGACCGGAGGGTCCACCTGAGTTGTGGGACCGGAGGGTCTCCACTGAGACACATTGACCGGAGGGTGGTATCGAGTTGGCCTCGAGTGGCTATTGTGATGTGTATGGTATTTTGGGGAACTCACTAAGCTTCGTTGGTGGTTATCGAGACCAACAAAATTAATAACCCTAAATCTTTTACACTAAAATAGTGTATAGTGGTAAAGGGGTCGAATCCACGGAGATTGGTTCAATTTGTTACTCAATGAAAATCTCTTTGTAAAAATAGTTGTAAAATGAAAATAAAAGTAAAAATAGGGGTTGGTCTTTTGAAATACTTGAAATAAACTAAAACTAAACTAAGATTTAAATAAACAATTTCAACAAAAACAAGATTTTGATGTAAAATCAATAAGGGAAAGATGGTTGACTTAAGGTTTCCTCACTTTGACTTTTTGATGAACATATCAATAGAATCCAATGGTTCAATACTTGTTTTAAATCCTTAATTTGGCTATAGTAATCCAAGAAGCTTGAGATTACCTAGACTTTTCTTAGTTGTTAAAATGGTTAGAGAAGCTCATAACAATTTTCTTAGTCAAAGTCACAATTTCCATTAAGCATGTAATTAATGAAAGTCAACTAGCATTAAGAACTAAAAAGTCACAAAATCCAAGAGGAGTCAAAAGCTTCCACTACCATGTTAGAGAAAATGTTTTTATGATTGTGTGAAGTAAAACTAACACAAAAATCACTTGTTGCTTGCTAATTTGAAGATCCTTTACTTAATCAAGAAATTAGCCAACTAATCACCACAAACACATTTAAACTCATGAATAAAAACATACAAGTAGTGATAAGATTTTAAACCACAAAACATTTTCATAAAGATTCAAACACAAGTTCATGGAATCTTCAACATTCAACAATTAGTCAAAAGATTCCACCAAAGTCAACCACAATTAGTCTAGCCAAGCATGGCTAAACTTAAGAAAACAAAGTTAGTGAAGATTATACCAAACATTTAGCAAGAATTAAGAGGTGAAATGATGAAGTTCTTGAGGGTTCTTGGCCTTCAAAGTTCTCCAAAACTCCAGAGATAATGCCTCCAAATCGGATGTAAAAGGTTAGGCTGAAGAGGCACACCAACCTTCCCAATATAGAGCCCGAAATGAAATCCTGAAATTGCCCCTACAGGAACTCACGCGGGCTGCGTGGATTCGTACACGGGCCGCGTGACTATGACAGAGTTTTTGGGCTTCTTCAAGTTTTCGGCCCCCACAGTTATTCCTTTGGCCCATTTCGAGTCTAATCAACTTCTAGCCCATTTTTCTTCAATATTTCATCAATTTGAGCCCAAATTGCCTCTTCAATTCATTCGAAGCTTCCACAAACTCCCGATCATCGATCTCCGCACACTTGAAAATTCTCCCGAGCCTTGCAAATTTAAAAGTTCAAATCTTCCAAGACTTCAAGCAATTGACAAGCCCACTCCGTGAATAACCTCCATAGCCATCAAGCTCGAATCCCTATTGCCCTTCAAGTCCAATCGCCTTCCAAAGATCCCGCTCCGCTAGTCTCCTTAAAATCTGCAATTATACTCACGAAACTAGAAAGTACCCGAAAGCGGTCATAAAATAACAAAAAGGAAAATATGCATGGAAATTAACTAAAATGTGAATGAAATATGCTAAAATAAACTATAAAAAGAAGTAAATAAAATGAACTATCAAATCACCCCAAGCTTAAACCTTATTTGTCCTCAAGTAAGACAATACTAAAATGAACTCGGGATGAACTATCGTAAGAAAAATAAAAAGAATGGATAGAACCACAGAACTTGATCACTGTTAGTCAACATGGTCAGAATTGATCTTGCTATTCTCTCATTAATTTTTCATCCGATGACAATGGGACCATAAGCCACAGCTAGAACAACTCCTCTAGGTGAGTAAGGAGGGATGGTCTATCGCAGCCCCAATGGAACATGCATACAATGAAGAACATCTGTAGTAGGGAGAAAGCAGCTGGATGGGCTCGAGTGAAGCTCTTCTTTAAGTGAACACTCTTATCACAAAAGTTGCGTGATCTCACGTCTGTTGGCCACTCTCAAATGTGATTGGGTTTCATCGCTCGGGCACCATTGTAGGAATCAGTTCACTTAGTGTTGGCCCAAAACTCCCGTAGTATCCGACTCAACAGTCTCTCTAACATCACCAATTTACGAAAAGAAACAACTCGATCTATATACAATAAAACAAACCTAAATAAATGAATATCAAACATCGGGTGACCAAAATGTAGGAAAGTTTGTTCAATAATTGAACCGGTCACCAATCTAAGATAATCGCCGCTTGCAATTTGCTTGAGTTTTTTTTTTTTTTTTGGTTAAAAGAACATATACTACTAAACTTTAATGTAATGCACTAACATATTGATTTTTTTTGTTCTTTTTATCAAGAAGACTTTTTGACTCAAAATTTGGTTCCCAAGAGTATGTAAGTGGAACCGAGAGGGTAATAATAGTAATCTGAATGGTCTAAGTTGTGAAAACGACCATGTGTGGAGCATAAATATGTAAGCTCCTTTTAAAACTTGTGATTTTCCAAAAAAATATGAAAATGTCCAAATGTGGACTAAAAGACTCTCTAAAATCCTAAGTAAATCGCAAAAAGAATATGGTGATGTAAAGAGACTGGATATGGATTCTACTCGGGGACAAGCACCAGTGCTTCATCCTAACGGTTCAAACATGATCAAGTGTGATCCTCTCGGCGGTATGGACCGCAAGGCTAAAAACATCCATTGCTATAGTATATTATATAATTGTTAGTATTGCATGCATAATTCTTCATGAAAACTACCTGGCCATGATCACTTACCCCTTTAAGCTCCAGCAGTTGATCCCAAGTATGAAGTCCCAAACTACGGCTAGTGGTCCCGGTTCGATGTGTGAGATAGCAACAAGATCCTGGACCAATAATGATACAATAACTATGAACATGTTCCATGGCATCCAAAGGGGTGAGCATAAACAGACAACAAAAATGCATGCATGCTAATGTCTTAAGCTAAATGTTATGCAAAAATAAAAAGTGGAAAAGAAGAAAATAAAATATTTTTGGAATTTTATAAAAAAAATGAATGCAAATTAGCTTAAACTAAAATGATATGCAACCTAACTAAAAAAATGCATGAAAAAGTAAAAGGGAATACCCCACCCCAAGCTTAAGAACAAGCATTGTCCTCAATGCTTAAGGTAAGGGCAGAAATGACCTAAATCGGGGGATTGGGAGGGGGATAGAGATTTGTAGAGGAGGAAAAATGGTGAAGAATGGCGATAGTATCGCAGGATTCCGACCGGTAGATCTCCTGGAAATCGAGTTTTTGTGTGGGGCGTGGGCGGGGCGCGGGCCGCGTAGAGGCCGCGTGTAACATTCTTTCTTTTCACTCGAGTCCACAGAAGGGTCATAAGAATTTTGGGTCGAACCACGCGGGCCGCACAATGGCCGTGTGGAGGCCGCATGAACTGAAGCTCAAAAAATTACTAAGTGTTGAAACCAGCCACGCGGGCCGCATGGAACCCGCACGCTGGCCGCATGTGCTGAACAGGGCTGGAGGTAATTCTTCTAGGCGGGCAAGGAATGGGCCGCACATAAGCCGCACAGAACCTTATGCGGGCCGCGTGGAACCCGCACGCTATCCGCTTGACTTCATGCACTTCAAAATTTGAAATTTTCCAAAAACCTCATTTTTGGCCAAAATGATTCTCGTAAAGTCCCGGTTTGAATAACACAACAAAAGTTTGGACCAAAGGTGAGAATGAAGCTTGAATTTTTTTTTAAAATGAACACTTTCAAAACAAAAAAAAACATTTTCAAAATCATTTTATTCGGTTTATAAAAGACGAAAGTACAATGCTTCCCAAAAATTCCCTTCTTTAACGTCTTTGGTGAGACGTCTTACCAACTCTTCCTCAATATTTTGGGGTGTCCAAATGGACGATGAATTGGACATTTGCATTAAAACCTCCATATAAAGGCTTCAATCGATGTCCATTAACCTTGAAAACTTGACCCACGTCAACATTTTTTAATTTCCACACCTTCATTGGGACTCTTTTCTTGTATTTTACTTTCTTTTTACGGGAGAACCATACCGGACTTAGACCTTTGATAATAGCAATCATCCAACCATATTATTTCTTGTACTTATTTAGTAAGGTGACCAACTCTTCCATCTTTGACATGGTGGTCAAGTTGGTGATCGGTTGGGCGTCTTCATTCTCGGCATATGTATCCTTTAAAGGGTCCGACATATTTATCATTCCTGGCTCTTGTGGTTCATCTACTACTGGAGTTAGTTTCTCAATGGTAGTGGGTGGCTCAAACTCTCTTTCGTTAATCCCCAACACGTCCTCTATATTTTCATTGACATCGTTCTCAATTTCTTCTTCCTCCTTGATAACATCTTGCACTTCTACTCCTTCATCCTGTTCTTCATATAACAATCTTGGGCCATCAAAAATTTTCCCATCTTTCAAAGGAATGGTACATGTGCTATGCCATGGGCTCTCTTCATATGATAGTTTGTCTTGGGCTTCCATTATACTTATTGTTTGAGCAATTTGTGTTATTTGTTGCTCTAAGCTTTTGAGGCTAGCTTGGGTTGTTTCTTGGAAATTTTGGGTAGATGTGGCAATGCTTTTCACAATCTCCTCTAAGGACATGCTTGGCGTTTCAAGTTGTTGAGGAGGTGGAGGATATGGATGTTGGAATTGTGGAGTTGGTTGGTATTGGTCATTTCTCCAAGCTTGGTATGGGATTTGGTATTGGTTGTATCCCCAAGCTTGGTTGTTGTCCCACCATTGATCATTTGTAGGTTGATCATAACTCCATTGGTTTAACCAGTAGTAGCTTCCCCTTTCTTGCACTTCTTCCCATTCTCCTTGTAAATATGAACACATGTCGGAATGATGTCCATTTTGGGCACAAAAATCACAAAGAAGAGGTGTGGGCTGCACACTTTGGCCACTTTCAATCATCATAACTATCTGAGCTAGCTCAGAAAGTTGGTCTTCAGTGCAAGGAGTGTTCATTTTTGAACCATACTTTTATTTTTTATTTTTTGGGGCTTTAACTTAGAGTACATGCACACTGAGATCTACACATAGAGAAACAAACTGGTTAAATATAAACCAATCCCCGGAAACGGTGCCAAAATTTGGTGGTTGTCGAGGCCAACAAAAATAAATAACTCTAAATCTTTTACACTAAAATAGTGTATAGTGGTAAAGGGGTTGATCCACGGAGATTGGTTCAATTTATAATTCTATGGAAAATCTCTTTGCAAAAGTACTTGTAAAATGACAATAAAAGTAAAAATAGGGGTTTGGTCTTTTGAAATACTTGAAATAAACTAAAACTAAACTAAGATTTAAATAAACAATTTCAACAAAAACAATATTTTGATGTAAAATCAATAAGGGAAAGATGGTTGACTTAAGGTTTCCTCAACATGTAATATCATTAGAATCCAATGGTTCAATACTTGTTTTAAATCCTTAATTTGGCTATAGTAATCCAAGAAGCTTGAGATTACCTAGTCTTTTCTTAGTTGTTAAAATGGTTAGAGAAGCTCATAACAATTTTCTTAGTCAAAGTCACAATTTCCATTAAGCATGTAATTAATGAAAGTCAACTAGCATTAAGAACTAAAAAGTCACCAAATCCAAGAGGAGTCAAAAGCTTCCACTACCATGTTGGAGAAAATGTTTTTATGATTGTGTGAAGTAAAACTAACACAAAAATCACTTGTTGCTTGCTAATTTGAAGATCCTTTACTTAATCAAGAAATTAGCCAACTAATCACCACAAACACATTTAAACTCATGAATAAAAACATACAAGTAGTGATAAGATGTTAAACCACAAAACATTTTCATAAATATTCAAACACAAGTTCATGGAATCTTCAACATTCAACAATTAGTCAAAGGATTCCACCAAAGTCAACCACAATTAGTCTAGCCAAGCATGGCTAAACTTAAGAAAACAAAGTTAGTGAAGATTGTACCAAACATTTAGCAAGAATTAAGAGGTGAAATGATGAAGTTCTTGAGGGTTCTTGGCGTTCAAAGTGCTCCAAAACTCCAGAGAGAATGCCTCCAAATCGGATGTAAAAGGTTGGGCTGAAGATGCACACCAACCTTCCCAATATAGAGCCCCAAATGAAATCCCGAAATTGCGCCTGCAGGAACTCACGCGGGCCGCTTGGATTCTTACGCGGGCCGCGTGACTATGACAGAGTTTTTGGGCTTCTTCAAGTTTTCGGCCCCCACAACTATTCCATTGGCCCAGTTCGAGTCTAATCAACTACTAGCCCATTTTTCTTCAATATTTCATCAATTTGAGCCCAAATTTCCTCTTCAAATCATTCGAAGCTTCCACAAACTCCCGATCATCGATCTCCGTACACTTGAAAATTCTCCCGCGCCTTGCAAATTTAAAAGTTCAAATCTTCCAAGCCTTCAAGCAATTGACAAGCCCACTCCGCGAATCACCTCCATAGCCATCAAGCTTGAAATCCCCATTGCCCTTCAAGTCCAATCGCCTTCCAAAGATCCCGCTCCGCTAGTCTCCTTAAAATCTGCAATTATACTCACGAAACTAGAAAGTACCGCGGGAAGGCACCAGCATGATTGTACACACCTGCTCGAGACTATGTTGAGGATTCTGCGATTTGACTTTTAATGTGGATTTATGTTGACATTTGAGACATTTATGGTTTTATGAAATATTATAAAAGTTTATGTGTTTTAAAAATGAAAAATTTGGTTTGAAAATTTACGATGTTACAAAACAGATGCCTATTGTGCAAGTGTAATATCCAAAAAACCATGATAATTTTTATTTCATTTTATAAAATATTTCCACAAGACCATAATATAATAAATCATTGTTTTTAATGAAACCATAGAATCAGAATATTAAAAATCTCTCAAAACATAAATTAGCGGAAGCATGGTACGATCATGCCTTAGCCTTGCCCTGATCATCTGATGTACCTGCAACCATGAAATGAACAACTGTAAGCCAAAGCTTAGTGAGTCCTCCTAAAATACCCCACACAACAATACATATACAATGCATGCATAGAAGGCCTACAACATACGAGTGGGCCACGTTTCGAGCCTTCAGCAACAAGCTGGACCGCTCCTTAGCCTACAACATAAGATAGACCGATCCCTTGGGCCTATAATATCAATTGGACTATCTTGCTATCTTGGCCTACATCACAAAGCATGACTGCCTCAACCCTACCACATCATGTCGACATATGCAAACCATAATCAATAACCAACAAGTTCAGATAATCATATATATATATATATATATATATATATATATATATATATATATATATATATATATATATATATATGGGATAGTTCAAATAAAAATAGTAAATAGTGTGAGAACGAAAAAACACTGTTTTCATGTTATTATTATGCAATGAATTTTGTATCCACAACTTTATGTCATTATTCGACAATGAATAAATGAGTCACAGGTTAATACTAAAGCAGAATTTACTACAAAAATTCACGTACATAAATTTATGATAGATTAATTACATTCTAATGAATATATAAATAATCAAACGTTAATATTCATATTAGATGTAACATCCATAAAATTCATGCAAAATTAAAACTTTTAAAATAATTTCAAATACTAAAAGTTATTAAAGAAAGGTTTCCAAAATAGTTTATATCAGAGTATCCCAGAAATCTAAATCAAAATATAAGGAAGTGTACGGTCACACCTTCGCCTTCCCGCGATTATCAGAAGTACCTGAAACAAAATCAACAACTGTAAGCCCGAATCTTAGTGAGTTTCCCCCAAAATACCAACGCCATACAATTATAATCATATCATATAACAAACAGAACAGCCATGCATCTCGAGTCTACAGTGTGACTGGTCTACCCGCACCGGGCCTTCAGTCCACCTGGTCCACTCTCTGAGTCTACAGTGTGACTGGACCGCCCACACCGGGCCTTCAGTCTATCTGGTCCACTCTCCGAGCCTCCGCACGTATGGACCGCCCTCTCGAGGCCTTCAGCCTATCCGGACCGCTCGTCGGGCCTTCGGCGTGACTAGGTGCCCTCCTGGGCCTGCAGTCTATCCGGTCCGCCCTGGGTATGTTTCTCTAAAGCACGAAGTAGGACTCGCCTCAACCCTACCCCCATACCAATCAAATAATCATGTGCACATAGATATCATACACTAGCATGTATATAACAGATAATCATACCGATCTAAGCCCTTTTCAACGTCTTAATACATAAAGTCGCTGACTTGGTGACTTTGCTGATCCTAATAAGCCCAAACTCCAAAATAGCATTCCATTCTCATAGAAATGATCTTAACTCATGCATGAATCCAATAAGACATTCAAGATGGCAACTTTCTGCCTTAGGGACTCATTTTGAACCGAGAGTGGCAACTCTAAGTCCAGAAATCGAATTTGAACCAAAAAGTTCTATACTTGGGACCAAAATGACTTCAAAATCAAACCACACTAGATGTATGCATTCTTGAGGAAAGTTATGAACTTTATACCTCCAAAGAGTCTCAAATGATGATGCTATTCCAGATCTATGAGCTCCAACTTCCCAAGTTCTTCCTTGCTAATTTCTTCTTTCCTCTCCCAAGCTTAAAAATCACCAATATGGGCTTCTCAAGCTTAAAATCACACAAGAATGAAGGGATGAGACGTTCTAGGGTTTTTTCTGAGGTTGGGGAGGCTGATAAGGGGCTAGGGTTCAAGCCCTCTTGTTCTTTATATAGTGCTTGACCCTAAAATTAGGGTTTAGTGTCACTGAGCGTACGATGGGCGTACATCTCGTATGCTGGTCGTACGTTCTCCAACACCCGCGATCATTTAGCCTTCTACGCTGGGCATACCCCAACTTACGATGGGCGTACACACCCAACTGCCACCTTCGCATGAATGGTCCTTTCTTGCCACTTCCTTCCAACCAAGGGCCAAAAATGACGTAATAAAAAATCTGAGGGATGAATTTGAAGCTACTTGAAAACTGGGATGTTACAACTCTCCCCCACTTAAATTCGATTTCGTCCTCGAAATCATTCCTTACCATCTCCGACAACCTGACATCTTGAGGGGCACCTCCACAACCATGATATCCGACGTCTTTCGAAGGAGGCTAAACCCCATGAAAATCTTTTTGTTCCAGAGAAGACGAATCCATAAACCCATGCGGCACACAACCCTACTCCACCTAAAACTTGTAATCTGGAAACTTGAATTCGGTCTGGCTCCCTGACAGACCACTCATACTAACCATCGCTTGAACTCTTCCCATTACTACTAACAGACTACTCAGCCCTGGGATCCTGAGGTTCCTACCCGGAAATAGAACCATGGATAAAAATCTGCTGAACCCATGTGCCTACAACTTACCGTCGGCCCGCACCGGGTATCTTGGCCTACTGTAGAGAGAAGGACCGCCTCAACCCTACCCACATAATGTGTCGCCATAACGATCAAGAGAAAGATCTAACCCGGTTCTTAGAGCCTGAATGACAAGACATTCATATCCCAAGCCTCCCTAAAGCTGATGAATACCCATTCGGATCTACTCCCCGTCCCCAACTGGAGTATTACCCGATCCAAGAAGCTTAATCATCTGAGACACTCCGAACTGATGAGATCACCAAGATCCTCTGCACTCCATCCGTCCTCTAATAACAACCTCCGATCCAACCAAAAACACACGGGAGTCTTCAGCCTACTCCCTCAACATGTTCAATACCTGGGGACAGACATACTGATTGCTGTAGCATAGCAGTATACTCAATACCCGCACAAAGATCTACAAACACATACAGAGTCTTCAGCATGACTAGACCGCCTCACCAGGACTTCAGTCTTTCTGGACCACTCTCAAAACCTTCAGCATGTCTGGATCGCCTCTCTGGGCCTTCAGTCTGTCTGGACCGTTCTCCGAACCTTCATCATGTCTGGACCGCCTCTCTGGGCCTTCAGCCTGTCTGGACCGTTCTTCTAGCCTTCGGCCTGGCTGGTACGCCCCACCGGCCTTCAGTCTATCCGGACCGCTCTAAATTGTTGAGCATCTCCCTGGAACACCCCTCCTGGTTGTCTCTCCCATACAGACTATTCTCACCCTTTTGGGGTTCCGAACTCCTGATCCATTCCGTGGACTCTATCCTCGGCCTAACCCTAGGACTCATGTCGATCGTCCACCCTCTCGGAAAACCGTGGTCTGTTCCCTGGCCCGCGTGTCTACCACAGGCGCTAAATAGTCCACACACCTGTGCTGAATGCACTGTCGAACCCTGGCAATTAACAGAATCCTTAATGGCTGATGCTCTATCTGAGAATTTCCAATTCTCCCCCACTTGGGACACTAACTACTACCTACTGGCGGCGAAACCAAAACACAACTCAACCGTCCCTACTAGGTATCGTCACCCTAAACTATGGAACGATTAACCCTGGAGTGAACAACCTCCGTAGAACAACCCTCCCAACATGGATCAACCGATCTTCAAAAGAAACCGAATCCCAACTGAACACTTCTGCATCTTCGATTCACAGCTACTAGTCCTGGAATGGTGATCCTATATCCTAACTCCACATTCTCCAATACCCATGGATACTAACCATCTACAACCCCTTGATACCAAACTCCCCTGGCCCTCTTATGTCCTAATGACTCATGCAGAAGGAGATGGAAAAATTCACAATATAATCATAAACAGTAAGATAAGAGATGGAAACGTACCCGCAGCCGCATCGGGCGCTGTCCTGACCTCCTCTGCCATAAGCTGGAAGGCACGTCCCTAAGCTTTTGGAGGCTCTGCTCTACCCTGACCCGCGACAGTAGTCCTCAATGCAACAATCTGTGGACAATTCGCCTTCACGTGACCAACCTGATGACAATGATAACAAATCCTCACGTCCTGAACCGGGGCCAACTGGAGACAATCCCTCGCATAATGCCCCTCCCTTCCGCACTTGCGGCACACACCACTGGACTTACAAACTCCGGTATGACCCTTCCCGTACTTTTCAAAAGTGCAGCTGCTCTGACCTCCAACTCTAGAATCAGCGGTCTTGGACCGCTTCAGCGTCGGCTGCGATTGCACCGGGGCCTGCCTCTGCTCTCGCAACTGTAACTCAATCTCCAGATGCCTCCGCCTCGTGACCTCCTGTAAATATAGTAACGTATCACATCGATGGGTCGCAACGAACTGTCTAATGTTAGTCTTGAGCATGCTCAAATATCGCGTCATCTGAGCCTGTTTGGAAGCAAACTCCGAGCAAAACATCGCCCTCTTAGTGAACATACGGGTGATCTCCGTCACCGACTCCGTATCCCGCTTCAACTCCAAGAACTCCTGAGCTAACCGCTCACGCTCGAGCCGCGGAATGTAGCGGGAGCGGAACATCTTCCTAAACTGATCCCAAGAAACTGCAACTCTACGCTCATCCGAATAAGACCCTGTCATCAACCTCCACCAGTCCTTCGCCCCGAACCTCAACATGTTCAGGGCACACCTGACCTTCTGGTCAGTCATGTAGGAACATGTGAAAAAGCACCCCTCTATGTCCGATAACCACCTCATGGCTATGATAGGGTCCTGAATTCCATCGAAATTCGGGGGCTTTGTGTTATCGAAGTCCCGGTACTGGAAGCCCCGACTGGCTCCTCCTCCTCCTGCCACTGATACAGCCGCCGTAGCTGCTGCGGCAGCCGCCTCAGCTAGGGCTGCGTATCTGTCATCAAATACTCCATCATAACGGTCTTGATAGACCCAAACAGCTCTGGAATCTGACCCTGGAAAATCTCAACCACCTCCTCGCGGATGATCTCCCTGACTCGATCCTCTGTCAATGCTGGTCCATCCAGACTGATGACCTAGGGTGCTGCCGGGGTACCCTGATCGTCCTACCTTGATCCCGATCCGGATCCCATCACAAAACGCCTCGTAACCACCATACTGAAAATGGAACAGGAAGATATCAGACAATCCGCACAACGACGGGAAACCTAACCCCAACCATACCCTAGGGGTTGTGACTTACTTGCTACGCGTATGGGTCCTGTGATTTCAGTAGTACGGGCCCATACTACCTTCCACACCTACCCATAATTGTCTCAAGTATCATCACAACACCCTAACAATACATAAACATAGCGAGCGCTCAATCCTCACTCCTAGAGAAATGCTAAATATCTCCTGACTTGCCTCCCGGCCTCTCACGACCCACCCTACCACCAACTGTCACACGACCCTCCATTGGTGCCAGTTAACTATTGCATGAATACAATCACATGCTGCACGACTTAAACAATCTTAGGCTAAAAGATTTAATCCTACAACAGTTGGACTCATACAAGAGCTGCGCAGCAGGACCAAATCCCTTACCCTAAGACCATTTAACCCCTGTAGCATGTGACTTGGAGTATTCATCCAATAGTTAGTTCACACACAAAAGAGTCATAAAACAATTAATGAGGTAATTTACATCAGATAAGGCATCAAAGATCAAGCAATTCTATCATACGGTTCCTGAGGATCCCTATCTTATCACCAGCATGTTGTTCTAACATATCACAATATCAAATAATTGTATGGTATTTTGGGGTCTACTTATTGGCTCCGGCTGATCGTACACTTTGCATCCTCCTTTACTTATTTTAAAAACCATTTAAAAAAATCATTTTGAAACTCATTTCCTTTATTTGAGACTGGATTCATATGAGTGTTCCTCCAATTCACTCAAACCAAGGCTTTGATACCAACTTGTAACATCCATAAAATTCATGCCAAATTTAAACTTTTAAAAACAGTTCAAATACTAAAAGTTATTACAGAAAGGTTTCCAAAATAGTTTATATTAGAGTATCCCAGAAATCTAAATCAAAATATGAGAAAGTGTACGGTCACGCCTTCTCCTTCCCGCGATCATCAGAAGTACCTGAAATAAATTCAACAATTATAAGCCCGAAGCTTAGTGAGTTTCCCCCAAAATACCAACACCATACAATCATAATCATATCATATAACAATCAGAACAACCATGCATCTCGAGTCTACAGTGTGACTGATCCGCCCGCACTGGGCCTTCAGTCCACCCAGTCCACTCTCTGAGTCTACAGTGTCACAGGACCGCCCGCACCAGGCCTTCAGTCTATCTGGTCCACTCTCTAAGCCTCGACACATCTGGCCCGCCCTCTCGGGGCCTTCATCCTATCCGGGCCGCTCGTCGGGCCTTCGGCCTGACTAGGTGCCCTCCTGGTCCTGCAGTCTATCCGATCCGCCCTGGGTATGTTGCCCTAAATCACAAAGTAGGACCCGCCTCAACCCAACCCCCATACCAATCAAATAATCATGTGCACATAGTCTTGACTCTTGATCAAGGCTTTCTTGCATGTTCCTTGTTTGGTTGTGGCTCCAGAGTAGGATCATCTGTCTAGCTGTCTATCTCACCTCTAGGTATATATGGTTATGCATTCTTTGGAGAGTTGGTTATGTATCCTTGTGTATAGGAGGTTCTTGTGTTGTAGTGATCTCATATATATATATATATATATATATATATATATATATATATATATAATGCTTTTAGATTGAAGAATTTTAGTGTAAAAGTTAAGTTTTAGTATGGATTAACAACAAAGAATCCGTGAAGCACGTCTACTAAAACTGTGATTCAACCCAAGTTGTAAATCTTTAAGCTCAAAAACGTTTTGGCGATTATCTATATCTGCATCTATCTATATTATATTATAAAAAATATTTTCTCACCACATACATTTGAAACTTCCAAACTCTTTATATTATTTTAATATATCTATTTTATTAACTTACATATGTTATTAAATATGCAATATTAGTGTAAGAAACTATTATTTTGTAGTTAATATTAAGAACATAATTATTTTCAAACATGTACTTGCCAAATTTGTACTATATAATTTTATTTTGCAGAACGTGGTTATTCACCTAGTCTTGATATATTAATAAGAGTTATTCAAGATTTATTTTGAAGATTGTTGATATTATATTTGGTCACATAAATACGGTTGATGACTTAAAGTTCTTACATACTTTGTTTCGTATTCATATTTAGTCAAACAATGTTTTTTATATTTATTTACCATTAAAGTAGCTTCACTTATTAAAAAAAACTTAATATTATTGGTTGTTGTAGGTAACATTATCATTTTTTGAACATGTAAAACAAGTTCAATGGTCATATTTATACAATTAAAACATTGTTAACTAAATATGAACACGAAACAATGTATGTTATCTTTCTATAATTTTTTTTTTCAAATTTTTTTAAAGGTGTTTCTCTTTTTGTGGTGTAAACCACTAAACAAAATAGCACGATACGAAACCACTATATTTAACAAACTTATATTTATACTTTTTTATCAATATAAAAATTAATGTTATAAATTTTGTTTTTAAAATCCTAATTTATATACTTATTTTGTTAGTGCATTAAATTAATTTAATAGAATTATATAACAAAGGATGCATATTATTTTAACATATTATATCATTTAAAAAATCTCATTAATACTTTCAAAATAATAGTAATATTGTGTAAAGTTATGTGTTTGCAAATCTTCATTGATGAAAAATACATACATCAGAGGGCTATTTGTAGCCATTTACAACAGATGGAAAGGAGAAGATTATGGACCTAAACTAGGCAAGATACAACAATAATATATTGACCAAGAATAAATCAATTTCATTAAATTCAAATTATGAATTTGAATATTTTGATTGATCCGTAATACGCCCCCGCAAGATGGAGGATCTGTTGGAGACTCCAATCTTGGACCGTAGATGAAGAAATGTAGAACGAGGCAGCGACTTGGTGAGAGCATCTGCAGGTTGATCCGTGGAGTTGATATGGAGTAGTCGAAGGGAGCCATTGGTGACTTTTTCTCGCACAAAGTGATAGTCCAAGGCGACATGTTTCATCTTAGAGTGGTAAACCGGGTTAGAACACAAATATGTGGCACCTGTATTGTCACAATAGAGAGTGGGAGGGTGATCCGTGGTTATACCAAGTTCATGGAGTAGATTTTGTACCCAAGAGACTTCTGCTGCAGCATTGGCAAGAGCCTTGTACTCTGCTTCCGTAGAAGATCGGGATACCGACTTTTGTTTGGCAGACCGCCAAGAGATGATGTTGCCCCCAAGATATAATAAGTATGCTGTAGTGGATCGACCGGCGGTGGAAACACCACCCCAGTCAGAATCTGAGAAGGCCTTGAGGTCAAGTGTAGTTGCCCGTTTTAAGAAGAGACCATGATGTATTGTTCCTTTTAGGTAGCGAAGAACTCTTTTTAATGCTTGCCAGTGTGTTTGAGAAGGAGCATGCATAAACTGAGATAACTTGTTAACCGCAAATGAGACATCAGGTCTTGTAAATGCAAGATATTGAAGGGGGCCCACTAGTTTGCGATACGGAGTTGGGTCAACCGGGGGAGAGCCATCCATTAGGAATAGAACAACTGATGAGGATAGGGGAGTAGCAACTTCTTTTGCACCATCCATGTGAAAGTGGGTGAGAAGGTCTTGAATGTGACGGTGTTGAGAGAGGAAAAGGCCGGAAGCGGTGGAAATAACCTCTATGCCAAGGAAGTGATGTAACGGACCAAGGTCTTTGATAGAGAATCGTTGGGCAAGAGTGTGGACAAACTTGTCCAAGAAGGTAGGGTTATTACCGGTGAGGACGATATCATCAACATAAACCATGAAGTAACATGTGATGCCATCATGATTATAAATGAAGAGGGATGCATCGGCCATGGATTTGTGAAACCCAACAGAGGTAAGAAAGGTGGCGAGTTCAGTGTACCAAGCACGAGGTGCTTGTTTAAGACCATATATAGATTTTTTGAGTTTGCATGTGGTTGGGGAATTGGGGGTGAATGTAACCCGGAGGTTGGATCATGAACACCTCTTCATTCAAAGTTCCATGGAGAAACGCATTGTTCACATCGAGTTGACAAAGTGACCAATCTTTTGAGAGTGCAATGGAGAGAACGGTGCGAATGGTGACAGGTTTAGTGACTGGACTGAAGGTGTCAAAGTAGTCTTTTCCGTATTGTTGTTGGAAACCTTTTGTCACCAACCAAGCTTTGTATTTGGCAACAGAACCGTCCGGGTTGCGTTTGACTCGAAACACCCATTTGCAACTGATGGGAGTGTGAGAGGTACATGGGACAAGTTCCCAAGTGCCATTATGGAGTAAGGCATTGAACTCTAAGTCCATTGCTTTGCGCCAATCTGGAATTTTCATGGCTTGAGTGTAGGTGGTGGGTTCAAGAGTGGGAGGGATCGGGTGTAAGGTGGATGTGTTAATAAAGGTGGAGTTGAAATATTTAGAGTTTGGCTTTCGGTGTCGTGGTGCAAGCGGTGGTGGGGGTGGGGGTGGGGGTGAGGGGTGTGGGTTGGGGGTATGTTGGTCAGGAGTGGGTGATTGGGAAGGAGGTGGGGAGGAGAGATCAGTTGAGGATTGGTTAGGTGATAATGGTTCATTAGGTTCTAGCGTTGAGTTGGATGAAGAGGGTCGGTTGCATGGTGCGTGTGGAGTATGCAAAGGTGAACTTGGAATGGTAGTAGGAGGTACATGCATATATGTTTGAGATGGCATAGATGTTGCGAGAAAATTGTCAGCCGTAGGTAGAGTGGGAGGGTTGTATTGGGTGCTTTTGTAGGGTAATATGTGATTGAAAAACTCAACATGTCGGGAGTGGTAGAGTCTTTTATTTTTGGGATCAAGGCATTTATAGGCTGATCTTGATGAAGAGTAGCCGAGAAAGATGCAAGGGGATGAACGGGGTTGAAGTTTGGATTGTGTGTAGGGCCTAAGCCAAGGGTAACATAGACACCCAAAGGACTTTAGTTTAGAGTAATTGGGTGGTTGGTTGAACAAGAGTTCAAATGGACTTTGATGACCAAGAACTGGAGTGGGTAGTCTATTTATTAGGTACACAGCAGTTTGAAAAGCGTGTGTCCAAAAACTGAGAGGAAGACCGTCATAATGAAGGAGGGCTAGCCCCGTTTCAACAATGTGACGATGACGCCGTTCAGCGGTTCCATTTTGTTCCGGCGTGTGGGGAGGGGTAGTATAATGGGAAATTCCATTTGTTTTGAGGAAAGGGGTTAGGCCTTGATATTCTCCACCATTGTCGGTAAAGAGGGATACAAGTGGGGTGTCAAAATATTTTTCCACTAGTGATTTAAATTGTGGAAATAATGTGGCAACATCAGATTTACGTTTTATTGGGTATAGCCAAACATATTTGGAGTAAAAGTCTACAAATATGACATAATATCTATACTGGTCAATAGAAGTTTGAACAGGTCCCCACACATCTGAGTACACAAGTTGTAGTGGTTTGTTAGCAACAAGTGAATTTTGACCAAATGAAAGTTGGTGACTTTTATTAATTGAACAAGACACACAGTGAGCATGAAAATCCGACATAGACTTTGAGGTGAGACCTAGGTGTTTTATTAATATACACAAAGGTTTTTATTGATGGGTGGCCAAGTTTGTGATGCCAGTCTAGAAACGAAGTTTTGATGGTGTGGTTGATTTGAGGAGCGGACGACAGGGTAGCATGGTAAACGTCATCAGTGTTCTCCCCCCGCAAGAGACGCGCCCCCGTGCGAAGATCCTTCACAAAAAAGTGAGTTGGAAAAAATTCACATGAAACTTGGTTAGTCTTACATAATTTAGCAACTGATATAAGGTTCCTTTTTAAATGAGGAACACAAAGAACATTAGGCAAATTTAAGGTTTTGTATGCAGTTTGAATTTGTTTTTGGCCTGTATGAGAGATTTTAAGGCTCTTACCATCACCAAGAACAATCTCATCAGGGCCTCCATATTCAGAAAGATGATGAAGTGTTGCATGATTTGAGGTGACATGGTTGGAAGCACCACTATCAAAGAGCCAAGTTGGTGTAGCATTTGTGGAGCCAGATGTAGTAACATTTGCAACAGGACTTGTACCTTGGGAGTTCACCACTGAAATATTATTTTCTTTGAGGAATTTAGAGAGCTTTCTGCAGTCCTTTGTGTGGTGACCAGAAATATTGCAGTAATGGCAAAAGGATGTCCGATTTGAACGTGTTCCACCTTGCTGTGGAGTAGACCATGGAGGACGAGAGTTGCGTTGCTGATTATTTGGTGAGTACCTGTTGGTGCGTGGGGCAGTAGCCAGACCAGCAGAAGTGTAGGACTGAGATCGATTTTGTTGGCGATTTGTGTAGTTGACTGTGGTAAGCACTGGTTCGGGTGTCACTGAGGTAGCTTTTAAGGACCGTTCAAAGTCAAGGAGTTTATCAAACAACTCTGGATATGAGATTGGAGTTTCACGAACTTTAAGTGCAGCAACAATTGTTGTGTATTCGTCACCGAGTTGCGAGAGGATGTGAACCATCAGATCTTCTTCGGTCATCGGGTTTTGGGCAAGGGCCAGGTCGTCTGCAATTGCTCTCATATCATGTAGATAGTCTGTGATGGATCGATTACCTTGTGGGTTTTTAGCGAGCTTGGATTTGAGGGAGATAATACGAGATCGTGAGGCACTCGCGTAACTTGAGTTGAGTCTTTCCCAGGCTTCTTGGGCTGTGTTAGCAGAAGAGATGATTGGTTGGATGGAGTCAGAGCAACTCCCTAATAGTGCACTGATTATTATCTGGTCTTGTCTGAACCATGGAAGATAATCGGGATTAGGGATTGTTTTCTCTTTGTCGGCTGTGACTTTTGATGGTGGTTGAAGAGTGCCATCAAGATATTTGTAGAGATCAAGTCCAATTAAGGTTGATTGAACTTGCTTCCTCCATACAGTGAAGTTGGAGGCTGTAAGTTTAATGGGAAAATGAGCAAGGGCTGTGAGCTGAACAATGGCAGAATTAGGGTTAGACATGGTTGGTGAGGAAGATGATATGGCTGAGGATCAGATCTCGTTTGAGCAATTTAGGCTCTGATACCATGTAAAGTTATGTGTTTGCAAATCTTCATTGATGAAAAATACATACATCAGAGGGCTATTTGTAGCCATTTACAACAGATGGAAATGAGAAGATTATGGACCTAAACTAGGCAAGATACAACAATAATATATTGACCAAGAATAAATCAATTTCATTAAATTCAAATTATGAATTTGAATATTTTGATTGATCCGTAATATATTGAACATTATTGATATGTATTTAGTTTTACTAAGAAATAAACATCACTTTCTTTGATTTAATGTAGATTAGTTATTATTATTTAATTGATGGGTAATTGAACTTTATTGATATGGTTTTATGTTCTGTCACATACCATCGTACATGATAAAATTATGTTATTAACTTAGTGCTAGCCGGCTCATTCGATCCACGCACATTTTGTGAGTTCCCCTACTAAACATTTTGACTCTAATGGAAAAAACGACAAATATGATGATAACATGGTTTAGTTTTTTTAATTTTATGATAAAAAAGTTAGATTTATTAATTTTAAACAACAAAATGGACTTTTCATCTTTATTAATAACTATTACTAAATATTTAATTAGAATTAGAATTTCATTTAAATAATATATCAAATTAAAATGATAATTTTTATAGATGATATCACTTAATTATTAAAATGAAAACTACAACAATAAATGAATTAGTTTTTTCCTTGGGTTAATAACTTAAAAGAGTAATATATTTTGTTTCATGTTCACATTAGGTGATAAATTTTTTGTATATATTTGATCATTGATCTTGTTTAACCTTTTAAAAAAGAGTAATATTGTTGATTGTTATATGTAACATTATCCTTTTGAACATGCGAACAAAATTCCATGGTTAAATACATACAAAAAAAAATAGTTGTCTAAATGTGAACATCAAACAAAGTATGTTACCTTTTTAAGTTATTAATCCACATACTTATTATTTTAAATCGTCTCAAATATGTTTTGGGTTTAGTTTCAAAATTTCTAATATTTTAGCCACTAAGATGCTATTTGTTTTTTGGTACGCAGACCATATATGCATATATTTACAAAAAAAGAGATGAACCAAATGGCTTCAATCTGCAAGAAAAAAACTTTTTGTTTTTTAACATTTGTAGGCTGCTAAAATAAAATGAAATATAAATAAACCGATTTTTTTTAAAACCAAAAGAGTTTTTCATCATTCAAATTTAAATAATTCTAGTTTTACAATACTGAAATATAATTCACACAACCAAAGTAACAATTTTTGTTTAAAAAAATATTCGGTCCATATAATTTGAAACCACATATTAGGTTGCTTGTATTGAGTAAATAACTCATCACTGAAACCATCTTTTCTAATAAGCTTATGAAGAGTGAAACATACAATGATAATGTTTCTTTGTATAACCAACAAAAATAATGACATCCTATTCAATTTATTGATATGTTTGAATCTAAGAAAAAATAACAAAATATTTTATAATTACAGTTTTCACCGTTTTCTATCTAAAATCAATGAGTTAATTATAGTATATTTCGTTTGGTATACCAATTTCTATGGAAATTTGTATCATGACACGAGTATGGTTAAAAACTCCAACCTAACCCAACCCCAATTAAATCTAATAGTAAATTACGTCGATATTGCGTGCTATCCGTATACAATATAACAAAAAAAACACTACATTAATTTGTATCTATTATAATCTTCACATAATTATTTACACATGAAAAACCTCCTATATTAAACACAAGAAACAAACAAACAAAAAAAAAATACATTCTTGTATATAAATCTTCTTGAAAAAAAATCTTAAAAAAGTAATTGGACGGTTTCAGAAAAAAGATGGTTTTAATTTGCACAAATTAATATAGTTGTTTTTTTTTGGTAAATTGACATAAAATATTATGGCTCTATGATATTTACACATATTATATAAAAATCAATTAAGATATAGCCGTTCAAAAATTAAAAAAAGTAAAACATCTTTAATTATAGGGAAATCTCCAATAAAGTCCCAATATTTTAGACCAGTTTAATGTTTAATCACAAATTAATTTTTGTTTACAAAAAAAGACAGATTAACAGCTAAAATTTCGAATTAACCCTTTGTGGTCGGTTTCATAGATTTAGCCAATATCTGGGGCTTTTTCATTAATTGATCATAATTTTGGGAATTTTTCATTATATTTTACTAATAACCAAAATATTAGGATTTTTTCTAAAAATTACCTTTAAACTAATGTATATTATATGATCTAAGTTAATTTGTACCATTCCCCGTCTTCTTTCCTGCGCTCTTTCTAGGCTCACATTGTGTTTTCGTCGTCGTCGTCAAACCCAACAACAAAAAGCTTATGTATAAGCATCGTTAACTCCATTGATTTTCTAAAAGCATCCATTCACAGCTCTAAGATCATCTTTCAATCTCCAAATGAAGAAATGAGAAAATATTTGTTGATCATGTGGATGTTCCTATTACCTATCCATGACTTGAACCATGGTTCCAACACTCGTATGTTCCTATTACCTAACCGTGACTCGTGCCATGGTTCGAATTCATACACTAATGGCATTGGCCATAGTGTTGTTAACAACAGAAGACGAATCTCCATGGTTCAATCACTGATACCTTGGCTCAAGTCTTACTTGATCATTGTTTCCCTACAAAAGGGCTAGAAAACCATGAAGAATGAACCATCGAGCTTAAAAAACTCAACATGGGTAAAAAACATAACATTTGACCTTTCTTCCTTTGGAGATTTAAAGATGATCTTAGAGTTGTGAATGGATGATTTTGGAAAATCGATGGAGTTAGCGATGCTTGTGAGTGAGCTTTTTGTTGTTGGGTTCAACGACGACGACAAAAACACAAGGTGAGCCTAGAAAGAGCGCAAGAAAGAAGACGGGGAATGTTACATATTAACTTAGATCATATAATATATATTTGTTTAAAGACAATCTTTAAAAAAGTCTCAATATTTTGGTTATTGGTAAAAAATAATGAAAAAGCCCTAAAATTTTGATCAATTAATGAAAAAACCCAAAAATTTGGATCAATTAACGAAAAATGAAGAGATACTGACTAAATCTGTGAAACCAGTCACAAAGGACTATTCTAAAGCCAGTAATCAATCTTTTTTTGTAAACAAATTTTAATTTGAGATTAAACCGTAAACGAACCCAAAATAATAGTACTTTATTGGAGATTTCATATATATATATATATATATATATATATATATATATATATATATATATATATATATATATATATATATATATATATATATATATATAATGCTTAAAAAATGTCTTGCAAGAAATGTTTTTCCTTCTAGACTTTGGTCCATATCATTTTGGAGAAAAGAAGGAACATATGTTTTGAGGTGTATGCTCTTCTAAAAAAACAAAGAATATGCAAGACCATTCACACGTAAATGTCTTCCCACCTGTAACTATAAGTCCTTAAAAGGAGTTTTTAAAATAAAAAATAAAAATAATAATTAAATAAATAAACACCACTTAACTCATCTCTAAACCGCTTACATTTGTGCTATTATATATATATATATATATATATATATATATATATATATATATATATATATATTAAATCTGAAAGATCTTATGAATAGTAACTTTCCATGTTTTTGGTTTTGACCACAAAACTTTACATGCTTTAGGGTTTGGCCACAACAAGTTTGGGAAATTGACAATTTTAATCCTTGGATTGCTTTGTTTTGTAGTTTTGGCCACAATAAGTTTGGGAGGTTGACAGTTTGGTCCTTGGATTGCTACCGTCTTAATATTTACTTAAGCAATCCCTGCTTTAAAATTATGTTTACATAAATGGTCCCTATAATTTATAGAAATGGTCCATATATTGATAAAAAATTACAGAAACGGTCGCTTTGTGATTTACACTTTTATCACATATCTTTTAAATTTTTTGATTTTCACCAAAAGCGGCGTAGCCGCGCTTTGTTTACTAGTTAATATTATAACCCAAAAATATAGGATAATTGAGCAAAATAACAATTATAAACGAGCTTTAAAAAAAACCATTCTTTTTCAGTTTTCAAAAACCGACCACTTACTTCCAAAGCTCTATTTTTTTTGACTTGATCTTCAAATTTTGGAGTTTTTTTTTTCAAAGAAATCTTTTTACTTATGTCCGAAATTTCTATTTTGAAGTGTTTAATATCATATTATTTCAATCAAATGTTTGATTTTATGACATAATCTCGTATATAGTTCACATTTACTAAGTAAGGATGATCATTTGGACCGTACCAAGGTATAAACATTTGGACCGAACCGAACCGGACCGCTCTTAGACCAGACCAATTTGACAAAAGTTAGTAGACCTTGGACTGGACCCGTTGAGGCTTACTGGTCGAACCTGTTGAGGCTTGAGGCTTACTGGTTAGGTACAGGTTCGAGTTTCCAGTTCTTGTTGGACCGGTACAACTTTAGGTGCATACGGTACAACACCTTGATGCCCTATCGAAAGTTACGACTATAGGGGTGAATATTTTGACCTGTTTGGTAGAAATTTGTGGACCTTGGACCGGACTGGTTAAGGCTTACTGAGTCCAGGTCAAGGTCCAAAAATCCAAATGCTCACCTGATCTCCATCTTGAAATTCAGGGTTTTTTTTTTCCCCAAAACTCCTAAATTTCAGTCCAAAATCCAGAATGTTTTTCTGAAATTCCGAAATCTCAGTCTAAATATATTTTTTTTGTTAAAAAAATGTTTTTTATCTCAAAATATAACTAAAATTTAAAATTAAAAAAAAAAAGACATGATGTACAATCACACTCTACCTTTTGTGGTTATAAAGGGACAACTCATATAAAAATGGATCCACAACAAAAAGTCAAAAACCGCAAGTAGCATCAAACATCAAAATAAAACAAACTAAAAGTTGATCTATATCGCTAGCAAAACCCCCCGCAAAACCAGCGAATAGAATCAAATATAAAAACAAAACAAGCTAAAACTTGATCAACATCGCTAGCAAAAAACCTCCAAATGTTCGCATTTTCAACGAGGGCATCACCAATCAAATTTATATCCCCATTATTCAATAAAGCTCCCACGTTTCTACCTTCGATAAGCCCCTACGGTGTTTTTGTTTGTGCGTCTGATAAACAAAGATAAAGCTCCTGAATATGAACAATGAAGGAAACGGCGGTTTAGGGGGAACAAGTGCCATGAATCCTACAAGCTTTGCGAATCTTTCAGAAGGCTGTGTGTCATATATTTTATCGTTCACTTCACCTCGTGAAGTGGGCAGAGCGTCGTCGATTTCTAGTGAATTCAAACGTTTCGCTAATTCTGACTTAGTCTGGGAGCGATTCCTGCCGTCCGATTACCTGGACATCATTTCTCGATCGTTTTCTCCGGTGGTATATTCATGCAAAAAAGAATTATACTTACGACTTTGTGATTCTCCGATCCTTATTGACGATGGCAAGATGGTAATTTCCTCATGTTTTAAAATCTTTCACTCTTTTAGTACAATATCCTTCCGGGTTCGATGTAGTTATCTGAGTTTCTTGTGTTCGGACAAAGTCATTATATTATGATCACGATTATTTGATTATTCGAAAGTCAAATAATCAGATTTGATCGCTTTCTATACCTGCTCCAGTAAAAGGAAAACTTAATTCTTTTATCCATTTTTTTACCATTATTACTACTCCAAACATAGAAGAAATCCGAAAACTGATTTTGATGGGAAAGGAATGAAGAATGCACTAGATATACATTCCGAAAGCTGGATCAAAACAACATACAAAAATGATGATGATGTTAATAGTGCCAACTCTACTTAGTATTATATATAAATATTACTATTACATCTACAAGAACTTCATAAAAAGTCGCCTTTTGTCTATTTTATTATGTTAATCGTATGAAATTTGTCATATAGCTGTGTTTCTAACCTGATTTTATAAATTATTGGGCACAGAGCTTCTCCCTTAATAAACAAAATGGAAAAAAATGTTTTGTTCTAGCAGCTAGGACGCTATGGATTGTATGGGGAGACACTTTAGTTTTCTGGAGATGGAGATCTTTTCCTGCATCAAGGTCACATTCTTAACTAATAACAAAATGGAAAAAAAAAGGTTTATGTCATGATCTAACAACCAACTATTTCGTCTATGTTCGTTTAGTCACTTTACTTATGTTCTAAGCAACTTGCAGGTTTAAAAAGGTAGCCGAGCTTCTAGCTGTCTGTTGGCTTCATATCCAGGGTGGGATGGAAACAAGAATGCTGACATTAGAGACTACTTATGCAGCATATCTTGTGTACAACATTTTGGAGACCTCTCATGGGCTTGACTTCAAAGGGAAGACAAATGTGATATATCATAGTGGAAGAGATGACGATGTGCCAACAACCTTGCATACAACTGTTTACTTGAAACCACCAAAAACGGGCGGGAGTTTGCATGGGACTGAAGATGGGGACGTGATGGGTGGGTCCCCGCAGAGGCGAGCGGATGGGTGGATGGAGATTGAGTTGGGGAAATTCTATAATGGAGATATTGATGGTTCTGTGGATATTTGGTTTTGCGAGACACGTGAACTTGGTTGGAAATCTGGGCTGATTGTTGAGGGTTTTGATATTCGTCCTATAGATCCGTGATGACAAAAATGGGAAAAGGAAAACTGTTCCAAATAACTTGGTTGCTATTTGTGATTCATTGAGCATAAGCTAAGAGAAGGGTATTAATGGTTGCAAGATTGGCCTAGGAGCCATTAACGCTCCTCAGTCGAACCACTTAGCAAATTGTTCTCGTGGTTATTTCTAAGTGTATTTATGTCTATTTGTCAAAGTGTTGGTTGTGCTAGAAAATTTAATAAAAATTATGTATTTTTGTTAAACTTTGAACACGTTTAAATGTAAATATATTGTATATATTATTAATCATTGGTGGCTTATGTTCTCATCCATGAGAGCTTCGAAACGATATATGATGTGTCCAAAACAGTGTATAAGTAAATGAGATATCGATACTAAACTTGAGTATTTGGAATAAAACAAAACAAATGGGTATGAAAATGTGTCCATGGTAGGAGTAAAAAGTAAGCTCTAAGTGAGTTTATAACCATGGTAATGTGAATGTCTACAAGCTTCTTTGTATGGTTTACTATAAGACCTATTCCGTATATAATCTTTTTACTCACCTCTTTGGCATCTTCTAAATTATTTAGCAGAATTTTTTTTTTACTTTTATTTACTAACAGGTTGTTAATCACATTTATCAAATTAATTCCAAACATACATTTTACAATAAAGAATCTAAAGAAAGAGAAAATTCTTAGAAACATTGTACGAGTACAAAGTACAAGAGACATTAAAAAAGAGAAAATTTCATCTGTAGATATATCTACAGGTTGTTAATCACATTATCAAATTAATTCCAAACATACATTTTACAATAAAGAATCTAAAGAAAGAGAAAATTCTTAGAAACATTGTACGAGTACAAAGTACAAGAGACATTAAAAAAGAGAAAATTTCATCTGTATCCTCTTAAACTTTAATCATTACGTCAATGTCATTGCATTCAAAAACCCCCACTTTTGTGACTACTTTCTACCTTACGCAAACATGTATAAGCATTTGTTTCGTGTATATGTGAATCGACCATGTTTTCCTTGTATTACATTTTAGTGCAATATAGCAGTGTTTTTGGAGTCATTTTGTACCATTTCATTTGTTGGGTTTGACGCCCCTAACAATACTACACCTTCCTTTGTATGTATAAATTATGTGTACATAATTGAGTAGCTTTTGCATTGTTCGTGCTTATGTTCCCTTTTGATATTGGATCAATTTCTTTGTATTCATACAATTGATCTATCAAAGAGCTTACAAGTTCATGTACATAATTTTTCACCTATTTCATTACACATTTAATAAAGAGTCATCATAGTGCGCAGCAGCAGTGCAGCCTGTGTTCCTGTGTTCCTGCTTACAGAATCATCCCTCAGCTCCATAAAGAAGGTCGATTCCCTGTAGAAGGTAAGTGCAGATCAAAAACCCACACAATACACTTTCCGTCTGTGAAATTTCCGTTTTTTTTGTAGTGTTTTATGTGATTTTGGTTTCTGGTGACCAGAGGTGAGAGCAACTTGATGAATTTTGGGATTTTTTCATAGATTTTTGAGGTTTGGTTATTGTACTTTACAGGTATAAACAATTTTTGTGTTCAAGCTTCTTTTAATTTTTATTTCCATGTCTGTGTGCAAGTTTTTTATTTTTTATGGTGTTGGATTTTCATTGCCCACCAGGTGTTTGATCATTTGCTTCACTGAGTTTTGGAATATTTGATTATCGGAGCAAGGTTTCCGTCTTCATGTGTGTGCCTTGCTCGTAAAGATGGTATGACTTGTCAATACGTTTTCTTACTTTTTAACTAAAAATTTTCTAGGTGAAAGGGGGTATTGGAGATATAGTTGAATAACATAGAGAAATACAAACTCCGAGAAGCTGTTAGGATGTGGGAATGATGAAAGCAAAGCCACTAAAGGTATGTCATTTCCTTTCATAATTACTTGATAAATGATGTTTTATTTATTCATTTAATTTTGTGTATTTTCTTACATCTGAAAATCTTTGATATATATTCCAAAATTGGGCAGGAATGTATTACATAGAATATACACTTCAGAATCCAGGGGTTTGTTTGAATGTTAGATAGAAATCATTGGGGTGTTTGGGTTTGTTTCATTTGATAGAAAACAATGGATGTTTGGATTGGGTGTTTGATAGGGAAGGGAAGGAAATGAAAAGCAGTTTTTTGGCTAATATACATATCAGAATGAGCAGTTTTTTGGCTAATATCTATTGGAATGGAATCAAGAATTCCAATTATGTTGGAATCGAATGACGAATTCCAATTCTGTTGGAATCACAGAAGTTGATGCTTGAAGAACGGACCACAAAATTGAAATGGACCTCATTATTCTTTTAGAATGTATTAGTCGTTGTTAGATTTTGATGTAATTATTAACAATTGTTACCCGTATTCTATAAGAAATAATGTATTTGTTGTTTTTATTCTTCAATTGATTGTTCAAGAATTTGTTATTCTACAAGAAGTTTTTAAATTCATGATAAAGAAATGGGTTCAAGAATATTTTTATTATTTATGGTTCAAGAATATTTTTATTTTTGAATATACTCATAAACATATTCTGTCAGAATGTCCGAATTAAAAGAATTATAATTCGTAAAATCGAATTTTTAAAATTAATAGAATCTATGATCCCTTAAAAACTACAATTTTCCTTTATTAAATCTATATTTATTGACTAAATTACCCTTGTAATTAATTAAGATGATTTTTTCAATTATATTTAATTCAATAATATGTATTAATCACTTTATTAAAATAAGTAAATTTGATTGGCCAACATTTATGAATACAATAACACAATAATTACTTTAAACAAAATAACTTAAGCCTATATATATATATATATATATATATATATATATATATATATATATATATATATATATATATATATATATATATATATATGAATTACCCAAAAGTTTGAGCAATCCTTCTCTGATACCACTTAATAGATGGAATGACAAGATGACGATTTATTAAATGTGTAATGATTATATATATATATATATATATATATATATATATATATATATATATATATATATATATTAAATTCCAGATATGAATTAATTCGATTCTAATATCTTTTTTTTTTGTTAAAATTAGTCTCTTAAATCAATTGGCAATTTCGTTCCTGTTTTTAACAATAATGAAGATCTATGTCGATCATTAGAAGAAGGTCCTTTCACACCAAAAGTTTAGAATATATTTTGTGCTTTAGTTGATGATAAAGCTCTAAACTACAAAAAGATCATGAGTGCTAAAAGGTGCATGCATGAGCTTCACTTTGGACTTCCTTCAAATGTGTACACTCATGTTCACGGATGTATATTTGCAAAGGAAATCTAGGATTAACTGATGATTCAATATAAAGGAATTGACAAGCTAAAGAAAAGTGTCATAATGAACATCTTGTTAGAATTTAGTGAAAGTATAAGGAAGTAGAGTCTCTTGATATGGCATATGAAAATCTTAGTAATATAATGCAAAAACTTGATTGGTACAAAATAAGCAAAATTCCTCATGAAATCAATATCAGTTTATAAAATCTCTTCGTAAAGAATGGAAGTTTATTACTGTTATGTTAAAAATTCATGAAGACATTGATGCCTATTCTTTGAATGAATTGTTTAGCTTATTAAAATCTCATGAAGATGATGTTCTCGAATCCATTAATGAAAGGCCCATATGGAGTTCTGATTTCTCTTGTATCGAAATTGAGTCAACGTATGATGGAGTAATTTCTGATGAAGAAAATTTTGATTAGGATGAAGAGAATGAATCTGGAGATGAAGTTGCTCTCTATTCTAGTAATTAGGTTAAGAAGTTTAACGAAAAGCCAAATCTTGGTTCTGACAATTTTTGAAATAACAATAGTTCGAAGGTGAGCGTTATGGTTAAAAGTTTAAGTTCGATTCTTAAAGCTCGAAATCTGATAAAAAGCTTCTAAAAGACTAGGATATGATTGCAACTATTGCAATAACAAAAATCATCTTGTAAGGGACTGTATGTTGAAGAAGATGAAGAGAAAAGAAGAAGTCAAGGATGTTGCTTATTACTTGAAGAAAATTAAGGAACTTAAATCCAAACCTAAAATAATTTTGTTAGTTTTTTTTGACCAAAAAATAACTACATATCTCCTCTGTCAGGGATTGAACCTAGGACCTCCTACCGAGTAGTTAGATTAGAACCTCCATCCCAAGTTAGATTAGTTGTTATAGGGATGTTGAAGAAGGATGTTATCCATTCTGATCAACTGGATCAGATGATGATGAAATACGCCATCCAACACATGGTACAATGATAGCGAAACATGTTCTGAATAAGAAAGTGAAGAACTACGAAGGAAAATGTATGATGGATTCAAGTGGAAATTTAACTTCCAAATTAACATGTCCCGAATATATATCATCTCTACTTTAATATTTTAGTATTCTGATTTCAAGTTTAATATATGATTTTGTAAAATTGAGAACGACTACCTTTTATGGGAAAATTACTTGTTTCCTCAAGTAGTAAAGTAGGACATGCTAAGGAAGAAACCTTTATGGTGAAAACTTCTATTGGAGGATAAGAAAATGGTGTTATAGAAGTTAGAGAAAGAGATTAAGATTTTAAATGATTATAAGGTTATGCTTAAAAATGAAATTGATTTGTTGCTCAAACAAAGAAATATCTTGTGTATGGTAAATCTACTGAATTGACCCACAACTTGAGTGTGCTATGTGGAACTCATGAAATGACCCCCCATTTGCAAGATTATGTATTTTCAACATCTTGTCTTTATTCCACTTGTTTGACAATGGTGGGTCAATCCAAGGAAAAAATTACAGTCCATTTTTTTCAGCCTACATGATAGAAAATTACAACATGTAGAAATATTTCCTATTTTTATACCCTAAAACATAAGCTAGTGATAGAAAATAGGAAAATTCAATAGATTTATGTAACACCCAGCCAATCTGGTATTTCTATTATTAGCTAAGGTATAAAATTTGTCGCAAAAATGGTCCTTACGTCGGACGTACTTGGGGGCGCGATGAGCGTAAGTAGTTAAAAAGGGACGCAGGTGTTTATGAGTACGCATGGCATACTCAAAGGGTACGCAGGGCATACTTGGTTGTTATGAAAACCCTAAATCGGAGATTTTGAGCCCTATTTAAACACCTTAACCCTCATAAATCCCTTCCACCTTCATCCTCCATCCTCCTAAGCGACCCCTTGCAAACCCTAATATTCATTTAAGAGTTTTTGAGCTAATTAAGTGTTTTGTGTTCATCTTTGAAGGAAGAAGATCATTGGAGTGCACTTAAAAAGCCTCAAGCATTGTAGATATGAGATTTTCACCTCTCAAACAAGCTCCAGATGGTATAAAGCTATGAACTTGATGAATACTTCATTAGATCTTGTTAGCTTTAAGGTTTTTATACATTTTGGTCCCACAATCTTGGTCTAGTTGAGTATGAGCTATTACAGACCTTATGAGTAGCCTTTTCAGACGTTTTGAAGTGCATGGAGTCATAAAAATGTGATCTTGATCCTTTCCTTTCATCCATGCATGAGTAATTTTAACATCCCAAAAATCAAGGTAAAATTTTCAATTTTAAAACCCAACCAAAAACCATAACTGTTTACAAAACACAATTCCCAAAAGTAATAATCATGAATCAGATTATCCCAAAATCAAATATCATAAAATTAGAAGATGTGCACGATCACACCTTTGCTTTCCCCCGATCATCTGAAGTACCTGAAACTTAAAACTGAAACTATAAGCCAAAGCTAAGTGGGTTTCCCCGAAAGTACCCCACGTAATAGAACATATACAATCATGTATTCTAGGTCCAATCAGTCATCAGACTGGAATACCCTCGGGTCCACAACCATTAGGCTAGATTAACCCTGGCCCAATCAGTCATCAGACTGGAATGCCCCGACGCAATCAGTCATCGGATTGGAATGCTAATATGTAATGGGTCCAATCTGTCATCGAAATGGAATAACCTGGCCCAATCAATCATCAGACTGGAATGACCTAGTTTGTTGGCTTATGCACATAGCAGTAAAGCCTCAAACCCAAACTGCACTATATCGACATATGCAACAGATAAACATATAACCAGTCAACAGACAAACAGGCAAATCTACAGACCAGTACCGCATAACAACATCCTATGTACCAGGATACAAATCTAATAGATCACTACAACATAACAACATCCTATACATAAAGATACATAACACAATCTAGTAGGCCAACATTGGTGCCTTCGACCTACGAGTACAATGACGAAAAACTCATCTCACAGTTTGAAAAATTAGCAGAAAAAAAGTTGCTCCAAATGCCAACTCTATAGGTCACCTATACAACAAATAGTGACCTAAACTCAAAATACATCTCAAAATACCCAAAATGCCCCTAAGTCAAACTTAGTCAAAGTCAATGGTCATAGTCAAAGTCAACCTACAACTGACCGCCACGTCGTGGCTATCCTTGGCCGCGCCGTGGCTGCAAGACGAAAAAATAAATGCAAGGCAATCATCCGCCATGTTGTGGGGACTCATTTTCCATGCCATGGGGACTGTTCAGACCGTCAAAATCTGGTACCCAAACCCAACCACACCGGGTCAACAATCCACGACTATCGGTAGAAAACCTGTCAATCTCGCCCCTGATTCGCTCCTGTCTCCAATTCTTCTTATTGACTCCCTCGTCCTAAGCCTCCCTAATCAAACCTAGAAGTGGTGAATCAATCGAAATCCTCATACATAAGCTCCCAACAGAGGAACCATGCGACTTGCGGCTCAAAGCATCAACGACCACATTCGCTTTCCCCAGGTGGCATAGAATCTTACAGTCATAATCCTTGACCATGTCAAGCCACGTACGCTATATCATGTTCAGATTCGGATGATCCATGAGATACCTCAAACTCTTGTGATCTGTGTAAATGGTACACCAGAACCCATATAGATAATGCCCCCAAATCTTGAGGGAAAACACTACCGTCCCTAACTCCAGATCAAGCGTCAGATACTAAACCTCATGCTACTTAAATGTCTGGAGGAGTAAGCAATCACTCTCCCTCTTTGCATGAGTATTTCCCCCAACTCGGTGATGGATGCATCACAATACACAACAAAATCCTCAACACCCTTAGGGAGAGTCAACACTAGGGCCTCACACAACTTCTGTCTCAGTGCCTCGATTGCAGCCTACTGCTTAGCCCCCAACAAAAATCCACGCCCTTCCTCATCATACGAATGAGTGGTACATCAACCTTGGATAAATCCTGAATAAATATTGGATAATACCCTGCCAAACCCATAAAACTCCTGATCTCCGAGGAGGACTTCGGTACCTCCCACTGTATAACAGCCTCAATCTTGGCCGGGTCGACCAAAATCCGGTTATGGTTAAAAAGGTGTCCCAAGAACTGGACCTCCCGTAACCAAAACTCACACTTTGAGAACTTGGCATACAACCGCTCCCGCCTCAAAACTCCCAAAAGATCTCGAAGTTTCTACTCATGTTGTTCCCTGGTCTTGGAATAGTGCATGATATCATCGATCAAAACAATAACTGAGCGATCGAGCATCGGCCTGCACATTCGATTACTCAGATCCATAAAAACCGTAGGTGCGTTGGTGAGCCCAAACAACATCACCACGAACTCGTAATGACCATAACAAGTCTGTAATGATGTCTTCTCCACGTCCTCCTCTATGACCCTAATTTGGTGATACCCTGACCTCAAATCGATTGTGGAGAACCAAGATACACACCGCAGTTGGTCGAAGAGGTCATCAATCCACGAAAGTGGATAACGGTTATTCACTTTTAATTTGTTCAACTCCCGACAAGAAATACACAAACGGTGAGACCCATCCTTCTTTTTCACAAACAAGATCGGTGCTCCCCATGGCGAACTGCTCTGTCTGATAAATTGTTTACCCAATAGCTCCTGAAGCTGAGAGGACAATTCCTGCATCTCTAGTGGTGCAAATTGGTACGACACCTTAGTAATTGGGGCCGCACCAGGGACCAAATCGATCCTGAACTCAACCTGCCTCTCAGAAGGCACACCGGGTAATTCCTACAGAAACACATATGGGAACTCTCTGTCTACCGGTACATCTGAAACCGAAACCTCCTTCCCGACCTAAGTGTCAACCACATATGCGAGGTAACCTAAACACCCATGCTGCAACTACTGTCGAGCTCTGGCAGCAGAACAAAAAGTTGATCCAATCATGGTACCCTCTCCACAAATAATCAACTCTCCCTTACTTGGGGTTTGTTGTGTATTTTTATATACTAAGTAATAAACCTACGAATCTATACTATTTAATACGCAATAGGAAGTGGACCTAATCGAATAGCAGGATAGTTTAGGTAAGAAGGGTCTCGAACACAGGGAACAAAAGTTTCAGCTAAAATACTACTAAATGTTAACTAATTCAAATAATTAATTAAATAAAGGGTTTTTCTAGTTTTGCAAGTCTAGAAACTTAAAACTATTATTACCAAAAACAATTGAACTAACAAAGGCAATTCAAATTAAGAATTAAGACAAGATATTAAAGAGACATCTATTTGGATTCGATTCACAATACTCGTATGGTTGATTTCTTGGATAAGTGCAATGGATTATGTTGATTGTTGCTTACCGATTTCTAAGTTAACTAAACTTTATGGTCAAAAAAACTAATCCTTTAGTAAAATTAATTCATTCATGCATTGATCAGGTGAACAAACAAATAAGATTACTAGTATTTAATTCGAGTTATGCCAGACTTGAACAATAACTGTCATTAATGGGTAATAACATCAATTCAATACAGGAATGGTCATCACGTATTAACTTCCACATTAACTTAATTATTATTCTATTTAACCCTACGTTTATGGTCAAAACACTAGTCTTACAACTTTGATGGTCACAAATTTATAAGATTCAAGTTTACTAAATAATAATGATCATCCAATTCTGTTAGGGGTGTCAAACCCAACAAATAAAGGGGTACAATTGACTCCAAAAACACTGTTACTTTGCACTAAAAACGTAATACAAGGTAAGCATGGTCGATCCACAGAGACACGGGACAAATGCTTATACCTTTTTGCGCAAGGTACAATATGATCACAAAAGAGGGGGATTTAAATGCAATGATTCAAATAAGAGCTAATTTAATGAGTAAGCAATTGATTAAGTGAAATAAGTTCAAGATTTGTAAGTACTCCAACTCTATGCAAGACAAATTAGCAATGTGATTCCATGGATGACAAGATATTTGTTTATTCTATCTAAGTTGGTACTTGAAAGTGTTAACAAGCTCTAACACTTCCCATTCACCATAATAATTAACCAAAACAAGCTCTTTGATTAATCCTAACCTTACTAACCTAATCTAAACAAGCTCTTAGAATTAGATTGAAAGGTTGCTTTAAACTTTATGTGAATGTTCCTAACAACACTCAATACTCCTCACAAGCTCGGGAGTGTAAAAGTGTGTGAAAAGATTTACACTAAATTCATTCAATAGAAATCAAATTAGTGCTTGTTACCTAGTCCAATTTACAAAACAATTACGAATTTTGCAATTAGATAACTTGAATGATCTAACCCTAATTCAAATGGCCAGTAAGAATCATAATTAGAATCAAACATTCGATTGAGACAAAATCAAATTCACTAGATAGAAAATTAAAAGCAAACATCAAGTCATACGATTGAAATCACAACTAAGAAGTCAATACATGAAGTTGGAGAAACTAGGGTTCTAGCCAATCATGGCTAGAACAAGATCACAAATCTAGAAAATGAAATTAAAGTTCTTACAAAATGAAATCAAATGTTCCCAAGTGTTAATCAACTTCAAAATCCTCAAGAAAATCGCTTTCTCTGCTCCAAAAGTCGACCCCCCCAAAGTAAAAAGTCGGTTCCCCCCTTTAAGAAAGATGAAAAACTGCTTTAAAACCCACGTTTACGTTTACACGGCCCGCGTAAATTAACACTGTCATTTACACGGCCCGCGTAAACGCAAAAATATACTGCGTAGAAATCTACGTTTACACGGCCCGTGTAAACGCAAGGCTTACATTTACACGGCCGTGTAAATCTCTGTAAAGCCAAAATCTTCATTTCGTTGATATCTTGCTCCTCGGTGCTCCGCAAGTCCTGAAATTTTGTCCGCAACTTTTATTTACCTCCTCCAACAATATCCTACCTCCAAAAGTCCCTGAAATATCATAAAAGTATTTGAATGAAATTGCCTCATGAAAAATCCCGAAAAACATGCAAAATGCATGAGTTTAAGCCTATATGCAATGTACTTTTATGAAATAAAGCTACAAAATGGGTACATGAAATGCACCTAACAAATCTCCCCAAGCTTAAACCTTTCTTGTCCTCAAGAAAGAACAAGAAAATTTAAACCGGAGAAAATAAAATAAAAGAGAAGAAATGAAAATCAAAGTTAAACTTTTTTTTTTTTGAAACTTGATGCAAGAAATCAAAACAAACATGAAAAAATATATCCAACCCAATTAACCCTGTTTTGTACCATAGTTGAGAATGTACCTGTCATGCCTTTAGTCAACTTGGCTTTAGTCTCAAAATATTATATGATAATAGAAATAAGACTTTGGCCACTCCCTAATACAACTCAACAGAATCAAAGATCACAACACTAATTCCCTTTCAATATCATCAAGTCAATTCTTGGAACAAATTATGGTCTTACTCTCGTGAAATTATATGTGACAAAACATGTTCAACCATCTTTGTTTCATAAAATATAACAATGCCCGATTCCAGCTATTTGTTGATCAACAACAATCTTTTTCTGAAAAATCTTTTCTAAAATTTCCCTAATATTTATCCAGATTGGTTACAAACTTCAAACCACTTACACCAGTCAAAGTAATTAACATTCAGTCCAATGTCATAAGTTCAAATCCAAGTCCAAGGGAATCTTTTGACAGCCAAGTATTTTTCCTAAACACAATATTCAATTAAACTATAAACACAATTATATACAAACTTCTTAATTATATTTTTTTACAAATAAAGCTCATGGCTTTCTTTGAAATCCGTGTAAGGGCTTCCAACCAACACATCCAAATCAAATGACCTTAGTGTGCTAGATTTAAAGGGATCCCTCGGGTTTACTTGCCCGAACCTCAAAGGCCACAGATTAGCTTTATTTGCTATTATTAAGTTCATGACTTTCTATGGAACCCATGTAACGAATTTTCAACTCAATCAGTCCCAAACAATTTAACTTTAGGCGATTAGATGTAAAACACCCTTCAGAGTTTACTTGTTCGAATCCCAAAGGTCACAGATTAACTTAATAATAGTTTTTTTTTTAAGTAACACAAATACAAATAACTAAGTTAACACATAACACTCTTATTAATTTATTTATTTATTTGGCCAATTTCTTTATATTTTCGTCTTTGACTTTTCTATTGTGGGACATCTCACGGTCTATTACCGTGAGGACTTCTAAGACATTTTTCAGGGGACTAAAGATAACATGCAAAGACCCGTAAGTATAGTTGAAAGCTATGTCCCCAAGCAGGGTATATAAAAGGGAATGAGTAGAAATGACTTTTTAGAGCGCTGGAAGGCTCGGGACATTGAAATTTTGCATTCTTTTTTTTTTTTGGCATTTTAAGTTCAATTGAGCACTTACTACTCATAAGACCAGTCATATGTCCCAAAGAATCGACTCATACCTGTTGTTATGCTCAAATGTTGACAATCTTCTCACTTTCTGTTTTGCACAAGTAGCTTCGGGAGGTGTGTTCGTGTGCGATTAACTTGCTTTTAGATTTACAATAAAAAGAGCAAGTCTAATCTCAAGGCACATGACTCATTTACCAGCTCAACTGTTTCGAAAAGATTCGGTTGCTTGGGATTTGATCAATTGTTTTTTTTTTCAAAGAATGCAATGCAAAAATTTGGATGCAAACAAAATGCAAAGAAAATAATAAAAATTAGAATAGAAAGAAAATCTTTTTTGGTTTTTGAAAAATTTTCTATGCAGAAATGAACAAGAAAATAAAAATTAATGCAATATGTACAAAATTAATGCAACCTACATGCAACGGAATTTATGCATGGATGGATGCCCCTCCCCAAGCTTAAAATATAGCATCGTCCTCGATGCTTGGATAGATGCATAGTCGGCCTATTAAGAGTCGGATGGTGGAGGATGGTAGCTGATTTGGGAATGGGTCTAAAACATTCACAAATGCACACCAATTTAATTTTAAGTAAAATATGAACGATTAAAGATATGGAAAGAATTTACCGAATCTTTCTTGGTGCCTCACAATTGTGGTGTGAACCTCCTCTTCATCCTCCCCAAGCTATCCGTGAAGTATTTTTGGAGCCGGAGATTCATTTTCTAGGCATAAAAAATAATTTTAAAACCATTTGGGACATTAAAAAAAATTGAAATTTACCAAAGACTAAAAAGTTTTAAAAGAAAGAAAAAAAAACTCCGGGTTGCCTCCCGGTTAGCTGCCCTTGTTTTAAGTCGTTGGCTCGACTTGGCCCCTGAATGTGCTTTGTTCTAAGTAGGTGGGCCTTTACAACACATTAACCTTCTCGCCACTTCCTTCAATTGAAAACTTATCTTCTACCTGACTTTTTTTTCTTTTTTTTTTTAAAGCACCTGCTCACAAAATGCTTGGCATAAACAATTAGTAACACCGTGTCCCCGGCAACGGCGCCAATTTGTTAGGGGTGTCAAACCCAACAAATAAAGGGGTACAATTGACTCCAAAAACACTGTTACTTTGCACTAAAAACGTAATACAAGGTAAGCAGGGTCGATCCACAGAGACACGGGACAAATGCTTATACCTTTTTGCGCAAGGTACAATATGATCACAAAAGAGGGGGATTTAAATGCAATGATTCAAATAAGAGCTAATTTAATGAGTAAGCAATTGATTAAGTGAAATAAGTTCAAGATTTGTAAGTACTCCAACCCTATGCAAGACAAATTAGCAATGTGATTCCATGGATGACAAGATATTTGTTTAATTCTATCTAAGTTGGTAATTGAAAGTGTTAACAAGCTCTACCACTTCCCATTCACCACAATAATTAACCAAAACAAGCTCTTTGATTAATCCTAACCTTACTAACCTAATCTAAACAAGATCTTAGAATTAGATTGAAAGGTTGCTTTAAACTTTATGTGAATGTTCCCAACAACACTCAATACTCCTCACAAGCTCGGGAGTGTAAAAGTGTGTGAAAAGATTTACACTAAATTCATTCAATAGAAATCAAATTAGTGCTTGTTACCTAGTCCAATTTACAAAACAATTACGAATTTTGCAATTAGATAACTTGAATGATCTAACCCTAATTCAAATGGCCAGTAAGAATCATAATTAGAATCAAACATTCGATTGAGACAAAATCAAATTCACTAGATAGAAAATTAAAAGCAAACATCAAGTCATACGATTGAAATCACAACTAAGAAGTCAATACATGAAGTTGGAGAAACTAGGGTTCTAGCCAATCATGGCTAGAACAAGATCACAAATCTAGAAAATGAAATTAAAGTTCTTACAAAATGAAATCAAATGTTCCCAAGTGTTAATCAACTTCAAAATCCTCAAGAAAATCGCTTTCTCTGCTCCAAAAGTCGACCCCCCAAAGTAAAAAGTCGGTTCCCCCCTTTAAGAAAGATGAAAAACTGCTTTAAAACCCACGTTTACGTTTACACGGCCCGCGTAAATTAACACTGTCATTTACACGGCCCGCGTAAACGCAAAAATATACTGCGCAGAAATCTACGTTTACACGGCCCGTGTAAATGCAAGGCTTGCATTTACACGGCCGTGTAAATCTCTGTAAAGCCAAAATCTTCATTTCTTTGATATCTTGCTCCTCGGTGCTCCGCAAGTCCTGAAATTTTGTCCGCAACTTTTATTTACCTCCTCCAACAATATCCTACCTCCAAAAGTCTCTGAAATATCACAAAAGTATTTGAATGAAATTGCCTCATGAAAAATCCCGAAAAACATGCAAAATGCATGAGTTTAAGCCTATATGCAATGTACTTTTATGAAATAAAGCTACAAAATGGGTACATGAAATGCACCTAACAAATTCAGAAAAATTAAGCAACAAACAGAAGAGATAATTATCATTAACACAAAAGGATCTTTAACAAGCTATCACAACAAAGAAGAAACTAGCAACAATCCAAAATCCAATAAATCAACACATAGTCATAATGATCATCTATTTTAAACAGAAGTTAGGGTTTTTAGCCCATGATTTATGGAAACAAACTCTTAAAAACGAAGTTCACAATGAAAATTATAATGAATAACAAAGCAAATAAGTTCTAAGAAGTAATATTTCCTCAATTCTCTTCAAAAGACTTAATTGATTTTTTTCCATTTGTCCCGCTTGCAGCTCCGTAATAGTTCCCTTTTGATCCCGAGAGTGTCTTCGCAGCTACAAAAAATATTTTAAACAAATTAAGTACCTTTTGTTATAAAATGAACCTAAATATAGCAAAAAGTATTAAAATAATGCATAAAATATATAACTAAATATGCACATATCAAAATACCCCACACTTGTCTTTTGCTTGCCCCCAAGAAAAACTGATTCTATTATCATCACATCAAAACTTTAGCTACCAATATCGCACAAGACAATCCATTTTAAAACTCTTTATTATTCCAAGACCGCAATGCGTATATTTGTGTCTAATTTTTCCTAAAAACTTCCTCGATCCTAATTACTTACGATCCTCATAAACACTTCCCAATCAATTTAAACAATGTTCATTTTTGTCATTCTTACCTCCTATGCCCTTTTATTTACCCCCTTCCGTCTCAAAAGTTATTGTCAAATGCCAAGTGACTAAACGAAAATGAAAAATAATATATAATATAATTATATAACTACACTTTTATTTGTTGCAACATTTCCTTTTTGTAGAACTTTTTTTTATCAATTATTATTATTATTATTATTATTATTATTATTATTATTATTTTAATCTTTTCTCAATACATCAGCTCCCCATAATCACATATAAGCAAATAAATAACTTTACCTTTAACCTTAGTTGTAACTTTTACTAATACTATAGTTCGTGACTTTCTAAAAAATTTAGTGGAGTACTCGGAATACCTTAGGTCATTAATGGAACCCATGACTTTCGATGAAACCCGTGTAGTGACATTCTTCCCGTTCCGATCCACGTAATGTATTGTAGGTGGATAGATATACGAAAAATATCTCGCGGGGAATACTGACCAAGTCCCAAAGGTCACAGATAGGTTCACCTTCTGAATTGTTACTTTATTTATATAATAACTAGACTCAACAATCCAGAAAAATAAACAGATAAACTTGATAAATTGACTCGCTTTGTTTTGACAGAAAGGACCCAGGAGATAAATCAGTCACTGGTATGCTTTTCATTAGGTCTAGGTTTTCCCAAAGCCAAAACTTTTTACATCCCTCAAATTGGGCAAGGTTGTGTTTTTGTCTCACGATTTCACTAGGAAAGGGAATCCATAAATATATTGGAACATATGTTGGCTCAAATAAATATTAAGGCTACCATCGGATCATTCCACACAGCACTAGCAACCTAGATTTCAACATAACAATTTTTTAACTAGGTTTAATTTTAGATCATTATTACAAATATTTATAATAATTTTTTTTAAATCCTAGTCATTTTTCATTTTTTTTTCAGAATGCAGAATGCTTGTATTCTTACGTTCAACCCCCTACCCCACACTTATTGCATGAAATATCCTCAATGTATGCTTAAACAATAAAGAACATAAAAGTAAAGAGAGAAATTGGAACAGAATTCCCTGGGATAGAAGTGGCGAGGTTGAAACTGAACCATGTGTGGTTGACATCTCGTGAGATAGCTAGAAAAATGGTACTCTGGACTTCTACTGGAATGGTATCGTGGTCTTTGAAAAATCTAAACTTCTAATCGTGATATTCCTCGACACCAAGTCATGGTTAGGTATGACCACATCGTGGTTTTGTTTCTCTCAGAAACCCAACTCGGTTCTTGGCTAAGAAAAAGTAATACAAAGGTTGTATACCCTTCTATTGTGCTTGAAAGATGCACTTTTCTAGTTAATACGGATAACTACATGTCTTCATCACTCAAAATCGTTTCTTCTCAAGTTGCAAGTTTCATCCCTCACTTAAGCTTTTGTCACGTTCTCTCAGAAATCATCAACTCCTCTCATCAACTAACTACGCTTCTGAGAAATCAAAACAAAGAAGTAATAAAAAGGCAAAAACAACCACAAAAACTAAAATTACTTAAATCCTACATTACTTAAAATCCTAAATTACCAAACATGAAAACACATAAAAAAATTGTCTTAAAAACCACGCAAACATAAAATAAAATAAAACCAAGGATAATCATTCATTGTCACAGTTTCCTCTTCCACTACCGCCAACACCATCTTGATGTTCCGCTCATAACTCATCCCAAGTCAGGATGTACCGGTACTGTGACGGATAACTCGGTGGACGATCAATGGTCATGTGTTGCATCATCAGATCCATGTGCATTCCCATGTAATTCATGCCCCGACCAAGATTGCCTTGATACCGCCTCATATAACCATTATAGGGGTCCATTCACAACTCATCCTCCTTAGAAATAACAGAGGGATCCTACTCCTTCATATCATCACCTCGCATCCTAACTCGCCTAATTGTAGGAGTTTTCACTGGATCATTTGGGAGAATGGATTAGTTGTTACACCCATTATCAATCACCACTCCCACCCTTTTGAACAAAAGATGGTTAAATGCATAGATGTTCTCCATTGTCAAATCCATAGCCTCCCTCAGCTCAAAAATACCATAAGATCTAGCAAATCTAGATATGAGCACCCCCAGTAATGCGGAAAAACCTTATGGCAATCCTCCATAAACGGGCTAAAATCCGCGATCATAACCTCAACTTGATCATACAAACCCAACCTCCATGCTAACTCAGCTAAACTTCACTCCCTTCTTTGTCTACTGCAACGTCCCAAAATGGCAATAAAAATTTTCATTTAAAAGTCATTCAAACCATTCATTAATTTTTCAGAACCAATAACAAATCATAGTATTAAATCATCAGAGTACAATTTATTTCAAATCCAGAAACCATGAGGGGAGGATGGTGTGCCATCACGATGGGCCCTTCCCTTTGGAACTGGAAGTATCTGAAACCATAAACACAAACTGTAAGCATAAAGCTTAGTGAGTTCCCCAAAATACCACATACCACACATACAAGAGAAACAGATGTTATGTGCCAAATTATAGTCATATAACCATTTCCTGCCATGGGCCAAACCATGCTCTTTCCATTAATTGTCGAGGGCCAAATCCTAGTCTTGTATACATATGTCAGGGGCCAGATCGTAGTCTTTCATATAACTGCCAAGGGCCAGATCCTGGTCTTTCATACAAATTCCAGGTCCATATAAATATCACAAGACATATACCATTCTACAAAACAGGCAATGAGACGGCGTTGGTGCCTTCGACCTATGCTTCTAGTGAGGAAACTTACCTCAACTATTGAAAATTGAATAAATGCTCGTGCTGCTGATCTGGGGAGTCTCCACACAATACATCATGTAACACTATGTTCCGAATCAATCTTAATTCGGGGTTGTGGCCGAGGATCGGTTACCATAAGTCTTAGGGCCTTTGGGAAAGAGAGATCTAGACCCATTGGGGTATGGGTAGTGAAAATTAAATAATCCGGGAGTTCGTTTTGTGATTTGGAGCCCAAGGGCGAAATCGTAAATGTGCAGTTCGGACCTTCTATAAATTTTAGATTTTAGTTCGAAAAGTTTGAAGGCAAGGATAAGTTGATAGAAGGGTTGAGCTTCTCGTTACCTTTTCATGGATATGAGGATCGTCAAAATCAGACCTAGAACGAAGAAGTTATGGCTTTCGGAAGTTGGAGGTTTAAGGGTTAAGCCTAGTACGTTGGGTGTACTTTAAGAGTATGATGGGCGTACTAGGGATGAAAGTCGCATATACCTCATGGAGTATGTTGGGTGTACCAGGAGTACGCATGGCATACTCCAGTCAGACCCAAACCCTAATTTAGGGTCTTGGACCCTATTTAAGCTCATTAACTCAACACCAAACCCTCTCATCTTCAGCCTCCATCCCCTTAAACCCTAAAAACAAAACCCTAGCCTCCTTTGGTGTGGTTCTTGAACTTTTGGTGTGATTTCATGCTTTTTGCTGCTCATTGAAAAAGAATGAGCTTCTTTGAGAAGTGTGGGATTGCTTGAAGCTTGCAGATCCAAGCTTGGTGCATCTTGATCTACCTTCTGGAGGTATAAAGCTTCAAACTTGACGACTCTATTCTTAGATCTTGTTATGGCATAGTTTCATAAGCTTTTGTCCTAAATTTTGGATCTTTGTGAGTATGCAGTACTCCAGAGCATATTAGTTATCCTTTATGAGGTCTTGGAGTGTTATGAGTTATAAGAATGTTTGCTTTATCGTTTCCTTAGAACCATGGAAGAGTTAAATGGTTTTTGAGTGTTGTGAAAGTAAGGATTTTGGAGATTTAGCCCTATTTAGCCATGCAAAGGCTTAAAGGTTTCGACTTTATGGTTTAAGACATCATTTGGGGTTAAGATAAGTGTTTGAATGATTTTGTCTTAATCATTAAGAGCTTATTATGGACTTGTGAACCTCTGATGAGTACGATGGATGTACGTAGGAGGGTACGCTCAGCGTAATACGAGTTTCATGTATTGGAGACTTGTACATCGTGCTATGGTTGTTGGTACGCGGGGCGTATGTTTGGAGTACGCAGGGCGTACTCCCCAGTATGTCTATTTTGGGCCTTGTTGGGCCATTGGACTTCTGACTTTGGGCCATAGATTGATTATGGGCTTTCTTGGAATTAGATTCATGATGGTTTTTGGGCCGAATTAGGAAGTTGGGCCATATTGGGCCTTGGACTACCATTTAGGAATTGGGCTTTGTGGAGAAAATGGGTTGGGCCTCGGTTTTGGGCCAAGTAAGAAAAGGGTAAAATGGTCTTTTACCCTAGTCATTAGGCAAGTAATTTAGATTCTTGATTATGGGTCGAGATCTAATTATTAATTGGATGTTATTTGATGGTGCAAGCGTGCGGGGATTTTCCGGATCAGCATACCGAGATTTTATTGGAGAGATTCAACGGCTTGAGGTGAATTTTCCTTTGCAGTATCCGTGGTTCGAAGGCACCAATGCCGGCCCACTAGTTTATGATGCAGTGTGATGATTGTCTTTGTGGCAATTGTCAGTCATGCCTGTATTTGCTTGATGACTCTGTGATTCATATTATGATTTTATGTGGTAGTAGTAGGGGGTGAAATAGACCCGGTACCCGGTTGAAATAGACCGAATGGGATTACAAGCACCTAGATATGTTTGATAGTATCTGGTTGAAATAGACCGAATGGGTAGGCAAACACCCATATATGCTTGATAGTATCCGGTTGAAATAGACCGAAGGGGTAGGCAAGCACCCAGATATGCTTGATAATATCCGATTGAAATAGACCGAAGGGGTAGGCAAGAACCCATATATGCTTGGCAGTATGTTTGTTTAGTATGTGGTATTTTGCGGGAACTCACTAAACTTTGTGCTTAGAGTTTTTAGTTAATGTTTTAGGCACCTCGATTACAAAAGGGAAGAGCTCGGGATGATTGCATTGCACACACCACATTATTCCGCATTTTATATAATTTTGATGTATTTGGATGTTTATTGAAATACTCTAAGTTCACTATGGTTTTATTAAAATGTATTGGATAATGGTTTTATTAATACAAATATTGAAATTTTGGTCTTAAATTTTGGGACGTTACACATCATCAGATAATACTCAATTAACAATTGGGCCACAACTATAACTGAAATTCCTAAATCAGTTGTCCAATAACTAGGATAGAAGACCATTTTACCCTTCCCTGTCTTGGCCCAATATCCAAGGCCCAACTCATTGACACCAAAAAGACCAATACGGCCTAAACTCCCAAATGATACCCAAAGCTCACTATGGCCAAAATCCAAAAGGGCCCAAAGTCCAAAAAACTATTGACCCATCAAGGCCAATATCTCAAAGTCCAAAATCCAACATGGGCCCAAAACCAAAAGTAACCCAATACCATCAAAGTCTATGGTCCAACCCAATAAGCAAAACCCAAAGATTCAAGGCCCAAAAACATGATGGGTTTTCAACATAACATACAATCCTATGTGTGCATGCAACCCTAATTTAGATCTATGTCTTCTTTATTTTAACATATAATATGAACAACACCACACAAATCCTAGATCCCTAGTAAATAATCGAAAATATCATAATGAGGGTTATGATACATACCTTTGATTGTTATTGTGACATCCCCATTTTCACGGCCAGAAAATACCGATTTTATTTATGCTTTGTTTAAAAATCAGAGTAACATTTTAAATAAAAGTGTTACGGAATTTGTTCCCATAATAAAATTTGATAAAGATTTATCAAAGCATTTCCGTAGAAATGTATTTCATTAAAAACCTCGGTATGTCATGTTCGATACAGATCAAAAGCATAAACAGTACAATATAAGCCTTACTACATTTATTCATATCTACATGCCTATATCCGTAATCCCTCATCCAAAACATCACATCTATGCTCGAGCGCCACTACCTGTAATACATGAAACTGAGTGGGTCAAGCTTGGGAGCCTGGTGAGCACATAGGGTTTTCAACCCACAATAAATAAGTTATTTTATTTCATCAACCAACAATAACGCGATTACCCGTTCCCATTATCCTCACTTTACGTCCCTAAACACCTATCATAAGAGACCTAGTCTAATGATCATCATCGGGATGGACACTACTGCTAAGGGGATTCCTCAACAATAAATGTCCTTAAGGCATCCATGAGGGGGATGGAGTACACCGGTGAACACATCGTTCACAAACGCCTACAGGTTGCGAGCCTGCTAGCGTTCCACTGGACTGTCTAGAAGAGTCCGTGGTCGTCATCCATACTCCGCTAGATGACAGAATCAACAACAACAACATCGAGGCCTCTCATCATTTTATCACACATCGTCTATTACATCTACCCATGTTTTACCCCAACATTTTTGTAAATATAAAATACATATACAGTTTAAATCATTTAAAACATGTATAAAAATCTTTCATCAACATAGACATCAAGTATTCAGACAATATGCACACATATCACGTAATTTATATTAAATACTTCATATCTATGTGTAAGATGAAAGTGACTATGCACTCACCTGATTAGGTGGTGACTTGGTACTCGGACAACACTTCGTTATCCCAAAACAATTTTCCTTTGACAAAACCTAGTATCAATACCACTAGGGTTTAGTCTAACATTAACCGCGACTAATCAATAGTCTAGCTATTATTAATATTATATAAGCATTAAACAACACTCTATATAGCTCATAATAATAGCCCAAATAATTATTTTAAGGTCCTAATAATGTTACTATAATTAATTAGAAGCTATATTAAAAATAGCATAGGCGTAGCTCACTTACAACAGGTTTTATAGAAAACCGGACTTTGCTTGGAGCAGCGTTTCCGAACCGAAAGACCCTTTTTCTCGGGACTCCGGGAGCCTCGGGGCTTCCTTCGGGTGCTAGGGGGTTTACCTAGGCTTAGGGGGGGGGGGTTAGAACCCTTAGAGAGAGAAAGTAGTGAGATAGAGAAGAGATTTTTGGTGTGAGAAGTCGAAACACTTCACACTTCTATTTATAGCGCCAGCCTCGGACGTACGCTGGGCTTAGTCCTCGGCTACGTTGGGCGTAATGCTCGGATAAGATCACCAGCTCGCTTCCAGCTGTCTTCGCACGTGTCTACTCTCAGAGCTCGATAAGAACCGAAGTACGTTGGGCGTACTCGGCCTCGGACGCGGGGCGTAGGTGAGGCAACGTGTCACTCATCCGATGCGAGGCTTGATTATCATCGGACGACCCAGATACTGCCACGTCAGAAAATCTTGCCTCAGTTTCGCAAATTGCACACTCAACTTCAAAAATTCGTATCATTCGCATACGAGATCCATTTTCAACGTTCTTTATATCCACGTGTAGGCGGGAACGTACTCTACAACTTTCATTTAGACTCCGTCGGCTAACTTTGAATTTATTTTAAAAGTTATATTTTTTAACAGGCCGGGACATGATTGGTCCGTTAAAAATTCATAACTTCTTCATCCGACGTTCGTTTCCGTCTGTCTTTTTATCGTTATGCTACTATTAACAAGATCTTCGATTCTCATTTAGGTTGTGTCGGCTAAAAATCGCTCGATCTAATATTCGAACTTCGAGCTGTACACTGCTAAGCCGAAACTTCGAAAAATCATAACTTCCTCATACGAAGTCAGATTTGGGCGTTCTTTTTATGGACGCTCTCGGTTTAACATTTTCTATGACTTGCGTTTAGATCGCTAGGGCTAAAGGTCGCTCTATTGTAATTTCACTAATTATGCTTCCCGGTGCCGTGCCGGTTCCGTCGCGAAACTTCGACGGGTCATAACTTCTTCGTCATAACTGGGATTTCGGCGTTCTTTATATCCCCGGAATCCTTGTTTCGACCACTACAACTTTATGTAGAGATATAAGGTTTATCTCACACTTTAATTTTGATGCTTATTTTTATTCTTTATTTATTACACATTTATAAATAAGTAATAAGCATATAAAGGCACATAATTCACATAATACTCAAATATTTCATCTTTATTATATCAAAAGAGTTACAATAGTTGACCTAGACTATTACATCATCTGATAATGCTTAGCCCCGAAACCCGGGCGTTACAATTCTCTCCCCCTTAGGATGATTCCGTCCCGGAATCATGCATCAGCAAACAGATGCGGATAGCGACTCATCATGTCACTTTCTGTTTCCCAAGTGAGATTCGGCTCATTCGAATGTTTCCATTGGACTAGCACTAAGTCAACCATCTTGCGTCGTAACTTCTTAGTCTTACGGTCAACGATTGCCTTAGGCTCTTCAATCAGCCTCTTCTTTTCATCCATCCTTAACTCTGCGATTGGAATTATGTCGGGAACTTCTCCCGTGAACTTCCTCAAATAACACACATGGAAGGTGTTATGAATTCCAACCAGTTCTTCGGGTAATTCGAGCTTGTAAGCTTGGTTCCCAATCTTCTGAAGAACTTTGAATGGTCCAATAAACCTTGGACTCAACTTTCCTCATTTCCCGAATCTTATAAGTCCCTTCCATGGTTAGACTTTAAGCAAAACCGAATCCCCAACTTCGAATGTCATCAGTCGTCTTTTCTTGTCAGCATAGCTCTTCTGACGATCCTGAGCTGCTAATATTCTTTCCATAATTACTTTCAGCTTCTCAGCAGTCTCATGGACTATCTCGGGGCCCATAAACTTCTTCTCTCCAGCCTCAAGCCAACAAGATGGCGTACGTCACTCTTTTCCGTACAAGGCTTGATAGGGTGCCATCTTGATGCTTGAGTGGAAACTATTGTTGTAGGAAAACTCTACCAGAGGTATGTGCTCATCCCAGGTACCTTGGAATTCCAGGGTACATGCCCTCAGCATATCTTCCAGTGTTTAAATCGTTCTTTCGCTCTGACCATCAGTCTGCGGATGGTAAGTTGTACTCAAACACAACTTCGTACCCAATTCCTCTTGTAGACTTCTCCAAAAGCATGACGTGAAACGACTGTTACGATCTGAAACAATCGTTAGAGGAACAACGTGAAGTCTTACTACCTCCTTCACATAAGCATTTGCGAGCTTATCCATAGACCACCTCTCGTTGGCTACTATGAAGTGTGCACTCTTAGTGAAACGATCCACGACCACCCAAATCATGTCGTGACCGTTCTTCGTCCTGGGCAGTTTAGTCACAAAATCCATGGTGATGTCTTCCTATTTACCCATGGGTACAGGTAAAGGTTCCAAACTCCCATACGGTTTCTGATGTTGTGCCTTAACTCTTGTACAGGTTACACACTCGGCCACATACTTTGCAACATCGAGCTTCATCGCCGGCCACCAGTAGTAGGGTTTTAGGTCCCTATACATTTTAGTGCTGCCGGGATGAATCGAGTACATGGTCTTGTGTGCTTCTTCCATAAGAAGATCTATTACTCCTCCCGTCTTAGGTACCCAAATCCGATCTTGGAATACCTTCAGTCCTTGACTGTTTGTACCGAATACTAACGTTTTGCCCAAACGTTCTTCCTTTCGGTCATTCTTCTCTGAAGCTTCTTCTTGAGCTTTCCTGATACTTTCCACAATCGTCGAGACAACTTCTATTCTCAACGCTCTTGGCCTTTTCCTTTCAAGGTTTACTTTCCGACTGAGAGCATCAACGACAACATTTGCTTTGCCGGGGTGGTAAAGTATCTCACAGTCGTAGTCCTTGAGTAACTCTAGCCAGAGTCGTTGTCTCATGATGAGACAATGAATCAAGTATTGAACGAATTAGAGTGTAAATTCAAAGTAGAATTGAAAGATTTGAACACCGATGTAAATATGATCTGTTTGGCTCTATTACGCTTTTGCAAATTTTACAGAGTACAATGAATATTCTGTAAAGACTTCGTTACTAAGACACTAGTAACCACTCCTATTTATAGAAGAGAAAAGCGTACAAAAAATATACTAAGGACTAAACATGAAGCTTCGAATATTATGCCCTAGTAAAATACATTACAAAAATGTTCGAAGACCCTAAATACAAACTTCGACTATTACAACATTTCGACCCTAACAATCTCCCCCTTTGTAATCAAAGTCGAAGTCTTCAGTTTGTAAGTAGAGTAATGGAGTACAACAAAACTCTTCGAACCTCGGTATACCAAGAAATAATTTTCTTCAATTCCTTCTTGTCTCCTTCATTGTTCTTTTTGCAGTGGTTCATACGAACAATCAAGTTCGTATATTGAGATGTAGAATATCTCTCCACTTCGCTAGCTTGGAACAAAAACCGCTTCGCTTTTCCAGCTTTATCCTTTCCAGCAAAAACTATTCCAAATGGCTTTAAACATATTTCTCCATCAGCATATTTCTTTAACTCAGTCTGAGTCAAAGAAGGAGCCATTGGAACTTTTACTTCCATTCCCTTTGCAGTAGCCAACTCCACATCAGTCAGTGCTAGGCACTCATAATAATTCTCAATGAAGATTTTGATGTGAGCAACTCCAAGTTTGAATTCCTCTGGATCTGTGTTTTGCAGAAAAGAAAAGGATTTGTCTTTCAGAAGCAATGCCACTTGTATAAGGTCATACAAGTTCATCAGAGGAAAATCTGCAATAGTGAATTCGCATGTTTTTCCATTTACCCTGGCCACAACATATTTAACATTTTGAACAATGTTTTCAAAGACCACATCCTTTTTCATGCTTATCACCTTCTTGATCTTGATCAGTGACCAAACATCCTCAGGGGCTTTGCCAAGTACTGCATGAAAACGAATTTCCATATGAGTCCCTTCATCTTTTTCTTTGAAATTCCCTTCAGCTTTGAACTGAGGCATGATGAACATCATCTCATTTATAGGGAAATCCAACTGGCATGCATCAGTGTTTGTAACCACATAACTCTGTTTTGGCTTCTTATCAAATGAGTACATGTGATTAAAGGCAACCAAGGCTTCGATTGTTTCATAGTTGTAATGTTTTGCTGGATCACCTTTATTCATGCCCTTCGGATCACCAGCCCTCTGGGTCATGATGCTTTAAATAAGCCTCATTTTCTCGAGTTCAGCTTCAGCTTCAGCCTTCTTTTCTTCTTTAGATTTTTCAACCAGGATTGATTTTCCTTTGTCTTTCGAAGCAGATTTTTAAGTTATGTCTTTTAGCTTCGAACCACTTCCACCAGATTCCAAAGGTTTACCAATTACAATTCCTTTCGAAATTGTTCTTGTAATTGGTAATGTTGTTACGATTGTTGAGGTCACTGGTTGAGCAGACACAATTACTGGTTTTGTTGAAGGGATGCTAGATGGAAATACCTTGCCCACCACTTTCGCTTCTTCTTCTGTTGACTTCCTTTCTCCCCCTTGCACCCCTGTGAAAACAGGAGGGGCAGTAGTTATGGGAAGAAGACTGGATATGCGAAATAGTGGATTTCATTATCCCCTTAATAGAATTGTAACCGTTAGAACCCTTCGAATGGAGGCAAGGCTCTTTCACTTTTGGGATAAAAAGCGAAGTCATTTGCCAGATGTTCGAAATCATCAGCCTGAGTTGGTATTACTCAGAACCTCAAGGATTTCGTGTGTGTAGTGTGCCAAAGAAAGTTTAGACAAGAAACAACAAATTTTTTTTTTTTTTTGAATTTTGTGATGTCAAAAATTTAATTTGACACGAAGGCAGTTAAACCCCGGGCAAAGGTTGCTTCGTTAATCATCAAGAGAGATGATCAACAGCTTGTGTATGTTCCCGTGAATTACAATCGAATACTTTTTGATAAGTATCAAAGGGCTTCTTTTAAGAATGCTTCGTGGGTAGGTTCAAAATGTCGTTACATGTCAACCTAAACATAAGGTGATAAAGTGTAACAGAAATTACTTGTATGACCAGTGTAGTCAGTGACAAGTCGGCTTTGAAAAATTTTAACATGACTAGGACATTCGAATGAAACTCACACGGAAATCATATTCATAAAAAAATTTGTATACTGGATCTTGTTGGGTAACAAACATCGTGGGTTTCGAATGCTTGATCAAGACCACTCATTCGAAATGAATATGATTTGGAGTTTTGAACATTGGTACAGAAACAAAAGTTTCGTATATATCTGGAACAATGTTCCCCGTCAATTCCTTAATTTGTAAGATTTTTGGGTTTCACTTCCATCACGGACTCATGATGTTAGATCATAAACACAGAGTTTTTATATATCTAAGTCTCGATGGGTTTGATCAGAGACCTCTCGGATATACGTCTTTGTGTGTGACCGTGTAAGAATGTTTTGGATGAAAAAGATTGGTGTAAGACACGAAAAGTACCTCTGTTATGTTTTGGACCAAACAGGAAACTCTTAACTCATTGTGAGAAGAGTAAGGTAGCTCAGAGACTAATGTGAATATAAGCCTGATTGGGAAGAAATTTTCGTACGAAACATTTCATTAAGGCTTTCGTACGCACACATTGAGTCATGGAGGCTTTGGACGACATGCAGCAGCATGCTTCTAGGGACAACCTAACTAATTCGAATAATGAGAAACATATCAATTCATACGAAAAATTTTACCTGACCCTAAAACTGCCTGCATTGTCCCCTCTGAATCATCATCATAATCTGCAACAAAAGTCTAAAAATAAAAATATTTTTGTTGTTTTGAATTTTTTTTTCTAAAATAAAGACCGAACAAACGAAAATCTTTTTGGATTTTTGATTTTTCGAAAATTTAAGGACAAAACAAAAGAAAATCTTTTTGAATTTTTGATTTTTCGAAAATTTAAAGACAAAACAAAAGAAAATCTTTTTGAATTTGTTGCAAACAGACGAATATTTGGCATTCCTTGAAGAGTGACAAATGTATGAATTCGAAGCGTTCGAAGCGTTGACTATGAACAGTAACCATTAACTCAACACTGAAAATAAGTGACAATCATGCGAATTCAAAGCGGTCGAAGCATTGACCATGAACAGTAACCTCTGAATGCTGAATGACTTTGTGTTATCTTTTATTCAGCGCCTCTGATTCATTCTTTTTCGCCTATCATTCTTCTTTTTCGCATGGAACAGAATTGCCATCGATCATTCCAAGACCTTCTATTATTCGCATTAGAGATTTTTCATCCAAAGCTTTCGTGAATATATCAGCTAACTGATCAGTTGTTTTCACGAAATGTACTTCAATGTTTCCATCCTCCATGTGATCTTTAATGAAATGATAACGAAGAGCTATGTGTTTAGTCTTCGAATGCTGCACAGGATTATGACAAATTCTTATTGCACTTTGAGAATCACAATATAATGGAATCTTTTTCATATTAATTGCATAATCACGCAATTGACTTTGGATCCATATTATTTGCGAAGTGCAAGCAGCAGCAGCCACATATTCTGCTTCAGCTGTGGAAATTGACACACACGTTTGCTTTTTCGACTGCCAGCTGACTAATTTGCCATCAAGAAATTGACATCCTCCACTTGTGCTTTTTCGATCAAGATTACAACCACCCAAGTCTACATCTGAGTATGCTTGAACGAAGAATCCAGTTTTCGAAGGATACCACAATCCTAACGAAATTGTGCCTTTAAGGTAACGAAAAATATTCTTCACTGCAGTAAGATGTGGTTCACGTGGATTAACCTGATACCTAGCACAATTACACACAGAAAACATGATATCAGGTCTACTTGCTGTTAGATAAAGTAATGAACCAATCATGCTCCTATACAACATTATATCAACAGCAGGTTTGTCCAACGATGGTGTTAGCTTTATGCCTGTTGCCATTGGTACACGAAGCTTTGTGCTATTCGTCAATCCAAACTTTTCTAACAGATTTTTCGTATATTTTTCCTGATTAATGAAAATCCCTTCTCTGTTTTGACGAATATTTAATCCAAGGAAATTATTGATTTTTCCCATCATGCTCATTTCAAATTTGCTTTTCATCAATTCTTCGAATTCTCTAGACAAAGCAGGGTCAGTCGAGCCAAAAATAATATCATCAACATAAATCTGAACAAGCATTAGATGATTCCCCACTTTCTTTCGAAATAATGTGGGATCAACTGATCCTTGTTTAAATTTAGATTGTTTCAAAAATGATGTAAGTGTTGCATACCATGCTCTTGGTGCTTGTTTCAGACCATAAAATGCCTTATCTAAAATATAAACATGATTAGGATATTCTTCGTTAATAAAACCTGGGGGTTGTTCCACATAAACTGTTTCTTCAAGCTCTCCATTGAGAAATGCACATTTCACGTCCATTTGATAAACATCAAAATCTTTGTGAGCTGCATAAGCCAAAAATATTCGAACCGCCTCGAGTCTTGCGACAGGGGAAAAAGTTTCTTCATAGTCGATTCCTTCTTGTTGTGAATATCCTTTTACAACAAGTCTGGATTTATTTAGAATAATGTTTCCATCTTTGTCGGTTTTATTTTTAAAAATCCATTTTAACCCGACAATCGAAACATTTTCAGGTTTAGGAATTAATCTCCAAACCTTGTTTCGTTCGAATTCAGACAACTCCGATTGCATTGCAACAACCCAATCTGAGTGTTCCATTGCATTCTTAATTATTTTTGGTTCAATTTTAGAGATGAAAACATTAAACATGCAAAATTCTTGAGGAGTATTCAATACCTCATTCTTTGCACGAATTTGAGCTCTTGTCAGAACTCCCTCTTGTGGATTCCCAATAACTTGATCCTTCGGATGGTCTCTTGTCCATTTTTCCATGGGTGGATATGCTGGATCAAATTCCAAAGGGGCATCTTCGTATATTTCATCATTTTCTGAGCTTGCATTCGAACAAGCATCATCAACATTACGCTCCCCCTCAACAACATGCTCCCCCTCAATTTCAGCATTTAATTGTTCTTTCTCCCCCTCAAAAGAATGCTCTTCATCATCTAAAGTATTCAAATCCAATTGCTCCCCCTCCAGTGGACTATCACTCATAGTTTCGCCTTCTTGAGGAGTCGATGGTGAATCATCAGTAAGTTTTGAAAATTCTGGTATGTGATTATCAGGAGCATGAACTTCAGCATCAACTGCATGATCTGAAATTCCAAAAATCAAATCATAATCAGTATCATCCATTTGTATAGATTCAGTTTCAACTTGTGTTTCTTGTAAAATTGGATGATTCGTAAATCTATGCTCATTTGATTTAACATAATAATCATCGAATGTGAGATTGAACGTTTCTTCCACTTTTCGTGTTCGCTTATTTAACACTCGATATGCCACTGAATTATGCGAATATCCAAGAAAAATTCCTTCATCAGCTTTTGCTTGAAACTTCGAAAGATGATCCTTGAGATTCATAATAAAACACCTACATCCGAAAACATGAAAAAACTTCACATTAGGTTTACGATTATTCAGAATTTCGTATGGTGTAATATTAAATCGACGATGAATGAACGATCTGTTTTGAGTAAAACATGCAGTTGAAACAGCTTCAGCCCATAGATATTGAGGTAAATTCGCATATGCCAACATGGTTCTTGCTGCTTCGCATAATGAGCGATTCCTTCGTTCTACAACACCATTTTGTTGTGGTGTATATGGAGATGAAAAATTATGCGAAATTCCTTTGTCCACCAAAAATGAATCAAGAACTTTGTTCTTAAATTCAGTTCCATGATCACTCTTGATTTTTCTAACAGTCTTCTTCAACGTGGTTTCCATCTTTTTGATAAAGTCAATCATAATTTGTGCAACTTCGGATTTGAGCCTGAGAAAATAAACCCACGTAAATCTGGAAAAATCGTCAACAATAACTAAAATATACCGTTTATTGTTGAGAGTTGAAACAGTCGAAGGACCACACAAATCAATATGTATCAACTCAAGAGGTGCAACAATTTTCGAATGAATTGTGATTGGATGACCTTGTTTATGTTGCTTGCCAACTTCACAAGCTGCACATAAAGAATCATTGTCAAATTTAAGTACAGGTAAACCTCTTACCAGATCTTGTACCACAAGTTTATTTATGTTTCGAAAGTTGAGATGTGAAAGTCTTCGATGCCATAACCAGCTTAAATCAGATGTAGCTTTCGAAAGAAGACATACTGCTGGTTTGCCTACAATTGGATTGATGTCTAAAGTGAACATGTCACCTTTCCTTTTAGATTTCAGTAATATTTCGTTTGTGTTAACATTCGAAATAACACTTCCTTCTTCGTTGAAAAGAACTTGATTGCCAGTGCCCACAACAAGTTGAGAAACACTAATCAAGTTATGTTGAAGACCTTCAACATATGCAACACGATTCACTGTGAATTGTCCATTTGTGATTTTTCCATATCCCATGACTTGACACTTTTGATTGTTCCCAAACTTTACTACTCCAGCATTTTTGAGACTTCGAAAATCTATTAAATTCTCCTTCTTTCCAGTCATGTGACGAGAGCAACCACTATCAATGTACCATTTGTTATCATATTGCTCGTCACACAATACCTGCAATCAATGAAAAATTTTAGGTACCCAAGGCTTTTTGGGTCCTTGGAAATTAGATTTCAATTTCGAATGAAATGAAGAACTTTTAACCCAATCACAAACTTTGGTTTTGAGACTATCAATTAAGTTCACTTCATCATCTAAAGGAACTGAAACATAAGTGTTTGATAGTTTCGAATGTTCACTGACTTTTCCCTTCGCATCTTGAGTTTGTGATTGAACAGTCTTCGCTTTTGTGACAGGTCTCCATGTTTTGACTGAGATATTCGAATCCTTAGATGATGAGCTGCCATTCGAAGAAGTATTGACATACTTTTCGTATGCTTCATGAATTTTATCTTTTGAATATTTATTTGACTAATACATTTTTCCTCTTCCGTCAAGCCAATGATCAATGTTCTTCCTTGAAGTCATTCCTTTTTCCCGTGACGTCCTCATAGTTTCTTTCTTTGTGTAATTAGGAAAATTTGGCTTTTGAGGTACAAAATCAACTTTGGGTTTGGTAACATAAGAGTAAGCATAGGATGTATCAATTTTTGATTTAAAATGTTGACGTTGAAAAACTTTTTGATTTGAATTGGATCTTTCTGAAAAATCTCTTGTTTTGTTAGTTTCAGAAACTTTCGAAAACTTTGTTTGCTTATGTACTTCAGACCTTGTTTGATTTGATTGAGATGATTGTTGAGTTTTTGAAAAAGAATCATTTTTAACGTTAAAAACCTTTTTGATGAATTGTGATTCAGACATCTTTTGAGACTCAATATTTTGCCAAAATATTTTCTTTCGTGCTTGTCTTTTTGAAATGTTGTTTTCCTTCGAAAATTTGTCAATTTGATCTTTAAATTCCTTAGAGTTTAATTTGACAACTTTTTCATTTTCCTTTTCAACACGAATTACTTTCTCTTTTTCAACTTTTGATTTTTCAACCCATTGTTTTTGTGGTTTTTGTCGTTGAAAAATATATGAATTCTTTGTTAAGTTGTTTTCAACTGTGTTTTGATTTGCGAAAAAACCTTCCTCAGTTGTTTTTGAATTATCCTCCTCAACCATCTTCTTGAACTCTGGTTTGATATTCTCAACATTTCCGGTAGTTACGAAAACTTGATTTGGAAAAATGAAATCATCTGTGCATTTGAAATTTGGAAAAACCACCGTGTTTGTTTCAAGATAATGTTCACCTTTTTCATTCATCACTTTTTCGAACTTTTGTGTATCACCATACACTTGGTCAACAACTATTCGTGGGATTACTTCTTTCTTTGAAGATTTCTTTTCTTTCGAAACTTTCTCTACATCTTCATCATCACTATCATCAGTTTGGTAATCTTTGAGATCCACGAAGTTCATTTCACTAACTTTCGAAGTTGAGGGAATATCAGTTTCTTTCTCAACTATCAAATCCTTAACTTTTTCTTTCCCTTTAGAATTCGAAGCAACATTAACAATAGACAACTGAGAACAATCAACATCTTCAAGCTCACTAATTTCACTAATATTGTCAGAATTATCTTCAATATCAGCAAAATTAGATTGAGAATCAGATGATGAATTCTCAGTCTTTTTCAAAATGTGAATTTGTTCAGATTTAGTCAAAGTATCATTTACAATGTTAACTAAATCATTCGAATCAAGACATTCATCAACTTTGACAATTCCATATCTATACTTGTCATTCGGAACATTGTCAAAATCAGCTATTTCTTTCTCACAGTCATACGAAATGTTATCTGCCTTAGCTCTTTCATAAGCTAAATATGGCAGCAATTTTCTATGTTGTTATTTACTGATTTCGCATGAATGATGAAGTTCAATTATTTTCCCATATAATCTTTTAGCAGCATTACAGTAAATGTTTCTTTGTGCTAACAACAGTTTATTATCACTAGATAAATTGTCCCTATCAACCATGATATTCGTTATTTGAAGTTCTAGACAATCTATCTTAGTGATTTTCGAATCTAATTTCTTCTGTGTCTCTAGCAATTGCATTGACATGTTCTTAGCCTCATTGCTAGCAGATACCACAATCGAATCAAAATAAGTAACAGTTTCATCAAAAGATACTAATTCAGAATTATAAGCATGTACTGGAATATTAAAAGATTCAAGAATGTTTCGTACCTTTGTGGTCATTGGTGATTTGTCAGCAGCTTTTGATACGAAGCATCTTCCATGCACTTCATATGTTTCCTCCTCTGATTCTTCCTCCATTTTTGCAAACATAGCTCCATGGGTTGGATTTCGCATTTCCTCATCATCTGATCCAGATGACCAGATTTGATAAGTACCATCTTCATCCTCATTCGCACCCTTTGCAACCAGAGACAAATTCTTGGCTTTCGCACGAACCTCCTCCAACTTTTCAGCATAGTACGCCTCATCCTTGACCTTATTCTTTCTCTCATCCTTCTTTCGAAGCATACAGTCATTAGCAAGGTGATTAGCACCATTGCAATAATGACAATCAATCCCAGCATCTCCCTTTAGCTTCTTCTCAGACTTTCCCTCAACAGGCTTCAAATCTTTCATCTCATCTTTCTTTTTCTCTTCCCCAACACTTTTACTCAGAAAGTTCCCTTTTGTCTCAGACGACTTTGCCTTCGGATTGAAAGGCTTTTTGAAGAACTTTTTCACACGATTGTTTGAATAAAAGGCAACTGCCTCATCATCTGAGTTCATGACGAACCCTTCATCTTCATCCGAAGCATCTTTCTCAGCATCTTTTTCAGAGATCTTCGAAACCAAAGCTAGTGGACCTCCCAACATAGCCTTCGATTCTTCAGCTATTTCGTTCACTTCGCTTTCATGAGTCTTAAGTTGGTTGTACAAGTCATTCAATGTTGACGTATCAAAGCTCTGTTGATTCTTCACCATCATGCTCACACTACGCCATTCCTTTCGAAGTCCCATAACAAATATCAGATTGAATTCCATGGCTGATCTGGTGATACCATATCGATTGCATCGATATATCAATTCATTAAGACGATCGTAATAAACTTCAATTGTTTCACCATCTTTCTGTCTGAAGTCCTTCAGCTCCACTAAACATTGCTTCACAGAATTAACTTTTGTCTTCTCACTTCCCTGAAATTTTTCCTTGAGATTGTTCCAGATTTCCTTTGCAGTTGTACAACTCCTCACGTAGTTGTAAACAGCTGGAGGCAAAGCTCCTCTTAGCTTTCTTACACACCTTTTCTCCAGCTTTTTCAGACGATCAGATTGATTTTCAACTTCAGAGTTTCCAGAGGAAGAACCAATTGGTTGAACATTCGATGGTGGATTGAGATTGCCAGAAATGCAATTCCACAGTTCTTCATCCAATCCATTGAGATAATCCTGCATACGATCAGCCCACTGATCGTAATACTCAGGGATGAGCATAGGAATTTTGGTGGATGATCCTAGAAGATGAGAAAATGAAGTCATGGAATTCAGATTGAATGACGCCATTGTTGTACGGAATAGATCCTTGAGAATTTTTGAAGAAACTTTGAGAATTTGACAACAAACTGTATGATTCAAATCACAATCACTCTTAGAACACTCGATTCAATGAATTAAGTGCAGAATCGAATCACAGACTTAGATCTAAACAATTTTTCACTTTCAAAAAGTGCGGAAACTTTTGAATCAAAAAATTGACTCAAAAACCTTTTGAACAAAGTGAAAATCAGATCAGAGATATGATTCCTGCTCTGATACCAATTGATGAGACAATGAATCAAGTATTGAACGAATTAGAGTGTAAATTCAAAGTAGAATTGAAAGATTTGAACACCGATGTAAATATGATATGTTTGGCTCTATTACGCTTTTGCAAATTTTACAGAGTACAATGAATATTCTGTAAAGACTTCGTTACTAAGACACTAGTAACCACTCCTATTTATAGAAGAGAAAAGCGTACAAAAAATATACTAAGGACTAAACATGAAGCTTCGAATATTATGCCCTAGTAAAATACATTACAAAAATGTTCGAAGACCCTAAATACAAACTTCGACTATTACAACATTTCGACCCTAACATCTCATGTTCAATTCTTTCTGATTAAAGAGATACTGGAGACTCTTATGAACAGTGAAAAGTTTGCACTTCGTGCCATAGAGGTAATGCCTCCATATCTTTAGAGCAAAAACTACCACTGCCAACTCCAAATCGTGAGTGGGGTAGTTCTTTTCATGCTCCTTCAATTGTCGAGACGCGTATGCTATCACCTTTTCTCTTTAGGTCAGAACACAACCCAACCCGACTCCCGACGCATTGCTATATACCGCGAAGTCTTCAACTCCATCGGGTAGAGAAAGAATCGATGCTTCACATAATTTCTTCTTTAGCTTCTCGAATGCTTCTTCGTGCTTCTCGCTCCATGTATAAGTAGCTCCTTTGTGGGTCAAAGCTGTCAGTGGGGCAGCTATCGAAGAAAAGCCTTGGATAAACCTTCGGTAATATCCAGCTAATCCCAGAAAGCTTCGAATCTCTGTGGGACTCTTCAGACGTTCCCACTTCATCACAACTTTGATTTTTGCTGGGTCAACCATTATTCCCTCCTGGTTAACCACATAACCCAAAAATTGGACTTCTCGGATCCAAAAATCACATTTGGAGAACTTTGCATACAGCTTCTCCTTCTTCTAGACTTCTAGGACTTCTCGCAGATGCTTGCCATGCTCCTCCTGGCTCTTTGAGTAAATCAGAATGCCACATATGAACACTATCACGGATTTATCGAGGAATGGTTTACAAACCCTGTTAATCAAATCCATGAATGTTGCCGGAGCATTTGTCAGTCCAAACGACATAACCAAGAACTCGTAGTGTCCATATCTCGTTCTGAACACAGTTTTCTCAATATCATGCTCTCTTACCTTCAGCTGATGATATCCTGACCTATGATCGATCTTTGAGAAATAGCTCGAACCTTGCAGCTGATCGAAAAGGTCATCAATCCTTGGCAATGGATACTTGTTCTTCACCGTTGCCTTGTTCAGCTCTCGGTAGTCTATACACATTCTCATGCTTCCGTCCTTCTTTTTCATGAATAACACTAGCGCTCCCCAGGGTGATAAACTAGGTCGAATGAAACCGTTGTCCAACAACTCCTGAAGTTGCGTCATGAGCTCCTTCATCTCCGTTGGTGCTAATCGGTATGGTGCTTTTGCTATCGGTGTTGTTCCTGGTAACAAGTCTATTCGGAACTCTACTTGTCTATCAGGCGGTAATCCGAGAAGATCTTCGGGAAAGACTTCCGGATAATCATACACCACTGGTATACTCTGCGCCTCTTTTTTCTCCTTCTTTGCATCGATCTCGAATGCCAAGTACGGTGCACATCCCTTGGACAAACATTTCCTGGCTTTCATTAGGGAGATGATTCCAGAATTTACTCTGTGTTTGTCCCCGTACACCATAAATGACTCTTTTCCGGGTGGGTTCACCCTTACTATCTTCTTCCTGCAAAGAATCTCAGCATCGTTGGCGCTAAGCCAATCCATTCCCAGAACGATGTCAAAACCGTTCAACTCTATGGGCAACAACTCTTCGTGGAATTCGTTTCCATTTAGGTCGATGACGATGTTCTTAATACGATCACTAACAGGTATGAACTTGCCACTGGCAACTTCTACAATCAGGGCATTATCAAGTTTTTCTACGGGCAATGCTAGTTTCCCACCAAACTTATGCGACACAAAGGAGTAGTTTGCTCTGGAATCAAACAGTATATTGGCAGGCAAACCATTTACAAGAAAGGTACCTGAAGCGACGTCTGCTGCCTCCTTTGCAGCCTCGAGCGTCATCTGGAAGGCTCTTACCTTCGGCTTCGGTGGAATGTTGGGTCTTCCTGCCTCCTTCTTCTTCGGGCAGTCCCTCGAAATGTGCCCTTCCTCGTTGGACTCATAACAGACCTTCTTAGTGAACATGCACTCGTTGGCATAGTTCTCGGGCTTTCCACACTTGAAACAGGTGACTCCTCCGTCACATTTCCCCTGGTTCTTCTTCTTGCACTTGTCGCACCATGTGACTTCACCTCCTCCAGACTTCTGCATACCAGACCTTGAGAATTTGCTTTTCTTGCTGAGTTTCGACGACCCATCAAATTTCCTTTTCTCTCCTACCTCTGCTCTCTCCAGACCCTTCTCTCGTATCTGGGTCTCCACATTCTTAGCAGCCCATATGGCGGCTTTCAGAGTGGTTGTTTGCTTGACCATTGGACCGAAGTCCGCTGGTAATCCTGTTGGGTTTTTGTATACTACAACATCCTATGGTGCACATACAACCCTAAATACCTTGGATCTATGTTTTCTCTATTATACATGCAAATATGAAGTTTCCAAGATATTACCCTATACTAGCATACAAATATCATATACTTGGGTGATAAAATAGATAAAATACATACCTTTTTTTTTATGTAACTTGTCTTCATGAAGCTTGAGTGCCTAGTGCCCCAAGTGTGACACCTCAAATGGTTCACACAACACCATGAACACTTGGAATAACCTTGAGAATAAGGATACTTTGGTTCTTTCTAGTGAAATCGGCCTTGCCCTTTTGTGTACACACACTAGTGCCAATTTCACCAACCAAGGACATCTTTATATAGTGTGGAGATTAGGGTTAAACCCTAATACCCATGACCTTTCATTTCATATGATCCATGGGTTAAACACTCCATGGACTATCCATGAAATCTTAGCCCAACCTAAATGAACTTGGCCCATCACACACATATATCTTAGAGTCCATATTTAATTAGTTCCTTTTGATCACTTAATTAATTATAAATTAATTCTTGATCAATACTAATTAAATAATATGATTATATATTAATATATTAGAACTTATAATATATTAATATAAATCACTAGTATCCTTTTTTCCTCCTCTTGTCTATCCAATTGTCCCGATGCCATGCAACCCAAATGGACCATGCCGGGTCGGGTCAAGTCTTACCAATTATAGTTATGGACTTAGACATTAATCCAACAGTCTCCCACTTGGATAAGTCTAAAACTATTATTGAGTATGACTTCAAACCCTGACTAGCAATCGTAGCTCTCAAAAGCTTCTGTCGAACTCTGACCTTGTCGATGAACTCTGACCTTTGTCAATGACTTGTCCATTAGATAAGGGATCATATATTCCTCCATTCTAGATATCATATGGACTGAGACATGGATTATAAATCATTCTCTCTGTCCATTTGTTGTTTCCCGATTTCCGATTCATGATGACTGACTGATTGAACCAATCAAATCAGTCCTGGCTTGGCCAAGCACTCACATGTCTCATCACTAAATCATCGAGGGGCCCACATATATCGCTTTTATCCCGAAGGTAAAAGGAATGGATAAACTTCGACTCATATGGCTTGTTCTACTACTTGTTGAATCATACACAAAGGCACGTTTTATAACATCGAGTTACCAATGCGTTTTCATGCAATCAATGTATAACCAACTCATAGTAACAACTCATATCTCTAGGTTTGAAGAATATAAGATATTATCGTCTCATGATCACTCGTGATAAAATCCATGAAGTGATTCAAATGAGCGCGGGTTGAATCCAATACTCAGAACTTATGAGCACTCATGAGTGTTGTAGCACCACTTTGTCCACCAACTTGGACCTCTACAAACCAACCCATGACAGTCTTGATTCATATCTACTTCCAACATATGACCGACTGTGGATGGTTTGAATAACTTAATCATTCAGGAAGAGCGACTTGGTTTATTATGGAAGTCAAAACATGCAAAGTGAAACACAAGAATAATTGAATCTAATATGGTATCAAAACCTATGAATATAAATAAGACACTTTTATTTATCACCATACTGATTACTCATTATTCATTGTTTCGGTTTCATCAACTTTATACTTGAATTAAAAACACTAGTTGTCCCATGCTCCAAGCAAGTACACTATGTTTTTCAAAACAATAGCTTTGTCATACACCGAGTATGCACTCTATGTTTTTCTATGATCCTTACTTTGTGAAATAAACCAATTGAACATAATTTCAATGATTCTAATTTCACACTCCCAAATCCTTATCGAAAAATGTGAGAATTTCAAATTCCTATCATTTATCGAAATCTGTTTAGATTTTAAACTTATATGCACTGACCCTCCTGTAATGAATATGTACAAAGTCACAAAGACTTGTCAACAGTCATTATAAGGTATTCCAATGGAGTTCAACTCCATGGAAACTAAGTCTCATATTCAAAGTACATTGCTTTGAACATGCTTCTTGCATTAGGTTTTCTAATCTTACACAGATAATTTCCACCTATGGAGACAACTCCATATTCTCATTTTGACTATCACTTCTGAACAAGAGATGCCTCTTTTCAGAATATGTCAATATGGTCCTTCCAAAATTAGCACTATACTTCCAACTGTCCCTGAGCAACCAATCTTTGGTAAACCTTAGATTGTTTTCGACAATTGCTTAATCATTTTAGTCGTATCCAATTCTAGACATTTTCCCTTCTTAATGCCTCTGGGCATTTGGAAAATTTTAGAAAGGACAAATATTATAGCACATGCAATCGATCCTGTACCCAAAGCAAATGGGACACAATTCATGATGTCTCACATAAAGACATGATTCTAGACCAGTCTTTTGCTACAATATTTTTATTTGCCACGTTTTCAAAATTTGACTATGAAGAGGGATGCCGTAATCATAATCGAATTTTGAGAACGCAATATATAGAATTTCCTTAAGTTGAACCAATCCAACATGAAATTCATATATATATTCTTGACTAAAGATGATTAAGGTCTCAATCTAAGCCTTTAGAACTGAAATGAAGTATATCCTCTCCCTTAATTATAGCAAAACAACTCTTTCAACCCCTGCAGCCTCACGAATTGAAACTTTTGTTTTCTATAATTAACATTGCTAACTTGTAACACTAACAATAATTATCATGCTCCCACTAACATGATGATTATTAGCATAACACTTATGCTCCCAATAGCTTTGACACGTAGTCAGAAATCAGCTGGACTTCTAGAAGTCAATACTTTACAGACTTTCTTACCAAAGTTTAGATTTCTGAGACGAGATTGCCTTGATAAGACTTTATCAAAATCATACACCTTTCCTTAGATAGCATGCATGTGTCTCTAAACAATTTCAGAACTATGAAAAGGGATGCCGTAATCATAGTCTCAATTGTTTAGACCTTTTGCCATCTGCTTCAAATCTACTTGGTGGAAGTGTTTCCTCACCATCATTTTCATGAATCGAAGAGAAACCTTATGACCCTTAGATTTTATGGTGTATGTGTTCTTATCCATGTGAATCTGTCAAAACCATAATCAGAAGACTAGGTTAGTGACAAATCCTAACTCATATGGATTGAACTTGTGCAATCTTAACCTCTTGCCACCTGGCAGCTCAAGGGCCTGCCATTGCTTCCAAGTAGCTATGTAAACAATTGAGAACTCTAAGAACTCATATGCAAAATCAACTTGAACTGGAATGGGCACAGAAATAGAAGTATGTCAACACGATAGGTTATAAACCTCAAGTCGTGTGCTAGTAAAGAACCTCAGGTTTTACTCTTGATTAGTTCTTGAGACTTTCAAGACTTTTAAGACTCCCACTGTCCTCTTGACATATAAGACTCTCTTGTCAAATATTCAAGGGATAGTGCGGATTCATTATCAAGACAAACACTTCACACAATTGGCCTTAGTTGGTCTTATTTTAATCCAAAACATCACAACTTACCAACTTCAAATGTACAAGAGTAGGACACTTTTACTCTTACATTTGACAAGTGTTATAAACCTTTCTTTAAGATATGTCACTCAAATTATAGTCTTGGAGTATGACTCTAAGACTTGTTTTGAAACGAAGTATGACTCATCTTCTTGATTTAACCATTTCAACAATTCATGACTCCTCTTCTTAGTCATAAGAATGCACTAAGATGTCCTTAGAAGACCAATTGTGATGTGGTTCTTAAATCATTAAGATGATCACAAAACATGATACTAAAGTACTCTCCCATCTTTTCAGATTTGAGAAACTTTTATCTTTCTGCCTAATTTGATTCTTCTCATTCGTTCTGCCATACATCGAGACTTTTCCAATGCTTCAGAATTACACTTAAGCCTGTAAGTATAACCATATTTACTAAACTATAGTAAATCATGACGAATAGTCTTATCGATCTTTGTGGTGGACTTGACCAGTGCACAAGAATGTGTACTCGATCCCTTTAGTCATTTACTTGACTCACATATACATGTGAACAAGGAATTAGTCTTAATTTTCGAAAGCTGAAAGTTCTCATTCATCATACTATACAACTTGCATGATTCCAAGTTTCGGTCCAATTGAAACTTGGGTGATGAGAAACTTTCCTTATTTGGTAAATTTAGACACTACCACAAATGAAAGAATCAAATCCATTTTCCAATATTGTTATCAATGGGAACATGTAAACAACAATTTTTCACAAATGTCATTGTAAGGATACTTAAAATAAATAAATCAAAACTGTTTTTATTTTATTTTAAAACTTCCGGAAAAACTTATCCTTACAATGCAAATGCATATGAAAAACTTGTTGTTATCTATTCCTAAGCAATATATCATAACTCCTAAGCAACAGCTCAAAATTCTGATCACCGAACCATGCAATCGAAAACCATCTTCGCGATCAGAATCAGCATATACTTCCTTTAAGTTTCTTCACTTTTCTTTGATTCTTAAAACATCAACATGTGACCAAGTCACATCATGTAATAAGAATATCATAATAGAAACTTAACAGAGTTAGATAGTGAACTTTACCTGAAGCAGAGTCAAACTTCTTGACTTGATCAACCTTATGATCTTTCAGGTAAATAGGCAGCTTCGCAATCAATGCCCCTTCCTTTGGCAAGAGAAACATATGGACTCATTGGGAATGGTACATGGGACTATCGCAGACTTAGCCTTTCTCTTTACCATTTGGTCAACCTAGTTGACTATGGACAAACCCTTTCTTTGGGATGAGAAGACTTTTCTAGATATCCATTGTTACCATTGTCAATGTCCATTGGGAAGTTGATCTCCTAATCAATTTGCTTTACTAGTCCTCAAATCATTGCTGACCAAGCAAATAGATAAGATCATTAAGGGTCATGTCATAGTCTGTTTCATAGTAGTCCCAAAGGAACTCACTAAGTGACTTAGAAAGTGATTGAACATCCAACCTTCTTAAGACTTTGACACCCAACTCTCCCGGCTTGTCAATATGTGACTTCATCTCCAAGATGCGATCACACATAGACCTTGCTTGCCAATAGGGATTGAGTGACCTTTGAACTTGTAGGTTAGGGAGAATAATTGGAGGAGGTGGAGGAAGTAAAGTTCCAAGAGATTTCGGAAGATCATAGATGTCTGAGCTAGACATCTTTTGGGTGATATTCAAGATAGTTGATTTAAAGTCCTTAATATAACACCCAACATGAAATATTAAGGCTAGGATCCAACAACCTATTTATAACTGGAAGAGGGATGCCGTAATCCGAGTTATAAAATAGTTGAAGGTAGGTAAATGACGATTTACCAATTTCCACCATGAAAAACGAAATATAATTAAGTTTTAATTGGATTTGAAACTCCTAGATCTTTTGAGATTCATTGAATTTTTCAATGGCATGTTTCAATCTCGAGTGTGCCCTTCAGGTTTTTGTGACTGGGATGCCGAGGATCACAAAACAAGGTGTGAAGTAACCATGCAAATATACTTGGTACCCTTAATATTTACCCCTCAATCGATGTGCCGGTTAACCACACGAGCTCCACCGATACTATGATAAATATTAAGTTACCCTTTGCCTACCTTGTTAAATCCATGTTAGTGTGCCGGTTAACCACACACGCTCCACTAACGGTTTAAGCAAAGTGCAAAGTGTAATTTCATGGATTAGCACCTTATTCACATTTTCCTAAGTAACTAAGATTGGGAATTTATAAGTGTTTAGTTACTTAGTATTTATCATTAATACTTATAATGAAGGGAGAATTATAGTCCTTGTCCTACCTGTTCGGCTAACGACCCTCCACCAGTCAAGGAAGCGGTGGGTAAGAGTGGACACCCATTAAGCTGCCATTTTATAGGCAACAACCTTATACCCCCCTTATAGATCGGCTTCGTGAATGAGTCCTACTAATGGTAAGACTGACTTGCTCTTATATATATATATATATATATATATATATATATATATATATATATATATATATATATATATATATATATATATATATATATATATATATATATATATATATATATATATATATATTATTAACTTATAATATTATAAAGTATAAGGGTTGAATTTTAACTTTTAAAATTCTAAGGGCTTAACTTGGAATTAAAATATTCATTAGAGATAACTTTTCAAATTCCAAAACTTGAGGGAAAGTTTTGAAACTATTCAAAACTCTTGGATTTTCATAACTTATGAGTTTTAAGTAAAACTTTAAAACCTTTAATGAAGAGACTCTTGGATATCCATAACTTGAGGACAAGTTATGGAGCCATAAAAATTATTTATAAGAAAAGACTCTTCATTTTTTTTTGTAACCTAAGGCATATTTATGAGTTTTTAAGATTCATAAATGTGACTTTTCATATAACTTGAGGACAAGTTACAAAAAAACACATTTTATGAACAACTTTTAGATTAATTAGGATTGAAAACAACTAAAACACAAATTTTTTTTCCATTAATCTAAACTAACTCATAAATCAAGGAAACATAAAACTTTTGGTAATCCACAACTTATGGAGTTAAATGCTTGTTTTATGATGAAACTTTTCATGTTCCATAACTTAAGAATAAGTTATGGAATTCTTTAAAACATTAACACCAAATTCTGTAACTCCATAAAAACTTTGAATCAATTTTTTTTTAAAAACCTTTTCATATCCATAACTTATGGAGGTTTCAATACTCTTAAGATCACAACTTTTAAAAAAAACTTTTGAGCTCCAAAATTTTATGACAAAATTTGTAACTCCATAAAAACATTTAGATCAAACTTTTAAAACAAATAAAATAATCACATCATTCTATCTTTTAATAAATTGACCTAATTCAACTCTTGTAGTAAAGTGACTCAAATTTTACAAATAATTAGTTTTTCATAAAATCAAGTAATTATCTTAAAATTTGACAAATTTCATGTTTTTTTTTCTTTTTTTTTCAACTTTGAAAATCAAACATTTGCATGAATATAACAGAAAACAACCCATGGCTCTGATACCACTGTTGGGTTTTAGTATACTACAACATCCTATGGTGCACATACAACCCTAAATACCTTGGATCTATGTTTTCTCTATTATACATGCAAATATGAAGTTTCCAAGATATTACCCTATACTAGCATACAAATATCATATACTTGGGTGATAAAATAGATAAAATACATACCTTTTTTTTATGTAACTTGTCTTCATGAAGCTTGAGTGCCTAGTGCCCCAAGTGTGACACCTCAAATGGTTCACACAACACCATGAACACTTGGAATAACCTTGAGAATAAGGATACTTTGGTTCTCTCTAGTGAAATCGGCCTTGCCCTTTTGTGTACACACACTAGTGCCAATTTCACCAACCAAGGACATATTTATATAGTGTGGAGATTAGGGTTAAACCCTAATACCCATGACCTTTCATTTCATATGATCCATGGGTTAAACACTCCATGGACTATCCATGAAAGCTTAGCCCAACCTAAATGAACTTGGCCCATCACACACATATATCTTAGAGTCCATATTTAATTAGTTCCTTTTGATCACTTAATTAATTATAAATTAATTCTTGATCAATACTAATTAAATAATATGATTATATATTAATATATTAGAACTTATAATATATTAATATAAATCACTAGTATCCTTTTTTCCTCCTCGTGTCTATCCAATTGTCCCGATGCCATGCAACCCAAATGGACCATGCCGGGTCGGGTCAAGTCTTACCAATTATAGTTATGGACTTAGACATTAATCCAACAAATCCAAGGGAAAACTTGGTAACCTTGGAGAGTTCAGTTGAGACGAGGTGAGGAACAAGCTTCATTTTCTCTGTAAAGCTTGCAGCGTATTCAGTAACGCTCATTCTTCCCTTCTTCAGATTCTGGAACTCATTGTTGATCTCCATAAGATCCTGCTCAGAGCAGTATTGCATATTTAGTTGCACCAGAAAATCCTCCCAAGGAATCTTGCTCGCTTCACCCTTGGGCATTGAATCAGCTAGTAGCTTCCACCAACTTAGTACTCCAGATTTTAACAGGGGAACCGCGAGAGCGGTCTTCTGCCTGTTGCTACATTCGCAGCTCTCAAATATTGTCTCCATCTCGGAGATCCAATCCATAACTTCCGCCGGTGTTGGGCTTCCAGATAGACACGGTGGTTTGGATGCCATGAAATCCTTGTACTTGCATCCACGTACGTCATTTCCTCCATCCTGGTTGTTTCGTCTAACTATTGGTGGGTTGGCTTGACCAACAGTCCCACTGTAGTTTCCTCCTTCTGACGACCCATCATTCAGCTCGGGCTGTTCGACCAGTATTGTAGCTTCCTCTCGATTCTGTTGAAGTAAACGTCTGGTCTCCTCCATCTGACGATCCAACATCATCTGGATCATCGCTTGTACTCCAGCCATCGTGATTGGCTCAGGAGCGGCTGCTACAACAGGTATTTGCTCAATCACTGGGGGTTGATTCCTATTCACATTCGCATTCCCAGCTCCACTGCGGGTTCTTGCCATTTTGATCTATACACCGAATAAGGTGAATTTAGATCTTTATTTAGGATAGACGTTTAAATCATCCTTATCGCTCCGAAACGTTTACATGCTAGTTCTAATATCGTAGTCATACGTTTAGAATCTTGAACACATAAGGTTTCCACATCCGGTCGGCAATAGACCATAGATCTGAACAAATAATAGTATATAGCACATAAAAGCATTCTAGGCATCTTTCCTAAAATAAACTAGTGCTTGTGTCTAAAATATACTAGACACTCCTCTCACAATCATCGCTTAGCATTCTAAGTTTAAGTCTAGAAATCCTACAAATTCCTTGTTCGCTTAAACTAATGCTCTGATACCAACTGTGACATCCCCATTTTCACGGCCAGAAAAGACCGATTTTGTTTATGCTTTGTTTAAAAATCAGAGTAACATTTTAAATAAAAGTGTTGCGGAATTTGTTCCCATAATAAAATTTGATAAAGATTTATCAAAGCATTTCCGTAGAAATGTATTTCATTAAAAACCTTGGGATGTCATGTTCGATACAGATCAAAAGCATAAACAGTACAATATAAGCCTTACTACATTTATTCATATCTACATGCCTATATCCGTAATCCCTCATCCAAAACATCACATTTATGCTCGAGCGCCGCTACCTGTAATACATGAAACTGAGTGGGTCAGGCTTGGGAGCCTGGTGAGCACATAGGGTTTTCAACCCATAATAAATAAGTTATTTTATTTCATCAACCAACAATAACCCGATTACCCGTTCCCGTTATCCTCACTTTACGTCCCTAAACACCTATCATAAGGGACCTAGCCTAAGGATCATCATCGGGATGGACACTACTGCTAAGGGGATTCCTCAACAATAAATGTCCTTAAGGCATCCATGAGGGGGATGGAGTACACCGGTGAACACATCGTTCACAAACGCCTACAGGTTGCGAGCCTGCTAGCGTTCCACTGGACTGTCTAGAAGAGTCCGTGGTCGTCATCCATACTCCGCTAGATGACAAAATCAACAACAACAACATCGAGGCCTCTCATCATTTTATCACACATCGTCTATTACATCTACCCATGTTTTACCCCAACATTTTTGTAAATATAAAATACATATACAGTTTAAATCATTTAAAACATGTATAAAAATCTTTCATCAGCATAGACATCAAGTATTCAGACAATATGCACACATATCACGTAATTTATATTAAATACTTCATATCTATGTGTAAGATGAAAGTGACTATGCACTCACCTGATTAGGTGGTGACTTGGTACTCGGACAACACTTCGTTATCCCAAAACAATTTTCCTTTGGCAAAACCTAGTATCAATACCACTAGGGTTTAGTCTAACATTAACCGCGACTAATCAATAGTCTAGCTATTATTAATATTATATAAGCATTAAACAACACTCTATATAGCTCATAATAATAGCCCAAATAATTATTTTAAGGTCCTAATAATGTTACTATAATTAATTAGAAGCTATATTAAAAATAGCATAGGCGTAGCTCACTTATACTTTTAATTAATTCAATTAATCCCAAAACTAATTCCAATTAATTTTTGATTAACTATTAATTAATTAATATGATTTCCAATTAACATATTATTTCCATAATACATTAATAAATCATTCATTTCAATTTATTAATCAAATAATAAATTCTTCCTCTTTCTCAATAGGACATCCTCTGTAGTTGCTAGTATGAAGGCAACCCAAAAGGACTATGCTACTATTAATTCAAGTATATACCAATTATAGTTATAGGCTTAGACACGTAATCTGAAAAAAAACAACCCCTGATTGGACTGAGCTGTATGCCCCGGGTACAAGCTTTTACGCCCACCGTACAAGCCCAAAATGAGATTCATGGGGGTTGAGTGCAGTACGCGCAACGTACTGGGATTTACGCTCAACGTACACACGCAAAGGCAAAACCCTCCATATAGTCTTAATGCCTTAACAGCTTGCGTCCAAATTTCAGATATGAGCTTGTTAATACCTCCAAGGCCATAAAGTTGCAAACTTTATGCCTTTGCATGTCTACCAAGAACCCAACACCAAAAACCTAACTTGTTCAATCCATTCCAACTCCATAACTCTTGCAAGGGGATAAAACAAGGTCCAAGATTGCATTTCTATGAATTAAGATGCCATGAAATGCCTAAAAGCACACCTTAAAGGCTTTGGAGTACCTTCTACTCACCAAGCTCTTGGCTTTGGGACAAAAAGATAAAAATCAAGACTTAACTAAGATCTAGTGAAACATAAACCAAGTTTGGAGCTTTATACCTCCAAATGGTGCACAATGAAGAGGAGATGATGTATCCAAAGTCTTGAGAGAAAATCTTACTTATTGAGGGTCCTTCTTCACTAACAAGGAAGCACACAACTCAATCCAAAGGCTCAAAATGCTCAAAATTAACTAGGGTTTACAAGGAGGGTCGATCTTTGGACGGGGGCTGATAAAGGGAAAGGTCTTAAGGCTATAATAGGGTTTAAATAGTGCATAAACCCTAAATATTAGGGTTTTGGTCTGAACCATGTATGCCCAACGTACTGGAGTACGCACAACATACTGGCACAAGACATAGTATGCTCAGGGTATGAAAGCATACGCCCCGCGTACTCGAGCAACACCATAAAGTCACAGATTTTGAAATCGGGGACCCTTCTTGTAACAAATCAAAACTTAAGGGTCCAAAAGCAAACCTGGAAAAATAGGTGTTACAACTCTCCTCCACTTGAACTCAACTTCGCCCTTGAAGTCTGCTATCGTGAACAAATCAGGGTGGTGCTCTCGCATCTCCGCCTCGGGTTCCCATGTCCATTCGGAACCCTTCCGATGTTGCCACTGGACCTTAGCCAGTGACACTTTCTTGTTATGCATCACCTTCATCTTTCGGTCTAAGATCGCCACCAGCCTCTCCACATAGTTCAGGAGGTCATCGGCCTGAATATCGTCTAAAGGAACAACTGCGAACTCATCGACCACACACTTCCAAAGCTGCAAAACATGGAAGGTGTTATGGATATGACTAAGCTCATCAGGAAAATCGAGCCGGTACGCTACCTTGCCCACTCGGGCCGAAATCGTGAAAGGTCCATTAAATATGGGGCCCAGCTTGCCCCGCTTCCAAAAGCGGATGGAACCTTTCCAAGGTGACACCTTCAGAAGCACTAAGTCTCCTACCTGAAACTCGAGGTCCGAACGTTGCCGATCGACATAACTCGGCCAGTGGAAGGTAAGTATCCCAACTTCCTCCAAAATCCAACCCACAATCCTGGAGCATTTCCTCGAGCGTCTGAATCGTCCGCTCGCTCTGGCCATTGATCTGAGGGTAGTATATTGTACTAAAATGCAACTGAGTACCCAACTCCCCATGGAACTTCCTCCAAAACCTGGAAGTGAAACGAACGTCCCAGTCCGAAACCACCGGAACCGGAACCCCGTTCCGAACTACCACCTCCCGGACATAAATGCCAGCTAAATTTTCTACGGATATGCTCTCGGCAGTCAGTATGAAATGCACTATCTTGGTTAATCTATAAACAATGACCCATATAGAATCAACACCCATGCCGTCCTTGGCAATTTTGTGATGAAATCCATGGTAATCTCTTCCCACTTCCACATGGGAATGGGTAAAGGCTGCATCTTGCCGTGGGATCTCTGATGCTCAGCCTTGACCTTCCGGTAGGTCAAGCACTGCTTAACAAACCAATCTATCTCCCTCTTCATACAGGGCCACCAATAGCTCAACCTTAGGTCCCTGTACATCTTTGTGGCCCCCAAATGAATAGAAAACTTTAACTTATGCGCCTCCTCTAGAATCGTCTACCTCACCCCACCCGATGTCGGAACCCAAACCCTACCACACTGAGTCAATAACCCTTGACTCTCTCTGAAAAATAAGGGAATCTATCATCTAATCCGCTCGGTCTTCCAATTTTCCTTTTTTAATCCCTCAACCTAAGCCTTCTTGATCAAATCCATCAAAGGCGAAGTGACAGTCATCCTCACACATATATATTGGATAGACAAACACACGACCTTAAGCTCAAGGAATCGACTACCACATTAGCCTTCCCATGGTGGTATAGGATTTCACAATCGTAACCCTTTACCACATCTAACCATCTCTGCTACCGCATATTCAGGTTCGGCTGGTCCATCAAATACCTCAAACTCTTGTGGTCAGTGTAGATCTTACACCGAACCCCATATATATAATGTCTCCAGATCTTGATGACAAACACCACGACCCCCAACTCCAAGTCATGTATGGGGTAGTTCGCCTCATGAGGCTTCAGTTTCCTTGAAGTGTTAGCAATCATGTGACCCCTCTACACAAGAACAGTTCCCAAACCCAAAATAGAGATGTCGTAATAAACCAAAAAATCATCCAAACCCTCAGGGAGTGCGAGAATCAGGGCCTCACATAATCTCTGCCTCAGATTCTAAAAAGCCAACTGCTGATCAGGCCCCCACTGAAAGGTCACATTCTTCTTTGTCAAACGGGTCAAAGGCACAACAATCTTGGAGAAATCTCGGATAAATCTCTGATAATACCCTGTGAGACCTAAGAAACTTCGAATCTTAGATGCGGTACTCGGAACCTCCCATCGCATCACAACCTTGATCTTGGCCGGGTCAACCAAGATACCCTTTTAGTTGATGATGTGCCCTAGAAAATGCACCTCGTGCAACCAGAACTCGCATTTGGAGAATTTGGCATAAAGCCTCTCCCTCCTCAGGGTCTCCAATACCTCTCGCAAATGTTGCTTGTGCTGCTCCTTGGTATTGGAGTAGACCAGAATATCATCAATGAATACAATCACAGACCGATCCAGCATCAGCCTACATACCCGGTTCATGAGATCCATGAACGATGTTGGTGCATTGGTGAGCCCGAATGGCATCACCACGAACTCGTAATGACCATAACGAGTCCTGAAGGATGTCTTCTACACATCCTCATCTCTGAATCTCATCTGATGGTACCCTGATCGCAAATCAATCTTCGAAAACCAAAATGCACCCTGAAGCTGATCAAACAAATCGTCAATCATCGGAAGTGGGTAACAGTTCTTTACCGTTAGCTTATTCAATTCTCGATAGTCAATGCACATACTGTGTGAACTGACTTTCTTCTTCACAAATAGAATTGGTGCTCCCCACGGAGAATTGCTCGGACGAATAAAACCCTTGTCCAGAAGCTCTTGGAGCTGCATAGACAACTCCTGCATCTCGGGTGGCCCCAGGCAATACTACACCTTGGCTATTGCAGCCGCACCGGGTACCAAATAAATTTGAAACTCAACATGCCTCCCAGCAGGCACTCCTGGTAAATCCTCAGGAAAAACATCAGGGAAGTCTCACACAATGGGTACCCAGCTCAACTCCGTTGCACCCTCAACGCGCGTGTCTGCAACATAAGACAGGAACCCAGAACAACCCTGATGTAGATATCTTCTGGTCCTCGTAGCTGAACAGAGAGCTGGCCCATGTGAAGCTCTCTCACTAGGAATAACCAGTTCTCCCCCACTTGGGGTTCAAACTCTCACCAGTTTCCGCTCGCAATCAATCAATGCCCCATTACGGCCCAACCAATCCATCCCGATGATAACCTTTGATCCTCTCAATGGGATCAACACCAAATCAATAGAGAACCTCTCACTAAACATGTTCAAGACACACCCACGGAAAAACCTCGAAGCACTCATAGTACGATCATCCGCAATCTGCACCTCTAGAGGGGAATCCAAAGTCCCCAGAGCATCTCGAACCTTCTTGTTGAGTGCAAGAGATACAAAGGATCGGGTAGCCCCCAAATTAAACAGAACATGAGCAGACAAACCATTGACCAAAAAGGTCCCTATACAAGATCAAAATAAGAATAAGCATAAACAAAGACAACAATAAAAGATAGAGATGAGACACATACCAGTAACCACAACTGGCGTTGCATGGGCCTTATCGGTGGTCAGATGAAAAGCACTTCTCTTCACCACAGGATCCTTTGCCTTGCCCAGGCGGCCATCAATAATCCTCAAGGTGGATGGCATAGGCACCACTACTGCTCGTCCGGACAATCTCGGACAACCGGCCTTTTTATGGCTGGTCAGATTGCAATGGAAGCAAAGTAGAGCCCTCCTGGAGCAATCCTTGCCCACATGACCCGATTCACCACAACTGAAACATCCTAAACTTGCTGATCGGCAAGCCCCACTATGTGGCGTGTCACACTTGCCGCATCAGCCCCAACCCTGCTGGCCTCTCATGTGAGCATCAGAGGTCTTGGGCCTCTTAGACTAGCCCACTACTGTCGGTACCTGCTCCGGCTTCCGCTTTGACCTAAGCTCCAACTCAATCTCCCGCTCGTGGGCCTTTTCGATCATAACATTCAGGGTATTTCACCCTGAAAAGCTCACGAACTCTTTGATATCCTCCCTCAACATTTCATGATATCTCGTCTTCCCCATCTTCTCATCCGTATCGTACTACGAGACCAAAAATGTTCTCTCCCTAAATTTGGTGGTAATCTACGCCATAAGCTCTATAGTCTGGCGAAGGTCCTGGAACTCCCTCGCCAGCTGCTGCACCTCGATAGCTGGTGCAAACTCCCTCTGAAACCTCTGAACAAAGTCTTTCCATGTCATCACTGCCACTGCTGTTGTACCTACAACTCGGGTAACCTCCTCCCTCCAATCTCGTGCTTTGTCCCTTAGTAGGTAGGACGCAAATCCCACCTTTGCCCCCTTAGGGACAAAGTTCGTCCATTGAGTATTATCCATGTCAGCGATCCAGCTGTTGGATATAGTGTCTAAGTCCATAACTATATTTGGTATGTACTTGACCCGACCCGGCATGGTCCATTTGGGTTGCACTTCACCCGAACAATTTATGGATAATCGTTTGAGAATAGTATAAGTTATGATTTATTAATATATTATAAGTCCTAATATATTAATATAAAATCATATTATTTAATTAGTATTGATCTATAATTAATTTAGAATTAATTTAGAGATCAAAAGTATGACTAATTAAATATGGGCTCTTGTATTTATATAGTGTGGGCTAATGCTTATTTGGAATGGGCTAGGCTTGCATGGAAAGTCCATGGATACTCCATGGAGCTTTAACCCATGGATCTCATGGAAATGAAAAGACATGGGTATTAGGGTTTACATGGATGTAACCCTAATCCACCACACTATATAAAGGAGGCTTTGGTTCTTGAAATTGTACTAGTTAATGTGTGTAAACCAAGAGGGCCGATTTCAAGAAGTTTGTGACTATTCTCTCAAGTTTCCAAGTTTGTGGTGATTTGTGACTTCCATTTGAGGCATCCACATTATTGGTGCTAGGCTCTCAAACTCCAAGCAATCAACTACTACTACAAGGTAAGTAATTCTACTAGTTTTATTTGATTCAAGTATCCCATGCCATGCTAGTTAGGATAAGAACCTTGGAAAAATAATTATTTGCATGTATCTTAATCAAACATAGATCCAAGGTTTCTAGGGTTGCATGTACACCATAGGAGTGTTAGAATGCTCAAAACCCATCAGTGGTATCAGAGCCAGGTTTGTTTATTTGATACTTGATGCAAAAAAAAAACTTGAAAATCGAAGTTTTGTTCAAAAGCTCGTATCAAAATTTCAAGTTTTGTATACGTACTTACGATTCTTGAAATTTTTGATATGAACATTCATAAACGTATGAGTTTAGAAGATCATAGAAATTATGTGCTAATAATTGATTAGATTAATTCTTGATCTTTATGTGTTTTAATGGAGTCCATAACTAGTTCTTAAGTTATTGATAACCAAAAGTCACATTTATAAATAACCATTAAAAGAACACATAGGTTACAAAAAGTGAAGAGTCTTCATTTTTAATAACCATTAACTCATAAGTTATGAGAAATGAAAAGTTTTGAAAGTTTACAAAACTTGCCCTCAAGTTTTGGAACATGTAAAGTCATACTAAAAACTTTAGTTCCAACCCCTAGAATTTTAAAAGTTAAAATTCAACCCTTATACTTTATAATATTATAAGTTTAATAATATTTATATATGTATAAGATCAAGTCGTCTTACCGCTAGTACGCCTCATTCACGAAGCTGGTCTATAAGGGGGGTATAAGGTTGTTGCCTATAAAATGGCAACTTAATGGGTGTCCACTCTCACCCACCGCTTCCTTGATCGGTGGAGGGTCGTTAGCCGAACGGGTAGGACAAGGACTTATAAATTCTCATTAAAAGTATAATGATAATACTAAAGTAACTAAACTTTATTGAATTCCCAATCTTAGTTATTTTAGGAAAATGTGAATAAGGTGCTAATCCATGAAATTATACTTTACACTTTGTTTAAGTCGTTAGTGGAGCGTGTGTGGTTAACCGGCACACTAACTTGAACTTAACAAGGTAGGTAAAGGGTGACTTAATGTTTATCATAGTATCGATGGAGCGTGTGTGGTTAACCGGCACATCGATTGAGGGGTAATACATTAAGGGTACCAAGTAATTTGCATGGTTACTTCACACCTTGTTTTGTGATCCTCGGCATCCCAGTCACAAAACTTGAAGGGCACACTCGAGATTGAAACATGCCATTGAAGAAAGTTCAATGAATCTCAAAGAATCTAGGAGTTTCTAAACCAATTAAAACCTAATTAAATATTTCGTTTTTCATGGTGGAAATTGGTGAATCGTCATTCACCTACCTTCAAATATGTTATAGCTTAGATTACGACATCCCTCTTCTAAGTTATAAAATATTGTGTTGGGTCCTAGCCTTAATATTACATTTGGGTGTTTTGTTAAGTACTATCTCTATATCTAATCTAATCTATTCCCTCTTCTTTTCAGATGTCTTCCTATAACAATGCTTCTGGCTCAAACCCTACTAGCTCCTTCTCTCTCATGAATCTTTGTGGAAGAGTCATCTTTGATGGGTCCAACTTTACAGATTGGATCATAAACATCAGGATGGTCACTCGGTATGAGAACAAATAATATGTTCTCGACAAGGAGCTGAAGGTACCCGAGCCAACTGCTACTCCTGAAGAGCTTGCTGAATATGAGGTACATGAAAGAGATGCTACAAAAGTGGCATGCATCATGATGGCCACCATGACAGCCGAGCTCCAAAAGTCCTATGAGGACTATTATCCTTTTGAGATGCACCAGGACTTGATGGACCGCTACCATCAAAGTGCCCGTCAAGAGCGATATGAAATAATCTCCTCCATGATAACAACCCGAATGAAGGATGGTGAACCCATCACGGGCCACATGCAGAAAATGCAAAGGTATGTGGACCGTTTACTGAAGCTGAATGTGAACTTCCCTGAGGAGTTAGCAATAGACATCATTTTGCACTCCTTGCCATCGTGTTATGATCAAGTCCGCATGACATATCACATGAACAAGGAAGAAGTCACCCTCAGCAAACTTCAAGGACTCTTGAAGACCGCCGAAAGTGGTCTAAAGGGTAAGTCAGTTGTTACTACTCCTACTCCTACTCCAACTGCGGCCAATGTCTTGGCAATCGGGCATGGCAAAGGGAAGAAGAGAAAGAACCCTTCTATGGGCACCAAGGGTAAGACCCTTGAAGGCTCCTCTTCAAGCAAAACCAAGAAAGGTTTTGTCACTCCTTCTGCTAACCCTAATGAGGCTGAATGCTTCTATTTCCATGAAAAGTCGCACTGGAAGCGAAACTGCCCAAAGTACCAGCAAGATTTGAAGGATGGGAAAGTAAAACCCAGCCATGCAGGTATATACACTATATTGTCTAATAACTCACCTCATTCTAAGTCTTGGGTCCTTGATACAGGTTGTGGTATTCACATATGTTGTGATTTGCAGTGACTAAAAAGAAGTGAGAATGTGGAGCAGGGAAAGATAAACTTGATCATGGGAAACAGGAAAGCTTCACCTGTCACCAAGATAGGAGTTTATTCCTTAGTGCTAAATAGTGGGTTTACATTAGATTTGAATAAATGTTATTATTCGCCAGAAATGGCAAGAAATGTTATTTCCTTTCATGCATTGTATAAACAAGGTTTTACCTTTTATTTTGATAATAATAATGGTAGTATTGATGCTTTATTTAATAATGTTCTTTATTTTAAAGCATTACCTTGTGATGGCGTGTATGAAACTGTATCTGTTGTAGATAATCTAGGAAATAATGTATTGTGTATTAACTCTTCCACTAGCTTAGATAAAGCATACTTATGGCATTGTCGTCTTGGACATGTAAGCAAGAAACGCATAGGCCAACTCCAAAAGGATGGAGTCTTGGAGTCATTTGACCTAAAGTCAGATGATAGTTGTGAATCTTGTTTGCTTGGTAAAATGACAAAGTCACCTTTTACTGGCACTTGTGCTAGGGGTGAAGGTTTGTTGGACCTCATACACACGGATGTGTGTGGACCCTTCAGAACCACCACAAGAGATGCTAATCGGTTCTATGTGACTTTTACTGATGATTTTAGTAGATATGGATACGTCTACCTAATCAAGCATAAGTTAGAAACCTTTGAGAAATTCAAAGAGTTTAAGAAAGAAGTGGAGAATCAGTTGGGCAGGAACATTAAGATGCTTCGATCCGATCGTGGTGGTGAGTATCTTAGTACTGAGTTCCTTGACTATCTTAAGGAATGTGGGATTGTCTCACAATTGACACCTCCTAGGACACCACAGTTGAATGGTGTAGCTGAGAGGCGCAATCGGACCTTGTTGCACATGGTTCGTTCCATGATGAGTCGAGCTTCGCTACCAATCTCATTTTGGGGGTATGCCTTAGAGACTGCCGCCCATATCCTTAATCTAGTCCCTACAAAGAAGGTTGCCAAAACACCTCACGAGGTGTGGACTGGAAAAGTTCCCAATCTAGACCACATCAAGATTTGGGGTTGCGAGGCTTTCGTGAGACGCGAGACTCACGATAAGCTCGAACCCCGAAGCGAAAGGTGTATTTTCATTGGCTACCCACAGAAATCCTTTGGTTACATCTTCTACAGACCCAGTGATAATGTGGTCTTTGTAGCAAGAAGAGGATTCTTTCGAGAGAGAGAATTCATGAGCCAAGGAGACAGTGGGAGGCAAATTGACCTTGAGGAAATTCAAGAGTCAAGTGGTGAAGGAACCTCAAACCCTAGCCCTCAACCTGAGGAGGAAACTCCTGTTGAGCCGACTGAAGAATCTATACCTCTGAGGCGTTCCACCAGAGTTAGGAATGCACCTGAGCATTATTATGGTTTTCATATTACTGCAGAAGGTGAGACACTTATCATTGATAACACACTGGTAAATCTGGATGAGCCTAACAGCTACACGGAAGCCATGGCAGGCCCTGAGGCTGCTAAATGGAAAGAGGCTATGGATAGCGAGATACAGTCCATGTATGACAATCAAGTTTGGAACTTGGTTGACAATGTACCTGATCGTAAGATAGTTGGGTGCAAATGGATCTTCAAGAAGAAGACCGACATGGATGGTAATGTACACACTTATAAGGCACGACTGGTTGCAAAGGGTTATTCTCAAACTCCGGGAGTTGATTATGATGAGACCTTTTCACCAGTGGCCAAGATTAAGTCTATTAGGCTTCTGTTAGCCATTGCTGCATTTCATGATTATGAAATATGGAAAATGGATGTCAAAACCGCTTTCCTTAATGGAAAGTTGGGTGAAGATGTTTACATGGTTCAGCCAGAGGGTTTTGTTAGTACATAGTACCCCAGTAGAGTGTGTAAGCTCGAGAAATCCATTTATGGATTAAAACAGGCACCTCGCAGATGGAATCTTTGCTTTGATGAGAAAATCAAAGAATTTGGCTTTTCAAGGAGTGAAGATGAATCTTGTGTCTATATCAAGGCTAGTGGGAGTATAGTCAGCTTTTTGGTACTGTATGTGGATGACATACTACTCATAGGAAATGACATCCCAACCCTGCAGGAAGTAAAGTCCTAGCTTGGGAAGTGTTTCGCTATGAAGGACCTTGGAGAAGCTGCCTATATCCTAGGGATAAGGATTTTGAGAAACAGGAGTAAAAGACTAATTGGACTTAGTCAAAGCACCTATGTGGACAAAGTGTTGAAAAGGTTCAACATGCATAACTCCAAGAAAGGAGAGTTACCCATCCAGAGTAACGCCAGATTGAGTAAGACACAAAGCCCTAGTACTGAGGCTGAGATAGCAGAAATGAGTCGAATACCTTATGCTTCAGCTGTAGGATCGATCATGTATGCTATGACGTGTACTCGACCTGATGTAGCCTTTGCTTTGAGCATGGTTAGCTGGTATCAGGGGAACCCTGGCAAGGCACACTGGACTGCGGTAAAGAATATCCTCAAGTACCTACGGAGGACTAAGGACTGGGTCCTTACCCTCGGTGGCAGTGAGGACTTGAGAGTTGTAGGGTACAGTGATGCTAGCTTTCAGACTGACAGGGATAATTTCCGCTCTCAGTCGGGCTGGGTCTTTACTCTAAACGGAGGGGCAATTACTTGGAAAAGTTCCAAGCAAGAGACAATGGCTGATTCCACTTGTGAATCAGAGTATATAACAGCAAGCGAGGTAGCAAAGGAGGCTATATGGCTAAAGAACTTCATCGGAGACCTTGGAGTTGTACCAGCTATAAAGGAGCCAATGGAGATTTTCTGTGACAGCAATAATGCGGTTGCCTTAGCCAAGGAACCAAGAGATCATGGGAGATCCAGACACATTGACAGAAAATATCACTTCATCAGACATCGAATAGAAGAAGGAATCCTCGTGGCAAAGAGGGTATCATCGGATGAGAACCCATCAGATCCCCTCACGAAGGGACTGACTCGGGCTAAGCATCTCCAACATGCTCGGAGCATAGGGCTAAAGGATGATATTAGTTTTAGTAGTTAGATAATCTTGAAATTTGTAAAATGTAATTGACATTTGATGATAAATAAAAGCTGTTATTTATGAGTAAAGTGTTGCTATCTCTTGTCAATCGTTTACTATTATTTCTTTTTGCATGTTTTGACTTCCAGAATAATTATGTTATGGTTTATATCATATTATTCAAACTCTCCACAGTCGGTCATATGTTGGAAGTAGATATGAATCAAGACTGTCATGGGTTGGCTTGTAGAGGTCTAAGATGTTAGACAAAGCGGGGCTACAGCACTCATGACTGCTCATAAGTTCTGAGTATTGGATTCAACCCACGCTCACTTGTATCACTTCATGGAATTTATCTCGAGTGATCGTGAGACGGTAATATCATATAAGTCTTCAAACCTAGAGATATGATTTGTTGCCTATGAGTTGGTTATGCATTGATTGCATGAAAACGCATTGTTAACTCGATGTTATAAACCGTGCTTTTGTGTGTAATTCAACAAGTAGTAGAGAAAACATATGAGTCAGAGTTTATCTGTTCCTTCTAGGATTAGAAGCGATATCTGGGCCCCTCGATGATTTTGTTTTGACCTATGTATCGGGCCCGGTCAGAACTAAATTGATGTGTTCAGTTAAGTTCTATGTCAAACAAATCGAAAATCGGGAAACAAATGCTGGACAATAAGCAAGACCATGTTCCATGTATTTGTCCGGCTGATATCTAGAACAGAGGATTATATGATCACTTATCTAAAATGGCGCTTCATAGTTCAACAGAGTTTAAAGAGCTACGATTGCTGATCGGTTCCTGAAGTCATACTTGCAACTATAGTTATTAGACTTATCCAAGTGGGAGACTGTTGGATATAGTGTCTAAGTCCATAACTATATTTGGTATGTACTTGACCCGACCCGGCATGGTCCATTTGGGTTGCACTTCACCCGAACAATTTATGGATAATCGTTTGAGAATAGTATAAGTTATGATTTATTAATATATTATAAGTCCTAATATATTAATATATTAATATAAAATCATATTATTTAATTAGTATTGATCTATAATTAATTTAGAGATCAAAAGTAGGACTAATTAAATATGGGCTCTTGTATTTATATAGTGTGGGCTAATGCCTATTTGGAATGGGCTAGGCTTGCATGGAAAGTCCATGGATACTCCATGGAGCTTTAACCCATGGATCTCATCGAAATGAAAAGACATGGGTATTAGGGTTTACATGGATGTAACCCTAATCCACCACACTATATAAAGGAGGCTTTGGTTCTTGAAATTGTACTAGTTGATGTGTGTAAACCAAGAGGGCCGATTTTAAGAAGTTTGTGACTATTCTCTCAAGTTTCCAAGTTTGTGGTGATTTGTGACTTCCATTTGAGGCATCCACATTATTAGTGCTAGGCTCTCAAACTCCAAGCAATCAACTACACAAGGTAAGTAATTCTACTAGTTTTATTTGATTCAAGTATCCCATGCCATGCTAGTTAGGATAAGAACCTTGGAAAAATAATTATTTGCATGTATCTTAGTCAAACATAGATCCAAGGTTTCTAGGGTTGCATGTACACCATAGGAGTGTTAGAATGCTCAAAACCCATCACCAGCGACGACTAGCAATAGGGCCCTTAGCCCCAAATAATTCAGGAGCTCCACATGCCTTGAAATCCCGGATTGAGGGAGCTCGAGCTCCAATCTTTCCTGCAACAATCTCGACTCGAAAAGTCCTGAGCCTCTCATCCATCAACTCCATAACCCCCTCTTTGATGTTACCGAACAACACATGGGTAACACCCAAGATACCGCGAGTAACCTCAGCTGAAAGGAACTAACGCATTCTCTCATCAATTAGTTCAACATATAACAATAATTTTATGACTCAAGGGAAATTTCCCATCATAAAGTCCTCCTTAGAGTTGTCAGGTCTGCTCTTGTCTCAGTTTCAGGTCCTGTTCTTCCAGTAGTACGGGCCTAATACTACCTTCCACACCTACCGGTACCTTCCTCAAGGTCAAATCCGATTCCTCTAAGTCACCACACCACAACCATATATCAACCCTATGCCATCCAACATACAAATCCTAGACTTCCCTGAGGAATCTTAACCCTTACCACTCGCAATACCAAGAACGTCAATCAACACCGTTGGTTGCCTTATGCATGCATGTTGTACACAAAATAGGATCACATAGACTGTCAAATGAAGATTTTACCCTAAGTCCACAACCAAATAAGGAACAAAAAATGAGGCCAAATTGATCATTCTAGGGCTATACAATCCTAATCGTATGTAACTTTGAAAGCATACACTTAGAAAATAACTGAGTCGATATCAATTCCAAGTAATACATAACATCAAGTTCTACTAAGCTATAATGCATCACACAAATGAAGAAAATATCATATGATTCCTGAAGGTATCCTTAGCCCTAATCTAGCATACAGTTCTCATATCAAGCATACTAATCATAACATATAAGTATGGGTAGTTTGGGAACCACTTACTTGAGCTCGACTGATCGCATGCATCATACCCCCTTCTTTTTAATAAATCCTTTTTAGGAGTTTAAATTTATCTTCTTAAGAAAATAATCATTTCCTTAGTTTGAGACCTAATACACTCGAATGTGTGCCCGAATCACTCAAACCAAGGCTCTGATACCAAATTGTAACGTCCCAAAATGGCAATAAAAAATTTCATTTAAAAGTCATTCAAACCATTCATTAACTGTTTAGAACCAATAACAAATCATAATATTAAATCATTAGAGTGTAATTTATTTTAAATGCAGAAACCACGAGGGGAGGATGTTGTGCTATCACGCTGGACCCTTCCCTTTGGAACTGGAACTACATGAAACCATAAACACAAACTGCAAGCATAAAGCTTCGTGAGTTCCCCAAAATACCACATACCACACAAACAAGAGAAACATATTCTATGGGCCAAATCATAGTCATATAACCATTTCCTGCCATGAGCCAAACCATTGTCTTTCCATTCATTGCTGAAGGTTAAACCCCAGTCTTGCATACAGATTCCAGGGGCCAAATCCTAGTCTTTCATGAAAATTTCAGGGGTCGGATCCTGGTTTTCCATATAAATATCAGAAGACATCTACCATTCTACAACACAAGCAATGGGCCAGCATTGGTGTCTTCGACCACATGATCCAAACCAGTTGGTCCCTAAGTATCCCAACTCCCAACAATGCACTAACATCCAAAGTACTACACGCGTAAAATAAACAAACATGATCACTGACCCATATCCAATGTTTGGAATACTCCTACAATGTCCTCAACATAAGTCTGGATTGCCTCCGAGCCCACAACATGAGTATGGAATGCCCTCCCCGACCCTCAACCCATGTCTTGAATCCTCTCGGTATCTTGGCCTTCCAAATGAATACCGATCCCAAACATACCAATAAGACTAACGATCTTGAGACCTAAGAGTCTCAACCAATTGACTACCGAGCTTTGCCCACATGAAACATACAACCACGGGTTCACGATTCATCATGACACCTTCTAACCACTAAAATCATAAGCTCATAGTACCACACCGATCTTGCCAGAACCCAATCAACATCCCTCTCAACACTAACTGAACACAACACTGCCATACTCTTTTACCACACACAATCGCTTCCACAGTACAAGTTGCTACCAATGAAAAATCTAACGAAAACATGGTTGCTCGCGACCCGAGAATAGGATAGACAGTCGCACTCTTGTTCCAATTCAAAGACTATAATCCAAATAAGAACCATGCATATAATTCAAACCAAGTGCTCCATTTTTATATTGTCCAGCCCACGTACCCCTCATGACAATATCTAATGAACTTATCAAAATTACTCACCGTTAAGGGAATCCCACAACCTTACCCAAAGGGTGAGTACCAGAAGATCTAACGAGATGATGAACCTTAATCATTAATAGAAAACATTCTCATGAACAATCGAAACAAAATCCCATACCTTGATTGAGATTGAATAGACCCCATCAACACGTTGTTGGGTTTTGAGCATTCTAACACTCCTATGGTGTACATGCAACCCTATAAACCTCGGATCTATGTTTTCTCTATTATACATGCAAATATTAACTATTCCAAGGTTTCATCCTAACTAGCATATTATGAAGCACCTATACTACAAAGTTCTAGTTAGATGACATACCTTTTGATGTAGCTTGATGTCTTCAAGCTTTAAGAGCTTAGCCCCAATAGTGTGGAAGCCTCAAATGGATCACAAATCACCAAAACACCTTGGAAGAACTTGAGAGAATATGTATGCACACTAAAATCGGCCCACTCTTATTTTCACACACTTGTGCCAATTTTGTGAGCCAAGGACCCCTTTATATATTATGGAGGATTAGGGTTACATCTATGTAAACCCTAATACCCATGACCTTTCATTTACATAGGATCCATGGGTTAAAAGCTCCATGGACCATCCATGAAAGCTTAGCCCAACCTAAATGAACTTGGCCCATTCCATATATATAAGAGTCCATATTTAATTAGTTCTTTTTGATCACTTAATTAATTCTAAATTAATTCTTGATCAATACTAATTAAATAATATGATTTCATATTAATATATTAGAACTTATAATATATTAATATAAATCATAAATATACTATTCTCAAAAGACTATCCATATAAATTATGCTGGTGAAGTGCAACCCAAATGGACCATGCCGGGTCAGGTCAAGTACATACCAAATATAGTTATGGACTTAGACATTAATCCAACAGTCTCCCACTTGGATAAGTCTAAAACTATTATTGAGTATGACTTCAAAACCTAACTGGCAATCGTAGCTCTTAAAGCCGCTGTTGAACTCTGACCTTGTCAATGACTTGTCCATTAGATAAGGGATCATATATTCCTCCATTCTAGATATCATATGGACTGAGACATGGATTATAATCATTCTCTCTGTCCATTTGTTGTTTCCCGATTTTCGATTTATGATGACTGACTGATTGAACAAATCAAATCAGTCCTGGCTTGGCCAAGCACTCACATGTGTCATCGCTAAATCATCGAGGGGCCCACAGATATCGCTTTTATCCCGAAGGTAAAAGGAATTGATAAACTTCGACTCATATGGCTTGTTCTACTACTTGTTGAATCATACACAAAGGCACGTTTTATAACATCGAGTTACCAAATGCGTTTTCGTGCAATCAATGTATAACCAACTCATAGTAACAACTCATATCTCTAGGTTTGAAGAATATAAGATATTATCGTCTCATGATCACTCGTGATAAAATACATGAAGTGATTCAAATGAGCGCGGGTTGAATCCAATACTCAGAACTTATGAGCACTCATGAGTGTTGTAGCACCACTTTGTCCACCAACTTGGACCTCTACAAACCAACCCATGACAGTCTTGATTCATATCTACTTCCAACATATGACCGACTGTGGATGGTTTGAATAACTTAATCATTCAGGAAGAGCGACTTAGTTATTCTGGAAGTCAAAACATGCAAAGTGAAACACAAGAATAAATGAATCAAATATGGTATCAAACCCTATGAATATAAATAAACACTTTTATTTATCACCATACTGATTACTCATTATTCATTGTTTCGGTTTTATCAACTTTATACTTGAATTAAAAACACTAGTTGTCCCATGCTCCAAGCATGTACACTATGTTTTTCTTAAACAATAGCTTTGCCATACACCAAGTATGCACTCTATGTTTGTCTATGATCCTTACTTTGTGAAATAAACCAACTGAACATAATTTCAATGATTCTAATTTCACACTCCCAAATCCTTATCGAAAAATGTGAGAATTTCAAATTCCTATCATTTATCGAAATCTGTTTAGATTTTAAACTTATATGCACTGACCCTCCTGTAATGAATATGTACAAAGTCACAAAGACTTGTCAACAGTCATTATAAGGTATTCCAATGGAGATCAACTCCATGGAAACTAAGTCTCATATTCAAAGTACATTGCTTTGGACATGCTTCTTGCATTAAGTTTTCTAATCTTACACAGATAACTTCCACCTATGGAGACAACTCCATATTCTCATTTTGACTATCACTTCTGAATAAGAGATGCCTCTTTTCAGAATATGTCAATATGGTCCTTCCAAAATTAGCACTATACTTCCAACTGTCCCTGAGCAACCAATCTTTGGTAAACCTCAGATTGTCCTCGACAATTGCTTAATCATTTTAGTCATATCCAATTCTAGACCTTTTCCCTTCTTAATGCCTCTGGGCATTTGGAAAAATTTAGAAATGACAAATATTATAGCACATGCAATCGATCCTGTACCCAAAGCAAATGGTACACGATTCATGATGTCATACATTGGAACGAAGTATGACTCATCTTCCTGATCTAACCATTTCAACAATTCATGACTCCTCTTCTTAGTCATAAGAATGCACTAAGATGACCTTTAGAGGACTAATTGTGATATGATTTCTAAATCATTAAGATGATCACAAACATGATACTAAAGTACTCTCCCATCTTTTCAGATTTGAGAAACTTTTATCTTTCTGCCTAATTTGATTCTTCCCATTCGTTCTGCCATACATTGAGACTTTTCCAATGTTTCAGAATTATACTTAAACTTGTAAGTATAACCATATTTACTAAACTTTAGTAAATCAAATAGTCTTAACGAGCTTTGTGGTGGACATGACCAGTGCACAAGAATGTGTACTCGATCCCTTTAGTCCTTCACTTGACTCACACATCCATGTGAACAAGTAATTAGTCTTGATTTTCCAATGCTTGAAAGTTCTCATTCATCATACTATTCAACTTGCATGATTCCAAGTTTCGGTCCAATTGAAACTTGGGTGATGAGGAACTTTCCTGATTTGGTAAATTTAGACACTACCACAAATGAAAGAATCAAATCCATTTTCCAATATTGCTGTCAGTGGAATCGTATAAGCAACAATTTTCCACAAATGCCATTGTAAGGATACTTCAAATAAATAAAATTAAACAATTTTCTTTTATTTTAAAACTTTGCGGAAAAACTTATCCTTACAATCCACATGGAAAATTGTTGTTATCTATTCCTTAGCAATATATCATAACTTCTTAAGCAACTGCTCAAAATTCTGATGCGAACGAAATCCACCTTCGCGATCAGAATCAGCATATACTTCCTTTAAGATTTCTCTCTATTCTTTGATTCTTAAAACATCAACATGTGACCCAGTCACATCATGTAATGAGGATCTCAGAATAGAACTTAACAGAGTTAAATAATGGTCTCTACCTGATGTAGAGTCAAACTTATTGACTTTAACATCCTTAGGTAAATTTGGCAGCTTTGCAATCAACGCCCCTTCCTTTGGCAAAATAAACATATGGACCCTTTGGTAATGGGACTATCTCAGACTTAGCCTTTCTCTTTACCATTTGGTCAACCGGGTTGACTATGGCCAATCCCTTTCCATTGGGAAGAGAATGCTTTTTCTGGATTTCCAGTGTCACCATTGTCACTGTCCATAAAGTTTTTGGGAAGTTGATCTTCTAATCAAATTTGCTTTACTATCTTTCCAAATCATTGTTGATTCAGCAGCACCAAGCAAATAGATATGATCATTAAGGTTCATGTCATAGTCTGTTTCATAGTAGTCCCAAAGGAACTCACTATGTGACTTAGAAAGTGATTGAACATTCAACTTTCTCAAGACTTTGACACCCAACTCTCCCGGCTTGTCAATATGTGACTTCATCTCTAAGATGTGATCACACATAGACCTTGCTTGCCATTAGGGCTTGAGTGACCTTGAACTTGTGGGTTAGGGAGAATAATTGGAGGAGGTGGAGGAAGTAAAGTTCCAAGAGATTTGGGAAGATCATAGATGTCTGAACTCGACATCTTTTGGGAGATATTCAAGATAGTTGATCTAAAGTCCTTAATATAACACCCAATATGAAATATTAAGGCTAGGATCCAACAATCTATTTATAACTGGAAGAGGGATGCCGTAATCCGAGTTATAAAATAGTTGAAGGTAGGTAAATGACGATTTACCAATTTCCACCATGAAAAACGAAATAATTTAATTAGGTGTTTTACTTGGATTTGAAACTCCTAGATCTTTTGAGATTCATTGAACTTTTCAATGGCATGTTTCAATCTCGAGTGTGCCCTTCAGGTTTTGTGACTGGGATGCCGAGGATCACAAAACAAGGTGTGAAGTAACCATGCAAATATACTTGGTACCCTTAATATTTACCCCTCAATCGATGTGCCGGTTAACCACACACGCTCCAACGATACTATGATAAACATTAAGTTACCCTTTGCCTACCTTGTTAAGTCCAGGTTAGTGTGTCGGTTAACCACACACGCTCCACTAACAGCTTAAACAAAGTGCAAAGTGTAATTTCATGGATTAGCACCTTATTCACATTTTCCTAAGTAACTAAGATTGGGAAATTATAAGTGTTTAGTTACTTAGTATTTATCATTATACTTATAATGAAGGGAGAATTATAGTCCTTGTCCTACCTGTTCAGCTAACGACCCTCCACCGATCAAGGAAGCGGTGAGTGAGAGTGAACACCCATTAAACTGCCATTTTATAGGCAGTAACCTTATACCCCCCTTATAGACCGGCGTCGTGAATGAGGCCTACTAATGGTAAGACGACTTGCTCTTATACATATAATATATTAAACCTTTAATATTATAATATTATAAGGGTGTATTTTAGACATTTAAAATACTTGGTGGTTTAATCTATTAATTAAACTAGACTTTTAATTTAATTAAACTCAAACCATATATTTATGGATTAATAATACTCTTTTAATTAAACGCTTTAATTAACTATTAATAAAGTCCATAAGAGTTAATTTTAACTATTCAACAAAACATCATAATTCCAATTATTAAACTCAAAATTAAAACCATTTAATTAATTGTTTAAGTTATGAACCCAAGAGTTTTAGAATTCAATTCTTTTTTTTTTCATAAAAAACTTTTCTCAAATTCCAAAACTTTAGGGCAAGTTTTGTAATTCTTGAAAACTTTTGGATTCCATAACTTATGGAATTAATGGTGTTTTATGATGAAACTTTCCATGTTCCATAACTTAAGAACAAGTTATGGAATTCTTTAAAACATTAACACCAAATTTTGTAACTCCATAAAAACTTTGAATCAAATTTTTTTTTTTTAAAAAAAAACTTTCATATCCATAACTTATGGAAGTTTCAAAAACCCTTAAGATCACAACTTTAAAAAAAACTTTTGAGCTCCAAAATTTTATGACAAAATATGTAACTCCTTAAAACATTTAGATCAAACTTTTAAAACTAATAAAATAATCATATCATTTTATCTTTTACTAAATTTGACCTAATTCAACTCATATAACAAATGATTCAAATTTTACAAATAATTCGTTTTTCACAAAACAAGTAATTATCTTAAAATTTGACAAACGTTATGTTTTTTTTTTCCTTTTTTTTCCAACTTGAAAATAAAACATTTGCATCAATATAACAGAAAACATAACATGGCTCTGATACCACTGTTGGGTTTTGAGCATTCTAACACTCCTATGGTGTACATGCAACCCTATAAACCTTGGATCTATGTTTTCTCTATTATACATGCAAATATTAACTATTCCAAGGTTTCATCCTAACTAGCATATTATGAAGCACCTATACTACAAAGTTCTAGTTAGATGACATACCTTTTGATGTAGCTTGATGTCTTCAAGCTTTAAGAGCTTAGCCCCAATAGTGTGGAAGCCTCAAATGGAATCACAAATCACCAAAACACCTTGGAAGAACTTGAGAGAATATGTATGCACACTAAAATCGGCCCACTCTTATTTTCACATACTTGTGCCAATTTTGTGAGCCAAGGACCCCTTTATATATTATGGAGGATTAGGGTTACATCCATGTAAACCCTAATACCCATGACCTTTCATTTACATAGGATCCATGGGTTAAAAGCTCCATGGACCATCCATGAAAGCTTAGCCCAACCTAAATGAACTTGGCCCATTCCATATATATAAGAGTCCATATTTAATTAGTTCTTTTTGATCACTTAATTAATTCTAAATTAATTCTTGATCAATACTAATTAAATAATATGATTCCATATTAATATATTAGAACTTATAATATATTAATATAAATCATAAATATACTATTCTCAAAAGACTATCCATATAAATTGTGCCGGTGAAGTGCAACCCAAATGGACCATGCCGAGTCGGGTCAAGTACATACCAAATATAGTTATGGACTTAGACATTAATCCAACACACGTAACTATCTCGATAAAAGTTTTAAAGTTATCTAGAAATGTTGCTAAAACTTTGGTCAGATCCATCCAAATACCAACCCTGCCAGTATGACATGCCAAAATTCTACGCAAATTTAATGTCATGTATGGAAAACTAAACAACGCTGCTCCGACTTCTAAACTTGCAATAACCAAGGATATCTTCCAAACTTGAGTCAAACTTGACGATAGGTTGACACATCTATTACACTTCAACTGGTACAAATTTATACTTCCAAAGAATTTCCGCTATTGATGATGAAAGAAATGACCAACAATCGAGGATGCATTGACAACTAATCCCATGATCGATTATACTACTAAACCAAAGCCCATGTGGAACTAAACACACCAACTCTGAAACTGACTGGCTGATCAGCAATTGCCCAACCTAAACTACAGATACCAATCTATACAACAAGCTAACAAATCCTTCAACAATCGATACTCATCCTGGATGAACCAAATGTCTCTTGACCTATTCCTATGAAACCATAAATCGAACAGATTGTTGATCCTCTAAGCAAAATATCCAAATCTCCCCCACTTAGAGTTCGAACAACCTACAAATGACATTACAAAAAGACTAAAACTCAAACCGGCTCACCCATATGCATAGCATCTCTGGCCCTTGGGATATACAACAAAAAACAAGATGATCTTCCATATTAAGACCAAGCAAACCCAAAGAGATTCTGAATCTCAGATGGAGACCTCGGGATTTCCCATCATAACCACCGATAATATCACAAATCCTATACAGATGCACAAGCAATAATTATGACAGTCCACTCATGGCACCGATTCTCTATCTAGAAACAATGGGTTATCAAATACCTCATCCACAAATCCCCAACCATCAATTCATCACGAGATTCATTCATATATATATATATATATATATATATATATATATATATATATATATATATATATATATATATATATATAGGTAGGTTCAAATGTGGATAAACAAATATTGTGTGCATGTAGGAATTAATTTGGTTCAAGTATTATTTAATTTTAATAAATAATTAATTAAATCATCTACCCTTTAATTTAGGCAAATTATTTTATTTAAAACCCTACTCCCTATTTCATCTACACCCACAAAATCGCCTCCTGCTACCATAGAAGATGTCAAGATCATCGGCACAAAATCGCCTCCCGCTTCCATCGAAGACAGGGCTCGTTCAATCGACACCTACCTCCTAAACCGCCCTACGCCAACGCCGCGTATCTCCAACCCGTTGATCGAGTCCTTCCTTCCGCTTACTTCTCCTCCGATCTGATTAATTTCACAGTTTTCGGAATTTCAATGTGAAAATATATTCGTTTCACAAAGGTAATCTCTCACTCAAATCAATTTCTAATTGCAGGTTTAAGTTTCTTGTTTCTTGTTTCTTTTTCTGAATTGTCTAATAGCAAAACAATCTTGGTTATTCCTTTTCTATGATTCTGATTTCTTCCCTTCGTTCACATCTTTACATAATTTTGAGTTTTGGTGTCCTTAATTTTTTCTTAAATGTACCAGTTGAGTTGATTCTTATATGCGTACACCTAATTCTTATGCATAGCAATTTCTATAGAATGATGTTTTTATGTGGATTTGTTTGTCTGTATATATATATATATACATAATGGTGTTTCTAAGTGTGTAGCTTCTAGTAATTGTGAAGTTTAAGTTTTTCTTAATTCAGCCTTTAAACTTAATTTCTAAACCACACGTTTTCTTGTTATTTCTATAATCTTATTCACATGCTTATTTCTGTTTTTTAATACATGTATTTGTTTACTCGTTAGTTGAAGATCTAAAGTCAAAGGAAATAAATTCCCTCCTAGGAAGAATGATAATGAAGATTCCTTTATGAATGACATTGTATTCTTATAGAATGAAGATTTTTTCAAGAATGACTTACTATAAAGCTTGTATTCTTATAGAACGTGGCAAAAATTCAAAAAATGACATTGTATTTTTATAGAATGTAACAGTAAAAATTGTTTTTTTGTTTATTTTTGGACCTTAGATTCTTCAATGATATTAATAATAGATGATTATTCATTAAGAATGTTGTTATTCTTCAACTCATGGTTCAAAAATTTGTTATTCTTCAAAATGTTCATTTAATATGAGTATGTATTCTTTCAAAATTTGTATTCAATCAGAATATGTATTCTATTAGAATATGTATTTTAAACTCTTGGTCCACATTCATTCCTACATCCACACAATACTTACCATCCATATTATAACCTAGCCACACACACACACACACACACATATATATATATATATATATATATATATATATATACAAAATGCATCACTCTCATAATCAGGATAAATTAAAGACAACAAAAGTTGTCGCTCCCGATTCCCTTCCCTGATCACCTGAAACCATCAACCAGCACCTGACCTTCTTATATCTAAGGAAGTAGACCCTTGGTATCATTATAAGGCATCCATACCACACCAATCCTCCTATGCCTTCCTATGTTGCCATATTGTCGCCAAAAACCACAGCCAACTAGACCCATGTTGGGTTTACATCCCAACTCTAAAAGTCACATGCCTTCTCACTCCTTCCTCCGAACTCGAAAAACTAGAAGGACATAACTCTCGCCATAGCTAGTGACATTCTATTCCATCTGCCAAGAACTCATCCTCTAGCCAAAATCCTCGATCTGATCACGACAATTGCTTCCTTATTGAGTCCTGCGAATTAATTGGCACTACTTGAGCAAGGCTCTCGAGACCTCAAAATCATCTAATTCACCTATGTCTGCACCATTTGAACCCAAACTAACATGGTCACTCAAGCCCAAACAATCACCAGCCTCATCCTTATCTAGAACAACCATAACCAACAGATTGTCAGATATAGTAACACTGTCACAAATCATGGTATCATCAAACTCCTTAGAATCCTCATGATTTCTCTCGATTCGAGTATGGATCTTATGCTTCCAGTAGTACAGGCCTAATAGTACCTTCCACACTTTTCCATACTTTCCTCAAGAATCATCCCGAGTCCTCTAAGTTATCTACCCATAATAATACTCCCACTTCCCGCTAAACAGCGTAGCAACCACACTAAATCACTTCCTAGGCTCTCCTAGGATGCCCCACCTCCCATGTCATCAGCTGCTGAAGAGCCCCTATTAATGTCAGCGAACCACTTCATTAATACAATTACATGCAACAAAAATTAAATAATCTTTCGACTAAAAGACTCAACCCTACAACAGTTAGACTCAGACAAGAGCTGCACAATAGAACCAAATCATTCACTCTAAGATTATTTAACCTTCGTAGCATGTATTTTAATATACTCATTTGATAGTTAACTCACGTCACTATGATTCCCACAAAGCACAAAGCAAGCAACATTCGAGCAGTGGAGTCACCTGGCACTAAGACACAATAAAATTAGGAAGATCCTCATACAAAATGTAACATCCCGTTTCAAATAGAATAATTAAATAATTAGTGGGGTGTTGGTTTCGGGAAGCCAAATGGCAAGAACTGAATCTCCAGGGGTTAAAGTGTAATTTTGGGACTTAATTCGTAAAGATTTTCATAAGTCAAAGGGTGTTTAGTATCTTTTGGATTGATCATGAAAGGATTTATGGGAGCAGGGGTTAAAAAGTAAATTATGGACCTAAGATGAAAGGATTTTGGAAAGGCGGGGTCTAATTGGTAAATTTGGGATTTGTTTTGAAAAGAATTCGTCATGGAGGGGCCATTTTGTAACTTTTGGGCTTGGATTGAAATAAAAAGGGAAAGGAAGGGCCGATAGTGTTATTATGGGAATAAAGCTTTAAGGGAGTCGGGTATATAAACCCGCTACCCTCTCAAACCCTAACCCTAGTATGTTCCATCCGTCACCTCTCCCCCTTATGCCTCCCATCGTCTGCCGTCACCTTCTCCTCTACAGTTTCCGGTGCCGCACCACCTTGTGACTCCCCAACCGCCACCTCCCTTCATCTCGTTTTTTCGATCAGCGAACGGCCAAGAATGACCGCAGGACTGCCGCCACCCTTATACCCCCCTCTCCAGCCGTCGTCGCTGGCCACTGTCGGGAAGGAAGAACCACTTGGGTGTTGGTCGTTGTTACTGCTCTCGGCGACGAATCTCCTCTCCTATCTTCTCCTCTCTGTTCTGTGTTGCTGCTACGCCGCCACTGCCGCTCCAGCCGTTGTTCCGATGTCACCATGTCGTTCAAGCGCCACCTGCCACCGCGAGAGTGACTATGCATTGGGTGGGTGATACCGTGTTATGTGTGTGTGTGTCTCCGTATCCGTGTGTGCTGTTGTTGCTAATTGGTGCATGTCGTGTGGGCATTTCTGTGGGCCGGAAAACCCGAGAAAACCCACCACGGCTGCCAACCGTGGTGGCTGACGCCGCTAGTTCTTTTCTGCCACCCTTAACCACCGTGTATGAGTGGCTGTGAATGTGATTCAGTGTTTGTATGCGTGTGTTTCACTTGTGAGGGATGTAAGATCGTTACTTGGCCAGAGATTTGAAGAAAAACCCTGCTGCCACCACCGTGAGGTGGTGGCTGCCACCATGAACCACCACCGGGCACCACAAGGGCGGCGGTGTGTATGTGTTATTTTATGAGGGTGTGTGTGTTATTTCGATATTATTGTAAATTGTATTGTAATCGGTATAAGAATAATAAAAAGGAAACTCAAAACCACCACCGTGAGGTGGTGGCTGCCGCCTCCTGCCGCCACCGGCCGCCGTGTCGGGTACCGATGTGCTTTGCCTTGTTGTGTTTGATTCGTTCGGGATGCTTGAAACCCTAATGGTCCTAGTGAAACCCTAATGGGCCTAATAAACCTTAATTGATCAAAGGACCTAGCTATTGGGCCTATTGGGCTAAGATGGGGTTGGAAACCCTAATTAGGGTTTAGAAAACCCTAATATTGGATTTATGGGCTTGGACTTATCGGGACCCAAATTTGGGCCATTGGAATGGAACTGTGTATTAAGCCCAATCACACCATATGATTTATTTAGAAGAGTGATGGACTTAATGAATTAAGTCCTTAATGGGTTAAGTGAGAAACAATTAACCCTAATTGTCATTTTATGTGAAACCCTAATTTTGGGATTGATCGGGACCGCACGAGAATTAATTATTAAACCTAAAATAATCATTGGCAAGTTAACCTAAGGCAATATTGGACTTAATGGATTAAGTCCTTAATGGGTTAAATCGTCATTTCATGTGGGAACCCTAATTTGACTTGGTCCTTGAGTTATGTCTTCCTATTGGGCCTTGGTGGTTGGACTATTGATGGGCTATCCAAGAACAAGTAAATAGACCAAAATAATTGGATGAGTTTTAGGGTAAGGCCCATGTGAAGGACTTGGGCCTAATTTGGAAAATTAGGCCATAGATGGGCCATAGTTTGGGCCTTTATGATTATGAAATATTGGGCCATTAGAAATGCCAAATGTTTGGACTGGACTAAATGGTTGGGCCTTTGAATAAGGCCATGTAAGGGCTTGGAACCAATTTGGAAAATTGGGCCATATGTTGGGCTTTGAGCCATAGTTGGACTTTTGGGCATTTGGAGTGTGAGTTGGACCTTAGGCTTGGAACCCAATTATTAATTGGGTGTTGTTTGATGTTGGCAGTTCGGGAATCTGTCAACCAGCAGCTGGAGCTTCATCCGCATGACTTCAACAGTGCCATGTGAGTTATGCTCACTTTATCAACAGGGTCTAAAGCACTAAGGCCGGCCCTTTATGGATTTGTATCCGGATTATTACATGATATGTTTATTGTTTTGCATCCTGGTAGTTAGGATGGTGATATGCTTATGCTTAGTGACCTGGTTTGGTCGGTAACCTGGTTATATGATGATGCTATGTTAGTGACCTGGTTTGGTCGGTATCCTGGTTATAGGATTATGCTATGTTAGTGACCTGGGTAGGTCGGTGTCCTGGTTATAGGATGTTGTTATGCTATTTGATCTGCTAGATCGGTTTGACTGTTATTATGATAGCGTATGATATGTATGTGCACATGTTTGTTTGATTGGGGGTTGGGTTGAGGCGGTCCTGCATTGTGCTGAAGGCCAACATACCCAGGGCGGACTGGATAGACTACAAACCCAAAAGGGTATGGTAGTCAGACCGAAGGCCCAACGAGCGGTCCAGATAGGCTGAAGGCTCATTATGCATGATGTTCTGGATTAGTTATATGATATGGTTATATTTGTATGGCGTTGGTATTTTGGGGGAACTCACTAAGCTTTGTGCTTACGGTTTCAGTTTATTGTTTCAGGTGCTTCAGATGTCTTGGCAGGGCGAAGGCGTGATCGTACACATCCCCGTGTTTTGGACTTATGGTTTCTGGGATACTCTGATATTAAACTATTTTGAAACATTTTGTAACAATTAATGGTTTATGGATCTTTGAAAAGGTTTTAAATTGACTTGATTTTTTTATGGTTGTTACACAAAATTCCTGACCTCTAGCCTAAGCATCTTGGATACACATTCATCTTGTCCTCACTCTCTCAAGAGTGGCTAATCATTCCTCATGCTGATCTTCTATGAATTGCTCCCACTCATGAAACTTCCACCAACCCTGCAACCACTCATGCATGTTAATCATACATAACGCTAGATCTCATAGACAATCAAATACTTGACTCTACCCTAAGCCCTTTATCAGACAAGAACATGAAATAAAGCTAAATAAAACATTCTCAGGTTATAGATGTTGGGTTTTGAGCAGTCTAACACTCCTATGGTGTACATGCAACCCAATAAACCTTGGATCTATGTTTTCTCTATTATACATGCAAATATTAACTATTCCAAGGTTTCATCCTAACTAGCATACTATGAAGCACCTATACTACAAAGTTCTAGTTAGATAACATACCTTTTGATGTAGCTTGATGTCTTCAAGCTTTAAGAGCTTAGCCCCAATAGTGTGGAAGCCTCAAATGGAATCACAAATCACCAAAACACCTTGGAAGAACTTGAGAGAATATGTATGCACACTAAAATCGGCCCACTCTTATTTTCACACACTTGTGCCAATTTTGTGAGCCAAGGACCCATTTATATATTATGGAGGATTAGGGTTACATCCATGTAAACCCTAATACCCATGACCTTTCATTTACATAGGATCCATGGGTTAAAAGCTCCATGGACCATCCATGAAAGCTTAGCCCAACCTAAATGAACTTGGCCCATTCCATATATATATAAGAGTCTATATTTAATTAGTTCTTTTTTATCACTTAATTAATTCTAAATTAATTCTTGATCAATACTAATTAAATAATATGATTCCATATTAATATATTAGAACTTATAATATATTAATATAAATCATAAATATACTATTCTCAAAAGACTATCCATATAAATTGTGTCGGTGAAGTGCAACCCAAATGGACCATGCCGGGTCGGGTCAAGTACATACCAAATATAGTTATGGACTTAGACATTAATCCAACAGTCTCCCACTTGGATAAGTCTAAAACTATTATTGAGTATGACTTCAAAACCTAACTGGCAATCGTAGCTCTTAAAGCCGCTGTCGAACTTTGACCTTGTCAATGACTTGTCCATTAGATAAGGGATCATATATTCCTCCATTCTAGATATCATATGGACTGAGACATGGATTATAATCATTTTCTCTGTCCATTTGTCGTTTTCCGATTTTCGATTTATGATGACTGACTGATTGAACAAATCAAATCAGTCCTGGCTTGGCCAAGCACTCACATGTGTCATCGGTAAATCATCGAGGGGCCCATAGATATCACTTTTATCCCGAAGGTAAAAGGAATGGATAAACTTCGACTCATATGGCTTGTTCTACTACTTGTTGAATCATACACAAAGACACGTTTTATAACATCGAGTTACCAAATGTGTTTTCGTGCAATCAATGTATAACCAACTCATAGTAACAACTCATATCTCTAGGTTTGAAGAATATAAGATATTATCGTCTCATGATCACTCGTGATAAAATCCATGAAGTGATTCAAATGAGCGCGGGTTGAATCCAATACTCAGAACTTATGAGCACTCATGAGTGTTGTAGCACCACTTTGTCCACCAACTTGGACCTCTACAAACCAACCCATGACAATCTTGATTCATATCTACTTCCAACATATGACCGACTGTGGATGGTTTGAATAACTTAATCATTCAGGAAGAGCGACTTAGTTATTCTGGAAGTCAAAACATGCGAAGTGAAACACAAGAATAAATGAATCAAATATGGTATCAAACCCTATGAATATAAATAAACACTTTTATTTATCACCATACTGATTACTCATTATTCATTGTTTCGGTTTTATCAACTTTATACTTGAATTAAAAACACTAGTTGTCCCATGCTCCAAGCATGTACACTATGTTTTTCTTAAACAATAGCTTTGCCATACACCAAGTATGCACTCTATGTTTGTCTATGATCCTTACTTTGTGAACTAGATCGATTGAACATAATTTCAATGATTCTCTTTTCACACTCCCAAATCGTTATCGAAAAAATGTAAGAATTCCAAATTCCTATCATTTATCGAAATCTGTTTAGCTTTTAAACTTATATGCACTGACCCTCTTGTAATGAATGTGTACAAAGTCACAAAACTTGTCAACAATCATTACAGGGCATTCCAGTGAAGATCAACTTCATGGAAATTAAGTCTCATATTCAAAGTACATAGCTTTGAACATGCTTCTTGCATTAAGTTTTTCTAATCTTACACAGATAACTTCCACCTATGGAGACAACTCCATATTCCCATTTTGACTACCCCTTCTGAATAAGAGTTGCCTCTTTTCAGATTAGGTCAATATGGTCCTTCCAAAGTTAACACTATACTTCCAACTGTCCTTGAGCAACCAATCTTTGGTAAAGCCTTAGATTGTCCTCGACAATTGCTTAATCACTTTAGTCATATCCAATTCTAGATATTTTCCTCTTAATGCCCCCGGGCATTTGGAAAATTTAGAAATGATGAATATTATAGCACATGCAATCGTTCCTGTACCCAAAGCAAATGGGACACGATTCATGATGTCTCACATAAAGACATGATTCTAGACCAGTCTTTTGCTACAATATTTTTTATTTGCCATGTTCTCAAGATTTGACTATGAACAGGGATGCCGTAATCATAATCGAATTTTGAGAACGCAATATATAGAATTTCCTTAAGTTGAACCAATCCAACATGAAATTCATATATATATATATATATATATATATATATATATATATATATATATATATATATATATATTCTTGACTAAAGATGATTAAAATCTCAATCTAAGCTTAAAATCTCACTCTAAGCCTTTTAGAATTGACATGAAGTATAATATCCTCTCCCTTAATTATAGCAAAACAACATTTTCAACCCCTGCAACCTCACGAATTGAAACTTTTGTTTTCTATAATTAACATTGCTAACTTGCAATACTTATCATAATTATCATGCTCCCACTAACATGATGATTATTAGCATAACACTCATGCTCCCACTAGCTTTGACATGTATCCAGAAAACAGTTGGACTTCTAGAAGTCAATACTTTATTGACTTTCTTACCAAAGTTCAGATTTCTGATACTAGATTGCTTTGATAAGACTTTATCAAAATCATAAACCTTATTTTAGACAGCTCACAGGTGTGTCTAAACAATTTCAGAACTATGAAAAGGGATGCCGTAATCATAGTCTCAATTGTTTAGATTTTTGCCATTTCTCATAAGTCCATGTTAGTGTGCCGGATAACCATGCACGCTCCACTTAACGACTTTGAGAATGCAAAGATTACAATTGCTATCTTACTTAAAATCTACTTGGTGGAAGTGTTTCCTCACCATCATTTTCATGAATCGGAGAGAAACCTTATGAACCTTAGATTTTATGGTGTATGTGTTCTTATCCACGTGAATTTGTCAAAACCATAATCACAAGACTAGGTTAGTGACAAATCCTAACTCATATGGATTGAACTTGTACAATCTTAACCTCTTGCCACCTGGCAGCACAAGGGCCTGCCATTGCTTCCAAGTAGTTATGCAAACAATTGAGAACATGTAGAACTCAAATGTTATAGCCAACTTAAATGGAATGGGCACAGAAATGTCAACACGATAGGTTATAAACCTCTAGTTGTGTGCTAGTGATGAAATACAAGTTTTATTCTTGATTAGTTCTTGAAATCATTTCAGGATCTTTTAGACTCCCACTGTCTTCTTGACCAATAAGACTTTCTTGCCAAATATTCAAGAAGTAGTGTGGATTCTTAATCAAGACAAACACTTCACACAATTGGCCTTAGTTGGTCTTTGTTTTATCCAAAACATCACAACTTACCAATTTCAAATGTACAAGAGTAGAAAACTTTTACTCTTACATTTGACAAGTGTTATAAACCTTCTTTAAGATGTGTCACTAAAATTACAATCTTGGAGTATGTCTCTAAGATTTGTTTTGGAACGAAGTATGACTCATCTTCTTGATTTGACCACTTCAACAATTCATGACTTCTCTTCTTAGCTATCAGAATGCACTTAGAGGATGAATTGTGATATGGTCTCATAATCTTTAAGATGACCATTAAACATGATACTAAAGTACTCTCCCATCTTTTCAGATTTGAGAAACGTTTATCCTTCTGCCTAATTTGATTCTTGTTATTCGTTCTGCTATACATTGGAACTTTTCCAATGTCTCAGACTTATACTTAAGCTTGTAAGTATAACCATATTTACTAAAATTTAGTAAATCATGACGAGTAGTCTTATCGATCTTTTGTGGTGGACTCTGATCAGTGCACAAGGATGTGTACTTGATCCCTTAGTCCTTCACTTGACTCGCATATACATGTGAACAAGGAACTAGTCTTAAATTTTTCCAAAAATGAAACTTCTCATTCATCATACTATACAACTTGCATGATTCCAAGTTTCGGTCCAATTGAAACTTGGGTGATGAGAATCTTTCCTTACTTGGTAAATTTAGACACTACCACAAATGAAAGAATCAAATTCATTTTTCCAATGTTGCTAGAAACATACAAACATCAAGTTTTCATAAATGCCATTGCAAGGAGATATAAAATAAAGTAAAACTTTTATTTATTTATAAAAATACGGAAAAACTTTTCCTTATAATGCAACTTGAAATGAAGACTATGCTATTACATGTTTCCTAGCAATCTATCATAACTCCTAAGAAGTAGCTCAAGAATCTGATCTTCAACCAAGCGATAGAAATCCATATTCGCGATCAGATTCAACATACTCTTTTCTTTAAGTTTCCTTCCCTTTGCTTGATCCTACTAAATATCAAAATGCAACCGAGTCACATTTTGTATTAAGAATCATCAACTGGTAACTTAATAGAGTTAGATAGTGGACCTACCTGAAGCAGAGTCAAACTGTTGATTCTTCTTTCTTTCAGGTAGCTTGGGCAGCTTCGCTTCCAATGCCCCTTTTCTTCACACTGAAAACATATAGACTCTTTGGGAATGGTACAAAAGGCTATTCCAGACTTAGACTTTCACTTTACCTTTCGGTCAACCGGGTTGACCAAGGCCGAGCCCTTTCCATTGGGAGGAGAAAGCTTTTCTGGACTTCCAATGTTACCATTGTCCATGTCCATGGAAATTTGAGAAATAGACCTTCCATCCATATTTGCTTGACTATTGCACCAAATCATTTCTGATTCAGCAACAATAAGAAAATAAGAAAGATCCATTAGGGTCATGTCGTGATCTGTCACATAGTAGTCTTTCTATATGACTCAGGAAGTGACTGAAACACCCAGTCAATAGCCAACTTCCTTGGGACAACGACACCCAACATTCTCAACCTGTCACTGTGTGACTTCAGTCCTAAGACATGAGTGCACACAGGACTTCCAATTTGATGTTTTATTGTGAGTAGGGATTGAGTGATCTTGAACTTTTCAAGTCTTTAAGCTTGTGGGTCAGAGAGAATAATTGGAGGAGGTGTAGGAAGAGAAGTATGACTTCCATGAGCCAAACTCGGGAAGTCATATTCATTAGGAAAGCTTGGTTTGGGAAGATCATTATTGTCTAAACCAGACATCAACAATGGGAGAAATTCACGTAAAGTTGATTTAAGTCCTTAATATAACACCCAATATGATATATTAAGGCTAGGACCCAACAAACTATTTTATAACTTGGAAGAGGGATGCCGTAATCCAAGCTATAAAATATTTGAAGGTAGGTGAATGACGATTCACCAATTTCCACCAAGATAAACGAAATGTATTATTAGGTTTTAATTGGTTTTGAAACTCCTAGATTCTTTTGAGATTCATTGAACTTTTCAATGGCATGTTTCAATCTCGAGTGTGCCCTTCAGGTTTTGTGACTGGGATGCCGAGGATCATAAAACAAGGTGTGAAATAACCATGCAAATATACTTGGTACCCTTAATATTTACCCCTCAATTGATGTGTCGGTTAACCACACACGCTCCAACGATACTATGATAAACATTAAGTTACCATTTGCCTACCTTGTTAAGTCCAGGTTAGTGTGCCGGTTAACCACACACGCTCCACTAACAGCTTAAACAAAGTGCAAAGTGTAATTTCATGGATTAGCACCTTATTCACATTTTCCTAAGTAACTAAGATTGGGAATTTATAAGTGTTTAGTTACTTAGTATTTATCATTATACTTATAATGAAGGGAGAATTATAGTCCTTGTCCTACCTGTTCGGCTAACAACCCTCCACCGGTCAAGGAAGCGGTGAGTGAGAGTGGACACCCATTAAACTGTCATTTTATAGGCAGTAACCTTATACCCCCCTTATAGACCGGCTTCGTGAATGAGGCCTACTAATGGTAAGACGACTTGCTCTTATACATATAATATATTAAACTTTTAATATTATAATAGTATAAAGGTGTATTTTAGACATTTAAAATACTTGGTGGTTTAATCTATTAATTAAACTAGACTTTTAATTTAATTAAACTCAAACCATATATTTATGGATTTAATAATACTCTTTTAATTAAACGCTTTAATTAACTATTAATAAAGTCCATAAGAGTTAATTTGAACTATTCAACAAAACATCATAATTCCAATTATTAAACTCAAAATTAAAACCATTTAATTAATTGTTTAAGTTATGAACCCAAAAGTTTTAGAATTCACTTCTTTTTTTTCATAAAAAACTTGTCTCAAATTCCAAACTTGAGGGCAAGTTTTGTAATTCTTGAAAACCTTTGGATTCCATAACTTATGGAATTAATGGTGTTTTATGATGAAACTTTCCATGTTCCATAACTTAAGAACAAGTTATGGAATTCTTTAAAACATTAACACCAAATTTTGTAACTCCATAAAAACTTTTAATCAAATTTTTTTTTAAAAAAAAACTTTCATATCCATAACTTATGGAAGTTTCAAAAACCCTTAAGATCACAACTTTAAAAAAAACTTTTGAGCTCCAAAATTTTATGACAAAATTTGTAACTCCTTAAAACATTTAGATCAAACTTTTAAAACTAATAAAATAATCATATCATTTTATCTTTTACTAAATTTGACCTAATTCAACTCATATAACAAATGATTCAAATTTTACAAATAATTAGTTTTTCACAAAACAAGTAATTATCTTAAAATTTGACAAACGTCATGCTTTTTTTTTTCTTTTTTTTTTTCAACTTGAAAATAAAACATTTGCATCAATATAACAGAAAACATAACATGGCTCTGATACCACTGTTGGGTTTTGAGCATTCTAACACTCCTATGGTGTACATGCAACCCTATAAACCTTGGATCTATGTTTTCTCTATTATACATGCAAATATTAACTATTCCAAGGTTTCATCCTAACTAGCATATTATGAAGCACCTATACTACAAAGTTCTAGTTAGATGACATACCTTTTGATGTAGCTTGATGTCTTCAAGCTTTAAGAGCTTAGCCCCAATAGTGTGGAAGCCTCAAATGGATCACAAATCACCAAAACACCTTGGAAGAACTTGAGAGAATATGTATGCACACTAAAATCGGCCTACTCTTATTTTCACACACTTGTGCCAATTTTGTGAGCCAAGGACCCCTTTATATATTATGGAGGATTAGGGTTACATCTATGTAAACCCTAATACCCATGACCTTTCATTTACATAGGATCCATGGGTTAAAAGCTCCATGGACCATCCATGAAAGCTTAGCCCAACCTAAATGAACTTGGCCCATTCCATATATATATATATATATATAAGAGTCCATATTTAATTAGTTCTTTTTGATCACTTAATTAATTCTAAATTAATTCTTGATCAATACTAATTAAATAATATGATTCCATAGTAATATATTAGAACTTATAATATATTAATATAAATCATAAATATACTATTCTCAAAAGACTATCCATATAAATTGTGCCGGCGAAGTGCAACCCAAATGGACCATGCCGGGTCGGGTCAAGTACATACCAAATATAGTTATGGACTTAGACATTAATCCAACAATAGAATCTTTGTTATGTACAACTATGATGCACACACTAAGCAACTACAATAATGATGTCAATTTCATCTAGCATATATGAAGTCTACCTAGGCTATCAAGCATCATACATCAGGAAATTATATCATGCAATTCCTGAAGATCCTTCGCCTATGACTAGCATGCAGTTCTATCATAATCATTATAAACAAGTAATAGTGTGGGTAACTTGGGGTATACTTTCTGCTCCGGCTGATCGTACACATCACATCCTTCACTGGTTACCTTTGAATTTTTTTTTTAAAACAACATTTGAGAACTATTTTGAATTTTTTTTACAGATCCTTAGTTTGAGTTTGGATTCACATGAATGCTCATCCAATTATCTCAAACCAGGGCTCTGATACCAACTTGTAACATCCCCAAAATCACGATAAAATTTTCATTTTTAAATTAAGAGAAACCATTGTTTTCAAACAAAACCCATATCAAAATCAAGTATCAAATACAAATATCCCCACGATCAATGTATCATAAATCTCTAAAACATAACATAGAAGGATGTGTACGATCACGTCTTCGTCTTGCCCGATCATCTGAAGTACCATGAAACATAAACTTAAATCGTAAGCCAAAGCTTAGTGAGTTCCTCTAAAGTACCACACACAACCATACAAAGAACAACATGCATACATGTGCCTTTAGCTTGACTGGACCGCTGCACCGGGCCTACAGATTATCTGGACCACTTTTAGAGCCTTCAGCATGACTGGAACGCCACGTCAAGCCTACAACCTATCTGGACTGCTCTTCGGGACTTCAGCCTGTTTGGACCGCCTCGCAGGCCTTCAACTAATCTGGACCTCCCTGGGTATCTTGGACTTCAGCATAAAGCAGGACCACCTCAACCCAACCGACCATAACACATCAACATATACCATAACAATCAATAGCCAGTAAATACATGTAGTCCTATAGATCTACCAGTCTAAAGCATATCCAACAATACAGGTAATCATAAAGATCTACTAGTCTAACGCGTATCAGTAATCATCAGGTAATCATACAGATCTACCATATATTCAACATAACATCAATCAATATACTAGGATATCAAATCCAGTGGGTCGAGGTACCTTCGACCCATAAGTACAGTGAGGAAAACTCACCTCTCAGTTTGAAACGATCGCTGAACAGGACACTGCTTCGACTATCAGCTCTAGCGGTCACCTATTGATTGGAACATGACCAAACTTAAGATATAATCAAAATACCCTTAGGTCAAAGTTCGTCAAACCCTGGTCAAAGTCAAAAAAGTCAACCGAGTCAACTTAGCTGAGTATGCTGGGCATACTCACCTTGTATGCGGGGGGGGGGGGGGGGGGGTACTCGAGTTTGACCAGGATCGGGGTGCTTACTGCGTACGCGCAACATACCATTTGGTATGCCCAGCATACGCGATTGTCGTCCATCCCTTTTATTAAGAGCTTAATCCTTTAAGATCTTTCGTTTAAATCCCAGATCTAGTCCTCAAATGTCGTGCTTAACCATAAAGTTTCCAGCTTTATGGTCGTGCATGGCTATTAAATGCTCAATACCAAAAACCCTAACTTCTTAACTCATTAAGATATCCTGACTTTTGCATTGAAGGGAACTAATGACCAAGACCACATTTTTACGCTTCTAAACCCTCTAAACGTCTGAAAGGACAACTTATATGAATTAGAGTAACCCATACTCATAATACCAAACTAATGGGACCAAAAGAACACAGATTCATGACCAAACAAGATCTATGCATAGTTTCATCGAGTTCAAAGCTTTTTACCTTCAAAGGGTGCCAAATGATGATGTAGTTCTGGATCCAAAGTGGTCCACTCTTCTAAGATGGTCTCTTTTTCTTTCTTCCTCCTTCAAGTTCACCAAAAACACACACAAATCTCAAAAATGCTTTCAAATGGATTAGGGTTCGCAAAGGTGTCGAAATGGGGTTTGAGGCTGATGAAAGAAAGAAGCCTTGAGAGTTAATGATGTTTAAATAGGGTCCAAACCCTAAAAATTAGGGTTTGGAATTTTGCCACGTACACCATGTGTACGCAATGTAAGACCAACGTACGCACCCTTTGCCCAAAAATTACAAAAATGCCATTGAGACTAAAATGCAAACAATTCTCATACTAAGGGCATAAATGAAAATCGAGATGTTACTATATATATATATATATATATATATATATATATATATATATATATATATATATATATATATATATATATATAATGAGAGTTGACTTATGAATTGAACCACCAATTGAGCCGGTTATTGTTCATTGGTTTATGCTAAAATAAAATCAACCTTCTAGACACCTCATCTCTTCCTTATTCTCTTCATTCTCTATGGAATCTTTACCTCATCGTCGGCAATCATTGTAAATAAAATCAAAATGTAGAAATGAATATTTTCTTTGTTACATAAAGAGGACAAGATAATTACCCAAATTCAAATATAATTGCAAGTCGCTTTATTGTTTAAAAAAGAAAAAATCAAATGATATCAAAATATAAATATATTTTTATATAAGGACTTTAATGTAAGAAAAATTAGGACTTAAATGGTAAATGTTGTCAAAATGTAAGAACATTTCCCAAATAAATATAGTTGAAAGAGGGAAATTGGGCATAAAATCGAAATCCACACTTAACCAACGACGACGAAGAGTGCAGAGCTGCAAAATCTTCTCGTCCTCCGGATCACCTATTCATTGCATTCCGCGAGGTAATCCTGTAATTTTCAACTGTGGTTCGTGTATGTTATAAAACCTAATCGATGCAGCATCTTCTGCGATTTTCTAGATCATGTCGTTTGGTGTTTTGGTTCGGTAAAGTTATTAATTTCGACGTTGATCGTCTTCTATTTGACCGAATGGGCAGTATGATATGCGATCTCGCCGAACTTTTTACTTAATTTTGTATCTCATTGGCTTACAGTAAAAGATCTTGCGAAATACCTTCAATTTTTGGAAATATACAGTTGGATTATATAATAAGTTTTTTAGATCTATGGGATTTTTTTACTGGATAAAATCCATAGGTGAATGATCCTCACGGCGTACTAGTCAATTTCCCATTGCAATTCAAGCAAAATAGCTTTGATGTGTCAACCAGTGTGCCAAATTCTATATGCTTTTCTTGTAAATCTCTAACAAATATATATGTCTTTTTGTTGCTCCAAATAAAGTTCAATTTGATCGAATTTTACTTTTCACAAATGGTTTAACATTGATGTTAATTTCCAAGTTGAAAGTAGCCTGTTAGACCTTAAAACACAAATTTCACCTCTTTAGGGAATAAAGAGGCGTCTTATTTTTGGCATCACTACTGAGATATGAATTTGTGAATCCGAACCAACAAGCTTGTGTCATGAATCATGATTCATGAAGTATATACATGTTGTTAGAGATGAAATTGATTTGTTGTATAGTTTTGACTCCTACCTTGTCTTTGATTTTGATCTTCTTTATGGAGTATATACATTTTCCATGAAATGTTAATACACATTCTCCCTTTTGTTTTCCAGATGCTGATATGCAGAGTTTGAATTAAGAAAAGGAAGAGTCCCATTTCTCCTTTTTTAAGGTGGAGAAGATCTAAACACTGAGATATAACAGGAATCATAAGAGATGTTTTCCCTGTTTTATGGACTTTGGAAATATCTTGTCAGCAAGACTGAGTTTCATGTACTGATTCTTGGAATCGACAAGGCTGGAAAAACAGTAATTTTTCACTATTCTTTCATTGATTACATACTTTAAAGAAAGTTATGCATTTAACATGTCTATTTACAATTTACAAATGATTAATACTTCATGTGTAGACATTACTGGAGAAATTGAAGACACAATATTCAAGTTTAGAAGGCCTTCCCCCTGATCGAATTGTTCCTACTGTTGGGCTCAATATTGGTCGAATAGAAACTTCAAATACAAAACTTGTCTTTTGGGACCTTGGAGGTCAGGTATTTACAATATAATCCTTACTCATGATGGAATTTACCAGTTAGGTCCCTTTTATCTCATACCTTAAAACACACAAAGTTTATTATTATTGCAATTCAAAATAATTGCTGTTCTTGTGACTGATGCTTGAGTTTTTATATATTCATAGTCTGGTCTTCGCTCAATTTGGGAGAAATATTATGAAGAGGCACATGCTGTTATCTTTGTAGTTGATGCTTCTTGTCCATCACGTTTTGAAGATTCCAAATCTGCCCTTGGTAAATATTCTTCTTTTGTATTTACCTGTTACCCTTTTGTGGAAAAACTAATGTTTGCTCTTTTTGTAACTTGAAATTTGTCGATGCCAGAAAAGGTGCTTAGGCATGAAGATCTGCAAGGTGCCCCTCTTCTAATACTAGCCAATAAGCAGGTAAATACACAATAAACAAAAATATATTAAATATTAATATTTATAATTTACAAATAAATTTATTTTTAGGATCTTGCTGATGCTGTATCAGCAGAAGAACTTGCTCAGTATTTGGACCTGAAGAAATTAGATGAAAGAGCTTATACATTTGAAGCTGTTTCAGGCTACGATGGGTAAGTAAAGTCAGCAATATTTTTATCTTTTTATTATAATTCAAATAATTTTTTATTTGTAAAATTAGAATAAATGTATTTTGTTTTTAAAATTTTATTGCAGGACTGGAATAACGGAAACTGTGAACTGGCTAGTAGATGTTATGGAAAGAAGTAAGCGGACTGAGATGTTGAGAGTTCGTGCAGGTGTTGCAAACAGCAGTGGTGCTTAGACAAGTTATACTTTTTTTAACTTTAAAATTTATGAAATGATTTATTTTGTGTAAAAAAGAAGTGATAACTTTGTTAGAATAGTGATATTTTGGGGGAAAAAAAAAACTAGAAATGATTTGAATCAAAAAGATAATAGGTTTGAATCTTTAATATTAAAAGTGGAGTTTTGTTTGGGATGGAGACTCTCCATAAACTTGAGTTGGATTGCTTGTTTATATATGAGAAAATGTCACTGTAACATATTAAAGTTATGTTTTTGGCTCGATTGGGTCAATATTTATTTGCACTACTGGTTATTTAAGTTACAAAATACCTCAAGTCATTTTTAACAATTTAAAAGGTTTAGTCGATAACAGATCTGACCTGGCATATGACATGGAAGGGAAGACTGTTAAATGAGGTCATGTCTACTCCACGTCAACTCATGATCTCCATCTACAAAATAGATCAAACCCTTGTTTGGACTACTATCGCTTTCCTTCTTACCAATTTTTGGTGAAGCTTTCAACCCTTATTCCCTCGACTTCACTTCACAAAACAATGTTGTCTTTGTTTTCATCCTCACAAAACTCTCTACTAGAGTTGTATAACTTCTGAGAATCCAACGGGGTGAAGACTCGCTGGTGCTATAAGCATGCAAAGGAACGAACCAATTGGAAATATGAAAATTCAGGGCGGAGATTTTGGAACTACCGCAATAGTTTGGTGATCACAATCTTCCTCCTTTGGTGTTATTCTGCAAGAAATATTAGATATTGTATGTTTTCTTTGTTTCGATAACCCTAACAAAACCCTTGGTGTGTAACATGGATTGAAAGAGATGATCTTGACATTAAAAATACAAACAAAGTTTTAAATAAATCAAAATCATAAAATACATACGTGTACATAGTGTCTAGTATTATTACAATGGTTTTGGTTGATGATTGTGTAATGTGTATAATATGGGTGAATATCGTTTTATAGTGGTTTTGGTTAGTGTCTAGTATTATTACAGTGGTTTTGGTTGATGATTGTGTAATGTGTATAATATGGGTGAATATCGTTTTATAGTAGTTTTGGTTGATGATGGTGTAATGTTATTATTATTATTATTTTACATTGTAGACTACCTTGAGAAAATGTGGGTATTTTCTGTGGAAATATGAGGAGCTAGAGGAAGGGTACTACAAAAGCTTAATCAGGACATTAAAGCAAAAGCTAGGACAGCAAGGAGGACATGTCTGAGTTAGTTGAAGATGTCGAAAACCCTATGGGACCCTGATCCCGCAGGACTCCATTTCTGTGTGGTGGTGTGTTTATAATGCTTTGGGGGTTCAGGGGTGGGTTTTACCCCTCGTTTAGTTTAAGGGCTGAGAGTTGCGCCCTGAATAGCTCGTGAGGCCTCCAAAATAATTACCACAAATCTAACTATTTTATTTAGACAAAATTGCAAAAATGGTCTCTGTGATATGTAAATTATTGGGGTATTTTAGTCTAAATCCTGATTTTTTTGGATTCATGGTCTTTTTGGAGTGGTTTGTATGTGAAAATAGTCAATCTGAAAATTGAAATGACTATAATACCCTTGGTATTTATTTTTCATTTTTCTTTCATTTTTTTTTTAAATTTACTATTTATTTATTTATTTTAACAATTAAAAAAATAATAGAGGACCCACCTCTCTCTCTTACACACCTAGTCGTCCATCGGCACCGAATGTAATTTCAGCCACCGCCACCATCAGTGGCAACCGCTCATCTGCCACTATCCACCATAGCAAAAGCCTAAACTTTCCAAAATCAAGAACCTACACAAGCTTCTCATAACTAAACTTCTGTTGAACATATACTACAACAGCAAGAAGAATTGCAGTTACAGGAATCCCAATATCCCCAAACTTTATATAAAAATCAAGATGCACGTTCACAAATTCATAATCCTCAGAAAAATATGGGTTCGAGATTGGGATTCAAATATAATCATAAACATGAGGAAAAAGTCGAATCACGGTTAACTCGATAAAAACTCAGAGCTTTCGAAACCCAAAACTTGAAAAAACCTTCCTCATCGCCTCCACCGCTATCTATCCTCTTGTCCCCTTCCCCAACGACTTACCCATTAACGCCACCACTCTTTCCATTGTTTCAACCTCTTTCTCAATCAAACCTTCTCTGCATTTACCCCCGACTGGAAAAAGCCAAAATCACAAGAAAAAAACCTACATAAAAAACAGAGAGAATTGAGAAGGGAGATGTGGTGGTCGAAGTGAATGTCAGTAGGGCTGTAGTTGGGTGACGGTTAAAGTTAAACTAAACAACACCGATTTAGGTTCTCATTGCGTTTCTGGATGAACCCGATTTGGGGTTTTTTTTACCCAATTCAAAACAGAAAGAAATGAGAAGTGAGATGTGGTGGTGGCCGGCAATCTCTTAACAGGAGGTGTAAATGGTGGTAGATAAACTTCCAATAGCAGTTTTTGATTGCATTCTTGGCTCTCAATCTTTACTTGAGCAACAAACAGTCAAGTAGTAGAGAAAAAAATTTGGGCCTTCAACAATTTTGTGAGAAGATGGTGGTCACATGTTGTTTTTGTGATGAACAGGAGGTGTAAATAGTTTGGCTTCAAAGTTGATGATCAGTGATGTAAATGGTTTGGCTTCAAAGTTGATGATCAGTGATGTTGATTTTATGATGATCAGTGATGTTGATTTTATGTAGATGGAGATGGGTTTGTTATACGCATCGTCTTCAATATGTGTGTGTGAGACTTATGTGTAAGTTTAAGTTGTGTGTCTTTTGTACAGAGAGAGAGATTGGGGTTGGGGGGGGGGGGGGGGGGGGGTTAATTGTTAAAATAAATAAATAAATATTAAATTTTAAAAAAAATAAAAGAAAAATAAAAAATAAATACCCAATGGTATTATAGTCATTTCAATTTTCAGAGAGACTATCACATACAAACCACTCCAAAAAGACCATAAATCCAAAAAACTCGGGGTTTGAACTAAAACCTCAAAAATTTACATACCACAAGGATCATTTTTGCAATTTTGTCTTTTATTTATAAAAATAAGGGTTTTTGTCATAGAGACCCTACTAACTTTTACAGTTGGTTTTAAAAGCCCATTATTATTTGATTTGGCCTTTATAGACCCCCAAATTCGAAATTTACCTGTCACTTTTACCACTAACATAAATATTTGACCTACTACTGGTTATAATGAATTGATAGTGTATAGGTGGACAATGTTGTCCACGTAGATTCACAGCTGGCAGCTGACGAATCAGCTTCATTAAGAAGCTAGTATGCATCCCCTAAAGGAAGACAACATCTACAAGATCGTATCCCATTTTTAACATATCTTTGTCTGCTCTCGAACCCTTAAGAAGCGATTCATCTTCATCTTCGATGACATACTCAGCCGGATCAAGCTCTACGAACGACACTGTTGTAGCTACTAGGAATCGTGATAACAACTTTTGTAATTGTCGTCATCCTCCAAAGGTCACCGTAGAAAGGATGTCGATGTTTGATAAGAATCCAGCTCGCAGATTTCGCAACTGTGTTGACTCTTTGGTAAGCATCTTCTTCTTTAGGGTTTGTTGCCTACAATGTGGAGTTATGGGTTATGAAATCTTGTGCGATAATGTCGAGGTTAGGGTTTATTGTTGTTGATACAATCGATAGTGGAAATGGGGGTGTTTTGGTTTGTGTAACTAGGTATGTATTTTTTGTAGGTGGAGATGGTGGCTGAGAAGTGTAAATACTTCAAGTGGATCGATGGTGAGCTGACACCACACTACAAGCATGCCTTTAACAATCTCAAGTATGAGTTGCAACTTATGAAAGACACCAGTTACACTGGCAGACTGGAGAGAAGGGTAGCTATGTTGAAGAACCTGAATGCTGAAATCATTGTTGCTAAAGACATTATAGATGGTGAATTTGCCATGACAGTTGAAGATAACAAACAGTTGAGTGGTGAATTTGAAGTTCAGGATTGCTATGATGGTGCTTGTGCTTCTTTTTGGTGTGTTGCTGATGCAGAAATCAAATGTGTTGGGATAGGGATGGTATTGTGATGGGGGATTTTTGGTAGTTTTTGGTGGTTTAGATGCTCTCCCTTTATGTAAACATTGTTTGGGAATAGGGATAGAAGACAACTGACTTTTGGTGGTTTGGATAGTTGTTGGTATTTGTAGGGATGTAAATTCCCATGTATTTTAACATACTTTTGCATGCCCACGTGCTTTTGTATTTAATGGAAACAAGCATCTTTCTGGTACTATACTTTTCATGCAGTGCATTACCTTTTACATATTCCAATTCACATGTGCACACCAGACAAACATAAAAGGTACCCTTGGTTAAAGTGGACCACATAAAAAAATGAACATAAAGGATCCACCACATGGCCGGATTTAAAGTGATTGGTAGTTTCGAAAGTACCATGACAATTGAATACTGCTAAGAAAGTACCATGGCATGTGATCTTACAACAATTACCCATAATGACAAAATACATATGCTGCATTCATGTGAAATTGTTAAAGGTTCAAAAGACACAAATATTCCCCATGAAGCAACCAACTTAACCTAGTACATAGAGGTTTAAAACACAACACATGTTCAAAATACACAAATCCCAATCCTAATCTATATCCATTGGATTTGTTGTTGAGCTGCCTTCACCATTCTTTCCACACACTGCTTTTGCAAGTTTGGTCTTCAAAATTCTCTCAGAAGGCTTTCTTGTTCTAACAGCACAACCCACGCCCCTTGAATTAACCTATACTACACAAAATTACCATATTACCCTTCAACTAAGATATTACTTAAAAGTGTATAAAGCATGGTGCAAAACATACCTTTTTTTACGACCATTCACTCCACCGCCTGACATTGGAACATCATGCAGTCCACTACCTTCACCTCCTACACCTCCATGCAGTCCATCACCTTCACCACCTACACCTCCATTCACTCATCATGCACCTCTTTCACCTAAAGAATCTTGTACAAGATCACATGTCAACTATTGCTTTGCTCAAATAACATCATTACAATTTACCTGGTTAGTCTTGCTTTTTTCACTTTGAGCCTAGTTGGCTTATTTGTTGATTTGCAAGTCACCTTGTTATGGCCAGGCATATCACAAGCACTACACACAATGGGTTTACCCTTCTTTGATACGTTGTGCTTCCCCATCCTCTCTGAGACATCTATCTTCCTTTTAACAACAGGTCTTCCAATCATCCTTCTTATTTGGGGAGGTAATGGTGGGGTAAATGATGTCTCTGGCCATATGTTACTACCATTCATAGGCAAGATATTATTCATAATTGTTTTATTGTAATTTGCCCTATAGAATATAGGATCGACAAAAGTCTTAACATCCCTATTAAGAAATAAGATTGTAGCAACTGAATGTGCACACCCATATCCATTCAGTTGTCATAACCTACAATAACATGTTCTGTTGTCAAGATCCACATCATAAGTTTGACCTTCATTTCAAGTCTCAAACTTGTTTAACCCACTTGGGAGCACTTGCCAGTACGTAGCTTCAATCTTTAAACCATTCAGCAACCGCCTAATGGCAGGATTTACCTCATTTGACCATTTTTTGTGTTTCAAGTTATACATCCTCTCCATGATATATAACCTCAGCTCCTCCAAAAAAGTGATAATAGGTTTCCTTCTAGCTTCCACAACTACTGCATTAAAGCTCTCTGAAAGACCATTCTACACTGCAGCACAAGCCCTGCCGACCTCATCAAATGCCCTTGACCAAGTCTTTGGATCCTTTTCCATCAAATAGTTATGGGCTTCTGGGCTTAGTTTTTCCATTTCTTTCATGAACACATTGAAAGACTGTGGTGTTGTTGCATTACAAGCCTTCCAAAAAAGGTTCTCAAATATATCCCCTACAAACATTTTCTTAAAGTTTGCAATAATGTGCCTGACACATTGTCTATGCTCAACACAAGGAAGCACCACCTTAACTGCCTCAATAAGACCCTTGTGTTGGTCAGACATTAATGTGAAACCATTGCTCATACCTAGTTCAAGATCATATTAAAGCAACTCCAAAAACCACATCCAATTTTCTTTATTCTTAACACACACTATTGCCCATGCAACTGGAAAGATGTGGTTGTTAGAATCTCTGCCCACGACACATAGTAACTCCCCAGTGCATACACCCTTAAGGAAACACCCATCTATCCCCAACACCTTTCTACACCCTTCTAACCAACCAGATTTCACATTAGCAAAACACACATAGAACTTATTGAAGTAATTCAAACCATCAGGCATGCATTGGACATCAATTTTTACTCTTGAACCTAGATTAGTTCTTCTAATTTCTTCCCCATAAGACCATAATTTTGCTTAATGCTCAGTTAGGGTCCCTTCAATAAGACTTATTGCATGTGCCTTTTTCCTTCTACATTGAATTAAACTTACCTGTATTCCAAACTTCCTTATGACCTCCAATCTCAATTGTCTAATAGTGATCTTCTATCTGTGCAAAATTTCCTTAGTATAATGTTCTCCTATCCATGAGTATGTGACAATAGAACCCAGTTTGTAGTTTCTAGCACAATTATGTTCAATATTCAATATATCGATTTGAAATAACACCTCCTGACTCATCTACGTAGCCCATAATATGAATGGGCAAGCTCCTTTACAACAACCCACCAACAACCTTTTACTGTCATTCTTCTTGAAACATAGTTGGTATCTATTCGCCACAGATTAGTTACATAACATATTTTTCAGTTGATTTGGACTTTCAAACTTCATCCCTAGAACAGGTACTTGCCCCTTCCATTTCAAATCAGGTTTGAAAATGGAATGGATCTCAACATCTTCTTTTTCAACTTCATTGTCACCAGTATCTCCTTCAGGAGGACATAAATTATTAAGAAAATTATGCCCACTTGTCTTTTTTAAGGGTGTGTTGTTATGGTCAATGACTTCATCTTCAAGACCTACATTGGGATGGGTTCCATCATAGACAATGTTTCCTTCATTTGTAGCTCCACCCTCATCTTCAAGGCCACTTTCATCTTCACTAACAACTAGATTCATGTCATCATCCCACCATTCCTCTATACCATTCCCATTATGATCAACATAAATTGAAATTTCCCCATACTCATACTCGGTATCTATAAATTGGGCATAATCCAAGTCATCTACAATGGGAGGAATCCCTCTAGATTAAGGATTGTTAGGTATGCAATAGTAAAGGTTTTCAAACTCTTCCCATTTATCTCTTTCAAGAAAAGAAAAACAATCCCTTACATCCATACCTTCCCAATCAACGCCAGTAAAGAGGAAGTGACTCCCACCAACATATCCAGAAGGATGTCGCACAAATACACCATTGTAGTGTAGATGGACTCTTAGATAGACAACTTCATTTTCGTTCTCAGCGATGCAAGAGTGTAATAGAACTCAGAGAGTATAATATCTTCGACAACAGCAATGTAATCTAAATAGTGGCTAAGATGGTTAAAACCCCTAGTTCGATATCTTCCTTCCTCTTATAATATACCACATACATACCAGGTAAAGAAAATAAAATTAAACATTTTGATGATTATACACTCTGGAATAACACACCTGCCACTATTTACAGTTGACTACCAAAGTCAAAGGCCACGTCATTTGTTTAACTGGCTAAATTAATTCAAATATCAATAATGGCAAAAGTGATAGGTAAATTTCGAATTTAGGGGTCTATAAAGGCCAAATAAGATAATAACGGGCTTTTAAAGCCAACCGTAAAAGTTAGTAGGGTCTCTATGACAAAAACCCTAAAAATAAATATTAGACTTAGAGTAACCATTATATATTGTATGTTTTGTATTTAATTAACTAGTGTAATATGTAAGCTTAACTGAATTCGGGGGCGGGACGAAAGAGGCTATTTTCACCCCTTTTTGGACCTATTGACATCCCTTGAGTTAGTAAGCCTGAGGAAAAAGGTTATGGAGATGGAGTTTCTCCTTTAAAAGGAAAATGCATAGGTTTAGAAGAAATTGGAGAAGCTTGTGAAGAAATTGGATGATTCCATGCATGAAGCTTTCAGGTTGAAGATTGTCATTGTGTGTATTGTGGTGGGTGTAGGTGTGTTATTTAGGTACTATAAGTTTAATCATTCAAGTTATAGTGTCGGGGGCGGGGTTGTAACAATGTGATTTTTCACCCAAAAGTTTTCTTTTATTTTAATTCATTTTTTATCAGAAAACGTTAGCGGAAGTCTTATAAATACATCATCAATAATAAATTAGAAAATCTTTTAAAAACAACCCATTAAAGTCCAATGTTGTAGAAATCCAACCAAAACAAATGTCAAAACCAAGTTAAAATGAAACATCACATGAAGTCTCAAACTGGTATCATCATCACTAACCAAAGAACTAAAACTACCCAAAGTTCCCAACCTCACCAGGCCATCAATATCAAGTTATTTGTACCAATGTAAAAGCCGCAACAACATGCAATCTCAAGCATATAAGCATGGAAACAAAAAAACACATACACCATGTCAAGTCACGTACTCACATCAATCCATGCAACATACATCGATAATTATTAACATATATGTATATACATTAATTAAGACATACTTTCATCGCAATTATTATTAATTAATTTTCTTCGCTTTAATTACTATTAATGTCCCTCGCTAACTAGGGTCTATTACATTGCTAACACTCTCCAAGAAAAGAACTTGTTTGCTACTAACATGACCTAGAGACCCAATGCACCAAGTAGGGTGCGACTCCCACCCGTAACACTGTCCCTGTGTAACATCCCAAAAATACTAAATAATTTTTTTTTAAGTCAACCAAAACCACCAATCATTCAATTCAAACCATCAAAAGTATGACAATGTGGAAAAATAGTTATCAAAGTACAATCCCAAAATCATAAAATGCTAAACAACGGTGGATGTGATGCAATCATGTCGGGCCCTTCCCTTTTGAACCAAAAGTACTTGGAAAAAATTTAAACATAAACCGTAAGCGCTAAACTTAGTGAGTTCCCCAAAATACCACATACCATACATACACATCATACATATCATCCTAAAGCTGTAACGGGTCTATTTCACCCATGAGTCCCTTCCGACTCCCTCAGTATCTTTCAACCGCTATGAGTCTATTTCACCCCTAAAACTAAGAATACAGTCATACTATGAAGAGTTACAAAGACAACAAACACATACATGCATATCAGTAGGTATCACAAAGACAACTATTATCCTACAACAAAATCTTGTAGGATGGCATTGGTGTCTTCAACCCACAAGTACAGTGAAGAGACTCACCTCAATCTGATGATAAACAAATCTCACACTCGAGCTGCTGCTACCACGACTCATCACACTGAACTTTACAAAAAGCAACCTTTATTAATAATTAGGGTAATAACCCATAACCAATGGTCAAAATCATATTCTATCTTACTAAGGGTAAAAGACCATTTTACCCCTCCCAAACTTGACCTAACTAATCATGGCCTAAAACCCATAATGAACCAAGGCCCAAAAATGGCCCAATAGACTTATGGGAGTACGCCATGCGTACCTCCCCATTACGCCTTGTGTACTAGGCTTCAAAAGAAAGGGAACTCCAGCTAAACCTGTTACGCCTTGCTTACCAAGAGGGTGCACCTGACATACACCTCTGTTGCCCAAAACTCACCATTAATCTCTTAATGCTTAAAGACCATACGCCCAACTCAAAAGATCTTAATCTTGGGAAGGTCTTAACTGATAAAGTCGACAACTTTAAGTTTTTTCATGGCTTAATAGAGCCCAAAACCAAACCCTAGGTCCATAAGTTCACTAAATGACCAACAATTCATGCATGTGTGGACCAGAACCCTCAAGATCCGATTTTTATGACTTAAAAACCTTAGAAATGGCTAGAAATGATGCTCAAAGGTTCTAGAGTAGCTTATGCTCACAATATCTAAAGCCATGGGACCAAAAACACATAAAGATTCACCAACAACCAAGATCTAGCAAATAAACCATCAAGGTAAGAGCTTTATACCTCTTAAAGCTTGCAAAGGTGAAGGAAAATATGGATCTACAAGCTCCAATCCCAACAATATTCTATAGTGTGCTTCTGCTTCTTACACAATGCTCCAAGAACACTTTAAAAGTCCAAAACAAGCTCTAGAAGGTTAGGGTTTTGAAATGACAGAAAGAGGGAGAGTAGAGGCTGGTTATGAATAGGCCTTCAGGTATTAAGGTGTTTAAATAGGGTCCAAACCCTAAAAATTAGGGGTTGGGACCTGCATGAGTACGCCCTGCATACTCAAAGGAATCCACAACCCATATTAAATGAGCTACGCCCAGTGTACTCATCAAGTATCCCCTACGTATGGACCAATTTGCAAAGAATTTATAATTTAAGCCATTAAGAAAAATAACTGGAACACGGGTGTTACAATTCTTCCCCACTTGAATCAGACTTCATCCTCGAAGTCCGCCGTGACAAACAACCCATGGTAATACCCCCTTATCTCCTCCTTAGGTTCCTATGTCCACTCAGAGCCCTTATGGTGTTGCCATTGCACCATCTCTAATCCCACCTCCTTTTTCTCAGGGTCTTGGTCTTCCTATCGAGGAATGCAACCAGTCTCTCTATGTAGTTCAAGCGCTCATCCACCTAAATATCCTCCAATGGCACCACTACGTAATCATTGGCCAAACACTTCCGTATCTGAGAGACGTGAAAATTTCTATGAATCTGACTGAGCTCCTCAGGTAACTCGAAACGATAAGCAACCCTGTCCGCCCAGGAAATAACCCAAAAAGGACCAATATATATATGGGGCCCAGTTTTCCCCGCTTCCTGAATCGGATGACACCTTTCCAAGGTGACACCTTTAGGAGTACCATGTCCCCGGCCTGAAACTCCAAATCCGATTGAAGCCTATCAACATAACTCTTCTGCCGGCTTTGTGCGGTCTGCAACCTCCTGCGCACCTACTGGATCAATTCGGTAGTACGATGGACCACCTCTGTGCTACCCATGACCCACTGACTTACCTCGCCCAAACAAATTGGGGTCCAACACTTCCTCCCGTAGAGCATCTTAAAAAGAGGTCGATCAATAGTAGAGTGGTAGATTTTGTTGTAAGAAAACTCAGCCAATAGGAGGTATGTATCCCAACTACCGCCAAAATCCAGCTCACATGCCCTAAGCATATCCTCCAAGGTCTGAATAGTCTGCTCACTCTACCCATCCGTTTGCGGATGAAAATCCATGTTGAAAAGCTGACGAATACCCAACTCCTCATAGAATCTCTTCCAGAACTTGGAAGTGAACCGAACATCCTGATCCGAAACCACCGATAATGGAACCCCATGCTGTGCCACAACCTCCCAAATATAAAAATTTACCAACTTTTCCACATAGATGCTCTCCTGAATAGGAATGAAATGTGCACTCTTGGTCAATAGATCTATAGACCCAAAATCGAATCCACCCTGGCACGGTCCGTGGTAGCTTCGTGATAAAATCCATCGTAATCTTTTCCTATTTCCAAACGGGAACACCCAACGACTGCATCTTGACGTGAGGCCGCTGATGCCCGACCTTGAATTTCTTGCAAGTCAAGCACCTCTCTACATACCAGGCCTATATCTCGCTTCATGAAGGGCCACCAATAATCAATCCGAAGGTCTTTATACATCTTTGTCGCACCCAGATGAAGATAAAACTTTGACTTATGCGCCTCTTCCATAACAATCTGTCGTGTACCCCCAAAATATGGTACCCAAAACTCTCTGATGAGGGGTCAACATTCCCCAACTATCATAATCAGAAGAGGAAACCTGACCCACTATATGCTCACTCTTCCGGTGCTCCTTTTCATAGCCTCAACCTGAGCCTCACGAATCTACTCCAAGAGTGGGGCAATCAATGTCATCCTCAAACATACATCCATAATAGGAATACCAGCCGCCGAGGTTAAAAGCATCAACCATCACATTGGCCTTCCCAAGGTGATAAAGGATCTCACGATCACAATCATTCACCACATCGAGCCACCTGCACCGCCTCATATTCAGATTTAACCGATCCATCAAATACGTCAAACACTTGCGCCCCCGGTAGTTTGATCGGGAAAAGACGATTAAACTGGAAAAATATACAAAAGAACTAAACATAAAAACTAGATAAATACAACGGAAATGATGGAATCAGAACTCTAAAGATGGCGGCTAACAAATACTGCTTGTCAGAGAAGAAGAGAGAAGAAGTGGCATCCAGAGGCGGTTATGTTGTAGAAGAAGAGAACAGCGGCTGCGACGACGATCATGGAATTGATAGAAGAGGAATGTGGAGAAAGGCAGCAAGAAAGAAAGAGGGATTGATCTGCAGAGGACGGGGCTGATTCTAGCGAGAACGACGACTACAATGTTAATAGAGAGAGACGACTGCAAATCATAGGTTAACTCGGAAAAGTGATCCGAAGAAGAAGTGGCCAGCCGAGGAGGAGATAAAAGGCTTGGAGGTAGGGGCTATTTGAGGAAAAGGCAATAGACGAATCCATGTTTGGTTCCAACGACTGTTTTATTATTTTGGAGGAGGAGAGAAGAAAGTAAACAATATGAAACATAATGAAGGCACCTCCGGTGACTATTAGAGAATGGTCACCGGAGGTGGAGAGCAGCGGTTGGGGGTTGTGATCAGTAGGGTTTTAACCTAGAGCTTTGATACCATGTGAGATAATAGATTGCTTTTGATCCTTCAAAAGACAATTATATAATATATAAAGAATAATCAAACCCTAATGACTAAACCCTAAAGGGCTTGAGCATAGACCTTAATCACTAACAACCATAACCGTCCAACCTATAACATCCTTTCTAACAGTAATTTCCTTCCCTAAACCACAATAATTACTATTTAATAATAAGTTCCAATTCCAACTTATCTTTCAACACCTACCTTAAGCTAGACATAACAAACACTTAGTTTAGACCTCAATTCATGAAATCTCCAACCATCAAACCATCATTTCATCACATTTTTTAGTAAATTCCAGGGAAAGCATTGTCCATATCTACAAACATATTGTGGTTTTCTGTCAAATTGTTCCAAAAAAAAAATCCATCACAAGTTTATAAATCTCAAATGTCATAAACTTTGTTTCGACATCCTTAGACTCATTTTCATTCATAAACTTTGCATCCCCAATATAATCTTCTTTCTTTTTTTCTATAATAGTTCATTGTATGCCCATACTTACAATAATAGAAGCATTGAACTTTTTGGACGGATGTTGAACTATTGATCCTTATGAATATTAATAACGAGTATTCATCAGTCAATATGACTTAGTCATTAAGTCCTATTCTTTAGGATCTATTATTCATCGGGAAAATTACCCATTATGGCGCACCACCATTATTTCAGCCCTTGAGTGCTTTGATCTGGACTCGTTCGTCCTTAATCCTTCACCACTACCTGAGACTGTTGCCCCTACTGTCAACGATGAGGAAGAAGCAGAAGGTGTAATTCTTGCCAATGAAATCCACATTATATGATCGTATACTTACTACTATTGTTCAATCCACATCCTCCCATCAAGCATGGACAATTCTTGAACGCACTTTCTAAGAACAAAATCATGCTCAACGCATGGAAATGAAGAACCAATTATAAAGTCTTTCAAAAGGATCTTTATCCATGCTTGACTACCTTGAAAGAAAGCACCAAATAATTGATTCTCTTGCTGAGAATTTAACCCCTGTTGTTAATGGAGATCTCATTGTGTATATTCTGAATGGACTCGATTCATCATATAACTCCTTTGCCACTGCTTTTCTTATGAATTATGAAACAAGTAATGTGGATGATCTTATTGGCTTACTGTTACAAGAAAAAGCTAGACTCGATCAAGACCTTGCTCGACAAGCCATCACTCAACTTCCTCAACCAGTGTCCACTCATCCATCTAGCTTTTCGATGGCTAATCAAGTCTCTCTAAGCCAAAACAATAGTCGCTCTTCTCCCTCCTATCATGGTAATAAATCCAACTAAAAAGGATCTGACAATCGGAGGCGACATTTTCAATGCCAAAGGTGCAATAAACCAGGCCATTAGGCCAATAATTGTTGGCAAAGAGATAGCCACACTGATTATCCATCTCATCGTCCACCTCCTCGAGATAAGCCACGTCAAGCTCACATAGCTAACACTCACAATCCCTATGCTTTTATGGATCCATCATGGTATTTTCATACTAGTGCAACTGACCATGTGAATCCTGATGTCACCAAGCTCCAAATCGCAGATCCATATCCCAGTGATGACAAATTACAAGTTAGGAATGGTAAAAACTTACTTATTACTCATTTTGGCTCATCTTCTTTAACTTTATTGCACTTACCAAAAGTTTTTGTTGTTCCTCGATTAACTAAAAATCTCTTAAGTGTTTCTCAGCTAACTAGAGACAAGAATGTTTTCATGGAGTTTTAGCCTAATCATTTCCTTGTTAAGACATTATAGGGTCAACTAATTCTCAAAGGCTACATTGACAATGACCTGTATCATTTGGATCCTCCACCAAATAAATCATCGACCACCATGGCTCTCTCTTGTGCTCGTACTTCCATGACAGGATGGAATAACAGACTTGCTCACCCACATGAATCCATTATCAGACGACTAATTTCTACATTTCATCTTCCTGTTTCAACAAATAAATTGTCACCTGTTTGTGAATCATAACAGTTAGGCAAAAGTCACAGATTGCATCTTTCATCTACTCATGTTTCATGTTCCAAACGATTTGAATTGATGTACTCCGATGTTTGGGGTCCATCTTCTTTGTTATCAATAAAGTGCAGTCAATATTTTGTCTTATTTATTGATGATTTCTTAAAATTTGTTTGGATTTATTTCCTGTCTAGTAAATCTCAAGTATTGAAAACCATTATTAATTTTAAACAGATGATCAAAACTCAGTTTGATTATGAAATAAAGAGCTTTCAATCACACTGGGGTGGTGAATATTGAAATGTGTGCATTTATCTTCATTCTTGTGGTATCAAACATCGCATTTCATGTCCATACACATCTGAACAAAATGGAGTTATGGAACATAAAAATCGAATTATTGTTGAAAAGGGCCTGTCATTACTTTCCCAATCCTCTCTTCCTTATGAGTATTGGGAACATGCGTTCAAAATAGCAACATATGTTTATAATTAAACTATTATACCAACTCTAAACTATACCTATCCTTATTACACCTTGTACCAAAATAAACCTGATTATAACTTTCTTCGTACCTTTGGTTGTTTGTGTTACCCATTCCTCTGTCCATACCACTCTCACAAAATGGATTTTGTTTCTTTACCTTGTGTGTTTTTAAGTTACAGTGCATCCCATAAAGGTTACCTATGTCTCCTTCCATTTTTGTCTCATCGTCCAACATCTCGTATCTACATCTCTAGACATGTAGTATTCGATTAAGACATCTTTCCCTATGTTATTCCCTCTACATCTTCACCTTTACCTTCGCCTACTCAATTACTAGATACAACTTCATCAACCAGTATTCTTACTCATGCCCACTTCTTTTCACTAATATTAAACGAACCAACTATCTCACCTTCCACTTCTGTCTCATCGTCATCCTCCGATACTTCTTTAGCCCCTTCCTCCCCACCTTCTTCCAATCCAGCCACACCTTCATGCCCCTCGAAACCAAAAGCCTTTGTTACGAACCAACAATCAACACACAATGGTGACCCAGACACGTCTAACTCACTAAAACCAAAAGCCTTTCTTACGGATATGTCATCTCCACCAACAGCTGAACCTCTAAACCTTCCTCAAGCCCTCCATAATCCTTTTTGGTTCAATGCAATGAAAACTAAATTTGATGCTTTAATGCATAATAAGACATGGACACTTGTTTCTCGTCCCAAAAATACTAATATTGTTGGTTGTAAGTGGATTTTCAGAATTAAACAACACTCGGATGGCACGATTGAAAGGTATAAGGCCAGACTTGTTGCCAAAGGCTTCAGTCAAGAAGGAGTTGATTTTTTTCAAGACTTTTAGTCCAATAAACAAAGGAACTACCATAGGAATGGTCATAATCATTGCTCTTTCAAAAGGTTGGATTATTCGCCAACTAGATATCAATAATGTGTTCTTAAATGGTGTGCTAACGGATGATGTTTACATGGAACAAACTCGTGGTTTCAAACATCCTAATCATCCACAAGCTGTCTGCAAACTTACCAAAGCATTGTATGGACTAAAACACGAGCCTAGAGCCTGGTTTAATCAACTCAAACAACATCTTGTCACTCATGGTTTTCGAGCATGTTACTCTGATACATCACTTTTTTTTCACGCATCACATGTTGCTACCATCTATATCCTAGTATATGTTGATGACTTAATTATTACAGTCACCAAATCACAACTTATACAAAAAATCATCCAATATCTCAATCAAACTTTTGCTCTAAAAGATCTTGGCACGCTTACATATTTTTTTGGTGTCTAGATTACAAAGTCAACCACAAATGTTCATCTTTCGTAGCAACAATACATCAAATACATTATGACTTGAAATAAGATGCATGATTCAAAACTAGTGGCTGCACCAGCAAACCCATGATCACCCCTTCAACTTCATGGTGACCCTTTTTCATATCCAAAGTTATATAGGCAAACTGTTGGATCACTTCAATATGCTACTATAACTAGACCAAACATTGCGTTTGCTATAAATCGTGTTTGTCAGTTCATGCATGCTCCTACCACTCATCATTGGCAAGATGTTAAACGCATCTTAAGGTATCTGAAAGGCACCTTGTAAACAGTCTATCCACTTTACACCACAGAAAGCTTCCAATCTCCTAGCATAATCTAGTTCTGGATCGATGTCTGACAAGGATGACAGTCACTCTCAATATGGATTTGCTATCTTTCATGGTCCAAACTTAATTAGTTGGACATCAAGAAAGAAATGTTTTGTTGCTAGATCAAGCACAGAGGCGAAATATTGAGCATTAGTCTATACTTCAACAGAGCTATTATGTATTAAACATCTACTTCACGACTTGCACATCAACCTTTCCAACCCACTTGTTATCCTATCCTCTGTGACAATGTAGGTGCAACATTCATACGCAAAAATCCTATTGTAACATCCATAAAATCGCAATAATTTTAAACTTTTAAAAACAACCCATAGTCATAAAATGTTTACAAAATCATTATTTCCAAATTGTTTATCCATATCAGAGTATCCCAAAATCATAAAGCCATAAACAGATGATGTGTACGGTCACGCCTTTGTCTTCCCGCGATCATCAAAAGTACCTGAAACAACAAACTAAAACTGTAAGCCAAAGCTTAGTGAGTTTCCCCAAACTACTAACACACAAACAAATAACATATACAACATGTCGGGTCCAATCAAGCATTGGGTTGGAATACCCCAGGACCAGTCAACCTCCGAGTCCAGTCATCCTCGAGATGGAATACCTCAGGTTGGAATGCCAATATACAACGGGTCCAGTCATCCTTGGGATGGAATACCCTCGGGCCTAATGAACCATCGAGTTGGAATGCCCCGGTCTGTTGGCTCACGCACAAAGAAGTAAAGCCTCAACCACAACTCAAAATACGTCGACATATACATAAACGATAAACATATAATCAGCCAACAGACAAACAGGTAGATCTATAGATCACTACCGCATAGCAACACCCTAGACACTAGGATATAGATCTAACAGATCACTACAGCATAGCAACATATGGTAAACCAGGATATCAATCCAATGGGTCGGCCTTGGTGCCTTCGACCCGTAAGTACAGTGAGGAAGACTCACCTCACAGTATGAACAGTAGCTGATAATGTCTTGACTCCGAATCTCAGCTCTAACCGTCACCTGTCCAACCAAACGACATATTCTTAACCATAATCCAAAATACCCTTAAGTCAAACTTGGTCAAAGTCAAAGTTAAACTGGTCAAAACCAATAAGTCAACTGAGTCAACCCAGCCGAGTCAACTCAGCCGAGTCGACACAGAATGTGTACGCCGGGCGTACTCCAAAGGTACGCGGGGCATACCCAAACCTTGACCGCAGAGGGGAGAGTTCACCTCGTACGCGCTATGTACTCAAGTTATGCAGGTTGTACGCCCGAACTTCTCAAAACTTCATTAACGGATTAATGCCTTAAGCTCTTACGGCCAACTTTCAGATCCAAGGCTAAATCATCCTCAAGAGTCATAAATTTTCCAAATTTATGACTTTGCATGTCCATTAAATGCTTAACTCAACATCTTAATACCTTAAGACCTTCTAAAGAATGCATGGAGCAAAACCAACCATTAAGACCCCATTTTTATGACTCAAGACCCTTCCTAAGGTCTGAAAGGATGACTTAATGGGTCAAGAACATGTCATGCTCAAGAATCACCATTTTGGGGCCAATAAGTGTCTTAAAAGAACAAAAATCTAGATCTATAAGATGGAGTGGTAAAATTGCAATCTTTATACCTCATGGAGCTTGCAATCAAGGTAGAAATCACGGATCCAAGGTGCTTCCCAACTCCAAGCTCTTCACCTTCAATAACTCCTCTAACCATTCCAATGGGATCCAAAAAGGCACTCTTTCACTCAGGGTTTGCTTGGGGATCGTTCTCATAGAGGGTGGCTGAAGAAGGAAGGGGACGTGAGGTTATAATGATGTTTATATAGAGCCAAAACCCTATAAATTAGGGTTTGCATGATCTTCCCGTACGCCCTGCGTACGAGGTGTACGCCCTGCCTACGAGGTGTACGCCCAGCGTACTAAGGCGCTCCCTAGTACACTTAGAGTACACACGTACACTCAGTGTACTCCCCAAAGTCCGAATTTATCAAATTGACACTATGGACCCCTTTTGCACTCTTTCTTTTACTTAGGGACGAAAATGCAATATAATTCAATTATAGGGTCAGAATTAGAAGTACCTCATCATTGGGATGTTACACCTGTTCCAAGCACTCGATTTACACATATATCTCTTGATTTCCATTTTGTAAGAGAAAAATTTGACAGTGGTGATCTTCGAGTCTGCCAAGATTCTTCAGCTGACCAACTTGCCGATATTTTCACTAAGCTTCTAGACAAAGAACATATTGCTACACTTTCTTCCAAGCTTCAAGTTCGTTCCCCACTTGAGCTTGCTAGGGGGGTAAAAATGAGTATTCATTAGTCAATATGTGTAACATTCCGTTTTTAAAAAAAATAAATATATAAATAAATAATAACCCCTAGAACCCTGAGACGTATTTTTATGTATTGCATTTTAGCCCTAAGTCATACTAATTAACAGGGTGTATACAATTGGGGTGTTAAAGGCTATATTATTGAGGGTTAAATGGTAACTGTCGGACTTATATTGTAATGAATTATTAAAGATGGGGATTGTTTGGTAAGTATTGGACTTAATATGAATAAAAAAATTAGGGGCCAAACATGGAAAATGGAACATAAGTTTGGATGAAGGCACGAGATTGAACCCGACGCTTCTTCCTTCTCTTTTGCTGGAACAACCCTAAACCTAGAGGTGCTTTTCAACAGCCGCCACCACAATGTGATCCCTCTCAGCCGCCGCCATAGTTTCGTGTCCGTCCGTCGCCTGCTGCCTCGCCGTTGAGCACCACCGCAACAGCCTTGTTGTCGGAGACGTAAGAGAAGCCGAAAGAGCCACCGAGACCAACGAAGGAAGCTGTGAACGCCGCTGCTTGAGTCATGAACGACCGGAAGGCTCTCGGTAAGAATACTCGCCACCCACCTTCCCTCTTCTTCATTCGTTTCTATTGGTAGAACATTGTGCGCATTGCTGCCGCCGGTTGCTTTGGCCACTGTTTTCATATTTTTCCGGTGATGTCAGTCGCATGGGAAGTGGCTGAGTGCGTATGTGTTATCTTTTATAAATAGGTTGCGAAGTTTGCGGTGTAGTGTGTGTGTTATTTGGCCAGAAAACCACTGCCACCACCATGAGGTGGTGGCTGCCACCGTTTACGGCAGCCTGCCACCGCGTGGGTGGTTGTGTGTATCAATAGGTGTGTGTGAGTTTGTTTACTCCTTGTTGAGATGTTGATTGGGTGTTTTGGGCGGGAGAAAATCTAAGGAAAATCCCCACCACCACCGTGAGGTGGTGGTTGCCACCGTCGACCACCACTGCTCGAGTTGGCAGTGGGTGGTGATCGACATAGTGAAACCCTAATTGGCCCAATAGCTTAATCTTGGACTTAGTTGGCTTGTGATTGGGTTGGAAACCCTAATTAGGGTTTAGAAAACCCTACTTTTGGAAATGTTAGTTTGGGATTTGCCGGGACCTGCGTTTGGACTGTTAGATTGGAATTTTGAATTATGTCTGACTACATTGTATGAATGACCTAGTGGAGTGATGGACTTAATGGATTAAGTCCTTAATGGTTTAAGTAAGAACACTTAACCCTAATTGTCATTTCATGTGAAAACCCTAATTATGTTTGGGATTCAGTTTGGGCCTTTCTTTTGGGCTTAGGTGTTTGGATTCATGTTGGGCCATCTGAGAACAAGTGTATGGACTGGATTATTTGGATGGGCTTTAGGGTAAGGATCATGCAAGGGGTTTGGGCCCAATTTGGAAAATTGGGCCATAGTTGGGTCTTGCTTGATTATTTGACTTTTGGGCCTTCAGAGTGTGAGTGTAGGCCTTGGTCTTGGACCAAGTTAGGTTATGGGTAAAATGGTCTTTTTACCCCAAATATGGACTTATGGTTATGTATTGGAACCCGATTATTAATTGGGTGTTGTTTTGATGTTGACAGTTCGGGAATCTGTCATCCAGCAGCTAGAGTTTTATCCGCGGGACTTCAGCAGAACAAGGTGAGTCTCCTCACTGTGTTTAACGGTCGAAGGCACCAATGCTGGCCCATGGTTATTATGTTAGGATGTTAGTTGTCTGCGTGACCTTGGCATGTGTACGTATTGATATGTATGTTGGGCGGGGCTCGATGATTATTTTATATGCTAGTATCAGGTTATGCATATATGACTTGTATGTGGGTGGGGCCCGTTGATTGTGTTGTATGCTATTATCTTTGTGATTTTCGCATGTGTTGGAATGTTTATATGATTACATGTATGTGAATGTGGGCGGGGCCTGTATCTCATCATTATTCGAGTGTGGGAGGGGCTCGTATCTCATCATTAGCTGAGTGTGGGCGGGGCCCGTATCTCATCATTACTTGTGTGTGGTTATTGGTATGTTTGTAAGGTTGTGTAATTGTTGTCTGTATGATACTTGTATGTATTTGTTTATGTATGTGAGTGTGGGCAGGGCCCATATCTCATTATTATTTGAGTGTGGGCGGGGCCCGTATCTCATGATTAGCTGAGTGTGGGCGGGGCCCGTATCTCACAGAGTGTGGGCGGGGCCAGTATCTCTTAGTTAGCTGAGTGTGGGCGGGTCCCGTATCTCACAGAGTGTGGGTGGGGCTCGTATCTCTTAGTTAGCTGAGTGTGGGCGGGGCCCGTTATCCGAGTATGGACGGGGCCCGTATCTCCTAGTTGCATGTTATGTGTATGGTATGTGGTAGTTTGGGGGAAACTTAGTAAGCTTCGTGATTACAGTTTTCACTTTTGGTTTCAGGTACTTCGGTTTTCAAAAGGAAGAGCTCGGGATGATTGCAGGGCACACACCATATGTTTCCGCCTTGGATGCTTTACTCTGATTTTACAGAAATTAATACAAAGATTTTTATGTATATGTTTGAATGTCATTGATAAATTCTGTTTTATCTATTATTAAAAATGAAATTTTTGGGACCATATTTATGGATGTTACAATATGACTTAGTCATTAAGTCCTATTCTTTAGGATCTATTATTCACATGTATATAGTTTCGTAATTGTATGGAAGTAGGTTAGGCAGCTGTGATTAATTGTGTATATCTTCTGTATATATACACATGTATCTCTCGTTCATTGAATACACAACAAACTTCAATTCATAAGCTTTACTTATAAATATGGATGAGAACTTTGCTTGTAGCTGGTCAATTCGAAAACATATGGGCACATTTTCATCAGACCATTTCCAGTTGGAGAAACATTGAAGACAAAGGATATAATAGAAGAAACTCTTGAGCAACAAAACAATATTTTATTATTAATCACAATAATAACACTATTAACATTAGACTACAACATATATATAGCCTAAAATGGTTGCTTCTTAACCATTTAAGAGAACCCGTGCAACTCTTGGAGTATAACCACATGCAACTTGTAACTGTCATCAATAACTACCATCTTGTAATTGCCATTAACAAGAAGTACCGTCACTCTCTATCAAGGCTAGCTTATATCTTCAACATTTTCGAGGGTCTATTGTACAACTCTGTTTCATCCTTTATCAATAAAGAATATTGATCACTACAATTTGATTGTGTATGAATTTTATTTATGTGATGAGAAATGTATGGGTGTCAAAAAGTATACCTCATGTACGCCACCAACTATGTTAGACTTCTTTACAGAAAAAACTCTGAAACGCACTTGGTTTTCTGATGAAAACAGATAAAAAGTAATAGGTTCATTATCATTCACGTACATCTACTTGGACCAAGTAATTGTAGCTAAGCTTCTCAATGAGTGGTGTTTTGATCAATTGATCCAACAAATCGACTCATTTAGGCACAAATTAATATTGGGTTGATCAATTTAAAATTAAAAGTTCATTCTATTTATAAAAATAGCCTTACTTTAGAGGTCAATAAAATAGTAAATCATGATCCATCTATTTAAGATAAACAAGTCATGATCCACTCTTTTTCAAGTGGTAAGGTCATAAAGGTATATAGTTATAGCATATATAAACTTAAGGAGACAAGTATTTTTCTTTCACATAATCCCTGATTAATATTACTTGTGTGATAATATGTAATAAAAGTGATATTATACCTTTATAATAGGGTTTGTCTCCAATGTATGGAAGATAGTATGGAAATACTACACGGCCAGATGACAAAAACCGAGTGCTATTCAGGATGTATTCGCCTGTTGTTGTTTGAAATCCTAAAAGGTCTCCACCAATGATATGATTCCAAGACTTGTAATAGCCCAATGCATCTTCTTCATCTGTGTTTCCATCATCATACATAAAACCAACTCCAACCTCTTCTGTAAGTCCAAGGTTCTGTGTTGTAGCAATAGTAACTTCGTCACCACCTTCCATCTCATTCATCCCAAACATCCAATGGCTTAACAATATTGCACAATCCCCAGCTACACGGACTCTGTAAATATAATGATGGTATATCCAGGTGTGTTTTTTGGTTATATTACTAATTATGATCATTGGCAAATCAAGGACCTGAACATGCTCTACAATTCCAAGCCTCTCATTCAGAAATGGAGATGTCAGCACATAGCAAAAATTCAGTCCTCTGAACTGTTTAGGAGATGATGGGATGGTAAATGATATTGATGGCCCCTTGCTTCTATCCGTAATCCAATCCGGAATCTCTTTGCCAACGTAAATTGTACTGAATATTCCAAATTCATAATACATCTGCCAAATACAACCACCATATTTAAATAACCATATCATGATTATATACGTAGATATTCACACAATCACACAAAATTAAGACAGATAATTAACTAGAGCAAACCTGTGTTTTAGATTCCTCTCTTCCTTTAGATACAGGCTCTGCTACCAGACGTCTTTCATTTAGGAAGTCGAGCTCAGTCCAGCCCAAACTAAGTAATATTTTTTTCTCAATGCTTGCCAGTGGTTGGATTTTGATCAATCCTTCAAATTCAAATGAAGAAGCTGCTAACACCGTCCAGTCTATTGAGAACTTCAATGGGGACGACACATTTGGATCAAATAAAATTTTACGTAGCATAGCCTTTTTTGAACCAAAAAATAGGTCCAGATATGTTAGTGTACGTGGAGGACACTCAACTGATGTCAACTTTTTACAGTTTTTCATACTAAGTAACTCGAGCCTAGGAAGGCTTCTCACACATACGGGCATGGAAATCATTGGATTTTCATCTAAATTTAAATCCTTTAACATGGATAGGCAACCAAAGCTCGTGGGAAAGGATTCAATGGACAAGTCATTATTTGCAAGTGACAACTGTACCAAAGAACTCGGCAATGAAATTGATAATAGCTTAAGATCTCTTGGTATAATCAACGATTCTGGGGATTTTGTGTGTATGCCAATGTTGTTGACCTTAGGCATTCCAGGTGAAACCATATCCCTAATCTGGATTCTGGATTTACTAGAGTTAAAACCAACTAGCAATAGTGTTTCAACCTTCTTTAACTTGTGTATGGTTCTTGGAAAATGATCAAGGTTGTTGCAGTAGCTCATATCAATGAAGACAAGTTCAACACAGTGCTCTATTGAATCACAAACCTCAAGCAAGCCAATGCAATTTGTAAGTATTAACATCTCAAGTGAAGGTATTTCTTCAAAGCTGCCCAAACTACGAAGCTGTTCACAGAAACTTAAATTAAGAATCTTCAGGGACCCAAGCAACCTTTTGTCTTTTGAGCACGATTCGATCAGCTGCTGAAATGGAGATAAGTTAGATTAGTGAATTTTATCAACTCAATTGGAAGAATGACAAATGGAGATAAGTTACCTTTTGCCTACTCTCATGTCGTTGTGGATTACTATAACAAATGCCAAGTGATTCAATATTGCTATATGACATGTCAAGAGCAACCAAATTCTCCATTGGTAAGTCTGAAGGTATAGACTTTAAAGGGAACCCATGCATACACAACCATCTTAATTTTTCTGGAAAATTCTCATAAGACCCACTAAATTGCACATAATTGAGCTGTAGTAGCATTAGATTTTCCATGTTACTCAATACATCTGTTTTCAGCTTAAAAGATGAATACGTAAGCATCCGCATGTCAAGGGCAAGGCCTAGAAGACTCCCCTTACCCTAAGAAAAAAAGAAGGGAAAAAAGTAAATATATATTAATACAAAAATACTTTGAACATGCGTACTAGTAACAACTATACAAGGTCTCTTACTTTGTTTTGTTTCAACACTTGGAATGACTCCTCATGACGCCATAATCGACTTCGCTTCCATGGCTTCTTCGGTGATTCTTGATGTACTAAGAATCTTCCCATCTTTTGAAGCAACTGATGCATCATGAATTCCTTATTATCTCCGATACTAAGAAGACATCTGTCCACGAGATTCGTGATCCCTGATGTTGTGTTTAAATGACATGCCTTTAATATTGTTTCACTAACATATCTATTTGTTCCAACAAAATAACAAGCAATATGCTTAAACAATTCTTTATCATTTTCTGATGACAAAGAGTCCAAGCTCATTCTCAAGACATTATCTATAGGAGAACCAGTTTCTTTCTCTAGCCGTTCTAGATAATCTTTCCAGTAAGCTACTTTTCGATTATATAGAGACTTTCCCAAAACTTCGAGAGCCAATGGATGTCCTTCACAATACTTCACAAACTTATTTGACACCTCTTTATAATCTGCCTTGGGATGGTTTGACTTGAATGCATGAAAACACAAAAGTTCTCGTGAGTCATTCTCTTGTAAGACTTTAAGTAAGTGCGTTGTATGATTGGGTGTAAGTTTCTTTTTGAATAGTGCACAACTCTCTGTCAACCATCCATCCTTTGTTGTAACAATAATTTTGCTCCCCCGATAAAACCTTTCGCTTCCAAGCATTGAATCCAACTGGGCGAGATTATCAATGTCATCAAGAACTAGAAACACCTTTTTACGGGACACAACATTCTCTATCTTTGAGGTGTATATAGAAACATCGTGAACTTCAATTGAACTTGTTCTTGAAATGTCATCATAGAGTTGTTTTTGTAGACCGAGCAATCCAATAAAACTTTCCTCACATCTCCTACTGATATTTCCAATATAGCTGCTTCTTTTAAATTTACGACAATGTAAACCATAGACATATTTGGCTAAAGACGTCTTCCCGATCCCACCCATACCCAAAATGGTGAGTACGTCTGTTGTATATGAGGATTCATCTAACCATGAAGTGACGAATTTAATGGAATGGTCCATCCCAATAAGTAGTGGTAGAGGATTGCGTAAGGGTACTTGTAATCTATAGTAGACATCCTTGACAATTTCTTCAATGAATTCCGTCTCTAGCCTGAAACTTGATTTTAATAAGTACAAAACAAAATCCACGAAAATAAGCTAGATTTGGAGATTCATTTTTTCCAAAGATCCAAATCAAAATTATATCACATTAAGGTATTATTTTTAATTAAGTTTATATATCAAATTAAACGATACTACCTACGTCCCAAATTGATAGTCCACTTTTGACTTTTGAAGTCTTTTTTTCTTCAATTTTGACCTTAAATAATTTTATTTTTATAGATAATATTTGATGCAAAATATATGAATGGATTGTATTTTAAATGTTTTTTAATTGTTATATGTTTTATCAAGTAATATATAACACAAATAAAAATATTTAAAGTCAAAGTTGAAGAAAAAAGACTTAAAAAATAAAAAATGAATTATCAATTTAGGAGAGAGGGAGTAATATATTTTCACTTCTAAGCATCTGCGGATGGTCATAACTCTTATGTATGATAAGACCAGACCCATAATTGATAAGATTTCACTAATCGGCCACCAAATTTCATTATGTTTGTACAATACAACTAAGCTTGAATGTCGACGTGATTTTGCATGAATCTAAACAAAACTTACGTCCTGGATAGATATTTATTGTTATAAAACACGATATAATTTGAAGGTACTATGATATAATTGTAGTAGATGTAGCAAACCGTTCATAAATTGGTTTCTACAAGAAAGCATATAAATTGATTTAAGAGATCACATAAAAATTAGGGTTATAATAAAATAATAGCGTACTAAATATGTCGATGTTTAGCAGGATGGTTATTCTACCTATATGAATTAGTTTCAGCGATCAGATAATTGAAAAATTAGATTCAATTGTATGCATTCAGTCATCCTATTTTTATGCATCAGAAATTATGACGATTCAATGATAAAGAAGAAACTTATTAAAATGTACAGAGATAAGATGATATTGACATTTCACGAGTTCATCAAACAAGCATGAAGGAGTATGGTAATATGGGTACAAAAGTGTTACCTCCCATTGACGTTATTGCCTTTTAAACCAGCAACTTCTGTAAGTGCTTTATTCCACCGGTCCATCTTTTCAGCCCATTTACTTCTTTTATTTGCATCGTTCTCCGCCTCAATCATCTTTCTATGTTCAGACATTGCATTTCCGAAGCTGTCCTGTTGCTTCCGAACATGGGTAGGCTCAACATGATAAAAGATAGGGAAAACAATATGATTGGATATCATACGTTGCTCAAGGATCAACACCAGCTCATCAAGGCACCAGGTTGAATTAGCATAATTCTTAGACAATACGATAATAGAAGCCCTAGATGCTTTTATAGCACTCTCCAATTCTGGTTTTAGATCTTCCCCAACTTTAATCGCTTCATTATCCAAGAATGTAGTGATATTGGCATCCGTGAGAGCTTCATGTAGGTAAGCGATGAAACTATCACGAGTGTCGATACCTCTGAAACTTAAAAATATGTCATATATGTGACCATGAATTGATGATAAAGATGAAGATCCTTCTGAAAGTTGGGAGAGAACAACCATTGTGAGTTATGGGAATGTATGGATGATTTGATACTAGATCAATATATAATCAAATTAAGAGTAATTGAATATGCACCAAGTAGTGGTTTCCTTCCAAGTAAACTACGAGATTTTATAAATGACAAGAAATTGTCAGATCAATGATTGAGATATACAAGTTATATCTGATGGGTGTGTAATGAATAATATTATATACAATATTCGATCATTTATTGAGAAAAACAATTAGTTATCTCTGATGGGAGAGCAATGAATATTATTGACAAAACATATAAAAAGTAGGCCAAAATTAATAGAACATTATTTCGTTGACAATAATTGTTCTATCAGTCTTGAGTTATTACAGTCATATATTGTTGGGTTCGGTCTAATAGGTGCTAAATTAGGAATATTTGAGACGAGACTCTTTTTAAGAGACATGAAAACGCTGGTTATTAACCATATATTTTGAAGTAAAAAAAAAATTAAAAAATTAAAAAAATTATACCATAATTTTCATCACTTTTATTTCAAAAAAAATTTAAAAAAAAAATAAAAGACAAATCTTTACAAATGATCCCATAGTTTCTCGAAAATCCGAAATATCAAGTTTGGTCTCATATGTGTTTTCAAATTGTATCGTGATTGGTCGTTCAAATAAAAACAGTTTTATACATTTTTTAATTTATTTTATGTTTTTATTCCTGGTTAATTGAGAATTTATATTATTAATATTATTAAATAATAAACAACTTCCACCATTATAACCGGCATGCACCACCGTTACTAGTACCATCCACCATTACCCCCACCATCCACCACCACTTTAACTGTCTATTGCCAAAAAACAACGTTACCATTCACCTTTTTCCCTCCCCTTCTTCCACCATTGCCGACGTTCTTGTTATTTCCTTCAGCATCAAATGAACAAACACGGAATAAAAGTGGTCGATCCTCTATTCTTTCCTTTCTTTATTAGATCAAACCTACAAATCCAAGACCTAGCAGAAACAATATTGTGATTGTCATTTCCTTTTAGAGTAAATTACACGATTCGTCCTTTGTCCAAATGTCACATTGCTCGTTTAGTCTCTATTTTCAATTATTAACTCGGACCGTCTTTTATACCGTTAAAAATTGCATGTTTCGTCTCTTAAATCACTTACCAGACATAAAATGTCTATTTTATCCTTATTCTTTTATTTATTAATAATTTTTAGATTGTTATTATTATTAATTATAATTTTAAAGAAATCATTAAATAATTGGGCCTCACCTTCTTATATCCTTCTCCTTCTTCTTTTCTTTCATGAACCACCACCCCACCACCCACCTGCATCACCGTCGGTGCTCCACCACCACTACATCACCATCGGTGCTCCATCACCACCACATCATTGTTGTTCCTGTTGGGTTTTACTATACTACAACATCCTATGGCGCACATACAACCTTAAATACCTTGGATCTATGTTTTCTCTATTATACATGCAAATATGAAGTTTCAAAGATATTACCCTATACTAGCATACAAATATCATATACTTGGGTAATAAAATAGATAGAATACATACCTTTTTTGATGTAACTTGTCTTCATGAAGCTTGAGTGCCTAGTGCCCCAAGTGTGACACCTCAAATGGTTCACACAACACCATGAACACTTGGAATAACCTTGAGAATAAGGATACTTTGGTTCTCTCTAGTGAAATCGGCCTTGCCCTTTTGTGTACACATACTAGTTCCAATTTCACCAACCAAGGACATATTTATATAGTGTGGAGATTAGGGTTACACCCTAATACCCATGACCTTTCATTTCATATGATCCATGGGTTAAACACTCCATGGACTATCCATGAAAGCTTAGCCCAACCTAAATGAACTTGGCCCATCACACACATATATCTTAGAGTCCATATTTAATTAGTTCCTTTTGATCACTTAATTAATTATAAATTAATTCTTGATCAATACTAATTAAATAATATGATTATATATTAATATATTAGAACTTATAATATATTAATATAAATCACTAGTATCCTTTTTCCTCATCTTGTCTATCCAATTGTCCCGATGCCATGCAACCCAAATGGACCATGCCGGGTCGGGTCAAGTCTTACCAATTATAGTTATGGACTTAGACATTAATCCAACAGTCTCCCACTTGGATAAGTCTAAAACTATTATTGAGTATGACTTCAAACCCCGACTAGCAATCGTAGCTCTCAAAAGCTTATGTCGAACTCTGACCTTGCCGATGAACTCTGACCTTTGTCAATGACTTGTCCATTAGATAAGGGATCATATATTCCTCCATTCTAGATATCATATGGACTGAGACATGGATTATAAATCATTCTCTCTGTCCATTTGTTGTTTCCCGATTACCGATTCATGACGATTGACTGATTGAACAGATCAAATCAGTCCTGGCTTGGCCAAGCACTCACATATGTCATCATTAAATCATCGAGGGGCCCACAGATATCGCTTTTATCCCGAAGGTAAAAGGAATGGATAAACTTCGACTCATATGGCTTGTTCTACTACTTGTTGAATCATACACAAAGGCACGTTTTATAACATCGAGTTACCAATGCGGTTTCATGCAATCAATGTACAACCAACTCATAGTAACAACTCATATCTCTAGGTTTGAAGAATATAAGATATTATCGTCTCATGATCACTCGTGATAAAATCCATGAAGTGATTCAAATGAGCGCGGGTTGAATCCAATACTCAGAACTTATGAGCACTCATGAGTGTTGTAGCACAACTTTGTCCACCAACTTGGACCTCTACAATCCAACCCATGACAGCCTTGATTCATATCTACTTCCAACATATGACCGACTGTGGATGGTTTTGAATAACTTAGTCATTCCGGAAGAATAACCTAGTTATTATGGAAGTCAAAACATGCAAAGTGAAACACAAGAATAAATGAATCTAATATGGTATCAAAACCTATGAATATAAATAAAACACTTTCTATTTATCACCATACTGATTACTCATTATTCATTGTTTCGGTTTTATCAACTTTATACTTGAATTAAAACACTAGGTGTCCCATGCTCCAAGCATGTACACTATGTTTTTTAAACAATAGCTTTGTCATACACCAAGTATGCACTCTATGTTTGTCTATGATCCTTACTTTTGTGAAATAAACCAATTGACCAAACTTTCAATGATTCTAATTTCACACTCCCGAATCGAAATATGTTAGATTTTAAACTTAAATGCACTACCCTCTTGCAATAAATGTGTACAAAGTCACAAAGAGTTGTCAACAACCATTACAGGGTATTCCAATGAAGACCTACTCCATGGACACAAAGCCTTATGTTCAAAGTATGCATTGCTTTGAACATGCTTCTTGCACTAAGTTTTTTCTAATCTTACACAGATTGCTTCCATCTATGGAGACAACTCTATATTCCCATTTTGACTACCACTTCTGAACAAGAGTTGCCTCTTTTCAGACTATGTCAATATGGTCCTTCCAATATTAACAGTATACTTCCAACTGTCCTTGAGCAACCAATCTTTGGTAAACCTTAGATTGTCCTCGAAAATTGCTTAATCACTTTAGTCATATCCAATTCTAGACATTGTTCCCCTTAATGCCCCAAGGCATTTGGAAAATTCAGAAAGGATAAATATTATAGCACATGTAATCGATCTTGTACCCAAAGTAAATGAGACACGATTCATGATGTTTCACATAAAGACATGGTTCTAGACCAGTCTTTTGCCATAATAATTTTTTGTTTGCTATATTCTCAAAATTTGACTATGAAAAGGGATGTCGTAATCATAATCAAATTTTGAGAACGCAATATATAGAATTTTCTTAAGTTGAACCAATCCAACATGAAATTCATATATATATTCTTGACTAAAGGTGATTAAAATCTCAATATAAGCTCTTTAGAATGATTATAAACTCAATCTAAGCTTTTTAGAATTGAAATGAAGTATAATTTCCTCTCCCTTAATTATAGCAAAACAACTTTTTCAACCCCTCCAACCTCACAAATTGAAACTTTTGTTTTCTATAATTAACCTTGCTAACTTGCAATACTTATCATAATTATCATGCTCCCACTAACATGATGATTATTAGCATAACACTTATGCTCCCACTAGCTTTGACATGTATCCAGAAAACAGCTGGACCTCTAGAAGTCAATACTTTATTGACATTCTTACCAAAGTTCAGATTTCTGATACTAGATTGCTTTGATAAGACTTTATCAAAATCATACACCTTATCTTAGATAGATCACATGTGTGTCTAAACAATTTTAGAACTATGAAAAGGGATGCCGTAATTATAGTCTCAATTGTTTAGACCATTGCCATTTCTCATAAGTCCATGTTAGTGTGCCGGTTAACCACGCACGCTCCACTAACGACTTTGAAACTGCAAATATCACAATTGCTATCTACTTAAAATCTACTTAGTGAAAGAATTTCCTCACCATCACTTCCATGAATCGGAGAGAAACCTTATGACACTTAGATTTTATGGTGTATGTGTTCTTATCCATGTGAATTTGTCAAACCATAATCACAAGACTAGGTTAGTGACAAATCCTAACTCATATGGATTGAACTTGTGCAATCTTAACCTCTTGCCTCCTGGTAGCACAAGGGCCTGCCATTGCTTCCAAGTAGTTATACAAACAATTGAGAACATGTAGAACTCAAATATATATAGCCAACTTAACTGGAATGGGCACAGAAATGTCAACACGATAGGTTATAAACCTCTAGTTGTGTGCTAGTGATGAAATACATGTTTTATTCTTGATTACTTCTTGAAACCCTTTCAGGATCTTTTAGACTCCCACTGCCTCCTTGACCTATAAGACTTTCTTGCCAAATATTCAAGAGATAGTGTGGATTCTAATCAAGACAAACACTTAACACAATTGGCCTAAGTTGGTCTCTGTTTTATCCAAAACATCACAACTTACCAAATTCAAATGTACAAGAGTAGAAAACCTTTTACTCTTACATTTCACTAGTGTTAATAAACCTTCTTTAAGATGTGTCACTCAAGTTACATTTGTGGTGGGCTTGATCAGTGCACAAGAATGTGTACTCGATCCCTTAGTCCTTTACTTGACTCACACATCCATGTGAACAAGTAATTAGTCTTAATTTTCCAATGCTTGAAAGTTCTCATTCATCATACTATACAACTTGCATGATTCCAAGTTTCGGTCCAATTGAAACTTGGGTGATGAGAAACTTTCTTTATTTGGTAAATTTAGACACTACCACAAATGAAAGAATCAAAACCATTTTCCTATATTACTAGCAATGGAATCATATAAACAACAATTTTTTTCACAAATGCCATTGTAAGGATACTTAAAATAAATAAAATCAAAAATTTCCTTTTATTTTAAAAACTTTGCGGAAAAAGTTATCCTTACAATCCATATGAAAACCTTGTTGTTATATATTCCTAAGCAATGTGTCATAACTCCTAAGTAACAGCTTCAAAATTCTGATGCGATCGAAGTCCATCTTCGCGATCAGAAGCAGCATATACTTCCTTTAAGCTTTCTCTCTTTTCTTTGATTCTTATAACATCACCATGTGACTCAGTCACATTATGTAATAAGAATCTCCAAATAGGAGCTTAACAGAGTTAGACAATGGACTTTACCTGAAGTAGAGTGAAACTTATTGACTTTAACATCCTTAGGTAAATTTGGCAGCTTCGCAAACAGTGCCCCTTCCTTTGGCAATTTTAACAAATGGACCCTTTGGTAATGGTACATGGGACTATCACAGACTTAGCTTTTCTCTTTACCATTTGGTCAACCGAGTTGACTATGGCCGATCCCTTCCATTGGGAAGAGAATGCTTTTTTTGGATTTCCAGTGTCATCATTGTCAATGTCCATAAAGTTTTGGGAAGTCGATCTTCTAATCAAATTTGCTTTACTAGCCTTCCAAATCATAGCTGATTCAGCAGTACCAAACAAATAGATAAGATCATTAAGGGTCTTGTCATAATCTGTTTCATAGGAGTCCCAAAGGAACTCACTATGTGACTTAGAAAGTGATTGAACCACCAACTTTCTCAAGACTTTGACACCCAACTCTCCCGGCTTGTCAATATGTGACTTCATCTCCAAGATGTGATCACACCTAGACCTTGCCTTGCCAATAGGGCTTGAGTGACCATGAACTTGTGGGTTAGGGAGAATAATTGGAGGAGGTGGAGGAAGTGAAGTTCCAAGAGATTTGGGAAGATCATAGATGTCTGAACTAGACATCTTTTGGGAGATATTCAAGTTTAGTTGATTTAAAGTCCTTAATATAACACCCAATATGAAATATTAAGGCTAGGACCCAACAACCTATTTATAACTGGAAGAGGGATGCCGTAATCCAAGTTATAAAATAGTTGAAGGTAGGTAAATGACGATTTACCAATTTCCACCATGAAAAACGAAAGAATTTAATTAGGTTTTACTTGGATTTGAAACTCCTAGATCTTTTGAGATTCATTGAACTTTTCAATGGCATGTTTCAATCTCGAGTGTGCCCTTCAGGTTTTGTGACTGGGATGCCGAGGATCACAAAACAAGGTGTGAAGTAACCATGCAAATATACTTGGTACCCTTAATATTTACCCCTCAATCGATGTGCCGGTTAACCACACGAGCTCCACCGATACTATGATAAATATTAAGTTACCCTTTGACTACCTTGTTAAATCTAGGTTAGTGTGTCGGTTAACCACACACGCTCCACTAACGGTTTAAACAAAGTGCAAAGTGTAATTTCATGGATTAGCACCTTATTCACATTTTTCTAAGTAACTAAGATTGGGAATTAATAAAAGGTTTAGTTACTTAGTATTTATCATTAATACTTTTAATGAAGGGAGAATTATAGTCCTTGTCCTACCTGTTCGGCTAACGACCCTCCACCAGTCAAGGAAGCGGTGGGTGAGACTGGACACCCATTAAGCTGCTATTTTATAGGCAACAACCTTATACCCCCTTATAGACCGGCTTCGTGAATGAGGCCTACTAATGGTAAGACTGACTTGCTCTTATACACATATATATATTATTAACTTATAATATTATAAAGTATAAGGGTTGAATTTTAACTTTTAAAATTCTAAGGGCTTAACTTGGAATTAAAGCATTAGAGATAACTTTTCAAATTCCAAAACTTGAGGGCAAGTTTTGAAACTATTCAAAACTCTTGGATTTTCATAACTTATGAGTTTTAAGTAAAGCTTTAAAACCTTTAATGAAGAGACTCTTGGACATCCATAACTTGAGGACAAGTTATGGAGCCATAAAAACTATTTATAAGAAAAGACTCTTCATTTTTTTTGTAACCTAAGGCATATTTATGAGTTTTTAAGATTCATAAATGTGACTTTTCATATAACTTGAGGACAAGTTACAAAAAAAACACATTTTATGAACAACTTTTAGATTAATTAGGATTGAAAACAACTAAAACACAAATTTTTTTTCCATTAATCTAAACTAACTCATAAATCAAGGAAACATAGAACTTTTGGTAATCCATAACTTATGGAGTTAAATGCTTGTTTTATGATGAAACTTTTCATGTTCCATAACTTAAGAATAAGTTATGGAATTCTTTAAAACATTAACACCAAATTTTGTAACTCCATAAAAACTTTGAATCAATTTTTTTTAAAACATTTTCATATCCATAACTTATGGAGGTTTCAAAACACATAAGATCACAACTTTAAAAAAAACTTTTTGAGCTCCAAAATTTTATGAGAAAATTTGTAACTCCTTAAAACATTTAGATCAAACTTTTAAAACTAATAAAATAATCATATCATTTTATCTTTTACTAAATTTGACCTAATTCAACTCATATAGCAAATGATTCAAAATTTACAAATAATTAGTTTTTCACAAAACAAGTAATTATCTTAAAATTTGACAAACTTCATGTTTTTTTTTCTTTTTTTTTTCAACTTTGAAAATCAAACATTTGCATGAATATAACAGAAAACAACCCATGGCTCTGATACCACTATTGGGTTTTAGTATACTACAACATCCTATGGTGCACATACAACCCTAAATACCTTGGATCTATGTTTTCTCTATTATACATGCAAATATGAAGTTTCCAAGATATTACCCTATACTAGCATACAAATATCATATACTTGGGTAATAAAATAGATATAATACATACCTTTTTTGATGTAACTTGTCTTCATGAAGCTTGAGTGCCTAGTGCCCCAAGTGTGACACCTCAAATGGTTCACACAACACCATGAACACTTGGAATAACCTTGAGAATAAGGATACTTTGGTTCTCTCTAGTGAAATCAGTCTTGCCCTTTTGTGTACACATACTAGTTCCAATTTCACCAACCAAGGACATCTTTATATAGTGTGGAGATTAGGGTTACACCCTAATACCCATGACCTTTCATTTCATATGATCCATGGGTTAAACACTCCATGGACTATCCATGAAAGCTTAGCCCAACCTAAATGAACTTGGCCCATCACACACATATATCTTAGAGTCCATATTTAATTAGTTCCTTTTGATCACTTAATTAATTATAAATTAATTCTTGATCAATACTAATTAAATAATATGATTATATATTAATATATTAGAACTTATAATATATTAATATAAATCACTAGTATCCTTTTTCCTCATCTTGTCTATCCAATTGTCCCGATGCCATGCAACCCAAATGGACCATGCCGGGTCGGGTCAAGTATTACCAATTATAGTTATGGACTTAGACATTAATCCAACAGTTACGCAACCAATAAAGACACCATCTGGCGCTGTATCCCTATTTCTCACCCACTCCCGATAGGAATCCAAAACCCTAGCCAACCAACGACGTCGCCGACCTTCCTTTCCTACCTCCTTCACCCTAGAACGTTGGCGATACCACCTCCGACCTCCTTCACCTATATCATCACAAAACACCGCCTCAGATCTGCAAGTAATCGTCACCTTCAAGCCTTTGTACGCTATTGTTTCGTCACATTTGTGCCGACATCTCTGTCGGCTAGGGTTTGGATCTCACCAGTAAAGGATCTGTAGAAACCACATGAAATAACCATCCATCTCCACCGAATCTGTTGGGTTACCACCGAGTACGTTGGGTTGTGCATTAGTGAAGATGGATTTAGGTGAAGAAGATGAAGCCACCTCCGACAACCACCACCTGGAATCTAGATTTGCGAACAGGTAACGATGGCGGCTCTATCTCAGTCTCTCTTGCTCTCTCTTTATCTGTATTGCATCAGTAAACACAAAAAATGTATTTTTGTGTTCCTCTGCTCCACCTAGTGTTTCTACAAACCTGGTGGTCGACGGTGGTGGCTTAAGGACTAACCGGGAAGAAGAACGAGGGAAGAAAGGGTAGTCGACTGTGTTTCTGAAATATAAAGAGGAAGTGGTCCGGTGGTGTTGTGCGGTGGTCCGACAGTGTTGCACTGTGGTCCGATGGTGTTGTACGGTGGTCCGGCGACAGAAGATGAACTCATGAAGATCAACTGATGATAAATGGTTGAAGAGTGTGAGTGGAGTTAGTGTAGATGATAAGTGTTTGTAGTGGTGGGCCCTTTTTTGTTTTTCCTTATTTTTTATTTTTCTTTTAAATTTTTAATAACAAACAAATCAAATATATATCAAAAAAGAAAGAGAAAGGGTAAAATAGTCATTTTATGTTTGTCAGGGATCGTCCGAGTGAGAAACAAACATTACAGGGACGGTCCGAGTTAATTTTTGAAAATAGGGACTAAACGAGCAATTTGACACCTGGACGAGGGACGAATCGTGTAATTTACTCATCCTTTTATCTATTAAATATCCCCAAATCCAAAGACATGAATACAAATCTTGATACAATTAATTTTATCATCAACAAAATGAAAAATAAAAAGATTATAGAGAAAAAAGTGTTTCAATTGTGAAAGATAGATCAACGATGCTTTGGCTTTGGCCCTCATCACATTCAAACTTTCCTGGAATACAATTATTCTTCCCACAAACCATTTTCAATTAAAGAAAAAAACAGTACTTTAAAGTAGGGGTGAGCAAAAATGTAACATCCCAAAATTCAAGACCAAAAAACTTCATTTTTAATTAAGTTATTATAAAACCAATTAGTATAGAAGCATCCATAATAACATCCCATGTCAAAACCAAAGTAGAAATATTCAAAACATGTTATCATAAAACAATATCAGAGTGTAATCCCCAAGATCTCAACTGCGGAAATATAGTGTGATGCGTTGCGATCGAGCCGGCTCCTTTCCTTTGAAAACGAAGTACCTGAAATCAAAACTGAAAACCGTAAGCACAAAGCTTAGTGAGTTCCCCCATCATACCACATACCATACAGTAACACACATAGCCAAGCATATCTGGGTGCCTGCCTCCCCTTCGGTTTATTTCAACCGGATAGCTGCCTAGCATATCTGGGTGTTGGCCTCCCCTTCGGTCTCTTTCAACCGGATAATTGTCTAGCATATCTGGGTGATGGCCTCCATTCGGTCTGTTTCAACCGGATAATGGGGACTATTTCACCCCTACCCCTACCACATAATAACATAGCATATCATACATAAATATACTGTCAAGCATATCTGGGTGCCCGACCTACCCCTTCGGTATCTGTCACACCCCCAAACCGGAACGGCGGAAACGTTCGGGGGCGGATGACTTCATGTAGTATCATAACAGTTGAGTATTTGTAAAGAAAGTAAACACAACCATCATAAATATAAATTTAAAAGGTTACATCATTGCAAAATACATGTTTCCAAATAAATTACATATGATGCCAAAATTGTTCAAAAGAAATCTACGCCTAAGCGTCTTGCCTTCAAAAATCTTGTGCTTACCTGTATTACGGAATACCTGAGAATACAAGTTGTTTTTGAAAGAGTATCAGCATTAAAGCTGGTGAGTTCATAAGCAGTTTATGAATGAAAAATGAATGATGTTCTTTGAAGTTTGTTACAAGTTTGTTTCCAGAAAATCCAATATTTTCTAAAGGTTTGTTGTTAGCCTTAACTGAACCAAGACTTAGTATAGGTAAGTAAATCGTCATACTTATGTGTGGTTTTATATTTAAATAAAACTCCTTTTTGTGAAATCCTTAAATTCCCGTGAACTGTGTGCTTTGTTAATTTCCCATGTGAGATGTTATAACCATACTAAACTCGAAGACCCCGTACTCGACGTTCTTCAGGCGTCGGAATGTTATGACACTTGTCACCACAGACCTGCCGGTCTAGCTGTTGCAAGCAGCTTAGGTGCGGGTTTGTCAGACCCAATATAGATATATACACAACTATCACGCCCTCCCTCCAGGAGGTTCTGATTATAACTACAGGACTTTACTGTGGTACTTAAGAGTACCCCGAAGTAGAATGTCTCACAAATTTATTTATTAACAAGTTCACGTAGTATGTAATAAATATTCGTTTTGTAAATCGATATTGTTATTGTTTTTCTTTGTTAAATGAAGTGTTCAAAACTATACCTATTATAGTTTATCAAAAGTGTTATATGATGGTATGAACCCTTATTACTCATGTATATGTATTTCAAATAAATGACATTGGAAATACTAAGTGTAAATCTTACACACCTTGCTCAACAGGTTACAAGGTGTGAATAACTCTTAAATATGTATTTGACAGTTTTGTAAAAATGTTAAGTTTAGGTTTGGTAAAATAGCCTGTGAACAGACCACAACCTTGCTGTTGTAAGCTGTTCAACTAAGTTTCAAATATGTTTTGGTGTTTTGGAATTGTATTTCCCCCCTGAAAAACATGAAAAACTCGGAAAAGCGTAGGGGTATGAACTCACCTGGAAAGTGTGGTGATTTGAAGAAAACGAGATTTTCTCGGGCGGCACTTCGACCGGAAAGTGGTAAGTTTCTCGGGATTCTCGGGGCTTCGGAACTTCGTCGGAACTTGGATATGTAACCGGGGGGTCGGGGTCGCCTCGGGATGCTAAACGCAGATTAGAAGTGAGAGAGAAGAGGGAAATGAGCAAGGGAAGTTGGAACCCTCGCATCTTATTTATAGGGTGAACTTTCGGGACTCACGTCGTAAGCATGGGATGGCTCACGTCGTGAGTTTGGTCCGTAGACGTGATGCCTGGTGGTCTAGCTCTGGCACACATCAGTCATAGGCTCACGTCGTGAGTCTTCGGATAAGGTTGGTTTGCGTGCCCCGAACTTCAGAAATTCATATCTCTCACGTACGGGCTCCGATTTTGAAGTTCGTTATATCCACGCGTAGGTGACATTATGCTTTACAACTTCCATTTAGACTCCGTCGGCTAATTTTGACTTAAGTTTTTAATATTATATTTTTAGCAGGCCGGGACAGGATAATTCCGTTAAAAATTCATAACTTCTTCATCTGATGTCGGTTTTCGTCTGTCTTTTTACCGTTGCACTACTATCGTCGAGATCTTTAATTCTCGTTTAGGTTGTGTCGGCTAAAAATCGCTCGATCTTAAATTCGAATTTTTAGATGTCTACTGTTGTCCTGAAACTTAGAAAAATCATAACTTCCTCATACGAAGTCAGATTTGGGCGTTCTTTTTATGTACGCTCACGGTTTAACATAATCTACGACTTTCGTTTAGATACTTAGGGATAAAAAGTATTTTATTGAAATCTCACTTTTTACGCTTAACAGTGTTTTACCGGCTTTGTCGTGAATTTTTGATTAGTCATAACTTCTTCATTATAACTCGGATTTGAGTATTCTTTATATTTCTGAAAACCTTGTTACAATATCTATCACTTTTTGCATCCCAATTGAGACTTTAGAACACTTCCTTTTTGACGCTATTTTTATTGATCCAAAATAGTTCATAATATTTGACTTTCCGAACATTACATTGACTTGAAATATTGGGTTGTTACATCATCCCCCCGATAGAGGGAATTTCGTCCCGAAATTTTAATCTAAGACAGAGTTTATGGACTAGGAAAAAGATGCGGGTACTTATGTTTCATCTGATCCTCACGTTCCCAGGTGAATTCAGGTCCTGGTTTGGCGTTCCACCTGACCTTTACGATGGGAATGCGGCTTTGTTTCGTCGACTTCACCTCTCGGTCCATGATTTCAACAGGTTCCTCTACGAAGTGGTGGTTCTCGTTGATCTCAATTTCTTCCAAGGGAATGACAAGGGTCTCATCAGACAAGCATTTCTTCAGGTTTGACACATGAAAGGTAGGATGAACGTGGTTGAGTTCCTGCGGTAATCGAAGCTTGAATGCTACCGGGCTGATCCTAGCAAGGATCTCGAATGGTCCGATATGTCTTGGATTTAGTTTCCCAAGCCTTAACAACATCGATCCCGCAAGCTCTTAGCATATCTTCTAAGGTTTGAATGGTTCTTTCGCTCTGGCCGTCAGTTGTGGGTGGTAAGCTGTACTTATGTCTTAGCTTAGTTCCCAGAGATTTTTGTAACGATTGCCAGAAACGAGGGGGGTGAATCTGCTATCTCGGACTGAGATAATAGATATTGGTACACCGTGCAGTCTAAAAATCTCTTTGAGGTAAGTTCTTGTTAGCTTCTCTATCTTGTCGGTTTCTTTTATTGGTAGAAAGTGTGGATTTGGTCAATCTATCGACAATCACCCCAAATGGCATCATAACCAACCGTCGGCTTGGGTAACATGGTTATGAAAGTCATTACATGGATTATGCCTAATTCATCTAATACAGTTCTATGTATACGAGTCGTATATAGTTAAGATTGAAAAGGCAGTCGAATAAATGATTCATCTCTAAGCCCACGTCCAGACAAGGAAAAGGAGTCAAAGTGGAATCATCAATTCTAAGCCTATAGAATCTTAATTACGTACTACTCTTATGTATACATTTGATAGTATTAGATCAATCGCATAAATTTTTGGGGTCTTTGTTGGTGAACTTGACTTTCTGTGCGAGTAGTATTCCTGGAAACCCTGTTGGCAGTACTTAAGCAAAGTTATAGAAAATTTGGTGCTCCTTACGTGACTATTTCGTTGGAGGTTTTTGTTGGTTTCCTTGATTGTCATTAGGGTTCGGAGTGTCGACCCTGTTTTCATTTTCTTTTGTGTCCTTAGGGTTGAATTGCGTCGTGACAACTGTCACTGCTACCGATACAGCGGCTTGGAACGTAACGGAGTCTATGTGTAGGATCAGGGTTTTGTCGGTTGGTTGATCAAATTAGTCATCTACACGAGGTAGTGGGTTACTATTCTCAATGGTATGCTTGATCAGTTCTCGATAGTCGATGTACATACGAAACGATCCGTCTTTCTTCTTGACGAACCAGACCGGTGCTCCTTATGGGGAGAAGCTTGGTCTAATAAATCCTTTACTGAGAGGTTCGTTAAGTTGACCGGAGCATTCCTGCATCTCTGTTGTAGCTGGACAGTAAAGCGATTTAGCTACAGGGGTAGTTCTTGGGATTAAGTCGATTCGAAACTCGACTTGACGTTGCGGTGGAAACCCTGATCGTCCTTCTGGAAAGGTGTCGGGAAGGTCGCGTACTTCTGGGATATTATTTGGTGTTCTCCGTTTTAGTCTAAAAACTATTGGGTAGGTTAGAAGGGCGTGGTACCCCTCGCATGGGTACTTCTGAAGGTTTTTTTTTTTGCGTTATGGGTCGGAAAAATTTCATCTGACGGTTGTTTAAGGGAAGAGTTCTTTTCATCTAGTACATAAACTCTCCATGGTAAGAACTAAGCCAAACCATGTCGGATGATGATGACGTAACTTCTTAATGATTTTAATGTTATGTTGGTCTGGAAGCAGAAATGATTACTAGGATGAAGAACTAACCTTGGTATTAATACTACGAACCCTATTATATCACAAATTACAAGTACAAACTAAACGAGGGTTCTGATAATTTGAAATAATGACTTTCGTGGAGTAATCCCTACTAGGTTTTTCTATTATCGTACGGTGTGTGCAAGAAGGTATAATTATAACGTAACGTGTAAAATTTTGTAAAATTTCAGGGGTCTAATTATTGAGGTTTAGATATGCACCGGAACTTCCTAGTAGAGTTCCTTGTTGCTTTTTCATGTTTCGTTGTTACACTCCCCCTGTTCTCCGTCATTCCTCTCCGTTGGGTAGTCCCTCTTGAAGTGTCCTATTTCACCACAAAGGTGGCATATTAGACTGGTGCCCACCATGGTGGTTGAAGTGATGAGCTCGACCGGGGTCCTACAGCAACGGGCCGTGTGCCCCTTCCTGTTGCACCTATTGCAATGCAGCACTCGGCAGACTCCATAATGATGGTAGTTGCACTTACTGCAGTGTGGGAGGTTTCCTAGGTACGGTGTGGTCGATGTTGGGATAGCAGGGTTGATGGGGATATTGACTGCCCCAACTTGATACTCTTCTGAAGGCCCTTGAGTTGAACTGGTCCCTTTCTCGCTCTCGAACTTTCGTTTCAGGATATTAGGTTTTTGGCCTCGAGTGTCTTTACAAACAGGAACTTGTTGTTGTACTTGGTTATCACCGTGATTGGGGTTGTTGATAATATTTCCACTAACATTTGCGTTGTTAGCATTTAGGTGAGTCATGATAGCTGTGACCGCAGCTTGAAAAGTAGCAAAATCTATCTGAAGAGTTGGTGCTTTGCCAGTGGTTTGGTTACGTTTCTTCGGAGGCATGATTCTGTTATATGATAAGAAAATGAGTTTGTGAGCGATTATGGTTGGCTCTAGATGTATTCTGATCATTCATGCGAATGTAAGTTTTTCATTTTGTTATACTGTTCTCGATGGTTCGACCTACATCCCTATGATACAGTCCTGGTAAAGAGTAGGAGTAAGTTTCTAAAATGGTTACAAGACGAGTGTTTATCCAACTAAATCATCTTTGATTGGAGGTATAATGCCTTCCACTTTCGGAAATATTTGAAAGTGATACATGATGGAGTCTACACAAGGTAGACTTATGAGTTTGAGAATTATTCACTCTTGACTGGAATCTCATGATCCGATATATTGCTATTAGTCATAACGGAAAGACGATAAGCTTAAAACCTAACGCGATAAATGTAATCACTAAATCACTAGGTGGCATGAATAGTCATTACTATGACGAAGGGGGCATTCATGCACTTCGTATGGAACACGCGTGGTTTTTCCTTGGTTCTATGATTTAATCCGAGCGGTAATGGTTCATTCTCCCTTGGTATCTACATGGTGTCCTTCTCCCCTGTAGGTACATGGAATTTTTGTGTCGTCTTACTTCTTATTCTAACACTGATCCCCATTACTTCATAACGGAGAGTTCGAATCCCGAAAGTTCACGCGAATTTTTCCTCGGTGTTTTTAACAAAGTAACGGCATGTTGTGGTTTCTATAGTTTTCTCTTGGTTGCGAGTACATACGGTGTTAATTTCAGAGGCAGCATCTATCAACTAAGTTTGCGAAGATGAAGATAATGGTAAGAATTCAAGAGTGAGAATAACGAAAGTGATCCATGAACTCAATCACCATAGTTTAACCATTACATGAGGGTATGATTTTGGTAGAGTTCTAACAATAGAAGGATGAAAGTATTTGGAAAAAGATTTCCCTAGGAGATTAGACGTTTCCGATGTCATTGGTAGCAAATACGTGATAAGTTCGGGAAAAATTGACCTTGGAGTAGGTCTTACATTATACCAAAATTGAGAAAATTTTGGCATTACTTAGACCTAACTGTTTGAAGGTTCAAGGTCTTAACATAAGCATGAAATTAATACTAGAGTCTATACATAGACCTATTTTATATCCAAAAGAGAGAGTAGAGTAGACTCTACTTGCGGCGAGAACCGCTCGAATGAGTCCTTGATTCTGCCAGACGACGTTCCATGTCCAACATGCGTCTTTCAAACGTTACCTGGTGACCTCGAAGTTCCCTGACTTCAGCTTGGGTTGTAGTTAGTTCTCTCCGCAAGGTCATATTCTGGTTCAAGGTTCTTCTGTGAGCAGCCTCTAGATGGCGAATGCGAACTGTATTGACTCCCTCATCGGCATCAACCTCCATGACCCGGTTGATGGCTATCCTTCCCTGTTCCTCATTACGAGCAACCCTGCGAACCAGAACAGGCAGAATTCTGTCTGCTGAGCCTCCCTCGCTCAGATTGTAGAAGCTTCGGTCTCCGTTTGTAGGGTAAGGGTTGACCTTGCTCGTGACTCCATCTGTTCAAGTTTGCTGCCCACAGGGACATGGGGCCTTGAAATCCTGGTCGAGGATTAGGATTTGGGATAGGAGCCACCAGGGGTAGATTATTGGCTTCTAGCTCGGAGTCAGAATCTTCTGGGAAATTTTCTGCGAAATCGTCATCCAATGGAATTGCATGATTCTCTTCTGGCTCCGCATCGGTCCGTCCACCATTATCTTGGTTGGGAAAGTACGGATCGCCGGGGAGATGGGGTCCAGTCATGAAATCTAAGCGAGAAAAGGGGTGTAAGAAATATCTAATAGACGTATAACTTAGATAATTTTAGGATGATCCTTACTAGTACTTCAATACTTGCGTAGTGCATACCGACCATATGTAATCAAGATAGAATAGACCTTCGAATAAGTGACCTTAACTCTAAATCCACAACCAAACAAGGAACAGGAAGTAAAGCAAAGATCACAAATTCTGAGTCTATGACACCCTAGTCACATATAACCTTAGCGTATCCACTCAGCAACTATTGACCTACTAATAAAGACCTTTTTGTTCTTAAATAAGTAATTATAGCAACACAAAATACTCCTATAGTATTTTAAATTTGTAAGTTTGAGTCTAGCGTTTTCTTTGGTAAGTTTTCGACTTGTTGCTCACTATGACTATTCCTCAACATATGTTGGTCACATCTCGGATAGATATAGTTGATCAGGCTATATTTATCCCAGATCTGATTACATATTCCGAGGCCTAATCATAGTGTCCAACTTGTCTTAATACTTTTGTATAGTTTTCACTATGATACTAAACCGTTGTGCATGCATGTACTTATACTTTTATAAAACTAGCATTTTAATTTTAAAAGTATAGTTTGTGCGAAAACGTTTAGTTAGAGAGTTTTAGCCCCTTTGCATTTATAGTTTGTATATCTTATGCGGTTCGATATACTTAGTTCACTATAAACAATGCTCCGATACCAATCTGTCACACCCCCAAACCGGAACGGCGGAAACGTTCGGGGGCGGATGACTTCATGTAGTATCATAACAGTTGAGTATTTGTAAAGAAAGTAAACACAACCATCATAAATATAAATTTAAAAGGTTACATCGTTGCAAAATACATGTTTCCAAATAAATTACATATGATGCCAAAATTGTTCAAAAGAAATCTACGCCTAAGCGTCTTGCCTTCAAAAATCTTGTGCTTACCTGTATTACGGAATACCTGAGAATACAAGTTGTTTTTGAAAGAGTATCAGCATTAAAGCTGGTGAGTTCATAAGCAGTTTATGAATGAAAAATGAATGATGTTCTTTGAAGTTTGTTACAAGTTTGTTTCCAGAAAATCCAATATTTTCTAAAGGTTTGTTGTTAGCCTTAACTGAACCAAGACTTAGTATAGGTAAGTAAATCGTCATACTTATGTGTGGTTTTATATTTAAATAAAACTCCTTTTTGTGAAATCCTTAAATTCCCGTGAACTGTGTGTTTTGTTAATTTCCCATGTGAGATGTTATAACCATACTAAACTCGAAGACCTCGTACTCGACGTTCTTCAGGCGTCGGAATGTTATGACACTTGTCACCACAGACCTGCCGGTCTAGCTGTTGCAAGCAGCTTAGGTGCGGGTTTGTCAGACCCAATATAGATCTATACACAACTATCACGCCCTCCCTCCAAGAGGTTCTGATTATAACTACAGGATTTTACTGTGGTACTTAAGAGTACCCCGAAGTAGAATGTCTCACAAATTTATTTATTAACAAGTTCACGTAGTATGTAATGAAATATTCGTTTTGTAAATCGATATTGTTATTGTTTTTCTTTGTTAAATGAAGTGTTCAAAAATATACCTATTATAGTTTATCAAAAGTGTTATATGATGGTATGAACCCTTGTTACGCATGTATATGTATTTCAAATAAATGACATTGGAAATACTAAGTGTAAATCTTACACACCTTGCTCAACAGGTTACAAGGTGTGAATAACTCTTAAATATGTATTTGACAGTTTTGTAAAAATGTTAAGTTTAGGTTTGGTAAAATAGCCTGTGAACAGACCACAACCTTGCTGTTGTAAGCTGTTCAACTAAGTTTCAAATATGTTTTGGTGTTTTGGACTTGTATTTCCCCCTGAAAAACATGAAAAACTCGGAAAAGCGTAGGGGTATGAACTCACCTGGAAAGTGTGGTGATTTGAAGAAAACGAGATTTTCTCGGGCGGCACTTCGACCGGAAAGTGGTAAGTTTCTCGGGATTCTCGAGGCTTCGGAACTTGGATATGTAACCGGGGGGTCGGGGTCGCCTCGGGATGCTAAACGCAGATTAGAAGTGAGAGAGAATAGGGAAATGAGCAAGGGAAGTTGGAACCCTCACATCTTATTTATAGGGTGAACTTTCGGGACTCACGTCATGAGCATGGGATGGCTCACGTCGTGAGTTTGGTCCGTAGACGCGACGCCTGGTGTTCTAGCTCTGGCACACATCAGTCATAGGCTCACGTCGTGAGCCTTTTGCTCACATCGTGAGTCTTCGGATAAGGTTGGTTTGCGTGCCCCGAACTTCAGAAATTCATATCTCTCGCGTACGGGCTCCGATTTCGACGTTCGTTATATCCACGCGTAGGTGAGATTATGCTCTACAACTTCCGTTTAGACTCCATCGGCTAATTTTGATTTAAGTTTTTAATATTATATTTTTAGCAGGCCGGGACAGGATAATTCCGTTAAAAATCCATAACTTCTTCATCCGATGTCGGTTTTCGTCTGTGTTTTTATCGTTGCACTACTATCGTCGAGATCTTCAATTCTCGTTTAGGTTGCGTCGGCTAAAAATCGCTCGATCTTAAATTCGAATTTTTAGCTGTCTACTGCTGTCTTGAAACTTAGAAAAATCATAACTTCCTCATACGAAGTCAGATTTGGGCGTTCTTTTTATGTACGCTCAAGGTTTAACATAATCTACTACTTTCGTTTAGATACTTAGGGATAAAAAGTATTTTATTGAAATCTCACTTTTTACGCTTAACAGTGTTTTACCGGCTTTGTCGTGAATTTTTGATTAGTCATAACTTCTTCGTTATAACTCGGATTTGAGTATTCTTTATATTTCTGAAAACCTTGTTACAATATCTATCACTTTTTGCATCCCAATTGAGACTTTAGAACACTTCATTTTTAACGCTATTTTTATTGATCCAAAATAGTTCATAATATTTGACTTTCCGAACATTACATTGACTTGAAATATCGGGTTGTCACAGTATCTTTCAACCGGTATCCGGGGACTATTTCACCCCAACTACTACTATCACATATATCATAGCATCCTAGCACATAAAGCATATCAGATAGTAGCAACCTAGACAATTATCACAAAGACAATCATCTCAAACATAATCACCTACTGGTGGGTCGGCATTGGTGCCTTATACCCACCTCTACTGGAAGGTAACTCACCTCGAATGCTGAAGCTCGCTGCCCGAACTCCCTAGCTGCTGCCCTGACGGCTTCCCAAACTGAGAATTTCCAGCACAATATCCAATTAGCACTAAGTTCTAAACCATGAACCATATTCCAATCTCGGGGTAAAATGACCATTTACTCCTGGCCCAAGTCCAAAACCACTAATGTCCAAAACCATAAGATCCCTAAAAGCCCAATATATGGCCCAATTTCCAATTGGGCTCAAACCCTTACATGGGACTACCTTTTCTGAATCCATTTACTTTTTCTGAATAATTACCCATGTCCATAGCTAGTCCAACGAAATCGATGTACTTACAAACCCATAAGAAAGCTCGAATCTGAAATGGCCCACAAGGCCCAAAAAGGCCCAAATCCATCTTGGACCTAACCCAAGAAGGCCCAATCTCCAAAAAGGCCTGAAATACTAAATGGGCTACCCTAACCAACTCCTGGTCCATGGTCCAAGGCCCAAAAAGGTCAACAAAACAAAGTGAGTCAACCAGGCTGAGTACGCCCTACGTACCCAGATGGTACGCCCAGTGTACACCACTTTGGGCCAGTGCGTCCGATGTACTCCTCTGAAGTCCAACTCTCTCCAAATAAGCACATAATCACTTCATCCCTTGCTCCAACTCTCCAGTCTGACCCCTATAGGTGACTTTTCAAGTAAAGTTGGCAACTTTACTAACATGCATGGCTTAATGGGACTCTAAAGCTCAAAATAGCTTAATGGATGGTCTTAACTCATGCTTGGAGTCAAACACTTCACAAAGCTTGCACCTTTATGAGAGAGGGGACCTTAGAATGTCCAGATCTACAAGTTTGAGTCCCCAAAACGACTCTAGCTCACCAAGACCAAGCAAAATGCTAAAAATGGCCAAAAACCAACCCAAAAGAGGATCTATGAAATGGAAGGTCAAGATCATAGCTTTTTACCTCAAATGGGTTGAAAAATATGAGAACTTTCTGGATCTACAAGCTCCCTTCCAAGATCAACACTTGAACACCACCTTCTCTTCTTGTACACACACTAAAAGTCTTCTTTCAAGCTCCAAGCTTCATCCAAGGTCATTTAGGGTTTCATGGTCGTGAAAAGGGGTGGAGGCTGATCTGAAATGACCTAAGGAAGGATATAATGTGGCTTATATAAGGCATAAGTAGAGGAATTGGGGTTTTGGACTGAAGGGAGTACGGCCCGCGTACCTCCTTGTACGTTCGGCATACTCAAGAACCACCTACGACAATACTCTTTTATACATTGGGCGTACCCAGCCAACCACGTGCATGCCTCCTTGCATTCATGGGACTGATGCGACACATCTTTCCATTAGGGGCTAATTCTGCCAAAACCTTCAAAGTGTCATAACTCACTCGTCATAAGTCTGTTTCCAACGAACATTATATCCACGAAAAGGTGGCGAGAAGCCCTACGCTCCTAGCATCACACCCCAGCCTTAAAACCTTCTGAATAAAGCCTAAAATTCATAACAGGCCGAAATATCAATTTACAGTCATACCCTTGGCTCCTGAAGACACAATCGAATACATGATCACTTGAATCATAGCAACTACATCCGAAATGGGCTAAATCCTTCCTTTCCCAAAGCTCTAATCCCCATGACAACTAATGATTGAGCCGCAGCCCCAATTAATAAGGCAAATCTGAAACCGGGTGTTACAACTCTCCCCCAGTTAAATTAGATTTCGTCCTCGAAATCGCTCCTTACTAATACCCATCTTAAAACAACCATCTGAGGAATACAAATGGGACCCCCAAACCGAAACTTTCATCCTGGAGATATCGCTCGATCCTTCAACCCTTGCAAGCTACTTCTACCTTCTCAGACCTGAAACCTATCATAACCTCGCTTCCCGACAGCTCGCCCGTGCTGAAACAACTGGAAACAACTCTCCGTCAATCCCTCAACTGTTAGCCAAAAAATCACAACCCTTCCAACTTTGTTCTTTTATCGGCCTATCCCGATCTACTAAAACCATCCTCAGAGTAATTCTTCAAACTCAGTGAAGAATGACTCCTCGATCTCTCAAGTAAAACCAATCTGACTTTCCCTGGAGTCTAAACCCTAAGGTCTCAGTGGTCCGACTCCCTGTCAGACCTCTCAGACCAAACTGTCACCCGTCACGCTGCTACTGAAAAGGGAGCAAGTCACCGTCCATAAACGGCTACAGAACACTTACACCTAACAGAAGGGTCAGATAATCCTTCGAGTAGAAGATTCATCCCTGCAACGGTTAGACTTATACGATAGCTGCGCAACAGAGTCAAATCAACTACTATGAGATTATTTAATCCCACGACGAGTGACTTATCGCTTCCCAATCGATAAGTTACACCGTCCGTTCATGAAATCCTAAAAACACTAATACTGCCTGATACACTGGAACTGCCCGAAACGCTGATCTGCTTGAAACACTGAACTACCTCCCGGCTGCTTTCCAAACCTCACTGAGAGCTTCCCGGTCTCGATTCGTCTGTCAAACATCTGAAATATCGGGTTCCTACCTAGTCACTGAGCCAAAAGGCTCCCATACAGTTGCCCTTCACGACTTTCGAACGAAATCCTCATCTCACAGTAGTTGTCATCCGTTATCTTGCCATTATGGCTCTAACAACCTCGCGATCCAACCATTCGAATCCATACGTCGAATCCCGACGTCACCAACTCCAAGACTGAAAGTGATTGCTACATGACTAAAAGTAGCCTTATATCATAACTTGACCTCATGTGATCCATTGCTTCCTTGTTCCCATAACCGCCATGGTGTTCCCGCGGTCTTATCACTGACTCAACCAGAACTAACCCATCTGGGTAATTCCGTAATCCAATTTGTGAATTTCCATATCCTCATTGTTGCACCCGAACTGGTGGGTACTATTGTTCCATTCGCGATCTAACAGCACGCTCATGCTATCTTGTGACAACCCGAACCTTTTTTCGTTAACGTTAGCCGATTCCGTTAAATAAATTTTGAATTTTTATTTAGTTCCGTCAAATTCTTATGGTTTGGAAAATCATTTAAGTTGTATATAATTAAATTTTATATAAGAGTCGGAACCAAAATCGCGCAAAAACCCGAGTTACTTCGAAAATCAACGAAAACTGGCATGACTGGTGTTCACGGCCGTGAACCCGATCACGGCCGTAAACCCGATCACGGCCGTAAACTTGTTCACGGTTGGTGGCCCCACCACTGACCATACCCCCAGCCTATATATACGCGACTCCTACCCTCATTTACACTTTTCTGGCCGCGAACACCCTTTCTCTCTCTAAAAATCATCACCCAAAAACATAAGATTTCTCTTCATCTATCACTCTATCCGCCTTGGAACTTATTTTGGAGCATCAAAACATCCGTTTTTCATCAAATCAAGCATTGCTGTTCTTGAGTTCACGGCCGTGAACCCTTCAAATCTTCATATTTCATCAAGAACAGGCCGTGAACCCTTCAAACCTTCAAAGACCGTGAACCCTTCAAGGGCAGTAAACCGTTCACGACCGAGAATAGAAGAGAACAATACAGAACTACACGTAAACTAGTTAATACAGGACTACACGTAAACTAGTTAATACAAGATTGTGAGACAACTCTACAAAATATACAAACGGATTCAAATACAAGAGAACAATACAGAACTACATGTAAACTAGTTAATACAGGATTGTGAGACAACTCTTCAATTGTACCTTTCGGGGTACAGGTTAAATCTTATCATTTAGTGTAACCAGAGTCTCCTAGAGAGAGAGCGTGAGATTTGTGAATAGATCTATTCGGGACTGACAATCCCACACCTAAATTGCTAGCTACAGTTAGGCAGGCATGCCTGGGGTGACAAATATCATATCGTCTGACGCCTGAAGAACGTCGTAGAGGTCATCAGTCATATCAAGCATGGTTATACGACTCACAATAGTATAAACTAACATTTTTGTTTACGGGATTTCATTCTTCATCTAGTTTTATTTTAGTTAATAGAACTACTATACATTACACTGGAGGATTCCAGGAATACAATACATGGTTTTATTTTAAGTAATGAAACTACTATTCATACTGGTGGTAACCAGGGTTTTTTTTAAACATAAGATCTATTCATACTAGTGGTAACCAGGTTTTCAAACAGAACATCTATACATTACTAGAAGTAGCCAGGGTTTTCATACAAAGGGTTTTCATACAAAATAACGATATACAATACAGCTGGTGGTAACCAGGCACACGAACTAACACAGTAACAAACATATATGTTAGAAAATATTGGATTTTCTTGTGAAGCATACAAACATTTTACAGATTCAATGACAAGTTTTCATTACAAAAACATGCTTATGAACTCACCAGCTTTAATGCTGATACTCTTTTCAAAACTGCTTGTATTCTCAAGAAATCAGTAGACAGGTACTCCCGCAGCTTTTGAGAAGACGGAGCGTATAGAGAGTCACGTCTTTATCTTTCTGCTAATTTTGATGTATATGAATATGAATCAAACAGATGTAAAAAGCTTTATTATATTTAATGTAATGGTTGTGTTTACTTTTATTACTATGATGCAATTGTTGTGATACTACACATGACGTCCTCCACCCCCGAACGTTTCCGCCGTTTCGGTTTGGGGGTGTGACAGATTGGTATCAGAGCTATTGTTTACAGTGAACTAAGTTGGTGGTTGTCGAGGCCAACAAAATAAATACCCTAAATATTACACACTAAAATAGTGTATAGTGGCAAAGGGATCGTATCCACGGAGATTGGTTCAATTTAAATCTCTATGTAAATCACTTGTTCAAGTACTTGTAAAACAAAAATAAAAGTAAAATGGGGGGGTTTAGTTCTTTTTTATTGTTAGGTAAAATTAAAACTAGCTAGAATTTGAATATGACAAGTAAACAAGTAAAAGATTTGATTAAATTCAATGAAGCAAAATTGGTTGATTTTGGGTACACCACATGGATGACATGGTTGACTTATCATTAGACTAAATAGAATAACACTTGTGAATTAATTTAACTTGGCTATAGCAATCCATAAGCACAAATTACCTCAACCCTTCATTGTTATTAAAATGGCTAGAGGAGCTCTTAACACATTTCCTTAATTAAAGTCACAAAATCAATGAAGCATATAATCTTGTGAAAATCAATTAGCTTTAAGTTCTAAGAGTTACCAAGTCCAAAAGATAATCAAATGCTAACATTATCATTATGGAGGAAACATTTCCATGGTCTAAATGAAATGAAAACAAACATATAAACCATTTGTTGCTTACTAATTTGAGGGTCCATTACTTAACCAAGAAATTAGTCAACAAAAAATAAGCATTCATTCATCTAAGCTCATGATCAAAGATAAATAAACACAACAAGATGTTTAACTAGAAAACATTTCCATAAATTTCAAACACAAGATAATAATAGTCTTCAAAACAACCAATCATCCATGGGATTAAACCCTAATCAACCAAGTGAAAATCTAGCCAAGCATGGCCAAAGTAAAAGAAATGTAATATGGTTTAGTGGTACCAAACATTGTTCTAGTTGCAAGATGGAAAGAAATTACACTAATCTTCAAATCTTCCAAAGCCTTCTTGAGAGAAAATGGTGTGTGTTCTTCAAGTGGTAATAATCAAAAATGCTCCAAAACTCCAGCAGATAAGGTTCATTTTCGGATTCAAAAAGTTGCACAAAAGCTACCCACCAACTTTCCACAAGTGGAGTCAACAAGTCAAAACTCGGAATCGAGTCAGCACATTTCACGCGGACCGCGTATGGGTCCACGCAGACCGCGTGGGACACGCTGAATGTGGGACTTGGGCCATTTAACATACAATCTAGCCCAATCTTCTCATTCACACTTCAGCCCACATGCATAACTCTTTAGAGCCCATTTGTGTCATTCCAAAGCCTCCAATGATTGATCCAATGCTCCTTCAATCTTCCGTAACTTGATTCCGCGTCGCCTCATCATCATTCTCGCTCAAAAATTTAGTCCAAATTGATTTCTTGTTTATGCAAGCACCAAGCTCAATCGCACCACCTCAAGTCCACAAGCAAACTGCAAGCCTCCATAAGTCCCGCACTCCTTCCACGCCTCCAATGACAAATAGTCTTCGATAAATCCTGCAAATAAGCTCAAAAGACTGGAAAGCACCCGGTAAAGGAGAAAAATAACAAAAAGAGAAAATATGCATGAAGATTAACTAAAATGAGATGGAATGTGCTAAAATAAACTATAAAAAGAAGTAAATAAAATGAAACTATCATAAGTATACCGAACCTTACATGGTATACAACTATAAACACTAAAGGGCCGAAGTGCTCTGAAACTAAAAGTATGCTTTTAAAATCTAAGTATTTTACAAGAAGTATACAACTATACATACGTACAAGAAGCTATAACACAGTAAGAACTACATAAAACTATTTAGGGCGAGTTGGACACTACGGTTAAACCTGAATAGTTATGTAGTCATATGTGGTTCCAATATAACCTAATCAACTATATTTGTCCGAGATATGACCAACATGTGTTTGGGAGTGACTGTGGTGTTGCGACAAGTCTAAAACTCACCAAATCCTATACTAATGAAGCACGTAGTTAAAATACTATAGGAGTATTTTATAACACTGCACAGAATTATTACAAGTAGTACTAATCCTCACAAATGAAAGACCTGCAATTCCTTGTTTATGTTAGTAAACCTTTATTGTAGATCTCTGTTATCGCTGTAGGATTTAGATGTATCTTGCTCGAAAATATCCGATTCATGATCAGTATAAGGCTTATCGTCATTTTCCCCTTGCATCTTTTAGAGAAAGATGCCTCCCAGGAAGAGACCCAATAGAAAGAGCAACAATACCCCGACAGATCCGCCGCCACCACCTCCTCAGTTCGATCCTGCCATGTTCCAGGCAGCAGTTACAGCCATTGTGGCTGCCGCGATGTCGCAAATCAATCCTGGTGGCTCTAGCGGATCAGGAAGTGGTACCCACCCCCATAATCTTAAGGGTGGTCAGGGACACCAGCAGGAGTGTTCCTACAAAGACTTTATGAATGCGAAACCCAAATCCTTCAACGACAATGGAGGTGTTATTGCCCTAACCCGGTGGTTCGAGAAGATCGAATCAATTTTCGAGATTTGTGCGTGCTCCGAGGCAAGCAAGGTGAAGTTTGCCCCTACACCTTCACCAATAGAGCACTGACTTGGTGGAATAGTCGAGTCAAATCCTTAAATCTGCTGGTAGCCAATGTCATGGGTTGGGAGAGTTTAAAAGAACTTATGCTCGCGGAGTATTGCACAAGAGGCGAGATGCAAAAGCTGGAGCACGAGCTCTGGAACCTGAAGATGAAGGGTTCCGACATTGCTGCGTACACTGCTAGGTTCTGCGACCAGGCTCTTCTATGTCCCAGGATGGTCACCCCGGAAAGAAAGAAAATCGAGAGGTACATATGGGGATTGACACCCCCAACTCAAGGAAATGTCTCGGCTGCAAAACCTCTCACGTTTGACAGCGCCAAGTGTCTAGCACAAAATCTTATAGATCATGGGGTTGATCAAGAAACAGTAACAGCCGTTCCCGAACCACCAAAGGCGAGTGGTGGAAATAAAATGTAACGCGCTGTTTATTTAAATAAATTAATAAATGTAAGTCTCAGACTAATTTGTGAAGAATTTTGATAGTTGGGGGGGTTGTTTAGTAAGTTATGGGGTCGTTTTGAGAAGAATTTTAGAGGCAAAGGTATGTTTGGTAATTATCGTACCTAAATTGTAATGAATTTTATTATTGAGGGCTGAAAGGGTAAATATTGGGTTAGTTTGCAAAATATTTCTAGAGAGAGGGACTACTTATGTCATTATGGGAACAAGTTAGGGGATCAGGGTATATATACCGTCACCCCTCCAGTCCAACCCTAACCCTAAATGAGGAGATCAGCCGCCTCCACCTTATTTCCCCCACCCAGGGCCGCCGCTCCCTTTGTTGAGTCACCACCGCCGCTACTCTCCTTCCGGTGACGAACAGCGCTGCAAGGAAGCCTCCGAGGCTGGTGCACCTGTCGCATCTGTTCCAGCCGCCATGCGACCTCACTGTGACGATAGTAACCTCCGGCCGCTGCCTGCCGTCTTGCGGGAGTTGTGCGGGTTGCGTCCTAGGTCATCACCGATGTATGATAGCGTTGTTTGGGGCTCGCGAAGTGGGTTCGTTCATGGGGGATGGAATCTGCCAAGTAAGAGTAGTGAAGAACCACCATGGCAGGCGGCCATGGTGGTTGTCGTCGTTAGCACCGCCACTGACGCTACTGTTGTCGCTAGTGTTACGGTTTTCGTCGCCACCTTCCGCCTCCTCTTCAGTCTCTTCGTCAACCACAACCCGCCATCGTTCCAGCCGCCGCCGACGCCGATCGAAGCGTAGTTGTTACCGGCCGTCGCACCACTGCCGTCTCGGCCCCCCCGTAGGTGGGAGATTTGGGTCCGTCTCTTGAGTATAGAAGTGTATTTTTGTTATGTGTGTGTTGTGTGTGCCATGCTTGGTCGGAAAATAAAGAAAAGTCACCGCCACCACCGTGAGGTGTTGGCTGCCGCCACGTACCACCGCCGGCCACCGTTAGGGTGGTTGTGTGTGTTAGTTAGTTAGTTAGTGGTGTGTGTTTATTTTGGATTAAAGCATTGTAACTGTAATTGCCAAAAGAATAATGTAAAGAAGCTCAAACCACCACCGTAAGGTGGTGGCCGCCGCCGTGAACCGCCATTGACCACCACTACCCGAGGTGGTAGTGGATGGTGCCCCACTAGCAAAAACCCTAATGGACCTAGCATACCCTAATGGGCTTAGAGATTAATTTTGGGCCTATTGGGCCATGTTTGGGTGGAAACCCTAATTAGGGTTTAGAAAACCCTAATTATGAGTATTTGGGCCTCAGACTTATTGGACCCGCCTTTTGGGCCATTGAGATTGGATTGTGTATTAAGCCCAATTTCTCCATATCATTGATCTAGTAGAGTAAAGGACTTAATGGGTTAAGTAAGAAACACTTAACCCTAATCGTCATTTTATGTGAAACCCTAGTTTCACTTGGGCCTTGAGTTGGGCCTTTCGATTGGGTTTTGGTAATTGGTTTATTAATGGGCCATCCAAGAATAATCAAATGGACTAGAGTAATTAGTTGGGCTTTAGGGTAAGGCCCATGTGAAAGGATTGGGCCTAATTTGGAAAATTAGGCCATAGATGGGCCATAGTTTGGGCCTAGATGGTTGTATGATATTGGGCCCTTAGAATGAGACACATTGGACTGGACTGAACAATTGGACCTTAAGGGAAGTCCATGTAGAGGTTTGGGCCCAATTTGGAAAGTTGGGCCATATGTTGGGCTTTGATCCCTAGTTGACTTTGGGCCTATGGATTAGGCCTTGGGCTTGGGTAAGCCAAGCTAGGGGTAATGTAGTAATTATCCAAAGTATGTATTTATAGTTATGTAGTGGAACCCAATTATTAATTGGGTGTTATTTTGATATTGACAGATTGGGAATCTGTCATCCAACAACTATGGTTTTGTCAGCAGGACTTCAGCATTGTGAGGTGAGTCCTCTTCCAGTAGGAACGGGTCTAAGGCACCAAGGTCAGCCTGTATATGTGATATGTTAGTAGTTGAGTGTGGGCGGGGCCTGTATCTCATTATTATCTGAGTATAGATAACAGTCAGATTATTGGATTGCTATACTTGTTGTCTGTGTGATACATGTATGTGTTGTTAGGAATGTGAGTGTGGGCGGGGCCCGTTTCTCATAGAGTGTGGGCGAGGCCCGTATCTCGTAGTAGCTGAGGGTGGGCGAGGCCCGTATCTCATAGTAGTAGTTGATTATGATGTATGAACAATAGATTAGCTTTACATGTTGTCTTTGTGATACTTGTATGTTGGGCTTAGTAGTTGAGTGTGGGCGAGGCCCGTATCTCATCATAGCCGAGTGTGGGCGAGGCCCGTATCTCGAAGTAACTGAGCGTGGGCGAGGCCCGTACCTCAAAGATAGTGGAGTGTGGGTGAGGCCCGTATCTCCCAGTCAGTGGAGCGTGGGCAGGGCTCGTACCTCCTAGATAGCGGAGTGTGGGCGGGGCCTGTATCTCCCAGTTAGCGGAGTGTGGGCGAGGCCTGTATCTCCACGAGTGTGGGCGAGGCCCGTATCTCCTAGTTGCATGATATGTGTAGATGGTATGTGGTAGTTTGGGGAGACTCACTAAGCTTTGTGCTTACGGTTTTCAGTTTTGGTTTCAGGTACTCAGGTTTCAAAAGAGGAGCTCGAGAAGATTGTCGTGCACACACCATTTGTTTAACCTGGGATGTTCATACTCTGATATATTTTGACATGTGACCTTGATACGTGACTTATGATTTTCATATGATGAATACATTTATGGTTTTACTAATGGTTTAAAACGAAATTTTTGGTCTTGAATTTTGGGATGTTACATAAAAAGTTTTGGAACATGCGTAAGGGTTAGTCTTCGCAGGAGCCCTCCAAGAAACAACAAACAGTGGCAGTCCATGCTGCTACTACTCCTGCTACTGTTCCAACCGCCCAAGCACCTTCCAGTAGATATGATGGTACTCTTCCAAGGTGCGACAAGTGCAACTTTCATCATCACGGACCCTGCCGTGATTTGCAATGCAACAGCTGTGGCAAGAAGGGACACACAGCTCGTTTTTGCAAGACCCCAGCACAACCAACCAATCAAGGTCCCGGAGCGGGAGTAGGCCGAGCCTGCTATGGTTTTGGAGAGACCGGGCATTACAAGAGGAATTGCCCGAAGGCAACAGCTGGAAACACGGGGAAAGTGCTACTTATGGGCCAGGAGGAAGTAGTCGTTGATCCCACCGTAGTTACGAGTATGTTCCTCCTCGACAACTCTTATGCATGTATTCTTTTCGATAGTGGTGCGGAGAGGAGTTTTGTTAGTCATGCATTTAAGCATCTACTCAAGCATAAACCCCAACCTTTAACCGAAACATTCACCGTCGAGATGGATAACGGAAAGAAAGAGAGCACTAACGACGTATTCATAGGCTGTACCCTTACCTTAAACGACCATTCTTTTCCAATCGACTTTATGCCAGTTTCCATAAAAAGCTTCGATGTCATCATTGGCATGGATTGGTTGAGCCCCAATCATGCTGATATCCTTTGTTATGAAAAAGCCATTCGCCTCAATCTGCCATCTGGCAAAGCCCTCATTATTTATGGTGATAAACTCAGCTCAAACCTTCGTATCATTTCATGCATCAAAGCCCAGAAACATCTGCGAAAGGAGTGCCATGCATTCCTAGCTCATGTTGTTAATGAGAAATAGGAAGTTAAAGACCTCGAGAGCATCCCCGAAGTCTGCAACATTCCTGATGTCTTCCCCGAAGATCTTCCCAGAATCCCTCCCGAGCGCCAAGTTGAGTTCTGAATCGACTTAATCCTCGAAGCTACCCCCGTAGCTAAATCCGCATACCGTCTAGCGTCGGTAGAAATGCAAGAGTTATCCAGCCAGCTTAATGAACTACTCAGCAAGGGATTCATAAAACCAAGTTCCTCACCCTGGGGAGCCCCGATCTTGTTCGTGAAAAAGAAATATGGGTCCTTTCGGATGTGAATAGATTATCGTGAACTGAACAAGCTTACCATCAAAAACCGTTACCCTCTTCCCAGAATCGACGACCTCTTCAATCAACTCCAAGGAGCTGGTTACTTCTCAAAGATAGACCTGAGATCAGGGTACCATCAGTTGCGAGTCCATGAAAGTGATGTTCCTAAGACAGCATTTCGGACTCGGTATGGTCACTACGAGTTTGTAGTGATGCCCTTTGGTCTGACCAACGCACCGGCGGTATTCATGGATCTGATGAATCGAGTGTGCCGCCTCTTCCTAGACAAGTTCATGATAGTATTCATTGATGATATACTTGTTTATTCCCAAAGCGAGGAAGATCATAGACAACACTTGAGGCTAGTTCTAGAAACTTTAAGGGCGGAGAAATTATATGCAAAGTTTTCAAGGTGCGAATTCTGGATCAGAAAAGTAACTTTCCTCGGTCATGTGCTTAGCGAGGAAGGCATACACGTGGACCCTTCCAAAATCAAGGCGATTGAGAATTGGTCAGCACCGAAGACACCCACAGAAACCCGTCAATTCTTGGGTCTCGCTGGCTACTATCACAGGTTTATCCAGAATTTCTCCAAAATTTCTAATCCTCTAACCGCCCTAACTCAGAAAGGTGTAACCTTTAGTTGGGGAGAAAGTCAAGACACTGCGTTCCAAACATTTAAGCAGGCCCTATGCAGCGCACCTATCATGTCTCTGCCTGAAGGGACGGAGGACTTTGTTGTCTACTGCGATGCGCCCAATCAGGGCTTAGGTTGTGTGCTCATGCAGCGGGGGAAAGTCATTGCGTATACCTCGAGACAGCTGAAAGCACACGAAGTCAATGATACAACTCACGATCTGGAGTTGGGAGTAGTGGTCTTCGCATTAAAGATATGGAGACATTATATATACGGAACCAAGTGCACCATCTTCACCGACCATAAGAGTCTACAACACATTTTCGATCAGAAAGAGTTGAACATGAGGCAACGGCGGTGGGTAGAACTACTCAGTGATTATGAGTGTGAAATACGCTATCATCCCGGCAAGGCCAATATGGTAGCAGATGCCCTCAGCCGGAAAGAATATCCATGTCATAGAGTGAAGGCACTTACAATGACCATCCATTCCCACTTGTCCACACAAAACAGAGAAGCTCAGCTCGAAGCCTTGAAACCAGAGAATGTGTTGGATGAAGCCTTGAGGGGAATGGAAAAGAACTTAGAGATCAAGGGAGACGGAGTTTATTATTTCATGAACCAGATCTGGACCCCAAAGTTCGGTGGTTGTAGGGAGGTTGTCATGAACGAAGCTCACAAGACTAGATACTCCGTTCACCCAGGTTCGGATAAGATGTACCTGGATCTCAAAAAGCTTTATTGGTGGCCAAACATGAAAGCAGAGATCGCTACCTTTGTGGGCAAGTGTATGACTTGCACCAAGGTGAAGGCGGAATACCAAAAGCCCTCAGGTCTACTTCAACAGCCAGAAATACCTGAGTGGAAGTGGGAAAAGATTGCGATGGATTTCATCACTAAGTTACCCAAGTCTCCGAGTGGGTACGATACCATCTGAGTAATTGTCGACCGATTGACTAAATCCGCCCACTTCCTACCAATCAAAGAAACGTTCAAGATGGAGAGACTTACACGAATCTACATCCAAGAGATAGTTCGTCTGCATGGTGTGCATGTGTCCATTATCTCCGATCGGGATAGCAGATTCACCTCGAGATTTTGGCAATCACTGCAGAAGGCTCTTGGTACCAACCTGGATATGAGAACAGCTTACCATCCACAAACCGACGGGTAGAGTGAGAGAACCATTCAAACTCTAGAAGACATGCTGAGAGCGTGCTTTATAGACTTTGGTAAGTCATGGGACACCCATTTTCCCTTGGTCGAGTTTTTCTACAATAACAGTCATCATACCAGTATCAAGGTTGCGTTGTTTGAAGCCCTTTATGGTCGTAAGTGCAGATCCCCTCTGTGTTGGGCTGAGGTGGGTGACATGCAGCTAGCTAGAGGTCAAGTCCCTGATAGCTCGCTCACTGGCCCAGAAATCATCCGTGAAACCACAGAAAAGATCGTACAAATTCGAGAACGATTAAAAGCTGCAAGAGATAGACAAAAGAGCTACGCCGATAAAAGACGAAAACCTTTCGAGTTCCAGGTTGGTGTCGTGTTTTGTTAAAGGTCTCACCCTGGAAAGGCATGATACGCTTTGGAAAGCGTGGGAAGCTGAATCCGAGATACATAGGACCATTCGAGATCCTCGCTAGGATCGGTCACGTAGCTTACAAACTTCGTTTACCCCCAAGAACTTAGCAACATTCATCCTGTCTTCCACGTGTCGAACCTTAAAAAGTGTTTATCCGACGAAACCCTTGTGATCCCTCTTGATGAGATCGAGATCAACGAGAACCTTAACTTCGTGGAAGAACCAGTCGAAATCATGGATCAGGAAGTCAAACGAACGAAACAAAGTCGCATACTGATAGTGAAGGTTCGCTGGAATGCCAAGCGGGGACCTGAATTCACTTGGGAGCGAGAAGATTCAATGCAACAGAAGTACCCCCATATTTTTCCGAGTCCATGATTTGTATTCTATGTTTGAATTTCGGGACGAAATTCCCTCTATCGGGGGGATGATGTGACAACCCGAACCTTTTTCTGTTAACGTTAGCCGATTCCGTTAAATAAATTTTGAATTTTTATTTAGTTCCGTCAAATTCTTATGGTTTGGAAAATCATTTAAGTTATATATAACTAAATTTTATATAAGAGTCGGGACCAAAATCGCGCGAAAACCTGAGTTACTTCGAAAATCAACGAAAACCGGTCTGACTGGTGTTCACGGCCGTGAACCCGATCACGACTGTAAACTTGTTCACAGTTGGTGGACCCCACCACCGACCATACCCCCAGCCTATATATACGCGACCCCTACCCTCATTTACACTTTTCTGGCCATGAACACCCTTTCTCTCTCTAAAAATCATCACACGAAAACACAATATTTCTCTTCATCTATCACTCTATCCGCCTTGGAACTCATTTTGGAGCATCAAACATCCGTTTTTCATCAAATCAAGCATTGATGTTCTTGAGTTCACGGCCGTGAACCCTTCAAATCTTCATATTTCATCAAGAACGGGCCGTGAACCCTTCAAACCTTCAAAGACCGTGAACCCTTCAAGGGCAGTAAACCGTTCACGGCCGAGAATAGTTCACGGCCATAATCCCCTTCACGGCCGCAAACCTTCCCAAGTCGTGGACTTGGCTGAAAACCCGCTTTTTCCGATTCAATCGAGTCCCGGTAACATTCCTCAACCAAAAGCAAGTGTTTTTCCAACACTTTAATTAATGGTTTCGTTAATAAAATGCATATATGTATTTAATTGTTATTAGGATTCCGTTAAGTGTCGCGTACATCAACCCGGGGGTCTTCATTCCCAGTTTCGTTGTCCGACACTTTCACACAACTAACAGTGAGTTCATACCCCTATGCATTTACTATTTTAACGTTTTCAGGGGGGATACAAGTCAAACACAAATAATTTTGTGAATCTATACAAAAAGGATTTCAACACGCTTAAAACTGATGCAATTGATACAACCATACGTTTTCCACATTTTTATAAAATATTTAGACATTTTATCCCTTTTATAACATGCTGAGCATAAGGGATGTTTTCAACTTACTGCCAAAATTACATAGTTTTCAGATCAATATATGAACCAAATACATAACATACATGCAAACTATAATAGGTATAGTTTAGGGTTTCAATATACAGTTTTACAAATTCAGGGCTTATACATTGATAAACATATAAACTATGACAGACTTAGTTTATAATATAAATTACTACTTTCGGATTTCAAGAGTACAACACTAAATAATTATTTAAGTATAATTATTATTACTCTACAAAATATACAAACGGAGTCAAATACAAGAGAACAATACAGAACAACACGTAAACTAGTTAATACAGCATTGTGAGACAACTCTTCAATTGTACCTTTCGGGGTACAGGTTAAATCCTATCATTTAGTGTAACCAGAGTCTCCTGGAGAGAGAGCGTGAGATTTGTGAATAGATCTATTCGGGACTGACAATCCCACACCTAAACCGCTAGCTACAGTTAGGCAGGCATGCCTGGGGTGACAAAATATCATATCGTCCGACGCCTGAAGAACGTCGTAGAGGTCATCAGTCATATCAAGCATGGTTATACGACTCACAATAGTATAAACTAACATTTTTGTTTACGAGATTTCATTCTTCATCTAGTTTTATTTTAATTAATAGAACTACTATACATTACAATGGAGGATTCCAGGAATACAATACATGGTTTTATTTTAAGTAATGAAACTACTATTCATACTGGTGGTAACCAGTGTTTTTTTTTTAAACATAACATCTATTCATACCGGTGGTAACCAGGGTTTTCAACCAGAACATCTATACATTATTGGAAGTAGCCAGGGTTTTCATACAAAGGGTTTTCATACAAAATAACGATATACAATACAGCTGGTGGTAACCAGGCACACGAACTAACACAGTAACAAACATATATGTTAGAAAATATTGGATTTTCTTGTAAAGCATACAAACATTTTTACAGATTCAATGACAGGTTTTCATTACAAAAACATTCTTATGAACTCACCAGCTTTAATGCTGATACTCTTTTCAAAACCGCTTGTATTCTCAGGAAATCAGTAGACAGGTACTCCCACAACTTTTGAGAAGACGGAGCGTATAGAGAGTCACATCTTTATCTTTCTGCTACTTTTGATGTATATGAATATGAATCAAACAGATGTAGATACCTTTATTATATTTAATGTAATGGTTGTGGTTACTTTGATTACTATGATGCAATTTTTGTGATACTACACATGACGTCCTCCACCCCCGAACGTTTCTGTCGTTTCGGTTTGGGGGTGTGACATATCTACCAAACTAGTGAATGCTACGGCTACACCCTCAGACTTACAACATTCTAGCACTATCTGACAGCTAGCGAATGCTACGACTACACCCGCAGACTTACAACATTCTAGCACTATCTGACCGCTAGCGAATGCTACGGCTACCCCCGCAGTCTTACAACACTTCCCATACTATCTGACTGTTAGTGAATGCTACGGCTACCCCCGTAGTCTTACAACTCTTTCCATACTATCTGATTGTTAGTGAATGCTATGGCTAAGCCGTAGTCTTACAACACTTTCCATACTATTTGACTGTTAGTGAATGCTTCGGCTACCCCCGTCGTCTTACAACACTTTCCATACTATCTGACTGTTAGTGAATGCTACGGCTACCCCCACAGTCTTACAACACTTTCCATACTGGTTCGAACACGCACTCGACCTAACACTCAACTGAACTTGAGTCCTAACTGGAGCCCCAACATGGTTCCCGAAATCTGTTGTCTGATGCCAAGGAAAATCATGAAACAAACGTTGGAACGTTTTCTGAACTCCCAACTCACCCAATCTTCAACCTAGACGGCCACTCGACCGCCTTTCCCCCTGACGGGGATGCGAAACTCATCCTGGTTTCACACCTATTTTTGTTCTTGAGTACTTGATCGATTCTCCCCCACTTAGATTCGACTAAGTCTTCACGACACGTGAGAATTGAAGGATTCCCAATCCTTCTTGCTTTCTAATAATCCACTGATGACAAACTGTGCTTACCAAAGCTAGCGATCACTTATCAGTTAAACCCTGAGATCGCCCATCCTCGGAAACCTTGATGAGTACTCCTGAAATCTGGTCCAGTCTGACATTTCAATCCATCTCCCATGCTGTCAACTGAAGACCCTAATCTTCACTCTGGCTGACGAATCCTCATTCCCACTTCCAATCTTGCAGCACTACTGAACTCTAACCGAACACAGTCCATGCGAAAATACAATTCTCTTGAACATCCAATGACCAACCACTTATGCATCTAACACCCGCAACTGACTCCACTATCTTCATGCTACCAATCCTTTCCTAGCAACGGGAGTGCCTTGAACTCCAAAGTTCTTCCATAGGCAAATGTCGACCATACACGAACAAATGATAGAACCACTGAACTCTGACTTCACTGGAGAATCATTCCACTAATTCCTGACCAAGGATCTTCCAAATAATACTCCTGCACAGACCCCAACACCCACCTAGAAGTAGCAGAAAATAACACATCCGCAATCATCTGAAGGATTCCTGATCGCCTCCTCCTGAGATACCTCGACCATTATGAGGACATGGTGCAAAACTCCCTTCCAATCTCGATGACAGGAGCTAACAATAGGACCCTCCTTACCCAAGAACTCTAAGGATTCACATGCTTTGGGCTTCAGATGATCCCCTAACTGCCCCGCGACAAATCTATACTATGAACTGAGAGAATACTGAACACTCCAAACCAGAAAAAGGGAAACGATCTTACACTAACCACTAGTAATTCACGGTATCCAATTGGCATATGACGATATTTGATGATCTAATCCCAACAAGAGAAAAGAAATAAACCAGGGATACACTTATTCATCATGCTACAGTATTCCAAACCACAACACAATTCCCACAACAATGTGCAGATAAAACTGAAAGAATGCAAGGTTACATACCCGCAACATCGCCTACTGGAGTTCTGACTTCTCATGTCTGACACTGCAGAGCCTGAATCCTTCTGCTGACCTGACTAATCCCGCAACACTTGTAGCAGCCTAAACACCTGGAACGTCAAACTCCCTTGTGTGCCTTCCCGCACGTGTTGCACTGACTCCGGCCCTGCTGGGCTTTCACCCGACGATCAGAAGGCTTGGGTCTCTCTTCAGGACCCCCTACTATATGCATCTGGCATGACCCTCTCTTCTCAAAGTGCTCTTAATCGATCTCGCATCCTCGGACTTTGGGAGTCCTATCCTCCAGGGTCTGACACCCTGTCACACTCACTAGCTCACTTGCCAATGGCTGAGCTGCAATAGCTGGAACATCCTCTGTCCCCAAACCGGGTCACGAAATTCTCCTCGAAGCTTCTCAGATTCTCCAAGACTCTCACCGATTCGAGTATAGATCCTGTGCTTTCAGTAGTATGGGCCCAATACTACCTTCCACACCTATCCATACTTTCCTCAGCAATCCTCCCGAATCATCCAAGTCACTTCCTCAAACTGATGCACCCAAGTCTCACTAAACCTCGCTACTAACCCACTAAAGCATATCCTAGGCTTTCCTAGGTTCCCGAACCTACCCAGTCCTCAGCCACTGAAAGATTCCCAGTAATGTCAACTAGCTACCTTATTAACATAGCCACATGCAACAGAGATCGGATAATCCTTCGAGTAAAAGACTCATCCCTAGAACAGTTAGACTCAGACGAGAGCTGCGCAATAGGGTCAAGTCCATTACTCTGAGATTATCCGGCTTGTGTCCCATGTGACTTAGCATATTCACTTAGTAGCTAACTCACATCACTAGGAGTCCCACAAAGCACAAAGCAAGCAGCATTCAGACAATGGAAAATCTAACCATCATCCTCCAATCAAACCATTATATCCTCTAATCAGGAATCTATACATACAATACAAAGGCTCATACAATCAGGCATAACCTAAACATGCTATCCTATCACAAACTGATCAGTACTATCATGCAGGTCTACAAGCACATACAATAGGCATATTAGACATCCTTACTAGATCCTTAGCCCTAATCTAGCATGTGTTCTCATAATCATATCATAACATAACATATCATAACATTTATGGGTATCTTGGGAAAACTTACTTGATCCCGGCTGATTGCACGCATCACATACCTTGTTCTTTTCAAAGTTCTTTTCTCTTTTCAAATTCTTTTCAAACTTCTTTTTATAAATGAGATTACTTTTGAAAAAATTTCATACCAAGCCCTTAGTTTGAGTCCAGACACACCCGAGAGTATGTCTGAATCCCTCAAACCAAGGCTCTGATACCAACTTGTAACATCCCAAAATTCAAGACCAAAAAAATTCATTTTTAATTAAGTTATTATAAAACCAATTAGTATAGAAGCATCCATAATAACATCCCATGTCAAAACCAAAGTAGAAATAATCAAAAAATGTTATCATAAAACAATATCAGAATGTAATCCCCAAGATCTCATGTGCGGAAATATAGTGTGATGTGTCGCGATCGAGCCGGCTCCTTTCCTTTGAAAACGAAGTACCTGAAACCAAAACTGAAAACCGTAAGCACAAAGCTTAGTGAGTTCCCCCATCATACCACATACCATACAGTAACACACATAGCCAATCATATATGGGTGTCGGCCTCCCCTTCGGTTTATTTCAACCGGATAGCTGCCTAGCATATCTGGGTGCTGGCCTCCCCTTCGGTCTCTTTCAACCGGATAATTGCGTAGCATATTTGGGTGATGGCCTCCATTCGGTCTGTTTCAACGGGATAACGGGGACTATTTCACCCCTACCCCTACCACATAATAACATAGCATAACATACATAAATATACTGTCAAGCATATTTTGGTTCCCGACCTACCCCTTCAGTATCTTTCAACCGGTATCCGGGAACTATTTCACCCCAACTACTACTATCACATATATCATAGCATCCTAGCACATAAAGCATATCAGATAGTAGCAACCTAGACAATTATCACAAAGACAATCATCTCAAACATAATCACCTACTGGTGGGCCAGCATTGGTGCCTTATACCCACCTTTACTGGAAGGTAACTCACCTCGAATGCTGAAGCTCGCTGCCCGAACTCCCTAGCTGCTGCCCTGACGGCTTCCCAAACTGAGAATTTCCAGCACAATATCCAATTAGCACTAAGTTCTAAACCATGAACCATATTCCAATCTCGGGCTAAAATGACCATTTACCCCTAGCCCAAGTCCAAAACCAATAAGGTCCAAAACCATAAGATCCCTAAAAGCCCAATATATGGCCCAATTTCCAATTGGGCTCAAACCCTTACATGGGACTACCTTTTCTGAATCCATTTACTTTTTCTGAATAATTACCCATGTCCATAGCTAGTCCAACGAAATCAATGTACTTACAAACCCATAAGAAAGCTCGAATCTGAAATGGCCCACAAGGCCCAAAAAGGCCCAAATCCATCTTGGACCTAACCCAAGAAGGCCCAATCTCCAAAAAGGCCTGAAATACTAAATGGGCTACCCTAACCAACTCCTGGTCCATGGTCCAAGGCCCAAAAAGGTCAACAAAACAAAGTGAGTCAACCAGGCCGAGTACGCCCTGCGTACCCAGATGGTACGCCCAGTGTACACCACTTTGGCTCAGTACGCCCGGCGTACTCCTCTGAAGTCCAACTCTCTCCAAATAAGCACATAATCACTTCATCCCTTGTTCCAACTCTCCAGTCTTACCCCTATAGGTGACTTTTCAAGTAAAGTTGGCAACTTTACTAACATGCATGGCTTAATGGGACTCTAGAGCTCAAAATAGCTTAATGGATGGTCTTAACTCATGCTTGGACTCAAACACTTCACAAAGCTTGCACCTTTATGAGAGAGGGGAACTTAGAATGTCCAGATCTACAAGTTTGAGTCCCCAAAACGACTCTAGCTCACCAAGACCAAGCAAAAGGCTAAAAATGGCCAAAAACCAACCCAAAAGAGGATCTATGAAATGGAAGGTCAATATCATAGCTTTTTACCTCCAATGGGTTGAAAAATATGAGAACTTTCTGGATCTACAAGCTCCCTTCCAAGATCAACACTTGAACACCACCTTCTCTTCTTGTACACACACACTAAAAGTCTTCTTTCAAGCTCCAAGCTTCATCCAAGGTCATTTAGGGTTTCATGGTCGTGAAAAGGGGTGGAGGCTGATCTGAAATGACCTAAGGAAGGATATAATGTGGCTTATATAGGGCACAAGTAGAGGAATTGGAGTTCCCCCATCATACCACATGCCATACAGTAACACACATAGCCAAGCATATCTGGGTGCCGGCCTCCCCTTTGGTTTATTTCAACCGGATAGCTGCCTAGCATATCTGGGTGCTGGCCTCCCCTTCGGTCTCTTTCAACCGGATAATTGCCTAGCATATTTGGGTGATGGCCTCCATTCGGTCTGTTTCAACCGGATAACGGGGACTATTTCACCCCTACCCCTACCACATAATAACATAGCATAACATACATAAATATACTGTCAAGCATATTTGGGTGCCCGACCTACCCTTTCGGTATCTTTCAACCGGTATCCGGGGACTATTTCACCCCAACTACTACTATCACATATATCATAGCATCCTAGCACATAAAGCATATCAGATAGTAGCAACCTAGACAATTATCACAAAGACAATCATCCCAAACATAATCACCTACTGGTGGGCCGGCATTGGTGCCTTATACCCACCTCTACTGGAAGGTAACTCACCTCGAATGTTGAAGCTCGCTGCCCGAACTCCCTAACTACTACCCTGACGGCTTCCCAAACTGACAATTTCCAACACAATATCCAATTAGTACTAAGTTCTAAACCATGAACCATATTCCAATCTCGGGGTAAAATGACCATTTACCCCTGGCCCAACAAGACCCATAACTAAGGCCCAAGTCCAAAACCAATAAGGTCCAAAACCATAAGATCCCTAAAAGCCCAATTTCCGATTGGGCTCAAACCCTTACATGGGACTACCTTTTCTGAATCCATTTACTTTTTCTGAATAATTACCCATGTCCATAGCTAGTCCAACGAAATCCATGTACTTACAAACCCATAAGAAAGCTCGAATCTGAAATGGCCCACAATGCCCAAAAAGGCCCAAATCCATCTTGGACCTAACCCAAGAAGGCCCAATCTCCAAAAAGGCCTGAAATACTAAATGGGCTACCCTAACCAACTCCTGGTCCATGGTCCAAGGCCCAAAAAGGTCAACAAAACAAAGTGAGTCAACCAGGCCGAGTACGCCCTGCGTACCCAGATGGTACGCCCAGTGTACACCACTTTGGGCCAGTACGCGCAGCGTACCAGACGTACGCCCTGCATACTCCTCTGAAGTCCAACTCTCTCCAAATAAGCACTTAATCCCTTCATCCCTTGCTCTAACTCTCCAGTCTGACCCCTATAGGTGACTTTTCAAGTAAAGTTGGCAACTTTACTAACACGCATGGCTTAATGGGACTCTAGAGCTCAAAAGAGCTTAGTGGATGGTCTTAACTCATGCTTGGACTCAAACACTTCACAAAGCTTGAACCTTTATGAGAGAGGGGGCTTAGAATGTCCAGATCTACAAGTTTGAGTCCCCAAAACGACTCTAGCTCACCAAGACCAAGCAAAAGGCTAAAAATGGCCAAAAAGCAACCCAAAAGAGGATCTATGAAATGGAAGGTCAAGATCAGAGCTTTTTACCTCCAATGGGTTGAAAAATATGAGAACTTTCTGGATCTACAAGCTCCCTTCCAAGATCAACAATTGAACACCACCTTCTCTTCTTGCACACACACACTAAAAGTCTTCTTTCAAGCTCCAAGCTTCATCCAAGGTCATTTAGGGTTTCATGGTCGTGAAAAGGGGTGGAGCATGATCTGAGATGACCTAAGGAAGGATATAATGTGGCTTATATAGGGCACAAGTAGAGGAATTATGGTTTGGGTCTGAAGGGAGTACGCCCCGCATACCTCCTTGTACGCCCGGTGTACTCAAGAACCACTCACGACAATACTCCTTTATACTTTGGGCGTACCCCAGCTTACGCTGGACGTACCCAGCCAACCACGTGCATGCCTCCTTGCATGCATGGGACTGATTCGCCACATCTTTCCATTAGGGGCTAATTCTGCCAAAACCTTCAAAGTGTCATAACTCACTCGTCCTAAGTCTGTTTCCAACAAACATTATATCCACGAAAAGGTGGCGAGAAGCCCTACGCTCCTAGCATCACACATGAGCCTTAAAACCTTCCGAATAAAGCCTAAAATGCATAACAGGCCGAGATATCAATTTACAGTCATACCTTGGCTCCCGAAGACACAATCGAATACATGGTCACTTGAATCATAGCAACTACATCGGAAATGGGCTAAATCCTTCCTTTCCCAAAGCTCTAATCCCCATGACAACTAATGATTGAGCCGCAGCCCCAATTAATAAGGCAAATCTAAAACCGATTGTTACAAAAAACCGCACCGCAACTAAAATTAACCGCGATAAAAATCGATGGTGAGGTTTTCAGTTTTTCAAAAACCGCAAATTTGTTGTGCGGTGCAGTTATTAGTTTTCAAAAATCGCAAAAAAAGCCGCACCGCGCCGCATATATTATATACAATTTTTTTAATAATTTTTAATATATTAAATATTAATAATAAGACAAGTTTCATGGATGAAAGAAGGATAAAATTTTAGAAGACAAAAATGTTGTTTTGTTGTTATGTTTAACTTTGGAAAAAGATGAAATTTCACAATTTTAAGATATTTATTGTTCATTACTGCTGATTTCACGTTTTTAAGATATTAGTTGTTTGTGATTTAAGTTAATTGTCTTATTCCTTATTCTTTTTATTATTATTACAAGTAATATGTTTGAACTCTTAAAACCGTTTGAACTCTAAACTGCGGTTAAAAACCATACAAAATAAATGCACCAAATCCATGCGCTTAATAACCGAAACACAAAAAAAAACAAAACCGCACCATTAAAATCACCGCCTAACTGCACTGCAAAAATAACTGCACCAAGCGGTTTTGAAAATGGATTAACAGCATTTGCGGTTAGTGGTGAGGTTTTGGCCAATAATCACACTGAACCGCACCGCACTCACCCCTACTTTAAAGTAAATGTGAAGTCGATGACAAGGGAATGAGTAGCATCATATACAATTCGCTATACATAAATTCTTTGAAGCAATTGTATACATATTTATAGGAATTATAATGAGAAATTAAAGTGAAGCTCTTTGTGATCCAATTGTTTCGATCGTGGTACAAAAGCATTCTAGACACTAGTTGGATCACAAATCAGTACGTCTTTTAAATCTCCTTTCAATTTGTTCCCATTGGGGTTTGATTCGACTCACGGATCATGTTTTCGGTCATTCCTCATCCAAAAAACATGAATTACATAGCATAGTCATTTGGATAAGTGGTGCACATATTTCACAAGCGTAAAAACATGTTACCCTTAGAAAAGTCGATGTCACCTCGTTTTCCAATTCAAAGTATTGACTTCATAGTTCTTTACACCATAAGGCTTCAATTTCTCAGGCACATTCAATTTAGCACTAAATTCATATGATATATAGGAGTAAGTAGAACCCGATGTAACGCCATGATTTTTACCATGCTTTTTTTCAATTAATTTTAAAATATTTTTAAAGAAAAACTTAACTTGCTTAAAAATATTTGAAAGCAAACCACAACATTAAGTTCTTTCTAAAAAATCATCCAAAACCATTTAAATATAGTGCAAGCAAAGTACAATAGTAAATAAAGCAAGTACAAGTGTCATAATTTATTCCCGAATCACTATACCTAAACGTAACCCCATCTTACCAAGCCAAGCTTCTACTATCCTATACCGATCATATGGCACAAATGGCACAAAGTAAAAGAAACAAGTGTCAACACACGTTGCATGATCCAATAAGAGTTGTACATAGTCACAGAAAAATAATACATCTTCCCTTAATGGGTCAATTATTTAAATCCAATAACAATGTATATTCCGCAAAACATATCAAACTTATATTATATAGTTTGCAGCGCACACGACTACAGATTATCATGTTCAAGGATTTTAATTTTAATAATTATTACTAATTATGTGTAGCTTGAATTTACTGGTGTTACATGCTCTTGTGGTTATGAAGGGAAAGATGAATCATGGGATTTATTTCCTGTAAGGCGGTACGGTTAGGGAACGGTGGTGGCATCCCAATCCTTGGATCAGTGTGATTATAAATAGATCTATGGCATCATAAAATAGGGAACCTGAGTGAGGAGGGTATAACAATGAGTAAACATGGGTTTTTTGGTAGAGATGTAACTGTAAAAGTTAAACCTAGTGAAGTCTGTGTTCAAGAGATGAAAAGAAGGATGAAGTTCAATTCGGTTCAACCCTCAAGCTTGAAGATCCTCGAGTATGTTCACTTGGATATATAGGGTCCCTATCCTATGAAGTATCATGGTGGATGTTAATACTTTGTGTCCTTTATCGATGTGAACTCAAGGAAGGTTCAGGTGTACTTTCTGAAGAGAAAAGATGAAGATGAAGTGTTTGGGCAGTTCAAGGAGTGGAAGACTATGGTTGAAAAACAGACTAGAACCAAGTCAGGTCACTCAGAAAAAAATAGGTTGGATTTCTACAAGGCTTTGTTTGAAAACTTCTACAAAACAGAAGGTATAGTGAGGCATCACACTATACGACAAACGCCACAACAAAGCGAAGTGGCAGTACAGATGAAACAAACACTGATGGAGCGTGCTCACTGCATGCGATTATCTGGTGATTTATTAGATTAATTTTAGGCGAAAGCAGTTAACATTGTTTGCTATCTGGTGAATAAATCTCCATCAACTGTAACTGAATTTAAGACTCCTCAAGATGTGTGGTCTGTTAAACCCTTTGATTATTATGGGTTACGAATGTTTGGATGACCTACTTACACTCGTGTGAATGATGGTAAACCGGATTTAGGAGTTGAAAAGAAGATAACAGTGATGGATATTAGGAGGGATAAAAGAGCATGATGGTTATACATTTCTCACTATATTGAGAAACTCTTGTGGTCGTTCTATCATGACCAGTCTAAACTTGTTGGTAGTTCTTTGGCCGTTTGAGGCAATCTGGGTAAAACTCAATGGGAAGCGCCCAAGTGGATCCTGCGACACTTGAAGGGAACATTTGATGTTTGTTTGGTGTATGGTTCTAATGCACGACATACATCCTTGGTTGGATCGATAGACTCGGACCATGAAGGTGATCTAGAGATAAGAATATCATTGGCGATTGGCCTCATTATGTGTCTTGTTTTGAAAGTGGAGAAACCTATTGTGTTATATGATAGGTTTTTCATTTAAAAGTTTGATACCAAGGAGAATTCAGAAGACCTGCTGAAAAAGTCATTTCCAAGAGAGAAGTTCAAGGTTTGCTTGGACTTGATTGATGTTCACAGGAGTTAAGTCCCTTTAGGGATGGATGGCAAGATGGGGGAGGAAGTTCTTAGTTTCAGGTAGAGTTCAAAGGATACTCAAGTCAAGGTGGAGATTGTTAAATGTGACTTGACCATTTGAAGCATTTGGAATTCAATGCAATACTTGGAATCACTAGTAATCATCAAGGATCACGAGTGAGCATCATAGATCACAAGTGAACATCAGGAATCACGAGTGAGCATTTGGATCATAAGTGAGCATCAGGAATCACGAGTGAGCATCAGGGATCACGTGTAAGCATTAAGGATAATAAGTGAGCATCAAAGATCATACGTGAGCATCAAAGATCACGTGTGAGCATCTACGTTCAGTGGAAAACTTGAATGAACGTGGAGCACATGAGAAAGGAATTGAGCATCTAAGAAAGGAACGGATCACCAAAGAAGGGAGTAGAGCACCTATGAAGGGAATGAAGCATCACTTATGCTCCATGATGAAAGGATGCACCATTTTAGAGTGTGCGTGCCACTTGAGAAGAGGATGCTCATCGATGATGTTCATGAACGATACCCAATGAAGATGCTCAAGGAGGATGTTCATCAGTTGAAGATGCTCAAAGAGGATTCTCATCAGTTAAAGATGCTCAAGGAGGATGATCATAAGTTGAAGATCGATGCTCAATGAGGATGCTTATCAGTTGAAGATGCTCAAGGAGGACGCTGATAAGTTGAAGATGCTTATGAATGATGCTTATGCAATGTATCTCAGTGATGAAGGTTCCAGAAGCGGTTGCATGGTGAAATGTGATTGATTGACACCTTTCATGAGCCTATGGATTAATGGGATTAGCTCATTAGGATTTTAGGTATTATTCCTAGTCTATAAATAGGGATGTGTGTTAGTCATTTGTTTGGGTTCGTCGGTGTCTTTTGTATCCTTAGTGGGTAGGTCAAATCTCTGTTGGTTGTACTTGTAATCTTTGTTTGAGAACTCTATGAATAAGAATATTCCCCTCCTGCCCATGGACGTGGGTCACCTTGGCAGAATCACGTAAATATTGTGTCTTTGTGTGATTTTGGTTTCGTGTGTTATCTGCATTACTTCCAAACAATGGTCATCAAAGCTTGGGAAGTGGCACTAGATCTGTTTGATTCTTAACAAGTGTCTTCTGATTTCCCTAACACACCAAATAAGAGAGAACCGATCACAATTAAGAACGGCCCCCCTTCCTCGCGGTAATTATTCCTTGTGGTAATTATCTATCTCGATCTCTCATCTCCCTCTCAAAGGAAGGAGAAGCTTGTTGTCTTATTGCTTGCATCATAGTCTTGGTGCTACTGTATTATAGGGGTTCCCCTTTAGACTCTAACTCATCCAATAATAAGAAATCGACTCATACACTTCATCCACAAAAGGTATACTTGAACCATGTACTTTGTGTTGTTTTGTTGCTAAAAGTTTACTATAACAAGATTTATGGTGAATTATGATGATCAAAAGTATTGTTTGCTATTATGTGAAAAATCAACACTCTTTCTCATGTTTTTCGTTTTTTCTGATCACTTTTTTCTATTGTTGATTTTTTGGTTGTTTTTCACAGCTTTGTTCAGGACTGCTTATCTGACAAACAGTTAAACCAAAGTAATTTGGTATGCTGTCTTTCTATTGATGATGTGTTGTACAATTACAAAGATTTTTGTCAAGTGTCATCTTCTTTGTTTTTTTTTATAAAACGACTGTCATCTTTTTTGTTGATCATGTCAAATAACTCATATTGCTATACTGATTAAAGTTATTTCTTAACTAATATTACTGAATATTTTAGTTTCGCTGGGATAGAATATGCACAAGTTGATAATGCGTTGTACAATTAAAAAGAATGTTGTCAAGTGTCATTTTCTTTGTTTTTTTTTTAAATGGCTGTCATCTTTTTTGTTGATCCTGTCAAATAACTCATATTGTTATACTGATTAAAATAGTGAATATTTTAGTTTCCCTGGGATAGAATAATATCCATTTGCACTTGCAATTTATTTATGCTAAACAAGTCTATTTGACTTTGTGAAATCCTAACAAAAGTGTTCCAAGTCACATGAATAGCCATTTACGTGTTTATGGCGTGTGGTGATACACCTACACACCTACCCAAATTTTAACAGAATATTATGTGATCATCTTTTTATTTCAAATATGTATAATATTATAATAAAAAAACTTGTGGCGTTATGCTTATTCAATGAAAGAATGTACACAAAGTGAAATTAACATTAAACTTACCTAAAAGATGTATTTATTTTTGTTTTTAGTTTATATACTCAATGAATATGAATCATGAAGGAAATGATATTTAACAACCATGTATGTTTTTAGAAAACTATAATCTAATTACATAATTTAGTAGTCTGTTAAAAGAGACAAACTTAATAATGACGATTTTTCCATATATAAAATAGGTTTAGAATTCAAACACATGATCTGTAAATAGAATTAAGTTTTATATTTGTTCTATTAAAAGTATATCAAGTCTCATTTATTTTACATTCTAATAACAAATAAGGTTTTTCATATTTAACAAAAATTTATAGAAAAAAAGGTCAAATGTTGACAAAAACATTTAACCCGCCATAAATTACTTCGATTCAAAAATAAGAAAGTGAATATTAATAAGACTAATCTTTAATCTTTAAAAAAGAATATACACGTATCTAAGAATCAACAAATAAATAAACTATTGCATTTAAAATGCAAGACATATTAGGTCAAATGTTTTGTTTATTTACACCATTTCCATCGGGAAAGATCGGATCATCATTTTAACCCTAACCCCATTAACCGAAAATAAACTAGAATTATCAAGCTCCCACACTTGTTTGTCTTGATCTTCAGACGTATTAAAGTGTTGATTATTTTGAAGAGGTTAAATGTTTGCATTCTGTAGATCACGTCTATAGAAAAAGAAATTGACCAAAGTATGTAGTCTACAAGAATAAAACATTTTGTTTTTCAAAAACCCGGAAGCTGCTAAAATAAATTGAAATTTAAATAAACTGGTATTTTAAACTTAAAAAAAATTCAGCATTGAAATTTAAAAAAGTATAGTTTTAAAACGCTGAAATTAAAATTCATACATCCAGAATAACAATTTAAAAAAAAAACATTCATTCTATATTTTGCATTAGAGTACCCCCATTGGGGGTTTCCTACGAGCCGCTCGTTGAAAAATAAATATTAAAAAAATAAGAATCAAACAATCCTTGGTGAACTAGCTCGGGATCATGCCCTTAGCTTGCCTCAGATTGTATCGGAAATTATGCCCACGTGTCCAACTTGGTTAGAAGAAACCAATTAGTTTTTATATTAAAAACTAATTTTTGTTTATAAGTAAATTTTATCTTTAATAAAAAATAAAATAAAATATATCAAAATACCTAATTTATTTTTCTCTTCAAAATAAAACTAATATTGATATAGTTTTATAAATATAAAATTTTAATATAAAATAGATTGGGTTGGGTTGCTAATGAATGTAAATAATTTGATTGGATTGAGTTGTATAGGTGGAAGAGAAATATATTAATTTTTTATAGAAAATTTGGGTTGGATTTGATTGCTAATGGGGATAGTCTTAATTGTTTTGCAATTTCATCCCATAAACGAGCCATACGTTCTCGATCAACTACACTACCATGTGGTTCAACCTCGTCTTCATCATCATCAACGTGCAAATGGTTATTTAGAAGTGACATATTGGATTTGACCGCATTGAGTAAAGAACTCATTGCACAAACCCTTTTTTCTTATCAAATTATGAAGCACAAAACATATAATGGTGATGTTGCTTTGTATAACAAAGAAAATGGTGTTATACTTTTTAACATATGGAATCGTTCTTTCAAGACACCATAGTTACGCTTAATGGTGTTCTGAAGCTTTTTCACGTGAATGGTTAAATTTTTCTTTATTGGTTAATGCATGTCTACGACAAAAATCTCTACACCAATACCTCACATTATGATATAGTGAAACACCCCTCTTTTGATTTTATATTTTCAAAATCATTTAAATTACTTTTTAAAGTAAAAATCATCATTTGCGGAAATTTTGTCCCAATACTCTAAAAAATTCCCAAAACATATATAATTTTTCAAAGAATTTTAAGAGGAGAGTTAACAATTTAAATATCATACGTAAGATAAGCAAAGACTACAAACAATGGCCTTCAAAATGTCACGAATTCTATAGTCCCCACATGCTACTAGAACCTAGATACATGTTAAAAAGTAATATGTTAGGCATTAGGAATGCCTAGAGAGTAATACTAGGACTTCACCATGTTTGTAGCTAAGGATTAATTCAATCGTTTACGTATGATGAGTTCCTCAAAAATCTTTTCAAAACACATAACTCTTATCTTTAAAATCTTTGAAAATTATTACTCTTAACTATTAAAAACATTTATCAAATATAAACATTTAAATTCCATCATAATAGAAAGAGTATAATGCAACATGCAACTACACCCATGAAATGGACAAGTAAATGAGAATATAAGTAACACATAGAAAGTAATTATGTAAACCCTTCAACTCAATTTCATTATAATAATATCAAAACTTGATATTATGGAACATGCATTACATACTACTCATGTAACATCCCGAAAATCAATGGTAAAATTTTCATTTTTAATATATAAATTCCAACATCCATTTATATTTATCCAAGCATTAAGATATTCCAAATTAAAACAATTATTAGAGTAACTCCCAAAATCATAAGTTGCGGAAAAACATAGGTGTGTGCGCTGCGATCAAGTCAGGTCCTTCTCTTTCGAACCGGAAGTACCTGAAACCATAAACCACAAACTGTAAGCACAAAGTTTAGTGAGTTCCCCAAATACCACATACCATACATATCATACGAGCCATACGTGACATTCATATCCAATCAATCATTAAAAGTGATATGTGCCAACCATAGTCTTGTCATTATGACACGAGCCGCCTCGTGGTCTTCCTTGCCAAGCCGGGGGCCAAAACCTTGGGTCTTACAGACAAGTGCCATGAGCCACCTCCGGATCTTCCATGCAAGCATCACAAAGACAACTAGCACACAACCTACACTACTTAACTAATTAACTGCCAGAGTTCAGACTCTGGTCTTGCATACAGTTTGCCAACAGTCGCCTCTTGGTTTTTCATACAAACTGCCAAGGGTTACCCCTCGGTCTTCCTACAATACCTAAACCAAAAGGGTAGGAATTGGTGCCTTCGACCCATGGAACAGTGAGGAGACTCACCTCGAATGCAGAAGCTCCCTGAAAGAAATCCCTAGTTGCTGCTCTAACGACTCCTCCAGCTATCAATACCAAAATAACACCAAATTAGCAATTGGATTCCAAACTATGATCCATAATCCTTACTTGGGGTAAAATGATCATTTTACCCCTGACCCAACATGAACCAAAACTGAGGCCCAAGCCCAAAACCAAAAAGGCCCAAAACTACAAGATCCATAAAAGCCCACTAATGGCCTAATTTTCCAAATTGGGCCCAACCCCATATGGGCCTTATCCTAAAGCCCAATAATTCCTTAGTCAATAACAAATCTCAATTAGCCCAAAAGGCCCAAAGCAACAAAGTGGCCCGAGGATACGAAGCCCAAAATGAAACAAACCCAAAACCCATCTGATGACGAACGCGGGGCGTACGCTCAGCTACATTGGGCGTACTCGAGGAATTCCATATTGCGACCAAAAGAAGGTACGTTGGGCGTACCATCAGTTACACGGGGGGTAACCGTAATTTCTCCAAAACTCAAAACACGTCTTATTCCGTTAAGTCCTTGCATCAAAACTTCAGAAGACCTTCCAACTACGCTCTTAAAGCATAAAGTCGGCACCTTTATGTATTTACATGACTCAATGGGACCCAACAACCAACTTAATCCATTAAGACCCAATATAATCTAACTAGAACATGCATGGACCATTTCTAAGCATCAAGCAAGCATTTTTATGAACTAGAAACATCAGAAGAGGCAAGATCTATCACTCCAAGCTCCTGGAGTGGCTCAAACTCACAAGGAGAACTTAATACACCATAAAAACCCTTAATCTTGCCCTAAACTCAAACTTGCACAATAAGAAGTCAAGATGAGAACTTTATACCTTGAGTTAGTTGGAAATGAAGCCAAAAGTCTAGATTAAACGTCCTCATTTGAACCACAAGCTAGCATCAAGCACCCTTTTCTTAAAAATGAGCAAATACACACCAAAAAGCACACTTAGATCTCTCAAACACTCAAGATCAGATTAGGGTTTCCGAAATGAGGCTAGAATGTAATGGAGGCTGAGAAAGGAAAGAGCCTTGAGCTCATAAAGATGTTTAAATAGTGCCCAAACCCTAAAAATTAGGGTTTGGCACTCTGACCATTACGTTAGGCATACTCACCCAGGCATGTGCCTTCTGCCATGCATGCATGGGACTGAAACGCAAGCCTTTTCCAGTAAGGGCCGTTTCTGCCAAAATCTTCAAAATGCCATAACTTCATCATCTTAAGTCTGTTTCCAACGAACCTTATATACATGGAAAGGTGGCAAGAAGCCCTACGCTTCTACCAACACACCCAAGCCTTAAACCTCCCGAACAAAACCCAAAATCCATAAAAGACCAAATTATCAAATTACGATTATATCATTGGCCTCCGAAGACACAATCGAACACTTAGATCACTTAAACCATAACACCCACACCCGAGAAGGGCGAAATTATTTCTTTCCCAAGGCCCTAAGCCTCATGACCACTAAAGATTGGGTTGCAGCCCCGAATAAAAAAGCAAATCCAAAACCGAGTGTTACAACTCACCTTGACTCCTTATTGAATGCTCTCTTATGTTTTTTACTCTTCACTTCACCTCAACAACCATCTATAAACAATACCAAGCATTGGTTACTAAATTGACCAAAATAACCTTAGGACTTATTTCAAACCTATTTTCTAATTTATTTTTATATTTTATCTATAAGAGAGTGTTAGAAGAATGGGACACAAAACGGATAAGCCAAACTCAAGATAGCATTTTCCTTTTTAGAACAGTACAAGGCACATGTAACATTTCTCCTTGGCATTACACGATCGTATAATGCCCTTCACAGCCTCATTACATGGCCATGTTTTTCCAAGTCAAAACATAACACTGACGTGTAATGTTGCAGCACTACGCATTCATGCCAAATTTCTTATTAAGGCATCATACTTTGCCATTCTTGATTTCGTTATGCATCAAACTTTACCATGGGATCTTAATGACCTAAAGTTATATTAACATTACTTTGACTCAATCAAATCTTTTCCTTATTATAACTTAATCATTAAGACCTTTACAGGTCATATAAGCTGTAGGATGCTTATATGAACATCATAATAACAACAAAGGTCTTATTATCTCTTAATTATCAAATCGCCAACAATGATTCATCTAAGCTCTTATTTTATCAATAATTCCCTAAAAAATAATTTATATAGCTTAAAATAACTCATAGAGCTTAATTCTTTGGAATTCATAGAATGGAATTGGGGATTACATCCATGAAACTCTTCACAAAGCTATATCTAAGAGAGGTCGCTTCAATTGATTCACTCCATAACTATTAATGAACAATCAATGTTCTAAATCATATGGGATTAGATTTGAATCATTGAAATCATAATTTCAATTAACCGCCGCCTCTTAATTCATGGTTCAAGGAGTTTTTCTCCATTAATGGCGCGTGAATCTCCATATCTCAACCAAATCTTCATTAAAACAAAATTGGAGTTGATTCAATGAAGGATGGGAGTTCTAACATAAAATTCAATCATGAATCAAGAATTTAACAATCAGTTTACTCACCATCATCGGATTTTGGCTCAACACAAACCTTAGGTTCAAATCTGGATGTGATAAGAGTGAGAGATGATACCTTTAAGTGCTAAATTCCAACCCTGACTTCCAGATACTTTGATGACTTCAAAAACAATTCTAGATCTTCTTTTCATCATAAAAATAGCCATATGTGCTCTCCTCCCTACTCTAAATTGTTCTTCCCCGCAAAATGGGGTAGTTGACCCTCTATCTAGCTCCTAACTTTCCTCACCTGTCACTTATGGTCCTTTCATCCTTATTTCTTACAAAAGTGCACCATTAGACCATACTCTTTAGGAGGCATCCGCTCCAAATAAACTACCCACTTCACAGTCCCCCCCCCCCCTCCCACGTGAATGATCGGTGCGGGAGTTAGGCACCCTTAGACGAAAGAAAGAAAGTACTCTAACTAATGGTCTTCTTGAGAGGGTTGGATGGCCATAGAGGCAAAAGGCAAGGATTCCATTCGTCTTTTTTTGTCCTAGTCATGGAGGTTCTGACTTTCTTTCTTCTAAGTTTGACTAGCCATTGATTGATAGAATTTCTAAATCAAGAATTTGAGTTGTGAATTTTGGTGTAATGTTCGATCTAAGATATTCGGAATAAACGGATAGAATTGTTGGCTTTCTCAATAACTTTATCAGCCGGAAAAGCAACTCCTAATTCCTATCTTAGTAGCTTCATCTTCTTCGGAAGATGAGAATGCTTCTGCTGACGAACCGCGATCCACAAACGGACGCATGGGACTATGCCTTCCTAGCCACGTGAAGCCTACCAAACTTGGTTGTCAAAAGGGGCACTACTAGTGTTGTGTTCTTTTCATTGAAGCATACCTTTCGCTAGGAAGGGATCAATTACGAGTACGAAATACTTTTCACATACAAGTCGGATAGCGCGATAAGTCAATTGCACTCCTCCGCTTGGCATTCCAATTCAAATACTAGTGAGATAGACAACCTCATGTCGTGCATTAAAATAGGAATGACCTTGCCTACAGGCTCATTGGGACACTCAAGTACGAAGGAATTCTCCTCTTAATTAAGGAAGGTTTTAAAGACACAGAGGATCAAAGCAAGGGAACGAGGGGACCGAACTATAATGTTAGTGTTACGTGAATTTATTATTAATTTAAATAAATTAAATATAAATATAAGTACTATAATGTTACTTTATCGTGAATTCATTATTAATTTAAATAAATTAAATATAAATAATGAAAAAACGATAGAAAATATGCCATTTGGTTCCAATAAAACTTATCATATATAACAATAAAGAACACTTCGCGAAATTAATGTATTTTACGAGATATTTGTGATACAAGAATGCGTAGAAAGGGTAAATAGCATATTTATATAATATCATAAACTTATTTTATATAACAAACAACACTGTGGTAGCAACATGCGTTCAGTTATGCATGAGGAATAATCAAACCGACCACAAGGGTTATGCTATTCGCGAAAAATAATATTAAGTTACATAATGTATTGTAAATATACTTCACAAACAAGTGGCTAAAGTATTAAAATCATATAAAAAAAAACAACACGTTCTCGAGTAAAAACCAATCATTTTTGTTAGAAACTTGATTGTGAATTAGTTTTTAAACTTGGTGCTTTCTTGAGTGTTTTATTGTAAGAACTACTATGGTCCAAATCCTTTAGTTGAAAATGAATTTACTTGGTGATTTAATGGAACATTATTGTTGAACTTTTCAAACCATTTGCATTTATTCCCTTGTTATATGAATTATCAAAGCAAGCTCAAACCTAATTCAAATAACATCAAAGATTACAAGTAACAAAAATTATGGCTGTAAATGAGCCATTAACTCCTCGATATCAAATCAAAAGTTACAAGAAATTAATTTAAAACAGCAATGAAAAATATCGCTCTATTGTATACTCATGAGACAAAATTTGACAACATCCCGTGATTTCCCAAAAAGAATACCGAAAAATCAAAGGATTGAAGTTTTAAAAATAATTAAATAAACAAAATATCAAAAAATTTAAACTCACATTGCTTCATAGAACAAAATGTAGGCCTCACACCGAAGAACTTCCTCCAAAGAAGTCACACGGATATACGCATCACTGGCATGATACCATATGCAATCACCTCCTTTCACATACGCCACATAATGGCCTCCCCTCATTGACCCTAAATGCTCCACCACTCCCATCAATTTGTATTTATATGTCTCCTTTTCTTTACAACAACTGCAATAAATCAAAGGGACAATTTGGTCATTTTAACACTTGTCATGTAATAGAGTTTTAGGCTATGTTTGGCGTGCCAGAGCTAAGCTTATTTTTTAAACTTTTTTAAATTGTCATGTTTGGTAAGCCAAAAAATAGCTTTTAAGTTAGCTTTTTAAAAAATTGTTTAGACTAACTTTTTTAGAATATTCCAAATATACCCCTAATTAATTATAGAAAACTCATTATAGGAAATGTCCTTTTATATCATTTTGAATCTTAGTTTTTACCAAGGTTGTGTTTGGCACGCCACAACCAGCTGATAAGCTAGCTTATTTTTCGAACTTTTTTAAGTTGTCATGTTTGGCAAGCCAAAAATTAGCTTAGAAGCTAACTGTTTGAAAAGCTACTTAGACTAGCTTTTTATAAGCTTTTTAAAAAACTCCAAATATACCCCTTAATTAATTATATAAACACATTCTTTTACATGTCTTTTTATGTCATTTTATATCTTTCAGCTAGTTTTACCAAACGCCATTTTTTATCAGCTAACCTTTCGGCTATCAACTAACTTTTCAGCTATCAACTAACTTTTCAGCTAATACGCCAAACATAGCCCAAATGTCATTTTTTATCAGCTAGCTTTTCAGTTAGCAGCTAATTTTTCAGCTAATACGCCAAACATAGCCTTAGTATAAGAAAAGAAACATACCTAGGGTCCATGTAGGGTTTAAGATCGATTGTATCTCTAAAGCTGACGTGGCCATTTAATTTACTTAAACGCCCCCGAGCATCTTGGCAGAATCTTTTCAGATGAACAGTCAAAACCGGTGGGGCCCGACTGATCAAAATCCTCTTAGACGCATCTCTCGCCACCTTGGCACTCTTGGAATCCACGTCATCATCTTCGCTGCTATCTGACTCATGCTTCTTACATTCACCATTGGATTTGTTTACACTGCAAGATTCAGCATCCTGATTCCCAAACCCATTGGTAAGCAAGTGATCAACGCCTGAATCACATGAAATTCCGTTTTTACCCCTGGTTTTGTTCTTTAGTCTCATCCTTTGGTGTTTTGAACATTGTTCACACTGCCACGCATGTTCGGTTTTTGTTAAAAGCTCAGGGGTAGTGAAGTAAGCCAAACATTTCTCCACTGAAACTGGAGAATTATTGTCATCAATATCATCAGGATCAGATTCACTGTTGCTTGTAGTCATTAAACCTTTTTTTTCATCTCCATTTGACAAGGGTTTTACATCAAGCTCAGGTTCATCAAACAGACCTCCAATTCCAAACCCATCAACTTCCAAGGGTTCTTTTGTAATTTCATTGCCACCACTTGTTGAAACTTCGTTGTTATTTCCAGAATCTTGAATCACTGATAGGTCTTTGTTATGTGATTCCGTTGTTGAGGTAACTTCAGAGTCTTGGATTTTTATTTGGGTTTCATCTTTCCAAGAAACTAAGCTGCTGTTTCCGGAATCTTGGATTCCTGAAGGGTCCGGATTCTGTGATTCCATAGTTGAGGTAACATCAGATTCTTGGATTTTTACAAGGGGTTCATCTTTCCGAGAAGCCCCGTTGCTATTTCCGGAATCTTGGATTCCTGATTCCGTAGTTGAGGTAACTTTAGATTCTTGAACTTTTAACTGGGGTTCATCTTTCCCAGAAACTCCATTGTTATCTCCGGAATCTTGAATTCCTGAAAGGTCTTCATTACGTGGTTCCATAGTTGAGACGACTTCAGATTCTTGAACTTTTAAGTAGCCTTCATCTTTCCAAGAAGCTTCGTTGTTATCTCCGGAATCTTGAATTCCTGACAAGTCTTCATTACGTGATTCCGTAGTTGAGGTAACTTCAGATTCTTGAACTTTTACATGAGATTCGTCTCTCCAAGAAACTTCATTGCTATTCCCAGAATCATGAATTCCTGACATGTCTTCAATACATGATTCCGAAGTTGGTTCAAGGTAATCCAACCATGATGTGGTTTCCTCTAAAACAATAGACTCAACTTGCCCATTAACACATGGTTCAATAGACTTTGTGGGTCCCAAGTGTTCTTCAATGATTGAAGTTTTCATAAAACTTTGGCCTACTTTGGAATCCTTTTCCTTTTTATTCTTTGACCGAAATTTTCCTGTTCTTTTTGGAGGAAGTTTTGTTTTCTTGGATTTAGAAACCAACTGAACCCTTTTAGATGGAGGAGATCTTTTAGTAGGTAAAGGTAATGAGAGATCTAAATATGGCTCATATACTACCGAATTATGCCCACATTCCAAACAACTAACAGTGCTAGAAATTTGTCCTCCAAAAATGGTATCCACAAAAGTAGGAACATGTTCTTGAGTAGCATTACCATTTTGAGAACGTTTTCTTATACCAGATTCCTCATTACACATTCCATCAAGCAAGCATCGAAGCAATTCATGACTATCATGTTGTTGAAATCCCCTAAATTGTGGAGCCTTGACACAAACACACCCAAAAAAGGCTCGTGGATTAATGACATTCTTGCCCCCTGTTGATTGACTAGTTTCAACAAAAAGTTTCTTTAAAGACACCATAAGAGGCCCTAAAGTTCCCTCAAGTCTCAAGAGATAATCCCGCAATTTATCCATTGCTAAAAGATTTTGCAAAACCGAATTGAAGAAACAAGTGTTCCCTAAATTCACTAAACCCCTTACTATGTATCCACCATTTTCAAGGGTAGTTACGGAATTTACCTCGGCTGTATCACTATCATCAACATCTTTACGCGTTTCTAACGATTGAGTCTTTAATGCTTTAACAAATTCGGATAATGTGTCTTTTTGTTCTCCATTTTGAACTGGAATAAGTGTATTACAAATGAAACACCATCTTAAATTAGGGTTTGCAAATTTTATAACTAATGGATGGCGATTTTGTTTTGAATGGCGTGCTGCATGGGTTTGAGGGGTTGTTGGGAACCCAACACCACCACATGAAAAATGACCACATTCCAAGCATACCCATATGGAATTGGAATTGGAATCGGATTTTGAACCATTTCCTTTATTCTTTTTTCCCTTTTTTGTCCTTCTATCGTTCACACTTTCTCTACAATCATCACATTTGTGAGACTCAAGTGATGCTATTTTTAAGGAAAAGTTTTCAAAATTGATGCCCTTTTCAAGATGAGGACATGTTTTAGTCTCTTTAATAACAGAAACTCCATTGATGACTGTATCAATGGATGGAATGATGTCTTGTGAAACTGTTTTGGGAGAAAAAGATGGAATCTGTTTGTCCTTTTGAGCACTGCGGGCTGCCTTCTTGTTGACCTTTTTCCCCATTAAAATCTGAAAATGTTTTAGTTGAATAAAAAGGTCAACAATTCTGAATAGCTAAAGATAGCATCGAAAGTACATTGTTAGAGATTAATGGTATTTTCCAACCAATATGATAGAAAGAAGTTTAGAATCATAATGTAATCTGTAAATTCAAAGATTGGCATAGACTGGATGATAGTTTTTTTTCCCAAAATCTCTGTGTTATGTTATTTTCATACTATTCATATGTGGATGTCCATTTTCTTATAAGTACAAAATCCAAAATGATATAAGCAATGTTGATTATATGCAATTCCGGAATCCATAAAGATAAGTATTATATAATGAAATAAGATAGGCACTTTACATAAAAAGCCTACTTTTCTCCTGAAGTATTAAGATCTGTTCTTAGAATATCTTCAATGTCATCTAATAGGAACAAGTTCATGTTGTAGTTACAGGATATCTTACACAAAACTTATATTAAAATTGAATTAGTACATCATCCATAATCGAAATTCGCAACTCCAGTTTGATTATAAACAGTCTCAAAAGCACGATAGATTAGTGGTTTAGGGTTTCAAATCAATTAATCTGTTCAGATGTAAGTTTCTGATTTGAAACATCCATTAAGAAAACCGATGAAATCGAAACGAACGATAAATACTCCAAAAAAATTCAAATCATGAACTTCATAGTAACCAAAAACATGTTATACCAATTGGAAATTAGATGTCCAAAAAGAATAAACAAAAGAAAATGAACTTACTTGGAAGCCGCTAGAGAAGGAGGCTGAATTTAACGGATCGGCGGCGGGCAACGCCGGGGAGCAGACGCCAGAGCTGTGACTACGGTCTTCAGTCTTCAGTAAAGGGATGTTGTTCAACAGTTCAAGGGCTTGTGGGGCGAGGGTTTGCCAGTCGTCTCTTTAGTTTTCCCAATTCTGCATTTCTACCTAAGTTTAAAAATTAGTAATCCAATTCAATTTTTTATTTAAATAAATATTATTTATGATTATTTTTATTTTATTTATAACTAGAAACTAGAAATTGTTCCATCACCGCTTCGCAAGAACGCCATCACCAGAAGTCTATTTACGTTTTGGGAGGGACATAATCTGTAAATTTGCTATTAGGTTGGGACTATTTTTAAATTTTTTTAAACATATGGAATAAAAAAATATAATGTGAACCATTTCTATAAAAAAATATACATAGACCTTTTTGTAAATTACGGAGAGAGACTTCCAATTAAAGTGAATATTTTCTTTTGGCGTTTTATGTTAGATAGACTTCCTCTAAGGACAAATCTGGTTGATAGATGAGTGGATTTGGAGTCGATTCTTTGCCTTTGTTGTCAAGCTAGGACAGAGACTATTAATCATTTGTTTTTTCTTTGTCCTATGGCTACTCAAGTGTGGAATCGTATTTCTTTGTGGCTAGACTTGCAGGTTCGTTGTTCCTCTATGCCTTCGGAGATGATTAGTTGGATTGATGCTCGTCCGGTTTTTAGAATGGAAAGAGTTATTGTGGAAACGGTGTTTATGACTACCATTTGGGTGCTTTGGACGTATAAGAATGCACTTGTCTTTCGGTCTTCAAAGTACCGGAAACAGTTTATCTTTGATAATATTGTTGATTTTTCTTTTCGTTGGTTTACTTTTTGAAACTCTAACTCTAGGATCAATTGGATTGCTAGGTTAATCAATCCAATTATGCCTTGTTCTTGTATTTGCTAGCTCCTAGCTAGTTTTGGTTTCTTTAATTTATTTCGTTGTTGTTCTAAAAAAAATCTTTCAAAAAGTTTCAGATTTGCCCATGTGGTTTCTAACTATTGTATTGTTGGTATTTTTGGCTAACTATATTAAATTACATCATTAAAACACATAAATGGCCATTTTACCATTCTTTTTTTTCTATTTTTCTATTTTATTATTTCTAAAGGATTATTTAACAACCCCTTAAATATAATATAACATTATCCCTCTACATCCCTTCTCTTTCTATGTGTGCCTCTCTTTCCGATCACATTTCCCTTCGGTGGATGACTCATATGGATGGCTTCTTATTGGAAAACCTCTGGCGCAGATGGCTCCTGGTGGCTGAGCTAGAATCCATACATATGGTTTACCCACAAGTATTATATACTCTCCGTATGATCCATGGAGGATTTACCCACGGGTATAATGCACACTCTGTAAGGATCTTGGATTGTGTATTCTGCAACACCATCCCAAGGCCCTTATGCCCTCGTCTCCGACAACTAGCTTGTATATATGTTTTGATTCTCACTACAAGTTCTAATTCAGGTTTGTTTATGTTGATGATAAATTTACGGTATTACATTATTTTTATGCTAAGTGTTTATTTTCAATCAAAAATCTCACTCTTTCTTGTATATATGGTCCTCAATCCTTTTGTCTAACACATATCAATCAAGAACCAAGATGTATGTGTGATTCCGGACAAAATCTGTAACGCCCCGACTCTCGGGTATTAGTTTTACATCTTTATTTTTCATATTGAAAGGTCTACTCGACGAGTTGGATGCCCTGACTCGTCGAGTAGGAACGTTTTGGCCATGTGTTTAAGTGACCAACTCGACGAGTCGAAGGACACGACTCGACGAGTTGGAGCTGAAGGATGAAACCCTAATTTTCGGGGTTCTACACCCTATTTAAAGGATCCTTTGCCCCCTTAGCATCCCCTTACATCCCCTTGTGAGTCTAGAAACCCTAATTCGTGTGTGCACTCCATTCTTGTGTGATTTTCAAGCTTGGAAGGTGATTTGCAAGAATAAGACTTGAAGTATAAGAGGAGTGGTGCAAGAGGAGCTAGTGGATCTGACCCTTCTGCTTATTGGCATCAGTTTGAAGGTAACAAGTCGTTACCTTGACCTTCCCTCTTTCTAGATCTCTTTATATTTAAGATTAGGGCTTTCCTAGCATATATATTAGCCATTTTTGAGTATGGGCTAGGGTCTGAAGTTGCAACTTCAGATCTGAGCTTATCTTGGTCTTTATAGCTATAAAGTCTCCAGCTTTAGCAAGTATAAACCTCCCCTTTTGAGTTAAACCCCATTATAAGCTTGGATTTGATATTCTAAGCCTTTAGAGCCTTGCATGCATGTAAATTTTTCAACTTTATGTGATAAACATGCCTTGGGGAGCTTGATCTGCAATATGGAGCTTTGGGTGGCTTAAAAGCATCTGAATGAAGAAAGGACCGAAGGGACTCGACGAGTTGCAGGGCCAACTCGGCGAGTCCGATGAAGATTGTCGTGCAAGGATTTATGCATGGACTCGGCGAGTCAGTAGGCTGAATCGGCGAGTCAGCTAGGGTTTTCCCGACATTTGGACATGCATGAACTCGGCGAGTTGCAGAAAAACTCGACGAGTCAACTGGGGATTTCATGACTTCTCGAGTTCTGGAAGGACTCGACGAGCCAGTGAACTGCACTCGACGAGTCGGGTCAGCATGGACTGTTGACCTTGGCCGTTGACCTTGACTTTGACCAAGGATTAACTAGTTGACTTATGGGGTATTTTGGTAAATTGGAAATTTATGGAAATGATCTTATGGTAAATATAGGTGGTGGAGTTTGTGTCCGTGGTTCGAGAGTTTGAGCTTATCACTTCGATTCGTCAGTTGAGAGGTGAGTTATCATCACTATACTAAGGGGTTGAAGGCACCAATGTCGGCCCATTGGATATGTTATCCTAGCAGTTGGTAGTATGTTGAGTATGAGTCAGTTTTGCATGCTAGTTATTATGCCAGTTTGGTAGATCTGTAGGGCTACCTGTGTTATTATCTGATTATCTGTATGTGCATTAGTTATGTTATATGTCGACATATTATGTGGTTTGGGTTGAGGTTGTACTGCTCTGTGCGGTAGCCAACAAACCCTAAGGTATTCCAGATATGAGCTGAGGGTCGGGCAGGGCATGCCAGACTCATACTGAGGACTCGGTAGCATTCCAGATGCGAGCTGAGGGCCGGGTAGGGCATGTCAGACTCATACTGTGGGCTCGGAGGCAATCCAGATGTGAGCTGTGGACCCAGAAAGCAAGCCAGACTCACACTGTGGGCCCATGGGTAATCCAGTCGGTAAAGCTATGGACCCAGTACATGTTGTTATTTGCAGTGTATCAGTATTTTGGGGGAACTCACTAAGCTTTGGGCTTACAGTTTCAGTATTGTTTCAGGTACATCAGATGATCGCGAGAAGGCAAAGACGTGATCGTACAGCTCCTCACATTTATAACTGTGTTTCTGGGATACTCTGATATTTACTATTTTGAAAACAAGTTTTGTAATGATTAATGGTCTTGAAATGTTTTTAAAAAGTTTAAATTTGGCATGATTTTTATGGGTGTTACAAAATCAGTCCATTATCAAATTGCTTCATTTCCACTTAAGAGGTAGCAGCACCAAAGAAGAAGTTCAAGGTGGGTGGCTGGCAATAATAAAAGAAAAAGATAATAAATTAGTAAAATAAATAAAGAGGGATAAAGTGGTCTTTTCACAAATGTTTAACCTTATTTTCAAACAAAGTTAGTCAGAAGGGGCAACGATGCAAGATTTTGAAACCATAAGAACACAATTTTACTAAAGTTATCCTCGACATGCAATTTTTTTAAAACCATAAAGACCGATTTTGAAATTATGTCTTAATTCTAAAAGAAAATTGATTATTTATATTTTTGGTCCCTCTAATTTTTTATTTAGGAAATTACACCTTTGGTTCCTTATAGTTTTAAATTCTAAAAGTATATTAGGGAAATTACATTTTTTTAATTCTAACGGTAGGTAAAAATTAAGAGGGACCAAATATCAATTAGATAGTGTTTTCTACTACATCTTACACAACACATACCGAAACAATGTGTTATTTTCAAATATCAATTAGATAGTGTCTGATACGGGAAACACAATCGGCATAACTATTTAAAACACTTTTTGATAATATTTGATATCAACATAGCATGGACAAACTAAATGGCCATCACATAACTCAAGATTTACTAAACATCTAATCATTTCTAGTAGCTTTCAAATTTCTTTTTTCTCTTACTGGCAAGGCAATATTAACACATATGTTAAGACTCACATCCTAATCAATGGAAGTCAACATTTTTTGAAGGATCGTTTGGATAGCATAGAACAAATACACCATGTTAATACATTAAAAAGAAATTGCACTCGGAATATCACATCCATCTATTGAAATGAATAAGAAAGATGACCAAGAATTAGACAACGTCAAAATAAAGAGGCACAGAAATTAGGGAAAATACCACAAATAGACAAAAAATGGGGTGAATTTCTAAATTTAGTCATAAAACAAGATTTTTCCAGCTATAGACATACATTCCGCGGAGGACCCTCCGCGGACCTCTGCGGAATGACGTCATCTCCGCGGACCACTCGAAATTCTGATTTTTTACCGTTTAAAATAGTGCCCCGCGTAGGCCCTCTGCGGATATAATAAGACCTCCGCGGAGGGAGTTGTTTGGAGGTCATAAGTACCTCCGCGGAGATGGTGACGAGGACCTTCGCGGAGAGAGTAATGTCTCCGCGGAATGGGTGGTTGGAACGGCCATTTTAGAGGGTTTTTTGATACAAAGTGTTTTTTTCATATTTTTAGCTCCATTTGGTCGATAGATCAGTTCTTTTCATTTGATTTTCAAAAAAAATATGAGTTTTGTTATTTTATGTACTGGGGGTTTTTGACAGATAAGTAATGATATTAACACCTACGTTAGACCAAAGTTTAACAACTTAGGTTTACTGCTTCCGCCAAATTTTGATCGTCGAATATTGTTTGATTTGGTCAAAAGTAAGGCTAATGTGTTCAATAGTAATATATCATTGTCATTTCAACACCCGGTTCATGGGTATGTTATGAATATTTTAGACGAAGCAGATGTTCATCAACTCAGAAATGTAATTTCTGAAACGAAGGAGATTGTACATTTGTATTTAGAGGTGTTTCAGGGATTGGTCGAACAGACAGAAGCGGTTCAGAAAGTTGTACCATACAATGTTGAAAACGTTGTATCTGATAATGTTGAAGAGTGTCCAGAAGAAGAAACTGTGGCAGTGAATACGGTTGAAGAAAAAAATTTATATGAGTTTGGAAGACTGACTGAAAAAACTTTGTCAGACGGTGAAGAGTCAAATGAAGGATGGTCAGAAGATGAGTTAACACACGGGAAAAAAGCTTCAGACATATTTTACGGTATGCCTCCCATACATGATTGTCCTGATCCTATTGTTGAACCCGGACCATTTCACAGTTTAGGTCTAAATGATGATATGTTTGTTCGTCAAACATATGATAACAAACAACAACTAATATTTGCTTTGAGTCTTAAAGCAACCAGAGAAAAGTTTCAGTTTAAGACCAAACATTCTAACAAAAATCGTTATGAGGTATATTGTGAAATTGAGAACTGTTGTTGGCGTTTATATTCAAAACGCCTTGATCCCACTGATGAATTTGAAATCAGGACTTTCAACAACGTGCACACATGTTCGTCATTACAGATACACCCTAATCATAAGCATGCTAATAAAAAAGTGATGGGTACTATATTGCATGAGATTATGGGAAAAACTCGTTCCAAGGTTTGGAGGCCTAATGAAATATCAAGGGATTTGAATGCTTTGCTGGAAATCAATGTAGATTACAAACAAGCTTGGCGTGCAAAACAATATGCTATGGAACTGTTGTTGGGATCCTCTGAAGAATGTTTTTTCCAAACTTCCTATTTATTTTCACAATTTGAAGAAGCATAATCCCGGTACAGTGGCTTATATTCAAAAAGATTCTGAAGATTGTTTCGAGTGTTGTTTTTATGCCGATGGGAGCACGGTAAATACAAAAAACTTGTTGTTATTTAATATATAATTTTTTTAAAACAAACTATAGAGTGTTTATGTGTTCCATTTTAATATATTGCAGATACGAGCGTTCAAACGTTTTTGTCGTAAAGTTATAATTATGGATGGTGCCCATTTGAAGGGTGATTTTAAGGGAACCATATTGCATGCAGTAGTTATGGATGGGAACAACAAGATACTGCCCCTTGCGCACGGAATATGCAAAAAAGAGAGTGGTCTTACTTGGACATGGTTTCTTGAAAAGTTGTATGAATGTGTTGGTGATTGTCAAGAATTGACTTTTGTCACTGATAGGGCCGATGCAATTCGGGTTAGTATTGAAAATGTTTTCCCACATGCTCATCATGGCTTGTGTGCTTTTCATCTACTAGGAAACATAGTACACAGGTTTAGGAAAAATGATAAAACAAAAGTGTTGTTTTGGAGGCTTGTGAAAGCTTACAAAAGAAATGTTTTTAAAGAATTGTGGTATAGATTTAGTTCTACTAGGCCGCAAGTAGCAGCGTATCTAAATAAAATTCCCCGTGCTAAGTGGACTAGAGCATATTCGCTGTCGAAACGGTACGATTACATGACCTCGAACAGTGTAGAGTCCATGAATGTTTTATCTGTAGATGCAAGGAAGATGCCTATAATACCCCTTCTTGAGTTCTTCTGTCGTCTTTCACAGGAATGGTGTAACAAGCGTCGCATCGAAGGAGGTATGAATTTAATTTGGACTTTAATTAGGTCGAATAATAAGTTAATTATATAAATCTTCTTTACAGGGAAACATTCAACAGTGCTAACCGAGTGGGCTGAAAAAGTAGTTGGTAAAAATGAAGAGCGTACGACAGGATGATCCGTTTCTGGTGTTTCAGATGCAATATATCAAGTTCATGATTTCAAACATGGTGGCATAGTTGATCTGAGGCAAGAGACTTGTACATGCAAATATTGGGAAGGAACTTGGTTGCCTTGTGGTCATGTCATAATGGTCTTGAAGCACTTGAAAAAAACTAACTTCGGACATCTGGCTATAGATGCTTACAAAATGGAAACGTACCGAAGTACGTATGAGGAGCCGGTTTACCCCCTTCCAGAACCGTGTGATTGGGAGATTCCTGCTGAGATGATGGTTGTTAAACCCCCGATAATGAATACACGTCAAGCTGGTAGACCGAGAAACAGAAATCGTATCCCGTCATAAGGTGAGGAACCTATAGTAAGAAGGTGTAGTAGATGTGATAGTACAACACATAATGCAGTGACTTGTCCGGCATTGGTCCCAAAGAAACAAAAAAAGGCTACAAAAAGTAGTGTGACATCAGGTAGTAACACAAAAGGGAAAGGGAAAGGGACTCAGGAGACGCTACAGACACACAGGACACAAGAGACGTGTTGGACGAGTGGGACGCAGAGAGAAGACTATTGTTCAACGTTTTATTTGAATGATTGATGTTGTATTTATAATTAATTATGTTTTGTTTTAGAGGACATTAATTTGTGTACTTTGAAATGGTGTGTTTATTTTAAAGATGATGGGTAATATTATGATTATATTAGTGCATAATTACTAGTACAATAATAACTAATACTCGAAGATAATACATTCAATAAACCAGAAACATATAGTAAACGTACAACAAAAGTAATTAACTTAAGGGAATTGCAAAGGATACTTTTATTTCTCCATTGTTATGTAGTCGTCCCTAATTCTTATTTTATCTTCCATACGGTCCTTTTGGCTACCAAGTTCTATCATTTCTGCATCCTTGTCAGCAAGCCATTTTTCAGACAGTTTGATATTCTTCTTACTTTTTTTATCCATTCCTCATGATCTTTGATTTTGTTTTTAGTAATCGTCGTCCTTTCCTCAACCTCTTTGCACTCCGCCGCAATGAGGTCACGACGTTCAGTGAGAGCTCGAGATGAGTCTTTATCTTTTTTTTTTGTTCTTCAGCCCATTGTAGTTGTTGCAAAGTATCCTCCAACATATACGACTCTCTTAAATTTGGTGATGAGGCAAGAAAAGGGTCGATCAGATCACAATAGAAACAATCAACTTCGTTGCACGAGCAAATATACAAAGATGAAGATGAACTCATTTTAAAATTAAAAAAAAATATTATAACTCTATACCAAAAATCCAACGACCATCCATGAGTATATATAGTCCCTTCCACTCCGCAGAGAGCTGTTGTCAGTCCGCAGAGCTTTTTGTCAGTCCGCAATAATGTGTGTCAGTCCGCAGAGCTGTTTGTCTAGTCGTTGTCATCCATACATTACAATTATGGGGATACAGTTATTTATTTAAAGGTAAACATTTTTTATTAAAAAGTAAAGAACACCAACAGACCATTACAACTACCGTTAACATAGAACTGAATACAAATTAATATTCGTTGTGATCCATACAATACAGTTCAATTGAATTGTCGTGGAGGTAACACCACAACACTTTCAACTGGTATTTCCCAATGCCTAAGGGTTGGAATAGGATTGACCGTCTCAGTTTGATAAGCATTTCGATACACCGCTGTACTTAACTTTAAATTTACCATTTGCTGGATTTCTGCAATTTCGAGTCTTTGTAGTGAAGCTATAGCATGCTCACAAGGTATACCGCATTTTTGCCATTTACCGCAACTACAAATACCACGGTCTAATTGGACAGTTTCGGTTGTTGAATATTTAGTCACTTCATATCTGTCGCCAACAATATGCGTAATCCTACAACCATCCGAGTGGATAAATCTTTTATGAATCACCTTAAGTGCATAAGGGGTTAGAAGACCATGAAAATACCTTGTGAAATGAACTGAATCAAAAAAACAAAAATTATGATGTCATAATGTATAATAACATATCAATTCACCATTTGAGTGATGTCATAACGTATAATTACCTCCAAACGCAGCACGTTGAAGATACACTGCTTGCATCGAGTCATGGACCATTTCAATGATTGTTGTTATTGGAAACTCATGCGTGTTTGTTTTAAACTAATTGACAACAACGGGAATGTCAATGAATTTAACATTGAAACGTACTCTTGGAAAACAAGCCCGTACCCATTTTGCAATGGGAATATTGTCAAGCCAATGAAGATCATTCCCATTAACCTCATTTTTTAAGTTGTTCAAACTTGCATAAAAATGAGATAAATTATACGCTTTACAAGTCTTCCAGAACAACTGTTGTACGACTGTATTGCTTCCAATGGAAGCGCGTATTTTCTCGGCTATATTTTTACAACAATAGTCATGATATGAATCAGGGTAGACTCTTTGAACTACAAAGTCTATAGAATCAGACATATGGCTTATGAAACCAACTTCTGTATTGTCACCTAAACATTCTTTAAGCCTCCTCATGAACCATAACCATGAATTGTCACGGTTTATGGTTCCCAAAGCAAACGCTATGAGAAGGGGTTCATGATTTCCATCTAAAGCAACCGCAATGTACATGGATCTTACATATGCCCCAATTAGAGGTACTTGACCAACGAATATGATTGGTATCATAGACGTGAGAAACGTACGAATCTGTAAGTCAACATGTGTTAGATTAGGCATGTAACAACTTGAAATAACTAAATATTTATATACTATAAGGGATTACATACCATACATCCCAATGCGACGAAACAGATTTGGAAACGATTGTACTGATCTTTCGTAATGTACGTGTAGGTGTTAGGACTGGTTCTTTGCAGATTAAGGAAAAAAGTCGGTAGGCTGGAGAAACTTTTTCTTAATACCTGATTGACTGAACTCATTTTCACAACTTTCGACACCTTGTAAAAATGGAAATGCTTGTCCAATTTATAAGGAATTAGTATACATTATTCCGCAGAACTTACTTGTCAGTCCGCGTAAATGACTTGTCAGTACGCGTAACTTATTTGTCAGTCCGCGTAACCTGTTTGAATGTATGGTTTTTAAACATGGGAATTATTTTTCATAAAAAAAAAAGGATAAATACCATATTACATATAAATAAAGCAATACAAGAACAATACAAAACGCAGTACTAGTTACAAAAACGGGACATTTTTCAAAAGATTCCAAGGGGCTTCATAGTCGAAACTCTGTCCGTTGCTAATGGATTTGTATTCTTCTTTAGCCGCCTCCAAGATGTCTTCCTCGGTATCATTCACATGATCGTCTTCAATCTTATTATAAAGATCGTTGAATAACACAACTTCTGTTTTCAATTCATACCATTTTGCAACTATATCAAGCGTGTTGCGATGGTTTTCTATGGTGGTTTCAGCGTCAGTGTTGAAGGTATTCGTTAATAGGACCCAAAACATTCTATCCTCCAAACTGGTGTTCTCATAGACATTAATATATGCACGAGTTAGAAGCAAATACTCGTTAGCGGTCCATGGGTTTGAACCCATTGTAAAACATACAAACTACATGAACTAAAATAGATTAGATGAAGTGATACATAATTTTTTGTCGTTTTATATAGACATGACAGTCCGCAAATATCTAACGATCATCCATGACAATATATAGACCCTTCAACTCCGCAGAGAGCTGTTCGTCAGTCTGCGTTACTGACTTGTCAATCCGCATAGCTATTTGTTAGTCCGCGTTACTGACTTGTCAGTCCGCATAGCTATTTGTCAGTCCGCATAGGTATTTGTCAGTCCATGTTACTGACTTGTCAGTCCGCATAGCTATTTGTCAGTCCGCGTTACTGACTTGTCAGTCCGCATAGGTATTTGTCAGTCCGCGTTACTGACTTGTCAACTAATGCAGCTAATCTGTCTGCTCCAACTAATGGTACATCTCCATGGACGACAACAGAGGTGTTGGTCTTAACACGATGCTGGATTACCGTTTACGAGGGTCTGCTGGTAATAGCTCCCCTTAATTGCCTTCTTGGTGATGAATGGTCCCGCTTAGTAGCTTTGTTCAACTTTAACGTGGGACAAGGACAAAAACGACTAAAACCCGATATTGTTAGTAAATGGATGGATATAAAGACTAAAGTCACATGGTACAATCGATGCTACAATTATGAGAAAATGCGATGCTCTGATGCTGATGATGAAGAACTTCTTGAATACGTGAACGGATATTACCTGTGCCAATTTGATGAAACCGAGTTCGAGTATACGGACGTTTGGAATCTGGTTAGAAATAAACCCTTTTTCATGTAGACGACTCTTTTATTCGTAATGTTCTATGTAATGTTTGTTTGTCGTTCATCTTTTATTTGCAATGTTTTCTGTAATGTTATTATGTAATTTCAAATGTTTGTTTTGTTTTTAATGTATCGTAATATATGTTGGTGAATTATGTTTCAAAAAATATATGATACAAAAGTTGTTTATATTAAACAAAACTACTAAAAACAAGTATTTCATAATAATGTATACAAACTTCCAAACATCAAGTTATTTAGTATCCCAAAAAATATTTGTCATCCTATTTCTGTAGAGAAATCCCGCATCTCTACATGGCTTATCACTCTTCACCGGTACCCCCGAAGCAATCATTTCCATATACATGATAACGAATACTCCACAATCCCCTTTATTAGCAATATATTATTGTTGTGGCGCGTCTACAATGTCAATAAACTCCACAACTGCGTTATCTTTGTGTCCATCGGGGAAATCCTTCCAGTAGTCAATCGCATCTAGCTCTTCGATTATACTATCCCCAAAACTTTTGAATTCTCCACCAGTCAAGTACGTTGTGAAGTAATTCATACATCGTGCTGAATCATATATGTGTACTTTCCAAATATCTAAATGTAGCACTACCAAAAACCAATGGGAATGAGGAACGTTTATGGTGAATAGAACCTACAAACAAAAACAAATGTAATAGTCATTAATTCGTTTCCTATATAAAATAAATAATTAATAAACTTAACTAACCATATCCACATCCGTCCATTTAGGATGGCCTCCGACACCATTTGCAATATTCCTAAGAAAATATGTTTTTCCGTTTTGCAAATTAAGTTCTTGAGGGAATATCGTCCACCTTGCGTTCGTCGGCCGTCTTTCCATGAGCAAGGCACTCCATATCGCAATATGATGTACATTTTAAGATAAAAATGTTACAATTTTTTATATAAATTATCGTCTAAAAATGTAGTTAAAATTTATATTTAACGAATGTTACCGAAGAAATTAACCACCCAGCGTCAGTAACTGCAAGTAACCTCGACCAAAACTCCACATCCAGTGGCAGCATATGCAGCTTATGTTTAGTGTTCAGGTTGGAAGAGATACTATTCCATTCTTTCCAAAAAGTCAACGTACTGGCAGCTTCAACACTGTCGAGCAGGAGATGATTTGAAACAACATTACTCTCTTCATTCACAATGTCTTCATTTGCTTTTTCAGGACTCTTCACCACTTTTTTTTCTTTGCTTTCGTGATTTTCTTCAATTTTGGTGTGGATTGCATCTAAAAAATTATCATGTTAAATAATAATCAATACGTTAATATTTAAAAAATATACCAAATTTAAAATATGAGTTCTGTACCACTGTGAACGGAGTCCGCTGATACCATGGAACACCCCTCTTCTGTTGCGGCCTAACAATAGGAGTCATTTCTTTTGTGAGATGTTCACCCACGTCCAATGATGGCTCAACATGCGTAGGTGTAGACTCAAATTCCCCCTCCAAACCATGACTACCTATATTATCATAGTCAAAATGTGTATCATGGTAAGATTTTTCTTCCTCCTCTTCATTTATCATCTCTTCCTCCTCTCGAAACCTTCTGTCTGGTTCAAAATTTGTGTCGCGTTCATCTTTTTTCTGTAATACACGGTCTACTTTAGAACTTAAGTCAGCCACAACGCCTAGTAGACGCTTCACTAATGCCTTTGTGTTCGTCTTCTTCTTCTTTGCCAATCTTGATGTGTCGTGTGACATATAACTTATTTCTGTTTCAAGATGTTGCGAGGAAGAAGCATTTGTGGTAGATTCAGTCGAAGATGTTTGTATTTCGGACTTGTACATCCTTCTTCGAGCAGGCGAGGCAATAGGAGGTGGACTATTTTGGACGGGACTATGTTGCCGTGGGGGAGACTCTACAGGGTTAAGAGTCCAATTGACATAACGAACATAAAACGGCAACATCAGCTCCTCCGGGTTTGCCTCGACATTAATAGGTTGGTTGTTAGGCTGCAAAAATCAGATTGTTAGTTTAACATGAAAATAATTTGGAATTTGTAAATATAGATGATTGTTAATATAAAAACCATACCACAGACACGTTCATTATTCGACAACATTGAACCCAATTCAACGGTGTTTTACTTCTCCACGCCCTCATCCGTGACAATTCTGTCGGCGTGCGTATAAAAAACTTGGTTGCCTCTGGGAACGTCTCCAAAATCCATATCTATGAAAAAAATGTAAGTATCGTTCTATTATACTATAAAAGTCATGATACAAACTTATTATATAATACAAAACGAAGTTCAAATTTTTATAGTATAAAAAACTAAACAATGATAACTATTAAAATGCATTAGAAACTAACCTTAAACGGAAGCATAAAACCGGGAACGGTATATTTGTGTACTTTCTTCGATTCGGGATTGGCCTGCTTGAATTCTCTAAACTCTTCTATTTTCTTAAACATTCCACGCATCATACGCGAAGTATATTTCCAGAAATACGTACCCCATGCGAACCTGCAATTTTCAATTTATTTATTATAATTAGTGCATTGCATACTACTGCGGGAATGCCTGTTTTAAATGTAATACCTGTTCCAATCATCTATATTATCAGCAAGCTTGTATACTGCTGCAGGAATGCCCGTTTTAACGTCCCGTCCGTGTAGACCCTTCAACATAAAAACAAGCTGGATAAGCATCACAACATCTTCATCTTGTAGTGCCAAATAATTCGGGGACATAATTAAGTCTTCTAAATCTTTCAGCCACAAACGTGCATCAGAAATCTCTGGGAACAACCGAGCACGGAGATTTGAATTTGACTGACCCTTTTCGTCATGGAGTAAATCCACATAAGGACCAACTTTTAAACCACAAATCAAAATATATTTAGTTTCGCCAAAACCCAACTGGATCCCCTCTACATCAAACATAAACCTTCCCATCTCAAATATTTGTTGACACCTTACTTCGTGCAACATCATCTTATGTACAAGTAAGGGATCACCATGTGGGATATGCATTCCTAAGAATATTCTAAAGGGGGAAGCTTCGAATAATACTCGTTGTGATTGTGTTAGGCACGGAAAATAGTCTTTAATGATAGTCCCCACCACGCCTTTCAAAGTTAAATCCGCTTTTTGATTAAGATCTTCGTGCTACACAACAAAAAAATAACAATTATTATTTCATTTAAAAATTACTAATTGAAAAAAAAAATTATTCCATTATGAAATAAATAGCAACATACTTAAAAGCAGAAAAATAAAAATTGTGCAAAAACCATCACTCCGCGGAGGCTAGAGGTCATTCCGCGGAGGCATCTCTGTGGAGTGACATCTAGCTTACGCGGAGGCTGCAATGTTGGATTATAGCATTCCGCTGAGGAAACACATCACTCCGTGGAGAAGCCTCTGCGGACTGACGTCCCCCTCCGCGGAATGGATCATCCGCAATTTGAATCATATTCTGTAAACCTAAAAATCCTAAATTACATTGGGGAATTTGAATCATATTCTGTATACATATTCAATGAAATCAAATGGGTTTTCCTCTAATTTGAATCATATTCGACATTAACAATTAGATGAGAATGTGAGAAATACCCGGGAACCATATCCATCGAGGAATTCGGGGTCCATCGGTGACGGAAAGACCTCTGCGACTTGATTTCGCCGGAGTTGAAGTCGTCGCCGGAGTTGAAGTCGTCGTCGGAGTTGAAGTGTTCGGCGGAGTTGAAGTCCTCGTCGGAGTTGAAGTCCTCGCCGGATTTGAATTCTTCGATCAAAGCTTCGAGTAGCCGATGCGATGCGGAGGGTGGACGAGGAACGGGGACCAGTGGGGACCAAAAGAGGGTTTTTCTCAAAAAAAGACGGTGGAAATTACCAATTTACCCCCTCTTCGCGGAGATTTCATCGTTCCGCAGAGGTCCGCGGAGGGTCCTCCGCGGAATGCGTGTCTATATCTGGAAAAAACTTTTTTTATGACTAAATTTATAAATTTACCTCCGTTTTTTGTCTATTTCAAGTATTTTCCCCATGTCAAGATGACAAGGAATTAAGCAACAAATAAAAATTGTATTTGGTTTCGCAGTTTTTATGTTTTCACATTTGCTTTCTTATTTTTTCAGTTTGTATTTAAAATCAAATATAATACAAATACATATTTAATTTGTAAATAAATTACTACTGAAGTTTGTTTTCTATATCAGTTAAAAATAATTGTTACGACCAAAAGATCAGTTATACAAATAATAATAATAATAATAATAATAATAATAAAAACCAAACTCTTTCGAGTAAGGCCTACTTTTTCCTCCTAAATGGGCCCAATCCGATTTCTCCAAAATTGGTTTGAACAATAGAAAATATAGGTTACCTTCCTACCCTATAGCCTATAGGTAATAGGTGGTCCCAAAGTAGTATAACAATATCAATAAAACATTAAATTTAATAAAATTTAACTATACATAATCATAAAAGTGGTAACAAGGTTAGAGGATCGACATCATCATAAAAAAAATATAAAATAAAATAAAAAAACAACAACTAAATAATGACTTAATTTGTAAAGAAAAACTTTTATAAACAAAAGTGCAAAAAAAAAAGAGGAATCATTTTTGTAATTTAATCTAAAAATGTATACCTTTGTTGTAAGTAATGTATCTTTTTTGCATTCCGTGGGTAAATAAATTGTCCCACCATCAAGATATTGGGGCGCTAATCTTAACCGCAAATCGTTCCAATCCAACGGTGGTGATCCGCTACGCGCATCTGCCGACTCTCGCTTCCTAGCCTAGCAGAACAAATCAGATTCCACCACGCGCTTCAAAACCAGCGGTTTTAAAGATTCCTTTAAATACGTGTCACGCTTTTTTTCAGAAACAACTCAAAATTCATCCTCTGTTTCTCGTGCGCCAGAAAATCGAGAGCTGTGCGACTGCGAATCATAAAGCCTACACATTATTTCTCTCCATTCGTACGATTTTGGCGGAAGGGAGAGAGAATCGAAGTTGACTAGTGGTATGATCTCTATTCTTATTTCGGTACATGTAATTTTTTGTTTTGATTATTGTTCATCTTTAGATTCCATTGTTGAAGTGTAAGTGTTCATGGAATGGATGGATTTAGGGCTGTTTAATTTGCTTTTTTGCTATTCTGTTGTTGAAATGTAAATGCTCGATGAAAAAAGTTTGAAATGCTCTGATCGATATTGTCTAGAAGCATCTGGATCCATACGCTCATGTTTCTTTTGGTTTATTTTGTGCATCGTTAAACTGCTAAGCTTTAATTTCACAAAACACTTTAAATCTTCATCGAGAAATCCATATCTATCTCAAATCATACAAGTATTGCAAATGAGACAAAAATGCAAAGAAATTGGTATTGATTTTGAATTTGAGGGTGTATATCAGTATATGTATCAATAATCTTGATGCTGTTTCCTGTAGTTATTTACTTGAAGAATGGCATTTGCAACATCAAGTTTTTGGGGTCCTGTTACATCAACTACAGAATGGTGTGAACAGAATTATGCGCACTCTTCATATATTGCTGAATTTTACAACACGATTTCAAATATCCCAAGCATTGTTTTGGCACTTATTGGACTTGTGATTGCATTAAGTCAGCAGTTTGAGAAAAGATTCAGCATACTTCACATCTCCAATATGATCCTTGCTATTGGGAGCATGTTGTTTCATGCTACACTGCAACGACTGTAAGCTACCTTACATTGAAGTTCATAATTTGAAACAAATTCACACAAACAAATAAAAACAGATTGCTATTATTGATCAAAACTTTGTACTTAAATTCAGGCAACAACAAGGAGATGAAACACCAATGGTATGGGAAATGCTATTATACATCTACATCCTCTACTCTCCACATTGGCATTACAAAACCACAATGCCCACTTTTCTCTTCCTCTATGGTGTCCTTTTTGCAATCTTTCATTCCCAAATTCGTTCCAATTTTGGTTTCAAAGCTCATTACATAACACTTTGTCTTCTTTGCATCCCGAGAATGTACAAATACTACATTCACACACATGATAAGAACGCAAAACATCTAGCAAAACTCTACCTCATCACTTTATTCCTTGGCCTTTCATGTTGGGGTTTTGATCGGGTTTTTTGTAGGAAGATTTCTATTTGGGAGTTTAATCCACAAGGGCATGCGTTGTGGCATGTGTTCATGGCGTTTAATTCGTATTTTGCGAATGAATTTTTGATGTTTTGTCGGGCTCAACAAAGGGGGTGGGACCCACGGGTTGTGTATTTTATGGGGTTTTTTCCGTACGTTAAAATCGAAAAACCAAAGGCTCAGTGATTTTGATATATAGATTTTAAATATTGAAATATAAGTTTTAGTATAGTATAAATTAGGTTACTAGATAATATATATAGCCTTTTGTTTTCATATAAAGGTTATTGAGTATACTTGCAAATGTTTAAAGGGTTATCTTTTTGTGTTGTGTGTTGTTGATTATTAACTAATTTACCTTATATTGTGATTTAGGGGCCTATTTTGTTGTCTCATTAAGTGATGTTTAGAAATAATAATCGACTTGTATGTTTGGGAACCTTTATAGATTTAAATTGTGCCATAATAAATAATAAAAAGAAAAATTGAATTAATGACATGGCTATTAATTTAAATTGAATATAGTATCTAATATGTTCAAAAACAAAATTGAATCCAAATATTCGTTTAATAGCAATTTCATGGGTTAATTCTTGAAGAAGAAAATGAATGAATTTGATAGTTAGAATAGGCTTTATTGATGATCTAATATATCTTCATTAACTGATGAAGTTTTGCATTGCAAATGAAGTTTTGAAAGTCATGAAACCCTTCTTTCAATCTAATATATCTTCATTAATTGATGATCTGTATAGTGATCTTTATAAGAAAAAATAAAAAAATAAAAATAAAAATAAACAAACAAACAAACATAAGATCATCTCCAACACACTTTCATTTTTTCCCTCAAAAATGAAGTAAAAAATAGGGTAAATAGTGTTTCATCTCCAACCATACTCTATTTTTTATCTTATTTTTACCTCTAAAAAGTATATTCCATTCTTCTAACTTATATAAATTGTCAAACACACCCCTTCTATTAATTTGGTTTTAACAAATATATAATCTATATTTTTTTTCATTACAATAATATTAAATAAATAAGATTATATTTATAACACTTAATTATAAGCTTTTGTAAAATACGTTATCTTGTTTTAAAATTTCAATATGAATTTGATAAACAAAAAACAAACTTTATATTTATAATTAATTAATATAATTTAATACATAAAACAATATTATAAGTATTAAATTCTACATTTAAATTATAATTAGTAGATAAAAAAACCAGAAATGTATAAATATATAAAAAAAAATGGACTAAAATCAACAAATCAAAGTTCATCCTCAATATGGTGTTATACTATTTCCCCCCAAAATGGGGAAATAAATGGGGTAAGGTTGGAGAGAAATTGAGAAATAATAAAAAATGAGAGTGGGTTGGAGATGCTCTAAGAAGCGTTATCAATCATTTTACGGTTCATAAAAATATGTATTGAATGAGGTTATTCCCGATTGACTTATGGATAAGGAGATCGATCAATAAATAAATGAGTAAAAGGAAAACCATATTACAAATTTTCAGTTTTCATAGAATGGTAGGATCAGATTGGATCCCGATCCTACGATCCTATGATACCTTTCGCGATCTTACATATAAAGCGATCTTATTACGATCCGGAACGATTTTCATAGATAGGATCTTAAGATCTTACGATCAAGAACGGGACCTTGACAACCTTGCTAATAGAACAAATGATTATTTTTCAAAATGATAAATCGAAATTGTTTATTTCAAAAACTATGTTTAGAAATTAAAACTATCGCTTTTTGAAAAGATAAAACATATAAAATTTTGATTTTGTTTTTCAAAAAATAATTAGTTGGCTCGTTTTAACGAGACCTTTACAATTTACTTAAATATTTTGTTATATTTGTATATCCTTAGAAAATGTGAGAAATGTTTGTGACGTACAAACTTAAAAAAAAATATATGGTCTTCTAAAAAACAAACAATATATAAGATAAAACGTCTATGCAGGCTGACAAAAGTGGTCCGAAAGCTTTTCTCGAAAAAACAAACACCACCTTAATCTTTTTTTTTTCACATTTAATCTCCCACACATCATAATATATAAGTTGTATCCTAATTATATAAATTCATAGTAAACAAGTTAAAAGGCATTTGAAAGTTAATATGATACTTGAGTAAAATAAAAAAATGTTTGTATAGCAAACCTATGTTTTTTTTAATTAAAAAAAATCAACAAAAACTTAAAAACATATTGCACTTAGGCTATATGATATGGGTGTGTGAAGGTGAGTCTTGAGGGTGAGTTGACAAGCCCTTTGACGCATGCACACCGCTCAATGTAAACATGATGTTACGTAAGGTGGGTTACAAGCTTTAACGTAAACATTGACATCATATATGGTTTTTTTTTTTCATATCAGTTTTCCACTAACTTTATCAAACAAAACTCTATTAACTTAAATCATCTTCAATCATTGACCATTTTGGAAAAACAAAATCTATGATTAACTAGTTTATCCTCGTCTATACTAAATGTATTATAAAAACCTTATCATCCAAAATTGTCATTTTTACATAAACATCAGTTTTTTAAAAGATATTTTACACAACAAAAATATTTAATGAAAATAACATGTTAAAATACAAAAATTTTGACAATTAAACGAAAGAAATATATTACAACAATCACCGTAAAATAGTAGACATAAATGTATATTTGAACACACATCCGATGACAAAAAATATTGAAAATTTAGAAAAAAAAAATTACAAGATAGTAATAATATTTTTGTCAAAATATTTGTGAGGATGACCTTTTTGCCGATATAATGACCAAAAATACTTATAAGATGAAAAATAATTATAGAAACACGGTGTAATAAAATACGAAAGACAATAAATTCTTAGGTATATAGTTATAAAAAATATTATAATACCAAAAATGTTACATTATAATTAAGAACTTAATATTTAATATTTATTAAAAGAAATTAACTAGGTAATAAATAACAAATATTAAAGTTTTACTATAATTAAAGAGAAATAAAATATCATCCTCTTGATTAAAAGAGGAGTTAGTTGTATTAAAGATGAACTCAAAAAAAAAAACAATTAGTTCATATTGAATGGTTGAATTATTCGACCAAAAAATGCATTATCTCCCAATGGAGAATTGTAAAAAGTTAGTTTTTTTTCGATTCCAAATATTTGACCTCCCATTAACTATTCAAAATGAATTTTTTTATACATCTAATCAGCTAAACTCCATCCAATAAAATTGGAAAATTCATAAACGTCTAGAATAACACCATGAAGTCACTAATTCACCCCACCCAAGAAATATTATGTCACATACTCACATTCGAATTAGAATTGCATTACAACTCAATGGCGAATGCCTCTATTTCTTTAAAAAGAAACATCAATATGTATAGCTTACTGGATTAAGTCATGTTTCTGTTAAGTCCATTAAGTCCAAAAAAATCATCTAATTACCTTTCGACAGTAATAATATCTTGGAACAAACCAATACCATCACTTTTTATGTAGAACAAGCAAACCCTAGATTAAAATTTACCAAAAAAAAAAAAATTGTAAATTTCCCAAAATGACCCTCAAGAAGGGACCTTTCCAACTGTACCTAACTTGAAACAAAATAAATCCACAAAAATCAAACTACAACAAACATATATGATATAAAAAAAGAAAACATCTGAATAATAGTGTCATTGTTTCATCAAAATACACAAAGAAATGAACTACTTCAGTCCTCAGATGAATTGCTTCAAAAATTCAGTTGCCACTAACCTCCCCCTTGTATTCATTGACAGTTTTAGTTCACTTATCTCTTTGTCAATATCCTGCAAATCAACACCACATAATAATTATAAACCAAACATGTTTATAAATATCAAAATGATTTTATTCACAGATGTTTATATACCATCTCTCATTCTACAACATAAAAAACATACAAGTGTGAACCAAAAAATATATAGATCTGATTAGTTAACAGATTATACATTAATAATAAAAAACAAAGATAACTAGAGTTGATTAAAATCTTACTTCCATGAATTGCACAATGAAGTCGATAAGCTTATGCTTCTGCATCTCTTCACAGTGGTAATTAGTGATAAGAAAACTAATATCATAACCCTGAAAAATAAAAATAAAGAGAGAGATATAGGGTCATAATTAGATCTTATTTAAAGATATGTGAGTGTGTGTAAGTGTGTAAGTGTGTGTACACCTGTACTGGTTTTCTCCTTAATACTTGAAAAGCTTCTGCCCTCATTGACAAAAATCTAAGGAATTTTTTGGTTAGGATGTTTTCAAGCTCATCTGCCTGCTTCACCTATGCACAAATTAAAAATCAATGAAGGGTAATTTTGTCATTTACCATTATTAACATTCTAATTCCAAAGCTATATTTATATACTAAACAGAAAACTAGAAGGCATGGAATTGAATTCCATTCCAGTAATCTTTTTCCCGAAATAAATTATAATGATGTAAATTAAACATTTAGTGTGATTACCTTGAGGCTTATGCGAAGTGAATTAATAGATGTTTCAATCAAACATTTTTCAGCCTCATTTCGACAAATCACAACCTGAAATGTAAGTATCAACATTAAAATAATGATATAAATAATCAACTGAAAAAAAAAAAAAAAACAAGAATCTTTTCTTACAGGATTGAGCAGAAGCTCCGGGCTTGTCCTGTAAATGGTTGAAAAAAATAAGTATATCATAACTCTATTTGACACAAATGGTTTTCTTTACCTCATCCTTTAATCAAGGCGTAAATGATATAAAAATAAACTTAAAAAAAGAAGAAGAAGAAGAAGAAGAAGAAGCTAAATTGAAGTTACATACTTCATTTCAACTTCGGGTTTATTATGTCTTTCAACTTCTTGACAAGGGAAATTCTGAAACAAGAGAATATAACAACATTAGAGAAAAAGTATGCATTAATAGTTACAGATCCTGTTTCTTTTTTTCCTTTTTCCTCCCATTAAGTACTGTGTGGATACAGTGTTGTCTGGATAAATGATGTTTAAATAAAAAAGTAAATGAGTCATTCATTGTGCATTAAATCAAAAAAGATACACCCATATATAACTTAAGCTCTGCACCTATTAAGTCGGTAAAAAAGAAACAAGACCTAAATGTTCAACTAAAAGCATTTATTGCTTCCAAGATTTTGACTTGAAATCCATAATTCAACAAATAATGTAAACTATATAGTATAACATTGTATACCTGCAAACACATGGCAGCCTCTAGAGTGTTTCGTATGCAAGTCAAATACAATCTCAATGAGCTTGCCTGTAAAATATCATGAGTTAATTACAACAAACACACATAAGATACATAAATTTGGCAACAAATCTCCTAAAATGGTAGCAAAAACAAGTATTCAAACTCCATTAGAGAGGATATATGAAAAGGAAGAGGAAGAGTTGCAGGATATGAAACAAACATAGATCATGTTAGTCATGTCGTTATGTTTCACCTGCATTTAATGATCCTTATGATTAGCAATCATTTACTCATTTCTGGTGAAGTAATTCAGGATACAGAGTAAGTTTTTTGTTCAAATTGTTTATCCTGAACAACTTAAATGCTTATGAACGATGATTGAGTTCATAATTAGGTAAAAGTTTTGAATATAACACAAAATTACTAAAGGCAAAAAATGGATTTAATCACCAAAAGGAATACTAGTACTTACACATACAGTTTCCTAAGAGTTTCTTACTTTATTTCCGGAGATTCGACTTATTCAGATGGATATGAGGGGAATTGAATAGCTTAACGATAGAGATTCAATCAATCTAGGGTTTGAAAATGTGTGTACGTGTTAAGAGTGAGAGAGATTGCGAAATCGATTATAGATCACTTACCATAGATAGAACGAATAGGAAAGGTGTTGATGATAATGGATCGAGTTGGCTCAGCAATGGATTCTCTCCTTTTAATTTCACGTTCAAGAACAACTAAAATTCAAAGAATCAGAAAGGACATCAAAGATGACAAAACTTAAGGAATTCAGAAGGAAAAAATTTCATAAAAAGAGAAAAAATGGAACGAAAAAATTTCCGACCTGCCGGATTCGAACCAGCGACCTAAGGATGGCTATGTTACCACTACAGTCCTCCGCTCTACCAACTGAGCTAAGGTCGGTTTGTTGAAATCACCTTATAGGTACACTATATACCAACCTAACATATATATATATATATATATATATATATATATATATATATATATAGGCTTAGGTTATTTTGTTTTTACTAACTATTGTGTGCCAGAATGCACAGATCTGGACCAACGGATGGAATTAATCAATGGACATGATTTGAGAGTGTATTATATTACAATGGGGTAACATGTACCATATAATCACATAATTTTTAGCAAAAGGGTATTTTGGACAATTAACTACATTTATAAAAGGAAATTTTCGGATTTTTAGGATAATTAATTCTCCTAATTTAAAAAATCTAAATTTTTTTAATTAATTCAATTTTAATTCTAACGTAATTTGTAAACATAACCGATTTTATTCTATCAGAATATTTTTTGTTAGAATGATGTTCTTTCAGAATTTTATTCTAATAGAATATTATTGAAGAAAAACAAAATTCTTAAATCAGATGTTGAAAAATAACAACATTCTAATATATTCTTATACATCCGAACATAAATACAAATTCATACATATTCTTACAGACTAAAACTCTTATACATTTTAATATAATTATACATATTCTAAAAGAATATCAACAACAATGAATAAAATTCTTAAAAAATAACAACATTCTTAAATTGTGAGTATGGTCAAACTTTATTCATTCTTCAAGTTATTCCTATTATGTCTTCAACGCATTCTTCCAGCCATTCCTATCACAAATACAACAAAAACTAATAATGGTTAAAAACATGTTACTTGCAATTAACTATCACTTAATATATTCTGATAGAATACATAGAATATGACAGAATACATTCTGGCAGAATACATAGATTTTATTCTGGCATAATACATTCTAACAGAATACATAGAATACATTCAAAAGTATTGTATTTACTGCTAATATAATTTTAGATTTCAAATATACAATAACGAGGGAGAATAGAATTTGGAATTCAAAATCACAAATTGAACCAAAATAATACATAGACAAATTAATTATCTTTTAAACAATTACATAAAACATGTGTTGCTAGTAATTCTGACAGAATGCATACCACAATGTTAAATTCTTTAGATTCTCTTTCAGGCATTTCAACAAACACTTGTTAGGCATTATCATCAAACAAGCCAAAAACCATATTTGATTTACTTGCAATAGTTTACCTATAAACATAATTACCAGCAACATATTTGATTTAGAATGCATACCACAAGGTTCAAAAGTATTGTATTTACTTGCAATAGTTTACCTATAAACATAATTTCCAGCAACATATTTGATTTAGAAGTAGAATTCCAACAATAGTATGTCTACAAACTCAATTCCAGTAAGCGCATCAGGAAGCAGTAGACGCATGCCCACATGCCTCCGAATAAAAGTAGAAGAGTAGAAGAGAAGCAAAACTAAAAATTCGAAATTGATTACTGTAGGTGGAAGTCGATGGAAATAGGTAGAAATTTGAAAATTGATTACTACAAGAATCATGTAATTGAAGAATTAATAAGGGGTCTGAATTAATAAGGTGAATCGTACCTAGTATACAAGAATCGAAGCCAGAAACATGAATCGGAGGAATCCAATTCGATGGAATCGGAGCACCACTGCTCCCGTCGGATGCCCACATGCCTCCGTGCTTCACCACCAACAGAACAAATCGGCGACCAACAGATTCTATAGAGATAAAGAGGAGAAGAGTGAAGAAACTTACCGCCGACAATCGATTTCTTGGTTTTTTAAAAGGTCGGCGATTTGTATTAGGGTTGTGGAGATGATGGTTTGAAAAAAGTCAAATAATAGTAGACGTGATTTAAGGGATATACCAAATATATAAGAATTTATTTTTGGTTTATAAAAACAAAATGACTCATCTACCCTTTTTTTTACATTAATGATTTATTTTTTTCTTGAATTTTCATTAGTGCATACATGCACACAATAGTTGCTAAAAACATTTGAACCTAGCTCTCTCTCTCTCTCTCTATATATATATATATATATATATATATATATATATATATATATATATATATATATGGATTATTGGTATAATTAATCATGAAAGTGTCAATTTGGTTACTAAATATCAAATCATACTATTTTAGGCGTTAAAGTTCCAAGATTGTCAGCATATAGCCACTAGGTTAGATTTCATCCGGTTACAACTTGTCATGTCTATTTGACGTGACGTGTTAATCTGTTTATTTTTTTCTCTCCTCTTGTATTCAAAGTTTTAGACCGCAAATGTTGAAAAGTCATGTATTTCACAATATATACAATACATTTTAATTACACACTATATTTTGTAATTTTTAATCTTTTTTTTTACTTAAAGGTTGTGTTGTAGATTATTCTGAAACTACAACACAATATACTTTTGTGATATTTTTATTAAAATTCACCATTCAAAATTATAGTTGTTAAGATCTTACCATTTTAACATCCTACAAAAAGAAAACGATCTTGATTTTACTATTACCTATCATGAAACAATATCCATACTAGGATTTTAGGATATTAAGATTTTAACGTGATCTAGTCTTACCTTTTTAGTTTTTATTCGACATTTAAGTTTTTAATCTTTTAAACCCTAGGAAATTCGTTATATATGCTAAAAGACTCATGCATAACCTAAATTTATCCATAAATCCTGAAATCAAGCCTATATAATATTTGCCAATTCAACTAGAAAATCAACCATTATGGATCACAAAAAACCTCATAAAATATCACTATTTCATCTATCCATCACAAATTAAAAAGAGCATGATGAGCCATGGTTTACCTTTGGCTTTGTGATCTTGTGCCGTGTATATGATAATGATGGTCTTGTTTCTTATTCCAAGTAAAATGTTTTTTTCCTCTTAATTTTACTTCTACAATAATAGTTAAGAAGTTGAAATTAAGGTAAAAAGCAAAACAGACATTCAGTTTACATCAAAATTCTAATTTGACACTGTGTTTTTTTTTTTCTCAAATTTGACAGTGTGTTTTTCAATTTGTTACAATTCTAACTACTTGACCGGTCAACCAGGTTACAAGCTGACGTGACATGATGACGTGTCAGTTTTGATGACGTGGTATACTGACATGATATGCTGACGTGTCAAAATTTATTTATTTTTCACAAAAAACACTAAGTTTTCACTTTTTTTCGATTTTGACACTAAGTTTAATTTTTTCGTTCAATTTTGACACTATGTTTTTTTTTTCCAAATCGAACATCATTTATTAAATTTGTTCAATTTTGATCATTTTCCATTTGAAACCGTATAAATATATTTTTTTATTACATTTTAAACCGTATAAATATATTTTTTTCGTTTAAAAACCACATTTTTATTTAAATATAAGGTGTTTTTTTTTTACTACATTTAAAGCATAAAGCATAATGTATAAATATGCATTAGTTATATCATGAGAATCAAACTAACCATAAGCTTCTAATAAGACGTAAAAATTTCATGAATTGCAAACTTGGCATCCGAGTTTTGATCGACTACACGCCTCCAAACTTATTTTAAAGTTGCGTATTTATAGTATAAAATACGATAATACATTTTTATACATAAAATTATGGTTTGAATGTAAAAAAAACTTTGTATTTATACAAAACTATGGTTTTTAACTGAAAAAAAAACGTATTTATACAGTTTAAATGTATTAAAAAAATATTTATACGGTTTCAAATAGAAAAAAGTATCAATATTGAACAAAATTGGAAAAAAATGATGTTCGATTTGGAACAAAAAAAATAGTATCAAAATTGAAAGAAAAAAATTAAATTTAGTGTCAAAATCGAAAAAAGTGAAAACTTAGTGTTTTTTGTGGAAAAAAATTCAATTTTGACACGTCAGCATATCATGACACGTCATAAAAACTGACACGTCATCATGCCACGTCAGCATGTAACCTGGTTAACCGGTCAAGTGGTCAGAATTGTAACAAATTGGAAAACACAGTGTCAAATTTGAGAAAAAAAACACAGTGTCAAATTAGAATTTTTGTGTAAATTGAGTGTCTTTTATGCTATTAACCTTTGAAATTATTCCACAACTTATAATGAAATCTTGCACAAATAAAGATAATACAAACAGATTTGAAAAGCTAGTTCATTTTGAATGATTTGATCTTTACTATAACCAGGGGCGGATCCTTTAAGGGGCTAGGGGAGGCCATGCCCCCCCCCCCCCCTCTTTTTTGCCTAATAACTTCCTAAAAATGTTGACGAGTTTGGTTCTTGATGATGTGTTTGAAATGGGCTGTGGATTATGCTATCCAAAAAAGAATGTATCGACACAATTTCAAAATTGAGAAAAAAAGGTAAGTTACTAAGGTTCTAAAACATTTGATATCAAAATTTAATTGATCTTTGAGAAATCGGGAGTCTATAAAAATATCAAATAAATAAATAAGTAAACTCTTCTAAATTCTAATAGATAAAAGCCCAGTAATCAACCTCAATTAAGACTTTTATCTTTGGTCGTCGCTTTAAAATTGACGCCGGACAATGCCGGAAACTCTAAGGTGCTGTTTGTTTTTTTAGAAAAACCTCTTCAAACCACTTTCTGCTGCGCGGCGCAGCACACGCGCAACACTTTCCCTCTCGCAGCAGTTTGTTTTTTGGAAGACTTCAGACTACAAAACCTCTGCGTGTGTGCTTCGTGGCGCAGCACTTGATTTGCCTCTTCAAACTTCTTCAGCTTTCAATTTTTTGAAGTTTTTTTTAGAATTTTGGTATAACTTATTTTTTTTAAACATTTTTATTAAAAAAAAAAGCTTTTATTTACGGATTTGATACAATTTCTTATTATAGTTTCCACAAAATTTTTTAACTTGATTAAAAAAAAAAAACTTTGATTTTTTTAATTTTTTTACCGTTTCCGTTAATAATATTTTCAGTTTCAGTTTCAGTTTCATCTTTTTTAACGTGTGTAATTTTTTACGAACTTTGTACACATCGTTTGCAATGCTTTCTTAATTTTTTTTATTATTTTTTTTAATGTTTTTTAAAATTAGTTTTTTTTTTCTAGAATAAAGCTGTTAACTTCTTTTATATTTTTGTAAATTTTTTTTTTAAAGTTTTATATTTTGTTTTTTTACATGTTATTTTTAGTACTCTTTCAATGTTTTAAGACTAGAATTATTAAAATTTCGGTGTTGAGAACTATTTTAAGTTTATTTAAATTTCAGTTTACTGCAGCAGTCTGCAGATGTTAAAAAACAAACATGCTTCTTATTATGGGCTGCAGCCGTTTGTTCCACCTCTTCTGCTGCAGAGGATTGCAGAGGTGGTCCGCAGACTTCATGAATTTTCGCTTCGAAAAAACAAACAGCACCTAACTCTTCGTCGCCTCTATGTCTGACCGAAAACGTCTGTTGCCCATCTCGTTTCCAAGGTCTCCTTGTATGTAGATTTCTATCTTTTATCTTTTAACAGTTTCAATCTTTAGTTTATGAATTCTCGTCTTTTACTTTTATAACTTTTGAAACTATGAACACAAAAAGTCTTTGCTTGTTGTAAATGAGAGAAGCCTGTAGCGTTTAAGTTTTTGTCAGTTTTTGCTTTTTGCCTATTCAATGTATTGTCAAATAAATGCTTTTCGTGATATAATATAATATTTTATGATCAAATCACAATTTTATTCATATTCTAGAAATGTATATTTTCTTATTAATAAAAATAATCTAAAGCAAAGGAATTTATATGTTCTCTAGTTAATATCATTGACATCAACAATTTAACTAAATAATAAATACATATGTTTGGATTTTTTTTAGACATTCGGTTTCGGCCCCTACTTTTACTTGCCGTGTTCGCCCCTGACTATAACGATCTTATTTATCAAATAATGAAAATATCAAAAGATAAAGTGTCCATCTAAAGCATTATAAATAATGGAGTATTTCGGAATTTTCTCTTGTTTTTAGCGGTTTCTCTAATTATCATGGGACTAAATGAAAAAGTTTTACTGAGACATACTTTCACCAAACTTGCCACGTTGCGGACTTATCATTGAAATTTTAGGTAAACAGATGGTGACTCACGCCATGCTAGAACCCTGGGAACCCCTCTTCATGATCACCGACATGTGGTCATCGTCATTAAGAAATAACACCCCGATTTAGAACTGGAATCCATTTGATTCTATCCTTGGTTTTCTTAAATCTTGCCCCGATCACCTGAATTACACTCCAGTATACGTTCATTGATCATCAACATCATCGTTCTTATCGCCACCCGAAATCAGATCCTCCACCAAATCCTTCTCTACTCACTCAGACTCCTCCATTTCGATCTGGGTATCTCCTGAAATGAGGAGGTAACTAAATGAAACAGTCTTTCGTATGATTTCTATAACAATTAGTCGTGATTTTAAGATTTCTGATGGTGGGTTTGTGGATCTCACTCAGGCCTGGAGAAGGAATGATGTTGAAGAGACCATATTATAATCGACACCAGCTGAAACAAGTTAAGGGATTGTTCGGCAGATTCACGATTGTGGCTTTTCTGATTGTTATTTTAATCATCTACTTCATCGTCATCTCCACCAGCAAGACCAATTACTTATCGCCAGAATCCCCATCTGAGGTCACTTCTTAACAACTCCCTTTTCATTTTAACCTTCCTATGCTTGTCAATGTGCAACCGCGATCATGAATTTTAAGCTCCTTTCAAATTATTAGCAGGGGGGTTCAGGGGATTTAGGGGTGTTTGGATATGTTCAAAGTGAACCTCTAATTCCGTTGAAGTGATGATTATCAATTTTCGTTTGCATCATCTTTTCCATTTGACTACCTTACCAAATAATAATTTCGAGTAATTAGTTGCAGCCTATTACTACTTTAACTAATAGAAATTCACAAAGTAATGAATACCTCTAAAACTAATTATCAAGCACATATGGGTGTAAAATTTTCTTGTAGTTTACTTCATCAACCATTTCTTGTGCTGAAAATATTGTAGTTTGACTTGAGTTAAACTTTTTTTAAGCAGATTAATGTGCAGAAACTATGGAATCCTGCTGATTCTGGTGGTTGGAAACCATCATCCACTCCTAGATCTAATTGGCCTCGTATGTGCTCTTGAGGTCCTTAAAATACTTGCCTAAAGTTGTTATAAATTATAATTTAGCTTGATACCTTGAATGATCTTTTGATTTCTAATCTTGAAATGTTTTTAGCTCCTCCAAATGAAAGCAATGGGTTTCTTCGTGTTCGTTGCAATGGTGGTTTAAATCAGCAAAGAACTGCAGTATGTTCATTATTCTTTCTTTACTAATAATACTATGCTTTATTTTTATTTATTTTTTTAAATATAAAATTATTTTGGACACATTCTTATGGAGTTAATTAGGTGAAAATCACATCACTTTATGCAGATTTGTAATGCAGTACTTGCTGCAAGAATTATGAATGCCACCCTTGTGTTGCCTGAGCTGGATACGAATTCTTACTGGCATGATGACAGGTATGAAACTGTCTTACTATTAGTGAAATGTCTAAAATACCCTTAAATAGTGGCAAAATAGAGGAATCTTGTTCAGGACAAAAGGGAATGCTATTGGGATTTTGTGATTCATAGTAATGGGCTAATGGCAATAGATGTAATTTTAGATTGAAAACTTTGCTAAAGAGAGAATCTTTACATTTGTTTTGGCACAGTGGTTTTCAAGGTCTCTATGATGTTGATATTTTCATCAGAGCATTGCGTTATGATGTGCGAATTGTTGAAAGTATTCCTGAAATTCGAAAGAATGGAAAGACAAAGAAGATTAAAGCTTTTCAGGTGTGTTTCTTAATTCTTACTACAAGATAATTTTACATTTATCTCAATATTCAGTATTCTTATAGCAACACCTTTTACCCTTTTTCTCCAAAATGACTATTTTGCCCTTGACCCTCGATGTTCTTTCTATTTCCATAGCTTCGACCCCCTAGAGATGCTTCTATCACTTGGTATACAACAACTGCTTTAGAGAAAATGAAGGAACATGGTGCTATTTATCTCACACCCTTTTCTCATCGATTAGCTGAAGAGATCAATAATCCTGAATATCAACGGTTGAGATGCAGAGTCAACTATCATGCCCTTAGATTTAAGCCACATATCATGCAATTAAGTCAATCAATAGTTGCTAAACTTCGTTCTCAAGGTCACTTCATGTCTATACATCTTCGGTTTGAAAAGGATATGCTTGCATTTGCAGGGTAAGTTTCCATTTAGTCATATCATTTTTTAGAGATGATCACAAAAATGACTAAATGGGGTGGGTCCCATTTAACAAATTGACCACTTTTTGAACAAAATAACCACTTAAAAGGGTAAAAAAGGTGGTTATTTTGTTAAATGGACCATGTTCTTAAATGGATATTTGTAGTGTGCTAAACTTTGTTGTTTTTTGTTTCTTGCAGATGTTTTGATATATTTTCTCCACATGAACAAAAAGTGTTGATGAAATATCGTAAGGAAAATTTTGCTGAAAAGAAACTTGTTTATAGTGAAAGAAGAGCTATTGGAAAGTGTCCTCTAACTCCTGAAGAGGTACACCCTTTACTTTATATTCTCACAATATATTCAATAGTTTTGAATTTTTCTAGATAAAAGTTAACTTCTAAACCATCTTAGGTGTTGTTTCTTTTTGACATAATGGAGACAGAGACATAACTTAAAACTTAATGCAGAAAGAACACTTGATAGATAAAGTTAGAGAAATGAGGATTTCCCCAATTAAATTCAAGCTTTTTACAAATTTGCCTCATTTAATTTTTTCCTTCCATTTCCCCAAATGTGCCTTCATTTTATCTAATATTTTTCGACATCATTTTTCCAGACAACACTGAATGGAAAAAAAAAAAAAGAGTATTTTCTATTTTAATATTGTGTGTTATACCATCTTCCTTTCATTCTTTGTATTACAATATATTATATTCAATCTCGTTTTCTTATTTTCATTATACTTCAAAATATCTATCCAGTTTACTTTCATAGTGTTTCTTATTAGTACACCGCATTTCAAAAAAATTATCCAATTACAGCACTCGAAATTGCCTTATTTGATAGATTTTAACAAAAAAAGTTAAATAGCACAATACTTCAATAGAAATAAATAAAAGTAGGATGCTCCATTACACAAATAGTTGACAAAATATTTTTCTATTGAAAGACCCTATATTTTGGGGTTTTTCACGGATTAAACCTCAACTATATTTTTTTCTTATAAAAGGCCTTATATTTTTCTATTTTTTTCGAAAAAAATTGCCTAATGTGAGGGTTTTTTTGCAAAAAAAAAAAAAAAAAAAAAGGAAATCTCCGATAAAGTCCTAATATTTTGGATCAGTTTACTGTTTAATCCCAACATTTATTTTTTGAACAGAAAAATCCTGATTATCTAATTTTATACGATAATCTATCATTTTCTATTAAAAAATAAGTACTGTTTTGTAAATTTGGGCAAAATATAAAATAATCGCGACTTTTCTGTTCGAAAAATAAAAGTTGGGTTAAACTGTAATCCGACCCAAAATATCAGGACTTTATCGGAGATTTCCCAAAAAAAAAAGAGGTTGAGGCTTTTCTGGAAAAAAATTACCTGTAAACCTGCTAAAAGGGCAAAATCGGAACCCCCCCCCCCCCCCCCCCCCCCAATATAGGGTCTTTTACAATATTAACCCTAAATTACAAAATCCAAAAATTGAAAATACATTGCTATTTCTTATAGGTTGGGCTTGTGTTACGGGCAATGGGATTTGACAATTCGACCCGAATATATCTTGCAGCCGGCGAACTATTCGGCGGTGATCGCTTCATGAAGCCATTCAGAGCCATTTTTCCAAAACTCCAAAACCACACAACACTTGTAGACACCGACACTGACTCATCAAATTCAAACGACTTATTAACCGATAACACACAAGGCTTAATCGGTTCAGCCGTCGACTACATGGTCTGTCTGCTTTCAGACATTTTCATGCCAACTTATGATGGTCCAAGCAACTTTGCAAACAACCTTCTTGGCCACCGCTTGTACTACGGTTTCCGCTCAAACATCCGGCCTGACCGCAAAAATCTTGCACCGCTTTTTATTAAAAGGGAGGAGGGGGAGTTTGTGGGGTTTGAGGCGGCGGTTAGGCGGGTGATGGGGCGGACGAATTTTGGTGGGCCCCATAAACGGGTGTCGCCGGAGAGTTTTTATACGAATTCTTGGCCGGAGTGTTTTTGTAGGGCGGGGGTGGTGACGGGGGAGGATGGGTGTCCGCAGGAGAATATGATGGAGGTGTTGGAGGAGAGGTTGATGAATGTGAGCTCTGGCTCTAGTGGTGATGAATAGATGTGTTGTAATGGTTATTTTAGTCTTTTTGGTGTAGGAAAATGGTGATGAGAAGTTATCGTGGAAAGGGTTTTGCTGACATCTAGTAGAGAAACTAAGGTATGTTTTATTTTTATTGTTTATTCTTGTGTTTATTGTGTGTGAAAAATGATTAGATAATCAGTTGTAAAAATGGGTTTTGGAATTTGGAGATAGTATGTGGATGTGCTTTTGTTGATTTCTTTCAATATGTCATTCTTTTTCATTACATCTTGAAATGGAATGAAATATTGCAGTAAAACATATATTTTTTAAAGGAAGGTCGTTATTTTAATTTACAGTTTTTTTAAAAAAAATTAACTGAAATATGGGTTTTAATGAGCTTTTGTGAAGTTTAATTTATAAATAAAAACTCCATGAATTGTAATTAAAATAAATTTAGGGTAGATAGGTGTGTGACAAAAGAAATATGTTTCTTTTTATGGTTGATGATATGATCGATTTCAGGTTTTTAGCAGAAAAATATGGAGAAATGATGGATGGTTACAAAAGCTTACAGAGAATTAATGGAGGAGAATAATGGTGTTCTTTTGTTGTTTTAAATGTGTGTGCATTACTGTGCTATATATCAACAAGATTACATGATACAAACATTACATATATTTTAGAAAGGTTTCTATTTTAATTTTACTTTTTTTTCTTTCTTATGAATGATAGTTACTTGTAATTATTATAACGCCTAATGAGTGATATTTTGAATATTTAATCAATTTGATGTATGACTTCCTGCCGTAAATTGGCTCAAGAGTGTGATCTTTTTAAGTATCCAATCAATAATAAAACAATTTGATGCATCGATAGGAAAAGCAAAAACAACCCGTGGTGGTTTTTATGTATATTTGCATCTTTTAATATTTATTACCCTTTTTTCCAACCAAATGAAGCTTTGCATTTGCATCTTTTGCTTATAATTACATATAAAAATACATAAAAAAAAAAAATCAATACAAAACGATACACGTACACATACCAAGTTGTCTTGTCAATATAAAGTTAATTCAATACTAGTAAATTACTATAACACCCCAGCGTGCTATACTTGTCGGCCAATTTACAAAACATGGGTTATGTAAAAATAATCAAAACAAAAACAATAAAAAAAAACCGTTGAAATGATGTATAGTCTAAACAATACAAGAATAATAAAAAGGGAATAGAAAATCAAAGAAGTGGATGAGAACGTAGCTTATTTGCGACATAGAGCAAATGACTAATATTTGTGGATGGATAGCTTTGGAGTAACTTAAGATTAGCTGTGAAATCTCCCGCAAGCAAACGTCTCCTCACAAGAATCAACATTGCACAGCATACCCGAAGAAGGGTCTCCTGCAATTTTACAAATATATATTTTCTATTTATTTACTTTATATTTATTATAAATACCCACAAACATATTATATTAAGTTTCTACCAATACCTGTGGACCTTCGGGATCACTTAAAAGTGTGTCCCATATGTGAAGGATGTCTGCAAAATTGAATTCCTGAGTCAAGAGGAGTGTAATCCATCTAAATGCATAGAATTGCGGATTCACCTGTCATTATAAATGTCAACAAGAACAAGATTGTTGTTAAGAATAGAGCATTAAATAATAATTTATAAATTTTCTTACTTTTGTTGTGTGTTCAAGATGTCGCCATAGCTCTTCATCATGGTCCTTTAAAAGTTGTGACATTTTTGAAATTGTTGAACGAATGCCAACAACACTATTATCAAGTTGCTTACAGAAATTATCACGAACACCACTTAACAATTCAACAAAACAAAAGAATGTGTCCGCTTCAGCATTCGCCTGCACAATTACAAATTTGCCCTTGTTTATTTTTTCCTTCTGTTTTCTAGTGTTTGGTGCAATTGAAACCCTTGATGGAAAATTACATATTTAGACTTACCACAAAATCCTCATTGGGATCATTCTTGAACACATAGAACAAAGGAGCCAAAATTTCATTCATCCCTTGCACATATCGTATCCCCGGGTTCAATTTTGCATATACAATCAGTATATTTTTCAAAGCATCCTGAAATTAAAATGCTATTTTCATCATTTCATATGTTGATAAGATCAAAAAGTGTGAAAAGTCAAAACCTTTGGTCAGTTAATTACCTGATTAGCTTTTGCAGAAGCAGTGTCACCAGAGAAAAAATGCATGTCTGGATGAGTGCGCTTCACATCACGATCTATTTGCTCAATGATCTCAGTGTCCTATACAATTAAGAGAAGTAAATAAAATATTAATCTTTGTTATTCTGTTATGTTAACAACTAAAAAAATCATTTCATCAAAAGTATGTTGCTGAAGATTATACCTGAAAGAATTGGTTCCATACACTTGTTTTCCCTAGACTCAGAGGATGCTCATCCTCAGGTATCTCAGACCTTGAGAGTAAACCCTTGCCCTCTTTTGTCTTTTCACCATTTTGAGAAGATGTAGACTCTTCCAATTTTCTAGTGACTTCTGACTGACTAGCCATAATGATATCATGAGTGTTTCATATATATGATCAAAAAGCTCTTCAAGTAGTGTAATATTAACTAAAACTTACTGGATTCTTCAAAAGATCTTCTTTAAAATGCTTGTATTGAGACCTTTTCTTGGCCAATTCTGATGACCAAAGCCCCTTGTCACTGGGAAGATATGATAACAACAGCTGAAAACATGCACATATTACAAATTAACCTTCCTATTCCAGAAATAGGATAGAAATCATAAAGAAAATGATGCTGTGATGCCTTAATATCTACAGCAGAAAGTAACTGAACCTTCCAAACAGTGGATCGAATACCAGCACCATCTGGAATGCCCAGTGAAGCAAGTCTTTTCAGCTCTACCATATTTATGATCTTCCTCGAAAGCTACATTAGAGAGAAGTAAACAGATGAATCAAATTAACAGCTCAAGGAACATATTGGTTTGTTATCGTTACTGATTCCTCTTGTTCCTTCTTAATTTCAATATGATCACATTTAGATTACCATAACACTCAATTAATCTTCTGTTCCTTATTGAATCAACAAGGATGAACAAATTACAACCCTAAATAACCAAATTCTAACTGCGTATGTAAACAATTTCTAACCTCTTGTGATAGCTGTGCCTGGCGAGAATCGTCTTCAACAGAAGAACTAACGTCATTACCACTACTATCGCTACTGGTCAACGGATCCTTAACTTCCGTCCTCGGAGCTGAAGCCGGAGCTGGTTTAGAAGGGGATTCGGGTCTAATTACACTGGTCGACGGTAACGTTTCACGCGGTTCGTTCATAGAAGAATCCGAAGAAGTAACGGAGGAAGGTTTGGAAGGGTAAGTATCGATGCGATCGGCGTGCGAAGGTGATCGAGACGGCGACGATTGGGATTGCGATTTAGGTGGTGAAGGAGTGGTTGTGGTCGGAGCAGACCACATGGAATTGTTGAGCCAATCAGGTACTCGTTTATTCACCATGTTCTTCGATCTTTTTCGAGATCTTCGCTAGGGTTTGGAGGAATTGTGTGTGTGTGGATTGTTCTTCCGATTTTTGTGACAGATGTGAGAGTGTGGTCTTTGTGTCATCGTCTTCTTCGTGGAAACTGGTCACATGCCAAATTCGTGCTCGATACCATGATGGTTTGTACTTTGGTTTCTACAGCCACGTGACACTCCAAATTCAGTTAAACTTAACACTTAGCAACAACAGAATCAATGTTATACAGTAGAATTAGGCAAAAAAAAAAAAATTTACTTAAAAAGACAAATAAACTAGTTTGAGTAAGAAATTTCTAACATGTTCAATTATGATTTATTATACAATACGAAAATTAATCGTGTAGAGTTATGGTTAAATTGAAAATTGAAAGTTTTCTATTTATTTATATGTAGGTTTTTCAATTTTTTTTAGGTAAATTGGATGTTTATGTTAAAATTTTCATTTTCCATTTTTTTTATTATATCTTTGTTTTTGTCCCACTCCTTTTGGTGACCTACATCCCAACTCCTACTCTTTCAATCAATTTAGTGTTTCAAAAACTTGTTAAGCCCATACAAAATCAATAGGAAAGAAACGAGTTGACACGACACAGTAATTAAATGGAAAAGGTTAAAATTAACCTCTTTCAACTCGTTTAATGTTTCAACTTGACACGACACAAAATGTTTCCAAGTCTAGTCGAGGGTAGCAAGATTGTTTTCAGTGTATCCAAAATAAAAAACCATGAGCACACATTGAAGATCTCCTACATATGAGACATCAACCCATACACGTAATCAATATTTTACCTTTTAATCAAAAATTGAATATGTAATATATTGAATAAAACAGTCTCATATCATCAATTACATGAGATGATAACATTATTTCTATCGAATTATTCTTTTCATTGTCGTCTTGAAAATCTACCATTATTTTTTTGGAACAACAATAAGATCTTATCGAGAAGGACTAGCGAGAGACTAGAAAAAGTATTCATACATCAAATTGTTTTAAAAACCAAAGTACCATTTGTAAGCTAAACAACCCGTTTTAATCTATCTTTTAAGCCTACATGAAAGCCAAAAAAAAGATGAGTAACAATATTAGGAAAAGAGCATCCTTTATTGGCTTTGAAGAACCGAAAAAGGTCTCATTCCGAAACTCCATAAAGCCCAAAAAAATGATAGGTCGACTGTATCAAAGCAGTACTTGATAGTATTGGTACCCAACAAGTGATAGGTCGTCCTCAACGGGTCAAAAATCATATGAGATTGTAATAGGGTAATGTCCTACCATTTAAGAATTTTGTCTCACTACTCTTTAATGAAAATGCATTTGATAAAGAGATGATATGTTGTCTCAATCTCTTCTTCACAAATGGACAAAGCGTCCAAATCGACCATTATTTTTTGATATTTTGGTTAAAGATGATGACGAAATAATACAATTGTAAAAAATATATATTATATGATAAAAATGTGATAAAAATTGAAAGAAATGTAAAAGTATACTAACATTTTTTACCTATTTTAATATGGATACAAATCACTTATCTCGTACAACCATTATAGATAAATGGGTAGAATTTATCCATAATAGCCACAAACATACGTTTGTTATACCAATAATAGCATTATACATTCCATAATAGGCAACATACTTTTATTATATATAATAAAATTTACTTATGATTTTTTACCAATAACAACATTACACTTACAGTTCTTGGCCGGTAATAAGTAGTAAACTATAACAATTAACATATCTTATCCATATTGACAGTAAAGTGTAGGTACGTTACTAGTATTGGTAAAAGAATACAAGTAGATTGTCATTGACTCATTGTGGTAAAAAAAATTATTATCGTTGCTAAGAATATGTAAGTAACCAAATTGCTATTACGGAGAGACAACAAAATACATTGCCTATATTGGTAGCGGAAGCTTAGGGTGCGTTTAGTTGCAGAAAAATGGGCCGTTTTCCAGAAAATTTTTCCAAGAAAAATGAGAATTTTGAAAACACGTTTAGTTCGTCTATTTTTCTAAATTTTTCACGGAAAATGAAAATTTTCCGTTTTCTAAAATTACAAAGAAGTTGGAAATTTTTGGAAAACCAATAATTATTGTTTTCCACATTTTTCTAATTCCAAAATTTTTCTAAAATATAAACACACATTCACTCTCATCTCTACCTACCCCCACCTCTACACCTCCAACCCACCACACCCCTACCTACCCACACACACCCACTCCCTAGCCCACCCCTATAAACACACACCTACCCCCCCCCCCCCCACACACACACACACACATACACAAACACAAAGCCACCCTCACCCCACAAACAGACACATAAACAAACACCCACCCCTACCCCCAAACACACACACACACACAAACCCACACCTACCTCACCCCCACAAACACACACACACACAAACCCACCCCCACCCCCCAAACACACACACACACACACGCATACACAAACACAACGCCACCCCCGTCCCACAAACAGACACACATACACACACATAAACAAACACCCACCCCTACCCCCAAACACACACACACACACACCCATCCCCACCCCCACAAACACACATACACACACACAAACCCACACCTACCCCACCCCCACAAACACACACACACACAAACCCACCCCACCCCCTAAAAACACACACACACCCACACCCACCCACTCCCACCCCCCCAAAAACACACACCCACACCCACCCACCCCCACCCCCCCCCCCAAAAAAACACACACACACACCCACACCCACCCACCCACCCCCACCCCCACACACCCACAAACACACCTACCCACCCAACACCACTACCACAATCAACGACCTACCATCATCATCACCATCACCACCACCACTACCCCCATCAGCAGCAGCAGCACCACCACCACCACCGCCACCGCCATCACCACCACTGCCACGATTGCCGCCGCCACCACCACCGCCTGTCATCACCACCACCGCCGCCGACCCGCTACCATCACCGCCCCCACCCCCACCCTACCACCGCAACTGTTTTCTAAAAATGGAAACCAATAGAAAAATACACATCTAAACACGTTTTCTAATTTTCTAAAACTGAAAATGAAAAATGAATAAGTTTTAACTAAACGCGTTTTCTAAATTTTTCAATGAAAAATGAAAACGGAAAATGAAAACTGAAAAGGGAAAACGAAAAATAGAAAATGAAAACTGTTTTTCCGTAACTAAACGTATCCTTAGTATAATTCAGTTCTCCATTTGCATATTGGCAAAAGGTTCATCCATATGTAAGATATTTAGTGAAATATGATTAAACATCAATATAATTGGCAAAAGGTTCATCCATATGTAAGATATTTAGTGAAATATGATTAAACATCAATATAATGAGACGAAATGTGTAGCTTTTTGAGCAAAATAGTTGGTGCATATATAAGTTGTTCTAAAAAGATGACGTGACACAAAAATAGTCCCTCCCTTTTCTCGAGCCACACAACAAACTTTATAGCTTAAACACTTGACCTTGACAACAATATATAGTAGTTTTGTTTTTGGTTTAATCTAGGCAAAATAAATTAAAGGGTTAAGCCAAAAAAACATGGCTTAACATGACACCAACTCTTTACCTATTTCCCCTCCGTATATTTTTTTTTCCACACATCTTATTTTGATCAAAGTTGATGAACATTATTAAATTAATAAATAATATGAACATTGGTTTCTAAAATTATCTCATTCACTCAATTTATTGGGTTAAAAAAAGGGACATGCTAATGTATTCAACACTTTACTTAGACAGACATCATCACATATTAACCAAAAAAACAGTTGCAATCATGACTATTTTTAACAAAGTAGTTTTTCACGAGGGATTTAACACGAATCAATCCAAGATTGATGTTAATTAGTAATTTTAAAATATGAGATAAGATAGATAGATAAGATGAAAATTCAAAGTACCCCAAAAAAGGGATTATTTATGGCACTGTTCAATTCAGTTCCAGCTGAATTCAGCACTGCTCTGTCGATTTTGTCTCTAGCCAGAAACAAGAACTCCCCCCCTTCAATTTTTTCAAATCCACACAGCTCAAGAAACTTAATCCCACCTTCCAATTTCCCCACTCTATCCTGTTAAACGTAAAAAAATACCAATTTGTTTATTATAATTTTTTTTTTAAAGTGAAAAATTCTTTTTATTTATTTATTTTTTTATAAAAGTTGTGAGACCTGAAAGGCAGCATTGCTAAGTCTGATCTTGCGGAATTTCTCTTCATCTGGCTTTGTTGCAGCATTCTTGATGTAAGTCAACAGGGTGTTGAATGCTGTCTTCACTTTTGCTTCGTCATCCTAGTATACATCAAACAGTTAAATTAAATATAAAATTTGCATATAACCTCAAAACCCAATTTGATATATTTTCATTATTTCTTTACCTTATTGCTTTGCTTAAGAGATCTTAAACACTCTCTCATTTGCTCAGATTTTGTAGCAGGCCTGATTGGCAATGAACTCTGTAATAACAAAACAATATTCAAATTGTGATGGAAAAATATTAATTTTTATTAAATGTAAAAATTTATAATATATTAAAAAAAAATACCTTCTTTTCCTCAACTACAGGTGCAGAAGGTTTAGGTGCAGTGGGGTCTTCTGCAGGCAATCCAAGCTTCCTCCTCCTTTCAGCCTGGAAAAAATCATATATACAAAATTAGTTTCAGAAAAAACCAGATTTATAGTAATAATTAATTAATTATTAATTATTATTATTGTTATATTAAGAATTTAAGACCTTATCTTCTTCCAACTTTTGTCTGATTTTTTCTCTAGCTCTTCTTTCCTCTTCTTTTTCTGCTTTACGCAAGGCTATAATACTGCACAATACAATTAAAAAATTCCTTTAGGAGATACGAATATAAAATTGAATATTTTGGAGTAAAAAAAAAAAGAAAAGAATAAAGTTACCGTTTTCTTTCATTTTCTTCCTCCATGCGTTTTGCTTCAAGTAGTTCCTTCCCAATTCGTATCCGCTCCTAAAGATAATTTTATATTAAGTATATGATACAAAATGACGTAAATACCCTTCTACTTTATTAAAACTTAAAAGAGAAGAACAAATTACACATTCTACTTGGAATATTGGATGAAATTATGTTAAAACTTTCACAAAATGAAGGCCACTTTAAGAACCAAGAGTATAAATGTATAATTTAACACAATTTTACAAAACTGAAATTAAGTTTTGGGATTATTTATCTTTCAAGAAAAATAAATAATTACCTTCTCTCTTTCTCTTTCCATTCTCTTTTCTTCCTCCTCTTTCTTTTTGCGTGCTCTCTCCCTTAAATATAAACAAAGACCAAAATATGAGTTAATTAAAGAAGTGAAAAAAATAATAATAATAATAACATTTTCAAAATTTTTAATAAACGGATAAAGAAAGAAGAATAAAAAAATTATACTTCAGTTCTTGTGCTTTTGCTTTTCTTTCTTCAGGTGTAAGAGAAGGCTTGGAAGGCTCTGATTTACTCTTGGCAGACACCTTAGCAAAGAGTAACATAAAACTTAGTAAAAAAGTGAGCTTGATAAATTATTTTCCCAATTGATACTATAAAAGAAAAAGAAGTTTAAACAGATGCATGTTAAATATTAACAAACTGATTTCTTGGAATAAGCAATGTTAAGTGAGTATGAGAGAAAGAGAGTAAGAGTACCAAAGGCATTTGATCTATGTCTGAATCTTCTTCATGTTCAACAATCCAATTTGCAGCAGCCTCAAGACTTGAGTTACCTAGAAACAAATATGTTAGATAAAAGCAATATGTAAAAGCTACTAAACTAATAACCACTTCAGTTTAGCCAGCTGCTATATAGCAAAAATCCAATTCCAGTAAGTATAGTAACCTTAGTTAAATGGTACAGAAGCATGGATAGAAATAGTCTGGAAAGAAACCTTGAATCAAAGACTTCAGCCCACTCACCAGAGAAATGAAGTGCCCGGGTTGATCTTTCCTTTGAGAAACCCATTGATTCAAGCTCCTCTAGTAGCTTTAAGTCAACATCAGGAACAACCATTTCTAAGAAAAAAACATGTAAGGAAACTAGACATTAGTTGGGGTAATCATGAATGCTGAAACAAAGAAAGACCAAAGAATCATATATTTGTTCATCTTAGTCACTTAGATCAAGATTAAGACAATTTTGTAATCAAATGGTTCTTATTTCCAAAAACTTTGAGTGGAATCAACTCCAAATCTTCAGAAAGAATTGACAAGTAGAACAAAAAAACAATCAAGAACCAAAGAAGCAAATGTTTAGTACCCTCTGGTTCGCCAGTAGTACTAGCATCCACCATATCAACATCATCACTACTCTGATTCTTCGGAACCTCCAACGTAATCGGCTTCGCCGTCTCCGAAGTCTTGTCTGAAAATTCAGTATGTCCAGTCCTCTTGGTATGCAGATCACTCTCCTGATAGAAAGAAATAAGAAATCGATATTAGATATCTTCATCGATCAGCGATACATGGCAATCAAGTAGCTCATACAAAAACTAAATTACATAAATACGTACGGTTTTAGAGCGGCAGGGTTTGCCACAGGTGGAGCAGACTAGGTTAAGAACGGCTTCGGTCGATTCAGAGAAATCGGTATGCTTGGTGAGTTCTGCGTGTTCTTGTGCTTCTTCAACCGATTTCAGTAGAGTTCCGCAATCTCCGCACTTGAGTGATACTCCTGCCATTGTTACACCAGCGGCGATAGCAGTTGCCGGTATGATTTTACGGCGATCTAGGGAGGCGTATATACGGTGGTTTGGATTTGGAGTTTGGGAATATTGGGTTCGATTCGTTTACCCGTCGCTAGGCAAAGAACCAATTCGGGCCTTTCTTGTTTATATGATGAAACTGATACCCACCCGACACGACCCGGATCATTTTTTGGTCTTTGTTTCTTCCCCAAGCCATCTTCCAATAATTCAATATGGTTCTCAAAATGATGAGATAAACGAGATGAAGTTAATTTTATTAACAAGTTCTAATTCTAATTTAATTTTAAGATAGTTTAATATGGAATAAATATATAATAACGTTTAATATGAAAAAAACTCACTATAAACATATGATTCGTATTTATGATCATGTTATGTTTTTTTTATCTAAATATCATATAAAATAACATGTTATGTAGCTGCAATCTTTGAAAATTAAAATGAAGTTACAAATTTTAGTAGAGCTAATGTCATAAAAACCCTCAAGTTTGCACGAAATTGTCGGATTTACCCAAAGTTCAAATTTATGTCCGATTTTACCTCAAACTTGCATTAAATTGTTTGTTTTTGACTGGTTTCCCTTTAATCAACCGGTTACCAATTGATTAGCTGGAAAGCTCATTAATGTCGTTTGGGAGAAAACCCCAAGTCCGTTAGGGATGATAAAATGCTGCATCCTCATCCTCCCTCTATATCCAGATCACTTTTCACCTTTTTGCAAATTGTTGACTGAAATTTTGTATACACAGAGAAAAACTTTACAAAAGAGGGTTTTCTTGGAGAAGATTTGGCAAATCGTCATCTCTTTCACCGCAATAAAGGAGTGAAGATCATCATTTTTGTTTGCACTTGTGGACCATCGGTTAATAAACATGAATACGATACAAGTTAGTAATCAATAAACCTTTGTTTTAGTGCAATAATCATAATTGTTAGTTGAATACTAAGAAGTGGTTTTAGCATTTCAAGTTTATGTTGGTTTGATAATCACATAATATCATTTTTTAACCGAAATTGAAGTAGTTTAAAGGGAATCATCACCAACGTGAATGATGAAACCCCTTGTGAATGGTTTATGCAGGTTCGCGAGACCTGCACAACTATCTGTCTGCTAAGCTTATATGAATTAAACATCCATCTTCTTCTATCAAGAACACTATAAGCAACAATAGTATCAACAAGAACATAAATTTATAAGTCAAAACGAAAAGTTGGCTCAAACATTTAAGGTTTAAAACTGAATTATTTTGAAATGTTAACACATGTGTGCTACCTACAAAACAATATCAAAGGATCTTACAAGCCACAAGTGATATCAATAAAAAAGAATGCACACTTGCATTATATATTGAAGATTGAAGATATGATACGACCAGTCAACCCAAAAGGAATACTATATAATCACTCATACATATAAGGTCCTCTTTTTGTGGTCTTACATCCCCATTCTCGAAAATTGCTAAAAAAACCACATAACCATTTAAAATAAAACTAAAAGAATGAAATTGTCCTACATTCTTCTTCCAACTACATTCATCAAAAAAAGACAACTTCAAGCCGGTAATTGGAGCCTTACATTGTTCTTCCAACTACATTCATCAAAAAAAAATTAAAAGTTAGTTTTTTAGAAGATCGTGTAGTGATTGTTAATTGGTTATGTTTTGTTGAAAGATAGATGATGTGGCACTTACCTTTCAAAGTAGTAATAGAAGAAATCAGCATATAACAATGTCTGGACTACCCCTGCTATCCATGCTGCAACATTAAAAGCAGGATTAGGTAATGTTTGGTATGACGGAATTGGAAAAAAGGAATGGAATCGGAAAACAAAAAAAGCTGTTTATTTTGTGTGGCGGAATGGAATGGAGTTGGACTATTCCTGATCTTCCATTCTGATTCCATTCCATCATGGAATGAAATGAAAGACTGTAATATTAATCTGTGATCCATTTTTGTAATAAAGAATTCTATACTTATAACTAAATAATACTATAACTTGTGTGTGTGTGTGTGTGAGAGAGAGAGAGAGAGAGAGAGAGAGAGAGAGAGAGACATACTGATCCAATGGACAAAATGTGGTTCAGTGAAGTAACGATAGATCCAGTTAAAAATGTATAAACCTCGGTATGCTCTGCAAAAAGCCAATAATATTTAGTTTCTTTACATAAAATAGCTACATTCTTTCACCTTTTTGTTCATTATAGCATCTTACTTTCATTTCTTCTTATTACAGAATTCTACATTGAAAAATCTATTCAATCATAGCAATAACCAATTATAATGTTTTATTAAGAAAAAGATTGAAAGTACATAGCTGTAATAGAAAAAAGATAAAAATGAGTTGCTATAACTTATAATACACAAACAAACAAAAGTACTTCCAATCAAGAAAATGAAAGAAATTAGAAATTTATTACCCAAGAAGAAAAACATATTGTCCAGTCAAGTTATCAATGTTTCTAGTTCTTTGCAGCAATACCAGTTGTGGAAGAATTGCAACTGCTTCCAAATATAATGAAAATGTCCACATTACCTATCAAAAAAAATGGTGGCTTTTTGCATGATGAGTTGAAAGTTGAGTGAAATATCTAATATTTGAATAGAAAAATGTTTCTTTTTTACCTCTTTAAAAGTGAACTTCTCGTGTACAAATAGGGCCAAAAGCATACAAGGAATCATGAGGAGATAATGGCGAAAGGTGTCTTGATCTTTATCATATGATCTACGAACAACTCTGTGGTGCCTTATGTACCACACAATAGAGAAAGAGCTTCCTAGAAAGATTAACTTCATCACAGTATTGTATACTGAGATAAAGTCAGTAACTATATCCAAGTAGCGAGTAGCAAAGACAAGTGCATAGAGTTCCTGAGTCTTCAATGATACCCCTGTATGTAAAAGAATTAAGAGATCAAAGATGGTTGTATGTATTTGTTTATACAATTTTCATTCATTCTCCATTGATGGAAATGTTACATGATCAACTGAATTCGAGATGAACAATGCAATGGAAGTGAGAAATTCATCTTACTTGACGAAAATGTTAAATGATCAAAGGAATTTACGAACGTTATATGACAACTGAAAGTTCTTAACATGTTCAATGTAGTGGTGCATTCATACTAAAATCTGTAGAGTTTTTGCATTGAGTAAGTACTAGGATTGACAAACAACTAAGCAAATGCGGATTTTTGTTAGGTCATTTGACATTGCAGAGTCTATTTTGTCTTGTAAATCGCAAGGATATGATATTAGGTGAATTTAGAAGGAGTCGCACTGTGTATAATCCATAATGAACCGAAAATGATGTTAACAAATAGCAGAAGGTTATAGAAGAAGCTGAACCTCTCCCATTTCATCTATATGCTACAATTTCAGTAAAACCACAATTTTCATCAACGAGTAATCTAAAAAACCACATCGCCTACAAATCGATCACCTCATGAATCCTTCGAGTCAGAAAACCCACAATTTCAAATTAAGGAAGGAAAAAAAATGAAGCAAAAACCTAATATCATCAGCTGTTCAGTAACTGCTCATTGAACATTAAACAAGGAAGGGTACCAGCGCATGATTTGATGGTGTGGATCTTGAGCAGTAATACAAGGACACTCGCCAAATGCGTCATGTCCCCTGCAAGTCTGAATATATTCATGTTTCTCTCTGTGTTTTTGGGGCTCTGAAGAAAAGAAATCAATCGTCAAAAACTCGAACAGATCTGCTTGGGTGAATGATTTCAAACAGATCTCCCCGATTGATCAAAACAGACGAAAAGATCGTTTTGTCCCTGCGATTATCTGAGCTCGGTGTTCGTGCGTGTGGAGATTGGGGAGATGCGAGATGAATCGGGTCGGGTTTTTTTGGTTCGCAAAATAACATAAAGAAATCAGTTATGGATTGGAAGTGGTTGATAGGTAAGTTTAAAGTTTCCCTTGATTTTGAAGTTTCATACTAAATTTTACAAAATGACCCCAACTATTTCATATTTTTTCATTTACTTCCCTCCATATTTAAAGTATTTTTTAGAAATATTCTTTTCCAAAGTTTCTTCATTTCTAATTATGTACCACATTTTTATATTGGGTTAATTTATATTGATACAATTTAATGACATAAGATTGTTATTATACTATAAACTTTAAAAATTAATACTCCAATTAAATCATCAATTTTTAACGTATATACCTCATATTAATTTAGCCAAAATTAATAATGTATAACATTTGTTTCGACTTTTCTTTGTTATTCTAACATTGATCAATGTTGGTTATTTTTTATGGACATTCGAACATTGATGTTGGTTATTTTTGATGGACAGATTTTGTTATAAATAAATAAGTAAGATTTTTATAATTTTATTTACACAGATAATATTAGTAATAAAGAGTATTATTGTTTCGATGGACAATCTTTGTTATAAAAACAAATTTGTGAGAAAAAAATGTGTCGTTTTTATCAATAACTCCATCCATGATATATAATTTGTACCCTTAAACAAATATTTGTCATACCTATTTAAAAATTCAAAATAGACTAAATTTAGATGATAAATTTAAGTCCATGTTGATGGCTTTAATCAAGGCGGTTGAGAATTCATGAAGTCTTTTGTTCAAGATTTGACGTGATATCTTTTGTTCTATAAATATTGTGATATTAGTTGTAAGATTGATTGATAAGAACATCTACAAATGACATTTACCTTTTTAAATGATAAAATTCTCTTTATTTGAAAAAATTGATGTTGATTGGTATCAAAAACATCAAATTGATATTATTTTGTATAAAGATAAAGAATCGTATGTTTGCGTTTTTTATGGTATAAAATAATGATCCACAATGTAATATTTATGTTGCAACATATCTTCTTTTCAAACGGGACTAATCAAAGTTATAATATTAACCAATTAATTGAACTAAGGAACTTTCAACAAAAGCAAACCACTCGTCAAGATCAAATAGATAAATAAAACGGTAGCAAACATATACTTGCATATATTACAACAAAATTGTCCTAAATCGTCTAACTTATGTGACATATTATGCTATAAAAACATCAATAGGTTGAACACTAAGAATGTTATGTTTAGAAGCAGTATTCTTGAAATAGAAGTCTTTGTTAAATATTTAGCATTTGACCCGGCAACCAATGTAGGTGCTGTGCCAATAGGATTAAACCCTCTACCACTCCCAAAGAGTGGTAGGGTGGCGGATGGCGGTGGGGGTGTAATATTTGAAATAGGAGTAGTGCTTGTTGTACTGGCTCCTCCTCCAGGCGTAGGTATACTTCCTCCCGCAGTGCTGACAATACAAAACACAGTAAAATGAATGTTAATTAGTTGCCAAATTTTCATATAAACCACTATAGCTTGAATTTTTTTTTCTTTAACTGTTAGAAGACTATTTTTTAATTTAATCATTGAGATTTTTTTTATAAAAAATCACCATAATACAGAACTTTGAATTATATAAAAATCAATATAGTTTGAAATATGTTCGGTTTAACCACCAAAATACTTTTTCAATGTATAACCAAAAAAAAAAAAAAAAAAAAAAAAAAACTTAAACTTTACCACGAAAATATTCATCGGATAGTTTTCTTACAATTAATTACCAGGAAACCTCACAATAGCTTTAGAAAACAAAGTAACAAAGTCATAGAGTTAAACTAATTTTTTTTTTGTGGTTAAATGAAAAATAAAATTTTAAACTTTTTTTTTTTTTTTTTTTTTTTTTTTTTTTTTTTTTTTGTATGCATTGAATTTGGACCGGTAAAATTATTGTGATTAGCATTCTTATGTTTGCGTTGGTTATACATACTAAAATCCTGATTTGTATGAGAAAAAATATTCAGTCATTTGAATACGGAGTTTTTATCACATTAATTAAATAATTTTTAACAAACACAATTTTTATACAAGATTAACAATAGTAAACAAGCATTTTAATATGATTATCACATTATCATCATATAATGGCACAATTCCATTTTAACTTTCTTCTTTCTTGTTTACCCACATCAATCGTTTTGGAATAATTAAACTAGTGATATCAAAAAATCTACCCTGATATGTGTTATTTATATTATTGAAATTATATTTAATTCTCAGCACATGTCATGTCATCATAAGATTAAAATTATTTTGATAAAATTATGTTATCCTGATATCTTACAAAATCATATATCTCCACATATCCCAATTAACTATAACATCTTTTTTTTTAATCGTTGTTTCGAACTAAACATAATATTGTTGCATTGTATTTCGATATCACGTGTTTATCTTTTATTAATATAAATGATATCTACTTATTCTATAAAGAAAATGACATTTGGTCTAACGATAAAAAATGAGTATCTCATTTGAGAGTTTATGAGTTCAAGTCTCGTTTGAAACATATGTGGTGATAATTAGGAGTTGATTAGTTTGTCGTTTCAAAAAAAAAAAAAAACTTACTTTATAAAGTTTTACTAAAATGATATTTTCACATTAAATTTATGGATAAAACGCTTAAATCCATAGAAAATTTACATATTACCCACAAATTACCCTCGGAAAATATATACTTTCTAAAGTTTTAAATCTATGGGTAATAATACAACTATATTTTTGTAAATTTTGATTGGATATTATAAGGTCCTCAAGTAGATGTATTGCAAATTTGCAATTATATCTTCCACAATCATTTATATTTTATAGAGCCGTACAATATAACATATTAAAACATAAATTGTTATGTTTGAAAAAAAAAGTTTTATATACAAATTAACTCAAACATGTTAATGAATTCAAAGTTAGAAATATTTATTCATGAAATATCCAAATTAGCCGAAAGTATAAAACGAAAAATATATGAAAATGAACATTCCACGGTTTGACCGGTTAAAGATAATGTGGGACCAAGTTAAAGAAAATATGGGCCAAACACAATCATGTCTCACATCACTTTTAATTTTTAATCATTTTCGTCTCCTTTTTTTCTGGAAAGTGAAAGAAATAAGAATAAAGTGATCATTACATTCGAAATAAAAAATCGTATGTAATATTTTGTAAGCTATAATCGTTCTTTTTGCGTCTATACAAATTTAGTTCACAAGTTGTTTTTATTCTAAAAGTACATTAATTTGATGAATAATCGAATATTCGTTATATCATATATCAATTAAATATACTTCAAAAATAAAGATTAACTTTAGGTGAGCAAAAAGTTTTCTACATATTAAACTTCTATTAAACTATTCAGTTACAAATTCAATATGTCAAATTTCATAATCTAATGCAACTTTTTTTATTTAAACATTGAAGTTGTTTTTTCAAAAAACATTATAAATGTTTTTCGGTAATGAGTTACAAAACATATGAAGAATAAATATTTCTTTTTAAAGTTGTTATTTTTAAAATTATAAGTTATCATGGTTAAATCATAAAAAAAATTATGTGATTAGTTAAACCAAATAAATCCTAAATAATGATATTTTAAAGATTTCAAAATATTATGTAGTGATTTAAATAAATCAAAATCTCAAATGATTAAATCAGAAAAAATATTAGATTTTATAGAATTTGGAAATGTTTATTCCAAAATGGAAAAATAGTTAGCCATGTTAAAAAATAAATGGCTCAAAATAGTTAGCTATGTTAAAAAATAAATGGCTTAAAATAGTTAGATGTGTTAAAAAATAAATGGCTCAAAGTAGTCTTTCTGGATATGGTGTAATATGCATAGTTAGCTATGTTTAACAAATACATGCAAGTAAATTACAAATATATTATATAAAAAGACCATAAATACCTATCAAAACATTTCAAGAAGTTTAATTTTGCCTTTACATTCGTACGATTTGAAAAACAATACTTATGCTTTATTTATTATATGAAATCATAATTTGATTGTAGTTTTTGGATTTATTTAAATTTATTTTTATCCAAAAGCAACGTATACATATACCTTATTAAAATTAAAATTTAATATAGATATAAATATATTTATATTATTAGAATCTAACATCAATATATAATTAGAATTTGATATAAGTATATATTTATATACAAATATTTGTACATTTATCCTCCAGATCACAATGTCATTAATACAAATAAGCGTGACATGCAAGTTTGATTTATCACCAAAACAACGTTTGTAATATTTTTAAATATTTTGGCCCATTTTTTTAAAATCTGTATCTTAAATATATATAATTACCAAACAATATATTAAATAAATATAAATCCTACTGACGATATTGATTATACCAACATGAAATGAGATGTATTACCTTGGAGAAGCTGGATAAACGCAGGATCCATAACCTTTAGAACATGAAATTAAACAACGAATTAGTTAAGAAACAAAATGGAAAAAAGATGTTTGGATTTTCTGTTAGCGATTGATAGAGGAGAGAATCGTGAAATTGAACTAACTTGGATCGGTTTTAGCAATAGTGGCGGTGCCGGCGAAGTCACAAGATCCGGCGGCCATGGATCTGCGCATGTAATAGCTGTTGAAGGCGTAGGAGGCGTGAGCTTGTATGGTGTTCGGAAGAAAACACAGTCCATTTTGCTGTATCGGTGCGCAATCGGCTCCAGCACCACAGGCGTAGTCGAGTGCCACCTGTAATGCCTCCCTTGAAGCTTCGCTTCTGACGACGCACCACATCGCCGCCGTGATCCGGCCATATAAGACAACCAGCACCACCGCCTGGTAGAGAATCTCCATTTTGAGAGAGCGTTTTTGAGGTAAAGCGAGACAACTAGTGAGAGTCACGCTTGTGTGTGTGTGTGTGCTGGTAAAAGGTATAGAGGTGGTGGGACGAAGGGATGGAAGCGACTTTCGTGAGAGAATATATGTTCGTTTGCTATGGTTTGAAATAAATCTACAAACACAATTAAATAGTAGTATATTTATATATTTATAGATTTATAGATACACAAAATGTCTTATTTTTTACTCACAATATACAACTTTTTTTTATTTACAACAATATATTGATAGAAACCATGAATGTGCGTATTAATGCAATGTCAATATTATCTAAATATGGTAATAAATATATAATTATTACTATAAATTTTCAAACAAATGTTATAATTATTTGTATGGAACCCTACAAACTTTCATGTTTTAATTTAAAATGTCATTTTTTTAGTCTAGGGAATAAAGTCGAAAGTTACCTACTAATAAGGATCAACATTCGTAATAGTCGGTGTCCATTGACATGTCAACGTTACCATTAATAAAAGAAGTCAGAACTCTCAAACTCACATTCGAACACACTTCTAACCTTGCGTGGGTATCCGGTATCCCCTTATCTCAAGATCGATCATAACTTAATTCTTACTCTTTTTCTCCCTCCAATCGCACCAAAAAATTGAGAATTACCCTATTTCCCTTCAATAGCTAAGCAGGTCGGTCCCTCTTCTTTGTCCTTACAACACCCACTTACATACACACTTGGCAAACGTAGAACACATTACAACTTGTTCCTGAATCTGAATTTAAAAACATGGGTGCTGACCTTCACTACACACAAATAGGATATGACGTTACATTTCATGGTCATCATTAAGCAATTCTATACAATATTCTTTCTTTAAGAGAAATCAGTTTTGGCGCAAGGAAATATGTTGAACCTATTGAGTCAACAATGATTGAGTTAGCGGTTATATATGGGGTCAAAGGAAACGTGAGACTGATGTGTGGGTTCGTGAGAGAAAGATTGGTGCAATTGGAGTTAGGATTTCATCTGGGATTACCTCATATGGGTTGGCTTTTAACATTGACTCTGATTTGAGTTTTTTAAACATATTATACCTTGTGGAATTGCTGGTAAAGATCTCACTTATTTGAGAAGAGAGACTGATATTGTGCTTCTTGATGAAGAAGTGGTTTAAGAACAACTGATTTCTTATTTTGTTGTAACACCCAGTCTAGGTAATCATTTCATTAAGATAAATTTTGGAGTTTCACCTGGTTCACGACGTGGGGGATGCTTGTCACGTCGTGAGGGGAATGTTCAAATCACGCATCATATTTGGTGCTCACGACGTGAGGTCTGTCTGAGAGGCAACCCTAATTTTGGGGGGTTTGTTCCGTATTTAAAGGAGGCGAGGGCTAGGGTTAGCCCACCCTCAGCCTCCATCACCTCTCAACACTCCCCTTTGAAACCCTAGCACTCCATAGTTGGTTTTTGAGCTCTTTGTGGTGATTTCTAGAAAAAAATATTAAGACCATCTAGCCATCATCTCAGCACCTAAGCCTCTCCATCATTCATTTCCACACCTTCTGGAGCATTGTGAGTTTTCAAGATCATAGCTTTATGGGTTTATGAGCTTAGATCTAGTTTCTTTATACATTTTCTTTCATGGATTTAGTGTTATGGTGTTTGGAATCCATAAAGTTGCCAACTTTATGGATCTCCAACGTCCATTTTTCATAAAATAAGTGTTAGATCTGAAGTGTGGTTGAGTTTTGAGACTCTTGCATAAGTCTTGATGTCATTTCTCCTTTTTGTGCCCTAGTTTGTTTTTATGACATGCATTAGACATGCATGTCCAAAAAGCCATGATCTTTATGATGTTTTGGAGTAGATAAGACATTATGGAAGTTTTGGTTGTTGGTCTGAAAGGATTAAGAATTTAATTCTCCAAAACTATTCAGAGCGCTTCTTACGACGTGAGCATTCATGGCTCACGACGTGAGAATGAACCATATCGACTATTTTGTCTCGTTAGGTCACAACGTGACAACTAGAGGGTCACGACGTGACAGCGGGCTGTAAGATTTTTGAATAAAGATTTTGACCTTTGACGGTTGGTCGTTGACCAAGTTTGACTTTAGGTCAAATAGACTATTTTGAGTGGTAAATTGAGGATTGGTCACTTTTTATGGTATAGGTGACCTTTAGGGACAATATTTGGAGCATCGATCGGTCCAGCTATCTTTCAGACTGTGAGGTGAGTTCTTCTCACTGTACTCGTGTGAAACATCCAAAAAATACAGACCAAAAATTTAGTTTTTAATTATTAATAAAACCGTAGTTATCCAAAACACATGTCATAATATCTCAAACATCATATCAATTTATATCAAATATCAGAGTATAAACATCTCAGGCTGAATAAATGGTGTGTGCACTGTAATCATGCAACTAGGAGATACGGGCCCCGCCCACACTCATGGAGATACGGGCCCCACCCACACTCCGCTAACTGGAAGATACGGGCCCCGCCTACATTTAGCTACTACGAGATACGGGCCCCGCCCACACTCGGCTACTATGAGATACGAGCCCCGCCCACACTTGGCTACTACGAGATACGGGCCCCGCTCACACTCAGCTGCTATGAGATATGGGCCCCGCCCACGCTCAGCTACTAAACATACATACAAGTATCACACAGACAACAAGTATAACTAATTCTATCAATCAACCATATATCCATAATCAAACTAAGTTGTAAGATACGCCGCCCACACTCAGCTAACTGGGAGATACGGGCCTCGCCCACACTTAGCTACTAACATAATCATACTACGGGTCGGCCTTGGTGTCGTAGACCCGTTCCTACTGAAGGAAACTCACCTCGCAAGGCTGACTGCTGAAAACTCGAGTGCGGAATCTCTGACTGCTGCTCCGGCGACTCCCCGGCTATCAATTTCATAATAACACTTAATCAAAATCTGATAATCCTTCCTAGGGTAAAATGACCATTTTACCCCTGGTTAAAGTCAACGCTTGGGTCAAAGTCAACCTTCTGGTTGACCCAACTCGTTGAGTTGCTCCATCAACTCGTCGAGTCCTAGATCCTGAAATCGTGATCTAACTCGTCGAGTCTCCCCCTGACTCGTCGAGTTTCCAGGCTACTCACAGTCGCGATCTACCGATTTAACTCACTGAGTCCCTTCACCGACTCGTCGAGTTCTACCTTAAGCTAAAACGGGACAACCCAAATCAACTCGTCGAGTCCCTCTATAGACTCGCCGAGTTCCCCTGTCAGATTGAGCCATCTCAATGGATTAAGCTCCTACCCTCCAGATCCAAGCTCCAAACTTCATCTACACACTGGGAATACACTTTTAAGGGTAAAGTTTCCAACTTTACCCGCTCTTATTCCTTCTTAATGGGTTTAGCTCAAACCCTAACTCTCTAGAACATAGATCTTGGTCCACAAGCCATAATACCCTAAACCAAGGCACATTATACTAGATCTAGGCTCTAAACATCAGTTGGACATGTAAAGTTCCTAGCTTTCCTTCCATGCATGGCCTCTTAGGGCTAAAAAGGCCATATTAATGCTTAAAAGCTTGCATGGGGCTTCCATGGTGATAAAGTTTGCACCTTTATGCCATGGAACCCCTCCTAGATCCCAGATCTGAAATATAAGTCACTTGGGACGTCGAAATCCCAAAGACCAGGATTCTTGAACCAAAACCCTCATAAAATGGAAGTAAATAGATCTAAGAAAAGAATGATCAAGTTAGAGGCTTGATTACCAGAAAATGTAGCAAATGGAGTGTAGTTCTTGGATCTACTCCTTCCCTCTTGAGCCTTCTATCTTCTTTTTCTTCCACAAGCTTCAAAAGTGCACAAAGATCACTCAAAATGGCTCACACACTCAAGGAAAGCTCTAGGGTTTCGTGGATTAGGGTTTGGGACAAGGAGGCTGTAAATGAGGCCAAAGGGTGGGGATTAAGATGCTTAAATAAGGTGCAAAACCCCGAAATTAGGGTTTCACTTTGCCAGGCCTTCTCGCCGAGTCGAGGGCTCTTGACTCGTCGAGTAGGTGGCTGAAATCCCGCGTTCAAGACTAACTTCTACTCGACGAGTTTGGGGCTTCCAACTCGTCGAGTAGCTTTTCAAACATGAATAATTTGTAAATAAATGCGTACCAGAGTCCGGGCGTTACATCATGGGTCGAATGCGCCAATGCCAACCAACTAGGTTGTGTATCATGGTATATAGGATGTTGTTATGTTGTAGTGACCTGTTAGATTGGTAAATATGTATGATTGTCTGTACTTGCTAATGTAAAGACCCAAAAATACGGATAAAATTTTTGTTTTTAAATTCATTCAAATCATATGATACTAATATCAAAATAGTCAAAAGTGTATCATAGCAACATGTTATCAGAGTACAAATTCCCAAAATCTCATAATACGGAAACCATAGGGTGATGCCGTGCGATCAGGTTGGGCCCTTCCCCTTCGAATTGGAAGTACCTGACACATAAACTTAAAACTGTAAGCACAGAGCTTAGTGAGTTTCCCCAAAATACCCCATACCATACAAACATACAGTCAAGCATATATGGGTGCTTGAAATCCCCTTCGGTCTATTTTAACTGGATACCATCAAGCATATGTGGGTGCTTGCAATCCCATTCAGTCTATTTCAACCGGATACTGATAAGCATATTTGGGTGCTTACAATCCCCTTCAGTCTATTTCAACCGGATACCAAGTCTATTTCACCCCTACCACTACCATATAATATCATTACAAAGAATTACAGAATCATCAAGCAAACACAAGCATAATCGACATTTGTCACGAAGTCAACCATCATACTACAACATAAACTAGTGGGTCGGCATTGGTGCCTTCGACCCACGGATACACTGAAGGAAACTCACCTCAATTGCTGAAACCACCAGATAAATGCTCGGACTGCTGATCTGAAAAAATATTCGTGCTAATCATGTAACACTCGGTTTCAGATTTACTTCTTTATTCGGGGCTGCGACCCAATCTTCAGTGGCCATGAGGCCTATGGCCTTGGGAAAGGAAGAATTTGGTCATTCTCGGGGTGTGGGTATTATGGTCTAAGTGATCCAAGTGTTTGATTGCGTCTTTAGAGGTCAAGGGTATAATCATAATTTGATATTTCAGGTCTTTTATGGATTTCGGGTTTTGTTCGAGAGGTTTTAAAGCTTGGGTGTGCTGTTAGAAGTGTAGGGATTCTCGCCACCTTTCCATGGATATGAGGTTCGTTGGAAACGAACCAAAGACGAAGAAGTTAGAGCTAAGTTAGGTTTAGGGTTTTAGGGTCTCCAAGAGTACGCGGGGGCGTACTCATTGAGAACGCGGGGCGTAGAAGGTTAAATGGTCGCGGGTGGTTTGTGAGTACGTCAGGCGTACTAAGGGGTACGCGGGGCGTACTCCCTTCAGAGTAAAACCCTAATTTCAGGGTTCCTACCCTATATAAACAACAATATACCACCCATTTGGATATTTTTAAGTCAACCACCACCTCTTTTGACATACATAAAACCCTAGAGTGCCTTAGGTGAAGCTTGGATCTTGAAAGAAGATTCTTGGTGGTTTGTGCAAAAGAAGAAGAATGTGGAAGACTCAACCTCTGGAGAAGAGCCTAGAAATCCAGTGTTAGCATCTCCATTTTGAGACTTTAGAGGTATAAAGTCTCTATCTTGACTACTCATTGAATAGATCTACTTTTGGGTTGGTTTATGGCCATTTTAGTCCCTTTTGCTTGGTCTTTGTGAACTAGGTTTGTTTTTAGAGCTCAATCTAGTAGATCTGGACATTTTAAGGGTCCCTCATTCATAAAGGTGTAAGCTTTATGGAGTTTTTGAGTTCATGCATGTGTTTAGACCATCCATTAAGCTCTTTTGAGCTCTAGAGCACCATTAAGCCATGCATTTTAGTAAAGTTGCCAACTTTACTTGAAAAGTCATCCATAGGAATCAAACTGGAGAGTTTGGAGAAAGGGATGAGGTGACTAAGTACTTAATGGAGGATATTGGGGTCCAGGGGAGTACGCTGGGCGTACCCATCTGGTATGTTGCGCGTACTGGCTCCAAAGGGTGTACGTTGGGCGTACCAGCTGAGTATAAAGGGCGTACTCGGTCTGGTTGACCCTTCTTGTTTTGTTGACTTTTTGGGATTTGGACCTTGGACCAGGAGTTGGATAAGGTTAACCATTCAATATTTCAGGCCTTTTTGGATATTGGGCCTTCTCAGGATAGGTCCATGATGGATTTAGGCCTAATTCAGGTAATTGGGCCTTGTGGTGTCATTTCGAGTTTGGACTATCATTTGGGCTTGTATTGTTTGAGTTTTTGTTGGGCTAGCTTTGAATGTGTGTTTTGGTTTAGGAAATGTTAATGGGCTTCAAGGAAAGGCCCATGTGAGGGTTAGGGCCTAATTTGGAAAATTGGGCCATTAGTGGGTTTTATGGATCTTGTAGTTGGACCTTTTTGGTTTTGAGCTTGGGCCTCGGTTTTGGTTCATGTTGGGTCAGGGGTAAGATGGTCAGTTTACCCCAAGTATGGATTATGAATCATAGTTTGGAACCCAATTGTTGATTGGGTGTTATTTTGGTATTGATAGCTCGTGAAGTCGTCACGACAGCAGCTAGGGATTTCTATCAGTGAGCTTCTGCATTCGAGGTGAGTCTCCTCACTGTTCTATGGGTCGAAGGCACCAATTCCGGCCCATTTGGTTTATGTATTGTAGGAAGAACCGAGGGTAACCCTTTGTAGTTGATGGGTTTTGAGCATTCTAACACTCCTATGGTGTACACGCAACCTTAGAAACCTTGGATCTATGTTTTCTCTATTATACATGCAAATATTCATTTTCCAAGGTTCTCAACCTAACTAGCATGTTATGGGGTACTTGTAATATAAAACTTTAGTAGAATAACATACCTTTTCTTGTGGTTGATTGCTTGGAGTCTTGAGAGCCTAGCACCAATAATGTAGATGATGGGTTTAGAGCAATACATCAATCATATGGTGTACATGCAAACCCTAATAGCTTTGGATCTAGTTTGTCTAATGAATATGCAATTGATAATCCAAAGCCATAAACCCTAGATCTAATAAACTATAACTGAAATTAGGGTTTAGATTTTACCTTTGATTGTTATATAGCAATAACAATCAAACATTGGCTTTAGAAAGCTTAGTGCCTCAAGTGTTGCACCTCTAATAGAGTCACAAACACCACTAAGCAACTTGGATGAAGAGGGAGGAGAGAGGAGGCACCAAAACGGCTGGAAACCCTAAAGGAAGTATTCACCACGTTTTTGGGGCCATAAGGGTTCCTTATATATGCTGGCTATTAGGGTTTACAGCTAGGAAACCCTAATCTGACTGCTTAAGCCCTAAGCAGCCCATGGACCCCTTCTGGAACATGCCTTGGACGATTTCTAATGGGCTTCCCCATAGAATTCGTCCAACCTATTATTCCAAGGTGATCCATAGCCCAATTATGTAATTATCTTATAATTACACAATAAGTCCCTTAAGTTTAATTAATCTCTTTTAGTCACAAAATTAATTCTTTATTAATTCTTGACTAATATTAATTAAACAATATGATTTCTCCTTTAATATATTATTCTCATAATATATTAATAAATCATAATTAAACCTTTCTCTCCTTAATTCATCCTACATATTGTTATGGTGAAGGCAACCCAAAAGGACCATGCTTATAATCAGGTCAAGTACATACCAAAATAGTTATGGACTTAGACACTAATCCAACAGTCTCCCACTTGGATAAGTCTAATAACTATTTTGCATAACTTCAGAACCTGATCAGCAATCGTAGCTTTCAAAAGCCGCTGTCAACTCTGATCTTATCAGATACGCGTGTCCTTTAGATAAGGGATTATATATTCCTCCATTCTCAAGATATCGTATAGACACGAGACATGGATTTCGATCATTCTCTCTATACTGTTTCCTGACTTCCGATTTATGACGACTGACAACAGACTACAATTGAACACATCAACTTAGTCCTGGCTTGGCCAAGCGCTTAGGTGTCATCACTAAATCATCGAGGGGCCCACAGATATCGCTTTTATCCCACTTTGGGTAAAAGGAATGGATAAACTTTGACTCAAATGCTCGCTTGCACCTACTGATCGAATCACACACAACAATAAGTTTTATAACACCAAGTTACTGGTGCGTTTACTTATCATCAATGTGCAACCGCCCAACAAATAACAACTCACACGTCTTGGTTTCAATAATGTACAATATTATCGACTCACAATCACTCGCGATATAATCCATGAAGTGATTCACGTGAGCGTGGGTTTAATCCAATACTCTAATCTTATCAAAGTACTCATGAACTCTGCAGCAAACTTGTTTTATGTCTAAACACTCTAGACAATCTACAGACATATTCATGACAGTCTTCCTTCACACCTACTCCCAACGTATGACCGACTGTGGATGTTTGAATAACCTAGTTATTCTGGAAGTCAAAACATGCAAAGTGAAACACAATAATAATTCTTAATCCTATATGGTCCCAAAACTTTTGAGCGTAAATAAAACACCTTTTATTTAAACACCATATTGACTACTCATTATTCATTGTTTAATGTTTCAGAAAATCAACTTATTACTCGAATTATAACCACAATTGTGATGGGTTTTAGGTACAACAAATAAACTAGAAACAATTCCTAAGTTCACATGCAACCTACTTTGGATCTATGTTTTAACTATTGAACATACAACTTTGAATTGCAAAACAAGAACCCTAGAGGAGAGAGGCTAATTTCGAAATTAACAAACTAGGGTTTAGGGTTTACATACCTTTCAATTGTTATAGCAAACAATTGATAATCCCTTGATCTTGATCTTGATCTTCTTGGAAGCTTTAGCACCACAAGTGTAATGCCTCTAATGGAATCACACCCAAACTAGCAAGAAGGAAAGTAGAAGAGAGAGAGAGGAGAGGGAGTATGCAAAATCTCGGCCTTAGGGTTTCTTCAAAAGAAAGAGTGACCAAAAACATGAACCAGGAGGCTCCTTATATAGCTGAGGGATCTAGGGTTTAAGGGAAACCCTAGTTATCCTTTGCTTAGGGCCTAAGCAAACCCAAGGGCCTTATCCAAGCCCCTATGGACGAAATTATTAGGGTTTCCCCTAAAGATTTCGTCCACCCTCTTCCAAGGGGGTTCTAGAGCCTTCCACTCAACTATTAGATAATTGCAAACTAGTCCCTGCACCTTATAATTAATTCTTTTAACCCCAAAATCAATTCTGATTAATTTCTGGCTAACAATTAATTAAACATAATGATTTCTAATTAATATATTAATCCATTAACATATTAATAAATCATTTATATATATATATATATATATATATTAATTTATTAATCTTATAAATTAATATCTCTCCTTTCATAATTTCCTTGTCCAGTTGCTAGGTTGAGGGCAACCCAAAAGGACTGTGCTGCTATCAATTCAAGTACATACCAATTATAGTTATGGGCTTAGACACCTAATCCAACAGTCTCCCACTTGGATAAGTCTGTAACTATAATTGCTAGTATGCCTTCTAAATTTGACCAGCAAATTGTAGCTTCCAAAAAGCTGCTGCCGAACTCTGACCCAGTCAGTTACGTGTCCTAAGATAAGTGATCATATAACCCTTCGTTCTGCTTGATATCCCCAGACAAAAGACATGGAATGTAATCAATCTGTTTGTCCAGAATCTATGTTTCCCGATTCCTGATTTGTGATGATGTAGGACTTCTAATCGAACACATCAATTTAGTCCTGGCTGGGCCCAGCACATAAGTCAACACCAAATCATCGAGGGGCCCACAGATATCGCTTTTCCTGTTAGGGCAAAAGGAACGAATAAACGTTGACTCATATGCTTGTATCTTTTACTCATCAAATTATGCATGACAATACGTTTTATAACACCAAGTTACTGATGCGTTTTCGTATCACCAATGCACAACCGTCTTGTAAATTACAACTCATATATCTTCGTTTCAAGATTATAAGATATTATCGTCTCAGTATTACTCGTGATGAATTCCATGAAGTAATACTCTGAGCGAGGGTTTATCCAATACTCAAATCTCAATTTCTGAGTACTCATGAACGTTGCAGCAATTCTATTGCCATGTCTATCCTTAGACAATCTGCAATCCAATTCATGACAGTCTTAATTCACTACTTACTTCCAAGAGTACGAGCGACTGTGGAGTTTGAATAATCTCATTATTCAGGAAGTAAAACATGCAAAAATGAAACACAATAATAAACAATCGACAAAAGGTAGTAGCCAAACTTATAAATAATACTTTATTATTTAATCACCAAAGGTCAATTACATTTACTTTGTTACAAGTTTCAAAAACTAATCTAACTACTAAAACTAATATCATCTTTCAGTCCTATGCTCCGAGCATGCTGAATATGCTTAGCCCTACTCAGACCCTTTGTGAGGGGATCTGCTGGGTTATCTTCAGATGACACCCTCTTTACTATAAGATGGCCTTCTTCAACTCTATGTCTGATGAAATGGTACTTTCTGTCGATATGTCTGGTCTTACCATGATCTCTCGGTTCCTTTGTCAAGGCAACCGCTCCTTCATTATCGCAGAACAGTTCCATAGGCTCCTGGATGGTTGGAACAACTCCGAGATCCCCGATGAAGTTCCTCAACCAAGCTGCTTCTTTCGACGCTTCACTTGCTGCTATGTACTCTGATTCACAAGTAGAATCAGCCACCGTATTTTGCTTGGAACTCTTCCAAGTAACTGCTCCTCCATTCAGTAAAAATACCCAGCCCGACTGAGAACGGAAGTTATCTCTATCCGTCTGAAAGCTGGCATCACTGTAACCATCTACTCTCAAAGTATCACTGCCACCAAGCACAAGAACCCAGTCCTTTGTCCTTCGCAAATACTTGAGTATATTCTTAACTGCTATCCAATGAGCTCTACCTGGGTTTCCCTGATAGCGACTGACCATGCTCAAAGCAAATGCCACATCAGGGCGAGTACATGTCATAGCGTACATGATCGATCCGACAGCGGAAGCATAAGGTACACGACTCATGTCATCTATTTCAACATCTGTACTCGGGCATTGAGTCTTACTCAATTTGGTATTGCTCTGGATAGGTAGCTCTCCCTTCTTGGAGTTTTCCATACTAAACCTCTTTAGTACCTTATCCAAGTATGTGCTCTGACTAAGTCCAATTAGTCTCTTCTTTCTATCTCTCAATATTCTAATCCCAAGAATATAGGCAGCTTCTCCAAGGTCTTTCATGGCAAAACACTTTCCAAGCCAAGACTTAACTTCTTTTAAGGTTGGAACGTCGTTACCAATGAGTAATATGTCATCGACATACAACACCAGAAAAGTTACTATACTCCCACTAGCCTTGATATACACACAAAACTCATCTTCACTTCTAGAGAAACCAAACTCTTTGACTTTCTCATGGAAGCAAAGATTCCAACTGCGAGATGCTTGTTTCAATCCATAAATGGATTTCTCAAGCTTGCACACTCTATTGGGGAACTTTGCATCAACAAAACCCTCTGGCTGACTCATGTAAACATCTTCAGCCAACTTCCCATTAAGGAAAGCAGTTTTGACATCCATTTGCCAGATTTCATAATCATGAAAGGCAGCTATGGCGAGCAATATCCTAATAGATTTAATCTTAGCTACTGGTGAGAAGGTCTCATCATAGTCAACCCCTGGGGTTTGAGTGAAACCTTTTGCAACCAGTCGAGCCTTGAATGTGTGCACATTTCCATCCATGTCTGTCTTCTTCTTGAAGATCCATTTGCACCCAACTGTCTTGCGACCTGGTGCACTATCAACCAAATTCCAAACTTGGTTGTCATACATGGACTTAATCTCGCTGTCCATTGCCTCTTTCCACTTGGAAGCCTCTGGGCCTGCCATTGCTTCCTTATAAGTGACTGGTTCATCCAAGTGTACCAGTGTTCTGTCACTTATGAATGTGTCACCATCTGAAGTAATATGAAAACCATACAACTCAGGTGGCACACTCACCCTAGTGGATCTTCTAAGAGGTAATGAGTTATCAATTGGTTCAACAGGAACTGTTTCCTCTGGTTGAGTGCTAGTGTCATCTAAGGTTCCCTCATTGGCTGACTCTTGAATTTCTTCAAGGTCAATAGTGCTCCCACTGTCCTCTTTGAATATGAGCTCTCTTTCAAGAAAGACTCCTCTTCGTGCTACAAAGACCACGTTCTCACTAGGCCTGTAGAACAAATATCCAAAAGACTGCTTTGGGTAACCAATGAAAACACATTTCTCACTTCTAGCTGCTAGCTTGTCGTGAGTCTCTCGTCTTACGAAAGCTTCACAACCCCAGACTTTAATATGCGCTAACGAGGGAACTTTCCCTGTCCACATTTCGTGAGGTGTTTTGGCAACCTTCTTTGTAGGGACAAGATTGAGGATGTGGGCGGCTGTCTCTAAGGCATACCCCCAGAAGTGAATGGGAAGCGAAGCCCGACTCATCATAGAACGAACCATGTCTAACAAGGTTCGATTACGCCTCTCAGCTACACCATTTAACTGTGGTGTCATAGGAGGAGTCAATTGTGAGACTATCCCACATTCTTTCAGATAGTCGTTAAACTCGATACTAAGATACTCCCCGCCTCTATCAGATCTAAGTATCTTTATCTTTCTGCCCAATTTATTTTCGACTTCATGCTTAAACTCTTTGAACTTTTCAAAAGTTTCTGACTTATGCTTGATCAAGTAGATATATCCATATCTGCTATAATCGTCAGTGAAAGTCACATAGAATCGATTAGCATCTCTTGTAGTTGATCTGAAGGGCCCACACACATCCGTGTGTATGAGATCCAACAGACCTTCACCTCTTTCACAAGACCCTGTGAATGGTGATTTTGTCATCTTTCCCAAAAGACAAGACTCACACATATCATCTGACTTTAGGTCAAATGATTCCAACACTCCATCCTTTTGGAGTTGGGCTATGCGTTTCTTGTTAATGTGTCCAAGACGACAATGCCACAAGCATGCCTTGTCTACACTATTAGACAAGTCAATATTAAGTACACTATTTCCTAGGCTATCAACACAAGTCACTGTTTCATACACACCATTACAAGGCAAAGCTTCAAACATAAAAACACCATTCTTATAAACAGAAATTGAACCATTCAAATCATTAAAAGAATATGTAAAACCTTGTCTGAACAATGCATGAAATGAAATAATGTTTCTCGTCATCTCAGACGAATAGCAACAATTTATTAAATCTAATCTAACATCATTACTAAGCAGAAGCTGATAAACTCCGATCTTGGTTACTGGTGAAGACTTTCTGTTTCCCATGATCAGGTTTATCCTTCCTCGCTCTATCTCCTCACTTTCCTTTAGACCCTGCAAATCAGAACAGATATGAAAACCACATCCTGTATCAAGGACCCATGAACGAGAAGATAATGAGTTATTAGCATAAATAGTGTAAATACCTGCCGAAGATGGCTTCACTTTGCCATCCTTGATATCTTGCAGATATTGTGGGCAAGATCTCTTCCAATGCCCCTTTTGGTTGCAGTAAAAGCAAACTGCCTCTTTTGGATCAGAAACATGGGGAGTGGAACCATTGGGCTTAGCCTTTGGGCCATTACTAGATGACCCAGCTTGAGCCTTGCTCTTCCAGTTTTGCTTGGGAGGACCTTTCCTCTTTTTCCCCTTTCCCTGTCCAATAGCCAAAACAGGGGCACTCGTAGGTGTGGAGGGTATACTTTTACCCTTCATCCCTGCCTCAGCTGTCTGCAACAAGTTGTGCAATTGGGCCAAGGTCTGCTCAGTATTGTTCAAATGGTAAGTTAGAATAAACTGACCATAACATTCAGGAAGTGAGTTCAAGACCATGTCAATGGCCAATTCCTCATCAAAGTGAATATTGAGCTTGACCAAACGCTCTATGTAGCGTTGCATTCTTTGCACATGTGACACTACCGACTCCCCATCCTTCATCTTGCAAGCCATGAGTGACTTGACTACTTCGAATTTTTCTTGACGAGCTCGCTTATGGTACTTTTCCATAAGGTCCTTGTTCATCTCGAAAGGCCAGTAGTCCTCATAGTACCTCTGCAGTTCTGGGGACATAGTTGCCACCATGATGCATGCCACTTTGGTAGCATCATCGTAATGTTTCTTGTAGGCAGCAAGATCTTCAGGAGTAGCTTCATTCTCATCAAGCTCTTTGAGCTCCTTTTCAAGAACATATTCTTTGTTCTCGAAACGAAGAGCCATCTTGATGTTGCGCATCCAATCGTTATAGTTTGAGCCATCCATAACGACTTTGGAGCAGATATTGAGCAAAGAGAAGTTTTGGTTGGAGGAGGACGAAGCAGAAGTGTTTCCAGGAGTAGACATCTGAAAAGAAAGTTTTAGTTAGATTTCAAGATACCTTAATAGAATAACCCAAAGATATAATATCAAGGTTAGGATCCAACTATGAAGATTCACAACTTAGAAATGGGATGCCGAGATCCAAGTGCAAATTTCATAAAGGTAGGTGAATGACGATTCACCAATTCCACCATTAGACGAAACAAACGAAGTGAAATTCCTAATTCTTTTGAGATACATTGAAACTATTCAATGGCATGTTTTAATCTCAGATTATGCTCTTCTATTTGTGACTGGGATGCCGAGGATCACAAACAAGATGTGAATAACCATGCAAATGTGCTTGGTAACCTCATTGTCTTTATCATTAACTATTGATGTGCTGGTAAACCACACACGCTCCATCAAAATGACAATTATGAGATACCCATTACTACTCTTTATTAGTGCCTTTTAGTGTGCTGGTTAACCACACACGCTCCACTAACGACCAATAAAGCATAATGTGCAATTTCATGGATTAGCATACTTTTCACATTTTTCCTAAAGTAACTAGAGTTGGGATTTTGAAAATAATGTTCTAGTACTTTCTTTAATATCATTATACTTTTAATGAGAAGTAGTTGTCCTATCAAATCTGTTCTGCTAACGACCCTCCACTAATCAAGGAAGCGGTGGGTGAGAGTGGACACCCATTCAACTACCATTTTATAGGCAGTTTCCTTATACCCCCCTTATAGATTAGCTTCGTGAATGAGGCATACTAGCGATTTGACTGAACATGTTCTTATACATATATAATATTAAACTTTTAATTATAATATATATATATAAGGTGTGTTTTAAAACATTTTAAAACTTCAAGGGTTTATAAATTTCGAAATTTAAGCTATTAAATTTAAATTTAAATAAACCAATTAACTAGATTTAATATTTATCTTTTAATTAACTATTAATCAAATTATTAAATCTTGTAAGGATTATCTAATTAAATTAATCCATTAATTTAATCCTAATCCTTATCCCTCTAAATTTCGAAAATTAGGGTAAGGATAATTATCCAATTAATCTAATTAAGTAACAATTATCCAAAACAAGAAACCCTAGTTATCCTCTAGCATATTTCGAAATTTACAAGGGAGGAGGCTAGGGTTTTCAAAACCCTAACCCTAATTTCGATTAGGGTTCTTTGGAGGCTAGGGTTTTCGAAAAAACCCTTTGATCCAAAACCCTAGAAATCGAAAATTTTGGCCTTTAGGGTTTAATAGCTATAAACCCTAATTTGCAATTCAACAATTGTAGCAATTCAATTTAAAACAACAATGGCTCTGATACCACTGATGGGTTTTAGGTACAACAAATAAACTAGAAACAATTCCTAAGTTCACATGCAACCTACTTTGGATCTATGTTTTAACTATTGAACATACAACTTTGAATTGCAAAACAAGAACCCTAGAGGAGAGAGGCTAATTTCGAAATTAACAAACTAGGGTTTAGGGTTTACATACCTTTCAATTGTTATAGCAAACAATTGATAATCCCTTGATCTTGATCTTGATCTTCTTGGAAGCTTTAGCACCACAAGTGTAATGCCTCTAATGGAATCACACCCAAACTAGCAAGAAGGAAAGTAGAAGAGAGAGAGAGGAGAGGGAGTATGCAAAATCTCGGCCTTAGGGTTTCTTCAAAAGAAAGAGTGACCAAAAACATGAACCAGGAGGCTCCTTATATAGCTGAGGGATCTAGGGTTTAAGGGAAACCCTAGTTATCCTTTGCTTAGGGCCTAAGCAAACCCAAGGGCCTTATCCAAGCCCCTATGGACGAAATTATTAGGGTTTCCCCTAAAGATTTCGTCCACCCTCTTCCAAGGGGGTTCTAGAGCCTTCCACTCAACTATTAGATAATTGCAAACTAGTCCCTGCACCTTATAATTAATTCTTTTAACCCCAAAATCAATTCTGATTAATTTCTGGCTAACAATTAATTAAACATAATGATTTCTAATTAATATATTAATCCATTAACATATTAATAAATCATTTATATATATATATATATATATATATATTAATTTATTAATCTTATAAATTAATATCTCTCCTTTCATAATTTCCTTGTCCAGTTGCTAGGTTGAGGGCAACCCAAAAGGACTGTGCTGCTATCAATTCAAGTACATACCAATTATAGTTATGGGCTTAGACACCTAATCCAACAAATTGTCCCATGCTCCAAGCATGCACACTTTGGTTTCCTATGATCCTTACTTTGTGAAATAGATCAATTGAAGACATTTCCAATGAAACTCATTTCACAATTCCCAATCCTTATCATTAGTGTAAGAATACCAAATTCTTGCCACTTTTAGAATATGTCAGATTCTAACATTTTATGCAACGGTCCTTTCGTGAAGTCACAGCACAACAGTCACAAAGACTCGGCCAATGAAATCACAAGGTACTCTATCAGAAATTGTTACAAAACAATTATATAGATGTGATGTCTCTCACTCAAAGTACATTCCTTTGAACATCCTTTTTGCATAAAAGTTTCTAATCTAGACATATTTCTTAATATCCAACTCCCATTAATGGAAACATTTCCATATTTGCCATATGACATCTCATTCTTAATAGAATCTTATCTATTCATAATAATGTCAATATAGTCCATCCAGTACTATACTTCCAACCAGTCACAAGCGACAAATCCTCAGTGAACCTCAGATCGTCCTTTGATAGTTGCTTAATTATTTTAGTCAAAACCGATTCTAGTCCCTTTTTCCCTCTTAATGCCCTAGGCATTTGGAAAATTTTAGAATGGTCAAATATTATAGCATATGCAATCGATCCTATACTCGAAGCGTATTGGACACGATGCATAATGTCTCACATAAAGATGTGATACTTTATCATCCTTCTGCCATAATATTTTATGTGCCATGTTCCCATAATTCGAACTATGAAGAGGGATGCCGTAATCATAATCGAATTTTGAGAATGCACTATGTATCCTTGACTAAATTTATTAACATTTCTCGATCTAAGCTTTAGAATTTTGAAACGAAGTATAATATTCTCTCCCTTAATTATAGCAAAACAACTTTTCAACCTTTTCAACTTTGCAAAGTGAATCTTTGTTTTCTATAATTAATATTGCTAACTTGCAATACTTATCATAATAATCATGCTCCCACTAACATGATGATTATTTTCTTACCAGCATAACACTTATGCTCCCACTAGCTTTGACATGTATTCAGAAAACAATTGAACTTCCAGAAAACAATGCTTATTGAATTCCTTAAGTTCATATTTCTAATACCTAATTCTTTGATAAGCCTTTATCTAAGCTTTTTAAGCTCATACACCTTTGCCTTAGATAGCTCACATGTGTGTCTAAACAATTCAGAATTTATGTTACTAAGTCTCAAATGTTCAGACCAATTGCCAAATCTCACAATTCGAGCTATGAAAAGGGATGCCGTAATCATAATTGAATTTGAGAATACAATTATCACAATTGCTATCTTCTTAAAATCTCTCTTAGTGAAAGCATTTCCTCACAATCATTTTTCATGAAGGAGGGAAACCTCATGACACTTAGATTTTAAAGTGTATGTGTTCCTATCCATGTGAATTTGCCAAAACCAAAGTTTGCGACAAATCCAAACTCATATGGACCGAACGTGCTCAATCTCGATTTCTTGCCTCATGGTAACACAAGTGCCCACCATGCCTTCCAAGTAGTTTAGCAACTCATCCTTACTTATCAATGTACTTTCCATTGATCAAGGTGCTTTGTCTTTATGCATTCACATGAGAACTCATAGAACTCACATGCATAATTAACTTAATTGTAATGGCACAGAAAAAGAGTATGTCATCCACGATAGGCTTTAAACCTCAAGTCGTGTGCTAGTGATGATCAACTAGGTTTAACTCTTGATTTGTTCTTGAAACCTTTCAAGACCATTAAGACTCCCACTAACTCCTTGACATATAAGATTCTCTTGTCAAGAAACATTCATTGACAAAACAAATATTCAAGAGTTAGTGTAGTTTTTATCAAGTTTAACACTTCACACAATTGGTCTTGGTTGGTCTTTGTCTTATCCAAGACATCACAACTTACCAATTTCAAATGTGCAAGAATAAGAAAACTTTTCCAAATTCCACATTTGACGAGTGTTATAAACCTACTTAAGACTTGTCACTCAAGTCATAATCTTGGAGTATGACTCTTAAGACTTGATATTGGAACGAAGTATGATTAACTTATTGATTTAACTATTTCCATAATTCTCGATTCCTTTTCTTTGACATGCAAATGCACTAAGACTCTCTTAGAGGACCAATTGAGAAATAGTTCTTAATCATTAAGACTTATCATAAAACACAATAAAAGGTACTCTCCCTTCTTCTTAGAATAGATAAACTTTTATCTTTCTGCCTACTTGATTCTTCTTATTCGTTCTGCTATTGATTGAAACTCTTTCGATCAACTCAGAATTATACTTAATCTTATAAGTATAACCATATTTACTAAACTTTAGTAAATCATGATGCATATCTTTATCACTCTTGTGGTGGACTTGATCAACGCACAACCTAGTGTACTCGATCTCCTAGTCCTTCTCTTGACACTTTGCCAAAGAATTAGTCTAATTTCCAAATATGAAGTTTCTCATTCTTCACGCAACCAAGTTGTATGATTCCAAGCTTCTGTCCAATTGAAACTTGGGCGATGAGAATCTTCCTTTATTTGGCAAATTCTCGACATTTCCACAAATAACATAATTAAGAATCAAATCCATTATTGCTAATAATAGAAACAATTAAACATCAATTTTTCATACATACCATTGCAAGGATAAATAAATAAGACAAAAAACAAATTTTATTTTATTGCGGAAAAACTTTGTCCTTACAATGCAATTCAACTGAAAAACTATGCTTTTACATATTCCTAAGCAATCTATTCTAACTCGAAGTAGTAGCTCAAAAATCCAATCTTCAAACAATGCGATCAAAATCCACTTTCTTCACGATTAGATTCAGCTCACTTCTTCCCTTAAGCTTCCTCTCTTTTCTTCGATCCTACAATACATCAAAATGTAATCTTATCACATCATGAATTAAGAGTCTAGAATAGGAACTCAAAAGAGTTAGATAATGGGTTTTACCTGAAGTAGAGCCATATGTCTTGACTCTCCCATCTCTTAGATCTCTCAGGTAGTTTGGGCAGCTTCGTCTCCAATGCCCCTTCTCTTGGCAAGCAAATGGACTCCTTTGGCACAGCACATGGGACACTCTCATACTTAGTCCTTTCTGGACTTCCAATGTTGCCAGTGTCCATTGAAGTTTAGGAGTTTGATTCACCAGACAAATTTGCTTGACCAGCACGCCAAATCATTGCAGATTCAGCAGCTATAAGCAAATAGGTGAGATCAATGAGGGTCACGTCGTGGTCCATCATATAGTACTCTCTAACGAACTCACTATATGATTCAGGAAGTGACTGAAGAACCCAGTCAACAGCCAACTCACCTGAAATCTCGACGCCCAACATCCTTAACCTGTTAATGTGCGACTTCATCTCTAAGACGTGTGCACACACAGGTTTCCTATCTTCGTGTTTACTTGCCAAAAGGGCTTGAGTGAGCTTGAACTTTTCAAGCCTTCGAACTTGTGGGTTAGGGAGAACAATTGGAGGAGGCGTAGGAAGTGAAGCATGATTTCTTGTTCCTCGATCATATCGTGGAATATCATCTTCGTTTGGAAAGCTTGTTCCATAGGATTTGGGAAGACCATGATTGTCAGAACTAGACATCTACAAAACGGGAGAAAATTCAAGTTAAGTTGATTGAGTCCTTAATAAAACACCCAAATGAGATATTAAGGCTAGGATCCAACACAATACTCTACAACCTAGAAGAGGGATGTCGTAATCTAGTTGCAGAATATTTGAAGGTAGGTAAATGATGATTTACCAATTTCCACCATGAAAAACGAAAAATGAAGTTTAAGTTTTAAATGAATTGAAACTCCTAGATCTTTTTGAGATTCATTGAACCTTTCAATGGCATGTTTAAATCTCGATTATGCCCTTCAAGTTTGCGACTGGGATGCCGAGGATCACAAACAAGGTGTGAATAACCATGCGAATCACATGGTGCACCCAATGCTACTACCACCTAATCAATGTGCCGGTTAGCCACACACGCTCCATTGATCTATGATAAACATCGAGCCACCCTTCGCCACTAATGCCAAACCCAAATTAGTGTGCCGGTTAACCACACACGCTCCACTAACGTTTCGACAAGGGTACAAAGTGTAATTCCATGGATTAGCATACAATTACACATTTTTTCCTAAAGTAACTATGATTTGGGAATTTGTAAAAGCATGTAGTTACTTTGTACTTCATTATACTTATAATGGAAGGTTCGTCCTATCCTACCCGTTCGGCTAACGACCCTCCACTAGTCAAGAGTGCGGTGGGTAAGAGTGGATACCCATTCAATACCCATTTTATAGGCAATTTCCTTAAACACCCCTTATAGACCAGCTTCGTGAATGAGGCCTACTAACGGTAAGACTGACTCTTTACTCATATATATATATATATATATATATATATATATATATATAATATTAGACTTTTAATGTTACATATATATAGTATAGGGTGTATTTTACACTTTTAAAATACTAGGTGGTCTAATTTAATAAATTATACCTTTAATTTAATTAAATGTAAACCAAAACTTTATGGATTTATTAACTCTCTTTTAATTATACACTTTAATTAATTTAACAAAACCATAAGGGTGTAATTTGAACTTTTCAAAATGCGAGGGTTTTAGAATTTTAACATTTCAAAATCAAACTTTTAATCAACTTTTAAATTCCAAAACTTGAGGGCAAGTTTTGAAACTTTTCAAAAACATTTGGGATTAGAATTTAAATATTTCAAAATTAACTTTTAATCAAAATTTTAAATTCCAAAACTTGAGGGCAAGTTTTGAAACTTTTCAAAACATTAGGGTTTAACTATTCAAATTTCAAAAACAAAACTTTTAAGTTCAAATTTAAACTATAAAACCTAAAGGGGAAAATTGAAACTTTTTCACAAGATAATTCAAATCTAAATTACAAATAATCAATCTTTATCTAATAAAACAAAAGATTATCTAAATTTTGACAATTATCTTCTATTTTGGCAAGGATAATCTCCAAATATTGATAAAAATCGGATTTTATTAATAAAAAACGTTTTAGGCAATTATCCACAGCCAAAACAGGTCAAAATCCCGAAATCTGCTCCATCTGCGACTCTGACTCGTCGAGTCTAGCTTGGACTCGTCGAGTTCACTATGGCCTCGGCGAGTTCAGCCATGGACTCGGCGAGTCCAGCCCCCAGAAACCAAAAATTTTCGATTTTAAGCATGAATAATCAACTATAGCATCAAATACATCAAACAAACAGCCCTAGGCTCTGATACCACTGATGGGTTTAGAGCAATACATCAATCCTATGGTGTACATGCAAACCCTAATAGCTTTGGATCTAGTTTGTCTAATGAATATGCAATTGATAATCCAAAGCCATAAACCCTAGATCTAATAAACTATAACTGAAATTAGGGTTTAGATTTTACCTTTGTTTGTTATATAGCAATAACAATCAAACCTTGGCTTTAGAAAGCTTAGTGCCTCAAGTGTTGCACCTCTAATAGAGTCACAAACACCACTAAGCAACTTGGATGAAGAGGGAGGAGAGAGGAGGCACCAAAACGGCTGGAAACCCTAAAGGAAGTATTCACCACGTTTTTGGGGCCATAAGGGTTCCTTATATATGCTGGCTATTAGGGTTTACAGCTAGGAAACCCTAATCTGACTGCTTAAGCCCTAAGCAGCCCATGGACCCCTTCTGGAACATGCCTTGGACGATTTCTAATGGGCTTCCCCATAGAATTCGTCCAACCTATTATTCCAAGGTGATCCATAGCCCAATTATGTAATTATCTTATAATTACACAATAAGTCCCTTAAGTTTAATTAATCTCTTTTAGTCACAAAATTAATTCTTTATTAATTCTTGACTAATATTAATTAAACAATATGATTTCTCCTTTAATATATTATTCTCATAATATATTAATAAATCATAATTAAACCTTTCTCTCCTTAATTCATCCTACATATTGTTATGGTGAAGGCAACCCAAAAGGACCATGCTTATAATCAGGTCAAGTACATACCAAAATAGTTATGGACTTAGACACTAATCCAACCGTAGATGCCTCAATTGGAATCACAAATCACCAAAACACCTTAGAAGACTTGATAGAATAGTATGCACCAAGTAGAAATCGGCCCACCCTTTGTACTCACACACACTAGTGTCGTTTCATGTGCCAAAGACCTCTTTATATAGTATGGAGGATTAGGGTTACATCCATGTAAACCCTAATACCCATGAACTTTCATTTCCATAGGATCCATGGGTTAAAAACTCCATGGACTATCTGTTGGATACGGTATCTAAGTCCGTAACTATATTTGGTATGACTTGACCCGACCCGGCATGGTCCATTTGGGTTGCACTTCACCTAACAATTTGTATGGATATATTTTTGAGAATAAGATGTTTATGATCCATTAATATATTATTTGTTATAATATATTAATATTATTTAATTAGTGTTGATCAAGAATTGATTTATGGAATTAATTCAATGATCAAATGGAACTAATTAAATATGGACTCTTGCATATATATATGGAATAGGCTAAGATTTATTTAGGATGGGCTAAGAGTATATGGAAGTCCATGGATAGTCCATGGAGCTTTTAACCCATGGATCCTAGGCAAATGAAGAGTCATGGGTATTAGGGTGTAACCCTAATCCTCCATAGTATATAAAGAGGTCCTTGGTTCTAGAATTGGCACTAGAGTGTGTGAGAAACAAGGGTGGGCCGATTTTAGCAAGCATCATATTCTCTCAAGTATTTCCAAGTTGTTTTGGGTGATTTGTGACACCACTTGAGGCATCCACACTATTGGTGCTAGGCTCTAAAACTCTAAGCATTCAACCACAAAAGAAATGTATGTTATTCTACTTAAAGTTTCGTATTACAAGTACCCCATAACATGCTAGTTAGGTTGTAAACCTTGGAAATCAAATTTTCATGTATTTAGAGAAAACATAGATCCAAGGTTTCTAGGGTTGCATGTACACCATAGGAGTGTTAGTATGCTCAAAACCCAATAGTGGTATCAAAGACTAGGCTTGTTTTCTTGATACTTGATGCAAACTTGTTGAAAAAGCTCAAAAATCTACACTCTGCAGCATGAACTCGCCGAGTCCATGTGATAATTCATCCTACTCGTCGAGTAGGTTCTTGCACTCGACGAGTAGGAGCCCCTGAATGCAGATTTTCGAGTTTTGCTGCTGGAAATGGACTAGAAACATTACCCTAAACTGTTTTGGTGTTTTAAAACTTGTTTTAGATGGTGTAATGCTTATGCTAATCCATTTACAATGGATAATATCAAAATTCCATGTTTTATATGTGTTAATATGATTCTTGAAATTTTGATATGAATGTTCATGTTCTTATGAGTTTTAGAAGATCATAGGAATTATGTGTAATTTTCTTGTAAGTATGATTCTTAATCGTAATGGCTAATGATGGAGTCCATAACTTGTCCTCAAGTTATGGATAACCAAAAGTCACTTCTTTAAAAGTGTCATTAAAGAATAAGATGTTACATAAAGTGAAGAGTCTTCACTTTAATGGACCATTAAACTCATAAGTTATGAAATGAAAAGTCTTGAATAGTTTCAATACTTACCCTCAAGTTTGGAATTTGTACAGTCTCACACATTAATACTTTAATTTCCAAATTGAACCTTAGAATTTTAAAAGTTTAAAATTCAACCCTTATACTTCTATAATATTAATAGTTTAATTATTATATATATGTATAAGAATAAGTCAGTCTTATTGTTAGTAGGCCTCATTCACGAAGCCGGTCTATAAGGGGGGTATAAGGTTGTTGCCTATAAAATGGCAGCTTAATGGGTGTCCACTCTCACCCACCGCTTCCTTGACTGGTGGAAGGTCGTTAGCGAACGGGTAGGATAGGACCTTAATACTCATTAAAAGTATAATGAAATTATAAAGTAACTAAACCTTTATTAATTCCCAATCTTAGTTACTTTAGGAAAAATGTGAAATAGGTGCTAACCCATGAAATTACACTTTGTACCTTACCAAGTCGTTAGTGGAGCGCGTGTGGTTAACCAACACACTAACTAGGACTAGTAAGAGTGGCAAAGGGTGACTTAAGTTTTATCATAGATCGGTGGAGCGCGTGTGGTTAACCGGCACATCGATTAGGTGATAAAATTAAGGGTACCAAGTCAATTTGCATGGTTATTCACACCTTTTTTGTGATCCTCGGCATCCCAGTCACAAACTTGAGAGGGCACAATCGAGATTCAAACATGCCATTGAAAGTTCAATGTATCTCAAAAGATATAGGAATTTCAAATCCAATAAAACTTAATAATCTATTTCGTTTTCGTGGTGGAAATTGGTAAATCGTCATTTACCTACCTTCAAATATTTTATATCTTGGATTACGGCATCCCTCTTCCAAGTTATGAAATAGTTTGTAGGATCCTAGCCTTAATACTTCATTTGGGTGACTTATTAAGGACTCTTTATCTAATAAAACTTGTCTTTCTTTCTTTTTCAGATGTCTTCCAACACTGCTACTGGCTCAAACCCTACAGGCTCCTTTTCCCTAATGAACTTGTGTGGGAAAGTCACTTTTGATGGTTCCAATTTCAATGAATGGATTAGGAACATCAGAATGATTACTCACTATGAGGGCAAAGAGTATGTCCTCGATAAGGAGCTAAAGGTTATCGATGAGTCAACTGCTACTCCTGAGGAGATTGCTGAGTACACTACCCATGAGAAAGATGCCACTAAGGTGTCTTGCATCATGTTGGCCATAATTACAGCAGAACTCCAGAAATCCTATGAAGATTTATACTCTTTTGAGATGCACCAGGATCTAATGGATATGTACCATCAGAGTGCTCGTCAGGAGAGGTATGAAATCATTTCCTCCATGATAACATCTAGGATGAAAGAGGGAGGACCCCTCACCGCTCACTTGCAGAAAATGCAAAGGTTCGTGGACCGATTATTGAAGCTTAATGTGGACTTTCCTGAGGACATGGCGATTGACATCATTCTCCATTCCTTACCTCCAAGTTATGATCAGTTTCGTATGACTTATCATATGAACAAGGAGGAAGTCACACTAAGTAAGCTCCGAGGACGTTTAAGGACCACTGAAAGTGGTCTTAAAGGTAAATCAGTTGTTACACCTACTCCTACTACAGCCCATGTACTAGCAATTGGGCAGGGAAAGGGGAAGAAGAGGAAGACCCCTTCGAAGGGTACCAAGGGAAAGTCTCTTGATGGCTCCTCTTCAAGTGGAACCAAGAAAGGTTCCATTCCTACTTCTTCAAACCCAAAGGAAGCACATCGTTTCTACTGCCATGAAAAGGGGCACTGGAAGCGAAGCTGCCCTAAGTACTTGCAAGATGTAAAGGATGGGAAAGTTAAACCCACCCATGCAGGTATTTACACTATATTGTCTAAAAACTCATTGCATACTAACTCTTGGGTGCTTGATACAGGTTGTGGTATTCACATTTGTACTGATTTGCAGGGCCTAAGAAATAGTGAAGAAGTGGAGCATGGGAAGATAAACTTAATCATGGGAAATAGGAAAGCATCACCTATTACCAAGATAGGAGTTTATTCTTTATTGCTTAATAATGAGTTAATGTTAGATTTGAATAATTGTTGTTACTCGTCAGAAATGGCGAGAAATATTATTTCCTTTCATAGCTTGTACAAGCAAGGTTTCACCTTTTCATTTGATAATAAAATTGGTGCTATTGATGCTTTTTATAATGATGTGTTTTATTTTAAAGCATTACCTTGTGATGGTGTATATGAAACTGTGTCGATTGTAGACAACTTAGGAAATAATGTATTTCATATTGATTCTTCTATTACTTTGGATAAAGCATCCTTGTGGCATTGTCGTCTTGGACATGTCAACAAGAAGCGCATAGGCCAACTCCAAAAGGCTGGAGTTTTGGAATCATTTGACCTAAAATCAGATGATAGTTGCGAGTCTTGTTTACTTGGAAAAAGGACAAAGTCACCCTTCACTGGTACGTGTGAGAGGGGTGAGGGTTTGTTGGACCTCATACACACTGATGTATGTGGACCCTTCAAAACTGCCACAAGGGATGCCAATCGCTATTATGTGACTTTTACTGATGATTATAGTAGATATGGATATATCTACTTAATCAAGCATAAGTCAGAGACCTTTGAGAAATTCAAAGAGTTTAAGCAGGAAGTGGAGAATCAACTGGGCAGGAACATCAAGATGCTCCGATCCGATCGGGGAGGAGAGTATCTTAGTATTGAGTTCCTTGACTATCTTAAGGAATGTGGGATTGTCTCACAATTGACACCTCCTAGGACACCACAGCTGAATGGTGTGGCTGAGAGGCGCAATCGAACCTTGTTGGACATGGTTCGTTCCATGATGAGTCGAGCTTCATTACCAATCTCATTCTAGGGGTATGCCTTAGATACTGCCGCCCATATCCTTAATCTAGTCCCTACAAAGAAGGTTTCCAAAACACCTCATGAGATGTGGACCGGAAAAGTTCCCAATCTGGACCACATCAAGATTTGGTGTTGCGAGGCTTTCGTGAGGCGCGAGTCTCACGACAAACTCGAACCTCGAAGCGAGAGGTGTATTTTCATCGGCTACCGACAAAAATCCTTTGGTTACCTCTTCTACAGACTCAGTGAGAATGTGGTCTTTGTGGCAAGGAGAGGAGTCTTTCGTGAGAGAGAATTTATAAGCCAAGGAGACAGTGGGAGGAAAATTGACCTTGAAGAAATTCAAGAGTCAAGTGATGAAGGAACCTCAAACCCTAGTGACCAACCTGAGGAGGAAACTCCTGTTGATCCGATAGATGAGCCCATACCTCTGAGGCATTCCACGAGAGTTAGGAATGCACCTGAGCATTACTATGGTTTCCATATTACTGCGGAAGGTGATACGCTTATCAGTGATAGTACACTGGTAAGTCTGGATGAACCTAACAGCTACACGGAAGCCATGGCAGGCCCTGAGGCTGCTAAATGGAAAGAGGCTATGGACAGCGAGATACAATCCATGTATGAAAATCAAGTTTGGAACTTGGTTGACAATGTACCAGGTCGTAAGACAGTTGGGTGCAAATGGATCTTCAAGAAGAAGACCGACATGGATGGTAATGTACACACTTATAAGGCGCGACTGGTTGCAAAGGGCTTTTCTCAAACTCCGGGAGTTGATTATGATGAGACCAGTGGCAAAGATTAAGTCTATTAGGGTTATGGTAGCCATTGTTGCATTTCATGATTGTGAAATATGGAAATGAATGTCAAAACCGCTTTCCTTAATGGAAAGTTGGCTGAGGATGTTTACATGGCTCAGCCAGAGGGTTTTGTCGATGCAAAGTACCCTAATAGAGTGTGTAAGCTTGAGAAATCCATTTATGGATTGAAACAAGCACCTCGCAGATGGAATCTTTGCTTCTATGAGAAAGTCAAAGAGTTTGGCTTTTCCAGGAGTGAGGATGAGTCATGTGTATATGTTAGGGCTAGTGGGAGTATAGTTAGCTTTTTGGTGTTGTATGTGGATGGCATACTATTCATAGGAAATGACATCCCAACTTTGCATGAGGTTAAGTCATGGCTTGGGAAGTGTTTCGCTATGAAGGAACTTGGAGAAGCTGCCTATATCCTAGGGATAAGGACACTGAGAGACAGGAGTAAAAGACTAATTGGACTTAGTCAGAGTACCTACTTGGATAAAGTGTTGAAGAGGTTCAACATGGAGAATTCCAAGAAAGGAGAATTACCAATCCAGCACAATGCCAGACTGAGTAAAACTCAGAGTCCGAGTACAGAAGCTGAGATAGCTGAGATGAGTCGATTACCATATGCTTCCGCTGTTGGCTCGATCATGTATGATATGACATGTACTCGTCCTGATGTGGCCTTTGCTTTGAGCATGGTTAGCAGATATCAGGGAAACCCTGGCAAGGCTCACTGGACTGCGATAAAAAACATTCTCAAGTACCTACGGAGGACTAAGGATTGGGTTCTTACCCTCGGTGGGAGTGATGACTTGAGAGTAGTAGGGTATAACGATGCTAGTTTTCAGACTGATAGGGATAATTTTCTCTCTCAGTCAGGCTGGGTCTTTACCCTAAATGTAGGAGCAATTACTTGGAAAAGTTCCAAGCAGGAGACAGTAGCTGATTCTACTTGTGAATCAGAGTACATGTAACGCCCGTAGATCCGGGCCAGTCAATTTAGAGACGTTAAGCGTCAAAAATGACTTTTGATTGAAGATTATTTAGAATGAATAATCTTAACTAAGTTGTAGTATATGTTACAAGGATTCCGTACATATAAAGAACGTTGAAATCCAAGTTATAACGAAGAAGTTATGACCTGTCGAAGTTTCGCGACAGAACCGGCACGACACAGCGCGATGTAAATAGTGAATTTACGTTAGAGAGATATTTGGCCTTAGCAATCTAAACGAAAGTCGTAGAATACGTTAAACCGAGAGCGTGCATGAAAAGAACGCCCAAATCTGACTTCGTATGAGGAAGTTATGATTTTTCAAAGTTTCGGCTTAGCAGTGTACAGCCCGAAGTTTGAATATGAGATCGAGCGATATTTAGCCGAAACAATCTAAACGAGAATCGAAGATCTCGTTGATAGTAGTCCAACGGTAAAAAGACAGACGAAAACGGACGTCAGACGAAGAAGTTATGAATTTCTAACGGAGTTTTCCTGTCCCGGCCTACTAAAAATAATATAATAAAAATAAAGTCAAAATTAGCCAACGGAGTCTAAACGATAGTTGTAGAGCATAATCTCACCTACACGTGGATATAAAGAACGTCGAAAACGGAGCTCGTATGCGAAAATTATGAATTTCTGAAGTTCGGGGCGTGAACCCCAAGGCTGTGTCAGAGCTCACGAGGTGAGCATATGTGGCTCACGAGGTGAGTCAGTTCACGAGGTGAGCATTAGTGACTCACGAGGTGAACAGATGATGGACGTCTTCCAGGGTAAGTGGTCATGACGAACGCAATGACGTATCGAGCTCACGAGGTGAACTTATGTAGTTCACGAGGTGAGCCTAGCTCACGAGGTGAATATTAGAAACTCACGAGGTGAACCCAGAAAATTCACCCTATAAATAGAATTCAAGGGGCAGCCGAGTTTGGTTGCTCATCTCTTACTCTCCCACTCCCGATACCCTCTCTAAGCTCTATTTTAACCCCCCGAAGCCCCGGTTTCATCCCGAGACCCGAAGCAAGTCCCGAAGCCCGAAGATCCCGAGAAGAAAAGAGTTTCCGAGCCGAAGCTCTGCCCGCGAGAAGCCCGGTTTTTGTGAAGATCTTCCAGATCTACCGAAGAATACTACTTCTACAAGCCGTACTGTTGTCCGATCATATTCTGATCAAGTGAGTGTATAGTCCCTTTCATAAACACGATAATAATACAAGTATTGTTTGAATGTATTAAGTATATTGTTGTTTATATGTGTGAGTGTGTAGTTACTTTCTTCTAACACATAAATACGAAGTATTTGCTATGAAATACGTGTTATGTGTTTATATATTGTTTGTCTATTTGAGATGGGCATAGAATTGATGTTTTATACAGGTGTTAAATGATTTAAACTATGTAAGTATTTGTATCTACGAAAATGTTGGGTAGAACATGGGTAGATGGGATAGTTGGTGACTATGGAGTTAGCGCCTATTAGATAAACCTTGGTGACTATGGAGTTAGCGCCTACTGTTAAGTAAACCTTGGTGACTATGGAGTTAGCGCCTACTATTAGATAAACCTTGGTGACTATGGAGTTAGCGCCTACTGTTAAGTAAACCTTGGTGACTATGGAGTTAGCGCCTGTTAAAGTGAACCTTGGTGACTATGGAGTTAGCGCCTGTTAAAGTGAACCTTGGTGACTATGGAGTTAGCGCCTGTTAAAGTGAACCTTGGTGACTATGGAGTTAGCGCATGTTAAGTGAACCTTGGTGACTATGGAGTTAGCACCTGATAGCTATGGATTTAGTACCTAATAGATAAACTTTGGCAGCAATGGACTTCGTGCCAATTCCTTAGGTCAATCCTTAGGAACAAATGAATAAAGGATAGTTGATTCTTAGGGTAAAACATTAAGAAATAAAGAAGATAATGGGGATGGGTAATTGGGTTGATTGTTTGATGATTAAATATAATAATTATATTATTGTGGGTTGAAAACCCTATATGCTCACCAGGCTCCCAAGCCTGACCCACTTAGTTTTCTTTGCATTACAGGTAATGGCACAAGAGTATAAGTTGGTGGACTTGACGAGAGATTTTGGATTATAGATCAGTAGTTATAAATAACTGTTGCAAGGTCTATTTTATACTGTTTATGCTTTTGGTTTGTATCGGAACATGACATCCCGAGATTTTGTTATTTAATGAAAATACATTTCTTTAAAGAAATGCTTTGATAAATTCTTATCACATTTTGTTTTGGGAACAAATTCCGCAACTGTTTTCCGTAAAAGATCACTCTGATTTTAAAAACAAAGCATAAACAAATCGGTCTTTTCTGGCCGTGAAATTGGGGATGTCACAGTACATAGCAGCAAGTGAAGCGGCAAAGGAGGCGATATGGCTGAAGAACTTCATTAGAGACCTTGGAGTTGTACCGGCTATACAGGAGCCTATGGAGATTTTCTGTGACACCAATAGTGTCGTTGCCTTAGCCAAGGAACTAAGAGATCATGATAGATCCATACACATTGACAGAAAATTTCACTTCATAAGACACCAAATAGAAGAAGGACTCCTCGTGGCAAAGAGGGTATCGGCGGAAGAGAATCCTGCAGATCCCCTCACAAAGGGACTGACTAGGGTTAGGCATTTGCAGCATGCGAGAAGCATCGGGCTGAGAGACGATATTAGTTTTTATAATTAGATAGTTTTCTGAAACTTGTAAAATGCAATTAACATTTGATGATTAAATAAAAGTCGTTATTTATTGATGAGTAAAGTGTTACTATCCTATGTTGATCGTTTACTATTGTTTCAATTTTGCATGTTTTGACTTCCAGAATAATTATTTTATTCAAACTCTCCACAGTCGGTCATACGTTGGAAATAAGTATTGAATCAAGACTGTCATGAATCTGGCTTGTAAGATTTGTCTAAGGTGCATTAGACATAGCAATGGTTGCTATAACATTCATGAGTGCTCATAAGTTCTGAGTATTGGATTAAACCCACGCTCACTTGTATCACTTCATGGAATTTATCTCGAGTGATCGTGAGACGGTAACATCATATAAATCTTCAAACCTAGAGATATGAGTTGTTAACTATGAGTTGGTTATGCATTGATTATACGAAAATGCATTGGTAACTCGATGTTATAAAACGTGCTTTTGTGCATAATTCAATAAGTAGTCAGTACAAGCATATGAGTCGAAGTTTATCTGTTCCTTCTAGGATTAGAAGCGATATTTGGGCCCCTCGATGATTTGGTTTTGACCTATGTACCGGGCCCGGTCAGAACCTAATTGATGTGTTCAATTTAGTTCTATGTCAAACAAATCAGAGATCGAGAAACAACTGCTGGACATTAAGTACGACATTGTTCCATGTATTTGTCCGGCTGATATCTTGAGAACAGAGGATTATATGATCACTTATCTAAAATGGCGCTTCATAGTTCAACAAAGTTTTTAAAGAGCTACGATTGCTGGTTGGTTCTTGAAGTTATACTTGCAGCTATAGTTATCAGACTTATCCAAGTGGGAGACTGTTGGATAAGGTGTCTAAGTCCGTAACTATATTTGGTATGACTTGACCCGACCGACATGGTCCATTTGGGTTGCACTTCACCTAACAATTTGTATGGATATATTTTTGAGAATAAGATGTTTATGATCCATTAATATATTATTTATTATAATATATTAATATTATTTAATTAGTGTTGATCAATAATTGATTTATGGAATTAATTCAATGATCAAATGGAACTAATTAAATATGGACTCTTGCATATATATGGAATGGGCTAAGATTTATTTAGGATGGGCTAAGAGTATATGGAAGTCCATGGATAGTCCATGGAGCTTTTAACCCATGGATCCTAGGTAAATGAAGAGTCGTGGGTATTAGGGTGTAACCCTAATCCTCCATAGTATATAAAGAGGTCCTTGGTTCTAGAATTGGCACTAGAGTGTGTGAGAAACAAGGGTGGGCCGATTTTAGCAAGCGTCATATTCTCTCAAGTATTTCCAAGTTGTTTTGGGTGATTTGTGACACCACTTGAGGCATCCACACTATTGGTGCTAGGCTCTAAAACTCCAAGCATTCAACCACAAAAGAAAGGTATGTTATTTTACTTAAAGTTTTGTATTACAAGTACCCCTTAACATGCTAGTTAGGTTGTAAACCTTGGAAATCAAATTTGCATGTATTTAGAGAAAACATAGATCCAAGGTTTCTAGGGTTGCATGTACACCATAGGAGTGTTAGTATGCTCAAAACCCAACACTATCCATGCAAGCTTAGCCCAACCTAAATGAACTTGGACCATTCTATATATACAGGAGTCCATATTAGTTTCTTTTGATCACTAAATTAATTCAAAATTAATTCTTGATCAATACTAATTAAATAATATGATTTCATATTAATATATTACAACTTATAATATATTAATAAATCATAAATATACTATTCTCAAAAGATTAACCATACAAATTGTTTCGGTGAAGTGCAACCCAAATGGACCATGCCGGGTCGGGTCAAGTACATACCAAATTTAGTTACGGACTTAGACACCTTATCCAACAGTCTCCCACTTGGATAAGTCTGATAACTATAGCTGCAAGCTTGACTTCAGGAACCGACCACCAATCGTAGCTCTTAAAACTAAGTTGAACTATGAAGTGCCACTTTAGATAAGTGATCATATAATCCTCTGTTCTAGATATCAGTCGGACAAATACATGGAACAATGTCATACCTATTGTCTAGCAGTTTGTTTCCCGATTTCCGATTTGTTTGACATATAACTAAATTGAACACATCAATTTGGTTCTGACCGGGCCCGACACATAGGTCAAAACAAAATCATCAAGGGGCCCAAATATCGCTTTTAATCCTCCAAGGACTAAAAGGAACAGATAAACTTCGACTCATATGCTTGTTCTACTACTTGTTGAATCATACACAAAGACACGTTTTATAACATCAAGTTACTGATGCGTTTTCGTACAATCAATGCACAACCAACTCATAGGCAACAACTCATATCTCTAGGTTTGAAGACTTATATGATATTACCGTCTCACGATCACTCGAGATAAATTCCATGACGTGATACAAGTGAGCGTGGGTTTAATCCAATACTCTGCACTTATGAGCACTCATGAATGTTGTAGCAACTTTTGTTATGTCTAACCACCTTAGACATCTACAAGCCCAATTCATGACAATCTTGATTCATACCTACTTCCAACATATGACTGACTGTGGAGAGTTTGAATAAAGTAATTATTCTAGAAGTTAAAACATGCAAAATTGAAACAATAGTATACAATTGACACAAGATAGCAACACCTTACTTATAAATAAACAACAACTTTTATTTAATCATCAAATGTCAATTACATTTTACAAGTTTCAGAAATATCTATCTAATCTGTAAAACTAATATCGTCCTTCAGCCCGATGCGCCTCGCATGTTGCAAATGCCTAACCCTATTCCGTCCCTTCGTGAGGGGATCTGCCAGGTTCTCTTCTGACGACACCCTCTTTGCCATGAGGAGTCCTCCTTCTATCTTATGTATTATGAAGTGATATTTTCTGTCAATGTGTCTGGATCTGCCATGATCTCTCGGTTCCTTGGCTAAGGCAACCGCGCTATTGCTGTCACGGAAAATCTCCATAGGCTCCTTTATAGCTGGTACAATTGCAAGGTCTCCGATGAAGTTCCTCAGCCATATCGCCTCCTTTGTCGCTTCACTCGCTGCTATATACTCTGATTCACATGTCGAATTAGCTACCGTCTCCTGCTTGGAACTTTTCCACGTAATTGCTCCTCCATTCATGGTAAAGATCTAGCCCGACTGAGAGCAGAAATTATCCCTATCAGTCTGAAAGCTAGCATCACTATACCCTACTACTCTCAAGTCATCACTCCTACCAAGGGTAAGGACCCAATCCTTAGTCCTCCGCAGGTACTTGAGAATGTTCTTCACCGTAGTCAAGTGAGCCTTGCCAGGATTCCCCTAATATCTGCTGACCATGCTCAAAGCAAAGGCCACATCGGGGCGGGTACAAGTCATAGCATACATGATCGAACCAACAGCGGAAGCATATGGTAGTCGACTTATCTCAGCTATCTCATCCTCTGTACTCGGGCTCTTAGCCTTTCTCATTTTGGCATTATGTTGGATTGGTAAGTCACCTTTCTTGGATTCTACATGTTGAACCTTTTCAACACTTTGTCCACATAGGTGCTTTGACTAAGTCCAATTAGTCTTTTACGCATTTCTCTTAATATCCTTATCCCTAGGATATAGGCAGCTTCTCCAAGGTCCTTCATAGCGAAACACTTCCCAAGCCAGGACTTAACCTCCTGCAAAGTTGGGATGTCATTTCCCATGAGTAGTATGTCATCCACATATAGTACCAAAAATCTAACTATACTCCCACTAGTTCTGACATACACACATGACTCATCTTCGCTTCTCGAAAAACCAAACTCTTTGACTTTTTCATCAAAACAAAGATTCCAGCTGCGAGATGCTTGTTTCAATCCATAAATGGATTTCTCAAGCTTGAACACTCTATCAGGGTACTCTGCACTGACAAAACCCTCTGGTTGACTCATGTAAACATCCTCAGCCAACTTTCCATTAAGGAAAGCGGTTTTGACATCTATTTTCCATATTTCATAATCATGAAATGCAGCAATGGCTAGCATAACCCTAATAGACTTAATTTTCGCTACTGGTGAGAAGGTTTCATCATAGTCAACTCCCTGAGTTTGAGTGAATCCCTTCGCAACCAGTCGCGCCTTATAAGTGTGCACTTTACCATCTATGTCGGTCTTCTTCTTGAAGATCCATTTGCACCCGACTATCTTACAACCTGGTACATTGTCAACGAAGTTCCAAACTTGATTGTCATACATGGACTGAATCTCGCTGTCCATAGCCTCTTTCCATTTAGCAGACTCAGGGTCTGCCATGGCTTCCCTATAGCTGTTAGGTTCATCCAAATTTACCAGTGTACTATCACTGATAAATGTATCACCTTCCGCAGTAATATGGAAACCATAGTAATGCTCAGGTGCATTCCTAACTCTACTGGAACGCCTCAGAGGTACAGACTCGTCAGTTGGTTCAACAGGAGTTTCCTCCTCAGGTTGACTGCTAGGGTTTGAGGTTCCTTCACCACTTGACTCTTGAAGCTCTTCAATGTCAATTTGCCTCCCACAGTTTCCTTGGCTTATAAATTTTCTCTCTCGAAAGACCCCTCTCATTGCCACAAAGACCAAATTCTCACTGGGTTTGTAGAAGAGGTAACCAAAAGAATTTTGTGGGTAATCGATGAAAATACACCGCTCACTACGAGGTTCGAGCTTGTCCTGAGTCTCACGTCTCAAGAAAGCCTCGCAAACCCAAATATTGATGTGGTCTAAATTGGGAACTTTCCCAGTCCACATCTCGTGAAGTGTTTTCGTAACCTTCTTGGTAGGGACTAGATTAAGGATATGGGCGATAGTCTCTAAGGCATACCTCCAGAATGAGATTGGTAACGAAGCTCGACTCATCATGGAACGAACCATGTCTAACAAGGTTCGATTGCGCCTCTCAGCCACACCATTAAGTTGTGATGTTCTGGGAGGTGTCAATTGTGAAACAATTCCACATTCCTTAAGATAGTCAAGGAACTCTTTGCTAAGATACTCTCCTCCTCGATCGGATCAAAGCATCTTAATGTTCCCGCCCAACTGATTTTCCACTTCCTGTTTAAATTCCTTGAACTTTTCAAAGGTTTCCGACTTATGCTTGATTAAGTAGACATAACCATATCTACTGTAATCATCAGTAAAGATCACATAGAAGCGGTTAGCATACCTTGTGGCGGTTCTGAAGGGTCCACACACATCTGTGTGTACGAGGTCCAACAAACCTTCACCCCTAGCACAAGTACCAGTGAAGGGTGACTTTGTCATTTTTCCAAGCAAACAAGACTCACAACTGTCATCCGACTTTAAGTCAAATGACTCCAAGACTCCAACCTTTTGGAGTTGGCCTATGCGGTTCTTGTTGACATGTCCAAGACGACAATGCCACAAGGATGCTTTGTCCAAACTAGTGGAAGAATCGATATGCAACACATTATTTCCTAAGTTATCTACAACTGACACAGTTTCATATACACCATCACAAGGTAATGCTTTAAAATAAAAAACATTATTATAAAAAGCATTAATACCACCACATTCATTATCAAACGAAAAAGTAAACCCTTGTTTGTACAAACCGTGAAAAGAAATAATATTCCTCGCCATTTCAGATGAGTAACAACACTTATTCGAATTTAACACTAACCCACTACTTAGCAACAAAAAATAAACTCCAATCTTGGTGACAGGTGAAGCTTTCCTATTCCTCATGATCAAGTTTATCTTTCTGAGCTCCACATCCTCACTTCTTCTTAGGCCCTGCAAATCAGAACATATATGAATACCACAACCTATATCAAGGACCCAAGAATTAGTATGCGGTGAGTTATTAGAAAATATAGTGTAAATACCTGCATGGGTAGGTTTGACCTTCCCATCCTTAACATCTTGCAGGTACGTGGGGCAGTTTCGTTTCCAATGCCCCTTATCATGACAATAGAAGCATTCAGCTTCCTTTGGGTTGGAAGAAGGAGTGACAGAACCACCTTTGGTTCCACTCGAAGAGGATCCATCAAGATACTTTCCCTTGGTACCCTTCGAAGGGGTCTTACTCTTCTTCCCTCTACTTTGCCCGATTGCCAGAACAGTGGTGGTGTTAGGAGTAGGAGTAGTAACAACCGATTTGCCTTTGAGACCACTTTCGGCGGTCTTCAAAAGTCCTTGAAGTTTGATGAGAGTAACCTCATCCTTGTTCATGTAATAGGTCATCCGAAATTTATCATAACAAGTAGGTAAGGAGTGTAATATGATATCAATAGCCAACTCCTCGGGGAAGTTCACATTCAATTTCAGCAAACAGTCCACAAACCTTTGCATTTTCTGCATGTGGCCCGTGATGGGTTCACCATCCTTCATTCAGGTTGTTATCATGGAAGAGATGATTTCATACTTCTCTTGACGAGCACTTTGATGGTAGCGGTGCATCAGGTCCATGTGCATCTCAAAAGGGTAAAATTCCTCATAGGACTTCTGAAGTTCAACTGTCATTATGGCCAACATGATACATGCCACCTTGGTGGCATCTCTCTCATGTGCCCTAAAGTCAGCGATCTCATGTGGAGTAGCAATAGACTCATCAATTTCTTTGAGCTCCTTGTCGAGGACATATTCCTTGTCCTCGTAACGAGTGACCATCCTGATGTTCCCGATCCAATCATTAAAGTTGGAACCATCAAAGATGACTCTCCCACAAAGGTTCATGAGAGAGAAGGAGCCGGTAGGGTTTGAGCCAGAAGCAACATTGTTGGAAGACATTTGAAAAGAAGAAAGACAAGTTTAGATTAGATATAGAATCCTTAATAAGACACCCAAATGTAATATTAAGGCTACAACCCAACACAATACTTCATAACTTGGAAGAGGGATGCCGTAATCCAAGCTATGAAATATTTGAAGGTAGGTGAATGACGATTCACCAATTTCCACCATGAAAAACGAAATAAATTATTAGGTTTTAATTGGATTGAAACTCCTATATCTTTTGAGATTCATTGAAATTTTCAATGGTATGTTTAAATTCTCGATTGTGCCCTCTCAAGTTTGTGACTGGGATGCCGAGGATCACAAACAAGGTGTGAATAACCATGCAAATTAACTTGGTACCCTTAATATTATCACCTAATCAATGTGTCGGTTACCCACACGCGCTCCACCGATCTATGATAAACATTAATTCACCCTTTGCCACACTTACTAGTCCATGTTGGTGTGTCGGTTACCCACACACGCTCCACCAACGACTTGGTAAGGTACAAGGTGTAATTTCATGGGTTAGCACCATTTTCACATTTTCCTAAAGTAACTAAGATTGGGAATTTATAAAACATTTAGTTACTTTATAATCATTATACTTTTAATGAGGATTATAGTCTTTGTCCTACCCGTTCGGCTAACGACCCTCCACCAGTCAAAGAAGCGGTGGGTGAGAGTGGACACCCGTTAAGCTGCCATTTTATAGACAACAACCTTATACCCCCCTTATAGACCGGCTTCGTGAATGAGGCCTACTAACGGTAAGACTGACTTGATCTTATACATATATGTATATATATATATATATATATATATATATATATATATATATATATATTATTAACTTATAATACTATAAAGTAGAAGGGTTGAATTTTAACTTTTAAAACTCTAGGGTTTGGAATTAAAGTGTGTGTGAGACTTTACAAATTCCAAGACTTGAGGGCAAGTTTTGAAACTATTCAAGAATCTTCATCTCTATAACTTATGAGTTTTAATGGTTTTAAAGAAAAGACTTTTGGAATTCCATAACTTGAGGACAAGTTATGGAGTCCATTAATTGGCATTTAGATCAAGAATTACACTAACAAACAATTTGCAAATAATTCCTATGATCTACTAAAACTCATAAGCATGAACATTCATATCAACAATTTCAAGAATCATATAAACACATATAAAACTTGAAATTTTGATAATAACCATTGTAAATGGATTAGCATAATCATTACCACATCAAAAACAGGTTTTATAAGTCCAAAACAGTTTAGGGTAATGATTCTAGTCCATTTCCAACAGCAAAACTCGAAAATCCGTACACAGGGCCTCCTACTCGCCGAGTGCAAGAGCCTACTTGACGAGTAGGATAATTTTTCACTTGGACTCGTCGAGTCCCCCCATGGACTCGGCGAGTTCACTGAACAATGAGCATAAATTCGACTTTTTCAAGCAGTTTGCATCAAGTATAAGGAAAACAAGCCTAGGCTCTGATACCACTGATGTGTTTTGAGCATTCTAACACTCCTATGGTGTACATGCAACCCTAGAAACCTTGGATCTATGTTTTCTCTATTATACATGAAAATATTCATTTTCCAAGGTTCTTAACCTAACTAGCATGTTATGGGGTACTTGTAATATAAAACTTTAGTAGAATAACATACATTTTCTTGTGGTTGATTGCTTGGAGTCTTGAGAGCCTAGCACCAATAATGTGGATGCCTCAAGTGGAATCACAAATCACCAAAACACCTTAGAAGACTTGAGAGAATAGTATGCACCAAGTAGAAATCGGCCCACCCTTTATACTCGCACACACTAGTGCCATTTCATATGCCAAATACCTTTTTATATAGTATGGAGGATTAGAGTTACATCCATGTAAACCCTAACACCCATGACCTTTCATTTCCATAGGATCCATGGGTTAAAAACTCCATGGACTATTCATGCAAGCTTAGCCCAACCTAAATGAACTTGGCCCATTCTATATATACAAGAGTCCATATTAGTTTCTTTTGATCACTAAATTAATTCTAAATTAATTATTGATCAGTACTAACTAAATAATATGATTTCATATTAATATATTATAACTTATAATATATTAATAAATCATAAATATACTATTCTCAAAAGATTATCCATACAAATTGTTTCAGTGAAGTGCAACCCAAATGGATCATGCCGGGTCGGGTCAAGTACATAGCAAATATAGTTACGGACTTAGACACCTTATCCAACAGTGGTTTGTATGAAAGACCAGGAGGCGGCTCCTGGAAAACTGTATGCAAGCCTTGAGTTGAGCTGACCTACCAATTAACTGAAATACCGAATTTCCAACCGGTTCCTGAAGCTGATAACCTCACACATGACCGCACCATGAGACTCTAACCAAGAGTCTATCTGACCAAAGCTATCCTAGCTTGTTCACCAACATGGCTCCAATATTCCTCAAGGGATGACATAATCGATTATCACACGAACATTATATAGCCCACTTCGTTCGAGATGAATGCTACCGGCCCAACCACAGTCTTACATCACACCCGACCCCAACATCCTACAACATTTCTCAATCCCATGAATGGTGTGGCCCACCCACAATCTCACAACCCTTCCTGCTATGGTCTAACTCTACCTAGTGAAGGCTACGAACCAGATCGTATATTCTCAACACTCTCACAACTGCTCATCAACCTGGTGAATGCTACATGCCATACCGTAGTCTTATAACAATTCCACACTGCCTACCAACCTAGTGAATGCTACGGGCCACCCCCGTAGTCTTACAACACTTCCATACTACCTGCCCTCTTAGTGAATGTTATGGGCCACCCATAGTCTTACAATACTCCCATACTGCCATGACCCCAACCCATGGTCTTTCCAACTATCCATGAGAATACCTAGCCAAGAATCAATACAAGCTGAAACCCTTGTCCTGCTAAACCCCAATCAGGTGTTCGAGTCATGTTTCGAACCCCAAATCCTTCATCAGACAAGAACAAGGAGAGAGGTCCTAACACTGTTGGATATAGTGTCTAAGTCCATAACTTTATTTGGTATGTACTTGACCCGAACCGGCATGGTCCATTTGGGTTGCATGGCATTGCAATACTTGGATAGACTAAATGAGAGAAAGGACACTTGTGATTATTAATATATTATAAGTTCTAATATATTAATAATAGTATTATTTAATTAGTATTGATCAAGTATTAATTTAGAATTAATTTGGTGATCAAAATGAGACTAATTAAATACATAGGGTTGATTATGACAATCATCTAATCTTTTATGGTGGATTCATGATCCATGGTTTATTGTGATTTGGAGCTCCATGGATATGGGAGTTACAAACCCATGGATCATTAGAAATCAAGAGTCATGACAATTAAGGGCATTCATGTGTAAACCCTAATTGTGACAACACTATAAAAGGAACCCTATAGCTAGCAAAATCGGCCACTAGTTGATTCTAAGAGGGCATAACCGATTTTGAGTGTTAGTGACATTCTCTCAAGTTATTCCAAGTCTTGTGGTGTTGTGTGAAGCATTTGAGGCACAACATTTGGGGTGCTAGGTTCACAAAGTCTTCAAGGAATCCAAGCAACAAGAAAGGTATGTACTTCTACTAGTTTTTATATTACATATTCCTCATGCCATGCTAGTTAGGAAGTAAACCTTGAAAAATCAAATTTGCATGTATATTAGAGAAAACATAGATTCAAGGTTTATAGGGTTGCATGTACACCATAGGAGTGTTAGAATGCTCAAAACCCATCAATGGTATCAGAGCCTAAGATTGTTTTCTGTATACTTGATGCTAACTGCTTGAAAAATCGAAAAATTGCTCACTGTTCGACTGGACTCGCCGAGTGCAAGGGGAGAACTCGACGAGTCCAAGACAAAATTCATCCTACTCGTCGAGTAGGATAATGCACTCGACGAGTAGGTGGGTGCTGGGCAGTTTTCCGAGTTTTGTTGCTGGAAATGGGCTAGAATCATTATCCTAAACTGTTTTGGACTTGTAAAATCTGTTTTTAAAAGTGGTAATGATTATGTTAACCCATTTCAAATGACTATTATCAATTTTCAAGTTTTATATGTGATTTCTTGAAATTGTTTGATATGAATATTTGTTCTTATGAGTTTTAGAAGATCATAGGAATTGTGTGTAACCTACATGCTAGTTTAATTCATGATCTTAATGTTAATGATGGTGTTCATAACTTGTCCTCAAGTTATGGATAACCAAAAGTCACTTCTTTAAAAGTTGTCATTAAAGAATAGTAGGTTTCATAAAATGAAGAGTCTTCAACTTTATGAACCATTAAAACTCATAAGTTACAAATTGAAGAGTCTTGAAATAGTTTCAATACTTGCCCTCAAGTTTTGGAATTTGTAAAGTCTTACACTTTAATACTTTAATTCCAAATTAAACCTTAGATTTTTAAAAGTTTAAAAATCAACACTTATACTATTATTATAATCTTATTTATATAGATATGTATAAGAATAAGTCATTAAAGAATAAGATGTTACATAAAGTGAAGAGTCTTCACTTTAATGGACCATTAAACTCATAAGTTATGAAATGAAAAGTCTTGAATAGTTTCAATACTTACCCTCAAGTTTGGAATTTGTACAGTCTCACACATTAATACTTTAATTTCCAAATTGAACCTTAGAATTTTAAAAGTTTAAAATTCAACCCTTATACTTCTATAATATTAATAGTTTAATTATTATATATATGTATAAGAATAAGTCAGTGTTACTGTTAGTAGGCCTCATTCACGAAGTCGGTCTATAAGGGGGGTATAAGGTTGTTGCCTATAAAATGGCAGCTTAATGGGTGTCTACTCTCACCCACCGCTTCCTTGACTGGTGGAGGGTCGTTAGCTGAACGGGTAGGATAAGACTTTAACTCTCATTAAAAGTATAATGAATTATAAAGTAACTATACATTATTAATTCCCAATCTTAGTTACTTTAGGAAAATGTGAAAAAGGTGCTAGCCCATAAAATTACACTTTGTACCTTACCAAGTCGTTAGTGGAGCGTGTGTGGTTAACCGGCACACTAACAAGGACTAGTAAGTGTGGCAAAGGGTAACTTGACTTTATTATAGATCGGTGGAGCGTGTGTGGTTAACCGGCACATCGATTAGGTAATATAGTGAAGGGTACCAAGTCAATTTGTATGGTTATTCACACCTTGTTTGTGATCCTCGGCATCCCAGTCACAAACTTGAGATGGCACAATCGAGATTTAAACATGCCATTGAAAAGTTCAATGTATCTCAAAAGATCTAGGAGTTTCAAATCCATTAAAACCTAATAATAAAATATTTCGTTCTTATGGTGGAAATTGGTAAATCGTCATTTACCTACCTTCAAATATTTTATAGCTTGGATTACGGCATCCCTCTTCCAACTATAAATAGTTTGTTGGATCCTAGCCTTAATATTTCATTTGGGTGACTTATTAAGGACTCTTAATCTTTGCCTTTCTTTTCTTTCAGATGTCTTCCAACAATGCTTATGGCTCAAACCCAACAGGCTCCTTTTCCCTTATGAACTTGTGTGGGAAAGTCACTTTTGATGGATCCAACTTCAATGAGTGGATCAGAAACATCAGGATGATTACCCGCTATGAGGACAAGGAGTATGTTCTCGATAGGGAGCTTAAGGTTGTGAATGAAGCCACTGCTACTCCTGAAGAGTTTGCGGAGTTTGTTGCACATGAAAAGGATGCTACTAAAGTAGCATGCATCATGATGGCCACCATGACTCCTGAACTTCAAAAATCCTATGAAGATTTCTACCCCTATGAGATGCACCAGGATCTGATGGAAAGGTACCATCAGAGTGCGCGTCAGGAGAGGTATGAAATCATCTCCTCCATGATAACAACCAGAATGAAAGATGGTGAACCCATCACCGGTCACATGCAGAAAATGCAAAGGTTCGTTGACCGGTTATTGAAGCTCAATGTGGACTTTCCTGAAGAAATGGCGATTGACATCATTCTCCATTCCTTACCTCCAAGTTATGATCAGTTTCGTATGACTTATCATATGAACAAGGAGGAAGTCACACTGAGTAAACTTCAAGGACTTTTAAGGACAGCTGAAAATGGCCTTAAGAGTAAAGCGGTTGTTACTTCTACTTCTACTCCTTCAGCAGCCCCTGTTCTTGCGATTGGGTAGGGAAAGGGTAAGAAGAGGAAAACCCCTTCGAAGGGTACCAAGGGTAAGCCCCTTGATGGTTCCTCTTCTAGTGGGACAAAGAAACGTCCCATCACTCCTTCCTCAAACCCAAAGGAAGCACAATGCTTCTATTGTCAAGAAAAGGGGCACTGGAAGCGAAGCTGCCCCAAATACTTGCAAGATGTAAAGGATGGGAAAATTAAACCCACCCATGCAAGTATTTATACAATATTGTCTAATAACTCATCTAATGCTAATTCTTGGGTGCTTGATACAGGTTGTGGTATTCACATTTGTACTGATTTGCAGGGCCTAAGAAGAAGTGAGCAAGTGGAGCACGTGAAGATAAACTTAGTCATGGGCAACAGGAAAGCATCACATGTCACCAAGATAGGAGTTTATTCTTTATTGCTAAATAATGGGTTAATGTTAGATTTGAATAAATGTTGTTACTCGCCGGAAATGGCGAGAAATATTATTTCTTTTCATGGCTTGTACAAACAAGGGTTTACATTTTTATTTGATAATAATAATGGTGCTATTAATGTTTACTACAATGATGTATTTTACTTTAAAGCATTACATTGTGATGGTGTATATGAAGCTGTGAATGTTGTAGACAATCTAGGAAATAATGTGTTGTATATTGATTCTTCGAATAGCTTGGATAAAGCATCCTTGTGGCATTGTCGTCTTGGACATGTCAACAAGAAGCGCATAGGCCAACTCCAAAAGGCTGGAGTCTTGGAATCATTTGACCTAAAGTCGGATGATAGTTGCGAGTCTTGTTTACTTGGAAAAATGACGAAGTCACCCTTCACAGGTACTTGTGATAGGGGTGAAGGTTTGTTGGACCTGGTACACACAGATGTGTGTGGGCCCTTCAGAGTTACTACAAGAGATGCTAATCGCTATTATGTGACTTTTATAGATGATTATAGCAGATATGGATATATCTACTTAATCAAGCATAAGTCAGAAACCTTTGAAAAGTTCAAAGAGTTTAAGCAGGAAGTTGAGAATCAGTTGGGTAGGAACATCAAGATGCTCCGATCCGATCGGGGAGGAGAGTATCTTAGCATTGAGTTCCTTGACTATCTTAAGGGATGTGGGATTGTCTCACAATTGACACCTCCCAGAACACCACAGTTGAATGGTGTAGCTGAGAGGCACAATCAAACCTTGTTGGATATGGTTCGTTCCATGATGAGTCGAGCTTCGTTACCAATCTCTTTCTGGGGGTATGCCTTAGAGACTGCTGCCCATATCCTTAATCTAGTCCCTACTAAAAAGGTTGCCAAAACACCTCACGAGATGTGGACTGGGAAAGTTCCCAATTTAGACCACATCAAGATTTGGGGTTGTGAAGCTTTCGTGAGGCGTGAGACTCATGATAAGCTTGAACCTCGAAGTGAGAGGTGTATTTTCATCGGCTACCCACAGAGATCCTTTGGTTACCTCTTCTACAGACCCAGTGATAATGTGGTCTTTGTAGCAAGAAGAGGAGTCTTTCGTGAGAGAGAATTTATAAGCCAAAGGGACAGTGGGAGGCAAATTGACCTTGAAGAGCTTCAAGAGTCAAGCGGTGAAGGAACCTCAAATACTATCAACCAACCTGAGGAGGAAACTCCTGTTGATCGGATAGATGAGTCTGTACCTCTGAGGCGTTCCACTAGGGTGAGGAACACACCTGATTTTTATTATGGTTATCACATCACCACTGAAGGTGATACATTTATTAGTGATAGTACACTAATAGATTTGGATGAACCTAATAATTACAGGGAAGCCATGGCAGGCCCCAAGTCTGCTAAATGGAAGGAGGCTATGGACAGCGAGATTCAGTCCATGTATGACAATCAAGTGTGGAACTTGGTTGACAATGTACCAGGTCGTAAGACAGTTGGGTGCAAATGGATCTTTAAGAAGAAGACCGACATGGATGGGAAGGTATACACTTACAAAGCGCGACTGGTTGCGAAGGGCTTTACTCAAACTCCGGGAGTTGACTATGATGAGACCTTCTCACCAGTAGCGAAAATTAAGTCTATTAGGGTCTTACTGGACATAGCTGCATTTCATGATTATGAAATATGGCAAATGGATGTCAAAACCGCTTTCCTTAATGGAAAGTTGGCTGAGGATGTTTACATGGCTCAGCCAGAGGGTTTTGTCGATGCTAAGTACCCTAATAGAGTGTGTAAGCTTGAGAAATCCATTTATGGATTGAAACAAGCATCTCGTAGATGGAATCTTTGCTTCGACGAGAAAGTCATAGAGTTTGGTTTCTCGAGGAGCGAAGATGAGTCCTGTGTATATGTCAGGGCTAGTGGGAGTATAGTCAGTTTTTTGGTGTTGTATGTGGATGACATACTACTCATAGGAAATGACGTCCCAACCTTGCAGGAAGTGAAGTCCTGGCTTGGGAAGTGTTTCGCTATGAAGGACCTTGGAGAAGCTGCCTATATCCTAGGGATAAGGATATTAAGAGATAGGAGTAAGAGACTAATTGGACTTAGTCAAAGTACTTACTTGGATAAGGTGCTGAAGAGGTTCAGCATGCAAGAATCCAAGAAAGGGGAATTACCCATCCAGAGTAATGCCAAGCTGAGTAAGACTCAGAGTCCGAGTACAGAGGCTGAGATAGCTGAGATGAGTCATATACCATATGCTTCCACTGTGGGCTCTATCATGTATGCTATGACTTGTACTCGCCCTGATGTGGTCTTTGCTTTGAGCATGGTCAGTAGATATCAAGGGAACCCTGGCAAGGCTCACTGGACTGCGGTAAAGAACATTCTCAAGTATCTGCGGAGGACTAAGGACTGGGTCCTTACCCTCGGAGGCAGTGATGACTTGAGAGTGGAAGGATATAGCGATTCTAGCTTTCAGACTGATGGGGATAATTTCCGCTCTCAGTCAGGCTGGGTCTTTATCCTAAATGGAGGGGCAATTACTTGGAAAAGTTCCAAGCAGGAGACAGTAGCTGATTCTACTTGTGAATCAGAGTACATAGCAGCGAGTGAAGCAGCAAAGGAGGCGATATGGCTAAAGAACTTCATCGGAGACCTTGGAGTTGTACTAGCTATAAAGGAGCCAATGGAGATTTTCTGTGACAGCGAAAGTGCGGTTGCTTTGGCTAAGGAACCAAGAGATCACGGGAGATCTAGGCACGTTGACAGAAAATACCATTTCATCAGACATCGAATAGAAGAAGGACTCCTCGTGGCTAAGAGGGTATCATCAGATGAGAACCCAGCAGATCCCCTCACGAAGGGACTGAGTAGGGTTAAGCATTTACAGCATGCGAGGCGCATCGGGCTGAAGGATGATATTAGTTTCAATAATTAGATTTCTGAAACTTGTAAAATGTAATTGACATTTTGATGATTAAATAAAAGTTGTTATTTATTTATGAGTAAAGTGTTACTATATTATGTTAATCGTTTACTATGGTTTCAATTTTGCATGTTTTGACTTCCAGAATAATTATTTTATTCGAACTCTCCACAGTCGGTCATATGTCGGAAGTAGATATGAATCAAGACTGTCATGAATTTGGTTTGTATGATATGTCTAAAGGGTATTAGACATAGCAATATTTGCTGCAACATTCATGAGTGCTCATAAGTTCTGAGTATTGGATTCAACCCACGCTCACTTGAATCACTTCATGGAATTTATCTCGAGTGATCGTGAGACGGTAATATCATATAAATCTTTAAACCTAGAGATATGAGTTGTTGACTATGAGTTGGTTATCCATTGATTGTACGAAAACGCATTGGTAATTCGATGTTATAAAACGTGCTTTTGTGCATAATTCAACAAGTGGTCAGTACAAGCATATGAGTCGAAGTTTATCTGTTCCTTCTAGAAATAGAAGCGATATCTGGGCCCCTCGATGATTTGGTTTTGACTTATGTACCAGGCCCGGTCAGAACCTAATTGATGTGTTCAATTTAGTTCTATGTCGAAACAAATCAGAGATCGAGAAACAAATGCTGGACAATAAGTAAGACCATGTTCCATGTGTTTGTCCGGCTGATATCTTGAGAGCAGAGGATTATATGATCACTTATCTTAAATGGCGTATCATTATTATCTCAGTTCCGAGAGACTTTGAAAGAGCTACGATTGCTAGTCGGATCCTGAAGTCATATCTGCAAATATAGTTATTAGACTTATCCAAGTGGGAGACTGTTGGATATAGTGTCTAAGTCCATAACTTTATTTGGTATGTACTTGACCCGACCCGGCATGGTCCATTTGGGTTGCATGGCATTGCAATACTTGGATAGACTAAATGAGAGAAAGGACACTTGTGATTATTAATATATTATAAGTTCTAATATATTAATAATAGTATTATTTAATTCGTATTGATCAAGTATTAATTTAGAATTAATTTGGTGATCAAAATGAGACTAATTAAATACATAGGGTTGATTATGACAATCATCTAATCTTTTATGGTGGATTCATGATCCATGGTTTATTGTGATTTGGAGCTCCATGGATATGGGAGTTACAAACCCATGGATCATTAGAAATCAAGAGTCATGACAATTAAGGGCATTCATGTGTAAACCCTAATTGTGACAACACTATAAAAGGAACCCTATAGCTAGCAAAATCGGCCACTAGTTGATGCTAAGAGGGCATAACCAATTTTGAGTGTTAGTGACATTCTCTCAAGTTATTCCAAGTCTTGTGGTGTTGTGTGAAGCATTTGAGGCACAACATTTTGTTGGGTTATGAGCATTCTAACACTCCTAAGTGTACATGCAACCCTAAATATTTTGGATCTATGTTTTCTCTATTATACATACAATTATGAACATCCAAGGTATTATCCTAATCTAGCATACAAAATAATAAATATAACAAGATAGAATACATACCTCTTTGATGTAGAATGTCTTCGTGAAGCTTGAGTGCCTAGTGCCCCAAGTGTGACACCTCAAATGGTTCACACAACACCAAATACACGTGGAATAACTTGAGAGAAACTTGAACACTCCTTGAAATCGTCTAGCCCTCACACTCACACATTAGTGCACGATTTCTTGAGCCATGGGATTCTTTTATATGGTGGCTATTAGGGTTACACCATGTAACTCATAACTTTACCCATTCCTTATGCTCCATGGATTTTAACCTCCATGGAGTATCCATGGGTCACCCCATGGACTTAGTCCAACATAAGGAATCTTGGATCACAAGCCCACATATATAAGAATGAATGATTTACACAATCAACCCATATATTTAATTAGTCTCCTTTTGATCACTTAATTAATTCCAAATTAATTCTTGATCAATACTAATTAAATAACCTTATTAATATATTAGAACTTATAATATATTAACCAACCTTAAGTGTTATTTCTTTCATTATAGTCTATCCAAATGCATGATGCCATGCAACCCAAATGGACCATGCCGGGTCGGGTCAAGTCTTACCAATTATAGTTATGGACTTAGACATTAATCCAACAGTCTCCCACTTGGATAAGTCTAAAACTATTATTGCGTATGACTTCAGGAACCGATCAGCAATCGTAGCTCTCAAAAGCTTCTGTCGAACTCTGACCTTGTCGATGAACTCTGACCTTTATCAATGACTTGTCCATTAGATAAGGGATCATATATTCCTTCATTCTAGATATCATATGGACTGAGACATGGATTATCAATCATTCTCTCTGTCCATTTGTTGTTTCCCGATTTCCGATTCATGATGACTGACTGATTGAACAAATCAAATCAGTCCTGGCTTGGCCAAGCACTCACATGTATCATCTTTAAATCATCGAGGGGCCCACAGATATCGCTTTTATCCCGAAGGTAAAAGGAATGGATAAACTTCGACTCATATGGCTTGTTCTACTACTTGTTGAATCATACACAAAGGCACGTTTTATAACATCGAGTTACCAATGCGTTTTCGTGCAATCAATGTATAACCAACTCATAGTAACAACTCATATCTCTAGGTTTGAAGAATATAAGATATTATCGTCTCATGATCACTCATGATAAAATCCATGAAGTGATTCAAATGAGCGTGCGTGGAATCCAATACTCAGAACTTATGAGCACTCATGAGTGTTGTAGCACCACTTTGTCCACCAACTTGGACCTCTACAAACCAACCCATGACAGTCTTGATTCATATCTACTTCCAACATATGACCGACTGTGGATGGTTTGAATAACTTAATCATTCAGGAAGAGCGACTTAGTTATTCTGGAAGTCAAAACATGCAAAGTGAAACATAAGAATAAATGAATCAAATATGGTATCAAACCCTATGAATATAAATAAACACTTTTATTTACCACCATACTGATTACTCATTATTCATTGTTTCGGTTTTATCAACTTTATACTTGAATTTAAAACAATAGGTGTCCCATGCTCCAAGCATGTACACTATGTTTTCTAAACACTAGTCATGCCATACACCAAGTATGCATACTATGTTTGTCTATGATCTTTACTTTGTAAAATAGATCAATTGAACATCACTCCAATGATCCTCTTTTCACAGTCCCAAATCCTTACTGCAAATGCAAGAATTCCAAATTCATGTCATTTACTGAAATCTGTTTGATTCTAAACGTATATGCATTGATCCTCTTAATGATTATGCACGAAGTCGGAAAGACTTGACAACAATCATTATAGAGCATTCCAAAGGAGATCAGCTCCTTGGAAACATCCTTCTTTCATTAAGTTTCCTAATCTTACACAGATTGAATAATTTCTAACTTTGAAACATTTCCATATTCCATTTTGACTATCACTTCTGAACAAGAGTTGCCTCCTTACAGATTATGTCAATATGGTCCTTCCAGAATTAACATTATACTTCCAACTTTCCTTGAGCAACCAATCTTTGGTAAACCTTAGATTGTCCTCGACAATTGCTTAATCATTTTAGTCATATCCAATTCTAGACTTTTTCCCTTCATAATGCCCCAGGCATTTGGAAAATTTTAGAAAGGATGAATATAGCACATGTAATCGATCCTATATCCGAAGCATGTGGGACACGATTCATGATGTCTCACATAAAGACTAAACCAGTCTTTTGCTATAATATTTCCATTTCAATTTGCCAAGTTCTCAAAATTCAGATTATGAAAAGTGATGCCGTAATCATAATCGAATTTTAGAACGCAAATAATGGACCCATATATAGAATTTCCTTATGTTGAGCCATTCCAACATGAAATTCATATATATATATATATATATATATATATATATATATATATATATATATCCTTGATTAAATACGATTAAAATCTCAATCTAAGCTTTTAGAATTGAAATGAAGTATAATTTCCTCTCCCTTAATTATAGCAAAACAACTTTTTCAACCCCTGCAACCTCACGAATTGAAACTTTTGTTTTCTATAATTAACATTGCTAACTTGCAACCTTTGTCATAATTATCATGCTCCCACTAACATGATGATTATTAGCATAACACTTATGCTCCCACTAGCTTTGACATGTACTCAGAAATCAGCTGACTTTCTTACCAAAGTTCAGATTTCTGATAGTAGATTGTTTTGATAAAACTTTATCAAAATCATACACCTCTCTTAGATAGCTCACATGTGTGTCTAAACAATTTTAGAACTATGAAAAGGGATTCCGTAATCATAGTCTCAATTGTTTAGACCTTTGCCACTTCTCACAAGTCCATGTTAGTGTGCCGGTAAACCACACACGCTCCACTAACGACTTTGAGAATGCAAATATCACAATTGCTATCTAGCTAAAATCTACTAGTGAAAGTGTTTCCTCACCATCATTTTCATGAATCGGAGAGAAACCTTATGACACTTAGATTTAATAGTGTATGTGTTCTTATCCATGTGAATTTTTCAAAACCATAATCACAAGACAAGGTTAGTGACAAATCCAAACTCATATTGATTAAACTTGTGCAATCTTAAATTCTTGCCATTTGGCAGCTCAGGTGCCTGCCATTGCTTCCAAGTAGTTGTGCAACCAATTGAGAACTCTCGGAACTCCTATGCAAAGCCAACTTGAATAGGCACAAAAATTTCAACACGATAGGTTATAAACCTCAAGTCGTGTGCTAGTGAAGGACTTTAGGTTTTATTCTTGATTAAGTCTTGAAACTTTCAAGAGCTTTAAGACTCCCACTGTCCTCTTGACATATAAGACTCCCTTGTCAAATATTCAAGAGATAGTGCGGATTCTTTATCAAGACTAACACTTTACACAATTGGCCTAAGTTGGTCTCTGTTTTATCCAAAACATCACAACTTACCAATTTCAAATGTACAAGAGTAGATAACCTTTTACTCTTACATTTGACTAGTGTTAACAAACTCTCTTTAATATATGTCACTCAAGTTACAATCTTGGAGTATGACTCTAAGAATTGTTTTGGAACGAAGTATGACTCATCTTTTTGATTTAACCATTTCAACAATTCATGACTCCTCTTCTTAGTCATAAGAATGCACTAAGATGACTTTAGAGGACCAATTGTGATATGGTATCTTAATCATTAAGATGATCATAAACATAATACTAAAGTACTCTCCCATCTTTTCAGATTTGAGAAACTTTTATCTTTCTGCCATACTTTGATTCTTCTTATTCGTTCTGTCTCACATTGAAACTTCTTCAATGCTACAGACTTATACTTAAACTTATAAGTGATGGGTTTTTGAGCATTTTAACACTTCCTAAGTGTACATGCAACCCTAATAACCTTGAATCTATGTTTTCTCTATATACATGCAAATTTCTTTTTCAAGGTTATTTCCTAACTAGCATAGCATGGGGATTACATAAAACATAAAACTAGTAGAAATACATACCTTGTTGTTGCTTGGATTCCTTCAAGACTTTGTGAGCCTAGCACCCCAAATGTTGTGCCTCAAATGCTTCACACAACACCACAAGACTTGGAATAACTTGAGAGAATACTTCTAGCACTCAAAATCGGTTATGCCCTCTCTAGTAACACTAGGTCAACTAGGTCCACATTTTGCTAGCCATAGGGTTCCTTTTATAGTGTTGTCATAATTAGGGTTTACACATGAATGCCCTTAATTGGCATGACTCTTGATTTCTCATGACCCATGGGTTTGTAACTCCCATAGACTATCCATGGAGCTCCATATGGTTAAAACCAAACCCATAAACCATGGATCATTAATCCACCATAAAAGAATTGATGATTGTCATAATCAACCCTATATATTTAATTAGTCTCACTTTGATCACTAGATTAATACTAGATTAATACTTGATCAATACTAATTAAATAATACTATTATTAATATATTAGAACTTATAATATATTAATAATCATAAGTGCCTTATTCTTTCATTTAGTCTATCCAAGTATTGCAATGCCATGCAACCCAAATGGACCATGCCGGGTCGGGTCAAGTACATACCAAATAAAGTTATGGACTTAGACACTATATCCAACAGTCTCCCACTTGGATAAGTCTAATAACTATATTTGCAAATATGACTTCAAAATCCGACTAGCAATCGTAGCTCTTTCAAAGTCTCTCAGAACTGAGATGATGGTGATACGCCATTTAAGATAAGTGATCATATAATCCTCTGTTCTCATGATATCAGCCGGACAAACACATGGAACATGGTCTTACTTATTGTCCAGCATTTGTTTCTCGATCTCTGATTTGTTTCGACATAGAACTAAATTGAACACATCAATTAGGTTCTGACCGGGCCCGATACATAAGTCAAAACCAAATCATCGAGGGGCCCAGATATCGCTTCTATTTCTAGAAGGAACAGATAAACTTCGACTGATATGCTTGTACTAACTACTTGTTGAATTACTCACAAAGGCACGTTTTATGACATCGAGTTACCAATGCGTTTTCGTGCAATCAATGAATAACCAACTCATAGTCAACAACTCATATCTCTAGGTTTGAAGATTTATATGATATTACCGTCTCACGATCACTCGAGATAAATTCCATGAAGTGATGCAAGTGAGCGTGGGTTGGATCCAATACTCAGCCCTTATGAGTACTCATGAATGTTGTAGCAACCATTGCATTGTCCAAAGCACTTTAGACAAATCATACAAGCCAAATTCATGACAGTCTTGATTCATATCTACTTCCAACATATGACTGACTGTGGATGGTTTGAATAATATGATATATACCATAACATAATTATTCTGGAAGTCAAAACATGCAAAGTGAAACATAAGAATAATACTAATCTTATATGGCCCCAACACTTTGAGTGTAAATAAAAACACCTTTTATTTAAGCACCATATTGATTACTCATTATTTATGTTTCGATTAATCAACTTTATGCTTGAATTAAAACATTAGTTGTCCCATGCTCCAAGCATGTACACTATGTTTTTCCAAACAACAATTATGCCATACTCCAAGTATGCATACTATGTTTACATATAGTCCTCTCTTTGTGAAATAGATCAATTGACAATATTCCAATGATGCTCATTTCACAATTCCAATCCTCGTTGTAAATGAAAGAATACCAAACTCTTGCCATCTACTGTAATCTGTTAGATTCTAAACTTATATGCAATTATCCCCTTGTAATGACTATGCACAGAAGTCACAAAGACTTGGCAACAGAAATTACAAAGTATTCCAATGGAAAACAATTCCATGGAAATGAAGTCTCAAATTCAAAGTACATTCCTTTGAACATCCTTCTTAGCATTAAGTTCTTTAATCTTACACAGATTCAAAGAATAACTTCCACCTATGGAGACAATTCCATATTACCATTTTGACCATCACTTCTGAACAAGAATTGCCTCTTTTCAAAATATGTCAATATGGTCCTTACTCTATACTTCTAATTGTCCATGAGCAACCAATCTTTGGTAAACCTCAGATTGTCCTCGACAACTTTGCTTAATCATTTTAGTCATTTCCAGTTCTATTCCTTTTTCCATCTTAATGCCCTAGGCATTTGGAAAATTTAGAATGGATGAATATTATAGCACATGTAATCAAACCTATACCCAAAGCATATGGGACATGATTTATGCTATAAAAATTTTTATTTGCCATGTTTTCATAATTCGAACTATGAAGAGGGATGCCGTAATCATAATCGAATTTTGAGAACGCAACATATATAGAATTTCCTTATGTTAAACCATTCCAACATAACATTCATATATATTCTTGACTAAAGTAGATTAAATTCTCAATCTAAGCTTGTAGAATTGGAGTGAAGTATAAAATCCTCTCCCTTAATTATAGCAAAACAACTTTTTCAAGGCGAATTGAAACTTTTGTTTTCTATAATTAACATTGCTAACCTGCAATATTTAACATAATCGTCATGCTCCCACTAGCATAATGATTACCAGCATAACACTTTATGCTCCCACTAGCTTTGACATGTACTCAGAAATCAATTGGACTTCTAGAAATCAATACTTTATTGACTTTCTTACCAAAGTTCATATTTCTGATACTAGATTGCTTTGATAAGACTTTATCAAAAACGTACACCTTTCCTTAGATAGCTCACATGTTTGTCTAGACCTTTTGCAATTCTCACTAGTTAGTGTGCCGGTTAACCACACACGCTCCACTAACTATATGAGAATGCAAATATCACAACCGCTATCTACTTAAAATCTTCTTAGTGGAAGCGTTTCCTCACCATCATTTTCATGAATCGAAGAGAAACCTTATGACACTTAGATTTTATGGTGTATGTGTTCCTATCCATGTGAATTTTTCATAACCATAATCACAAGACTAGGTTAGTGACACTTCCAAATTCATATGGACTGAACTTGTGCAATCTTAATTTCTTGCCACCTGGTAGCACAATGCCCACCATTGCTTCCGGGTTGTTATGCAAACAATTGAGAACTCATAGAACTCACAAGCATAATCAACTTTCAACTGGAATAGACACAGAAACAAGAATATGTCAACACGATAGGTTACAAACCTCAAGTCGTGGGCTAGTGATTAACAAAACTCTTGATTTAGTTCTTGAAACTATTTCAGAATCATTTAGACTCCCACTATCCTCTCGACATATAAGTCTTCTCTTTGTCAAGAACCATTCCTTAACAATACAAATATTCAAGAGCTAGTGCGGATTCTTATCAAGTTAAACACTTCTCACTATTGGTCTTAGCTGGTCTTTGTTTTATCCAAAACATCACAACTTACCAATCTCAAATGTACAAGAATAGGAAACATCTTACTCTACATTTGACAAGTGTTATGAACTTTCTAAAGACTATGTCACTCAAGTTACAATCTTGGAGTATAACTCCAGGATTTGTTTTTGGCACGAAGTATGAATTATCTTTTGATTTAACCATTTCAACAATTCACGATTCCTCTCCTCAGGCAACAAACACACTAAGGTGTCCTTAGAGGATCAATTGTGATATGGTTCCATAATCACTAAGATAATCATAAAACAAAATACACAAGTACTCTCCCATCTCTTCAGATTGGAGAAAATTTTATCTTTCTGCCTTATTTGATTCTTCTTATTCATTCTGCCATACATTGAAACTTTTCCAATGTTTCAGAATTACACTTAAACTCGTAAGCATAACCATATTTACTAAACTTTAGTAAATCATAACGAATAATCTTATCTATCTTTGTGGTGGACCTGACCAGCACACAACCAAGTGTACCCAATCTTTTAGTCCTTCACTTGACTCACATGTACATGTGAACAAGGAATTAGTCTTAATTTCCCAAAGATGAAAACTTCTCATTCATCATACAATACAAGTTGCATGATTCCAAGTTTCTATCTAACTGAAACTTGGGCGATGAGAATCTTTCCTTATTTGGTAAATTATGATACTACCACAAATGAAAGAATCAAATCCATTTTCAAATATTGCTATTAATGGAAACATATAATCAACAATTTTTCACAAATGCCATTGTAAGGATACTTAAAATAAATAAAATCAAAACTTTTCTTTATTTTAAAACTTTGCGGAAAACTTATCCTTACAACCCATATGAAAACCTTGTTGTTATCTATTCCTAAGCAATATGTCTCAACTCTTAAGTAATAGCTCAAAATTCTGATCACCGAACCATGCGATCAAAATCCCTCTTCGCGATCAGAATCAGCATATACTTCCTTTAAGTTTCTTCACTTTTCTTTGATTCTTAAAACATCAACATGTGACCCAGTCACATCATGCAATAAGAATCTCAGAATAGAAACTTAATAGAGTCAGACAATGGACTTTACCTGAAGTAGAGTCAAACATTTGACTTTACTATCCTTATGGACTTTTAGGTAAATTTGGCAGCTTCGCAACCAATGCCCTTCCTTTGGCAACATAAACATATGGACTCTTTGGAAACGGTACACGGGACTATCACAGACTTAGCCTTTCTCTTTACCATTTGGTCAACCGAGTTGACTATGGCCAATCCCTTTCAATTGGGAAGAGAAAGTTTTTCTGGACTTCCAATGTTACCATTGTCAATGTCCATGGAAGTTTGGGAAGTTGATCTTCCAATCAAATTTTGCTTTACCAATGCTCCAAATCATTGCTGATTCAGCATCATCAAGCAAATAGGTAAGATCATTAAGGGTCATGCCGTGATCTGTTACCAGGGAGTGACCAAGTCAACAGCCAGCTACCTTGAGACTTCGACACCCTACTCTCCCGGCTTGTCAATATGTGACTTAATCTCCAAGACCTAAGCACATATAGACTTTGTTTGCCAATAGGGATTGAGTGACTTAGAACTTATCATGTCTTGAAACTTGTGGGATAAGGAGATTTATTGGAGGAGGTGGAGGAAGTGAAGTATGATTTCCAGTCCCACTAATGCACAACAAAGGGATTGATCTTTCACCTTGGTTGCCATTTGGGATATCATCTTCATTAGGAAGCTTGTTCCTAAAGATTTGGGAAGACCATAACTGTCTAAACTAGACATCTATAATGGGAGAAATTCAAGTTAGTTGGTTTAAAGTCCTTAATATAACACCCAATATGAAATATTAAGGCTAGGACCCAACAACCTACTTATAACTGGAAGAGGGATGCCGTAATCCAAATTATAAAATAGTTGAAGGTAGGTAAATGACGATTTACCAATTTCCTACCATAAAAACGAAATATAATTAAGTTTTTAATTGGATTTGAAACTCCTAGATCTTTTGAGATACATTGAACTTTCAATGGCATGTTTGAATCTCGATTGTGCCCTCTCAAGTTTGTGACTAGGATGCCGAGGATCACAAACAAGGTGTGAATAACCATACAAATTGACTTGGTACCCTCAACAATATTACCTAATCGATGTGCCGGTTAACCACACACGCTCCACCGATCTATAATAAAGTCAAGTTACCCTTTGCCACTCTTACTAGTCCATGTTAGTGTGCCGGTTAACCACACACGCTCCACTAACGACTTGGTAAGGTACAAAGTGTAATTTTATGGGCTAGCACCAATTTCACATTTTCCTAAAGTAACTAAGATTGGGAATTTATAATGTATAGTTACTTTATAATTCATTATACTTTTAACGAGTATTTAAAGTCGTATCCTACCCGTTCGGCTAACGACCCTCCACCGATCAAGGAAGCGGTGGGTGAGAGTGGACACCCATTAAGTCACCATTTTATAGGCAACAACCTTATACCCCCCTTATAGACCGACTTCGTGAATGAGGCCTACTAACGGTAAGAATGACATATTCTTATACATATCTATATAATTAAAATTATAATAATAGTATAAGGGTGTATTTTAAACATTTAAAATACTTGGTGGTTTAATCTATTAATTAAACTATACTTAATTTAATTAAACTTAAACCATGTCTTTATGGAATTATTAACTCTTTTAATTAAACACTTTAATTAATTTAATGAAGTCCATAAAGCTTGAATTTTACCTTTAAAAAATTCTAAGAGTTCAATTTGGAATTAAAGTGTAAGGCTTTTCAAATTCCAAAACTTGAGGGCAAGAATTGAAACTATTCCAAGTCTCTTCAATTTGTAACTTATGAGTTTTAATGGTTCATAAAATGAAGACTCTTCATTTTATGAAACCTCTTTAGTTCTTTAATCATAATTAAAAGAAGTGACTTTTGGTTATCCATAACTTGAGGACAAGTTATGGACACCATCATTAGCATTAAGATCATGAATTAAACAAGCATGTAAGTTACACAAAATTCCTATGATCTTCTAAAAACTCATAAGAACAAATATGCATATCAAACAATTTCAAGGAAATCATATAAACATATACAATACTTGAAAATTGATAAAAGTCATGTAAAATGGGTTAACATAATCATTATCATTTTGAAAAACAGATTTTACAAGTCCAAAACAGATTGGGATAATGATCTTAATCCATTTCCAGCAACAAAACTCGAAAAAACTGCCCAGCACGCTCCTACTCACCGAGTGCATTATTCTACTCGGCGAGTAGAATGAATTTGTTCATGGACTCGGCGAGTCCTCCCCATGGACTCGGCGAGTCCAGTCGTCAGAGTGCAGAATTTTCGTTTTTTAAGCAGTTTTGCATCAAGTATACAGAAAACAATCCTAGGCTCTGATACCACTGATGGGTTTTTGAGCATTTTAACACTTCCTAAGTGTACATGCAACCCTAATAACCTTGAATCTATGTTTTCTCTATATACATGCAAATTTCTTTTTCAAGGTTATTTCCTAACTAGCATAGCATGGGGATTACATAAAACATAAAACTAGTAGAAATACATACCTTGTTGTTGCTTGGATTCCTTCAAGACTTTGTGAGCCTAGCACCCCAAATGTTGTGCCTCAAATGCTTCACACAACACCACAAGACTTGGAATAACTTGAGAGAATACTTCTAGCACTCAAAATCGGTTATGCCCTCTCTAGTAACACTAGGTCAACTAGGTCCACATTTTGCTAGCCATAGGGTTCCTTTTATAGTGTTGTCATAATTAGGGTTTACACATGAATGCCCTTAATTGTCATGACTCTTGATTTCTCATGACCCATGGGTTTGTAACTCCCATAGACTATCCATGGAGCTCCATATGGTTAAAACCAAACCCATAAACCATGGATCATTAATCCACCATAAAAGAATTGATGATTGTCATAATCAACCCTATATATTTAATTAGTCTCACTTTGATCACTAGATTAATACTAGATTAATACTTGATCAATACTAATTAAATAATACTATTATTAATATATTAGAACTTATAATATATTAATAATCATAAGTGCCTTATTCTTTCATTTAGTCTATCCAAGTATTGCAATGCCATGCAACCCAAATGGACCATGCCGGGTCGGGTCAAGTACATACCAAATAAAGTTATGGACTTAGACACTATATCCAACAATAAGTATAACCATATTTACTAAACTTAAGTAAATCATGACGAATAGTCTTCTTGATCTTTTGTGGTGGACTTGACCAGTGCACAAGAATGTGTACTCGATCCCTTAGTCCTTTCTTTATTCACATAAGGAATTAGTCTTAATTTTCCAAGCTGAAAGTTCTCATTCATCATACTATACAACTTGCATGATTCCAAGTTTCGGTCCAATTGAACCTTGGGTGATGAGAATCTTTCCTTATTTGGTAATATTAGACACTACCACAACCGAAAGAATCAAATCCATTTTTCCAATATTGCTATCAATGGAATCTTATAAGCAACAACTTTTCACAAATGCCATTGTAAGGATACTTAAAATAAATAAAATCAAAACCTTTTTCTTTTATTTTAAAACTTTGCGGAAAAACTTATCCTTACAATCCATATGAAAACCTTGTTGTTATCTATTCCTAAGCAATATAAATATCATAACCGAACCATGCGATTGAAATCCATCTTCGCGATCAGAATCAGCATGTACTTAATAGAGTTAGACAATGGACTTTACCTGAAGTAGAGCCAAACTTATTGACTTTAACATCCTTAGGTAAATTTGGAAGCTTCGCAATCAACGCCCCTTCCTTTGGCAAAATAAACATATGGACCCTTTGGTAATGGGACTATCTCAGACTTAGCCTTTCTCTTTACCATTTGGTCAACCGGGTTGACTATGGCCAATCCCTTTCCATTGGGAAGAGAATGCTTTTTCTGGATTTCCAGTGTCACCATTGTCACTGTCCATAAAGTTTTTGGGAAGTTGATCTTCTAATCAAATTTGCTTTACTATCGTTCCAAATCATTGTTGATTCAGCAGCACCAAGCAAATAGATATGATCATTAAGGTTCATGTCATAGTCGGTTTCATAGTAGTCCCAAAGGAACTCACTATGTGACTTAGAAAGTGATTGAACATCCAACTTTCTCAAGACTTTGACACCCAACTCTCCCGGCTTGTCAATATGTGACTTCATCTCTAAGATGTGATCACACATAGACCTTGCTTGCCATTAGGGCTTGAGTGACCTTAAACTTTTTAGGAACTTGTGGGTTAGGGAGAATAATTGGAGGAGGTGAAAGAAGTATGATATCCATGGGACATCATCTTCATTTAGGAAAGCTTGTTTCAAGAGATTTGGGAAGATCATAAATGTCTAGACCAGACATCTTTTTGGGAGATATTCAAGATAGTTGATTTAAAGTCCTTAATATGACACCCAATATGAAATATTAAGGCTAGGACCCAAAAAACTATTTTATAACTTAGAAGAGGGATGCCGTAATCCAAGCTATAAAATATTTGAAGGTAGGTGAATGACGATTCACCAATTTCCACCATGAAAAACGAAATAATTTATTAGGTTTTAATTGGATTTGAAAGTCCTAGATCTTTGAGATTCATTGAACTGTTCAAAGGCATGTTTCAATCTCGAGTGTGCCCTTCAGGTTTTGTGACTGGGATGCCGATGATCACAAAACAAGGTGTGAATAACCATGCAAATATACTTGGTACCCTTAATATTTACCCCCTAATCAGTGTACCGGTTAACCACACACGCTCCACCGATACTATGATAAATATTAAGTTACCCTTTGCCTACCTTGTTAAGTCCAGGTTAGTGTGCCGGTTAACCACACACGCTCCACTAACGACTTAAGCAAAGTGCAAAGTGTAATTTCATGGGTTAGCACCAAATTCACATTTTCCTAAGTAACTAAGATTGGGTATTAATAAGAGTTTAGTTACTTAGTATTTATCATTAATACTTTTAATGAAAGGAGAATTATAGTCCTTGTCCTACCCGTTCGGCTAACGACCCTCCACCAGTCAAGGAAGCGGTGGGTGAGAGTGGACACCCATTAAACTGCCATTTTATAGGCAGTAACCTTATACCCCCCTTATAGACCGGCTTCGTGAATGAGGCCTACTAACGGTAAGACTGACTTTACTCTTATACATATATATAAATATTATTAACTTATAATATTATAAAGTATAAGGGTTGAATTTTAACTTTTAAAATTCTAAGGGCTAACTTGGAATTAAAGTATTCATAAGTGAAAACTTTTCAAATTCCAAAACTTGAGGGCAAGTTTTGAAACTATTCAAAACTAATTAATTCCATAACTTATGAGTTTAAAGTAGTTTTAATTAAAAAAAAAAAAAAAAAAAAAAAAAAAAAAAAAAAACTCTTCAAGTTCCATATCTTGAGGACAAGTTATGGAAGACTTTAAACTAATTAATAAAAAAATAACTTTTTTTTATTGTAACTTAGGGAACTAATTAAGGTTACACTTTTTTTTTAATTTAATGAAGAGACTCTTGAACCTCCATAACTTGAGGACAAGTTATGGAGTCATAAAACCATTTAATTAGAACTAGACTCTTCATTTTGTAACCTTTGCCAACTTTTATGAGTTTTATGATTCTTAAATGTGACTTTTCATATAACTTGAGGACAAGTTACAAAAACACACTTTGGAATCAACTCTTAGATTAAAATGGATTGAAAACAACTATTTCACACAACTTTTCTATTAATCTAAGAACCTCATAAGAACAAGATAATTCAAATCATCAATCTTCAAGAAATTAGCATGAACATACAAACTAATACAAATCTTGAAATTATGACAATTATCTTAGAAATTGGATTAGCATGAACATTACCACATCAAAAACAAGTTTATAAGTCCAAAAACATCTTAGGGTAATGTTCCTAGTCCAATTCCAGCCAAAACAATCGAATATATGCATCCAACTCGATTTTTCAGCTACTTTTGCAAGTATAACAAGAAAACAAGCCTAGGCTCTGATACCACTGTTGGGTTATGAGCATTCTAACACTCCTAAGTGTACATGCAACCCTAAATATTTTGGATCTATGTTTTCTCTATTATACATACAATTATGAACATCCAAGGTATTATCCTAATCTAGCATACAAAATAATAAATATAACAAGATAGAATACATACCTCTTTGATGTAGAATGTCTTCATGAAGCTTGAGTGCCTAGTGCCCCAAGTGTGACACCTCAAATGGTTCACACAACACCAAATACACTTGGAATAACTTGAGAGAAACTTGAACACTCCTTGAAATCGTCTAGCCCTCACACTCACACATTAGTGCACGATTTCTTGAGCCATGGGATTCTTTTATATGGTGGCTATTAGGGTTACACCATGTAACTCATAACTTTACCCATTCCTTATGCTCCATGGATTTTAACCTCCATGGAGTATCCATGGGTCACCCCATGGACTTAGTCCAACATAAGGAATCTTGGATCACAAGCCCACATATATAAGAATGAATGATTTACACAATCAACCCATATATTTAATTAGTCTCCTTTTGATCACTTAATTAATTCCAAATTAATTCTTGATCAATACTAATTAAATAACCTTATTAATATATTAGAACTTATAATATATTAACCAACCTTAAGTGTTATTTCTCTCATTATAGTCTATCCAAATGCATGATGCCATGCAACCCAAATGGACCATGCCGGGTCGGGTCAAGTCTTACCAATTATAGTTATGGACTTAGACATTAATCCAACACATTTGGGGTGCTAGGCTCACAAAGTCTTCAAGGAATCCAAGCAACAAGAAAGGTATGTACTTCTACTAGTTTTTATATTACATATTCCTCATGCCATGCTAGTTAGAAAGTAAACCTTGAAAAATCAAATTTGCATGTATATTTGAGAAAACATAGATTCAAGGTTTATAGGGTTGCATGTACACCATAGGAGTGTTAGAATTCTCAAAACCCATCAAACACAACCATCAACCTGAGATTAGCCATGAACCCAAAACATGCCACTACTGATGCTTCACGTCCTCGAACGAGATAATATGATCTCCAAACTTTGCTTATCTGATTACAGCTGCCCAACGACCATTATTCCTTGCGTAAATTCTGGCTCATTCCATGATTAGAACTTACTATCCACTTGCTCTCGGCATACTATTCAAAGTTGACCCGTATTGGGAATATTCTGATTAATCCCATGCGATTTTCCCCCGCTTGGAATCATCTACACCCTGCCAACCTCGTATCCATTCGAATTTCCAAGCCATCTATGATTTCACTACTCCGAACTGCCGTCAACCTGAGCTTTGCAAGAATTAACATTTCATGACCAACCGACCTATCGCACACATATTCCAAGAATCTGGATGAAGACACCCCAATATCCTAATGAAAACTCGTTATCTCCAAGCATCTTCCACTGATACAACTTCAAAATCCTCGAGAGACTTTAACGGATGACGAAGAACGAATAATCCAACTATCGAATCGGCTAGATAACCAATCCAACGACCTACTTACCATGGAGAAATTCCCATGCGGACATGCAATCAATCAACTTGAAGGTATGAATTTGACAATAACTGATCTTACACCCGCGATTTGACAAGTCCTTCATTGCATCACAATCACGGACGATCCATATGAGTCCTGTATTCAAATCCGACACGCTCATGCTACAACTTCCTCATAATCCTTGCTGAAACCATCAAAATCAAATCGACTACTGGTTCTCCAAGTATAACACTCAGTCTTCCTCTACTTAAGGTTTGCTTTGACGTTGGTCGACATCTCCTACCTCGAAGCCCTAAACCAGCTCATCCAAATACCCTCTAAACACGAATCTCGATATGAAAAATGGCATACGAATATTCTTGAAATCTAATAACTAGACCGTCACAAGGAAAATCCTGATTTCTAGGTGAAGACTTAACTAAACCGAATACAGCGTCTCGAACACACAATCACATAATCATAAGCATAAATAATAATATAAGCATGAAGGGAGGAATGCACTACATACCTGTGATGCCAGCTGATGGAATGTGAATCTCCTCAACCTGTGACTGGAACTCTCGGCTCCTCCCTATGGCAGCCTCCACTCGGCCCACACAACTATCAGTAATCCTGCTGGTGTCCACACCGCTCCACCCGTTAATCCCGGATAATCGACCTTCTTGTGTCCCACTTGGTTGTAGTGGAAACATATCAGACTCGATCATTGGGGGCAATCCATGCTGACATGACCAATCTCGCCACACTTGTAGCAACCCATACCCCAAGATCGACATAACCTATCGTGCTGTTACCCGTACTTGTCGCAATGGCACCGACCCCGCTGGCCTCTAGCTCGTGACTCGAAAATCTTGGGCTTCTTTGATGAAGCCTCAGATGTCTACACCTGCTTTTCCTTCCTCTTCGAGAGGTGCTCCAAGTTAATCTCCTGCTCTCAGGCTCTAGCTATCATGTCCTCCAATGTCCAAAAAGATGAAAAGCTAACAAACTCTCTGATATCCGCCCTCATCATGTCGTGGTACTGAGTCTTCTTCATCTCCTTGTCAGCGAAGTACTGTGGGACCAACAAATCTCTCTCCCTAAACTATGGTGATCTCCACCATAGTCTCAATTGTTTGACGTAGGTCCTAAAACTCCATTGCCAGTTGTTGTACCTCGACATTCGGTGCAAACTCAGCTAGAAATCGCGTTACAAAGTCAGGTCAGGTAATGGCCTCAATAGCCGGTGCTCCTAGAGCATATCCGACCTCCTCCCACTAATCCCGGGCTTGCTCCTTCAAAAATTCTACAATGAATCTTACCTTTTACCCCTTGGAGCAGAAACTCGTCATCTGAGCACACTCTATGTTTGCTATCCACCGCCTGGAGGCAATGGGGTCTTTCACGTCGAAGAACTCTGGTGCCCCATATCTCTGGAAATCCTTAAACGTGAGAGTACGGGCTCTGTACTGCCCGATAGACATATTGACTCGATAAACCCGAAGGCACTCCTCCGTCATCTTGATAATCCCTTCCTTAATTATCCTGAACATCACCGGGGTCACATCAAAGATACATCGCGTAATCTCCCACGCGATGAACTCGCGTAATCCCTCATCCATTGGCTTGGTACCAGAGCCCGAACCAGAACTAGACCCCGAGCCTCCTGCTCCACCACGTGTCATCACCATTCAGATAAGCAACCATACAATGATCAAAACATACCCAAATAATCCTCATTCCACAGGCTTCCTAGATTATCTGTGACTTTCCTCGATTCGAGTATGGATCCTGTGCTTTCAGTAGTACGGGCCCGATACTACCTTCCACATCTATCCATACTTTCCTCAAGAATCATCCTGAGTCCTCTAAGTCACCTTCTCAAATTGGTATTCCATGTACCCGCTAAACAGTGCATCCAAACCCACTAAAACACTTCCTAGGCTTTCCTAGGTTCCTCACCCCACCCTACCATCAGCTTCTGAAGAACCTCTACTAATGTTAGATAACTACTTCATGAATACAACTACATGCAACAAGGCTTAGATAATCCTTCGACTAAAGGACTCAATCTTACAATGGTTAGAATCAAACGAGAGTTGCGTAATAGGGCCAAATCAATCACTATGAGATTAGCTAACCTTTGCAGCATGTAACTTGACATATTCATGAAATAATTATCTCACATCAATATGAGTCCCACAAAGAACAAATCAAGCAACATTCGGGCATCGAGTAATATAAACCAGCGCATCACCTAATCATGTCATTCTATCCAATCATCAGATATCCATACTAGCATGCAGTTCCAAAAGCTCAACCAACAATCATATAAAGGCATATCTCCTAGAATTCTATCATGCAATCCTAAGCAAATCCTTAGCCCTAATCTAGCATGTAATTCATATAACATAACAACATGTATGAGTATTTTGGGAATCACTTATTTGAGCTCGGCCGATTGCAAACATCAGACCCATATTTATTTATAAAACTCTTTTAGGAAATTCATTTTCTTTCAAAATATTACCAATTCTCAGTTTGATTTCAGACACACCCAAGAGTGTGTCCGAATCCCTCAAACCAAGGCTTTGATACCAACTTGTAACGTCCCAAAAATCCATAGTAAAATTTTCATTTTTAAAACAATAAACCATACAAACGAGCTGTTCCAAAACCAACCAAGTGAAGATATCATTAAAACATCAGAGTAAAAAACAAAAATAGGCAATGCATAAAACTATGGGGGATGTTGTGTAGTCACGTCAGGCCCTTTCCTTTGGAACCGGAAGTACCTGAAACCATAAACATGAAACTGTAAGCACAAAGCTTAGTGAGTTCCCCAAAATACCACATACCATACATAGAATAGAGATTGCCATGTGCCAACTGTAGTCTTACAATTATTATCATGCCATGAGCCGTATCATGGTCTTTCCTTGCCAAGCCGGGGGCCAAAACCCAGGTCTTATAAACAAGTGCCAAGAGCCACCTCATGGTCTTCCATGAAAGTATCATAAAGACAACTAGCATCCTACATATAACTGCCAGGGTCCAAAACCTAGTCTAACATACAATTTGTCGGGATCCATATCCAGGTCTTTCATACAATTTTTCAGGAGCCATATCCAGGTCTTTTATACAATTTCCAAGGGCCACCACATGGTCTTCCTACATAACATAATCTAGTGGACCGACATTAGTTCCTTCGACCCACAAGTACAATGAGGAGACTCGCCTAACTCACAATGCCGACTAAAACTCAACTCAATACCATGCCGGCCACAACTAACAATTCTCGCCGCCAAAAGATGGGTGCTAAGCACCTCCTACAATCCACACAAGATAAACCCTAAGTGTTCCTTCTAAAAATAATTTTTTTTACCAAAACGTCAACACATGCCAAAAGTCAATGGTCAAAGTTAAAGTCAACAACCCATAATGTCAACCAACGATCCTCACATCGTGACCAAACCTTGGTCACGTCGTGAGAGTACACTCGACCCGATTCCAACTCGACTCGCTCTAACTCAATCAACTCAGCCACGTACAAACCTTTGGGATGACCTCACTATGTGAATATCCCTCTGTCACGTCGTTAATCCTACAAAACTCAGTAGAAACAACATCTTTCATGGCCACGTCGTGACACACCTTGTGTCACGTCGTAACTACAGTCTGAAGCATAAATCCAAATATTTAAGTCCTTAATCCCTTAAGTCTTTCACTCTAACTTTTCCAAAAGCTAAATGGGACTCTAAAGGTCCATAAAAATGCTTACTTGATGGACAAGCATGCCTCATGCATGTCCTCCATCCATTTTATGTAAAAAATGAAGAAATTACACCAAAACTCATATGCATGGACCCAATCATCAACCAAATCCTAGATCTGAACATTATCATACTCAAGGGACCCTTAGAATGCATAAAGTTGCCAACTTTATGTGTTCCTTCCATTCAAACTTGCTTTAACATGAGAAACATGGGACAACAACTTAGATCTAACCACTTTAACTAATAAAGTTTGAGCCTTTGGCACTCACAAAGGTCCAAAAGCAATATGATATGATGATGTTTTTGTTTCCTTGCAAGTTCCACCAATAGAACACCTTCTTCTCTTTCTTCTCTTCTTCTTCAAGCCAACAAATGAAAAAAGGCCAAGAATCACCAAGGGAATTAGGGTTAGGGTTTTTTATGAGGTAAATAGATGTTATAGGTTGGTTATGAACCATAAAAATGACTTAGAGGGGCTTAAATACGAAGGAAACCCTAAAAGATCATGGGCTTGGGCTGCAATAGGGTTCACGTCGTGACACCTTGTGTATCACGTCGTGAGGATGATCCGAAGCGTGTTTCTCGCATTTTTCCCTTGTCACGTCATGACCACCCAATGGTCATGTCGTGACACTCGATTTTCTCCAAAAAATCAATCTTTTGACTCCTTGAAACCCTAAATCGATCCATCCGGGAAAACGGGTGTTACAAGTACTTACACTTTGGATTTTAGTTAATACTGGCACCATCACACTCGATTCGAACGATTGTTTTTTCATCCTTTTAACCTTATCTAATGAAAAAAAAAATTCAAAATTTTCCACCACAAAAATCAAATCAATTTCTATTTAAACCTTATATGTGAGTATGGATAAGAGCATACAAGGGTAGAAGTGTCAATAATCACAACAGAAGAATAATACATCTACATTTGAATTTTCATTATATTGGGTATAAGTCTATACATACATATGTATTTATATTTTCGCTGTATTGGGTAATATTTAAGGTTAAAACCTTTTATTATAAGGTAAATTGCACATTTTTTTAACGGAGTATCAAAATTGGAGAATATTGAAAACTTAATGTAAAAATTGGAAAAGATTGAAAACCTAGCGTCAAAATCGAAAAAATGAAAACATACTGTCTTTTGTGTAATTTTTTTCGCTTCTGACACGTCATCATGCCACGCAAGTGTCATATGACCAAATAGCGTCGAATTAGCATGACACGTCGGCATGCCACGTTAGCTGTGGCAACTGGTTGACCTGAAGCAAACCGGTCAACTGGCCAAAATTGCAACAAATTGAAAACATAGCGACTTAATTATAACGAAAAAAACGCAGTGTAAAAATCATAAATAATTGAAAAACTAGTGACTTTTGTGTTATTGACCCTAATTTTATTGTATAAAACTCGACGAATTAAGCAACCCCATGTGTGCATATATATAATTATATATCATAAATTAATTGAGGGTTATGAACATGGTTCTAAAAAGCTCGCCATGGCTCCGCCATGGCGCGCCATGGCTCCAAGGCTTGTATGTGCCGCCAAGCTTTACCAAAACGCCGCCTTGACTTATATATATGTATAAAAATGAATAATAGTAGAAAATACATATAAAAATATGAATTATATACAAAATTGCCGCCTTAAGTCACGCCTTACAAACGACGTGGCTCGCCAAGGCTCGGAAAAGCTTGAGGTTTGACATTGCCGCCAAGTCACGCCTTACGTTATTTAGAACCTTGGTTATGAACGAAGATGACCTCAATTCGTTTGTAAAACTAGATGCAAAATAGCAACCGAAAACTCATTGCTGCTACCTCTCATCAAAACTGGATTCATTTTTCCAAAGATGCTTTATTTATGAGTGAAGAAGGGAGAAAAATTGTATTTATAATGTGGGATATGATCATGGCTTTTATCGATGATAATTGTGGCTGAATTTGCTTTTTTAATTCATAGCATACCCCTCATTTTTATGTACTTTTTCAATGATTTCTTCCTACATATCCTCCTTCCTATTTTAAATGGTGACATGTGTCACACAAGTATGTTAAAATATTTTTATTTTCATTAGACATGACACATGTCATCATTTAAGATGGGTAGAAGGATATATAGGAAAAAAATGTAGGAGAATATTTAATTTCTCTTTTGCAATTTAACCTAATAACCAATTGTAATAACCAATTGGTGTGCGAGAGTTGCTTTGGATGCGTGTTAGGCGTGGAAGGGTGGTTTCATGGAGACTTTGTTTTAAGGGAATGTTGATAAGGTTGGAGAGACGTATGATTGGTGTCGAATGTGATCCATTTTTACCTGTCAAATGTACCTATTTCTCTTAGATCTACCATGTCATGGGGTCGTGTCTTTTAGGGTGTTCGACGATTCACATCTTATGTTTTTTTTTAATTGATCCAATCCAATCCAATATAATCATTCATTAGACATTGAATATTTTTCGAACCGATCCAATCCAATTGTCCGTGTTGAAACAAACTGGACTGTTAGAAATAGATTATGGATTGAATCAGTTTTATCAATTAGATATTTACTAGTACTATTGATTTACGTGGTTGGATCCATCAAATGTAATCTTATCTTTTTAATTTTCTTTATAAATATTAAAAAAAATATAAATGAATTATTTAATGAGTATAATATTTTATTTAGATTGGAATATCGAATGATAACCGTATGTAGTTGGTTGATAAGTAGATATATCCAATAGCAATTTGATATTATTAGTTCAGTTTTTAATGGATCTAGATTGTATATTCAAGAATAGACCGATCAAATTTGGATATTGAAGTTTTAGATTTGATTTGATCTAATTGCAATTAGATACCCAATGGTCACCTCAAGTTAGATCAATCGGTTTGTATTAGATCGATTAATTTCTAAGCAGCCATATTGTTCTTCATTTATCCTAAAGCGGCACACCACTTCATTACCACTTTATTAGAACTTCTAAAATGTCACTTGACAACCTAGAAGCTTTTGTGATCCCCTTTGTCACCAAAAATTCATAATGCTTAGAAAATGATTAGTTTATTTAAGTTTACATTTAGTCCCTATTTGATAGACATATTTTTAGGTCTAAAACAAATCTTTCTGGCTGAATGGGCTGAACAAACTGTTTGATTTGCACAAAAAAAGAGTCTTTCTCGGTAAGACATGTCTTTCCCACAAAGCCCCAAAACCATATCTTTCTGGCTGAATGGGTCGGAAAGACGATTGTGCCCCAAACCTCGCCTCTTTCTTTATTCTCTTCGACGCTTTTCATCAGACATCATCGCCTCCTCACCAAGCTCTCTACTTCCTCGTCGGTCAGCCTCCTGTTGGGCTAGTAGAGCCTTAAATAACATAGTTCAAGGGCCAATATTGAAACTTTACAATTACTTTATTCACGTGTGAAGAAGTAAATTGGTGAATGTCGGCAGAAGGAAATTTCTACGATTCATTTATTGGTGCATGGTCAAAAGGGATTCATGTACGGCAAGTTTATTTCAATAATTGTGGCTTTGTATTTCACATATATGTGAATCAAAATTAAAGTTACGGCTCTTGTTAGTATAAATATGTGCACCAACAAGCAGATAAAAAATATAACATCATAGAGAATAGATACACATAAATTAGTAAGGTATAAATTTTTGTGCAGAGCCTTAATTTTTGGGAGCCAAAAATTATGAGTGATATCTTACAGTGAGTGATCAGATTACAAGGGAAGATTTTAGCCTTGTATGATTGTAATTTCCTTGGTGTTAATAAAATCATCTCTCTCTCGTTCGCCCGTGGATGTAGGTCAGATTAGACCGAACCACGTTAAATATCGTATTCAGTTTCGTTTGCAATTTTTCAGTAGATTTATTCCGCGAATGTTACCAAAATCATTTATCATTTTTCGAAGTGCTTAACTTGTCTTGTTGCATTCCCAACAAACTGGTATCGGAGCTATGGCTGAAGATGGGAAAGTTAAGATCGAAAAATTTGATGGTCAAGATTTCGGTTTCTGGAAAATGCAAATCGAAGATTATCTCTACCAGAAGAAGTTACACCAACCTTTGTCTAAAGACAAAACAGAAGCAATGACGCAAGAGGAGGGGGACTTATTAGATCGGCAGACACTCGGTGTGATAAGGTTGTCATTGGCAAATAATGTAGCTTACAATATTGTCAATGTGAAGACAACCTACAATCTGATAAATGCGCTGTCTAATATGTACGAAAAACCTTCGGCGGCAAATAAGGTTTTCTTGATTTGGCAGCTTGTAAATCTGAAGATGAAGGAGGGTAGCTCAGTGACAGACCACGTGAACGAATTCAACTCAATAAAATCAAGATTGATATCTGTTGATATTGGATTTGAGGATGAAGTCATGACATTGCTACTATTATCACCGTTGCCTGAAAGTTGGTCTGGCACAGTGACCGCCGTTAGCAGTTCAACCGGAGGTGCCAAGCTATCATTCGAAGGTATTCGCGATTTAATCCTTGGTGAGGATGTGCGCAAAAGGAGTGCCGGAGAAGCTTCCAGTAGTCTTCTAAGTATTGAAGATAGAGGAAGAAAGACCAACAGAAGAGGTGGTGGTAGAGGAAGATCGTAGTCAAGAAAGAGAGGTCAGTCGAAGAACAGGAAAGATATTACCTGTTGGAACTGTAATGAGAAAGGTCATTTCAAAATTCAGTGCCCAAAGCCTTTGGCAGACAAAGGAAAGAAGCAAGTAAATATGACAGCAAATTATGAGGATGATGCGCTCATTTATTGTGTCGAAAACTCAACTGAATCTTGGATCATGGATTCTGGTGCGTCGTTTCATGCTAGTCATTCCAAAGAAGCAATGCATAATTTCAAGCAGTATAAAGGGAAAGTTAGATTAGCAGATAACAAGAGCCTAAATATTACTGGAGTTGGGGATGTGGTCCTCAAGTCAACTTTGGGTACAAAGTGGACTTTGAAGAATGTCAAGTTCATTCCAGACTTGAAGAGGATGTTAATATCTGTGGGGCAGCTTGATGATGAAGGTCACCATGTTACATTTGGTGATCATCAGTGGAAAGTGACAAAGGGAAACTTAGTTGTTGCTAGAGGTCAGAAACGGGGTACACTTTATATGGTGGAAGTTTCTGATGTTGAAGCACATGCTGTTGAAGAAGTTGGGGCATCCACTCTATGGCACCAAAGACTTGGCCATATGAGTGAGAAAGGAATGAAGATGCTAGCCTCCAAAGGAAGAATACTAGATCTGAAGACTGTGACAGTTGACTTTTGTGAGCCGTGTATTTTGGGTAAACAAAAGAAAGTTACTTTCACAAAGATAGGTCATCCTTCCAAGTCCAGAAAGTTGGAGTTAGTTCATTCAGATGTTTATGGTCCCACTTCAGTTTCTTCAGTGGGAGGGTCTCGATATTATGTTACTTTCATTGACGACTGCACAAGGAAATTTTGGGTTTATTTCTTGAAGCATAAGTCTGAAGTTTTCAGCACATTCAAGAAATGGAAAGTTATTGTAGAGAATGAAACAAACTTGAAAATCAAGTGTTTAAGATCAGACAATGGGGGCGAATACAGTAGCAAAGAATTTGTTGATTATTGTGCTGACCAAGGAATCAGAATGCAGAAGACGGTTCCAGAGACACCTCAGCAAAATGGAGTAGTAGAAAGGATGAACCGAACATTGAACGAGAGGGCTAAAAGCATGAGACTACATGGAGGTTTACCCAAGATGTTCTGGGCAGATTCGGTCAACACAGCTGCATATTTAATCAACAGAGGACCCTCAGTCCCCATAGGGTTCAAGATTCCTGAAGAGGAATGGCAAGGTCGGGAGATTTCGCTCAAACACTTGAAGGTATTTGGTTGTGTCTCGTATGTCAAAGTTAAAGACTCGGAGAGAGACAAGCTAGAGGCAAAGGCAAGGAAGTGCACCTTTATAGGTTACGGGTTGGATGACATTGGGTACCGCTTTTGGGATAATGAGAATAAGAAGGTTATCAGAAGTCAGGATGTGGTGTTCAACGAGAATGCTCTATACAAGGATGAACTTGCAAAGAGCTCAAATGGTGACAAGCAACCAGAAAAGAAGGATCAAGTTGAGTTAGAAGAAATCTCAGATGATGACGTTGTAAAACCTATTAGTACTCTAGAGATAGGTGAAAGTTCAGGAAGCAGTGGGAGCTCTGATGTATCTGAAGATAGTGGGAGCACAGTGGATAGTAATTCAGAGGATGAGGTTGCAGATGATGCAGAAACCGAAACTCCTATTATCCGTATATCCACTAGAGTACGAAGACCTCCAGTCAGGTATTCTCCTTCATCTAATTACTTGTTGTTGACTGAGAATGGTGAACCCGAGTCTTATCTAGAGCCCTTAAGGATGAAAGATTCCATACAGTGGAAGAAGGCTATGGAAGATGCGTTGAGCTCACTTGATAAGAACCATACTTGGTCCTTGGTCAAGCTCCCGGCAGGGAAGAAAGCACTGCAGAACAAATGGGTGTTTCGGGTCAAAGATGAGATTGATGGCACCAAACGATACAAGGCAAGGCTAGTAGTCAAAGGGTTTCAACAAAAAAGAGGAGTTGATTACAATGCGATATTCTCTCCAGTTGTAAAGATGACTACAATCAGAATGGTCTTGGGTATTGTAGTGTCTGAAGATCTCCATCTAGAGCAGCTAGATGTGAAGACAGCTTTTCTCCATGGTGACCTGAAAGAAGACATCTACATGACACAACCAGAGGGTTTTCCCACAGTTGGTAAGGAAAATATGGTGTGTAAACTAAAGAAAAGTCTGTATGGATTAAAGCAATCTCCAAGACAGTGGTACTTGAAGTTTGATAACTTCATGCAAAGGAGTGGGTACAACAGATGTGAGATGGATCACTGTTGTTACTTGAAGAAATTTAACTCCTCATACATCATCCTTTTATTGTATGTTGATGACATGTTGATCGCTGGGTCCGACATGCAGGCGATCAACAAGCTTAAGAAGCAGTTGTCCAGAGAGTTTGAGATGAAGAACTTAGGGGCTGCTAAGCAGATATTGGGCATGAGCATAGCCAGGAACAGAGTTATCAGTACACTAAAACTTTCACAAGCTAAGTACATCAAGAAAGTTTTAGAAAAGTTCAGCATGGCAGATGATAAATCCAGAAGTACACCTTTGGGAAGTCAGTTGAGACTCTCAAAGAAGAAATCCCCAAAGACAGAAGAAGACAAGGAACAGATGACTAAAGTTCCCTACGCATCTGCAGTTGGTAGCTTGATGTATGTTATGGTATGAACCAAACCAGACATTGCTCATGCAGTGGGAGTTGTGAGCGGGTTCATGTCAAATCCAGGAAGAGAGCATTGGGAGGGAGTAAAGTGGTTGCTACGCTACTTGAAAGGAACATCTGAGGTTGCCCTATGTTTCAGAAGAAAGGGTGTGATCTTAGAAGGGTTCGCTGATGCTGATTTGAGTGGATGTGTGGATTCAAGAAAAAGCACAACAGGTTATGTGTTCACGATTGGAGGTACATCAATCAGTTGGATGTCCAGGTTACAAAAGAGTGTTGCTCTCTCAACCACAGAAGCAGAGTACATGGCTATTGCAGAAGCAGCCAAAGAGCTTATATGATTGAAGAACTTTCTATCAGAACTTGGAATGCATCAGGAGAATTGTGTATTGCATTGTGACAACCAGAGTGCAGTTTACTTGGCAAAGAATCCAGTGTTTCATAGTAGAACGAAACACATTCAGATGAGGTAGCATTTTATTCGAGAATTAATTAATGACAAAACTCTAAATCTGAAGAAAATCCTTGGAACGAAGAATCCAGCAGATATGTTCACCAAAGTGGTTACCACTGAAAAGTTGAAGCTTTGTATGGCTTCAACTGGCCTTTCAGAAGTTTTAGAAAAAGGCATGGCAGAGACCGAGAGAGAGAGAGAGAGAGAGAGAGAGAGAGAGAGAGAGCGAAAGAGAGTGATAAGGAATGTTGCAATAAATGGATGGCAGAAAAAGACTATGTTATTCAAGTCTCAAAGTGGGAGATTGTTGGGCTAGTAGAGCCTTAAATAACATAGTTCAAGGGCCAATATTGAAACTTTACAATTACTTTATTGACGTGTGAAAAAGTAAATTGGTGAATGTCGGCAGAAGGAAATTTCTACGATTCATTTATTGGTGCATGGTCAAAAGGGATTCATGTACGACAAGTTTATTTCAATAATTGTGGCTTTGTATTTCACATATATGTGAATCAAAATTAAAGTTACGGCTCTTGTTAGTATAAATATGTGCACCAACAAGCAGATAAAAAATATAAGATCATAGAGAATAGATACACATATAAATTAGTAAGGTATGAATTTTTGTGCAGAGCCTTAATTTTTGGGAGCCAAAAATTACGAGTGATATCTTACAGTGAGTGATCAGATTACAATGGCAGATTTTAGCCTTGTATGATTGTAATTTCCTTGGTGTTAATAAAATCCTCTCTCCCTCGTTCGTCCGTGGATGTAGGTCAGATTAGAACGAACCACGTTAAATATCGTATTCAGTTTCGTTTGCAATTTTTCAGTAGATTTATTCCGCGAGTGTTACCGAAATCATTTATCATTTTTCGAAGTGCTTAACTTGTCTTGTTGCATTCCCAACACCTCCTCCTCCTTCCCCCTGTCGGAGCGCTGCTGCAACCACCATCTCCGCCCCACATGTAACCATCTCATCTCTTATTTATTTATTCATTTTTTTTCTGATTTGTTTCTTCTAATTGGAGAGTAGCAGATGTGAACCTTCATATGTTTCATCTTATTTTATTTCTTCTGATTTTCGAGCATAAGATTTAGGAGGACCATTTCATATATAATGTTTCAATCAAAAATTTTGATTTTAACATATATTTTGTGTAATTTTGATTTTGTATGACAATTTGTGTTTGAATTTTTAAATAATTATCATGTAATTTTGATTTTGAATGACAATTTGTATGTTTTTATAATTATTCAGCAACTTCATCAATCATAATATAGAACAACAAAGTAATATTGTTATTTTTCATCATTCAATATAGTCAGTTAGATGTACAATCAAACAACATGGTTTTTTTCTAAGTTAGTGAACTTTCCTAACAAGCACTTTCTCAGATATCACTTTCCCAGACAGCAACTATCAAACGAGTCCTTATTTTGACATGATATATTTTATGCAGAAAAAATATTGCTAAAGAATGTGGAAAAATATATATGGTTGCTATTGTAAATATACAATTGAGTATATTAGATTGATATGTGACGAGACTAAGGTGCTGTTTGTTTTTTCTGAGGCAAAATGTCTGCAGTCTGCGGACCACATCTGTAGAGCTCTACAGTAGAAGAGGTGGACCAAATGTCTGCAGTCTGAAAAAAGAAGACTGTTTGTTTTTTTAACATCTGCGAGCTACTAAAATAAACTGAAATCTAAATAAACTAATTTTTTTAAACTTCAAAGTGATTTTTTAATATTTTTATGACTTTGTTATAAATAATTAACGAATCTGGATCAACTTTTATGTGTTATTGTATAAAAAATAAAAATAAAAATGGTAAGAATTAACGTATATATTTGATAAAAACCAACAACTTTGGTTGCAAAGTTATAACTAAACATTATAATTAGTGATCAAAGAATTTGATACATAAATGGATGGAAATAAACTTCGATTTTTTCAATTAAATCCATTAAAAACGTACCATAAATATTTTCTCGAGAAATTGACGATACTGTATTAAATAATGTTTTACAAAATTTGGCAAAAAAATATAAGAATATATTATGATTTTTTTTTATATTTACATAAACAATTTCAACGACTATTATTGTAATAAATCTTTATTTATAAATTTGTCAAAAATATCATGTTTGTATCGTCGAACGTTTTTTTTAAGTTTTGTATTTTTTTTTCATATTGTTTATCATTAATAAAGTTGGAAAAAATATAAATTAAAAAAAACTTAAAAAAAATAAAGATATATATGTTTTTTTAGGCTAGAAGATGTTAGAAGACTCTGGTCCACATCTGCGCCAAGAAGAGGGCGCGCAGACATTTTTAGGTCTGCAGTCTTCAAAAAAACAAACAGTCTGTGAAGGCTAATGTCTGCGCGGCGCAGACATAAGAGGACACGCAGATCTGCAGACAAAAAACAAACACTACCTAAGTATAGTACTATCTAAGTAATTTACCAATTTAAGGACCAAACCCGCCAAGATATAAAGTTATGGGGCAAATTGTAAATTTACTCAAAACACTGCTATGTATACAGAAAGAGGTCAACAACCCTTCTTATTCAACCCCCTTCTCTCGATTTCCACTTCAATACCAAACAAAACTCTGACAGAGATTTCTTGATCGACGATGACTCATATCCTTTCAAAGGGTTTTGATTGTGATTGTTCGTTTGTTATGTTTTGTTTTTTTAATCGGTTTCCTATTCGATCTGATTCAATCTAACGAGAATTCTAGGTATTTGTTTATGGATTTTAATCTTCAATTGATTTCGTGTCTATAAGCATGTGAATCTTGTATGCTTTCCTTAATGGGGGATCTAACGCGGCAACCAGAGGGAGAAAGATCGTGAAAGAGCCAATGCTCGTAATGGCGGTAAAGGGAAGACCAAAGACGACGGATTGACCCCTGAACAACGCCGTGAAAGGTTTGAATTCTTGCCCTAGTTTTTTTAGCGATTTCGATTTGGTTGTTAATTCTTGTTAAGTATTGCGACGATTTAGTTAATCATTGAGTTTTATAGTTCAATTTAGCTTTTAATACAATAAATTTGGGATCCCTCTTCATGAGTCAACAATTAATTGTCTGGAATCGATCTATCGTTTGTCATGAACAATTAGACTATAACCTAAAAAAATCAACTTTTTCTTTTATGTTCGAATATATAAAAAAAAAATTAATCTGCAATAGTTCAAGACTATCTTTCTGTTTTTTCTTTATAATTCCATTGATCTTTTCATCTCAGATATCTTATCAGTTTGATATGTGTTTCGACTGTTTGAAACCACGATTAAAGCCTCTAATATGCTCCTCCTTAAAGTCTCAATCAGATATTAACTCAACCTGCAACTATCAATTCAATCTATTTTACTTTGTATTTTAGTAATTTTATTTATTAATTTTTCAAAAAATTGTAATTAAACTTGTGAATATACAGGGATGCAAAAGCACTCCAAGAAAAGGCTGCAAAGAAGGCATCACAGGCTGCAGGGAGTGGTGGTGATGCAGGAGGTAAAAACACCAAGAAATAACAGAGAGAGTATCATTTCATTTTTCTTTTCTTTACTGAGTGATTGTATTATCTATATTTAACATTTTATATTACTTGACATTATGGAAAAGTTTATTCTGCAGATTTATTATCATCTGAAATAAATATTCTTCTTTTGTCACATGTATTTTGTCTGCTTTATAATTTGGCCCCTTTCTTGTGTTTTGCTTTCCATGCTTTTGTATGCTTTTGTGTTGCTTCTTTCACATGTTTCTGTTTTTGTCGTGCTAACTTATTTTTTGACATGCTAGATTATAAACTACAAGTTAGTTTTTAATATATGTTTGTGTAAAGCTAGTTTTTATCTATATAAGGAAGCTATTGGTAAACAAAGAATTATTTTCATTCTTATTAACCTACAAAGTGAAGGATAAAGTTGCAAATGTAGTTAGACAAACTCATTTGTGTTAAAATTTAATTGAAGTATCAAAATAAGCAAGTCAAAAAAGTTTGGTTGTTCGGTTTAGTTATCAATAATACCATCTAGGGTAAGTTTTAATAACAAAACATCAAATGTAATTCATAGAATATAAGCCAATGTCTTATAATTATTCACAATAAGTTTTATTATTATGAAAACAATATTTAGTGGTATTGTTGCTAATAAGGCCATGCGGTGCATTGCGGGAAGCAAAAGCGGGAACGGATCCTGCACCTCGAAACACAACACCGGGCAATGTTTTAAAAACCGGTTTGAACCGGCCGATCGAATCGGTTGGACCGGGAACCGAGGAAGAGAGCAGTTCAACTATCACCGGTTTTACACCAATTTCTGAACCGGCCGGTTTTTAGAAAAAACCGGTTGTACCGGTTAAACCGAATAAAAACCATGAAAAATAACCATTTATATAATAAATTTTGGTGATTTTTTTTCAAATCTACTTTGTTTTCTCTAAATAAAAATATATGGTAAATGTTATAAAGTTTTTTTTATGTGTTTGTAATCATCTAAAACTATATTTCGTTTCGGTATTATACTTTATTTTTTTTTCACATATATGGATTAATGTAAAACATTAAAACTTATGGTTATGTGTTATTTTAATATATTTGGATTCATCTCCAACTTAATTTGATGTGTATTTTTAATGTTTGAATTTGTAAACATCAAATTCATGATTTATATATGTATGTATGTGTAAGAAAATAGAAAAAAACAAGAAAAATATAGAAAACCGGTTCACCCGACGGTCGAACCGGTTAAACCGAGAAGCGGTCATCATACCAGTTCAACTAAAAAACCGGTTTTTAAAAACATTGACACCGAGGGTGCGAGAATGGGTGTGTGGGACAGGAGGGCTTCCAGCGTTCTCTCTCCTGCTGTGATTCGTCCATGCTGTTTTCTTTTTTTCTTTCTTTTTTTGGTTGTAGCCGTTAAAAAAGGTAGACATGTAATTTTTTTTTTCACTTTTCTATATATATATATATATATATATATATATATATATATATATATATATATATATATATATATATATATATATAGGATTAGGAGTAGATCAAATGAGAACACCTAAAAGGTTGAGAACGCGAGAACAAATCACAACCTTGTAAATAATTAGATCTATGGCTATTATTAACTGGACCATTTATGAACATTTATAAAACTGATGTGCTAAATATGTAACTTTGAAATGAAAAGAAGGTACAATAGGAAATCCATATAATTTAATTAAATAGAAATTCCTATAATCTCTCTCTCTCTCTCTCTCTCTCTACTTAACTAGAAAACCCTAGTCTAATTATTTTGAAAAAACCGGCCGCACACCCCCACCTTCTTCACCACTGTTTACGTTCATCGTATTCCGCCATCCTCCATCTTCGACCATCTTTGAGCACCATCTTTGAGCACCATCTTCTACCTAGGGTTGTATCAATAAAATCGTATCCTCCTGCTCATCATCTCACGCCGCAACACTCCCTGGTATACCATCGCTGCCACCTCTATCTCGGTAATCCCCCTCCCCCTATATATTTGGTTTAGGGAGTTCTTGCTCTCTATACCTTGTATATAACATTTGTATTTGTTTAAAGTTTCTATTACGAATGTATAATCTGAATGATTATCATGCTTATTTTTCATGGATGTATCTTATGGCATATATTTCATTCTTGATAAGCAACTATTCTTTATGCTAATGGTTGAACAGTAGTTTAGTTTAGCTCTCAAATTTGACATCAACTTAGACACTGAGTAGCTCTAAATGCTTTTGCCAGCCGTGGTCGTCTCCTATCTGGTACATATACATATATAGTATTCTCTCATATGTTTTTGTTCTTACATCCATTATACATCAATTTCAGTTTACTTGGATATAACTGATTAATTTAAATCTATTTTTGGGAGTTTTTTTTTGCCCATTTGGTGTTTGATAAAATGCCACAATGAACTCATTTTAGGATTGGAATGATGGTCTCTTGTTTTCTTTTCCTCTCAGGAAATTTGAAGGGTAGTTTTGTGGCAAGTCCTATATAAGTATATATATATATATATATATATATATATATATATATATATATATATATATATATATATATTTTTATCACATCTGAAGTAGTTTGTTGTTTCACTTGTTGAATGTTACAGGTGCACTATGTGTCTTTAGGTGAAACTTCTAAAGCAAGATTAAAGTATATTCATTCAAGATATGAACAACAATCACAATGGCCGCCGCCGCTGCCGGTGGTGATAATGAATGGGAGGTCCCGACCAGGAGGCTTGCTAGTCCAGAAGCGAGATCCGAATGAAGAACAGACCCGTATAACTCCACCTACCTTAAAGTTCAGTTTTTTTTAATAGTTTCCTGCAATCAGATTATGAACACCATTTGCTGCTATCCAACCAGATTAGGAACACCAGGTTTGTTTATTGGGTCAAAAGACAAGACATATGAATTTGTTCATTGATCTATTCATCAATGAATAAGTAAAATTGGCTTAAGACGTTAAGCTCTTTTTTTAATTAACACCTTATTCATTTATGAACACTGAATATCATAGTCTGGCTTATTATATTACATTATTTTTTTCACTCATGTCTTATTCATTTATAAATATTGGGTTTTTATATTGATACAGATACAATAGCTTGATCAGATAAAAATATACACATAGAAAGAATGCTATGGAAAAGGGAAGTCGGGTGACACAAAAGATTAAGGCGGTCTGAGAAAAATCATCGCCGGACTACCGCGCCTCTGTGAGCCATCGGAGATCCACAACGAATCAATCTCTTTAACCGAGGAAGCCAAAGCCGATACCATATTAGAAATTTTTTGTCTCTTAACAGTGTTTTCTATTCATTTATGACTAAATGTGTATTCATTAGTGATTAAATGTGTATTTAAATGTATTCATAAGATTAAATGTATATTCATTAATGATTGAAGCAATTCATATTTAGATGTTTTCATTTATGGTGATGTTTCTTTAATTGTGATTTATTCATTTATGAATATAAATTAATTCATCTATTCATTCAAGATTATTACCGGCTTCATATATGACTACAAATATATATTTATTCATGCATGATTACTAATATTCGGATAAAATGATTAATGCGTCAGTATTTTTGATGTGGTTGGTAAAAAAAACTTAAAGCAAAAAAAATAAAATAGCGTTTTTATTTTAAATTATGCTAAAAACGTTTTTTAAAATCATTTTATTGATTTTGTTAGTTAAAAATAGATTATATAAGTTCTTAATATTTGGGTAAAAAATCTATTAATCATATTAAATCCCATGACTTTAAAAATTAATTAACTACTCATAAATTATCCATAATTAATTATATTGTAAAATTCCTTTTATGCCCTTATATGATGATTGGTTCACAACTGTTCTCGCGTTCTCAACCTTTTAGGTGTTCTCATTTGATTCTTTCCCTATATATATATATATATATATATATATATATATATATATATATATATATATATTACCCTTTAACACATCTATAAAAACCTACATAAACCTTCAAACCGACACCTTCTTCTATCATTTTCTTTCTATTTTCTTCAAAAAATTGAATACCAACAATTAAACTCCAAGCTCCGATAGAAGAAAAAAAAACCAATGTTTTGAGTTCAAATGACCCAACTCGAAACATTTTCGCTAACGATACATCTCAAGGGGTTTATCGTCCCTGATTAACTAAATGCTCCCATTCAATCGCCTCTACAATTCCAATATCAAAATTTTAGACAATTCTACCCGGTGCAAGTTCCAAATGTTCCTCCAAATATGTTTTCAAACTTTGTTGTTTTTCCCGATCAACGTTCGCCAAATCAACCCCAAACCCAAATCCCACTCCACCAATCTCAAACCCAAACCCAAACACAACCCTCTCACTCTCAACCACAATACCAAAGCATCGATGAGTCGGATGACGAGATTGTACGGGAAAATCAACCTACACCACCCCCAATACTGCAAAGGAAAATAACAGGTGTAAGAGGGAAGGCAGAGGTCGATATCATGGACAGGGGTGGAGCCAGTAGGGGGCTAGTGGGTGTTGTGCCCCGCCTAACTCATTTGGTATTAGTGTATTGCCAGTCAAAGCTCACCCGCAACTATATGCTCCATCTCCTTCGGTGTGCATTTAATTGTAATTAGTGTTATTGGATATTAATGTTTTGTTATACATTATTCATTATTTATTATTTAACTTTTTCAGAAAACATCAAACTTATAACGGTACAAGTAACATTCCAGTATGTATTATTACTTTCCTTATTACAATCTTTTTTTATGATATAAGACTATAAACTCACGTACATGATATAAATTACCATATTGGCATATATCTCATTCAAATGGTTTATATATATATATATATATATATATATATATATATATATATATATATATATATATATATACAATACGATGTACGTCTAAGCACCCGCTTATCTAAAATTCTAAATCCGCCAAGAAGAGCTAGTTTTGACGAAAGCTGGATTGGCATTTCAGAGGATTTAGTGACGGGAAATGCACAGTCAACAGATCATTTTTGGCTTCGCATTCTTGAGAGATTCCGCGTGGAGTTGGGAAAAGATGACGACTAGCGTACTAAACATCAACTAAATTCAAAGTTTCGAGAAATAGTTAAGGTCGTTTAAAAAATGAACGGGTTGTACAACAACCTAAAAACCCGACGGAGAAGTGGGCAAAGAGATGAAGAAATTCTTCAAGAAACTTTGTTTTTTTTTCTAGAGGAAACGAGAAAGTCATTCAAGTCGCACGATTATTGGAAATTGTTGGTTCAAATTCCAAGTAGAAAAAAATACAAGCAAGAGTTTATACTAGGAGGAGGACAATCAAAAAGAACAAAAACGGGCTCTAGTGGTTATACAACTTTCTCCGATGCTCGAGTCGGTCTAGATTTAAATGAGGATGACGAACTCGAGCTAGAAGAAATTGTCCGACCGATGGGTAGGAACAAAACAAAAAGGAAGGGAAAGGGGACTTCTTTGGGTGCATCGGATTTCAGTATGGAGTATGGACATGGACGAAATGCGGAAAATGACGGAGACATTTGATCGATATAATCTTAATTTCGCTGAACGTTTGACGTTTGATAAAGAAAAAAAAGCCGAAAAAAGGAGCGCACAGAGAGGACAGAAATGGATGATATGTGATTCTTGATGGAAAAAATTGATCATCTTTCAGGACAGGCTCTCGAGCTAGTTTTGAAGAAGAGGGAGAAGATTATGAAAAAAATATTTTCCGTAGATCGTTTCGTTTGTTTTTTAAATGTAGGTTGTTGTTGGTTTGTTTTTTTTATTTTTTTGGTTGTTTTTCTAATTATTTTAATCTTAGTTTTTTTCAATGTAATTTTTATTTTAATTAATGAAGCGGTGTTTTAATTTTAATTAACTTTTATGTTTATTACTAATTTAAAAAAATTATAAATCTTAAAAATCAATTACTTTTATTTAAAAAAATAAAGTGAAAGATTGTTCCGTTACACACCCTGGGTTTTGGTGAGGGAAAGGCTGACCTGACAGACAAAAAGTGAAAGATTGTTCGTGTACACACCCTTGGGTCTAAGAGTATCCACAATGCATAGTTCAATGAAAGAGTTGAATGTGGTGGCATGCCTAATTGACATCCAATGGATTAAACTCTACCATTATGAGATGCCATGTTGGTATTCAATGGATATAGAGTTCAAAGGCCATTGAACTCTTCAATGGAAAAAATAAAACCTTTTAACTATTAAATATATATTTTATTGAACTCTATTGAGTTTAATGCATTGTAAGAAAATTAATATAGAGTTGTATAGTAAATAAAATAATGATGTGTCAATCCATTAAACTCTAATAAGTTTAATGAATTGTGGATATCCTAACAAGGTTAGAATGAATGGTGTCATTTTTGTCACACCTTTTTGTCTGCCATATTAACAACGTCATGTCATACTTGTCACACCTATTCAAAAGTTTGCAAATAACAATGTTAAAATAAAAAATTATAGACGTATTTGATTCGATATATACATGATGAAGTTATCATTATATAAAAAAGTTATCATTATATAAAGACATATGATAATTGTTTTCAAATAAACAAAAATCATCAACTTTTATCAACCTTTTAAATCTACTGGCTTTAAATCTATTGGCTCAAAATCAGATCGGAAGGGTAAGATCCGAATAGGAGAATAACCTCCATAAGACTTTCGGGCTTTACTGATACAACCACCTTCTTTAAAACTGTAAAATACAAGTGTCTTGAACTCATTCATAACCCACGTGTCTGCATCATATATCGCCACTAGTGATAATTTTGCAATATCTTTTTTCATGTCCAAAACGTGAAGTTTCTCCCATGATTGAACTGTAAGAACCCAAATCTCCCAAGAATGAAGACTTGGTGTCATACAAGCGAACCCCAACTTGCCTTGATACTTTACGAGTTTCCTCAGTCGAGGATTTTCTGAAAAAGGATAGTAGAGGGTTTGAATAGGTGATGAAAAGGTTGTCCATTCTTCAGAATATGCATCAAATTTCAATACTTCTTTGTTCGACAATAACATGTAGATTGAGCCCCTTGTGGTGATCCATTGATAGTTAGATATGATGTAGACAGTATAAGGCAATATTACATGATCTTTTACTCTCCATGTCCATTCCCTTGAGTCGAAAATTTCACAATGATATGATGTGCATCGCCCATTTCTTGAACAAAATACAAACAAGAATCACAATTAGAGTAATTAGTTAATAACTCAGTAAAAAGAAGTACCCACAATTCCACAAATAAAACTATAAAATCTATGCAACTAACACCGAACATACCCATAATCAGTATCGCTTTTATGTTCAGATAATCTAACGATTTTGTAATGTAATGGCTTCGAACCCACCACAACCATGTAAACATTATCGGTTATATAACTGTTTTTTGGATATGGCAATGGCAAAACCTGCTTAGATGAAGGTTTACAAACATGGTAAACAATGGAGTCTTGAAGCTGTGGATGAGGACTCTCGAACACCATGATTCCTTGCTCTGAAGATGCTAGAATTCTAGCATCGTGTGGTAGAAAACCAAGATCAAGATTGTTTGATTCGGGTCCTGGTGCAAACTCGTAGCCATTTCCACCCGTTTGTATTAGAAAACCGGATACGATTTTGTTTCGTTTCTTGTAAAAGTTGAGAAAACCTGGGTCGTATGTGAGTTTTTCGAATTGTTTGTTGATACAACGCGTTATATCAAGAGTCTTTAGGGATGTTCTTGAAAGAATTTCCATGTTCACGTCGCAAGAAAATTTGGGATCCATTGGACTGCATGGGCCAATTCTTTTACAACAATTATAATTATACTTTAATGACAATAATTAACTAATAGGTAATAAAAATTTTAACAACTAAAATAATAAAATACTATACTTCTTTATCAAACAAAATCATCCTAATTTCTAATTGATTTTTCGTAAAATTTATGCTGGTTATAACATTGTGTAATTCAACCTTGTTTTGTTTTGTTCCAGGCTTTAAAGACTAATAGATAAAAAAAAACAAACAAAACAAAACTTACAACTCCGACGATGAGTACTTTGGACTTTGGAGTGGAGAGACAAAGAACAAATAGAGGTCAGCACAAGTCCGGCGGCGCGTAGAGGAAGCACCAGAGAATGACAGTCGGAGTAGTAAACGGCGCCGAACGATAGAGAGGGAAGACCGCAGGATTTCAAAGATTGAGTTAGAAAATTGTAAAATAAAACAGTTTTTTGGTTTTTGGTATCCTAATATATTTAATTTTGATTTTTTCCTTAATTTTCTGTTTTTTTTAATAACTTATCTAGTTTCCTAATTTATTAATTACCTTTTGATTTTCTTGTTTTGTGTATAATGAATGAACGTGGGGGAAGTGAATTCAAAATCATGAAAACCATTACGAGAACATAAGGTATGGGCATCGGATATTAAGGAGGAGCTGATAAAGTGATAAGCTTTTGGGATTTAATTTTAAAATCACCTATCAAATTCAATCTTATCATCGTAATCTTTTGAATTCAAAATACTGAATAATGTTATATTTTCTCAAGATCCTTCGATGGATAAATCAGGGGCCGAACCAGAAATTTTCCGCAGGGGTAGCACACATTTTTTTTACAGTAATATATAATAAAATAGCAAGAATTAAATATTACGATTTCATTCTATATGAGTTTAGGCGTAGCTAAAGTTGACACGACACCACGAAAATACAATAAACAAAACAATATTGAAATGAAATGGAAATTTGAATTCATGTTTGTGTTGTCTTGTATAAAAAAACCAATGTCATATTTTGTCGTGTTCAAATTTTGAGACGAAAATTAACACGATACGACACAGAAATAAAACTCGATAAACACAACATATAATGATTTATACAGGATGTATACACAATTAAATATTACCTATAAAATATTTTAAACTTAAATAAAACGATTTATTTCACTTGATACAAACCATGACACTTATTCGAATTTCCTTATAATTCCAATGCCAAACACACTAGAAACTTCAATCGATATGTATTTATATTTTTTATAATTCTAATAAGTGGGGTTTGTAACTTATAATATGTAATCACTCCTTCATATAAACAAATTCTAATAAGTGGGGGTTTGTAACTTATTGTATATAATCACACCTTCAAATAAACAAATAGGGCTATGCTTACTCAATGTTGCATTTAACTGGACCCACATATTTTCCACATATTTCATAAAAACATTTGATGGACGTCAATGGGCTTTTAGCCTCTATGGACTTTAAAATGAAAACATTTGATGGACCTCAATGGCCAATGGGGTTTTAGCCTCTTTGGACTTTAAAATGAAAACATTTGATGGAGGTCAATGGGCTTTTAGCCTCTTTGGACGTAAAAATCATGCTAAATAGAAGCACCACAAGTTCCGTAAATAGAAGCACCATAAGTTCGGTAAGCAATAGAACCTTAACTAAACTTTTAGAAAAAAGTTGTAAAGGATCCATGATTTTTGAGGGGTAGCACGTGCTACCCCTGCCAACCATATAGTTCCGCCCCTGGGATAAATAATTATGTGTTATTGATTCAACAATGTTTGTGAAATCCTTACAAAATCTTTTTGAGAAATTAAATATCCTCATATTTTTTCTTCCTACTCATCCTTCTACGATATCAAATGTTAAGATGTGTTCCATTTAATGACACATTTAATGAAATTAATAATAATTTAATCTATTTGTCACCATTAGGAGCATAGTAGGAAGAAAAATATTTAGAAAGAGCTAAAATTTCCAGGTATGTTAAATTAAAAAAAAATTAAGAATAAATTTCATAAATTAAGCTTTTAAATAAAGAAAAAAAGTTATAATTATGAAAACAAATATTACGTCACTAGGTGTAAGACCCATGTATTACATGAGTTCATTTTAAAGAAAAAAAAAATATTAAATTTTAAACATTTGAGAAGTTTGAATTTATAAGAAAAAAATAGAAAAATATTGAATTATTAAAATTAAATTGTTTGTTTTTCTTTTAAATTAAACAAAAAATTTAGATAAATAAATAAAGAAAACTAATAAACTTTAATTTAGAACTTTTAAAATTAGAAGGAAGTCAATTAATGAAATTGATATGCATTTATTATTACATTTATTGCAATTATTATATTTAAATATTATGTAAAAATTAATAAAATGAAAAAAACCACAAAATGCCATGTGGAAAAAAATTAATTAAAAATAACCACAAAATGAAATGCGGCCAAATCAATAAGAATGTGACATGTGACAAAAAAGTTCTTTATTTATTAGGGATGATTAAAACAAAATAAAACTAAATTAGGAAATACACAAAATGTGGAGATGCTTCAAATTGGAGATCCAAACAATGAACGTCCATGTATCCAACGTATGGATCAAAATCATACTTCACCTCGACTTCTCAGGGCAACCAACTTCTTATTGAATAATGAATAAGTTTTGGAAAGCTTTAATGTGTTAAGTAAGTACTAGATATTTAAGCAAGATCTCTTTCATCCCCTTTCCCTATTTCACCAAAACGAGATGAGAGAGAAGGGTGTGACATATGATGCTATATCAAAAAAAAAAAAATTACTTTTTAATTTATAAAAATCTCATGAAGTATACTTATATTAACAATTAACAACAAGTAGTTATCAAAAGGACCGCATAAAAGAATTATAATACAATGATCCGGACCAGCCATTACTCTCTCTCTCTCTTCTATAATTTGTTTCTTCTTTAATGAGTTTATCTGAAAGACATATAACAACAAAATGTAAGCAACAAAGAGTTTAGTGAGTAACATCGACAACATTGCACGTAATAATTACATAAATCAATTATATTCGTTTATTCAACAACCTAATAAAACCCCATAGCGCCTTTCAAACTACTCAGTAAATACTCATAGTAAGTATTACTACACAAGTTTCTTAAAATTCACAGTTAATTACACCGAATTAACTAATATTATATAAGTCACACCTCCCACTGTTTTTCAAAGTAACTCCACAATTTATCAACAATGTATTTCTCTATGAAGGCACGCTACAACAATTTTATGACATTTCCCAGGTATTACAGCCATGCAGGCTACTACTAATATACAAATTCCTAATGGTGATATTAAATATTTATCAATACCAATGGCATTTTACACGAAATGGATAAGGGTTGGCTAAATGGACACCCCATTTTACCATTTAGACATCCTATATAATTTTGAAGGTTTTTTCATTAGATATTGCCTCGAGACATCGTTATAAGGCACATTAATACACCAACTAATGTCACAAATAGATATTATGTAGTACACCATATGTCACTTTACACGTAAGAGATATTTAACCTCTATTGCACCTTATACATAAATACTACCATAAGACATCTATTATGGTATATGGAGACCATCCAAAGTTTATATATATATATATATATATATATATATATATATATATATATATATATATATATATATATATATATATATATATATATATATATATATATATATATATATATATATATAAGCTTAGGTTATTCTATTCAAACTAATTATTGTACATCTATCGTATGCTATGAGAATTACTAAGAGAATAAGTTGTTTAGCAATGCGAATACGTTCAACCTTACAAGAATATCGTCAATTTCATGCATTCTTGTTAATTATTATTTTTTTTGTTCTCATACATCGTTTTTCACTCATTTTCATTCTAACAGAATACGACCCAATAAAACATTATGACAGAAATGAGAATAATAATAATAAGTGAATAATAACCTTATAGACGATTTAATTAGTGAGAATGTGTGTTAATGACAATAGTTATGTAAGATTGAACATATTTATAGTATTTATATTATCAAACAACATATTTTCTTTATCATTCTTATAACATACGATAGATGTACAATAATTAGTTAGAATACTTGAACCTAGCTCTCTCTCTCTATCTCTCTCTCTCTATATATATATATATATATATATATATATATATATATATATATATATATATAAAAAGGTGCAATAGAGGTTAAATATCTTTTAGGTATAAGGTGACATATGGTGTACTAGATAAATACTACCATAAGACATCCGTTATATGGTATATGGAACATCTTTGGATTTAGACCATCCAAAGTTTATATATATATATATATATATATATATATATATATATATATATATATATATATATATATATATATATATATATATATATAAAACTTTGGATGGTCTAAATCCAAAGATGTTCCATATACCATATAACAAATGTCTTATGGTAGTATTGGTTAGGTTATTCTGTTTTACGTAACTATTGTATGGACGAATGAACCAATGAGAATGCAGAAAAAAAAATTGGACCAATTATTTAATTAGAAATTTCACAATTAAATTGTAATTAATTAATAAATCAGATTCTAAAAATAATGCTATAAAGGTATTTCAGTCTTTTGTGAGAGAATTTGTAACATTCCAAAAACTAGGGTAAAATTTTCATTATTAATATAGTAAAAAACACTAAGTTATCCTTTATTAAAACATTTAGAAGTATTTCAAAATAAAAACAATTATCAGAGTACCTGAAACCATGGGTTTATGTGTTGTGATCAAGTCGGACCCTTCCCTTTCGAACCGAAAGTACCTGAAACCATGGGTTTATGCTATGTGCCAAACATAGTCTTGCCATTATGCCACGGGCCGTATCATGGTCTTTCCTTGCCAGGCCGGGGGCCAAAACCCTGGGTCTTATAGACAAGTGTCAGGAGCCGCCTCATGGTCTTCCATGCAAGCATCACAAAGACAACTAGCATACAATCTACAATTACTTATCTAATTAACTACCAGAGTTCAGACTCTGGTCTTGCATACAGATTGCTAGGAGCCACCTCCTGGTCTTTCATACAAAATGCCAAAGGCCACCCCCTGGTCTTCCTATATTACTCAAACAAAATGGGCTGACATTGGTGCCTTCGACCAATAGTACAGTGAGGAGACTCACCTCGACAACTGAACCCACGAATAATTCTCTGACTGTGGAACCGCTAAAATCCCAACGTTATCAAACAAATAACACCCAATTAGCAATTGAGTTCCAATCCAAACCCAACAATCCATATATGGGGTAAAAAGACCATTTTACCCCTCACCTAGTTTGGTCAAAGACTATGGCCTAAACTCCCAATCATAAAGGCCTACAAACCAATAACCATCCAAAGCCCACTTATGGCCCAATTTTCCAAATTGGGCCCAAACCCTTACATGGGCCTTACCCTAAAGCCAAACCAAGAAAAAGGATGAGAGAGGAGAGAGGAGGAGAAGCTCTTAGAAATTCGACTTGTAGCACCTGGTTCCTGTTTGAAGAAGAGAAGGAAGCTTGGAAGATCAAGAGAAGACTAGTAGATCCAGAGGTTTTGATTTATTTCCATCCCATTCAAGGTAAAAAGCTTCAACCTTGACTTCTCATTTTATAGATCTCTTCTAGGGCTTAGATCTTATCATTTTGGGGTATTTCTAAGGCCATATTCAGATTGAGTGTGTATCATGGAGTTACACTTCAGATCTTGAACCATTGAGGGTTCCTATGGCATAAAGGTGCCAACTTTATGGCCATAGGAAGCCCATGCATCTTATAAACCCCCTTTTCATGGATTTTGGAGCAAAAAAACCCCATGCATGGACATCAAGTTCTTAGCTTTACGTATGAAATGGACCCTAGGAGGTCAGATCTATGGTTTTGATGCATTAAGACCCATTATAATCAACATTATAGTTTTGGACTAGGAGGGACTCGACGAGTCGCTTGGGTGACTCGGCGAGTCGGGACACATTTTTCCCCCAAACGTCTTCTGGAATTGGTTTTGGTTGAGTGGAAGGAACACTCATCCTGATAGGAGTTTGTTTTGGACCTGGAAATCATAGGACTTGGCGAGTGGATGAACAGACTCGGTGAGTTCAAGGCAATGTCCCAACCTCATGAAGGCGGACTCGACGAGTTCAAGGAGAACTCAACGAGTCATATACTAGACTCATTCATTCGGATGAAGATGAACTCGACGAGTTCAAGGACGAACTCGACGAGTCGGTTGAAGATGGTCCCGATGTTATGGTCGAAGGAGAACTCGTTGAGTAGAGTCGGGGTCTTAACATTTTGTAGAAGTGGGGACTCGACGAGTTGGTGGACCAATTCGGCGAGTCGAGTCAACTGGACGTTGACCTTGACCAAAGTTGACTTTTACAGGTTTTGAACATGACTTTGACTTGGATTTGGGTTGACCCTTGTAAAGGGGTTATGAGCATGTACTAGTAATCGAGAAAGGTTGTTGTGTAGGGATTGAGGAGTAGAGACAAGTTGATTCCCGTGCCGAGGACTGTACAGATACTACACGACATCGAGGTGAGTTACCTTCCAGTAGTAGTGGGTCTACGACCACAATGCCGGCCCACTAGTAGGAGTTGGTTGATAGATGATTGTTTTTGTGATAATTATCTAGGTTTGCTACTACTGATATGTGTTATGTGTTAACATGATATGATAATTATATGCTATGTTATTATGTGGTAGTGGTAGGGGGTGAGATAGTCCCCAGTTTACCGGTTGAAAGATACCGAAGGGAGGTTAGTTCCCGGCTACTGGTTGAAAGATACCGAAGGGGAGGTTAGTTCTGTTGGGTTTTGAGCATTCTAACACTTCCTAAGTGTACATGCAACCCTATTAAACCTTGGATCTATGTTTGTCTAAGATACATGCAAAATATTATTTTCCAAGGTTTATAACCTATCTAGCATGGCATGGGGTACTTTTAACCATAAAAGAACTAGATGAATTACATATCTTTTGTTGATTGTTGATTCCTTGGAGTTTGAGAGCCAAGCACCAATAATGTGAATGCCTCAAATGGAAATCACAAATCACCACAAACTTGGAAAATGTATGAGAGAGTATACTAACTCTTGATTTTGGCCACCACACTTACATACACCTTAGTGTCTTTTTCATGCAACATAAGCTTGTTTATATAGTGTACATGGTTAGGGTGAAACCCTAATAACCCATGTCTTTTCCTCTTCCAAGGATCCATGGGTAAAAGCTCCATGGATCATCCATGGACTTCCATATAAGCTTAGCCCATTCCCAAATGAGTGTTAGCCCACACTATATAAATATAATAGCCCATGATTTAATTAGTCTTCCTTTTAATCACTAAATTAATTCATAATTAATTCAAGATTAAAACTAATTAAGTAACATGACTTTATATTAATATATTATAACTTATAATATATTAATAAATCGTAAGTATACAATTCTCATAAAATTATCCATAACTAGTTCGGGTGAAGTGCAACCCAAATGGACCATGCCGGGTCGGGTCAAGTATATACCAAATAAGTTATGGACTTAGACACCTTATCCAACAGACTCCCACTTGGATAAGTCTAATAACTGTATTTGCCTATATTACTTCAGGAACCAACCGGCAATCGTAGCTCTCGAAAACTCTTGTGAACTATGAAGCGCCATTTTAGATAAGTGATCATATAATCCTCTGCTCTCATGATATCAGTCGGACAAATACATGGAACAATGTCTTACTTATTGTCTAGCAGTTGTTTCTCGATTTCCGATTTGTTTGACAAAGAACTTAACTGAACACATCAATTTAGTTCTGACTGGGCCCGGTACATGGGTCAACACAAAATCATCGAGGGGCCCAGATATCGCTTCTATTTCTAGAAGGAACAGATAAACTTCGACTCATATGCTTGTTCTACTACTTATTGAATTGCACACAAAGGCACGTTTTATAACATCAAGTTACTGATGCGTTTACGTGCAATCAATGCACAACCAACTCATAGGTAACAACTCATATCTCTAGGTTTGAAGACTAATATGATATTACCGTCTCACAATCACTCGAGATAAATTCCATGAAGTGATACAAGTGAGTGTGGGTTTATTCCAATACTCATAACTTATGAGTACTCATGAATGTTGTAGCAACCATTGCTATGGCTAAACACCTTTAGTCATCTACAATCCCAATTCATGACAGTCTTGATTCATACCTACTTCCGACATATGACCGACTGTGGAGAGTTTGAATAAATTAATTATTCTGGAAGTCAAAACATGCAAAAACTGAAACAATAGTAAATAATTGACAATGATAGTAACACTTTACTCATAAATAAATCACACATTTTATTCATCATCAAACGTCGATTACATTTTACAAGTTTCAGAAAAATTATCTAATCTGTAAAACTAATATCATCCCTCAGCCCGATGCGCCTCGCATGCTGCAAATGCTTAACCCTCGTCAGTCCCTTCGTAAGGGGATCCGCAGGGTTCTCATCTGACGATACCCTCTTTGCCACGAGGAGTCCCTCTTCTATCTTGTGTCTTATGAAGTGATATTTTCTGTCAATGTGTCGGGATCTGCCATGATCTCTTGGTTCCTTGGCTAAGGCAACCGCACTATTGTTGTCACAGAAAATCTCCATAGGCTCCTTAATAGCTGGTACAACTCCAAGGTCTCCGATGAAGTTCCTCAGCCATATCGCCTCCTTTGCCGCTTCACTCGCTGCTATGTACTCTGATTCACAAGTCGAATCAGCTACAATCTCCTGTTTGGAACTCTTCCAAGTGATTGCCCCTCCATTTAAGGTAAAGACCCAGCCCGACTGAGAGCGGAAGTTATCCCTATCAGTCTGAAAGCTAGCATCACTATACCCTACTACTCTCAAGTCATCACTCCCACCAAGGGTAAGGATCCAATCCTTAGTCCTCCGCAGGTACTTGAGAATATTCTTTACCGCAGTCCAATGAGCCTTGCCAGGGTTCCCCTGATATCTGCTGACCATGCTCAAAGCGAAGGCCACATCAGGACGGGTACAAGTCATAGCATACATGATCGAGCCAACAGCAGAAGCATAAGGTAATCGACTCATCTCAGCTATCTCATCTTCTGTACTCGGGCTCTGAGCCTTACTCAGTTTGGCATTGCTTTGGATCGGTAATTCTCCTTTCTTGGAATTCTACATGTTGAACCTTTTCAACACCTTATCCAAGTAGATACTCTGACTAAGTCCAATTAGTCTTTTACTCCTTTCTCTTAATATCCTTATCCCTAGGATATAGGTAGCTTCTCCAAGGTCCTTCATAGCAAAACACTTCCCAAGCCAGGACTTAACCTCCTGCAAGGTTGGGATGTCATTTCCTATGAGTAGTATGTCATCCACATACAGTACCAAAAAACTAACTATACTCCCACTAGCTCTGACATACACGCAGGACTCATCTTCACTTCTTGAGAAACCAAACTCTTTGACCTTCTCATCGAAACAAAGATTCCAACTTCGAGATGCTTGTTTTAATCCATAAATGGATTTCTCAAGCTTGCACACTCTATTAGGGTATTCTGCACTTACAAAACCCTCTGGCTGATTCATGTACACATCCTCAGCCAACTTTCCATTAAGAAAAGCGGTTTTGACATCCATTTGCCATATTTCATAATCATGAAATGCAGCAATGGCCAGCATGACCCTAATAGACTTAATCTTTGCTACCGGTGAGAAGGTTTCATCATAATCAATACCCTGAGTCTGAGTAAAACCCTTCGCAACCAGTCGAGCCTTATAAGTGTGCACCTTCCCATCCATGTCGGTCTTCTTCTTGAAGATCCATTTGCACCCGACTGTCTTACGGCCTGGTACATTGTCAACCAAGTTCCAAACTTGATTGTCATACATGGACTGTATCTCGCTGTCCATAGCCTCCTTCCACTTAGCAGACTCTGGGCCTGCCATGGCTTCCTTAACACTGTTAGGTTCATCCAGATTTACCAGTGTACTATCACTGATAAATGTATCACCTTCCGTAGTAATATGAAATCCATAATAAAACTCAGGTGTGTTACTAACCCTTGTGGAACGCCTCGGAAGTATAGACTCGTCAGCTGGATCAACAGGAATTTCCTCCTCAAGTTGATTGCTAGTGTCTGAGGTTCCTTCACCAATCGAGTCTTGAATTTCTTCAAGGTCAATTTTCCTCCCACTGTCTCCTTGGTTTATAAATTCTCTCTCTAGAAAGACCCCTCTCCTAGCCACAAAGACCACATTCTCACTGGGTCTGTAGAAGAGGTAACCAAAGTATTTTTGTGGGTAGCCGATGAAAATACACCTTTCACTTCGAGGTTCGAGCTTGTCATGAGTCTCGCGCCTCACGAAAGCCTCGCAACCCCAAATCTTGATATGGTCCAAATTGGGAACTTTCCCAGTCCACATTTCATGAGGTGTTTTGACAACCTTCTTTGTAGGGACTAGATTAAGGATGTGGGCGGCAGTCTCTAAGGCATACCCCCAAAAAGAGATTGGTAGCGAAGCTCGACTCATCATAGAGCGAACCATGTCCAACAAAGTTCGATTGCGCCTCTCAGCTACACCATTCAGATGTGGTGTCCTGGGAGGTGTCAATTGTGAGACAATCCCACACTCCTTAAGATAGTCGAGGAACTCAGTACTAAGATACTCACCACCTCGATCGGATCGAAGCATCTTAATGTTCCTGCCCAATTGATTTTCTACTTCCTGTTTAAACTCTTTAAACCTTTCAAAAGTTTCTGACTTATGTTTGATTAAGTAGACATAACCATATCTACTAAAATCATCAATAAAAGTCACATAATAGCGATTAGCATCCCTTGTGGCGGTTTTGAATGGTCCACATACATCAGTATGTATAAGGTCCAACAAACCCTCACCCCTTGCACAAGTACCCGTGAAGGGTGATTTTGTCATTTTTCCAAGTAGACAAGACTCACAACTATCATCCGACTTGAGGTCGAACGACTCCAAGACTCCATCCTTTTGGAGCTGGCCTATGCGTTTCTTGCTTACATGTCCAAGACGACAATGCCACAAAGATGCTTTATCCAAGCTAGTAGAAGAATCAATACATAATACATTATTTCCTAAATTATCTACAACCGATACAGCTTCATACACACCATCACAAGGTAATGCTTTAAAATAAAGAACATTATTAAAGAAAGCATTAATACTACCAACTTCATTATCAAAAGAAAAGGTAAAACCTTGTTTGTACAAAGCATGAAAGGAAATAATATTCATCGCCATTTCAGACGAGTACACACATTTATTCAAATCTAACTTTAACCCACTATCTAGCAACAAAGTATAAACTCCAATCTTGGTAACAGGTGCAACCTTCTTGTTCCCCATGATTAAGTTTATCTTTCCGTGTTCCACATCCTCACTTCTTCTTAGGCCCTGCAAGTCACAACAGATGTGGATACCACAACCTGTATCAAGAACCCAAGAATTAGAATATGGTGAGTTATTAGACAATATAGTGTAAATACCTGCATGGGATGGTTTCACTTTCCCATCCTTGACATCCTGCAAGTACTTTGGGCAGTTTCGCTTCCAGTGCCCCTTATTTTGACAGTAGAAGCATTCAGCATCTTTAGGGATGGCAGAAGGAGTGATAGAACCACCTTTGGTTCCAGATGAGGAGCCTTCAAGGGACTTTCCCTTGGTACCCTTCGAAGGGTGCTTCCTCTTCTTCCCTTTGCCTTGCCCGATAGCCAAAACAGGGGTAGTAGTAGGAGTAGGAGTAGCAACCGACTTACTCTTAAGACCACTTTCGGCAGTCTTCAGAAGTCCTTGAAGCTTACTGAGTGTGACTTCCTCCTTGTTCATGTGGTATGTCATACGAAATTGATCATAACACGATGGCAAGGAGTGCAAAATGATATCAATTGCCAACTCCTCAAGGAAGTTCACATTCAGTTTCATTAGACGGTCCACATACCTTTGCATTTTCTGCATGTGGCTCGTGATTGGTTCGCTATCCTTCATACGGGTAGTGATCATGGAGGAGATTATTTCATACCGCTCTTGACGAGCACTCTGATGGTACCTTTCCATCAGATCCTGATGCATCTCAAAAGGTAATAGTCCTCATAGGACTTTTGGAGTTCAGCTGTCATGGTGGCCATCATGATGCATGCCACCTTGGTGGCATCTCTTTCATGTGCCTGATACTCAACGACCTCCTCAGGAGTAGCAGTGGACTCATCAAGCTCCTTTAGCTCCTTATCGAGGACATATTCCTTGTCCTCGTAACGAGTAACCATCCTGATGTTCCGAATCCAATCCATGAAGTTGGAACCATCAAAGATGACCCTCCCACAAAGGTTCATGAGGGAAAAGGAGCCAGTAGGGTTAGAGCCCGAAGCATTGTTGTTGGAAGACATCTGAAAAGAAGAAAATAAGTTTAGATTAGATATATCGAATCCTTAATAATACACCCAAATGTAATATTAAGGCTAGGATCCAACACAATATATTATAACTTAGAAGAGGGATGTCGTAATTTAAGCTATAATATATTTGAAGGTAGGTGAATGACGATTCACCAATTTCCACCATGAAAACGAAATGAATTATTAGGTTTAATTGGTTTTGAAATTCCTAGATTCCTTTGAGATTCATTGAACTTTTCAATGGCATGTTTCAATCTCGATTGTGCCCTTCAAGTTTTGTGGCTGGGATGCCGAGGATCACAAAACAAGGTGTGAATAACCATGCAAATTCACTTGGTACCCTTAATATTATCACCTAATCAATGTGCCGGTTAACCACACACGCTCCACCGATCTATGATAAACATTAAGTCACCCTTCGTGATCCTTACTAGTCCAAGTTAGTGTGCCGGTTAACCACACACGCTCCACCAACGACTTGGTAAGGTACAAAGTGTGAATTTCATGGGTTAGCACCATATTCACATTTTCCTAAAGTAACTAAGATTGGGAAATTATAAAAGGTTTAGTTACTTTATAATATTCATCATACTTTTAATGAGAATTTATAAGTCCTTGTCCTACCCGTTCGGCTAACGACCCTCCACCAGTCAAGCAAGCGGTGGGTGAGAGTGGACACCCATTAAGTTGCCATTTTATAGGCAACAACCTTATACCCACCTTATAGACTGGCTTCGTGAATGAGGCGTACTAGCGGTAAGACGACTTTGATCTTATACATATATATAATAATTAACCATTAATGTTATAAATAGTATAAGGGTTGAATTTTAACTTTTAAAACTCTAAGGGTTTGGAATTAAAGTATATTAAAGTGTGTGTAACTTTACAAATTCCAAAACTTGAGGACAAGTTTTGAAACTATTCAAAACTTTTCATTTCATAACTTATGAATTAAAGGTTCATAAAAATGAAGACTCTTCATTTCCATGTAACTTATGTGTTTTAAGTGTGTGTTTAAAAGAAGTGACCTTTGGATATCCATAACTTGAGGACAAATTATGGACTCCATTAAAACACATAAATGATCAAGAATTAATCCTAAACAATTCAACAAATAATTCCTATCATCTTCTAAATTCATAAGAACATGAACATGATCATCAAAGTTTCAAGAATTATATGAACACATACAAAGCATGAAATTTTGATATAAGCTATTGTAAATGGATTAGAACAACCATTACACCAACTAAAACAAGTTTTAAAACACCAAAACAGTTTAGGGTAATGTTTCTAGTCCATTTCCAGCAGCAAAAGTCGAAAATCTGCATTCTGAGGCTCCTACTCGCCGAGTGCACGAACCTACTCGCCGAGTAGGATGAGTTTACTCATGAACTCGGCGAGTCCCCCCATGGACTCGGCGAGTTCATCAGGCAGACAACAAAAAATTCGACCTTTTTTCACTATTTTGCATCAAGTATCAAACAAACAAGCCTAGGCTCTGATACCACTGTTGGGTTTTGAGCATTCTAACACTTCCTAAGTGTACATGCAACCCTATTAAACCTTGGATCTATGTTTGTCTAAGATACATGCAAAATATTATTTTCCAAGGTTTATAACTTATCTAGCATGGCATGGGGTACTTTTAACCATAAAAGAACTAGATGAATTACATACCTTTTGTTGATTGTTGATTCCTTGGAGTTTGAGAGCCAAGCACCAATAATGTGAATGCCTCAAATGGAAATCACAAATCACCACAAACTTGGAAAATGTATGAGAGAGTATACTAACTCTTGATAGGGTTGCAATTCTCATAAAATTATCCATAACTAGTTCGGGTGAAGTGCAACCCAAATGGACCATGCCGGGTCGGGTCAAGTATATACCAAATAAGTTATGGACTTAGACACCTTATCCAACAAGTTCCCAGTTACCGGTTGAAAGATACCGAAGGGGAGGTTAGTTCCCGGTTACCGGTTGAAAGATACCGAAGGGGGGGCCGCTCCCAATTATGCCAGGCAGATATCAGTTGAAAGATATCGAGGAACAGGCATTAGGTGGTATGTGGTATGATGGGGGAACTCACTAAACTTTGTGCTTACGGTTTTCAGTTTTGGTTGCAGGTAGCTCTTCGTCGAAGGGGAAGGAGCCAGCACGGTGGCAACGCATCGCACACACATGATTTCCGTATTTTGAGATTCTTGGGATTTGTACTTTGTCATTATTACTACTTTCTGTTATGATTTTTGAGATATGTGATGACTTGAAATGATGATGATGTTGTTTGTCAGTAAATGGTTTTATGAGTATTATATTTAAAAAAAACGAAAATTTTTGGTCTTGAAAATTGGGATGTTACAAGTTGGTATCAGAGCCCTGGTTTGAGGGATTCGGACACACCTCCGGGGGTGTCTGAACTGAAATCGAGGGTATGAAATATTTTTTGCAATAAATAGTTTTTCTAAAACTTAAAATAAAAAGTTTCGAGAAAGAACAAGGTGTGTGATGTGTGCGAACGGCCGAGCTCAAGTAAGTTTTCCCCAAGATACCCATACATGTTATGATATGATGTGATATGATTATAAGAATCGCATGCTAGATTAGGGCTAAGGATCTAGAAATGATGCCTTATATGCTTATTGCCCTTGTATGAGAACTGCATGCTAGATTAGGGCTAAGGATCTAGGAAGATGCCTTATGTGCCTGCTGTATGTGCCTATTGAATTATATGCTAGAGCTGATTAATCAGTAATATGATGGCCGGAATAGGATATGCTTAGTATGGTTACTCAATGCTCGAATGCTGCTTGCTTTGTGCTTTTAGGAGTTCTAGTTATCTGTAGCTAACTAGTGAACGAATACGTTAAGTTACATATTGCGAGGACGAAATAATTTCAGAAGGTTAGGTCTAGCACTACTGAGTAGCTCTTGTTTGAGTCCAACCGTTGTAAGGTAGGACCTCTCATTAGAAGAATTATATGGTCTTAGTAAGATGTAATGGTATTCGCAAGCTAGTTAGGTAAAGAAGGTAGGAGTTCCTTATGCAACTGATGGCGGAGAGTACGTCGAAGAGTTACCCTAGGGTAAGCCTAGGATGAGATTAGTGCAGCAAGCATTAGTAGTGAAGGGGACTTGGTGAAGTCAAGGCAATCCTTGAGGAAAGTACGTGTGACATCCCCATTTTCACGGCCAGAAAAGACCGATTTTGTTTATGATTTATAAAAATCAGAGTACCGCTTTTAACAAAAATGTTGCGGAATTTGTTCCCAGAAAAACATGATAAATACGTTATCAAAGCATTTCCGAAGAAATGTATTTTTATCCATTTTAAAACATTTGGGATGTCATCGTCAATACAGAAACATAATCATAAACAGATTTACATTCATTTACACTAGTGATCTACATCTCTTTTAAATCCCTCAGTGTAAAGTAGCTTCATATCGACACCTGTGATACAAATAAGCTTGAGTGGGTCAGGTTGGGAAACCTGGTGAGTACATAGGATTTTCAACCCACAATAATATAATTATTATGTTAAACATCAAACAATCAACCCAATTACCCATCCCCATTGTAACATCCAGATTTTCGGGTATGTTATTTTTAATTACTTATTTTGAGGATCATTGATCTACTCGACGAGTTGGTGCTATAACTCGTCGAGTAGAAGCGGGGTAGCCACGTGAGTTTAATGAACTACTCGACGAGTCCAAGAGTAGACTCGCCGAGTAGGCGCTGTAAGTGGAAACCCTAAATCCCCGAGCCTGCACCCTATTTAAAGGACCTTATGGCCCTCATTTGCGGCTACCTTCATCCTTGAGAGTACCAGAGCCTCTACGAGTCTTGTGAGTGAGAAAGGAGACCATTGTTCACCATTTCTTGTGTGTTTTAGCAAGAATGAAGGATGAAGGACAAGCTAGGCGGGTTGGGGAGCTTGGACCTACTTCCATTTGATCAGAGGAAGCTGTTGGAGGTATCAATCTGTGCTTATTCTCGTATTTTTGATGATTTAGTTGAATCTAGGGTTTCTTTATGCATTATTTAGCTTGAATCTGGAGTGTGTGAGGTCCCAAGGTGAAATGATTCTTAGATCTGGACCTTAAGAGGTCCAGAGAGCCCCTATCACTCTGCTTTATGCCATTCCTTTGAAGTTATGAGCCTAGGTGGCCATTTTAGTAGTTATTTCACCAAAACAAGCCTTGGGTGCGTTGCATGTGAGTCAAGATTCGACCTTTATGTGGTTATTGGTTGTGGGGAAGTCAGATCTATAGTTTAGAGAAGCAGATCTGACCTCAGAAGGTCAGTTGAGTGTTGTCATGGGAGCAACTCGCCGAGTTCATAAGTGGACTCGACGAGTCGAGTCGGGGTTGCCCCGCGATTCATTGCAGAGAAACCCGGCGAGTGGAGGAGGGACTCGACGTGTCAAGTGAGGCTTAGAAGGATTCAGAGGACCCGCGTGGACTCGCCGAGTCGCCCGGATGCACTCGACGAGTCTGGTCAAAGTTTGACCATTGACTAGAGTTGACTCCGTTGAGTTTTAGGGTTGAGTCAATGTTTGGACTTGTAAGCCAGTGGAGGGGTAGAATGGTCTTTTACCCTTCTTAGAGAACTTAGAGAGGGATTAGCCTAGTCTTTGAAAATCGTATTAATTAGAGTAATTATTTTATGTGATTAGGCGAAGGCTAGATCAGTATTTCCGAGTTCGAGGTTTACTGAGCTATCCGAGGTGAGTCTTCTCACTATACTTTACCTTGAGTGGTAAGTAGGGTTATGTGACAGAGTATCTTGTATTCTATGTATATGTTGCACTGCATTATTTCTATGTGATTTATGCTGTGTGTATTCCAGAGTTCACAGAGTTAGGACCAGAGGGTCCACAGAGTTAGGGCCAGTGGGCCCACAGAGTTATAGCCTCGAGTGGCTAATATGTGTTATGTGTGGTATTTTGGGGAACTCACTAAGCATTTATGCTTACAGTGTTTTGTGTTATGTGTTTCAGGTACCAGTGAGGATCGCGGGAAGGCACCGGCATGATCAGTACACACTTGTGGAGTTTTTTATGTATTGTGATCTTGGGATGAATTTTATGGATTTGATATGTGATACATGGAGATTGATAAACGAAATTATGTTTTTTTAAAGTGAAAAATTGTTTTGGAATTTATGATGTTACAAGTTGGTATCAGAGCCTTGGTTTGAGGGATTCGGATGCACCTTCGGGCGCATTTGAACTCAAACTGAGGATTTGAGAAACTTTTCGAAATAAAACAAAATTTTTCTAAAGAAATAAAAGGTTTTGAAAAAAGCAGAGCAGAGCAGTGTGTACGATCAGCCAGCGCCCGAACGGTGATTTCCCAAAATACCCTTATATTATGTATTATGAGATATGATATGATATGTTATGCATGCTAGGGTAGGCTAGGTATTCTTATTAGGACTAGAGTGGCCTGATTCGTGATGCCTTAGCCTAGGGGTTTTACTGCTGGGAGATGCTTGAGAGTGAGTAGCTAGCAGCGAGGAACTTATGAGAGGTCTGCTAGAGAATAGCCTATGCATAGTGAGAGTAGAGTACTTGGGATTTAGGATCCTAGGAGGAGGACTTGGGGTGAATACTGATGCGGTGTGGACGGTAGTATTGGGCGCGTACTACTGAAGACATCGGATCAGTGCGCAGTCCAAGTAAGAATCCTTAGGGTACTAAGGAACAAGTAGGGCTGAGTTGCCGAGTGTGAGTATGCTCGAGCGAGTCTCTGATATTTCTTATGTTGTATTTCAGAGACATCATGGTTGGGACATGCCACAGACCAGAGACCAGCAGTGTGAGTGACGAGGAGCTTCGTCAGATGATCCACGAGGAGGTGGCTGCGGCTATCCGCGTAGAGATTCCGGAGATGTTTGGGTCTATTAAGACCACATTGATTGAGACCTTTGAGGAGAGATACGCAGCGGTTACTGAGGCTGCAGCCACTGCAGCTACCGCGGCTGTTGCTGCTGCTAGACCTCAGGGTGGAGATGCGTTACTGTTCTGGGAATTCAGCAACACGAAGCCACCAGAGTTTGATGGGACGCAGGATCCGATTGCTGCGATGAGATGGGTTTCTGACATCGAGGGATGCTTCTATACGTGTTCTTGTCCGGAGCATCTGAGAGTTCGGTTCGCACTGAACCAGCTTCGCTTGGGAGCGAAGGACTGGTGGAAGTTTGTGACAGCGCACTATTCTTCTGCAGAGCTTGTCGCAGTGACCTGGGAGAGGTTCACCACTATGTTCCGTGATGAGTACGTTCCCCCGGTGGAAAGGGAACGGTTGGCCCAGGAGTTCTTGACCCTCAAGCAGGGTACTGAGTCTGTTACTGTGATCACCAGGATGTTCCATGAGAGGGCGATGTTCTGCCCTGAGCACGTGCCTTCCGAGCAGGCACGCATGAGTCGGTATTTGAGCATTTTGAGGAGAGACATCCGCGAGTTCGTGGCGAACTCGTCGTACCGGACATTTGCCGAGCTTCAGGCGAATGCTCGGAAGAGGGAGATAGAGCTTGAGACTCAGGCTAGGGAGGAGGCAGAGTCTCCGGGGAGGGATCGGCGACCGGTACAGTCCCAGCCGGCAGCCAAGCGGGCCAAGCCCGCCAATTCGAGATCAGGGAACCAGAAGGGCCGCACTTGTGGAAAGTGCGGCAAGGGTCATGAGGGGATTTGTAGAGCAGGGTCTTGCTACAAGTGTGGCAAGGAGGGCACATGGCCAAGGATTGCCCCAAGGGGTTTGCAGTCTGTTTCCACTGCAACCAGACCGGACACCGGAAGGCCGAGTGTCCGCAACTGCGGGGGTCAACACAGGGAGCATCGCAGGGATCTGCCCCTGCTACTGTACGAGCTACCGAGAGTCAGCGGGTGAAGGCCGAGGCACCGAAGGCACGAGGGAGAGCCTTCCAGTTGACAGCGGAGGAGGTTCGCGCAGCACCCGATGTCGTGGCTGGTATGTATTCTTTCATGTATTTATTTTGAGTTTGAGATATTGAGCTTATATTATGTTATGCGTAGGTACTTTTCTTGTGAGTTCTGTACCTGCGTTGGTGTTATTTGACTCGGGTGCGAGTCGATCTTTTGTATCATTAGCCTTTAGTCAGCACATCAGTATCCGCCGAGAGTTGTTGAGTCGACCTCTGCGAGTTTCCATAGCTGACGAGAGAGCGGTTTATGCCACTTATGTAAATGGAGGATGTGTACTCGAGATCTTCGGCGTTGAGTTTCCGATTGATTTGGTCCCGATTTCGATGGGAGATGTCTGTGTCATCGTGGGCATGGACTGGTTGAGCAGATTTGGAGTGGTTATCGACTGCGAGCGACAGCTGGTGACCATACGAGACCCTAGTGGGGGAGTTCTTACGGTGTACGGCGAGGGTACCCGTTCTGGGTCAGCATTTTGTTCGGCCGCTAGAGCGAGGCAGAGCTGTAGTGGGTTTGTGGCTTATGTGATGGATACGAGGTTTGATGCGGAGAGGCCGAGATCGGTCGATGAGGTTCCGATAGTGCGTGAGTTCCCAAATGTTTTCCCCGAGGAGTTGTCGGGTGTGCCTCCCGAGAGGCAAGTAGAGTTCCGTATCGATTTGGTTCCGGGGGCAGCGCCTATCGCCAAGGCGCCCTATCGCCTTGCGCCACTAGAGATGCAGGAGTTATCCTCGCAGCATCAGGAGCTGTTGGGAAGGGGTTTATTCGGCCGAGTAGCTCGCCATGGGGAGCGCCGATCCTTTTTGTAAAGAAAAAGGATGGTTCACACCGGATGTGCATCGATTACCGGGAGTTGAACAAGTTAACGGTCAAGAACCGTTACCCCTTACCGAGGATCGATGATTTGTTCGATCAGTTGCAGGGAGCGTCTTGGTTCTCCAAGATCGATCTGAGGTCTGGATATCATCAGATGAGAGTGCGTGATGAGGATATCCAGAAGACGACGTTCAGGACTCGTTATGGGCATTACGAGTTCGTGGTGATGCCTTTCGGGCTCTCCAATGCACCAGCGGCGTTCATGGACCTCATGAACAGGGTGTGCAGACCGATGTTAGATCGTTCGGTGATAGTGTTCATCGATGATATATTGGTGTATTCGAGATCCAGGGAGCAGCATGAGGAGCATTTGAGAGAGATCCTTGGAGTTCTGAGATCGGAGAGGCTTTACGCCAAATTCTCCAAATGTGATTTCTGGTTACGAGAGGTCCAGTTCCTGGGACATCTCGTTAACCAGAATGGGATATTGGTCTATCCGGCCAAGATTGAGGCGGTGATGAGTTGGGAGGTGCCGAGATCCCCCACCGAGATCAGGAGTTTTCTGGGGTTGGCCGGCTATTATAGGAGATTTATTAAAGATTTCTCCAAGATTGTTGTTCCTCTCACCAGGTTGACCTGGAAGGGCGTGGCTTTTAGTTGGGGCCCAGAGCAGCAGGCCTCCTTTGAGACACTTTGCCAGAGATTACGCGAAGCCCCGGTGTTAGCCCTTCCGGAGGGGATGGAGGATTTTGTAGTGTATTGTGACGCGTCGATATCGGGATTGGGTGTGGTGCTGATGCAGAGAGGGCAGGTGATAACATACGCATCGAGGTAGCTGAAGCCTCATGAGGCGAGGTATTGTAGTGTATTGTGACGCGTCGATATCGGGATTGGGTGTGGTGCTGATGCAGAGAGGGCATGTGATAGCATACGCATCGAGGTAGCTGAAGCCTCATGAGACGAGGTATCCTACTCACGATCTGGAGTTGGGGGCTGTGGTGTTCGCCCTCAAGATTTGGGGTCACTATCTGTATGGGGTCCGGTGTACCATATACACGGATCACAAAAGCTTGAAGTATTTGATGGATCAGCCCAACCTGAATATGCGCTAGAGGAGATGGTTGGATGTGGTAAAGGATTATGAGTGTGAGATCCTGTACCACCCGGGCAAGGCTAACGTTGTAGCCGATGCCCTGAGTCGTAGGGCGGAGAGTGCCCCGATACGTGATGTTTGTCTGAGGTTGACGGTGATGACTCCAGTGTTGGACACCATTCGGGAGGCTCAGGTTGAGGCCATGAGGCCAGAGAACCGCAAGAGAGAGCGGGTGATCGGGCAGGTGTCTGAGTTCGTTGCCGATAGCCGAGGGCTTATGACCTTTTAGGGTCGGATTTGGGTGCCATTTGAGGGCGGGGCACGTACCATTATGATGGAGGAGGCGCACAGATCGAGGATTCTCGATCCATCCCGGGGCCACTAATATGTATTTGGACCTAAAGAGAGACTATTGGTGGCCCTGTATGAAGAGGGATGTTGTGTGGTTCGTGGAGAGGTGCTTGACCTGTCGCAGGGTTAAAGCCGAGCACCAGCGTCCGCATGGCAAGTTGTAGCCACTTGAGGTTCCCCAGTGGAAGTGGGAACAGATTTCCATGGATTTTATCACCAAATTGCCGAGGACTGCGAGGGGTGTCGATGCAATTTGGGTGATCGTTGACCGACTGACGAAGAGCGCTCATTTCCTGGCCATCAGTAAGAGCTCTTCCGCAGAGAGACTGGCAGAATTGTATGTGAGAGAGGTGGTATCGCGGAATGGAGTACCGATCTCGATTGTGTTAGATCGAGATGTGCGATTCACTTCCAGGTTCTGGAAGAAATTCCATGAGGAGTTGGGTACGAGGCTGCATTTCAGTCCCGCATACCATCCACAGACGGACAGACAGAGTGAGCGGACGATTCAGACGCTTGAGGACATGCTTCGAGCATGTGTATTGGACTTTGGAGGAAGTTGGGACACGTATTTGCCGTTGGCTGAGTTTTCTTATAACAACAGCCACTATTCGAGTATCGGTATGCCTCCCTTTGAGCTTTTATATGGGAGGAGGTGTCGGACTCCCATCTGTTGGGGAGAGGTAAGGCAGCGAGTGATGGGTAGCACTGAGATAGTGCTTAAGACGACTGAGCAGATACAGCAGGTCAGACAGAGGTTACTGACAGCCCAGAGCCATCAGAAGAGTTATGTGGATAGGCGGCGATCCGAGCTCGAGTTCCAGGTCGGAGATTTCGTACTCCTGAAGGTATCTCCTTGGAAAGGAGTAATCCGATTCAGGAAGAGGGGCAAGCTGGGGCCCCGGTACATTGGTCCGTTCAGGGTGACCGCCAGGGTGGGCAGGGTAGCATATCGTTTGGAGCTACCTGCGGAGTTGGGTCAGATTCATGATACCTTCCACGTGTCTCAGCTGAGGAAGTGCATAGCCGACGAGTCGGCGGTTGTGTCGTTGGAGGATATTCAGGTGAATGCGAGCTTGAATTATGTTGAGAGGCCAGTTGCGATTATGGATCGAAAGATCAAGGTCCTGAGAAACAAGGAGGTGCCCCTGGTTCAGGTCCAGTGGCAACATCGGAGAGGGTCCGAGCTGACTTGGGAGCCGGAGTCGGAGATGCGGGAGCAACATTAAGAGTTGTTTGCAGAGCGAGACTTCGAGGGCGAAGTCTGATTCTAGTGGGGGAGAATTGTAACATCCAGATTTTCGGGTATGTTATTTTTAATTACTTATTTTGAGGATCATTGATCTACTCGACGAGTTGGTGCTATAACTCGTCGAGTAGAAGCGGGGTAGCCACGTGATTTTAATGAACTACTCGACGAGTCCAAGAGTAGACTCGCCGAGTAGGCGCTGTAAGTGGAAACCCTAAATCCCCGGGCCTGCACCCTATTTAAAGGACCTTATGGCCCTCATTTGCGGCTACCTTCGTCCTTGAGAGTACCAGAGCCTCTGCGAGTCTTGTGAGTGAGAAAAGAGACCATTGTTTACCATTTCTTGTGTGTTTTAGCAAGAAGGAAGGAGGAAGGACAAGTTAGGCGGGTTGGGGAGCTTGGATCTACTTCCATTTGATCAGAGGAAGCTGTTGGAGGTATAAATCTGTGCTTATTCTCGTATTTTTGATGATTTAGTTGAATCTAGGGTTTCTTTATGCATTATTTAGCTTGAATCTGGAGTGTGTGAGGTCCCAAGGTGAAATGATTCTTAGATCTGGACCTTAAGAGGTCCAGAGAGCCCCTATCACTCTGCTTTATGCCATTCCTTTGAAGTTATGAGCCTAGGTGGCCATTTTAGTAGTTATTTCACCAAAAGAAGCCTTGGGTGCGTTGCATGTGAGTCAAGATTCGACCTTTACGTGGTTATTGGTCGTGGGGAAGTCAGATCTATAGTTTAGAGAAGCGGATCTGACCTCAGAAGGTCAGTTGAGTGTTGTCATGGGAGCAACTCGCCGAGTTCATAAGTGGACTCGACGAGTCGAGTCGGGGTTGACCCACGATTCGTTCCAGAGAAACACGGCGAGTGGAGGAGTGACTCAACGTGTCAAGTGAGGATTAGAAGGATTCAGAGGACCCGCGTGGACTCGCCGAGTTGCCCGGATGCACTCGACGAGTCTGGTCAAAGTTTGACCGTTGACTAGAGTTGACTCCGTTGAGTTTTAGGGTTGAGTCAATGTTTGGACTTGTGAGCCAGTGGAGGGGTAGAATGGTCTTTTACCCTTCTTAGAGAACTTAGAGAGGGATTAGCCTAGTCTTTGAAAACCGTATTAATTAGAGTAATTATTTTATGTGATTAGGCGAAGGCTAGATCAGTATTTCCGAGTTCGAGGTTTACCGAGCTATCCGAGGTGAGTCTTCTCACTATACTTTACCTTGAGTGGTAAGTAGGGTTATGTGACAGAGTATCTTGTATGCTATGTATATGTTGCACTGCATTATTTCTATGTGATTTATGCTGTGTGTATTCCAGAGTTCACAGAGTTAGGACCAGAGGGTCCACAGAGTTAGGGCCATTGGGCCCACAGAGTTATAGCCTCGAGTGGCTAATATGTGTTATGTGTGGTATTTTGGGGAACTCACTAAGCATTTATGCTTACAGTGTTTTGTGTTATGTGTTTCAGGTACCAGTGAGGATCGCGGGAAGGCGCCGGCATGATCAGTACACACTTGTGGGGTTTTTTTATGTATTGTGATATTGGGATGAATTTTATGGATTTGATATGTGATACATGGAGATTGATAAACGAAATTATATTTTTTTAAAGTGAAAAATTGTTTTGGAATTTACGATGTTACACCCATTATCTTCTTTACTCTTAAGGATCTACCCTAAGAATTAGCTATTCCTCGTTCATTCATTCCTAAGGATCATCCTAAGGAATCGACACGAAATCCATCGTTGCCAGGGTTTAATCAACAGGCACTAAGTCGCATAGTCGCCGAGGTTTATACAACAGGCACTAAGTCGTATAGTCGCCAGGGTTTATACAACATGGTATATCTGGTGAACACGCAGTTCAAAACATCTGGTGAACACTTAGTTCAAAACATATCGTGAAAACTTAGTTCAAAAATACCTAGTGAATACGTAGTTCAAAAACACCTACAAGTTACGAGCCTGCTAGTGTTCCACTGGACTGTCTAGAATAGTCCGTGGTCGTCATCTATACTCTGCTAGATGGCTAGATCATCTTAAACATTGAGGCCTCTCATCATTTTATCACACATAAACTATTTCATCTACCCATGTTTTACCCAACATTTTCGTAGATATAAAATACATATACAGTTTAAATAATTTAAAACATGTATAAATCGTTCATCCCTCATAGATATCAAGAACACCGATAATATGCACACATAGCACATAATTTATATTAAATACTTCATATCTATGTGTAAGATGAAAGTAACTATGCACTCACTTGTTAAAGTGACGGCTCGAAATTCGAGCAGCGCTTCGCTTCTTAACAATATGATTTCCTTCGACGAAACCTAGTATTATTAGCACTAGATTTTAGTCTAATATTTATTGCGACTAATTATTAGTCTAGATTAATCATTAACTCAAAGTCTACTTTCATGATCTATCAAGTAAGGAAGAACCAGGTAGGATCATATCGGAGGTAGGGTCCGTTTGGTATACGAAGTATACTGTTTGGAAATCCCACTTTAAACACCTCACTAAATCACAGCCTAGACATCATTCCCGTAAGTAGATCAATCAGTATAACGACTTTGAATCACTGATAAATCTTATTTATAGGTTCATAATAACGATATTATATTTATATATAAGCTATATTTAAAGTATGGTAGACATATCTCACTTACAACGGGTTTTTATTAAAAACCGGGCTTCGCTGGAGTAGCGTTTCCGAGCCGAAAAGCTCTTCTTCTCGGAGCCTTCGAGCCCTCCGGGGCTTTCTTCTAGCGCTAGAGAAGTTTCCTAGGCTTTAGGGGGGTTTAGGGAGTCTAGAGAGAAGTTAGACAGAGAAAGAAAAGCTTATGGTGTGAAGAAAATATGAAGAGTTCATCTCTTATTTATAGGGGTTTTCTCGTAGAGTAGGCCCTAAGTTTCGTCCGTATCTTCCGCGTACGAGCTCTGTTTTCTAAGTTCTTTATATACACACATTGTTATTTACGAGTACTACAACTTTCATTTAGACCTCGTCGGCTAATTCTCATTCTATCTCCGATTTGCAAAACTGTATCGAATTTATCGCGCTCGAAGAGTAGGGACTAAGTTTCGTCCATATCTTTCGCATACGAGCTCTATTATCGACGTTCTTTATATCCACGCATTGGTATTTACGATTACTACAACTTTCATTTAGATCCCGTCGACTAATTCTCACTCTATCTCAGATTTACAAAACTGTATCGAATTCGCCGCGCTCGAAGAGTAGGGACTAAGTTTCATCCATATCTTTCGCATACGAGCTCCGTTTTCGACTGTATTTTTATCATTGAGCTCCTATTAACAAGATCTTCAATTCTCGTTTAGACTATTTTGGTTAAAAATCGACCGATCTAAAATTCGAATTTCGGGCTGTGCACTACTATACTAAATTTTAGAAAAATCATAACTTCCTCATACGAAGTCAGATTTGGACGTTCTTTTTATGCACACTCTTGGTTTAACATATACTACGACTTTCGTTTAGATCGCTAAGGCTAGAAAGTATTTTATCATAAATTCACTTTTTACGATTCCTGGTGTCGTGCCGGTTTTGCCGTAAAACTTCGACGGGTCATAACTTCTTCGTTATAACTCGGATTTTGGCGTTCTTTATATTTACGGAACCCTTGTGACATATACTATAACTTGGTTAAGATTAATCCTTCTAAATACTCCTCCATTAAAAAGTCATTTTTGATGCTCATTGTCTCTAAATTGACTAGCCCGAATCTGCGGGCGTTACAGTACAGATAGATGTGGAAGGTAGTATGGGCCCGTACTACTGAAAGAAGAGGATCCGTACTCGAGTCAAGGAGGGCCAAGATGGAACCAGGGAACTTGTAGTGTGTGAGATCCCTCGTGGTTATGTATGACCCTGATAATTATATGTTTTGTTTCAGAATGGTGATGATTACGCGACATGGAGGAGGAGGAGGTTCAGGGTCAGGATCAGGCTCAGGATCATGTTTGGGATCAGGTGCCGAGCCAGTTGATGAGGGACTACATGAGTTCATTTCTTCTGAGATCACCAGAGGAATCCTTGAGTCGCCCCCGATGATTTTCGGGTCGATCAAGGAAGGGATTATTGAGCTGATGGAGGATCGCCTCAGGGCGTTTAGGAGTGACTGGGCGGATAGCCAGTCAGGGTCGCGCATACTGTCCTCTAAGGACTTCAAGTTCCATGGGGCGAAGGACCCAATCGCAGCCAGGAGATGGATTGCAGACATCGAGTCTGTACAATTGACGAGCTTCTGCCATGAGGGGTCGAAGGTTCGATATGCTGCAGGTTGTTTGAGGGACAGGGCCAGGGATTGGTGGGAGTCAGTTGGTGATTCCTTGGGAGCCTCAACCATTGAGGCTATGACCTGGTCGGACTTTGTGACCAGGTTTAGGTCTGAGTTTGCGCCAGCTGTGGAGCTTCAGCAACTGGCCAGGGAGTTTCTTGATATGAGGCAGACGACTGAGTCAGTGGTAGAGATTACCACCAAGTTCCAGGAGAGGGCATTATTGGTTCCCTAGTATGCAAGAGATGAGGAGATGCGGAAAACCCGCTATCATGATATGTTGAGGGCAGATATCTGAGAACATGTCAGCTACTCGGCATGCGTGACCCTGGATTCCATGAATGCCAGGGTGAGGGAGAGAGAGATAGACTTGGAGCACATCAGGAAGAGGAAGGAAGAGGAGGGATAGGTCACTGGGGCTTCGGGAAAGAAGCCCAAGGGATTCGACTCTAGGTCGAAGGGCCAGCAGGGCCGGGGCCGCTGTGGGAAATGCAGCAGGTCACATGAGGGGGTTTGCCGCACTGGGCCGGGATCAGGCTGCTATAAGTGCGGCAAGACTGGACACTTTGGTAGGGATTGTACTGCCCCTGCCCCACCTTTCAGACATCAGACCTGATTTGCTTTCATTGCAATCAGAAGGGCCATAAAAAGGCCAACTGCCCGAGATTAAAAGCAGCAGCAGCGCCAGTGGCGGCGCCAGCTCCAGCGACCCTGCGGTTCACTGATGGCCGGCAGGGCAAGACAGAGGCTTCAGTGGTGAGGAGACGAGCCTTCCAGTTGACTACCGAGGAGGCACGAGCCGCACCTGATGTGGTGACGGGTATGATTTCTTCTCCCTAGCTTTTGTTATTTGTTGCTTATGATATTTATGTGCTACGGTATGTGTTTTGTTTAGGATCGTTCCATGTGAACGAGTTTCCAGTTCAGGTGTTGTTCGATTTGGGTGCTACCCGATCATTTGTCTCTCTTGCACTTAGCAAGAGGTTCCCTGAGTCTTCGGGCATGTTAGATTGCCCGCTATAGGTCGAGATTGCTATCGACCGATCAGTTCGAGCATCAGAGGTTTACATAAATTGTGTTTTGAGATTGTTCGAGGAGCGTTACTTGGTAGACTTGGTTCCCATACCTTTGCGTGGGAACAAGGTCATCATCGGTATGGATTGGTTGAGCCCTAATGGGGCTGTGATTGACTGTGCACAGCAGTTGGTGCGTGTCAGGACCCCAAGCGGGGGAGAGCTGGTGATTCAGGGCGAGAGACCACATCACATACCAGCTTTATGTTCAGCAGTGAGGGCTAGGCGCTACCTCCAGTAGGGTTGGCCGGGTATGTCGCCTATTTTATGGATACCCGGGAGGCGGGTAAGGCGTCGGTGAGCGATGTACCGGTGGTGCTAGAGTATGCGGACGTATTCCCGGAGGAGCTGCCTGGGATACCTCCGGAGCGACTGGTGGAGTTCAGGAACGACCTAGTCCTTGGTGCGACTCTGATAGCCAAGGCACCATATCGGTTGGATCCTCCCGAGATGAAGGAGTTGTCTACGCAGCTGCAGGAGCTGCTAGACAAGGGATTTATCAGGCCGAGTAGTTCGCCTTGGGGAGCCCCGATCCTGTTTGTCAAGAAGAAGAACGGGTCGCATCGCATGTGTATAGATTACCGGGAACTAAACAAGGTAACGGTGAAGAACCGTTACCCACTCCCGCGGATAGATGACTTATTCGACCAGCTTCAGGGAGCATCTTGGTTCTCCAAGATTGACTTACGGTCAGGCTACCATCAGATGAGGGTCAGAGATGAGGATGTACAGAAGACTGCATTCTGGACTCGCTATGGCCACTACGAGTTCGTGGTGATGCCCTTCGGGCTCGCCAATGCTCCTGCCGCGTTCATGGATCTCATGAACCACGTATGCAAAACGATGCTGGATCGGTCTGTGATAGTTTTCATTGATGATATATTAGTTTACTCGAAGAAACAGGAGCAGCACGAGGAGCACTTGCGAGAGGTGTTTGATACCTTGAGGGAGGAGAGCTTGTACGCCAAGTTCTCCAAGTGTGAGTTCTGGTTGCGCGAGGTGCAGTTTCTTGGGCACCTTGTCAACCAGAACAGTATTTTGGTCGACCCGGCCAAAGTAGAGGACGTGATGAGATGGGAGGTTCCAAAGTCTCCATCTGAGATTCAGAGTTTCCTGGGATTGGCGGGCTATTACCAGAGATTCATTCAGGACTTCTCCAAGATAGCCATACCCCTGACCCGGTTGACGAAGAAAGCCGTTGTTTTTCGCTGGGGGCCTGAGCAGCAGGCATCGTTTGAGACATTGAGACAGAGACTACGCGAGGCGCCGATCCTCGCCCTACCGGAGGGCGTGGAGGATTTTGTGGAATATTGCGATGCGTCCATCTCAGGGTTGGGCGCGATATTGATGCAGAGAGGACATGTTATCGCTTACGCTTCGAGGCAGCTAAAGCCTCAAGAGGCGAACTACCCGACGCACGATTTGGAGTTGGGGGCGGTCGTCTTCGCCCTCAAGATGTGGCGACATTACCTCTACGGGGTCCGTTGTACCATTTACACGGATCACAATAGTCTGAGGTACCTCATGGATCAGCCAAATCTGAACATGAGGCAGCGTCGGTGGCTAGATGTGGTGAATGATTACGATTGTGAGATCCTCTACCACCCGGGGAAGGCCAATGTGGTGGCCGATGCTCTTAGCTGCAAGGCTGTCCCGATTAGAGACGTTTTCTTGCGAATGACAGTGGTGACTTCGCTTCTGGAGCAGATCCGAGAGGCTCAGTAGGAGGCTATGAAGGAGGAACATCGGAAGAGCGAGCGTACTATGGGACAGGTTTCCTCCTTCGAATACGATAACCGTGGGTTTTGACACTACATCGTAGGGTGTGGGTTCCCTATCATGGGGGTGTGCGCCAGGTTCTGATGGAGGAGGCGCTCAAATCCAGGTTTTCTATTCATCCCGGGGCGACGAAGATGTATAGAGATCTTCGCCCTGATTATTGGCGGCCCTCCATGAAGCGGGATGTAGCATGGTACGTACAGCGGTGCTTGACCTGCAGGAAGGTCAAGGCCGGGCACCAGAGGCCACACGACAAGATGCAACCGCTAGATATTCCCATGTGGAAATGGGAAGATATTACCATGGATTTCATCACCAAACTTCCCAGGACCGTGCGGGGAGTGGATTCCATATGGGTCATCGTGGATCGGTTGACCAAGAGTGCACATTTCATACCGATCCAGGAGAGAATTTCGGCCGAGAAGCTGGCCGATATCTACATTCGAGAGGTTGTAGCTCGACACGGAGTGCCAGTCTCCGTGATTTCTGACAGAGATGTACGGTTCACTTCCAGATTCTGGAAGAAATTCCACGACGAGTTGGGTACTCGTCTGCACTTTAGCACCGCTTTTCACCCGCAGATGGATGGTCAAAGTGAGCGGACCATCCAGACTTTGGAGGATATGCTGCGGGCGTGCGTATTGGACTTCGGTGGTAGCTAGGATACCTACCTCCCCTTGGCAGAGTTTTCCTATAATAATAGCTACCACGCGAGTATTGACCGTCCTCCCATTGAAATGTTGTATGGGAGGAAGTGTAGGACCCCGATATGTTGGGGTGAAGTTAGACAGACGGTCATGGGGAGCACCGAAGTGGTGCTCAAGACGACGGAGAAGATTCAGCAGGTTAGGAGCAGGCTTCGGACTGCTCAGAGTCGGCAGAAAAGTTATGCTGACAAACGCCGTTCAGACCTGGAATTCCAGGTCGGCGATATGGTCTTCCTGAAGGTATCACCTTGGAAAGGTGTCATCCGATTAAGGAAGCGGGGCAAGTTGGGCCCCAGGTACATTGGACCTTTCAGGGTTGCAGCCCGATTGGGCAGGGTGGCGTATAGGCTGGACCTACCAGCCGAACTCAGTCAGATCCACAACACTTTCTACGTCTCCCAGCTGCGGAAGTGCCTGGTAGACAATTCAGCAGTGGTGCCTTTTGAGGACATTCAGGTGGATGACAACCTAAATTACATCGAGCGACCAGTAGCTATCCTCGACAGGAAGTCGAAGGATCTGAGGAACAAGAGGGTCGAACTGGTGAAGGTGCAATGGCAGCACCGCAAGGGCTCGGAATGGACTTGGGAGCCGGAGGACGAGATGAGGGAGCACTACCCCGAGCTGTTTCCGGATTCAGCAGCAGACTTCGAGGACGAAGTCTAAAATAAGTGGGGGAAATTGTAGCACCTGGTTCCTGTTTGAAGAAGAGAAGGAAGCTTGGAAGATCAAGAGAAGACTAGTAGATCCAGAGGTTTTGATTTATTTCCATCCCATTCAAGGTAAAAAGCTTCAACCTTGACTTCTCATTTGATAGATCTCCTCTAGGACTTAGATCTTATCATTTTGGGGCATTTCTAAGGCCATATTCGGATTGAGTGTGTATCATATAGTTACACTTCAGATCTTGAACCATTGAGGGTTCCCATGGCATAAAGGTGCCAACTTTATGGCCATGGGAAGCCCATGCATCTTATAAACCCCCGTTTCATGGATTTTGGAGCCAAAAACCCCATGCATGGACATCAAGTTCGTAGCTTTACGTATGAAATGGACCCTCGGAGGTCAGATCTATGGTTTTGATGCATTAAGACCCATTATAATCGACAGTATAGTTTTGGACTAGGAGGGACTCGGCGAGTCGCTTGGGTGACTCGGCGAGTCGGGACGCATTTTCCCCCAAACGTCTTCTGGAATTGGTCTTGGTTGAGAGGAAGGAACACTCAGCCTGCTAGGGGTTTGTTTTGGACCTGGAAATCATAGGACTCGGTGAGTGGATGAACAGACTCGACGAGTTCAAGGCAATGTCCCAACCTCATGAAGACAGACTCGACATGTTCAAGGAGAACTCAGCGAGTCATAGACTAGACTCATTCATTCGGATGAAGATGAACTCGACGAGTTCAAGGACGAACTCGGCGAGTCGGTTGAAGATGGTCCCGATGTTATGGTCAAAGGAGAACTCGTCGAGCTCTTGCTAGACTCGTCGAGTAGAGTCGGGGTATTATCATTTTGTAGAAGTGGGGACTCGACGAGTTGGTGGACCAACGCGGCGAGTCGAGTCAACTGGACGTTGACCTTGACTAGGGTTTGACCTTGACTTTGACTTGGATTTGGGTTGACCCTTGTAAAGGGGTTATGAGTATGTATTAGTAATCGAGAAAGATTGTTGTGTAGGGATTGAGGAGTAGAGACGAGTTGATTCCCGTGCCGAGGACTGTACAGATACTACACGACATCGCGGTGAGTTACCTTCCAGCAGTAGTGGGTCTACGACCACAATGCCGACCCACTAGTAGGAGTTGGTTGATAGATGATTGTCTTTGTGATAATTATCTAGGTTTGCTACTACTGATATGTGTTATGTGTTAGCATGATAAGATAATTATATGATATGTTATTATGTGGTAGTGGTAGGGGGTGAGATATTCCACAGTTTACCGGTTGAAAGATACCGAAGGGGAGGTTAGTTCCCGGCTACCGTGTGAAAGATACCGAAGGGGAGGTTAGTTCCCAGTTACCGATTGAAAGATACCGAAGGGGAGGTTAGTTCCCGGTTACCAGTTGAAAGATACCAAATGAGGGCCCCGCTCCCAATTATGCTAGGCGGATACCGATTGAAAGATATCGGGGAACAGGCATTAGGTGGTATGTGGTATGATGGGGGAACTCACTAAACTTTGTGCTTACGGTTTTCAGTTTTGGTTGCAGGTACCTATTTGTCGAAGGGGAAGGAGCCGGCACGGTAGCAGCGCATCGCATACACATGATTTCCGCATTTTGAGATCCATGGGATTTGTACTTTGTCATTATTACTACTTTCTCTTATGATTTTTGAGACATGTGATGACTTGAAATGATGATGATGATGTTGTTTGTCAGTAAATGGTTTAATGAGTATTATATTTAAAAAAACGAAAATTTTTGGTCTTGAAAATTGGAATGTTACACGACTATTCTTCTAGGGTTTAGAGTCCCCGAAATCAGGAGGAGGTATAGATCCTTATATAGATGTGGTAGCTTAGAGCCAAAGCTAGGGTTTAAGGAAGGAAACCCTAATTCCTTAGCTTAAGGCCTAAGCAGCCCATGAACTCCATCCAAGAGGCCATTGGACAAAATTTCTAGGGCCTTCCTAGAAGACTTCGCCCAACCTATCTAGGAGGGTTCAAGAGCTCAATTCCACAACTATTAATAAATTGCCAAACAGCCCATGCACTTTTAATTAATACAATTAATCTCAAAATTAATTCTAGTTAATTTCAGATTAACTATTAATTAAATAATATTATTTCTAATTAATATATTATTTTCATAAATACATTAATAAATCATTTATTTCAATTTATTATTCAAAATAATAAATTCAACCTCTTTCTCTAAAAGTCATCCTGTCCAGTTACTAGTATGAGGGCAATCCAAAAGTACTGTGCTACCATCAGTTCAAGTACATACCAATTATAGTTATGGGCTTAGACATCTAATCCAACCGGAACAACAAGGTAGGATCTTATCGGAGGTAGGGTCCGCTAGGTATACGAAGTATACTGTTTGGAAATCCCACTTTAAACACCTCACTAAATCACAGCTTAGACATCATCCCCGTAAGTAGATCAATCAGAATAACGACTTTGAATCATTGCTAAATCTTGTTTATAGGTTCATAATAATGATAATGAACTTAAACATAAGTTATACTTAAAGTAGGGTAAGCATAACTCACTTACAAGGGAGTTTAGAGAGGAACCGGGATCTGCGTGGACAGAACTTCTGAGCCGAAAGCTCTTCTTCTCAGGGACTTCTGGCACTCCGGGACTCGCTTCTAACACCTAGGAGGTACTATAGGAAAGAGTAGAGGGTTTGGGGGTGTTTGGGAGAGAAGGGTTGAGAATGGTGTGAGAAATGAAGTGATTTGCGCCTTTATTTATAGGCTGAGAAGGGGACGTACTGTAGTTTATATTGATCGAGTAAACGAAATGAAATCAGAGTTTGAATTGAATCTAGAACACAAGTTTTAAATATAATCTGGATGGCTCAATTATATTTCTGAAAGATACAAGAGTGTTTTTAGAGTAAGAACACGAAGTGCCAAAAGTTACTCTATCTCTAGCACCTATCCCTATTTACAGGAATGACAGAAGTAATCAAAAAGTACATAAGGACATGAACATGAAAGCTTCGAATCTAAGCTACCCTTACAAAATACATATATCCGAATCTAGCATACAGACTTCGAATACTATCAAGCTACAATTGACTTCGACACCTCTCAACTACTATTCAAACCCAACATTCTCCCCCTTTGTGAGCAGTGTTGAACTTAAGTCATTAACAACTTTGTAGCTTGATGAAGTATCCTGTGAACCTCAGTATACCATGCATTAGTCTTTTAAACTTCAGCAATATCTCCTGGATCATTCTTCTTGCAATTGCTCATACGAAACAGAAAATTTATATACTGGCAATTCGTATACTTCTCAACATCACATACTTGAAAAAGAAATTTCGTTATCTTTTTATTATTGTTATTCCCAGAAAACACCACTCCCAACGGCTTCATAATAATCTCCCCATCATCTAAATTCTTTAAACTTACTTGATCCTTTAACATCGATTGAGGTACTTTCACTTGACGACCCATTGCCAAAGCTAACTCCACATCGGTCAAGGCTAGAAAATCATAATAATTGTCTATAAACAACTTGATATGTGCAAATCCAATCAAGAAGTCTTCCTTGTTATTAAAATGAAGCTTTAAAACATCCACAGTACGTAAAATCTTCGCAACATTGATGAGGTCTTTCATGTTCATGAATGGAAAATCAGCCACTAAGAAATCACATGCTACGTTGTTTGCTCGGACCACATAAAATCGATAGTCCTGCAACAACCCTTCGAACAAAACATCTTTCGAAATGTTGAGAACTTTCACTATCTTCACTAAAGACCAGATGTCTTCTTCTCTTTTTCCAAGTATAACATGAAATCTTAACTTCAACCTTTTGTATTCCTCATTGTCTTCTAATTTATCAACAATCTGACACTATGCTGAAATAAACATCATTTCATTGATAGGAAAATCCAAGTGATTGAAATCAATGTTTTCAGTATCATAACTCTTTTTGGGAACTTTCTCAAAATCATGCATGATCCCATTAAAAACTATATGTTCAATAGTCTCATAGAAAAATTGCTTTGATGGATCACCCTTCTCAAGCCCTGGAGGATCATTTTGCCTCTGACGAATGATGCTGTGGATTTGCCTTTGCCTTTCGATTTCATCCTCTTGAGCTTTCTTCTTTTCTTCTTTAGAAGGTTCAATAGCCTTTCCTTTATCTCCTTTGTCTTCTTTCAAAATTTGTGTTTTTGAACGCGAACCTCTAACAAATGAACCAATGACAATACCCTTTGACAAGTGGATGAGTTTTTTTGTTAAGAGTATTTTCAACCGTGTTTTGGTTTGAGAAAAACCATTCTTTCGAAACTGCTTCATTATCTTCAACAAAGATTTTGTTGATTTCATGTTTCACTTTATCTCCATTTCCTGATGTGACAAAAACTTGATTTGGGAACACTACTGTGACATCCCCAAATTCACGGTCATTTTAAAATTTTTATTTATGCTTATTTGAAAATTAGAATATTCATTTTAAAGAATAACATTGTGGAATTTGTTCCCAGAAAACTTTATAAAGGTATTATCAAAGCATTTCCGAAGAAATGTATTTTGTTTATATTAAAACTTTGGGATGTCATCGTCAATACAGAAACATAAGCATAAATAAACCTTACATTTATTTACACTAATGATCTACATATCCGTCAATCTCTTAGTGTAATGTAGCTATGTGTCGAAACCTGTGATACAAATAAACTGAGTGGGTCAGGTTGGGAAATCTGGTGAGTACATAGGGTTTTCAACCCACAATAATATAATTATTATATCTAATCATCAAACAATTAACCCAAGTTCCCATCCCCATTTTCTTTATTTAATCTTCCCTAAAGATTCATCCTAAGGGTCATCTCCTACATCGTATTTACCTCTCATCTCCTTACATCACATTTCCTTATTGTTTGTTCCTAAGGACTTTTCCTAAGGATCATCGCCTACATCGCCATAGACAGTACTGATTTGGGGATTACTTCCCCAATACGTGTCCAGTAAGGGTTAGGGTATCATCACGTGAATACGTAGTTACAACAACGCCTGAACTCGAAATTCATAGGAAGGGTTAGAGTATCATCTCATGAATACGTAGTTACAACATCGCCTGAACTCGTAATGCATCACCTACAGGTTATGAGCCTACTGGTGTTTCCACATGACTGTCTAGAATAGTTTGTGGTCGTCATCTATATTCTCGTAGATGACTACATTGCCACATCGCCACATCGCATGTCAAGGTTAGGGCATCTCCTCACATCTCACATCACCTATTTGTCATCACCTATCTATCATCACCTAGTTATCATCACTTTTCTATCATCCCCTTCCTCTCATCACCCGTCGCTACCCAATATGTATTTATAAGTATAAAAATAAATATACAGTTTAAATCACGTAAACATGTATAAATCGTTCATCTAGCATGGATATCAGGAACACAGATAATATGCACACATAGCACGTAATATATATATTAAATACCTCATATCTATGTGTAAGATTAAAGTAACTATGCACTCACTTGTTAAAGTGATGATTCCAAACTCGGGTAGCACTTCGCTTCTAACAATTACATTTTCCTTCGACGAAACCTAGTATCATTACCGCTAGATTTTAGTCTAATATTTATTGCGACTATTTACGAGCGATATTTTTTTTATAAGTGTTAAACATGAAACACCGGAGGGCAGGACCATTTTAGCATTATATCACTTCTGAAATCCAACAACCCTATGCGACCCTTCAAATCAGATTCCCCGTACCGCGAGTAGTTAAAAGATATTATAATAACACTTTGTATATTATATTTCATAATATATTTATTTTTTATAAGTTCATAATAACGATATTGAACTTAAACATAAGCTGTACTTGAAGTAGGGTAAGCATAACTTACTTACTAGGAGGTTTGGCTAGAAACCGGGCTCTGCGGGGGCAAAACTTCCGAGCTAAAAAGCTCTTCTTCTTGGAGCCTTCTGGCGCTTCAGGATTTGCCTCTTAGCACTTGGGAAGTACTAAGGCTTGGGAGGGGTTTAGAGAGATGTTTGAGAGAGAAAGAATGGGAGAGGTGTGAAGGAAATGGAAGATTTGCGCCTCTATTTATAGGGTGGGAAATGGACCTACTCAGCGAGTTCTGAGCCTCCAACTCGTCGAGTTGAGTGCCAAGTGTCACCATCTGGTGGTAAGGCGTGGGGAAGAAGCAGTGGTCAGGATTGTGCCACGTGTCACTCGCAGATTACTCCAAAAACTAATTATCTTCTAAAATCCGTAACTTTGGCATACGAGCTCTGTTTTTGACATTCTTTATATCCACACGTAGGTATTGACAAGATATACAACTCTCCTTTTGACTCCATCGGCTAATTCTCGACTGATTTGAAATTTAACAGTATGAGAAGATTATACTGTTTAATGACCGTGTAAAATTCATAACTTCTACATACGGACTCCGTTTTCGACTGTCTTTTTATCATTGAACTCCTATTAATGAGATCTTAAATTCTCATTTAGGTTGTGTCGGCTAAAAATCGATCAATCTAAAATTTGATTTCTGGGTGGTGCACTACTATGCTAGATCTTAGAAAAATCATAACTTCTTCATACGAAGTCAGATTTGGACGTTATTTTTTTGTACGCTCTCGGTTTAACGTGTACTACGACTTTCGTTTAGATCGCTAAGGCTAAAAAGTACTTTATCGCAAACTCACTTTTTACGTCACACAACGTCGTGCCGGTTTTGCCGCAAAACTTCGACAGGTCATAACTTCTTCGTTATAACTCGCATTCCAACGTTCTTTATATGTACGAAACCCTTGTGACATATACTATAACCTAGTTAATATTATTTATTCTAAATAATCTTCTATCAAAAAGTCATTTTTGATGCTTATTGTCTCTAAATTGACTAGCCCGAATCTACGGGCGTTACAACTACATCATCAATGCATTTGAAATTTGGATAAACAACGGAGTTTGATTCGAGATAATGATGACCTTTTTCCTTCATCACTTTTTCAAATTTCTTTGTTTCCTCATACACCTGATCAACAACCACTTTGGGAATTGTTGTTTCAACTGGAACATCTTCATCATCAGTGTCACTATCAGTTTGACTATCTTCGACAACAACATGATTATAGTCATGTACTTTCAATGTTGAGGGTTTGTCAGTGTCATCCTTTTCCAATGAATCATCACATATTGCGTTACCCTTAGCCATCAAAGTGACATTAATGATAGAGAGATGAGAACAATCAACAACTTCCTCTTCCTCAATTTCACTGATATTGTCAGAATCATCTTCGATATCAGCAAAATTATATTAAGAGTCTGATGTAGAATTCTCAGTCTTTTTCAAAATCATAAGTTGTTCAGTTTTAGCCAAGGTCTCATTCACAATATTAAGCAAATCATGAGCATCCAAACATTCATCTATTTTAACAATACCATATGCATATGAGTCATTTGGGACCTTATCAAACTCATAAATCTTTTTCTCACCGTCATCGGAAGTCGAATAGATCTTTTCCCTTTTGAATGTAAAAAAGGGAAAAAGTTTCCTATGTTGTTCTTTACTTATGTCCGACGAATGATGTAAAGCAGTCAACTTAGCATATAGTCTTTTGTCCGAATTACAATATATGTTTCTTTGTTTAAGCAAATTACAATTGTCTATCCTCAAACCATCCCTATCTCAAGAAACGTTCTTTAATTGCAATTCTAAATGATCTATTCTACTTATCTTCGACTCCAACCTTTTCTTTGATTCTAGCAGTAAAGATTTTGATTTCTCAACATCACTACTAACATAAATAAGCATGTCATTAAAACAAGACAGAGTATTATCGAAATCAGACAAAATAGCATCATATAAACTAAAAGGAATATCAAAGGATTCGAGAAGAGAACGTACCTTAGAAATCATTGGAGACTTGTTAGCACTGGTAGAAACGAAGCACCTTCCTGTCACCTTCTGTTCATCCTCACTTCCTTTTTCAAACTTTGCATACACGGCTCCATGTGTGGGGTTTCGCATTTCCTCATCGTCTGATCCAGATGACCAGATTTGGTATGTACCACCCCCTTCGCCACTTCCTTTTGCAACAAGCGACATCCCCTTCGTTTTTGTTTTGACTTCTTCCAGATTTTTAGTATAATAAGACTCGTCCTTCACTCTTTCTTTCTTCTCTTCTCTCTTCCTCAACATGCAATCACTTGCCATATGGTTCGCACCATTACAGTAATGACAATCGAAATCAGAGTCACCTTTCAATTTCTTCTCTGGCTTCGCAACCTCAGACTTGTTATCTTTCTTCTCCACCTTCGTCTCCTCTCTCATTCCCTTTGTAGTAGATGAGGTTCCTTTATAATCACCTTTTCCTTTAAACTAAGAATTGAATGGATTTTTGAAAAAATTCTTTACTTTATTGTTCGAGTAAAAAGCCACTGCTTCATCAGCAGAATTAATAAGCAGAACTTCATCTTTAGATCCATCATTCTTAGATGACTCGAACTCAACTTCTTTAACCGTCGCCTTCGACACCAATGCTAGAGGACCACCCAAACTCATTTTTGTTTCTTCAGCTATTTCGTTGATCTCACTTTCATGAGCCTTCAAAGCGCTGTAGAGATCACCAAGTGAATAGTTGTCAGAACTTTGTTAGGTCATAATCATTAGACTGATATTACGCCACTCTTTTCGAAGCCCCACCAGAAAAGTCAAGTTGAATTCAAGAGTTGTACGATTGACTCCATATCGACTGCATTTGAAGATTAATTCATTCAGATGATCATAGAAGAGTTCAATATTCTCACCTTCCTTCTGTTTGAATTCTCCTAATTCAAGCAGACACTTCTTAACATAACTTTTCTTCATCTTATCGCTCCCTTGATACTTATCTTTCAAACTATCCCAAATTTCTTTAGCAGATTTGCAACCACAAACATAGTTGTAAACTACCGGTGGAAGTGCACCGCGTAATTCTCGCATACATCGTTTATCATTTGCTTTGTGTTTATCAGCTTGAGTAGCAACATCAACAAATGAACCAGCATTTCCGACTTCAGCAAGTATTGAAGGGCGAAAGTTTCCACTCTTGACACATCTCCATATATCTTCATCGATCCCATTCAGATAATCTTCCATCCTATCAGTCCATTGATCGCAGTACTCAGGAATCAACATAGGAATTGTGGTTGAAGAACCGAGGAGATGAGAGAATCCAGTCATCGTGTTCATGTTAAAGTTCGCCATTAATGTATGGACAAAATAATGAAAAGCTTCAGAAAGAAGAATCTAAGGAATGAATCTTTCAGAAATTAATCACCGAACACTCGATTTATAAAACTAAAAGAAAAATCAAATTGATATAGATGATTAGAAAAGATTTTCTGGATTAAAAGTGTGGAATATTTTGAATCTAAAACGAGATTCAAAAACTTTTGAAAACTCTATAAAATCAGAAATCAACTGTAAGAATCATGCTCTGATACCAAATGTAGTTTATATTGATCAAGTAAATGAAATGAAATCAGAGTATGAATTGAATCTAGAACACAAGTTTAAAATATAATACGGATGACTCAATTATACTTCTGAAAGATACAAGAGTGTATTTAGAGTAAGAACACGACGTGCCAAAAGTTACTCTATCTCTATCACCTATCCCTCGCTATAGGAATGACAGAACGAAGCAAAAAGTACATAAGGGCGTAAACATGAATGCTTCGAATCTAAGCTACCCTTACGAAATACATATATTCGTATCTAGCATACAGACTTCGAATACTATCAAGCTACAATTGACTTCGACAACTCACAACTACTATTCAAACCCAACATGTATGTTGGGTGTACTACAACCTTACGTTGGGCGTAATGTGGCCATGTGTCACCATCTGGTGGCAAACCGTAGGGAAGAAGCAGTGGCTCAGATCGCGCCACGTGCTACCCGCTGGTTACTCCAAAAACCAATTATCTTCTAAAATCCATAACATTCACATACGAGCTCTGTTTTTGACGTTCTTTATATCCACACGTAGGTATCGATGGGATCTACAACTTTCGTTTAGACTCCGTTGGATAATTTTGAAATTATTTTTAAAGTTATATTTTAACAGGCTTAGACAGAAAAAGTCCGTTAAAAATTCATAACTTTGTCATCCGAAGTACGTTTTCGACTGTCTTTATATCGTTGAGCTCCTATTAACGAGATCTTCAATTCTCGTTTAGATTGTGTCGGCTAAAAATCGATCGGTCTAAAATTCAGTTTCTGGGTTGTATACTGCTATGCTAAATCTTAGAAAATCATAACTTCCTCAAACGAATTCAGAGTTGGACGTTCTCTATATGCACGCTCTCGGTTTAACGTATACTATGACTTTTGTTAAATGTCTAAGGCTAAAAAGTAGCTTATCCAAAATTCACTTTTTACGATACGCGGCGCCATGCCGGTTTAGTCGCAAAACTTCGACGGGTAATAACTTCTTCTTTATAAGTCGGATTTCAGCGTTCCTTATATCCCCGAAATCCTTGTTATGACCACTTCAAATTTCTTCAAATATATTAGGTCTATCTATTATTTTATTTTTGATGCATATTTTTATTATTATTTTATTAAATCGTTATAAGCACATATTTTGCGCATAAATCAAAAAATACTCAAATAATTCTTCTTCATTACTTCAAAATAGGTTGAAATTGTTGACCCTAACTATTACATCATTATAATAATGCTTAGCCAGAAACGCATGCATTGCAATTCTCTCCTCATTTGGATGATTCGTCCTGGAATCATGCATCAGCAAACAGATGTGGATAGCGAATCATCATGTCACTCTTTGTCTCCCAGGTGAGGTTTAGCCCATTCGAATGTTTCCATCATACTAGCACTAATTCGACCATCTTGCATCGCAACTTCTTCGTCTTACGGTCAACAATTGCTTCAGGTTCTTCGATTAACCTATTATATTCATCAATTCTTAACTCTGAAAGCGGAATCATATCGTGAACTTCCCCTATGAACTTCCTCAAATAACACACATGGAAGGTGCCATCAGTGAAGAGTTTGCACTTTGTACCATAAAGATAATGCCTCCATATCTTTAATGCGAATACTACCGCTGCCAACTCTAGATCATGAGTTGGGTAGTTCTTCTCGTGCTCTTTCAATTGTCGAGATGCATATGCTATCACTTTATCTCTCTGGGTCAGAAAACAACCTAACCCAACTCCAGATGCATCGCTATAGACTGCAAAGTCTTCAACTCCGTCAGGTAAAGAAAGATTCTGTGCTTCACACAACTTCTTCTTTAATTTATCGAATGCTTCTTTGTGTTTCTCGTTCCATGTATATGTAGCTCCTTTATGGGTCAAAGCTGTCAATGGAGCAGCTATCGAGGAAAAACCTTGGATAAACCTTCGGTAATATCCAACTAATCCCAGAAAATTACGAATCTCAGTGGGACTTTTTGGTCATTCCCATTTCATCATAGCTTCAATATTTGCTGGATCAACCATTATTCCTTCCTGGTTAACCACATGACCCAATAATTGGATTTCTCGAATACAAAAATCACATTTGGAGAAATTTGCGTACAACTTCTCCTTCTTCAAAACTTATAATACTTATCTCATTCTGAATGTGGTCTTGTAAATATCTTGTTCTCATACCTTCATTTGATGGTATCCTAACCTAAGATCAATCTTTGAGAAATAGCTCGATCCTTGCAGCTGATCGAACACATCGTCAATCCTTGGTAATGGATACTTGTTCTTTACCATTGCCTTGTTCAACTCTCTATAGTCTATGTACATTCTCATGCTCCCATCCTTCTTCTTCACGAATAACACTGGAGCTCCCCAGGGTAAAGAACTAGGTCTAATGAAACCGTTGTCCAACAATTCCTGAAGTTGCATCTTACGCTCCTTCATCTCCGTCGGTGCTAACCGGTATGGTGCATTCGCTATTGGTGTCGATCCTGGCAACAAGTCTATTCGAAACTCTACTTGTCTATCAGGGGGGAAATCCATGAAGATCTTCGGGAAAGACTTCCGGATAGTCACACATCACTGGTATTCTTTGTATCTCTTGCTTTTCCTTCTTTGCATCGATCACAAATGCCAAGTATGGTGTGCATCCTTTGGATAAACACTTTCTGGCTTTCATTAGGGAAATGCTTCAAGCATTTAATCTACGTTTTTCCCCATACACCATAAGTGACTCTTTTCCAGGTGGGTTTACTCTCACCATCTTCTTCCTATATAGTATCTCGGGATCGTTTGCACTAAGCCAATCCATTCCTAGTACGATGTCGAAACCGTTCAACTCAATGGGCAACAACTCCTCTTGGAATTTATTCCCGTTCAAGTCGATGACGATGATTTATTGCAATCGCTAACAGGTATGAATTTTCCACCGACAACTTCTACAACTAGAGAATTATCAAGTTTATCTACATGAAATGCTAGTCTTCCACCAAATTTATGTGATATAAAGGAGTAATTTGCTCCAGAGTTAAAAAATATATTGGCAGGAAATCCATTTACAAGAAATGTACCTGAAGCGACATCTGCTTCATCCCTTGCTGCTTCCAGGGTCATCTAGAATGCTCTTGCCTTTGGCCTCGGTGGAATGTCATGCCTTGCTGCCTCTTTCTTCTTCGGGTATCCCCTAGAAATATTCTCTTCTTCATTACACCCGTAACACACTTTCTTGTTAAATGTGCACTCGTTGGCGTAATGCCCAGTTTTCCCACACTTGAAGCAAGTCACTCCTTGCCACATTTTCCAGAGTGTGTATTTTTGCACTTATCACACCATCTTGCTTCACCTCCTCCTCCTCCTCCAAACTTCTTAGAACCAGACTTTGAGAATTTTCTTTTCTTGTTGGACCTTATAGATCCATCAAACTTCCTCTTCTCTCCTACCTCAGATCTCTCCAGACCCTTTTCCCTTAACTGGGTCTCAACATTCTTGGTTTCTCTAACAACTGTCTTCAAGGTAGTTTCCATTTTGACCGTTGAACCAAAGTTCGTTGGCAATCCATTAGCAAACTTCTATATATTCGAGAGTTCAGTAGGCACCAAGTAAGGAATAACTTCATCCTCTAGGTGAATGCGGTGGCATACTCTTCAACACTCATTCTCCCTTTCTTCAGGTTCTGAAACTCATTGTCTAGGTCTATCGGATCCACCTCTGAGCAGTATTTCATTTTCAACTGCTCCATGAATGCTTCCCAAGATATCCTTAGGGCTTCTCCCCGTGGAATTGTATCTTCCAAAAACTTCCACCAACTTAAAACTCCGGTCTTTAGTTGTTTGACTGCAAAGATGGTTTTCTGCTTGTTGCTGCAGTTGCAGCTCTCAAATACCATCTCCATTTCGGAGACCCAGTCCATAATCTCTACTGAATTTGGGCTTCCAGAAAGACTTGGTGGTTTGGCACCCAAGAAGTTTTTATACATACGCCGATCCCTGTCAATCCCTCTGTCCGGGTCGTTCCTCCTGACCACTCGGGGTTCAACTTGACTCACAGTACAGTTGTAATTTCCCTCCTCCGATAGCTCTTCGGTCAGTTCGGGCTACACAACAGGCACAGTAGGTTCATCCCTATTATGTTGAAGTAGAAGCTTTGTCTCTTCCATCTAACGATCCAACATCATTTGTAGAATTGCCTGTACTCATGCCATTGTGATTGGCTCGGGTGCAGCTGCTACCTCTGGTGCACGCTCAATCACTTGTGGCTCAGGCTGCAGGTTTCCATTATCGTTTCCTAATCCATTGCGAGTTCTCACCATGACGATCTATACACCAAATCGGGAAAATTTAGATCTTTATTTACGATAGACATTTAAATCCTCCTTGTCACTCCGAAAAGTTACATGCCAGTTCTAATACCGTAGTTGAACGTTTAGAAATCTGAACACATAAAGTTTCCAGATCCGGTCGACAACAGACCATAGATCCGATCAAATAATAAAATATAAGGCATTTTTTATAGCTATAACATAAATCATTTAGCACATAAAAGCAATTTAGGCAATAAGGCTAGTGCTCGTGTCTATATATTCTCTAAATATAGCAGACACTCATCGCTTAGAATTCTAAGTTTAAGTCTAGAAATCCTACAAATTCCTAGTTCGCTTAAACTAATGCTCTGATACGAACTGTGAAATCCCCAATTTTACAGGCAGAAAAGACCGATTTGTTTATGCTTTATTTAAAATCAGAGTATCTTTTGTAAGAATAATATTGTGGAATTTGTTCCAAAAAATATTATAAGTATACTATCAAAGCATTTCCGTAGAAATGTATTTTCATTATATTATAAACGTTGGGATGTAATTGTTAATACAGTGTATAAGCATAAACAGAAATAGTACAGGCCTTACAAACATCTATTATTCTATTGGCCTATAATCCATAGATCTCTCATCAGATCATCACTCCTGTGCTTTTTTGCCACTACCTGCAATACAAGAAACTGAGTGGGTCAGTCTTGGGAGCCTGATGAGCACATAGGGTTTTCAACCACAATAATTAAGTTCTTTAATGTCATCAAATCATTCAACCCGATTACCTGTTACCGTTATCCTCACTTTCTGTCCCTAAAGCATCTAATTTAAGGGACATATCCTAAGGATTATCATCGGGAAGACAACACTGCTTTGGGGATTCCTCAGCAATATATTTCAGTAAGGCAACCATGATGGGGATGGAGTACACATGGTGAACACGTCATTCACAAACACCTACAGGTTGCTAGCCTGCCAACGTTCCACTAGACTGTCTAGAATAGTCCGCGGTCGTCATTTATACTCCGCTTGATGACTAGATCAACTTTTAACATCGAGGCCTCTCATCATTTTATTTCATCATTCATCATCTATTTCATCTACCCATCTTTACCCAACATATTTGTAGATATAAAATACATATATACAGTTTAAATCAAGTAAAACATGTAGAATTTGTTCATCCAACATAGATATCGAGAACACAGATAATATGCACACATAGCACGTAATTTATATTAGATACTTCATATCTATGTGTAAGATGAAAGTAACTATGCACTCACTTGTTAAAGTGATGAATCGAAATTCGGGCAACGCTTCACTTCTAACAATTGTCTTTTCCGTTGACGAAACCTAGTATTATTATCGCTAAGTTTTAGTCTAACATTTATTGCGACTAATTATTAGTCAAGATTCATCATTAACTCAAAGTCTACTTTCATGATCTATCAAGTAAGGAACAACCAGGTAGGATCATATCGGAGGTAGGGTCCGTTTGGTATACGAAGTATACTGTTTGGAAATCCCACTTTAAACACCTCACTAAATCATAGCCAAGATGTCGTCCCCGTAAGTAGATCAATTAGTATAACGAATTTGAATTACTGATAAATCTTTTTTATAGGTTCATAATAACGATAATGAACTTAAACATAAGTTATAGTTAAAGTAGGGTAAGCATAACTCACTTATAAGGGAGTTTAGCGAGGAACCGGGCTCTACACGGTAGAAATTTTGAGCCAAAAGCTCTTCTTCTCAGGGCCTTCTGGCGCTCTAGGACTTGCTTCAAACACCTAGGAGGTGCTAGAGGAAAGAGTAGAGGGTTTGGGGGTGTTTGGGAGAGAAGGGTTGAGAATGGTGTGAGAAATGAAGTGATTTGCGCCTCTATTTATAGGATGAGAAGGGGACGTACGTTGTGTGTACTCCAACATTATGCTGGACCGTAATGTGGCCACGTGTCACCATCTGGTGGCAAGCCGTGGGGAAGAAGCAGTGGCTCAGATCGCGCCACGTGTCACCCGTTGGTTACTTCAAAAACTAATTATCTTCTAAAATCTGTAACTTTTGCATACGAGCTCTGTTTTTACGTTATTTATATCCACGCGTAGGTATCGACGAGATCTACAACTTTCGTTTAGACTCCATTGGCTAATTATGACTTTATTTTTAAAGTTATATTTTAACAGGCTTAGACAGTTAAAGTCCGTTAAAAATTCATAACTTTGTCATCCGACGTCCGTTTTCGACTGTCTTTATATCGTTGAGATCCTGTTAACAAGATATTCAATTATTGTTTAGATTGTGTCGGCTAAAAATCGATCGGTCTAAAATTTGGTTTCCGGGCTGTATACTGCTAGGCTAAATCTTAGAAAAATCATAACTTCCTCAAACGAAGTCAGATTTAGACGTTCTCTATATGCACGCTCTCGGTTTAACGTATACTACGACTTTTGTTTAGATCTCTAAAGTTAAAAAGTAGCTTATCAAAAATTTACTTTTTACGATACGCGGCACCGTGCCGGTTTAGTCGCAAAACTTCGACGGGTCATAACTTCTTCGTTATAAGTCGGATTTCAACGTTCCTTATATTCTCGAAATCCTTGTTACGACCACTTCAACTTTATTCAAAGATACGGGGTCTATCTATTATTTTATTTTTGACGCATATTTTTATTATTATTTTAGTATATCGTTATAAGCACAAATCACATAAATCATAAAATACTCAAATAATTCTTCTTCATTACTTCAAAATATGTTACAATTGTTGACCCTAACTATTACATCATTATAATAATGTTTAGCCATAAACGCGGGCGTTACACAAGACTCTTGCGGTATTTAGTAGATTGTGTCCAAGGATAATGGGTACATCTTCATCCTCTTTTATGTCTATAACCACAAAATCGATTGTAAAAACAAATTTACCAATTTTAACCAATAAATCTTCAACTATACCTCGAGGATAAGTTACTGAATGATTAGCCATATGAATTGCCATCATTGTGGTCTTCAACGTTCGAAGGTTAAGCTTTTGATAAAATGAATAAGGCACTAAGTTAATGCTAGCTCAAGAATTGGCTAAAGCGAATCTCTTCGTGGAATTTCCAAATTCGCATGGCAATGTAAGGCGTCCTGGATCTCCCATATTTGTCGGTATTCCTTCCATGATTGCCGCTGAACATTGTTTCTTAAGAACAACCTTGGAAGTCTTGTCTAGTTGTTGGAGTGTGTCAAGAAGATCTTGAAGGAATTTCGCATGTTCGGGCATTTTAGCTAATGGTTAAATAAATGGGGTATTAATTGGAATACCCTTGACTTGATTGATGAACCTTTTAGGATCTTTCTCCAGTGGATGTGCCCTTGATCTAGAAGGAAAAGGTAACGGAGGTTGATATGACTTGACAAAAGACTCAGTTTTCTGATTTGACTGGGCCCATGACATGAGAGGTAGTAGCTCAAGTCATGAGAATTGTGTTGGGTTTTGAGCATTCTAACACTCCTAAGTGTACATGCAACCCTAAATACCTTGGATCTGTGTTTTCTCTATTATACATGCAAATAAGATTATCCAAGGTATTATCCTAACTAGCATACCAAAACATTCATACTAGGATACTAAAATAGATAGAATACATACCTTGTTGTTGTTGCTTGACTCCATGAAGCTTGAGAGCCTAGTGCCCCAAGTGTGACACCTCAAATGGTTCACACAACATCATGAACTCTTGGAATAACCATGAGAAGAAGACATACATGTTCAAATCGGATAGCCCTCAAAATATGTATCACTAGTGCCAATTTCTTGAACTAAAGGGGTTCTTATATAGTGTGGCTATTAGGGTTACACCATGTGACTCATGACTTTACCCATTCCTTATGCTCCATGGGTTTTAACCTCCATGGAGTATCCATGGATCACCACATGGGTTAAACCCAACATAAAGGAATCTTGGATCATAAGCCCACATATATAAGAATGAATGATTTACACAATCAATCCCCATATATTTAATTAGTCTCTTTTTGATCACTAAATTAAGTCCAAATTAATTCTTGATCAATACTAATTAAATAACATGATTTCATATTAATATATTAGAACTTATAATATATTAATATGTCACAAAATGTCTTTTCCTCATAAACGGTCTATCCAAATGTTCCGATGCCATGCAACCCAAATGGACCATGCCGAGTCGGGTCAAGTACATACCAATTATAGTTATGGACTTAGACACTAATCCAACAGTCTCCCACTTGGATAAGTCTAAAACTATTATTGCGTATGACTTCAGGAACCAACTGGCAATCGTAGCTCTCAAAAGCCGTTGTCGAACTCTGACCTTGTAGATGAACTCTGACCTTTGTCAATGACTTGTCCATTAGATAAGGGATCATATATTCCTCCATTCTAGATATCATATGGACTGAGACATGGATTATAATCATTCTCTCTGTCCATTTGTTGTTTCCCGATTTCCGATTTATGACGACTGACTAATTGAACAAATCAAATCAGTCCAGGCCCGGCCGAGCACTTACATTTGTCATCACCAAATCATCGAGGGGCCCACAGATATCGCTTTTATCCCGAAGGTAAAAGGAATGGATAAACTTCAACTTATATGGCTTGTTCTACTACTTGTTGAATCATACACAAAGGCACGTTTTATAAGACCAAGTTACCGAATGCGTTTTCGTGCAATCAATGTACAACCAACTCATAGTAACAACTCATATCTCTAGGTTTGAAGAATATAAGATATTATCGTCTCATGATCACTCGTGATAAAATCCATGAAGTGATTCCAATGAGCGCGGGTTGAATCCAATACTCAGAACTTATGAGCACCCATGAGTGTTGTAGCCCCTTGTCCAACATCTTAGACCTCTACAAGCCAACCCATGACAATCTTGATTCATATCTACTTCCAACATATGACCGACTGTGGATAGTTTGAATAACTTAGTCAATCAGGAAGAACGACCTAGTTATTCTGGAAGTCAAAACATGCAAAATGAAACACAATAATAATAGAATCTAATATGATATCAAAACCTATGAACATAAATAACACACCTTTTATTTATCACCATATGATTACACATTATTCATTGTATACTGTTTCAGCTATCAACTTTATTCTTGAATTTAAAACAATAGTTGTCCCATGCTCCAAGCATGTACACTATGTTTTCTAAACACTAGTCATGCCATACACCAAGTATGCATACTATGTTTGTCTATGATCTTCACTTTGTGAATTAGATCAATTGAACATAACTCCAATGATCCTCTTTCACAGTCCCAAATCCTTACTCCAAACGCAAGAATTCCAAATTCATGCCATTTACTGAAATCTGTTAGATTCTAAACTTATATGCATTGATCCTCCTGTAATGATTATGCACAGAGTCAGAAAGACTTGACAACAACCATTACAGAGCATTCCAAGGAGATCAACTCCTTGAAAACATCCTTCTTGCATTAAGTTTCCTAATCTTACACAGATTGAATAATTTCCAACTTTGAAACATTTCCATATTCCATTTTGACTATCACTTCTGAACAAGAGTTGCCTCCTTACAGATTATGTCAATATGGTCCTTCCAGAATTAACACTATACTTCCAACTGTCCTTGAGCAACCAATCTTTGGTAAACCTTAGATTGTCCTCGACAATTGCTTAATCCTTTTAGTCATATCCAGTTCTAGTCCTTTTCCCTTCTTAATGCCCCAGGCATTTGGAAATTTTTAGAAAGGATGAATATAGCACATGAAATCGATCCTATATCCGAAGCATATGGGACACGAGTCATGATGTCTCACATAAAGACTAAACCAGTCTTTTGCTATAACATTTCCATTTCTATTTGCCAAGTTCTCATAATTCAGATTATGAAAAGGGATGCCGTAATCATAATCGAATTTTAGAACGCAAATAATGGACCCATATATAGAATTTCCTTATGTTGAGCCATTCCAACATGAAATTCATATATATATCCTTGACTAAATACGATTAAAATCTCAATCTAAGCTTTTAGAATTGAAATGAAGTATAATTTTCTCTCCCTTAATTATAGCAAAACAACTTTTTCAACCCCTGCAGCCTCACGAATTGAAACTTTTGTTTTCTATAATTAACATTGCTAACTTGCAACCTTTATCATAATTATCATGCTCCCACTAACATGATGATTATTAGCATAACACTTATGCTCCCACTAGCTTTGACATGTAATCAGAAATCAGCTGGACTTCTAGCAATCAATACTTTATTGACTTTCTTACTAAAGTTCAGATTTCTGATACTAGATTGCTTTGATAAAACTTTATCAATATCATACACCTTATGTTAGATAGCTCACAGGTGTGTCTAAACAATTTTAAGAACTATGAAAAGGGATGCCGTAATCATAGCCTCGATTGTTTAGACCTTTACCGCTTCTCACAAGTCCATGTTAGTGTGTCGGTTAACCACACACGCTCCACTAACGACTTTGAGAATGCAAATATCACAATTGCTATCTAGCTAAAATCTACTTAGTGAAAGTGTTTCCTCACCATCATTTTCATGAATCGGAGAGAAACCTTATGACACTTAGATTTAATGGTGTATGTATTCTTATCCATGTGAATTTGTCAAACCACAATCACAAGACTAGGATAATGACAAATCCAAACTCATATGGATTGAACTCAATCTTAATTTCTTGTCATGTGGCAGCTCAAGGGCCTGCCATTGCTTCCAAGTAGCTGTGCAACCAATTGAGAACTCTCAGAACTCCTATGCAAAGCCAACTTGAATAGGCACTGACATGTCGACACGATAGTTTATAAACCTCAAGTCGTGTGCTAGTGAAGAACTTCAGGTTTTATTCTTGATTAGTTCTTGAGACTTTCAAGATCTTTAAGACTCCCACTGTCTTCTTGACATATAAGACTCTCTTGTCAAATATTCAAGAGATAGTGTGGATTCTAATCAAGATAAACACTTCACACAATTGGCCTTAGTTGGTCTTTGTTTTATCCAAAACATCACAACTTACCAATTTCAAATGTACAACAGTAGAAAACTTTTACTCTTACATTTGACAAGTGTTCTAAACCCTTTTAAGACACGTCACTCAAGTTACAATTTTAGAGTATAACTCCAAGAATTGTTTTTGGAACGAAGTATGAATCATCTTCTTGATTTAACCATTTCAACAATTCATAACTCCTCTTCTTAGCCATCAGAATGCACTTAGAGGATGAATTGTGATAAGGTCTCTTAATCATTAAGATGATTACATAACATGATACTAAAGTACTCTCTCATCTTTTCAGATTTAAGAAACTTTTATCTTTCTGCCCAAGTTGATTCTTCTCATCCGTTCTGCCATACATTGAGACTTTTCCAATGCTTCAGAATTATACTTAAACTTATAAGTATAACCATATTTGCTAAACTTTAGCAAGTCATGACGAATAGTCTTATCGATCTTTATGGTGGACTTAATCAGTGCACAAGAATGTGTACTCGATCCCTTAGTCCTTTACTTGACTCACACATCCATGCGAACAAGTAATTAGTCTTAATTTTCCAATGCTTGAAAGTTCTCATTCATCATACTATACACCTTGCATGATTCCAAGTTTCTATCCAACTGAAACTTGGGTGATGAGAATCTTTCCTTATTTGGTAAATTTAGACACTACCACAAATGAAAGAATCAAATTCATATTTCCACTCTTGCTCTTAATGGAATCTTATAAGCAACAAAAATTTTCACAAATGCCATTGTAAGGATATTTTTTTAAAATAAATAAAATCAAAATTTTTTCCTTTTATTTTAAAAAACTTTGCGGAAAAACTATCCTTACAATGCAAAAGCACATGAAAACTTTGTTGTTATCTAATCCTATGCAATATATCATAACTCCTAAGATGTAGCTTAAGAATCCGATCTTCAAACTATGCGATAGAAATCCATCTACGCGATCAGATTCAACATAATCTTTCTTTAAGTTTCTTCACTTTTTTTCTTTGATTCTTAAAACATCAACATGTGACCCAGTCACATCATGTATCAAGAATCTCAGAATAGAAACTTAGTAGAGTTAGATAGTGGACTTTACCTGAAGTAGAGTCAAACTTATTGACTTTAACATCCTTAGGTAAATTCGGCAGCTTCGCAACTAATGCCCCTTTCTTTGGCAATGGACCCTTGATAATGGGACTATCTCAGACTTAGCCTCTCTCTTTACCATTTGGTCAACCGAGTTGACTATGGGCGATCCCTTTCCATTGGGAAGAGAGAGCTTTACTGGATATCCAACGTCATCATTGTCAATGTCCATAAAGTTTTAGGAAGTTGATCTTAGCAAATAGATAAGATCATTAAGGGTCTTGTCATAGTCTGTTTCATAGGAGTCCCAAAGGAACTCACTATGTGACTTAGAAAGTGATTGATCATCAGCTTCCTCTAGACTTTGACACCCAACTCTCCCGGCTTGTCAATATGTGACTACATCTCCAAGATGTGATCACACATAGACCTTTGCTTGCCAATAGGGCTTGAGTGACCTTAAACTTTTTAGGAACTTGTGGGTTAGGGAGAATAATTGGAGGAGGTGAAAGAGGTATGATTTCCATGGGACATCATCTTCATTTAGGAAAATTTATTTCAAGAGATTTGGGAAGATCATAGATGTCTGAACTTAGACATCTTTTGGGAGATATTCAAGTTAGTTGATTTAGAGTCCTTAATATAACACCCAATATGAAATATTAAGGCTAGGACCCAATAACCTATTTATAACTGGAAGAGGGATGCCGTAATCCAAGTTATAAAATAGTTAAAGGTAGGTAAATGACGATTTACCAATTTCCACCATAGAAAAACGAAATATAATTAAGTTTTAATTGGATTTGAAACTCCTAGATCTTTTGAGATACATTGAACTTTCAATGGCATGTTTGAATCTCGATTGTGCCCTCTCAAGTTTGTGACTGGGATGCCGAGGATCACAAACAAGGTGTGAATAACCATACAAATTGACTTGGTACCCTCAAAAATATTACCTAATCGATGTGCCGGTTAACCACACACGCTCCACCGATCTATAATAAAGTCAAGTTACCCTTTGCCACTCTTACTAGTCCATGTTAGTGTGCCGGTTAACCACACACGCTCCACTAACGACTTGGTAAGGTACAAAGTGTAATTTTATGGGCTAGCACCAATTTCACATTTTTCCTAAGTAACTAATATTGGAAATTTATAAGCGTTTAGTTACTTAGTATTTATCATTAATACTTTTAATGAAGGGAGAATTATAGTCCTTGTCGTACCCGTTCGGCTAACGACCCTCCACCAGTCAAGGAAGCGGTGGGTGAGAGTGGACACCCATTAAACTGCCATTTTATAGGCTGTAACCTTATACCCCCCTTATAGACCGGCTTCGTGAATGAGGCCTACTAACGGTAAGATTGACTTTTCTTATACATATATATATAATTATAATTATAATAATAGTATAAGGGTTGAATTTTAACTTTTAAAATTCTAAGGGCTAACTTGGAATTAAAGTATTCATAAGTGAAAACATTTCTAATTCCAAAACTTGAGGGCAAGTTTTGAAACTATTCAAAACTAATTAATTCCATGACTTATATGTTTAAAGTAGTTTTAATTAAAAGACTCTTCAAGTTCCATAACTTGAGGACAAGTTATGGAAGACTTTAAACTAATAAAAGAATGTAACTTTTCTTTATTTTATAACTTATGGAATTAATTAAGGTTACACATTTTATTACTTAATGAAGTGACTCTTGAACCTCTATAACTTGAGGACAAGACTCTTCATTTTTTGTAACCATTACCAACTTTTATGAGTTTTATGAAACTTAAATGTGACTTTTCATATAACTTGAGGACAAGTTACAAAAACACATTTTAGAATCAACTCTTAGATTAAAATGGATTGAAAACACATAATCAATTAACTTTTCTATTAATCTAAGCAACTCATAAGAACAAGATAATTCAAATCAAACTTTTTCATGTAATTAGCCTAATCACTAAACTAATACAAAACATGAATCTATTGACAATTATCTTTGAAATTGGATTAGTATGAACATTACCACATCAAAAACAAGTTTATAAGTTCAAAAACATCTTAGGGTAATATTTCTAGTCCATTTCTAGCCAAAAAACTCGAAAATATGCTGTCTGGGGCTCCTACTCGTCGAGTGCATCAACCTACTCACCGAGTAGGATGATTTTCTTCATGGACTCGGCGAGTTCATCAGTGGACTCGGCGAGTCCAGTGCCCAGAATGCCCGAAATTCGACTTTTTTAGCATTTTTCAGCAATTTGCATCAAGTATAATTGAAAGCAAGCCTAGGCTCTGATACCACTGTTGGGTTTTGAGCATTCTAACACTCCTAAGTGTACATGCAACCCTAAATACCTTGGATCTATGTTTTCTCTATTATACATGCAAATATGATTATCCAAGGTATTATCCTAACTAGCATACCAAAACATTCATACTAGGATACTAAAATAGATAGAATACATACCTTGTTGTTGTTGCTTGACTCCATGAAGCTTGAGAGCCTAGTGCCCCAAGTGTGACACCTCAAATGGTTCACACAACATCATGAACTCTTGGAATAACCATGAGAAGAAGACATACATGTTCAAATCGGCTAGCCCTCAAAATATGTATCACTAGTGCCAATTTCTTGAACTAAAGGGGTTCTTATATAGTGTGGCTATTAGGGTTACACCATGTAACTCATGACTTTACCCATTCCTTATGCTCCATGGGTTTTAACCTCCATGGAGTATCCATGGATCACCACATGGGTTAAACCCAACATAAAGGAATCTTGGATCATAAGCCCACATATATAAGAATGAATGATTTACACAATCAATCCCCATATATTTAATTAGTCTCTTTTTGATCACTAAATTAAGTCCAAATTAATTCTTGATCAATACTAATTAAATAACATGATTTCATATTAATATATTAGAACTTATAATATATTAATATGTCACAAAATGTCTTTTCCTCATAAACGGTCTATCCAAATGTTCCGATGCCATGCAACCCAAATGGACCATGCCGAGTCGGGTCAAGTACATACCAATTATAGTTATGGACTTAGACACTAATCCAACAAATTGGGCACGCGTTTTCTCTTTTTCTTTGATCTTCATCTTATTGGGTTGCGACTCGGGTTGCTTTGAGGCTTCATTATCAATCGTTGTAAGCCCTAAATGAGGGTCTTCTTCAGTGGTTATGGGCATGACATGAGGTTGCGGTTTTTGGATTAGGATTTTTAGGTGGTAACCTTTCGTTAACGAGTTTAGTCAATTGCCCGAGTTGATTCTCAATGTTCTTTATGGAAGCTTGTTGATTTCGAAAGGTAACATCAGTAGTATCTTGCCTTTTTTCAGAGGCTTCCATAAACCTATTAAGCATTGACTCAAAGTCGGGTTTCTTTTCCGGTGGTAGTTGTTCCTTTTGGTAGAAGCCTCGTCCGGTTTGCCGATACTTCTATTCTTTTTTTGCTTATTGTATTCTTCATATGGAAACCATTCCTTCTTGGGCTTTCTCCAAAGTTCTTATAGTTTTGCCAAGTTCTTATAGTTCCAGGTGCTAATGACTTCAACCATATTTTTGCATCTCCAGTAAGTATCACGGGAAGCATCCTTAGTCAAATTGCATCTCTTGAAACATTTGGAACATTGAAATAGTCTGCAATGTTCAAAACTTCATCGATGTGCTTGAAAGAATCTTCATAATATTTCTCGGATATAGGTATGTCTTTTAGCATTGCAAGAATGTTGCCTTTCAGCTTAAAGTTCATGGCAGCTGGTATTGTAGGTGGTACAAGACCTGGTCCATTGTCGTTTCGTATTCTCCTTTTGTATTCTTCCATCGTCATGGTGGTAATGTCTTTCATCTCTTCGACCTCGCTTTTGACCTCTTCTTCTAATTCAGTTTCTGTTCCTGGCTCGTATCCGGCTCCTTACTTGTTTGGAGTTGTAACACCTGTTCCATGTATTATTTAATTTTCTAAATTTTAGGGTTTTGTGCTAGGACTCGACGAATTGGGGAGTTCCAACTCGTCGAGTAGAGGTCATTTATGAGGATGCAGGACTCCGGATCTACTCGACGAGTCGGAAGGCCCCGACGCGACGAGTAGGCACTGTAAAGGGAAACCCTAATTTTCAGGGGTTTGTACCCTATTTAAAGAACTTATGGCTCATTTGCAGCCTCTTCCATCGTTCTTACAGCCCAAAGAAACCCTAGTTCGAGCCTTGCACCTTTCTGAGTGAGAGAGAAAGCTTTTGATAGTGATTTTGGTGTGGTTGTGAAGGATTTTGGAGCTTGAAGAAGAAGGAGCAAAGAGAGAAGCAGTAGATCCGACATCTACTCTGTATTGGCGACCATCTTGAGGTATAAAGTCACTATCTTGACCTTTAGTTGCTTAGATATCATCTCTTGGAAGTAAATGGCCACTTTTGGTGCCAAAAGGGTGTCATTCTCGGATTTGGACTTGTCACAAGGATATGGTTCCAGATCTGGACACCTCTAGGTCTTCAATGGCATAAAGTTGCTCACTTTATCTAGCTTAGGCCCTTCCCATGCACTAAAATCTTGTAGGAACCTTAGTTTTAGTGTTTTAGCCTTGTGAGGCCTTGCATGCACGTAAAGTTTGCAACTTTACGTGGTAACTACACTAGAAGGAGTTGGATCTAAAGATTGGGACCTTGGATCCCACTGGAAAGGAATGAACACAAAAAGGGCTGAAGGGACTCGACGAGTTGCTTAGCCAACTCGACGAGTCGGGTAGGGTTTACCCGTTTTCGAGATTCTGAGTGAGTTCAGTGAAGGATTAGAGTTTTTGGTCTGCATGAGTTTTCGGTCTTCTGGACATTAAAGGAAGTCGACGAGTTACTCAGGTGACTCGTCAAGTTGACTCGGGATTTCGGTTGTATGGACTCTGAAGGAACTCGACGAGTTGCTGGATGCACTCGACGAGTTGAGGTTAACATGGACTGTTGACCTTGACTTTGACCAGGGTTGACCAGGGTTGACTTTAAGGGTATATATGCTATTTCGGGATTGTGACAAGTTAATCACATGATGCTTATAGGCATTTGAGTTGGAGCTGTGCGTTGGACTTATCGGATCTTACCTTGTCAGTTCAGCATTCACGAGAGGTGAGTCTTCTCACCATACCGATGGGTCTAAGGCACCAAGTCCGGCCCATTTTATGATATGTGGATTGTCGATTGATTATGCGTTATGTGCCGGCCCAGTAACCTTTCGGAATGGGGGATCCCTGTTGGCAACAACCACGGTAGTAGTATGACATTTGCATGGAAGACCCCGGGGGGTTCCCGTGTCAGTAGATTGAGACCATGTGGGGGTTCCCATGGCATTTGGTGTAAGACCTTGGAGGGTTTCCATGGCATCCTAGGATATTCGCATGTTTAGTTTGAATGATATTTGCTTGGTAGTGAAGACCATGTGGGGGTTCCCATGGCAGTTAGTGAAGACCATGTGGGGGTTCCAGTGGCACTAGGTGTAAGACCCTGGAGGGTTTCCATGGCTTCCATATACGTTTGTACGCATGGCTTATGTGGTTTATGTAGCTTTTATAGCTAATATGATTATGTGGATTGTGTGGGGTATGCTCTGGGGAACTCACTAAGCATTAGCTTACAATTTGTGGATTTGTTGCAGGTACATCTGAGCCTAAGGGCAAGGGCAAGGCTTGATGACGCGGTATGCACTCTTTCTTAGGCGTTTTTATGGGACATTCTGATGATTGAAATAATATTGTTATTGATATAAATTTGAATACAAATGTATTTGAGATTCTACGGTTTATGGAAGATGTTTTTTTGACTATTTAAAAATGAAAAAATTTCTTTTGAAAATTTGGGTCATTACAGGAGTTCTTTCAAAACTTTCAAACTTGTCAAGTTGGAAGGTGTTACTTGATTCGTCAACCGTTTTATCCTTCTTCTTATGAAATGCAAATTCTAGATCTCCAAGTGGTGGTATGATGGGAAGTTGTGATCCCCTGGTCATAAATCACTAAAACAAAATAAAAACAAGACATAAAAACGACCTAAAAAGAAAAATAAATAAAAAGTGAAAAAACAGAACACACGTCGTGAGAACTGTAAACAGAAAAACTTATTAAATGCAGAAAATTAACTGTTTGCGGTTTTTACACCATAAAAGGATCGATTAACCTAAAGCAATTAAATTAACAACTAGAATCACATTTCCCCATCAACGACGCCAAAAACTTGTTGTGTGCAAAAGATATACCTATCAATTTTAAATTTATAAAACTAACTACTTCTCTACTAATACACTTATAAACAGTGTACCTAGTCAACTTATAGTATAGTAAAGTAAGCTGAGTATTGAATACAAGGAACAATATTTAGCTAATAAAATAACTATTAAAAATTAATCTAAAAATGATAAATAAAAGGGGGGTTTGTCTGATTTTTCAAGTTCAGATTAACTTAAACTATTCAATTCACTAACAACTAAGAAAACAACTCAACTAAGGCAATTTTTATCAGGATTATGAAGACACTTTCGTTTAGCTTTGAATACCCCTTCTTCTTATGGTTAGTTTCTAAACATGGATTAATTCAGTTGGTTACCAATATAAATATAATTAGCAGTCTTGATCCGATCTCCTAATATTTTTACCAATTCATGAACTACTATGTAATGATCATACACAAGTAAACACAAATTGATTATTAAAGATAATTGGGCTATGAGAGAAATATCTAAGATTATTATCTATGATCAAGACAAATAACCAAACACAATTATGATTAAATTATGTTCTTAACACAGATAAAGTAATTACCTTTATTACCTAATCTAAGATTTGGTAAATCCTCCCTCTAGCAATTTAATGATCATAAACAACTAGGTAATCAAGTTTATGCAATCAAAATGGTCATTCAACTACAGTTAACTTGAATCAAAGCAATAAAGATTAGAACTTTAACATGCTAGATATGATAAATCAAACACAAGCTAAACCTACTTCATAAAATCCATGAAAAGAAAGAAACTAACATATAGTATTAGGGTTTATCTACACTAAAAGAAAGCCTAATGATTTAGCTACTCATAACAGAAAATATGCACAAAAACACATAAGAATTCAAGCTAGACATGTACAATCTAATGAAAATCGAATGTGTAATGCGAATTCTTTCTATAAATCTTCAAATCTCTAATCTCCGATCGATCTCCCCTTCCAAAGGTTCTTTTTGTTCACACTTTTCTAGCTCTGAAATCGACTTCGAACTCCAGAATATGTCTCCCTTCTTTTTCTTGTCGATCTAGCAATTGATATAAATAGTTTCCCTAAAAATACTCCTCACACTGTAAGCTATAGGGTCTCACGGCGTGACATCAATATATATCCTTCTTCCACAAGGAATTTCTCTCCGCATAGTAATCTTCTGCAATCTTTATTCTCACGATATGAATGGTCATGGCTCACGTTGTGAGCTTCTAATTTACATGTATAGTCGAGATTTTTCCAAGAGTCATGCCGTGGTAATCTGAAGCCACGTCGTGGGAAGTGTATTTTCATGGGTTTTCTTCTTTTTAAGCTCTATTAAGCTCCCAACTTCAGCTCCAATCCTCACAGGTTCTAGCTTTTGTCGTTTTTGGTCATTTTTCTTCAAGAGTGTTCTTTTTTGATGCACTATGTAATTTTTAACTTAATATTTATCAAATATCTTTGTATTTAACCAAAATATAGCTTAAAATGTATTAAAATAATGTATATATATATATATATATATATATATATATATATATATATATATATATATATATATATGGTTAGGTTATTATATTCAAAGTAATTATTGTGTTATTGTATTCATAAATGTGGGCCAATCATTTTACTTATTTTAAGAAAGTGATTAATATATATTATTGAATTAAATATAATTGAAAAATACCATCTAATTTAACTAGAAGGGTATTTTAGTCAATTAACATAGATTTAATAAAGGAAATTTGCATATTTTAAGGGTTCATAGATTCTATGAATTTTAAAAATCCGATTTTACGAATTATAAGGTTTTCAATTCGGACATTCTGACAGAATATGTTTGAGTATGTTCAAAAATAAAAATATTCTTGAACCATAAAATAATAAAAATATTCTTGAACATATTTCTTGATCATGACTTTAAAAATTTCTTGTAGAATAACAAAATTCTCGAACCATCAGTTGAAGAATTAAAACAAAAAATTACATTAATTCTTATAGAATACATGTAACAATTGCTAAAGAATTACATTTATTGTTAAAGAGTAAAATAAAAAAAACTTTCAAATCTGGAAAAAAAACATCAAAATCTAACAAACACACTAATACATTCTAAAAGAATAATGTTGCTAAGAGGCGTCGTTCAAATTTAGTGGTCCGTTCTTCAAGCATCAGCTTCTGTAGAAACAAATCCAATGAATAAGTTAGTGAGAAAATATCCATATTCCATTCCAACGTAATTGGAATTCGTCATTCCATTCTGATAGAATTGGAATTCATTTACCAATAATTATATTAATTCGGGGAATTCTAACATAATATGTTCATGATTATCATAAAAAACATTCTTTTCTGATAGAATACTATAAACGAAGAAATACCATTCAGTTGAAGCATTTTAGTGAGCGCTTGGTGTGTATCAAAACAACTTTCAATTTCGGATGAACAACATACAAAAATTGTTCATACCACATCAGCCTTCACATAAATGAATAACATTATTCCAAGATTTTGTAATTGTCAAATACCAAATGCAAGTAAAAATTCACCTGGGCAGGATACACCTGGCCTCCTGTAACATATTGTATGGCTGTAGCATATTGTATGGCAGAGTAAACATAAAGAAAGCAAAAGCAGTTAGTTCCATCCAAACTCAAATTATACAAAGGAATCATAAAAACAAAAAAAAATCTCTACCTTTAGATGGAGCAGCCAGCTGTGATAACCCCACCTCCACCTTCTTCTTCGTCTTTTGCAACGACCACACACTCTAGTGTGGTGTTTTCTTCTTGTTATGTCGATCAAAGCACAAAACATACACCACCCCCAAATCACTAATTCTAAGAAACAGAAGTTGACGCAGCTAGAGGCTGCTAGAAAAAAAAAACTAATTTCTTCCTTCTTCATTTCCTGTGAATCAACAAACCCAAATTCCCTTCATTTTCATTGATTTCCCAGCAAACCCAAACACCCCAACGATTTCTATCAAACAAACAAACAAAATCCCAAAAGAAATTTTTACCTGTGGTTGATTTGGAACTGCCAAAACAAGGAAACATCGTGATCTTCGAGCAAACACCACTGAGGTCCTCACCTGCGACGGATGGCTGCCATCGGACCCCCCTTTCCCCTCGTTTTCTTCCTTCTCTGCTGTTCCCATCGAACACAAATCCGCTCCTCGCGAATTGACCGATTACGCACCGCCTGTGAGCTTCGTTTTCTTCGGCCTTCTTTGTGGTCTGTATTCATTCGTCTGCTTGCAGACGTTCTTTCATTGCCCGTTCAACAAATGACGACGGGATGCGATTTAAACCTAATCCCTTGTAAAATCTTTTAAAAATAGCAAAAATACCCTCACTATTAAACCTTTCCCCATCGATTATTTTTGGATGATCAGTGAGGGTTTCCGAACACGATCTGAAAGCGTCAATAGCCTGTAGGATGCTAGGGCTTTATCGGGTGGGAGATTGAGGAAGACACGCTTATTTATTTAGGTTATAAGTCAATACCATGATTATAGGGATTATTTTTGGAAGTTACTAAACAAATTACTAAATTACCCTTATTTATTTATTTTATTATTTAATTTTGATTGGCCTATATTGATGCATACAATAACACAATGATTACTTTGAATACCTGAACCTAGCTCTCTCTCTCTATATATATATATATATATATATATATATATATATATATATATATATATATATATATATACATATATATATATATATATATATATATATATATATATATATAGGAGTAGGATCAAATGAGAACAGCCAAAAGGTTGAGAACGTGAGAACAGATCTAGACCATCTAAATATTCAAATCAAAGGCTATTATCAAATGGACTATTTATGTAAATTCTGAAAATTATTGGTATTAAAATGTAACTTTAATAAGTGATAAGGGTATGATGGTAATTGCAACTTTAGTCCATTCCTATAATTTCTCACTCACTCTTATATTTCCTTTCAAATTTCCTGTATCGCTACCTCCTCCTACACACCACGATTTCTTCTTCTCTCAAACTCTAAACCCTAATTTAACCGTTTTTAGAATGCCGGCCACACACCCCCACTTTCTTCACGTCTGGTACCATTCATCTCCTTCACCATGTCACAACCACCTCCTTCACCATGTCACAGCCGCCTGCCTTCATCATCTTTCTATTCCTTCATTGTCGATCAGAAGAGATAAGGTTTTGAAACATAGAAGCAACATCAAAACAATCACCACCACTGTTGTGCTCCCCCTGCTCCTTCTGTCACACACCTATTTTTAATGAATGTCCAGGCCTCTGCGATGATGGAACTCAGCCCAATTTGTCGGTAATGGTGTAGATGGAACTCCGGTTGCTGCGGTGAAAGGAGGCTTGTGGAGACAAACCGATGTTGGTCGTGATTTACAGATCGGTACGTAGCTTTTTTTCCCTAATATAGAGTTTATTCATCTCGATCCAGTGGTGGTGATTTGCTCGTTATTGACAGATTAGTGTTTGGAAATCTGTTAAATTTTTTATTTTTTTCAAAATAGTGTTTTGATTTTTTTAATATAGCTCGTTGTTTTTCTAATTTTGGGCTATTGATGTTAGATATGTGAGGAATGAATTTCATATTCTAATTTGCCATATATTCTATTAGCCTGCTAATGCTTAAATAACTCCCCACCTTAAACAAGTAAATTTATAGTTTAGTTAATTGATTTTGGTACCTTCATCATTTTGTAAGTTTTGATGAACTATTCATAGATGAATATAGCTCTATTAATACATGAATATTGCTCTATTCATTCATTATTAAATTTATTATACTTAATTTTATTGATTGGTTGTAGGTTCTATTCATACATGAATATAGCTCTATTCACACCTGAATTTAGCTCCATTTATATATTTTGTATTTTATATTTTGTTCATTTATAATCTAACGTCATGTATGTTTTTCTAAATCTTTTTCATTTAGTTAATTGTTAATTGTATTTATTTCTTTATTTGACGGTGTGCAGATGAAATCCAGATGCTTTTACAATGGAATGTCGGAGTGCTAATATACAAACAAACACAACAAAGTGGAAAAGATCTTGCCTTATTCATTTACGACTATAGAATAATAGTTAACTATTTTTATTATGACTTTTGTTTATGTTCTATTCATATGTGACTATAGGAAAATATATATTTATTACATTGTAACTTTTTGTGTTATTATTTATGAATAAATGTATAATATATATCCAATGTGTTTTATTTATTTATGTTTATAGTTGTATTGTAATTTTTTCTCTATAAATTGTGTTATATTCGTTTATTATTATAATTTAATTCATCTATTCATTTATGATTACAACAGATTCATATACAATTACAAATATGTTTTATTCTTATATGATTACACATATTCGGATGAAATGATGAATTCATCAATATTTTTGATAAATTGGTAAAAATAAATAAAAAAACAAAAAAAAAACGTTTTTTAATCATCGTAAAAATGTTTTTTTAAATAATATTACTGATTAAAATAGATTAAATACATTTCTAGTATTTAGGTAAAAAATCAATTAATTAGATAACATCCCATGATCATAGGAATTATTAATTATCCATATTTAATTACATCGTAAAATTCCTTTTATACCCTTATGGAATTATTGGTCTACAATTGTTCTCGCGTTCTCAACCTTTTAGTTGTTCTCATTTGATCTTTTCCCTATATATATATATATATATTGTTATGAATTAAGCGTAATTAATGTAACTATAAATCAAACCAAACTAGTAACTTTGATAAGAACTTTAATTGAGAAGAAAGAATATTTAGAGAGAATATGAAAATTATATCTCTTATAACTTTTGGTGTGTTTCATTCTTTACAATGGAGGGGTATTTATACTACAAATTTTACTAACATATAATTGTAACTAGTTAGAAATGTTGACAAATTTACCATGCACCAATTATTATGTCATCCACCAATTATTTACAACACCACCAATTATTTACAACACTCCCCCTTGGATGACATCATTTTAGCATTCAACTTTGACGTACTGCCTCATTAAAAACCTTGCTAAAGAAAACCCAGTGGGAAAAAAAACTTTAGCGAAGGGAAAAAGAGTGCAGTGTATAGTTGACTCCCCCTTATTTAGACATCCGTCACATTATATTCTATGCACATGTCGCATTCCGATGCCATGGACATGTTTCCTGAAGATTGCAGTAGGAAGTGCCTTCGTAAAAAGGTCTGCTGCATTGTTACTGGATTGAACATATTTGATTTCAACTTGATGGTTCTTTATAAGCTCTTGAGTGTACTCAAAAAACTTTGGAGGTATATGTTTTGTCCTGTCACTCTTGATATATCCCTCTTTCATTTGAGTGACACATGCTGAGTTATCTTCATAAATTAAAGTTGGACATATATCCTTTTCAAGTCCACATGAAGTTAAAACTAGTTGTGTCATCGATCTTAACCATGTACATTCTCTACTAGCTTCATTTAGTGCAATTACTTCAACATGATTTGAGGATGTGGCAACAAGTGTTTGCTTTTGAGAACGCCAGGAAATTGCAGTACCTCCATTCATGAATACATATCCAGTTTGAGATCTAGCTTTATGAGGATCAGACAAATAACCTGCATCTGCATAACCAATCAAGCCTTGTTTTGAATTGTTAGGGTAAAATAACCCTAAATCATTAGTTCCTCGAAGGTATCGAAAAATATGTTTGATTCCATTCCAATGTCTTTTTGTTGGGGCTGAACTAAATCTTGCTAGCAAGTTTACAACGAAAGAAATGTCAGGTCTAGTACAATTGGTAAGATACATAAGAGCTCCAATTGCATTTAGATATGGTACTTCTGAACCAAGGACTTCTTCATTTTCTTCGCATGGACGAAATGGACCCTTGTCAATATTTAATGATCTAACAACCATTGGAGTACTTAAAGGATTTGCATTTTCCATATTGAAACATTTCAAGACTCTTTCTGTGTAATTTGATTGATGCACAAGTATTCCATTAGGCATATGCTCAATCTGTAAACCAAGACAATATTTGGTTTTTCCAAGATCTTTCATTTCAAATTCTTTCTTTAAAAGTTCAATCACTTCAAGGATTTCTTTATTCGTTCCAATGATGTTTAGATCATCAACATAGACTGCTATGATCACATATCCAGATGTTGTTTTCTTAATAAATACACATGGACAAATATTGTTATTTTTATAACCTTTACTTGTCAAATAATCGCTTAAACGATTGTACCACATGCGCCCAGATTGCTTTAACCCATACAAAGATCTTTGTAATTTTATAGAATACATTTCTTTGGGTTTTGCACTTAACGCTTCAGGCATTTTAAATCCTTCAGGGATTTTCATATAGATATCACTATCAAGTGATCCATACAAGTAAGCTGTAACAACATCCATAAGACGCATCTCTAAATTTTTAGATACTGCCAAGCTGATTAAATATCTGAAAGTGGTTGCATCCATTACCGGTGAATAAGTTTCTTCATAATCAATTCCAGGTCTTTGAGAGAAACCTTGAGCAACAAGCCTGGCCTTGTATCTTACAATTTCGTCTTTCTCATTTCTTTTTCGTACGAAGATCCATCTATATCCTAATGGTTTCACAACTTCAGGTGTGAGGATAATGTTCCCAAAAACCTTTCTCTTGTTAAGAGAATTTAATTCAACTTGCATAGCTTCCTTCCATTTAGCCCAATCATTTCTTCTTTGACATTCAATGACAGATTGTGGTTCGGGATCATCATTCATAATATCACATGCAACTGAATAAGAAAATATTGCACCTATATTGTCAGTTTCAAATTGGTCACATATTCTATTTGTCTGACCATAATTTAATGCATCATCCTTCTTTCCTGGGGGAATTTGAATAATTCATGTTTCTCCAGGAACACTTTCATCGTGATCTAGTGCATTTTCTGCTCCTCTTCTTTTTCGTGGGTTCTTATCCTTAGAACCAAATGGCATTCCACGCTTCAGGCGTGTTTTAGACTCTTGAGTGACTTTATTATCAGATTGTCCATGTGGAATGTCAATTCGAGCTGGAACATTGACAGCTGGTATATATGATTTAGTCACCCTTTTTTGTGTCAGTAAATGCATCAGGTAATTGATTTGCCATTTCTTGGAAATGCATTATCTTTTGAACTTCCATGTCACATTGCTTTGTGCGAGGGTCAAGATATGATAAAGTAGGCTCATGCCATGACACATCCTTTTCCAGAATCTTCTTTTCTCCACCTAATGATGGGAAATTTGCCTCATCAAATTGACAATCTGCTAGGCGTGCTGTAAAAACATCACCTGTTAATGGTTCAAGATATCTTATAATAGAGACTGACTCATAACCAACATATATTCCTAACCTTCTTTGAGGACCCATTTTTGTCCGTTGAGGTGGTGCAATAGGGACATATACTGCACACCCAAAAATTCTCAAATGGGATATATTTGGCTCTTGACCGAAAGCAAGTTGTAGTGGAGAATATACATGATATGAACTTGGTCTCATGCGTATCAATGATCCAGCATGTAAGATTGCATGGCCCCAAACAGAAACAGGAAGTTTGGTCCTCATTATCAATGGTCTAGCTATTAGCTGGAGACGTTTAATCAGTGATTCAGCTAAACCATTTTGTGTGTGTACATGAGCAACTGGATGCTCAACAACAATTCCTACAGACATACAATAGTCATTAAATGCTTGTGAAGTAAATTCACCAGCATTATCAAGTCTCACTCTTTTGATAGTATAATCAGGGAAATGTGCCCTTAATTTAATAATTTGGGCAAGAAACTTTGCAAATGCCATATTACGAGTTGATAATAGGCAAACATGAGACCATTTGCTGGATGCATCTATTAAGAGCATAAAGTATTTAAATGGTCCAGATGGTGGGTGAATCGGTCCACATATATCACCTTGAATTCTTTCTAGAAATCTAGGTGACTCCCTTTCAACTTTCATTGGAGAATGTTTTATAATTAACTTTCCAAGGGAACAAGATGCACATGGTTTTATGCTATTGGATTGAGGAAACTTTTGGTCCTTCAATGGATGCCCGTGTGTATTCTCAATTATCCTTCGCATCATTGTTAATCCTGGGTGGCCCAACCTATCATGCCATAAACTGAATGTCCCAGGATCACAATGTTTTCCTTCTACTACCATATTTGATTCAATCATATGTATATATGTATAATGCAGACCAGAATCAAGTGTTGGTAGTTTTTCAAGCACATGGTTTTTGTCTATAATATACATATATTTCTTATTTTCAATGGTCACAGTTTTTGTGTCATAACCTTTGAAATATATGTCATTGAAACTTAATAAGTTTCTATTAGACTTTGGAGAAATTAAGGCATTTTCTATACAAAAACTTGTACCATTTGGTAATATAAAATGGGCTTTCCTGGTTCCCTCTATCAAGTCTGCAGGATCTGATATTGTATGTATGACTGTTTTTGTTGGTACTAATTCTGAAAAATATTTCTTTGATTTCAGAATAGTATGTGTACTACCACTATCTACTATACAAAGATCTCCAATCTTTTCTTGGTGTTGTGCTCCAGTTGGACTCATATTAAACTTCACATATAAAAGGAATAATAAGTGAATAAACATAATCATAATAATTATTAAAAAGAAAGCTTATTTATTGTAGGAAAGACATTACATGAAAAACAAACGAAGGAAAAACAATTTTACTAGAACAATAATAGATTTTTTTTAGTTTATGTCTTCCATGTCATTACAGAAATCAGCAACATTTAGCGGAGTGAATTCAACATTATCAATGAGGTTTGCTTCTTTTCCTTTTCCTTTAATGGACTCTTGATAAAGTTGACAAAGATGTGCAGGTGTGCGACAGGTCCTTGACCAATGGCCTGTGCTACCACATCTATAACATGAACCATCAGATTTTTGTGATGTCCCAGTGTCATGCCTTGCCACTTTGGCCTTATCTTGTGTGTGGACATTGTTTCTTTGTGAATATTGGTAATTATTTCTTTTCTGGCCACGACCACGATTATTACCTTGTCCACGACCAGAATTATGGTTCTGATTATGGCTTTGGTTTCGATTAAAATAGCCACGACCTCGCCCTCGACCACGACCTCGCCCTCGTCCACGTGTATTGTTTCGATGGCCATCAATATTTGTAGCATTTGCTTCAGGAAGTGCTACTGATCCCGTTGGACGGGATTCATGGTTTTTCATTAAGAGTTCATTGTTTTGCTCTGCAACGAGCAGACATGCATTCAGTTCTGAACTTTTGCATCCGATATTGTTGTATCAAAGTAATGTTTGTTGCATGAAATGTTGAGTAAGTTTTCTCCAACATATCTTCATCAGTAACCTCTTGTCCACAATACTTGAGTTGTGAACATATTCTGAACAAAGCTGAGTTGTATTCATTTACTTTCTTAAAGTCTTGAAACCTTAGTGTTCTCCATTCATCTCTAGCATTTGGAAGTATAACTTCCTTTTGATGATCAAATCTTTCTTTCAAAAGATTCCAGAGAATACTTGGATCAGTAACATCAAGATATTCAAATCTCAACATTTCATCAATATGCTTACGAAGGAAAACTTGTGCTTTTGCTTTGTCTTGTGCCAAGCAATTATTAAATTCATATATAGTATTTGAGATACCCATGGATTCAAGATGCATTTTTACATCTATCATCCATGGCACATAGTTTTTCCCACTAACTTCAAGTGCTGCAAACTCGAGCTTTGCAATGTTGGACATAATGTAACTATAAATTTTAAACAAAATAAAAATAAAAATTAAAATCCATTTATTTCAATAAATATTACACAAAAAAGAAGTGGTAAAGCTAACATTGCATACAAGCCTAAAAGTAGATGAAATTCCATATTATCTTCGATGTTAAGGATTGAGATGAAAAGTAACATGACTATTATAGTCATGATTATCACAAAAGGATGAATCATCTTGAAGCTTGATTTCTTGAAATTGATTTATTTGATAGAAGAGAGAAATATTTGTTGTGGGTAAAATAAGCAGGGTAAAGATGTTTATTTATGGTAAAAAAACATAGCCGTTGTTTTTGCTGTTTATAACCGTTGCATATATATTCCCGTTGTGTATATATATATATATATATATATATATATATATATATATATATATATATGTATTTTATAAATCATATAATAAGACTTATAACTAATACATAACTTTATTAATTAGAAACATAAATAAATATTAGTAAATGTTTAAATAAAATTATTAAGAGTATCTAAAATATAAATAAACATTGACATGTATAAATAAATATAATTTAAATGTTAGTATGCATAAATAAAAGTTAGTAGCATAATATAAATGTTAGTATGCATAAATAAAAATTAGTTGCATAATGTAAATGTTAGTATAAAAATTAGAATACATAAAGAAATGTTAGTATAAGAAATAAAAATTGTTAGTAGTCCATAATGTCCATAATGTATAAGTTTCATTAATTCATTAGTATTATTATTATTTTAATATGATTGAAGTTTTTATAATTAATAGTGTTTTTAATAAGTAATACATACCTTGATTAAGATAGATGTGATTTTCCACTTGTTTAATAACCTTGATTAGAGCTTTCGTGCTGATAACGTGTTATGAATTAAGCGTAATTAATGTAATTATAAATCAAACCAAACTAGTAAACTTTGATAAGAACTTTAATTGAGAAGAAAGAATATTTAGAGAGAATATGAAAGTTATATCTCTTATAACTTTTGGTGTGTTTCATTCTTTACAATGGAGAGGTATTTATACTACAAATTTTACTAACATATAATTGTAACTAGTTAGAAATGTTGACAAATTTACCATGCACCAATTATTATGTCATCCACCAATTATTTACAACATATATATATATATATATATATATATATATATATATATATATATATATATATATATATATATATATATATATATATATATCCTGACGACAAGTCGTCAACACAGGTAATTAATAAAACTTTATTTTTTTTTCCAAAACATTCCCGAAGAAACCTGTACCGACGATATGTCGTCGGTATAGTGGTACCTATCCCGACGACACCTATGCCAACGACGTTTTTGACCTATCCCCCGACATGCCTGTGCCGGCGACTTGTCATCGGTATACCCTATACCGACGACATGTCATCGGTACATGTCATAAATTATCATCGCCACATATGGTTAATGTTGTAGTTTCAGTTGAACCATTATGAATCACCAAGCCATGTCGTAGCATCTACGAGACTACGACCAATGATAAGAACACAACAAGAATAAAATGAAACATTGAACAAAGATAATGGGGAAGAGAACTTTGATTGAATTAGTAACGGTGAAAAGTTACAAACTGAACCAGGGAAACCTCCCTCTCTCTCTATGCAACACTCTCTCTATGCAACAGTGCCAAGAGTCATAGATAATCTAATGAAGTTCTTCTTACGTCACATATTTAACCTACTCCCCTTTTATTCTCTACTTCTCTTTGCTCTAACAGATTTCTCAATCACGTTTCCTTGATTTTCCCTTCTAAAATATACATGAAGTACCCTTGGACTAGGCACATGCTGAGCTAGGATCTCTTCATTCCCATAAGTATCTTGGTTAAAAGATGAATTATAATCAATAATATGTCTACCAGTTTTTTGATTTTCATTTTTCTATTGATAAGAGCTTGACATATAGTCATATAGCCGTATGAGATTTTCATTCACTTAATATTTTTATTATTATTATTTTTTTAAAATATAGGAAATATAAAATGGTTATTAACTATATTTTAGTAAGACAAAACTGCACAAGTGGTCCCTATGGTTAGCTGAAAATTGACACTTTGGTCCAAAAATGTTTGGACTAGCACCACAGATCCAAAGTTTTCATTTTCTTTCGAGTTTGGGCTAATTGGCTTTTAACTTTTTTATAATGACGATTTTGCGCTTTGTATTTTAATTTTTTATTTCTTTTATTTAATTTAACAACTTTCTTGATTAAAATAAAAACAAAAAAGAAATTATACACCAATCCTTTTAACAACGTGGACAACTTCACCCCACTTTCAATCCCGTCTCTCTCCCTCTTCCTTCGTTGCCAAAAGTTTAACCGGTCTCTGTTACCACTTAGTTTTGCCGGTGATTTGCCCTTCCAGAGAAGGGACGATATGGAGACGACATTGTAACCCGACTTGATGTTGCTAGGATTGCAGATTACCGATGGCGACAAAACCCTATTTATCCAAGTGACGGCGGCTTCACATCGATTAGGGTTTTTTGTAGGGGCTGAAGACGATAATCCTAATCGGAGCTGGATTTGCAATGGTGGCCGTCAAAAACCCTAACATCGTCATCTTCATCGATATGGATTTTAGTTGGATCCGGGATGTGAAGAATGGAGTTTCATTGAGAAGGTAGAGGTTGGAAGAAAAGGACGGAGGTCCGACGGGTTTCCTTAATCTGTCTCTCTTATTTCCCGACAAGTAGTCGCTTTCGTTGAAGCCAGTGGTCCGACCGGTTTTCTCCACTGTCGACAAACAGATGTTAGAAGTGGGTGGCGGTAGAGTAGGTACGTCTCCGATGGTAGACTGGCAATGGGTGGTGGTCCGACGACGATGGTGGTCCGACGATGGCGGTGGTTCCGACGACAATGGTGGTCCGATAGAGAGAAACAGAGATGGAGTTATTAATAATGAGAAAGTGGGTGGGTGGGTTAGTAATAAGTAAATGTGGGGTTGATTCTTTTTATTTTTTTATTTGTTTTATTTAGAAAATTGGTAAATTAAATAAAAAGATGGCAAACCATCATTATAAAAAAGTTAAAAGCAAATTAGACCAAACTCGCAACAAAATAAAAACTTTTGACCATTGATATAGTAGTCCAAACTTTTTTGTACCAAAGTGATAATTTTCACGGCTAACCACGGGACCGTTTGTACATGTTTGTCTTTTAGTGACCACGCTTACGAAACCGTCAATTTGAGATCGAATAGTCTTATAAAAGTGTATATTTCACACTATCTTAATCGTATAAGATTGTATACAAATTCCTTTTTGTACTTTTATAAATTCATATAGCCAAAATATTTAATGACACTAAAATACATTTGAATCATTATATTCATTAAAGTTTGGAAGAACAAAAAAGACAATAATGGAAACCCACTAAAAGTTGCAGTTTTCTTGCTTAAAGCTAATGTCACCATTATGTTGTAATCAAGACTCCCATGTGATTAAGACCAAAGGTAATGTTCTTATTCTCATAGTTTTGTGGGCTTTGGACCACAACAAGGAATATGAAATAGTGAATGACAAGGAAGAAACATCATGAAACAATCAATCCCAATGCATCAAGACTTTTGCAGTTTCAAAATGATTGAATAAAAGTTTCGACTTTCGACTGATTGTTCAAGATGACTAATTGCCGTATCAAATTTTAATGTAGTGTGTAACCAATCTTATTAAATACGTTACTTTATCTAAATATTAACATCTACTAGTAAAAAAATAAGTTAATCTCTCTCTTTTTTTTAAGATATAAATATAGAAAAAGAAGAGTAAAAAGAAGCATGGGAAAACGTGGGGTCATGTTTATGCTTACAACATGGACCACAAGCACCATGTGCAACCTCCAAAACTCTTTATATATAAATAGTAAAATGATAAAAAAGCAAACCATACAATTACATGAACTTGGACACTTTACGAATCTCCACATGTGGTGTTCATCTCACTTGGGAGGAAACTGGATAAAGAATAGTCAACATATCTAGATAGCTTAAAAATGAATGCAAAAAAGAAAGTTACCTCAACCATCATTTTTTTATAAGCTTTAGTCCCTCACTACAATATAACCTAATTTGGGGAGTGTATTGATGTGTTGAACATCAAATGATTATGACTTCAATTTCGCATGCCTACAAGTTAAAACGAGTTGCAAACCTAATTTGGGGAGTGTATTTATGTGTTGACCATCTAATGATTATGACTTCAGTTTCGCTTGCCTACAAGTTAAAACGAGTTGCATTTACAGTACTTTTTTTCCTTGCTTTTTTAAATCCATATGCACTTGATATATTTTAAAAACTTAAGAAAACAATTATTAAATTAATTGTTTAATACCAATATGACAAAATTTAATCAAAAGCGGCATGTTGTGGGTATCTTTCAAAAACGTTTCAGATATGCCCTTGTAGTTTCAAAAAACTGCATGGTTGGTCTAGACGTTAAATCTAACTTTTGAGTTGTTATTTTTTTTTAAACGATCAATATGCCATTTGACCAAATTTTAAAAATATAATAAACTCCAGGGGTTATTTTTGTAATTTACTTACAACTTCTGATTTACTCTTTTGTTCCAATTTGGTTTCTTTATCAAGTTCTGATTTTATATAAGTTTTTGATTTCCCCCAACATGTTCAAATTTGGATCTCCACACATCTCCTGCTAGCATGCCACCCATCACTACCGATTTAGCTCTAGAATTTGTCTCTACATTTTGATGATTTTCTAGAGTGTCCTTCTCCTCTCTTGGATCTTTTTAGATGATAAAGCTTCTAATCAAGGCGAAGTTGAAAAAAAAAAAACTCCAGTGGCTCATTCCATTAGCTAAAGATACTACTAAGTATGTACTTAATCAAAAAAAAAAAAAAAAAATCAATAGCAACAATTTTGGGAAGGAAATTGCATGTAAGTTTTTTTTTTCTAAATTAATCTAGAAAATTGATTACATGTTTATTTGTATCAAATCCAATTTTTATATATGTTTTCCAAATTTAATAGTCATGGATGGATTGAATCATTATGTAAAGTGAATGATACTCTTGGGTATGATTTAGAAATGAGATGATGAATTCAATGAATGATTTTTTTTAAAAGATATCCTCAAGATGCCCATTTTCAAAAAGCACAAGGACTATTTCTGAAATTTCTTCAAACAACTTTTAATTTTTTTTATAACTATAATCACTTACCCCTAGCGGAATTATGGGGAGGTTATAGAAAAGGTTGCCATCAAATTTACAGTGCTCTGTGCTAAACTCGGAAAGCAGAGACCTCATCAGATGTGAGGTGGCACAATTCTATTGGTCGGTTAAAGCATTTCAATGAATGGTGAGCACGATACATGCGTGGAATTGTGTCGGGAGGTTCCATTTTTATCACCAAGTAGATCTGACTTTAATACCGATTTTGACTTTCAATAACAAAATATTACTTAAAGCCAACAATATATAAACCATTATCATTCCCATGAATCTTTACTTGAACTTTCTCTCTAATGGCGACTCATCTGTTTCTCAAAACGAAAACCAACCTCCAGACGGAATCATCCCCTCCATTTTATCAAGAAATGACAAAAGCAATGCATGTTTCCAGCAATTCCACCATCTGGGATGCCGTTAATGGTGGTGCAGGTGGCGGAGGTGGTGGTGGTGCAACTACTTCTTTTCTTCCTGTAAATTTTCTTGAAACCTCCTCACAAGATTCAAGATTTGTGAACCTAAGCCTAGTTATGAATAAAACCGAACCAGAAACCGATCGGGCACTCGGTGAAGAATTCATGAACCATGGTTCGAAGGGTTTAGGTGACTACCGGCTCGGTGGCTCGAAGGCTCAACCGGGGATACGAAATGACAATCCTACCCCTTGGAGGATGAAAAGTTGTGCAAAAAAGAAGAAGTTTAGAGGGGTAAGACAACGACATTGGGGAAAATGGGTGGCAGAAATCCGATTACCAAGAAACCGGATGCGGGTTTGGCTTGGGACATTTAAAACAGCCGAAGAAGCTGCGTTTGCATATGATACAGCTGCGTATATCTTACGTGGCGATTTTGCAAATTTAAATTTCCCGAATTTAAAGAACCAATTAAGGGCGAATTCGGTCAATGGTAACACTGCAGCCCTTCTACAAGCCAAGTTACAAGGGATGTCAATGGCGGGTAATGGTGTGGCGCCGCCATTGTCGGAGGTGGGTTCGCCGGAAAAAGATAGATCAGAAGGTGGTTCGAAGGTTGTTTTTGATAAGAACAAGAAAGTGTTAGAATCTATATCATCCGATGTTGTTGATGGGGTTCAGCTTAGCAAGATGCCTTCTTTAGACATGGATATGATATGGGATTCCCTTCTTGATTTGGATTCCTGATTAACATAAGTTGAAACACAATGAATGCGGCCGGATCTAGTTACTCGGATCCTGAGCTCGTGCTAAGTTAGAAGTCAGATGTCATTGTTTACGCTTAACATCACATGACGTAACCGATTATACAATGTTTTGCATTGTTACCATATTCTGAGATAAAAATTGCAATTTTATGCCTCAGTCAATCACATGAAATAAAATGAGACATGGATTCACTCCCTATCTCCCACATGGTTAACATTTCTTATTTCGGTTTATCTATAAATTTTCTATGTTGAGTGTAAAATCTATTTATTAATATATGGCATAATGTTTGTGGGAACATGATTATAATTTAAGTTAAGAATTTAGCTACAGAAAATCTTGTAAACCTTTTGTTCTGTTTTTTTGTCCCGCCTTCTTCTTTTAGACCGGGCTTTTTTGTGTTTTTTTTTATAAATTCGTCCTTTCCAAAAAAAAAAAGCTACGGAATTCTCATATCAAATTCCGAAAACAGTAACACAAACAACAACATGGAGAAAATAATTCATGTGTTTTGTGGCGTTTCTAGGAGGTTCTAACTTTTAACTTTTAATAAAAAAAACATGATTTAAACAAAAATCTTCGTTTGAAATACGAGCTTCTAATTTTTAGTTTAAACAAAAAACTTCAAATCTAAAAACTACTTGTGACATTTAAAAAGAAAATATTGGATTTTTTAACTAATTCCCAAAATTGCTCTTAATACGATTAACATAATTTTTTTAAATTGTCATTTTGTGTAATTTTACATATTTTAAAAGTTTATAGCTACTTTTGTCAAATACTTATATAATAAACAAAAAGTCCAACCTTACAAAACACACTTCCAACTCCCAAGTAGTTTTCCAAAAAGGGTTATCGACATGAAATCACAATAAAGTTTTCGTTTTGGTTTTAAAAGGTCCTTAAATCTTTTTCTGTATCTCTGTGACCCCATTAAAGTGGAAAATTACGTGCCATTTACACCCTTTTAAATGAAGTGAAGCGGTGACCCGATAATTAATAGTGACGTGGAAATTGACCTCCTTTGTCGATCTTAAATGGCATATAAGCAATATCACGTGAACTTTGGATTACAAAAAACGGTTTGATAAAGGTTTCATTTATATCGAACGGGTTTGAATTCAATCTCAGTCTTTCTCTACAATCATTGAAGAGCAGAATGAGCTAGGGTTTTCTCTTCCAACATGATAACCCTGTTGTTATTTATTTGAAAGTGCATTTGCACTTTAATGATGTTTTTATAAGAGACCCACATACATATACCGGAGGTGATACGTCAAATCAACACAAGGTATGATCATCAATATTTTATGTGTTATGTTTCACAAACTATATGATTTATATATAACTAAATTTCATATTGTCATAGGGAGTTATGGAAGTTGTGAAGGAATTGCTTCCCCAAGATAAGCATAGGCAATGTGCAAGACACATTGTATCCAACTTTAGTAAAAGGTTTCTAGGGGCAGAGTTTGTTACTTTGTTTTGGGCTAGCTATAATTGTAAGAACCTGATATTTAGAGAAAGATGACTTTTAGTCAAATGTTAACCAAAAGGGAAAAATGGTAAATTATGAGAAAAATATGAGATTATGAAGTTGTGACTTCATGAAAATGGCCAATAAGAGCTTAAGTCACTAAGATGAGATTAGATGAATAAGTTTAAGAAAAAAGAATGCATGAGAAGATGTATTTCTGGTCAAAAGGGTAAAATACGTATTTTATCTTTTTAGGCAAACTTTGTGACTTAAAAAATTAAGACCTGTATTAAGTCAGTGAGATATTACTAAACAAAAGTATAGAGTATGTTCTCACCTTCGCATGGATATAAAGAACATCAAAATCATGTAAGAAACGGAGAAGTTATGAAGGTTAAAAGTTGGGATAAAATATCCCAATGCTGGAATGGAATCAGCCAAGACGGTTGCAGTCAAGCCGGAACGGCGACATGGTGAGTAAATTACCACAACATGGAGAGAGTTCTTCATAATAAAGAAAAGCAACATACTTTGCCTCGCGGTACGGTATATGGGTGTGACATCCCAAAATCACAGCCAGAAAAGACCGGTTTAATTTATGCTTTTAAATACAATCAGAGTAATCCTTTGATTAAGAGAGTTGCGGAATTTGTTCCCAAAACAAAATATGGTAAGAATTTATCAAAGCATTATATTAAAGAAATGTATTTTCATTATATAACAAAACCTCGGGATGTCATGTTCCGATACAGACCAAAAGCATAAACAATACAAAATAGACCTTACAACAGTTACATATAACTACAGGTCTATAATCCAAAAATATCTTGACAATGTCATCCAACTCATGCTCTCGTGCCACTACCTGTAATACAAAGAAAAACTGAGTGGGTCAGGCTTGGGAGCCTGGTGAGCATATAGGGTTTTCAACCCACAATAAATAATTATATTTAGTTCATCAACCAACAATAACCCGATTACCCATTCCCGTTATCCTCACTTTTTGTCCCTAAAACAACAACTATCACAAGGGACCTAATCTAGGATTTTCATCGGGACGGACATTACTGCAAAGGGGTTTACTTGATAATAAACGTCCTAAAGGCAACCATGAGGGGGATGGAGTATACCGGTGAACACATCGTTCACAAACACCTACAGGTTATGAGCCTGCTAGCATTCCACTGGACTGTCTAGAAAGAGTCTGTGGTCGTCATCCATACTCCGCTAGATGACTAGATCAACAACAACATCGAGATCTCTCATCATTTTATTTCATCACACACCAACTGTCTACCCATGTTCTACCCAACATATTAGTAGATAAAATATATACATTTATATACAGCTTAAAACCTGTACAAAACATCCATTCAACAACTAGTTCAAATAAACAAATAATATATAAACACATAGCACATATTTTATAAAGAATACTTCATATCTATGTGTTAGAAAAAAACGAAAATACACTCACTTGATACGACGATTGATCGGACAGCACCTCATCTATTAAAACAATAATCTTCGATGAAACCGGGATGTTTTCTCCAAAACCGGGCTTCTCGCGGGCAGAGTTTCAGCTCGGAAACTTTACTTCTCGGGATCCTCGGGGCTTCGGGACTTGCTTCGGGTCTCGGGAATGATAATGGGGCTTCGGGGTATAAGTTGCACGTAAAACAAGGCAATAATGAGAGAGAGAGAGAGAAGAATTGAGCAACAAAACTCGGCAGCCCTTGAGTTCTATTTATAGGGGCTGAAATCCCGATTTACGCTGGGCGTAAATCCTGATTACGCTGGGCGTAATGCCTCTACAAGCAGTACGTTGGGTGTACGAAGATCTACGCGGGGCGTAGTTCGGATAAGCTTTGGTATGCGTGCCTCGAACTTCAAAAATTCATAACTTTCGCATACGAGCTCCGTTTTCGACGTTCTTTATATCCACGCGTAGGTCAGACTATGCTCTACAACTTTCATTTAGACTCTGTTGGCTAATTTTGAATTTATTTTTATTGTATTATTTTTTGTAGGCCGGGACAGGAAAACTCCGTTATAAAATCATAACTTCTTCATCTGACGTCCGTTTTCGTCTGTCTTTTCACCGTTAGACTACTATCGACGAGATCTTCGATTCTCGTTTAGATTGTTTCGGCTAAAAGTCACTCGATCTCATATTCGAGTTTCGGGCTGCATACCGCTAAGTCGAATCTTAGAAAAATCATAACTTCCTCATACGAAGTCAGATTTAGACGTTCTTTTTATGCACGCTCTCGGTTTAACGAACTCTTCGACTTCTGTTTAGATCACTAAGGCTAAATATCGCTCTATCTTAAATTCGTATTTTACGTCATACAGTGCCGTGTCGGTTCTGTCGCGAAACTTCGACAGGTCATAACTTCTTCGTTATAACTCGGATTTCGGCATTCTTTATATATTCGGAAACCTTGCCACGACCACTACAACTTCCTTCATAGATATCAGGCTTATCTAATATTTTATTTTATCGCTTATTTTTATCCTTAATTCATTTAAATCACACAATTAAGCAATAAACATATAATACTCAAATAATACATTCTTATCATTTCAAAACGAGTTACAAAGGTTAACCTAGACTATTACATCAACATTAATGCCTAGCCCAGAAACATGGGCGTTACAATTCTCTCCACCTTAGAATGATTCCGTCACCGGAATCACACATAAACAAACAAATGCGGATAGCGACTCATCATGTCACTCTCCGTTTCCCAGGTGAGATTTGTCCCAGTCGTATGTTTCCATCGGACAAGCACCAATTCGACCATCTTACGTCGTAATTTCTTAGTCTTTCCGTCAACGATTGCCTCCAATTCTTCAATTAACCTTTTGTTCTCATCAATTCTTAACTCAGAAATTGGAATTATATCGGGAACTTCTCCCATGAACTTCCTCAAATAACACACATGGAAAGTGTTCTGAATTCCATTCAGTTCTTCAGGTAGTTCGAGCTTGTAAGCTTGGTTCCCAATCCTCCGAAGAACTTTAAACGGTCCAATAAACCTTGGACTTAACTTTCCCCTTTTACCAAATCTTATAAGTCCCTTCCACGGTGAGACTTTTAGCAAAACCGAACTCCAACTTCAAAAGTCATCGGTCGTCTTTTCTTGTCAGCATAGCTCTTTTGACGATCCTGAGCTGCTAACATTTTTTCCCTGATTATTTTCAGCTTTTCAGCAGTTTGATGGACTATCTCCGGTCCTATAAACTGCTTTTCCCCAGCCTCAAGCCAACAAGACGGCGTACGACACTTCTGTCCGTACAAAGCTTGATAAGGTGCCATCTTTATGCTCGAGTGGAAACTATTATTGTAGGAAAATTCTACCAAAGGTAAGTGTTCGTCCCAGTTACCTTGGAATTCCATGGTACATGCTCTCAGCATATCTTCAAGTGTTTGTATCGTTCGTTCGCTCTGACCATCAGTCTGTGGATGGTAAGCTGTACTTAAACACAACTTGGTACCCAATTCCTCTTGTAGACTTTTCCAAAATCTTGAGGTGAAACGGCTGTCACAATCCGACACAATCGTTAACGGAAAACCGTGAAGCCTCACAATTTCCTTCATGTAAGAATTCGCAAGCTTATCCATAGACCATTTCTCATTGGCTGCTATGAAGTGCGCACTCTTTGTGAAGCGATCGACGACCACCCAAATCATGTCGTGACCATTCTTTGTTCTGGGCAGTTTAGTGACGAAATCCATGGTGATGTCTTCCCACTTACCCATAGGCACAGGTAAAGGTTCTAAACTCCCGTATGGTTTCTGATGTTGTGCCTTGACTCTCGCACAGGTCACACACTCCGCCACATACTTCGCAATGTCGAGCTTCATCGTCGGCCACCAGTAATAAGTTTTTAGGTCCCTATACATTTTAGTGCTGCCAGAATGAATTGAGTACATGGTTTTGTGAGCTTCTTCCATCAGAAGATCTCTTATTCCTCCTCACTTAGGCACCCAAATTCGATCTTGGAATACCTTCAGTCCGTGATTGTTTATACCGAACACTAACGTTTTGCCCAAACGTTCTTCCTTTCGGTCATTCTTCTCAGAAGCTTCTTCTTGAGCTTTCTTTATACTCTCCACAATTGTCGAGACAACTTCTATTCTCAACGCTCTTGGCCTTTTTCTTTCAAGATTGAATTTCTGACTGAGAGCATCAGCGACAACATTGGCTTTACCGGGGTGGTAAAGTATCTCACAGTCGTAGTCCTTAAGTAACTCTAGCCAGCGTCTTTGCCTCATATTCAATTCTTTCTGATTAAAGATATATTGGAGACTCTTATGATCAGTGAAAAGTTTGCACTTCGAGCCATAGAGGTAATGCCTCCATATCTTTAGAGCAAATACTACCGCTGCCAACTCCAAATCATGAGTGGGGTAGTTCTTTTCATGCTCTTTCAGCTGTCGAGACGCATATGCTATCACCTTTTCTCTTTGGGTCAAAATACAACCCAACCCAACACCAGACGCATCGCTATAGACAGTGAAGTCTTCAACTCCATCGGGTAGAGAAAGAATCGGTGCCTCACATAGCTTCTTCTTTAGCAACTCGAATGCTTCTTTATGCTTATCACTCCAAGCATAAGTAGCTCCTTTGTGAGTCAAAGCTGTTAATGGAGTAGCGATCGAAGAAAAGCCTTGGATAAGCCTTCGGTAATATCTGGCTAATCCTAAAAAGCTTCGGATCTCTGTAACATCCCAAAATTTAGAAGTATGATTGAAGGACTTAAGTGTAAATTGAAGAAGGTACCCGACGAGTAGGTATGCTTACTCGTCGAGTCGGAGCGGGTTCTGGTCGCGAGTTAAGTGACCAACTCGCCGAGTCGGTAGCTGGACTCGACGAGTTGGTGCTGGAAAGAGAAAACCCTAATCTTAAGGGTTGCACCCTATTTAAAGGACCATATGTCCTCCCTTCAGCCTCCTTATTGCCCTTGAGAGTCAGTAAACCCTAAAATCGTGTGAGCTTCCATTGTTAAAGAGATTTGAGCTTTGGATGAGGAATATTGAGAAGGGAGCTTGAGGATCAAGAGGCTAGCATCAATGGATTGGTGTAGATCCAGAATCTACTTCAGCTTGGGCACATTTTGGAGGTAACAAGCTGTTACCTTGACTCTATTGCATTTATATCTATTCAAGAATGAGATTTGGGGCCATTTTGGCATGTTAAGGATCTATTTCGGATTAGGGGTCTAGATCTGAGGTTGATACTTCAGATCTAGACTTGTCTTGGTCCAGAAACTCACAAAGTATCAGCCCTTGGCTTGTTGGTGAAGCATCCTTGTCTTAAACCTTATCCCTAGATTGATTTGGGACTATAGCTCTTCGTTTCCACGTAAAGTTCGCAACTTTACGTGAGAGTTATGCCCTAGAAGGGTGGATCTACAGTTTGGAGCCCCTGCATGACTCGAAAAGCCTCTGTATGAATAAAGGACTGAAGAGACTCGGCGAGTCTGTTGAAGATAGGCATGGACTCGACGAGTTGGAGGAACAACTCGGCGAGTCTGTTGAAGATTGCTGTGGACTCGGCGAGTCAAAACGCAAGACCCCAACCTCTTCTGGTTAAGACTCAGATCAGCGAGTTGAGTGGTGACTCAGTGAGTTGGACATGATAGGACTCAGAGATTGTTGAACTCGACGAGTCATGGAGTGACTCGGCGAGTCGAGTCGTGATATGAGAGTTTTCTGAGTTTAGGAACTCGGCGAGTCAGCGGGTTGACTCGGCGAGTAGGGTCAATCAGGAAGATTGACTTTGGCCAGGACTTTGACTTTGACTAGTTTGACCTTCAAGGATATTATGGTAATTTGGATATTTATGTCAATGGATCATTGATGGCTATAGGTGTTGGAGTTTGGGGCAGTGCTTCGGGATTGTGCTTTCGTGGTTTGGTTCGGCAGCTGCAAGGTGAGTTATCCTCACTTTACCCACGGGTCTAAGGCACGAAGGCCGGCCCTTTGATTTGTTATATGAGATAGTTACTGCTGTGATATGTTAGTTGGCATCCTGGTAGATAGGATGGCTATATGATGGTATGCTCTGTTAGATCGGTTTTCTGGTAGATTGGATGTGGCTATGCTTAGTGACCTGTAGTTGGTCTGACTGTGTATGCTGGTAGGAGATTACCTGTTATATGTGCACGTGTTGAGCAGTAGTAGAGGGTATTCCATCCCGGTAGGATGATAGGGCCCTAGTATGTTGTCTTGTAGACTGTTATATGGTTATATGATAGGTGCACATGTTTGCTAGTATGTGGGCATTCCAACCCGATGGTTGAGGGCCAGGAGTATTCCATCCTGGTAGGATGATTGGACTCATAGTAGGTGGGCATTCCAACCTGATGGTTGAGGGCCTGGGGTATTCCATCCCGAGGGATGATTGGACCCATAGTAGTTATTGTATGTATAGTAGGTGGGCATTCCAACCCGATGGTTGAGGGCCAGGAGTATTCCATCCAGGTAGGATGATTGGACTCATAGTAGGTGGGCATTCCAACCTGATGGTTGAGGGCCTGGGGTATTCCATCCCGAGGGATGATTGGACCCATGGTAGTTATTGTATGTATAGGTGTGTGGGCATTCCAACCCGATGGTTGTGGGCCGAGAGTATTCCATCCCGAGGATGATTGGACTCGTAGTATGTTGGCATTCCAACTCGACGGTTGAGGGCTGGGGTATTCCAACCTGTCGGTTGATTGGACCCATAGTATGTTGTTCATTGTTGTATGAGTATGGTTATGTGTGTACGGGTATTTTGGGGGAACTCACTAAGCTTTCGAGCTAACGGTTTTCAGTTTATTGTTTGAGGTACATCAGGTGATCGTGGCAAGGTAAAGGCGTTATCGTACCGCTCCTCATATTTCATGATTTTGTGATTTGGTTCTGGGGACACTCTGATGTTTAAACTATTTTGAAAACAAGTTGTAATAACTTAATGGTTTTTGAATGGGTTAAAATGTTTTGAATTGGCTTGAATTTTATGGGTGTTACAAGTTGGTATCAGAGCCTTGGTTTGAGTGAATTGGAGGAACATTCGTGTGAATCCAGTCTCAAATCAAGGAAAGATTTTCAAATGGTTTTCAAATGGTTTCAAAATAAGTAAAGGAGGATGCAGAGGGTACGATCAGCCGGAGCCAGTAAGTAGACCCCAAAATACCATACAAGTTATTTTGATTATGTGATATGATTAGAACAGCATGCTAGTACTAGGCTAGGGATCTTCAGGAATTGCATGATAGAATTTCCTAATTACATGATGCCTGCTAGTCTAGGGTTTCCTTTATGTGAGATTGACATCATTACTGTAGTTACTTGTGTATGCATCACGGCTGTGTATAATTAAGATCTTATAGCCTGAGAATGTTTAATTCGGCCTTATGTTCTATTCTTATTGGTTAGGGCTTAGGGTAGGATCGAATATTCGAAAGTCTATGGGGTCCAGCGTTATGTATGGCTAGCATACACTAGTGTTGCAGGGTTGGTGGAAGTTTCATGGATGGGTGGGTTGTGTGAGGCCGGGAGGCCAGTTATGAGATATTTAGCATTCCTCTAGGAGTGAGGATCGAGCATTCGTTATGTTATGTATATTATTAGGGTGTTGTGGTGATACTTGAGATAAATATGGGTAGGTATGGAAGGTAGTATGGGCCCGTACTACTGAAAGCACAGGACCCATACGCGTAGCAAGGAAGTCACAACCCCTAGGGTTTAGAAGGGAGTTGGTCCCTGGTTATCTAGGCGGATTGTCTGATATTTTTCCTCTTCTATTTTCAGTATGGTGGTTACGAGGCGTGTCGTGACTGGATCCGGATCGGGATCAGGTCAGGGTGATCAGGGGGCCCCAGTGGCACCTGAGATTATCGGTCAGGAGGGGCCAATATTGACAGAGGACCGGGTTAGGGAGATCATCCGCGAGGAGGTGGTCGAGATTGTCCGGGGTCAGATTCCGGAGTTGTTTGGGACTATTAAGTCCGCTATGAGGGAGTACTTCGATGATCGTTATGCAGCTCTTACTGAGACGGCTACCGCGGCAGCTACAGTGGCTGTAACAGCGGCAGGGGGAGGAGCCGGTCGGGGCTTCCAGTATCGGGACTTCGATAATACGAAGCCCCCTACCTTTGACGGAGTTCAGGATCCGATTGTTGCGATGAGATGGTTGTTGGACGTGGAGGGATGTTTCTTCACGTGTTCGTGCCCTGCTGAGCAGAGGGTGAGGTGTGCTCTGAACCTTTTGAGGCTCGGGGCGAAGGATTGGTGGAGGTTGACTACGGGATCATACTCTGACGTGCAGCGAGCTGCGGTGACTTGGGATCAGTTTCGGGATATGTTTAGTACTCGATATGTTCCGCGGGTAGAGCGGGAGAGATTGGCTCAGGAGTTTTTGGAGCTTAGACAGGATTCAGAGTCGGTGACGGAGATCACCAGGATGTTTACGGAGCGGGCAATGTTCTGCCCTGAGTTTGCTTCAGAGCAGGCCCAGATGACCCGGTATCTGAGCATGCTCAAGAGGGACATCAGACAATTTGTGTCCACACAGAGATGTGATACTTTGTTGGAGTTGCAAGAGGCCGCCAGGCGGCACGAGCTAGAGATTGAACTCCAGCTGAGGGAGCAGAGGCAGGCCCCGGTGCAGTCGCAGCCTGTGCCGAAACGGATGAGGGCTGCTGATTATCGTCAGGAAAGCCAGAGGAGTCGCACTTGTGGGAAGTGTGGTAAGGTACATGATGGATTTTGTCGATCTTCTTCTGGGTTCCACAAGTGTGGCAAGGAGGGCCACATAGCCAGGGATTTGCAGGGAGCAGGCTCCAGCTTCCGGAGTCCGACTTTGTTATCATTATGATCAGGTGGGCCATATGAAGGCCCAGTGTCCTCTCTTGGCTGCCAGGTCAGTGCAGGTCCCAGCACCAGCCACGTTGAGACTTACTGACGGGGGTCAGGGTCGAGAAGAACGTCTGAAGGCTCCAGGGCATGCTTATCAGCTTGTGGCCGAGGAGATCGGGACAGCGCCAGAGGTGACAGCCGGTATGTCTTTTCCTTCTATATCTTGTTCATGTTATTATGAGTTTGTTTCCTGCATAAGTTATTAGAGCATAATAGATGATAGTGAGAAGTTATTATTGAGAAATTATAGAGGGGTGGTATCAGGTGATGCATTCAAGAGAGAGGAAGGTCATGATCCAGAGATTCGGAATCATCAGCGGGAACTCGAATCCCTTGAAGTTCGTTGCCTCGGATTGGGACGATTAAGTCGCATACCAGCTTCGCCGCTGGTAGACAGTAGTTAGTGCTCTAAGTGGGGGAGAATTGGAAATTCTCGGATGGGGCGTGGTTTGGAAGGATGTCGCCTGACGCAGTTTGGATGTCGGTTATGGGAAGTGGTGCGAGGAGGCGTTCCAGTTATGGTAAGAACCATGTCTGTATGGTGGATCTTTGAGCGAGCAGTGAGGATACTGTTATGCTATAACAATCAGTGGGGTTGTTCCCAAGTGTCGAAAATGTTGAGGGGCATGCGAAAGACTCTTTATGGATGGTGGGTTATGCAATCAGTTTCTGAGTATATATACGTGTTATGCGATAGCGACGTGCTCCACAAGTGGATGATGTAGAGTGAGGTTCCGATATTTCGGCACCGACTGATGATGCGAAGTCATGGTTCAGGTCTCCTTGGAAGAGGAGAAGGTGAGTAACTCCATATTGGAGATTTGGACAGAGGAGCTAGAGATAGCGGAGTTGATAGACTCGAGAGCAGTCTAGACCGGCGCTGAGAACCGTGTGAGGATATTCTAGTTGTAGGTCGTGGACCTAGAGATCACGAGAGTAATGTTCCCTGTCATGGTACGTTTGGAGTAGACGTGATGTCAAGATTTGGGTGAGTTACACTCGGTTGTGTCGAATCAGAGTAGATTGAGGGAGCTGCAAGGTTGGATCCTTGGGCTTCAAGTATGGTTGTAGGCATGGGTTATGTGAGTAGTGGTATTCCAATCTAGGGTATTCGATCATGAGGATGACCGGACCCTATGATTTATTGGACCTGGTGTGTTTGGTATTCCAACCCGAGGGTTGATTGGGCCAAACATGCGTGAGAATGGGAGGGTATACCATCCTTGGGATGACTAGACCCGTTATAGGCGTACCTGGTATTCCAGCCCGAGGCTGATTGGGCTAGGTACGAATGGTTATGTGATATAGCTGGTTGATTCATGGGAGTTGCTAAAAGCTGAAGGATGCAGTATCCGGTCATTGAAAAAGGGAATAGATTCGGGATGGGAACAGGATCCGTTCCCTATTGCAGGTTATCCGGGTTATCGCCAATTTTGGGCGAAGGAAAGGTGGATTAGTATTATAGCAAAGCTCAGTGGATTATAGTGGTGTCTAACTTTCGCAAGTCTCGAAGGAGTGTTCATGTCAGGAAGGTGGCAGTATCATCGGGTGATACTGGATTGATGTGTTTTGACATTAAGAAGAGAAGGCCGGTGGTCGGCCGGGAGTATTGGCAAGGACACCACGCGAGAAGAAGTTATTTTAAAAAGGGGTACAGTGGTAGGGTTTGGAAGGACCTGAGTTGATTGGGAAAATCGGAGTCTGCAGTGCAAGAGGTATATTCAGAATCGTATACTGCAGTAGGCTTCGAGGACGAAGCCTAATTTAAGTGGGGGAGAGTTGTAACATCCCAAAATTTAGAAGTATGATTGAAGGACTTAAGTGTAAATTGAAGAAGGTACTCGACGAGTAGGTATGCTTACTCGTCGAGTCGGAGCGGGTTCTGGTCGCGAGTTAAGGGACCAACTCGCCGAGTCGGTAGCTGGACTCGATGAGTTGGTGCTGAAAAGAGAAAACCCTAATATTAAGGGTTGCACCCTATTTAAAGGACCATATGTCCTCCCTTCAGCCTCCTTATTTCCCTTGAGATTAAGTAAACCCTAAAATCGTGTGAGCTTCCATTGTTAAAGAGATTTGAGCTTTGGAGGAGGAATATTGAGAAGGGAGCTTGAGGATCAAGAGGCTAGCATCAAGGGATTGGTGTAGATCCAGAATCTACTTCAGCTTGGGCACATTTTGGAGGTAACAAGCTGTTACCTTGACACTATTGCATTTATATCTATTCAAGAATGAGATTTGGGGCTATTTTGGCATGTTAAGGATCTATTTCGGGTTAGGGGTCTAGATCTGAGGTTGCTACTTCAGATCTAGACTTGTCTTGGTCCAGAAACTCACAAAGTATCAACCCTTGGCTTGTTGGTGAAGCATCCTTGTCTTAAACCTTAGCCCTAGATTGATTTGGTCCTATAGTTCTTCGTTTCCACATAAAGTTTGCAACTTTACGTGAGAGTTATGCCCTAGAAGGGTGGATCTACAGTTTGGAGCCCCTGTATGACTCGAAAAGCCTCTGTACGAATAAAGGACTGAAGAGACTCGGCGAGTTTGTTCTTGGACTCGGCGAGTCTGTTGAAGATAGGCATGGACTCAACGAGTTAGAGGAACAACTCGGCGAGTCTGTTGAAGATTGTCGTGGACTCAGCGAGTCAAAACGCAAGACCCCAACCTCTTCTGGTTAAGACTCAGATCAGCGAGTTGAGTGGTGACTCAGTGAGTTGGACATGATAGGACTCAGAGATTGTTGAACTCGACGAGTCATGGAGTGACTCGGCGAGTCGAGTCGTGATATGAGAGTTTTCTGAGTTTAGGAACTCGGCGAGTCAGCGGGTTGACACGGCGAGTAGGGTCAATCAGGAAGGTTGACTTTGGCCAGGACTTTGACTTTGACTAGTTTGACCTTCAAGGGTATTATGGTAATTTGGATATTTATATCATTGGATCATTGATGGCTATAGGTGTTGGAGTTTGGGGCAGTGCTTCGGGATTGTGCTTTCGTGGTTCGGTTCGGCAGTTGCAAGGTGAGTTATCCTCACTTTACCCACGGGTCTAAGGCACGAAGGCCGGCCCTTTGATTTGTTATATGAGATAGTTACTGCTGTGATATGTTAGTTGGCATCCTGGTAGATAGGATGGCTATATGATGGTACGCTCTGTTAGATCGATTTTCTGGTAGATTGGATGTGGCTATGATTAGTGACATGTAGTTGATCTGACTGTCTGTATGCTGGTAGGAGATTACCTGTTATATGTGCACGTGTTGAGCAGTAGTAGAGGGTATTCCATCCCAGTAGGATGATAGGGCCCTAGTATGTTGTCTTGTAGACTGTTATATGGATATTTGATAGGTGCACATGTTTGCTAGTATGTGGGCATTCCAACCTGATGGTTGAGAGCCAGGAGTATTCCATCCCGGTAGGATGATTGGACTCATAGTAGGTGGGCATTCCAACCTGATGGTTGAGGGCCTGGGGTATTCCATCTCGAGGGATGATTGGACCCATGGTAGTTATTGTATGTATAGGTGTGTGGGCATTCCAACCCGATGGTTGTGGGCCGAGAGTATTCCATCCCGAGGATGATTGGACTCGTAGTATGTTGGCATTCCAACCCGACGGTTGAGGGCCTGGGGTATTCCAACCTGTCGGTTGATTGGACCCATAGTATGTTGTTCATTGTTGTATGTGTATGGTTATGTGTGTACGGGTATTTTGGGGGAACTCACTAAGCTTTCGAGCTTACGGTTTTCAGTTTATTGTTTCAGGTACATCAGGTGATCGTGGCAAGGTAAAGGCGTGATCGTACCGCTCCTCATATTTCATGAGTTTGTGATTGGGTTCTGGGGATACTCTGATGTTTAAACTCTTTTGAAAACAAGTTGTAATAACTTAATAGTTTTTGGAATGGGTTAAAATGTTTTGGATTGGCTTGAATTTTATGGGTGTTACAATCTCCGTGGGACTTTTCGGTTGTTCCCACTTCATCACAGCTTCAATCTTAGCTGGATCAACCATTATCCCTTCTTGGTTGACCACGTGACCCAAGAATTGGACTTCTCGAATCCAAAAATCACATTTGGAGAACTTAGCATACAACTTCTCCTTCTTCAAGACTTCCAACACTTCTCGCAAGTGTCTGCCATGCTCCTCTTGGCTTTTCGAATAAATCAGAATGTCATCTATGAACACTATCACATATTTATCAAGGAACGGATTGCAAACTCTGTTCATTAAATCCATAAATGCTGCTGGAGCATTGGTTAGTCCAAACGACATAACCAAAAACTCGTAGTGTCCATATCGTGTTCTGAATGCAGTCTTCTCGATATCCTGCTTTCTCACCTTCAGCTGATGATATCCTGACCTTAGGTCGATCTTTGAAAAATAACTCGAACCTTGTTGTTGATCGAACAGGTCATCAATCCTCGGCAAAGGATATCTATTCTTTATCGTTGCCTTATTCAGCTCTCTGTAGTCAATGCACATTCTCATACTCCCGTCTTTCTTTTTCACGAATAACACTGGGGCTCCCCAGGGTGATGAACTAGGTCTTATGAAACCTTTGTCCAATAACTCCTGAAGTTGCATCATCAGCTCCTTCATCTCCGTTGGCGCTAGTCGGTAAGGTGCTTTTGCTATTGGCGTCGTTCCTGGTAACAAGTCGATACAGAATTCTACTTGTCGATCAGGCGGTAATCCGGGAAGATCTTCGGGAAATACTTCCGGATAATCACACACGACAGGAATGCTCTGCATCTCCTTTTTCTCCTTCTTTGCGTCAATCACGAATGCCAAATATGATGTACATCCTTTGGCCAAACACTTTCTAGCTTTCATTAGAGAAATGATTCCAGAATTTACCCTGCGTTTGTCCCCATACACCATAAATGACTCTTTCCCTGGCGGGTTCACTTTTACTATCTTCTTCCGGCACAATATTTCGGCATCATTGACGCTAAGCCAATCCATTCCCAGCACGATGTCGAAACCGTTAAGTTCGATAGGCAATAATTCCTCGTGGAACTTATTCCCATTCAGGTCGATTAAGATGTTTTTCATACGATGGCTAACAGGTACAAACTTGCCACTAGCAACTTCGACTAATAAAGCATTATCTAGTCTATCAATATGCAAAGCTAGTTTTCTACCAAATTCATGCGAAATAAAGGAGTAGTTGGCTCCAGAATCAAATAAAATTTGGGCAGGGAATTCATTTACGAGAAAGGTACCTGAAGCGACATCAGCTTCTTCTTTATCAGCTTCCAGTGTCATCTGAAAGGCTCTCGCCTTCGACTTTGGTGGAATGTTGGGTTTTGTTGCCTCCTTCTTTTTCGGACAATCCCTCGAGATGTTCCCCTCCTCCCCACACCCATAACAAACTTTCTTGGTGAGGGTGAATTCGTTGGCATAGTGCCCTGGCTTTCCACATTTGAAGCAGGTGACTTCCCCGTCACATTTCCCATGATGATTCTTCTTGCATTTGTCGCACCACTTCGCTTCGCCTCCTCCCCCTCTCGAACTAGACTTCGAGAATTTCTTTTTCTTGTTGGACCCTGAAGGCCCATCAAACTTCCTCTTCTCACCACCCTCTGATCTTTCCAGACCCTTCTCTCTGATCTGAGTCTCAACATTCTTAGCAGCCCAGATGGCGGCTTTCAATGTGGTTGCTTGCTTAACCATTGGACCATAGTCCGCTGGTAGTCCGAGGGCAAACTTGTTGACCTTTGAGAGTTCTGTTGGAACTAAATATGGAATAAGCTTCATCTTTTCTGTGAAACTTGCAGCGTATTCAGTAACGCTCATTTTTCCCTTCTTCAAATTCTGAAACTCATTATTGATTTCCAGAAGGTCCTGCTCTGAGCAGTATTGCATTTTCAGTTGTTCCACAAAGTCTTCCCAAGACATCTTGCTCGCTTCTCCCTTGGGCATCGAGTCAGCTAACAGCTTCCACCAACTCAACACGCCATATTTTAACAAAGGGATCGCAAGAGCGGTCTTCTGCCTGTTGCTGCATTCGCAACTTTCAAACATTGTCTCCATTTCGGAGATCCAATCCATAACTTGCACCGGTGTCGGGCTTCCGGATAGACACAGTGGCTTAGATGTCATAAAATCCCTGTATTTACATCCTCTTCCATCATTTCCTCCATCACGATTGTTTTGTCTAACAATCGATGGGTTGGCTTGATCAACAGTCCCACTGAAGTTACCTCCTTCCGACGGACCTCCATTCACTTCGGGCTCTTCAACTTGAATTGAAAGTTCTTCACGATTTTGTTGAAGCAGACGTCTAGTTTCTTCCATCTGACGATCCAACATCGTCTGAATCATCAATTGAACACCAGCCATTGTCACCGGCTCAGGTGCAGCAGCTACAACAGGTATTTGCTCGATTACAAGTGGTTGAGTCCTGTTTTCGTTCGTGTTTCCAACTCCGCTTCTTGTTCTTGCCATTCTTGATCTATACACCGAATAAGGTGAATTTAGATCCTCAATTACGATAGATAATTATCCAATTCACTCTGAAACACTTACATGCTAGTTCTAATATCATCGTCATACGCTTAGAATCCTAAACACATAAGGTTTCCAGATCCGGTTGGCAACAAACCATAGATCTGAACAAATGATATCATATATGGCAAACAAATAACATTTAGCACATAAAAGCATTTTAGGCAACTTTCCTAAAATAAACTAGTGCTCGTGTCTAAAATATAGCAGACACTCATCTCACAATCTTCACTTAGCATTCTAAGTTTAAGTCTACAAACCCTACAAATTCCTAGTTCGCTTAAACTAATGCTCTGATACCAACTGTGACATCCCCAAAATCACGGCCATAAAAGACCGGTTTAACTTATGCTTTTAAATAAAATCAGAGTAATCATTTGATTAAGAGAGTTGCGGAATTTATTCCCAAAACAAAATATGATAAGAATTTATCAAAGCATTTCATTAAAGAAATGTATTTTCATTATATAACAAAACCTCGGGATGTCATGTTCCGATACAAACCAAAAGCATAAACAATACAAAATAGACCTTACAACAGTTACATATAACTACAGGTCTATAATCCAAAAATATCTTGACAATGTCATCCAACTCATGCTCTCGTGCCACTACCTGTAATACAAAGAAAAACTGAGTGGGTCAGGCTTGGGAGCCTGGTGAGCATATAGGGTTTTCAACCCACAATAAATAATTATATTTAGTTCATCAACCAACAATAACCCGATTACCCATTCCCGTTATCCTCACTTTATGTCCCTAAAACAACAACTATCACAAGGGACCTAATCTAGGATTTTCATCGGGACGGACATTACTGCAAAGGGGTTTCCTTGACAATAAAAGTCACTCGATCTCATATTCGAGTTTCGGGCTGCATACCGCTAAGTCGAATCTTAGAAAAATCATAACTTCCTCATACGAAGTCAGATTTAGACGTTCTATTTATGCACGCTCTCGGTTTAACGAACTCTTCGACTTCCGTTTAGATCACTAAGGCTAAATATCGCTCTATCTTAAATTCGTATTTTACGTCATACAGTGTCGTGTCGGTTCTGTCGCGAAACTTCGACAGGTCATAACTTCTTCGTTATAACTCGGATTTCGGCATTCTTTATATATTCGGAAACCTTGCCACGACCACTACAACTGCCTTCATAGATATCGGGCTTATCTAATATTTTATTTTATCGCTTATTTTTATCCTTAATTCATTTAAATCACACAATTAAGCAATAAACATATAATACTCAAATAATACATTCTCATCATTTCAAAACAAATTACAAAGGTTAACCTAGACTATTACATCAACATTAATGCCTAGCCCAGAAACACGGGCGTTACAATGGGTGTCACGACGATGTGGTCAAAGTAGGTTGCTAGTAGAGGAAGAGCACCACGACGTGTCAAGTAGATCACCACTGCGTGGTGGCTTAAGTGGCGTCCATTGACTGAGGTCAAATGGTTAACACAACGCGGTGAACAACTAACCATGGCGCGGTCATGCACAAGAACTAAAGGCTGTTAAGCCTTCATTTTCGTCATTTTGCACCCCCAAACCCTCCATAGCCAAGCTCTGGAGATTTTGAGGTTTTAGAAGGATCAAGAAGCGATCAATGGTGCATATGGCTTGGATTAGAGAAGAAAAGCTCATGAGGTGATCAATTTTCTCCATTTTTAAGCTAGTAGGGCTTTATTGGTGTTTTTGATGAATTGAGTTGAATATGTTAGATTAGAGTATGAAAGCTTGTTAGTAATGTTTAATCAAGTGTTTAGATGCCTTGGACAAGCATTGTATGTGATTTCCATGGTGAAATCTATGTATTTGAAGTTAGGGTTTGAAACCCTAACTAATGAGATTATGTTGAATTTATGCATTAGAGAAGATTATAATGAATTAGGTATTATGGGGTGCTTAATTCATCAATTGGATGAGATTAAGAGATAGAGAATGAAAAGATAGAGTTTTGATCCATTAAGTGGTCATTTTGACATTGTATGTCATTAAGCTCTTAATAAGTTAAGACGAGTATTAAGATACTTGTGTATGTGTATGATTAGGCCTAAGAGCAAAGAAGATGGATCCATAATGCATCAATGGCAGAGTAGATGAAAATGAGACATCTAGTCTTCACTAATTGACAAGGTGAGTATCACTCTTACTCTCTCTCTCTCTAAGTTATTTTATACATTTTATGTATATATTTTTGTATGTTTATGTATGCTAGAGTTATGTACCTAAGCATGACATAGAGGAAGAAAAGAAAGGATTATACATATTATAATCCTATGGAAGAGTATGCAAATGTGGTTATATATGGAAGACATGTATATGAGCATGTATGTATAACCAAAGTATGTATAGATGTATAAAGAAAGGATATGGGTATTATGAGTAATACCAATAATAGTAGATAAATAAAGAATAGGATTATATGTAATATAATCATATGCATGGTTAGAGATGAAAGGGGTATTTATTAATGCCCAAGAGATAGAAGAAAGAGTTAAAAGATGATTATATGCAGCATAATCATAAGAGTATATATGTATGTCTAGACATTATTGGTATCGTGTAGAATACCAATATGTTATTAGAAATAGATAGAGATTAAGTACTTAATTAATTATGTACTAGAATAGAAAGATTAGAAGATCTCTTGATGAGATAAAGATATAGATTATCCATGGGACAAATGTTATGTGATGAGCCACATAACAAAGATATAGATGTAGAGATAGATGTTCCTTCAGGGACAAGAGATATAGGTTCTTACAGGGACAAAAGTATGGTTCCTTCGGGGAAAAGAGATGAAGGTTCCTTAAGGGACAAGTGATAGAGATTCCTTCGGGAATAAGAGTATGGTTCCTATGGGAATAGAGTAAAGGTTCCTACAGGGACAAAGAGTATGATTCCTTCGGGAATGAGATTATGTCCCTATGAGGAAAGAGATAGATGATCCCTTTTGGGGACATAGATAGATGATTCATGTGGGAATCTAGATTGTGTATGTTTAGAGAAGATGGGAAAAGGTTCCTTAAGAGGAATAAGATAAGAAAGTTCTTTGTAAGAACTTAGAGATAACCCATGAGGGGTTAAGAATAAGGAATCCTTGAGGGATTCAAGAGTAAGACGAAAGATTTAGGATCCACGAGGTATCATAAGAGAGAGAAGTAAGATCGGATGAAAATACCCAGTAGATCTAGTAAGATAGAGAAGATTAGAGTATGGTATGAGAGGTAATCGTTGGGTCTAGATGAGAATAGAGTGTTGAGGCACTAGAAATGAGAATAAAGAAGATATAGAGTAGAGTAAAGAAAGAGTAGAGAAGAGATGGAGCAGATGTAACACCCTGTTTATTTAATAAATAAATAAAATAAATTAATGAACGAGTAGTAGCCCAAAAATCAATAATTATATAGCAGGGTGTTGGTCTCGAGGAGCTAATTGTCATAATTTTAGAAGGCGGGGTTAAAGTGGAAAATCCGGACTTAATTTGTAAGTATTATTGAAGGCAGGGACTAAATGGGAATTTATGGGACTTCATTTGAAGAGATTTTGGAGGCTAGGGGGCTGTTTGGTAAATTTTGTACCTAAATTGTAATGGATTTTAATGCTGAGGGTTTAAATGGTAAATATTGGATTTATTTTGAAAGAAATGGGGAAAGGAGGGACTACTTTGGGCATTATGAAAACTAGTTAAGGGGATCGGGGTATTTAAACCCGTCACCCCCGTCCCAACCCTAACCCTAAATGATAAGCAGCGGCCACCTTCCCTCCTCCTCCAGCCTCCACTCTCGCTTCTTCGTCCTCCGTCGCCGCACCACCACCTCTGTTGAGGTCGTCAACCATCGGACGCCACTGCCTAGATCGTTTCAGATCAGCCAACGCTTCACAGCCCCTAGCTTCCGGCGAGAACAAGTCGATGTCCAAGTTTCCACCTCGTTGTTGCCGTTGTGGTCAATTCCGACGAGAAGACGAAGCCGCCGATAGCCGTCGCTGTTGAAGACAAGGACGGAGCACCTCCTGATGCCACTTCTGTCGCTCACGGTTCCACCATCCCTCTCGTCCCTTTGCCGGTGATTCGTTCCAAGCCATAGCCACCATCCGCCGCCGCCATCCAGGGACTGTTTCATCGATTTCCCTCCGACTGCCAGGTGCCACCGTGAGGGTGGTAGTGTTTTGATGCAATTCCGGCGTGAAATCATGTGGGTTGAAGTGTTGCTTGACTGGGAACCAACAAAACCCACCGCCACCACAGTGAGGTGGTGGCTGTCATCGCAAAACAGTTGCTGCCATCGCAAAACAGTTGTTGTCATCGCCGTGAGCCACCAGGTGGGTGGCTAAGCCCTTTGAACAAATTAGAATCGCATAGATGGTTTGTAGATGGTGTTTGTTTGGCCGGAAAATCGAGTATAGCCACAACCACCACCGTAAGGTGGTGGCTGCCACCATCTACCACCGCCGGCCACCACAAGGTGGTTGTGTGTGTGTTTATTTTTAGTATGTGTTTATTTTGGGATTAAAGCTTTGTAAAATGTATTAGAAAGTGTAATAATGAAAAAGAAACCCTAACCACCACCGTGAGGTGGTGGCTGCCGCCACCAGCCGGCGTGTTGGGTGGCGGTGTGCTTGTTGTGTTTGATACGTTGGGATGTTTGGACAAAGGGACTAAAACCTTAATGGGCCTAATGAACCCTAATTGATCAAAAGACATAGCTATTGGGCCTATTGGGCTAAGATGGGGTTGGAAACCCTAATTAGGGTTTAAAAAACCCTAATATTGGATTTATGGGCCTTGGACTTATTGGGACCCACTTTTGGGCCATTGGAATGGAGTTGTGAATTACACCCAATCACACCATATGACTTATCTAGTAGAGTGATGGACTTAATGGATTAAGTCCTTAATGGGTTAAGTGAGAAACACTTAACCCTAATTGCCATTTTATGTGAAACCCTAATCTTACTTGGGCCTTAAGTTGGGCCTTTCTATTGGGCTTTGGTGATTGGGCTAATAATGGGCCATCCAAAATCAAGCACATGGACTAGAATAATTTAATGGGCTTTAGGGTAAGGCCCATGTAAGGGCCTTGGGCCCAATTTCGAAAATTGGGCCATAGATGGGCCATAGTTTGGGCCTTAATGATTATATGATATTGGGCCATTAGAATGTCAAATGTTGGACTGGATTAAATGGTTGGGCCTTAGAGTGAGACCATGTAAAGGTTTGGTCCCAATTTGGAATATTGGGCCATATGTTGGGCTTTGACTCATAGTTGACTGTTGGGCCTTTGGATTGGGCCTTGGGCTTGGATCAAGCTAAGATTGGGGTAAAGCAGTCTTTTACCCTAAGCATGGACTTATGGTTATGTATTGGAACCCAATTATTAATTGGGTGTTATTTTGATGTTGACAGTTCGGGAACCTGTCATCCAACAGCTGGTTTTGGGTCTGCGGGACTTCAACAGTGTGAGGTGAGTTACCTTCCAGTAGAGGTGGGTCTACGGCCACAATGCCGGCCCACCAGCAGGGAATGTCTTTAGATGATTGTCTATGTGATAATTGTCTAGGTTTGTTACTACCTGATGTGTTCTATGTGCCAGTATGATATGTTATATGTGATAGTGGTAGTAGGAGGGGAATAGTCCCCCGATTCGGTCGTTAGGACCGAAGGGTAGGTCGGACACCCCAGATATGTCTGACAGCATGATTATGATATGTTATTATGTGATAGTGGTAGGGGGTGAAACAGTCCCCGTGGCTGGTTAAGATAGACCAGAGGGTAGGCAGGCACCCCAGAATGGCCTGACACGGGTAGGTCAGCACCCCAGAATGGCTTGACATGGGTAGGTCATCACCCCAGAATGGCTTGACATGGGTAGGTCGGGCACCCCAGAATTGCCCGATAGTATGTATGTTATGTGTTATGTGGTATGTGGTACGATGGGGGAACTCACTAAGCTTCGTGCTTACGGTTTTCAGTTTTGGTTTAAGGTACTTCATTTTCAAAGGAAAGGAGTCGGCTCGATCGCAGCGCATCACACTATGTTTTCCGCATATGAGATCTTTGGGATTATACTCTGATATGGTTTTATGATGACATGCTTTGATTATTGACGTACTGTTTTTGACATGATATGTTATTATAGATGTGTTCTTATACAGTTGGTTTTATAATAACGTATTTGAAAATTAAATTTTTGGCCTATATTTTTGGGATGTTACAGCAGAGAAGAGAAAGAATGGAAAATATAGTAAGAGATAGAGAAGAGCCATAGTAGAGAAGAGACAGAGTTAGAAACAGATATAGAGTAAGAATAGAGTATAAGAAGAGCCTGAGAAGAGGCTTAGAGAAGAGTATAAGAAACATAGTAGATGACAGAGAAAGAGTTTGATAAAAGAAAAAATGATACCAGTCTATGCTATGAAAAAAAGAGCAGATGATAGAGTATGAGAGATAAAAGGAAAGATAGATATGAAAAGATAGAAGAATAACTCACCAGACACATTATTCTGATGTTGGAGATATGTTTATGTTTTGCAGGTTTTGGTAGTAGCAGTCGTGGTACCAGAAGAGAAAACCGGAGTACAAGTAAGTCTTAGATAGTAGGATTCTATTTAGTGTGTTTCCATGTTACTCCATTTTGTATGTAAGATTTTATTGTAAACCCGTGATTTGTCCTGGGAAGTAAATTGTTTTAATTAGATTAGAATTTCACAATGTATGTAAAACTTTGATATTTCCCCTAGATTAGATGTATAAAAGATCTAGTTTGTTATAGTAATTCAACAACTAAACAAGGTTTCAAGGTAGTAATGAAGGATATTGAGGCATTGAGTCCACCAACAAGCAAGTACTTGATGGATAAGGACCTAAAAACATGGTCAATACCATAATAGGAACTTGGTAGATGTTGTGCTAATGTGGATAATGGAGCATGTGAAAGTTTCAATGCAGTGATAACTGAATCCAGGAAGAAATCAATCATCACAAATCTTAAAGAATTAAAGATATATATGATGGACAAATTGTTGAAATCAAAACTCAAGAGATGGTCAAGTGATGTTGCCCCTGAACTAAGGCTGGAGTTGAATGAATTGAAGATTAATCAAAGGTTTTGGGAGGTTTTGCCAAGTGGACTCAACCAGATTGAGAGTAGTTCAGGAAGTGAGGCCTATGATATATATATATATATATATATATATATATATATATATATATATATATATATATATATATATATATATTGAGAATATAACATGTTCATGCAGGGTGTGGTAACTTAATGGTTATGGGTGTGTTAATTCGGTGGCTACCATTAACTATCTTAATAGAAATATGGAGATGTATGTAGATCCACTTTTCAGTAGGGAAATGTATATGAAGACCTACCAATTCAAAATATTTCCCATGACTGGAAGTAATATGTAGCCAGAAACCAGCTATATCCCACTTTTACCCCCCAAAAATAAAAGGATGCCTGGAAGGCCCACAAAAAGAGAGTAAGATTTGGGATTGAAAAAGTTTCAAAACATAAAGTTTCAAATAAGGGAAAGAAAATATAATGTATTTTGTGCAATGGGGAAGGTCATAACAAGAAGAAATGTTCATCACTTGATATGCCAAGACCGATGAAGTTACCAACAAAAACGGTTAAGAGAACTAATACAACTCATGTATTTACCACTTTAGATTCTAATTTATTAATAATAACGTGTTTAATAACTATGTATTATGTTTGCATGATAGGGTCAAAATATGGAAAGCGGAATTGGAACAGGAATGGCAAGTGGAAGTGGCACTGGAATAGAAGGTGGGGATACACAAATTACAATGGAGATTGGGTCTTCACAAGTGACATTGGTGAGGAGTAATAAACATGTGGCATCCCCATTTGTATGACCCATTTAAAACTTTTTATTTATGCTTATTTAAAATAGAGTTTATTTGAAAATGTGAAATTTGGTCTCGTAAAAGTATTTCAAAATAAATTTTTTTCATCGATTTATAAAAAGGTTGGGAGGTCATAACTGATATACAAAACATAAGCATCAACATGCCTTACAATATCTTAGACTATCAATCTACATCTCCTTGAATCTATCATCATCATGTAACTTTGTACTGTTACATGTGATACAAAGAAGTTGAGTGTGTCAGGGTGGGAAACCTCGTGAGTACATAGGAATTTCAATCCCACAATGTTTATATATATATATATATATATATATATATATATATATATATATGTGTGTGTGTGTGTATGTGTATATGTGTGTGTGTATATATATATATATATATATATATCACAAAACCCGCAATATACAAATTCACTGCATATAAGCAATCTACCCTGTCCCATCGATCCTCACATTTTAATCTTATACAATAACCTAATCTATTCTCTCGGATTCAGAAATGAATGGATTTACCTAATCCATATTCTCCGATCAGGAACAAATGACTATATCTAATCCATACTCTCGGATCAGGAATGAATGACTATGTCTAATCCATACTCTCGGATCAGTGACAAATGACTATGGCTAATCCATAATCTCGGATCAGTGACAAATGACTATGCCTAATACATACTCTTGGACCAAGGATGAACGACTATGCCTAATCCATACTCTCGAAACAGGGACGAATGACTATGCCTAATCCATACTCTCGAACCAAGGATGTCAAAATTCTTCTCTACGTTCATGTCTCGCATTTACTTTTAAGAAAATGATACCATTGTCCAGCTTAATTAAACCTAAGCCTCTTTTGGCAAGTCTTATATTATCTCTTGGTGTGACTATAATTCTCAACTCCTAATACCATCTATGTTTAGACAACATTATCCTACTTCAGTGTATATAGAGTATTTAGGTGTTAACAAAACCTTTATCCTTCTATCTAATGATACTTATATTATTATTATTATGAAATTATATATATATATATATATATATATATATATATATATATATATATCTTAACACATATAGAACCATACTTGGTTCACATATCATATATTATCAAATATGTTCTTAACACATATTCCAGGCAATAAGTATATAGCTTACATATAAACTCCTTAACAGATATTTAATACTTTAATTAATACTTTTATTAGAATCATGTTCATGAAAGGGACTATGCACTCGCTTGATAAAAGTGGATGCCTCCGAATTTGGGCAGAACTTCGCTTTGGTATTTTATCTTTTCCTCTAAAGTGACCTAGTATAATAATTACTAAGTCTTCGGACTTACATCCCTGGCGACTAATGATAGTTTATATTCCTCACTAATCTCAATGTCTACATCAAGATCTATCAAGTAAGGAATAACCAGGTAGGATCATATCGGAGGTAGGGCCCGTTTGGTATACAAAGTATATTGTTTGGAATTCCCACTTTAAATACCTCATTATATCCAGCTTAGATATCATCCCCATAAGTATATCACTCAGTATAATGACCTAGAATTACCGATGAATCTTATTTATAGATTAATAATAACGAATTATGACTATAAATATAAGTTACACTGAAAGCACAAGAGTGTAACTTAACTTACAGTGGTTTTAGCGAAAATCGGGAAAATGCGCAGACATGACTCCGAAATCGATAGCTCTATTTTGTTGGGCTCCTAGCTACTCTAGAGCCTAGCTAAAATACTCAAGAAACCCTCAAAAATCTGACTCAAGAAGAGGTAGTAGCTCAGAGAGAAAGGATTGGAAATTTGGTGTGCAAATGAAGAAATCTGAAGCTTTATATATACTGCAAGGTGTGCACGCCGAGCAGATCACACATGTGCGCCGTGTAGGTCAAACAAGCACACCATGTGCTAAGGCCTGACTGGCTCCAACCCCCCCCCCCCCTTTTGACAGGTGTCATTACCACATTGCTCTACACCTTCCCTTCTAGAAGGCTGCCACGTGTCACCATTTCCTTGGGCCACGTTGCCTTGTCGTCGATGGAGAACCGACGCCTCTTCTTCCACGTGGCACACTCTGGTGTCGCCACATCATCGCATCAGGTATTTTTGTGAAATCTTTGGATGACCATAACTTTCGCATATGAGCTCCGTTTTAAACATTCTTTATACCCCGGAATTCTCTCAATGAGCTTTACAACTTTCCTTAAGTCCTTAACATCTAACTCTTGCTCTAACAAAAATTAATATTTAGACCTCTGATTCTTCTGGTAGGGGCCAGCAGGGTTGGGGTCGGTGTGCCAAATGTGGGAGATCACACAGTGGAGTTTGCCGAGTCACAGGCCCGGTATGTTATACATTTGGTCAGTCGGGCCACGTGAGCAGGGATTGCCCCAAGAAGGGCTTGATTTGTTTCCACTGCAACCAGATCAGCCATAAAAAGACCGATTGTCCGAGGTTGAAGGGAGGAGGAGGAGCAGTGGTGGCGCTTGCGCCTGCCACAATGAGGATCACTAATGGCCGCCCTGCCAAGGCGGATGCTCCTGCGGTGAGGAGCAGCACATTTCAGTTGACTACTGAGGAGGCTTGAGCAGCGCCAGACATCGTGGCTAGTACGTAATTTATTTTTCCGCTCAATATTGATTTGTTATGCTTATGTATGTATGTGCTCTTATATAGGGACCTTTTTTGGTCAATGGTATGTCGGCTCATGTTCTTTTCGATTCGGGGGCTACCCGATCGTTCGTATCTCTTGCGCTTAGCAAGTAGTTCTGGGATGCTCCGGGAACTTTGGATTCCCCGCTTGAGGTTGAGATTACGGATGACCGCACTGTGAGTGTTGCGAGGGTATATCAGGACTGTGTCCTGAATGTGTTTGGGGAAAGGTTCCGTGTCGATCTGGTTTCGATACCATTGCGAGGACTGAAGGTGATTATTAGGATGTACTGGTTGGGGGCCAACGGGTCCATGATAGATTGCGAGCGCAAGCTGGTGAGAGCTCGAACCCCAAGTGGGGGACCGCCCGAGATGCAGGAGCTGTCTACGCAACTTCAGGAGCTGCTAGACCGAGGGTTTATTCGTCCAAGCAGTTCCCCGTGAGGAGCATCGCTCCTGTTCGTAAAGAAGAAGGACGGGTCACACAGGATGTGTATCGATTATCGAGAGCTGAACAAGCTAACGGAGAAAAACCGTTATCCGCTTCCGAGGATCGATGATTTGGTCGATCAGCTTCAGGGTGCATCTTGGTTTTCCAAGATTGATCTTCGGTCGGGGTACCATCAAATGAGGATTATGGATGAGGATATACCGAAGATATCTTTTAGGACTCGGTACGTTCACTATGAGTTTGTGGTGCTACCATTCGGGCTCACCAATGTCCGAGCAACGTTCATGGACCTCATGAACAGGGTGTATAGGCCGATGTTGGATCGGTCTGTGATCGTTTTTATCGATGACATCTTGGTCTATTCTAAGACCAAGTACCAGCATGAGCAACATCTGAGGGAGGTATTAGAGACACTTAGGACGGAAAGGCTTTATGCCAAGTTCTCAAATTGTGATTTCTGGTTGCAAGAGGTGCAATTTTTGGGGCACATCATCAACCGAGAGGGTATTTCGGTTGATCCAGCCAAGGTTGAGGCAGTAATGCGGTTGGAAGTACCGAAGAATGCATCTGAGATCCGTATCTTCTTGGGTCTAGCGGGGTACTATTGGAGATTCATCCAGGATTTCTCCAAGATCGTCGTACCTTTGGCTCGCTTGACCAAGAAGAATGTGACTTTCCGGTGGGGCCCGGACCGGCAGTTGGCTTTCGAGACCTTGAAACAGAGATTATGTGAGGCCCCGATTCTAGTACTACATGAGGGATTGGACGATTTGGTAGTGTCTTGTGATGCGTCAATCTCGGGGTTAGGGGCGGTTTTGATGCAAAGAGGGCATGTGATCGAGTACGCCTCGAGGCAGCTGAAGCCTCATGAGGCGAATTACCCCACTCACGACCTGGAATTGGGAGCGGTGGTGTTTGCCCTCAAAATCTGGAGGCATTACTTGTACGGAGTTCGGTGCACCATCTTTACTGATCACAAAAGTTTGAAGTATTTGATGGATCAGCAGAACCTTAACATGCGGCAGAGGAGATGGTTGGATGTACTGAAAGATTACGATTGCCAGATTTTGTACCATCCAGGGAAGGCCAATGTGGTGGCCGATGTTTTGAGCCGCAAGGCGGCAGGTGCTCGATCAGGAACACTTTTTTGAGGATGACGATAATCTCTCTATTGTTGGATATGATCAAGGAGGCTCAGGTGGAGGGTTTGAATAAAGAAAACTGGAAGATAGAGCGGATTCGGGGTCAGATTCCCTTGTATGTTCGGGATAGTCGAGGTCTTCTGACACAGTGTGGTCGGGTGTGGGTATCGGTATCCGGGGGTGTGAGGTAAAAGATCTTGGAGGAGGCACACAAATCCAAGTTCTCTATTTACCCGGGGGCCACAAAGATGTATAGGGATCTGAGGTTGAGTTACTGGTGGCACTGCATGAAGCGGGAGATCGCATGGTTCGTGGCGCGGTGCTTGACCTGCAGGAAGATCAAGGCTGAACATCAGAGGGCCCACGACAAGGTTGAGCCGCTACCCATCCTCATGTGGAAGTGAGAAGAGATCACCTTCCATGTGTCTCAGCTGCGGAAGTGTGTCATAGACGAGGCCGTGGTTATTTATTTGGATGACATTCAGGTGGATGAGAGCCTGAACTACATTGAGAGGCCCATTGCGGTTTTGGATAAGAAAACTAAGGTTCTTCGTAACAAAGAGGTGAAGCTAGTGAAGGTGCAATGGCAGCACCAGAAAGGCTCGGAATGGACATGGGAGCCGGAGGATGAGATGCGAGAGCATTACCCGAATTTGTTTGCATCATCAGACTTCGAGGACGAAGTCTAGTTCAAGTGGGGGAGATTTGTAACGCTTGATCCAAGTATTATTTATTTGTAACGCCCGCATTTTCTGCTTGACATAATTATAAAATTTGTATTTATATCGGTCGACGATTGTAACCTTTTAAGAATAAGTGAAAGAGAATTATTTAAGTATATGTGTTTATATATGCGTGGAAATTTGACAGATATTATGTGTATATAATACTTGTGTAAAAAATTATTTTAAAAACTTAATAAATATGGCTAAAACAAAGGTTAATTAAAAGATTATTTAGGATAAATAATCTTAACGAAAGTTGTAACGAACCTAAAATTACAAATTATATGTTATAAGATGTATTTAGTCTAAAAACATCCAAAAGTGAATCCAAATAGTAAAACGGTAATGTTTTTGTGTTACACCTGTTTTCGACGATGGATATCAAGTATAATTTACGACATTAAATTAGATAAGTCACAAAATAATATTTATTAATTCCTATTATTGATTTAAAATTTGTTTACGTCTAATTTATAAGCTATAGTTTTATAATTTTGACCGTTTTGTTTTTTTATAAAAATGATAAAGCTTTATATAAGATATGATTTAGTGAAAGAAAGAATTTATTCTTGTAAAACATTTAATATATATCTTACGCGCGCGTGTATATATATATATATATATATATATATATATATATATATATATATATATATATATATATATATATATATATATATTCGTGAGATATGTATATTAATGAAGACAAAATATACATACACAGTAAAAAAGATAAAGAATGAAGTTTGTAAGTAAATTGGCCATTAAACAAGAAGTACGTGTTTATCATTCAACCTCAACTTATTTAATGTACACGTGTTAACTTAGTATGGAGTGAATTTATTGAATAGATATATGAACAACACGTATATATACTTGTTTAGATAAGTATGTTCAATAGCCAATCAAAGTGGCATGTGTAGGTGTCAAACTATGAAGATGGTTATATTTAATTTATGCATAATTTCTTTAGCCAAAGTAAGTATAAATAGGAAATTCATTCTCATATCAATAACATATAATTTTGAGAGTGAATAAAAGATCGTCGAAACTATTCAACAACGCCGTAAGTCAGACATATACATCCAATCGTATCAGATGAATGCATAGTTACTTTCAACTTACATATAGATACAAGTATTTTACTGCTTAATTTCTATATGTGTTTATTACTTGTAATACTTGTGTTCTTCCCGACTTATTTGGCTGAACCCGATTTTTGATAAAATATTAAATTATTTATTTTATCATATCTTAAACATTGGGTAGTGATGAGTTGTAAAATATAAAATAATAAAAAGGTGAGGGCGTTCAGATACTATTGTACCTATGGTGAATTGTCATCTAGCAAAGTATAGATGACGACCACGGACTATTCTAGACAACCCAGTGGGAACACTAGCAGGTTCGCAACCTATAGGTGTTAATGAACGGTGTGTTCATTCGGTGTACTCTATCCCCCATGGTTGCCTTATTGACATATATTGCTAAGGAATCCCTGAAGCAAGAATGTCTATCGTTACTCACAGGTGGTCTCTTGAGATCATCATTATAGAACCGGAGAGTAAGAGTAACGAGAATGGGTAACTATGTTATTTGTTTATGGTAAAATGTATAATTAAAACAAATTAATTATATTATTGTGGGTTGAAAACCCTATGTGCTCACCAGACTTTCCTAAGCCTGACCCACTTAGTTTCTTTCTATCACAGGTAGCGGCGTAAGAGCACAGGTGTACGGAGCTTAAATCTGGAGTGAGAATTAAAGAAGAATAGGCCATTAGAATAATAAACTACTGTAAGGCCTGTAATATTACGTTTGTAACATCCGGATTCCCATGTATTTTATTTTAATCATTTATTTTGAGTTAAAGGGAGGGACTCGACGAGTTGACGCCTAGACTCGTCGAGTAGGGTCGCGATTCGCTGACTGGATTAATGAATGGACTCGACGAGTCGGCAAGGTGACTCGACGAGTCTGTGCTGGTGACAAAAACCCTAAATCTTTGGGCCTGTGCCCTATTTAAAGGTCCTTATGGCCTTCATTTGCGGCCACTTACTCCCCTGAGAAACCCTAGAGAGCGGAGAGAGCTTAGAGAGCAAGGGAAAGGCTAATTCTTCATCCTTTTGGTGTAATCTTGCAAGAAGGAGTGGGAAAGTCCAAGCTAGATCGATTGTGGAGCTTGGATCTGTGTTGTTCAGACTAAGACTCGCTTCTGGAGGTACAAATCCTTTCCTATTTCGTGTATTTGATATATTTCTTGAATCTAGAGTTCCTTGCATCTTTTTGAGTTGGATCTTGAAGCATGTGATGTCCCAAAGTGGTGTAGATGTTAGATCTAGACCATGAGAGGTCTAAAAAGTCCCAACCTTCCAGCTTTATGCTGTTTCATGAGAGCTTTGAGAGTAGGTCATCATTTTAAGGGATATTTCTCCATTCATGGCTTTGTATGTGTTGCATGAACGTAAAGTTTGAACCTTTACGTGACTTTTGAGTGCTAGAAGGTTAGATCTACTAGTTGGAGAAGCAGATCTGACCTCAGAAGGTCGTTTGAGTGTTCCCATGGAAGGGACTCGCCGAGTCCATAAGGGGACTCGACGAGTCGAGTCGGGTTACCCCGCGATTCATGACCAGTGGTAACTCATCGAGTGGAAGGTTCACTCGACGAGTCGAGTGAGGTTTAGAAAGACCCAGAGGACACGCTTGGACTCGCCGAGTCACCTATGTGCACTCGACGAGTCTGGTCAAAGTTGACGATTGACTTTCGTTGACTTTTAGAGTCTAGTCAATGTTTGGACTATTGAGCCATTGGAGGGGTAAAATGGTCTTTTACCCTCTTGAGAGAACTTAGAGAGGGAATAGTCTAGCCTTTGAGAGTCGTATTAATTAGAGTAATTATTTTATGTGATTAGGCGGAGGCTAGATCAGTATTTCCGAGTTCGAGATTTACCGAGTTACCCGAGGTGAGTCTTCTCACTATACTTTACCTTGAGTGGTAAGTAGAGTTATGTGACAGAGTATCTTGTATGCTATGTATGTGATGTGTTGCACTGCATTATTTCTAAGTGATTTATGCTGTGTTCATTCCAGAGTTTACAGAGTTAGGACCGGAAGGTCCACAGAGTTAGGACCAAAGGGTCCACAGAGTTAGGGTCAGTGGGCCCACAGAGTTATAGCCTCGAGTGGCTAATATGTGTTATATGTGGCATTTTGGGAACTCACTAAGCATTTATGCTTACAGTGTTTTGTGTTATGTGTTTCAGGTACCAGTGAGGATCGCGGGAAGGCGCCGGCATGATCAGTACACACTTGTGGAGTTTTTATGTATTGTGATCTTGGGGTGAATTTTATGGATTGATGTGTGATACATGGAGATTGATAATATTTATGAATGAAATTATATTTTTAAAAAGTGAAAAATTGTTTTGGAATTTACGACGTTACAAGTTGGTATCAGAGCCTTGGTTTGAGGAATTCGGATGCACCTTCGGGCGCATTTGAACTCAAACTGAGGATTTGAGAAACTTTTCGAAATAAAACAAATTTTTTCTAAAGGAATAAAAGGTTTTGAACAAGAGCAGAGCAGAGCAGTGTGTACGATCAGCCAGCGCCCGAACGGTGATTTCCCAATATACCCTTATATTATGTGTTATGAGATATGATATGTGTTGGATTAATGTCTAAGTCCATAACTATAATTGGTAAGACTTGACCCGACCTGGCATGGTCCATTTGGGTTGCATGGCATCATGCATTTGGATAGACTATAATGAGAGAAATAACACTTAAGGTTGGTTAATATATTATAAGTTCTAATATATTAATAAGGTTATTTAATTAGTATTGATCAAGAATTAATTTGGAATTAATTAAGTGATCAAAAGGAGACTAATTAAATATATGGGTTGATTGTGTAAATCATTCATTCTTATATATATGTGGGCTTGTGATCCAAGATTCCTTATGTTGGACTAAGTCCATGGGGTGACCCATGGATACTCCATGGAGGTTAAAATCCATGGAGCATAAGGAATGGGTAAAGTTTTGAGTTATATGGTGTAACCCTGATAGCCACCATATAAAAGAATCCCATGGCTCAAGAAATCGTGTACTAATGTGTGAGTGTGAGGGCTAGACGATTTTAAGGAGTGTTCAAGTTTCTCTCAAGTTATTCCAAGTGTATTTGGTGTTGTGTGAACCATTTGAGGTGTCACACTTGGGGCACTAGACACTCAAGCTTCATGAAGACATTCTACATCAAAGAGGTATGTATTCTATCTTGTTATATTTATTATTTTGTATGTTAGATTAGGATAATACCTTGGATGTTCATAATTGTATGTATAATATATAAAACATAGATCCAAGGTATTTAGGGTTGCATGTACACTTAGGAGTGTTAGAATGCTCATAACCCAACAGTGGTGTCAGAGCCTAGGCTTGTTTTCTTGTTATACTTGCAAAAGTAGCTGAAAAATCGAGTTGGATGCATATATTCGATTGTTTTGGCTGGAATTGGACTAGGAACATTACCCTAAGATGTTTTTGGACTTATAAACTTGTTTTTGATGTGGTAATGTTCATGCTAATCCAATTTCTAAGATAATTGTCATAATTTCAAGATTTGTAATAGTTTGTATGTTCATGCTAATTTCTTGAAGATTGATGATTTGAATTATCTTGTTCTTATGAGGTTTTTAGATTAATAGAAAAGTTGTGTGAAATAGTTGTTTTCAATCCATTTTAATCTAAGAGTTGATTCCAAAGTGTGTTTTTGTAACTTGTCCTCAAGTTATATGAAAAGTCACATTTAAGAATCATAAAACTCATAAAAGTTGGCAAAGGTTACAAAATGAAGAGTCTACTTCTAATTAAATGGTTTTATGACTCCATAACTTGTCCTCAAGTTATGGAGGTTCAAGAGTCTCTTCATTAAATTAAAAAAAAAGTGTAACCTTAATTAGTTCCATAAGTTACAATAAAAAAAGTTATTTTTTTATTAATTAGTTTAAAGTCTTCCATAACTTGTCCTCAAGATATGGAACTTGAAGAGTTTTTTTTTTTTTTTTTTTTTTTTTTTAATTAAAACTACTTTAAACTCATAAGTTATGGAATTAATTAGTTTTGAATAGTTTCAAAACTTGCCCTCAAGTTTTGGAATTTGAAAAGTTTTCACTTATGAATACTTTAATTCCAAGTTAGCCCTTAGAATTTTAAAAGTTAAAATTCAACCCTTATACTTTATAATATTATAAGTTAATAATATTTATATATATATATGTATAAGAGTAAAGTCAGTCTTACCGTTAGTAGGCCTCATTCACGAAGCCGGTCTATAAGGGGGGTATAAGGTTATTGCCTATAAAATGGCAGTTTAATGGGTGTCCACTCTCACCCACCGCTTCCTTGACTGGTGGAGGGTCGTTAGCCGAACGGGTAGGACAAGGACTATAATTCTCCTTTCATTAAAAGTATTAATGATAAATACTAAGTAACTAAACTCTTATTAATACCCAATCTTAGTTACTTAGGAAAATGTGAATTTGGTGCTAACCCATGAAATTACACTTTGCACTTTGCTTAAGTCGTTAGTGGAGCGTGTGTGGTTAACCGGCACACTAACCTAGACTTAACAAGGTAGGCAAAGGGTAACTTAATATTTATCATAGTATCGGTGGAGCGTGTGTGGTTAACCGGCACACTGATTAAGGGGTAAATATTAAGGGTACCAAGTATATTTGCATGGTTATTCACACCTTGTTTTGTGATCCTCGGCATCCCAGTCACAAAACCTGAAGGGCACACTCGAGATTGAAACATGCCTTTGAACAGTTCAATGAATCTCAAAGATCTAGGACTTTCAAATCCAATTAAAACCTAATAAATTATTTCGTTTTTCATGGTGGAAATTGGTGAATCGTCATTCACCTACCTTCAAATATTTTATAGCTTGGATTACGGCATCCCTCTTCTAAGTTATAAAATAGTTTGTTGGGTCCTAGCCTTAATATTTCATATTGGGTGTCATATTAAGGACTTTAAATCAACTATCTTGAATATCTCCCAAAAAGATGTCTGGTCTAGACATTTATGATCTTCCCAAATCTCTTGAAACAAGCTTTCCTAAATGAAGAATATGTCCCATGGATATCATACTTCTTTCACCTCCTCCAATTATTCTCCCTAACCCACAAGTTCGTAAAAAGTTTAAGGTCACTCAAGCCCTATTGGCAAGGCAAGGTCTAGGTGTGATCACATCTTGGAGATGTAGTCACATATTGACAAGCCGGGAGAGTTGGGTGTCAAAGTCTTGAGAAAGTTGGTGGCTCAACTACTTTCTAAGTCACATAGTGAGTTCTTTTGGGAATCCTATGAAACAGACTAAGACAAGACCCTTAATGATCTTATCTATTTGCTAAGATCAACTTCCTAAAACGCTATGGACATTGACAATGATGACATTGGATATCCAGTAAAGCTCTCTCTTCCCAATGGAAAGGGATCGGCCATAGTCAACTCGGTTGACCCAATGGTAAAGAGAGAGGCGAAGTCTGAGATAGTCCCATTATCAAGGGTCTATAGGTAACTATTGCCAAAGGAAGGGGCATTGGTTACGAAGCTGCTAAATTTACCTAAGGATGTTAATGTCAATAAGTTTGGCTCTACTTCAGGTAAAGTCCATTGTCTAACTCTATTAAGTACATGCTGATTCTGATCGCGAAGATGGATTTCAATCGCATGGTTCGGTGATCAGAATTTTGGGCTATTACTTAAGAGTTATGATATTTATATTTCTTAGGAATAGATAACAACAAGGTTTTCATATGGATTGTAAGGATAAGTTTTTCCGCAAAGTTTTAAAATAAAAGAAAAAGGTTTTGATTTTATTTATTTTAAGTATCCTTACAATGGCATTTGTGAAAAGTTGTTGCTTATAAGATTCCATTGATAGCAATATTGGAAAAATGGATTTGATTCTTTCGGTTGTGGTAGTGTCTAATATTACCAAATATGGAAAGATTCTCATCACCCAAGGTTCAATTGGACCGAAACTTGGAATCATGCAAGTTGTATAGTATGATGAATGAGAACTTTCAGCTTGGAAAATTAAGACTAATTCCTTATGTGAATAAGGAAAGGACTAAGGGATCGAGTACACATTCTTGTGCACTGGTCAAGTCCACCACAAAAGATCAAGAAGACTATTCGTCATGATTTACTTAAGTTCAGTAAATATGGTTATACTTATAAGTTTAAGTATAAGTCTGTAGCATTGGAGAAGTTTCAATGTGAGACAGAACGAATAAGAAGAATCAAGTATGGCAGAAAGATAAAAGTTTCTCAAATCTGAAAAGATGGGAGAGTACTTTAGTATCATGTTTATGATCATCTTAATGATTAAGATACCATATCACAATTGGTCCTCTAAAGTCATCTTAATGCATTCTTATGACTAAGAAGAGGAGTCATGAATTGTTGAAATGGTTAAATCAAAAAGATGAGTCATACTTCGTTCCAAAACAATTCTTAGAGTCATACTCCAAGATTGTAACTTGAGTGACATATCTTAAAGAGGGTTTGTTAACACTAGTCAAATGTAAGAGTAAAAGGTTATCTACTCTTGTACATTTGAAATTGGTAAGTTGTGATGTTTTGGATAAAACAGAGACCAACTTAGGCCAATTGTGTAAAGTGTTAGTCTTGATAAAGAATCCGCACTATCTCTTGAATATTTGACAAGGGAGTCTTATATGTCAAGAGGACAGTGGGAGTCTTAAAGCTCTTGAAAGTTTCAAGACTTAATCAAGAATAAAACCTAAAGTCCTTCACTAGCACACGACTTGAGGTTTATAACCTATCGTGTTGAAATTTCTGTGCCTATTCAAGTTGGCTTTGCATAGGAGTTCTGAGAGTTCTCAATTGGTTGCACAACTACTTGGAAGCAATGGCAGGCACCTGAGCTGCCAAATGGCAAGAATTTAAGATTGCACAAGTTTAATCAATATGAGTTTGGATTTGTCACTAACCTTGTCTTGTGATTATGGTTTTCACAAATTCACATGGATAAGAACACATACACTATTAAATCTAAGTGTCACAAGGTTTCTCTCCGATTCATGAAAATGATGGTGAGGAAACACTTTCACTAAGTAGATTTTAGCTAGATAGCAATTGTGATATTTGCATTCTCAAAGTCGTTAGTGGAGCGTGTGTGGTTTACCGGCACACTAACATGGACTTGTGAGAAGTGGCAAAGGTCTAAACAATTGAGACTATGATTACGGCATCCCTTTTCATAGTTCTAAAATTGTTTAGACACACATGTGAGCTATCTAAGAGAGGTGTATGATTTTGATAAAGTTTTATCAAAACAATCTAGTATCAGAAATCTGAACTTTGGTAAGAAAGTCAGCTGATTTCTGAGTACATGTCAAAGCTAGTGGGAGCATAAGTGTTATGCTAATAATCAGCATGTTAGTGGGAGTATGATAATTATGACAAAGGTTGCAAGTTAGCAATGTTAATTATAGAAAACAAAAGTTTCAATTCGTGAGGTTGCAGGGGTTGAAAAAGTTGTTTTGCTATAATTACGGGAGAGGAAATTATACTTCATTTCAATTCTAAAAGCTTAGATTGAGACTTTAATCGTATTTAATCAAGGATATATATATGAATTTCATGTTGGAATGGCTCAACATAAGGAAATTCTATATATGGGTCCATTATTTGCGTTCTAAAATTCGATTATGATTACGGCATCCCTTTTCATAATCTGAATTTTGAGAACTTGGCAAATTGAAATGGAAATATTATAGCAAAAAACTGGTTTAGTCTTTATGTGAGACATCATGAATCGTGTCCCATATGCTTCGGATATAGGATCGATTACATGTGCTATATTCATCCTTTCTAAAATTTTCCAAATGCCTGGGGCATTATGAAGGGAAAAGGTCTAGAATTGGATATGACTAAAATGATTAAGCAATTGTCGAGGACAATCTAAGGTTTACCAAAGATTGGTTGCTCAAGGACAGTTGGAAGTATAATGTTAATTCTGGAAGGACCATATTGATATAATCTGTAAGGAGGCAACTCTTGTTCAGAAGTGATAGTCAAAATGGAATATGGAAATGTTTCAAAGTTAGAAATTATTCAATCTGTGTAAGATTAGGAAACTTAATGAAAGAAGGATGTTTCCAAGGAGCTGATCTCCTTTGGAATGCTCTGTAATGATTGTTGTCAAGTCTTTCTGACTTCGTGCATAATCATTAAGAGGATCAATGCATATAAGTTTAGAATCTAACAGATTTCAGTAAATGGCATGAATTTGGAATTCTTGCATTTGCAGTAAGGATTTGGGACTGTGAAAAGAGGATCATTGGAGTGATGTTCAATTGATCTATTTTACAAAGTAAAGATCATAGACAAACATAGAGTGCATACTTGGTGTATGGCAAAGCTATTGTTTAAGAAAAACATAGTGTGCATGCTTGGAGCATGGGACAACTAGTGTTTTTAATTCAAGTATAAAGTTGATAAAACCGAAACAATGAATAATGAGTAATCAGTATGGTGATAAATAAAAGTGTTTATTTATATTCATAGGGTTTGATATCATATTTGATTCATTTATTCTTGTGTTTCACTTTGCATGTTTTGACTTCCAGAATAACTAAGTCGCTCTTCCTGAATGATTAAGTTATTCAAACCATCCACAGTCGGTCATATGTTGGAAGTAGATATGAATCAAGACTGTCATGGGTTGGTTTGTAGAGGTCCAAGTTGGTGGACAAAGTGGTGCTACAACACTCATGAGTGCTCATAAGTTCTGAGTATTGGATTCAACCCGCGCTCATTTGAATCACAGTCGATAATATCTTATATTCTTCAAACCTAGAGATATGAGTTGTTACTATGAGTTGGTTGTACATTGATTGCACGAAAACGCATTCGGTAACTCGATGTTATAAAACGTGCCTTTGTGTATGATTCAACAAGTAGTAGAACAAGCCATATGAGTCGAAGTTTAGCCATTCCTTTTACCTTCAGGATAAAAGCGATATCTGTGGGCCCCTCGATGATTTAAAGATGATACATGTGAGTGCTTGGCCAAGCCAGGACTGATTTGATTTGTTCAATCAGTCAGTCATCATGAATCAGAAATCGGGAAACAACAAATGGACAGAGAGAATGATTGATAATCCATGTCTCAGTCCATATGATATCTAGAATGGAGGAATATATGATCCCTTATCTAATGGACAAGTCATTGACAAAGGTCAGAGTTCATCGACAAGGTCAGAGTTCGACAGAAGCTTTTGAGAGCTACGATTGCTGATCGGTTCCTGAAGTCATACGCAATAATAGTTTTAGACTTATCCAAGTGGGAGACTGTTGGATTAATGTCTAAGTCCATAACTATAATTGGTAAGACTTGACCCGACCCGGCATGGTCCATTTGGGTTGCATGGCATCATGCATTTGGATAGACTATAATGAGAGAAATAACACTTAAGGTTGGTTAATATATTATAAGTTCTAATATATTAATAAGGTTATTTAATTAGTATTGATCAAGAGTTAATTTGGAATTAATTAAGTGATCAAAAGGAGACTAATTAAATATATGGGTTGATTGTGTAAATCATTCATTCTTATATATGTGGGCTTGTGATCCAAGATTCCTTATGTTGGACTAAGTCCATGGGGTGACCCATGGATACTCCATGGAGGTTAAAATCCATGGAGCATAAGGAATGGGTAAAGTTATGAGTTGCATGGTGTAACCCTAATAGCCACCATATAAAAGAATCCCATGGCTCAAGAAATTGTGTACTAATGTGTGAGTGTGAGGGCTAGACGATTTTAAGGAGTGTTCAAGTTTCTCTCAAGTTATTCCAAGTGTATTTGGTGTTGTGTGAACCATTTGAGGTGTCACACTTGGGGCACTAGGCACTCAAGCTTCATGAAGACATTCTACATCAAAGAGGTATGTATTCTATCTTGTTATATTTATTATTTTGTATGCTAGATTAGGATAATACCTTGGATGTTCATAATTGTATGTATAATAGAGAAAACATAGATCCAAGGTATTTAGGGTTGCATGTACACTTAGGAGTGTTAGAATGCTCATAACCCAACAATATGATATGTCATGCATGCTAGAGTAGGCTAGGTATTCTTATTAGGACTAGAGTGGCCTGATTCGTGATGCCTTAGCCTAGGGGTTTTGCTACTGGGAGATGCTTGAGAGTAAGTAGTGATGGGTTTTTGAGCATTCTAACACTTCCTAAGTGAACATGCAACCCTAATAACCTTGAATCTATGTTTTCTCTATATACATGCAAATTTCTTTTTCAAGGTTATTTCCTAACTAGCATGGCATGGGGATTACATAAAACATAAAAACTAGTAGAAATACATACCTTGTTGTTGCTTGGATTCCTTCAAGACTTTGTGAGCCTAGCACCCCAAATGTTGTGCCTCAAATGCTTCACACAACACCACAAGACTTGGAATAACTTGAGAGAATACTTCTAGCACTCAAAATCGGTTATGCCCTCTCTAGTAACACTAGGTCCACTAGATCACCATTTTGCTAGCCATAGGGTCCCTTTTATAGTGGTGTCACAATTAGGGTTTCATCATGAAGACCCATAATTGCCATGACTCTTCATTTCTCATGACCCATGGGTTTGTAACTCCCATGGACTATCCATGGAGCTCCAAATGGTTACATCCATAACCCATAAACCATGGATCATTTAATCCACCATAAAAGAATTGATGATTATCATAATCAACCCTTATCTATTTAATTAGTCTCACTTTGATCACCAAATTAATACTAGATTAATACTTGATCAATACTAATTAAATAATACTATTATTAATACATTAGAACTTATAATATATTAATAATCATAAGTGCCTTATTCTCTCATTTAGTCTATCCAAGTATTGCAATGCCATGCAACCCAAATGGACCATGCCGGGTCGGGTCAAGTACATACCAAATAAAGTTATGGACTTAGACACTATATCCAACAGTCTCCCACTTGGATAAGTCTAATAACTATATTTGCAAATATGACTTCAAAATCCGACTAGCAATCGTAGCTCTTTCAAAGTCTCTCGGAACTGAGATGATGATGATACGCCATTTAAGATAAGTGATCATACAATCCTCTGTTCTCATGATATCAGCCGGACAAACACATGGAACATGGTCTTACTTATTGTCCAGCATTTGTTTCTCGATCTCTGATTTGTTTCGACATATAACTAAATTGAACACATCAATTAGGTTCTGACCGGGCCCGGTACATAAGTCAAAACCAAATCATCGAGGGGCCCAGATATCGCTTCTATTTCTAGAAGGAACAGATAAACTTTGACTGATATGCTTGTACTAACTACTTGTTGAATTATTCACAAAGGCACGTTTTATAACATCGAGTTACCAATGCGTTTTCATACAATCAATGAATAACCAACTCATAGTCAACAACTCATATCTCTAGGTTTGAAGATTTATATGATATTACCGTCTCACGATCACTCGAGATAAATTCCATGAAGTGATGCAAGTGAGCGTGGGTTGAATCCAATACTCAGCACTTATGAGTACTCATGAATGTTGTAGCAACCATTGCATTGTCTAAAGCACTTTAGACAAATCATACAAGCCAAATTCATGACAGTCTTGATTCATATCTACTTCCAACATATGACTGACTGTGGATGGTTTGAATAATATGATATATACCATAACATAATTATTCTGGAAGTCAAAACATGCAAAGTGAAACATAAGAATAATACTAATCTTATATGGCCCCAACACCTTGAGTGTAAATAAAAACACCTTTTATTTAAGCACCATATTGATTACTCATTATTTATGTTTCGATTAATCAACTTTATGCTTGAATTAAAACATTAGTTGTCCCATGCTCCAAGCATGTACACTATGTTTTTCCAAACAACAATTATGCCATACTCCAAGTATGCATACTATGTTTACATATGGTCCTCTCTTTGTGAAATAGATCAATTGACAATATTCCAATGATGCTAATTTCACAATTCCAATCCTCGTTGTAAATGAAAGAATACCAAACTCTTGCCATCTACTGTAATCTGTTAGATTCTAAACTTATATGCAATGATCCCCTTGTAATGACAATGCACAGAAGTCACAAAGACTTGGCAACAGAAATTACAAAGTATTCCAATGGAAAACAATTCCATGGAAATGAAGTCTCAAATTCAAAGTACATTCCTTTGAACATCCTTCTTAGCATTAAGTTCTTTAATCTTACACAGATTCAAAGAATAACTTCCACCTATGGAGACAATTCCATATTACCATTTTGACCATCACTTCGGAACAAGAGTTGCCTCTTTTCAAAATATGTCAATATGGTCCTTACTCTATACTTCTAATTGTCCATGAGCAACCAATCTTTGGTAAACCTCAGATTGTCCTCGACAACTTTGCTTAATCATTTTAGTCATTTCCAGTTCTATTCCTTTTTCCATCTTAATGCCCTAGGCATTTGGAAAATTTAGAATGGATGAATATTATAGCACATGTAATCAAACCTATACCCAAAGCATATGGGACATGATTTATGCTATAAAAATTTTTATTTGCCATGTTTTCATAATTCGAACTATGAAGAGGGATGCCGTAATCATAATCGAATTTTGAGAACGCAACATATATAGAATTTCCTTATGTTAAACCATTCCAACATAACATTCATATATATTCTTGACTAAAGTAGATTAAATTCTCAATCTAAGCTTGTAGAATTGGAGTGAAGTATAAAATCCTCTCCCTTAATTATAGCAAAACAACTTTTTCAAGGCGAATTGAAACTTTTGTTTTCTATAATTAACATTGCTAACCTGCAATATTTAATATAATCGTCATGCTCCCACTAGCATAATGATTACCATCATAACACTTTATGCTCCCACTAGCTTTGACATGTACTCAGAAATCTACTGGACTTCTAGAAATCGATACTTTATTGACTTTCTTACCAAAGTTCATATTTCTGATACTAGATTGCTTTGATAAGACTTTATCAAAAACATACACCTTTCCTTAGATAGCTCACATGTTTGTCTAGACCTTTTGCAATTCTCACTAGTTAGTGTGCCGGTTAACCACACACGCTCTACTAACTATATGAGAATGCAAATATCACAACCGCTATCTACTTAAAATCTTCTTAGTGGAAGCGTTTCCTCACCATCATTTTCATGAATCGAAGAGAAACCTTATGACACTTAGATTTTATGGTGTATGTGTTCCTATCCATGTGAATTTGTCATAACCATAATCACAGGACTAGGTTAGTGACACTTCCAAATTCATAGGGACTGAACTTGTGCAATCTTAATTTCTTGCCACCTGGTAGCACAATGCCCACCATTGCTTCCGGGTTGTTATGCAAACAATTGAGAACTCATAGAACTCACAAGCATAATCAACTTTCAACTGGAACAGACACAGAAACAAGAATATGTCAACACGATAGGTTACAAACCTCAAGTCGTGGGCTAGTGATTAACAAAACTCTTGATTTAGTTCTTGAAACTATTTCAGAATCATTTAGACTCCCACTATCCTCTTGACATATAAGACTTCTCTTTGTCAAGAACCATTCCTTAACAAAACAAATATTCAAGATCTAGTGCGGATTCTTATCAAGTTAAACACTTCTCACTATTAGTCTTAGCTGGTCTTTGTTTTATCCAAAACATCACAACTTACCAATCTCAAATGTACAAGAATAGGAAACATCTTACTCTACATTTGACAAGTGTTATGAACTTTCTAAAGACTATGTCACTCAAGTTACAATCTTGGAGTATAACTCCAGGATTTGTTTTTGGCACGAAGTATGAATTATCTTTTTGATTTAACCATTTCAACAATTCACGATTCCTCTCCTCAGGCAACAAACACACTAAGGTGTCCTTAGAGGATCAATTGTGATATGGTTCCATAATCACTAAGATAATCATAAAACAAAATACACAAGTACTCTCCCATCTCTTCAGATTGGAGAAAATTTTATCTTTCTGCCTTATTTGATCCTTCTTATTCATTCTGCCATACATTGAAACTTTTCCAATGTTTCAGAATTACACTTAAACTCGTAAGCATAACCATATTTACTAAACTTTAGTAAATCATAACGAATAATCTTATCTATCTTTGTGGTGGACCTGACCAGCACACAACCAAGTGTACCCAATCTTTTAGTCCTTCACTTGACTCACATGTACATGTGAACAAGGAATTAGTCTTAATTTCCCAAAGACGAAAACTTCTCATTCATCATACAATACAAGTTGCATGATTCCAAGTTTCTATCTAACTGAAACTTGGGCGATGAGAATCTTTCCTTATTTGGTAAATTATGATACTACCACAAATGAAAGAATCAAATCCATTTTCAAATATTGCTATTAATGGAAACATATAATGAACAATTTTTCACAAATGCCATTGTAAGGATACTTAAAATAAATAAAATCAAAACTTTTCTTTATTTTAAAACTTTGCGGAAAACTTATCCTTACAACCCATATGAAAACCTTGTTGTTATCTATTCCTAAGCAATATGTCTCAACTCTTAAGTAATAGCTCAAAATTCTGATCACCGAACCATGCGATCAAAATCCCTCTTCGCGATCAGAATCAGCATATACTTCCTTTAAGTTTCTTCACTTTTCTTTGATTCTTAAAACATCAACATGTGACCCAGTCACATCATGCAATAAGAATCTCAGAATAGAAACTTAATAGAGTTAGACAATGGACTTTACCTGAAGTAGAGTCAAACATTTGACTTTACTATCTTTATGGATTTTTAGGTAAATTTGGCAGCTTCGCAACCAATGCCCTTCCTTTGGCAACAGAAACATATGGACTCTTTGGAAACGGTACACGGGACTATCACAGACCTAGCCTTTCTCTTTGCCATTTGGTCAACCGAGTTGACTATGGCCAATCCCTTTCAATTGGGAAGAGAAAGTTTTTCTGGACTTCCAATGTTACCATTGTCAATGTCCATGGAAGTGTGGGAAGTTGATCTTCCAATCAAATTTTGCTTTACCAATGCTCCAAATCATTGCTGATTCAGCATCATCAAGCAAATAGGTAAGATCATTAAGGGTCATGTCGTGATCTGTTATCAGGGAGTGACCAAGTCAACAGCCAGCTACCTTGAGACTTCGACACCCGACTCTCCCGGCTTGTCAATATGTGACTAAATCTCCAAGACCTAAGCACATATAGACTTTGTTTGCCAATAGGGATTGAGTGACTTAGAACTTATCATGTCTTGAAACTTGTGGGATAGGGAGATTTAGAGGAGGTGGAGGAAGTGAAGTATGATTTCCAGTCCCACTAATGCATAACAAAGGGATTGATCTTTCACCTTGGTTGCCATTTGGGATATCATCTTCATTAGGAAGCTTGTTCCTAAAGATTTGGGAAGACCATAGCAGTCTAAACTAGACATCTATAATGGAAGAAATTCAAGTTAGTTGATTTAAAGTCCTTAATATAACACCCAATATGAAATATTAAGGCTAGGACCCAACAACCTATTTATAACTGGAAGAGGGATGCCGTAATCCAAATTATAAAATAGTTGAAGGTAGGTAAATGACGATTTACCAATTCCCACCATAAAAAACGAAATATAATTAAGTTTTTAATTGGATTTGAAACTCCTAGATCTTTTGAGATACATTGAACTTTCAATGGCATGTTTGAATCTCGATTGTGCCCTCTCAAGTTTGTGAGTGGGATGCCGAGGATCACAAACAAGGTGTGAATAACCATACAAATTGACTTGGTACCCTCAACAATATTACCTAATCGATGTGCCGGTTAACAACACACGCTCCACCGATCTATAATAAAGTCAAGTTACCCTTTGCCACTCTTACTAGTCCATGTTAGTGTGCCAGTTAACCACACACGCTCCACTAACGACTTGGTAAGGTACAAAGTGTAATTTATGGGCTAGCACCAATTTCACATTTTCCTAAAGTAACTAAGATTGGGAATTTATAATGTATAGTTACTTTATAATTCATTATACTTTTAACGAGTATTTAAAGTCGTATCCTACCCGTTCGGCTAACGACCCTCCACCGATCAAGGAAGCGGTGGGTGAGAGTGGACACCCATTAAGTCACCATTTTATAGGTAACAACCTTATACCCCCCTTATAGACCGGCTTCGTGAATGAGGCCTACTAACGGTAAGAATGACATATTCTTATACATATCTATATAATTAAAATTATAATAATAGTATAAGGGTGTATTTTAAACATTTAAAATACTTGGTGGTTTAATCTATTAATTAAACTATACTTAATTTAACTAAACTTAAACCATTTCTTTATGGAATTATTAACTCTTTTAATTAAACACTTTAATTAATTTAATGAAGTCCATAAAGCTTGAATTTTACCTTTAAAAAATTCTAAGAGTTTAATTTGGAATTAAAGTGTAAGGCTTTTCAAATTCCAAAACTTGAGGGCAAGAATTGAAACTATTCCAAGTCTCTTCAATTTGTAACTTATGAGTTTTAATGGTTCATAAAATGAAGACTCTTCATTTTATGAAACCTCTTTAGTTCTTTAATCATAATTAAAAGAAGTGACTTTTGGTTATCCATAACTTGAGGACAAGTTATGGACACCATCATTAGCATTAAGATCATGAATTAAACAAGCATGTAAGTTACACAAAATTCCTATGATCTTCTAAAAACTCATAAGAACAAATATTCATATCAAACAATTTCAAGAAAATCATATAAACATATACAATACTTGAAAATTGATAAAAGTCATGTAAAATGGGTTAACATAATCATTATCATTTTGAAAAACAGATTTTACAAGTCCAAAACAGATTGGGATAATGATCTTAATCCATTTCCAGCAACAAAACTCGAAAAAACTGCCCAGCACGCTCCTACTCGCCGAGTGCATTATTCTACTCGTCGAGTAGGATGAATTTGTTCATGGACTCGGCGAGTCCTCCCCATGGACTCGGCGAGTCCAGTCGTCAGAGTGCAGAATTTTCGATTTTTAAGCAGTTTTGCATCAAGTATACAGAAAACAATCCTAGGCTCTGATACCACTGATGGGTTTTTGAGCATTCTAACACTTCCTAAGTGAACATGCAACCCTAATAACCTTGAATCTATGTTTTCTCTATATACATGCAAATTTCTTTTTCAAGGTTATTTCCTAACTAGCATGGCATGGGGATTACATAAAACATAAAAACTAGTAGAAATACATACCTTGTTGTTGCTTGGATTCCTTCAAGACTTTGTGAGCCTAGCACCCCAAATGTTGTGCCTCAAATGCTTCACACAACACCACAAGACTTGGAATAACTTGAGAGAATACTTCTAGCACTCAAAATCGGTTATGCCCTCTCTAGTAACACTAGGTCCACTAGATCACCATTTTGCTAGCCATAGGGTCCCTTTTATAGTGGTGTCACAATTAGGGTTTCATCATGAAGACCCATAATTGCCATGACTCTTCATTTCTCATGACCCATGGGTTTGTAACTCCCATGGACTATCCATGGAGCTCCAAATGGTTACATCCATAACCCATAAACCATGGATCATTTAATCCACCATAAAAGAATTGATGATTGTCATAATCAACCCTTATCTATTTAATTAGTCTCACTTTGATCACCAAATTAATACTAGATTAATACTTGATCAATACTAATTAAATAATACTATTATTAATATATTAGAACTTATAATATATTAATAATCATAAGTGCCTTATTCTCTCATTTAGTCTATCCAAGTATTGCAATGTCATGCAACCCAAATGGACCATGTCGGGTCGGGTCAAGTACATACCAAATAAAGTTATGGACTTAGACACTATATCCAACAAGTAGATAGCAGCGAGGAGCTTATGAGAGGTCTGCTAGAGAGTAGCCTATTCATAGTGAGAGTAGAGTACTTGGGATTTGGGATCCTAGGAGGAGGACTTGGGGTGAATACTGATGCGGTGTGGACAGTAGTATTGGGCCCGTACTACTGAAGACATCGGATCAGTGCGCAGTCCAAGTAAGAATCCCTAGGGTACTGAAGAGCAAGTAGGGCTGAGTTATCGAGTGCGAGTATGATCGAGCGGGTCTCTGATATTTTTATGTTGTATTTCAGAGAGACATCATGGTTGGGACACGCCACAGACCAGAGACCAGCGGTGTGAGTGACGAGGAGCTTCGTCAGATGATCCACGAGGAGGTGGCTGCGGCTATCCGCACAGAGATCCCAGAGATGTTTGGGTCTATTAAGACCACGTTGATTGAGACCTTTGATGAGAGATACACAGCGGTTACTGAGGCTGCAGCCGCTGCAGCTACCGCAGCTGTTGCTGCTGCTAGACCTCAGGGTGGTGATTCGTTGCTGTTCCGGGAGTTCAGCAACACGAAGCCACCAGAGTTTGATGGGACGCAAGATCCGATTACTGCGATGAGATGGGTTTCTGACATTGAGGGATACTTTTATACTTGTTCATGTCTGGAGCATCTGAGAGTTCGGTTCGCGCTGAACCAGCTTCGCTTGGGAGCGAAGGACTGGTGGAAGTTTGTGACAGCACACTATTCTTCTGCAGAGCTTGCCGCGGTGACCTGGGAGAGGTTCACCGCTATGTTCCGTGATGAGTACGTTCCCCCGGTGGAAAGGGAACGGTTGGCCCAGGAGTTCTTGACCCTCAAGCAGGGTACTGAGTCTGTTACTGTGATCACCAGGATGTTCCATGAGAGGGCGATGTTCTGCCCTGAGCACGTGTCTTCCGAGCAGGCACGTATGAGTCGGTATCTGAGCATTTTGAGGAGAGACATCCACGAGTTCGTGGCGAACTCGTCGTACAGGACATTTTCCGAGCTTCATGAAAATGCTCGGAAGAGGGAGATAGAGCTTGAGACTCAGGTTAGGGAGGAGGCGGAGTCTCAAGGGAGGGATCGGCGACCAGCACAGTCCCAGCCGGCAGCCAAGCGGGCCAAGCCCGCCTATTCGAGATCAGGGAACCAGAAGGGCCGCACTTGTGGCAAGTGCGGCAAGGGTCATGAGGGGATCTGTAGAGCAGGGTCTTGCTACAAGTGTGGCAAGGAGGCGCACATGGCCAAGGATTGCAGTTTGTTTCCACTGCAACCAGACCGGACACCGGAAGGCCGAGTGTCCACAGCTGCGGGGGTCAGCACAAGGAGCATCGTAGGGATCTGCCCCTGCTACTGTACGAGCTACCGAGAGTCAGCGGGTGAAGGCCGAGGCACCGAAGGCACGAGGGAGAGCCTTCCAGTTGACAGCGGAGGAGGTCCGCGCAGCGCCCGATGTCGTGGCTGGTATGTATTCTTTCATGTATTTATTTTGAGTTTGAGATATTGTGCTTATATTATGATATGCGTAGGTACTTTTCTTGTGAGTTCTGTACCTGCCTTGGTGTTATTTGACTCGGGTGCGAGTCGATCTTTTGTATCATTAGCCTTTAGTCAGCATATCAGTATCCGTCGAGAGGCGTTGAGTCGACCTCTGCGAGTTTCCATAGCTGACGAGAGAGCGGTGTATGCCACTGATGTGATTCGAGGATGTGTACTCGAGATCTTCGGCGTTGATTTTCCGATTGATTTGGTCCCGATTGCGATGTGAGATGTCTGTGTCATCGTGGGGATGGACTGGTTGAGCAAATTTGGAGCGGTTATCGACTGCGAGCGACAGCTGGTGACCATACGAGACCCTAGTGGGGGAGTTCTTACAGTGTACGGTGAGGGTACCCGTTCTGGGTCAGCGTTTTGTTCGGCCGCTAGAGCGAGGCAGAGCCTACAGCAGGGCTGTAGTGGGTTTGTGGCTTATGTGATGGATACGAGGATTGATGCGGAGAGGCCGAGATCGGTCGATGAGGTTCCGATAGTGCGTGAGTTCCCGGATGTTTTCCCCGAGGAGTTGTCGGGTGTGCCTCCCGAGAGGCAGGTAGAGTTCCGTATCGATTTGGTTCCGGGGGCAGCGCCTATCGCCTTGTGCCACCAGAGATGCAGGAGTTATCCTCACAGCTGCAGGAGCTGCTGGGGAAGGGGTTTATTCGGCCGAGTAGCTCGCCGTGGGGAGCGCCGATCCTTTTTGTCAAGAAAATGGATGGTTCACACCGGATGTGCATTGATTACCGGGAGTTGAACAAGCTAACGGTCAAAAACCGTTACCCCTTACCGAGGATCGACGATTTGTTCGATCAGTTGCAGGGAGCGTCTTGGTTCTCCAAGATTGATCTGAGGTCTAGATATCATCAGATGAGAGTGCGTGATGAGGATATCCAGAAGACAGCGTTCAGGACTCGTTATGGGCATTACGAGTTCGTGGTGATGCCTTTCGGGCTCACCAATGCACCGGCGGCGTTCATGGATCTCATGAACAGGGTGTGCAGGTCGATGTTGGATCGTTCGGTGATCGTGTTCATTGATGATATATTGGTGTATTCGAGATCCAGAGAGCAGCATGAGGAGCATTTGAGGGAGACCCTCGGAGTTCTGAGATCGGAGAGGCTTTACGCCAAATTCTCCAAGTGCGATTTCTGGTTACGAGAGGTCCAGTTCCTAGGACACCTCATCAACCAGAATGGGATATTGGTCGATCCAGCCAAGATTGAGGCTGTGATGAGTTGGGAGGTGCCGAGATCCCCTTCAGAGATCAGGAGTTTTCTGGGGTTGGCCGGCTATTATCGGAGATTTATCAAGGATTTCTCCAAGATTGTCGTGCCTCTCACCAAGTTGACGCGGAAGGGCGTTGCTTTTCCATGGGGTCCGGAGCAGCAGACCTCGTTCGAGACTCTTCGCCAGAGGTTGTGCGAAGCCCCGGTGTTATCCCTTCCAGAGGGAATGGAGGATTTTGTGGTGTACTGCGACACATCGATATCGGGGTTAGGTGCGGTACTTATGCAGAAGGGGCATGTGATAGCGTATGCATCGAGGCAGCTGAAGCCTCATGAGACGAGGTATCCCACCCACGATCTGGAGTTGGGGGCAGTGGTGTTCGCCCTCAAGATCTGGCGTCACTATCTGTATGGGGTTCGGTGTACCATATACACGGACCACAAGAGTTTGAAGTATTTGATGGATCAGCCCAACCTGAATATGCGCCAGAGGAGATGGTTGGATGTGGTAAAGGATTACGATTGTGAGATACTGTACCACCTGGGCAAAGCTAATGTTGTAGCTGACGCTCTAACCCGTAGGGCAGAGAGTACCCCGATTCGAGATATTTGTATGCGATTGACGGTGATGACTCCGGTGTTAGACACCATTCGGGAGGCCCAGGCAGAGGCCGTGATACTAGAGAACCGCAAGAGGGAGCGGGTGATCGGACAGGTGTCTGAGTTCGTTACCGATGGCCGAGGGCTGATGACCTTTCAAGGTCGGATTTGGGTGTCGTATACAGGCGGAGCACGTACCATTCTGATCGAAGAGGCACACAGATCGAGGTTCTCGATCCATCCCGGGGCCACTAAGATGCATTTGGACCTGAAGAGAGAGTATTGGTGGCCCTGTATGAAGAGGGATGTCGCGTGGTTTGTGGAGAGGTGCTTGACCTGTCGCAAGGTTAAGGCCGAGCACTAGCGTCCGCATGGCAAGTTACAGCCACTTGAGATTCCCCAGTGGAAGTGGGAACATATTTCTATGGATTTTATCACCAAATTACCGAGGACCGCGAGGGGCGTCGATGCAATTTGGGTGATCGTTGACCGGCTGACGAAGAGCGCTCACTTCCTTGCTATCAGTGAGAGCTCTTCCGCAGAGAGGCTGGCCGAGTTGTATGTGAGAGAGGTGGTATCGCGTCATGGAGTACCGATCTCGATTGTGTCAGATCGAGATGTATGTTTCACTTCCAGGTTCTGGAAGAAGTTCCATGAGGAGTTGGGTACGAGGCTGCATTTCAGTACCACATACCACCCACAGACAGACGAGCAGAGTGAGCGGACGATTCAGACACTCGAGGATATGCTTCGAGCATGTGTGTTAGACTTCGGAGGAAGTTGGGACATGTACTTGCCGTTGGCTGAGTTTTCCTATAACAACAGCCACCATTCGAGTATCGGTATGCCTCCCTTCGAGTTGTTGTATGGGAGGAGATGTCGGACTCCCATTTGTTGGGGAGAGGTAGGGCAGCGAGTGAAGGATATCACCGAGATAGTGCTTCAGACGAAAGAGCAGATACAGCAGGTCAGACAGAGATTGTTGACAGCTCAGAGTCGCCAGAAGAGTTACGCGGATAGGCGACGATCCGAGCTCGAGTTCCAGGTAGGAGACTTCGTTCTCCTGAAGGTATCTCCTTGGAAATGAGTGATCCGATTCAGGAAGAGGGGCAAGCTGGGACCCCGGTACATTGGTCCGTTCTGGGTGACCGCGAGGGTGGGCAGTGCAATGTATCATTTGGAGCTACCTGCGGAGTTGAGCCACATACATGATACCTTCCACGTGTCTCAGTTGAGGAAGTGTATAGCCGACGAGTCGGCGGTGGTGCTGCTGGAGGATATTCAGGTGGATGCGAGCCTGAATTATGTTGAGAGACCGATCGCGATCCGGGATCGAAAGGTCAAGGTTCTGAGGAACAAGGAGGTGCCCCTGGTTCAGGTCCAGTGGCAACATCGGAGAGGGTCCGAGCTGACTTGGGAGCCGGAGTTGGAGATGCGGGAGCAACATCCAGAGTTGTTTGCAGAATAAGACTTCGAGGGCGAAGTCTGATTCTAGTGGGGGAGAATTGTAACATCCGGATTCCCAGGTATTTTATTTTAATCATTTATTTTGAGTTAAAGGGAGGGACTCGACGAGTTGACGCCTAGACTCGTCGACTAGGTTGCGATTCGCTGACTGTATTAATGAATGGACTCGACGAGTCGGCTAGGTGACTCGACGAGTCTGTGTTGGTGACAAAAACCCTAAATCTTTGGGCATGTGCCCTATTTAAAGGTCCTTATGGCCTTCATTTGCGGCCACTTACTCCCCTGAGAAACCCTAGAGAGCGAAGAGAGCTTAGAGAGCAAGGGAAAGGCTAATTCTTCATCCTTTTGGTGTAATCTTGCAATAAGGAGTGGGAAAGTCCAAGCTAGATCGATTGTGGAGCATGGATCTGTGTTGTTCAGACTAAGACTCGCTTCTGGAGGTACAAATCCTTTCCCATTTCGTGTATTTGATATATTTCTTGAATCTAGGGTTCCTTGCATCTTTTTAAGTTGGATCTTGAAGCATGTAATGTCCCAAAGTGGTGTAGATGTTAGATCTGGACCATGAGAGGTCCAAAAAGTCCCAACCTTCCAGCTTTATGCTATTTCATGAGAGCTTTGAGAGTAGGTCATCATTTTAAGGGATATTTCTCCATTCATGGCTTTGTATGTGTTGCATGAACGTAAAGTTTGAACCTTTACGTGACTTTTGAGTGCTAGAAGGTTAGATCTACTAGTTGGAGAAGCAGATCTGACCTCAGAAGGTCGTTTGAGTGTTGCCATGGAAGGGACTCGCCGAGTCCATAAGGGGACTCGACAAGTCGAGTCGGGTTACCCCGCGATTCATGACCAGTGGTAACTCGTCGAGTGGAAGGTTCGCTCGACGAGTCGAGTGAGGTTTAGAAAGACCCAGAGGACACGCTTGGACTCGCCGAGTCACCTATGTGCACTCGACGAGTCTGGTCAAAGTTGACCGTTGACTTTCGTTGACTTTTAGAGTCTAGTCAATGTTTGGACTATTGAGCCATTGGAGGGGTAAAATGGTCTTTTACCCTCTTGAGAGAACTTAGAGAGGGAATAGTCTAGCCTTTGAGAATCGTATTAATTAGAGTAATTATTTTATGGGATTAGGCGGAGGCTAGATCAGTATTTCCGAGTTCGAGATTTACCGAGTTACCCGAGGTGAGTCTTCTCACTATACTTTACATTGAGTGGTAAGTAGAGTTATGTGACAGAGTATCTTGTATGCTATGTATGTGATGTGTTGCACTGCATTATTTCTAAGTGATTTATGCTGTGTTCATTCCAGAGTTTACAGATTTAGGACCGGAAGGTCCATAGAGTTAGGACCAGAGGGTCCACAGAGTTAGGGCCAGTGGGCCCACAGAGTTATAGCCTCGAGTGGCTAATATGTGTTATATGTGGCATTTTGGGGAACTCACTAAGCATTTATGTTTACAGTGTTTTGTGTTATGTGTTTCAGGTACCAGTGAGGATCGCGGGAAGGCGCCGACATGATCAGTACACACTTGTGGAGTTTTTATGTATTGTGATCTTGGGGTGAATTTTATGGATTGATGTGTGATACATGGAGATTGATAATATTTATGAATGAAATTATATTTTTAAAAAGTGAAAAATTGTTTTGGAATTTACGATGTTACAACATTTATGCTTATGTTGTTGTATTAACCATGACATTCCAAGATTTTTAAATATAAATGAAATACATTTCCTCGGAAATGCTTTTATAATAATATTGTCATGTTTTTTGGAACAAATTCCGCATTATTACTCTTTTAAAAAAAGGATACTCTTATTTAAATAAGCATAAACAAATCGTTTTTTTCTGACCGTGAAATTGGGGATGTCACATTATTTCTCAACATTTTAGAGTTTGGGCTGGAACTCGACGAGTTGGGGAGCTCCAAATCGTCGTGTAGGGATCTATATGGACGTGGGATTAAGGATCTACTCGACGAGTTAGGGAGCCCCAACTCGACGAGTAGATGCTGGAAAGGAAAAACCCTAATTTTCAGGGTTTGCACCCTATTTAAAGGCCTTAAACCTCATTGTTAGCCTCCCTTATCGCCCCCTTTGTCCAGAGAAACTCTCTTTCGTGCTTTTCCTACCTTTCTGAGTGTGTGAGAGCTTAAGGAGTGCCTTTTTGGTGTTTATGTGAAGAAGCTTGAAGTGGTTGGTGCATAGCTGAAGGGAGAGGCTTTAGATCCGATGTTTACTCTGTTGTGGCAACCATTTTAAGGTATAAAGTCGATACCTTGGCCTTTTATTTCTTAGATATTCTCCTATGAAAGTATACGGTCATTTTTAGCATATCTTGGGGTCATTCTTGGATTTGAGCAGGTCATGAAGCTATGACTTCAGATCTGGACATCTCATGGCCTATTTTGACTTGAAGTTGCCACCTTTCTCTAGTCTTGGCTCTCCTTCATGCCCAAAATCCCTTATTAAGCTAGGATTGAGTGTTTTAGCCCCCTTAAGACCATGTATGGACGTAAAGTCAGCAACTTTACGTGGTATCTCAGCCCTAGGGGATCAGATCTATGGTTTGGAGCGTTGGACTCGCTTAGAAAGTGGCTGAATGAGTTAAGACTGGGCAAACTCGACGAGTTGCCTTTTTAACTCGGCGAGTTGGCCCGGGGTTTCCCTGATCTTCTGGACACTGTTCGAACTTGATGAGTTGCTGTAATAACTCGGCAAGTTGACTAGAGTTTTTACCAGTTTTGATGAGAACTGAAAGAACTGGACGAGTCAGCAAGTGCACTCGGCGAGTTGGATCAACATAGACTGTTGACCTTGGCTGTTGACTTTGACTTGGACCAGGGTTGACCAAGTTTGACTTTGAAGGTATCTTTGTTAATTCGGGGTTTTGTTGAAGTTAGTTGCAGGGTGGTTGTAGGCGGTTGAGTTCGGAGTTGTGAGTTGGGATTTGATTTTTACCGGTTCAACATTTCTTGAGAGGTGAGTCTCCTCACCATACCAATGGGTCGAAGGCGCCAAGGTTGACCCATTATGTGATATATGGATTGTTAGTGGATTATGTGTTATGTTGGTATGACATTTGCATGGAAGACCCCAGGGGGTTCCCATAGCAGTAGATTAAGACCATGTGGGGGTTCCCATGACATTTGGTGTAAGACCTTGGAAGGTTTCCATGACATCCTAGTATGTATGTATGTTTAGTTCGCATGATATTTCCTTGGTTAGCTAAGACCATGCGGGGGTTCTCATGGCAGATAGTGAAGACCATGCAGGGGTTCCCATGGCAGGTAGTTAAGACCATGTGGGGGTTCCCATGGCAGTGGGTTAAGACCACGTGGGGGTTCCAGTGGCACCCGGTGTAAGACCTTGGAGAGTTTCCATGGCATCCTTATATGTTTGTATGCATGGCTTATGTGGTATATATAGCTGATATAGCTAATATGGTTTATGTGATTATGTGGATTGTGTGAGATATGCTCTGGGGAACTCACTAAGCATTAGTTTATAGATTGTTGGTTGTTTCAGGTATTTCAGGATCTAAGGGCAAGAGCCCGGCGTGATGGCTCGTCATGCACTCTCCGACATTTCATTTAGGGACACTCTGATATTATGAATAAAATGTTTGATATTATGGACTTTGAAAACAATGTGATTGAAATTTTATATTTTATGGAAATGAAAAATAAAAAATTTTATTACAAGGCTCGTTTCAACTTTCACGTGAAGAAATTCACATTGCATTTAATGGAGCTTATGAAAATGAGATGGAAGAAAGGGAACTCATTGATTGATCGGAAAAAAAATGAAAAGAATGATGTATAAAAGTGGGTGGGTCCCACTTAAATTTCTTTTTCAATAAAAAAAACTAAAAAACATTAAATAATTGAAAAATAAATGGAAAAGAAATAGATAATGAGAGTATAGTCATTTGAGGCCGAGAGCAAACAAGTTTTAAATGTATGAAGGTCTTAATTTTTGAAAATAAAAAACTAAATATATATAATGACATTTGCACGAGGAGATTGTGTAATTTACTCGGGACTTTTTAAAACCAAAACAAAGACTTTATTGCGACTTTCATAATAACCCTCCCAAAAACGCCTTATATCTTAAAAAAGTAGTTGGATCCTTTACGGATTCATACCTCCTCCACGTTGGCTGAGCCGATCCGGTCCGTCCGGTCCGTCCGGTCCGGTCCGGTTTTTAAAAGATGGTTACGAACAATTATAGAATCTACAACAAGGTACTAACATCTCTAAAGCAATTTTCTTCAAGAAATCTACGTTCTACAATATCTAATAACTACAATTTCGCGAAAAAACAATATGCTTAGGACTTTTCAATCATTTGCCGCTGCCCCTCTTCCTTCAAGAGGCAGTGATTCAGAATTAGCAGCCATTGCTTCGTTTTGAACCCCATCACCCCTCTCCATTGAAATGTCTTCCCGGAAAACCTCTAGTTCTTCATCAAGATTCTCGTTTATAGCTACCGATTCTTTCAAAGGTCTACATTCAACTGTTCCTACAAACTCGTTTTTTGACTCATTTTCATCTTTATCGCAATAACTTTTCCCAGCATGTTTTGATTCAGACACAGATTTAGGCTTATCTGACTCTCCGACAAGCACTCTCTGCTTTCGGGTCCATTACAACGTCCCTTCGGCGTTCTTCATCTCTAATTTCCGTCACAATTTCTGCTACTGGCGGAGGTAGACCGGAAATTGAGTCATTATCTGCAGTTTTTGCTTCATTATCGAAGCTGCTTTTGTCACTACAACCGGAAGTGAGCTCGTTTTCAGGAGTTTCAGGAGAGGCTCCGCCGCCGGTAAACGGCTGTTGCAGCAACGGGACTGCATTGGTTACGACTCTTCCCGTTCTTAAACTCTCCCTGTAATGCTCCATTTCGATTCTATATCGTTCTTTATCTTGCATTGCTTTTTCTTGGTAAACCTGAAGCAAAAATTAACCGATGAATCCATCAAGAAACGAAAAGAAACAATAACGAAATACACTTTTCGGGTTTTCGTTAGGATAAAAGATATATGGGTCAGATATTTGAGGCCCAATTGTTTGAATAAAGCCTTGGGCTTTCAACCTCAAATCTCCGAATGGAAGTTTATCTTCTCCGGCTTACCGATTTCTTGGGTTCCGTTAAATTGTTCCAAAGTTCGCCGATCATTCTACTGATGTCTCGATCTTTTCCGGGGTGAAGTGATTTGAGTCTGGCGTGTTGTTCGGCGAAAAAGAAATTATACCCACTTCTATTCGGTTTCGGATGAGCGGGATCCCGTTTCTTCATCTCGGATTTCTTCCGGCGCCGCCGCCTGCCGGTTGTTGACGGTGGATTTGCAATTCCGGTTGTAGTTGGAGTGTGAGTTGCTTGATATGACGAGTCTCCTGTTGACTGAAAAAGAACGCCTTGTAGCTGCTCTCCGCCTATCATGACGGTGCAAAGATAACCACTCTCAAATTTTCCGTCGATTATTCCGGTCACCGGGAAGCCGATTGACGGTTCTGAAGAAGCTGCAAATGCAAAATAACTTTAATAAAAAATCTATTGAAAATGGATGTTATGTGAAATTACTATTCTACCCCTATGCTGCCTGTTAGAAATCATATTGGGATTAGAATGACACAAAGTGAAAAACTGGGTGGGAATGAAACAAAATAAAATGTAATTCGGAAGTCCGTTAATTTTGCACTCTGATATAAGTATATAACCAAGAAAGTAACAATCTCAATTTCAAAATGACTATTTTAACCCTATACATGCAACTTTATGATTATAGAAAAACTAGGATGAGAATGGCGCCGACAGGCCACAAGAATTTCCATAAAACAAGGAAAAAGAGACTTTGGGAATTTTAAACCCTTGTTGAATGATTATTATACCCCTGTATGTAAAACGATACTCAGACTAGAATGAAAATGGCCACAAAAACTGGGTACAAGACTTCCATTGCAATGATTTATCATTAGTAAAATGACTATTTTACCCATAGAAATACCCACAAAAATTGGGGTACAAACTACCAAGAGAGACTTCCACTGACCACTGTTTATAATGTAAAAAGACTATTTTACCCCTACTCATATGAATGTACATGTATAAATGTAACAAAGAAAGTATGTGTAACACCCTCAGGGAACAATGGTGTAAAAAGAAAGTTTAGGAGTTAAAAAATGTAATCGGTGCAAAGTTGGTACCATGATTATGAAAATGACTATTGTACTCCTACACGTATAAGTGTACAAATATACTTGGACTAGGATGAAAAGAAAAAATCGACCTTTAGGCAATGAGTCCTCTATAGTAGTCCTTTGTCTCTTCATCTGTGTCACTTGAGTTTCTGCATATGGAGACCTCCGATCCATTTGAAATTGAGTAAAAGGCAGCACCGCTTTATTTGATCCAGAAGTTGAAGTCATTGTAGACTTTGTACTCTGCCAAATATCTAAAGAAAATACTATTAAATGAACATTCAAAAAAGCCCACAACAAGAAATTCTTGATCAATAAGGTTGTGTTTGTTACAAAGAACTCAACTAGACAGGACTATACAAGCTATTTACACCGATTTTCAATGATTAGGACGAGGAGGGCGTATATGTCATTTGCAAAAGATCAAGAATGAGTCTTTGTCACATGTTGCACCACCTTTTGGGTGGAAAAAAGGGCTGTTATCTTTCTTTTCCACATTAAGTCTTGTATTGTGAAGTGTTTGAATGAGTAATGACGTCTGTCTCGATAAAGTATAAAGTGTTGTATACATAAGGCCTGCATCTTTTGTTTCTTTTCTAGACTTTCGAATGAGGCTAGGTTTTTTTGTCTTAACTCATTAAGTTATTCAACACAGATTAAATAAAAAAGAAACAACCATATATAGTTGTCCAGATTAAGTACTTAACCCATTAAGCTCATTAAGTAATAAAGAAACAACCCCAAAGTTACAAATTTTGTGTCACTGATATTTCTCCAAGTTGCTAAACATAGTATAAGAGAAGTGCACAAACCAGTAGAAACAGGTGTCCATGCTTTCGCCTTAAAGTAATAAACTTGTTCAAAATGGTGAATGAGTGACATATAATATTTTCGTAGGATAAAAGACGCATTTGTAGCCGAAGGTGGAAAATTGAAAGAATTTGTCACTTCCCTCCACTTCTTCTCTCCCAAAACCTGTAATATTAAAAGAAACATAAATAAGACCTACAAAATGAAAATTGTTACATTTCCACCCTTCTAATAATCAAACATATGCACAACAAGCTTGTTAAGTTAAATTAAAAGCATTTAAGAAAGATGAACACTACCCTCTTAATGCCACCACGTGAAGTGACTTCCACAAAGAGGCGATGCAAGTCTAAATCCTTCCCACCAACAATAGGAATCCTGCAATGTGCAAAAGGAATTTAAAATTCATCTTTAAAATGAGAATATATGCAAATTGGTAATCTAAAACATAAGCTTCAATTGGCTAATCATGATAAGTACAAATGTAGGTGTTTTTGAAACATAAAGAAAGAAAGGATTTCCAATTTGTTAAAGGCTAAATACAAGAAATAGCATTGTTTCTTATATATATTTGTGTATTGTAGCATCCTCCTTTCATTTTGTTACTACTTTATAGTTTGACATATTTACCCTTTATCAATTTAGTGAATTTAGTTGCTCGTCCAAACACCCCCTAAACATGATTGACGATATATGATCTTGTTTCACACAAAATCATCATTAGGAATACTCTTCTATACTATGCAACATGTCATGCTCTTTATACACATACAATCATGCATTAAGCAAAGAAAATAATAAATCCCATTTGAAAACAAGTAAATAAGTTCGTTTTTAGCATATATTTTCACAAATTGAGCTTGATAGAAAAATCTTACATGAATTTGGTCCCCATTGCAGCATGAAAGTTGCCAAGTGTATCCATGAAGAGCTTTTGATTAACTACAACATCTTCATATCTAGCGATCGGAGGTGGATACAAATAATACTGCATCGACTTTTCTTCTGTAGAAGAACAAGCTGCCATCGCACTTTCTGTTCAACCCTTTTCAGCTTTCTATCTTCTGACTAAAAACACATAAAATAACAAGAAGTTCATATGAAACACGAGCTTTTACATGTGAAGTTAACTGGAGAAATTAAGAGAAAACGAAACCTTCTTTCTGAACCAAAAAAGCTTTATGCAAAATGGGATTTTAATTAATCTTGTAACATATGTTTGTAACAGATGTGATGTGACTCAAGAAAAGCAAGAACAAAAAACAAAAACAGTATCTCAATAACTAAAAGTTGCAATCACCATTAATGATCTTGAAAAGAGCTCCAATGAGCATATAGGTGAAGTTGCTATGTCTATAATCAAAAGGAAACATCCATAGCCCAAATTAGGCCTGTTGAAACAGCAACAGGAGTACAATGTTACAGCCATCGTAGCCATGAATTTCTTTAGAATATCAAGAAGTACAACAAAATTCAGATTTTTGATCTTTCATTTCAGAAAAAAGTTAAACTTTTTTTTTTTTGTAGTAAAAGGGTTTGCTGTTTGGTCAGCTACAAAATCTTTTTCTGACATTCTAAAGATATTTTACATGTACAATATGGGTAATAGAGATCATATAGTAACATAATAATAAATAATTATTTTCAGGAATATGCCCATATATGCCCATATAATAAATAATTAATCGAGTCTCAATGTGTATTTAATATTCCATGGACCTTCTCTATAAAAGGTTTCTTGAAAAGACAAATCCCTAGGATTTGCATTTACATCAAGAATCAGATGTTACAATAAAACTTTATTTTTATGAACAATATATAATTCAAATACTCATCATTCATCAATGGACTTCTAGATCTCAAACTCCAATCTGAAATATTGTTTATTCAATTACTCATTTTTGTTTATTATCTTTTGTGGGTCTAACTAAAATTATCCATCAACGAAAGAAAAACTTAAAATAAACAAAAACCCAACGTTTTTTATGTGGCAAAAAGATTAAAGATAACAACTTTCTCCCAAGAACAGTAATGTGGTTAATTTTTGTCTTGTGGGTCATCCTAACGAGGATTGAAATTTGGTCTTTTCTGGTTAATTAATGAGAAAATACAAAAAATAAACAGATAAAGAATGATGGATAAATGAAAAAATTACACTTACCAACAAGTGACATGGCAGAATTTGCAGGCAAGTTAAATAGTAGTCTACGGCAATGAATATGAAAGAAAGCTTTTAGTGGAATAAGGGTTTGGTTACTTTATGAAAACGGAGTATATTTGATGTATTTAATTTGCATTTTTAACCGTGTTGATGAGAATGAAGAAGTTGAATCATTATTATTTGCAGGTGAAAGTACCATTTTGCCCTTTGTATCACAATCAATCCTTTAATTCTCACACATATAATAAGGGAAAGATTTGGGTTTTTTGGTAAAATTTTATAATTTTTCTTATTTCTACCGCCATTAAAGGATCAACATCTAATGCAAAAAAATTGTTAATCGATCAAGATTAAACACTAAACATTATGTGGGTGTCGATAATTAGGTATTAATCGGTCTATATATTTTTCATAAGTTTTTTTTCCCCCTTTTTAAGTTTTACTTTTCCAAAGAAATTGAGATTTCATCGTATAATTTTGACCTTGTTAGGCCATCGGGTATGGGAAAGGTTTTTACGCGTAAAGGGTGATGTGGCAGGGGTGTTCACGAATGAACACCGCCCACCTAGCCCGTAATCGTGGTGTGAATTGAGACCAGTTATGCATCCTTCCAACCAATAGCATTCGATTTGTGGCAAACGGTTACTTTTTGACCCGTTAGACACTAAAAAAAATTATCTTTTTAACCTTAAACTAAACCATATAAATACCCAATATTTTTACACCATTTCACACCATAAAACCATTCAAATATCTTTCTATTCTTTCATTTTTTTTCTGGATCAAAATTAAAATACTTCAACCACTCCAAACACCCCAACAACTCTATAGACTCAAAATGATCAATATCAATGTTACATGCAAATGTTAACATCCCCAATCCAACAACCTCTATTTATCAACATTTCATATCAACCAAACTACTTCCAACAACAAAGACCACAACAATTCAATTAACCTCACTTCTAAGTTTTTCAACAATTTCAACATCAACAATTCCAAACACAACCATCTCAACAATTCCAAACACAACCATCTCAAGTCCCTTTATCTCAATCCCCACCTATAAACTTGGACAATGACGAGGACAACCGGGTCGAAGAAACACAACCATCTAGAAGAAAGGCAACAAAAAGGAAAAGCTACAAAAAAAAAAGAGGAACGACTTGGAACGAAGATGAGGAAGAAGCTTTAGCTAAAGCTTGGATTTTTATATCGTATGACTCGAGGACGGGAAACGCGTAAATGGGAAACGGTTTTTGGGTTCGTGTTTTAGATCACTTTCACTCGCTTTTGGGAAGGCAAACGGGTCGAACGTACGACGCAATGAACGGAAAATAGCATGAACTACGAACGGCTTGCACCAAGCTTAACGACATATTTGAAAATCTGAAAAATATGCATAAAAGTGGTAGCAACGATTTCAATATTTTATCAACCGCTTGCCAACAATACAAGGTCACCAACGGCGGTAAAACATTCGGCCACCAAAAAGCGTGGGAAATTTGTCGTAAGGGTCCAAAATGGGTCCTTAAACCGGAGACTTCGCATTCGGAATCGACCATCGGCTCCAACAAAAGGCCAAGAACTTCCGAGTCGAATGTGGTTTTTGGTGTCGACCTCAACAAAGACTCGACGACACCGAAGGGGAGGGTCCACCGGAAGTCCAACTTCGTCGACCACCGGAAATGGACAAAGGGAAAAAAGCGGCGTCTTCAAGCGAAAAAGCGAATAGTGAAGACATATTTGGGAAAATTTTTGAGAAAACTCTAAGTTTTTTGCAAAAAAAATATGACTCAACGGAGGAAGCTCGTCACAAGAAACTAGCACTTACCGATCTTCAAATTTTAAACACAAAGCCGCAACCGTATATCGACCCGGAAAATTTAGGCGCGTTTCTGAAAATCCAAAAACAAGTTCGTGACAAGTATGGAGATTTGGTTTTTAACGTTTTAATTTTTATGTTTAATTTTCTATGGTTTTTAAGTCGTTTAGGTTTAAATTTCTATGGTTTTATGTTTTTTTTAGTAATTTAGGTTTGAAATTTTATGTTTTTATGTTTTTTTAGTAATTTAAGTTATGTAATGTGTTTTTATGTAATGTGAAATATTTATTTATGTTTATTAATTATGTTTTTTATTTAATCTAAATATTAAAAAAATTGAAAACAATGTGGATTGATAACCAGTTTCTAGGGCTAGTGAATATGTAGTGAACATGTAGTGGAGGTGATGTGGCGCATAAGGGTTTGCTCCTTTCCTCTAGCATCACCTCCCTTATCGCTTACCGTTAACTGCTACTACAAATCCCAAAGAGATTTTCCCGCTAAAGAAAAGCTGGAAATCACATCGAGACTGTCTTTGATTCTATCCTATTGGGCATTCCCCTTTTTGCTCTTTATAGTTGACCAACTCAAACCATGAATGTGAAGTCCTGTGCTCCTAAACTCGCCCCTTCGACTGATGGGGAGAAAATCTCTGATGGTCGGAGCCTTAGGAATAAGAAAATTTTGCGTGGCATTTACCTGTCTTACAACACTAGATGAGCAGAAAGTCTTCAAACTCTTCCCACTACTGTCAAAACTCTCGGATCTCTTTCCCTAAAGCCTCTTATCAAGTAAGGCGTGTAAGTCAACTTTCTATTGAATGGGGCGAGGAGGGCAACTACTGAAGGGCGATCTCGGTTGAAAGCAAGCTTGATTAGGGGTAAGGCAACAGGGCTTAGTATGAAGACTAGCACTTGACAGTTGAATGCCCTGCAGTTAAAGCATTTCAAAGGTTTCCAAGGCTAATCCACTTTGATAGCTGGAGTGCTTCGGATCGGGAGTAAACACTAGTTACATTACAGGGGAAAAATCAGGGCGAAGGACAAAAGAAAGAAAGAACGACTGATGCCTACATTGAATCAATTGATTCGTCAAGGTAGAGAAGAAAAACGGCGCATGGACCGTACTTAAGCTTCAGATCAATGTCCCCAGAAGCAAGAAGTACGTCCGCGTGTACCAACAAGAACACCGAAAAAACCAAATTCAGCTCCATGTAAGATAGCCAAAGTACGGTTGAGCAATCAACATGATATATTTGCTCACATTCCGTGGGAAGGTCATAATTCGCAGGAACATTCTATAGTCTTAATAAGAGGAGGTAGAGTGAAAGATTCGCCACAGTCAACTTTCATTTTCTTAAAAAAATGGTAGGGACTGAGGCTCTGAAGGCTTTACAACTTTCTTCAATTAGGGAATAGTGCAGATGGATCAATCACACGGTACTGCAGCGTCCTCCAACTCACTGTCCGTTCCCCTTCACTTTCTTTGCTGGACAGGAAGATGCGAATCGTGAAGGCCTTCCTACCACGCGAAGTTCAAACCTCGCCGGAGAGGAATTGAAAACCGAAAAAAAGCCCTTCGCAATTGAAGGTGAAAGCAGGAAAAAGACGATGAAAGCCTTTTTTTCTTTCTTTTTCAGCCGACTTGAAAGGTGCTCTCAATGTACCGCCATACAGACCCAGACATTAGACTAAGCAGGAGCTGGGGATCAAAGTTTAGTGGCATCACTTTTCTAGTGAACATGTAGTGACCACACCCCATAGCCTTACTGACATTGATTTTCATGTGAGTCATTGACGTCATACGTCACGATTAAGATTTGTGTATACCTGGATTTAATTTTAATTTTATTCACCAAAATAACCATTAAAATAAGCGGAGAATGTTCAAATGAGAACAACTATATAATCGAGAATGTGAGAATGCACATATTTATCCATTTATTTTTTTTAGATAAAAATCCAAAACATATAAAATATTAATTAAACTAAAAGAAAAAAAATTATTGTGGTTATTCTTAAACCACCACCACTACCATCTAACACCACCCGCCAACCATCTCCACCATCCACTACCGCACACCATCACCATCTACCACCACCCATACTCACCACCCACCACCACCACCCACCACCACCACCAACCACAACCACCCATACTTAACACCCACCACCACCTACCACCATCGTCAGACCTAATTCTTTTTCTTAACTCGGATGGTCCCTAAAATGTAAATTTGTTGCGCGTTTGGTCCCTGTCAGACCTAAAAAAAGACTACTTCGCCCTTTTTAATTCTATTTTAATTTGCTAATTATTTATTATTTATTTATTTATTAAATAATATTATTAAAATATTCGGGTCCCACCCCTTACCTTCACCCTTCCCACCCATCGCCTCTTAATCATTATCATCGACTGATTTCTTCAAAAAAAAAAAACAATTGGCTACCACCATTACATGCTCCTTCATCCCTCATCTCCTCCCATACCGTCGCCGGAAAGCTGCCCCTCCTTTTCCTTTGCCCGAAAGCTCTCAGCCACCTCCTTACCATTTCATGTCAAACATCAATTTCTCTCACCAGAAAGCCTAATGACCCCTTCTCCATCAACACCACCTTCTTCTTCACCCTCGATCGAGAAATAAAAGGTGATATAGGAGCTTACGGCTCTACACTATTGCTCAATCCCCACTCGGAAGGTTGTGTTAGCGACCTACCACTGTTGCTTGGATCACCGTCAAGCTGTGGACGTTGGGATCCATACTCGAGGTAATTTAACCCTTTCATTGACAAGAATCTTTCATAAGGATCATCAATGATTAAATTTCAACAAAGTTGTCACTAATGAATCTCTTTCAGCTACATAGGTTTCTTTTTAATCTTAGTAATTACAATATACTACAAGTTTATTGTTAAAGCCACTATGGTGTATTACTTGGTACTCTTCCAAGCAAATAACTCACCATTCAGTACAAGACCCAAATTCTGATTGTAAACAAAATTGTCTTTATTAGCGTGAAACCTAGCATCAAGTAACTTTTACAATGAACTCTTTTATACTATGATCATAGCACTTGTCCTCATAGGACACTAAGGAACATACTCGATATTGATTCATTGATTCTTGCCAAGTTGATCTGATCTGACCTGTCATGCTCAAGGCATACGAGTCATCAGATCTGGTATGTCTCATGGAATACATGATCGATCCTACAAAGCAAAAACACGAGGGACAAAATTCATATCTTCTATCTCAATACTATAACTATGATATTTTCTTAATTTCATTCCACGCATTATGAACTATTTCGAATTTGCTTGAGATTTCATGTATTTGGCTTATCCTAATGAATTATACAAGATCTATCTCCATAGATCAACACATTCAGTATGTGTACTATTTCTCCCACTAACATTGGCATATCCATGGCTCATATTTTGTTTCTCTAAATTCTAACTCTTTGAAATTTCTCATTGAAACAAAGATCCCAGTTTCATCCATTAGCATAACTTATCATCATTTCTCAAAATTCAAACTCTTTGAACTTTCTTATTAAAATAAAGATCCTAATTGCTCCCATTGGCATTATATATATATATATATATATATATATATATATATATATATATATATATATATGTATATGAATTATTTTCATTTCTCGAAGTTCAAACTATTTGAACTTTCTCACTGAAACGAAAATTCCAATAACTCCCATTGTCTCCGACATACCATATGATCCATCTTTGCTTCTTCGAATTCAGACTCTATAAATTCTATCATTGAAGTAAAGATCCTATCTTTCAAGATTCTTGTTCTGTTCATAATTGAACTTCATAAGCTTACACATTCTTGACAACCTATCTTGGTTCAACTATGTGTCAGTTCCTATCCATATTTGTCATCTTCTTGAAGATCCACTAACACTTACGATTTAAAAGAAAAGTATTTGATTAACCAAGTTTTCAAATATTCATAGACTAAATCTTTCTATCCATCTCCTTCTTCCATTTAGCAACATTATAGGGCATGTCATGACTTCCGGTAGCTAGCATACTCTCATTACTGTCTACCAGTGACATAATTTATACGACTAGGTATATAGTGTTCTATATCAAGTCTATTGGGAAGAGTTGTAGGTATGTAAGTTTCCTCAATAGTTCTTTCAATCTCGAATTGAATGTTAGGACTAACCTTAGGTTTTTTTGGTTAACTCTTGAATCTTATGAAGATCAATGTGGCTCCTAGTAACTCTTTTGGATATCATATCCCTCTCTTGGAAGACTTCTCTTTTAGAAACAAACATTGTGTTCTCAAAATATTCGTAAAATAATTATTCAAAAAGCTTTATGGGATGTCTAACGAGACAACACATCTCTAATCTAAGTCCTAGATTGTCGAGCACTTCACCAAGAACGTAAACCTGATAATCGTAGACGTTTAAATGTACTTAATGAGGGATGAACCCTTAATCCACATTAGAGAGCGTTTCAAAACCTTCTAAATTGGTGTAAGACCAAGGACTTTTGCAACACTATTCATGGTACGATCCATGAACCATTCTGTTAAGATTAATCGACTCATCATACAATAAATCAAAAAACGATTTGTTTCTACACTCCTAGTGAGAGTGCTAGAAACAATTTATAAAAACTTTTTTGAGAATTACTTAGATGATCAATATAACTAAGATACTCACCAATATTATTGAATCTAAGCATCTTATCCTTTTGCCCAGCTGATTCCTAGACGGTTCCAGTCTCAATGTTTATTCAGATAAACATGTTCACATGAAGTCAGTTTACTATGTATTGCACTTTATCTAAATAGTCCATTAGTGTGAACTAATTCCAACGTATATTTTCATCACCAAGTGATGTATTAATCATCTATCTTGATAAACATGATTTTCATTTACAATAAGACTACCAATCAATTGGTATTCAAGATCCGACACAATTGGATACTTGGTAATGCATTTCATGTTCAGATGTTCAAGATAACAACTCTACAAATACATTTTATCCAAACTTTTGGATGTACTCGGGTTAGTACATATTGTGGATAGTCTGAATGGACCATTATTCAAAACTAGTTCCAACAGATATTCACACTATAATATAATGCTTTTATGATTTGTCTTGACACATAGGACACACATGAATCATAAGATTTTCTTTCAAATGAGTTCCAAAGTCCTATCCGATTGGACTTTTAGCAATGAAATTATTATTTTCAAGAATATGATTCCATAATATTACTTCTCATTCAAATACTTGAATTAACCTTTTGTTACTATAAAAGTTCACAGATTTGCGACTTTCTTTTAAACACGTTAAAACATTCTAAATAAGTCATAATACTCTTATGAAATCTTGTATAAAATATTTTGAATCATAAAACCATAGACTAAACATTTAGGAGAACGAGATGTCTTTTGATCATATGAATATTAACAAGAGCCCGATATTCTTGATCAACCATACTTCTCCTTATTTCAGTCATCTTAGTTTCTTTAATTCGATGGACATTCTTACAAATGTCATTACTTTTTCCTTAGTAAAATACTCAAGGATAAAAAGTAATGTTCCAATGGTATTATGAATTTTCATATCTGATTGTAGACTAAACATTTACGAGAACGAGTTATCGTTTGATCCTATGGATACTAGCATGGGCTCGTAATCCATGATCAAATTATCTCTTTTATGTTTTATTCTTTCCTATCATACATGTTGAGATTTTATGTTTTCTTATTCCTTTTTCTTAATTTTGCAAACGATAGTTTCTCAGAAGAAGTCTCAGAATAAGCCTTCCTATTGTCCTTTGCATTTAGGTGTTTCACCACAAATCATATGGGGTACTTTTCCTTTTTCTTTTTGAAACTTCTCTTCATGATAGTGAATATGGAAGTCTTTGAAATTATAGTTTCTATGATTGGCTATGTTATTCCTAAAGGGACTCTACATCCATTCAACTCTTAATGGACAATTCTAGGTTGTTCATATCAAAATCAGATTGAACTGATTATATATATACATTATCAGCTAAGTTGGTAACCATTGAACAAAATTTGATAAATGAACAAAATGTGGTTTTTAAACAAAAAAAATATATTTATACGGTTTAAAATGTAATAAAAAATATATTTATATGATTTCAAATGGAAAATGGTCAAAACTGAACAAAATTTGATAAATGATGTTCGATTTGGAACAAAAAAACATAGTGTCAAAATTGAAAGAAAAAATTAAACTTAGTGTCAAAATCGAAAAAAATGAAAACTTATTGTTTTTTGTGGAAAAAAATTCAATTTTGACACGTCATCATATAATGTTAGCATGTCACGTCATCAAAACCGACACATCATCATGCCACGTCAGCATGTAACCTGGTTGACCGGTCAAGTGGTCAGAATTGTAACAAATTAGAAAACACAGTGTCAAATTTTAGACAAAAAAAACACACAGTGTTAAATTAGAATTTTGGTGTAAACCGAGTGTTTTTTATGCTATTTACCAAAATGAGAGCTATTCCAAAATAAAAATTTGATCATCCTTCCAACTAACCCCTTTGAGATGTTTTATTGAAGTACAATTTAGCGAATTATCTTATAGACATCATTAAATTTTAATTCCATTCTTGTTTGTTCTATTGATCCTTTAAATAATTATTTAAACCCTAATTTATTATTTATTAATGCTAGGATCAATATTTAGCTTTGTGATGTGAAGAGGGATGTCATCAACACACCACGAAGTTATTTAGGTACATAATATCACTGTGAAACTCCTAATTTTTATAAGATTCATTAAAACTGTTTATTGGCATGTTAATCTCGGATTTACACATCCTCTATTTGTGCTAGGGATATCGTGGTCTCACAAACACGATGGTGAACCAACCATGCAAGAACATGTGACCCTTGATTATGTCATGGCTCTCAAATTAATGTACCGGATAACCACACATGCTCCTTCAACAAACCACAACCACAAATGCCTCATTAGTTTTTTTTACGTGTCGAATTTATGTGCCGGTTAACCACACACGTTCCATAAATAGGACCGTAGCAAATAATATGCGTTAATCATGGATTAAAAACTATTCACATTTTCCTAAAATAACTAAGAACGAGAATTTTGTTTTTAGTACTTATATTTGTTATACTTTTAAAGAGACATCGTCCTATCGAACCCTTTCGGCTGTAAGGGCGAAATATGTTGTAATTAGTCGAAGGATATTTTACACTCTTCGTATGATTTGTAATGTATTTTACTAAGGCTCTTTAGATTCGAAGCTTAAGTGTTTTATGCCTTAGTATATTTTTTGTACGCTTTCTGTTTCCTATAAATAGGGACATTTACTAGAGTTAGAGAAGAGTTTTTGCAGACCTGTCTTTGTACTCTGTAAACATTCGAAAGCGTAATAGAGCTGAACCAAGATCATATTTACATCCGGTGTTCAATCTTATTTTCTGAATTCAATTCGAACTCTGATTCATTTTGTTACTCGATTCATTGATTCATCAATTGGTATCAGAGCAGGAATCACATCTGTGATCTAATTTTCATCTATTCAAAAAGTTTTTGAATCAACTTTTTGGTTCAAAAGTTTCCACACTTTTTGATAGTGAAAAATTGTCTAGATTTTAGTTTGTGATTCGATTTTGCGTTTGAATTGTTGAATCGAGTGTACGTCTTGTAATTCCGATCTGATTCAACTAGTTTGTTCTCAAATTTTCTTCGAAAATTCTCAAAATCATTTTCCGTACAACAATGGCGAGTTTCAGTCTCAATTCTATGACCTCGTTTTCTCATTTGTTAGGATCATCGACCAAAATTTCAATTCTAATTCCTGAATACTATGATCAGTGGGCTGATCGTATGCAGGATTATCTGAATGGTCTTGATGAAGAATTATGGTCATGTATTTCTGGAAATGTCAACCCTCCGATGAATGTTCAAGCAATCGGATCATCTTCTGCAAGTTCTGATGTTGAAAATCAAACAGATCGTCTGAAGAAACTGAAAAAGAGATGCATCAGGGAATTGCGATGAGCTTTACCTCCAGTTCTATACAATTACGTAAGGAGTTGTACAACTGCTAAGGAAATCTGGAACAATTTAAAAGAAAAGTTTCAAGGAAGTGAGAGGACGAAAATCAATTCAGTCAAACAGTGCTTGGTTGAGCTGAAAGACTTCAGACAAAAAGAAGGTGAAACAGTTGAAGTGTACTATGACCGTATGAACGAGTTAATCTACCGTTGCAATCGCTATGGAATCACCAGGACTTCAATGGAATTCAATCTTATCTTTGTGATGGGTCTTCGAAAAGAATGGAGAAGTGTGAGTATGATGGTAAAGAATCAGCAAAGTTTCGATATATCATCTCTCAATGATCTGTACAATCAGTTGAAGACACACGAAAGTGAGGTTAATGAAATTGCTGAAGAATCAAAGCTGAGTTTGGGAGGTCCATTGGCACTTGTGTCCAAGATATCTGAGAAAGAAGATGAAAAAGGTGATTCTGAGGAAGAAGAGGGATTCATCATGAATTCTGATGATGAAGCAATAGCATTTTACTCTAATAATCGTGTTAAAAAAATTCTTCAAAAAGCCGTTCAATTCGAAGGCTAAGCTAGCTGAGGTAAAAGGAAGTGATATGAGTAAAGCTGTTGTTGAGGAAAAGAAGAAGGTTGAGAAGAAAGATTCGAAGGTGTCTGAAGGGAAAAGTGAGAAGAAATTGAAAGGTGATGCTGGAGTAGATTGTCATTATTGCAATGGTGCCAATCATCTTGCGAATGATTGTATGCTCAGAAAGAAGGATGAGAGGAAGAATAAAGTAAAAGATGAAGCTTATTACGTAGAGAAGCTTGAGGAGTTTCGTGCAAAAGCTAAGAATTTGTCGCTGGTCTCTAGGGATGAACAAGAGGAAGATGGAACATATCAAATCTGGTCATCTGGATCAGACGATGATGAGATGAGGAATCCCACACACGGAGCAATGTATGCGAAGATGGAGGAGGATTCAGACGAAGAAGAATTCGAAGTGAAAGGAAGATGTTTCGTATCCAAGGCAACAGACAAATCACCAATGACGACAAAGGTACAAAATATTCTCGAATCTTTTAATATTCCTAAGCATGCTTATGATTCTGAACTAATATCTTTTGATGAGACAATTACTTATTTTGATTCAATTGTTGTGTCTGCTAGTAATGAGGCCAACAGGTTGTCCATGGAGTTATTAGAGACCAAAAAGAGATTAGACATGAAAATAAGTAAAGTTGATTGTTTAGAATTACAAATAAAGAACATTATGTGTGATAGGGATACTTTATCAAATGAAGTCAAACTTTTGCTTGCACAAAGAAATATTTACTGTAATTTAGCTAAGAGATTATATGGCAAATTAACTGATTTACATCATTCATGTGAGATAAGTAAAGAACAACATAGAAAATTACTACCTTTTCTAGCACACAAAAGAGCTAAGGTAGATAATGTTTCGTATGATTGTGAGAAGATAATAGCTGAATTTGACAAAGTTCCTGATGATAGATATAAATATGGAATTGTCAAAATTGATGAATGTCTTGATACAAATGAATTAGTCAACATAGTGAATGATACTTTGACTAAATATGAACAAATTCAAATTTTGAAAAAGACTGAGAAATCAACATCTAATTCTCAATCTAATTTTGCTGATATTGAAGATGATTATGACAATATTAGTGAAATTAGTGATCTTGAAGATGTTGATTGTTCCCAGTTGTCTATTGTTAATGTTGCATCAACATCTAAAGGGAAAGAAAAAGTTAAGGACTTGTTGGTTAAGATAGAAACTGATATACCCTCATCTTCGAAAGTTTGTGATTTGGACTTCGTGGACATCAGAGATAGTCAAACTGATGATAGTGATGATGAAAAAGAAGAGAAAATTTCAAAGGAAAAGAAATCATCAAAGGAAGAAGAAATTCCTCGAATTGTGGTTGATCAAGTGTATGGTGATACACAAAAGTTCGAAAAGGTGATGAATGAACAAGTTGCTCACTATCTTGAAACGAATACTGTGGTTTATCCAAATTTCAAATGTACAGATGATGTCATATTTCCAAATCAAGTGTTCGTAACTACTGGAAATGTTGAGAATGTCAAACCAGAATTAAAGAAGTTAGTTGAAGAAGATAATTTGAAAACAACAGACGAAAGGTTCTTTGCAAATCAAAGCACTGTTGAAAACAACCTAACAAAGAATTCGTACGTTTTTCAACGTCAAAAACCACAAAGAAAATGGGTTGAAAAATCAAAAATTGAAAAAGAAGTTTCAAAACTAGTTGTTGTGAAAGATGACAGTGTTGTCAAACTAAATTCTAAGGAATTCAAAGATCAAATTGACAAAATTTCGAAAGAAAATAACATTTCAAAAAGACAAGCTAGGAAGAAAATATTTTGGTAGAATATTGAGTCTCAAAAGACATCAAATGAAATAACGAAACCTGTTAAGCCTGTGAATTCAGCCAGATTTTTAGACAAAAAGAAAAATCCCGCTCAAACAAATAAATATTTGTCTGAATCAAAATCATCTAAAAATGTTTTCAAAGCCAAAAATCCGTCTTTTTCGACTTCATATCAATCAAATTATTCACGATCTAAAGTGAATAAACAACAAAAGTTTTCGAAAGTTTCAAACACATCGTCTGATCATTCCTCAAAAGCCAAATTTTCCTCAATAAATTCAAAAGTTGATTTCATTCCTCAAAAGCCAAATTTTCCTAATCACACAAAGAAACAAACTTTGAAAATTTCACGTGAAAAAGGAATAACTTCAAGGAAGCATATTGATCATTGGCTTGAGGGCAAAGGAAAAATATATCAGTCGAGTACCTTTTCAAAGGAGCAAATTCACGAAGCCTATGAGAAGTATGTGAATACTTCACCAAATGGAAGTTCATCTTCTAAGGATTCGAACATATCAGTCAAAGCATGGAGACCAGTAGTGAAAGCAAAGATTGTTCAATCACAAACTCAGAATACGAAGAGTAATATTAGTGAACATCCGAAATCATCAAAATCTTATGTTTCAATTCCTTTAAGTGATGATGTGAACTTAATTGATAGTCTCAAAACCATGGTTTGTGATTGGGTTAAATGTTCTTCATTACATTCCAAGTTGAAATCTAATTTCCAAGGACCCAAACAGCCTTGGGTACCTAAAAATTTTCACTGATTGCAGGTACTATGTGACGAGCAATACGATAACAAGTGGTATATTGATAGTGGTTGCTCTCGTCACATGACTGGGAAGAATGAGAATTTACGAGATTTTCGAAGCCTAAAGAATGCTGGAGTAGTGAAATTTGGTAACAATCAAAAATGTCAGGTCAAAGGTTATGGAAAGATCACGAATGGACAATTCACAGTGAATCGTGTTGCTTATGTTGAAGGTCTTCAACATAACTTGATAAATGTTTCACAACTTGTTGTGGGCACTGACAATCAAGTTCTTTTCAACGAAGAGGGAAGAATTATTTCGAATGTCAACACAAAAGAAGTTTTGCTTAAATCAAAAAGGAAAGATGACATGTTCACTTTGGACATCAATCCGATAATAGGCAAACCTGCTGTATGTCTTCTTTCGAAAGCTTCATCAGACATAAGTTGGCTTTGGCATCGAGGACTTTCACATCTAAACTTTCGAAACATCAACAAACTTGTTGTACAAGATCTGGTAAGAGGATTACCTGTACTTAAATTTGATAATGATTCTTTATGTGCTGCTTGTGAAGTTGGCAAGCAACATAAACAAGGGCATCCAATTACGATAGATCAAAAATTGTTGAACCACTGGAACTCTTACATATTGATTTGTGTGGTCCTTCGATAGTTTCAACACTCAACAAGAAACGGTACATTTTAGTAATTGTTGATGACTTTTCAAGATTCACGTGGGTTTATTTTCTCAGGCTTAAATCCGAAGTTGCACAAATCATGATTGATTTTATCAAAAAGATGGAAACAACGTTGAAGAAGACTGTTCGAAGAATTAAGAGTGATCATGGAACTGAATTTAAGAATAATTTTCTTGATTCATTTTTGGTGGACAAAGGAATTTCGCATAATTTTTCGTCTCCATATACACCACAACAAAATGGTGTAGTTAAACGAAGAAATAGATCTTTATGCGAAGCGGCAAGGACTATGCTGGCATATGCGAATCTTCCACAATACCTTTGGGCTGAAGCAGTATCAACTGCATATTTTACTCAAAACAGATCTTTTATCCATCGACGTTTTAACATCACTCCATACGAAATTATCAACAATCGAAAACCTAATGTGAAATTTTTTCATGTTTTCGGATGCAGGTGCTTTATCATGAATCTTAACGACAATCTTTTGAAATTTCAAGCTAACGCCGATGAAGGGATTTTCTTGGGATATTCGCATAATTCAGTTGCATATCGTGTATTGAACAAAAGAACATGAAAAGTGGAAGAAACTTTTAATCTTACATTTGATGATTACTATATTAAACAAACTGAAACGTATTTTGAAAATCATCCTATTCTAAAAGAAATACCAGATGACTCTGAGCCTTCACAAACGATAGATATTGATTATGATTTAATTTTTGGTATTTCAGATCATGCTGTTGATGCTGAAATTAATGCCAATGATAATCATCTTCCTGAATTAACAAAGCTAACTGATGTTTCAACATCAACTTCTCAAAAGCTAGGCGAAAGTATGCAAGATAATCCAGTTGAGGGGGAGCTCTTGGATTTGAACACTCTTGTTGAGGGGGAGCATTCTTTCGAGGGGGAGAATGAGAGATTGGATGCTGATGTTGAGGGGGAGCATAATGTTGAGGGGGAGCATTTAGAACATAATGAAAATAATAATGATTTTAATGATGTTTGTTCCGTTGCAGGCTCAGAGAATGATGATATATACGAAGACGCGCCTTTGGACTTTGATCCAACATATCCTCCAATGGAAAAGTGGACAAGAGATCATCCGAAGGATCAAGTAATTGGGAATCCGCAAGAAGGTGTTTTAACTAGAGCTCAAATTCGTGCAAAGAATGAGGTATTGAATGCTCATCAAGAATTTTGCATGTTCAATGTTTTTATCTCTAAAATTGAACCAAAGACAGTTAAGATTGCAATGGAACACTCAGATTGGGTTGTTGCGATGCAATCTGAATTGTCTGAATTTGAACGAAACAAGGTTTGGAGATTAATTCCTAAGCCTGAAAATGTTTCGATTGTCGGGTTAAAATGGATTTTCAAAAACAAAACCGACAAAGATGGAAATATCATTCGAAATAAAGCCAGACTTGTTGTTAAGGGATATTCACAACAAGAAGGAATTGACTATGAAGAAACTTTTGCCCCTGTCGCAAGACTCGAGGCTGTTCGTATATTTCTGGCTTATGCAGCTCATAAAGACTTTGATGTTTATCAAATGGACGTGAAGTGTGCATTTTTAAATGGAGAGCTTGAAGAAACAGTATACGTGGAACAACCCCCAGGTTTTATTAACGAAGAACATCCTGATCATGTTTATATTTTAGATAAGGCAGTTTATGGGTTAAAACAAGCACCAAGAGCATGGTATGCAACTCTTACTTCATTTTTGAAGCAATCTAAATTTAAACAAGGATCAGTTGACCCCACGTTATTTCGAAAGAAAGTTGGGAATCATCTAATGCTTGTTCAAATTTATGTTGATGATATTATTTTTGGCTCAACTGACCCTGCATTGTCTAAAGAATTCGAAGATCTGATGAAAAGTAAGTTCGAAATGAGCATGATGGGAAAAATAAATAATTTTCTTGGACTGAATATTCGTCAAAGCAGAGAAGGAATTTTTATCAATCAAGAAAAATATAAGAAGAACCTGCTTGAGAAGTTTGGATTGACAAACTGCACAAAGTTAGGAATTCCAATGGCAACTGGCATAAAGCTAACACCTTCGTTAGAGAAAACTGCTGTTGACCTAACACTTTATAGGAGCATGATTGGTTCGTTACTTTATCTTACAGCTAGTAGACCTGATATCATGTTTTCTGTGTGTAATTGTGCTAGGTATCAGTCAAATCCACGAGAACCACATCTCACTGTTGTGAAGAATATTTTTCGTTATCTCAAGGGAACAACTTCGTTAGGATTGTGGTATCCTTCGAAAACTGGGTTCTTTGTTCAAGCCTATTCAGATGCAGATTTGGGTGGTTGTAATCTTAATTGAAAGAGTACAAGCGGTGGATGTCAATTGCTTGATGGCAAATTGGTTAGCTGGCAGTCGAAAAAGCAAACGTGTGTATCAATTTCAACGGCTGAAGCAGAATATGTGGCTGCTGCTGCTTGCACATCACAAATTATATGGATCCAAAGTCAATTGTGTGATTATGCAATTAATATGAAAAAGATTCCATTATATTGTGGTTCACAAAGTGCAATAAGAATTTTTCATAATCCTGTGCAGCATTCGAAGACTAAACATATAGCTCTTCGTTATCATTTCATCAAGGATCACGTGGAGGATGGAAATATAGAAGTACATTTCGTGAAAACAGCTGATCAATTAGCTGATATTTTCACGAAACCTTTAGATGAAAAATCCTTTGTGAAAATTTTAGAAGGACTTGGAATGATCGATGGAAATTCTGTTCCATGTGAAAAAGGAGAATGATGGTTGACCAGGAATGATTCAGAGGCGCTGAATGAAAGACAAAGCAATAACAATCAACGTTCAGAGGTTACTGTTCATATTCAACGCTTCGACCCCTTCGAATTCGTAAATTTATCATTTTTTTAAGGGTTGATTCAGAGGTTACTGTTCATAGTCAACGCTTCGACCCCTTCGAATTCGTAAATTTGTCACTTATCAGGGGATGATAAAATTTTGTGTATTTGCAACAAGTACATTTTGTTTTGTCATTTAATTTTCGAAAATTTAAAAAATCCAAAAAGATTTTCGTTTGTTTTGTCATTTAATTTTCGAAAATTTAAAAATCCAAAAAGATTTTCGTTTGTTTTGTCATTTAATTTTCGAAAATTTAAAAATCCAAAAAGATTTTCGTTTGTTTTGTCATTTAATTTTCGAAAATTTTAAAAAAAAAAATCCAAAAAGATTTTCGTTTGTTTTTGTTGTCATTTAATTTTCGAAAAATTAAAAATCCAAAAAGATTTTCGTTTGTTCTGTCTCTTTTTTCGAAAAATCAAAACAACAAAATATTTTGTTTCTTATTTCTTTTTAGTACTTTGTTGCAGATATTCATGATGATACACAGTGGATCATGCTTGCAGTTCTAGGGCCAGGTACATTTTTCGTACGAATCGATAAATTTTTCAATATCTTGAACTAGTTAAGTTGTCCCTAGAAGCATGCTGCTGCATGTTGTCCAAAGCCTCCGATGACTCAATGTGTGTGTACGAAAGCTTTAATGAAATTTTTCATACGGAAATTTCTTCCCAATAAGGCTTATATTCACATTAGTCTCTGAGCTACCTGACTCTTCTCACAATGAGTTAAGAGTTTACTGTTTGGTCCAAATATAACAGAGGTACATTTCGTGTCTTACATCAATCTTTTTCACCCAAAAAGTTCTTACATGATCACACACGAAGACATATGTCTGAGAGGTCTCTGATCAAACCCATCGAGACTTAGACATATCACAAATCTGTGTTTATGATCTGACATCATGAGACCGTGATGAAAGTGAAACCCAATTTTCTAAACTTTTAAGGAATTGACGGGGAACTATGTTCCAGATTTTCACGAACCATTTGGTTCAGTACCAAAATTCGAAACTCCAAATCATATTCCTTTCGTATGAGTGGTCTTGATTAAACATTAGAAACCCATGGTGTTTATTACCCAACAAGATCCAACACAAATTTTTTCTTGAATATGATTTCAGTGTGAGTTTCATTCGAAATCCAATGTCACTTAAAAATTTTCAAAGCAAACTTGTTAATGACTACACTGGTCAAACAAGTAATTTCTGTTACAATTTATCACCTTATGTTTAGGATGACATGTAACGAAATTTTTTAACTACCCACGAAGCCTTTTAAAAGAAGCCCTTCGATACTTATCTACAAGTATTTGATTGTATTTCACGGGAACCTACACAAGCTGTTGATCATTTCTCTTAATGATTAATGAAGCAATCTTTGCCAGGATTTTATCTGCCTTCGTGTCAAATTAATATTTTGACATCACAGTATCCCAAAATTTTCTTATCTTTGTTTCTCGTCTAAATTCTTTGGAACACTGCACTCACGAAATCCTTGAGGTTCTGAGTAATACCAACTCAGGCTGATGATTTCAAACATCTGGCATATGACTTCGCTTTTCATCCCAAAAGTGAAAGAGCCTTGCTTCCATCCGAAGGGTTATGACGGTTACAATCTTCTTGGGGATAACAATACAGGCTGGTTTTTAATGACGTATGGTATTCTGTCCGGATTTCAAGGAGACGTGACAGCTACTTTTTGACGCATGGCTACTTTTACGCAGTAATGGTCCGATTTTCAAGGTGCCATGTCAGATATCATTAAATGTACATCCCGCTTCAAATTCAAACTTCAGGGTTACATATAAAAGGGGATTCAAGGGTCAATTATCAGTTTACGTGATCAAAAAGAAAAATTCCCAAATTCTCTGATCTTCAAAGCTTTCAAACCCTAACAATGGCGACTTCTGTTCATGTTGATGCTGATCCTTCTCATACCACTGATGATGTCTCTTCATTACCAATTATGAAGATTCAAGGAACTAACTATCACTTGGAGGGTGATGTCTCTCAATACCCGGAAGAATTGAAGATGTTAATCGTTGCCTTGAAGAGCTATGTTTTTTCTAAGGCGATGTTCAGTTCGTTCTTAGTTCCAATGTCATGGCTTTCTCAAGAAGGATCAACCGCTACTTACAACAAAGCTTTTGATACCATTACTTTCAATCTGGTGAATGACAAAGAGGTCAGATTATCAAAGAAACTCTTTTGCCAAATTCTTGAAATTCCGAATTCACCTCCGTATGTTGATTTCACATTCCCTCAAATTGTACATATGTTTAATGAGATGGGATATCAACCTCAACTATCCAAGATCAGTGATTTTAAGAAACTTGGTCTTCCAAGTATCTGGAATTTCTTATTTGGTATTTTTCTGAGATGTTTAACTGGGAAAACAGTTGGTCTTGATAAAGGAAGAATGGAGGTATATGCCATGGTTGCTGGGCTATACTATGATCTTCAAGTGGATTATTCTACACAATTGTGGAAGGAATTCCAAAAGAGTGTAGAACACACGAATGCTTTTCATGGTATTTCGTGTGCAAGATACTGGAGCTTGATTTTGCAATATTTTTACAACAAGGAAGGGATTTTGGTACCCAATGATGAGGAAAAAACAGTTTTTCAATCATACCACTATCCGAAGGATGTCACAGATGATACTGAGGAATTTCCATTTGTTGCTCGTATTCCTGATGCTATGCTCAAACGTGTTGATCCTTCGAATTCAGTCTTAGTAGCTTATTTGAAAACTATTGATACTACTGTTGAAACTGGGAAGTTATTGCCGAAGGAAGAAAAGAAATCTAAGCGAACGAAGAAGTCTGAACCTGATTCATCTGAAAAGAAAGTCAAGGATTTGAAATCTCCAAAGAAGAAGCCAGTTATAGTTGAAGAGTCTGTGGTCCATGAAGTGTCGATTGCTGAGACTCAATTTATTGAGCCTGTTGTTGATGAGACTCAAAAGAAAGTGGTTATTCCTTCGAAGACTGGTATGTTTCGAAGAATCAAAAAGATGTCTTCGCATTTACGCAAGTCTCCAACATCTAATGTGGTACGAAAGCCTCAGGTTACCCATCAAGGTGTTTTAATTCGTGAAATGCCAGCGCCTGTTTCTCCATCATCAAAGAAACGAGGGCTGCAGACATGGCTAAACACATTTCTAAGAAGAAGAAGAAGCAGTCACAAAAGCTTTTGCTCAACACTGAGTCCACAGAAGATGAAGATGAAAGAATTCCAGAAACACCAGAAGCAACTATTCACCACGAAAGTTCAACTTCCGAGCAGACAATTATCATACCACTCGAAGTATCGGTTGCCAAATCAGTTCCTGAGGAGGTCCGTACTTCAGGCATCACTGCAAACGTATCTAATACGGATGCAAATGTCATCATGAGTGAAGGAGATTCGAAGAACGAAGCTCAAGGTCAACCTACTTCTGCTACCTTCGAAAGTATTGTTTCTTTACCACAATCAATTATTCCAATTACTTCAACCACTGATTCCCCTACATTCTAAAATATTATCAATCAACCCTTTACTTCTATTTTTTCTTTTCAATCCACTGATACACCCAAACCTAATTCACCTGTTCAAGAAACCATTCTGATGGAGACAGAAACTGATAATGAGGGTTTTGGAGGCACATTTGAGGAATTAGCGTTTGATGAAGAAGAAGAAGATTTTCCAGATCATATGCTGATGACAATGAAGCAATTTAAGATTTTGAATAAGAAGTTGAATTCTATAATTCAATCTCAAGCTGATCTGGGGGTGGTTCGTCTGTTTCAAGTTTAGAGGTTGATACTTTGTTGAAAATGTTCGAAGCTAGAGTCGTGAGTAAAGTATCTGGGATGATTACAGACTCCGAATCAAGAATTTTGGAGAAGGTTGATCATAGTGATCAAAACAATGAACTACGAATCAATTCTCAAAATTTGAAGTTTGCCGGAGATATGAAAGAATTAAAGAATGTGACAAAGGAAAGGCATGTTCTCTTTGTTCAAGAAGTAAAGAAAGTCAGGGAGGATGTCAATTTGCAGATTTGTGAACTTCACGAAGATATGCAAAAAGAGATTGCAAGTGTTCAACAAGATTATGCATCTCTGAATCAGAAGGTCGATATTATTTGTGACGCTGTCACGAAATTTGTCAAATTGTACGAAAGTTTGAGTCCTCAAATTACTCAACTTTCAACAATAGAAAGTGCCAACTTTTTGGAAGTGATTACTTTGCTGAAGGAGTTAAAAGAATTATCTGTCAAGCCGGTTTCTTCTTCCCTAATTACTCCTGAATTTTTATCTCAAAAGTTCACACAATTCGAAGCAATTCTCCACAAGCAACTGGCTCCTCTTTCTCGCATATCAAGCCTTCTTCCAACCACAGATGCCCCACCTGTTTTCACAGGGGTGCAAGGGGGAGAAAGAAAAACTGGTGATTCGAAGGCTAGTGGTGAAGGTGCGAAGGTTGTGGGATAGTTGTTTTCTTCGAAGATCCCAACAACAAAGCCAGTTATAGCATCTGCTGGGCCAGTTACTTAAACAGTTGTAACAACTGTGCCAATTACAAAACCAATTTCGAAAGGAATTATGATTGGTAGATCTGATGATACTGGTGGGAGTAGTTCGAAAACAAAGAAGGTGGAAGATGATTCAGCTTTGAAATAAAAAGGGAAAACAATAGTGGTGGAAAAGTCGAAAGAAGAAAGGAAAGCTGAAGCAGAAGCTGAACTTGAAAGGCTAAGACTGATTCAAAGCATAATGACTCAACGTGCTAGTGATCCGAAGGGTATGGATAAAGGTGATCCTTCCAAACACTACAATTATGAAACGATTGAAGCCAAGGTTGCATATAATCATATGTATTCGTTTGAGAAGAAACCAAAGCAGAGTTACATGGTTACGAATACAGATACAAATCAGCTTGACTTTCCAGTGAATGAGATGATGTTTATCATGCCTCAATTTAAAGCTGAAGGAAATTTTAAAGTAAAGGAGGATGATACTCACATGAAGATTCGATTTCATGTTGTTCTAGCAAAAGCCCCTGAAGAAGTTTGGTCATTGGTGAAAATCAAAAAGGTCATAAGTATGAAAAAGGATGTGGTGTTCGAAAACACAGTCCATAATATCAAATATGTGGTTGTCAGGGCGAATGGAAATACTTGTGAATTTACAATTGCAGACTTTCCATTAATGAACTTGTATGATCTCATACAAGTTGCATTAATTCTGAAAGACAAGTCTTTTTTGTATCTGCAAAATACTGAACCGGAAGAATTTAAGCTTGGAGTTGCTCACATCAAGATCTTCATTGAAAATTATTATGAGTGCTTGGCATTAACTGATGTGGAGTTAGCTACAACTAAAGGCATGGAAATAAAAGCTCCAATGGCTCCTACGAAGAATCAAGCTGAACTGAAGAAGTATGCTGATGGGGAAATCTGCTTGAAGCCTTTTGGGTTAGTCTTCGCAGGAAAAGCAAAACGTTTCTTGTTCCAGACATGTGAAGTGGAGAGATACGCAACGTCTCAATATACGAACTTAATTGTTCGTATGAATCATTGTAAGAAAAACAATGAAGGTGAAAGAGCTTAAGAAGATAATTTCTTGGTACACGGAAATTCGAAGAGTGATGCTGTATTCCATCTAGCTTCTTTCAAATTGAGAAGTTCGACTATGATTACAAAGGGGGAGATTGTAAGGGCGAAATATGTTGTAATTAGTCGAAGGATATTTTGCACTCTTCGTATGATTTGTAATGTATTTTACTAAGGCTCTTTAGATTCGAAGCTTAAGTGTTTTATGCCTTAGTATATTTTTTGTACGCTTTCTGTTTCCTATAAATAGGGACATTTACTAGAGTTAGAGAAGAGTTTTTGCAGACCTGTCTTTGTACTCTATAAACATTCGAAAGCGTAATAGAGCTGAAACAAGATCATATTTACATCCGGTGTTCAATCTTATTTTCTGAATTCAATTCAAACTCTGATTCGTTTTGTTACTCGATTCATTGATTCATCATCGGCCAACGACAATCCACCACAGAAAGAAGCAGTGAGTGAAAAGGACATTCATTCAACGATCATTTTATAGGTTGTTTCCTTATATCTCTCTTATAGCTTGACTTCATGAATGATACCCAGTCTTGATTCTACTAACGATCATTAATTAAACATGTGATGGTACATTTTGTAATTTTCTTTTACATATAGTAAGGTATTATATATATATATATATATATATATATATATATATATATATATATATTGTGGTTCTATTATAAACTCTTATAATTTATATGGGATGGATTTTAAACGATTAAAATTATATGATTTAATCAAATTATCTTTAACTAACTTTTAATTAATTTATTTATTAAATCATTATCCATATCTTAAAATCAATTAGGCATATTTGTCTTCCAAATTTAATTATTCAGATTTTAAAAGATTAAGATAACAATTAAAACTAAAGATAAATCATAAATTCGAAAATATTGCCAAAAATCTGATTTCACAAAAGCTCAGCAGGGCGCGTCGCGTCCTGCGACAACAAGTTTCATTTGCGAAAACTTTCTAGTTTTACATCTTGTGCATATAACACTAGATTAAGGCAACTAAAACATTCAAAAAAAAAAAATCCTAAGTGTACATGCACCCTAGGATCTAAGTTTTACTATTATAGCAATTTACTTTTCAAACTATGGATCTAAAGATACAAGATGAATGTAATCGCTAACCTTTTGACAAAATCGAATTTGTCACATAAACACTTGTAGATCTCGAAATCCTTGCAATTACTTGCACAGACTAGCACTCAAAGTAGAATGTCTCCAATGGCTCACACCCAAAAGACATAAAACCTAGAATATTTAGGAGAAAGAAGACAGGCTAGACAAATCTTAATTCTCAACCTAGGGAAGAGTAGGAAAGAATTTTACAAAGGCTAGAGGGTTCCTTATATAGTTAAGGTAGCTTGTTGGTTAAGCATATTCTCAACCTAGGGATTGATTCTTGAAGCCTCCTATAAGCCCCAAAGCGGTCCACCCTGTTTAAGAGTTCTAGAGTGCTCATATTTTTCTATTTTTTAACAATTAACATTCAATCCCTACACTTTTAAACAATTCCTAATTAATTCTAACTAATTGCAATTAATTCCAAATTAATTATGATTAATTATTAATCAATTCGAATTAGTTTCTAGTTGATTCATTAACATGTAATGAATTAATTTACCAGTTATCTCAATCTCCCAAACCCATTCTAGCTATTTTAGATCTTGAGGACAACCCAAAAAAGACTTGTTTTACTATTCCCAAAGTTATATCAATTTAGTTATGATATTGGACACCTATTTCCAATATCAATATATTTTAATTATAAAGGGAGGGACTCATTTGGTATAATTTTGAAATTTTTATTGCAATAAAAATCATTTTAGGGGTGATTTATGTCATTATGGAAAAGATTATGGAAAAGTTTGGGGGTATGTGTAAATCCGGTTGTAAGCCCATATTTTTAGAGGGCTAGGGGCCTTGATCGGCCCCTCTTGCAACCAAAGGTCTAATTCTCTTAACCCTTATTGTGTAGGCAAATTATTACACTTTTGGAGGGTGTGTGTTTGTGTGGTACGACCGAAGAAAAGAAACAACAAGAGGGAGATTCGAGTTCGAGAAAAGGAAGGGGTTGCCGGAAGTGTTGCTGCCATTTTGTTGGTGATGTTAAGGCAGGGGATCATTTTCTATGGTCTTAACCAAGCAAAATTAACCCAAAAAATAATGCCATGATTTTATATATTTAGCCCTTTTCTGCCTAGTTTTTAAAAATTATAGAAAACTCATGGAAGGTCAGAATTAAGCAAAATTAGTGTCTAAATTTTAAGAATTGAGTCTAATAAATCCATGATGTTTTCCTTGACGTGTTGATGGCTCTAACTAGGGTGAAAAGTGTCATTTTCACTGACTGGTCCAAATTTAACTGCTTTTATGCACTGTTTTATAAAATTCATGGTAATTCATAGAAAAATAATTAGGCTTAGTGTAATATATCCCTAGAAAGGCATTGAGCTGAATATTTTGAATATTGGATAATAATCTGGATTAAACATGTTTGGGGGGAGGGGGGGTGGAATAGGTCTTGAACATACTACAGTTTTAGGGTTAAAAGCTGAAAATGAAATTAGGGACTAACTAGTAGGATTAAGGGCAAAGAGTTGATTATTAATGTTGTATAACACTTTTATAGGGGAAAAGGAAGTATCTTATTCTTTGGAGCTTTGGTGTTTGCTTGTTGTGACCTACTTTCAATTTGAGGTACGTTTCTCACTACATTACATTGATGTATATGCTCTTTATATGAGATCGTGTGCAAATTTTATATTATATGAGAATAGTACTAGGTTGCATGATATCTAGTATGCGTATGCTATTTGCATATTTGATGTAGATTGTACTTATGATGGTAAGTGATTGGTCAGGATGTGCTAAGGTGAGTTGCACGTGTCGTTCTGTATGTGACCTAAGCCGGTAAGTGTCCCTTATGCAAGACCTTAGCTGTAAGTGCCTTGTACTTTTTGTTTGCCTAAATTGTATGCTTATATTACATGTTGATGGTATCTTGATATACATGTATGGTAGATGTAAAGTACATATTACTAATGTGTGGTATTGTGTTGGAATTCACTAAGCTTTGTGTTTACCCTTTCCCTATAACAATAGTTTCAAGATCTATAGGTACTGGTAGAGGGAAAGGAAAGGCATGATAGTCAGAAGTAACTTGATATTTTATTTTGGGATGTTGATTTGATTAACTTTATTTGTTTATATTTCAGTTTTAGCTAAAAGTTTTTCAGTCTTTATAATTTAACATTATCATCTTTCTATAACATAAACAAATAGTTTCCTTTTTCGTTTTTTCTATCTAGGTTATTTTTACTCATCTACGTTTACTTAGCTAATTTTATTTATTTCCTTGAGGACAAGTAAGGTTTAAACTTGGAAAGATTTGTTAGATGCATTTTATGGATCATATTTTTTGTTTTATTTTTGTTTTAAATAATGATTGTTGAAAATTTCCTATATTTTTAGTATTATTTGGACAATTTGGGCTTTTTTTAGTGAACGCCCCCTACCGCTCATTGAGGATGCAAAATGCAAGCTTGAAGCATAACTGGATGGAAACAGCTTGGAATGGTTTTCAGAAGGCCAAAACACGAAAAATTGACTTATACAACCATGTTTCTATAAGACCAATCGTGCGTTAGTTTCAAGGAATGCTAGGATTTCAAACATCATTTGAAGACATTGTGACCAAAACACAATTATTATTCTTAAAGTATGTGTCATGTTTCATTTTCAAGATGACCAAGACTGATTGTTAACATTAGACTGACTTTGACATATTGAAACGATCGTGCTTTCCAAAGCACAAATTGTTTTTTGATGTTTTTTACTCGAGACAACATCGTATTTAATTTGATTGGTTCAAGATACATTTGCACAGTTACACAGGGCATGTTTTCCAAATAACAATTGTGTTTTCCAGTCGTAAAGATGCTGATAACCCTATAAATAGAACCCTTTACCCATACTTGAACCCTACGAGGTCCTTGTGATTTCTAGTAGGTTTTGATATCCAAAGACCACGTTTTGGCTTGTTTATTCAGTTTTGTAAATTGACTCCCTATTTTAAGATTTATAGGCTTTTGATTTGTTTTTAAGCCATATCCGGCTAAAAACCTTAAATTTCAGTTTCACACCTGCATTGACTTTTTAAACATGTAATCATTAGATTTGGTTTTTAATCTATGTTTCTATTTAGTAATCTTAGTTTTTGTTTGAATCTAGTGTTTGATTTTTATTTGGTTCATGTTGGCCTCTTGAATTAGAATTTAATCAATCTAGTTAATCAATTTAATAAAATTCGTAATTGTTTTATTGATTGGAAAAAGGTAACCACTATTGGATTGGTCTTATGATGAGATTTAATGTTAATGTAAATTGATTTTACATATGTTTACGTTTTTGAGCTTACCAGAAGTATTGGATATTGTTGGAAATTTTTACACAGATCTTAATGCTATCTTTCATTTTTATATTAAGAGTTTGTTTAAGTTAAGTTAGGAAAATCAAGTTTAAATTTAAGAGATTATTTTGATTACACAATTTGGTGAAAAATAAATCTTAAGAGTTTGTTAGTACTTTTAGTGCTAGCTTAGATCTGACACAATTCAAATAACCATATCGATTGATTAACTTTGTAATTAGGAGAGTCACCACAAAACCTAAACGTCTTTTAATTCTGAATTTTTAATAAACTTTGTTTTTATGCACTTTTATTTCACACAACTTTATTTTAGTTTTTATATATTAATTAAGACCGTTGTTTCCATATATATTTGGACTAGTGAGTGTCCCTTACGCAAAAAGGTATTGATTTTACGACGCGTCTTATGGTTCAACCCTTCTTACTCTATATTACCCCTTTGTGCAACAATGAATTATTTTTAGTTTCCCTTCTTCGTTTGTTTGGTTTGACACTCCTAACGATCTTTATGTTCATCTTGTTGGGTTTTGAGCATTCTAACACTCCTATGGTGTACATGCAACCCTATAAACCTTGGATCTATGTTTTCTCTATTATACATGCAAATAATCAATATTCCAAGGTTTCAACCTAACTAGCATATTATGAAGCACCTATACTACAAAGTTCTAGTTAGATGACATACCTTTTGATGTAGCTTGATGTCTTCAAGCTTTAAGAGCTTAGCCCCAATAGTGTGGAAGCCTCAAATGGAATCACAAATCACCAAAACACTTTGGAAGAACTTGAGAGAATATGTATGCACACTAAAATCGGCCCACTCTTATTTTCACACACTTGTGCCAATTTTGTGAGCCAAGGACCCCTTTATATATTATGGAGGATTAGGGTTACATCCATGTAAACCCTAATACCCATGACCTTTCATTTACATAGGATCCATGGGTTAAAAGCTCCATGGACCATCCATGAAAGCTTAGCCCAACCTAAATGAACTTGGCCCATTCCATATATATAAGAGTCCATATTTAATTAGTTCTTTTTGATCTCTTAATTAATTCTAAATTAATTCTTGATCAATACTAATTAAATAATATGATTCCATATTAATATATTAGAACTTATAATATATTAATATAAATCATAAATATACTATTCTCAAAAGACTATCCATATAAATTGTGCCGGTGAAGTGCAACCCAAATGGACCATGCCGGGTCGGGTCAAGTACATACCAAATATAGTTATGGACTTAGACATTAATCCAACAGTCTTGATTCATATCTACTTCCAACATATGACCGACTGTGGATGGTTTGAATAACTTAATCATTCAGGAAGAGCGACTTAGTTATTCTGGAAGTCAAAACATGCAAAGTGAAACACAAGAATAAATGAATCAAATATGGTATCAAACCCTATGAATATAAATAAACACTTTTATTTATCACCATACTGATTACTCATTATTCATTGTTTCGGTTTTATCAACTTTATACTTGAAATAAAAACACTAGTTGTCCCATGCTCCAAACATGTACACTATGTTTTTCTTAAACAATAGCTTTGCCATACACCAAGTATGCACTCTATGTTTGTCTATGATCCTTACTTTGTGAAATAAACCAACTGAACATAATTTCAATGATTCTAATTTCACACTCCCAAATCCTTATCGAAAAATGTGAGAATTTCAAATTCCTATCATTTATCGAAATCTGTTTAGATTTTAAACTTATATGCACTGACCCTCCTGTAATGAATATGTACAAAGTCACAAAAACTTGTCAACAGTCATTATAAGGTATTCCAATGGAGATCAACTCCATGGAAACTAAGTCTCATATTCAAAGTACATTGCTTTGGACATGCTTCTTGCATTAAGTTTTCTAATCTTACACAGATAACTTCCACCTATGGAGACAACTCCATATTCTCATTTTGACTATCACTTCTGAACAAGAGATGCCTCTTTTCAGAATATGTCAATATGGTCCTTCCAAAATTAGCACTATACTTCCAACTGTCCCTGAGCAACCAATCTTTGGTAAACCTCAGATTGTCCTCGACAATTGCTTAATCATTTTAGTCATATCCAATTCTAGACCTTTTCCCTTCTTAATGCCTCTGGGCATTTGGAAAAATTTAGAAATGACAAATATTATAGCACATGCAATCGATCCTGTACCCAAATCAAATGGTACACGATTCATGATGTCTCACATAAAGACATGATTCTAGACCAATCTTTTGCTACAATATTTTTATTTGCCATGTTTTTCAAAATTTGACTATGAAGAGGGATGCCGTAATCATAATCGAATTTTGAGAAAGCAATATATAGAATTTCCTTAAGTTGAACCAATCCAACATGAAATTCATATATATATTCTTGACTAAAGATGATTAAGGTCTCAATCTAAGCCTTTAGAACTGAAATGAAGTATATCCTCTCCCTTAATTATAGCAAAACAACTTTTTCAATCCCTGCAGCCTCACGAATTGAAACTTTTGTTTTCTATAATTAACATTGCTAACTTGCAACACTAACAATAATTATCATGCTCCCACTAACATGATGATTATTAGCATAACACTTATGCTCCTACTAGCTTTGACATGTACTCAGAAATCAACTGGACTTCTAGAAATCAATACTTTATTGACTTTCCTACCAAAGTTCAGATTTCTGATACGAGATGCTTTGATAAAACTTTATCAAAATCATACACCTTTCCTTAGATAGCATGCATGTGTGTCTAAGCAATTTCAGAACTATGAAAAGGGATGCCGTAATCATAGTTTCAATTGTTTAGACCTTTTGCCATCTGCTTCAAATCTACTTGGTGGAAGTTTTTCCTCACCATCATTTTCATGAATCGGAGAGAAACCTTATGACCCTTAAATTTTATGGTGTATGTGTTCTTATCCATGTGAATCGTCAAAACCATAGTCACAAGACAAGGATAATGACAAATCCAAACTCATATGGACTGAACTTATGCAATCTTAACTTCTTGCCACCTGGCAGTACATGGCCTGCCATTGCTTCCAAGTTGTTATGCAACCAATTGAGAACTTTCAGAACTCCTATGCAAAGCCAACTTTAACTGGAATGAGCACAGAATATGTCAACACGATAGGTTATAAACCTCAAGTCGTGTGCTAGTGAAGAACCTCGGTTTTATTCTTGATTAGTTCTTGAAATTCTTTTTAGGGTCTTTAAGACTTCCACTATCCTCTTGACATATAAGACTATCTTGCCAAATATTCAAGAGATAGTGTGGATTCTTTATCAAGACAAACACTTCACACAATTGGCCTTAGTTGGTCTTTGTTTTATCCAAAACATCACAACTTACCAATTTCAAATGTACAAGAGTAGGACACTTTTACTCTTACATTTGACAAGTTTTTTAAACCTTTCTTTAAGATATGTCACTCAAGTTACAATCTTGGAGTATGACTCTAAGAATTGTTTTGGAACGAAGTATGACTCATCTTCCTGATCTAACCATTTCAACAATTCATGACTCCTCTTCTTAGTCATAAGAATGCACTAAGAAGACCTTTAGAGGACTAATTGTGATATGATTTCTAAATCATTAAGATGATCATAAACATGATACTAAAGTACTCTCCCATCTTTTCAGATTTGAGAAAATTTTATCTTTCTGCCTAATTTGATTCTTCCCATTCGTTCTGCCATACATTGAGACTTTTCTAATGTTTCAGAATTATACTTAAACTTGTAAGTATAACCATATTTACTAAACTTTAGTAAATCAAATAGTCTTAACGAGCTTTGTGGTGGACATGACCAGTGCACAAGAATGTGTACTCGATCCCTTTAGTCCTTCACTTGACTCACACATCCATGTGAACAAGTAATTAGTCTTGATTTTCCAATGCTTGAAAGTTCTCATTCATCATACTATTCAACTTGCATGATTCCAAGTTTCGGTCCAATTAAAACTTGGGTGATGAGGAACTTTCCTGATTTGGTAAATTTAGACACTACCACAAATGAAAGAATCAAATCCATTTTCCAATATTTCTGTCAGTGGAATCATATAAGCAACAATTTTCCACAAATGCCATTGTAAGGATACTTCAAATAAATAAAATTAAACAATTTTCTTTTATTTTAAAACTTTGCGGAAAAACTTATCCTTACAATCCACATGGAAAATTGTTGTTATCTATTCCTTAGCAATATATCATAACTTCTTAAGCAACTGCTCAAAATTCTGATGCGATCGAAATCCACCTTCGCGATCAGAATCAACATATACTTCCTTTAAGATTTCTCTCTATTCTTTGATTCTTAAAACATCAACATGTGACCCAGTCACATCATGTAATGAGGATCTCAGAATAGAACTTAACAGAGTTAGATAATGGGCTCTACCTGATGTAGAGTCAAACTTATTGACTTTAACATCCTTAGGTAAATTTGGCAGCTTTGCAATCAACGCCCCTTCCTTTGGCAAAATAAACATATGGACCCTTTGGTAATGGGACTATCTCAGACTTAGCCTTTCTCTTTACCATTTGGTCAACCGGGTTGACTATGGCCAATCCCTTTCCATTGGGAAGAGAATGCTTTTTCTGGATTTCTAGTGTCACCATTGTCACTGTCCATAAAGTTTTTGGGAAGTTGATCTTCTAATCAAATTTGCTTTACTATCGTTCCAAATCATTGCTGATTCAGCAGCACCAAGCAAATATATATGATCATTAAGGTTCATGTCATAGTCTCTTTCATAGTAGTCCCAAAGGAACTCACTATGTGACTTAGAAAGTGATTGAACATCCAACTTTCTCAAGACTTTGACACCCAACTCTCCCGGCTTGTCAATATGTGACTTCATATCTAAGATGTGATCAGACATAGACCTTGCTTGCCATTAGGGCTTGAGTGACCTTGAACTTGTGGGTTAGGGAGAATAATTGGAGGAGGTGGAGGAAGAGAAGTATGACTTCCATGAGCCAAACTCGGGAAGTCATATTCATTAGGAAAGCTTGGTTTGGGAAGATCATTGTTGTCTAAACCAGACATCAACAATGGGAGAAATTCACGTAAAGTTGATTTAAGTCCTTAATATAACACCCAATATGATATATTAAGGCTAGGACCCAACAAACTATTTTATAACTTGGAAGAGGGATGCCGTAATCCAAGCTATAAAATATTTGAAGGTAGGTGAATGACGATTCACCAATTTCCACCAAGATAAACGAAATGTATTATTAGGTTTTAATTGGTTTTGAAACTCCTAGATTCTTTTGAGATTCATTGAATTTTTCACTGACATGTTTCAATCTCGAGTGTGCCCTTCAGGTTTTGTGACTGGGATGCCGAGGATCACAAAACAAGGTGTGAAGTAACCATACAAATATACTTGGTACCCTTAATATTTACCCCTCAATCGATGTACCGGTTAACCACACACGCTCCAACGATACTATGATAAACATTAAGTTACCCTTTGCCTACCTTGTTAAGTCCAGGTTAGTGTGCCGGTTAACCACACACGCTCCACTAACAGCTTAAACAAAGTGCAAAGTGTAATTTCATGGATTAGCACCTTATTCACATTTTCCTAAGTAACTAAGATTGGGAATTTATAAGTGTTTAGTTACTTAGTATTTATCATTATACTTATAATGAAGGGAGAATTATAGTCCTTGTCCTACCTGTTCGGCTAACGACCCTCCACCGGTCAAGGAAGCGGTGAGTGAGAGTGGACACCCATTAAACTGCCATTTTATAGGCAGTAACCTTATACCCCCCTTATAGACCGGCTTCGTGAATGAGGCCTACTAATGGTAAAACGACTTGCTCTTATACATATAATATATTAAACTTTTAATATTATAATAGTATAAGGGTGTATTTTAGACATTTAAAATACTTGGTGGTTTAATCTATTAATTAAACTAGACATTTAATTTAATTAAACTCAAACCATATATTTATGGATTTAATAATACTCTTTTAATTAAACGCTTTAATTAACTATTAATAAAGTCCATAAGAGTTAATTTGAACTATTCAACAAAACATCATAATTCCAATTATTAAAGTCAAAATTAAAACCATTTAATTAATTGTTTAAGTTATGAACCCAAGAGTTTTAGAATTCAATTCTTTTTTTTTTTCATAAAAAACTTTTCTCAAATTCCAAAACTTGAGGGCAAGTTTTGTAATTCTTGAAAACCTTTGGATTCCATAACTTATGGAATTAATGGTGCTTTATGATGAAACTTTCCATGTTCCATAACTTAAGAACAAGTTATGGAATTCTTTAAAACATTAATACCAAATTTTGTAACTCCATAAAAACTTTGAATCAATTTTTTTTTTTAAAAAAAACTTTCATATCCATAACTTATGGAAGTTCCAAAAACCCTTAAGATCACAACTTAAAAAAAAACTTTTGAGCTCCAAAATTTTATGACAAAATATGTAACTCCTTAAAACATTTAGATCAAACTTTTAAAACTAATAAAATAATCATATCATTTTATCTTTTACTAAATTTGACCTAATTCAACTCATATAACAAATGATTCAAATTTTACAAATAATTCGTTTTTCACAAAACAAGTAATTATCTTAAAATTTGACAAACGTCATGTTTTTTTCCTTTTTTTTTTCAACTTGAAAATAAAACATTTGCATCAATATAACAGAAAACAACCTGGCTCTGATACCACTGTTGGGTTTTGAGCATTCTAACACTCCTATGGTGTACATGCAACCCTATAAACCTTGGATCTATGTTTTCTCTATTATACATGCAAATAATCAATATTCCAAGGTTTCATCCTAACTAGCATATTATGAAACACCTATACTACAAAGTTCTAGTTAGATGACATACCTTTTTGATGTAGCTTGATGTCTTCAAGCTTTAAGAGCTTAGCCCCAATAGTGTGGAAGCCTCAAATGGAATCACAAATCACCAAAACACCTTGGAAGAACTTGAGAGAATATGTATGCACACTAAAATCGGCCCACTCTTATTTTCACACACTTGTGTCAATTTTGTGAGCCAAGGACCCCTTTATATATTATGGAGGATTAGGGTTACATCCATGTAAACCCTAATACCCATGACCTTTCATTTACATATGATCCATGGGTTAAAAGCTCCATGGACCATCCATGAAAGCTTAGCCCAACCTAAATGAACTTGGCCCATTCCATATATATAAGAGTCCATATTTAATTAGTTCTTTTTGATCACTTAATTAATTCTAAATTAATTCTTGATCAATACTAATTAAATAATATGATTCCATATTAATATATTAGAACTTATAATATATTAATATAAATCATAAATATACTATTCTCAAAAGACTATCCATATAAATTGTGCCGGTGATGTGCAACCCAAATGGACCATGCCGGGTCGGGTCAAGTACATACCAAATATAGTTATGGAGTTAGACATTAATCCAACACATCTAACCACCATCAAGTCCCCATCATTTTTGTACCAATTAGTGTATTTTTTTCCTTCAGATGTGTAGAGTCTTTATTTTTACTTTTATTTGAAGTAGAAATGTCAAATCTATAAGTATCTTGAAGATAAGTACATCCTCAGGATCTTAAACTTCAACTATAATTTGTGGAGTACAGAAAATGTTAGATGATTTGCCTAAATGAAATAGGTACGTATTAGGCTTAAATTTATAATTTTTCTTTTATATATTTTTTCTGTTAAACTGTAAATGATTTATGAATATATGATTTTTTTTTTTATGGTAAAATGTGAATGATAAATGTATGAGTATTTTGTAATAATTCTTTGTGAATGTATACATTTGTTTGTGTTGTATAAATATTGTAAATGTTTTATTAATTATGTATTGGGAAAATTGCAATAAAGTCCTTATATATTGCCCTCATAATCGATTTAGTCCGTATATCTTTTTTTATTCAATTAAGTCTTAAAAACCGGTAATCGTATTCAATTTAACCCTTTTACCCGGTCAACAGGTTATCCAACTATCCAAAATTACATTTTTGGCCCAGATTTCAAAATTTATTACAAATTTGGTCCAAAATTTACACTTTTGGCCTAGATATTAAAATTTATTATAAATTTGGTCCTAAATTTACCCTTTTGGCCCAAATTTTAGAATTTTGTTATGAATTCATCATAACTTTATTTTTTTACAATTTTTTTCTCAAAAATTTGTTTCGAATATGTTTTTTCCTTTATAAAATCATTTATACAAAAAAAACTTATTTTCACATAAAAAATCTTATATTTTCTAGAAAACTTAAAAAAAAAACATTTTTGTATACGGAATTGATGATGTGATTATCAACTTCAAATGTTATACATGAAAGCAACAAACTAATATATTAATTTTACATCACTAAACTGTGCCTTATTATAAGTTCACAAGTTTTTTTTGTGATACTAAAAAGACTGAGATGAAGGAGCCACAAAAGTTTTTGAAATGTCATGAGTACAACTCATTTTTTTACAAGAAGGTTGGTTAATCGCATTACTTTACTATCTTCTACATAAGTGTTTAAGTAAACTTATTCCATGAAGAAAATCATGCATTTGATGTTATATGGAAGTCTTTAAGTACAAATATTTATGAAGTGTGTATTGTATTGAGGGGTTAAAAGTGAACCAACTAAAAATACAAACATGAAGAAATTATATGGGGTTTGTACTCATTGTTTTACGCATAAAAAGAAGAACAAATTACTGAAATCATCCCTATGGTTTGGTCAAAATTGCGAGTTTGGTCCTTAACTTTTTTTTTTGCACTCGGACTGTCCTTACAATATGATTTCGTTGCGTGTTTAGTCACTGCCACATTTGAAAAGACTATATTACCCTTTGTTTTTTTTATTTTTCAATTTTTTGTTATTTATTATATTAAAAGAATTAATAAAACATGTGGGGCCCACCTGAACTCTTTTATCTCCTCAACGTTACCCTAGATCTCATCCTTCCCTTCGACTGAAACTCATCTTCATCTTCCTCATTCTTCTCCATAATCGGCGTTGTCGTCGGATCCCTAAATCTAACACGATCGCTGCCATCATCTAGGATAAATCAAACACAGGAAGCACCTCCCTTCATTCTACCTACATCGATCCACCACCATCGCCTTGGAGACTGTTTCCTTCCACCATCATAGGTGGAGTGCTTTGTCGGATAAATGAGACAATCAGACCTGTTAATGACTTAACAATAGTTTCCTTCCACCACCACCACCGTCTCCTTCTCTACAACCCCGACTACCATCATCTCCATCAAAAAGAGTGCTATTCACCTTTAACCCCGTTTCTTCTGAAAATCATCTTTGATTTTGGGATTCCATCAGATTTTTCTTTCATCTCCAATTTTAGGTTAGGTTTTGGGTTTTGATTTCCAGATTTGGTTTTCATTTCGGGATTTGATCTTGGCGGTTTTGATTTCCGGATTTTGATATTGGGGTGTCACCAGATGAAATCGATGATATGGGTGGTGGTTATGGAATAGGTGGATAGTGGAGGTGCCAGAATAGTGGGGGGGGGGGGTGGTGTTGCTGCTAACCGATGGTGGTTACCGGTGGAAGTGGCAATATAAGTGGGTCCCACCTGTCTATAAATCATTTTCTTTAATTAGTAAATAATAAACAATTAATAAAAAACTGAAAAATAAAAAGCAAAGGGTAATATAGTCTTTTCATATGTGGCATGGACTAAAAACGCAACAAAATCATATTATAAGGATGGTCCGAGTGCAAAAAAAAAGTTAGGGACCAAGCTCGCAATTTTGACCAAACCACAGGGATGATTTCAGTAATTTGTTCTAAAAAGAATCAACACAAATTTGATTAGCTAAAAATGAAAAAAATTCGTTTAGCTAAAACATCAACGTACTTGGTTTTAACCTAAAACATCAACATACTAATTGTCAAACTGAAACCAACCAAAGTCCGACCAATAGCAATATGTATTTGATTTGCGCTCCTTGAAATATAATACGTTTTCGAATAGAATTAATTCCAAAAATAAGTTATTTGTCGTCCGTCACATTGCATGGGTAGACGGCTAGTATGTGTGTGTCTGTGCGTGTGTGTGTGTATATATATATATATATATATATATATATATATATATATATATATATATATATATATTGTAAAATACGTGTTTGTATATATTTTTTTATAAAAGGATTTGTATATATATATATATATATATATATATATATATATATATATATATATATATATATATATATATATACTTAATAAATACTTATTTTTTAAATAAATATTTCGTATACAAAAACGTTTTTAAAAAAAAGTTTTAATATAAAAAATATAAGATTTTTTATGTGAAATTTTTTTTTTGTATAAATATGATTGTATAAAAAAAACATATTCGTAACAAAATTTTAAGAAAAAAAAAGTTATAAAAACAACTAAATTTAGGATGAATTCATAACAAAATTCTAAAATTTGGGTCAAAAGGGTAAATTTTAGACCAAATTTGTAATAAAATATAAAATCTGGGACAAACGTGTAAACTTTGGACCAAATTTGTAATAAAATTTGAAATCTGGGCCAAAAATGTAAATTTTGGAAGTTGGTTGACCTGTTGACCGGGTAAAAGCGTTAAATTGAATACCATTACAAGGTTTTGAGACTTAATTGAATAAAAAAAAGATATAATGACTAAATCGATTATGATGTCAATATGTAAGGACTTTATTGCAGTTTTCCCTTATGTATTAAACTATCAATGGTTGTGTTAAGTGTGACTCTGTAGTAAATTGTGAATGTGTATATTAAACTATGAATATTGACATGAAATTTATGATTCTACCCTTCCATATGAAAAAAGAGAAAAAAAAACAGACCTTTGAAATCGATTTATATAGAACCGATCCAACCAAATTATAATTTGGTTGATGCGGATCAAATTTGAATTTAGTTTCAATTATTTGTATGCATATTTTAAAAAATCAAAATCAATTCATATTCGTTTAATCGATCGACCTGATGCATTGAAATAAATACCCTAGAATTTACTAATTTTGAACATTGCTACCGTCCTAACTCTTAAAACACCTCATCCCCTAAAGCAACACCTCTGAGATTCCGTTCTAGAATTTATAGAGTTAATTAGCTCGCTATTTAGGGTCCTACACTTTATAGGGCTGTTAAATGTGTTAAATGTTTGGACTTTCTCAAAATAAATTTTATAAAACCGATCCAACTGAATTGTAATTTGGTTGATTCATCTCGAATTTGAATTTTATTTTATTTATTTGGATCCATAATTCCATATTTTGAAAAAAACATAATCAAAATGGATTCGACTAATCAGATTAGATCGAATGAACACTCCAAAGTTTTTGTAATTTACTCATATTTTGAAGACTCATACGTCCCAACTCTTAAAACACCCTATCCCCTCAAACAACCCCTGCCTGCTGCCGTCCTACATTTTATAGAGTTGGTTAATTCGCTATTTAGGGTCCTAAACTTTATAAACTTGGTTTGCTGTCTTTAACGGTTCTAAAATATTTTTAACAGTTCTACCATGCATCCTGTATTTTCTAGAGTTAGTTTGCTATTTACCAAAAAATGGATTGCATGCTTTGAGCAGGTTACGTAATATATATAATTAATCAAAACTCTTTTGGTTCCACCATATGAGCTCTTTTTCATATGTGATAAATCATGACGACTTTGAAATTCACAACCATTATAGACGATCTTATCATTTATATCTTTACACCATTCAAGTATGTTCAAGATAAACATCTTTCTAAAATACACTTTGATACAAAATATACACCTGCAAAATGCCAAAATTACCATAATCTACTAGGCAAAAGGAGCCCAACGATTGAAAAGTGGAATCCTAAAAGTAAGCTCTCCAACTCAAAACCATGCATATATGCTACTTTTCTCTAAAACCATGCATACTGCTTTGCAGTTAATTTTACAAAGTAGGACACTCGACACCTCAACTTTCTTGTAGAACTCTCGGAGTACAAGATTGAAGCTTGTGGAATTCAAACCTCTCCATTTTGGAGACTTTAAAGCCATGACGATGGTTTCAGCACCTCCTTAACTAGAGTCAAACTATGCATGCCACCTTCCCCTATATATTAATGCAAAAAATCTCCACACTCCACCAATCCATAACTTCAAGCACCTATCTACACCAAAATACCACTAATAACCAAATGGCACAATATCAAAAAACAACATCAATCACAATGATCCTAGCAATCACAATGGCTGCCCTCTATGGAGTTGCAGTTGCTCAATCATCAGGGTGCAGCAATGAGCTAGAAGGCATGTCCCCATGTCTCAACTACATTTCTGGTGACGCGTCAACACCATCATCAGGATGTTGCAGCCAACTCGCGATTGTGGTCCAGACACAGCCACAGTGCCTGTGTCAAGTCCTTAATGGTGGTGGCTCGTCTTTTGGTATTAAAATCAACCAAACTAAGGCTCTTGATTTACCGAAAGCATGCAATGTCCAGACACCATCAACTAGTAAATGCAATGGTAATCGAAAGAAAAACATTTATTTAGCAGCTCGTCATTCAAATTATCTTTTAATTATATATAAAAAACGTATTTTTTTGTATCATGTCATTTTGGTACATATACTTTTTTTTCTTTCTTATTACTGACTTAATTGTATCAATGTTTCAAGTCGAGGTTAAAAGATCCAAAAAATCTATATTACTAGTGATGTGTAACATTTTATGATTCCACATATTAATTGGAAATGTCCAATTTATCTATCTTTGTTTTGTTTAAATCCACAGGAAACGCGTCATCAAGTACTGGTTCATCTGGTTCATCAGATGTATCTTCAACTAGAGTTGCAACCATTCCTACTGTATTTTTGCTACTTGTTGCCGAGTATGCTATGGTGTTCTAAGTTACAAGTTTTATATTAGGAAAAATTATGTTCGGATTTATGATATTTGCTTATTTCCCGTTGATTCTTACCTTTTTTCGCATATGAACTTTGAGTTTGTCGAGGGACATGCTATGTATGAAATTGCTTTATGGGGATTTTGTATTGTTTGAGATAAATATGACTTTTCTGATTCTGAGCTCTTTTATGGCTGATTTTGTATAGTTATGCACCGACATCGTAACTGGGAAGCTACTGGCCTCTCTGATTTTGTTGTATTGCAATTCAATAAATCAAAAGTAAATTACAAAAGAAATGGTGTATCTGGTCTTTTTTTAATAAGTCCAGTTTTTTCAATTGGAAGTCTAAGCATTCCTAAAACCTTTTTTTCATAGTTTTGTCCGAGATAAACACCATTAACAGTAAAATTCATATAAAATAACTTTGTTTATTTTTTTATTATTTATATTATTTTTTATTATATAAGGCTATTTGGTCACATATTTTTTTTTGGACATCGACAAATAAATTAAAGAACCTCATCAAGACAATGAGGGAAAAGAGTACAAAAGGAAAGAAGAAGAAAAAGCAAAGTACATGCAAATTACAAGCAAAAGAAATGATTAATGTTCCACACTCTCCGATCAATTTTCCCAAAAGAACATCTATGCTTGCACCAAGTGAAGGTAATTGCATTTATTCTATCCACTGTTCTCGCCGGAATCATTGGAACTTTATCAAAAATCCATTTGTTTCTTGCTGTCCATTTGCACCATAAAGTTCCACACAGAATTACATTCAGTAAGCTCCGTTTCTTTCTACATCTGGACCATCGACAAATAAAGAGAACCATACCTTTCACCGATGTAAAGCTATCGCATCTGATTTCATACCAACACAGATTTCGCTGCATGACATGAAAGTAAAGTGTGATCACTTGTTTCCTCCTCTGCATTACATATACTACATATGGTGACTGGAATGGTAATTCCCCTTTGACTTAGTGCCACACCAACTGAAATTCTTCCCTGTTTTGCACTCCATATGAAGCATAGGATCTTGTATGGGATCACCTTGCACCAATCAAAGGGACCATCATTTACAATATGACTCACCAACTCGATTCGGTCTCGTAACAAACTAACAATGAATTGACGCCAAACTGCAAATCAGAGACCCATTTGTTCTCCTCCGGATTCCAAGAAATAACTTCATTAGGGTCGATGTTAAGTTTTGCCAAGCTCTTGATAGATTTTATGATGTTTTTCCAAACCCCGGTGATAGTATAGTTACCAAACACAGTCCAATGCCTCCCCGATAGTCTGTGTAGGCAATTGATCACCTTTTCCCAGAGGGCAGAATTGTCATTTTTTAGTTTCCACAACCATTTAGTGACCAAGGAGAGATTAAGAGCTTTAATTGAGCCAAGCCCAATACCCCCCCCCCACCTTTTTTGAGGCAGTGATCTTTTCCCAATTCACCTAACAGATGCTTTTTTGTCGTATTCTCTACTCCATATAAATTTCCGTCTTATTTTTTCAAGAGTGTCAATGACTCCATTAGGAAATACAAAGATGGACATATAATACATCGGGAGGTTATCGAGCACCGCCTTTGCAAGCGTAATTCTACCACCAAAGCTCAATGTTTTAGCTTTCCGCAGTGAAAGTTTTGATTGGAATTTATCTATTATCGGCCTCCAAGCACTTTTTAGATTCATGTTTCCACCAATGGAGATTCCAAGATAGGTAAACAGTAACGTCGGTGGTTTACAACCAAGGCGGGAGGACCAGTTCGAGATTTCTGAGGGGGGAAGCTCCGATCCTAAACACCTTCGATTTTCTGAAATTCACTTTCAACCCGGATGATACATAAAAGCATCTCAAAATACGGGCCAGATTTGCAATGTTTCTTCTCGACCATTCTCCCATGAAAAGCGCGTCATCTGCATAAAATAAGTGAGACAAACAAATGTTAGAGTTTGGGAGTTTTATCCCGTCGAAAACACCAGTATCCACTGCCGTGTTCATTGCGAGGTTAAGACCTTCCATAGCAATGATGAAGAGGAAGGGAGAGAGAGGGTCTCCCTGCCGGACATCCTTTGACATCGCGAATCTAGTGGTTGGACTTACGTTGATGATTACCGATGCTCTCCCTGATTCCAGACAGTTTCGAATCCACTTTCTCCATTTCTCCCCAAATTTCATTTGATCCATGATTGAGTCGAGGAAAGCCCAATTAACTGAGTCAAATGCTTTATTGAAGTCTACTTCGAACAGAAGCATCTTCCTTCTTTTAATCTTTGTCCAAGAGCAAAGCTCATTGACAATTAACGACCCCTCCATAATATTCTACCTTCAACATAGGCTGATTGCACCTCATCAATAACGCTTCCAATAACTTTTTTTAACCTAGTTGCCAGCAATTTAGTAATTATTTTATATAATGATCCAATTAAGCTGATTGGTCGAAAGCCTCCAAAGTGTATCAGATCTTTTGATTTGGCCGCGAAGGAGATGAAAAATGAGTAGCAACCTTTAGATAATTTGCCACCAGCTTCAAAGTGCTTTACCAAACCCCGTATGTCATCTTTTAGTAAGTCCGAATATCTTTTGAAGAATTTAAAGGTGAATCCATCCGGTCCTGGGGACTTATCACCACCACATGTGTAACGCCCCGTTCCTGGTACACAATTATCTAAATTATTCAGGTAATTAGTTGAGCCAATCGACGAGTTGGTAGCCCTAACTCGTCGAGTAGATGGCAGAATGGACGCGAGATTTAAAGAGTCTACTCGACGAGTCCAAGCATGGACTCGACGAGTATGTCTGCCACGGGGAAAACCTTATTTTTGGGGTTTTTCACCCTATTTAAAAATCTTAAACCCCCTTTGGGCCTCGCTTATCAGCCTCCCTGTCCCCCAGAAAACCCTTGTTCGTTAGAGAGCCACTTCCTTGAGTTTTTGAGTGTATTTTGGTGCCTTTGAAGGTAGTTGCAAGAGCTTGGAGCTAACAAGCTTGGGGAAAGAGAGCAAGATCCAGGAACACACTCATCTTTGGCAGCTTTCTGAGGTAAAAAGCTCTTAGCTTGGTGAACTATAGCTTAGATCTCTTTGTATGTTGAGTTTTTTGGGTCTTTTGACCCTTTTTAGAATAATGAGTTAGCTTATATGGGTTGAATGCAAAGTAACCCTTTCTTCCTATAGTATTTAGCCTCTAGGGTCATAAAAGGAGGCTTGAATCCGTTTTCATACAAGCTATGGCCATATTTATGAAAGTAGGTTGCTATAACTCGAGTTTGGGTCCATTTGAGGTGTGCAAAGCCATCAAGTCTCCAACTTTATAGAAAAGGGCCTTGGAAACGACATAGATCTGTAATTTGGAGCTGTAGAAGTGTGAAACCAGTTATCTAGGTTAGATCTGCAAGGGACTCGACGAGTTCATAAGGGGAACTCGGCGATTCCGATGAAGAAACCTCGATGTTGTTAATAGGACTCGACGAGTTGATTAAGGAACTCGGCGAGTAGTATGATTTTGTCCCTTTTTTCTGATTATGCTAGGACTCGGCGAGTTTGAGGACGACTCGACGAGTCAGTTCGTTTAGTCACGACGATGGTTAGTTTGGGAACTCGACGAGTCATAGGGTGACTCGGCGAGTCGAGTCGCAAATTTTAGGGTTTCTGAGTTCTAGAACTCGACGAGTCAATAGGCTGACTCGGCGAGTTAGGTCATCCTGGAAGATTGACTTTGACCAGGATGTGGACTTTTACCAGGGGTAAAATGGTCATTTTACCCTAAGAAGGATTATCAGATTTTGATTAATTGTTGTTATGGATTTGATAGCCGGAGAGTCGCCGCAGATAGGGATTCGTCACTCGTGTTTCTAGCAGTCAGTCGTACGAGGTGAGTTTCCCTCTAGTAGGAACGGGTCTAAGGCACCAAGGCCGGCCCGTAGTTTGATATGTTAGTAGTTGAGTGTGGGCGAGGCCCGTATCTCATAGTAGCCGAGTGTGGGCAGGGCCCGTATCTCACAGTTTAGATTGTTCACGGATATATGCCTGACTGATAGATTTTGTTATACTTGTTGTCTGTGTGATACTTGTATGTTCGTTTAGTAGCTGAGTGTGGGCGGGGCCGGTATCTCGCAGCAGTTGAGTGTGGGCGGGGCCCGTATCTCATAGTAGTCGAGTGTGGGCGGGGCCCGTATCTCGAAGTAGCTGAGTGTGGGCGGGGCCCGTATCTCAGAGTCAGCGGAGTGTGGGTGGGGCCCATATCTCCTAGTTAGCTGAGTGTGGGCGGGGCCCGTATCTCTTGGTTGTATATTATACGTGTATGGTATGTAGTAGTTTGGGGGAGATCACTAAGCTTTTTGCTTACGGTTTCAGTTTTGGTTTCAGGTACTTCCACTAGCAAATGGAAGGGCTCGGGATGACCGCATGGCACACACCACAGTCTTCAGCCTGGGAGTTTACTCTGATGTTTGTTATGAGATTTTGATTTGAGACAGATGCTATGATGTTTTATGATACATGATTTATGATTTTACTTATGATTTTGGATGGTTTATGATTTAAATAATGATTTGAAAACGAATTTTTTTGGTCATATTTTTGGGATGTTTTAAGTTGGTATCAGAGCCTTGGTTTGAGGGATTCGGGCACACTCTCGGGTGTGTCTGGACTCAAACTAAGGACTTGGTATGAAAATTTTCAAACGAAAATCATTTTTATAAAAATAAATTTGAAATGAGAATAGAATTTTGAAAAAGAAAAGAACTTTGAAAAGAAAAAAGGATGTGGTGCATGCAATCAGCCGAGATCAAGTAAGTACTCCCAAATTACCCATACAAGTTTATGTTATGATTATCAGCTTCATTAGAACAACATGCTAGATTAGGACTAAGGATCTAGGAAGGATGCCTTATGTGCATGTTATATGTGTTTCAGCTTTATGAGAACTGCATGCTAGTACAGATTAGTCAATATGATAGCCAGAGTAGTATATGCTTGATTATGTGTACTCGATGCTCGAATGTTGCTTGCTTTGTGCTTTTAGGAGTCTTAGTCATCTTTACTAACTAGTAAATGAATATGCTACGTTACATATTGCAAGGATTAAATAATTTCAGAAGGTTAGGTCTTGCCCTATTGCGCAACTCTTGTTTGAGTCCAACCATTGTAGATAGGATCTCTCATTCGAAGAATTATCTAGCCTTAGTAATATGTAATAGTATTCACAAACTAGTTAAATGAAGATAACAGGGACTTCTTATGCAGCTGATGGCGGAGAGTGGGACGGTGATTACCCTAGGGCAAGCCTAGGATGAGAGTAGCGCGTGAAGCAGTAGTAGTGGAAGGGACTTGGTGGAGTTAAGGCAGTTCTTGAGGAAAGTACGGATAGATCTGGAAGGTAGTATGGGCCCATACTACTGAAAGCAGAGGATTCGTACTCGAACAAAGGAAGGCTGAGATGAATCCAGGAAACTTGTGGTGTTCGAGATCCCTCGAGTTATGTTCAATATACTGATGTTGTTATATTGTGTTTTTCAGAATGGTGGTTTTACGCCCTAGACCAGCAGTCGGCAGTTCAGGTGCCGGTGAGGGATCAGGCTCAAGCTCTGGAGCTGAGCAGCTAGATGAGCAGACCAGGGAGTTCATCTCCTCAGAGATCACGCGCAACATACTAGACCAGACTCTTATGATCTTTGGCACGATCAATGAGGGCATTCTTGAGCTTTTGGATGAGAGGTTGAGTGCGTTCCGCACTGAGATGGCGGCCATGATGGGGTCGCGCACACTGAATTTCAGGGAGTTCAGGGCTTGTGGAGCTCTCGACTACCACGGGGCTCGGGACCCCATTGCGAGTACCAGGTGGTTGGAGGACGTCGCCAACGCATTCCGCACTAGCAGATGTCCCGAGGGGGACAAGGTTAGGCTTGCGCCCTGTCTTCTGAAGGACAGGGCACGTGACTGGTGGGAGGAGGTTGGGAGAGCCATTGGTGATGACACTGTGTTGGATGCGATGACCTGGAGTGATTTCACGACTCGAATCAGGACGAAGTTCGCACCTGTTATTGAGGTGCAACAGCTCGCGAGAGAGTTTCAGGACCTCCAGCAGACGACTGAGACTGTGGCGGAGATCACCGCTAAGTTCAGGGAGAGGGCCCTTCTTGTTTCGCAGTATGTGGCGGACGAGGAGATGAAAAAGGCCCGGTACCACGAGATGTTGCGGAGTGATATCCGCCAGTTTGTGAGCCGTTCCTGCTGCAAGACGCTGGAGGATATGATAGCGAGGGATCGTGAGAGGGAGATTGACTTAGAGATGGAGAGAAAGAGGAAGCCAGATGCAGTATCTGGCCTAGATGGCTCGGTCAAGAAGCCCAAGACAGATTCCCGAGGGAAGGGCCAGCAAGGCCGAGGCCGCTGCGGCAAGTGTGGCAGGTCGCACGAGGGGACGTGCAGGGCAGGGAGTTCGGGCTGCTTCAAATGCGGCCGAACAGGGCATGTGTGCAGGGATTGTACTGTTGCTTCTACCACTACTACCACATCACCATCTAACCTGATTTTCTTTCAGTGCAATCAGAGGGCCACAAGAGGTCCCAGTGCCCGAGTTTTGCAGCAGCAGGGAAGGTGATGGCACCCGCCCCTGCTACGTTGAGGATTACAGATGTCCGTTAGGGTCGGGCCGAGGCGCCAGTGGCGAAGAGCAGAGCCTTCCAGTTGACAGCAGAGGAGGCACGAGCAGCTCCTGATGTGGTTACGGGTATGTATCTTCTCCATTATCTCTTATTTATCTCTGATTATTACTTATCTTTGTGTGTTTGTTTATAGGGTCGTTCTCAGTGAACGACATATCAGCCATGGTACTGTTTGATTCGGGTGCTACCCGATCTTTCGTATCGCTTGCACTTAGCAAGCGATTTAGTAGAGCTCTGGGGGAGCTGGATTGTCCACTCGATGTCGAGATAGCAGATGATAGGACCGTCAGGGCGCGAGGGTTCATAGAGGATGTACGCTACGGTTATTTGATGAACAGTTCTCAGTGGACTTGGTTCCTATTCCCCTGCGAGGGAATAAGGTTATAGTGGGTATGGATTGGTTGAGTCCCAACGGGGTAGTGATCGACTGCAAACAGCAGCTAGTGAGGGTTCGTACTCCTAGTGGGGGAGAGTTAGTGATACAGGGCAAGAGGCCACAACGCGGACCGATTCTTTGTTCAGCGGCGAGAGCGAGGCGCTACTTTCAGCAGGGTTGCACAGGATACGTCGCCTATGTCATGGATACACGGGATAAGGGTAAGGCGACAGTAGATGATGTACCAGTAGTGCAAGACTACCGGGACGTATTTCCGGAGGATTTGCCTGGGATACCTCCGGAGAGACAGGTTGAGTTCTGGATTGACCTGGTCCCTGGTGCGGCTCTGATAGCCAAGGCACCATATCGGTTGGCTCCTCCTGAGATGCAGGAGTTTTCTACACAGCTGCAGGAGCTGCTAGACAAGGGTTTTATCAGGCCGAGCAGTTCGCCACACGGAGCCCCGATCCTGTTTGTAAAGAAGAAGGACGGGTCGCATCGTATGTGCATAGATTACCGAGAGCTGAATAAGGTAACAGTGAAGAACCATTACCCACTCCCGAGGATAGATGATTTGTTTGACCAGCTTCAGGGAGCATATTGGTTCTCCAAGATTGATCTACGGTCCGGATATCACCAGATGCGGGTTAGAGATGATGACATGCAGAAGACCGCTTTTAGGACCCGCTATGGTCATTATGAGTTTGTGGTGATGTCGTTTGGGCTCACTAATGCTCCAGCCGCATTCATGGACCTCATGAACCGCATGTGCAGACCGATGCTGGATCGGTCTGTGATAGTATTCATTGAGGACATCTTGGTTTACTCCAAGACTCAGGAGCAACATGAAGAGCACCTGAGAGAGGTGCTAGAGACACTGAGGACGGAGAGACTTTTCGCGAAGTTATCCAAGTGTGAGTTCTGGTTGCGCGAGGTGTAGTTTCTTGAGCACCTCGTCAACCAGAAGGGTATTTTGGTAGACGCGGCTAAGATAGTGGCCGTGATGCAGTGGGAGATTCCGAGGTTTCCATCTGATGTTCGGCGTTTCCTGGGTCTGGCAGGGTATTACAGGAGATTTATCTAGGAGTTCTCCAAGATAGCAATTCCGTTGACCCGACTGACCAAGAAGTCGGTGGTTTTTCATTGGGATTCTGAGCAGCAGACAACCTTTGAGACGCTCAGACAGCGATTGTGTGAGGCGCCGATTCTCACCCTGCCAGAGGGAGTGGATGACTTCGTAGTCTACTGTGACACTTCGATCACAGGTATGGGAGCAGTATTGATGCAACGATGTCATGTGATAGCTTACGCTTCGAGGCAACTGAAGCCCCACGAGGATAACTATCCGACACATGATTTGGATCTGGGGGTTGTGGTGTTCGCCCTCACGATTTGGCGACATTACCTCTACGGGGTCCGGTGTACCATTTACACGGACCATAAGAGTTTGAGGTACCTTATGGATCATCCGAATCTGAACATGAGGCAACGTCGGTGGTTAGATGTGGTGAAGGATTACGATTGTGAGATCCTTTATCACCCGGGCAAGGCCAATGTAGTGGCTGATGCCCTGAGCTGCAAGGCAGTGGCGGCTCCGATCCGAGATATCTTTTTGAGGATGACAGTGATTACTCCACTGCTGGAGCAGATTAGGGAGGCACATGTTGAGGGCCTGAAGGAGGAGCGCCAGAAGTGCGAGAGGATTGTGGGCCGAGTAGCTTCATTTGATTATGATAGCCGAGGTTTTTTGACCCTACATGGGAGGGTCTAGGTACCGTACTAGGGCGGAGTACGGCAGGTATTGATGGATGAGGCCCACAAGTCCCGGTTCTCCATCCATCTAGGGGTGACGAAGATGTACAGAGATCTTCGACCCGATTACTGGTGGCCCTGCATGAAGTGGGACGTAGCTTGGTACGTGGAGAGATGCCTGACCTATAGGAAGGTCAAGGTGGAGCACCAGAGGCCTCACGGTAAGATGCAGCTGTTAGACATTCCCGTGTTGAAATGGGAGGATATCACTATGGATTTCATTACTAAGCTTCCCAAGACCGCACGTGGGGTCGATTCGATATGGGTCATTGTGGATCGGTTGACCAAGAGCGCTCATTTCATACCGATCCAGAAGAGCATCTCGGCGAAGAAGCTGGCCGAGATTTATGTGCGAGAGATAGTGGCACGTCATGGAGTTCCTGTCTCGGTGGTGTCAGACCGAGATGTCCGTTTTACTTCCAGGTTTTGGAAGCGGTTTCACGACGAGATGGGTACTCGTCTCCATTTCAGCACCGCTTTCCACCCTCAGACGGACGGTCAGAGCGAGAGGACGATTCAGACTCTCGAGTACATGCTTCGTGCATGCGTGCTAGATTTTGGTGGCAGTTGGGATACGTATCTTCCGTTAGCGGAATTTTCGTATAACAACAGCTACCACTCCAGTATAGACCAGCCTCTCTTCGAGATGCTTGACGTGAGGAAGTGTAGGACCCCGATCTGTTGGGGTGAGGTCGGTCAGAGGGTCATGGGGAGTACGAAGGTAGTACTCAAGACCACGGAGCGGATTCAGCAAGTCCGGAGCAGGCTCCAGACTGCTCAGAGTCGGCAGAAGAGTTACGCCGACAAGCGGCGTTCGGACTTGGAGTTTCAGGGGGGCGATATGGTCCTCTTGAAAGTGTCACCCTTGAAGGGTGTTATCAGGTTTCGGAAGCGGGGTAAGCTGGGACCCAGGTTCATTGGTCTGTTTAGGGTTTTGGCACGGGTGGGTCGGGTTGCTTACCAGTTAGATCTTCCAGTAGATCTCAGCCAAATCCACAACACTTTCCACGTTTCCCAGCTGCGGAAGTGCTTGGTGGATGATTCAGCAGTGGTTCCCTTAGAGGATATGCAGGTTGATGACAGCCTGAATTACATAGAAAGACCAGTGGCGATTCTGGATCGCAAGACCAAGGAGATGAGGAACAAAAGGTTCAAGCTAGTGAAGGTGCAGTGGCAACACCGCAAGGGTTCGGAGTGGATGTGGGAGCCCGATGAGGAAATGAGGGAGCACTACCCAGAGTTGTTTTCAGACGTAGCAGACTTCGAGGAAGAAGTCTAAGACAAGTGGGGGAGAATTGTAACGCCCCGTTCCTGGTACGCAATTATCTAAATTATTCAGGTAATTAGTTGAGCTACTCGATGAGTTGGTAGCCCTAACTCATTGAGTAGATGGCAAAATGGACGCGGGATTTAAAGAGTCTACTCGGCGAGTCCAAGCATGGACTCGACGAGTAGGTCTGCCAGGGGGAAACCTTATTTTCGGGGTTTTGCACCCTATTTAAACATCTTAAACCCCTTTTGGGCCTCCCTTATCAGCCTCCCTGTCTCACAGAAAACCCTAGTTCGTTAGAGAGCCTCTTCCTTGAGTTTTTGAGTGTATTTTGGTGCCACTGAAGGTAGTTGTAAGAGCTTGGAGCTAACAAGCTTGGGGAAAGAGAACAAGATCCAGGAACACACTCATCTTTGGTAGCTTTCTGAGGTAAAAAGCTCTTAGCTTGGTGAACTATAGCTTAGATCTATTTGTATGTTGAGTTTTTGGGTGTTTTGACCCTTTTTAAAAGAATGAGTTAGCTTATATGGGTTGTATGCAAAGTAACCCTTTCTTCCTATAGTATTTAGCCTCTAGGGTCATAAAAGGAGGCTTGAATCCGTTTTCATCCAAGCCATGGCCATATTTATGAAAGTAGGTTGCTATAACTCGAGTTTGGGTCCATTTGAGGTGTGCGAAGCCATCACTTACAACTTTTATTTTCCAATCCCTAATCAACCTTTTGATTCTTTTTAATATATTAAGTAAATACATATCCGGAGTGCCAAATCCCCCAAAGCCCAAACATGCTTCAAACACGATCCTGTCAAATTCTTCATTCAACATCCAAGAATTGAGGAGCTTAAAGGGAGGAGGGCCGAAGTCATCACAACGCGCACGAAGAATTATCGGAGAGTGATCTGAGAGGTCTCTATCCATTGCAAAACAAGAAGCTAGAGGGAAGGAAGCTAAGAAGTTGTTACAAATTAAGAAGCGATCCTGGTTGCTTAGTTTAGCCCCCTGGGTTTTAAAGTAAGTAAATCTTTGACCGCCCATCTTCAAGTCAGTGAGTTCCCCATTTTGAATGAACTGATTGAAGGAGCTTGCACTACGATGACAAAATGAAGAATTAATACGTTCATCAGCTCTACGGACTACATTGCAGTCTCCCATATAAATCCACGTGGCGAGTCTAGCACGTTTGATTGTTAATAGTTCGTCCCAGACCTTTGCTTTCTCACCCACCAACTGAGGTCCATATATGTTCACCAAACCAGTGAGCCCGCTAATACTGACCAGATTCCCCACTATCACATATAGTATCTCGATCTTATTGTCTCCACCAATGAGAACATCCTATTATCCTACATAGAAATCAAGCCTCCAGATCTACCTGTGGTATAAACTTGCTCGATATTACAGTTTGAGTCTCCCCAGCAAACCGACGCGTTAAATGCGGAAGTGGATTCACCCAACTTAGACTCTTGAATGGCAATCATGCATAATTTATGATCATTACTTAGCTTACGGACCCAATCGGACTTACATTTTTCACCTATACCTCTAACATTTAAGGACATAATATTTATTGAGGTATCTGATTCTCACCGTTGTCTCCAAAGACTTCCAGTAGGAATGGATTATCTTCCTCAACTTGAAAGCCTAGCATCTTGCCAATTTCCAATGTATTTATTATTTTAGAGGATGATGATGAGGATTCTTCGTCTGACTCCGACAGGGGAACCCACATTGACTCGGGGATCTATTAAGGTCGATTGTAGTCTGAGATAAATGAGGGTTCGAGAACATAGGAGGGGTAACCTCGTCAGATTGCAGTAATCTCCTTTTGTCTTGAGCACCTTTGAAATTAACCTCCATTTGATCCATCCAAATTTCAGTTGGTCCCAAATTATTCGGAAACGGCCCAAAACAGCCGGACCCAGCTAAGTTACCCAGGTGCCCAATAGTTACATTATCCAGACCCTCGTTCGGTTCAACACAATCCTGGGTGTGGTTGTCATTCGAAGGAACATCAAAGTGGGGCTTCGTTGCCATGTAAACATCAACCACCTCTCCAAACTTTGCGAAAATTTTCTTTAGGATATCTTTTCTCGCCGCCAATGGAAAGTTGGACACGAACATCGTCGTTACTCCGGCATGTCTCCACCCAGTACGGTCTCCAGTTCTTGATATCTGTTTCCCTCTTCTTCTTATTGCTTTCGTCCATTCACCTTCCACCGAGACTCAATTTACTTGGTCCCATATAATAATTTTTCTTAGCCTCCTTGACCAAGTTGCCAAGCCCACAAGAACCAACCAACTCCAGCAGACCAGGCCCAAGGCGGACAACCCATTAGCCTACGACTCAGCGGACATGGTCTAAAAGGGGAGACTGCCCCTTCTCCTTTTCGCCCAACCCTTAACAGTGGATGTTGGCGGCTGGTGGCGAAGCCCCACTTCGATGCTTTCAACATTGATAGGTAGCAAGCAACAGTGAATTGACATCGATGTGGTGGCAGTAGTGACCGACTATGAATTTTTCCGGCAAACAAATTATGTTTTTTCTATTCTACACAATTTTAATTTCTTAACCTTTTAATTTTTGTACCTTAGGTTGGACCTAATTAGTTAATGATGGCTTATAAATTAATTATATTTTGGACATCATTACACCTAATTATATCTCATCCCAAGGTGAATTTATGGGCTATGGTAAGACCTTAGCAAGAAATTAGCATGTTCTATTTTGAATGATTTAAGTAGGGAATGGTTAGACCTATGCATGACGCAAGAATGAGAGTAAACATGTTAGACAAGCACTACATGGGAGTCTCATAAAGATCTAAGAGTTAAATAATACTCCCATAAAGATCTAAGAGTTAAATAAATTTTGTGTCTAATTTGGATGATTACCTATCGGTTGAACTTATTTTTTGTATGTATAATCAATAGAGCCTAACAATAATCATTCAAACGCTTGTCTTAGCCTAAATTGAGTTGGAAATTAGCAAAATAAAATATTTGATAAATAACTTATATTGCGAAAAATATTAAAATTGAACTTTAATTCTTTGTATAGATGGTCATTATATTAAACATCGAGTCTCTCTAATCTCTACTTGAGAAGGATGCATTAAATGGCATCACATTGAAAGTTTTTTTAACATATGCACATCCTGATACTCTACTGCCATACATCCCATATTGTTTCTTCATGTCCCCCTTATATCGTTTGTCATGGAGCAAGTCCCTTCTACTTAATTAATATTGGCTCCTTAATATATGGACAACATCCCATTTCCTTGTGTGTCGAAGGGATTTCTTACGAGCATACAATTAGAAGGAAATGTTGATCATGTAGTCTATAATATCAAACAATATAAAGTAATTCAAAATTTTGCCTCTCATTTGTAACACCATTTATTAAAAAGTTTAGAGAATGAAAAACATTTTCCTTATTCAATTCAATCAACACTGAGCAAGAGTTTTTAATATAAGTCTAACAAGAATCCTAAAAACAATCAAATAATAGAATAAATACTAAAGGGAATAAAACAACTAAAGATAATAACCATCTGCCATTATCTTGAATCTCAATACTCGCTCTCAAGTTGGATTGTATAGGTCACAAACACCTAACTTGCCACATAGGAACTTGAATCAATCTGCCCCAAGTGCTTTGGTAAAAATGTATGCAGTTTGAAAGTTTGTTTTAATGGCAACAATCTTCACTTCCCCACTTTGTATTCTTTCACGCACAAAATAGCAATCCATCTCAACATGTTTCGTCCGTTCATGATAAACAGGATTAGTTGCAATAAGTCTTGCAGCTTCATTGTCACACATGAGAGGTGTAAGACCATTTTGATCAACACCTAAGTAAGAAGCCATCTCAACCATAAAACTTCACACACTGTGCTGACAATAGACCTATATTGTGCTTCTATTGAAGATATCGATACAACTGTTTGTTTTTTTGTTCTCCATGAAACTGGGGATCCTCTAAGACTAATAAATATCCTGTGCATGACCTTCTAGTTGTAGGGCAGCTGAACCAACTAGCATTACAATAAGCTATGAGATGCAAAGATCCAGATTACGGAAGAAATAAACCTTGACTTGGTATGGTTTTCAAATAACGAAACACTCTATGTGTTGCATCCAAGTGAGGCTTTCGAGGATTGCTTAAGAATTGACTAAGTTGGTTTACTGCAAATGTTATGTCCGTTCATGTGACCGTTAAATAGAGTAGACGCACCACCAATCTTCTGTAACGAGATGCATCAATCTCATGACTATCGTCAACCTTTCTGAGTTTAACTTTTTGCTCCATTGGGAAGTTACTAGGCTTGCACGCAATCATACCATAATATTCAAGAATGTCCAGAGTATATTTTCTCTGGCTAATCACAAATCCTTCCATTGAACGAGAAACTTTGATGTCACGAAAGTATTTGAGTGGGACCGAATCTTTAATACTGAAACTATTCTGAAGATGGGTTTTCACTTCATTGATTTTGTTTGTATCATTTCCCATTAACATGTCATCGACATAGATTAGAGTAACTATATACATGGAATCCATCCTAAATGTGAACATTATATGATCAGCTTTACTTTGTCGAAATCTGATATCAATGAGAGCTTTCGTAAACTTTTTGTACCAATTTCTGGAGGCTTGACGAAGACTATAGATGGATTTTTGCAATTTACATAACCGAGTTTCACTTGAGAAACTTTCATGTATACATCTTCTTTAAGATCGACATGCATTAAGGCGTTATTTACGTCCATCTGATGCACCTCCTAATCTTTTTTTTGCTACAACAGCCAAGGCATATCTAACATTAACGAACTTTGCCACCGAAGCAAAGGTTTCATGGAAATCAATGCCCTCTATTTAAGTGTACCCCTTTGCCACGAGACGAGCCTTGAACCTTTCAACTTCTCCATTTGGCTTGTATTTCATCATTTAGACACATTTTGAGTCAATTGCTCTTTTTCATGGCGGGAGCTTTCATAAGAGACCAAGTGCCATTTTCTTCGAGGGTTGTTATCTCTCTTTTCATCGCTTTAGCCCATTTTGGATTCTTTATGTCTTGGGCAAAATCTTTTGGTTCCTCATTTAAAGTGATGGAAGCCAAGAACACCTGGTGGGATTTTGAAAATTTATTATAAGAAATAAATTGAGATAGAGGATATATACCAGTGAGTTGCCGGACACCGAAGATCTTGAAGTGGGAATAGGTGAGGAGTTGCCGAGTGATGGTAGCAGATCAATTACGAAATCTTACAAGTACTTTGGTTTCATGTGTATCCGTGTTGCATGTCTAATCCCTGTTTCATGACTGGTTTGAACGTAAGTATTCTTGTCGTTATTGGCAAGTCTAGTGTCTCTTTGTGATTTTTTGTGGTTTGGAGACGTGGGCTGGGACGCATCGGAAACAGGTAGGCTATCTTCATGGTAAGTTTCAATAGTGCCATTTAATTGATCCATGTGCATATCAACATCATCTTGTACTTCATTTAATGCATCGACTAATTGCTTATTCTCAGTTGTCTTATGTCCTTCATATTTTTCTCCAAAAGGAAACTTGCTCTCAACAAAAGTGACATTTCGTGTTATGTGTATTCTTTGATCCTTCAAGTTGTAAAGTTTGTATCCCTTTTGACCCATAGGATATCGAAGGAAAAAACAGGGTCTTCCTCTTTTATCAAACTTTTCATGCTTTCCCAATGTATTGTGAGCATAATCCAAGCAACCAAAAACACGTAAGTGTTCATACGTGGGCAACCTTTTCAGAAGAATCTCATGTGGTTTCCTGTTTCCTAAGACAGTGTAACTACCCAAAAGTTATAAGTGAAATTTTTTCTTTAAATCGATCGAAACAAACATTCATTCAATTAGAAATCCTATCAGCGTATAAAAACATGTCATATAATCATCAAAGTACAAAACAAGTCAATCATGCGAAATACTGGTGGATACGGTACAATCATGTCGAGCTCTTCCCCTTGGAACCAGAAGTACCTGAAACTATAAACATAAAACCGTAAGCACAAAGCTTAGCGAGTTCCCCAAAATACCACATACCATGAATACATATCAGCTCGAAGCTGTAACAGGTATATTTCACCCTCGGGTCTATATCACCCCCGAGTTTATGTCAACTCAATTAGTGTTTTTCAACCGAACGGATCTATTTCACCCCTAGCTCTATTTCACCCCACATACGAATAACATACAGTCATATCAGCAAGAGTCACAAAGACAAAAAGCACATACATGCATATCAACAAGTGTCACAAAGGCCACTATTGTGACATCCCCAATTTCACGGCCAGAAAAGACCGATTTCGTTTATGCTTTTTAAAATAAAATCAGAGTAATCCTTTTTAAAAGATGTTACGGAATTTGTTCCCAGAAAAACATGATAAATATGTTATCAAATCATTTCCGAAGAAATGTATTTTATTCACTTAAACCATTGGGATGTCATTTTCAATACAAAAACATAAACATAAACAAAACTTACATTCATCTACACTAGTGATCTACTTCTCTTTTAATCTCTCAGTGTAAAGTAACTTCGTATCGATACCTGTGATACAATTAAACTGAGTGGGTCAGGCTTGGGAGCCTGGTGAGCATATAGGGTTTTCACCCCACAATAAATAAATTTATTATGCTTAAACATCAAACAATCAACCCAATTACCCAATCCCCATTATCTTATTTATTTCTTAAGGATTTACCCTAAGAATCAACTATCACTCATTCCTAAGGATTCATCCTAAGGAATAGGCACGAAGTCCAATCGTTGCCCAAGGTTTATACTACAAGCACTAACAACGTCGATCCCCACATACTGATCCTATACAGTGATCTTACTAGATCTAGCCTAAAGGATCGATATGAACAACCAACTAACGAAACTGCTTCGGAAATCCCCTAGCAGCAAACAAGGATCGATAAAGACATCAAATGAATGGAATAAGTTTAACCATGAACCTTTGTTCGTAAAAGAAAGAACCACAAGACAATTAAGTCGGGGGTAATTATCAATGCCTAGGCTGTGGTCTGAATATCGTGAGGTATATAACCCCCAGACGCACCCTATCCGACAATGGAAACGCTGACTAATGCCTAGGCTGTGGTCTGAACCCCCAGACTCACCCCTATCCGACATCGAGAATGGAAACACTGACTAATGCCTAGGCTGTGGTCTGAACCCCCAGACTCACCCCTATCCGGCATCGAAAATGGAAACACTGACTAATGCCTAGGCTGTGGTCTGAACCCCCAGACTCACCCCTATCCGGCATCGAGAATGGAAACACTGACTCATGAAGCTCGTCCGATCACTTCATAAAAGAAACAAAGACTCCAAAGCTCTTCAAAATAAAAGTATATGGAAAATACTAATAAAGTACTCCCGTACGCTCCCGTACCCCGACACGTAATAGTGTCAAAAAGAAGAAGTAACGGATGAACACATAGTTCAAAAACACCTAATGAACATATAGTTCAAGAACATCTTATGAACATATAGTTCAAACATACCTACCGATTACAAGTCTGCTAACGTTCCACTGGACTATCTAAAATAGTCTGTGGCCGTTGTCTATACTCTGCTAGATGACTAGATCATCTTAAACATCCATACCTCTCATCACTTTTATTTCATCACACATCATCTCATTCATCTACCTATGTTTTACCCAACCTATTTGTAGATAAAAATACATATACAGTTTAAAACTTGTATAAAACATCTATTCAACAGTCACCTTAATTAAACAATTAATATAATTACACATAGCACGTATTTTAAAGAAAATACTTCATATATATGTGTAAGGTGAAAGTGACTATACACTCACCTGATTTAATGAAAATCGGGCAGTAATTTGTTTCCTAAAACGATCGTTTCAAATAAAACCGAGAGTTTTATTCAGAAACCGGGCTCTGCGAGGGTCGGGCTTCAAAACCGAAAAGATAAATTTTCCGGGCTTCTCGGGCACTTCGTGGCGTATTCCGGGCTTTAAAAATGATACCGGGGCTTCGGGGGTCAAAATAATAAAAAAAGATGAAAAATGGGTGATAAGTGACAAATTTCGGAATTCTACCCGGGAGATCTCGGAGCCACCACTATATATAGGAGCGAGGGTTGGATCCGAAGCAAGGAGGGAGAGGCAGGTGTCTGCGAGGCTCGGACCAGCTGGCTGCTTCGGCGAGGCTCGGATGCGAGGAGGCTACGTGTCGGCTTCGGATTGGGCCAACACCTCGAACACAGGGCAACAACAGCGATGCGCGTCGGAAGTTCATTGGACCGCAACCTCGGTCGAATCAGCATGCGACACGTGTGATAACCATCAAATTTCGGTCAAGTCAAAGTCAAACAAAGTCAACTAGTCAAACCGGTCAACTCCATTAACCCTTGTATGATAGGGTTTACGTTATGTAATCACTGTACAATTCGCTATTTTAATGAGAAAACATCATTTGGAAAGTTCATGTGTTTGATTTTCCTTAGCCTTAACAGTGCTAAACAATGAACCAAAGCGATAAAACACTATTGCACAATCATCGGGATTGTGTAGGACACTAAATCATGGCTTAACGGGGTCTATGGACCTTGCGTTGCGAAGCCGGACACTCAATAAGATCACAAACGAAACCTCTCGCAATCTCATTCAAACCCTACTCAAGATTACTTGACGCTAATAGGATCGAAACTCATACACTACGATATAAATTGACGTTAATAGCAACATAGTATAGTACAACGTTATAACTATAATCAAATTAAATTATGATACCATATTAAAATCAAATCAAAGTATAATGCTCTAACTAAATTTAAAAGAATCAAACTTGAATGCTATAATTAAACTTCAAATCAAAGTAGATTGTTATAATCAAATAATAACTCATCTTTTATAAAACTCCATTTTTATAAACTTTACATTAAATTTTATAAAACTCTATTTTTATAAACTTTACATTAAATTTTATAAAACTCTTATATTAATTATGTAAAAGATGCTTGTGTTAGTGAGAAATTATGAAGGCCACCAAAAGCAAAAAGATTATTCCCATGGTCTCCCACTCACACCTCCCATCCACTTTCCTTTCCTTTTTCTCCCAACACATTATTCTCTTCACCACTTAAACCTTCTTTATTCTTTCTCTCACTCTCAATCTCGAAATTTCCTCCAAGAATACTCATATTCCATCCAAGAACAATCTATTATACTCAAATCTCCATCCCTCTTGAAGCATTCATCAAGGTATGTTGTTAAAAGTTTCATATTCATACAAGAAACAAATTAAATCCACCAAAATATCTAAAACTCATTTTATGCATAAACCTGATTTTTCTCATAATCCCATCAATAAAATAAGAAGTTATGGAAATTTTCAGAAAATAATTTATTTTTATTGAATTACTATAATTATTGCAATAAAGTAGGGCAATAATTCACATAAAATACTTTTTGCATTCAATAAATTCTGAGAAAATTATGGGATGACCTGTATACTGATTAAACATGATATATGAAGTTTCATGCATTTATATTACTTTTTACTATTATTTATGATTTTATTGATTAATTAATAATGAAATATATAAAAAATACTTCCCATAGTCACAAATATCTAAAACTTATACACTGAGCTCTACATCATGTTATAAAACTATGGTTAATTTTACAGATTTTTTGAGAATCATTTACTATTTTTCCCGAATTTTGTGTTGTTTAATCATTAAAATATTAAATAAATACTAAAACAGTTCAGAAAAATATACAAATTTTACAGTAATTCATATTGTATGAAATAATAATTTCCTAATAATTTCATAATTTTTCAATACTGTTTACTATTTAAAACTATTTTCCTAAGTATTTAAGCATGTAAAAATGTATTTTAATGATTATTTCATATAAATAATTGTTAAAATCTGTAAATAATTATAATTGGGCAAGTTATTATTTTAATAAGAAATTATTAAAATCTGGCCTAAATTGAAAATATAAATTAATTATGCAAAGTAAGTAATTCAATTTAAAATTCATTTAACAAATAAATACCTTAATATTATAATCAAAATGAATTATTGTTAATTCATCTAATATAAGAATATGTGTCTAATTATTTGTATTAATACTCCATTCTCGTTTAGCAGTTCCTAAACCAAAACTATTAATTATATTAGGTTCTACGCCATTTTGACCCGAATCGTCTATCGTACGACATACGCATTTCGTTTTGGGACTAATGTGAGTAATCTACCCCATATTTTATAATTTTCAATACTTTTGGGGTGTATCATGTGGTTCTAATATGTTCCAACTTCATTTTATTGTTTTATCACAATTGAGACATTGTTGGGACATTTATACGTGAGTCATTAATTGTATAACTGTTGTTTGTTTACGCTACATGTACTTGTAGTGCGTTATCATTTTTAGTCTAATCTCCATGACTATGCCCGTATTCTTGAGGTACGTTATGGATAATAATAGCGCTATTGGGTTGACCACCCCGCCTTGGGACGCTAAGGTGATTGATCGCACGTGGTTGAGTGTGTATGATGATTAGATGCTCCATCCTATATATATTTATATATATATATATATATATATATATATATATATATATATATATATATATATATACATATGTATATATAGGGTGAGGACTTATTGTTGTTGTTATCATTTGTTAATCAATTTTTGATTTATAAACCGTTATCTCAAATACAATTGTTTGCCGACTTCAAAAGAAAACAAATTTCCAATTATAAAGGTTTCAACTTCACAATTTTCTCTACTAAAATTAGATTACTCACCAACTCTCGTAGTTGACCTGTTTTTACCCATGATGCAGATTTGAAGAATGAAGTTGATGAAAAATAGGTTGTGCCTTAGAAATCCACAAGACTATTTAAATTTGATGTAATAAATGTTGTTCATATTTGGATTTGTATTTGTATGTTGTGGATCTTGTTTGCATACTTAGTACTTAATTGAATCTAATCATATTATAACATAGTTGTCATGAGACTTTGAACAATATATCACGCCTCGATCGATTCCGACAAGGATCGGGGTGTGACAACACGCGAGTCGGGCACGAGGCAAGCATGCGAGGATCACGTGACCAGCACCATTCCTAGCGAATTTTCTCGAAAATTGTGCCCATTCTTGTAAAATCCATAATTTTCTCATACGGGCTCCGTTTTTGACGTTCTTTATATGCACGCGTAGGGAAAATTATGCTCTACAACTTTCGTTTAGACGTCGTCGGCTAATTTTGAATTTAATTTTTATATTATTATTTTTAACAGACCGGGACAGGTAATCCGTTAAAAATTCATAACTTCTTCATCCGACGTCCGTTTTCGTCTGTCTTTTTACCGTTGTACTGCTATTTACGAGACCTTAAATTCTCGTTTAGGTTGTTTCGGGTAAAAATCACTCAATCTAAAATTCGAGTTTTTAGCTGTCTATTGCTAAGCTGAAACTTCGAAAAATTATAACTTCCTCATACGAAGTCAAATTTGGGCGTTCTTTTTATAGATACTCTCGGTTTAACGAACACTACGACTTTCGTTTAGATCACCAAGGCTAAAAAGTAGTTTATCAAAAACTCACTTTTTACGACATTCGGCACCGTGCCGGTTTTGTCGTGAAACTTCGACAGGTCATAACTTCTTCGTTATAACTCGGATTTCAGTATTCTTTATATATTCGTAATCTTTGTCACGCCCACTACAAGTTTCTTAATAGATATCGGCTTTATCTAATATTTATTTTTGACGCTGATTTTTAATCTTAATTAATTAAACCGTAATAATTAAGCATAAAACACATAATATTCACATAACTCCTTTTCATTTCTTCTAAATAAGTTACAAAGGTTAACCTAGACCATTATGTCAATATTAATGCCTAGCCTAGAAAAACGGGCGTTACAACTCTCTCCCCTTAGAATGATTCCGTCCCCGGAATCACACATCAGCAAACAAATACGGGTAGCGACTCATCATGTCACTCTCTGTTTTTTTTCCCTGGTGAGATTTGGCCCATTCGTATGTTTCCAACGCACAAGAACTAAATCGACCATTTTGTGTCCCAACTTCTTAGTCTTACGGTCAACAATTGCCTCAGGTTCTTCAATCAACCTCTTGTTTTCATCCAACCTTAATTCAGAAATGGGAATTATGTTGGGCACATCTCCCGTGAACTTCCTCAAATAACACACATGAAAGGTATTACGAATACCCTCTAGTTCTTCCGGTAATTCTAGCTTGTAAGCTTGATTCTCGATCCTCTGAAGAACTTTAAATGGTCCAATAAACCTTGGACTCAACTTTCTCCTTCTACCAAATCTTATAAGTCCCTTCCACGGCGAGACTTTAAGTAAAACCGAATCTCCAACTTCGAATGATATCGGTTGTCTTTTATTGTTAGCATAGCTCTCTTGAGCAGCTAACATCTTTTCCCTAATCACTTTCAACTTTTCAGCAGTCTGATTGACTATTTCAGGTCCCACAAACTGCTTTTCCCCAGCTTCCAGTCAACATGACGGCGTTCGACACTTTTCTCCATACAAAGCGTGATAAGGTGCCATCTAGATGTTCGAGTGGAAACTATCATTATAGGAAAATTCTACTAGAGGTAAGTGTTTACCCCAGTTACCTTGGAATTCCTGGGTACATGCTCTCAGCATATCCTCCAATGTTTGAATTGTTCGTTCGCTCTTACCATCGGTTTGTGGATGGTAAGCTGTATTCAAACACAACTTGGTACCCAGTTCCGCTTATAGACTCCTCTAAAACCTTGAGGTAAAACGGCTGTCACAATCGGATACAATCGTTAACGGAATACCGTGAAGCCTCACAATTTCCTTCACGTAAGAATTTGCAAGTTTATCCATAGACCATTTCTCGTTGGCTGCTATGAAATGCGCACTCTTAGTGAAGCGATCAACGACCACCCAAATCATGTCGTGACCGTTCCTTGTTCTGGGCAGTTTAGTCACAAAATCCATGTGATACCTTCCCATTTACCCATGGGTACAGGTAAAGGTTCTAAACTCCCATACGGTTTCTGATGTTGCGCCTTAACCCTAGCACATGTTATACACTCGGCAACATACTTTAGCAACATCGAGCTTCATCGTCGGCTACCAGTAATAGGGTTTTAGATCCCTATACATTTTTATAATGCCGGGATGAATCGAGTACATGGTCTTGTGAGCTTCTTCCATCAGAAGATCTCTTACTCCTCCCATCTTAGGTACCAAAATCCTACCTTTGAATACCTTCAGTCCTTGACCGTTTGTATCAAACACCAACGTTTTGCCCAAACGTTCTTCCTTTCGGTCATTTTTCTCTAAAGCTTCCTCTTGAGATTTCTTTATACTTTTCACCATGGTCGAGACAACTTCAATCCTCAACACTCTTGGCCATTTCTTTTCAAGGTTTACCTTCCGACTGAGAGCATCAGCAACAACATTTGCTTTACCAGGGTGGTAAAGTATCTCACAGTCGTAGTCCTTGAGTAACTCTAGCTAGCGCCGTTGCCTCATGTTCAATTCCTTCTGATTAAAGAGATATTGAAGACTCTTATGATCAGTGAAAAGTTTGCATTTAGTACCATAAGGATAGTGCATCCCTATCTTTAAGGCGAATACTACCACTGCCAACTCCAGATCATGAGTGGGGTAGTTCTTTTCATGCTCCTTCAATTGCCTCAATGCATACGCTATCACTTTATCCCTTTGGGTCAGAACACAACCTAACCCAACTTCTTTAACAACGAACGCGATACTTCTATTGATCGCTTTGATCATCCTTTACTTCAATTCGGCTTAAGTCAACTGCTACATCGAACTTGGTTCTCTGAACCACGTAACAAACTTATCGTAGTCGGACTCAATTTGATATGACCACTAGGGTCGGAATAACAATCATCTTCTTAGTCATTACCGAAACGATGGTAACGACATACTAGAATAAGACGGAATCAATTACTAGTTCCTTGGTAACCTTGTGACTTTCCCTGATCCAAGTGTGAGTCCTGTGCTTCCAGTAGTATAGATCTCTACTACTATTCACACCTACTCATACTCGTCCCAAGTACTGTCTCGCAGTCCCCAAGTCCTAAAATCACAAAACAATTAAACACATACAAATGTGTCCAATTAATCATAAAATTTTCCTAGACTCTACTAGGACTTCTTCCATGCGTATCTTCAATCATCAATTCTACTTCAACTTGGTTGGTGATGGAAATTCCAGACGATGGGACAACTTCAAGAATTATACCAATCATTCCATCATCCTGCTAATCGAAGGTGTACTTCAGATGTACTGTACCCCTCCAAACGTTCCGTTATTTTATTAGACATATTCTAAAGGCAAGATACCACTCTTACGATATCTTCTGATAGGTATCATTCACTATCATAAGCTTTTCATTTCCTCCATCTACTTAATTCTCTACGAGTCTTCACCATAACGTTTTGTACACCCAAGCAGACGTTCGGTGTACTGAGCGAGAATTTAAGATAGGAAAGCTTTATTTACGATAGACGTATAAATCTCCTTATCACTTCGAAACGTTTACATGTTAGTTCTAATCTCGTAATCATACGCTTAGAATCCTACACACATAAGGTTTCCAGATCCGGTCGGCAACAGACCATAGATCCGAACAAATAATAGCATATAAGGCATCTTTATAGCTATAACATAAAATATTTAACACATAAAACATTTTAGGCATCTTTCATAAAATAAACTTGTGCTCGTGTCTAAAATATAGCAGACACTCATCTCACAATCATCGCTTAGCATTATAAGTTTAAGTCTAGAAATCCTACAAATTCCTAGTTCGCTTAAACTAATGCTCTGATACCAACTGTGACATCCCCACTATATATAATAAAAAAGATGAAAAATGATACCGGGGCTTCGGGGGAAGTCAAAATAATAAAAAAGATGAAAAATGGGTGAAAAGTGACAAATTTCGGAATTCTACCCGGGAGATCTCGCAGCCACCACTATATATAGCAGCGAGGGTTGGATCCGAAGCAAGGAGGGAGAGGCAGGTGTCTGCGAGGCTCGGACCAGCCGGCTGCTTCGGCGAGGCTCGGATGAGAGGAGGCTACGTGCCGGCTTCGGATTGGGCCAGCACCTCGGAAACGGGGCAACAGCAGCGATGCGCGTCGGAAGTTCATTGGACCGCACCCTCGGTTGAATCAGCATGCGACACGCGAGTCGGGCATGAGGCAAGCATGCGAGGATCACATGACCAGCACCATTCCTTGCGAATTTTCTCGAAAATTGTGCCCATTCTTGTAAAATCCATAACTTTCTCATACGGGCTCCGTTTTTGACGTTCTTTATATGCACGCGTAGGGAAAATTATGCTCTACAACTTTCGTTTAGACGTCGTCGGCTAATTTTGAATTTAATTTTTATATTATTATTTTTAACAGACCGGGACAGGTAATCCGTTAAAAATTCATAACTTCTTCATCCGACGTCCGTTTTCGTCTGTCTTTTTACCGTTGTACTGCTATTTACGAGACCTTCGATTCTCGTTTAGGTTGTTTCGGGTAAAAATCACTCGATCTAAAATTCGAGTTTTTAGCTGTCTACTGCTAAGCTGAAACTTCGAAAAATCATAACTTCCTCATACGAAGTCAGATTTGGGCGTTCTTTTTATAGATACTCTCGGTTTAACGAACACTACGACTTTCGTTTAGATCACCAAGGCTAAAAAGTAGTTTATCAAAAACTCACTTTTTACGACATTCGGCACCGTGCCGGTTTTGTCGTGAAACTTCGACAGGTCATAACTTCTTCGTTATAACTCGAATTTAGGTATTCTTTATATATCCGTAATCTTTGTCACGCCCACTACAAGTTTCTTAATAGATATCGGCTTTATCTAATATTTATTTTTGACGCTCATTTTTAATCTTAATTAATTAAAATCTAATAATTAAGCATAAAACACATAATATTCACATAATTCCTTTTCATTTCTTATAAATAAGTTACAAAGGTTAACCTAGACCATTATGTCAATATTAATGCCTAGCCTAGAAACACGGGCGTTACAACTATCATCCTACAAGCATAATCCAGTGGGTCGGCATTGGTGCCTTCGACCCACGAGTACAGTGAAGAGACTCACATCAATCGGTCAACGAAGAGATTTCACGCACGAGCTGCTGGTGCTGAAGTCTCTCCCATTAAATATATTCGAGTCCTCAACCCCTCATAGTTGACCAAAAGTCAAACTGGTCAAAAAGTCAACAGTCAACCTTTCGTTGACTTACGCACTATGTGCATCATACTCTACGCGAGGCGTAGAGTCTTATTCCAAAAAAGGGCCAAAAGCGAGCTATGTTGGGCGTAGCTCAGATTACCCCCGCGTACAGAGCTGTTAAGCCAATTTCACTTCATGCTCTTAATCCGTAAAGACAGGCCATCAAATGCTCAGATATGGTCCCAATAAACGTCTAGAATGATAAATTTGATGACTTTATGCCTTTGCATGACTACATGAAGCTCAAAGTCAAACCCTAGCTTCGTAACCTCTTTTAAAGTCCAAAATCTATTGCATGGATGAAAGGTAGCAAACAAGATCCCATTTTTATGCCTTAACGACCTTAGAAACAACAGAAACTAGCAACCCTAATGTTTAGAGTAACTCTTACTTACAAGACTCGAGATTATGGGACAAAATATCATGCAAATCAAGAATCGAATGAGATCTAACTCATGGATTAGCAAGATTCAAGCTTTGTACCTTCTGGAGTTGAGAAATGCAATATAGGTTCTAGAGTCACAAGCTTAGGCTTCAACAATCAACAAGCATGGACTTCTCCTTCTTCAAAATACACCAAAAACACATAAAAGGCTCAAGATTTGATCTAATTAAGGGATTAGGGTTTCGTGCTAGATGCTCAAGAGGGTGGAGGTTGGTGATAAGAAGAGCCTCAAGGAGATTAATGTCCTTAAATAGGGTCCAAGAATCAGAAATTAGGGTTTGCAGTTGGGGCGGTGATGCCCTGTATAACCTGGCCTACGCCCTGTGTAGGGTAATAAACCCCCCATGTGCAATTAATGAGTTACCACCTACGTAACTGGCTAATTACACCCCACATAGAGCCACAATTCTCAAAAATAAAATAATCTTAAAACATGAAGAAATGTACCTGAGAATCGGGTGTTACAACTATCCCCTACTTGAATTAGACTTCTTCCTCGAAGTCTGCTGCTGTAAATAACTTGGGGTAATGCTCTCTCATCTCCTCCTCAGGTTCCCATGTCCACTTGGAACCCTTCCGGTGCTGCCATTGCAGCTTCACAAGATCCACTACCTTGTTGCAGGTCTTGGTCTTCCTATCAAGAATCACCACTGGATCTCCACATAGTTCATGCACTCGTCCACCTCAATATCATCCAATGGTACCACTACAAAATCATACATACACTTTCGCAGCTGAGTACCACTTTGGTACTCCCTATGACTCACTGTCCAACCTCGCCCTAACACATCGAGGTCCAACACTTCCTCCCAAAAAGCATCTCAAAAAGAGGCCAGTCGTGATAAATGTTGTTGTAGGAGAACTCAGTTAATGGAAGATACGTATCCCAGCTCCTACCAAAATCTAGCACACATGTCCGAAGCATATCCTCCAACGTTTGAATAGTCCTCTTGCTCTGACCGTTAGTATGTGGGTGAAAAGTAGTGTTGAAGTGTAGTCGAGTACCTAACTCCTTGTGGAATTTCTTCAAGAATATGGAAGTGAATCGAAAATCCCTATCTGAAACCACCGATACAGGAATTCCATGATGTACCACAACCTCTCGTATATAAACATCTGTTAATTTTCTCTGCAGAGATGCTATCCTTAATCGGGATAAAATAAGCACTCTTAGTCAATCGATCCACGATGAGCCAAATCAAATTCACCCCTCGCGCTGCCCGCGGTAACTTCGTGATGAAGTCCATCGTGATCTCTTTCCATTTCCAAACAGGAATACCCAACGACTCCATTTTTATAGTGAGGTTGCTAATGCTCGACCTTTACTTTCCTGCAAGTCAAACACCTCTCAACATACCATGCCACGTACCACTTCATGCAGGGCCACCAATAATCAGGTTTGAGGTCTCTGTACATCTTTGTCGCACATGGATGAATAAAAAACATAGACTTGTGTTCCTCCTCCATCAATATATGTCGTGCGCTGCACCAATATGGAACCCAAACCCTCTGATGCAATGTCAAAAATCCCATACTATTGTAATCAAAAAAGGACACCTGACCCACGATACGGTCACTCTTTTTGTGCTCCTCTTTCATAGCCTCGACATGAGCCTCATGAATCTGCTCCAGCAGTGAGGTAACCACAGTCATCCTCAAACATAAATCCTGAATAGGTGCAGTAGTCACCTTGCGACTCAGTGTATCGGCCACCACGTTGGCCTTCCCGGGTGGTATAAAATCTTGCAGTCATACTCCTTCACTACATCAATCCACCTACGCTGCCGCATATTCATATTTGGCTGATCCATCGAGTACCTCAAGCTCTTGTGATCTGCATAAATGGTGCATCGGACTCCATAGAGGTAATGTCGCCAAATCTTGAGAGCGAAAACAATAGCTCCTAGCTCCCGATCATGCGTTGGATAATTCGTCTCATGAGGTTTCAGCTGCCTCGATGCATAAGCGATCACGTGATCCCGTTGGATAAGCAGTACACCTAATCCTGTGAAAGAAGCATCAAAATAAACCACGAAGTCGTCAACACCCTCAAGCAGAGTCAGAATCGGAGCGTTACACAATCTCTGCCTCTGAGTCTCAAATGCGGCATGTTGCTCAGGCCCCCAACAAAACTATTTTCTTCGTCAACCTGGTCAACGGAACTGCAATCCTGGATAAATTCCTAATGAACCTCCGGTAATACCCTACTAGGCCAAGGAAACTCCAAATCTCGGATGGAAAATCAGAATCTCCTACTGCATCACGGCCTCGATCTTGGCCGGATCGACCAATATACCTTTCTGATTGACGAGTTGCCCCAAGAACTGCACCTCGTGCAGCCAGAACTTACATTTAGAGAACTTGGCATAAAGCCTCTCCCTCCTCAAAGTCTCCAGAACCTCTCACAAGTGATCCTCATACTGATCCTTGGTCTTAAAGTAGACCAATATATCATCAATGAAGACGATCACCGACCGATTCAAAATCAGCCTACAAACCCTGTTCATGAGGTCCACGAATGCTGCCGTTGCATTTGTGAGCCCAAAAGGCATTACCACGAACTCGAAATGACCATAACGAGTTCCGAAAGCTGTCTTCTGAACATCCTCATCCCGAACCCTCATTTGATGGTAGCCTGAATTCAAATCGATCTTGGAAAACCAAGATGCACCCTGTAGCTGGTCAAACAAGTCATCAATAATCGGAAGTTGATAACGGTTCTTCACCATTAACTTGTTCATCTCCCGATAGTCGATGTACATCCTATGAGAGCCATTCTTCTTCTTCACAAACATAACTAGTGCTCCTCAGAATGAACTACTCGTCCTGATAAATCCCTTGTCTAACAACTCATGTAGCTGTGTAGACAAATCCTGCATCTCAGGTGGTGCTAATCGATAGGGTGCTTTGGTTATCGGAGCCGCACCTGGTACCAAATCAATTCGAAACTCAACTTGCCTTACTGGAGGCAATCCAGACAAATCCTTAAGAAATACATTGGAATACTCCAGGACAACTGGCGCATCATTAACCGTCTTCTTTCCCTCCTTTCTAGTATCCAACACATAGGCCACGAAGCCAGAACGACCATGTTGAATATACCACCTACATCTCGTATCTGAATAGAGAGTTGGTCCATATTGATCACCCTCGCCATGTATAATTAGTTCTCCCCCGCTTGCGGTTCAAACCCGTACCAACTGGTGCTTGCAGTCAGCCATCGCCCCATTAGGGCTTAACCAATCCATCCCTACGATGACTTTCCTCTCTCGCAAAGGAATAGGAACCAAATCGATCGGATTCCTTTCTCGAAACAGCTCAAGAATACAACCTTGATGAACCCTTGATACTCTCACTGGATGATCATCGATGATTTCCACCTCTAACGAATAATTCGGCTCCCTAGGAGCGTCAACAAACCTCTTGTTAAGAGCAAGAACGAACAAACGATCAGGTGGCGCCCGAATCGAAATGAACCATGGCTGAAACACCGTTCACCACGAACATCCCTAAACAATCATATACATATTAAGCATAAACAATAAAAAAATTAACGAGATAAGAAAGAGATACATATTGGTAACCACATATGGTGCTGCATGATCATCCTCGGACGTCAGCTGGAAAGCTTGACTCCTCACAGCTGGTGCCTCCGTTTGGCCCTGGCGGCCATCGGTAATCGTCAATGTTGCTGGAGCGAGTGTTGCAACTGCCCCTGCTGTTAAACTCAGACTCGACCTTCTCGTGGCCCCTCTGATTGCAATGGAAGCAAATCAGACTCAAACCTAGGTGGTGGCGGTGCAATCCCTACTTAAGTGACCAATATTTCTACACTTGTAGTATCCCAAACCACCCACCCTACAAACCCCATCGTGCGTCTTGCCACACTTGTCGCAGCGGCCTCGACCCTGTTAGCCCCTTGATCGATGATCAAAAGTCTTGGGTCTCTTCGCAGGACCCCAAACTGTTTTCACCTGCTCTGTCTTCCTCTTCCTGAGGTGCTCCAAATCAATCTCCCATTCTCGGGCTCTGGCGATATCAGTGAGAGCATTCGTAAACTTTTGGTACCATTTTATGGAGGCTTGACGAAGACCATAGATGGATTTATGCAATTTACATAACCAAGTTTCGTTTTTTCTCACAAAATCCTTGAGGAACATTCATGTATAGAACTGAGAATGTAAAGGATAGGGTAGATTACTTAGATGTCATTGACAATAATGAATTTGCTTCCTTTGGTGAAGATTCTGACCAAGAGCTGAAAAAAGAATTATTTTGAAAGAATTAAGGAAATAATGAAGGTGTTATGAGAAATTCACAAGACTAGATTTTATGTTGGGGAAAAGTACAAGACCAAAAAGCAATAAAGGAGAGAATGAAGTTACATGCAATAGAAACCAGGGGGAACTTGTTTATAAAAAACGATAAAACAAATTTACGGGCAATGTATAAGGGATTTGTGGGGGTTGGTGGGGCAGGTGGACCAAGGAATGGAAAAAGGCAAAGTTTTTGACCACCCAAAATGTCCTTGGTTTCTGCATGCTTCAAGGTTAAAACATCAACAAATCTGGTTCATAAAAACATACAAACCGACACACCTGCTTACATTCTCGAAAGATTAAATCTTGCAGTTCCACTTTCATATTTAATGTAACAATGGATAAAATTAAGGCAAACCCAACGGTACCCTCACATGCAACTCAAGAACAGTTAGAGAGAAAGTATAACATATTAACTTCAATTCACAAAGTACTTAAAGCTAAAGAATCTACAACGAGGTGCTTTAGATGATAGTTAACTTCAAGGAACAATTTTGCATGGATGTTTTAATTTTGACTGGCCATGCAAATGAAAAAAAAAGTTAGACTCAAAAGGCACTTTTTGGATACCATATGGACACATTTTTCAATTTATTCTTATATTATTATTCTTATTATTATTTTTATTATTATATTATCTTTACGGTTTGTATCTTGTGAACATTGTTCAATATCTCTTACTTTTTGTATTTGATGTTAGAAAAAAGGTTAACGAATATCATGTATAACTTGGATATTTGAAGGAATGTGTTTCAAAAATATTTTGCAAAATCTATAATTTTTTGTTCACAAGAATAAAATTAGTTTACCTGAGTGTGCACTCTGCACCTCTAAGCTCGTATTAAATTGCATATTTAATGAAAAATACGATTATAATATAAAAAATATATATTTGTACATAACATTACGATTTAAAGAAAAAACATCATAAATGGTCCTTGTGTTTTCCCCAAATTTGAAGTTTAGTCCCCGTAGTTTAAAAACATCATAGATGGTCCCTGTGTTTTCGAAACTTCTGATGTTTGGTCCTTTTTGCTAACTCCATTAGCTTTTGGCCGTTAAATGAAGGGCATTTTCGTAATTTCACTACACATGGACCATTTATGAGTTTTTATTATTTTTTTTTAAAAAAAAAGAAAAAAATAAAACAATATGCAAAAGGTCTCTCTCATACACATAAACACATACGCATATACATACACACATCTGTAACATATTCGTACCCACCACATCTCCGGCATCCCCAACCCATCGTCGACATCCCCTTTGTTCAACCTCCTGAAGATCAAACCCCATTGCCACTGCCACATTCAGTGTTTCAGTGATTCCTGATAGACTAGTGCAAAACATGGGTGGGTGTGTGTGTGTTTCGTTAGTAACTAAGATCTCCGGCGAACAACAAACTCCAATTAGGACCAGATCTCCAACATTCCCATTGCAAATTGCAATCGTCCCATCTCCATTTTCTCTTCATTTTTGTCCTGTCCCTTTTACTTTCTCTTTCATTTTCAAAATAATCTTGATTTTGGGGATGAACACGAAACCCTGCATCAAGCGGGCTGAAGAGCAAATTTTGATTTTGAACTTGAATGGTGGCTGAAGGCGGTGGAGGTGAACCAATTGAAGATCGATTTGGTGAATACCATTGCTGTGAAATTACTTTCTCATTCTATCAATATGTAGCTGTTTGTAGAAGGATTGTTGTGTCAAAGTAGCAGTACACATAAGGCCTCTAATCGGATATGAAAAGCTTCAAGCTTGTAAGGATTGTGTTACTGTCCCTCAGGTTAAGGAATTGCCCACTCACTCATCTCCCAATCGTCTCTTCTTTTGCTGATTGCTGCAGCCTTATTGGTAGCCCACCGCCCCCACGCACACTCCTTTGTCGAAGGCCGATATTATGGACTACCCAACTGCAAAGGCAGCAAAGCTAACCTTATAAAAAACGAATAAAACGAAACATAATAATCGTATCAGTGTTGCTTCCGATGGATGAATTCAGAGAATCGAGAAGTAACTGTGGGTTTTTGGCGATCGCAAGTAAGAGAAGGAGAAGGAATTTAGCGAGATAAGTTGTACAATTGAAGCTGTGAAATTCGACTCAACAGAAAAAACACTTCTCCAAATAATTCGATTGGGATTATTATGATCTTGATGTTGCTGCTCCTCCAGTTTGAAAACTTCCCAGTCATGTCAAAAATTCAGAATTAGACTAAAACCGCAGATTAATGACGTATTTAAATGGTTATTTGAGGGAAACGACGTATTTCTTTTTCGATTCCAGATTTGCAAAATTAAATTCCGATTACTTTGATCTCTAAAATCTGATTTCAGATGCAAATACTTCAGATTTTGAATTCCGGTTTCTGAATCTTTGAATTACAGATCCGATTCCAATTAATTCTGATGATCAGAACCGTTCGGAGATGAACAGTGAGTTCCGATTTCGGTTTTTGATTATGAACTTCTGATAGATTACTGTATTGTTGCTCGCTGCTCTTTTAGCAAATTAATTTGGTGAATTATTTTGATACCAGTGAATTGTTGGTGGGATTAAGTAAGACATCCTTTGAGGATTATCTTCATTAAATTAGAGATTTTGGGTTGATGTTTCAATGGAAGAAGATGAAATTCTAAGAAGCCAATTTTGCTGCCCACCAAGTGTTTGATAAAATGCCTAAACCAGTTTTTCTCGTGTTGCAACCTTATTGTTCAAAATAATGTAGTTTGCTTAGTTTGGATGCTTCTTGTGCACACCAACATTGTGTTGGTGTGCCATTTCCTTCCCTTCCTTGTTAAATATTGCTTCATAGTTTTAGCTTCATCTCGAGGCTTGTTCTCTTGTATGGCTTCTTCTTCCACAAGTTTGAGTGATATTTGTCTGTGCCCATTCAGAAGCTTCCATTGTTGCCCAAACGGTGAAGTGGGAAGTAAGGGGATTGGCCGTTGAGTTTCACACATCAAAAGGCATCATTTACCTACTAAAGACCGTAAAAGTGTGTTACGTGAAGCTATTTCTAGCGATGTTGGTTTATTTATGGCAGTGGAAGAAACTTTGAAGGCCTTTGGTCAATGGATGTGTGGGAAGTGTATGACTTTGCAGGCTCTTAGCTGTTATTGTCATCACCCGGATGGTCGTGCGAGGTTTGTTACAGGGGATGACGGCTCGAGTCGTTATATTGTCGGTATTCTAAAGCCCTCAACTAAAGAGTCGGTGACAAATGCTGTTGGAGGTTTTGTTTTTGATGTTGCGCTCCTTGATCGTGTTTTTAAAGAGCCTATCACTACTGTCAAGAGTATTCCCCATAGTTGTCGTCTTGCTTTCTCTTAGGCTTTGAAGACCGCTCTTTACAAGGTGATTGCCCAACCTGGCTCGGTTGAGGCATGTATGTGTTTGTTACTTCTTCCTCGATGCACACTGCAGGTGTTTAGACCCAAAAATAGACAAGAATGTAGGTCTGAGAATAGAAAATCCTTACAACAAAGCTCCATCCTAAAGTCCTTGGATACATGGGGGAAAGAGGGTGGTATCACGAAGTTAGCTCAAAATATGTTAGACAATCCTGAGGTTGGAGCTATGAGAGAGGATGGAGGCATCCTTCAGAAGGAGGCTACATCAAGTAACACCAACATCAGACAGTGTCTCCGTAAGGTTGCAGATGGTCATTTTACCGCAGCAGTGAAAGTGTTATGCTCATCGGGTGTTGCACCATATAATGGTGATACTATTAAAGCTTTGGAGGACAAACACCCTTTCAGACCACCCCCATCCATGCCGAGCCCCATAATTTCTGAACCTCCCCTTGTAGCAGACTTTGACTGTGTATTTGGTTGCATCAAATCCTTCCCTAAAGGAACTTCTTGCGGGAGAGATGGCTTGAGGGCTCAACACTTACTAGACGCCCTTTGTGGAGAAGGGTCTGCTATTGCCACAGATCTCATTCATGCTATCACTTCAGTTGTTAATTTATGGTTAGCGGGAAGATGTCCAACCATTTTGGCAGAGTTTGTTGCATCCGCTCCTCTCACGCCTCTACTTAAGCCTGACAACGGGATCCGTCCGATTGTAGTAGGCACTATATGGAGACGTCTGGTTTCCAAGGTTGCCATGAAAGGTGTGGGTAAAGAAATGGCCAAGTACCTTAATGATTTTCAGTTCGGGGTTGGTGTATCTGGCGGTGCTGAGGCTGTGTTAAACAGTGCCAATAGGGTGTTGAGTGAACACCATGCTGATGGGTCTCTTGTAATGCTGACTGTGGATTTTTCGAATGCCTTTAACCTGGTGGATCGATCAGCATTGCTCCACGAGGTTCAGAAGATGTGCCCTTCCATTTCTTTGTGGGTGAATTTCTTGTACGGGAAAGCAACGAGACTTTATATCGGAGACCAACATATATGGTCTGCCACTGGGGTGCAGCAAGGTGACCCCTTGGGTCCTCTTCTTTTTGCCCTCGTTTTGCACCCGCTTGTGCACAAGATTAGAGACAATTGTAAGCTCCTTCTCCATGCTTGGTATCTAGATGATGGGACTGTCATTGGGGATTCAGAGGAGGTGACTAGAGTGTTGAACATAATTCGGTTGCATGGTCCAGGTTTGGGTCTTGAGTTGAACATCAAGAAAAGGGAGATTTTTTGGCCCTCCTGTGATGGTAGGAAGCTTCGTGCCGATTTATTCCCAACGGATATAGGGAGACCTTCTTTGGGGGTGAAGCTCCTTGGGGGGGGGGGGGGGGGGGCTGTTAGTAGAGACGTAGGGTTTATTAGCGGGCTGGCCATGAAGAGAGCGGTCAATGTTGTTGATTTGATGGGCCTTCTTCCACAACTATGTGACCCGCAGAGTGAGCTCCTGTTGCTTCGATCATGTATGGGCATTGCAAAACTTTTCTTTGGTTTAAGGACATGCCAGCCGGTACATATAGAAGAGGCAGCGTTATTCTTTGACAAAGGATTGCGCAGGTCTATCGAGGATATGGTGGTATGTGGAGGCCCCTTCTTTGGAGACATTCAGTGGCGCTTGGCTTCCTTACCTATTCGTTTCGATGGTTTGGGTTTGTACTCGGCGTACGAGGTTTCCTCCTACGCATTTGTAGCCTCGACGGCCCAATCTTGGGCATTACAAGACCACATCTTACATGACAATGGCGTATCTGGTATGGACTCGGATTACCTATGTGCTATGACTCGTCTTCGCGATACGATTCCGGGATTTGACTGTAGCGGTTTCACTAATAAGGACACCGCCCCCTAAATCCCAAAAAGCTTTGGCGTGTGCCCTTTTTAGCAAAATCGTCCAAGATATGGAAGTCGACTTCCACATGACTGTCAGACAGAAAGCAGTCTTTGAGTATTTGCGGGCGCCTCATGCTCAAGATTTTCTGCTAACTATCCCTATTGATGGTCTTGGCCAACATATGTCTCCTGTGGAGTACCGAACTATCCTTCGTTACCGCCTCATGATTCCCATATTCCCAATTGACGAGATATGCCCAGTTTGTCGCAAGGCATGTTTGGATACCTTTGGGGAACACGCAGTTCATTGTAGAGAGCTCCCTGGTTTCAAGTATAGACATGATGTGGTTCAGGATGTTCTCTTTGATGCTTGTCGGCGTGCTGGTATTTCTGTGAAGAAAGAAGCGCCAGTGAACTTTTTGACGGACCTGTAGGATGGAAGGTCCACACTTAGACCGGCTGATATTTTGGTCTTTGGATGGATAGGAGGGAAGCATACGTGCGTGGATCTTACTGGGGTCTCTCCTCTCGTTGGTTTGAGGAGCGGGGGTTTCACAGCTGGGCATGCCGCTTTGAAAGCCGCTGCGTGCAAAGTGGTAAAGCACGAGAATGCATGTATAGAAAATCAACATGTGTTTGTTCCTTTTGCATTCGATTCATTTGATTTTCTCGCTCCAGAGGCGGTGGAGCTCCTCAATAGAGTCCAACGGGTCATGCATTCTAATGTCATATCTCCTAGATCCACAAATGTTGTTTTCAAAAGAATTGGTTTTGCCATCCAGAAAGGGCTAGCGGCGTAGCTTGTTGCCCGTTTGCCTTCAATCGATATGTATTCCCTAATTTGGTTTATGTTTTTGGCGACATTAATTTGTCTAGGTAACTCCCATGACTCGATTCTTTTCATGACGACTTCTCCGATTGCTTTTGCAAAGAAGGTGTTATCGATAAATTTGTTAGAAAGATAATGAGTTATGAGTTCTTCATCTGTAGGATGAAATTGGAATCCTGGAGTCATGTCCATTTGATCATCTTCTTGAGCAGGATCACAGAGCTTCTCCATCTTCTAAAACCCTTTAAAACTTTTGACGAAAAATCACTTTCTAAGCCAAGATTTCATATGGGTTTTTCATCAAAAAGCTTGTTTTATCTGTTTTACATGGTTGAATGAATATAAATAGGAGTAGAAAAAAGGCAGGCCAGAAAAGTAAAACCAACATATAGTGTAACCTGAAAGATTAAGAGGTTTAAGGAAAAAAAGAAACATAATGAACAACTCAGCCAAGCTATAGACAAATTTGGTTTTGTGGGATTTTTGTTATAAATCAAGAACCATAAGTATAGATTTGATTTGGGTTTCCTTTTAATTGGGTGCAGGTGCTGCGTGGTTATAGGATCTGAACCGAGGAAGAAGAAGAAGTAGGTGGGGGTTTGACTTTTTTGAGAGAGATATATATAGAGAGAGAGGGGTAGGACCCTTTATATATGCTAAATAAGGCAAAACTTCATAAATGGTCCCTGTGGTGGTAAAATGACGAAAACACCTTTTAGTTAACGGACAAAATTTGACGGAGTGAGACTTAAGGACCAAACATCAAAAGTTTTGATAGCACAGGGACCATCTATGATGTTTTTAAACCACGGGGACTAAACTTCAGATTCGGGGAAAACACAGGGACCATTTATGATGTTTTTTCAGATTTAAATGAAAAAACTTGTATTTATTCAAAAAAAAAATATGGTTTTTTAAATATAATAAAATGTATTTATATGATTTTAAATGTAATTTTGTTTGAAAAATGGTCAACATTGAACAAAATTGAAAAAAATGATATCGATTTAGAGGCCAAAAGCAACTACACCGAAGCTTCAATAACAAAACAAAAGAGGCCAAAAGCTTTCAATTGTTCTTGCAATTTATTCGATTCACAGCACAAACAAAGACTTGTCAATGCATAGAGAAAACCAAAAAGTGTATCACGAAATGGTAAAAATTCATGGAGACTGATTTAAATTCAATATCAGGAAAATCATATTAATTTATCCGAAGCAATACAAAGTCTGCCATAAAAAAATTTCGTACATACAATATCCGTGGAAAAGCTCACAATATAGCTAATAAAAAAATGTAAGAATCAAAGGAAAATAAGTGTACATTATAATATATAGTAGTTAATAACTTAGAACACCATAGCATATGCGGCAAAAAGTAGTGTAAATACAATAGGAATGGTTGCGAGTTTAGTTGAAGATGCATCTGATGAACCATTATCTGTTGATGGCACATTGTTCGTTTCACTGCCTTTATCCGAAGGTGTGGTTCCCGAAGAAGGTGTTGTTTCTGAAGGGGAGTTGCCTGGAGAAGCAGCTGTCCAATTTCAAAACATGTCAGCCATTAGAAAAAAAAAGTATTGTATCAAAATAAAATAATATCAAAACTGTGTAATTAAGTATTCATTAATTAGTTTATATAATCTATATGTAATATGAAATTCTAAATCAAAAGCTATGTAAGTAAATATTTTATTTGGTTACCATTGCATCGACTGGTTGGTGGTGTCTGGACATTGCATGCACTTGGTAGCGCAAGAGCCTGAGTTTGGTTGATGCTAAGACCCAAAGATGAGCCACCACCATTAAGGACTTGACACAGGCACTCTGGCTGTGACTGGACTACACTCGCGAGTTGGCTGCAACATCCTGATGATGGTGTTGATGTGTTGCCAGAAATGTAGTTGAGGCATGGGGACAAGCTAATTAGCACACTTGTGCACCCTGATGATTGAGCTGTTGCACCACCATATAGGGCCATCATTGTGATTGCTAGAATCATTGTGATCGATGCTATCTTTTGATTATGCGCCATTTGGGTTTTTCGTGGTTTTTTTGTGTAGTTTCTTGAATGTGATTTGGGTGGAATAAAAAGACAGGAGGTTGAAGTTATGGGTTGGTAGAGTATGGAGATTTTATTCATTAATATATAGGGGAAATTGGCATGGATGAGTCTACTCAAGGAGGTGTTTGTATAGGTGACCTACTTCTCCTACTTTGTAAAATCAACCACCAATGATATGTCGTGGTATATATATTTTTCTTTTACCCTCAATTATTAAGGGGAATTTTGGCAGAGCTTTAACTAATGGTATATTAAAAAGATTTGAGGAGAATATAACATTATTAGTATATATATTTTATAAAGATCTTTAAAATAATAAAAAGATATAGGTGATACAATCCATTTCGGTTATGTTTGACGTAGTAACTGAAAAGCTAGCTGTTAAATAAAAAACTAACTGATAGCTGAAAAGCTATCTGATAAGAAATGACGTTTTGTAAAACTAGCTGAAAAATGTCAAATGACATTTAAAAAAATGTGTTTTTATAATTAACCATGGGATTTAATATATATATATATATATATATATATATATATATATATATATATATATATATATATATATATATATATATATATATATATATATATATATAAGGGGTATATTTGAAAAAAATTTAAAAAGTTTCTAAAGGTTAGTGTAGTTAGCTTAGCTTATAAGCCAACTTATAAACTACTTCTTGGCTTAACACAACTTCAAAAAGCTCGAAAAATAAGCTAGCTTTTCAGCTAGTTGTGGCGCGCCAAACACAACCGTGTCATTTTTAAAATTAATGGTTGTGAATTTATAAGTTATTACTAGTAGCATTATTCGTTTAAATTATTAACCATATGAAAGGCCTAGCGGTATGGAGTGACCATCTCATATGAGAGGTCAGAGGTTCAAGTCTCGGTGGAGACATAAGTGGTTATTTAGGAGTAGATTAGTTAGTTTGCCGTTTCAAAAAAAAAATGAAAGAGATTTAAAGTTTTTTTTATAATTATCTGGCCGGGCCAAATGAGGTTTGATTAGTAATTTAGGTGAGCTAATTAAAGGATGCGATTGGTTTCTGGTAAAGTAATAACAACCTAACCCTATAAACAAATACCTTTTTTGATTCTTTGGTAGCTTAGGTTACACACGCAAAGAAGGAAAAAGGATAATACTTAAGGAAAGTATTGAGGTTTGTATAAACATTTTTTTAAATGTGTTGATTGTTATTCAATTAAAACTTAAAAGATTATATTGAAGTAGTAGCTGAATAGTTAATTGGGCGTTATTTCTAAAAATTAACGAAAATGACCTCAAATTTGTTTTATATATCTATTTAATGACTATATGATTAAACATAATAGAATACCAAAGAAGTTTAAATTGAGGAAAAAAGGGCACCGACGGCTGAAGCTAGTCGGCAGCCGGCATGTGTTGTATTATCATGTTATGGAGTAGGGCATTTTATGAGTTTAATGGTAGATATTTTAAAAATACAAAACCGTAAAGATAGTTTATGTAAAGATAGTTTATGTGGTATGTATTTTTGTAGAAAAAAAGATACAAACCATTAAATTTTTTGATTGATGGTCATTTTGAGTAAATTTGTTTCTAGGTTTAGTCTCTTAGAAAATTGAAAATATCAGTTTTGCAAAAATTCCAAATAGGTCCTGATTAATCTCCGATTAGTCCCTAGGCATTACCCGACCGACGAGAAGACGTTTAGCGATTAATCTTTGCCTACATAATAAACGAACTAGTATCTATTAAGGAATAAGATACCATTTGTATCTTCTATATATTTAAGGATATTTAAAGTGTAAATATTTAGTTAAATACAACTGTATTCTTCCTGTATTGTTTCTTAATCTATTGCATATAGGTATAACTCTATTCTGGCTTATATAAAGTCACACGCATGTACATGTTTATTCATTCAATATATGAAAAGTACTTTGTGCTTATATCGTATCAGCGCCCTAATCACTCTCACGAGTTCTCTGTTCCAACCGCTCTTCTTTCTCTTATACTTAGGGTTATTTAATGGCCAAATACACACAAATCATAGCAGCCACTCATCTCACCACAAAACTCACAACCCACAACTATCTAGTGTGGCGAAAACATGTTGAGTCGACATTGATCAACCTCAAACTCGAAGAATTTATCACTGGTTCATCCAACAAACCTACAAAAGAAATCAAAGACAAAGACAACAAGCCCATACCCAATCCTGGATACCATCTGTGGTATCGCAAATATCAGATGATTGTTAGGTGTCTCAAACCCAACAAATGATAAGGGTACAATATACTCCAAAGAACACTGCTATATTGCACTAAAAGGTAGTACAAGGCAAGCAGGGTCGAACCACAGAGACACGGGACAATTAGTCTATACTTCTTTGCGCAAGGTACTTTGGTCACCAAAAGTAAAAGGGGGGGTTTTGTAAATCATAATTCAAGTAAAAGACTGAAGAAACAAGAAAGGTGTTAACTAACTGAAATAAATTCAGAATTTATTTGGACTCCAACTCTATGTATAATGACTTAGCAATGTGATTCCAAGATGACATGATATTTGTTCATTTCTACTCAAATTGGTACTTGAAAGTCTTAACAAGCTCTAACATTTTCCATTCACCATATTAATTAACCAAAATAAGCTCTTTGATTAACCATAACCTCACTAACCTAATCTAAACAAGCTCTTAGAGTTAGATTGAAAGATTGTATTAAACTTTATGTGAATCTTCCCAAAAACTTTCAATACTCCTCACAAGCTCGGGAGCATAAGAATGTGTGAATATGATTTAAACTAGCTTTATTCCAAAGAATTCAATTTATTGCTTGTTACTTGCTCTATTTCACAAAACAATTACGGATTTTGCAAAAATAGATAACTTGAATGATCTAACCCTAATTCAAATGGCCAATAAGAACTAAAATTTAAATCAAACATTCGATTGAAACGAAAGCAAATTCACTAGATAGAAATTAGAAACAAACATCAAATCACATGATTGAAATCACAACTAAAAGTCAAGACATAAAGATAGAGAAACTAGGGTTCTAGCCACACATGACTAGAACAATCAATAAGTCTAGAAAAGATGAAATAATCCGCATACGAGACTTACAAATCCAAAGATATTTTTTTCCAAATGATTACAATCAAAACCTTGCAAAAAGCTTCGAAATTGCTCTTCTCCCGTGCTCTGTAAATGAATTATTTGTCTAAAAATGTCCCTAATCCCGTGATATGAAAGACAGGAAAAACTGCCAAAAGTTATTTTTTGGGCCGAACACGCCCAGTGTCAAAATAGGGTAAATCAACACGGGTCGTGTTGAGTGGAAATTGGCATGCCATCCTCGGGTCTTCTTCCAAAGTATATTGCACAAAAAATGATCAACTGGCCAACACGACCCGTGTCAAAATAGGCTAAACCGACATGGGTCGTGTTCAACATGGTCAACAGCTTCTTCTTGGTCAAACACGACCCTTGTTCACTTTTTAGTGCAAATCCAACACGCCCCGTGTTCGCTCCTGCTTCCAAGTCCAATCTTGATTTTTTTTCAACTTTTCTGTTTTGCATCCAATCATCCCGGAATCTCCACCCGTGCTTCCCGGCACCTCCCAAAACTCGTTTCAACCTCCGGTTTACTTGAAAAGACCATAAAAGCATGCAAATAAGGTTGTTCTAGAGACTAACATGACATTGATCAAATGCAAGAAAAATGAAAGACAACTATGCTAAATGGATGCACAAAAGGGACTAAAAGGTGTGCAAAAATGTGCACAAAATGCACCTAACAAATCTCCTCAAGCTTAGACCTTTCTCGTCTTCTAGAAAGAACAAGAACCAGACGAAACAGGATGATTTCTAGATGGTAAAAAGGAAACATAGAACAAAAGGGAACATAAAGATCCTAAAAGCGAAGAACGAATGCATGCAATGAAAACCATGAAAAAGAATTATATGTACAAAAGAAGCTTAAGAAAAAAAAAAGAACCGAAGAAAAATTCCAAAAACACGAATATATTAATTTATTTGTACGATTAGACTTTACATCGAGGGGGCTCAAATCACTATTACCAAAGCGACCATCCTGCTACCTTTCATGTATCACATACTCCTAAAGTGAGAAAGACCACAAAGCGGTGTTACCCAATAATCCAACCATAGTTTTATTTAAACTTTATACCTTAATTAGCCTTGTGGGCGAAAATAACACAGTCTAGGATCTCATGTCCTTAAGACAAGAGAGTCAGGAATCATAATCAACGCTTCTATAAGAACCCGTCAGGACCAAATCAGCTTTCGCCGAAGCAATAATAGGCCAACCCCCATAGGAGCCCAAAGCTCTATGCTTTCACTTGGTAAGGACGACAAATATCGTATCACATAGTTCTTGCGCCATATTTGTCTTCGTTGTGGCTCTTGATTTGACTGAACTTGGATTTGCATCTTGTCTTCAGTTTGAGTTCTTCAATCAACCTTTTGAATTTCTTTGAGATTTTCTTTTTTTGATTTAGTGCTTGAAATTCGACTTGGGTACCAGATATGACAGTTGTACCCTTCTTCCTTCTCGATAGTGTGGATGTAATATAAGGTCCTCAGTTACCCAAGGGTAACACGTGTCAACAAATATGGCCATGTTCTGTCGGTCCAGAGTTGCCGATAAAGATTCTTTTTAAACATTCAAAAGCAAATCATCCTAAAGTTGTTATTACCGCCCACAAAACATTTCAGTACGCCATTTTTTTTCTATTGCTGGATTACGGTGTTTGGATCCCCTAGTTATCACAGCTGATTCTATACTTCCAATAAAGATTTGGTCGCTTCGGATTTTTTTCATTTTCCTACTCCGCGGAGCTATCGTATGTAAAGATTGTCCTCATATCGTATTACATGTGTGTGTGTGTATATATATATATATATATATATATATATATATATATATATATATATGTAATACGATATATATATATATATATATATATATATATATATATTATTTTTTATTATATATATATATATATATATATATATATATATATATATATATATATATATTATTTTTTATTTATTGTTTTTATTTATTTATTTTGAAATGCATGAAAATGAGAATGCATGAAAACGAAAAAAAAACATAAATGAAAAATCCTTTTGGGTTTTTTAAAATTTTTTTTAATGCATGGAGATGATCCTAATGTACAACTCTACCCCCCCCCCCCCCAGCCAAAGCTTGAATATAAGTGTCGTCCCCGATGCTTGGAGAGGGTGGAACAACCTATTGAGGAGGAGCAGGATAGTACCCAGGGTTTCGGGTCCAAGTCCAAAAGTCCTCATCGTGTTTGTGTTGGCGCTATTGATCCCGGGCATATTGGGTGGTGAAGGAGGAAAAATTTTGGGTTAGATGCGTAAGGTCTTGATGGTAGGTGTCAAGGAGGGTGTGAATTGATTGGAATTGATCCATGTATTGTTAGTGATATGATGGGTGACTAGCATCATAAAATGAGCTGGCTCCACCCGTGGGAGGGATATTTCGTCGTTCCTCCTCTCCATCCTCATCCTCATCATCTTCCTCACTTTCGTCACCTTCCTCATCTTCCTCACTTGAATAGGAGACGGGGAAAAGGTACGGGGTGATTTTCCAATCGGTGAAGTTGATAGGACGTTTGAGGGCAAGAATGTTTACGTTCTCGGGTGTGATAAGGAGCTTTGGGTCGTGGTTTTGTCCCACGGTCAAATTATGATTGCCGTCCACCGATCGGAACAGTCTCATGGACTCGAGCACTGTCGTGGTGAGATAAGTTCACCTTTCAATGGTTGGTGATTTCCTGGATATGGGGCCCGAAACGGTGCACTTTTGGCGAACATGATAACAATGTCACCACAATAGATTTTTCCTAATCAGGGTGTGCTAACACAGATAAGTTTGTTGGAAAGAAATGAACCGTAGTAAGGTATGAGGTTTTCATATGGGTGGGCCATAACATAGAGAATTTTTAGCTCAAGAGCGCTAATGGTGCTTTGCTCCTCTCTAGGAATGACGAGCGAAGCAATGATCCGGTGAGCCACTTTCATCACAGGATGGATGAGAGATGAGGCTGTAGCTGCACTTGAGACATAAGGATGTTGATGGGTAAGTTGAGTCCACCACGTGAGATCACTGTATCCCACAATTGGGCCATTAAGGCCAAAAGTGTTTTCGGTTAGGGCCCCAATAATGGCATTGATTTGGTTCAAGGAAAGGGCATAGTCACGGTTCATGAGCCGAAAATTGAGGACACCGTGGTCTAAATAGACTGAGGATAAAAACTCGGTTGTTGGGATTTTGTAGTTGAGTTCATGGACTTGTAGAAACCTTTGTCATCCAATGTTTCAGAATAAGGTGTGGACTTGGTGATAGATGTGAAACTCACGGAGAGATGTAACATGGGCAAATTTTCTAATAGTATATGTGCGCTGAAGTAAGGCCTCAAGTTTGGCAACTTGAAGTGGGCCAAGAAAAATCACACCACCATGTTCCGGATTAGGTGGAGGTGGAGGTGGCGGTGATGGGGACCTACGACGACAGGCTGACGACTTAGTGTGCCTAGTTCTTTTGGGTTGCTTATTTTCCATGTTCAAAATTTGGGGTCAAAAAGTCAGTAGGTCAACGGGACAAAAAGTCAACTATTTGACGGGTCCGGTCAAAACAAATTTGGCCACCAAGATTTCGCGGGAAACTCAGATTTGATCGATTTGCAAGTCACTTTCCAGTCCAAAATGACCACAAAAGCATGCAATTTGACTTTAAAAATACATAATCAACAATTAAAGAATTGGAAGGATTGTATCGAATCGTTGGTGGAGACGTGTTGTTGTGGGTGAGAAGTTCCTCTTCAACCTCCCCAAGCTTGCTTACATGAAGATTCAAGCACAAGAACACCAAAATTTTTTAGAAATTTCGGACCTAGGGTTTACGAAAATCCCCAAATCTACCATGAAAGTGCAAGAAAAAGGTGTGTGATGTAGGGGATGAAATGTAGAAGATAAAAATAAAACCTTTTGAAGATTTAAGCAAGAATTGGTGAAGAATCAAGGGATGTTACTGAAAATCGGACTTGGGGGGTTCTTTGGGGGAGAGAAAACTGTTGAGATGTGTTTCTGGGTGAATGAGATGAAAAACATGATTTTAAGTTGGAAAATTCCCACTGATCTAATGTGCCAACACGACCCGTGTCATTTTAGGCTAAATCAACACGACCTTTGTTGGGTGAAAAATGTTGAGAATTGCTGAACACGACCCATGTCGAATTGCACTAGGATAACACGACCCGTGTTCACGAGGTTTTTCTGGGGGACAAAAAAATCATAAAAATCGAGCACGCCCCGTGTTGAGTTTTAGGCTAAAATAAACACGACCTGTGTACGCCTCTGATTGCTAATTCTCAATTTTGAACCCAAAAATTCCCAAATCATTCAAAAAATTGATTTTGCATCCCGAGATTCGTTTTGTGAATTAAAAGTATTTTGTAACTCATTTGGAACATTAAAAACCAAAAATTTCAAAGAAACAAAAATGTTTTAAAGGAAAAGATGAAAATACCCCTAGGCTGCCTCCCGGTTAGCCACCCTTGTTTTAAGCCGTTGGCTCGACTTGGCCCCTGAATATGCTTCATTCTTGGTACGTGGGGTTCTCAACCACTTCTAGCTCATCATTCTTCACCTCGAATCCCTCATAAAACGGTTTCAATCTATGACCATTGACTTTGAATTTTTATTTTTGGTTTGTTGGCTCGTGATTACCAGCACACCATGGTCAAAGACTTTTGTGACCACAAAAGGACCAACCCATCTTTATATTGACTTCCCCGATACCAACTCGAACCTCGAGTGGTAAAGAAGCACTTTTTGACCCTTTATAAAAGTCTTCCGGGAGATCATTTTGTCATGATACGCCTTTGTCTTCTCTTTGTAAATCATTTCATTCTCATACGCATCATTTCTAATCTCCTCTAAATCTTGAATGTCTAAATTCCTTTTTTCTCCCGTTTCATCTTCATTCAAGTTGAATTTCTTCACAGCCCAAAATGCTTTGTGCTCAAGCTCTACCGGAATACGACATGGTTACCCAAACACTAGCCGGTATGGAGACATATCAATAGGAGTCTTGAAAGCGGTCCGGTATGCCCATAAAGCATAATATAACCTTATGGTCCAGTCCTTGCAGTTTGGATTGACAGTTTTCTCTAAATTTCTTTTGATTTGCCTATTGGAGGCCTCTGCTTTCCTATTGGTTTGAGGGTGATAGGTTGTTGAGACTTTATGAGTCACCCCATACTTTTTCAAGACGGCTTCAAGCATTCGGTTGTAGAAATGAGTCCCATGATCACTTATAATAGCTTTTGGAGTGCCAAACCGAGAGAAAATTGGTGCTATAAGGAAATCCACAATAACTTTGGAATCATTAGTACGGGTGGCCTTAGCCTCCACCTATTTGGACACATAGTCCATCGCCAACAAAATATATGAACAACCAAAAGAGGTCGGAAATGGTCTCATGAAGTCTATACCCCACATATCGAATATTTCACAAACTAAGATGCGGGTAAGGGGCATTTGATTCCTAGAACTTACGGACATAGATTTTTGGCACTTATCACAATGTGCACATAGCACAGATGAATCATGACAAATAGTGGGATAATAAAATCCGCTATCTAAGAATTTTCTAGCTGTCCTTTAGGGTCCAAAATGACCTCCACAAGCATAATAATGACAAAAGTTAAGTATGGATTGGACCTCATTCTGCTCAACACACCTTCAAATCATTTGGTCAGTGTAACACCCGCAGATTCGGGTTAGTCAATTTAGAGACAATAAGCGTCAAAAATAACTTTTTTGATATAAGATTATTTAGAATAAATAATCTTGACCAGTTTATAGTATATGTCACAAGGGTTCCGTACATATAAATAACGCCGAAATCCGAGTTATATCAAAGAAGTTATGACCCGTCGAAGTTATACGGCAAAACCGACACGTCACCGGGAATCGTAAAAAGTGAATTTACGATAAAATACTTTCTAGCCTTAGCAATTTAAACGAAAGTCGTAGTATATGTTAAACCGAGAGTGTGCATAAAAAGAACGTCCAAATCTGACTTCGTATGAGGAAGTTATGATTTTTCTAAGATTTAGCATAACAATACACAACCCGAAATTTGAATTTTAGAACGGTCGATTTTTAACCAAAACAGTCTAAACGAGAATTTAAGATCATGTTAATAGGAGCTCAACGATAAAAAGACAGTCGAAAACGGAGCTCGTATGCGAAAGATATGGACGAAACTTAGTCCCTACTCTTCAAGCGCGGCCAATTCGACACAAATTTGTCAATTCGAGATATAATGAGAATTAGCCGATGGAGTCTAAATGAAAGTTGAAATACTCATAAATACCAATGCGTGGATATAAATAACGTCGAGAATAGAGCTCGTACGTTAAAGATATGGAGGAAACTTGGTCCCTACTCATCGAGCGCGATAAATTCGATACAGTTTTGTAAATCTGAGATAGAATGAGAATTAGTTGATGACGTTTAAATGATAGTTGTAGTACTCGTAAATACCAACGCGTGGATATAAACAACGTCAAAAATGGAGTTCATATGAACGAGTTATAATTTTTAATAGCACATTTACGTATTAAAATAAAGCGTAAATCATATATACGTCTACATATATATACATATGTATATATCATTAGGAAGGTATCAACGATGCGGTCGTTATAAGACTAATGTTGAGTACTTTTGATATTAGTTTAGTACAAATATCATTAAATGTATTTAAAATAGTATTATAAAGGGGTGTTTAGTCATTTAAGTAAATATAGAGGGTGGTTTTTGAAAATTCAATTACTATAAATAACAGCCTCTAGGATCTCATATTTCTTGCACCATTCTCTTGATTCAAGAGTCTTTCTCTTCTTATCCACCGAGCATTTCGGTCCCTCGTGATTCGACTTTTCTTTCTATAGTTTTTAGTATAGTAAGGTGAGCGCTGAAGCGTTACAAGAATCTTTCTTAGAAATATTCAGCTACGATGTTCTGCCCCTGCAGAGCCCGACTCCTAGTTAAGTAAGTTATGCTACCCTACTTTAAATATAGCTTATAATATCGTTATTATGAACCTATAAATAAAATTTATCAGTGATTCAAAGCCGTTATACTTATTTAACTACTTACGGGGGAGGTGTCTAGAATGGTCACATTGGGTTTGGTTGTTGGATTTCAGAAAAGCTATATGCCGAAATGGTCCTGCCTCCCAACTGTCTTACCTGGCTGATCTTTACTTGATAGATCATGAAGTAGACTCTGAGTTAATGATAAATCTAGACTAATAATTAGTCGTAATAAATATTAGACTAAAATCTAGTGATAATAATACTAGGTTTCGTCGAAGGAAATCATATTGTTAAGAAGCGAAGCGCTGCTCGAATTTCGAGTCGTCACTTTCACAAGTGAGTGCATAGTTACTTTCATATTACACATAGATATGAAGTATTTTATATAAATTACGTGCTATGTGTGCATATTATTTGAATACTTGTCCCTAATCCCGTGATATGAAAGATAGGAAAAACTGCCAAAAGTTAGTTTTTGGGCCGAACACGCGTCAAAATAGGCTAAATCAACACGGTTCGTGTTGAGTGGAAATTGGCATGCCGTCCTCGGGTCTTCTTCCAAAGTATAATGCACAAAAAATGATCAGCTGGCCAACACGGCCCGTGTCTAAATAGGCTAAACCGACACGGGTCGTGTTCAACATGGTCAACAGCTTCTTCTTGGTCAAACACGACCCTTGTTCACTTTTTATTACAAATCCAACACGCCCCGTGTTCGCTCCTGCTTCCAAGTCCAATATTGATTTTTTTTCAACTTTTCTGTTTTGCATCCAATCATCCCGGAATCTCCACCCGTGCTTCCCGGCACCTCCCAAAACGTGTTTCAACCTCCGGTTTACTTGAAAAGACCATAAAAGCATGCAAATAAGGTTGTTCTAGAGACTAACATGACATTGATGAAATGCAAGAAAAATGAAAGACAACTATGCTAAATGGATGCACAAAAGGGACTAAAAGGTGTGCAAAAAGGTGCACAAAATGCACCTAACAAATCTCCTCAAGCTTAGACCTTTCTCGTCTTCTAGAAAGAACAAGAATCAGACGAAACATGATGATTTCTAGATGGTAAAAAGGAAACATAGAACAAAAGGGAACATAAAGATCCTAAAAGCGAAGAACGAATGCATGCAATGAAAACCATGAAAAAGAATTATATGTACAAAAGAAGCTTAAGAAAAAAAAGAACCGAAGAAAAATTCAAAAAACACGAATATGTTAATTTATTTGTACGATTAGACTTTACATCGAGGGGGCTCAAATCACTATTACCAAAGCGACCATCCTGCTACCTTTCATGTATCACATACTCCTAAAGTGAGGAAGACCACAAAGCGGTGTTACCCAATAATCCAACCATAGTTTTATTTAAACTTTATAACTAAATTAGCCTTGTGGGCGAAAATAACACAGTCCAGGATCTCATGTCCTTAAGACAAGATAGTCAGGAATCATAATCGACGCTTCCATAAGAACCCGTCATGACCAAATCAGCTTTCGTCGAAGCAATAATAGGTCAACCCCCATAGGAGCCCAAAGCTCTACGCTTTCACTTGGTAAGTATGACAAATATCATATCACACAGTTCTTGCGCCAGATTTGTCTTCGTTGTGGCTCTTGATTTGACTGAACTTGGATTTGCATCTTGTCTTCAGTTTGAGTTCTTCAATCAACCTTTTGAATTTCTTTGAGATTTTCTTTTTTTGATTTAGTGCTTGAAATTCGACTTGGGTACCAGATATGACAGTTGTACCCTTCTTCCTTCTCGATAGTGTGGATGTAATATAAGGTCCTCAGTTACCCAAGGGTAACGCGTGTCAACAAATATGGCCATGTTCTGTGGGTCCAGAGTTGCCGATAAAGATTCTTTTTAAACATTCAAAAGCAAATCATCCTAAAGTTGTTATTACCGCCCATAAAACATTTCAGTATGCCATTTTTTTTTCTATTGCTGGATTACGGTGTTTGGATCCCCTAGTTATGACAGCTGATTCTACACTTCCAATAAAGATTTGGTCGCTTCAGATTTTTTTCATTTTCCTACTCCGCGGAGCTATCGTATGTAAAGATTGTCCTCATATCGTATTACATGTGTGTGTATATATATATATATATATATATATATATATATATATATATATATTATTTTTTATTTATTATTTTTATTTATTATTTTTATTTATTTATTTTGAAATGCATGAAAATGAGAATGCATGAAAACAAAAAAAAAAACATAAATGAAAAATCTTTTTGGGTTTTTTAAAATTTTTTTTTAATGCATGGAGATGATCCTAATGTACAACTATACACGCCCCCCCCCCCCCCCCCCCCCCCGCCAAAGGTTGAATATAAGTGTCGTCCCCGATGCTTGGAGAGGGTGGAACAACCTATTGAGGAGGAGGAGGATAGTACCCAGGGTTTCGGGTCCAAGTCCAAAAGTCCTCCTCGTGTTTGTGTTGGCGCTATTGATCCCGGGCATATTGGGTGGTGAAGGAGGAAAAATTTTGGGTTAGACGCGTGGAGTCTTGATGGTAGGTGTCAAGGAGGGTGTGAATTGATTGAAATTGATCCATGTATTGTTAGTGATATGATGGGTGACTAGCATCATAAAATGAGCTGGCTCCACCCGTGGGAGGGATATTTCGTCGTTCCTCCTCTCCATCCTCATCCTCATCATCTTCCTCACTTTCGTCACCTTCCTCATCTTCCTCACTTGAATAGGAGACGGGGAAAAGGTACGGGGTGATTTTCCAATCGGTGAAGTTGATAGGACGTTTGAAGGCAAGAATGTTTACGTTCTCGGGTGTGATAAGGAGCTTTGGGTCGTGGTTTTGTCCCACGGTCAAATTATGATTGCCGTCCACTGATCGGAACAGTCTCATGGACTCGAGCACTGTCGTGGTGAGATAAGTTCACCGTTCAATGGTTGGTGATTTCCGGGATATGGGGCCCGAAACGGTGCACTTTTGGCGAACATGATAACAATGTCACCACAATAGATTTTTCCTAATCAGGGTGTGCTAACACGGATAAGTTTGTTGGAAAGAAATGAACCGTAGTAAGGTATGAGGTTTTCATATGGGTGGGCCATAACATAGAGAATTTTTAGCTCAAGAGCGCTAATGGTGCTTTGCTCCTCTCTAGGAATGACGAGCGAAGCAATGATCCAGTGAGCCACTTTCATCACAGGATGGATGAGAGATGAGGCTGTAGCTGCACTTGAGACATAAGGATGTTGATGGGTAAGTTGAGTCCACCACGTGAGATCACTGTATCCCACAATTGGGCCATTAAGGCCAAAAGTGTTTTCGGTTAGGGCCCCAATAATGGCATTGATTTGGTTCAAGGAAAGGGCATAGTCACGGTTCATGAGACGAAAATTGAGGACACCGTGGTCTAAATAGACTGAGGATAAAAACTCGGTTGTTGGGATTTTGTAGCTAAGTTCATGGACTTGTAGAAACCTTTGTCATCCAATGTTTCAGAATAAGGTGTGGACTTGGTGATAGATGTGAAACTCACGGAGAGATGTAACATGGGCAAATTTACTAATAGTATATGTGCGCTGAAGTAAGGCCTCAAGTTTGGCAACTTGAAGTGGGCCAAGAAAAATCACACCACCATGTTCCGGATTAGGTGGAGGTGGAGGTGGTGGTGATGGGGACCTACGACGACGGGCTGACGACTTAGTGTGCCTAGTTCTTTTGGGTCGCTTATTTTCCATGTTCAAAATTTGGGGTCAAAAAGTCAATAGGTCAACGAGTCAAAAAGTCAACTATATGACGGGTCCGGTCAAAACAAATTTGGCCACCAAGATTTCGCGGGAAACTCAGATTTGATCGATTTGCAAGTCACTTTCCCGTCCAAAATGACCACAAAAGCATGCAATTTGACTTTAAAAATACATAATCAACAATTAAAGAATTGGAAGGATTGTATCGAATCGTTGGTGGAGACGCGTTGTTGTGGGTGAGAAGTTCCTCTTCAACCTCCCCAAGCTTGCTTACATGAAGATTCAAGCACAAGAACACCAAAATTTTTTAGAAATTTCGGACCTAGGGTTTACGAAAATCCCCAAATCTACCATGAAAGTGCAAGAAAAAGGTGTGTGATGTAGGGGATGAAATGTAGAAGATAAAAATAAAACCTTTTGAAGATTTAAGCAAGAATTGGTGAAGAATCAAGGGATGTTACTGAAAATCGGACTTGGGGGGTTCTTTGGGGGAGAGAAAACTGTTGAGATGTGTTTCTGGGTGAATGAGATGAAAAACATGATTTTAAGTTGGAAAATTCCCACTGATCTAATGTGCCAACACGACCCGTGTCATTTTAGGCTATATCAACACGGCCTGTGTTGGGTGAAAAATGTTGAGAATTGCTGAACACGACCCATGTCGAATTGCACTAGGATAACACGACCCGTGTTCACGAGGTTTTTCTGGGGGACAAAAAAATCATAAAAATCGAGCACGCCCCGTGTTGAGTTTTAGGCTAAAATAAACACGACCTGTGTACGCCTCTGATTGCTAATTCTCAATTTTGAACCCAAAATTTCCCAAATCATTCAAAAAATTGATTTTGCATCCCGAGATTCGTTTTGTGAATTAAAAGTATTTTGTAACTCATTTGGAACATTAAAAACCAAAAATTTCAAAGAAACAAAAATGTTTTAAAGGAAAAGATGAAAATACCCCTAGGCTGCCTCCCGGTTAGCCACCCTTGTTTTAAGCCGTTGGCTCGACTTGGCCCCTGAATATGCTTCATTCTTGGTACGTGGGGTTCTCAACCACTTCTAGCTCATCATTCTTCACCTCGAATCCCTCATAAAACGGTTTCAATCTATGACCATTGACTTTGAATTTTTATTTTTGGTTTGTTGGCTCGTGATTACCAGCACACCATGGTCAAAGACTTTTGTGACCACAAAAGGACCAACCCATCTTTATATTGACTTCCCCGATACCAACTCGAACCTCGAGTGGTAAAGAAGCACTTTTTGACCCTTTATAAAAGTCTTCCGGGAGATCATTTTGTCATGATACGCCTTTGTCTTCTCTTTGTAAATCATTTCATTCTCATACGCATCATTTCTAATCTCCTCTAAATCTTGAATGTCTAAATTCCTTTTTTCTCCCGTTTCATCTTCATTCAAGTTGAATTTCTTCACAGCCCAAAATGCTTTGTGCTCAAGCTCTACCGGAATACGACATGGTTTCCCAAACACTAGCCGGTATGGAGACATATCAATAGGAGTCTTGAAAGCGGTCCGGTATGCCCATAAAGCATAATATAACCTTATGCTCCAGTCCTTGCAGTTTGGATTGACAGTTTTCTCCAAATTTCTTTTGATTTGCCTATTGGAGGCCTCTGTTTTCCTATTGGTTTGAGGGTGATAGGTTGTTGAGACTTTATGAGTCACCTCATACTTTTTCAAGACGGCTTCAAGCATTCGGTTGTAGAAATGAGTCCCATGATCACTTATAATAGCTTTTGGAGTGCCAAACCGAGAGAAAATTGGTGCTTTAAGGAAATCCACAATAAGTTTGGAATCATTAGTACGGGTGGCCTTAGCTTCCACCTATTTGGACATGTAGTCCATCGCCAACAAAATATATGAACAACCAAAAGAGGTCGGAAATGGTCTCATGAAGTCTATACCCCACATATCGAATATTTCACAAACTAAGATGCGGGTAAGGGGCATTTGATTCCTAGAACTTACGGACACAGATTTTTTGCACTTATCACAATGTGCACATAGCATAGAAGAATCATGACAAATAGTGGGCCAATAAAATCCGCTATCTAAGAATTTTCTAGCTGTCCTTTAGGGTCCAAAATGACCTCCACAAGCATAATAATGACAAAAGTTAACTATGGATTGTACCTCATTTTGCTCAACACACCTTCAAATCATTTGGTCAGTGTAACACCCGCATATTCGGGTTAGTCAATTTAGAGACAATAAGCGTCAAAAATAACTTTTTTGATATAAGATTATTTAGAATGAATAATCTTGACCAGTTTATAGTATATGTCACTAGGGTTCCGTACATATAAATAACGCCGAAATTCGAGTTATAACAAAGAAGTTATGACCCGTCGAAGTTATATGGCAAAACCGACACGTCACCGGGAATCGTAAAAAGTGAATTTACGATAAAATACTTTCTAGCCTTAGCGATTTAAACGAAAGTCGTAGTATATGTTAAACCAAGAGTGTGCATAAAAAGAACTTCCAAATCTGACTTCGTATGAGGAAGTTATGATTTTTCTAAGATTTAGCATAACAGTACACAACCCGAAATTTGAATTTTAGATCGGTCGATTTTTAACCAAAACAGTCTAAACGAGAGTTTAAGATCACGTTAATAGGAGCTCAACGATAAAAATACAGTCGAAAACGGAGCTCGTATGCGAAAGATATGGACGAAACTTAGTCCCTACTCTTCAAGCGCGGCCAATTCGACACAAATTTGTAAATTCGAGATAGAATGAGAATTTGCCGATGGAGTCTAAATGAAATTTGAAGTACTCATAATTACCAACACGTGGATATAAATAACGTCGAGAATAGAGCTCGTATGTTAAAGATATGGACGAAACTTGGTCCCTACTCTTCGAGCGCGATAAATTCGATACAGTTTTGTAAATCTGAGATAGAATGAGAATTAGTTGAAGACGTCTAAATGATAGTTGTAGTACTCGTAAATACCAACGCGTGGATATAAACAACGTCAAAAATGGAGTTCGTATGAACGAGTTATAATTTTTAATAACACATTTACGTATTAAAATAAAGCGTAAATCATATATACGTCTACATATATATACATATGTATATATCATTAGAAAGGTATCCACGATGTGGTCGTTATAAGACTAATGTTGAGTACTTTTGATATTAGTTTAGTACAAATATCATTAAATGTATTTAAAATAGTATTATAAAGGGGTGTTTAGTCATTTAAGCAAATATAGATGGTGGTTTTTGAAAATTCAATTACTATAAATAACAGCCTCTAGGATCTCATATTTCTTGCACCATTCTCTTGATTCAAGAGTCTTTCTCTTCTTATCCCCCGAGCATTTCGGTCCCTCGTGATTCGACTTCTCTTTCTGTAGTTTTTAGTATAGTAAGGTGAGCGCTGAAGCGTTGCAAGAATCTTTCTTAGAAATATTCAGCTACGAAGTTCTGCCCCTGCAGAGCCCGACTCCTAGTTAAGTAAGTTATGCTACCCTACTTTAAATATAGCTTATAATATCGTTATTATGAACCTATAAATAAAATTTATCAGTGATTCAAAGTCGTTATACTTATTTAACTACTTACGGGAGACGTGTCTAGAATGGTCACATTGGGTTTGGTTGTTGGATTTCAGAAAAGCTATATGCCGAAATGGTCCTGCCTCCCAACTGTCCTGCCTGGCTGATCCTTACTTGATAGACCATGAAGTAGACTCTGAGTTAATGACAAATCTAGACTAATAATTAGTCGTAATAAATATTAGACTAAAATCTAGTGGTGATAATACTAGGTTTCGTCGAAGGAAATCATATTGTTAAGAAGCGAAGCGCTGCTCGAATTTCGAGTCGTCACTTAAACAAGTGAGTGCATAGTTACTTTCATATTACACATAGATATGAAGTATTTTATATAAATTACGTGCTATGTGTGCATATTATTTGAATACTTGTTTTCTATGCTGGATGAACGATTTTATACATGTTTTAAACGATTTAAACTGTATATGTATTTTATATCTACGAATATGTTGGGTAAACATGGTTAGATGAACGATGAGAGATGAAAGATGGTATGAGTAAACATTGGCAGCTATAGACTTAGTGCCTAATAAATAACATCGACAACTATGGACTTAGTGCCTATTAGATAAACACTGGTAGCTATGGACTTAGTACCTGTTAGAGAAACGCTGGTAGCTATGGACTTAGTACCTGTTAGATAAACGCTGGTAGCTATGGACTTAGTGCCGGATAAATGAAGATTAGCAGCTATGGATTTAGTGCTTTACGAACGAGCATTGGCATCTATGGACTTAGTGCCTGTCATATAAACCCAGGAAGCAATGGACTTCGGAATGACCGAATGCAGGATAATTGATTCTTAGGGTAGACCCTTAAGAGTAAAGAAGTTAATGGGGATGGGTAATTGGGTTGATTGTTTGATGTTTAAACATAATAATTATATTATTGTGGGTTGAAAACCCTATGTACTCACCAGGTTTCCCAACCTGACCCACTCAGTTTATTTGTATCACATGTGTCGATATGAAGTTACATTACACTAAGAGATTAAGGAGACATAAATCAGTAGTGATAATGAATGTAAGTTCTGTTTATGCTTATGTTTCCTGTATTGACGATGACATTCCAATGTTTTAAAATGAATAAAATACATTTCTTCGGAGATGCTTTGATAACGTATTTATCATGTTTTTCTGGGAACAAATTCCGCAACATTTTTGTTAAAAGGGTACTCTGATTTTTATAAAGCATAAACAAAATCGGTCTTTTCTAGCCGTGAAAAAAATGGCGATGTCACAGTCCGCATAATACTTCCAAAGGTATGGCTCATCTTATACATACCTCTTTGTCTCCTTCTTGATTTTGTCCCTTTGCCAACGTGTAGATTCTGGGGGAATTGATTCGTATCCAAGTAGTTAACAATGTCCGCATACCATGGTGCTTCTTTGGTCATGAATAAGTGCTCATCCGGAAATGTATCATATATTGGTGTACTATCTTTGGGTGATACAATACGGCTAAGGTGATCTGCAACTAAATTCTCCTTCCCAATTTTGTCCTTAATCTCTATATCGGACTCTTGCAAAAGCAACATCCACTGTATTAACCTCGACTTCGAATCTTTCTTGGTTAGTAAATGCTTTATCGCTGCATGGTCCGAATAGATGATCACTTTACTCCCAAGGAGATATTATTAGAACTTCTCTAGTACAAAGACAATAGCAAGCAACTCTTTCTCTGTTGTGGTATAGTTGCTTTGTGCATTATAAAGGGTCTTGGAAGCATAGTAAATGATATGACGAGCTCGGTCCACCTTTTATCCCAATACCGAACCAACCGCGGTACTGCTAGCATCGCACATGATCTTGAATGGAAGATCCTAATTCGGCGATTGAATGATGGGGGCAGATGTCAACAAATCCTTCAAACGATCAAATGTACTTTTACATGCATCACTGAACTCGAACTCGACCTATTTTTGTAGAAGTTGACACATCGGCACGGTGATTTTGGAAAAGTCTTTGATGAATCGCCGATAAAAACCTGCATGGCCGAGAAAAGAACGCACTTCCTGTACATTTGTCGGGTATGGTAAGCTCTTAATGATATCAATTTTGGTCTTGCCTACATCTAATCCTTTTTGTGACACCACATGTCCAAGTATGAAGCCCTTGTCAACCATAAAATTACATTTTTCATAATTAAGGACTAGATTTGTGTCAATCCACCTTTGTAAGATTTTGGTGAGATTTTGCAAACATTCGTCAAAAGAATTTCCATAAACAAAGAAATAATCCAAGACAACCTGTATGATATTTTCAACATATTCTGGAAATTTGCTCACCATGCATCTTTGAAAAGTTGTGGGTGCATTGCACAAACCGAAGGGCATGCGTCTATACACAAAAGTGACAAAGGGACATGTGAATGTGGTTTTCTCTTGGTCTTCCGAGGCGATCAAAATTTGATGAAAAACAGAAAAACCATCAAGGCAATAATAGTGGGACTTCCCGACCAATCTTTCAAGCATTTGATCGATGAAAGGTAAGGGGAAATGGTCTTTGCGGGTGGAAGCATTCAACTTCCTATAATCTATGCAAACTCTCCACCCGTTTTGCACACGGTTGGGTACCAAATCCCCCTTGTAGTTTTTAACAACTGTGACTCTGGCTTTTTTTGAGACAACTTGGACGGGACTTACCCACTTACTATCAGAAATGGGATAAATTACACCTGCATTCAAGAGTTTCATGATCTCCTTTTTCACCACCTCCATCATGGGTGGATTCAGTCTTCTTTGGGCTTCGCGAGTTGGCTTGAAATCCTCTTGCATCAATAGTTTATGCATGCATAATGATGGACTCAACCCCTTTATTTCTGCGATGGTCCAACCAATAGCCTCCTTTTACTTTTCAAAACTCCAACCAACTCTTTTTCTTACTCTTTTGATAGCTTGGTTGAAATTATCACGTGTGATGTCTCTTCTTCTCCAAGATAAACATACTTGAGATGGCCAGGAAGAGTCTTCAAGTCAAGAATAGGTGGTTGCACTATAGAAGGGAGGAGTTTCGGATCAGAATTTTTGAGCTTCGTGGCGGGTGGTTCAACTCTCATTGGTTGTGCTTTTTCCAAAGAGTTGATTACTTAAATCAACTTATCCTCCAAAGTGCACTTCTCAGCTAGATTCTTGATCCTGTCTTATCAAAATGCTTGCTCAAGAAGATGGTTAGCACATCTTGGCTTGACAACTCAAAACAATCATTAGTACATGAATCAATAACATTTGTGAAGTGTAAGGAATGAATATCACTAGGATAATGCATTGCTTCAAAGATATTAAAGTTGATCACCTCACCATCGAACTCCATAGAGAAAGTACCATTTGCTACATCTATTTTTGCTTTTGTGGTACTCATGAAGGGTCTGCCCAAAAGTATGGAGCTCGATTGTGGGGTGTTGTCATCACCCATATCCAAAACATAAAAATCAACGGGAAATACAAGTTCATTGACGTGCACAAACACGTCCTCCAATACACCTTTTGGGTGTACTAAAGATCGGTCGGAAAGTTAAATTATGACTCCAATTTTTGTTAAAGGTCCAATTCCCATTGTTTTATAGCTTGAATAGGGTAAATAATTAATTGATGCCCTAAGATCTAACATGGCACGTGGCACAAAAAGGTTACCCATTTTACAAGGAACCGTGAATACACTCGGGTCCTTGCATTTCTTTGGTAGCCATTTTTGTAACATGGCGGACACGTTTTCTCCTACTTTCACCGTTTGATTTCCTTTGATCTTTTTCTTAGATATTCAAATTTCCATAAGGAATTTAGCACATCTAGGAATTTGTGTAATAACATCTAAAAGAGGGATATTGATTTTAACCTTTTGGAACATTGCCATGATCTCTTCATCTTCCCGTTCTCTTTTTGTGCTTGCTAGCCTTGATGGAAATGGGGTTGGTGTGACTTTTGCTTCGATGTCGGTTGGCTTCTTTGGATTTGAAGTATCACTCTTTTCATTCTCTTTGACAACTTCCACGTCAATCTCCATTTCTTCCTCTTCTTCATTTGGCCATCTTGGTCCATCATAACTTTTTCCACCTCTTACGGTAATGGAACATGCATTATGTTTCGGGTTCTTCTCAGTTTGAGATAGTAGCTTGCATTGTGATTCTATTTTGTTCACAGAGTGAACAAGTTATGGCACTTGTTGCTCCAAGCTTTTTATGCTAGCCTTGGTTTCTTGTTGGAAGCTTTGAGTTCTAGTGGCAAGGCTTTTGACAATATCCTCCAATGACATGCTTGATGAAACCATTTGTGGAGGTGGTTGTTGTGGCTGCCTTGGGTTGAAATTTTGAGGTTAAAAAGGCGGCCTTTGTTGATGTTGAGGAAATGGTGGTCTCTATTGATAAATTTCATTTTAATTTCCTCTCCAACCTTGATTGTTGTTCCATCTTTGGCCACCTTGTGGCTGCTCGTATCCTCTTTGATTTGACCCGGAATACCCTCCCAAGGCATTTACTTCTTCATAATCCTCCTCTTGAAGTTGAGGGCACATGTCGGTTAGGTGCCCCACTTGAGTGCAAATACCGCAAGGGCGGGGTGTAGGCTGCTCACCCTTGTCTTTAGCTAACATCATTACCACTTTTGTAAGCTCGGAAAATTGAGCTTAAATTTGAGGAGTTTGGACTTATTTTACACCGTGGGGTGCATATGTGTACTATTCTTCATCATGACTCGAATGCTTAGAGTCTTCAACCATGTTCTTGATTAGGTTGCGGATTTCAGTTGGAGTCTTGTCGGGTAAAGATCCGCCACTTGAGGAATTGAGCAACCTTCTTTTCATTGGAATCATACTTTCAATAAAGTATTGAAGGAGTTAATATTCGGTGATTCCATGCTTTGAACAATGGGCACAAAACTTTTTGAATCTCTCCCAATATGTGTGGAAGACTTCTCTTTTATGTTGCTTGATTCCAATGATTTCCCTTCACAGGGATGAAGCTTTCATTTCTGGGAAGTATTTATCCAGGAAAAGTCGTGCAAGATCTACCCAAGTAGTAACCGTCCCCGGTGGGAGGTCATAGAGACAGTCTTTTGCTGCATCTTACACTGCGCAGAGGAATGCCTTAAGCTTGATTTGATCCTCCGTGACATTGTGTGGTTTCATGCCGACACACACAACATGGAATTCTGTGAGGAACTTGTGGGGATCTTCGTTTTCCAGGCCTCTAAAGGCTGGGAGTAAATGGATGAGTCCATATTTTAGTTGAAGGTTTGTGGTTGCCGGATATGTGATGTAAAGAGGTTGCTGAGTAACCTCTTTGCCTCGTTGATTGGCGAAGGGTTTGCTAGGGTGGTGGATTCGGAGGACCCTGATTCCCTCCAGGGTTGTCTCCCATTATGTGAGTAGTGGTTGAAGTTTCTGTGGGTGTGGTGTTTGGGATGTTATTAGTAGGTGAAGAGGGTGGAGTGGTACTTTTGGACGAGGATGGTTGCGATGAGAGTGAGAGACTTTCTGTTTCGGATGCGGATACACTTGAGAGGGGTATATCCTCCCAAATGTTAATGACTGGAGGGGTAGATGATGAAGAAGTCTCAGAACTCGTTCTTCTCTTACGAGCTTGGCTTGCTTCCGTAACCTCTTTGCAGTCTTCCCTATCACTGAGTCAATTGGCAATGGTTTACCTCTACAAAAAGATCTAGGCATAAACAATTAGTAACACCGTGTCCCCGAAAACGACGCCAATTTGTTAGGTGTGTCAAACCCAACAAATAATAAGGGTACAATATACTCCAAAGAACACTGCTATATTGCACTAAAAGGTAGCATAAGGCAAGCAGGGTCGAACCATAGAGACACGAGACAATTAGTCTATACCTCTTTGTGCAAGGTACTTTGGTCACCAAAAGTAAAAAGGGGGTTTTATAAACGATAATTCAAGTAAAAGATTGAAGAAACAAGAAAGATGTTAACTAAATGAAATAAATTCAAAATTTATTTAGAATCCAACTCTATGTATAATGACTTAGCAATGTGATTCCAAGATGAAAAGATATTTGTTCAATTCTACCCAAATTGTTACTTGAAAGTGTTAACAAGCTCTAACATTTTTCATTCACCAAATTAATTAACCAAAATAAGCTCTTTGATTAACCCTAACCTCACTAACCTAATCTAAACAAGCTCTTAGAGTTATATTGAAAGATTGGATTAAACTTTATGTGAATGTTCCCAAAAACTTTCAATACTCCTCACAAGCTCGAGAGCATAAGAATGTGTGAATATGATTTACAATAGATGTCACACCCCCAAATCGGAACGGCGGAAACATTCGGGGGCGGAGGACGTCATATGTAGTATCACAACACATGCATCATAGTAATCAAGTAACAAACAACCATTGCATTAATATTAAAGTGTTTAAAATGTATGTGATTCACAAAAGATTGACTTCAAAAGTAAATAACAAAACAAGACACGAAGCTACTATACTCCATCTTCTGAATCCCAGTGCGCGTACCTGTCTACTAGTTTCCTGAGAATACAAGTTATTTTGAAAGAGTAGATCAACATTTAAGCTGGTGAGTTCATAAGTATTTTAGTTATGAAAAGTAAACTGTAAGTTCTTTAAAAAAGTTCGCCTGTTCCTCCAGAAAATCCTATATTTTCTGATGTGATTATTGATAAGTAAAAATGACTCTACAATTCCTTCGATGAGTACTAAATAGATACAATTTATATACAATTTAGAGTAAACATACAATCGATTGTGTGAATCTGCCCTAAGCCCACAACCAAACAAGGAATAGGAAATGAGGCGGAAGTCACACATCCCATTGTTTGTTAGATCTTTATTTTATATAACGCTTGCGTATTCATTTGGTACATACGGAGTTAACTGTAATAGTTCTTTATATTTGAAGAAAACATTCTTTAAGAAAATCATATATTTCCTTTAGTAAAAATGGTAACCACAATAGTTCCTTCTATAATCACTTAGTTTATACTAGCTATATATAATCTAATATCGAACGGACAGTTGAATGTATGAATCTGCCTTAAGTCCACAACCAAACAAGGAACAGGAAATGAGGCGGAAAGCACACATTCAACTGCTATCGGATATTAATTATATATAACCCTAATTTATAAACTTAGGTATTATAGGATTTACCATTTAAGGTCCTTTAAGTTATACTGGTTTAGTAATGAGTATCAAACCTTTTACGGATGAGTTTCTAGTTTCGCCTACTTAATGTTCTATCTGAAAAGTATGTTTTTGTACTAGAAAGCGGTATACTGAATTTGTATGCTATGACCTGGCCCATACCTGTTACTCCCTATGAGGTGTATACAGGATATATATATATATATATATATATATATATATATATATATATATATATATATATATATATATAGCTAAGATCAAATAGAGAGTAGACTGTGTGAATTTGCTCTAAGACCACAACCAAACAAGGAACAGGAAATGAAGCGGAAAGCACACATCCTAATTAGGGTTATATATAATCTAATATCGAACGGACAGTTAAATGTATGAATCTGCCTTAAGTCCACAACCAAACAAGGAACAGGAAATGAGGCGGAAAGCACACATTCAACTGCTATCGGATATTAATTATATATAACCCTAATTTATAAACTTAGGTATTATAGGATTTACCATTTAAGGTCCTTTAAGTTATACTGGTTTAGTAATGAGTATCAAACCTTTTACGGACGAGTTTCTAGTTTCGCCTACTTAATGTTCTATCTGAAAAGTATGTTTTTGTACTAGAAAGCGGTATACTGAATTTGTATGCTATGACCTGGCCCATACCTGTTACTCCCTATGAGGTGTATACAGGATATATATATATATATATATATATATATATATATATATATATATATATATATATATATATAGCTAAGATCGAATAGAGAGTAGACTGTGTGAATTTGCTCTAAGACCACAACCAAACAAGGAACAGGAAATGAAGCGGAAAGCACACATCCTAATTAGGGTTATATATAATCTAATATCGAACGGACAGTTAAATGTATGAATCTGCCTTAAGTCCACAACCAAACAAGGAACAGGAAATGAGGCGGAAAGCACACATTCAACTGCTATCGGATATTAATTATATATAACCCTAATTTATAAACTTAGGTATTATAGGATTTACCATTTAAGGTCCTTTAAGTTATACTGGTTTAGTAATGAGTATCAAACCTTTTACGGACGAGTTTCTAGTTTCGCCTACTTAATGTTCTATCTGAAAAGTATGTTTTTGTACTAGAAAGCGGTATACTGAATTTGTATGCTATGACCTGGCCCATACCTGTTACTCCCTATGAGGTGTATACAGGATATATATATATATATATATATATATATATATATATATATATATATATAGCTAAGATCGAATAGAGAGTAGACTGTGTGAATTTGCTCTAAGACCACAACCAAACAAGGAACAGGAAATGAAGCGGAAAGCACACATCCTATTTTCTGTCGGATCCGATTAATATATTTCCCTAATGTATCTACCGAGGAATCATAAACTTAGCATTATAGGTCCCCTTTTTAACTGAATGTACAAAGACCCGACTGCTTTGTTTGTTTGTTCTCTCGTAAGAATGTTTGTTTTCCCAAGTTTATGACTATCTTTTCTAGAAAATAGTTTGCATTACCTTTTATGTGAGAATATCACTATATGAATGTAATGGGAAAATGAAAGTGTACAGTAATGTAGTATAAAGTAACTACTGAAGCACTAACTACCTTAAAAACAATTTGTTAATTAAGGTTAAAATGTGACGAGGTTATAACCATGCTTGATTTGACTAGTATGAAACACGACTATCTAAAAACGTCGAAAATGGTATGACATTTGTCACCCGTAGACCTGCAAGTCCCACTGTAGCTAGCAGCAAGGTCTGGGATGTCAATCCGATATATATCTATACACAAACTCACGCTCTGCCTGCAGGAGACTCTGGTTACAAAACGTGACACAACAAGTATATTGCCATGCCATGAAGTAGTGGTTTCACATTATTGTTATCTTGTTCTTGTTATAGTATGTTCCTTTATGTCCTTGTTATAGTATGTTCCTTTCTGTTCTTGTTATAGTATGAACTGAATCCCTAAACTATACCTATTATAGTTTACTAGTATGTTTGTTTTGAACTGTCCCTGATTTGTAGAAAACGCTCGATTAACTACTGAGTTATGCATGTACTTTAAAAACGGAGTTTTATAAACAATAATCTAACATCATTTAAAAGAGTTTTTGAATTGATTTGATCACTTACAAAAGCATAAGAAATCCTTTAATGTGATGGTTATCACAGGTAAATATTAACACAATAATATTGTGTTCAACTTGTATTCCCCCCCCCTTAAAAGCATTTAAAAACATTTAAAAGATAGATTATAGGGGTATTAACTCACCTTATGTGGGTGATTCAACTGAAGATTCGAATAAGGATGATAAGTTCCACGAATGAAGTCCCGAGGCAGAAACGCGTCCTAAATGACATATATTGATATATATATAGGCATGAAATTAGTGAATCTAACTACAAAGGAGATTGGGAAACAACCTAGGATGCAAGAATAACTCACCAAATGAGTGTTAGAAGCAAGATAGGAGGCTGATAGGGTGTTCACGACCCAAAGGAAGGATGGTTCACGGCTGGGCTTGAATGGTTCACGGCCCAATGGAGTTCACGGCCCAATTTGATGAATGGTTCACGGCCCAAGTTGATGGTTCACGGCCCAACTTGTTGTTCACGGCCCAACTTGATGAGTCGTTCACGTCCCACTTGATGTTCACGGCCCAAATGATGAAGAACACTTGAAGATCTGTGTGTTTTGGCAAGTGTTTGAAGATCCTAGTAAGCTTCTATGGAGTAGCAAAGGAAATGGGTGTTTAAGAGTGAAAGATTGAAGTTCTTGTGGATGATACATGAGAGAGACTTGAGAGGTTCACGGCCAAGGGTTGAGAAATGAATAAAAATGGCTAAAACTCATGTATATAGAATGAGTTCATGACCCAAGATGGGTTCACAGCCGTGAACTACTTGTGAGGGTGTTTCCGGCTCGATTGCAACTCAATGATCTCAAGCTAACACTTCCTAACACACAATCCTTGAGTGTACTAGGCTTAGAACTCATTAAAATGACCCTTAACAAGGCTAAAAGGTAACAGAAACAAGTATGACTTTTTATTGATTGAATTGAATTTACAAGATAGAAATTTACGGGTTGTCACATCATCCCCCCGTTAGATGGAATTTCATCCCGAAATTAGCTTTCTTAGCAGTACACCTGGGGTTGTGCTCCTATGAATGGCAGAATACCCACTCCTAGACCTGGGCAACTTTGCCTTGACGCTCATGATAAGATTCATACTTGGTCCATCTATCATCACCTCGTGTATACAAGTCATATATAATTAAGATTATTAAGACGGTCGGATCCACGACTCTGCCCCATGTCCACAACCAAACAAGGAATAGGAGATAGGGCGGAAGCACATATACTAAATCCGCATAATCATAATTATATACAACCCTTGCGTATACACTTAATAGTGATAGGTGGGATGTATTCGTCCTTAGCCTCTGTGCTTGAACTTGATCTGTTGGATGAGTGGTAGTTCGGGAAGGTTTGTTGAGTATACGGTGGCAAGGTTTCAGAGGGCAAGGTACTCCTCGCATGAGTACTTCGGGGTTTAGAAGACAAGAGACAATACTAAGGTCTAGGTCGGGTTGTCGTTACGAATGACGAGGGTTTCATTAAATTGTCGGTTAAGGCGTTGGGTTTTCGAAAAACATGAACTTGGTATGGTGAGGACCACGCCAATCCATGACGAATGATGATAACAGACTCTTTACAGAAACAAATGTTAGGCCGATTTGAAAGAAACGTTTGTTATACGATTGTGTATCCCGAGTGTGCTCGACAATGTATTCTGTGTAGTCTTTCTAGTGCTTTCAGTTTTCTCCTTGATATTACCACTACCACAAATCGTACCGCGATAAGCGAGTACTAACAGTGAAAGTTCTTTGATAACTAGTGTCGATACTTTATATTATGATCCTCCTCAGTACCTCTATGATCGCCTGGCATATACAAGTTATGTATAATTAAGATGAATAAGACGGTCGACTGAGTGACTCTGCCCTAAATCCACAACCAAACAAGGAACATGAATTAAGGCGGAATCACTCACTCTAATTTTGCAAAATTTTAGCTATGCACAACCCTGATGTACATACTAAGCCATCATAGCTTACCTGAACGGATCTTTAGTTCTCTTATAAATGATGTGACTTGTTCAGACGAGTGAGTTATTATAATTACTTTTAATATCCCCAAATTTAATCTTATATTAAATATAAATTAAAATTTTAAAGTAATTGTTTTATTTCGAAGACGTACCGCTGTTTGCTGGTAGTTCCTGGGCAGCTTCTCCTGCGGTGATCATCAGAATTCGTCCATCCGCGCCCGAGTTCTTCGTTATCGGGCAGTCCCTCTTGTAGTGTCATGTCTCACCACATCCATAGCAGTCCTGGTTTACTTCAACTCTGGGGATTTGGGAGATCGGTTGTGCCGGCGCCTTGCAGAAACGGGCAGTGTGCCCCTTCCTACGACAATTCATGCATTGCATCTCCCGGCAAGCTCCGTTATGGTGGTAGTTACACCTACTACAATTGGGGAGAGTTCTAGCATATCGACTGACAGATGTTGGAGTGGCAGGTGTTGTGGTGCCGTGTACAGTAACCGTTTGTTGCTCCCGTGGGGGTTCCTGTGTTGTTCTCTCCTTCCTCTTGTTCCCCGACTTTCGTTTATTATCTCCTCCATTTGATGGCTCGGGAACAGGCACCACCACGCCATGGCGGACTCCATGGTCAATGAGTCTCTGGGCCAGACGTTTGGCGCTATCGAAGGTTGTTGGATTAGAAGACAGTACATCCCCTTGAATTGGGGTATATAAGCCCCAAATGTACTTTTCTATCTTCTTACTCTCCGGGGTAACCATCCCGGGGCACAGTGCTGCCAGGCCACTAAACCTGTCAGTGTAGGTCACTATGTCTGAGCCGACCATGGTATGCTCCCATAGCTCTTGTTCGAGCTTTTGAACTTCTCCTATTGGGAAGTATTCTTCCAACATCATCTCTTTTAGGTTCTTCCAACCTATCGAGTTAGCCACTGATAGGGTCAGTGACTTAAGATGGCTATTCCACCATGTTAGGGCTCTGTCGGAGAAGGTGCAGGCAGCAAACTTCACTTTGCTCCCTTCTGGGCACAGACAGATTTCGAAGACCGAATCTGTTTTCTCGAACCATCGCATCAGAGCAATGACTTCCCCATTTCCATTAAAGGATTTGGGTTTGCAGTTCATGAAGTCCTTATACGAACACTCCCATGGGTGTCCATGGGTATCTCCCGGGTTAGTTAAGTGGGTACCGCTACCAGATCCACTGGTACTACTTGCACGAATGTGAGTTATAGCAGTTGTTACTGCGGCTGTTATCGCTGCTTTGAGAGCAGCATGATCAAATTGTGGTGGTGGATTCTCTATTGTGCTATTGGTCACGCGCCTTACAGGTCTACCGCGAGGCATCTTTTTCTAAAAATAATACAAAGATGAGATGGAAATAAGTCTATAGCAGTGGTTATAAGCTGAAAGCTGAATGACTAAGTTATCCTAGTTCTGAGTGTAATTGGTTCTGATTTTCATAGGGTTCTAGAAAAGAATTCATAATGGGAGTCTATATAAAATAAACTTTATGAATCAGAAGTGGCTATCCTCGAATGAATCTATGTGAATTGAATATCCGTTACTGGCTGCACGAAAAAGAAATAATCCTAACACATAGTGTGAGTAGTGTATTCACTAGCTCACTAAGTCAATTAAGGTTATTATTTATTAGTGTGATGCATAGGACATTTTGGTTTCTTCTCCTGATCCCTCCTTGGAAAACTCCTCATGAACCTCTTTTTGTTTCTCCTTGACTCCTATGCTGACTGCTATGATGGAGTGGTTACATTTATCTGGGTTTTTCGTGCGAGAATGGAAGTGTCTAATGAATCTATGAGATTAAGTGAAACATTATGGGGTGATCCATACCGGGTCCTCCTATAATTGCACAATGTATACAAGTTGTATATAATTTAAGATTAAATAGACCTTCGAATAAGTGATCCCACTCTAAAACCACAACCAAACAAGGAACAGGAAGTAGAGCATAGATCACAAATTCTAAGTCTATAAAATCTCAATTATATAAAACCTTGGGAGTATACACTCCGGAATTATAGACCTACCAGAAGGGTCTTTTAAATTTTCACATAAGTTATTTATAGTGCCTAAAATACTCCTATAGTATTTTAATGTAATGAACTTGGTAAGTTTTAAACTTGTTGCTGTCTTATAGTATCATAAAATACTCCTATAGTATTTTAACTTTACGTTCTGATCTAGAAATCCCTTGAATAGAGTTAGGTAAGATTTAAGACTGTTGCAGCACCACATCACTCCCAAACACATGCTAGTCGTATCTCAAATGAATATAGTTGATCAGTCTATATTGATCCCAGATATGATTACATAACTGTCCAGGTTTGACCGCAGTGTCCAACCTTTAAATACTTCTATGATGTTCTTCTTGTGATACTTGTTCTAGTATGTATATATGTATTCAGGTATGTATACTTCTATAAGAATATTGTTATATTTTAAAAATATACTTTTAGTCCGAGCACTTCGACCCCATTGTATTTAAAGTTGTATATCTTTTATAGGTTGATATACTTAGTTCACTATAAACAATACTCTGATACCAATCTGTCACACCCCCAAACCGGAACAGCGGAAACGTTCGGGGGCGGAGGACGTCATATGTAGTATCACAACACATGCATCATAGTAATCAAGTAACAAAAAACCATTGCATTAATATTAAAGTGTTTAAAATGTATGTGATTCACAAAAGATTGACTTCAAAAGTAAATAACAAAACAAGACACGAAGCTACTATACTCCATCTTCTGAATCCTAGTGCGCGTACCTGTCTACTAGTTTCCTGAGAATACAAGTTATTTTGAAAGAGTAGATCAGCATTTAAGCTAGTGAGTTCATAAGTATTTTAGTTATGAAAAGTAAACTGTAAGTTCTTTAGAAAAGTTCGCCTGTTCCTCCAGAAAATCCTATATTTTCTGATGTGATTATTGATAAGTAAAAATGACTCTACAATTCATTCTATGAGTACTAAATAGATACAATTTATATACAATTTAGAGTAAACAGACAATCGATTGTGTGAATCTGCCCTAAGCCCACAACCAAACAAGGAACAGGAAATGAGGCGGAAGTCACACATCCCATTGTTTGTTAGATCTTCATTTTATATAACCCTGGCGTATTCATTTGGTACATACGGAGTTAACTGTAATAGTTATTTATCTTTGAAGAAAACATTCTTTAAGAAAATCATATATTTCCTTTAGTAAAAATGGTAACCACAATAGTTCCTTCTATAATCACTTAGTTTATACTAGCTATATATAATCTAATATCGAACGGACAGTTAAATGTATGAATCTGCCCTAAGTCCACAACCAAACAAGGAACAGGAAATGAGGCGGAAAGCACACATTCAACTGCTATCGGATAATAATTATATATAACCCTGATTTATAAACTTAGGTATTATAGGATTTACCATTTAAGGTCCTTTAAGTTATACTGGTTTAATAATGAGTATCAAACCTTTTACATATGAGTTTCTAGTTTCGCCTACTTAATGTTCTATCTGAAAAGTATGTTTTTGTACTAGAAAGCGGTATACTGAATTTGTATGCTATTAACTGACCCATACCTGTTACTCCCTATGATTACTAGGTGTATACATGATATATATATATATATATATATATATATATATATATATATATATAGCTAAGATCGAATAGAGAGTAGACTGTGTGAATCTGCTCTAAGTCCACAACCAAATAAGGAATAGGAAATGAAGCGGAAAGCACACATCCTACTATCTGTCGGATCCGAGTAATATATATATCCCTAATGTATCTACCGATGAATGTTAGATGCATTTTATATCCATCTTTTAGCACAATTTCCTACGTATTTCATTATATAAAGCTAATTAATTCCCGATTTTTATTATGTATTTCGTGTTTCATGATTATTTTGAAGAATGCCCGTACTGCTCAATTTGTTATGACTTTTTAGGGCCATTTGGAGCACATGGATGATTGTGCAAGTTCGGGATGCATTTGTGGATGCTTAAGAGCTTAATTGGAGTTTAGACCAAGGAATGATGCCGAAAAATGATCAAGAACTGCTTGGAAGGAGGAACGACGATCAAAAGAACCAAAAAAAGTAACATGCGATCGCATCTTGTCTCCTTGCGATCGCAGGTATGCCTTTGCGATCGCAGGTTGGATCACAGGTTACCTTCAAGGTTTTGTCGAGCCAAAAAATTCATCAGCTGAGAAAAAAAGAAACTTGCGATCGCAGGTTGTGCCTTTGCGATCACAGGTTTGTCAATTTGCGTCGAAATGGCAACGTACTTCATTAAAAAATCCCGTGACACGTTTTAGGGTGATACATGCGATCGCAGGTATGCCCTTTGCGATCGCAGGTACGGCGTCTTGACAGATAGATGTATAAATACAGCCTGATACTCTTCCAGTAACGCTAATATTGGCGATTCCTGGCGATTCAGAGGCGATTTCCAGAGGTTTTCAAGTGAAGAACGCAGATCTAAAGGAGACGATTCGATTTCTATTCTTCGTTTAATAAGATTTATCGTTTAGATTCTATTTCCACTGTTTGTAATCCGTTTTTAGGCATGTCAGGCTAAAAACCCAGATTTCAGTTTCGCAAGACCTTACCTTTTCGTATGATTAATCATTAGGCACTATGTTTGACTATGATTACTGTTTAGTTTGATCAATTCTGTGTTAAATTGAATGTTTGATTTTGATTTCAGTTTCTGTTGGCCACTTAAATTGTTTGTGAATCATTCTAGTCATCTAATTGTTTAGATCCGTAATTGTCTAGATTAATTAGTAAAAGTGACGAGTATTAGATTAATTATGAGTTTAGGGTTAACTCTAATATGAAATGATCAAACAAGTTTTAATGCCTCCGAGCGTATGAGAGGTATTGAACTTTACTGGGAATACACTGTGTCTAATGCAACTTTTCTTTGTTAATCAAGAGCTTGTTTGGTTAATTTAGTAAAAAGTTAGGTTTAATTCAAAGAACTTATTTTGATTAAACGATTTTTGTAACAAAGGTCATTAGAGCTTGTTAATGAACTTTAGTACCAGTTTAAACAAGTGCATAGTCGAATATTGTGTTGAAGGTTAATTATATGATTAGGGAGTCACCGCGAAACTGGCATTGCTTTCTCTTATTTGAATTTTCACCACTTTAAATTTAGTTTTTTTTTTTTGTCATTTTCGATTTCTATTAGTTTAATTTTAAGAAATAACCCCCCCTTTTTATGTTTATTGCATTCGCAAGAGGTGTAAACGTTAGGACGTGTCCCTGAGGATTCGACCCTACTTACCTGTACTACCTGTTAGTGCAATAAGCAGTTTATCTTATATTTTTATTTGTTTAAATCGTGTACGACAACGGTCTTAACAAATTGGCGCCATTGTCGGGGACACGGTAAAACACTAATAGTTTTATGCCAAGATCCTCACGTACAGGTGATCTGATTTTTTATCCAGAGATTGAGAAGACTGCTAGGAAGTTAAAGAAGGAGGCAAAACTCCGGAAGCAACAAGCAGGAACCTCAGCATCCCCCATCACATTCCAAAACACCCACACCACAAGGCACTCCCTTGTGGAACGAATCTGAAACCTCATTTCAACCTTTTCCCAAATCACCACCTACATCACCAGTTAACAGCCCGTTCAAAACCTACTCCTCATCATCTTCAGACAACCCCGAACTCACAAACTCTTCTGAAACTGAAACAGAATTCACCATGAGTGACAACGGAGACGATGCTGAAAAGACTCTACGAGAACGGGCAACACAAGAGGTTAACCAACAACCTTTGTGTATCACCTTTCTAGAGGCTCAAAACTTTGAGCTCAAATCCGGTTTAATCCATTTGTTGCCCCCAGTCTGAGGCATTGAGAATGAAGACCCTCACAAATTTATCAAGGAATTCCATGTCGTCTGTTCTGGAATGAAGCCCCATACGGTTACTGAAGGCCATATCAAATTAAGGGCATTCCCCTTCTCAGTTCAAGATGCAGCAAAAGAATGGCTATATGACCTCCTGTCTGGTTCAATAACAAGCTGGAACGAACTCGCCAAACTTTTTCTAGAAAAATATTTTCCTGAGGAGAAGGTGTCAAATATACGCAGAGAGATTCTAAGTATAAAGCAAGGCAAAAGAGAAGCTCTCCACACTTATTGGGAGTGATTCAAGAAGCTATTAGTCTGATCCCCACAACATGGCATTAGTGATTATCAGCTATATCAGTGTTTCTGTGAAGGATTGATACCTATGGAGAGGCGACTAATAAATGCATCTAGTGGAGGGTCACTTTCAGACATGACACCAATAGAGATCAGGGCATTAATAGAGAAGCTGGCCAATGAATCAAAACATTCAGCAACTAAGGAAGAGTGGTACCCAGACCATCCAAGAGGAGTCAAGGAGATGAGCAATGCCCACCTGGAATCCCAGATTTCAGAATTGACTAAAGCTGTCCTTTTGTTGACAAAAGAAAAAGATATAGAGCCAAATGTCAAACCTTGCGGGATCTGCTACAAAACCGGGCACCCAACTGATATGTGCCCAATACTTCAAGAAGATAATGAATCTGTGCAAGCTATGGGAGGATTTCAGTAAAGGCCATTTGATCAACATCGCAACAACCAAGCTTGGGGAGGGCCTCAAAATAACAATTTCCAGCCAAGACCTCAACATAACTTTCAGCAAAGAAACCAATATCAAGCTCCACCCGGGTTTTAGCAATCTTTTCAGCAAAATCAGCAGCAGAGCAATTTTCAGCAACCACCTGTTCAGTCACAAGCTAGTAGTTCCAGCATGTCTTTGGAAGACATAGTTAAAAGTCTTGCCACCAGTACCCAAGCTTTCCAGAATGAAACAAAGTCTAGCATCAAAAATCTGGAGCAGCAGGTATCACAACTCGCGAACTCCATGAGCAAATTAGAAGCACAAACCCAAGGAAAATTCCCATCTCAGACTGAGAAAAACCCGAAGCACAATGCTTGTGTTGTCACCCTCAGAAGTGGTAAAAACTACAAATGACCATATCAGCAATAAGATGAGGAAGAAGAGATCGTGGTTGAGCAAGAATCTGAGGCAACTGAAGAGGTGCAGAAAAAAGATGGACATGCTGAAGCTGAAGTAAAAATTACCCCTCCTCCTTTTCCCTCAAGACTGAAAAACACGAAAAAAGTAAAGGAAGATAAAGAGATTATGGATTTCTTCAGAAAGGTTGAGGTAAATATTCCCCTTCTTGATGCAATTAAACAACTACCCCGATATGCTAAATTTTTAAAAGAGTTGTGTACTTCAAAAAGAAAATTAAAAGGAAACGAAACAGTTAGAGTAAGCGAGAATGTTTCAGCTGTTTTACAAAAAAGGCTACCCCCAAAGTGTAAGGATCCAGGAGTATTTATTGTTCCTTGCAAGTTGGGGAACCTTTCAGTGCCAAGAGCTATGTTGGACTTAGGAGCTTCTATAAATGTTTTGCCATATTCACTCTTTAAAACTATTGGGGTAGGGCCATTAAAAAGAACAGGAGTCATCATTCAGTTAGCTGATCGTTCTCTGGTGCACCCAAAAGGTGTGCTGGAAGACGTTTTGGTTCAAGTGAATGAACTCATATTTCCAGCTGATTTCTATGTTTTGGATATGGGAGACGACGACTCACCAAATTCAGGTTCCATTCTTTTGGGGAGACCATTTTTAAAAATAGCCAGAACCAAAATAAATGTTTATGATGGTACCCTTTCAATGGATATTGATGGTGAAGTTATCAACTTCAATATTTATGATGCCATGCGTTACCCAGATGATGTTTCAGCGTTTCAGCCCTTAATTTCATTGATGTAATTGAACCATTATCTGCAGAATATTTTGAGATTGCTAACCGTGAGTCACTAGCATTAGTGCTCCACAGAAATATGTCTATTAATGCAGCTAAGGGTATATTAGAAAATTATGTGGTTGATAGAGAAGTTCAAGAGATAGCAGCTCATATGGACCAGCAGAGAAAGTTGAGGTATGGTACCCAAATTCTTAAATTACCAGTTTCTAACTCCAAGCTTTTTCCTTCTGTAGTGCAAGCCCCCATCTTGGAGCTGAAGACACTTGCAGAACACCTGAAATATGCATATCTTGGAGAAAAAGAAACATTACCAATTATCATATCCAACAAGCTGTCAGAAAAAGAAGAGTTAGAGCTGATTAGAATTTTGAAGGAGTATAAAAGTGCAATTGGGTAGACTATTGCAGACATCAAAGGACTCAGCCCATCTCTATGCATGCACAAAATTTTTATGGAAGAAGATTATAAACCATCACGAGAAGCCCAACGCAGATTAAACCCACCAATAATGGAGGTGGTTAAAAAAGAAATTATGAAGTTACTAGATGCGGGGATGATATACCCAATTTCTGACAGCAAGTGGGTCAGCCCAGTTCAAGTTGTTCCTAAGAAGGCTGGAGTGACAGTGGTAGAGAACAAGGAAGGAGAGCTGGTTCCAACTTGGGTTCAGAAAATTAAACGCAACCACCTGGAAAGATCATTTTCCTCTCCCATTCATAGATCAGATGCTAGAGAGGCTTGCTGGAAAATCCCACTACTGCTGCTTGGATGGATTTTCAGGTTTCCATCAGATTCCAGTTGCTCCAGAAGACCAGGAGAAAACGACTTTCACCTTCCCTTTCGGGACATTCACATATAGGCGTATGCCATTCGGACTCTGCAACGCACCTGCTACCTTTCAAAGGTGTATGGTTAGTATATTTTCTGAGTATGTCGAAAATACCATAGAAGTCTTCATGGATGATTTTACCGTCTATGGAGACTCCTTTGATATTTGTTTAAAAAACCTCACAAAAATTTTACAAAGATGTATAGAAACAGACCTGGTCTTAAATTTTGAAAAATGCCACTTTATGGTTGACCAAGGTCTGATTCAAATTTTGAAAAATGTCACTTTATGGTTGACCAAGGTCTGATTCTTGGACATATTGTTTCAAAAAGAGGTTTGGAAGTCGATAAAGCAAAAATAGATGTTATAAAGAGCTTACCCTACCCGAAGAATGTTCGGGAAGGGCGTTCCTTTCTTAGCCATGCATGGTTTTACATGAGGTTTATAAAAGATTTTTCAAAGATATCAGTTCCCATGTGCTAGTTATTGCAAAAAGATGTTGAATTCGACTTCAATGAAGATTGCAAGAAAGCTTTTGATGTGTTGAAAAATATTTTTACTTCTGCCCCCATCATTCAGCCCCCATATTGGAGTTTACCATTCAAGATAATGTGTGACGCCAGTAACACTGTTGTTGGAGCTGTTCTAGGACAGAGAAAATATCGGGTCCCCCATGTTATATATTATGCATCAAAGACTTTGGACAGAGCCCAAGCAAATTACTCCACCACTGAAAAAGAGTTGCTGTCAATCGTTTTTGCATTGGAAAAATTCAGACAGTATTTGTTGGGCACAAAAGTCATAATCTTTTCGGATCACGCAGCCATTCGGTACCTTCTTGCCAAAAAGGACTCAAAGTTAAAGTTGATTAGATGGATTTTGCTGCTACAGGAATTTGATATAGAGATTAGGGACAAAAGTGGGAGAGAAAATTTGGTAGCTGATCATTTGAGCCGACTCACCCCACCTGAAGACCTGACACCGATCCGCGAAACATTTCCTGACGAGCACCTATTCGCTGTTCAGAACCCTCATTGGTTTGCTGATATTGTGAACTACTTGGTCTCTAGAGAACTCCCTTCAGATCTCACTCGAGCCCAGAAAGATAAAATAAAGAAGGAGGCGAAAAGATATGTTTGGGACGAGCCGTATCTATGGAAACACTGTGCTGATCAGGTGATTAGAAGATGTGTACGTCAAGATGAAGTCAAGTGAATCCTGAATTTCTGCCATTCAGAAGCTTGTGGAGGGCATTATGGTCCATAACGAACCGCACGTAAGGTCTTGGACAGTGGTCTTTATTGGCCTCATATTTTTCGTGACTCTTTTCTATTTTGCAAAACCTGTGAAAGATGTCAAATGACTGGGTCTTTGATATCTCGTAATCAGATGCCACTTACTCCAATCTTAATATGTGAAATCTTTGACGTTTGGGGTATAGATTTCATGGGTCCGTTTCCGCCTTCTTTCGGGTTTATGTACATCTTACTTGCTGTGGATTACGTGTCCAAATGGGTCGAGGCAAAAGCTACACGAACCGACGATGCCAAGGTTGTGGTTGATTTTGTCAAGACAAATATATTTGCTAGGTTTGGGACACCAAAAGCCATTATTAGTGATCGGGGTATGCATTTCTGCAACCGCACCCTCGAAGCAGTCCTCAAGACTTATGGTGTCATACATCGGGTATCCACATCATATCACCCGCAAACCAATGGGCAGGCTGAAGCTTCAAACAGACAGATTAAGGGCATTATAGAGAAAACCATCAATCCGGTCAAGAAAGATTGGAGTATTCGATTGGATGATGCATTATGGGCTCACCGGACAGCATACAAAACTTCTATTGGTATGTCACCATATAGAATTGTTTTTGGCAAACCCTGTCGATTACCGGTTGAATTGGAGCATCGAGCATATTGGGCTGTCAAAAAGTTGAATATGAGCATGGATGAAGCTGGCAAGAAAAGAAGATTGGACATCCAAGAGTTAGAAGAAATTAGGAATGATGCTTACGAGAACGAAGCAATTTACAAGGAGAAGACGAAAGCTTTTCACGACAAGATGATCTCGCGAAAGGTATTCACTACCGGTCAAAAGGTACTCTTATATCACTCTCGTTTCAAACTTATTTCCGGTAAATTGAGGTCTCATTGGGTGGGACCTTTTGTTGTTACTAACGTGTTTGATCATGGTGCTATAGAAATTAAGAGTGAACAAACAGGAAAGATTTTTAAGGTAAATGGTCACCGTCTCAAACCATTTTACGAAGGGTTTCAAGTTACAAATGAAGAAGTGGAGGTAGTCGAGGTCCTGACTTACCGCAATTGAGGAAACCAAGTAACAACGTCGAGCCAACGACAGTAAAAACGGGCAGCTTACCTGGAGGCAACCCGGGCGTTTGTTTTGGTTTCGTTTTTGCAACTTCTTTTTAATTTTTGTGTGTTTTTAGGTACTTAGGTCATTTTCTTTTAACTGAATCGTGTTTTTAAAATAAAAAGGAACAGAGAGAAGTTGAAAATTTTGAAAAAAATACAGTTTTGGTGGAACCTGCGACCGCATGCCCAGTCTTTGCGATCGCAGGTTATACATTTTGGGGTCGCAGGTAGTCATCGAGGTTTTTCTGGAACTGTTTTCACAAAAATTGCAAACCTGCGATCGCAGGTTCCCCCCCTTGCGATCGCATGTATCATTTTTTAGAGCCTGGAAGACTTTTGAACAATTTTAAAAGCGATTGAAGTTAATTTCTCAAAACCTGCAATCGCAGGTTCCCCCCTTGCGATCACATGTATTACGTTTTTGTTCCTGGCTCACATATGAACGTTGAATAAGAGATTAAAGACAGTTTTTCAAAACCTGCGATCGCAGGTTCCACCCTTGCGATAACATGTATCAGTTTATCATCATCTGGACGTTACTTGCCTCGAGAAAAGTGCCCAACGGTCAAAATTGAAAAACCTGTGATCGTAGGTTGGGTTGTTATTGCTATAAATACTGATCGCAGCCTCATTTGTAACCACCACACTCCAAAAATTCTCTCTGAGATCCACTATATTTCGAGTTCTTTCACCAACCAACACCCAAATCGCTCATTTTTCTTCCAAATCAAGCAAATAAGGTATCAATCTCTTTTATTTTACTCCTACAACATCTATACGGTAACAAAAATCATGTTTTCACGGTTGAAATTCTCCAAAAATCTCATTTTGTTCATTTTGAAATTTGAATTTTGTGAGTTCATTCTTCAGATCTACGTTCCGTTAGTCATCCGCAGGCCACGAAAAGTAGAAACGTTTGCTCACGACGCAATTCAGAAGAGATTCATCCGAACGGAATTTCAAAAATCAAAAAAAAAATTCGGCACGAAAAATATACTGCTGCTCAGCGCACAGTCAGGTATTTTCGTTCTGAAACTGAATTTCTGTTTTTGTTATATATTTGTGCGGTCATTTGGGAGTAGTTAGAAATACTTATTTTTGCTTTATTATTATTATTATTATTATTTTTACCTGGAAATTGTGCCTACCTTGTCCCAATTTACCTTTCAAAATGCCCCCTAGACCCTCCCGTTCACGCAGACAGGTTGACACCTCAGACCCGTCATACACTGTCCAGGTGGACAATGTCACTTTGGATTTAGGTTCACAGGCCGCACTCGACTGTTACCAGGGACTTCTCGACCACGAGATTTTGCCACAGGTCTGGGCCCCTAGCCGCACATTAATGCAGGAACTCCATATTTATGATGGTGTTCACGCTCTTTTTGCCAATATTGGCTGGGAGCGCCTATTGTCTGCAGATTTTGCCACTTGTCCCCTATTGACCCGAGAGTTTTTAGCCACGCTTAGTGAGGTAAATCATGAGGGAAACATAGCTTTTCGTATTTTTAGCACCCCTCGTGATTCACTTCGACCAGTTATGTACTTTCTTCCATACCCTTATCACCAGTTTATCCCAGCCCGCCCCTGCTTTTGACGTACGTGAGTTTTGGTACTCCATTACCGGTTCGGAGTCTTACAATTCTGCCCAGTCCGTCCAGACCAGTATTGTGCACCCTGTTCTCAAAATTGCAATGAAAATTATATGCAATATCATTTATGCACAGATTGAAACTACGAAAGCCGGAAAATCCGAGCTTTTTCTTTTGTGGTGCATGATCAGCGGGTCACACCGCCCGTATTTTGGTGATATTATCATCATACGATTCCATAGAGTTATAGCCCTTCGTACCGGCGGTGCAATTCGCTGTGGTGGTTTGATTTCTGTCATTGCGCACGCCCTCGCGGTGCCATCTCCTCCGGGGTACACCTTTTTCGCGGGTGATTCTTTCCGTTTGACCCTGCAGACCCTTCGGGCTATGCACACGCTTCGTACTGCCCCAAGTGGGTATGTTTGGATGCATGGTCGCTCCCTTTATTTCAAGGTCACTGGACCTGATGTCATAGCTCTCGCTAAACCCATTAGCGAGACTGTGTGGGTGCTTCCTTCGAACATCCAACCACCCCCATATAGGGCACAGCATCCACAGTCTGATCGACCATCTTCATCTACTTAGCACCCAGACTACGCAGACGCCACACCTATATCCTTTAGCCAGCCTGATCCTATGCAGACTGACTTTCAGGATCAACCCCCACCCACCCAGCCATCTCACCCTCACCCCAACTCCCCCTTCACTTACCAGCATTATCTTGACCTCCGTCAGGATATTGCTTCCCTTCAACAGACGATGACTGGTCTTCGCCTCGACTATCAGCAATATAGCACTCAGGTTACCGACTATCGTGACGAGCTCATAGGTTTGCGCGACGATTTCGACGATTTCCGCGACGAATTCTTCTGTCGCTATGCTCCCCCGTCCGAGTAGTCATCTTCCACTCCTCCCTAAGCATTGAGGACAATTCTTAATTTTAAGCTTGAGGAGGGGATTTCCTATCTTTTTGTAAAAAGTTTTTATTTTGTCCTTTTTATTTAAAAAAAATACAAAAAAATTAGAAAAGTTTAAAAAATACAAAAAGATTTTTCATTTCTGTTTCTTTTATTTGTCATTTTATTTCTTCCTAGTTTTTAATATTTTCATCTTGTTGCCTTCTGCATTTGCATAAAAAAAAGATTTTTCGTTTTTCATGTTGATAAAAAAAATTACGAGATGATGACACTCTTTACATACGATAGCTCCATGAAGTGGGATATTGAGAATTGAAAATGAAAAAAATCCGAAGCGACTTGATTGTTATTGGAAGTGTAGAATCAGTTGTCATAACCAGGGGACCCAAGACACCGTGATTCGAGACCCCGACCTTAGATAATAAAAAAATAGCGTACTGAAACGTTTTTTGGGTGGTAATAACAGCTCTAGGATGATTTGCTTATTAATGTTTAAAAAGAATCTTTATCGGCAACTCTGAACCCACAGAACATGGTCCTATTTGTTGACACGTGCTACCCTCGCGGTAACAGAGAGCTTAAGTATCAGATCCACACAGTCAAAATGAAGAAAGGGTACAACGTTATATCTAGTACCCAAATCAAAGAATTTCAAGCGCTCAATTGAAGAAACTTCAATAAATTCCTAAAAAAAGAGAGATTGAAGAAATCAAGCTCAAAACGAACTATAAATCAAAGTTCAATCAAGTTAGAAGTCGTTCCAAAGTTACATCTGGCGAATAAAGAACTGTGTGATATGATACTTGTGGCTCTCGAAAAATTGAAAGCATAGAGCTCGGGCTCCTACGGGAGTTGGCCCTTGCTGCTTCGGCGAAAGCTGATTTGGTCGTGCAGGTTCTTAAGGATGCGTCGATTCTGATTCTTGGCCATCTAGTCTTAAGGACATGAGATCCGGACTATGTTATTTTCGCTCATAAAGCTAATTAAGGTGCAATGTTTAAATAAAACTAGAGTTGGATTATTGTGTTACATCGTTTTGTGGTCTTCCTTACTTTGGGAGTCTGTGATACATGAAAGGTAGCAGGATGGTTGCTTTGGTATTAGTGATTGGAGCCCATTATCGATGTAAATTCTGATCGTAAAAGAAAAAAAAATATAAAATATAAAAGTAAAAAAAAAAGAAGCATGTTTCATTTTAGTTGTTCGTTTTTCATTTGCATATTATTTTAGTTCATTGTTAAATTTCTTTATCTTTGCATGCATATTTTGTGTTTAGCTTTGGTAATTCTCATTATTTGGGTTTTCGCCTTCAAGTTGACGTCTGTCTAGGTTATTCCTTTGTTGCCCTTAGCCTCAATTCCGTTTCCAAAGTTATCGTTTCCTTACTCGAGGGCAAGTAAGGTCTAAGCTTGGGGAGGTTTGTTAGATGCATTTTATATGCATCTTTTAGCACAATTTCCTACGTATTTCATTATAAAAAGCTAATTAATTCCCTATTATTATTATGTATTTCGTGTTTCATGATTATTTTCAAGAATGCACGTACTGCTCACGTTTGTTATGACTTTTCAGGGCCATTTGGAGCACATGGATGATTGCGCAAGTTCGGGATGCGTTTGTGGATGCTTAGGAGCTTAATTGGAGTTTAGACCAAGGAAGGATGCCGGAAAATGATCAAGAACTGCTTGGAAGGAGGAACGAAGATCAAAAGAACAAAAAAAAGTAACATGCGATCGCATCTTTTCTCCTTGCGATCGCAGGTATGCCTTTGCGATCGCAGGTTGGATCGCAGGTTACCTTCGAGGTTTTGTCGAGCCAAAAAATTCATCAGCTGAGAAAAAAAAGAAACTTGCGATCGCAGGTTGTGCCTTTGCGATCGCAGGTTTGTCAATTTGCGTCGAAATGGCAACGTACTTCATTAAAAAATCCCGTGACACGTTTTTGGGTGATACATGCGATCGCAGGTATGCCCTTTGCGATCGCAGGTACGGCGTTTTGACAGCTAGACGTATAAATACAGCCTGATACTCTTCCAGTAACCCTAATATTGGCGATTTCTGGCGATTCAGAGGTTTTCAAGTGAAGAACGCAGATCTAAAAGAGACGATTCGATTTCTATTCGTAGTTTAGTAAGATTTATCGTTTAGATTCTATTACCATTGTTTGTAATCCGTTATTAGCCATGTCAGGCTAAAAACTCAGATTTCAGTTTCGCAAGACGTAACCTTTTCGTATGATTAATCATTAGGCACTATGTTTGACTATGATTACTGTTTAGTTTGATCAATTCTGTGTTAAATTGAATGTTTGATTTTGATTTCAGTTTATGTTGGCCGCTTAAATTGTTTGTGAATCATTCTAGTCATCTAATTGTTTAGATCCGTAATTGTCTAGATTAATTAGTAAAAGTGACGAGTATTAGATTAATTCTGAGTTTAGGGTTAACTCTAATATGAAATGATCAAAGAAGTTTTAACGCCTCCGAGCTTATGAGAGGTATTGAACTTTACTGGGAATTACACTGTGTCTAATGCAACTTTTCTCTGTTAATCAAGAGCTTGTTTGGTTAATTTAGTAAAAAGTTAGGTTTAATTCAAAGCACTTATTTTGATTAAACAATTTTTGTAACAAAGGTCATTAGAGCTTGTTAATGAACTTTAGTATCAGTTAAACAAGTGCATAGTCGAATATTGTGTTGAAGGTTAATTATATGATTAGGGGAGTCACCGCGAAACTGGAATTGCTTTCTCTTATTTGAATTTTCACCACTTTAAATTTAGTTTTTCTTTTGTCATTTTCGATTTCTATTAGTTTAATTTTCAGAAATAATCCCCCCCTTTTTATGTTTATTGCATTCATCAAGAATTAGGCCATACCTTACGCAAGAGGTGTAAACGTTAGGACGTGTCCCTGAGGATTGGACCCTGCTTACCTATACTACCTGTTAGTGCAATAAGCAGTTTATCTTTTATTTTTATTTGTTTAAATCGTGTACGATATCGGTCTTAACAAGGAATCATAAAGTTAGCATTATAAGCCCCCTTTTTAACTGAATGTACCAAGACCCGACTGCTTTGTTTGTTTGTTCTCTCGTAAGAATGTATGTTTTCCCAAGTTTATGACTATCTTTTCTAGAAAATAGTTTGCATTACCTTTTATATGAGAATATCACTATATGAATGTAATGGGAAAATAAAAGTGTACAGTAATGTTGTATAAAGTAACTACTGAAGCACTAACTACCTTAAAACCTATTTGTTAATTAAGGTTAAAATGTGACGAGGTTATAACCATGCTTGATTTGACTAGTATGAAACACGACGATCTAAAAACATCGAAAATTGTATGACATTTGTCACCCGTAGACCTGCAAGTCCCACTGTAGCTAGCAGCAAGGTCTGGGATGTCAATCCGATATATATCTATACACAAACTCACGCTCTGCCTGCAGGAGACTCTGGTTACAAAACGTGACACAACAAGTATATTGCCATGCCATGAAGTAGTGGTTTCACATTATTGTTATCTTGTTCTTGTTATAGTATGTTCCTTTATGTTCTGTTTATAGTATGTTCCTTTCTGTTCTTGTTATAGTATGAACTGAATCCCTAAACTATACCTATTATAGTTTACTAGTATGTTTGTTTTGAACTGTCCCTGATTTGTAGAAAAGACTCGATTAACTACTGAGTTATGCATGTACTTTAAAAACGGAGTTTTATAAACAATAATCTAACATCATTTACAAGAGTTTTTGAATTGATTTGATCACTTACAAAAGCACAAGAAATCCTTTAATGTGATGGTTATCACAGGTAAATATTAACACAATAATATTGTGTTCAACTTGTATTCCCCCCCCCCCCCCTTAAAAGCATTTAAAAACATTTAAAAGATAGATTATAGGGGTATGCACTCACCTTATGTCGGTGATTCAACTGAAGATTCGAATAAGGATGATAAGTTCCACGAATGAAGTCCCGAGGCACAAACGAGTCCTAAATGACATATATTGATACATATAGGCATGCAATTAGTGAATCTAACTACAAAGGAGATTGGGAAACAATGTAGGATGCAAGAATAACTCACCAAAGGAGTGTTAGAAGCAAGATAGGAGGCTGATATGGTGTTCACGGCCCAAAGGAAGGATGGTTCACGGCTGGGCTTGAATGGTTCACGACCCAATTTGACGAATGGTTCACGGCCCAAGTTGATGGTTCACAACCCAATTTGATGTTCACGGCCCAACTTGATGAGTGGTTCACGGCCCACTTGATGTTCACGACCCAAATGATGAAGAACACTTGAAGATCTTGGTGTTTTGGCAAGTGTTTGAAGATCCTAGTAAGATTCTATGGAGTAGCAAAGGAAATGGGTGTTTAAGAGTGAAAGATTGAAGTTCTTGTGGATGATACTTGAGAGAGACTTGAGAGGTTCACGGCCAAGGGTTGAGAAATGAATCAAAAATGGCTAAAACTCATGTATATAGCATGAGTTCACGGCCCAATATGGGTTCACGGCCGTGAACTACTTGTGAGGGTGGTTCCGGCTCGATTGCAACTCAATGATCTCAAGCTAACACTTCCTAACACACAATCATTGAGTGTAATAGGCTTAGAACTCTTTAAAATGACCCTTAACAAGGCTAAAAGGTAACAGAAACAAGTCTGACTTTTGATTGATTGAATTGACTTTACAAGATAGAAATTTACGGGTTGTCACGCTAGATTTATTCCAAATAATTCAATTTAGGGCTTGTTACTTGCTCTATTTCGCAAAACAATTACAAATTTTGCAAAATAGATAACTTGAATGATCTAACCCTAATTCAAATGGCCAACAAGAAGTAAAATTGAAATCAAACATTTGATTGAAGCGAAATCAAATTCACTAGATAGAAATTAGAAATAAACATCAAATCTCATGACTGAAATCACAACTAAAAGTCAAGACATAAAGTTGGAGAACTAGGGTTCTAGCCGCACATGACTAGAACAATCAATAAGTATAGAAAAGATGAAATAATCCGCATACGAGACTTACAAATCCAAAGAAAAATGTTTCCAAATGATTATAATCGAAACCTTGCAAAAACCTTCGAAATTGCAAAAATGTCCCTAATCCCGTGATATGAAAGATAGGAATAACTGTGAAAAGTTAGTTATTGGGTCGAACACACCCCATGTCAAAATATGGTAAATCAAAATGGGTCGTGTTGATTGAAAATTTGCATGACATCCTCGGGTCTTCTTCCAAAGTATAATGCTCAAAAAATGCTCAGCTGGACCAACACGGCCCGTGTCCAAATAGGCTAAATCAACACGGGCCGTGTTCAGCATGGTTAACAGCTTCTTATTGGTCAAACACGACACGTGTTCACTTTTTAGTACAAATCTAACACGCCCCGTGTTCGCTCCTGCTTCCAAGTCCAATCTTGATTTGTTTTTCAACTTTTCCGTTTTGCATCCATTCATCCCAGAATCTTCACCTGTGCTTCCCGGCACCTCCCAAAACGCGTTTCAACCTCCGGTTTACCTGAAAAGACCATAAAAGCATGCAAATAAGGTTGTTCTAGAGACTAACATGACTTTGATAATATGCAAGAAAAATGAAAGACAACTATGCTAAATGGATGCACACAAGGGACTAAAAGGTGTGGAAAAAGGTGCACAAAATGCACCTAACTATGATCTTCAGTGAAATCTTAAGAAGCTGCTCTGACTCAATTCATCCCTCCATCTCTTCAGCTTCAACAACCCATGAATCATGGGAACGATTGCATTCAAGCTTTGCCTGATCATCTCGATCTCGTATCATCTCCTTGAAGTCTAAACTAGCGAAAAACCCTAAAGGCAGTCGCTCAATCACAAAATTTCTACATGCGATGCGAACCATTGCCGATAACCTGGCCCTAGCACAAAGCCCTATCTCAGAGGAAGACCTTATGGTTCATATTCTATCTCAATTGGGTGACGATTACGACACTATTTCTACAGCTATCAAGGTGAGAAACAACCCAATATCATACTCTGAACTCTTTGACAAGCTTATTGATTATGAACAAGCCCTTAAAGAAGCATCATTACCACATAAATCTATCCCTACAACAGTCAACTATACCAACCGACAACAGGGATCACATTCTCATAAGCCAAACTCGTTTTTCAGAAACAATCAGTCATATAACTCAGGGTCACAAAGAGTGACACATACTTCGCAATCTATCTGGTCAAACAACACTACTCATTGCAATCGAACTACTAGAAACAATGAGTTTCGTCAATTTTGCAACATTCATGGACATCTCACACGTGATTTTCACAAACTAGTCGGGTTCTAAGGGACAATAATGTTAATACAAACAAAATCACAACACCAGTCGCCAATGTCACTACTTCTGCTCCAACATCTCTTTCTTGGTTGTTTGATACAAGAGCTTCAAACCATGTCACCTCAGACCGAAAACACTTCATAGTGTTTTAGAATATGGTGGCCATGATGAAGTTGTTCTTGGTTACGGTACATGTTTACCCATCTCTAACATTGGTAACACCTACATCACTACACCCCACAAAAGCTTACTATTATCCAAAGTTTTGCACGTTCCACGCTTACATAGAAACTTTATGGCTGTTTCTCAATTAGGTGACACTAACTTTGTGAAGGTCTATGCACGGGGGTGCATCTAATCCGATGACAGAGAACTAAAGGGATATATCACACACCTTTGTCTCCCAAAGCTCTAATGCATGCCACTTTCAAGCATTCTCCTCTGAGTCTCCTTTACAAACTTGGCCAACCCTCTATCCATGTTTTTAAGTCTATTGTTTCTCAATTAGGTTTAAGCTTAAATTTTAGCTCCAATGTTTATTATCCTTCTTACTCCATTAATAAAAGTCATAAATTACCTTTTGGTTCAAATTCATTTGTTGCCACTCTTCCACTTCAGCTTATTTACATAGATGTCTGGGGTCCTGTACAAAAATCCTTAGACAACTTCACTTATTATGTTATCTTACAAAGTACATATGGATGTACCCCATGAAACACAAAAGGGATGTAGCCAAATTATATCCCAAATTCAAGCTTCTTGTCAGAAAATACTTTCAACATCTCATTGTTTCGCTATTTAGTGATAACGGAGGTGAATATTCAGGTCTTCTTATATTCCTTCAAGCCCATGGCATCTCACATTCTTTCACCCCACCTTACACACCCGAACAGAACGGTAATGTAAAACGCCGACACAGAAACATTGTAGAAACTAGAGTAGCCCTACTCTACTATTCCAACCTACCTCTTACATACTGGTCACATGCCTTTCAAACGGCAGTTTACCTCATCAATAGACTTCCCACTCCCATGAAAGATATAGTATGTTCAAGAGTCATATTAAAGTGATATTGTTATTTAACATATGATAATAATGGGTCACACTAACAACAACTTGATATAAATGATTATTTATTGAAATTGATTTTAATAAATATTCAATAAACTCTTATAGTAAAATGGAAATTATTTGTTTCATGGAAATTATTTGTTTCATGGAAATAATAATTTCCATTAGCAAGTAACATTATATAATTCATGTGGTATGAATTAATAAGTCATATACAACACTTTAGACTGGATAAATTCTTTTGTCTTTTACCAAAAATTTAAGTTTTATATTTTATAAACTTGGTTTATAAAATATAAAGCTTTTGTCTTCTTTTTGTGAAGCATAACCAAAATTAAGAGAGAGGTAAAGAGGGATGGTTTTTGATTAGTTTAATCAAAAGTAAAGGGTTTCTTTCAAGCATGGGGGACACCATGTCTTAGGGGCACGGTTTGTCTTAAAGGCTTAAGACACTTTGTGTAATGTATACACTTTATGAGGCTTGGATTTGACTTGCCTTTCCTCTTGCCCAAAACCGTGACATGCATGTGTGCATGGGTTCTCTCTCATTTCTTCTCAAGTCTTGAAGATTACTTGCTTTTGATGATCTCTTTGTGTTCTTATTTTGTTAAGAAAATAAAGCTTAAGAGTCTTAAGAGTTTTATACAAAAGAACTAGCATTCTACATCAACTTGAGTCATTTTTGGTGTCTCTTAAGTTCATTATTCTTCATCAACTTCCAAGCCTCCCGAGAGGACCCAAAGAACTACAAATGTTGTTATTTCTTCACCCTTTCTTTGGTTGGTGTTTTAATCTTTCTACAACTTTCAATATGATCCTTGGTGGGTTTAAACTTGTTTTATGTTATTCAAATGATCAAGTATTTCATAGCTTAAAATCAGGTTTTTGAAACTAATTTTGAATAAAATCCCAACAATCGGTATCAGAGCCACCTTGTATGTTTCGTTAGATTTTTTGATTTTTGGAAACCTAGTTTTTGGAGAAGATGGATAACTTGGTTTTGTATAAAAACAAGTTCATACATATTTTGTATGATAACTTTATAATTGTTATTTTTTTAGAGTAAATTACACGAATGGTCCCTATGGTTTGCGATAATTTGTACGTTTGGTCCCTAACTTATTTTTTTAACTCGGAAGGTCCCTACTGTTTGTTTTTTTGCGCATTTGGTCCTTGTCTTACCTAAAAAGACTATTTTGTCCTTGATTTTTTAATTTATTTAAATAAACACACCCACAACCATACTTCCACCTCACCTTACCTTACCTTACCTACCCCACTTTATTTAAATAAATTAAAAAGCAAGGGTAAAATAGTATTTTTAGGTAAGACAGGGACCAAGAGCACAAAAAAAACTGTAGGGACCTTCCGAGTTAAAAAGATAAGTTTGGGACCTAACGTGAAAATTACCCCAAACCATAGGGACCATTCATGTAATTTACGCTTTTATTTTATGTGACACAAGTTTCATGCATCTTTTGTCATTTAAAGTTGTCTTAGAAAAACATAGGTTGTTTAATGTGTATGTTGATATGTATGATATGTATAAACTAGCCAATGACCATTGTGTTTGTTATGTTGTTGTGTTTGTTGTTTTTATTATAAAAATGGTGGTAATAATTTCTTTATTCATATGGTATGTAATAAATTAAATAAGTTAGTTTTCTTGGTTTATTTTTATAAATAATAGATTAGTTATTAGAAAGAATTTATTTGTACAAAATGTAACAAGAAATGAAGTTGGAGCCATTTTTTGTAGACCAAAGAGCAATTTTTGAGATTAGAAGCATGCTGAAAGTTAGTGACAGTTTCTGAAAAGTGTCTCTAATGTTGTTTCTTAAGGTTATTGGACTTTTAGCGGCAGTTGCTGAAATATTGCTTTCAAGAAGCTTTTCCAATCTTTTGCAAGCAAATGGTGTTTTCTCAAGTGAGAGCTTCTACATCAACATTACAAGAAGATTTTTTGGTCCCTTAAAATGTTTCTTTAGGAATGGATTTAACATTTTTTGTGTTGGCTCAGAAAAAATATCATTAGTTGGTTATGTTTTTGCATATTTATTTTTATGTATGTTTGTGTTGTTTATTTTATGCAATTATTATGTGTGGTTGATAAATTTGTTTTTCACATGCTAAAATAGTATTTGGACAAAATAAACATCACATGGAGTTTGGTTTTCAATATTTATAATGTGGACATAAGATGTAACAAGTTATTGTTTTAAAATAAAATCCGGTTTTATAAAAACATTAATAGCGTTAAATTTTCAAATAATCAAATATAGGTTTTAAAATGGTGGTTTTTGTAGCTTATATAAACTCCAAATATCATCATATCATATCATATCATCATAACATCATATCATATCATATCATATCATATCATACTATATTATAAAGGAAACATTTTTCCTTTCACCACATTCATTTGAAACTCCCATGCATTTTCCCTTTCACCACATTCATTTGAAACTCCCATGACTTTTCAATTTCTTTCTAATAATAAATATAAGTTGGTTAATAAGGTTAAATAAATATGAAACCTAAAGTGTAATCATATATAAACTAAATTTCAATATTAAAATAAGGGAAATCTTTAGAAAAGTCCTAAAATTTTACCCTAATTTACGAATAAGTCCCAAACTAAAATTTATTTACGAAAAAGCATGAATTATCGGTAAAAATGACGATTTGACCCCTTTTTTCCGGTTATCGGTTTTATTACTTACATGTTTCACTAAAGTCCCATTATTTTACCCTAATTTGCAAATAACTCCCAAAATAAAATTTACTGATGATTTGGTCATTTTCTTCATGTAACATACATTTTATCGGTTTCATTGTTGACTTAAACACCTAGTCATTAAATTAGCTGATAAGATGAATACGATGGGCTATATAATGCCACATTTACTGTAAAATTTGATACCCATCTCATCGACTCAGTTATGACTATGTATCTACGTCAGCAATGAAACCAATAAAATGTGTGTTTCCAAGAACAAATGGCAGAAAATGAGTTGATGTCTGATGAGATGGATATATTGGGTTACATGAGATTAGATAGACAATTTGATATTTCTTATAAACGTAAAAAATAACGCAGTTGTTGTTAGTTTATGTAATTATTGTAGTCTTTGTTGGATGCATTTTATGTTCCAAAAAGATATACAATACATCAAGATATCAAGTTTTATGCTAAACATAACATTATATAACTCAACATATCCATCTCATCATCTTATTTAATGACTAGGCGTCCGGGTCAGCAATGAAACCGGTAAAATGTATGTTACATAGAGAAAATGGTCAAATCACCAGCAAATTTTATTTTGGGACTTATTTGCAAATTAGGGTAAAATAATAGGACTTTACTGAAACAGGTAAGTAATAAAACCGGTAAACCGGAAAAAGGGGTCAAATCGTCATTTTGACCGGTAATTCATGCTTTTTCGTAAACAAAATTTAGTTTGGTACTTTTATATAAATTAGGGTAAAATTTTACGACTTTTCTGGAGATTTCCCTTAAAATAATATCTTTACTTCTACTTATAAAGTTATGTTTTTTTGACTTTTAACATATTATACTTAATTTATTAGTTTTAGTATATTGTTGGATATAAACCATTATCATTTTAAAGATACAATTTTGGAACAATTTGTATAAAATACTTAAATTATTAATTTAAATATTATAGTAGAAGGTCAACTTAAATATAAATTTCAGTCCACTTAAAAAACCAAAGAATATTTTGTAAATAATTAAAAGTGATATATTGTAGTGAACAATGCAAAAACTAAATTTTAATCTCAATTTAACTAAAATATTTCATAAATATATTTTTATAATCGTTAAAAGTTTTCAAATAAGTAGCTTAAAATAATTTATAATAACAATACTTAAAAATAACTCTATATAAATGATTATATTATTACCTCTAAAATAAAAAAATAGTGATTTTTTAAATAATTTTAATGATATAAATTAAAACATTAAGCAAATAAATTTTAAAAAATTAATTAACAAAAACAACAACTATAAATAATATTAAACCATATATTATATTTAATTTTATTCATGTGTAACTCGTGGGTAGAAGTCATTCAAACGATTGTATTATGCAGTTATAATAGATGTATATAATTGTCATATAATTTATAATAATCAATATATTATATCAATTTAGTATAAGAATTATTATATCAAATTTAACAACAATGTTATTATTATATTAAAAAAACATATATTTGTAAAGACTTCAACTATATAGGTGTTTCTACGCAACGCACAAACATTCTCTTAGTCATACTATATTATAAAGGAAACATTTTTCCCTTCACCACATTCATTTGAAACTCTCATGTATTTTTTCTTTCACCACATTCATTTGAAACTCCCATGACTTTTCAATTTCTTCTAATAATAATTATAAGTTGGTTAATAAGGTTAAATAAATATCAAATCTAAAGTGTAATCATATATAAACTAAATTTCAACATTAACATAATATATTTACTTCTACTTATAAAGTTATGTTTTATTAAATTTTAATATATTATACTTAATTTATTAGTTTTAATATATTGTTGGATGTAAACCATTATCGTTTTAAAGATACAATTTTGGAACAATTTGTATAAAATATTTAAATTATTAATTTGAATATAACATTACAGGGTCAACTAAAATATAAATTTTAGTTTAACATAAACAACCCAAAGAATATTTTGTAAATAGTTAAAAGTGATTAAATGTAGTTTCTTTATAATAACGATTATAAGTTGGTTGATAAGGTTAAATAAATATCAAACCTAAAGTGTAATAATAAATATATACTAAATTTCAATTTTAAAATAATATCCTTAATTCTACTTATAAGTTATATCTTTAACTATTAACATATTATACTTAATTTATTAGATTTAATATGTTGTTGTATGTAAATTATTATCAGTTTAAAGCTACAACTTTTTAACAGTTTAGACAAAATACTTAAATTGTTAATTTAAATATAACATTACAACGTCAACTTAAATATAAATTTCAGTTACACTTTAAAAACCGAAGAATATTTTGTAAATAGTTAAAAATGATAAATTGTAGTGATAAATGAAAAAACTAAATTGTAATATCAATTTAACTAAAATATTTCATAAATATATTTTTATAATCGTTAAAAGTTTTCAAATAAGTAGCTTAAAATAATTTATAATAACAATAATTAAAAATAACTCTATATAAATGATTATAAAGTTACCTTTAAAATCAAAAAACGATATTTGAGGTTTTAAATAATTATAATGATAGATATTAAAATATTAAGCAAATAAGTTTTAAAAAACCAATTAACAGTAACAACAACTATAAATAAGATTAAACTATATGTTATATTTAATTTTATTAATGTATAACTCGCAGATAGAAGTCATTTATACGATTGAGATTATGCAGTTATAATAGATGTATATATTATCATATAATTCAAAATAATCAATATATTATACCAATTTAGTATATGAATTATTATATCAAATTTAACAACAACGTTATTGCTATATTTGAAAAAACATATATTTGTAAATATTTCAACTATATAGATGATTCTGCGCAACGGGCGGACATTCACCTAGTATAAGTAATAAAAGGAAGTTTTATTAAAGATATAAAAGGTCCAAATGCACTCAAACTTAATACGGGTTACTGAAATTGAATCGCGTTAGAATTATATAAAAACTAGCTTTTTATATAGAACATTTAAAAGTGATTTTCTTTGAAAATTGGTAGCATGGTTTATTATATGCATTTAATAACCATAATGTCATATGCTTTTAAATCTAGAATTATAAAACATATAAAAGACTTGTTTACAAACCTCAAATCTATGCAATCCATTTTGAAGAACACTCGCACATCTATTGTGTGCACTAGTGCGATAAGGTCATCTAACCGCTTAGTGTTATATTTTGATGGTCGGGGATGTCTTCGCAATTTCGATAACCAAGTTATAGGCCAATTACACATGTTTTTCAAATTTGATGATTTGATCGAAAATCTTTTTTGATAAAGGTCACTTGAGCAAGAGAGTTCCGAGGCATAGATGAGATCAAACATGTCTAATAAAAATTGTTATTAGCGATCCCATAAATCTAGAAATTATATAGTAAGATATAATTGATAATCGATATCTACCGGGTTTGATTCAAATAAATGGGATAAAGGTCACCTAATATGTACTTGTTTTGCAACTCGGATCCTAGACTTTGATAATTAATGTTTTTAGAAACTAAAAGGGTATTAATTATTAAAGAGTTTAAATATTGAAAATACTACATGAATTTTGTTAAAATTTTGTAGTTAAATAATCCATTCTCATTACCATGAAATTGTCATTTTCATTAATGACTTAACGAAACAATAATATTCACTAGATACAACTTTAATGAATGGATTTATGTCTTAATAGACAATCTTGTAAGAGATATGAAATTATATACTCTTAAAGGTCCTAGTCCTAAAATATTTGCTTTGACCAAATAACTTGAACATGATACCTTGTAAAGGCATCACTATGATGCTAAAGATGTTTCTAACATCAAAGTAGGAATAGTACAAAGCCAAAAAGAGTCACCTTGTGTGATATAGGAGGCCCATGTTTTACGGACTGAACACCTTTAAGCCCAAAAAATCAAATAAGACCCACATGGATGGATCTTGTTTCTTTTATGGAGAAACTGGACACTCGAAGAGGATCTGCTCTTCTAATCTGAAAAGAAAGTTTGGGAGAGACTAGTACTTCAGGTATCTACTAGATAGAACTCATATTTTTCATATAACACTTACGTACTTGGTACTTAAATGTTAATCTAATATTTCTAAATGACTTGCAGATATTTACAGAAGAGTAACCAGCTTAGCACAATCAAGTTGGAACTACATTTTCGGAGTTAAGTTTATTAATTATCCTAGAAACATAATGTCCTTGTAATATGAAACAATATTTTTTTTGGAACATTTTATGTTTTAATTTAGCTTGTTTAAATATATGTATCAATTATTTTAATTTAGAAATTATTGGCTATTTACTTAAAATGTTTTTCATAACGATCACTTTCATATTCGAAAATGATTAAAATTCTTTTAATGAGACTAGATCTCCTAATAAGAATTATAAACTTTGAGTCAAATTCGTCTTTGACATTGTTATCTTTATTATATAAATAACATTCACATATTCAAACTTTGAGAAATGGATCTTTGAAGGCAAATAATATAGTTTATTTGGCATATGTAAATCTTATTAATACATACATATATATATATATATATATATATATATATATATATATATATATATATATAAGATTCCTAATGATATTTTTACTAAGTAGTAGAGAAAATAAATTATTGAGGAACTATACATTGTGATATATAACTCCATTTCTAATGAATGTCTACGATTTAGCACAAGATACAAAATCAACTTTATTAACAACTCTAGTAGTTATAATTATATTTTACATGGTAAAACATAATTGTGAAATGTTTATTTAAGTTTTCAAATATAAAGTTGAGATACAAACCGGTAAAGACTATCTAAAACCTTAATGATAATAACGGATGAATTAAATCTTAGTTGATATGATTTACTTTCTAATTTGTAGAAATGTCCTCCTTTTATTTCCTTGGGCTAACACCTAGAACACTATCAATTGTATGTAGAGTAAAAATACCAACTAATAAGTAGATATGCTATTTTATTTATAAGATTTTTTTATAGAAAGGCGTCATCCTTATCTTATTAAATGTTTTGTGAATTTGAAGCCAATGTTGGACTAAAGCTTTTAAACCCAAAATCTACTAGATACATATTTGTATAATACTCTAAATCTGGCTTAGATTATAATATGAAAACCCACCAAGAATAAGCTTTCTTATTCCTCTGATAGCTATGTTAGTAGAAAGCAAGCTTCTAATGACAAAGCAAGTTGGAGGTACATAGAACTTGAATGTAACACCTGGTTTAAGTTGGGAAGGATTTATGCATGGACTTGGAGAGTTGGGAGGTCAACTCGTCGAGTAGGGTCGTGAGATCATAAACGCGGAACGGGACCGACTCGACGAGTCGAGGTCCGACCCGGCGAGTCCGAGCTGTTTAAAGAAAACCCTAAATTTTGGGTTTGCCCACTATATAAACGTCATTATACGCCCCAATAGCCTCCCTTAGCATCATAGAAAGACGTTTACGGCCGCACACCCTCTTGTGAGTGAAGCAAGATCAATTGGGAGCTTATCCTTGGAATTTTGGGGAGGATTCCAAGCTTGAAGAAGAAGTATCAAGGGGAAAACACTAGATCTATCATCTAGTTCGTCTTGGGCATTGATTTGAGGTATGAATCTGTTATCTTAAGCATAAATTCTATTTGAGAGTTGTGATCAACTTTGAGGAAGTGGAAGCAAACTTAGATATGGAACTATCACAAGGATATGGTTCCAGATCTGGACCTTCTTAGGCCCCAAATATCATAAAGTTGCATCTTTTATTGAGCTCATTCCCTCTCCATGCATAAGAACCTTGTTTGAAGGTTGGTTTTGGGTGTTATGGCCGTGTGAGGCTATGCATGCAGGTAAAGTTTGCAACTTTACGTGATATCTGCAATAGGAGATGATGGATCTAAAGTTTGGGACCTTAAGTCCCACTAGAAAGGACCGTATTCATGATGAACTTTGGGGGCCTCGACGAGTCGTGCACGTGACTCGGCGAGTCGAAAGGGTTTTCTCGTTTACGGCCAAGAGTGTACGGCCAAGAGTGTACGGCCAAGGGTGTTCGGCCAAGGGTTTACGGTCATAGGTGTACGGTCGTACACATCAAGGAACTCGACGAGTCCCTCGGGTGACTCGGCGAGTCGGCGAGTTAAGCAAGGGACCCGACGAGTGAATTATTGTACTCGACGAGTCAAGGTCAACATGGACTGTTAACCTTGACTATAGACTGTGACTTTGACCAGGGTTAACCCTGGGGGTATTTATGGGATTATGCTGAGTTACTTACTCATTGATTATAGGCGGTTTGGGAGGAGCAGCGTGGGATATATTTGATTACAATTTGCCAGTTCAGCCTTTGAGAGGTGAGTCTTCTCACCATACCAATGGGTCTAAGACACCAATGCCGGCCCATTTTGCGATAGTTGGTTTACTTGTTATGTAGAGCTGTGAAATGTATTTGTGCATGATATGTGGTAGAGATAGCCTTTGTGGCTAACGGTAGAGATAGCCGTATGGCTAATGGTAGAGACGGCCTTATGGCCAATGGTAGAGATAGCCTTATAGGCTGATGGTAGAGATAGCCTTTGTGGCTAACGGTAGGGATAGCTTCATGGCTAATTGACATGTGATATGTGTAGAGGTAGCTTTATAGCTAATATGTTATGTGGTTTGTGTGGGGTATGCTCTGGGGGACTCACTAAGCTTTCAGCTTACCGTTTGTGGATTTGTTTTCAGGTACTTCTGAGTCCAAGGGTAAAGGCAAGGTGTGATGATGCGGCGTGCACTCTATCTCTCTTTTCCGATCTGGTTTGGGGCACACTCTAATGTTTTGAAAATAATAATGTTGTAATGTTGATGGTTTTGAAAACGATTATTGGAATCTTTATGTTTTAAGAAAATGGTTGACTAATTAAAAATGAAAAAATTCCTTTGTTTGAGGGATTCGGGCATACTCTCGGGTGTGTCAGGACTCAAACTAAGGAAAGGGTAAAATTGTTTTTAAAAATAACATAAAAAGCTTTTGAAAGAAGGAAAAGATGAGAGTGCAACGCGTGTGATCAGCCGAGCCAAGTAAGTATATCCCCAATATGCTAGTTATGCTATTCTGATATTTGAACTTGGATGATCGTAAAAATTGATATGTGTATGCTTTTAAAATTATATACAGTTAGGAGCTTATAGCCTTAGAATGATCGATTTGGCCTTATTTCCTGTTCCTTGTCTAGTTGTGGTACTAGGATAGAATCTTTTATTCGAAAGTCTATTTGATCCTCTTCTGTGTATAATTTGCATGCATAAAAGGCAACCTGTTGTGTTTGGACTGTTTGATGTGGGTAGAGAAAATCTTAGAATAGTCTAGGATTTAAGTTATGCGGTGGTTAGTAGAATACAGTTTATTTGGGACAAATTGGAGTTATCAGGTCGAGCCTTGGGGAAAGGTACGAGTAGGTGTGGAAGGTAGTATTGGGCCCGTACTACTGAAAGCACAGGACCGGTACCCGAACCAGTATTAGATCTGACAACTTCAAGGAGGACCGGTGTGGAGAGATCCCTTTTATGGAAATCCTGATAGTTATGACTTATGACATTCCAGTTCAGCATGGTAGTGACACGTTTCAGGGAGGGAGGATCAGGATCGGGATCTGGATCCGAGAATGTATCGGGTGACACCACAGATGGCATGGATGAGAGGCTGTGCGAGCTTATTGTAGCCGAGGTTACCAGGGGCATCCTTGACGCTACCCCAGTCATTTTTGGGACGATTAAGGAGGGCATAATAGAGATCATGGAAGACAGAATCAGATCATTCCGGACTGAGATTGCTGTGGGCCAGTTGGGGGCCCGAACTCCCTCGTTTCGGGAGTTCAAGGCGTGTGGGGCGCCAGAGTTTTTTGGGGATAGGGACCCCTTTGTCAGTCGACGCTGGGTGACGGATATCGAAAACGCCCAGGGCACGAGTTCTTGCTCGGGTGTGGCAAAGGTTGGGTTTGCTTCTTACATGCTGAGAGACAGAGCCCCGGATTGGTGGGGCGAGGTTACTAGACAGGTGGGAACAGCCGGGGTGGCTGAGATGAAGTGGGCAGAGTTTGTTCGGCGATTCGATCTGGAGTTTGTACCACCCATTGAGGTGCAACGATTAGTGCGAGAGTTTCATGATTTGCAGCAGACCACCGAGACTATGGTGGAAATCACCGCCAAGTTTCGGGAACGAGCTTTGTTGATTCCGCAATACGCTACTGAAGAGGAAATGAGGTGGACCCGATATCATTCCATGCTGAGGGACGATATTCGGGAGTTTGTGAGCTTTACGGGGTGTAAGAACCTAAATGAAATGGTGGAAAAGGCCCGTGAACGGGAAATGGAGCTAGAATCCCGCACGAAGCGGAAGCCTGAGCAGGCTCAGGCAGCAGTAGGACATGCTAAGAAGCCTAAGACGTCAGACACTTCCAGCAAGGGTCAGCAGGGTCGGGGCCGATGTGCCAAGTGTAGCTGGGTACATAGTGGAGCTTGCCGTATCGCAGGCTCGGGATGTTATGCATGTGCCCAGCAGGGCCATATGAGCAGGGACTGCCCCGTGAAGGGCTTAATCTGTTTTCACTGTAACCAGACCGGCCATAAGCGGGTCAACTGTCCGAAGTTTCAAGGAGGAGGAGGAGCGGTGGCGGCGCCTGCGCCAGCCACAATGAGGATTACCGATGGACGCCCTGCTAAGGCGGAAGCTCCAGCAGTGAAGAGCCGTGCATTTCAGCTGACTACTGAAGAGGCAAGCACAGCGCCAGGCGTTGTGGCTGGGACTTTTTTGGTCAATGATATGTCTGCTCATGTCTTGTTTGATTCGGGTGCAACCCGATCGTTCGTATCTCTTGTGCTTAGGAAGAAGTTCCGGGAAGCGCCGGGAACTTTGGATTCCCCGCTCGAGGTGGAGACTGTGGATGACCGCACCGTTAGTGCTACGAGGGTGTATCGGGACTGTGTCTTAAATGTACTTGGTGAGAGATTTCGAGTCGACCTAGTTCCGATATCGTTGCGTGGACTGAAAGTAATTATCGGAATGGATTGGTTGGGGATCAACGGGGCCATGATTGACTGCAAGCATCAGTTGGTGAGGGTTCGAGCCCCAAGTAGGGGAGAACTGGTGATACATGGTGATAGGGCATTGCAGGGACCGACCCTCTGTTCGGCTGCAAGGGCTAGGAGGTTCCTGCAGCAGGGTTGTACGAGATTTCTGGCATATATCTCGGATACAAATGTAGAGATCACGAAGGATGTAGGCAGTGTGCCCGTTGTTCAGGACTTTCGGGACGCTTTCCCCGAGGAGTTACCGATATCTGTTGCCAAGGATCGATGATTTGTTCGATCAGCTGCAGGGTGCGTCTTGGTTTTCCAAGATTGATCTTCGGTCGGGATACCATGAGATGAGGATTCGGGATGAGGATATGCCGAAGACGGCTTTCAGGACTCGGTATGCGCATTATGAGTTTGTAGTGATGCCATTTGGGCTCACCAATGCCCCAACAACGTTCATGGACCTTATGAATAGGGTGTGTAGACCGATGCTGGATCGGTCGGTGATCGTTTTCATTGATGATATCTTGGTCTATTCTAAGACCAGAGAGCAGCACGAACAACACTTAAGAGAGGTGCTGGAGACCCTAAGGGCGGAAAAGTTGTATGCCAAGTTCTCCAAGTGTGATTTCTGGCTGCGAGAGGTACAATTCTTGGGGCATATCATCAATCAGGAGGGTATTTCGGTAGATCCAGCCAAGGTTGAGGCTGTGATGCGGTGGGAAGTACCGAAGAATGCATCAGAGATTCGTAGCTTCTTGGGTTTAGCGGGTTATTATCGAAGATTTATTAAGGACTTCTCCAAGATTGCTGTGCCGTTGACACGACTAACCAAGAAGAATGTGACGTTTCGGTGGGGTACGGATCAACAGTTGGCCTTCGAGACCTTGAGGCGGAAATTGTGCGAGGCTCTGATCCTTGTTTTACCAGAGGGATTAGATGATCTGGTAGTGTACTGTGACGCATCCATTTTAGGGTTAGGTGCGGTACTGATGCAAAGAGGGCACGTGATAGCATATGCCTCGCGACAACTGAAGCCTCATGAGGCAAATTACCGTACTCACGATCTGGAACTGGGGGCAGTGGTGTTTGCCCTCAAGATTTGGAGGCATTACTTGTATGGAGTGCGGTGTACCATTTACACGGACCACAAGATTCTAAAGTATTTGATGGACCAACAGAACCTTAACATGCGACAAAGGAGGTAATTGGACGTGCTAAAGGACTATGATTGCGAGATTCTATACCACCTAGGGAAGGCCAACGTAGTGGCCGACGCTTTGAGCTGTAAGACGACACGTTCCTCGTTTGGGAGTGTCTGTTTGAGGATGACAGTGATCTCTCCATTGTTGGAAATGATCAGAAAGGCTCAAGTTGAGGAGGTAAAGAAAGAGAATTGGAAGGTAGAAAGGGTCCGAGGGCAGTATTCCTTGTTTGTTAAGGATAGTCGAGGCCTATTGACGCAATGTGGTCGGGTGTGGGTACCGACGACTGGGGGAGTGAGACAAAAGATATTGGAGGAAGCGCATAAGTCCAGGTTCTCTATACACCCAGAGCTACAAAAATGTATAGGGACTTGAGGCTGAGTTATTGGTGGCCATGCATGAAGCGGAAAATTGCGTGGTTTGTAGAGCGGTGCTTGACCTGCAGGAAGGTCAAGGCCGAGCATCAGCGGCCTCATGGTAAGGTCCAGCCGCTACCCATTCCCATGTGGAAGTGGGAGGAGATCACGATGGACTTCATTACAAAGTTGCCAAGGAAAACGAGGGGTATGGATGCCATATGGGTGATTGTGGATAGACTGACGAAGAGTGCCCATTTCATTCTGATATCAGAAAGTATATCCGCAGAGAAGTTGGCGGATATTTACGTGCGTGAGGTAGTGGCTAGACATGCAGTTCCTGTGTCGGTAGTCTCCGATCGTGATGTTCGGTTCACATCCAGATTCAGGAAGAAATTCCACAAGGAGTTGGGCACTTAGCTACATTTTAGCACGGCGTACCACCCCCAGACAGACGGTCAGAGTGAGAGAACGATCCAGACACTGGAGGATATGCTGCGGGCTTGCGTGTTGGATTTTGGAGGGAGTTGGGATACATATATCCCACTAGTAGAGTTTTCGTACAATAACAGTTATCATACCAGTATCGATCGAGCACCATTTGAGGTGTTATATAGACGGAGGTGTAGGACCCCAGTTTGTTGGGACGACGTTGGACACCGGGTCATGGGAAGGACTGAAGTAGTGCTCAAGACTACTGGGTTGATTCAGCAGGTGCGCGATCGGTTGCGGGTCGCGCAGAGCCGTCAGAAAAGCTATGCCGACCGACGGCGATCAGATCTTGAGTTTCAGGTGGGGAATTTCGTGTTGCTGAAGGTGTCGCCCTAGAAAGGGATCATCAGGTTTCGAAAGAGGGGCAAGCTGGGGCCTCGGTATATAGGCCCGTTTAGGATCACGACCTGGGTGGGAAAAGTAGCATATCGCTTGGATCTGTCAGAGGAGCTTAGCCAGATTCACAACATGTTCCATGTGTCGCAACTTCGGAAGTGTGTCACGGACGAGGCTGCGGTTGTCTCATTGGGGGATATCCAGGTGGATGAGAGATTGAACTACATCGAGAAGCCCGTTGCCATCTTAGATAGGAAGACGAAGGCTCTTCGGAATAAGGAAGTAAGGCTAGTAAAAGGGCAATGGCAACATCGGCAGGGCTCTGAATGGACTTGGGAGCTGGAAGAGGAGATGTGAGAGCATTACCAAGAATTGTTTGGGTCGGCAGACTTCGAGGACGAAGTCTAGTTCAAGTGGGGGAGACTTGTAACACCTGGTTTAAGTTGGGAAGGATTTATGCATGGACTCGGCGAGTTGGGAGGTCAACTAGTCGAGTAGGGTCGTGAGATCATAAACGCAGAACGGGGCCGACTCGGCGAGTCGACGTCCGACTCGGCGAGTCCGAGCTGTTTAAAGAAAACCATAAATTTTGGGTTTGCCCCCTATATAAACGTCATTATACGCCCTAGTAGCCTCACTTAGCATCATAGAAAGACGTTTACGGCCGCACACCCTCTTGTGAGTGAAGCAAGATCAATTGGGAGCTTATCCTTGGAATTTTGGGGAGGATTCCAAGCTTGAAGAAGAAGTATCAAGGGGAAAACACTAGATCTAGCATCTAGTTCGTCTTGGGCATTGATTTGAGGTATGAATTTGTTATCTTAAGCATAAATTCTATTTGAGAGTTGTGATCAACTTTGATGAAGTGAAAGCAAACTTAGATATGGACCTATCACAAGGATATGGTTCCAGATCTGGACCTTCTTAGGCCCCAAATATCATAAAGTTGCATCTTTTATTAAGCTCATTCCCTCTCCATGCATAAGAACCTTGTTTGAAGGTTGGTTTTGGGTGTTATGGCCGTGTGAGGCTATGCATGCACGTAAAGTTTGCAACTTTACGTGATATCTGCAATAGGAGATGATGGATCTAAAGTTTGGGACCTTAAGTCCCACTAGAAAGGACCGTAATCATGATGAACTTTGGGGGACTCGACGAGTCGTGCAAGTGACTCGGCGAGTCGAGAGGGTTTTCTCGTTTACGGTGAAGAGTGTACGGCCAAGAGTGTACGGCCAAGAGTGTACGGCCAAGGGTTTACGGTCAGAGGTGTACGATCGTACACATCAAAGAACTCGACGAGTTCCTCGGGTGACTCGGCGAGTCGGCGAGTTAAGCAAGTGACCCGACGAGTGAATTATTGTACTCGACGAGTCAAGGTCAACATGGACTGTTAACCTTGACTATAGACTGTGACTTTGACCAGGGTTGACCCTAGGGGTATTTATGGGATTATGCTGAGTTACTTACTCATTGATTATAGGCGGTTTGGGAGGAGCAGCGTGGGATATATTTGATTATAGTTTTCCAGTTCAGCCTTTGAGAGGTGATTCTTCTCACCATACCAATGGGTCTAAGGCACCAAGGCCGATCCATTTTTCGATAGTTGGTTTACTTGTTATGTAGAGGTGTGATATGTATTTGTGCATGATATATGGTAGAGATAGCCTTTGTGGCTAACGGTAGAGATAGCCGTATGGATAATGGTAGAGACGGCCTTATGGCCAATGGTAGAGATAGCCTTTATGGCTAATGGTAGAGATAGCCTTTGTGGCTAACGGTAGGGATAGCTTCATGGCTAATTGACATGTGATATGTGTAGAGGTAGCTTTATAGCTAATATGTTATGTGGTTTGTGTGGGGTATGCTCTGGGGGACTCACTAAGCTTTCAGCTTACCGTTTGTGGATTTGTTTTCAGGTACTTCTGAGTCCAAGGGTAAAGGCAAGGCATGATGATGCGGCGTGCACTCTATCTCTCTTTTCCGATCTGGCTTGGGGGACACTCTGATGTTTTGAAAATAATAATGTTGTAATGTTGATGGTTTTGAAAACGATTATTGGAATCTTTATGTTTTAAGAAAATGGTTGACTAATTAAAAATGAAAAAACTCCTTTGTAAAATTCAGGTCGTTACATTGAAGCAGCTAAAGAACCATAACCTGATCTAGTTACAGTTGGCACTAGTTTTAACCAGGATTGTTAAACTTGAATAATAGCTATTCACAAACACAAATTGTTCTCTGTAGTGGTAGAAATCATCTATGACTTGAGAAATATGGAATCTCTCATTGACGACCTTTTATTGATGGTTTCTGGCAAATCCATCAAATACCAAGATGCCATGTTAGATCTCGAATCTGACCAATGACTTAGAGTCATGGACATGAGATGTAATCTATGTGTAATAATCAAGTATAGTCTTGACTAAACTTCCTCTCTATATCTAGGCTAGAAGGAATAAGTGATTTTTCTGGAAAGAATACATTACATGGATAAGCATACACATTTAATGGAAGACTTGTTATAAAAGGATTTACTCATACTCATGTCATTGAATATGGTCTTTATCATACTCATAACATTGACTATGATCAAACCCTTTTCATAAGTAGCTATGATTAGATCAACAAGGATATTGTTTACTATAAATTCATATTTTCAATATGAAATATAGCAAATAGATTTCAAGAAAGACCACTTTTCTTCATAGATATCTACTAGAAGATATTTATATGGATGAGCCTATAGGTTTTCTTAATCCATGCTATCCTAGAAAAATATGTAAAGCTTGAGATCCACTTGTGGATATAAAGCAACACCTGAATGTTGCAATCATCATTTTAATGTAAAACCACAAGGTATGATTTTATAGCAAAATGAATAGAACATGTGTGTTTACTAAGAACTAGTGGGAGCATAGTGAAATTCCTAATCTTATATGAATGAAACATACTTAATCATAAGAAACTACATTCTGATCATGCTAGGCTTTTCCACCTTGACTCGGAATATGTTTCCAAAATGAAAGACATAGGAAGAACATGATGCATTCTTGGAATGTAAAATCTATAGATATAGATAAAATGAATGTTAAAAGTTTTATATCCTTATGCATATATTGAAAATATATTGAAAGAGATCAAGATAGAAGATTCCTTTGGAGGAACCTTAACATTGTCACATGGCACTGATTTTGAGCCAACATCAAAAGGACCTAGCTCATAGGTTTGAACTAGCTAAAATGATTTACATTCGATTAACTAGGCAAATGAATCCATCATTTATGCCATATAATGCATAAGACTTGGTATATGATAATGCTATGAGCATATCATAATATGCCAATTAACTACATGGCTAAGTCACCAGATGACCATAGAAACATTCTAAGAGTACTTTAGAAGAATTAAGAGAATCTATGTGATATAATTAGCTTAGAATAAAATCTTCATGTAAAGAGCTACATAAGATTTTGATTTTTAAGCAAATATAGATAATTATGAATTATAATTGGATTATGATATGAATGAAGAGTAAGTTTAGTTGGAATGAGGTCCAAGCACACAAAAATAACATACTCAACTACAAAATAAGAATACAGTACTTTAGAAGTTGAAATCTAATATGATTCGATGAATGAGTTCATTGAAAAACTATGTTGATTCCTACCATTCAAGGATCACGTAGAAATCTTTGTGACCTCGAGAGTATACTTAATCAAGCTAAGAGACTCTATGTCACGAAAGAACACCAATAATATACTCATAAATATTTAACTATACCTAGAGTAAATTCAAACATGGAGATGATACTATTCGCAAAATTCACACAAATTAAGTTTAGTCGAACCCATCAATAAATCCCTTTTTTCTGAGCTAAGTATGAATGATCACACTTCAGCTGTAAGAATTTATTATTATAGAAATGGGATTTTGATTTGGATTTAGTATTCAGATATTAGAAGATTATGACAACAACTATTATATAATGTTTTGATATACTGGGATATGATCATAACATCAGTACTTGTTGTATTCTATATTAACATGTTTAATCCATGAATAATCTTATATTATTCTAAAAGTTCATAGCCGGTTATAATTATGGGAGCAATTATGAAGTAATACTAATATGAATTGGATTGGTTGACTTTCACTGGATGAAGGTAGGCAATGGGTTGTAACAAATTTTCATAGGTACTTGTCAAAGAACCAGTATTGAACTGACCCGCATCAAGATCGTCTCATGGATCTTTATCAAGAATGATACTTGATGAAAAGGTATTGTCTTTGTATCTTTAACACCTGAGATACATAGTGGGACTTAAGTGTGGGGAGTACTGTGCTTAGATATGGTCAAACGCTGGTCCTTAACCAAGCAGTTATAAAAGCCATTTTCAGGTATGTGTATGAACTATGCAAGAGGCTTATGTAGTCAAGATGGGATTTGTTCCTCTTATGTGTTGAGATTTAGACATCTAAGGCGTCTTACCAAAATTTGAACACCATATGAGATTGATTGCGATATGTATCTCATGTTTAACATGATGTATGCGACAAAGAGATAACTGATAACTTACCTTACATACCAATTTTAGCTTGGAGCTTTTTGGGAATTGGGCATTGATAGATCCAGTATACTCAAGATTCATATTAAAGTGATATTGCTATTTAACATATGATAGTAATGAGTCACACTAACAACAACTTGAAATAATTTATAATTTATTAGAAATTGATTTTAATAAATATTCAATAAACTCTTATAATAAATTGGAAATTATTTGTTTCATGGAAATAATAATTTTCATTAGCAAGTAACATTATATAATTCATGTGGTATGAATTAATAAGTCACGTACAACATTTTCGACTAGATAAATTCTTTTTTCTTTTACCAAAAATTTAAGCTTTATATTTTATAAACTTGGTTTATAAAATATAAAGCTTTTCTCTTCTTTTTGTGAAGCATAACCGAAATTAGGAGAGAGGTAAAGAGAGATGGTCTTTTGATTAGTTTAATCAAAAGTAAAGGTTTTCTTTCAATCATGGGGACACCATGTCTTAGGGGCATGAGTTGTCTTAAAGGCTTAAGACCCTTTGTGTAATATATACACTTTATGAGGCTTGAATTTGACTAGCCTTTTCTCTTGCCCAAAACCGTGACATGCATGTGTGCATGGGTTCTCTCTCATTTCTTCTAAATTATTAAAGATTACTTACTTTTGATGCTCTCTTTGTGGCCCTACATAGGGGGCGTATATTGGTAGTTCGAGAGGTGTTTGACTTGTCGGAAAGTCAAGGTCGAACACAAGAGGCCTTACGACAAGGTGTAGCATTTGGACATCCCATTATGGAAATAGGGGTAGATCACCATGTATTTCATCACTAAGTTGACTGCTAAGGGGATTTGATTCTATCCGGGTTATCGTGGACCGACTGAGCAAGACTGCCCATTTTATTGCCATTTAGGAGAGTTCAGCAGCTGAGAGGTTGGTTGATATCTATATTCGAGAGTTGGTTGCTTGTCATGGGCTACCGACTTTAGTGGTCTCCGACAGATATGTATGTTTTGCTTCCAAGTTTTGGAAGAGGTTTCATGACGATTAGTGTACTTGGTTACATTTCAACACTTCTTATCACCAACAGCCAGTGGGTAGAGTCAGAGGACCATTTAGAATTTGGGAGGATACGTTGATAGCATGCGTCCTTGATTTTGGTAGAAGTTGGGATTCATACCTACAACAACAATTAGCACTCTAGTATCGGTATTGTCACACCCCGGCCGTCGGCGGAAACACCGGGCGGTGTAACATCTTTTCTCGTATCATAGTTATCAACTTCCTGAAAACACATGCAATTTAAAATACGTCAACATAAATTTGGTGAGTTCATAGGTTTTGACTATAAGTAGAAATAGTACTTTTTCTCAATTCAAAAGTATAATTTTGAAAGTATCGTTTTGACTCTCCAACATTTAGTATATATATATCCTAGGTATAATGGTTTACTTACCAAATAAGTAATATACCTATAAGTCTCATACAAATGTTTGTAATCCCATACAAACTAAGGTTGCTACGTATAAATCTTATTTCAATTCTATACGAGTAAAACGCTACGTATAAATCTTTTTCAATTCTATATGAGTAAAACCGCAACGTATAAATCTATTTTAATTCTATACGAGTAAGTAGAATATGTATAGTGGTCTACTTAATATACAAGTAATATACCTACTAGATTCTTATACTTAGAGTACAAATCTTTGAGAAACTTATACCTAACATTCATACTTGTATATCGACAAATTATAATGCTTCTAAAGTTGTGCTACCATGAGTCTGTAGCTGCGACTGTATGACTTAGTTTTATATCTCTTATTATTATTACAAGGATCACACCTTGTGGTAGTTACAAGGATCATACATTGTGGTAGTTACAAGGATCACACATTGCGGTAGTACAAGGATCACACCTTGCGGTAGTACAAGGATCACACCTTGAGGTAGTTTCCGCACGCTTCATCGACGTCGGAGGATTGTAAATTAGGCAAGTTTGTCTCCCGAATACCGATGGGTTGGAGCTAGCAACCACGGGTGGGATTGTCAACCCGTATAGATCTATAGTCCACCGTAAAACCGTTTGGGTTGTACCCAACAACCATGGATGGGGCGTTAACCCACATAGATCCATACACAACTTCCTCGCTCACACGGGATTAATGGTTACAGGTCAGATGACTTCCACTAAGATCCCCAATCTTAGATGATGAATACAATAGCTCATGTAAACTTTGACGACGTTCTATAGTTCTACCAACAAAAGCATTTTCGTGTCTAAAACCCTAAGTTACTAGAAAATGCTTTTAAACATTACTCCTAACTTCATAACATTTAGGCAGTATAACAGCTATAACTTGAGGTAAAACCAGGTTTTATCTTGACGTAAAACCAACCAACAATAATAACATATAACATACCAGGTTTTATCTTGACATAAAACCAACAATAATAACAAACTTAGAAATCAATATATATAACTCTCGAGTATAGCATCGAGGCTATATCACACATAGTATATATAGAACTCCCGAGTATAACTCAAGGTCTACATTAGTATAATAACATGATAAAAAGTTTACGATAGTTGTATGTTTTAAAAATATCATATATACTTTAGGTATATATGAGGCAAAACAACTATATCCCAGTTAATATAACTATATATGTTGATACGAACATACTATCATATAAACATAATATTAACTTTTATTCAATATTTAGCATCCGTTTTCCCCCGAAAATATTAGAAAGTGGGGCCGTAATACTCACCTTAATATCGTACTTTGACGAAATCTAACTGAAAACGTTCAAAGGAAAGCAATCACCGGGCTCGGGAAGCGAAACGACTTCAGCAAACGAGAGAGAGAGAGAGAGAGAGAGAGAGAGAGAGAGAGAGAGAGAAGAGATTAGGTGTGAGGAATGGCTGAGGCTGAAGCCTCTATTTATAGGCTGATTTGTGGTCCTCACGACGTGAGAATGATAGATTCACGTCGTGAGCTATGGCAAGAGTCATCCCGTAGCTTTAACGTGTGTTTTCTAGCCTCGAATAGTGTCCTGCAGCGTCCTCACATTGTGAGAAAACCTTGCTCACCTCGTGAGCTTTTGGGTTATCGTTCTGTAGACTTCTAGCTTCAAAATGTGGCGGTTTGACTCCTCACGTCGTGAGTTTTTATGCTCACGTCGTGAGTCCAGTCAGATTAGGGATTCTAACACGTGTCATGCTCTAAGACAGCTGTAACTTCGGAAGGTCGTAACGTTTGCATACGAACTCCGTTTTTGACGTTCTTTATATCCATGCGTAGGTAATTTTGAGTACTACAACTCTCTATTAGATTCCAATAGCTAATTTGTCGCACCCCAAAACCAGAACGGCAGAAACGTTCTGGGGCGGAGGACGTCATGTTTAGTATCACAAGACATGCATCATAGTAAGCAAAGTAATAAACAACCATTTAATTTGAAAGAAAGTGTTTACAAGGTATGTCATTCACATAATATAGAATCCATAGAAAATAACAAAAAGACATGAAGCTATACTGCTCCATCTTCTGAATCCCAGTGCGCGAACCTGTCTACTAGTCTCCTGAGAATACAAGTTTTTTTTGAAAGCGTAGATCAGCATTTAAGCTGGTGAGTTCATAAGATTTTAGTGATGTAGTAAGTAGTAAGAAAGTTTGTAGAAAGTTATAGTAAGTTGTAGTAAGTTCATGTTTAGAAAAGTTTGCATGTTCCTCTAGAAAATCCTATATTTACTGCTTTGATGAAAGATAAGTAAAAATGACTCTACAGTCCTTTGTATGAGTATTAAATGGATAAAAATTATATTAAACCCAGAGTAAAAAAACAATCGGTTGTGTGTATTTGCCCTAAGCCCACAACCAAAAAAGGAACAAGAAATGAGGCGGAAGACACACATCCCATTGTTTGTTAGATCATCGTTGTATATAACCCCTGCGTATTCACTCGGTACTCACGGAATTAACTGTAATAGTTCCTTTATATTTGATGAAAAGATTCTTTAAGAAAACCCTTATTTCTTATAATAAAATGATAACCACAGTAGTTCCTTCTATAATCACTTACTTTATACTAGTTATATATAATCTAATATCGAACAGATAGTTAATTGTGTGAATCTGCCCTAAACCCACAACCAAATAAGGAACAGGGAATGAGGCGGTAGGCACACATCCAACTACCTATCGGATATTAATTATATATAACCCTGGTGTATAAACTAAGGTATTATAGAATTAACCACCTAAGGTCCTTTAAGTTTTACTGGTTTAATAAAATGGATTAAACCCTTTACTGGTTAAGTTTCTAGTTTTGTATTTCAAAAGTTCTTCATTTGAAAAGTATGTTTTGTACTAGAAAACTGTGCATTGAATTAGTGTCCTATGACCTGACCCATACATGGTACCCCATATGATTACTTGGTGTATACGGAACATATATATAACTAAGCTCGGATAGATAGTAGGCTGGGTGTATCTGCTCTAAGCCCACAACCAATCAAGGAATATGAAATGAAGCGGCAAAGCACACATCCTACTACTTGTCAGACCCGATTAATATATATCCCTGAATGCATACACTAAGGAATCATAAAGTTAGCATTATGGACCCCTTTCTACTGAATGTACTAGACTCGACTGTTCTGTGTGTCGTTTGTAAAATGTAAGTTTTCCCTAGTTTATAACTATCTTGACTCAAAAATAGTTTGTATTAGCTTTCAAGTGGAACTGTCACTTACTGAAAGTAATGGGAATTTATAAGTACAAAGTTGTCTTTTGAATTGACATCATGTTAGTACTAATTACCTTAAAACATGTTTGTTCTAGTAAGGTCATAATGTGAAGGCTAGTACCCATACTATACGCTCTCCCTGTTAAGAGATTCTAGGAACCAAACGCGACTGCAGCAAACAATTGCTAGATGTGTAATTCACATTAAAGTTATGTGATCATGTATACCTAATTTAACTATAACCTTTTGTTAAGAACAATGAGTTAGTGATTCATTGGTATAATCAGATCCTGTAGTGTTATCATGTTATAGCATCTTAGTATGTTCGTTCTGTTGTAGTGTATAGTGTGTTCGTTCTGTTATCATGTATAGTGTATAGTATGTCTCTCTGATGTATTGTATCTACCTCCTTGTTTCTCTTTATGTTATCGTGTATTGTATCTACCTCCCTGTTTCTCTTTATGTTATCGTGTATTGTATCTACCTCCCTGTTTCTCTTTATGTTATCTAGTATGAACTGAACCTCTAAACTATACCCCTTATAGTTTACTAGTATTTTACTTGAACTGTTATTGAAAAGTCTCATTTTAGTACTAAGTTATGCTTGTACTTTAAAAATGGAGTTTTGTTAAACTATAAAGTAACATAACTTTAAAAGAGTTTTTGAAATGTTTTGATTACTTATAAATTACATAAGCAATCCTTTAAAAATATTTATAACAAACAATTACACAATTATCATTGTGTTCAACTTGTATTCCCCCCCCCCTTAAAAGCATTTAAATTAGTTTAAAATATTGATTACGGGGTATGAACTCACCTTATGTGGGTGATTCAAACGAATATGCGCGTAAGGATGAGAAGTTCCACGAATGAAGTCTCGAGACACAACAAGTCCTAAATGACAAATAATGACATATATTGGCATGAATATAGTGTTTATAAGCAACTATATGAAAGGAAACACCCCTAGGGACTAGGAAACACTTGGACCAAGTGTTAGAATCATATGTGATTCATCAAAGGGATGTTTATGGAGAACGAATGGTGTTTACGGCCATGGGTTTACGGCCATGGAGTTTACGGCCGTAAACTCATGCTAAAAAGGTGCATAAGAGGGTGTTTGAATTCTTGGGAAGCTTGAGGGACCATTGCTCTACACAAGGATGAGAAAAACCAACTTTATGGAAGGTGTTGAGGTGTTTACGGCCACACCATAAAGTGTATGGCCGTAAACTCACCAAATGGTCTTATTTTGGGTCTTAAAGCATTAAGGAAGGGTTCTAGGTTCATGTCCAAGCCTTAGGAAGTGTTTAAGGTCTAAATGCACTACAAACTAGGGTTTACGGCCAAGGGAGATGCTCTTGGCCGTAAACACCTCATGATCAAGGGAAAAGCTTGATTTCAAGGTGCTAAGCATGAGTCTTAACTAGATAACATCTATAGGGGAAAGAATAATCACCTTTGGGAGGCTTTATGGAGTTCACGGCCACCAAGAACAAGTGTATGTTCTTGGTGTTCTTGGTGAAAGTTGAAGATTATGAAGATCTAGACAAAATGGGTGTTTTCATGGATGAATCATGAGGATGATGTATGATTAATGTAACAACGTAAATTTTCAAAACAATTTTTCATTTTTAAATCATACTTTCAATCACATGATAATCACAAAACATAATGTATCCACTGTGTCATAACAAAACATGTCCCAAAATCTCAATAACATAACCTCTATAAGTGTGTACGGATCATCCCGCCGCCTTCCCGCGATCCTTGCTAGTACCTGAAACACATAACATAACAACTGTAAGCATAAATGCTTAGTGAGTTCCCCAAAATACCACATACCACACATACGCCCTTCCAGGCCATAACTCTGTAGGATCTTCCGATCCATGTGTCTCAGGGGACTTCCGTCCCGAATCCCGGTAGACCTTCCGGTCCTACCCGTATCGACCTTCCGGTCCGTAACCTCTTGACCTTCCGGTCCATATCATCTTGACCTTCCGGTCCATATCATCTTGACCTTCCGGTCCTTACCATACATAACATACATATCACATAACCGCATATAGCACATACATCTCATAGAATACAAGACCTTCCGGTCACACATAAGTACCCTTCCAGGTACAGTATAGTGAGAAGACTCACCTCAATTAAGTCGGATAAACTCTCGTGCTCAACGTCCCGACTTAGCCTCCTCCTATTATTCAAATAACATTCCCGATCAATATTCTCTCAAAGCCTCATCCCTAAAGATTGGGTAGAAGACCATTCTACCCTCCCCTGACCTCTCTTGAATCAGTCATGACCAAGACCCTAAGGTCAACGAAAGTCAACGGTCAAACTTTGACCCGACTCGTCAAGTGCACAAGGGTGACTCGGCGAGTCCATGCGGGTCCTCTGAATCCTTTCAGCCTCTCTTGTCTCGTCGAGTCATTCTTCCATTCGACGGGTTACACCTGTCACGAATCGTGGGGCAACCCCGACTCGACTCGTCGAGTCCACTTATGGACTCGGCGAGTTGCTTCCATGTTCTTACTCAAATGACCTTCTAAGGTCAGATCTGCTTCCCTAACTATCAGATCTACCCTTCAAGTGTTCAAATGTCACGTAAAGGTGTAACCTTTACGTGCATGCAACCCACATCAAGCCACAAATGGTGAAATAACTCTAAAAATGGCAACCTAGTCCCCAATCTCTCATTTGCTTGCATAAAGCTGATGGATAGTGAGTCTATGGACCTCTTATGGTCCAGATCTGATGCTATTAACACAAAGGGGACCTCATACTCACTAGATCTTACATAAAAGGGAGATAAAAACCCTAAAATCATGAAATCTATCATATCAACACGAAATAGAAAGGATTATACCTCCAGAGATGAACTCTCAAGATGATTAGCCCAGATCCAAGCTCCCTTCACGCTCTAGATGGGTGTTTCTTTCTTCCTTCTAGCAAAACCACACCAAAAGTGATGTCTTAACATCTTCTTGCTCTCAACTCTCCTACTGCTCTCTCTAGGGTTTCTCTGGGGTGTATTGGCCGCAAATGGAGGCCATAAAGGCCTTTAAATAGGGCACAGGCCCGGGGATTTAGGGTTTCACTTAACAGTGCGGACTCGCCGAGTCCACCCTTCCCGACTCGTCGAGTCCGTTTATTAATCCAGTCAGCACACACGCTCCTACTCGACGAGTCTACGCCTCAACTCGTCGAGTCCTTCATTAAATCAGACAAGAAATGTGCGATCCTACTCGGCGAGTCTGAGCGTCTACTCGCCGAGTCCCTCCTTAAAACTCAAGATAAATACTTAAAATAAGATACCTGGGAATCCGTATGTTACAATTCTCCCCCACTAGAATCAGACTTCGCCCTCGAAGTCTTGCTCCGCAAACAACTCTGGATGCTGCTCCCGCATCTCCAACTCCGGCTCCTAAGTCAGCTCGGACCCTCTCTGATGTTGCCACTGGACCTGCACCAGGGGCACCTCCTTGTTCCTCAGAACCTTGATCTTTCGATCCATAATCGCCACTGGCCTCTCAACATAATTCAGGCTCGCATCCACCTGAATATCTCCCAATGGCACCACCGCCGACTCGTCGGCTATACATTTCCTCAACTGAGACACATAGAAGGTATCATGAATCTGGCTGAACTAATCAGGTAGCTCCAACCGATATGCTACCCTGCCCACCCTCGCGGTCACCCTGAACGGACCGATGTATCGGGGCCCCAGCTTGCCCCTCTTCCTGAAACGGATCACTCCTTTCCAAGGAGACACTTTCAGGAGTACGAAGTCTCCCACCTGGAACTCAAGCTCAGATCGTCACCTATCCGCATAACTCTTCTGACAACTTTGAGCCGTCAATAACCTCTGTCTAACCTGCTGTATCTGCTCTGTCGTCTGAAGCACTATCTCAGTGCTACCCATCACACGTTGCCCTACCTCTCCCCAGCAAATGGGAGTCCGACACCTCCTCCCATACAACAATTCGAAGGGAGGCATACCAATACTTGAATGGTGGCTGTTGTTGTAGGAAAACTCAGCCAACGGCAAGTACGTGTCCCAACTTCCTCCGAAGTCCAACACACATGCTCGGAGCATGTCCTCGAGCGTCTGAATCGTCCGCTCACTCTGTCTGTCCGTCTGGGGGTGGTAGGCGGTACTGAAATGCAACCTCGTACCCAACTCCTCGTGGAACCTCTTCTAGAACCTGGAAGTGAAACGTACATCTCGGTCTGACACAATCGAGATCGGCACTCCATGCCGCGATACCACCTCCCTCACATACAACTCTGCCAACCTCTCAGCAGAAGAGCTCTCACTGATAGCAAGAAAATGCGCGATCTTCGTCAGCCGGTCGACGATCACCCAAATTGCATCGACACCCCTCGCGGTCCTCGGCAATTTGGTGATGAAATCCATAGAAATCTGTTCCCACTTCCACTGGGGAACCTCAAGTGGCTGCAAGTTGCCATGCGGACGCTGGTGGTCGGCCTTAACCCTGCGACAGGTCAAGCACCTCTCCACAAACCATGCTACATCCCTCTTCATACAGGGCCACCAATAGTCCTTCTTCAGGTCCAAATACATCTTAGTGGCCCCGGGATGGATCGAGAACCTCGATCGGTGCGCCTCCTCCATCAAAGTGGTGCGCGTCCCGCCTGCATACGACACCCAAATCCGACCCTGAAAGGTCATAAGCCCATGACTATCGGTAACAAACTCAGGCACCTGCCCAATCACCCGCTCTCTCTTGCGGTTCTCCGGTCTCACGGCCTCCGCCTGGGCCTCCCGAATAGTGTCCAACACCGGAGTCATCACTGTCAATCACATACAAGTGCCTCGAATCGGGGCACTCTCCGCCCTACGACTCAGCGCATCAGCTACAACATTAGCTTTGCCCGGGTGGTACAGGATCTCACAATCGTAATCCTTTACCACGTCCAACCATCTCCTCTGGCGCATATTCAGGTTGGCCTGATCCATCAGATACTTCAAACTCTTGTGGTCCGTGTATATGGTACACCGAACCCCATACAGATAATGGCGCCAGATCTTGAGGGCGAACACCACTGCCCCCAACTCCAGATCGTGGGTGGGATACCTCGTCTCATGAGGCTTCATCTGCCTCGATGCATACGCTATCACATGCCCCCTCTGCATAAGCACCGCACCCAACCCCGATAGCGATGCGTCACAATACACCACAAAATCCTCCATCCCTTCCGGGAGGGCTAACACAGGGGCTTCGCATAACTTCTGGCAAAGTGTCTCAAACGAGGTCTGCTGCTCCGGACCCCATAAAAAAGCAACACCCTTCCGGGTCAACCTGGTGAGAGGCACGGCGATCTTGGAAAAATCTCTGATAAATCTCCGATAGTAGCCGGCCAACCCCAGAAAACTCCTGATCTCGGTGGGAGATCTCGGCACCTCCCAACTCATCACTGCCTCAATCTTGGCCGGATCGACCAATATCCCCTTCTAATTAACGAGGTGCCCCAAGAACTGGACCACTCGCAACCGGAAGTCACACTTGGAGAATTTTGCGTACAGCCTCTCCGATCTCAAAACCCCGAGGATCTCCCTCAAATGCTCCTCATGCACCTCTCGAGACCTCGAATATACCAAAATATCATCAATGCACACGATCACCAATCGGTCCAACATCGTTCTGCACACCCTGTTCATGAGATCCATGAACGCTGCTGGTGCATTGGTGAGCCCAAAAGGCATCACCACAAACTCGTAATGCCCATAACGAGTTTTGAACGCCGTCTTATGGATATCCTCATCAAGCACTCTCATCTGATGATATCCAGACCTCAGATCAATCTTGGAGAACCAAGACGCTCCCTGCAACTGATCGAACAAATCGTCGATCCTCGGTAATGGGTAACGGTTCTTGACCGTCAACTTGTTCAACTCCCGGTAATCAATACACATCCGGTGTGAACCATCCTTTTTCTTGACAAAAAGGATCGGCGCTCCCTATGGCGAGCTACTCGGTCGAATAAACCCCTTCCCCAGCAGCTCCTGAAGCTGCAAGGATAACTCCTGCATCTCTAACGGCGCAAGGCGATAAGGCGCCTTAGCGATAGGCGCTGCCCCCAGAATCAAATCAATGCGAAACTCCACCTGCCTCTCGGGAGGCACACCGGGAACTCCTCAGGAAACACATCCGGGAACTCACGCACTATCGGCACATCATCAACCGAACTTGGCCCCTCGGCGGCCACTCGTGAGTCCATCACATATGCCACAAACCCGCTACAGCCCTGCTGTAAACTCTGTCTCGCTCTGGCCGCCGAACAAAACGCTGACCCACATCGGGTACCCTCGTCGTACACCGTAAGTACTCCCCCACTAGGGTCTCGTATCGTCACCAATTGTCGCTCGCAGTCTATAACAGCCCCAAATCGGCTCAACCAATCCATGCCCACTATGACACATACGTCCCCCATCGCTATCGGGACCAGATATATCGGGAACTCAACACCGAAGATCTCGAGTACAAATCCTCGAATCACATCCGTAGCATACACCGCTCGCTCGTCAGCTATGGAAACGCGTAGAGGTCGACTCAACACCTCTCATCGGCTACTGATGTGCCGACTAAACGCTATCGACACAAATGATCGACTCGCACCCGAGTCAAATAACACTAAGGCAGGTACAGTACTCACAAGAAAAGTACCTACGCATATCATAATATAAGCACAATATCTCAACTCAGCATAAATAAATAAAGAATACATACCAGCTACAACATCGGGAGCTGCGCGGACCTCCTCCGCTGTCAACTGGAAAGCTCTCCCACGAGCCTTCGGTGCCTCGGCCTTCGCTGGCCGAATCTCGGTAGACCTAGCAGCAGGTGCAGATCCCTGTTCTGATCCCTGATGTAGCTGCGGGCACTCGGCCTTTCGATGGCCAGTCTGGTTGCAATGAAAGCAAACCATAAATCCCTTGGGGCAATCCTTGGCGATATGCCCCTCCTTGCCACATTTGTAGCAAGCACCCGATCGACAGACCCCATCATGTCCCTTGCTGCACTTCCCACAAGTGCGGCCCTTCTGGCCTCCAGACCTCGTATCAGCGGACTTGGCCGGCTTGGCTGCCGGCTGAGACTGTGCCGGCCGCCGATCCATCCTCTGAGACTCGGCCTCCTCCCTGGCATGAGTCTCCAGCTCAATCTCTCTCCTCCGGGCATTTGCCTGGAGCTCAGCAAATGTCTGGTAAGTCGAGTTCGACACGAACTCCCGAATGTCCCTCCTCAAAACGCCCAAATACCGGCTCATGCGTGCCTGCTCAGAAGACACCTGCTCAGGACAGAACATCGCCCTCTCATGAACTTCCTGGTAACCACAGTAACAGAATCAGTACCCTGCTTGAGGGTCAAGAACTCCTGAACCAACTGTTCCCTCTCCACTGGGGGAACATACTCATCTCTGAACATAGCAGTGAATCTCTCCCAGGTCACCTCTGAAATCTCCGCAAGAGTGAAGCTCTCCGTCATGAACTTCCACCAATCCTTCGCCCCCAAGCGAAGCTGGTTCAGCGCGAACCGTACTCTCAGATGCTCCGGACATGAACACGTATAGAAGCATCCCTCAATATCGGAAATCCACCTCATCGCAGCGATCGGATCCTGCGTCCCGTCAAACTCTGGTGGCTTCGTGTTGCTGAACTCTCGAAGCAACAACGAGTCACCTCCCTGAGGTCTGGCAGCAGCTACTGCTGCAGTAGCTGCAGCAGCCGCAGCCTCAGTCACCGCTGCATACCGCTCATCAAAAGTCTCAATCAATGTGGTCTTGATAGACCCAAACATCTCCGGAATCTCGGCTCGAATCGCCGTTGCCACCTCATCGTGGATCATCTGACGAAGCTCCTCGTCACTCACGCCGCTCGCCTCAGGTCTGTGGCGTGTCCCAACCATGATGTCTCTGAAATACAACATAATAATATCAGAGACTCGCTCGAGTATACTCGCACTCGATAACTCAACCCTACTCGGTCCTTAGTACCCAAAGGATTCTTACTTAGAGTGTGCACTGCTCCGGTGTCTTCAGTAGTATGGGCCCTATACTACCGTCCACACTGCATCAGTATTCACCCTAAGTCCTCCTCCTTGGATCCCAGATCACAAGTACCCTATATCTCACTGGCATAGGCTACCCTTCGGTAGACCTCTCATCAGCTCTTCACTGCTACCTACTCGCTCTCAAGTATCACATAGCAGCAAAATCCTTCCTAGGCTAAGGCATCACAAATCAGGCCACTCTAGTCCTAATAAGAATACCTAACCTACTCTAGCATGCATATCATATCATAACATATCTCATAACAGATAATGTAAGGGTATTTTGGGAAATCACCGTTCAGGCGCTGGCTGATTGTACACACTGCTCCCTTTTGCCTTTATCAAAATCTTTTACTTTCTTAGAAAAATTGTCTATTTTATGAAAACTTTCTCAATTCCTCAGTTTGAGTTCAGATTTATCCGAAGATGCACCCGAATCCCTCAAACCAAGGCTCTGATACCAACTTGTAACAACGTAAATTTTCAAAACAATTTTTCATTTTTAAATCATACTTTCTATCACATGATAATCACAAAACATAATGTATCCACTGTGTCATAACAAAACATGTCCCAGAATCTCAATAACATAACCTCTATAAGTGTGTACGGATCATGCCGACGCCTTCCCGCGATCCTTGCTAGTACCTGAAACACATAACATAACAACTGTAAGCATAAATGCTTAGTGAGTTCCCCAAAATACCATATACCACATATACGCCCTTCCAGGCCATCACTCTGTAGGATCTTCCGATCCATGTGTCTCAGGGGACTTCCGTCCCAAATCCCGGTAGACCTTCCGGTCCTGCCCGTATCGACCTTCCGGTCCGTAACCTCTTGAGCTTCCGGTCCATATCATCTTGACCTTCCGGTCCATATCATCTTGACCTTCCGGTTTTTGCACATACATATCACATAACCGCATATAGCACATACATCTCATAGCATACAAGACGTTCCGGTCACATATAAGTACCCTTCCAGGTATAGTATAGTGAGAAGACTCACCTCAATGAAGTCGGATAAACTCTCGTGCTCAACGTCCAGACTTAGCCTCCTCCTATTATTCAAATAACATTCCCGATCAATATTCTCTCAAAGCCTCATCCCTAAAGATTGGGTAGAAGACCATTCTACCCTCCCCTGAACTCTTTTGAATCAGTCATGACCAGGACCCTAAGGCCAACGAAAGTCAACGGTCAAACTTTGATCCGACTCGGCGAGTCCATGTGGGTCCTCTAAATCCTTTCAGCCTCTCTTGGCTCGTCGAGTCATTCTTCCACTCGACGGGTTACACCTGTCACGAATCGCGGGGCAACCCCGACTCGACTTGTCGAGTCCACTTATGGACTCGGCGAGTTGCTTCCATGTTCTTACTTAAATGACCTTCTAAGGTCAGATCTGCTTCCCTAACTATCATATCTACCCTTCAAGTGTTCAAATGTCACGTAAAGGTGCAACCTTTACGTGCATGCAACCCACATCAAGCCACAAATGGTGAAATAACTCTAAAAATGGCAACCTAGTCCCCAATCTCTCATTTGCTTGCATAAAGCTGATGGATAGTGACTCTATGGACCTCTCATGGTCCAGATCTGATGTTATTAACACAAAGGGGACCTCATACTCACTAGATCTTACATAAAAGGGAGGTAAAAACCCTAAAATCATGAAATCTATCATATCAACACGAAATAGAAAGGATTATACCTCCAAAGATGAACTCTCAAGATGATTAGCCCAGATCCAAGCTCCCTTCACGCTCTAGATGGGTGTTTCCTTCTTCCTTCTAGCAAAACCACACCAAAGGTGATGTCTTAACCTCTTCTTGCTCTCAACTCTCCTACTTCTCTCTCTAGGGTTTCTCTGGGGTGTATTGGCCTCAAATGGAGGCCATAAAGGCCTTTAAATAGGGCACAGGCCCGGGGATTTAGGGTTTCACTTCACAGCGCGGCCTCGCCGAGTCCACCCTTCCCCACTCGTCGAGTCCGTTCATTAATCCAGTCAGCACACGCGCTCCTACTCGACGAGTCTACGCCTCAACTCGTCGAGTCCTTCATTAAATCAGACAAGAAATGCGCGATCCTACTCGGCGAGTCTGAGCGTCTACTCGCCGAGTCCCTCCTTAAAACTCAAGATAAATAATTAAAATAAGATACCTGGGAATCCGGATGTTACAATTAAGAAGAATATCAACAAATAGAGTGAACAACACTTACGTTTTTGGAGGATTTGGATGAAGAACTTGATGATACTTGAGAGAGTTTTCGAGTTCCAAGCCATGGAAATGGAAAAAGTGAAGAAAATGGCCCAAGCTTCATACTTATAGGCTGGAGTTTACGGCCACCATAAGTTTACGGCCGTAAACTCATGGGTCCGGGCCATAAACTCCTCATTTGAGGGTTTATGGCCTGATCTTTGTACAGTGGTTCTAGCAGATACTTCCTAACACTCATTCCTTGAATGTACTAGGCTTAAAACCCAATAGAATGACCCATAACAAGGCTAGAAGGCAAAAATATTTTTGGGTTGTCACATCATCCCCCCGTTAGATGGAATTTCGTCCCGAAATTAGCTTTCTTAGCAGCACTACTGGGGTTGCGCTCCTCTGATTAGCAGAATACCCACTCTTAGACCTGGCACTTTGCCTTACTGTTCATGATAGGATTCATACTCGGTCCATCTATCATTACTTCGTGTATACAAGTCGTATATAACTAGGATTAGTAAGACGGTCGAATGTGCGACTCTGCCCATGGTCCACAACCAAACAAGGAACAGGAGATAGGGCGGAAACACACGTACTAGATCTGCGCAATCATAATCATATACTACCCTCGTGTATACACTTAATAGTTATAGGTGGGATGTATTCGTCCTTAGCCTCTGTGCTTGAACTTGGTCTGCTGGACGGGTGGTATTTCGGAAGGGTCTGTGGACATACGACGGCAAGGCTTCGGAGGACAAAGTACTCTTCGCACGAGTACTTCGGGGTTTAGAATACGAAAGACAAAACTGAGGTTTAGGTCGGACTGTCGCTACGAATGACGAAGGTTTCGTGAACTTGACGGTCGCGGTGATAGAATCATATGAACTTAGTATGGTGAGGACCACGCCAACTCATGACGAATGATAGTAACGGACTCTTTACTGAACAAAGTTTTGGCCGATTTGAAAGAAATGTTTGTTATATGATGATGTAGTAAGTAGTAAGAAAGTTTGTAGAAAGTTATTGTAAGTTGTACTAAGTTCTTGCTTAGAAAAGTTTGCATGTTCCTCCAGAAAATCCTATATTTCCTGCTTTGATGAAAGATAAGTAAAAATGACTCTACAGTCCTTTCTATGAGTATTAAATGGATACAAATTATATAAAACCCAGAGTAAACAAACAATCGGTTGTGTGTATCTGCCCTAAGCACACAACCAAACAAGGAACAGGAAATGAGGCGGAAGACACACATCCCATTGTTTGTTATATCATCGTTGTATATAACCCCTGCGTATTCACTCGGTACTCACAGAGTTTTAGTAATAGTTCCTTTATATTTGATGAAAAGATTCTTTAAGAAAACCCTTATTTCTTATAATAAAATGATAACCACAGTAGTTCCTTCTATAATCACTTAGTTTATACTAGTTATATACAATCTAATATCGAATAGATAGTTAATTGTGTGAATCTGCCCTAAACCCACAACCAAACAAGGAACAGGGAATGAGGCGGAAGGCACACATCCAACTACCTATCGGATATTAATTATATATAACCCTGGTGTATAAACTAAGGTATTATACAATTAACCACCTAAGGTCCTTTAAGTTTTACTGGTTTAATAAAATGGATTAAACCCTTTACTGGTTAAGTTTCTAGTTTTGTATTTCAAAAGTTCTTCATTTGAAAAGTATGTTTTGTACTAGAAAACTGTGCATTGAATTAGTGTCCTATGACCTGACCCATACATGGTACCCCTTATGATTACTTGGTGTATACGGAACATATATATAACTAAGCTCGGATAGATAGTAGGCTGGGTGTATCTGCTCTAAGCCCACAACCAATCAAGGAATATGAAATGAAGCGGCAAAGCACACATCCTACTACTTGTCAGACCCGATTAATATATATCCCTGAATGCATACACTAAGGAATCATAAAGTTAGCATTATGGATCCATTTCTACTGAATGTACTAGATTCGACTATTCTGTGTGTCGTTTGTAAAATGTAAGTTTTCCCTAGTTTATAACTATCTTGACTCAAAAATAGTTTGTATTAGCTTTCAAGTGGAACTGTCACTTACTGAAAGTAATGGGAATTTATAAGTACAAAGTTGTCTTTTGAATTGACATCCTGTTAGTACTAATTACCTTAAAACATGTTTGTTCTAGTAAGGTCATAATATGAAGGCTAGTACCCATACTATACGCTCTCCCTGTTAAGAGATTCTAGGAACCAAACGCGACTGCAGCAAACAATTGCTAGATGTGTAATTCACATTAAAGTTATGTGATCATGTATACCTAATTTAACTATAACCTTTTGTTAAGAACAATGAGTTAGTGATTCATTGGTATAATCAGATCCTGTAGTGTTATCATGTTATAGCATCTTAGTATGTTTGTTCTGTTGTAGTGTATAGTGTGTTCGTTCTGTTATCATGTATAGTGTATAGTATGTCTCTCTGATGTATTGTATCTACCTCCTTGTTTCTCTTTATGTTATCGTGTATTGTATCTACCTCCCTGTTTCTCTTTATGTTATCGTGTATTGTATCTACCTCCCTGTTTCTCTTTATGTTATCTAGTATGAACTGAACCTCTAAACTATACCCCTTATAGTTTACTAGTATTTTACTTGAACTGTTATTGAAAAGTCTCATTTTAGTACTAAGTTATGCTTGTACTTTAAAAATGGAGTTTTGTTAAACTATAAAGTAACATAACTTTAAAAGAGTTTTTGAAATGTTTTAATTACTTATAAATGACATAAGCAGTCCTTTAAAAATGTTTATAACAAACAATTACACAATTATCATTGTGTTCACCTTGTATTCCCCCCCCCCCTCTTAAAAGCATTTAAAACAGTTTATAAGATTGATTACGAGGTATGAACTCACCTTATGTGGGTGATTCAAACGAATATGTGCGTAAGGATGAGAAGTTTCACGAATGAAGTCCCGAGACACAACAAGTCCTAAATGACATATAATGACATATATTGGCATGAATATAGTGTTTATAAGCAACTATATGAAAGGAAACACCCCTAAGGACTAGGAAACACTTGGACCAAGCGTTAGAATCACATGTGATTCATCAAAGAGATGTTTAAGGCGAAAGAATGGTGTTTACGACCATGGGTTTACGGCCATGGAGTTTACGGTCGTAAACTCATGGTAAAAAGGTGCATAAGAGGGTGTTTGAATGTTTAGGAAGCTTTAGGGACCATTGCTCTACACAAGGATGAGAAAAACCAACTTTATGGAAGGTGTTGAGGTGTTTACGGCCACACCATAAAGTGTATGGCCGTAAACTCACGAAATGGTCTTATTTTGGGTCTTAAAGCATTGAGGAAGGGTTCTAGGTTCATGTCCAAGCCTTAGGAAGTGTTTAAGGTCTAAATGCACCAGAAACTAGGGTTTGTGGCCAAGGGAGATGCTCTTGGCCATAAACACCTCATGATCAAGGGAAAAGCTTGATTTCAAGGTGCTAAGCATGAGTCTTAACTAGATAACATCTATAGGGGAAAGAATAATCACCTTTGGGAGGCTTTATGGAGTTCACGACCACCAAGAACAAGTGTGTGTTCTTGGTGAAAGTTGAAGATTATGAAGATCTAGACAAAATAGGTGTTTTCATGGATGAATCATGAGGATGATGTATGATTAAGAAGGATATCAACAACTAGAGTGAAGAACACTTACCTTTTTGGAGGATTTAGATGAAGAACTTGATGATACTTGAGAGAGTTTTCGAGTTCCAAGCCTTGGAAATGGAAAAAGTGAAGAAAATGGCCCAAGCTTCATACTTATAGGCTGGAGTTTACGGCCACCATGAGTTTACGACCGTAAACTCATGGGTCCTGGCCGTAAACTCCTCATTTGAGGGTTTATGGCCTGATCTTTGTACAGTGGTTCTAGAAGATACTTCCTAACACTCATTCCTTGAATGTACTAGGCTTAAAACCCAATAGAATGACCCTTAACAAGGCTAGAAGGCAAAAATATTTTCGGGTTGTCACATCATCCCCCCGTTAGATGGAATTTCGTCCCGAAATTCGCTTTCTTAGCAGCACTACTGGGGTTGCGCTCCTCTGATTAGCAGAATACCCACTCGTATTCCTGGCACTTTGCCTTACTGTTCATGATAGGATTCATACTCGGTCCATCTATCATTACTTCGTGTATACAAGTCGTATATAACTAGGATTAGTAAGACGGTCGAATGTGCGACTCTGCCCATGGTCCACAACCAAACAAGGAACAAGAGATAGGGCGGAAACACACGTACTAGATCTGCGCAATCATAATCATATACTACCCTCGTGTATACACTTAATAGTGATAGGTGGGATGTATTCGTCCTTAGCCTCTGTGCTTGAACTTGGTCTGCTGGACGGGTGGTATTTCGGAAGGGTCTGCGGACATACGACGACAAGGCTTCAGAGGACAAAGTACTCTTCGCACGAGTACTTCGGGGTTTAGAATACGAAAGACAAAACTGAGGTTTAGGTCGGACTGTCGCTACGAATGACGAAGGTTTCGTGAACTTGACGGTCGCGGTGATAGAATCATATGAACTTAGTATGGTGAGGACCACGCCAACTCATGACGAATGATAGTAACGGACTCTTTACTAAACAAAGTTTTGGCCGATTTGAAAGAAATGTTTGTTATATGATGATGTACTTCCCTAGTGTGCTCGAAAATGTACTTTTTGTAAATGTTCTAGTGCTTTCTGATTTCCTCTTGTTGTTAACACTTCTACGTATCGTACCGTGATGTGCACATACATACCACGAAAGTGCTTCGTTATCTAGAATCGATACTTAAACTACGATCCTCCTTGGTACCACTACGATCGCCTTGAATATACAAGTTATGAATAATTAACATGAATTGGATGGTCGACTGAGTAACTCTGGCTCAAATCCACAACCAAACAAGCAACATGAATTAAGGCGGAATCACTGACTCTGAGTCTGCAAAATCTTAGTTATGCACAACCCTAACGTACATACTAAGCAATCATAGCTTCTCAGAACGGATCTCTTAGTTCTTTTGAATACTGTGACCTACTTCAATAAGTGAGTTATTATAATTACTTTTAAGTGTTATCCCCAAGTTTTAATCTTATATAAATATAAATTAATTTTCAAAGCAATTACTATTTTGAAAACGTACCGCTGCTCGATGGCGACTCCGAGGTCGATTCTCTTGCGGTGATCATCAGAATTCGTCCATCCGCTCCTGAGTTCTTTGTTATCGGGCAGTCCTCCTGGTAGTGTCCAGTCTCACCACAGCTATAGCAGGCTTGGTTTTCTTCAACTCCGGGGACTTGGGAGATCGGTTGAGCCGGTGCCCTGCAGAAACGGACTATGTGTCCCTTTCTGTGGCAGTTAAGGCACTGAATTTCCCGACATACTCCGGTGTGGTGATAGTTGCACTTTCCACACTTCGGGAGGGTTCCAGCATATCGACTGGCAGGTGCTGGAGTAGCAGGTGTTGTGGCGGCGTACATAGTACTCGTTTGTTCCTCCTGCGGGGTGTCCTGTGTTGTTCACTTCTTCTTCCTCTTGTTCCCCGACTTCCGTTTATAGTCATCTTCCCTCAATGGCTCGTGAACAGGGACTTCTACACCATGGCGGACTACGTGGTCGATGAGTCGTTGAGCCAGGCGTTTAGCACTATAGAATGTGGCTGGGTTAGAAGACAGCACATCTCCTTGGATCGGGGCAGATAGACCCCAGATGTATCTTTCTATCTTCTTGATCTCCGGGGTAACCATCCCGGGGCATAGAGCTGCTAGGTCGCTGAACCGGTCAGTGTAGGCCACTATGTCTGAGCCGACCATTGTGAGCTCCCACAGTTCTTGTTCCAGCTTTTGAACTTCGCCCAACGGGCAGTATTCTTCCAGCATCAACTCTTTTAGGTTCTCCCAACCTATTGAGTTAGCCACTGATAGGGTCAGTGACTTTACATGGCTGTTCCACCATGTCAGGGCTCTGTCAGAGAAGGTGCAGGCAGCAAACTTCACTTTTCTCCTTTCTGGGCACGAACAAATTTTGAAGACCGAATTTGTTTTCTCGAACCATCGTATCAAAGCGATGACTCCACCATTTCCATCGAAGGAATTGGGTTTGCAGTTCATGAAGTCCTTATATGAACACTCCCTTGGGTGTTCGTGAGTAACTCCGGGGTTGGTTAAGTGGGTACCGCTACCAGATCTGAGGGTACCACTTTCACCGAAGTGAGCTAGAGCAGTTGCCACTGCGGAGGATATCGCTGCTTGAAGAGCAGCAGGGTCGAATTGCGATGGTGGAGTTGGAGTTATCGGAGTAGTGCGTCTGATTGATCTGCGAGGAGGCATCTTTGCTAAAAGAATAAAAAGATGAGATGGAATAAATCTAAAGCAATGGACACAAGCCGAAAGCTGAAAAGACAAGGTTATCGTAGTTCTAGGTGTATCGGGTCCTGACTTCCACAGGGTTCTGGAAACAATTCATAAAAGAGTCTATACCTAATAAACTTTATGAATTTGAAATGGCTATCCTCGAATGAATATCTGTTGCCTGAATAACTGTCACTAGCTGCATGTAAGAAAATAATCCTAACATATAATGTGAGCAGTGTTTCCACTCGCTCAATAAGTTAACAAGATTATTATTTATTAGTGTGACATGTAAGACGTTTTGGTTACTTCGGTTGATCCTTCTTTGAAAGCTCCTCATGAACTCGCTCTAGTTTCCTCCTGACTCTTCTGTTGTCTACTATGAGGAAGTGGTTACATCTATCTGGGTTTGTCGTGCGAGAATGGAAGTGATTAAAGAATCTATAAGATTAAGTGAAACATTATGGGGTGATCCTTACAGAGTCCTCCTATAATTGCACAATGTATACAAGTTGTATATAATTCAAGATTAAATAGACCTTCGAATAAGTGATCCTACTCCAAAACCACAACCAAACAAGGAACATGTAGTGAAGCGTAGATCACAAAATCTAATTCTATAAAATTTTAATTATATATAACCTTGGGAGTATACATTGCAAGATTATAGACCTATCCGTAAGGGTCTTTTAAGTTATCACATAAGTTATTTGTATAGTGCCTAAAATACTCCTATAGTATTTTAATGTAATCTACTTGGTATGTTTTAAACTTGTTATCGCGTTATAGTATCATAGAATACTCCTATAGTATTCTAACTCTAATGTACTTGATCTAGTATTCTCTTGACTAGTATTAGGTAAGTTTCAAGACCGTTGCAACACCACATCACTCCCAAACACATGTCGGTCACATCTCGAACGAATATAGTTGATCAAGCTATATTGATCCTAGCTATGATTACATAACTGTCCAGGTTTGACCATAGTGTTCATCCTTTAACTTCTTCTGTTCTATTCTTCTTGTGATACTTGTTCTAGTATGTATATATGTATAAGCAAGTATGTATACTTTTATAAGGTATCATTATATATTTAAAATATATTCTTATCCAGAGCACTTCAGCCCCATTGTATTTATAGTTGTATATCTTTTATCGGTTGATATACTTAGTTCACTATAAACAATGCTCTGATACCAATCTGTCACACCCCAAAACCGGAACGGCGGAAACGTTCTGGGGCGGAGGACGTCATGTTTAGTATCACAAGACATGCATCATAGTATGCAAAGTAATAAAAACCATTTCATTTGAAAGAAAGTGTTTACAAGGTATGTGATTCACATAATATAGAATACATAGCAAATAACAAAAAGACATGAAGCTATACTGCTCCATCTTCTGAATCCCAGTACGCGAACCTGTCTACTGGTCTCCTGAGAATACAAGTTATTTTGAAAGTGTAGATCAGCATTTAAGCTGGTGAGTTCATAAGATTTTAGTGATGTAGTAAGTAGTAAGAAAGTTTGTAGAAAGTTATAGTAAGTTGCAGTAAGTTGTAGTAACTTCTTGTTTAGAAAAGTTTGTCTGTTCCTCCAGAAAATCCTATATATCCTGCTTTGATGAAAGATAAGTAAAAATGACTCTACAGTCCTTTCCATGAGTATTAAATGGATACAAGTTATATAAAACCCAGAGTAAACAAACAATCGGTTGTGTGTATCTGCCCTAAGCCCACAACCAAACAAGGAACAGGAAATGAGGCGTAAGACACACATCCCATTGTTTGTTAGATCATCGTTGTATATAACCCATGCGTATTCACTCGGTACTCACGGAGTTAACTGTAATAGTTCCTTTATATTTGATGAAAAAATTCTTTAAGAAAACCCTTATTTCTTATAATAAAATGATAACCACAGTAGTTCCTTCTATAATCACTTAGTTTATACTAGTTATATATAATCTAATATCGAACCGATAGTTAATTGTGTGAATCTGCCCTAAACCCACAACCAAACAAGGAACAGGGAATGAGGCGGAAGGCACACATCTAACTACCTATCGGATATTAATTATATATAACCCTGGTGTATAAACTAAGGTACTATAGAATTAACCACCTAAGGTCCTTTAAGGTTTACTGGTTTAATAAAATGCATTAAACCCTTTACTGGTTAAGTTTCTAGTTTTGTATTTCAAAAGTTCTTCATTTGAAAAGTATGTTTTGTACTAGAAAACTGTGCATTGAATTAGTGTCCTATGACCTGACCCATACATGGTACCCCTTATGATTACTTGGTGTATATGGAACATATATATAACTAAGCTCGGATAGATAGTAGGCTGGGTGTATCTGCTCTAAGCCCACAACCAAACAAGGAACAGGAAATGAAGCGGAAAGCACACATCCTACTACCTGTCGGACCCGATTAATATATATCCCTGAATGCATACACTAAGGAATCATAAAGTTAGCATTATGGATCCCTTTCAAGTGGAACTGTCACTTACTGAAAGTAATGGGAATTTATAAGTACACAGTTGTCTTTTGAATTGACATCCTGTTAGTACTAATTACCTTAAAACATGTTTGTTTTAGTAAGGCCATAATGTGAAGGCTAGTACACATACTATACGCTCTCCCTGTTAAGAGATTCTGGGAACCAAACGCGACTGCAACAAACAATTGCTAGACGTGCATTTCACATTAAAGTTATGTGATCATGTATACCTAATTTAACTATCACCTTTTGTTAAGAACAATGAGTTTGTGATTCATTGGTATAATTAGATCCTGTAGTGTTCTCATGCTATAGCATCTTAGTATGTTCGTTCTGTTGTAGTGTATAGTGTGTTCATTATGTTATCATGTATGGTGTATATTATGTCTCTTTGATGTATTGTATCTACCTCATTGTTTCTCTTTATGTTATCGTGTATTGTATCTACCTCCCTGTTTCTCTTTATGTTATCGTGTATTTTATCTACCTCCCTGTTTCTCTTTATGTTATCGTGTATTGTATCTACCTCCCTGTTTCTCTTTATGTTATCGTGTATGAACTGAACCTCTAAACTATACCCCTTATAGTTTACTAGTATTTTACTTGAACTGTTATTGAAAAGACTCATTTTACTACTAAGTTATGCTTGTACTTTAAAAATGGAGTTTTGTTAAACTATAAAGTAACATAACTTTAAAAGAGTTTTTGAAATGTTTTGATTACTTATAAATTACATAAGAAATCCTTTAAAAATGTTTATAACAAACAATTACACAATTATCATTGTGTTCAACTTGTATTCCCCCCCTTAAAAGCATTTAAAACAGTTTAAAAGATTGAGTACGGGGTATGAACTCACCTTATGTGGGTGATTCAAACGAATATGTGCGTAAGGATGAGAAGTTCCACGAATGAAGTCCCGAGACACAACAAGTCCTAAATGACATATATTGGCATGAATATAGTGTTTATAAGCAACTATATGAAAGGAAACACCGCTGGGGACTAGGAAACACTTGGACCAAGTGTTAGAATCACATGTGATTCATCAAAGGGATGTTTAAGAATGGTGTTTACGGCCATGGGTTTATGGCCATGGAGTTTACGGCCGTAAACTCATGGTAAAAAGGTGCATAAGAGGGTGTTTGAATGCTTGAGGGACCATTGCTCTACACAAGGATGAGAAAAACCAACTTTATGGAAGGTGTGGAGGTGTTTACCGCCACACCATAAAGTGTATGGCCGTAAACTCACCAAATGGTCTTATTTTGGGTCTTAAAGCATTGAGGAAGGGTTCTAGGTTCATGTCCAAGCCTTAGGAAGTGTTTAAGGTCTAAATGCGCTACAAACTAGGGTTTACGGCCAAGGAAGATGCTCTTGGCCGTAAACACCTCATGATCAAGGGAAAAGCTTGATTTCAAGGTGCTAAGCATGAGTTTTAACTAGATAACATCTATAGGGGAAAGAATAATTACCTTTGGGAGGCTTTATGGAGTTCACGGCCACCAAGAACAAGTGTGTGTTCTTGGTGTTCTTGGTGAAAGTTGAAGATTATGAAGATCTAGACAAAATGGGTGTTTTCATGGATGAATCATGAGGATGATGTATGATTAAGAAGGATATCAACAACTAGAGTGAAGAACACTTACGTTTTTAGAGGATTTGGATGAATAACTTGATGATACTTGAGAGAGTTTTCGATTTCCAAGCCTTGGAAATGGAAAAAGTGAAGAAAATGGCCCAAGATTCATACTTATAGGCTGGAGTTTACGGCCACCATGAGTTTACGGCCGTAAACTCATGGGTTCTGTCCGTAAACTCCTCATTTGAGGGTTTATGGCCTGATCTTTGTACAGTTGTTCTAGCAGATACTTCCTAACGCTCATTCCTTGAATGTACTAGGCTTAAAACCCAATAGAATGACCCTTAACAAGGCTAGAAGGCAAAAATATTTTCGGGTTGTCACATAATTCTAAGCCTATTTTAAATTCCTCTTGTTATAGAGATTTTATAGTGTTAGAGTTTATCATAACTTCTTCACGAAGTCAGATTTAGACGTTCTCTATATTTTTGGAATCGTATGGACATATAATTTGATTTATACTATAAAGTATGTATGAAACCTCATATTTGTATTAGAATTTATCATGAACTACATAGTAAGTTTATCACATTACTAGTTTAACAAAATCACATTACATGATTGGTATAATCACATGTGATTGTTATTGACCTATTTTGACTAGTGTTACATTCTCCTCCCGTTAAAGTAATTTCGTCCCGAAATTTATTTTGTACTAGATACCACCGAAGGGTTCTGGATAGCTTCCCTGCTTCCGGTTATGAATGCCCTACCATGACCTAACTTCCTTGACTCCTTAACTTTGGACATTCCTTCCTGATATGTCCAATTTCACCACACTCAAAACATGCTCTTCCTCCGTGATAACCTGTTCCAGTGTTTGTTCCTTGATCATCTGTTATAGGTGTTGTGGTCCTGCAGTAACTGGCAGTGTGTCCCTTCTTTTTGCACTTCATGCAAATATAACAGTCATCTGCGTGCTGATGGTAGCATTGACTACACCATGAACAGTTACCTAGGTGATGACGGTTACACTGAGAGTACCATGGGAATGTTCCAACATACTTCCTTGTTTGTACGGGTAGTGTTGTTGTGTCTACATAATTAGTTGCCACATCTTGTCTCTCCTCAGATGATTGTCTGGGACTCTTCCTATTAAATTTGCGCTTGTTCGTTCCAGATTCGGGAGACTCAACTATAAATCCCACATGGATTTCTGTGATGGTTAATTGATGAGCTATTCGCTTTGCACTGTCATATGTTGTAGGTTTTGATGCGATCACCATTCCTTTGATTTGTGATGCTAGACCCCAGATATATGGCTCGATCTTCTTATATTCGGTGGTTACAAGAGCTGGACACATCACCGCAAGATCATTGAATCTAGCGGTATAAGCATTGATCTCTGAACCTTTCATTGTTAGGTTCCACAATTCATGCTCCAGCTTTTGTATTTCCTCTCTAGGACAATACTCCTCTACTAGCATCCTCTTCATCTCTTTCCATTTCATGGAGTTTGCAGCATCAATACCCATTGTATTTACATGATTGTTCCATCATGTTAACGTTGCATCAGCGAAGGTACACGCAGCAAATCATACCTTACAGTCGTCCGAATAGAAGCTTATTTGAAATACTGATTCTGCATTTTCAATCCACCGGGTCAAGTTAACAACCCCTTCTGTTCCATGGAAGCTCTTAGGTTTGCAATTCATAAAATCCTTGTAGGTACACATTCTGGCGGTCCCTACATTGCCTTCATTTCTAACTCCACCTCTTGTGACATTAGCTAGAGCTGCAACGATTCTCTGAGCTATGATTTCTTCAAGTTCTGCTGAACTTATTGAGGGTTTGTTTCTAGTGGTGGTGGGTGCGGTTGTTGTTGTTGTAGTTCTGGTCGTTGGTTAAGGTCTAGACGAGCGCTACTTCTTCTAGGCATTTTGTTTAGTTCCTATACATTTTGGATCACCAAGTGTTTAGCCTATCAAATATTACTCCCAATTTAAATAGTTCATATGATATGATCATAATAAAATATAGTTGTACACTTACACCTTGTTGTGATAAGATCTATGCACATATGAACTTTAGTTGGAATATCTAATCTAAATCCTTGAGATCAAAAACATTTCGGGTATTTAGGTGTATTATCATCGCGGGTCTGAGTCTTCATATATGACTCTATATTTGTTATTTTTTGTATTCATACTCTTTTAATTATTGTTTGTTACTTCAGGTCTAGCTGATAAGGCACCGGACAGTCAGTACAGTCGGAGGGCATGATCATTTTAGCATATAGCCGTTCTGAAATCCAGCAACCCAAGCGACATGTCTATCCTGTCACCACTCCCGTAAGTAGTCCTTTAGTAGTATAATTAATAATACTTTATATTGTAGGCTAAGGGATATACCTAAACCTAATAGAGTAAGCCCTAAACTATAGTCGTGCTTTCCTAAGAAAGTACTAATTCACTATAATTAATAGCTCTGATACCAATCTGTCAAACCCCGGCCGTCGGCGGAAACACCGGGCGGTGTAACATCTTTTCTCGTATCATAGTTATCAACTTCCTGAAAACACATGCAATTTAAAATACGTCAACATAAAGTTGGTGAGTTCACAGGTTTTAACTCTAAGTAGAAATAGTACTTTTTCTCAATTCAAAAGTATAGTTTTGAAAGTATCGTTTTGACTCACCAACATTTAGTATATATATATCCTAGGTATAATGGTTTACTTACCAAATAAGTAGTATACCTATAAGTCTCATACAAATGTTTGTAATCCCATACAAACTAAGGTTGCTACGTATAAATCTTATTTCAATTCTATACGAGTAAAATCGCTACGTATAAATCTATTTCAATTCTATACGAGTAAAACCGCTACGTATAAATCTATTTTGATTCTATACGAGTAGGTAGAATAGGTATAGTGGTCTACTTAATATACAAGTAATATACCTACTAGATTGTTATACTTAGAGTATAAGTCTTTGAGAAACTTATATTTAACATTGATACTTGTATATCGACAAAGTATAATGCTTCTAAAGTTGTGCTACCATGAGTCTGTAGCTGCGACTGTATGACTTAGTTTTATATCTCTTTATTATTACAAGGATCACACCTTGTGGTAGTTACAAGGATCATACATTGTGGTAGTTACAAGGATCACACATTGCGGTAGGTCAAGGATCACACCTTGCGGTAGGATCACACCTTGCGGTAGTACAAGGATCACACGTTGCGGTAGTACAAGGATCACACCTTGCGGTAGTACACGGATCATACCTTGCGGTAGTTTCTGCACGCTTCATCGACGTCGGAAGGTAGTAAATTAGGCAAATTTGTCACCCGACTACCGTTGGGTTGGAGCTAGCAACCACTGGGGGGGGGGGGTGGGGGGTTGTCAACCCGTATAGATCTATGATCCACCGTAAAACCGTTTGGGTTGTACCCAACAACCATGGATGGGGCGTTAACCCACATAGATCCATACACAACTTCCTCGCTCACACGGGATTAACGGTTACAGCTCAGAGGACTTCCACTAAGATCCCCAATCTTAGATGATGAATACAATAGCTCATGTAAACTTTGACGACGTTCTATAGTTCTAACAACAAAAGCATTTTCGTGTCTAAAACCCTAAGTTACTAGACTATGCTTTTAAACATTACTCCTAACCTCATAACATTTAGGCAGTATAACAACTATAACTTGAGGTAAAACCAGGTTTTATCTTGACATAAAACCAACAATAATAACATATAACATACCAGGTTTTATCTTGACATAAAACCAACAATAATAACATACTTAGAAATCAATATATATAAATCTCGAGTATAGCATCGAGGCTATATCACACATAGTATATATAGAACTCCCGAGTATAACTCAAGGTCTACATTAGTATAATAACATGCTAACAAGTTTACGATAGTTGTATGTTTTAAAAATATCATATATACTCTAGGTATATATGAGGCAAAACAACTATATCCCAGTTAATATAACTATATATGTTGATACGAACATACTATCATATAAACATAATATTAACTTTTATTCAATATTTAGCATGCGTTTTCCCCCAAAAATATTAGAAATTGGGGCCGTAATACTCACCTTAATATCGTACTTTGATGGAATCTAACTGAAAACGTTCACCGGTTCGCGATCACCGGGCTCGGGAAGCGAAACGGCTTCAGCAAACAAGAGAGAGATAGAGAGAGAGAGAGAGAGAGAGAGAGAGAAGAGATTAGGTGTGAGGAATGGCTGAGGTCGAAGCCTCTATTTATAGGTTGATTTTTGGCCCTCACGACGTGAGAATGATAGATTCATGTCGTGAGCTATGGCAAGAGTCATCCCGTAGCTTTAACGCGTGTTTTCTAGCCTCGAATAGTGTCCTGCAGCGTCCTCACGTTGTGAGAAAACCTTACTCACGTCGTGCGCTTTTGGTTTATCGTTCTATAGACTTCTAGCTTCAAAATTTGGAGGTTTGACTCCTCACGTCGTGAGTGTTTATGCTCACGTCGTGAGTCCAGTCAGATTAGGGTTTCTGACACGTGTCATGCTCTAAGACAGCTGTAACTTCGGAAGGTCGTAACTTTTGCATACGAACTCCGTTTTTGACGTTCTTTATATCCACTCTTAGGTAATTCCGAGTACTACAAATCTCTATTAGATTCAAATAGCTAATTCTTAGCCTATTTTAAATTCCTCTTGTTATAGAGATTTTAGAGTGTTAGAGTTTATCATAATTTCTTCACGCGAAGTAAGATTTAGACGTTCTCTATATTTTTGGAATCGTATGGACGTATACTTTGATTTTTTCTATAAAGTATGTATGAAAGCTCATATTTGTATTAGAATTTATCATGAACTACATAGTAAGTTTATCACATTACTAGTTTAACAAAATCACATTACATGATTGGTATAATCACATGTGATTGTTATTGACCTATTTTGACTAGTGTTACAGGTATGCCTCCCTTTGAGTTGGTTTATGGTAGGAAGTGTCAGACGCCTATTTGCTAGAATGAAGTCCTTCAAATAGTTATGAGGAGAACTGAGGTTATGCTCAAGACTATTGAATAGATTCAGCAGGTAAGAGGAAGGTCCCACGAAGAGCTGACAAAAGAGTTATGCTAATCGGCGCCGGTCCGGTTTTGAGTTTCAGGTTAGGGATTTCGTGCTTCTGAAGGTGTCACCATGGAAGCGTTTCATTCGATTCCAAAAGCAGGGAATGTTGGGGCCCATATTTATTGGAACCTTTAAAGTGATAACTCAGGTGGCCAAGGTTGCCTATTGGTTGGATTTACCCAAGGAGATCAGCCAGATCCAGAGCATGTTTCATGTTTCTTAGTTGAGAAAGTTCTTAGCGGATAAGTCTGAAGTGGTTATATTAAATGATATTCAAGTGGATGAGCGTCTAAGTTATGTGGAGCTATCGATCATAATTTTACACAGATAGATGAAGACCTTATGCAACAAGGTAATGGGATTTGTTAAGGTGCAATGGCAGCACCGGAAAGGTTCTACGTAGATTTGGGAACCTGAGGATTACATGTGAGAGCTCTACCCAGAGCTATTCACGATAACAAATTTCAAGCACGAAATCTAATTTATGCTGGCTAGAATTGTAACATTCGTTTTCCTGATTCCTAGTATGTGCTTCATTGAAATCATTTATTTGAGAACTTTTCAGATTCATGATGTAACCTTGATGCTCGTCATGACGTGATGCTCGTCATGACGTGACGTGATGTGCCTTATGTACAGCGTAACATCGCTGATGAATGAAACGAAAAGTCTCGGCCTTTGGGCCCTATTTAAGATCTCTAACTCAAATGTTACCTTATTTGGCTGCCCCCATCCTATGAGAACGTCACTCCCTCAAACCCTAGCCTCCATACTTGAATTTTGAGCCTTCGATCTTGTTTTTGTGAAGTTTGGAGAAGAAAGACTCCCCTTTCGATGCATGGAAGCGAGGGTCCATCTTAGATCCAACATTTGCATCAAATTTCAGGTCAAATGGAGGTATAAAATTTCTACCTTGATCTCTAGTTCTTTGGATCTTGATTTCGGTCATTTTTTGTAGTTTTTGGCCCCCGTCTTGGTGTTTTTGGAGTGTGGACAACTGCATAACACTAGGAATGATTATTCAAACTTATAGACCTTATAGTTGTTAGAAATACGAGTTTTCATGCATCTCCTTCATGTCATGCAAGAGTTCCAAACAATTTTCGAGGTAGGTTTAGAGTTTAGATGAGTTTGAACCATGGGAATGGGTAAAGTTGAAAACTTCATCGATTAAGTCACTAAGAAGGTCTAGATCTGAGGTTTTAAACCTTTGACTTAAGAGGTTAAGGTCTGAATAGAGGGTGGTTTTTAAGCCGTATTTCACGGCGCGACGAACCTGGTGTCCTTACATGACATCTGAGTGTTTCCTGACTATTTTGTCGCTTGGTTATCACTTCGTGACTAGTATATGGTCACAACATGATTACCGTTAACCATTGACTTCTTGACTAGTTTGACTTTTGGTCAAATTAAGGGTTTAGAGTTGTAGACCGAGGTTTGATCTATGTCAAGTTTAGAAGGTTTGTGTAGCCGACTTCGTGAGACTTCGAGTGTTGGTTCTTCAGATCATTGATGTAGGTGAGTTTTCTCACTGTATTATTTTTTAAATAGTTGTTGTGACACGATTGTATGCTGAGATAACTAGTAGGGTCTTGTTTGATGTTTGTATGATTGTATGTATGTTTCTTTTGGCTGAAATAGGTCGTTACTTGAAACATATCGTTACTATTCTTTATGGTGTTTTGTGTTGTATGTGATATTTTGGGGAACTCACTAAGCTTTGTGTTTACAGTTGTGGATTAAAATATTTCAGGTACTTCTTGGGATCGTGTGAAGAAAAAGACGTGATTGTACATACAAACATCAGTTGTTTTTATGATTTTAGATTCCACGATCTTTTCTTATTAACTCTTATTTGGATTTTGGTTTATGAACAAATGGTTTTATCTTGATTGCAACTTTATGAAATTGGGTATTCATCTTGATTTTAAAAAATAATTTTTTACTATAAAAATTGGGTTGTTATAAAGAGAAAAAACTATCATCAGCAACCTCTTCGAGAGAGAAAACTATCACCAACGTCCACCTTGGAACATACACGAGTTCAACTTTGCAATGTTTATGGATTTGATAACGATGATGGGTTTGATGAGAATAATGATGTTTCCAAGAACCAACATTTATTTTTTGGTCTTAAAGATTACTTTTTTTCCCACAAGTCTTTTGTCACACCCCCGAACCAGACGGCGGAAACGTCCGGGGGCTTGCGCTTGACTTCATCTTGTAATAACATCACAATTGAATATAATTGAAACTAGACAACACCATCATCATACATATCAAAATACAACCAGCATTGTTTACATCAAGTACAATATCATAAATTACATGTCCAATATATTAAATGTGTGATGATAACAAAATATAACAAATTCCACATTTCCTGCTGACCTTTCCGCTTAACGATTTCCTGAGAATACAAGTTATTTTGAAAACGTCAACATATATAATTTTGGTGAGTTCATAAGCATATTTTAATGAAAAGTTTTGAAGTATTTGCAAAACACCAGAAAATCCGAGATTTTCTAAAATAAAATGGTTTGAACGTGATGTATCGAAATCAAGTATTAATGCATGTGTGCTTTCTGTAATTGGAATGTATAAAAAAATGTAATCCAAATAAAAACCCTGTATTTTCTGTAGCAAGTAAAAGGTATTGTTTAACTGTGTATTACCCCAGAAAATCCTATATTTTCTGTTTATAAAAGTGTTGTGGTCTCAACCCTAAGACCGAATATCAGTGTATGTATGTTTTGTATCCAAAAGATTTTATAGGTGTTCCATAAAATTATGTTGGAGAGGATCTCTATGTGAGCCGTTTTAACCATACTTGATTATGACGAATTTCGCCTGTCGTGGCGTTCTTAGGCGCTGGCTTGATTTACGGTAAGGTTTGTCACCCTAGACTTGCCTAGTCTAACTATAGCGAACAGCTTAGGTGTGGGGTGTCACCTCGTATAGATCTATACACAAACTCTCGCTCTCCCTCCAAGAGACTCTGGTTATAACTACAGGTTACGATCATACACTGTAGAGGTGTCAACCGACATGTCTCACTAGCAACCTTGACTAAGTTCACGTGATTATTGTATTATGTTATATAATGTTGGCTTGTATATATTCTATGTTTAAAAAAAAAAAATATCCAACGAGTATGTAAATGAATGTACAAGGCCCAACACACATGTAGTAAGCCCACTATGGCCCAGTAAACATGTAATGTATAGTTTGGGTCCAATAAGCATGTAAATTCACATCTTTAGTTCAATTGTATGTAAGTTGACATTTTTGGCCCAAGTTTTGTAAAAATAACATTTTCAGCCCAAGTTTTGTAAATATAACATATTCGGCCCAAATATATATATATATATATATATATATATATATATAAATTTCTGTTTCCAACCAGTTATTATAAAAATATACATATTTAGCCCATTTTTGATAAACATGACATTTTCTGACCAAATTTTGTATAAATAACATTTTAGGCCCAAATTGGAATAAAGTTTCATTTTCAGCCCACAAAACCGTAAACTTTCATTTTTGGCTCAAATTTGTATAGAATGACATTTTAGTCCACAAAAACCATAATTTTTACATTTTGGGCCCAATAACCATAAAGGCCCATAATATGGCCCATTATGTAAAAATTACACTTTTGGCCCCTTTAATGTCATGAATATCATAAAGACCCACTTTTATAATAAAATGACTCTTTTGACCCTTGTAACAACAGTAAATGTCAAGAAGGTCTCATCTTTTTGTTTAATTGTCAAGAATGGCCCTTTTTCAAGATTTTGTTTAGTTTCTTATAAATCTTCACATGTTTAACACATTTATCTTTATAGTAAGTTGTATGAAGTGTTTTAGTTTACAAATATCACAACGTTTGGTTGAAATTTTCGAGATCTATAGTGTTTCATCACATAATCACTACTTAAATCAAGAAAAACACACATAACATGCATAAATACATAGATCTAACACATCGCAACTTGTATCCTCCCCCAAACCATTGCAAAACCGAAAAACAAGGGGTATGAACTCACCTTGAGGCTTGGATTCGGTTTTTGTTGAAGAAGTGACAAGATTTCGGCCCTAGCAAGCTCCTTGAGATGATTTTTGGAGTTAGATGGTTCTAGTGAAGTATGATCCACGGTTTGGAGCAAATGAATAACAAGTATTAACAAAATTATGAAGTTAAACTTGCTTGAGCAATAGTAGATTACCAATTATGGATGAGGACTTGATTCAAACTTCTTAAAATCACCCACCGATGGTCACGAAATTTTGAGGAGTAGAGAGGAGTTCTTGAGAGAGTCTTGAAAGTGTTTAAAAGGAAATGGAAGGTGGTGGGAGGGTGTGTTCGGCCGAGAGGTAGAAGAAGAGAGGGAAAAGAGATGAGAAATTGAGATGTTATAGGTGCTTAGAGATATGAGACTAGTTGTTTATTTGAAGGGTAATTAGCATAGAAAACCACTAGGTAATTATGAGGTGGCACCTCAATTATCCTCCCATTTGTTTTCCTTTTATTTAACAAGGTTGGGCCGAGAATGGGCTAAGAAGAAATGGAAATGGAATGGTTTAGGCCCATTCTTGGTTTTGTTTGATTTTTATGAAGCCTAATAATATTTTTCGGCCCATTGGGCCTTTATGAAGGTTCTCGGCCCATTAAAGCCAAATTAAAAGGGTTTACGACCCATTAGGGCAAATGAAATCATTTATGGCCCAACAAGGCCCATTAGAGATAAGATGCATTGTTCTAGGTTCACATGGCCCCAAAATGCTAAAATCTTATGAATGTGGGTCCAATTAGAGCCCGTTTAGGGTTCCTAGGCCCAAAATAGTCAAGTTGAAGGTTTATTAATTCATTAAGCCCAATAAGAAAATCCTAGTTCATATTAAACTTGAACCGGGGTTTTTAGGGTTTTCAACTCTTGGTTGACTATGTGAGATACTTTGTATAAGGTTTTGAACTTTACTTGTGAACATTGATTAAGTTTGTTGCCATTGAACGAGCATAGTGTATAATATCAAATTAGGGTTACAAGTATCACAGAAGATGATGTTTACATGAGACTAGAATTTCCTAGCTAAAATGCTAGTTGTGACATCATCCCCCCATTAGAGGGAATTTCGTCCCGAATTTCTCTGAAAGATGGGCTCAAGAATGAGAGAATAGGTGAGGGTACTTCTGCTTCATCTGGTCTTCGCGTTCCCATGTGAATTCCGGTCCACGCTTAGCATTCCATCGAACCTTCATAGTCGGAATGCGGCTCTGCTTCATACGCTTCACTTCCCTATCCAATATCTCGACTGGTTCTTCGACGAATAGGAGATTCTCGTTTATTTCGATCTCTTCCAAAGGAATGACAAGAGTTTCATCTAATAAGCACTTTTTCAAATTCGAGACGTGGAACACGGGGTGTACATTGCTGAGCTCTGAAGGTAGCTGCAGCTTATAGGCTACCGGACAAATTCGGGTAAGAATCTCGAACGGTCTGATGTATCGCGGGTTCAGTTTTCCCCGTTTCCCGAAGCAGATCATTCCTTTCCAGGGAGAGACTTTCAATAGCACCCGGTCCCCGACTTGGAATTCCAGAGGCTTTCGCCGTTTGTCAGCATAGCTCTTCTATCAGTCTCGCGATGCTTGAAGTCGGGCTTTGATTTAGATTATCTTTTCGGTCGTTTCTCGAATGATCTCTGGCCCTGTGAGAGTGCTGTCTGGTGATTGTCCTTTTGCTAGTTGGGTGTCACCCACCTTGGCCCAGCATAGAGGCGATCTGCATTTACGACCATAAAGAGCCTCGAAAGGAGCAACCTTGATGCTCGTGTGATAACTGTTGTTGTATGAGAATTCAACAAACGGCAAGTGGGTATCCCATGACTTACCGAAGTCAATCACACAGGCTCGGAGCATGTCTTCGAGTGTTTGTATGGTTCGTTCACTTTGGTCATCGGTCTGAGGGTGGTAAGCGGTGCTCATGTCCAATTGTGTTCCCATTGCCTTCTGAAGTGACTGCCAAAACCGTGAGGTAAACCTACTATCTCGATCCAAGATAATAGGCATTGGCACCCCATGAAGTCTTACGATCTCCTTGATGTAGATTCGTGTCAACCTTTCCATCTTGTAAGATTCTTTTATTGGCAGGAAATGAGCGGATTTTGTTAACCTATCGACAATTACCCAGATAGCATCCACTTCGTTTGTCGTCTTAGGTAATTTGGTCATGAAGTCCATAGTAATCCTTTCCCATTTCCACTCGGGTATTACAGGCTGTTGTAATAGTCCCGAGGGCTTTTGGTATTCCAATTTCACCTTGCCGCAAGTGAGACATTTGCCCACGTAAGTGGCGATCTTTGCCTTCATATTTGGCCACCAATAATCCTGCTTTATGTCCAGGTACATCTTATCCGAACCCAGATGGATGGAATATCGTGTCTTGTGGGTTGTTCATGATCATTTCTCTGAATCCCCTAAGTTTAGGAACCCAGATTCTGTTCATGAAATAATAAGTTCCGTCCTCTCTGGCTTCAAAATCTTTATCCATCCCATGCAACGTTTCATTTGCGACGTTCTCCGGCTTCAATGCATCCGTTTGGGCTTCCTTGATTTGTTAGGTTAGGTGGGATTGGATTGTTATTATTAAGGTTTTCACCCGGCGACCTGAGTATTCTTTTCTGCTAGGGCATCCGCTACCACGTTAGGCTTACCTGGGTGGTACTTGATCTCGCACTCGTAATCATTTAGCAGCTTAACCCATCTTCACTTCCTCATGTTTAATTCCTTCTGATTCAAAATGTGTTGGACGCTTTTGTGGTCGGTAAAATGGTGCACTTTGTACCGTAAAGGTAGTGCCTCCAAATCTTTAGGGTGAAGACCACAACTCCCAGCTCGAGATCATGAGTGGTGTAATTTACTTCATGCATCTTTAGCTGCCTGGATGCGTAGGCTATCACCTTTCCACGTTGCATTAGGACACAACCTAACCCTTGATTCGAAGCATCGCAGTAGACTACGAAATCTTCGGTTTCCTCTGGTAAGGATAGCACTGGTGCATTACAAAGGGCCCGCTTCAGGGTTTGGAAGGCGGCTTCTTGCTTTTCAGTCCAGTTGAAAGACACACCCTTTTGTGTCAAGGCGGTAAGGGGTTTGGCTATCTGAGAGAAATTCTGGATAAACCTCCGGTAGTAGCCTGCGAGCCCCATGAATTGACGGATTTATGTTGGGGTTCTCGGGATATCCTAGCCTTCAATGGCCTTTATCTTGGAAGGATCTACGTGAATCCCTTCCTTGCTGACTACATGACCCAAAAAGTTTACACTTCGGATCCAGAATTCGCATTTGGAAAGCTTCGCATAAAGTCTCTCAGCTCTTAGGGTTTCTAAGATTTTACGGAGATGTTGACCATGACTCCCCAGGGTGAGAAGCTTGGTCGCATGAATCCCTTGCTCAGCAGCTCGCTTAGTTGGCTGGATTACTCCTGCATTTCGGCGGGAGCTAACATGTAGGGTGATTTGGCAATTGATGTGGCTCCTGGTATTAGGTCGATTCGGAATTCGACCTGTCTTTCTGGGGGTATTCCCGGAAGGTCTTCTGGAAATACATCCGAGAAGTCACATGCCACTGGAATGTACTGAATGTTTACTTCTTCTTTGGTCTTATCCACCACATGAATGAGGAATGCGTAGTTCTTCTTGTGTAGACACTTTTGTGCCTTGATGCACGAGATAAGATGAAGATTTGCGCCAAGTTTATCACCATAGATTATTAGGGTTTCGTGATTGGGGGGATGAAGGCGAATGGCCTTCTCGCAACACATAATATCAGCATGGTGGGGGCTTAACCAATCCATGCCGATTATCACATCAAAACTCCTAATATTTACTAGCATCAAGTCGATTTGAAAAGAGTGATGGTTTAGTGTTAATGTTCAGCCTACATAGATATCTTGGGTTGTTTCAGTTTTCCCATTAGCCATTTACACCGTGAAGGCTTCGTTGAGCTTCTGGGGTTGTTGATTTAGTAAGTGTTTGAATTTATTACTAACGAAACTTCGCTCCGCCCCACTATCAAATAAGATGCATGCATACGAGTTGTTAAGGAGAAACGTACCAGTAACAACTGCTGGGTCCTGTACTGCTTCACCTTGACCCATTGTCAACACTCTTCCTGATGTTCCCGCCCCCTGATTGTTTGCTTTGGGGCAGTTGCGCCAGAAATGACCGGTTTCTCCACACCCATAGCAGGTGTGACTGGCCCCAACATTGTTGTTGTTGTTGCGGTTGCTGTTGTTGTTGTTGTTTGACTGTTGGTTTTGTTGTAGATAAGTTCTGCAGTATCTTGCAGTGTGACCCTTTCGATTGCAACTTTTGCAGTGCATCTCTCTACATTCTCCCAGATGGTGGAAATTGCATTTGCTGCACTTGGGTAGGGTCCCTGAGTATTGCTTGGGATTATTTGGTGTGGATGAGGCTGGAGCATGTGGTGTTGTGGTAGCTTAAGTAGCAGCATGGATAGTCACAGCTTGTTGTTTCTTTGACGATTCTGAATTTTGTTTTCCCTTCCGCTTGTTGTTTTTCCCCTTCTTGTTCTCACCTTCTTTCTTAACTTCCGCTTCTCCGGCTTTGGCACCCTTTTTGTTTCCATGATAGTACAATTTCTTGGCTAGCCTCTTTGCACTATCATACGTCTCAGGGTTTGCTGCAATTACATTCCCTTAGATTGGCGCGGTCAATCCACAGATGAATCTCTCGATCTTCTTCCTTTCAGATGTGATCATTCCTGGACACAAGAGAGACAGCTCACTAAACCTTGATATGTACGCATCGATGTTAGAGTTTTGAACCGTGAGGTTCGACAACTCTTGTTCCATTTTCTGAATTTCTCCTCTTGGACAGTACTCAGCCAACAACATTTCCTTAAGCTCCTCCCATAGCATCGAGTTCGCCACCGGGAGCGTCTTGGCCTCTACGTGACCATTCCACCAAGAGAGAGCTTGATCAACGAATGTGCAGGCCGCAAACTTGACCTTGCACCCATCCGGACATCCGCAGATTTCAAACACTGATTCCACCTTCTCTATCCATCGTTTCAGGGTTATTACGCCTCCCGTCCCGTTGAAGGTTCGAGGCTTGGCGTTGGTGAAGTCCTTGTAGGTGTAGGTTCTTGTGGTTCCCTGGTTTGTTCCCTGATTTGTGCTTCCGGTTCTCTGCCCGTTGCCTTCTTCGTTGTTTCCGTTGCGAATCTGCGCAAGTGCTGCAGTGACCGCAGCGGACACTGCTGCTTGGAATGCGACTGAGTTTATTTATGGTGGAGTCGGTGTCGTGTTGTTTCTGCAGTTTGGTCTTTGAGGCATCTTTCTGTCATGGAATGGAAAGATGTTGAGTATCCAATGTATTCAGTTTCACGCTTTCTTGGTTATGGCATAGTGTCAGTGATTTGGTTGTGTATAAGTGAGTGAATGCATACAATCAATATGTAGTAAAAATAATAGAACGCATAGCAAATCACAACATCACGATAAGATAGAGATATATCATTTCCACTAGTAATAACCACTTTAATAAAGGTAAAATTTGCCTAAAAGGCATACAGTACATGGGGAAACATATGATCCGACAGCATGACGACCCTATGAGTAGTGTAATCACTTAAACATATGGTCGATAGTACATAGAGTAAACATAAAAAGAAAATCGTAATGGTAGTATGTGATCGGGTACTAGTTGCGACGGGTTGGGTCTGGTAATGAAATCACATGCCGAAATGTCGTGCTACAATAGCAGCTAGCTCGGCCATCTCCCTAACTATCTCGTCTCTCTCGTGCTCGGCCTGTACAGCTCGGGCCTCTGTTGCTAATAGTTGTTGTCGAAGATTGGCAACCTCCTCCTCTAAGGAGTGAGTCCTATCTACGGGATCCCGGGGTGCTGTGGAGTGATCCTGTACTGTCTCTGGAGTGGGAGGTTCACTGGAGAATTTATTAGTGTCTTCACTCTCCTCCGAGAGCTCATCAGATTCTCCAAACTCATAGTCCGTCTCCACGTACTCCTCAGGCCCGACAGCGGGGGCTACCTCCTGACCCATCTCGGGGTCTTCTTCAATCATTCTGTGGGCCACTAGGTTCTGATAGAAAAGAACGCCCTGATGTGCTTCGTCCATGGCGATTGCGCTTGAAACAGGGAATGAGAAGTGGGAAAAGGGGGTATGTGCAATAAGTTTTCAAAATAATCCTCTATTATTTTAATTATTTGTGTTTGAGTTCCTGAGAAGTTTTGGATACGAGATAAGCTTCTAGGTCCATTTCCCGCCATGACTACCCCCAAACACATGTTGGTCATATTTTGAATAAATATAGTTGATCAGGCTATATTTATCCCCAATATGACTACATAACTGTCCGGGTTTAATCACAGTGTTCGATTTCCTCCAGAAACTGTTAGTGTTATAGTTTTAATGCAAACCTAGGTATTCATTTTATTCAGAGTGTTTTAGTCCCATTGTCTTTATAGTGTCATATCAAGTATGATTAGATATGCCAGTTCACTATAAAAAATGCTCTGATACCAATCTGTCACACCCCCGAACCAGATGGCGGAAACGTCCGGGGGCTTGCACGTGACTTCATCTTGTAATATAATCACAATTTAATATAATTGAAACTAGACAACACCATCATCATACATATCAAAATACAACCAGCATTGTTTACACAAGTACACTATCATAAATTACATGTCCAATATATTAAATGTATGATGATATTAAAATTTAACAAATTCCACATTTTCTGCTGATCTTTCCGCTTAACGATTTCCTGAGAATACAAGTTATTTTGAAAACGTCAACATATATAATATTGGTGAGTTCATAAGCATCTTTGAATGAAAAGTTTTGAAGTATTTGCAAAATACCAGAAAATCTGATATTTTCTAAAATAAAATGGTTTGAACGTGATGTATCGAAATCAAGTATTAATGTGTGTGTGTGCTTTCTGTAATTGGAATGTATAAAAAATGCAATACAGATAAAAACCCTGTATTTTCTGTAGCAAGTAAAAGGTATTGTTTAACTGTGTATTACCCTAGAAAATCCTATATTTTCTGTTTATAAAAGTGTTGTGGTCTCAACCCTAAGACCGAATATCAGTGTATGTATGTTTTGTATCCACAAGATTTTATAGGAGTTCCATAAAATTATGTTGGAGAGGATCTCTATGTGAGTCGTTTTAACCATACTTGATTATGACAAATTTCGCCTGTCGTGGCGTTCTTAGGCGCCGACTTGATTTACGGTAAGGTTTGTCACCCTAGACTGGCCTAGTCTAACTGTAGCGAACAGCTCAGATGTGGGGTGTCAACCCGTATAGATCTATACACAAATTTTGTATAAATAACATTTTAGGCCCACATTTTGTATAAATAACATTTTAGGCCCAAATTTGAATAAAGTGTCATTTTTAGCCCCCAAAACCGTAAACTTTCATTTTTGGCTCAAATTTGTATAGAATGACATTTTAGTCCACAAAAACCATAATTTTTACATTTTGGGCCCAATAACCGTAAAGGCCCATAATATGGCCCATTATGCAAAAATTACACTTTTGGCCCCTTTAATGTCATGAATATCATAAAGACCCACTTTTACAATAAAATGACTCTTTTGACCCTTGTAACAACCGTTAATGTCAAGAAGGTCTCATTTTTTTGTTTAATTGTCAAGAATGGCCTTTTTTCAAGATTTTGTTTAGTTTCTTATAAATCTTCACATGTTTAACACATTTATCTTTATAGTAAGTTGTATAAAGTGTTTTAGTTTACAAATATCACAACTTTTGGTTGAAATTTTCGAGATCTATAGTGTTTCATCACATAATCACTACTTAAATCAAGAAAAACACACATAGCATGCATAAATACATAGATCTAACACATAACAACTTGTATCCTCCCCCAAAACATAGCAAAACCGAAAAACAAGGGGTATGAACTCACCTTGAGGCTTGGATTCGGTTTTTGTTGAAGAAGTGAGAAGATTTCGGCCTTAGCAAGCTCCTTGAGATGATTTTTAAACTTAGATGGTTCTAGTGAAGTATGATCCACGGTTTGGAGCAAATGACTAACAAGTTTTAACAAAATTATGAAGTTAAACTTGCTTTAGTAAGAGTAGATTACCAGATATGGATGAGGACTTGATGCAAACTTCTTAATAGCACCCACCAATGGTCACAAAATTTTGAGCAATAGAGAGGAGTTCTTGAGAGAGTCTTGAAAGTGTTTGAAAGGAAATGAAGGTGGTGGGAGGGTGTGTTCGGCCGAGTGGTAGAAGAAGAAAGGGAAAAGAGATGAGAGATTGAGATGTGATAGGTGCTTAGAGATATGAGACTAATTGTTTATTTGAAGGGTAATTAGTATAGAAAACCACTAGGTAATTATGAGGTGGCACCTCAATTAACCTCCCATTTGTTTTCCTTTTTTTTAACAAGGTTGGGCCGAGAATGGGCTAAGAAGAAATGGAAATGGAATGGTTTGGGCCCATTCTTGGTTTTGTTCGATTTTTATGAAACCTAATAATATTTTTCGGCCCATTGGGCCTTTATGAAGGTTCTCGGCCCAATGAAGCCCAATTAAAAGGGTTTACGGCCCATTAGGGAAAATGAAATCATTTATGGCCCAACAAGGCCCATTAGAGAAAAGATGCATTGTTCTAGGTTCACATGGCCCCAAAATGCTAAAATATTATGAATGTGGGTCCAATTAGAGCCCAATTAGGGTTCCTAGGCCCAAAATAGTCAAGTTGAAGGTTTATTAATTCATTAAGCCCAATAAGAAAATCCTAGTTCATATTAAACTTGAACCGGGGTTTTTACGGTTTTCAGCCCTTGGTTGACTATGTGAGATGCTTTGTATAAGGTTTTGAACTTTACTTATGAACATTGATTAAGTTTGTTGTCATTGAACGAGCATAGTGTATAATATCAAATTAGGGTTACAAGTATCACAGAAGATGATGTTTACATGAGACAAAAATTTCCTAGCTAAAATGCTAGTTGTGACATCTTCAATTCCCTACAATTACTAAGGATTCAATTCTTTGTTGTTGTAGGTTTTCTTGATTTAATTTTTTAGGTTGCCGTTTTTTATGCCAACACCATCATTAACCAGAGAAATGGTTTTATAGATTTAGTTTTTTAGGTTGCCTTTTTCTATGATAACACCATCATTAACCACGGATAAAAAAACATGAAAAATAAAATAATACACAAACAATGTGAATGAAAAAAAAAAGATATGGATGAAAAACATGACAAAGAAAATAATACACGAACAATGTGAATGAAAAAAATATATGGATGAAACTCGCAAATTGGATCAAACCACATGGGACAATTCAAAAATTAAATTAATTTTTGACAAAACTGCAACAATGGTCCCTATGGTATATCGAAAATTGTCATTTTGGTCCAAAAAAGTTTGGACTAGCACCACCAGTCTAAGAGTTTCATTTTGTTTCGAGTTTGGTCCAAAAGTATATTAAATTTTTATAAATGACTTATTTACCCCTTTTAATTTGTTTTTTCAATTATCTTTCATTAAAACAATTAAAAATAAAATAAATAATAAAAATAATACTATTATATCCCTCATTTTTCTCTTTTATACAAAACTCCATTTCTCCCCCTCTATTGTAGCAGAAAAGCATTACCTACCGCAATAAGCATCTCGCCGAAAACACCGACGCCACCTCTGCCAGCCGACGTTGTCGTTAACACCACCATCTTTGTCGCCGTTAGCCACCACCGTATTCATCCAAACTTCAGGCCCCACCGTCTCCGCTACCACCAATCTTCAACAAATTTGAAAGTCGCCATCATCTACAACAAACTGTAATCGATTCCCACCACCAGAGACAATCTTGTCACCTTCTTGGTTCGTCTTCTCCACCCGAAACCATCTACATAACCCCTCATTTTCAATAGAAACCATCATAAACTTCTGAAACCATAGTGTCGCCACCTTATCTCAAATGGATTAGGGTTTTCGACGAAGAAGAAGCACGACGACGATAGAGGGTTTTCGTCGAAGAAGAAGAAGGATCTGAGAGAGACGAGACTTGTCGAAAAAGGATATATATATATATATATAAATATATATATATATATATATATATATATATATATATATAGAGAGAGAGAGAGAGAGAGAGAGAGGGGTACCGTTTGTGGCTTGAGTTTTACAGATGAAGTTGTCGTCGAGTTGTGAAGACGACGGTGTTTACAGATCATGAACATCGTCAATGTGATCATTCTAGATCTAAACTCTAGAACTTAAGAGTTTTCAGATCGGAACACTAAAGGCTAAAGCCACCTCCAACGTCGTCGATCTGGGTTTTCACGTCGTCACCGCATTTTTTCTTCTTTGGTATGCCTTTGCCTCCGTCTGTAAGTTGATAACCTCAACGACACGAAACAAGGCTCGTCGGATCTATAGCTCAATAACCTCAACGACGCCAGAAATCGAGTTGCCAGCAGTAGATCTAAAAATCGTTAGAAAAACGGGCGTTTCTTGTTTGCCCGGAAAAACAAGGGTTTTCAGATCAATGGTAGTGTTGTTGTTTATATTCTCCAGAAAAACAAGGGTTTTCGGAGGATTTTCCAGCAGTGGTGGTGTTTATATTTTCCGACAGTGGAGTTGTTCATATCTTCCGGCAGTGGTGGTGTTCATATCTTTCGGCAGTGGCGGTGGGCATGAGAGAGAGAGAGAGAGAGAGAGAGAGAGAGGAGCTGGGGAGGGAGTAAGGGCGGGGTAGATGCTATATTTTTTTTCTTTTTTATTTAGTTTTAATTAGAAAAGTATAAAACTAATAAAAAGAGTGGAAAAAGAAAATATCAAGGGCAACAAGGCTGGTCCTAAGATATTTAGGACCCAGGACAAAACAAAAAAATAGCCCCTTCAAATTACAAAAAATTATATAATAATTAAATCTAAGTTAATTTTTTTCGAAGACTCTTGGTAATAAACAAACCTACAGATCCTAAATAAAAGTAATTTTTTACAAAATATTATTATTGCCTAGATTTATATGTAAATAATTTCAAATGAATTAAAAAAAATAATTAGAAAAATGTCAAAATCAATACTATCTCATAACAATCTAATAAAATCAAGCATTTAAACCATTTGGACTATATGTTAATTTTTTTTATTGTTTATACGATATAACTTTACTATACATTATAAAAAACAAAGTAAACATAGAAAAAAAAAAGAAGCAATTAAGGGTTTGAAAGGTTCATCTTACCAGTTAAGCCTGTAAGATACTAGAATTTCTTATTCATTTTGTATGTCAATGGTTAAAAAAAAGCAATCAAAAAAATACTACAGCAGGTAATTAAACCCACGTGTCTCAATTAATAGAAGATGCTTATACCAAGTCTATTGAAGACTATTTCGTAAAGTTCTAAATAATGTAAGGCGTGACTTGACGACAATGTCAAGCCTCAAACTTTTTTGATCCGTGGCTAGCCACATCGTATGTTAAACGTGATTTAAGACGGCAATTTTGTATATAATTAATAATTTTATATATACATTTTCTAATATTATTCATTGTTATATACATATGTGACTTAAGGCGACATTTTGTCAACGCTTGACATCAAATACAATTCATGGAGCCATGAATAGTTTTTTAAAATCTTGCTATTTCGCATTATGATTTAACAAATGTCCATGTTAGTAAATACATATTAATATCAATTTGGGGCCCCCAAGTTGCTATGGGCCTGGGTAGAAATTTGCTTGAAATGCTACCTTGATGGCGTGGAAAGGATACAAGACATTGAAGTACTAGAAGGCACATCGTTGCATGTCGAACAACGAGTACATGAGGAAGAAGTAGCGATGGGAATGTCGGTGGCACTCACCCTAGAAGAGATCGAGTATGAGAGAGGATTACGCAACGACATGGCGGATGACGAATAAATACAATGACTACGGACTTGGATTGAAGACTACGACGACAACAATGTTTTATATTTGAAGATGTATTAGTTCGACAATTTGGATGTTTTGTGTTTTTATGTTTGAAGTTGTATTATGTATTTCCAATATAAAAAAACAAAAAAAAATGAAAAAAAGGTTGAAAATTGCTCCAAAAAATGTGTTGATTCAAGTTGAACAATTTTGTACATACATTATGTTTTTATACATATACACAAACATCAAATCTAAAACCAAAAAAAAAATTAATACATCAAAAGATATGTATATTATTAAGCAAGAAACAAAAAAAAAATTAAAAAAAAAACCTTTTGGCATATATATGGACGTGTGTTAGTGTGTATGTGTGTGTATTACCAAAAGCCTAAGCCTTCCCAATTCACCCCCATTTCCAAAAAACCTACTGTGAGACCCCCCTTTTTTTTGTTAAACACAATAAAAGCAATAGATTCAAAAAAAAAAAAAAAACCCCATTCCTATTTTTCAGTTATTAGCCTAAAAACAAAAAAAAAATTGAAAAAAACCTTTTTTCCGTCGAACCGGTTTTGAACCCTTTTTGAACCGGTTTAAGAAACAGTTTTTGGACCGGTTTTTTGAACCGGTTTCTAGAGAACCGAACCGGTTTACATATGTTCGGATTATTTTGAGCCTGGACCGGTTTAGAACCGAACTGGTTTCAGGGTGAACCGGTTTTGACTAAGTTGACCAGAACCGAACCGGTCCGGTTCAGAAAAAAAACCGGTTTGTGCATGCCTACCCCCATCCTAAGCCAGGTCTGAAGGGAAAATCCGTCATTTTAAATATTTGAAAAAAAAATAATGGATCAAACTCGCAACAAAATTAAAATTTTAGACTACTGGTGCTAGTCTAAACCTTTTTGGACCAAAGTCATAATTTTCAACATAACCCAGGGACCATTCTTACAGTTTTGTCTTAGTTTTTCAAATTTTCTAAAAAACACATTTAAATTTCATGTTGCCTTTATTTAGTAGAAGTTGTTTTTTTAATATGAATTGAGATTTGATGATATAACAATGGTCTTTGTGATTTAATCAATTTGCCCTCACTGATTTTCAATAAATAGATACATATGGGTATCCATGGGCCAAATGAATATGCAAAGTAAAAAGAATGTTAAACCGTATCATTTGATATCTTATCCTTCTACGTTTCAATAACATATGCTAAATATGAATTATGTACTTTTTTTTTAAAACTTTTAACATGGTTATAACACCCGAATTTAGTCTCTTCTTGTCTCTATAAAACAATATTGATTTACCTTCTGACGTTTCAACTCTTACCATTTTCTCTTTAAAAAAAATTCCAGTCATATTTTTTTCTCAATCAATCCATAACCAAAAGCATGGTAAGCCCTAAGCAATTTATTAGGTAAGAGTTTTTATTTAAATAACACCCCTCAAAACTGTACTCCTTCATCTCTATATTCTATACTAACCGTCACAAAATTTCCATCTACAAATTCTAACACTATAGTTGTAGTGACTACAATACCCGATCACAAACCTTTAAAGCTTGATGTTATTAAAAATCTTGAAACTTTGGAGTTTGGAAGATGGTATCTTGGTTATTCCTTCAGAAATCGTGAATAAGGGAAGCATTCCTTTTGAAGGAACTTTATGTTGGAATTTTATGGAAGAAATACTCGCTTTTCTAGTTGTCAAATATCATATACTCGTTATATGAAAGGAACATTGGCTTGGTGATATTTTTATTTTTTAACAAATTACGGAAATGATTCTTGTGCTTTGTGAAAATTGCATGTTTGGTCCATATGTTTTGTTTTGTACTCGGATCCTCCGTAGGTTTTGATTTTATTGTGTTTTTCATCCTAGTAGTGATAAAAAGGCTATATTATCCTTTGTCTGTTTGTTTTTTTATTTTTTATATTATTTATTTATTTATTATTTATTAATTAAAAAAAGAAATAAAATAAATCCAAGCTCACATTCACCCTCACCCTCTCCATCTCTAATCTCCATACAATCAGATCAATGAGCACTATGTTGGAAACCACTGACGGCCTTCGAAAAACACCAGACGACTAGACGTCGCTGGAAAACACTAGACCTTTGTCACCTGAAATGGAGGAATCCACCAGACACCACCGATCTGAACTCTAAATCTGTCTATCTGCATCTCAACTGCCGATATGCACAACCGTTCACCGCTAGAAGCCTATAACAACTAATACCATCAAATTCATCACCATCGAAAGGAGCTATGAAGGAGAAGGATATCGGGTTCATCAGTCCCTTCTCTTCTTCTCCCCTCCCCCCCCCCCCATCTGATCCATCGAAAGGTTCGGTCACGATGGTGTAGGTGGTCGTTGCTACCATCGATTCTGTAAAAGAAGGAGAGATGAGTGTTGGCGACGAAGATCCGGAAAAATAAACAAGATGAAGCTCTAGAGGGCGGATATTGTAGGTCAGTAGAGATCAAAGAAGTGGATGCACATTTCTGCGGCGACTATAGACCAAGATGTAGGTTTCCAGTGTCGGCGACGTTAAACCCAGATCTGTGGAAAATCAAAACATACTTCTTCTTCTTCTTCTTCTTCTTCTTCTTCTTCTTATTCTTCTTTGTTTTTCAACTGTTGAGTGGTGGTCAATAATTCTGGCTGACAAGGGATGTGTGGGACAGTGGGAGGGAGAGGGGAAGGTTGATGACTATGGGGGTCTCACTACAAAAGTGACGAGAGGAGGGAGTGACAGTGTCGAATGTATGTCATTGATGAGTTTTCAAAAATGGGCACGAGGTGTGGAGGAAGAAGAATAGTCTGATGTTTGAAGTGGCCCCACATTCTTATTTTGGTCATATTTTGTAACGACCAAAAATTTTCAAATAAAATTTTTCGTTTGAATATTAAAACCCTTGTTCATTAATTGTAAACTCCAATCACAAATGATCTCCCAAAATCCATTACATCTAATAATTATTCAAAAGATCAAAGTGTCCATAACAAAATATCGGAGAGTGCATGATACGCCATCACGCCGGGCCTTTGCCCTTTGATGCAGAAGTACCTAAAACAATCAACAAACTGTAAGTTAATGCTTAGTGAGTTTCCCATAACATACCCCACATAAAACCACATTAGTCCACATAAGACATACATACAAACATATAAGGATGCCATGGAAACCCTTTAGGGTCTTACTCCGGGTGACATGAGAAACCCTACATGGTCTTACTAACTGCCATGGGAACCCCTACATGGTCTTGACTAACTACCATGAGAACCCCCACATGGTCTTAATTATTTGTCGTGAGAACCCCTACATGGTCTTCACACACACACACACACGTATATATATATATATATATATATATATATATATATATATATATATATATATATATATATATATATATATATCTAACACATTGGCATCACATTCGCAAATAGCCACTACAACTAAATAACATGGGTCGGCTTTGGTGCCTTCGACCCATTGATATGGTGAGGAAATCACCTCAATACGGAACGATAGCTGGCTAGATCTGGACACCGAATATCAGCTCTAGATGAACCCTAAAGTAGAAACAATTCTTTAGATTCAATTCAAATTGACCCAAAACCCCTTGTAAGACTAACTTGGACAAAGACTAAAGTCAAAAGTCAAAGTCAACGGCCTGAGTTGACCCAACTCGCCGAGTTGTCCTTCAACTCGTTGAGTTTTTCCACTGACTGCTCTGATCGGGAAAAATCCTATCAACTCGTCGAGTTCACTAACGAACTCGCCGAGTTGGCCATAAATCCAACCTCTTTATGCATTAACCTGCTTCCTTCGAATCTAGTGACTCCCGACCTCAGATCTCTTCTAAAATGATGTCTAGAAGGGTAAAGTTTCCAACTTTACCCTTAAGAACCATCTATAAAGAGTCAAACTCTAACCCTAGGCTTATTGGAGTGAGTCTTAACCCATTAAGCCCTTAAACCCTCACATCACAACCCCAAAACACAGATCCAATGTCCAATGGCTGGAAAATCATGGAAAGTTTCCAACTTTACGTCCATGTAAGTTAGAAATACACTCTAGGGCTTAATAAAGACTTAATGAGGGACTTATTTCATGAACGAGACCTAGCACCTAATAAAGTTTGCAACTTTAAGCCAACTTAAGGGGTTAGATTTAACATAATAACCCCTGGAACCTTCAACATCTTGGACACCCCAACCAAAATCCTAAAATAATGCTAAAACTTCAACCAAAGAGATCTAGATTACAACAAGGCAATGTGTCGACTTTATACCTCAAAAGACTGCTATTGGTGAAGAGTTTTTGGATCCAAAGTCCTCCTTCCAAGCTAGGCACTTCCAGCTTCAAAACTCCTTCCAAAGAATCACCAAAATCAACTCTCCAAGCTCACCACAAGCTCACACACTCAATCTTGCAAGGCGATACATGAATCTAGGGTTTCTGGACAGGGGAGGATGGTAAGGAGGCCAACCAAGGGGGTTAAGGTCCTTTAAATAGGGTGCAACACCCTAAAATTAGGGTTTCTTCCCCGCCACCAACTTGTCGAGTTGGGATACCCCAACTCGCCGAGTTGGATCATTAAAACCTGCAGCCATAATCCTTCTCAACACGACGAGTTGGAGCTCCCCAACTCGTCGAGTTCCAACAATGTGACATCCCCATTTTCACGGCCAGAAAAGACCGATTTTGTTTATGCTTTGTTCGAAAATCAGAGTATCATTTTAAGTAAAAGTGTTGCGGAATTTGTTCCCAAAAGAAAATCTGATAAAGATTTATCAAAGCATTTTCGAAGAAATGTATTTCATTAAAACCTCGGGATGTCATGTTCGATACAGATCAAAAGCATAAACAGTACAATATAATCCTTACAACATTTATTTATATCTACAGGCCTATAATCCGTAATCCCTCATCCAAATCATCACATCTATGCTCGTGTGCCACTACCTGTAATACAAGAAACTGAGTAGGTCAGGCTTGGGAGCCTGGTGAGCACATAGGGTTTTCAACCCACAATAAATAAGTTTATTAATTTCATCATCCAAAAATAACTCGATTACCCGTTCCCGTTATCCTCACATTACGTCCCAAAACACCTATCATAAAGGACCTAGCCTAAGGATCATCATCGGGATGGACACTACTGCTATGGGGGTTCCTCAGCAATAAATGTCCTAAAGGAAACCATGAGGGGGATCGAGTACACCGGTGAACACATCATTTACAAACACCTAAAAGTTGCGAGTCTGCTATCGTTCCACTGGACTGTCTAGAAAAGTCTGTGGCCGTCATCTATACTCCTCTAGATGACTGGAAACATCGTCAGCATCGAGGCCTCTCATCATTTTATTTCATCACACCCAACTATTACAACTACCCATGTTTACCTAACACATTTTGTAGATATAAAATACATATACAGTTTAAATCATTTAAAACATGTATAAAATCTTTCATCCAGCATAGACCACAAGTATCCAGACAATATGCACACATACACGTAATTTATATAAAATACTTCATATCTATGTGTAAGATGAAAATAACTATGCAGTCACCTGTTAAGGTGGTGATTCCGAACTCAGACAGTGCTTCGCTTAATTTATTTTCCTTCGACGAAACCTAGTATCATTACCACTAGATTTTAGTCTAATATTCATTGCGACTAATTATTAGTCTAGATTCATCAGTAACTCAGAATCTACTTCATGATCTATCAAGTAACGATCAGCCAGGCAGGATAGTTGGGAGGCAGGACCATTTCGGCATATAGATTTTCTGAGATCCAACAACCAAACCCAACGTGACCATTCTAGACACCTCTCCCGTAAGTAGTTCAATCAGTATAACGACTTTAAATCACTGATAAATCTTATTTATAGGTTCATAGTAACGATATTATATTAATATATAAGCTATATTTAAAGTACGGTGGGCATATCTCACTTACAACAGACTTTTATTAAAAACCGGGATTCGCTGGAGCAGCGTTTCCAAGCCGAAAAGCTCTTTTTCTCGGAGCTTCGGGAGCTCCGGGGCTTCCTTCGGGTGCTAGGGGGTTTTCCTAGACTTTAGGGGGGGAGGGTTAGGGGCTAGAGAGAGAGTCTAGATAAAGAAAGTAGAAGTGCGAGGTGTGAAGAATTCGGCAGCGCTCGACTTCCTTTTATAGCTGCGAAGGCTCGCACTACGCTGGGCATAGTTTCGAGTACGCTGGGCGTACTCCGAAGTCGTACAACACGCGTTGCAAGGCTGTTGGGTCATCGTGGCTCATTGTGGACCGAGGAAACGAGTTCGCTAGGTGTAACCTCTTTTGACACGGGGCGTACACGTTACGCTGGGCGTCTGCGGATTACGCTGGGCGTAACCCTCGCACTAGGTGTCACCATCCGAAGCGAGAACGTGGGCAACAAGCGACGCTCAGGATTTGGCCACGTCATCAGATCTCGCAACAGCCCCCCTCTGACTTCTAAATTCCATAACTTTCGCGTACGAGCTCCGTTTTTGACGTTCTTTATATCCACGCGTAGGCGGGATCGTACTCTACAACTTTCGTTTAGACTCCGTCGGCTAATTTTGACTTTATTTTTAAAGTTATATTTTTAACAGGCCGGGACAGGAGAAGTCCGTTAAAAATTCATAATTTCATCATCCGACGTCCGTTTTCGTCTGTCTTTTTACCGTTACGCTACTATTAATGAGACCTTCGATTCTCGTTTAGGTTGTGTCGGCTAAAAATCGTCCGATCTAATATTCGAACTTCGGGCTGTGTACTGCGAATCTGAAACTTAGAAAAATCATAACTTCCTCATACGAAGTCAGATTTGGGCGTTCATTTTGTGTACGCTCTCGGTTTAACGAACACTACGACTTTTGTTTAGATTGCTAAGGCTAAAAATCGCTCTATCGTAAATGCACTATTTACGTCACGCAGTGTCGTGCTGGTTCTGTCGCGAAACTTCGACATGCCATAACTTCTTCGTTATAACTCGGATTTCGGCGTTCTTTATATGCCCGAAATCCCTATCACGACCACTACCACTTTATGTATAGATATCGGGTTTATCTAATACTTTATTTTTGAAGCTTATTTTTATTATATCTTTATAAACCAATATATAAGAACATAAAATCACATAATTCACATAATATTCAAGTAATTCATCTTTATTATTTCAAAATAGGTTACAATGGTTGATCTGACTATCACATCACTGCACTAATGCTTAGCCCAGAAACACGGGCATTAGAAACAATGATTTTAAATGATTAAAGAATGATTTATACCTGAACCAAGCGTTACAAATCTCCACCACTTGGACTAGACTTCGTCCATGAAGTTTGCTAAGGCAAAAAGGCATCTCCACATAATTCACTTCTTTGTTCCGAAGGGCTTTCTTTTTTCTGTCCAGAACCGCAATGGGCATCTCCACATAATTCAGGCTCTCATCAATCTGAATATCATCTAAGGAAATGAATGCAGCCTCATCAGCAACACACTTTCGAAGCTGAGACACATGGAAGGTGTTGTGGATCCGAAGGAGCTAATCTGGTAGGTCCAAATGATAAGCAAACCTGCCAACTCGGGCAGAAATCCTGAACGGACCAATAACTCGGGGCCCCAACTTGCCCCTCTTACAAAACCGGATGACACCCTTCCATGGTGACACCTTCAGCAAAACAAAATCTCCTACCTGAAACTCGAGATCCGAACGACGTCGGTCAACATAGCTTTTCTGATGGCTTTGCGTGACTCGCAGCCTGTCATGCACCTGTTGAATCAACTTGGTGGTCTTAAGCACCACCTCGGTGCTTCCCATAACTCGGTGCTTGAGCTCCCCCCAACAAACTGGAGTCCTACACCTCCGACCATACAACTTCTCAAACGGGGGTCGGTTAATACTAGCATGATAACTATTGTTGTATGAAAACTCTGCTAGTGGAAGGTAACTATCCTAACTCCCTTTGAAATCCAAAACACAGACCTGAAGCATATCCTCGAGCGTCTGAATCATCTGCTCACTCTGGCCATCGGTCTAAGGGTGGTAAGCAGTGTTGAAATGCAATTGGGTCCCCAATTCCTCATGAAACTTCCCCCAGAATCTGGAGGTGAAACGAACATCGCGGTCCGAGACCACAGACACTGGCACACCGTGCCTAACCAACACCTCTCGGACATAAATATTTGCTAATTTCTCGGCAGAGATTTCCTCGGAAATCAGAATAAAGTGTGCACTCTTGGTCAACCTGTCCGTAATAACCCAAATAGAATCCACACCTTGCGCCGTCCTAGGCAACTTCGTGATAAAGTCCATAGAGACCTCTTCCCATTTCCACATGGGCATATGCAGAGGCTGAACCTTGCCGTGGGATCTCTGATGCTCGGGTTTGACCTTCCTACATGTCAAACACCGCTCAACAAACCACTCAACCTCCCACTTCATGCAGGGCAACCAATAACTCAACCTCAGGTCTCGATACATCTTCGTGGCCCCCGGATGGATAGAAAACTTGGACTTATGCACCTCGTCCAAGATCTTCTGTCTCACTCCTCCAAAATTCGGAACACAAATCCTGCCGCATTGAGTCAATAAACCCCGACTATCTCGAACAAATAGTGGAATCTGCCCCTGAATCCGCTCAACCTTCCAGTTCTCCTCCTTCAATCCCTCCACCTGAGCCTCCTTGATCATATCCAGCAAAGGTGAAATCACCGTCATCCTCAAGCAAAAATCTCGGATCAGAGCACTTGCCGCCTTAGAGCTCAAGGCATCAGCCACCACATTGGCCTTCCCGGGAGGGTACAAAATCTCGCAGTCATAATCTTTTACTACATCAAGCCATCTCCTTTGCCGCATATTCAGATTCTGCTAATCCATCAGATACTTAAAACTCTTGTGATAAGTGAAAATGGTGCATTGGACACATATAGATAATGCCTCCAAATTTTTAGGGCAAACACCACCGTCCCCAATTCTAAATCATGAGTGGGGTAATTCACCTCAAGAGGCTTCAACAGCCTCGAAGCATAAGCAATCACATGCCCCCTCTGCATCAGAACATCTCCTAATCCCAAAATAAAAGTGTCACAATACACTACAAAGTCATCCAATCCCTCGGGTAACGCAAGAATCGGGGCCTCACATAGTTTCTGTCTCAAAGTCTCGAAAGCCAGCTGCTGATCTCGGCCCTAACGATAGGTCACACTCTTCTTGGTCAACCGAGTCACTGGTACAACAATCTTGGAGAAATCATGAATAAATCTCCGATAGTACCCTACTGGATCCAAGAAACTCCGAATCTCGGATGCGTTCTTTGGAACCTCCCAACGCATCACCGCCTCAATCTTGGCTGGATCAACCAAAATATCCTCTTGATTGATGATGTGCCCTAAAAACTATACCTCATGCAACCAAAAATCACATTTGGAGAATTTGGCATAAAGCCTCTCCATCCTCAAGGTCTCCAGCACCTCCCTCAAATGCTGCTCGTGCTGCTCTTTGGTCTTAGAATAGACCACAATATCATCAATGAATACGATCACAGACCGATCCAACATCCGTCTATAAACCTGGTTCATGAGGTCCATGAATGCCACTGGAGGATTGGTGAGCCCAATTGGCATCCCCACGAACTCATAGTGACCATAACGAGTCCTCAAATCCGTCTTCGGTATATCCTAATCCCTAATCCTCATCTGACGATACCCCGATCGAAGATCAATCTTGGAAAACCAAGATGCACCCTGCAACTGATCGAAAAAAACATCAATCCTCAGAAGCGGATAACGGTTCTTCACCGTTAGCTTGTTCAGCTCCCGATAATCAATACACATCCTGTGTGACCCATCATTATTTTTCACAAACAGGATCGGTGCTTCCCTCGGAGAACTGCTCGAACGAATAAATCCTCGGCCTAGCAGCTCCTGAAGCTGCGTAGACAACTCCTGCATCTTAGGCAGAGCTAGCCGATACGGTGACTTGGCTATCGGAGCTGCACCAGACACTAAATCAATAAGAAACTCTACTTGCCTCTCCGGAGGCACCCCTGACAACTACTCAGGAAATACGTCAGGAAAATCTCACATAATCGGAACACTACTCAACTCTGGCGTGGCATCCACGCTCGTGTTTGAAACATAAGCCAAGAACCCAGAACAACCCTACTGAAGGATCCTCCTAGCCCTCACAGCCGAACAGAGGGTTGGCCCATGCGAGGCTCTCTCTCTCTAAGAATAACCAGTTCTCCCCCACTTGGGGTTCGAAATCCTACCAGCTGACGCTCGCAGTCTATCATGGCCCCATAGAGCCCCAACCAATCCATCCCGATGATCACCTTCAACCCCCGCAAAGGAATCGGAACCAAATCGATAGAAAATATCTCCCTGAACATATTTAGAACACTCCTCCAAAATACGCTCGCAACACTCACGGTGTGGTCATCTGCAATCTCCACTCTAAGTAGGGAATCCAAGGTCCCCGGAGCATCCCGAAACTTCTTGTTGAGAGCAAGGTATACAAATGATCAGGTAGCCCCCGAGTCAAAAAGAACAAGAGCCGAAAAACCATTGACCAAGAAGGACCCTATAATAAATCATAATAACATAAGCATAACAATAAAATAAAAAAGACAGAAATAGATCATGTACCGGTCACGACGTCTGGTGCTGCTCGGGCCTCCTCCGTAGTCAGCTGAAATGCGCGGCTTTTCACCGCAGGAGCTATCGCCTTAACTGGGCGGTCATCAGTAATCCTCATTGTGGCGGGCGCTGGCGCCGCCACTGCTCCTCCTCCTCTGGCCAAATGCGGACAGTCGGCCTTTTTATGACCGACCTGGTTGCAGTGAAAACAAATCAAGCCCTTCCTGGGGCAATCCCTGCTCACGTCGCCCGGCTGACCACATGTATAACATAACGGGCCTATCACTCGACAAGCTCCGCTGTGCGGCTTACCACACTTGGCACATCGACCACGGCCCTAATGACCCCTGCTGGAAAGGTCAGAGGTCTTAGGATTCTTAGCCTGACCTAATGCCACCTGAACCTGCTCCGGCTTCCGCTAAATCTGGAGCTCCAACTCAATTTGCCGTTCCCTGGCCTTCTCCACCATGTCATTCAGGGTCTTGCACCCCGAAAAGCTCACAAACTCACGAATGTCATCTCTCATCATGGAATGATAGCTCGTCTTCTTCATCTCCTCATCCGTAGCGTACTGCGGAACCAATATTGCTCGTTCTCGAAACTTGGTAGTGATCTCCGCCACAGTCTCGGTAGACTGCTGCAAATCCTGGAACTCACTTACCAATCACTGCACCTTAATAGGTGGTGCAAATTCCAAGTCAAACTTCCTCACAAACTCCTCCCAAGTCATCTCATCCACTCCCACTGATCCCACCTCGCGGGTCACCTCCTCCCACCAGTCACGTGCTCGGTCCCTCAACATACAGGATGCGAACCCCACCTTTGCCGCCTCGGGGAAAAAGCTCGTGCACTGGGCATTCTCCATATCTGCCACCCAGTGTCGAATAATGATGGGATCCCTGACCCCAAAGAACCCAGGCACTCCGTACGCCTTAAACTCCCTAAACGAAGGAGCATGGGCCCAACCCGGCCTGCAGCAATCTGGGCTCGGAAAGACCTGAGCCGCTCCTCCATGATCTCCATGATGCCTTCCTTGACGACACCAAAGATCATCAGGGTAGCATCAAGGATGCCATCACTAACCTCAGTTGTGAAAATATCGCGTCGCCTCTCATCAATGGGCTCTAAACCAGAGCCCGAACCCGATCCTGATCCTGATCCCAAACCTCGAGTGATCAGCACCATCCTCAATTGAAAATACCACATGACAAAATGATAAGAAGTTTTGAAGGAAATACCCCTCCCCGGTCTCTTTAGAGCTTCCAGGTTCAACATTGGGTCGGGTACAGGTCCTGTGCTTTCAGTAGTTTGGGCCCAATACTACCTTCCACAGCTACCTATACCTCCCCCAAGGCTATACCTGATACGTCTAATTCACCCAACACAATAACATAACCCATAGAATACAACATAAACTCAAATCCTAGCTATCCTAAGATTTCTCAATCCTCCTTGAACCAGAACTCACATCAATCATAGCAGGTTGCCCTATGCATGCAATTTATATACTGATAGAATCACATAGGATGTCAAATAAAGTTCCTACCCTAAACCACAACCAAACAAGGAACAAGAATAAGGCAGATTCATCATTCTAGGGCTATACAATCCTAAACATATACAACTTTGAAAGCATACACATAGCAATATCTATTCAACTATTAATATCCAAATATAACTATAGAATGGCTAAGACATTAGGGAAAACACTTACTTAAGCTCGGCCGATTACGCGCATTGCACTCTCCCCCATTTTCTTAAAAAAATTCGGTTTCAAGAAATTTTTAACTTTTGATTTCTTCTTTTAAAAAAAACAATTTTACCATCTCCCCAGTTTGAGTTCTGACACTCCCAAGAATGTGCCCGAATCCCTCAAACCAAGTCTCTGATAACAACTTGCAACGACCTAAAATTTTCAAATATATTTTTTCGTTTAAATATTAAAACCCGTGTTCATTAATTGTAAACTCCAATTACAAATTATCTGTAACGCTCAGTCCCGGCCTTTTGAGAGCATTTTGGTGGTTTGGATCCATTCTCTAAGGAAGTGAAGAGCAAAGCAAGGTGGTGGTTCAAAGGAGAAGTTGTAGATCTGGGATTGTTTTTTCATTTTAGGCCTTTTCAAGCTCGGGGAGTCGTCGAGGCAGCTGTTAGAGATTCCTTACCGTGAGAGTTTGCATTCAGCTTTGCGAGGTAAGTTACCTTCTTGTAGAAGTGGTTCGAAGGCACCAATGTCGGCCCACTAGTAGTTGATTATAGTAGATATGATTGTCTTTGTGATAATTGTCTGGTATGCCACTATATGTTATGGTTTATGTGCTAGTATGCTATGATATTATGTGATAGTGGTAGGAGGGGTGGGTTAGACCCTGTAAGCGGTTAAGATAAACCAGAGGGTAGGTCGGGCACCCATATATGCCTGACAGTATGGTTATGATATGTTATTACGTTGTAGTGGTAGGGTGAAATAGACCCCTTAACCGGTTGAGATAAACCGGAGGGTAGGTCCGGCACCCAGATATGCCTGGTAGGGTAGGTCGGGCACCCAGATATGCCTGACATGGGTAGGTCGGGCACATCGGTATGCCTGCCATGCAAGACTGCTAACATGGGTAGGTTGAGCACCCATGTATGCTCAGCAGGGTAGGTCGGGCACCCAGATATGCCTGACAGTATGCTTATTGCATGTTATGTCGTATGAAGGGGGAACTCACTTAGCTTTGTGTTTACGGTTTTTAGTTTTGGTTTCAGGTACTTCTTCTTCGAAAGGAAAGGAGCCGACATGATTGCAGCGCATCACACCATGATTTCCGCAGATGAGATCTTTTTGAGTTATACTCTGATGATGTTTTATTATGACATGTTTTGATTATGTACATATTGGTTTTGATATGAAATGAAACTATGGATGTTTTCAGACTAATGGTTTATAATTACTTAATTAAAAATGAAATTTTTTGTTCTTGAATTTTGGGATGTTACAAGTTGGCATCAAAGCCTTGGTTTGAGGGATTCAGACACACCTTTGGGGGTGTCTAGACTCAAATCGAGGGTTTGAGAGATTTTTACAATGAAAATAATTTTTCCAAAATTAAATTAAGGGTTTTGAGAAAGAACAAGGAGTGTGATGCGTTCAATCGGCCGAGCTCAAGTAAGTTTTCCCCAAGATACCCATACATGTTTGCTATGATATATGATATGATTATGAGAAATGCATGCTAGATTAGGCTATGGATCTAGGAAGGATGCCTTGTATGCCTACTGTATGTGCTTATTGAATTGCATGCTAATACTGATTAGTCAGTGATATGATGGCATGTTTAGGATATCCCTGGTTTTGGTTACTCAATGCTCGAATGCTGCTTGCTTCGTGCTTTTAGGAGTTCTAGTTATCTTTAATTAACTAGTAAACAAATACGTTAAGTTACATATTACGAGGACTAAATAATTTCAGAAGGTTAGGTCTAGTCCTATTTCGCAGCTCTTGTCTGAGTCCAACCATTGTAGGATAGGACCTCTCATTCGAAGAATTATCTGGTTTTAGTGATATGTAATGGTTTTCGTGAGCTAGTTATGGAGAGATAGCATGGACTTCTTATGCAGCTGATGGCAGAGAGTAGTGAAAGGAACTATGTGATGTCAAAGAAATCCTTGAGGAAAGTATAGATAGATGGGGAAGGTAGTATAGGCCCATACTACTGAAAGCAGAGGATTCGTGCTAGAGTCAAGGAGAACTGAGATTAAACCAGGGAACTTGTAGTGAGCATGAGTTCCCTCGATATTATGTATGACTCTGATGATTGTGTGGCTTATTTCAGAATGGTAATGACACATCACAGAGCAGGAGGTTCAGGGTCTGGGTCAGGTTCGGGACGGGTTCCGAGCCAGTTGATGATGGATTGCGAGAGTTCATCGCATCCGAGATTATGAGAGGCATCCTTGAGGTGACCCCAGTGATTTTCGGGTCAATTAAGGAGGGTATCATTGAGCTGATGGAGGATCACCTTAGGGCATTCAAGAGTGACATGACAACAGGCCAGTCAGGGACTCGTACGCTCTCCTTCAAGGATTCCAGGGGATGCGGAGCACCAGAATTCTACGGGGTAAAAGACCCCATTATGGCTAGGCGATGAATCGCAGACGTGGAGTCTGCACAGGTGGTGAGCTTCTGCCCTGAGGGGTTGAAGGTCAGGTTCGCTGTTGATTGTTTGAGGGAGCGAGCCAGAGACTGGTGGGAGGCAGTCAGTGATACTTTGGGAGCCCCAGCCATTGATGTCATGACCTAGTCGGATTTTGTGTCCATGTTTTGGGCGGAGTTCGTGCCAGCTATGGAGGTTCAGCAGCTGGCCAGAGAGTTTTTGGATATGAGACAGACTATGGAGAGGGCCTTGTTGGTGCCTCAGTACGTGGGTGATGAGAGATGAAGAAAACCCGGTACCATGATATGCTGAGAGCTGACATTCGGAAATATGTTAGCTATTCGGCGTGCCCGACTTTGGATGATGTGATAGCCAGGGAACGAGAGAGGGAGATTGACACAGAGCACGTTAGGAAGAGGAAGGAGGAGTTTGGGCAGACGAGTGGGGTTTCGGTGAAGAAACCCAAGGAATTCGACTCGAGGTTGAAGGGCCAGCAGGGCCGAAGCCGTTATGGGAAATGCGGCAGGCCACACGAGGGAGTGTGCAGAGCTGGGGGATCGGGTTGCTACAAGTGTGGCAAGACAAGTCACTTTTGCAAGGATTGTACTACCCCTACCCCCACCATTCAGACCTGATTTGCTTTCAATGCAATCAGAGGGGCCATAAAAGGCCAACTGCCCGAGATTAGTATTAGAAACGCCAGTGGCGGCGCCATCTCTAGCGACCCTGCGGATCACAGATGGCCGACAGGGCAAGACAAATGCTCCAGTGGTGAGGAGCCGAGTCTTCCAGCTTACATCCGAGGAGGCACGTGCTGCACCAGATGTGGTGATTGGATCGTTCCATGTGCAACGTTTCCCAATGTTAGTGCTATTTGACTTGGGAAATACCCGATCTTTTGTTTCCCTTGCACTCAGCAAGAGGTTTGCCGAGTCTACGAGCATGTTGGATTGTCCTTTAGAGGTTGAGATTGTGTCCGATCGATCCATACGGGTTTCAGAGGTTTATAGGGATTGTGTTCTGAGGATGTATGGCGAGTGTTATCTCGTGGATTTGGTTCCCATTCCTTTGCGTGGGAACAAGGTCATTTTAGGCATGGATTGGTTGAGCCCCAATGAGGCAGCGATCGACTATGAGCAGCAGTTGGTTCAGGTCAGGACCCCAAGTGGGGGAGAGCTGGTGATTCAGGGTGATAGACCGCAACGTGGACCGGTCATGTGTTCGGCAGCGAGAGCCAGACGCTACCTTCATCAGGGATGTACAAGTTTTGTCTCCTACGTTATGGATACCCGGGAGGAGGGTAATGTGACCGTGAGCGATTTGCCAGTTGTATGGGAGTATCCGGATGTGTTCCAAGAGGATTTTCCTGGGATACCTCTAGAGAGACAGGTGGAGTTCAGCATTGACCTAGTTTCGGGTGCGACTCCGATAACCAAGGCACTATATCGGTTGGATCCTCCCGAGATGCAGGAGTTGTCTACACAACTGCAGGAGCTGTTAGACAAGGGATTTATCAAGACGAGAAGTTCACCTTGGGGAGCCCCAATTCTGTTTGTGAAGAAGAAGGACAGGTCTCACCGGATATGTATAGACTATCGAGAGTTGAATAAGGTAACGGTGAAGAACCGTTACCCACTCCCGAGGATTGACGATCTCTTCGACCAGCTTCAGGGGGCATCTTGGTTTTCCAAGATCGATTTATGTTCAGGCTATCACGAGATGAGATTCAGAGATGAGCATGTGTAGAAGACAACTTTTCGGACTCGCTATGGTAATTACGAGTTAGTGGTGATGTCGTTCGGGCTCGCCAATGCTCCAGCCGCGTTTATGGATCTCATGAACCGCGTATGCAGGCCAATGCTGGATCGGTCTATGATAGTCTTTATTGATGACATCTTGGTTTACTCCAAGACGCAGGAGCAGCAGGTGGAGCACTTGAGGGAGGTGTTGGAGACGTTGAGGAGGGAGAGTCTTTTCGCAAAGTTCTCCAAGTGCGAATTTTGGTTACGCGAGGTGCAGTTTCTTAGGCACCTTGTCAACCAGAATAGTATATTGGTCGATCCTGCCAAGGTAGAGGCTGTGATGCAATGGGAGGTTCCGGGGTCTCCATCCGAGATTCGAAGTTTTCTTGGTCTCACAGGTTACTATCGGAGATTCATCGAGGATTTCTCCAAGATTGCTGTTCCATTGACCCGATTGACCAAGAAGTCGGTGACATTCCGCTGGGGGCCTAAGCAGAAGGCAGCTTTCGAGACTCTCAGACAGCGGTTGTGCGAGGAACTGATTTTGACTTTTCGGAGGGCGTCGACGATTTCGTGGTTTACTGTGATGCTTCGATCACGGGTATGGGTGCAGTGTTGATGCAACGGGGTCGCGTGATTGCGTACGCGTCGAGGCAGCTGAAGCCCCTTGAGTCGAACTATCCCACACGTGATCTGGAGCTGGGGGTTGTGGTTTTCGCCCTCATGATTTGGCGACACTACCTCTATGGGGTTCGTTGTACCACTTACACGGACCACAAGAGCTTGAGGTACCTAATGGATAAGCCGAATCTGAACATGAGGCAGCATCGTTGGTTGGATGTGGTGAATGATTATGACTGCGAGATACTTTATCACCCGGGGAAGGCTAATGTAGTGGTCGATGTTCTCAGCCGCAAGGCGCTCGCGACTCCGATTCGGGATATATGCCTGAGGATGACAGTGATTACTCCACTACTGGAGCAGATTCAGGAGGCTGAGGTCGAGGGTATGAAAGAGGAACGTCAGAAGTGTGAGTGGATTATGGAGCAGGTGGTATCCTTTGACTATGACAGCTGTGGGTTGTTGACCTTGAATCAGAGGGTCTAGGTTACTTACTGGGGCGGTGTACACGAGGTTCTGATGGAGGAGGCTCACAAGTCGAGATTCTCCATTCATCCCGGGGTGACAAAGATGTCTCGAGATCTTCGCCCTGATTTTTGGTTCCCCTCCATGAAGTGGGACATAGCTTGGTATGTGGAGTGGTGCTTCACTTGTAGGAAAGTCAAGGCTGAGCACCAACGACCTCACGACAAGTTGTAACTTCAGATCTGGACTCCCTTTGGCCTCTAGATCCATAAAGTTATCAGCCTTGCCTAGTATGAGCCTTCCCTCAAGTGTGAGACTTCATTGCAAGCTTAGTTTTGTCATTTAAGGGCCTTAAAAGCCTTCCATGCACGTAAAGTTTGCAACTTTACGTGATAAGCATGCCTAAGGAAGTTGGGTCTGCAATTTGGAGCCTTGGCATGGCTTAAAAAGTGTCTGTATGGTTAAAGGACTGAAGGGATTCGGCGAGTCGCATAGTCGACTCAGCGAGTCGTATGAAGATGGTCATGAACTCGATGAGTGGGATGAACAACCCGACGAGTCCGATGAAGATTGCCTTGGGCTCGGCGAGTCAGTCGATGACTCGGCGAGTCGGCTAGGGTTTTCCCAACCTTTGGACACGTATGAACGCGACGAGTTGTAAGGGGAAGACTCGCCGAGTTGGCCAAGGAGTTACGGCCACTGACACTAGGAACTCGACGAGTCACTCAAGTGACTCGGCGAGCGGACGAGTATTACAAGGAACTCGGCGAGTAGCTAAGGGTACTCGACGAGTCGAGTCGACATGGATTGTTGACCTTCACTGTGGACTTTGACTTTGACCAAGGGTTGACCAGTTGACCTTTGGGGGCATTTTGGTAATTTGGAAATTTATGGAAAAAGGGTTTTATGGTAACTGTAGGTGGTGGAGTTCGTGTTGGTGATTCGAGAGTTTGAGCCTATCATTTTCAGTGCGACATTGTGAGGTGAGTTATCCTCACTATACTAAGGGGTCTAAGACACCAAGGCCGGCCCATTGGATATGTTATCCTAGCAGTGGTTATGTTGATTATGAGTTACTGTTGCATGCTAGTGGTTATACCAGTTAGGTAGATCTGTAGGACTACCGGTGATGTTATATGGTTATTGCATGCTCAGTAGTTATGTTACATGATTTATATGCTATGTGGGATGGGTTAAGGTTGTACTGCTCCGTGCGGTAACCAACAAACCCTAGGAGCATTCCAGATACGGGCTAAGGGAGACTCGTACCGTGGGCTCGATCTCAATGCAGATGTGAGCTGTGGGCCTAGAAGGCAATCCAGACTCACACTGTGGGATCAGGGGTAATCCAGTCTGTAAAGCTGTGGACGCATTATATGTTGTTCAGTTTGTTATGTTATGATGTTGATGACATGGTTATGTGGACTGTATGTGTATCGGTATTTTGGGGGTAACCCACTAAGCTTTCGGGCTTACAGTTTCAGTTTATTATTTCAGGTACATCAGGGGATCGTTGCAAGGCAAAGGCGTGATTGTACAGCTCCTCATGTTTTGTATATGTTTCTGGGAAAACTCTGATATTATACATTTTGGAAACCAGATTGTAATGTTTTGATGATTTTGAAATTTTTTTAAAAAAGTTTAAATTGGCTTGAATTTTTCGGGTGTTACAAGTTGGTATCAGAGCCTTGGTTTGAGTGAATTGGAGGAACATGCGTGTGAATCTAGTCTCAAATCAAGGAAAGGTTTTCAAAATGATTTCTAAAATGGTTTTCAAAATAAGTAAATGAGGATGCAGGATGTACGATCAGCCGGAGCCAGTAAGTAGACCCCAAAATACCATACAGTTTTTTGATTATGTGATACTATAGAATAGTATGCTAGAGATAGGCTAGGGATCTTCAGGTATTGCATGATAGAATTGCCTGATTATATGATGCCTGGTAGCCTAGGGTTTTGCTTATATGAGACTGACATCATTACTATAGTTGCTTAGTGTATGCACCACGGTTATACATAATTAAGATCTTATAGCCTGAGAATGTTTAGCTCGACCTTATGTTCTGTTCTTATTGATTAGGGCTTAGGGTAGGATCAGATATTCGAAAGTCTATAGGGTCCAGCGTTATGTATGGCTAGCATACACTAGTGCTGCAGGGTTGGTGGAAGTTTCATGGATGGGTGGGTTGTGTGAGGCTGGGAGGCCAGTTATGAGATATTTAGCATTCCTCTAGGAGTGAGGATTGAGCGCTCGCCATGTTCTGTATTCAGTTAGGGCCTTGTGGTGATACTTGAGACAAATATGGGTAGGTGTGGAAGGTAGTATGGGCCCGTACTACTGAAAGCACATGACCCATACGCGTACCAAGGAAGTCACAACCCCTAGGGTTAGTCGGGAGTTGGCTCCAAGTTATTTATGTGGATTATCTGATATCTTGTGGTATGTTTCAGAATGGTGATGACGAGACGCTTTGTGGTTGGACCCGGTTCGGGATCAGGATCAGGAGACAGAGGCCAGGAGGAGCCAACATCAGCTGAGCCGGTTGTGCAGATGGGTACAGAGGAGTTGGATGCCAGGATTCGAGAGATCCTGCATGATGAGGTTGCTGCTGCGTTCCGGGCACAGCTGCTGGAGATGTTCGGGTCGATTAAGATCGCCATGGTTGAGTACTTTGATGAGCGCTACACAGCCCTTGCAGAGACAGCTACGCGCATCAGCTGCATCAGCTGTATCCGCGGCAGGGGGAGGAGCTAGTAGGGGCTTCCAGTACAGGGACTTCGATAACACGAAGCCCCCTACTTTTGATGGGACGCAGGATCCCATGAAGGCTATGAGGTGGATCTCAGATGTGGAGGGGTGTTTCTTTACCTGCTCGTGTCCTACTGAACAGAAGGTCAGGTGTGCTATGAACCTGCTAAGGTCCGAGGCCAAGGACTGGTGGAGACTTGCGACGGGGTCGTACACTGATGATCAGAGAGATGTTGTTACTTGGGAGCAGTTCAGGGATATGTTCCGCGCCCGATACATTCCACGGGTCGAGCGGGAACGGTTTTCACAGGAGTTTCTGAGTTTGAGACAGGATGGGGAGTCGCTGACGGAGATCACTCGTATATTCACTGAGAGGGCGATGTTTTGCCCGGAGTTTGCTTCCGAGCAAGCCCAGATGACCCGTTATCTGAGCATGGTGAAGACGAATATCCGTCAGTTTGTGTCTACCCAGCGATGTGATACTCTTCTGGAGTTACAGGAGGCCGCTAGATGGCGAGAGTTGGAGATTGAGCTGCAGTTGAGAGAGCAGCGGCAGGCCCCGGCACAGTCTCAGCCGGCGCCGAAGCGGTCTAAGATCGCTGATACTAGGACCGGGGGTCAGCAGAGCCGCACTTGTGGAAAGTTTGGCAAGGGTCATTCTGGTATGTGTCGAGCTGGTAGTGGGTGCCACAGGTGTGGCAAGGAGGGGCATTATGCAAAGGACTGTCGGCAGGCAGTCCCAATTCAGGGTATGAGGTTATGTTATCAATGCGATCTGGTTGGCCACGTAAAGGCCAACTGTCCGTTACTTGCCGCTAAGCCGACGCAGGCTCCCGCGCCAGCTACATTGAGGATTTCTGATGGGAGGCCAGTAAAGGCAGAGCCTCCGAAGGCTTAGGGGCGTGCCTTCCAGCTTACGGCCAAGGAGGCCAAGGCAGCACCGGATGTGGTTGTTGGTATGTTTCTGTCTTTATCTCATTTACTATATCTGTAGTATGCTTATCTGTTGTACCTGTGATTAGGTACGTTTCTTGTGAACTCCTCACCTGCATTGGTTTTATTTGACTCGGGGGCGAGTCGGTCTTTTGTATCTCAGACATTTAGTAGGGAATTCAGAGTGCCTGTAGGCGAACTAGATTGTCCGTTGCGAGTCTCTATCGCTAACGAACACGGGTTTTCTGCTTCTTCGGTCTACCGAGGATGTGAGATGGAGATATTCGGGATACCGTTTCCGATAGACTTGATCCCGATTCCCATGAGGGATGTATGCGTGATTGTGGGGATGGACTGGCTCAGTCGATTTGGTGCCATGATTGATGGCGAGGGTCAGCGAGTGGTGGTTCGAACCCCAAGTGGGGGAGAACTGATCGTATATGGTGAGGGCACCAGAGTGGGTTCAGGGTTCTGTTCAGCCGCCAGGACTCGGCAGGACATTCAGCACGGGTGTGCAGGATATCTAGCGTATGTGGTGGATATGCGGGCCAGGGACCAGATTTCAGTTTCAGAAGTTCCGGTAGTCAGAGAGTTTGTTGATGTGTTTCCGGAGGAATTACCCAGAGTGCCTCTGGAGAGGCAGGTCGAGTTCAGGATCGACCTAGTGCCAGGTGCGGCCCCTATCGCCAAGGCGTCGTACCGGTTGGCGCCACCTGAGATGTAGGAGTTGTCATCACAGCTTCAGGAGCTGCTGGGAAAGCAGTTCATCCGACCTAGCAGTTCTCCATGGGGAGCACCGATCCTCTTCATCAGGAAGAAGGACGGCTCGCACCGAATGTGCATTGATTATAGGGAGCTGAACAAGTTGACGGTAAAGAACCGTTATCCTCTCCCTAGGATAGATGATCTCTTTGATCATTTGCATGGGGCATCTTGGTTCTCCAAGATAGATTTGAGGTCGGGTTATCATCAGGTCCGGGTCAGAGAGGAGGACGTGGAGAAGACCGTGTTTCGAACTCGTTATGGACATTACGAGTTCGTGGTGATGCCGTTTGGGCTCACCAACGCACCAGCAGTATTTATGGACCTGATGAATCGGGTCTGCAGACCGATGCTCGATCGTTCGGTCATTATATTCATAGATGATATCTTGGTGTATTCCAAGATCCGAGAGCAGCATGAGGAGCATCTACGGGAGTTATTGGGAGTCTTGAGGCGAGAATGACTCTATGCCAAGTTCTCGAAGTGCGAGTTTTGGTTACGAGAGATCCAGTTCCTGGGGCATCTCGTTAACCAGGAGGGGATTTTGGTCGATCCGGCCAAGATCGAGGTGGTCATGCAGTGGGAGGTTCCGAAATCTCCCTCAGACATCAGGAGCTTTTTGGGATTAGCAGGGTACTACCGGAGATTCATTCAGGATTTCTCCAAGATTGCAGTACCCCTCATTCCTCTGACGAGGAAAGGGGGGGAATTCCGGTGGGGCCCTGAGCAGCAGAGGGCGTTTGAGACCCTTCGACAGCGGTTATGCGAGGCCCCAGTCTTGACACTCCCGGAGGGAGTTGAGGATTTTATGGTGTTCTGTGATGCATCTATCACAGGTTTGGGGGCGGTCCTGATGCAGAGAGGACAAGTGATAGCCTATGCATCGCGGCAGGTGAAGCCGCATGAGACGAGATACCCTACGCACGATTTGGAGCTGGGAGCGGTAGTGTTCGCCCTCAAGATATGGAGACATTACTTATACAGGGTTCCTTGCACCATATACAAAGATCACAAGAGCTTGAGGCATATCATGGATCAGCCGAACCTGAACATGAGGCAGCGCAGGTGGCTGGATGTAGTCAAGGACTACGATTCTGAGATCCTTTACCACCCCGGTAAAGCGAATGTGGTGGCGGACGCTTTGAGCCGCAAGTCAGCTTGGTCTTCCACCCCAGCGAGATGTATGAGGATAGCTGTGGATTCTCCGCTTGTGAGTTTGATCAGAGATGCCCAGGTTGAGGGCATGCGACCAGAGAATTGGAAGCTGGAGAGGATCAAGGGTGAGAATACCCAGTTTGTGCAGGATAGTCGGGGATTATTGACCCGATGCGGTCGAGTTTGGGTTCCGATGTCTGGTGGGGTCAGGAAGACGGTCATGGAGGAGGCTCATAAGTCTCATTTTTCTATTCACCCGGGGACCACCAAGATGTATAGAGACCTGAGTTTGAGTTACTGGTGGCCATGTATGAAGCGAGAAATCGCGTGGTATGTCGAGAGGTGCTTGACCTGCAGGATGGTCAAGGCTGAACATCAGGGGCCGCATGGTAAGCTGCAGCCTCTAGAGATTCCCATGTGGAAATGGGAACATATCACGATGGATTTCATTAGCATGTTGCCGAGGAAGGCGAAGGGATTTGATGCTATATGGGTCATCGTGGATCGATTGACCAAGAGTGCCCATTTCTTGGCTATTCGGGAGAGTTCGTCGGCCGAGAAGTTGGCCGACATGTACGTTCGCAAGATCGTGTCTCGCCATGGGGTTCCCGTCTCCATTGTCTCCGACCGAGATGTTAGGTTTACCTCCCGTTTCTGACAGAAGTTCCACGCAGAACTGGGTACGCGGTTGCACTTTAGCACAACATTCCATCCGCAGACTAACGGTCAGAGCGAGCGGACCATTCAGACCCTCGAGGATATGTTGAGGGCATGTGTCATTGACTTCGGTGGGAGTTGGGATTCCCACCTACCGCTTGCAGAGTTTGCCTACAACAACAGCTATCATTCCAGCATTGGCGCCCCGCCTTTCGAGCTGTTGTATGGACGGAGATGTCGCACCCCACTTTGTTGGGGTGAGGTTGGACACCGAGTGATGGGACGGACGGAGGTAGTTCTGCAGACTACCGAAAAGATTCAGCAGATTAGGCAGCGATTGCAGATCGCTCAGAGTCGGCAGAAGAGCTATGCCGACAGGCGCCGCTCTGAATTAGAGTTCCAGGTGGGTGATATGGTACTTCTGCTGGTCTCACCCTGGAAGGGCGTGATCCGCTTCAGAAAGAGGGGAAATTGGGTCCCTGTTACATTGGGCCGTTCAGGATTATTGTCAGGGTTGGCAAGGTGGCTTACAGGCTAGAGCTACGGGAGGAGCTTAGTCGGATTCACAACACTTTCCACGTTTCGCAGTTGCGAAAGTGCATTATGGACCAGGAGGCAGTGGTGTCGTTGGATGATATTCAGGTCGATGAGCGCCTGAATTACGTGGAGAGGCCTGTGGCCATACGGGAAAGGAAGATGAAAGTTCTGCGGAACAAGGAGATACCTTTGGTGAAGGTACAGTGGGAACATCGGAGGGGGTCCGAGTGGACGTGGGAACCAGAGGCAGAGATGCGGGAGCACTACCCGGAGCTGTTCGCCACGGCAGACTTCGAGGACGAAGTCTAGTTCGAGTGAGGGAGAATTGTAACGCACCGATTCTCAGGTATCGATCTTGTATAAGAATTTCCTTGATTCAAGGTCTACTCTACGAGTTGGTTGCCCTACTCGCCGAGTAGCAGCGGGTTGGTCCACGTATTTTAGTGACCTACTCGCCGAGTCCAAGAAGTGACTCGACGAGTAGGAGCTGGCAGATGAAACCCTAAATCCCGGGGCATTGCACCTTATTTAAAGGATCATTGGCCTTCCCCAGCTTCCCCTTTATTGCTTCTTGTCCCTCTTTAACCCTAAGTCGTGTGTGTGTGTTCTTGTGGTTTGTTCAAGCTTGGAGGAGGAATTTTGGAGGAGGAAACACTTGGGGAAGCAAGGAAATCAAGGCTAGGAAGTCGTGGGGAGCTAAGAGATTCATCAGTTTTCACTCTCTGGAAGGTACTAAGCTGCTTCCTTGGCTCATCTCTCTTTTAACCTCTTTTGGATGGGTTTTATGAAAGGCTTCTTATGTTTGAACCAAGATCTAAAGTTGTAACTTCAGATCTGGACTCCCTTTGACCTCTAGATCCACACAGTTATCAACCTTGCCTAGTATGAGCCTTCCCTCAAGTGTGAGACTTCATTGCAAGCTTAGTTTTGTCATTTAAGGGCCTTAAAAGCCTTGCATGCACAGAAAGTTTGCAACTTTACGTGATAAGCATGCCTAAGGAAGTTGGATCTGCAATTTGGAGCCTTGGCATGGCTTAAAAAGTGTCTGTATGGTTAAAGGACTGAAGGGACTCGGCGAGTCGCATAGTCGACTCGGCGAGTCGCATAGTCGACTCGGCGAGTCGTATGAAGATGGTCATGAACTCGACGAGTGGGATGAACAACCCGACGAGACCGATGAAGATTGCCTTGGGCTCGGCGAGTCAGTCGATGACTCGGCGAGTCGGCTAGGGTTTTCCCAACCTTTGGACACGTATGAATGAGTCGAGTTGTAAGGGGAAGACTCGCCGAGTTGGCCAAGGAGTTACGGCCACTGACACTAGGAACTCGACGAGTCACTCAAGTGACTCGGCGAGCGGACGAGTATTACAAGGAACTTGGCGTGTAGCTGAGGGTACCCGACGAGTCGAGTCAACATGGACTGTTGACCTTGACTGTGGACTTTGACTTTGACCAAGGATTGACCAATTGACCTTTGGGGGCATTTTGGTAATTTGGAAATTTATGGAAAAAGGGTTTTATGGTAACTACAGGTGGTGGATTTCGTGTTGGTGATTCGAGAGTTTGAGCCTATCATTTTCAGTGCGACATTGTGAGGTGAGTTATCCTCACTATAATAAGGGGTATAAGGCACCAAGGCCGGCCCATTGGATATGTTATCCTAGCAGTGGTTATGTTGATTATAAGTTAGTGTTGCATGCTAGTGGTTATACCAGTTAGGTAGATCTGTAGGACTACCGGTGATGTTATATGGTTATTGCATGCTCAGTAGTTATGTTACATGATTTATATGCTATGTGGGATGGGTTGAGGTTGTACTGCTCCGTGCGGTGACCAACAAACCCTAGGAGCATTCCAGATACGGGCTAAGGGAGACTCGTAATGTGGGCTCAATGGGAATGCAGATGTGAATTGTAGGCCCGGAAGGCAATCCAGACTCACACTGTGGGATCAGGGGTAATCCAGTCTGTAAAGTTGTGGACCCATTATATGCTGTTGAGTTTGTTATGTTATGATGTTGCTGACATGGTTATGTGGATTGTATGTGTATCGGTATTTTGGCGGTAACTCACTAAGCTTTCGGGCTTACAGTTTCAGTTTATTGTTTCAGGTACATCAGGGGATTGTGGCAAGGCAAAGGCGTGATCGTACAGCTCCTCATGTTTTGTTTATGTTTCTGGGAAAACTCTGATATTATACATTTTGGAAACCAGATTGTAATGTTTTGATGATTTTGAAATGTTTTTAAAAAAGTTTAAATTGGCTTGAATTTTTCGGGTGTTACATATTTTATGGTATGTGGTATGATGGGGGAACTCACTAAGCTTTGTGCTTACGGTTTTCAGTTTTGGTTTCAGGTACTTCTTCTTCGAAAGGAAAGGAGTCGGCATGATTGCAGCGCATCACACCATGATTTCCACACATAAGATCTTTGGGAGTTATACTTTGATGATGTTTTATTATGGCATGTTTTGATTATGGACATATTGGTTTTGATATGGAATGACACTATGGATGTTTTCAGACTAATGGTTTTATAATTCCTTAATTAAAAATGAAATTTTTTGGTCTTGAATTTTGGGATGTTACATTATCTCCCAAAATCCATTACATCGAATAATTGTTCAAAAGATCAGAGAGTCCATAACAAAATGTTGGAGAGTGCATGTTGCGCCATCACGCCGGGCCCATGCACTTTGATCCATAAGTACCTGAAACAATCAACAAATTGTAAGCTAATGCTTAGTGAGTTCCTCATAACATACCCCACATAAAACCACATTAGTCAACATAAAGACATGCATACAAACATATAAGGATGCCATGGAAACCCTCCAGGGTCTTACTCCGGGTGCCATGAGAACCCCACATGGTCTTGCTAACTGCCATGGGAACCCCGACATGGTCTTGACTAACTGCCATGGGAGCCCCTACATGGTCTTAACTATCTGGCACGGGAACCCCCACATGGTCGTCATATATATATATATATATATATATATATATATATATATATATATATATATATATATATATATATATATATATATATATATATATATATATATAACACATTGACATCACATTAGCAAATAACCACTACACCTACATACTATGGGCCGACCTTGGTGCCTTCGACCCATTGATATGGTGAGGAAACTCACCTCATTACGGAACGATAGCTGGCTAGATCTGGACTCTGAGTATCAACTCTAGACGAATCCTAAAGTAGAAACAACTCCTTAGATTCAACTCAAACTTCCCCAAAACCCCTTGCAAGGCTAACTTGGACAAAGAATACAGTCAAAAGTCAAAGTCAACGACCTGAGTTGTCCCAATTCGCCGAGTTATCCTTCAACTCGTCGAGTTTCTCCACTGACTGTTCTGATCGGGAAAAATCCTTTCAAGTCGTCAAGTCCACTAACAAACTCGCCGAGTTGGCCATAAATCCAACCTCTTTATCCATTAAGCTGCTTCCATCGAATCCAGGGATTCCCGACCTCATATCTCTTCCAAAATGATGTCTAGAAGGGTAAAGTTTCCAACTTTACCCTTAAGAACCATCCATAAGAGTCAAACTCTAACCCTAGGCTTATTACGGTGAGTCTTAACTCATTAATCCCTTAAACCCTCACATCACAACCCCAAAACACAGATCCAGTGTCCAATGGCTGGAAAATCATGTAAAGTTTCCAACTTTACGTCCATGTAAGTTAAAAATACACTCTAGGGCTTAATAAAGACTTATTGCATGAACGGGACCTAGAACCTAATAAAGTTTGCAACTTTAAGACAAGAGAAGTCATGAAGGGGTTAGATCTAACATAATAACCCCTGTAACCTTCAACATTTTGGACACGCCAACCAAAATCCCAAAATCATGCTAAAACTTCAACCAAAGAGATCTAGATTACAACAAGGCAAGGTGTCGACTTTATACCTCAACAAGACTGCTATTGGTGAAGAGTGTTTGGATCCAAAGTACTCCTTCCAAGCTAGGCACTGCCAACTTCAAAACTCCTTCCAAAGAATCACCAAAATCAACTCTTCAAGCTCACCACAAGCTCACACACTCAATCTTGCAAGGTGATACAATAATCTAGGGTTTCTGGACAGGGGAGGCTGGTAAGGAGTCCAACCAAAGGGGGTTAAGGTCCTTTAAATAGGGTGCAACACCCTAAAATTAGGGTTTCTTCCCAGCCACCACCTCGTCAAGTTGGTATACCCCGACTAGCCGAGTTGGGTCATTTAAACTTGCGGCCATAATCCTTCTCACCACGACGAGTTGGAGCTGTCCAACTCGTCGAGTTCCAACAATGGTTTTAGATGTTTAAAAGAATGATTTATACCTGAACCAAGCGTTACATATTTTTTTTCTTTTTTTTTCTAATTTATAAATAATAATAAAATAATTAAAAAATATATAAGGGCCTTATAGTCTTTATATCTCTATTAGGGACGAAAAATGCAACACAATAAAATGTAAGAGACTGTGTGAGTGCAAAAAAAATGTTACGGAACAAACACGCATTTTTAACAAACCACAGGGATGATTCCAATAATTTATTCTTTTATTAATGATGATGATGTCTTCTTTATTGGGTTAATATTTTTGGGACACCTAAGTTTTCATTGAAAACTAATCCATTAAAAACTTAAAAGTTAATGAACTGAGAAGAGCCAACAGGTCCAAGTGAAATTATAAGTTTTTTTGGGTTTGGGGTTACTATCAAAGGATTTTAATTTTAAAAAAAAAACATCATCCTTGACTAATTTTATATGAAAGGGAGTACTCTTTGTATAAATGAAAGATCAAGATAAAGCTTTTGAGTTATTAAATAAAAGATTATGTGAGCACGAGTACCTGCATTACCGGATTAAAGACTTTGTCGTTTTTAGCGATGTTGGGGAGCAGACATAGGATGTGTTCTCATGGAAAGAGATAAGGTCATTGCATATGTGACATGCTAATTAAAGACACATGAAATAAATTACCCAAAACATGACTTGGAGTTTGTAGTGGTAGTGTTTGTTTTAAAGTTATTGATGCATACCTTGTATATGTGGTAATTATTAATGAACTAACCACGATATAGATGTATAACATCTACATGAACTAATAAGGGATTCTACAAATACTATTTATGTGTACATATATAATATTGTGTATATAATTGATGTAGACATATGGAAGGTGGTGAATACTTTGATGTCGACATGTGTAATGATGTGGGTTTGTTTATATGCTACATAACACATTTAGTTATATTCAGAATGATTATGGGTAATTGAAGGTGTGATTTTTATGTGGGTACATATGTGATGAACTTGTTATAATGAGGTAAAGTATGAAGTGAATATATATCATTGACAAGATTATGTTATCTAGGACATACGACTGATGTTTTGGATGAGCTTATATGTGAAATGAAGTGAACATCATTGATGAATTTATGTGGGAATGAAAGTGGGTGCTTGAGAGGAAAATGTGGGTTATGAAGACATGTATGATAAACTATTGCAAGTAGTTTCATTTTTCTTGAAGCCTAATGAAATGTCAATCTAATGCATAATGTAAGCTATGTGTTTTAATCTAGGCTCAAAAGAGGGCATAAATCTATAGATAGAAATATGAATGATATTAATGTTGAATATACATGTGGGCATGAGTTTAATTATATTGCTTTTTAGGTATTTATGGTATGAGTTTAATTAAGATACTCATTAGTACTTGTATACATATGGAGAGGAGATAAAAAAGTATAGGGAATGGGATATGAGTTGTTACCAAATAGTTATATTTTGGTATGAAATTTATATGCTTATATATGTAATGTAAGGTATGGTGTATGGCATAAGGATGGGTTAAGCTTCAAATGGGTTTATTGAATGCTACTTTTACTTAAGAAATTAAGTACTAATTTGAAGAATAAATTACTTAAGAAATTAAGTACTAATATGAGCTCCTTGTGGTTTTCCCTCATCCAAGGGTTTTCATCCAAAGTTGTGGTATTTCTTTGGTTATGATTGTTTTTGTTCAAGCATCTTATTCTTATAACACAAATATCTTCACGATATAAGTTTTGAGTGAATGTATTGTTCTTACTTTCATGGCAATACGTACAACCACAACTAAGCTTGAAGCTTCAACGGAAAATAAAAGAGACTAGAAGAGAAGAAATACAGTATCTCCAAGCTGGTGGAGGATGGTGGCTTTGAAGTGGTATCAAATGACGGCCAAAAAGTATGATACTTAAAATGATACTGGGATTGAAAAGTAAATAGCCATAGGATTTTGTTTTACATAACATTGGTTTTTGTTTTTGGACCTTTATAAGGATGTTCCTTATAGTGGAGCCGAATGGGTCCTCTTTCGAGTACTAGAGATAGGAGCAAAAGACAGGTTAAACCATCATTTACCTATTTGATCTAAGTGGTTGATGCTACTAGTTGGGATGTGGTGGTCTCGAAAGAGACATGTCTATGACTTAAGGAAATGTTTGAAAATCTTGGTTGATTAATGGTATAATTTCTGGCCTATGTGTTTAGCAGAATGGTAGGGGTCAGATGCTAAGAAATCCTTTCACCCGTAGTGTGACATAGGAATTTCCTTCATTGTGATCTTAATGATGGAAACAAATAGGCTCAACTGGTGGGGTTTTTAGTTTACTGAATGGAGGATCGCTTGGGTTGACATTGCATGCTCGCGTACGGGTTCCGATAGGCATGCTAAGTTTGTGAAAGGGTTCCATAGAGATATAGGTGAAGTTTAGCCTACTTATAGGTGTTTGGTTTGGTATGATAGACTTAATCGAATTGAAAGATTTGAGGGGATATTAGTTGCTTATTTAATGTTCTACGTTTCTAATTTGATAAGGAGGGTTTCACATTGACGAGTATATTTTGTATAGAAAATAAAGGTTGAACTTAGTAGGTTTTTCAGTGTGGATGTTGTTGGTTGATTATGCAACGCCCTATTCCGAACCGTTTCCTAATTTGGGGCTATGGCCTGATGATTGGTTATCATCATGCTTAAGGCCTTTGGGGAAAGAGAGATTTAGACCCATTTGGGTGTGGGTAATGTGATGATCCGGGAGTTCGGTTTGTGTTTTAGAACCAATAGGTATATCGATAAAGTGTCAGTTCGGGCTTTTATGGAAATTGGATTCTAGTTCGGGATGTTTTAAGGAAAGTATGAGTTGATAGAAGTATAGAGCTTCTCGTTACCTTTATGTGGATATAAGTATCGTTGGAAACGGACTTACAATGAAGAATCTATGGCCTTGGGAAGATGGTAGGTTTTAAGGCTAACCCTAGTCCGCGGGACGTACATAGGGAGTACGCGGGGTGTACTAGGGAGAAGGATCGAGACACCTTTACGGAGTACGCTGAGTATAATGGGAGTATGCAGGGCGTACTTTAGTTTCATGCAAACCCTAATTTAGGGTCTTGGACCCTATTTAAGCTCCTTGACTCAACATCAAACCCTAATATCTTCAGCCTCCATTCCTTTTAAACCCTAGATTCGAACCCTAAGTGCATTTGGTTATTTTTGCGCTTGAAAAGTGATTTGTGGGTGTTTTATGGTGAAGAAGAAGAAGAAGATGAACACTTAGAGGAGTTGCTTGATCTTGTAGATCCAGGAGTATCATCTCATTTGCAAGCTTTCTAAGGTAAAAATCTTATATCTTGATGATCATTTAGGTTGGATCTACTTTATGGTGTTTCTTTGGCATTTTGAGTCCTTTGATATAAAGATGAGCTTTTGATCTACTCCAGAAGTAGTGGATGCTAGATCCAAGCTCCAAAAAGTTCCCTTGTTCATAAAATTCAAACTTTATGGAAGATTTTGGTTCATGCAAGTATTAAGACCCTTATTAAGCTCCTTTTTAAGTGTTGAGATCCATTAAGGCATGTAGGAGAATAAAGTTGGCAACTTTATTGTTTAAAACCTTGCCTAGGGATCAGATCTATGTTTGCACATCTTAGATTAACCCATTAAGAGCTTAATGTTGGTTTTTGGACTTCTAACGAGTACGTTGGGCATACGATCAGCGTAGTGCTGGAATATGCATCAATCACTTGTACATCGTGCTATATGTCTGTGTACGCGGGGCGCACGTCTCGAGTACATAGGGTGTACTCCCCAGGATGGCTTTTTGGGCCTTTTAGGGTATGGTCTTTCTTGGGCAATTGGACTTTTGACTTTGAGCCATGGTTAGACTGTATGCTTTCTTGGTATTGGTCCCATGATAGTTTTTGGGCCCAATTAGGGAGTTGGGCCCTATTGGGCTTTAGGTTGCCATTTTGGGCTTTTGTGCATTTAGGTTGGACCTTGGTTATGGAATAATTAAGAAAAGGGTAAAATGGTCTTTTACCCTTTAGGAATTTTCTTTATGGAGTGGGCCTCAGATTTTCGGGTTATCGGGATAATTATTGATTAAGATTGTATTTATTGTTAGTTTGCACGAGTGGGGATCCTTGTCGAGCGGCGCCCAGTGTCGGGCGGGACCCGATGTCGGGAGAGGCCTGATGAAGGGCGGGGACCCAGTATGTGTTTATTATTTATGGTATGTGGTATTTTGGGGAACTCACTAAGCTTTGTGCTTACGGTTTTTATGGTTATGGTTTTAAGTAATTTCGGTTCGAAAGGGAAGGGGCCAACTTGATCGCAACGCATCACCCATGTTTCCGCATTATCATGATTTTGGGATTGTACTCTGATAACTGTTTTCTTATAAAGTACTTTTGAATATTAGATAAAGGATATTAAATCTTGAATTAAAGATAATTAATGTTTTGGTTGATTTAAAAATGAGATTTTTACCTCATAATTTTGGGACGTTACAGATTATTATATATATTTAAGTGCAATTGAAAAATGAACAATATACTCTTTTATTTCATACTTTATGGTAAAGGTTTTGGATATTGTCACATTTTGTCCCTAAAGATTTTTTATTTTAGAATAAATCCCTTATGTTTAAGTGTGGTTTGGATATTACCACATGTTGCGTCGAGAGGTTTTTTTTTTATAAAAAAGTCTCTGTATTTAGGTCTTTTGTATGTTGGTAGTTTTGGCACCTATATATGTACAAAATAAATTACAAAAATTGTCCCCGTAATACAAAAATACTCCCCTTAATTTATAGAAAAGGTTCTTGTGCCTTTTTTTTACAGAAACGATCCATATGTTTAAAAAAATACAAAATTAGTTCATACCTAATAGAAAATTTATTGATTACATCCCTACAATATATATTGTTGTGTTTCGTCCCTACACTTTTTTGATTTCACACTTTGGCCACATGAGTTTTGTATATTTGCTGGATGGCTCCTTATATTTTTCGTAGTTATGCAAGTTTTGTCCCCTGGCGAAGCAGGGGTAGTAAGCTACTACTTTTGAACAAAATTCAAGGTTGATGGATATTCTTCAACGATGACCTTCCTTTCTTGATACCAGATGATCACTCTTTCTTTCTCTCTCTCTCTCTCTCTCTCTCTCTCTCTCTCTCTCTCTCCCAAAACACAAAGAAATCCTTATGTTCCATCCTTTCCATCATAATTTATTATATAAGAAAATTAATGTAACGACCCAAATTTTCTACACATACATCTAGGGATATATCAGAGTTTTCTAACAAATGTGGAACTCTATAAAAATTAAAACACTTTACATCCCAGGCCAAATCATGGGTTTACAATAAAAATCTACGACATAAAAGAACAAGGAAAAAAGCTAAATAATATAGTCTAGGTCCTTGTAGTCCTATATTACCCTCTTATACCATGACTCCTATCTTACCATTTATTAATGACTACCTCTATCTCTTCTCTACCTAGTCTTTTCTCTACTTTATCTCTTCTAAAATCTATCTCTTCTACAATCTATATCTTGTCTACTCTATATCTTCTATGCTCTATCTCTTCTTTACTCTATCTATATACTCTATGCATGCTCTTTCAATCTCTTACTCTGTACTTCTCCATATATCTTACCCTTATTATGTCGGTCTCATAATCTTCTCACTCTTCATCTCTCCATTCTCTAATATAATGCCCCAACATTTTATTCTCATATAAACCCAATAGCCTCAACTCTTACCATACTCTCATCCATCCTCTAAGGGTAAGAACAATCCACTATCATTAGTGGATACTTTTCACCCAGTCTTACTTTCCTCTCTCATGATCCCTCATGGATCCTTAATCATTCTTATCTTGAATCTTTTGCAGATTCCTTTAGTCTCAATCCTTCATGGATTATATCTCTAATTTCTTACAAATAACTCTCTTATCTTGTTCTTCTCAAGGAACCTTTCTCTGTCTCCTGTAACCATCACATTCTTATTCCCGTAGGAATCATCTATATAAATCCTGTAATGTCCCCAAATAAGACCTAAAAATTTCGTTTTTAGTTTAATAAAACCAATATCCCAAATACATCATCATAAAAATCCAGATAAACAAATGTATCGATCATTATAACATATGAGTAAATCAAGAAAATGCGGAACGAGGTGGTGTGTGCCCTTCAATCATCCCGAGCTCTTCCCCTTGGAACCGAAAGTACCTGAAACATAAACTAAAAATTGTAACCACAAAGCTTAGTAGGTATCCCACCATACCACATACCATACGTACATAGCACATAACAGGCCCTGCCCAATGAGTATAACGGGCCTCGTCCTAACTCGTATAACGGGACCCGCCCAATGAGTATAACGGGCCCCGCCCTAACTTCCTAAATGGGCCCCACCCAATGAGTATAACGGGACTTGCCCTAACTCGCATAACGGGCCCCATTCACATACAATTCATATAAGCATAATAGATAATAGCATACAAAATAACCATCGGGCCCCGCCCAGTAAGCATACAAGCACATACACATACAAGTGTCACACAGACAACGAGTATTCTCACATAACAGATCATGGGCCGACATTGGTGCCTTTGACCCGTTAAACACAGTGAGGAAACTCACCTCGCACTGCTGAATCACACTGATAAATCTCTGGTTACTGGTCCAAAAAATCCCCGAGCTATCAATATCAAATAACATCCAATTAATAATTGGATTCCAATCCATAACCATCAGTCCAATATATCGGGTAAACAACCATTTTCCCCTTTCCTAGTTTGGACCAAGACTAAGGCCCAAATCTCTAATCCAACAGGCCCAATAACCAAATAATCATCCAAGGCCCAAACAAGGCCTAATTTTCCAAATTGGGCCCAAACCCTTTCATGGGCCTTAACCCAAGGTCCAAAAATATTTCTAGCCCAAAGTACCTGAATTCAGATGGCCCAACAAAAACCCTAAACATCTAGGCTTAAAAGATGGCCCAAACTGAAGACCAATTGATCTGAGGCCCACTTTGCTGAGTACGTTGGGGCGTACTCAACTCATACGTGCGGCGTACTCACCTTAGGGCTTTTACGCTACGCGTACCTGCTTGTACGACCAACCTACCCTCACATTCAGCCATCTCTCAAATCCAACTCATAATCCCTTAAGACTTTAATTCAAAACCTAGATCTGATTTCCTTTGGATGATATGCATGGCTTAACGAAGCTCTTAAAGCTCAAAATGACATAATAGATGACTTAAAGTATGCATGAGGCCATAAATACCATAAAGTTTCTAACTTTATGCCTAAGAAACTCATAATATGACCAGATCTACAAGAACAATCCCCATAAAGGACTTGACCCATCAAACTAACCCAAAAAGGGACCAAAAAATATAAAATCCCAAGACATGAAGAGATCTAAACAAGGAGAAGACAATGTATAAACTTGATACCTCAAAAGACTTGCAAAATGAGTGGTGATTCTGGATCTATAAACTTCACACCAACCAAAGCAACTACAATCTTCTTTACTTCAAAAAGAGGAAAATAACCACCAAATTCTTCTCAAGATCTCAAAGTGTCACACCCCCAAACCGGAACGGCGGAAACGTTCGGGGGTGGATGACGACATGTATAGTATCACAACAATTGTATCATAGCAATCATAGTAAACACAACCAAACATTGAATACATGTATGAAAAAGGTTTACATCTGTTTAAGACTTGATTAATTACATCAAAAGTGAAAGTAAAATTTAAAGACATCACTTTAGTTGCTCCAACTTCTCAAAACTCCAGAAGGTACCTGTCTACTGATTTCCTTAGAATACAAGCAGTTTTGAAAGAGTATCAGCATAAAGCTAGTGAGTTCATAAGCGAGGTTATGTAGCAAAATATGTTTATAAATTTGTAGAAAGGTTTGTATATTTCCAAGAAAATCCAATATTTCCTTAAGTAATGAAAAGTAGCCTTAAACCCTAAGACCCATTGCAAATTCGTTATTGAATTCTGTTCTTATATCTGTAAGTATTTGCATGAAATCCCTGGCTACTACCAGTAAGGTAAGTATCTTATAGTGTGAAAATCCTGGCTAACACCAGTAGGTACAGTAGGTTTATTACTTAAAATAAAACCATTGAAGAGTGAAATTTCTGTAAACAAATGATTAGTTTATACTTATTGTGAGTCGTATAACCATGCTTGATATGACCTAGAGACCTTTACAACGTTCTTCAAGTGTTGGTTAAATGAAATTTGTCACCCCAGGCATGCCTGCCTAACTGTAGCTAGCAGTTCACGTGTGGGATTGTCAATCCCGAATAGATCTATTCACAAATCTCACGCTCTCCCTCCAGGAGACTCTGGTTATACTAGGATAAGATTTAATTCAGTACACCCTAGGGTACAGTTTTGAAGTAGAGCCTCACAATGTTGTACAATCTAGTTTACATGTAATTCTAGAGTGTTTTCTTGTATTAGAATCCGTTGAATGCGGTATACGGTAACAATTATACATAAATAATTATTAGATGGCATGCCCTTGTAGTAAAGAATACCATAAACTAAATCTGCCATAGTTTATATGTTTAGTGGTGAATAACTCTGAATTCGTAAAAGTTATGTTTTGGAAAACCCCAAACTATACCTATTATAGTTTACATGTATCTGATGTAAATGTTGAATCTGAAAAACTATGCAGTTTTGGTTGTAAGTTGAAAACATCCCTTATGCTCAACATAGTACAAAAGGGATAAGATATCTAAATATATGAAAATCGTTGTCTGAATCAATTGCATGAGTTTTATACTTGTTAAAAACCCTTTTGTTTTAGTTCACAAAAGCATTTGTGTTTGGCTTGTATTCCCCCCTAAAAACGTTTAAAAATCGTAAAAGCGTAGGGGTATGAACTCACCGTTGTTGTGTGAAAACGTCGACTAGAAATGAAGATCCTCGAGTTGTTGTATGTGGCACTTAACGGAATCCTAATATCAAATAAATACATATATGTATCAAAATTAGCGATTTTGTTAGATAAAGTGTTAGAAAAACACTTGTGCTCGGTTAAGGGATGTTACCGGGACTTGATTGAATCGAGGGAACGGGTTTTTCACCACTTAGGAGGCATGTACGGCTGTGAACAAGGGTTTACGGCCATGAAGGGTGGTTTACGGTCAACAGACAGTTTACGGCCGTGAACAGGGTTTACGACCGTGAACTGGGGTTTACGGCCTTTGAAGACTCGATGAGTTTACGGTCGTAAACTCAAGAACAGGGTTTACGGCCTTTGAAGATATGAAGTGTGTACAGCCGTAAACTCAAGAACACAGATGCTGATTTTGACGTGAAGCGTGCTCTAGATGCTCCGAAATGACTCCAAATGGTGCTTTTCGATGATTTTCCGGAAAAATAAAGGTGTTTTACGAGTTTACGGTCAAGAGTTTTAGAGGTAGCAGGAGAGATTTTGCGGCCAAGAAGGTCAGAATGAGGGTGGGGGTCTCATATATATAGGGGTCTTCGTGGTCGGTGGTGGGGGTCCACCCTTTGCTAGCCGTAAACGGGTGTACGACCGTAAACGAGTTTACGGCCGTAAACTCACTTAGGCCGGAAATTGATTTATTTTTCGAGATATTCGGGTTTTCGCGCGATTTTGGTTCCGACTCGTATATAAATTTAATTATATAAAACTAGATGATTATCTAAACCAAGAAGCTTGACGTAAAAATTAATAAAATTCAAATTTTATTAACGGAAATCGCATCACGGAAACGGAAAAAGTTTCGGGTTGTCACATCATCCCCCCGTTAGAGGGAATTTCGTCCTGAAATTCAGACATCGAATACAAATCATGGACTCGAAAATAGATGAGGGTACTTCTGTCTCATTGAATCTTCGCGCTCCCAAGTGAATTCAGGTCCCCGCTTGGCATTCTAGCGAACCTTCACTATCGGGATGCGACTTTGTTTTGTTCGTTTGACTTCTCGATCCAGGATTTCTACGGGTTCTTCCATGAAGTGTAAGCTCTCGTCTAGTTCGATCTCATCGAGAGGTATCACAAGTGTCTCATCGGACAGACACTTCTTTAGGTTCGAAACCTGGAAGACGGGATGTACGTTGCTAAGTTCTCGTGGTAGGCGAAGTTTTTATGCTACGGGACCGATCCTTACGAGGATCTCGAATGGTCCTATGTATCTTGGATTCAGCTTTCCACCCTTTCCGAAGCGTATCATGCCTTTCCAGGGTGAGACCTTCAACAAAACACGGTCACCAACCTGGAACTCCAAGGGTTTTCGTCTCTTATCGGCGTAGCTCTTTTGTCAATCTCTTGATGCTTTTAGTTGTTCCCGGATTTGTATGATCTTTTCGGTCGTTTCTCGGATAATTTCAGGGCCCGTGAGAGTGCTATCAGGGGCTTGACCCTTGACTAGCTGCGTGTCACCCACCTCAGCCCAACACAGAGGGGATCTGTACTTGCGGCCATAAAGGGCTTCAAACGACGCAACCTTGATGCTGGTATGGTAGCTGTTGCTGTAGGAAAATTCGACCAAGGGTAAGTGAGTGTCCCACGACACGCCAAAGTCGATGACGCATGCTCTCAACATATCTTCCAATGTCTGAATGGTCCTCTCACTCTGCCCATCTGTCTGTGGATGATAAGTTGTGCTCATATCCAACTTAGTTCCAAGAGCCTTCTGTAGTGACTGCCAAAATCTTAAGGTAAACCTGTTATCTCGATCGGAGATGATGGATACAGGCACACCATGAAGGCAGACTATCTCTCGAATGTAGATTCATGTCAGTCTCTCCATTTTGAAGTTTTCTTTGATTGGTAGGAAATGGGCGGATTTAGTCAGTCGATCGACAATTACCCAGATGGCGTCGTGCCCACTTAGAGATCTGGGTAACTTAGTGATAAAATCCATTGTAATCCTTTCCCACTTCCACTCAAGTATTTCTGGCTACTGAAGTAAACCTGAGGGCTTTTGGTATTCTACCTTCACCCTGGCGCAAGTCAAGCACCTGCTCACAAAGGTAGCAATTTCTGCTTTCATATTCGGCCACCAATAGAGTTGTTTGAGATCCAGATACATTTTATCTGCACCTGGGTGAACGGAGTATCTAGTCTTATGAGCTTCGTTCATGACAACCTCCCTATACCCACCGTACTTTGGGGTCCAGATCTGGTTCATGAAATTGTAAACTCCGTCTCCCTTGACCTCTAAGTTCTTTTCCATTCCCCGCAGCGCTTCATCCAACATGTTCTCTGGTTTTAAGGCTTCCAGCTGAGCCTCTCGGATTTGTGTGGATAATCGGGAATGGATGGTCATAGTCAATGCCTTCACCCTACAACCTGAATACTCCATTCGGCTGAGGGCATCTGCTACCACATTGGCCTTGCCGGGATGGTAGTGTATTTCGCACTCGTAATCGCAAAGTAACTCTACCCATCGCTGCTGTCTCATGTTTAACTCTTTCTGATCAAAGATATGTTGTAGGCTCTTATGGTCGGTGAAGACAGTGCACTTGGTTCCGTAGAGATAATGTCTCCAGATCTTTAACGCAAAGACCACTGCTCCTAACTCTAGATCGTGAGTCGTGTAATTTACTTCGTGTGTTTTCAACTGTCTCGAGGCATAGGCGATAACCTTTCCTCGCTGCATGAGCATACAACCTAGGCCCTGATTGGATGCATCACAGTAGACAACGAAATCTTCCGTCCCTTCGGGCAGGGACAGGATAGGTGCGCTGCATAGGGCCTGCTTCAATGTTTGAAACGCAGTGTCTTGCTTTTCTCCCCAACTAAAGGTTACACCTTTCTGTGTCAGGGCGGTTAAAGGCTTAGCGATTTTGGAGAAGTTTTGGATAAACCTGCGATAATAGCTAGCGAGACCCAAGAATTGGCGGATTTCTGTAGGTGTCTTTGGTGCTGACCAATTCTCAATCACTTTGATTTTGGAAGGTTCCACGTGTATGCCTTCCTCGCTAACCACGTGACCAAGGAAAGTTGCCTTCCTGATCCAGAACTCACACTTTAGGAATTTTGCATATAGCTTCTCCGCCCTTAATGTTTCTAGCACTAGTCTCAAGTGTTGTTTATGATCAACTACGCTCTGTGAATAAACAAGTATATCGTTAATGAACACGATCACGAACTTGTCTAGGAAAGGGCGGCACACCCGATTCATCAAGTCCATGAATACTGCCGGTGCGTTGGTTAGACCGAAGGGCATTACTACGAAATCGTAGTGTCTGTAGCGAGTTCAGAATGCTGTTTTGGGAACATCATTCTCGTGAACTCGTAACTGATGGTACCCTTATCTAAGGTCTATCTTTGAAAAATAACTGGCTCCCTGAAGTTGGTCGAAGGGGTCGTCGATTCTCGGTAAAGGATAACGATTCTTGATGGTCAGCTTGTTCAGTTCTCGGTAGTGAATGCACATCCGAAAGGATCCATCTTTCTACTTTACGAATAAGATCGGGGCTTCCCAACGTGAGGAAATCGGTCTTATGAATCCTTTGCTGATCAGCTCGTTGAGTTGGATGGATAACTCTTGCATTTCTGCCGGCGCTAGTCGGTATGGGGATTTAGCTACAGGAGTAGCTCCGGGGATTAAGTCGATACGAAACTCGACTTGGCGCTCGGGAGGAATCCCTGGAAGATCTTCGGGGAAGACATCAGGAAAGTTGCAGACTTCGGGGATGCTCTCGAGGTCTTTAAGTTTTTGCGTTTCCTTAAGAACATGAGCTAGGAATGCTTGACATTCCTTCTGCAGATACTTCTGGGCTTTGATGCATGAAATGATACGAAGGTTCGAACTGAGTTTATCACCGAAAATAGTGAGGGCTTCGCCAGAGGGAAGATTGAGACGGATAGCTTTCTCATAGCAAAGGATATCAGCATGATTGGGGCTCAACCAATCCATGCCGATGATGACATCAAAGCTCTTTATGGATACTGGCATAAGGTCGATGGGAAATGAATGATCGTCTAGGGTAAGAGTAGAGCCTATGAATATGTCGTTAGTGATCTCTTTCTTTCCGTTAGCCATCTCGACGGTAAACGTTTCACTTAAAGGTTGGGATTTACATTTGAGTAGATGTTTGAATGCGTGACTAACAAAACTCCTCTCCGCACCAGAAATCGAAAAGAATGCATGCATAAGAGTTGTCAAGGAGGAACGTACCCGTAACAATGGTAGGATCAGCGACCGCTTCCTCCTGGCCCATAGCTAGTGCCCTCCCGGTGTTGCCCGCTGTTGATGCTTTGGGGCAATATCTTTTGAAGTGCCCAACCTCTCCACATCCATAGAAGGCTTGACCAGCGCCTGCCCCAGGAACCTGATTGGTTGGCTGGACGGGTGCCTTGCAGTATCGAGCCGTGTGTCCCTTCTTTCCACAGCTGTTGCATTTCAATTCACGGCAGGGCCCGTGATGATGAAAGTTACACTTGTTGCACAGAGGTAGGTTTCCAGCATAACCACCAGCAGGAGCTTGAGTGGTTGGAACAGCAGCTGGAGTAGCAGCAGGAGTAGTAGCAGCATGAACTTCCACTGATTGTTGTTTCTTAGAGGGCTCCTACGAAGACTGCCCCTTTCGCTTGTTCCAGAATTTCTTCTTCTTCTCTTCACTTTCCTGTTGTGGTTTGGAAGCGGCTGTCACCTCATCAAGATCGACCCCATGATCTATCAGAGTCTGTGCTAGACACTTGGCGCTATCAAATGTAGTGGGCCTAGCAGCCAAAACATTTCCTTTGGTTGGGGCCGTCAATCCCCAGATGTACCTCTCAATCTTTTTGCTTTCCGGGGTGACCATTCCCGGACAGAGGAGTGCCAGATCACAGAACCTAGCGGTGTAAGCAGCGATGTCGGAACCCTTCATCTTCAGGTTCCAAAGCTCATGTTCCAACTTCTGCATCTCGCCCCTTGGGCAGTACTCAGCCAGCATGAGTTCTTTTAAATTCTCCCAACCCATGGAATTGGCGATCGGCAGGGTTAGGGATTTGACTCGACCATTCCACCAGGTCAGTGCTCGGTCGGTGAAGGTGCAAGCGGCGAATTTCACCTTGTTTGCTTCGGAACAGGTGCAAATTTCGAAGATGGATTCGATCTTCTCGAACCATCGAGCCAAGGAAATGACTCCACCATTGCCATCGAAGGACTTGGGTTTGGCATTCATGAAGTCTTTATAGGAACACTCCTTCTGGTTCCCTGGCCTCCACCAAGATTTTGGGGATCTGGTCCACCTCCTGATCCACCAGAGCTTCCCTGATTGATTTGCGCCATTGCTGCAGTCACGGTGGCGGTAACTGCTACCTGGAACATGGCAGGATCCAATTGTGGGTGTGGTGGTGGCGGAGTGTCATTGTTCCTTCTGATGGGTCTTCTTCGGGGACGCATCTTGTTCTAGAACAATCAGGAAGAAGAGGATGATAAGTCCCCTGAGTTTAAATCAAGATATATGAAACAAGATATATCTCATTCTGAAAGTTAAAGTGTTCTACGAAGTGATATATAGAGGAGGGTCACTATTGCAAGTAAATATCGCTAAGAAAGAATATGTAGCAACACTTGGAATGAATCTCTATGCTGTATTTGGCTCTAGCTAAAATACTCCTATAGTATTTTAAGTTGTATGCTTTGTTCTACCGATATCTGATGTATATATACTTGGCAAGTTTTAGGCTTGTTGCAACACCACAGTCACTCCCAAGCACATGTTGGTCATGTCTCGAGTAAATATAGTTGATCAGGCTATATTGACCCTAGACATGATTACATAACTGCCCAGGTTTAACCACAGTGTCCAACATCCAAATACTTTTGTTTTGTTCTACCTATGACTCTAGTTCTGTTAAGTATGTATATTTGTATACTTCCTATATATTACTTATATTTTGAAAATATACTCTTAGTTTCAGACTGCTACAGCCCCTTAGTGTTTATAGTTGTATACCATGTAAGGTTCGGTATACTTAGTTCACTATAAACAAGAGCTCTGATACCAATCTGTCACACCCCCAAACCGGAACGGCGGAAACATTCGGGGATGGATGACGTCATGTATAGTATCACAACAATTGTATCATAGCAATCATAGTAAACACAACTAAACATTGAATACATGTGTGAAAAAGGTTTACATCTGTTTAAGACTTGATTAATTACATCAAAAGTGAAAGTAAAATTCAAAGACATCACTTTAGTTGCTCCAACTTCTCAAAACTCCAGAAGGTACCTGTCTACTGATTTCCTGAGAATACAAGCAGTTTTGAAAGAGTATAAGCATAAAGTTTGTGAGTTCATAAGCGAGGTTATGTAGCAAAATCTGTTTATAAATTTGTAGAAAGGTTTTTATATTTCCAAGAAAATCCAATATTTCCTTAAGTAATGAAAAGTAGCCTTAAACCCTAAGACCCATTGCAAATTCGTTATTGAATTCTGTTCTTATATCTGTAAGTATTTGCATGAAATCCCTGGCTACTACCAGTAACGTAAGTATCTTATAGTGTGAAAATCCTGGCTAACACCAGTAGGTACAGTAGGTTTATTACTTAAAATAAAACCATTGAAGAGTGAAATTTCCGTAAACAAATGATTAGCTTATACTTATTGTGAGTCGTATAACCATGCTTGATATGACCTAGAGACCTTTACAACGTTCTTCAAGTGTTGGTTAAATGAAATTTGTCACCCCAGGCATGCATGGCTAACTGTAGCTAGCAGTTCACGTGTGGGATTGTCAATCCCGAATAGATCTATTCACAAATCTCACGCTCTCCCTCCAGGAGACTCTGGTTATACTAGGATAGGATTTAATTCATGTCACCCTAGGGTACAGTTTTGAAGTAGAGCCTCACAATGTTGTACAATCTAGTTTACATGTAATTCTAGAGTGTTTTCTTGTATTAGAATCCGTTGAATGCGGTATACGGTAACAATTATACATAAATAATTATTAGATGACATGCCCTTGTAGTAAAGAATACCATAAACTAAATCTGCCATAGTTTATATGTTTAGTGGTGAATAACTCTGAATTCGTAAAAGTTATGTTTTGGAAAACCCCAAACTATACCTATTATAGTTTACATGTATCTGATGTAAATGTTGAATCTGAAAAACTATGCAGTTGTGGTTGTAAGTTGAAAACATCCCTTATGCTCAACATAGTACAAAAGGGATAAGATATCTAAATATATGAAAATCGTTGTCTGAATCAATTGCATGAGTTTTATACTTGTTAAAAACCCTTTTGTTTTAGTTCACAAAAGCATTTGTGTTTGGCTTGTATTCCCCCCTAAAAACGTTTAAAAATCGTAAAAGCGTAGGGGTATGAACTCACCGTTGTTGTGTGAAAACGTCGACTGGAAATGAAGATCCTCGAGTTGTTATATGTGGCACTTAACGGAATCCTAATATCAAATAAATACATATATGTATCTAAATTAGCGATTTCGTTAAATAAAGTGTTAGAAAAACACTTGTGCTCGGTTAAGGGATGTTACCGGGACTTGATTGAATCGAGGGAACAGGTTTTTCACCACTTAGGAGGCGTGTACGGCCGTGAACAAGGGTTTACGGCCGTGAAGGGTGGTTTACGGTCAACAGACAGTTTGCGACCGTGAACTGGGGTTTACGGCCTTTAAAGACTCGATGAGTTTACGGTCGTAAACTCAAGAACAGGGTTTACGGCCTTTGAAGATATGAAGTGTGTACAGCCGTAAACTCAAGAACACAGATGCTGATTTCAACGTGAAACGTGCTCTAGAGGCTCCGAAATGACTCCAAATGGTGCTTCTCGATGATTTTCCGGAAAAATAAAGGTGTTTTACAAGTTTACGGTCAAGAGTTTTAGAGGTAGCAAGAGAGATTTTGTGTCCAAGAAGGTCAGAATGAGGGTGGGGGTCTCATATATATAGGGGTCTTCGTGGTCGGTGGTGGGGGTCCACCCTTTGCTGGCCGTAAACGAGTGTACGGCCAAAAACGAGTTTACGGCCGTAAACTCACTTAGGCCAGAAATTGTTTGATTTTTCGAGATATTCGGGTTTTCGTGCGATTTTGGTTCTGACTCGTATATAAATTTAATTATATAAAACTAGATGATTTTCTAAACCAAGAAGTTTGATGGAAAATTAATAAAATTCAAATTTTATTAACGGAAATCGCATAACAGAAACGGAAAAAGTTTCGGGTTGTCACACAAAGACACAACAATGGAGGTTAAGGGTCGAGATTTAGGGTTTTAGCGCAACACCCTAAAATTTAGGTTTCATAATCTTCGAGTACACTAAGCGTAACCCTCTTACTCCCAGCGTACGAGGTCTTGCATCCGCAACCATCAACACCTTAGTACGCTAACTATACCATGTGGTACGCCCCACGTACTACTCAAAGGGCCACTTTTACAACAAATTAAACATAAAGGGCTATTAAGAAACCTACCAAAAATCTAAATGTTAAAATTCACCCTACTTGAATCAGACTTCGTCCAGGTAGTATGCGGGGCGTACAATGTGGTACGCCCCCCGTACTACTCGAAGGGCTATTTTTATAACAAACTAAACATAAAGGGCAATTAAGGAACATACCAAAAATCCAAATGTTACAATTCTCTCCCACTTGAATTGGACTTCGTCCTTAAAGTCCGTTGCCCCGAATAACTCCAGATAGTGCTCCCTCATCTCCTCTTCCGACTCCCAAGTCCACTCCGAAGCCTTCCACCTTCACCAACTCCACAACCATATTCCTCAAGGTTTTTTGTCTTCCGATCGAGAATCACCACCGGTCTCTCAATATAATTCAGATGACCATCCACCTGAATATCATCCAATTGTACTACTGAGGAATCATCAACTAAGCACTTCTGCAACTGAGAGACATGGAATGTGCTATCAGTCTGACTGAGCTCATCTGGAAGATCAAAGTGATAAGCAACTCGGCCCACCCGAGCCAAAACCCTGAAAGGAACAATATACTTGGGGCCCAGCTTGCCCCACTTCCTAAACTGGATGAAACCTTTCAAAGGTGACACCTTCAGGAGAACCATATCTCCTACATGGAAATCTAAATCTGATCGGCACCTGTCGGTATAACTCTTCTTCCGACTTTGAGTTGTCTGGAGCCTACTTTGAACCTGTTGAATCAGCTTAGTGGTCTTGAGTACCACTTCAATACTCCTCATCACCTGCTGACCAACCTCACCCCAAAAAATTGGGGTCCTACACTTCGTCCCGTAGAGCATCTCCAAAGGAGGTCGATCAATGTTGTCATGATAATTGTTGTTATATGAAAATTCCGCTAACAGAAGATACGTTTCCCAACTCCCACCGAAATCCATAACGCACACCCGCATCATATCCTCTAGGGTCTTAATAGTCAGTTCACTCTGACCATCGGTCTGCGGATGGAATGTTGTGCTGAAATGGAGACGAGTGCCCAACTCATCGTGGAACCTCTTCTAAAACCTGGAAGTAAACTAGACATCCCTGTCAGAAACCACCGATACCGGCACTCCATGACGTGCCACAACCTCCCTGATATAAATCTCAACCAACTTCTCTGCAAAAATACCCTCCTATATCGGGATGAAATGCGCGCTCTTGGTCAAACGATCCAAGATGACCCAAATCAAATCCACTCCGCGCACATTCTTGGGTAGCTTTGTGATGAAATCCTTGGTAATATCTTCCCATTTCCATACGGGAATCTCTAACGGCTGCATCTTGCCGTGTGGTCACTGATGCTCGACCTTGACTTTCCTGCAAGTTAAGCACCGCTCCACATACCATGCCACATCCCGCTTCATGCAGGGCCACCAATAATAAGGACGAAGATCCCTAAACATCTTCGTCGCCCAAGGATGTATCGAGAACCTAGACTTGTTTGCCTCCTCTATCAGAACCTGACGCACACCGCCCCAATACGAAACCCAAACCCGCCGATGTAGAGTCAACAATCCACGTATATCATAATCGAAGGAAGCCACCTGACCCATAATACACTCACGCTTTCGGCGCTCTTTTTTCATAACCTCAACCTGAGCCTTATGAATCTGCTCCAACAACGGACTAATCACGGTCATCCTTAAACATATGTCTCTGATCGGAGCCATGACCGCCTTGCGGCTGAGAGCATCGGCCACTACGTTGGCCTTTCCCAAGTGATCAAAGATCTCGCAATCATAATCCTTCACCACATCCAACCACCAACGCTGCCTAATATTCATATTTCACTGATCCATCAAATACCTCAGGCTCTTGTGATCCATGTAAATAGTACATCGAACTATATAGGTAATGCCGCCAAATCTTGAGGGCAAAAACCACGGCCCCCAACTCCAAATCATGCGTCGGATAATTTGCATCATGATGCTTCAGTTGCCTCAAAGCAAAAGCGATCACGCGACCCCTCTGCATCAACACTGCCCCAACCTGGTGATCCATATACCACAAAGTCCTTGACACCCTCCGGTAGGGTCAAAATCGGTGCCTCACACAACCGCTGTCTCAAGGTCTAAAAAGCCGCCTCCTGCTCAGGCCCTTAGCGAAATGTAACCGTCTTCTTAATCATTTGGGTCAAAGGAAAAGCTATCTTGGAGAAATACCGGATGAATCTCCGATAATAGCTAGCCAAACCAAGAAAACTCCAAATCTCAAATGTAGACCTCGAAACCTCCCACTGCATCACAACCTCAAACTTGGTCGGATCAACTAGAATACCATTCTGGTTGACAAGGTGCCCCAAAAATTGCACCTCGCGCAACCAAAACTCATACTTAGAGAACTTTACGAAAAGTCTCTCCCTCCTCAAAGTCTCCAACACTTCCCTCAAGTGCTCCTCGTGCTGCTCCTGAGTCTTGGAATAAACCAAGATATCATCGATTAATACAATCATAGACCGATCCAGCACCGGTCTTCACACGGGGTTGATGAGATCCATGAACGTGGTTGTAGCATTGGTGAGTCCAAAGGGCATCACCACGAACTCGTAATGACCATAGCGAGTCCGAAAAGCTGTCTTCTGCTCATCCTCATCCTTAACCCTCATATGATGACAACCCGATCACAAAGCAATCTTGGAGAACCAAGATGCACCCTGAAGCTTGTCAAAAATATCATCAATCCTCGAGAGTGGATAACGGTTCTTCACTGTTACCTTATTCAGCTCCTGGTAGTCAATGCACATACGATGGGACCTATCCTTCTTCTTTACGAACAAGATCGGTGCTACCGAAGGCGAACTGCTCGGTCGAATGAATCCCTTGTCTAACAGCTCCTGCAGCTGTGTACAAAACTCCTGCATCTCAGGAGGAAACAACCGATACGGTGCATTGGCTATCGGAACCGCACCAGGAACCAGATCAATCCAAAACTCAACCTACCTCTCAGGAGGCATCCCATGGAAATCCTCCATAAATAAATCCGGGTAATCCCGCACAATCGGCACATCATCCACGATCGCCTTACCCTTATCCCAAGTATCCATAACATAGGTGACATAACCGGTACAACCATGCTGAAAATAGTGTCTGGCCCCCGTTGTTGAACACAAAATCGGTCGACGCAGAGATCTCTCCCCATGAACCACTAACTCTTCCCCACTTAGGGTTTGAACCCGAACTAACTGTTGCTCATAGTCGATCAGCGCCCCATTAGGGCTCAACCAATCCATGCCCACGATAACCATATTCCCACGCAAAGGAATGAGAACCAAATCGATCAGATATTAAAACACTGAATAAATGAACAGTACAACCCCGATGAACCAACACAACCCGAACAGACCTATCATCAGCAATCGACATCAAGAGGACAATCGAGCTCCCTCAGAGCTCCAGCAAACCTCTTGCTAAGCGCAAGCGACACAAAAGATCGGGTAGCCCCCGAATCAAACAATACCCGAGAAGAAATACCTTTCAAAAGGACCGAACCTAAAATAAAACACATAATTATAAGTGAGCAACATAAATAAATAAATAGATAAAGAGAAGATACATACCTGTCACCGGTCCTTCTACAACCAAACTTTGACAATGGACCTTCTTGTGGCCCCTCTAATTGCAATGAAAGCAAATTAGAACAGATACCGGGGTGGTGGTGGTGGTAGCAGTACAATCCCTACTAACATGATCAGTTCGACCGCACTTGAAGCAGCCAGAACCACCCACTTGCATGCCCCATCGTGCGTCCCCCTGATGGCCCTTTCCCCTCGAATCAACAACCTTGGGCCTCTTGCCCGAACCTCCTAATACCTTAACCTCCTCCGACTTCATCTGATACCTTAACCCCCTGATGGCCCTTTCCATCTCTAGATCAATATCCCTCTCCCTAGCTCACACGATCATATCCTCCAGCGTCTTGCAACTGGATCGGCTCACAAACTACCGAATGTCACTCCTCAAAATCTCATGATATCGGGCCTTATTCATCTCCTAATCTACCATATATTTCGGAACCAAAAGTGCCCTCTCCGGTAACATCATGGTGATCTCAACCACCATCTCAATAGTCTGGCGGAGATACTGAAACTCTCACGCCAACTGCTGCACCTCAATCACCGGTGCGAAATCAGCTCTGAACCTGGTCATAAAATCATCCCAGGTCATCGAGTCAACCACATCATCACGAACGGAGCACCCAACCTCCTCCCACCAATCCTGTGCCCTGTCCTTCAGAAGACAGGAAGCAAGTCTGACCTTTCCCCCTTGGGGTAACTGCTGGTGCATAAGGCATTAGCAACATCCGCTTAGCACCTCCTACTCGCTGTCGGATCCTTCTCCCCATGATAGTCCGGAGCTCCACATGCCCGAAACTCCCTGATGGTCAATGAACGCCCCCCAACCAAGGCAACCATCTCAGAATGAAAGGCACTCAACCGCTCATCCAAAATCTTCAGAATACCCTCCTTGATCACGCCAAAGATAATAGGAGTTTGCTTAAGAATGCAACGTGTAATCTCAGAAGAGATGAATTCCCTCGTCGGATCATCTAGTTGTCCCTATCCAGCACCAGAACTTCCAACAGGTGTGCCTCGCAATGTCACCATACTGAAAATAGACCATATAAACCATCAAAATAAGAATCATAATACATTAAGGGATCATAATCTCTACAAGCTTCCCGGTTTCATCACAACCTGCTTGACTCGAGTACGGATCCTCTACCTCTAGTAGTACGGGCCCATACTCCCTTCCATATCTATCTGTATTTTCCTCAAGGGTTTCCTTGATTCCGCCAAGTCACCCTATATCCATACAATTAATCCCTTAATGAAATAAGGCTCCCAACACTAGATCTCAACCTAGGTTTTCCAAGGGCAAACTCCACACCACTCTTCGCCACCAGCTGTAGAAAGAACTCTTGCTAACTTTCTCTAAGTAGCTCATGAATACAAGTACATATCACAAAAACCAAATAATTCTTCGAATGAAAGGTCTCACACTACAACGATTGGACTCAAACAAGAACTGCGTAATATAGTTAAAACCTAACCTTCTAGAATTATTTAGTTCTCATAATATGTAACCTAGCATATTAACTTACTATTTAGTTGAAACTAGTTGGAACTCCTACAAGCATAAAGCAAGAAACATTCGAGCATCAACTAATCAGAACCAAGCATGACCTAATCAGGCCAGCCTACCACTAACTGATCAGTACTAGCACGCAAGTCTACAAGCTCATACAATAGGCATATAAAGGCATCTTTCCTAGCATTCTATCATGTAAAAGAAATTGAGCAGATCCTTAGCCCTAACTAGCATGCGATTCATAGATTCACAGATCAGACCATATCAGATAACATGTATGGGTATTTGGGGAAAACTTACTTGAGCTCAGTTGATTACATGCACCACACCCTTTCTTTTCTTAGAAAACTCTTTTCTTAAAAATACATTTCTTTTTGAAAAACTTTACCAAATCCTCAATTTGGGTTCAGGCACACCCGAGAGTATGTATGAATCCCTCAAACCAAGGCTCTGATACCAACTTGTAATGTCCCAAAAATAAGACCCAAAAATTTTGTTTTTAATTTAATAAAACCGATATCCCAAATACATCATCATAAAAATTCAGATAAACAAATGTATCGATCAATATAACATATCAAAGTAAATCAAGAAAATACAGAACGAGGTGATGTGTACCCTGCAATCTTCCCGAGCTCTTCCCCTTGATTTGGCCCATGAAATGGAGTAAGACTAAGATTTCGCCCATAGCATCTTCTTAGAGTTAAAATAGACCCATTATGTTCTGCATGGTATATGGTATTTGTTGGATTAGGAGTCTAAACCAGTAACTAAATTAATATAATCTTGCATTATTAGCAAAGCCCTTTTGGGTTTCCATCAAACCTAGTAATTGAATAGGATGACTTTTAGAGAGAGAGAGACTGATTTATTAATTTATTATGTGATTAATAAATTAATTAGAAATCAAAATAAATAAATTTATTGATATGTTATGAGAATAATATATTAATTAAAAATCATATTATTTAATTATTAATTGATCAGAAATTAATTAGAATTAATTTCAGGATTAATTGGATTAATACAAAGTGCAGGGACTGTTCGGTTATTTGTTGAAAGTCGAAGCTGGAAGGCTCTAGAACCTCATGGAATGAGGTGGACGAAAATTGGCTAGAGATCATCTAGAATTTTCGTCCAATGGTGATTGGATAGGTAGATAAGGCAGTTTGATTATTATAAGGATTAATCTAGGTCTTATCCCAAAAACCCTAGCTTTAGCCCTAAGTTTGCTTCAGCTATATAAACAACCCCTAGCCTTCAATTTTCAGCCAACCACTTCATTATAAGAGCTTAGGAAAAAAAATTACATATCTCCTCTCCTCTCTTTTCAAGTATTCTAGCTACTAGGGTTGGGTGTGAGCCATTAGATGCACGACACTTTTGGTGCTTGTTTCCAAAAGCTTTGAAAAGAGGATTCTTGATTGTTTACTAAAACAATCAACAAGGTATATATTCATACTTATGAATTCATATTTCATTAGGAAATTTTTTGAGTTTGATAGTTCATAGTATGTTTCCTTATGTGAAAGACAAAGATCCTTCTTAGGTTGCGTGTGTCCTAAACATTTAACTGTTAAATGTGTTTCCACTTAGAGTATAGTTTTGTAATCTACATTTTCCAATTAGTGGTATCAAAACCTATAGATGTCTTTCATCTAATTGCGCATTGGTTAATCGATCAAAGAATTTTTTTTTATTTTTTGTATCTCATGACGTGAGATCTAAATAGATGTAATTTTTCGAGTTTTTCTGCCTAATTTGTTTTAGATACTTTTATTTGGTAATTATCTTCTTTAAATATCTGTCAAATCTGAATTTGCTTAATATTTGATGGTAAAATAAATGTCTATAAGTTAAGAGATAAATCTTTGATTTGATTAATTATTTTATTGATTAATTTTTTAAGTGTGTAAATAATTAATTTAGATCTTGATTGATTCTAATAATTAATGTCAAATACTGATTGATTTATTTGGAGAAATCTCTAGAAAAGTCTTAAAATTTTACCCTAATTTACGAAAAGTCCCAAACTAAAATTTGTTTACTAAAAAGTACGAATTACAGTTAAAAATGAAGATTTGACTTCATTTTCCCAGTTTACTGGTTTCTTTACTTATATGTTTCATTAAAGTACCATTATTTTATACTAATTTACAAATAAATTCCAAACTAAAATTTAGAGATGATTTGAGCATGTTCTCAATGTAACATACATTTTACCGGTTTCATTGCTTAAATGGACGTCCAATCATTGAATGAGCTGATAACATGGATATATTGGGTTATATAATGATATGTTTACCATACAACTTGATATCTTGATATATTATATGTTTTTTTGGAATATAAAATGCATCCAACGAAGACTGTAATAATTACATAAATTAGCAACACCTATGTCATTTTTGACGTTTATAAGAAATTTCAAATTGTCTATCTAATCTTATGTAACCCAATATATACATCTCATCATACATCAGCTCATTTCCTACTCTTTTTTCCTAGAAACACACATTTTATTGGTTTTATTGCTTATCTAAATACATAGTCATAATTGAGCCGATTAGATGGATATCTAATTTTACAGTAAAATGAAGTATTATATAACACATCAAATAAATCTTATCAACTAATTTAATGACTACGTGTCTAAATCAACAATGAAACCGATAAAATGTATGTTACATAGAGAAAAGGGCTAAATCGTCACTAAATTTTAGTTTGGGACTTATTCATAAATTAGGGTAAAATAATGAGACTTTAATGAAATAGGTAACTAATAAAACCGATAAACCGGGAAAAATGGGTCAAATCGCCATTTTTACCAGTAATTTATGCTTTTTCGTAAACCAATTTTAGTTTGGGACTTTTTCATAATTTAGGGTAAAATTTTAGGACTTTTCTGGAGATTTCTCAGTTTATTTGAATTAAATTAATCCTTTAATTTTGAAAATTTTAATAAAACTAGTATTTTAGAAAATGTTTTAAAATACATCTTATATATAACATTAAAAAGTTAATTACTATATGTATAAGACTAAGTCAGTCGGATCACTAGTATGCATCACTCACGAAACCGAACTATAAGGGGAGTTTAAGGAAGCGACCTATAAAATGACCGTCATTGGGTATCTTCTCTTACCCACCGCTCTCTTGTTTGGTGGAAGGTCGTTAGCAGAACGGATCTAACAAGACATTAACTTCATTAAAAGTATAATGCTTTTAAGAAACTAAACTATTTTATAAAATCTCATTCTTAGTTACTTTAGGAAAAATGTGAAAGGTATGCTAATCCATAAAATATCATGTTATGCTTTATAGTAGTTAGTGGAGCCTGAGTGGTTAATCGGCACACTAATAGTGACTATAAAAAGTAATAATGGTCATCTCAAAAAATGTCATTGAATAGTGGAGTGGTTAATCGGCACATTAAAATGAGATGATAAATGACATTTAGAGTGCCAAGCGTATTTGTATGGTTATTCACATCTTCTTTGTGATCCTCAGTATCTCAGCCTCAAATAGAAGAGCATAATCTGAGATTAATTATGCCATTGATAGATTCAATAAATCTCAAAAGATCTAGGATTTTCGCAATTCGAAATTGGTAAATAGGTTTTACCTAACTTCATAAATTCGCAACAAGATTACGGTATCCCTCTTCTTAGTTGTGAATTGTTATTTTGGATCCTAGCCTTAATCGTTTTATTATGGGTTAAATATTAACGATTATTGTCATCTAACTAAAACAATTCCTTTTCTCTATAGATGTCTACTACTGTTGATGTTTCTGCTCTATTATTGTCCACCCACCACTCGAGTTTCTCCCTACTCTCCATCATATCTAAAGTGACCTTTGATGGCTCCAACTATAATGATTGGATGCGCAACATCAGAATGGATCTTTGCTTCGAGGGCAAAGAATATGTCCTTGAGGAAAATCTTATTGAATTCGATGAAGCCACTGCTACTCCTGAACATCTAGCCTCCTACAGAAAACACTACGATGATGCAACAAAAGTTGCTTGCGTCATGGTCTCCATAATGACTCCTGAGTTGCAAAGGTTCAATGAGGGCTACTGGCCATTTGAGATGAACAATGACCTTGTGGAAAAGTACCACAAGAGAGCTCATGAAGAAAATTTTGAAGTAGTGAAGTTCCTCATGGCTTGCAAGATGAAAAAGGGAGAGTCTTCCTGCAACCACGTGTAGAGAATGCAAAGATATGTGCAGCGCCTTGTTAAGCTCAATGTGCACTTTGATGAGGAATTGGCCATAGGCATGGTCTTAAACTCTTTTCCAAGTTTTTATCATCAGTTTATATTAGCTTATCATTTGAACAACACAGAAACCACATGGGCTCAACTCCACAACTTGCTACTGACTGCTAAGTCGGGAATGAAGGGTAAGAGTCAAGCCCATACCACTACTGATAGTGCTCCCGTCTCGCCACTGGTAAAGGCAAAGGTAAGAAGAGAAAAGCTCCTCCTAAAGGTAACTGGAAGAACAAGGCCCAAGCTTGGTCTTCAAGAAATGGGCCAAAGGCAAATCCCAACTCAGACATTCCAACTTTTAGTGACACTAAAGAGGCCACTTGTTATTATTGCAATGACAAGGGCCGTTGGAAGAGGAGTTTCCCTAAATACTTGCAAGACATCAAGGATGGTAAGTTGAAGCCATCGTCAGCAGGTATATACATTATTCAAACTAATAACTCACCATCTAGTCATTCTTGGGTCCTTGATATAGGATGTGGATTTCACATTTGTTCTATTTGCAGCGGCTAAAAGAAAGTGAGGAAGTGGAGCATGGTAGGATGAATCTGATCATAGGAAATAGGCGATCTTCTCTTGTTACCAAGATTGGGATTTATCAGCTCGTGCTTAGTAGTGATGTTAGGATTAGTTTAATTGATTGTTGCTACACGTCAGAAATGACATGAAACATTATTTCTTTTCATCCATTGTTTATACAAGGTTTTGCTACTCTTTTGATAATTTGAATGGTTCAATTCTATTTTATAAAAATGGTGTTTTTATATTTAAAGCTTTACCTTGTAATGGTGTGCATGAAACTATGACTTGTGTTGATAGCTTAGGAAATAATGTATTTCAGATTGATTCATCTAATGGTTAAGACAAGGCATGCTTGTAGCATTGCCATCTTGGGCACATTAACAAGAAATGCATCGCCCAACTCCAAAAGGATGGAGTCTTGGAATTATTTGACTTAAGTTCAAATGATGAATGCTAATTTGTCTTTTAGGCAAGATGATAAAATCACTTTTCACTGGATCTTATGAAAGAGGTGAAGGATTGTTGGATCTCATACACACAGATGTGTGTGGACCCTTGATATCCACCACTAGAGATGATAATCGATTTTGTGTAACATTTACAGGTGATTATAGTAGATATGGCTATATGCCTATATTTACTTAATCAAACATAAATCAGAAACCTTTGAAAAGTTCAAAGAGTTTAAGCATGAAGTCGGGAATCAATTTGTCAGGAAGATAAAGATTCTTCGATCTGATAAAGGAGGAGAGCATCTTAGTATCGAGTTCCACGACTACCTCAAGGAATATGGATTAGTTTCATAACTAACTCCTCTTAGGACACCACAACTGAATGGTGTGGCTGAGAGGTGCAATCGGACCTTGTTGGACATGGTTCGTTCCATAATGATTCGAGCCACTCTTCCCATTTCCTTCTGGGGGTATGCCTTAGAGACATCCACCCATATCCTCAATCTTGTCCCCACTAAAAAGGTTGCCAAAACACCTCACGAAATACGAACATGGAAAGTTCCCTCGTTAGCAAATATCAAATTCAGGGGTTGTGAAGCTTTCGTTAGACGAGATACTCACGACAAGTTAGAACCTAGAAGTGAGAGGTGTATTTTCATTGGCTACCCACTAAAGTCTTTTGAATATTTTTTCTACAGGCCTAGTGAGAACGTGGTCTTTGTAGCACAAAGATGAGTCTTTCGTAAAAGAGAGCTCATATGCAAAGACGATAGTGGGAGCACAAATTGACCTTGAAGAGATTCAAGAGTCAATCAATGAAGGAACCTCAGAAAACACTAGCACTCAACCAGAGGAATAAATTCTAGTTGAGCCTGTTGACAATTCATTACCTCTTCATCATTCGAGTGGAGTTAGCATGCCACCTGATTTCTATGGTTTCGATATAACTGCAAAAGGTGATACGTTTATCAATGATCAAACACTGGTACATTTGGATCATCTAGCTAACTACAAGGAAGCAATGGCAGGCCCTGAGGCATGCAAGTGGAAAGAGGCAATGGAAAGTGAGATCAAATCCATGTATGATAACCAAGTTTGGAATTTGGTTGATCAAGAACCTGGTCGAAAGACATTTTGTTGCAAATGGATCTTCAAGAAGAAGACAGACATGGATGGAAACGTGCATACATTCAAGGCATGACTGGTTACAAAGGGCTTTACTTAAACCACAGAGATTAACTATGATGAGGCCTTCTCACCAGTGGCTAAGATAAAATCTATTAGGATATTGCTCGCTATAGCCGCTTTTCATGATTATGAAATTTGGCAAATGGATGTCAAAACCGCTTTCCTTAATGGGAAGTTGGCTGAGGATGTTTATATGAGTCATCCAGAGGGTTTTTTTGGTGCAAAGTTACCCAATAGAGTGTGTAAGATTGATAAATCCATTTATGGATTAAAACAAGCATCTCGCAGATGGAATCTTTGCTTCCATGAGAAAGTAAAAGAATTTGGTTTCTTTAGAAGTGAGGATGAGTCATGTGTACATGCCAAAGCTAGTGGGAGTATAGTAACTTTTCTAGTGTTGTATGTTGATGACATACTACACATGGGAAACGACATTCCAACCTTGCAAGAAGTAAAATCTTGGCCTGGAAAGTGTTTCGCTATGAAGGATCTATGAGAGGCTGCATATATTTTGGGGATACAGATTTTGAGAGATATAAAGAGCATGCTAATTGGACTTAGTCGAAGTACATACTTGGAGAAGGTACTAAAATGGTTTAGTATGGAAAATTCGAAGAAAGGAGAGCTACCTATTCAGAGCAATGCCTAATTAAGTAAGACTCAAAGCTGAAGTACGGACAAAGAGATAGCTGATATGAGTCGAGTCGCTTATGCTTCGGCTGTAGGATCGATCATGTATGCTATGACATGTACTCACCCTGATGTGTCCTTTGCTTTGAGCATGGTCAGTCAGTATTAGGAAAATCCTGGCAGAGCTCATTGGACAGTAGTTAAGAACATTCTTCATTATTTGTGAAGGAAAAATGATATGATTGTAGTCCTTGGTGGCAGTAATACGTTGAGAGTTACCGGTTATAGTGACACCAACTTTCAAACAAATATGGACAACTTTATTTCTCAATTTGGCTGGGTATTTACTTTAAATGGAGGAGCAGTTACTTGGAAATGTTCTAAGCAAAACACAATGGCTAATTCTACCTATGAATCAGAGTACATAGAAGCAAGTGAAACATCAAAGGAAGCAGCATGGTTGAAGAACTTCATCGATGATCTTGGAGTTGTTCCAACCATTCAAGAACCAATGGAATTTTTCTGCGATAATGAAGGAGCGGTTGCTTTAACCATAGAACCGAGAGATCATGGAAAATCAATACGTATTGGCAGAAAGTACCATTATATTAGACAAAAAGTACAAGAACGTCATCTCATAGTGAAGAGAGTCTCATCAGAAGATAATCCTGCAGATCCTATCACAAAGGCACTGAGTAGGATTAAGCATAGACAATATGTTATAAGCATTGGATTGAGAGATGACATTAGTTTTAGTAGTTAGATGATTGATTTGAAATTTGTAACAAAATAAATGTAATGACTTTTGGTGACTAAATAATAGTGATTATTTATAAGTTTGTTTACTACCTTTGTCAATTATTTATTCTTGTGTTTTGGTTTGCATGTTTTACTTCCCGAGTAATTTAATTATTCAAATTCCATAGTCGTTCATACATTGGGAAGTAAGTAGTGAATTAAGACGGTCATGAATTGGATTGTAGATTGTATAAGGGGTTAGACATAACAATTGTAGTGCTACAATATTCATGAGCACTTAGAAATGGAGATTTAAGTATTGGATAAATCCACGCTCAAAGAATTACTTCATGGATTACATCACGAGTAATTCTAAGACGATAATATATTATATTCTTGAAACGAAGATATATGAGTTGCAATTTACAAGTCGGTTGTGCATTGGTGTTGCGAAAAGACATCAGTAACATGATGTTATAAAACACAGTGTCATGTATGATTTGATGAGTAAAGGATACAAGGATATGAGTCAAATTTTATTTTTTCCTTTTTCCCTAATGGGAAAAGTGATATCTTTGGGTCCCTCAGTGATTTGGTGTTGACTTATAGTGATGGGCCCAACCAAGACTCAGTTGATGTGTCTAATTTGAAGTCTTGCATCCTCATCACAAATCAAGAAATCGGAAAAAAAAACCTGGACAATGAGATTCATTCTAATCCATGTCTCATGTCCGTAAGATATCTAGCAGAACGGAGGAATAGTGGACCACTTATCTTAGGAGCAATGTATGTTTATTTCAGAGTTCGACAGTTGCTAGGGAAACATTCTTTACTGTTTAATTTAGAAGTTATACCAGTAATTTAGTTTTAGACTTATCCAAGTGGGAAACTGTTTGATTAGGTGTCTAAGACAATAACTAAATTAGTATAATCTTCAATTATTAGCAAAGTCCTTTTGGGTTTCCCTCAAACCTAGTAATTAAATAAGATGACTTTTAGAGAGAGAGAGACTGATTTATTAATTTATTATGTGATTAATTAATTAACTAGAAATCAAAATAAATGAATTTATTGATATGTATTGAGAATAATATATCAATTAGAAATCATATTATTTAATTAATTATTAATCAGAAATTAATTAGAATTAGTTTTGGGATTAATTGGATTAATTAAAAGTGCAGGGACTATTTTGTTATTTATTGATATGTATCTAGAATTTTCCTCCAAGGGTGATTGGATAGGTAGATAAGGCAGTTTGATTATTATACTAATTAATCTAGGCCTTATCCCAAAAACCCTAGCTTTGGCCCCATGTTTTCTTCAGCTATATAAACAACCCCTAGTCTTCAATTTTCGGCCAAACACTTCATTATAAGAGCTTAGGCCGAAAATTACATATCTCCTCTCCTCTCTTTTCAAGTATTCTAGCTACTAGGGTTGGATGTGTGCCATTAGAGGCACGACACTTGTAGTGCTCGCTTCCAAAAGCTTTGTAGAAAGGATTCTTGATTGTTTACTACAACAATCAACAACGTATGTATTCATCCTTATGAATTCATATTTCATTAGGAAAATTTTGTAGTCTGATTGTTCATAGTATGTTGGTTACGTGGAACACATAGATCCTTCTTAGGTTGCATGTGCCCTAATCATTTGACTGTTAAATGTTTTTCTTCTTAGAGAATAGTTTTGTAATCTACGTTTTCCATCAGTATTTTGGGGAACTCAGTAAGCTTTGTGCTTACGGTTTAATGTTTCAATTGTTTCAGGTTTTCTTATATTAAAGGAAGAGCATGGCTTGATTCGGTTGAAACCAATTGAGATTTCCGCACTTAGAAACTTCATGACGATACTCTTATAAATGTTTTGAATCAAATGGCTTTATCTAGATCTTTGAAGTTGTAACTTGAACAAATGCTTTTATTTTTAAATGAAAATTTTGGTTTGAAATTTGGGATGTTATATGTTGGTATTAAAGCTTTAGTTTGATGGATACGAGCACTCTCTATAGTGTGTCTGAACTCAGACTGAGGACTGAAGGAATTCTTTTTACAAAAACAATTTTGTGGAAGGATTTTACAAAAAGAAAAGGATGTGATGCGTGCAATCAGCCGATGCTTAAGTAAGTGATTTCCAGAATACCCACACATGTTGATATGTTCTATGTGTTATAGTATGATATGCATGCTAGAAGTTAGAGTAAGGATTTGCTCAGAGTTGCATGGTAGAATGTCTGTTTCTGAGAGATACATGTTTGTGCTTGATATTTGAACTGGTAGAGATGCCTGATAGTAGGTAGGCTAAGGATCTTCAGGAATTGCATGTGAGGATTGCCAGATATGTATGATGCCTTATTGGCAGTCGTTTTTCTGCTCGAATGCCACTTAATTTGTGTTATGTAAGGCCTATATTGATGTTAATTAACTATTAAGCAAATACGTTAGGTTGCTTGCCACGAAGATTAAGGTGATGTTTTTTTTTTGTAAAAAAGCTCTTTAGAACTCTTATTGATGCGCGACGCAGCACACGCGTAACACTTTTCATCTCGCAACTGTTTGTTTTTTTGAAGTCTTCGGAGTAAAAAACCTATATGTGTGTTTTGTTTGGGGAAGCACTTGTATTGCCTCTTCCAACCTCTTCTTCTTTTTTTCTTGTTGAAATCTTGATGAATATTGATTATATGTTATTCTTGTTTCACCTTCTTTTTTCGTTTTTTTTTTTGGTTTATTCTTGCTAAATGATTTTTTTTCATTTTTTTATATTGAATAATAATAATTTCTTGCTGAAATATCATTATTTTTTTTGTTGAAATATCATTATTTTTTTTTTGCTAAAATATCATAAATTCTTGTTGAAATGTCATACATTATTAAATTTTCGGTATTAAAAAACTATTTTCATTATATAAAATCACTTTATTTTATTTTTTTAATATCTGCAGCAACATGAAGATGTTAAAAAACAAAAAGGCTTCTTATTACAGTCTGTAGCCGTTTGGTCCACCTCTTCTGCTACAGAGGGTTGCAGAGGTGGTCCGCAGACTTCATGAATTTTTTCTTCAAGAAAACAAACAACACCTTAATGGTTTTAGAATGTCTAATTTGGCTCTATCTTGTAGCTCTTGTCTGAGTCCAACCGTTGTAATATAGGATATTTCAGTCAAAGGATTGTTTAATTTTTGTTGCATGTGATTTTTATTTGTAAAATAGTTGATTGACAGTGGTGGAAGTTTCCTTTATAGCTAAGAGCAGGGTAAGGTATGGTTCCTAGTGGATTAGGAACAATGTCATAACGTGCTTATATGGGAAGTGGGATCTAAGGAGAGCTTAGGAAGTACCTTAATACATTGTTTAGTGCAAGGAACTATGAGGGTAGTTATAGGGAAGTGACTTGGAGGATACATGATTATCCTTTAGGAAACTACGGATAAGTGTTGAAGATAGTATTGGGCTCGTATTACTAGAAGCATAGGATCCATACTAGAATTGAGGAAAATCATAGGGATTCTAAGGAGTTGGATGAGGGTAAGTAGCAACATTTCCACAATGATTCATTGCACTGTGTTGTCATCTCTATCGGCCTTTCAGTTGTAGTTGTTTAGAATAAGAATGTGTTTGGTAATTGTTTGGGCCTTAGTGGTCATGGTAGTTTGCATTTTAATGGTGCAGTCATGTGTGAGTTATTTGATTATAAGGTCTCGAGGGCCTTGCTCGAAGTGGTGCCCGTTTCGGTCGTCGGACTCAAGAAGGAGGCGATTGTGATGATCGACTCGTGGATTATAGTCTGAGGCTGAGGGATCAACAGATGACTTACGATTTCGTTTTCTATGATGAGGATTATATTCTTCCATCTTTCCATTTCGGAAGAAAAAGAGAGCGGGTATATGATTTCAAGAATTGGGATCTAGATTCAACATGGTACTAGATGGTTGTGATTTCCATGGCAAGTGTGCGAGTGCACAAGAGGATTCTTTAGGTATGATTTCCTCGAGATATGTCAAATATGGGCATTAGGGTCATTATTTTTAGTATTGTAGAAAGAAGAGATTAAGGGTCTGCTCTCTTTGGAATCAGTTAGGTCATGTTCTAACTTATTATTGCAGGAAATCAGGAGAAGTGAATCGGGACCGACAACTTTCATTGTCTTTAATTTGTGCCAACTCTGAGATTGAAGCCTCATATATATTCATGTTGATTCTTGCAATGATTTGTTATATGGGGTATTTGTAGGGAAAGTGTGTGGTAGTTCATTTGTTGCTAGACAGAGAATCGGTGCTATGATGGGATTGTTGGAATTATTGCTTGTGCATCTACCTGGGATTCTTAATGATTGAGGCGGTTATGCTTGGGAAAGTTTCTGAGGTCTCCATCTAAGCTTTAGGGTTTCTTTATGATTGCTTGGTTATTATTCAAAGGATCGTCATATTCCATATTGCATACCGAGAGTCAAGGTTGGCATGTATATCTTTGAGCTGGTATGAGGCTATGGGATTGCATACGTCAGTAAATAATTGTTTGAAACATAAGTAGGGATGATTGAGTACTTTGATTGAAGGATTAACATATTGTTTTATTTGTGGTTTCATAACATTGAATTAGAGGAATTTGTGGTTCAAGAATTTAATATTTTTGGTACGGGTACGCTATGACATAAGAGAAGAAAGGTTGGATACCATCAAAGTGCTCAAAGTTAGGAAGTTCTCTTCGCGTTCACAAGGATTTTTTCGGAATCCTTCATGGTTACAAAATAATTAAAGTTTGGTCAGACCATGAGTGCAGAGTTAGTTGTCATAAGGTTCATGCCTTCAGGGACGTTTGTGTTGTGCTCACATCGGAAGTTGTTGGAAAAAAATCTCGTTGAGACCCATAGTCTCTATTGGAGGATTGGTTAGAATCAAGTAAATACATACCAAGACGTGGCAATAGGAGGGTCACGACGTGACATCATTTGCAACCCAAGCCCATAATCTTTTAGGGTTCCCTCCATATTTAAACCCCTAAACTCAAGGTTTAGGGGATCCTCTTCAGCCTCCGTCCCTTCCAAAGGAAACTCTAGCCTCCTGGAAGATTTGAGAGCTTCTTTCTTTGGTTTGAAGTTTAGTTCTTAGTCTTTGGTAGAGCTTGAAGAAAGAGGAAGATCGTCTTGGTGCAAGGGAGCAAGGAACTACCTTGGATCCACCATCTACTTCAGATTTCTAAGTGATTAGAGATATAAAACTCTCATATTAGCTTATTTTCTTATTGGTGCAAGTTTGAGTCCTCATTGTAAGATGTTAGTACCTTCTTTGGATGCCCTTGGAGTTTGAAGAACTCTAGAGCTTGTGATGCCCTTTCTAGGACATTAGACTTCAGTGGAATAAGAAAAAGGACCATGTTTGGTGTATCTTGTGTTCATGCTCAAGTTATAGCCTCACTAAGGACTTAATGGACTTAGGATTGTAGATCTGGCCTTAGTATGGAGTTCTAATAGATAAAGTCGGAAACTTTATTCATAAGTCTGTGTAAAAGAGTATATCTGAAGTTTTGGGCTTAAATACGTAGGGATTTAGCACTTAATGATAAAGTTGGCATTTTTCCAAATCCCACGATGTGGCTAAGGGCTTGCCACTTCGTGGCGATACTCTAATGATCAACTGTATTGTCTTTAGCTGGCCACGGCGTGGCCAAGAGCTTGCCACGTCACGGGGGTCGTTAACCTGCTGACCGTTGAATTTTGTTGAATGTTGACCGTTGACTTTTTGACTAGTTCGACCTTGGGTCAAACTTTAAGGAATTGGGATATTGATTAAGTTTCTACCTTGGTTTGGTGCAAGTCGGTTCGAGGGAGAAATGAGTGTAGGGAGTGAGTGTGTTGCTATATTTCTTAGGTCTTCAATTCAGGTGAGTATCCTTACTATACTATCTATTGTAATGTATATCCTTGTATGCTAGGATATAGGAGTAGTGTTGTACTAGTTTGAGTACCAGTAGAATGGTGATCGTCTAGTGGAGTGCCCTAAGGGTTGTATGTAATCATGTAGGTAGGATGGGAATTCTTGATCTAGGATTTCTTGCACGTCCCGTGTTTGGTTATGGCTCTAGGGTGGGATCTCCTATTCGAATGTCTATCTCACCTCTGGTTACATATAGTTATGCATTCCTTAAGGATCTGCAAGTAGTGGTGTAGTGTAGTGTATGAGGCCTGGTATGCAGCAGTGAGTTGTTAGACATGTAGAGTAGGGTGAGTAGTTGCATGTGCTTATGTGTTTACTTGATTGCTTGTTTGTTTCATATGTCAACATATTGAGGTGAGGTGGGTTGAGTCGGTCCTTCTTTGTGCTAAAGGCCAACATACCCGGGTGGACCAGCGGTATGCTGTAGACCAATGGTGAGTTAGTTGTATGCTAAGAGGGAGAGCGATCCAGCTGACTATAGGCCTTGCGAGGCGGGCCAGTCTGACTGTAGGCTTGGGAGCGGTCCAGGTATCTTGTAGGCCTTGTGAGGCGGTCCAAGTAGATTGTAAGCTCATGTGTGTGCATGCATTGTATGTATATTGTTGTGTGTGGTATTCTGGGGGAACTCACTAAGCTTTTTCTTAAAATTGTGGATAAAATGTTTTTCAGGTACAAGTGATGATCGTAAGAAGGCGAAGGTTTGACTATACACATTCATCGGTAGCCATGGAGATTATTCGTTTATTATATTACTCTGATATCTATATCTATATATATATATATATATATATATATATATATATATATATATATATATATATATATCTTGGAACAAATGGTTTTCTTAAATGGATTTTATAAATGTGAAGTTTTACTTTAATTAAAAATGAAACATATTGTTTGATTGAGACATTACAAGTCGGTATCAGAGCCCTGGTTTAAGGGATTTGGAGCAACACTTGTGCGAATCCAAACTCAAACTAGGATCCGAGAATTTTCACAAAATGTTTCTGAAAAAGAAATTTTAATAAAACGGTTGGGTTATATACATGGGATCGGTCTGTTTTCATGTTCCTGTTTGATTGTTGGCTTGGGATCATGAGTATGGACCTCTGATTTTACCTCGGTTTTACAAGGAGATACGATGTGTACAGTCAGCCAAAGCTCGAACTGGAAAGTGATTCCCATAATACCCATCCTTGTTATATATGTTGAATTTAAACTTGCTGATATGTGAATTGTTAGAAATTCTTATTAGTGGATAGGCTAAGGATACCTTTAGGAACTTGATGATAGTAATGCCTGATTTCTATGATGCCTTACGGCCTAGGGAATTACTTGTTATATGCTATATGATTATGTGAACTGCTAAGTGTATGTTATATAGTTGTATACTGTTAGGATTACATAGCCTTATAATGATTGACTTAGCCTTATTTCTTGTTCCTTGTCTGGTTGTGGACTTAGGGTAGAGTCATTTATTCAACAGTCTGTCCGATCTTGTATTGTGTAGAACTAGCATGCACAAGGCAACCTGCAATGAGGAAGCATGACTGAGGAAAATCCTAGGAGGAGGGCCGAGGAAGTTAGTTGTGGATCTTAGGAGCATGTGGTGTCAGTACACTTAGGGGTGGTCTAGTGTAGTGACTGTAACACTTGGTCTAGGTATTAAATAAATATATCAATTTTCAAGTTTTTGGAATGGAACTCGACGAGTTGGGAGGCTCCAACACGTCGTGTAGAGAGCTTTCCAGCCACGTATCTTTTAGGGTCCGCTCGACGAGTTGGATGGTCCCAACTCGACGAGTTGAAGGCTGAACATGAAACCCTAAATTTTAGGGTTTGTACCCTATATAAAGGCCTTAAGCCTCATTGTTAGCCTCCCTTATCGCCCCCTTTGTCAGAGAAACCCTAGTTCGTGTTTCATCCCTCATTTTGTGTGCATGTGAGCTTGGAGTGTATTTTTGGTGCTCTTTTGGAAGGAACTTGAAGCTTGAAGAGTGTTGATTGAGAGGAAGGCTATAGATCTGGTGTCTACACTATTGTGGCAACCATTCTGAGGTATAAAGTCGATACCTTGGCCTTTTATTGCTTAGATCTCCTTCTATGGAAGTATTTTGCCATTTTTGGTTCATATTGGAGTCATTTTTGGAATGATGCATTACTTGAAGTTGCCACTTCAGATTTGGATGTTTTTTGGCCCCTTAAGCCTAAAGTCTCAAGCTTTATCAAATATTGGCCCTCTTCCATGCCCTAAGTTCCTTAATAAAGCTTTGATGTAGTGTTTTAGCCCTTTGATGCCATGCATGGACGTAAAGTTAGCAACTTTACGTGGGGCATTAGACTCGCTTAAAAGTGGTTGAACGAGTTAAGACAAGAAAAACTCGACGAGTTGCCTTGCCAACTCGACGTTTCCCCGATCTTCTGGACATTGTTCGAACTCGACGAGTTGCTATGATAACTCGGCGAGTTGACTAGGGTTTTTCCCGGTTTTTTGAGAACTGAAGGAACTTGACGAGTCAGCAAGTGTACTTGATGAGTTGGGTCAACATGGACTGTTGACCTTGAATGTTGACTTTGACTTTGACCATGGTTGACTAAGTTTAACTTTAAGGGTATCTTTGGTATTTCAGGATTTTGACGAAGTAAGTCACATGGTGCTTGTAGGCAGTTGAGTTTGGAGATGTGAGTTAGGATTTAATCATATCAGTTCAGCATTCCTTGAGAGGTGAGTCTCCTCACCACACCACAGGGTCGAAGGCACCAAGGCCGACCCATTTAAGTAGTTGTGATGATTATTGTGGAATCATTATTGATATGCCTAGTATATATGTGAATGTGCTAGTACCTTATTGGTTAGGCATGGAAGACCCCGGGGGGAGCCCGTGGCAGTTGGATATCAGACCATGGGGGGAGCCCATGGCATTCCAGGTAAAGACCATGAGGGGAGCCCATGGCACATAGGTATAAGACCTTGGGGGGAGCCCACGACATCTTGGAGTAAGAACCTTGAAGGAGTCCATGACATCCCTATATGTTTATATATGTGTTATGTGGTATGCTAGTTAGTTTCTGTGATATGTGGTATGCTATTTCACTCTGTGTTATTTGCATGGAAGACCCCGAGGGGAGCCCGTGGCAGTTTGATATCAGACCATGGGGGAGCCCATGGCATATAGGTATAAGACCCTAGGGGAGCCCACGATATCCTGTAGTAAGACATTGGAGGGTTTTCACGACATCCTTATATATTTATATGCATGGCTTATGTGATTGATATGGTTATGTGATTATGTAGATTATGTGGGGTATGCTCTAGGGAAGCATTAGCTTACAGTTTTTTGGTTGTTTCAGGTACTTCAGGATCTAAGGGCAAGAGCCCGGCGTGATGGCGCGACATGCACTCTCTAGCGTTTTGTTTGGGACACTATGATATTATGAATAATTTATCTGATGTTATGGATTTTGAAAACAAATTTGAATGAAAATTTATATCTTATGGAAATGATATGGTTATTTAAAATCAATAATTTTATTGGAAATTTGGGTTGTTACGGTGACTTAGGACCTTGAGAAGAATTTTGGATCGACTACGGATAAGTGTGGAAGGTAGTATGGGTCCTTTTTACTGAAAGCACATGATCCGTATGACATTTAGAAGGAGTCTAAGGGCCACTAAGGAACTAATAGGTGAAGGCATCGTATGTAGATCGATGTGCCTTGATGTTTGAGCTTTCCATTGTGTGTTTCAGTATGGAGGCTATCATAGGTTCAAGATCATATGTTGGATGCACTGAGAGGACGAGTCCGAGTGATGAGGAGATCCATGGGATCATTGCTTCTGAGGTGGCCATGGCGACTAGGAGGCGAGTCCGAAGTTGTTTGGGTTGGTTAAGACTAAGTTGATTGAGGAGTTTGACGGGCGTTATGCCGGTATCACGCAGGTTGCCGCCGCCACAACCACTATATCCGTCGCCACAGCAGGACTTCAGAAAGAGGAGACGATGCGGTACTGAGAGTTCAGTAATATGAAGCCTTCAGAGTTCATAGGCGACAAGGACCGGATTATCGCCTTGAGATGGATATCTGATGTGGAGGGATGTTTCTACGCGTGTTCGTGCCTCGAGGACCAAAAGGTGAAATTTGTGTTGAATCTTCTTCGATGGGGTGCGCAGGATTGGTGGGCGTATGCAACCTTGATCCTTTTGCACGCAGAGCAAGCCACAGTGACTTGGGAGTAGTTACTGGAGATTTTCCGTGCGGAGAATCCTTTGAATCCTTATTGCTTTTTCTAGATTTCCCACACCTTACATATATTTGACAGAAAAGAAGAAAGTTGATAGTGTGTGATAAAATGCTTAGTATGAATATGATATTTATATGGTAATTTTTTATAAATTGAGAAAAATCAGTTGAAAGGGAGGGAGAGTTCTTTGGATCCATTGCGTAACAATCACAAGAATGAGAGAGGGAAGCTAGATAAGTTTTCCATGTATGGACATGGTATTGGTACATCCAATGTGGTATTGTCGATGGTACCCGTCTTCTCAAACCCTTTCTCGTCATTTTCCATATCGACACCATTCACCCGAATACTAATTTCCAATACATATGCACCCTTATGTTTTTTTACATACAACCAAAGTAATATGAAAATTAAAAATCTTTAACCGGTTCATGTTACTTCCCCATCATAATTTCTTGTAAATTATTATTTTTTTTGGCATTGGCATAATAGTTTTAGTTTGAATAAAACAAAAATCACAAAAGAATCAATATTTTGTTTGGAGTTTTCATGTTTTATTCTGTCAGCTTTAGTTTCTTATTCAATTTTTTTGTTCTCTTTGTTAAGCATATAAATAAAATTTAACCAACAAGTAATTTAAAAAACAGAAATAATAAAATATTAAATTATAACACTCTGGCCCTCGAGGTATGGAATTGAATGTAAATTATGAGTTTGTGTTAGCCATGACGTTATGAAGGTATCAACACGACGTGCCATGGCGATATGAGGTGCGTTTTCTCATTGAGGTGTCATGACGTAACACTCTATTTTTTCACGATGTGACAACTGATCAGGCACAAACCCTAATTTATGGACTTGGACCCTATTTAAAGAAACTGAGGGCTAGGGTTTTCTCCACCCTCAGCCTCCATCACCTCCTAAACCCCTTGAAGAAACCCTAATCTCTCTCCTCCATTTTTGAACTCATTTTGGTGTTCTTGGTGGCTTTTGAAGGAATAAGAAGACCTTTGTTGTGAAGAGAGCAACTTGGTAAGCTTGGAGACTTCTTTTGTGTATCTTCTAGACCATTGTAAGTAACCAAGTTCAATCTTTATGCTTTAGGTTGCTAGATCTATGAATTTCCCCCTTTTTTAACCACTTTTGGGGAACGTTTGGGTGGAATGATTCCATAAAGTTGGCAACTTTATGGATCCTTGAGGTCCTTTGAAGGTTTTATGATTTAGATATAGAGTTTGGTGTAGTTTTGAATCTATGCATGAGATTTTGGTCCCATTTTCACCATTTTGATCTATCTTGAGTTTAAGGCATGCATTGGACATGCATATCTATAAAGCATTGATCTTTAAAAGAGTTTGGTATAAGAAATCCCTCTGAGTAGTTAGGATGACATGCTTAATGGATAAGGGGCTTAATGCATTAAGCTGCCCCAACGCGGTTCATCGACTGTTTTGGACGAACGTTGTCATGACGTGGTGGCAAGGCCATCACGGCGTGACGATAGGTTTGAACGAGACTGAGTTGGCTCGTGACCGACTTTATGACCGAGTTGAGTTCTTCTTCCCACGATATGACCATGGGTTGGTCACGACATGAGGGTCATCTAATGGTAATGCTACCTGCCGACTTTGACCCTGACTGTTGACTTGGGTTGAATTTTAGTCAATCTGCTGGTTCTAGAGTATAGAATAAGGTGTGACCGACTTTATGAACGGGTTGATTTCTTCTTCCCACGACATGACCATGGGTTGGTCACGACATGAGGGTCATCTAATGGTAATGCTACCTGCTGACTTTGACCCTGACTGTTGACTTGTTGACCTGGGTTGAATTTTAGTCAATCTGCTGGTTCTAGAGTATAGAATAAGGTGAGACATTAGTTGATTCAATAGCTAAGTTGTATCCCTTGTTTCGTGGCATTGAGCGATGGTTTGTCTAACCTCGTGTGAAAGGTGAGTCTTCTCATATACTATGTAGGATGCTAGTTGTCTTTGTAACTCTTACATTGTCTGTTGGGATGGGTCAGTTTGTATGCTGGGTTAGGCACGTTTGTGTGTTGGGTGGTGCCCCTTATGTGGAGGGCCCGATATGATGGGTGGGTCCGGATATGTTATGTATGGTATGTCGTAATTTGCGGAACTCACTAAGCTTTGTGCTTACGTTTTTGTGGTTTAAATATTTCAGGTACTTGTACAAAGGGTATGGCCCGACTTGACTGCACAGCACCCCCTGATGGCTTTTTCCGCATTGTTTGTTATCATTTTATTCTGATGTTCAAGAGGTATATTTTACTATGATCAGTTTTGAACAAATGACTATATGGTTTTGATGGTTTGAAAATGAAAATTTTTATTAGTATTTTTAGGACGTTACAGAAATAGAAATGTACCTTTCTTGTATTTAAGGTTCCTTTACCATAAATAAGTAGAAGTAAGTTATTATATCTTGTATTTAGGTCTTTTTTGGTGAAAATGCAAGAAATAGAAATGGAAACATACGTTAAATGATTTGACTTTGGAAAAAAATTAATTTAATCTTTTTATTACACAAATCATTCTTGTCCCAAGTGTAAGAAAAAGCTAGGTACTTTTCTATATCGTGCATTTGAGGTTCCTTTACCATAAATAAGTACACATGAGTTGTTATTTCTTGCGTTTAGGTCCTTTTTTGGTTTAAGTTGAATAAATAGCAACGTACTTGAATTCATTTGAGTTAGGATAAAAAATAAGTTAATTTTTTTTTACACAAATCACTTATGTCCCAAATGTAAGAAATAATAATGTACTTTTCTATTTCTTGCACTTAATGTCCCTTTACCACTAATAAGTAGAAGTAAGTAGTTATTTCTTGCATTTTGACCTTTCTAGTTAAAATTCAAGAAATAACAACATACTTTAACTTATTTTGACTTAGGAAAAAGTTAATTTTCTTTTTATTATACAACTCATTTCTAACCAAAGTGCAAGAAATAATGATGTCCTTTGTTATTTCTTGCATCTAAGGTCCATTTACCATAAATAAGTAGATGTAAGTTGCTATTTATTTCATTTAGGCTTGTTTGGTTAAATTTCAAGAAATAACAACATGCTTTAATTGATTTGACTTGTGAAAAAATAGTTTAATCTTTTCATTACACAAATTATTTATGTCCACGTGAAAGAAATAGCAATGTACTTTGTTATCTCTTAAATTTAAGGTTCCTTTACCCCAAATAAGTAGAAGTAAGTTTCCATTTCTTGTATTAAGGCCTTTTTAGGTTAACATACAAGAAATAGCAACATACTTTAGTTGATTAGACTTCGGAAAAGTTATTTTCTTATTTTATAACACAATCATTTCTTTCCTAAGTGCAAAAAATAAATATGTACTCTGCTATTTATTACATTTAAGGTTCCTCTACCACAAATAAATAGAAGTAAGTTGTTATTTCTTGCATTTAAGTCTTTTTATTTAGAATGCAAGAAATAGAAACATGCTTTAATTGATTTCACTTAGAAATAAAGAAATACTAACTCTTTTTCTAAGGAAATCATATTCGTCTCAAAAGAAAGAAATAACAATGTAATATGATATTTCTTGTACTTTTATCACAATAAGTAGAAGTGAGTTACTATTTCTTATATTTAGAAATTTTTTGGTAAAATTGAAAGAAATAGAAACATACTTTAATTGATTTAACTTAGGAAAAATAATAATTTACTCTTTTAATTAACAAGTCATTTCTTTCCTAAATTCAAGAAATACCAATGTACTTTTCTATTTCTTGTATTTAAGGTTATTTTACTTGTTTTTCGTTTTCACCTTCTAATATGTACAATTCAAGCTATAAAAAATCTAAAAGTTATGGACAGGTGATATGTAGAACAAAGGATGTGTCGACGCAAGCCCTTGGTACCGTGGAAGACCATGAGATAAGATATATGTAACCCCTCACCAATATAAAAAGAATTTTAATAAGTGATTTCACAACCTTGAAAGTAAGGTGCAAACACTTAAATTAGATGGTTTGAACAACGTTTTAGAAAGCATTAGTTGTGCAAACAATGGCGATTTTCAAGACGAAGTAGTTAAAGATTCATTTGTATGTTTTTTTAAAAATCAAATTCTCTATTAAGTACACTTTCAATCACTTCGATTATTTCAATCTTCCAATTCTATTTGTATTAAAAAAAATATTAATAAAAATAAATAAACCAATGTCGTATATTTGTAGTATAAATCTTGTTATCTTATTGTTGATATCATGTCAAAAATTGTTGCAAAAGGAATGATAACAAACTACAACTTTTTCGGTATTACAAAAATATTTTCTTATATTTAAATTTTGGGGGTACACTAGATCTTAGGTTACCTCCATTTAACATATGAAAACCTTGAAGTTTTAATGGACACATGCTTAAATGGATGAGCATGACTACCTATTTCGGTTGAAGAAGAATTCGCTTTAAAGGTGAAAGATGTGGTGGGGCACATACAAGTTAGCCACAACATCCAATCATCTTTTGTAGTGATCCGGTAATATTATTCTTAATGGTTTATATATGCTCAACTGTCTACCGATATAGGTCTAACTTTAAAATTGAGGTTTGTAGGAAAAAGTGGCAATAAAACCGCCACCAAAACTTGTAAAAGTAGAAGAAAAGGAAGATAAAAAAGAGGAGGAGAAATTGAAGAAGCACCAAAGGCGAAAAGAGGAAAAAAATAAGCAAGTAAAAGAGGTTATGCCAAGGAGGAGAACTAGAAAGAAAAAAAAAGGATAATAACTGAAACTAGTCATGAACTGAAATGTACTTCATGCATAGTTCATATAAAACTTTCAAAGGAAATGTATAGAAAAATGCAATGTGAAGACAGACTATTTGTTGTTTCTAAGTGCTACACCTATATAAAATAGTGTTTACAATGGATAAGTTGACTGATGTTGTAATAACTAATATATATGATGTAAGTGCTTTATTGTGACCAGTTTATTTTGATTTATATATTTAACCAGTTTACCAAAAATTTTGTATGTTAACAAGTAGTTATGTGAAGAAATCAAGAAATGAGGAGAAATAGATCATGGAACCTGTTTCGTGAGCATGGGTTAGATCTTTAATGATGGAAGTATAGACAAGTTCATGAAAGGAGATGAAGCAAGTAGAACCATAACATCTCCACAAAAAGGGAAATGTAATCTTAGTACCTTACAATTGCGTTTTTTATTTTTCATTTGATGATTATGTTGGACTTAATCTAGATTGAATGACTTAATTGGTTAAGTAAAAAAGGTTTATTTGATATTTATTACATCTTAATGAGATAGAAGTGGATAAAAGTTGAAGGGTTATTTTTTTATTTGATACTGATTACAAATTGATGAGATATAATGACTTCTGAATATGTGACTATTAGAGAAACTGTTGAGAAAATGATTGTCTTCCCTTATACAACTATTCAACAATAAAAGATATTTGTTCACACAATACCTCCTCGAAATAACAATTGAAACGGTTTTTTTATTCTTCCCATGCAGTATTGTTTGTCCTATGGTAAAAATTTGTTACTTTGAGGAAGTTTTTAATGGTTTAAGATCATGATCTTAACAACTTCAATATTTATCCAATCCTAATAGTCTCGTTCTACCTTCACAACTCAAAATCTCAATGCATTTGGTAGTTGTTTGACTAAAATTAGAATATAAAAATAAAAGTATGATGTTATAATTAAAAGTTAGAATATAAATGTACAATGTTAATTTAGAGAGTAAATTACACGAATGGTCCCTATGGTTTAGGGTAATTTGTGCGTTTGGTCCCTAACTTGTTTTTTTAACTCGGAAGGTCCCTACTATTTATTTTTGTTACGTGCTTGGTCCCTGTCTTACCTAAAAAGTCTATTTTGCCCTTGATTTTTTAATTTATTTAAATAAACACACCACCAACCTCATCCTCCTCACCTTACCTTACCTACCTCACTATTTTTCCCTATTTAAATAATAGTCTTTTTAGGTAAGATAGAGACCAAGCGTGTAACAAAAACAAACACTAGGGACCAATGGCGTAACAAAAACAAATAGTAGGGACTTTCCGAGTTAAAAAAATAAGTTAGAGACCAAACGCGCAAATTACCCCAAATCATAGGGACCATCCGTGGAATTTACTCTAATTTAGAATAGGAAAGTAAAATAATATAATAAGAAAAATAAGATATTTAGAAAAAAGGAAGGGACAGTTATTTGTCTTAACTCTAATTTGGTATTTCAGTTGTTATAGTGACCTTTGGTTGCTCGCGGTACTAGACATGCAAACAAAAACCTAGTATTACCTTAATTCTTTAAGGTCTGCTAATGTTGATGCATAATTAAAGCAGATGATTAAAGTATAAGTAGTTTCTTTGATGTGTTTCATCCATTTTTGTAGCACAATATATTTGTATGCAACACAAAGTGGATCAAACAAAATGGTTTATGTCAACTGGATAAATGTTTTGGTTAACATAAGTTGCAACTTTAAATTCAGTTGAATTTCGCTAATATATTCTATTTTTTATTGATCATTTATTAAGTAAATGTATAGTGTAAGTTTAGCCGGGTTACATGGAATACGAGTATTACATTAAAAAGTTCATGAAAGTGGTTGTTGATGGAAGACTTAAAGCGTTAAATAACGATGTAAGTAATATATTACCTAATTGACAAAGCTGGTCAATATCCATATATAATTGTGTAATTATTTTTTGGTGGATAATATATTAATTTTGTCTTAGTTTTAGGGGATAATGAATATTCGAAAGTTGACATCGATAAGGTGTGTAGAGACTAGGCTATTTATGTCGAAAACTGTTATTTACTAGTGATATGTTGTATTTGACAATTACTTTTGGGTTTTTTTTCCATAAAAAACCACACATTTATTTTTTAATTTTAGACCTAAAACTTTTTTTCACTAAAAAGACCTAACTTTTACCTATTACTTGTTATTTTAGCCCCCGAGCCGGTTACCAATAGGTAAATTGGGGTTTCTTTCATTAAAAGACTCTAAATTTTGCATTTTTCCATTTTAGACCTATAATTTTTATTAAAATAAACCAAACTTTAATTCATTCCATGCTATTTTATTAACGGAGGTTATTGCTAACAAATAACCCTACATCCCTTAATAGATGTGTGCCTTAAGAATTGATCACCCAAAAGAATAATCCACTCTAAAACCTTAGGTTACGTTTATGATTCTTGTTCTTTTTGTACACCATATTGGGTCCCCTAAAATGGATTCATCTTCAAGATAGGGACATAAACTAGGTAATGAATGATGAAATGGAATTATGCTACTGTGAGGATGAAGTTCCTCTCTTTACGTCCTATCCCAAGGCTATTTTCACAATATTGGGTATTTTTTCTAATGCTTTCCTAAAGCTATTTCCTAAGATCTGATGGTATTTTTATTTTAACAGTTTATTGGGTCAATTTTGCAAGTAAGTTTCTATTTTTTACTTTTTAGCCCATTTTGTCTCAAGTATTAATCAATGTTTTACATTGAGTACTAAATTTATTAGGCATTGTATGTATGGAGGACCTCATATATTAGCTATTTTTACCTTTATAACCTCTAACATGACGCTAATGTCAGATGTAAGAACCTAGAATTTAGAGAAGGTTGACTTTTACTCAAATATTGACCAATATGGTAAAATGGTGAATTAAGAGAAAGAGATGACAATATGAAGTTGTGACTTCATGAAAATAGCCAATACAAGTTTAAAGCACTTGGAAGAGGTTAGAGGAGTAAGTTCATGAGAAAGAATACATGAGAAGATGTATTTTTGCTCAAAATGGTAAAATGGATATTTTATACTTTTTAGGCCAACTTTGTGACTTAATAGATTAAGACATGCATTAAGTCAGTGAGATACTACTTAAGAGAACTGTATAGTATGTTCTTACCTTCGCATAGATATAAAGATCATAGAAAATTGGTAAGAAACAAAGAAGTTATGCGCATTAGAAGTTGGGACAAAAATGTCCTAAAATTGGAATGGAATCAGCCAAAAGAGATGCTGTGAAGCAGATATTGCGACGTGATGGGTAGATCACCACGACACGATGATACCTTTTCGTAAGAAAGAAAGGCAATATATTTTTCTCCGCAGCGCGGTATACGGGTGCCACAACGCGGTGGTCAAAGTAGGATGCTAATGGATTAAGAGCACTAGGGTGTGGCAAGAAGATGGCCACGACGTCGTGGCTTAAGTGGCAACCATTGATTGAGGTCAACTAGTCACCACGACACGATGAACAGGTAATTGTGGTGCGGTTACACAACAAATGTAAAGGCTATTAATCCCTTCATTCTCGTTAATTAACACCTAAACCCTCCAAAGCGAAGCTCCATTGATTTAGAGAAAGAAGAAGGGGAAAGAGGCAGTCTAGGGTATTTATGGCTTGGATTGAAGGTGGAATGCTCAAGAGGTAATCACATTTTCAATTTTTTTAACTAGTAGCGCTTTAATGGCATTCTTGATGATTTGAGCAAATAGAGTTAGATTATGTTAAGAAAGCTTGTTAGTAGTGTTAATAAAGGTTTTCAGATGCCTTAAACAACCTTTGTATGTAATTCCCAAAAGTGGGATTAATCCAATGAGAGTTAGGATTAGACACTCTAACTAGTGATTATGTTTAATTGATGCATTAGATGTTAGATTTTGACGAATTATGTAGTTTGGGATGCCTAATTCATTAGTTAGATTGGATTAAGAATTAGAGAATGAAAAGATATGGTTTTGATTCATTAAGTGGTTATTTTGACTCAGAGAATCAAAAGCTCTTAATATGCTAAGACAAGTATTAAGATACTTGTATGTATGTACGAATAGGCCTAAGCGCAAAGAAGATGGATCAAGACGCATCAATTGAAGAAATGAGCCAAAGTGGGATATTTACTCTTCACTTATTGATAAGGTGATTTATTACACACACACACACACTCTCTCTCTCTCTCCCTCTCTTTCTCTCTCTCTCTCTCTATGTTATTTTATACATTTCATGTATGTATGTTTATGTATGTTAGAGTCCAGTACCTGAGCATGACATAGAGGAAGAAAAGAAAGGGTTATATAGATTATAATAATATGTAAGATTATGTAAATGCGTTTATATATGGAAGACATGTATCCGAGCATGTATGCATAACCAAAGTATGTATACATGATTAAGGAAAAGATATGGGTATTTTGAGTAGTACCCATAGTCTTAAATAAAGACATAATAGGATTATGTGTAGTATAATCCTATGTATGGTTAGAGATGGAAAAGGTATTTGTTAAAATACCTAAAAGAAAGTAGATAGAGAAAGAAGATTATTATTTGTAATATAATCATAAGAGCACGTATGTATGTCTAGACATTAATGGTATTGTGTAGAATACCTATATGTTACTAGATATGGATATAGATTATGTACTTAATGAGTTAAGTAATAGATGTGTATTAGAAGATATCATAATTAAATAAAGAGATAGATTGTCCACGGGACAAGTGTTATGTGATGAGTCACATGACCAAGATAGAGATGTAGATATAGAGGGTTACTACGGGGACAAGAGTATGGTTCCTTCGGGAACAAGTGTATGGCTCCTTTGGGGACAAGAGATAGAGGTTCCTTCGGGGACAAGTGATAGAGATTCCTTCGAGGATAAGCGTATGATTCATTTGGGAATAAGAGTATGTTCCTACAGGAACACGAGTATGGTTCTTATAGGAGCAAGAGTATGGTTCCTATGGGGACAAGAGTATGGTTCCTTCAGGGATAAAGAGTATCATTCCTTCGGGAATGAGATTATGTCCCTACAGTGAAAGAGATGATGACCCCTTTTAGGAATATAGATAGATGATTCCTGCAGGAATATAGATTGTGTATGGTTAAGAAAGACAGATTGGATGTGAATACTCGATAATGATAGTGGGTTGTTGTTACCCATAGAGTGTGCTATGAGATGTGATCATCAGGTATAGATGGGAAAGGAATGCTAAAGCATTATAGAAGAGATAGAGTAGGAAAATATAGAGTAGAAATTAGATAAAGGAGATAAGAGACAGAGTAAAGAAGAGATAGAGATATAGATAAAGATAAATAAGGAATTGAATATGAGAAGAGCCTGAGAAGAGGATAAGAGTAGAGTATGAGGAACATAGTAGAAGACAGAGAAAGAGATAAACAAGATAAGAAAGAGTAAGAGAAGGAAAGAGAAGAGTATGAGAAAATGCAGAAAGAAAGAGTAGAGAAGAGTAGAAGAGATAGATGAAAGAAGAGAAACGAATAGCAGTGTATGTTAATATGAGAAAGAACTTAGATGACAGAGTATGGGAAAGAGAAATAAAGATGAAAGATAAGAAAATATAGAAAGAATAACTTACTTGTGATATTGTAGATAAGACATGAGCATAAGGACAAGACTTAGATATTAGGATGTTATTTATGTATTTTCCTTGTTCCAATTTGTATGTAATATCTTATTCTAAACCCCTAATTTTCCTTGTATTTAAAGTGTTTTAATTTGAGTAGAATTTCGCATGCTAGATAAAACTCTGATAATTCCCTTAGATTAGAAGTTAGCAAATATGGTTCGTTACAGGTGCCTAAGAGATGTGGTTTCATGTTGGAGATTACAAAGGTGCAAATAGATAATATCTAAGATTCTCCATACATATAGTGAGAATTAATTTAGTATTCATTGTAACGGTAAAAATATCAACTTACTTACCAAATTGTCCCAATAGACTATTAAAATAAACGTACCATCAGACCTTCTGAAAATATCCTTGTTACAATCTTTGAAAACATACTCAATCTTATGAAAATAGCATTGGGACACAAGAATATAGGGTTACATAGGCTTTTAGAATTAGATATTAACCCAACATGGTGTACAAGAAAAAGAAGCAAAAACATAACCTAGGGTTTTAAAATCAATTATTTTTATATGTGACTAATGCTTAGCGTGCATGCTAGTTAATGGATTATATGTTGGTAATCGACTCCACCAATAAAATGAAAATTAATACATTAAATTTGGGTTGTTTGAAAAAAAAATAGGTCTAAAAAGGAAAAATACAAAATCTGGGGTCTTTTATAGGAAAAAACTCAATTTACTTGTTGGTAACCATTTTTGGGCTAAAATAACAAGTTATAGTTAGAATTTGGGTCTTTTTAAAAAGAAGAAAACAGGTCTAAAAGGAAAAAAGAAAATCAAAATATATTACTTTTATGAAAAAAAACTATTGTTTTTTGTCGCAATCGGAACAATACTTTGCATGTGATATTATGACATTATAATGGATTGTTTTTTGTAGACAATTAATATGTAAAGTAGTTTGGTTAATATATATATATATATATATATATATATATATATATATATATATATATATATATATATATATAAAATCATGACATTCAAATGCATGTCGTAAAATTACGTCAAAAATCATAAAAAATATATTTCATAATTTTAATTTGAAAAATGTCTGTCAAAAAAGTGGTGACTACACATATTTCCCTACCGATAATTTCGGTGCGGCGATTTCAAACGATCGACGAGAAAGATCACGGCGGGATCCAACGTCGGTGATCTTCAAATTAAGAATTCAATCATCAATGGGTTCCTAGAGGAAAACAAGCTGAGATAAGGAACGATGGGTTTGGAAGATTGGAAAGACGAATAGTTCTTATGGTGATCAATCTAACAACATGCTGATTACCAATCCTTACGTCCAATTAGACAAGGTGACTATGAAGTTTTTTGTGACGAATTTTCCAGAGATCACTAATGTTAAGGCTTTGTGGCATGTTTTTTTGAAATATGGAAGGGTTGCGGATGTATTCATCCCAAATAGACGGAACAAGGGAGGTAAACGGTTTGCGTTTGTGGAGATGGTGGGAGTGCAGAATCCATAGGACATGGCGAAGAAGTTATCAACCATATGGATTGGAATGCATCATCTATTTGTCAATGTGTCGTTGTTCCCATGTGACAACCTTAAACCCATCAAGGGGATTTCCGCTAAACCTCCTGTCCTGAAGAAGATTGGGGCTACGAGTGGGTTGAGACCAAAATCCTCGTATGCTTTAGTGGTTGTTGGTAAGGAAGTGGGGAATTCAGAACTAAAGAAGGAGACTGGTGCTAAGTCTATAAAGCTTGAGGAATCTGAATTGATGTTTATTTGAGATACATCTAATATTCTCATTGCCAAAGTTAGGGAAGCTTCATCTATTCTTAATACGTATTGTATTAGCATGAATGAAGGCTTTTTTGACCTTAAGATTAGACATGTTGATGGGCTATGGATTTGGATTATCTTCCCAAAGATAGAGGTTTTTGTTTCGTTTCAAAAGAATATAAGCCTAAAAGGATTTTTAAAAGACATACAACCACCTAAAAGGAACTTCTTGATTGATGAAAGATTGGTATGGGTAGAAGTTTATGGCCTTTCGTTATGTTCTTGGAGTCCATCAGCGTTTAAGAAGATTACATCGGTATGGGGGAAGTTTATGTATTTTGAAGATGGCGAAGCGATATTGGGAACTGCTGGACGATTATGTGTGAGTATAAAAAATATGGAGGTAATTGATGAGACTATAACCATGGTTATTGAACAAGTGGAGTATAAGGTGAGGGTTCGAGAACTACATACGTAGAGTGTTGAGGTTGTATAAATTCAACATATGTCCAGCATATCAGATGATGAAAAATCTTACACTCACGATTTAGATGGAGTGAATGAAGAGGAGTAATCTGAACAGGAAGAAGAAGTGGTGTTTGAAACTTATATGGAACAGAAATAGAGGTGGGAACTACAATTATAGAAGACAAAGATGATGAGGGCGGAGGTAAATGATAATTCTAATATTGTGGAAGATGTACAACATCAAGGACTGGAGATGGAGGATTTTGCTGCAAGTAATGAAAATGGGCTAATTACTAGATGTTATATAATGTTTTCTAGATCAAGGAAAAGAGAGACAACAAGAGTAAACAAAAAACGAGTTATTATGTCTACTTTGGAAAAAGTTATAATTGATGGTGGTGGCATGGGGTATAATATGGAGGGTTGTGTTGATACTTTGAACAGTTTTATGGAGAGAATGGGTGATAAGAATGGTCATTAATGAATGTTAAACACGAGAGATATTGGAAAGGCGAAGAAAAGGCGGTGGATAAAAAGCTTGTGATTTAAACATGGTGTTAATTTTCTTGGTATCCAGGAGACGGCAATGACTACTCCACATCTTTTTAAAATTAGATCTGTGTGGGGAATTTTAAGCATGAGAACATTATTTCTCAGGATCGTTATCTTATTGTCAAGGGTTGATGGGTTATTACTGATATAGATGTTTTCATGATGAATATATATGCACCACAAAATGGAAACGAAAAGGATTTTCTATGGAATAATATTTTGGATTTTATAGTTTCTCATGATGATATGTTTTGTCTCTTTGATGATTTCAACGAGTTGGGGAAGGAAGAAGATAGATTTGGGACAATGTTTCACCCTCAAAGGGAAGCTACTTTTAACGGATTCATTGATGATACTGGTTTGGTAGAAATACAGTTAGGTTCTAGACAATTTACTTGGATGAACAAGATGGGTACCAAAATGTCAAAATTGGATAGATTCTTGGTCTCTAAATACCATGCTAATCTTTCCTAAGTTAGGTGCACTGGTTGTTGAACGAAGATGGTCTGACCACAAACCCCATTCTTTTACACGACTCCAAAGTCGACTATGGCCCTGTTCCTTTTCGTGTGTTCAATTCTTGGGATGGTATTGATGGTTTTAATGAAGTAGTAGCGGTAAGTTGGGCTGTATCACAAGATAACAATGCTGATTCTTTAACTTCTAAATTTAAGGTGAGCTTAAATAAATTGAAATTGGATCTTAAAGCTTGGAATAATGAGGTGCGCCTCAAGGAACAGGTGGATAAAATTAAATTAATATCTTCCATTGATGAACTGGATAGCAAGATTGATGAGGGGATTGCTAATGAGGAAGAGAGAAATCAAAGAGTTAATTTGTTGATGCAACTAGATAAAATCGAAAACCGCCATGCCATGGACTTAGCACAAAAAACCAAAATTAAGTGGGATATGGACTGGGATGAAAATTCCAAGTTTTTTCATTGGATGCTTAAGCATTCTAGAAGGAAGCAAACTATTCAAGGGGTGTTCAGGTATGGTATATGGTGTACAGAGCCCACAGAAGTAAAGGAGGTGTTTTACTCTTACTTTAAAGATAAATTTGAATTTATTCAAGTTAATATCCCTGTCGTTTATCAGCCACAATTTAATATGCTATCTAGGGAGAACCTAAATATGTTGGAGCAGCAAGTGATTTAGAAGAGGTCAAGATGGCGGTATGGGAGTGTGGGGGTAATAAATCCCCAGGGCCGGATGGGTTTACTTTTCACTTCAATAAACGATTTTGGGATGTTTTCGGTATGGATGTCTTTCCATATGTAGAGGAATTTTTTAATACAGGTTTTATTCCAAAAGGATGCAACGCTTCTTTCATAACTCTTATTCCTACAATCTAAAACCCGCTATATGTGAAGGATTTTAGGCCTATATCTCTAATTGGAGCTCAATATAAGGTTATTGCCAAATTATTAGCAAGTCGGCTTGCAAAGGTGGTGGATAGCTTGGTTTCAGGTGACGAAACTGCCTTTATAAAAGGCAGACAAATTCTTGATGGTCCTCTGATGTTGGATGAAACTATAAGCTAGTATAAAAAGAAAAAGCGGAAGCTTATGATCTTCAAAATTGATTTTGAAAAAGCTTACGATTCTCTAAGTTGGGCTTACTTAGATAAAGTTTTGGAGAAATTTGGCTTTGGCTATAAATGGAGGGGCTAGATAAAATCTTGTTTGTTTTCTAGTAGAGTTGTTGTGCTAGTTAATGGAAGCATAACTGAAGAATTTTCTTTGAATAGAGGTCTCAGACAAGGAGACCCGTTGTCTCCTTTTTTGTTCATTCTTGCCATGGAAGTTTTGCATGATTTGATCAATATGGCGGTAAGGGATGGTCAAATTCGAGGAGCTTTTATGGGTAGTGGAGAGTTTCGGTTGTCTCATCTTATGTATGCAGATGATGTGGTTTTTGTTACTGATTGGTTTGCCGATGCCATCCCTAAAATGTCGAAAGTTTTAAAAGAATTCCAAGACATGTCGGGGTTAAAAATAAACATACATAAGTCGACTATTTATGGAGTGGGGGTTGAAACTAAAGTTATTCACCAAATTGCAGATCAAGCAGGTTGTGGTAAGGGAGTTTTACTGTTTTCTTATTTGGGTATTCCTATGGGATGCAATATGAGTAAGATCGAAAATTGGGATGTTCTAGTGAGTAAATTTGAAAGTAGACTTTCCAAATGGAAAGCCAATTGTCTTTCAGTGGGTGGTCGTCTAACTTTAGTTAGATCAGTTCTTAGTAGTCTTCCCATTTATCTTTTATCCATGTTTCAGGCCCCTAAAGGAGTTATTAAAAAATTAGAATCCTTACGAAGTAATTTTTGGTGGAGAGGTCAAAACGTGTAACACCCCGACTTCCAGGTATAAAATTTAAAGCTTTATACTTATGTTTTTAGACCTACTTGACGAGTTGGATGCCCCAACTCGTCGTGTACAGACGGTTAAAGCTGCGTGGATTCTTGAACCTACTCGACGAGTTGGAGGACCCAACTCGACGAGTTGAGGCTGGACAAGAAAACCCTAATTTTTAGGGTTTGCACCCTATTTAAAGGACCTTATGTCCTCGTTACCAACTATTCACGTCCAGAAGCAAACCCTAATCGATCTAACCCCTATTTTGAGTGTGTGTGAGGATAAAAGTGTGTTTTTGGTGCATTTGTTGAAAAAGCTTGAAGGTTGAGAAGCTTGGAACGAGAAGGAGCTTGTAGATCCAACATCTACATCGTCTTGGCTTTCATTTGAAGGTAAAAAGTCATTACCTTGACTTCTCATTGCTTAGATCTTCCCTTGTGAAAGAAAATGGTCATTTCTAGTGCAAAATGTAGTCACTTTCGGATTTGAGCTTGTCACGAGGGCATGGTTTCAGATCTGGACTCCTCTAGGGCCCTTATGGACATAAAGCATCAAGCTTTGGCACTCCTCCATGTCCAAAACCTCTTGCTAAGGCTGGTTTTGTGTGTTTTAGCTTCTTGGAGCCTTGCATACATGTAAAGTTAGCAACTTTACGTGGTAACTACACCCTAGGAGGCTAGATCTACAGTTTGGAGCCTTGGTTTCGCTTAAAAGCGTCTGAATGAGAAAAGGATTGAAGGAACTCGACGAGTTGCATAGTCAACTCGACGAGTTGGATGAGGGTTTCCCGCTTTTTGGATTCTGCATGAAATCGGCGAGTTAGTGAGTTAACTCGACGAGTTGGTTAGGGTTTTCCCGACATTCTTGACACTGCATGGACTCGACGAGTTGTCTGGAAACTCGGCGAGTCGACTGGGGTTTTCACGATTCTTTGAGTTCTGAAGGAACTCGACGAGTCAGTAAGTTGCACTCGATGAGTTGGGTCAACATGGATTGTTGACCTTGACCGTTGACTTTGACTTTGACCAAGGGTTGACCAGTTTGACTTCTGAGGGTTTTTTGTTAATTTAGGGACTTATGGAATCGGATCAATGGTGGTTGTAGGTGTTGGTGTTGGGTGTCGTCTTTCGGAAGTTTGATCTTTTTCATTTCAGTTCGACATTGTGAGGTGAGTTGTCCTCACTATACTAACAGGGTCGAAGGCACCAATGTCGGCCCTTCTTTTTGGATTGTTATCTTGGTTATTGCATGATGATATGCTAGGTCGGTATCCTGGTATATAGGATGATGATATGTTAGTGACATGTTAGGTCGGTATCCTGGTATATAGGATGATGCTATGATTAGTGATCTGTTAGATCGGTTTGACTGTGTGCACATGCTTGCTAGCTTATGATATGTATGTGTTGATTGTGTATGTGGGGTTGGGTTGAGGCGGACTTGCTTTGTGCTTAAGACCAACAAACCCAGGGCGGACCGGAGAGACTGCAGATCCATTAGGGCATATCAGTTAGTCCGAAGGCCCGGAGAACAGTCCAGAAAGGCTGAAGGCCCGGGTGGGCGGACCAGAAATACTGAAGGTTTTGAGAGTGAGCCAGATAGACTATAGGCCCGGTGAGGGCAATCCAGTCATACTGTAAACTCTGTATGCATGCTGTTTATTTGCTATGATATGGTTATGTTTATATGGCGTTGGTATTTTGGGGGAACTCATTAAGCTTCGGACTTACAGTTTTCGATTTTGTTTCAGGTACTTCGGATGATCGCGGGAAGGCGAAGGCGTGATCGTGCACCTCCTCGCATTTTTATGATTTGATTTCTGGGATACTCTGATATGAAACTATTTTGAAAACATTTTGTAATAAATAATGGTTTTTGGATGCTTGAAAAAGTTTTAAATTTTCCTGAATTTTATGGATGTTACAAAAGGGGGATAATAATATGGCTTGAATCATGTAGGAAAAGTGATATCTAGCAAGGAAAATGGTGGTTTGGGTATTGGTAGCCTGTATGCTTTTAATGTTGCTCTTCTCCAAAAGTGACGGTGGAGGTTCGTGGTGGATGATTCTCATAGATGGGCCTGATTGATCAAATCCATCCATGGGATCCATGGTGGTTTCGATAAAGTTGATACAAAGAGTCATTTTATGGGAACTTGGCCTAAATTGGTGGATTCTTCTCTAAAGCTTCATGAAAATAATATCCTCCCACTTAATACTTTAGAGAGAAGACTTAGGAATGGAGAAATAATTAAAATTTGGGAGGAGGTGTGGATTGGTTCTCCACCACTTTAGTATAGATTTAATAGGCTTTTTCTCCTAGATGCTAATCAAGATTTTCGAGTGTGTGATAAATGGGTTGGTGATCAATGGAATTGGTCTTGGAGGCGTGAAGTTAGGGGAGGATGTGAGGCGGATCAATTGTAGGGGCTGATTATTTTATAGGAAGGTGTTAAGGTTTCAGATATAATAGATTAGTTTTTGTGGTCTTTGGATTCGAATGGGGTTATTTCGGTCAAGATTACTCGGAATTTTATTGATGCTGTCAATTTTCAAGATGGTGCGGAGACTACTAGATGGTGTAAAACTCTCCCAATTAGAGTTAATATTTTTTGTGGGGTTCTATTCAAGATAGATTACCTACTAGATTCATTCTATCAAAACATGGGATGGATTTGTCCTCTATCCTATGTCCGGTGTGTAATGTAGGTGGTGAAACTTTGGACCATATTTGGTTTCGTTGTGAGCTGGTGTGTAGTTTGTGGAATTTCGTAGCTAGATGGTGCAACATTACATTTCTGGTTTGTGCTTCTATAATCGAGTGGCCCTCATGGGTGGATGAACAAAGAGGCATGAGAAGTCATAGATTGAAAGTCATTGTTATAACCACGATATGGATGCTTTGGAGATTCCGGAATTCTTTTACGTTTGAAGGAGATAAGATCAAGAAAAGTTCTTTGTTTGATAATGTTTTTTGCTTTCTTTTTCGTTGTTGAAAAAACGGGATTCCAACTCCGATGTAGTTTGGAATTCTTGGCTTATACATCCCATTTAACTTTTTTGTATTTTTCTTTTCATCTAGCATTTCGCTAGGTTAATCTGTTAATATATGCTTTTGATGGCGCTATTAAAAAAAATTACCAAAATATTTCAAATTCCAACATGTATAAGTCAGTCGTAAATATGTATCATGTATGTTTGTCATAGTTGTAGGTTGTAAATGTATGTTGTAAATTTACGACAAAAAAATGGCTGTTATCTTCTATTTATGACAAGGATTTCAAGGAAAGACATTTGTGTGACCATTTATGACTTGCATTCTCCGTCGTGAAAATCCTTATTTCTTGTAGCGCACGACAATTATATTACTTCTTTACTCGCTTCCAAGTTCCAAATGTAATATGTCGATCTTCCTCCAATAAAGATTTTGTGCCTTTTGTCACGGGATGACTCTTTTAGACTAGTCAATACCGTGTGCCACTTAGTGCTTCTCCGACTAAGTCAGACTAACTTCGACGATCTAGATGTACTAACGAACTTAGGAAGCAAGAGTTACGACAAGGGACACTTCAAGAAGGCTTCTGTTATATAATTTAACTTCTTCACAAGGCAACTTCTCGATGGTTTGGGCAAATGAGCCCTTCTCCCTATTTATAGGAACCTTACACCTCCTCAAATGGAAGTTTCTAAGTCCCGATCATTCTTGACTAATCTAGACTCTTCCTATTATATACATGGATTTTACAAGACTCTAGAATATGATACACTTGTCTACGATGCTCTAGAAATCTCTAGGTCATCCTGACATTATCCAAATCGTTCTTGTATGATCTAGCGTGTTCTAGATCGTTCTAAAGTCTTCCGGGTCGTTCTAGCTTCGTCTAGTGCCTTCTTGATTATTCTGGATCATTCTCCTTTGTTCCACGGACATCTATAATATTCTAGTATCTTCCAGGGTCCCGTAGAGCATTCTTAATCTCTCCGGAGACTTCTCGAGTATACTTGATCGTTCCATAGTTCTCTAGACGATCGCGGAATTTTCCAGAAACTTGGTCTGTGAAACTTTGCCACCAATAGCCACGGTGAAGGCTAGTTGCCCTTTCTCACCGCCTTAAATCCTTTTCCATTGTCTATGTCTTCATCAACAAACTATGAATGGGCTGACAAGTGTTAGCAAATATATATGCAGTGGAGAAGAAGCTGGAAGGTTAATAAAAAAATGTCGAGTTGATCGGGAGGTGGAAAAGGAAAAACATGATTATTTGTTTTCATACGATTTTCTTACATATATTAATATTACTTACAATTTAAATTATAATTACTAGTCAGTACATTATTGGATAATTATAAATTGTAGTTAATCAAATTACTTGTTAAAATATAATTAAGTAGGTGTTGAAATTAAGTTACTTGTTAAAAATATAAGTAAGATGGTGTTTATTTTTTTGCAAAAGTTTTTTCTAACCTCTTATGTCTATAACAGCATGCAAAGTTCATTCTGTTCACTGTTTGTTTTTTAAAATACTGCGGACCTAAAAAGATATATGCATCCTCTTTTTAGCACGGATAAGGACATATGTCTTCTGATATGTTTTTTACATCTTCGCTATATATATAACTTTAAAAAGCCATTTTATTTTGGAACACCATAATAATGCAAATGTTTCATAGTATATTCATTGGATGCAAATTATCACTTATAAATATGTGTTTATAGAGTTTTATAAAATAATCAACTTTTTATATTATTACTTTTTGCCGTAAAAGACTGCATATTTCATAATTAATATAACAAATCAAGAAAAAAGAGACTCATATATATATATATATATATATATATATATATATATATATATATATATATATATATATATATATATATATAACGAGTCTCTTTTTTCTTGTTTTGTGGTGTTTTCGTTATATAAAATGATTTCAATACGGCTAATAACGAATATATATATCTAAATTAAATATAAGTGTTTGTAATTTTTTATGTATATGGAAGTTAGGAAATTGCTTGATGATCAACCAAAAACCTCGTTTCTATTTTTTCATTCATGCTTACAAATCAAATTCGAATTTAACAAAATATAATGATTTTGCTAATGTTTCACTACAAGAAAAAGAGGCATTAGCGGCGACAAAAATACCCCTAATTATTGGATTTGTCATTGGTAAAAGCAATAGTGGCGGCATGTTATCGCTAAAAAGTCGTTGCTATTTTCCTGTGGTGATTGTTCAAAATGTTGCCGCTAAAGATATTTGTCTCTACTAATAACCTTGTCGCCAGTAATACCCTCTGTCGCCGGTAATATCTTTGTCGCCAGTGATAGTATATGTCGCCGGTAATATTAATTTTCAATTTTTACTTATTATTTTTTTTTTAAATCAACACTTTTGGGTGCAAAAAACCGATACGTAAAAACATTAAATGCAGAAAAAAAATTACATAACGACATCTAATTAGGTACCAAAGTGTTATAATTCCATACATCTACCAAAATAAACAACAAAAATGTTATAATTCAACCAAGTACCAAAGTGTAACAATAAGTCTAACATACAAAACACAAATTAATTATCTGACGAACCATCATCTTCGCTCGTTTCCTCCTTGATCATCACTTTGTGGTTTTTCCGATTGAAAAAATGCATAAAGTTTCTCCCTGCACACCAGGTCGTTGAGCATTGCACGAAGATTTTTCGACTACATACTAAATAACAACATATATAAACTTATAAGTTAAACTATCAAACATAAACAAAAACTACCAAAGTACATTGATATTTCTTGCACATAAATACAAGAAATACCAAAAGTACATTGCTATTTCTTGCACTTGATACATAAACACAATTACTAACTCAACATGTATTTATTGATGCCAAAGTACATTAGTATTTTTAAACTAGGGACAAAAAACAAAAGTACATTGATATTTCTTACACATGGAATATAAACACAATTACCAAACCAACATGCATTTATTGATCATTATAGAGATATATGAGAATCTGAAATTAAATAGTCTTGTTTTACAAAAAATGGTAGCTTACTTTCTACTTATTTTGTGCTAAAGCACCTTAAATACAAGTAGTACCAAAGTACGTTGCTATTTCTTACACTTGGGATGAAAACACAATTACCAAATCGACATGTATCTATTGATGACAAAGTACATTGCTATTTTTAGACTAGGGACAAAAAACAAAGTACATTGTTATTTGTTACACTTGGAACATAAACACAATTACAAAATTAACCTATATTTATTGATCATTATATAGATATATGGGAATTTTAAAGTAAATAGTCTTTTTTAGAAGAAATTGTAGCTTACTTTCTACTTATTTTTGCTAAAGAACCTTAAATACAAGAAATACCAAAGTACATTGCTATTTCTTGCACCTACGACAAAAACACAATTACCAAATCAACATACATTTATTGATACCAAATTACATTGTTATTTCTTGCACTTTGACAAAAAATAATCAAAGTACATTGCTATTTCTTGCACTTAGGACAAAAAACTCAATTACCAAAGCTTTTAGCAAATAATCACCACAAACCAAAATTACCAAATCAACATGCATTTATTGACCATTATATGAGACTTTGAAATTAAATAGTCTTGTTTTACCTATGATGGTTGTGACTTTAGTGGTGGTTGTGATGACTGTGCAATCGACATTGATAACAGAAGGTTTTTGGTCGATGCCTATGATATGGCCACACCGAGAACCTAATACTTTCTCGAAAAATGCTCTTTCTTCAAATGGTGTTAAATCTCTTTCTTCATTTAACCCTTGTGTTTGTTATAAGAGCTCTTACACTAAATGATATTGTGTTTTCCAAACATATTAACGATTAAGTATAAATAAACACTTAATTATATGATAAAATTATAATTAAATACTTATGTATTGCTGCTCCGTTATATCATTAATAAATACATCATTCTTATCGGTATGAGAAGCGTGGAACGTTTCAACTCTCTTCAGGTTCTGTTTAACATTAAAAATTGGATTATATTTTAAATAAATAATTACATATATCGTACGTTACCTTTTTATATCAAGTACTGCTATATGAGCACGACCCCCCCCCCCCACACACACACACACACTCACTTGGAAATACTCAACTGCTTTCCTCCAATTATCAACATCCATATCATCCAGGGGGTGACTAAGGCTCTCGGGATATCCTCATACCATCCGAATCTCAAAAAACATGCTTTTGATTCAGCTTTACGCTCACTAAATCCTTTTAATAAAGTCGCTTCAAAACTCACTAATAACTTAGCAGCCTTTGGATCTTGGGAAACCCGATCAAAATCAAATTTTGTTTACAAAGAAGAAAAGGTTAGCTAAGTAAAAACCAATCATAATTAAACATATAAAAATATTTTAGTATTTATAATTTACCCTTATATGTTGTTTTACTGTATCCTTTATCGCGGGGAAATTTTTTTTTTCCAACTTCTTGTATCATAATGGACTATCCGCCACATTATTTTCCCAATTTAACATGCAAACATGTATTTTGGACGATTTTTATGAGATAATTCTATAGTTTCTAGAATATCTCATATGGATAATTATGGAGGTGGATAATTACCAATATTGAAATAAGATTATTATATTTAAATTAGGGTTATCCGGAGCATCCTTTTTGCACTATATAAAGGGCTCCTCGCCCTAGGAATTTTGGCCATCATATCTTAGGAAGAGAAAGCCGAAACTTTGCTCTCCCCTTTTCCTCTATCCTCTCTCATCTTCTTGTAAGTGTTGGTTGTGAACCATTAGAGGCACGACATTTGTGGTGCTTGTTCTCTAAGCTTCAACAACAAAAGGATTTCTTATTATTCATCAATAACAATCAAAGGTATGTTGTCTAACCCTAGATGCTAATTTCGAAAATAGTATAGGATTCCTAGGGTCTCCCAATTGACGTTCAAATGTTGTATGTTCAATTAGAGAAAACATAGATCTTCATTAGGGTTGCATGCACACATAGGTTTTTATTTGTTATGCTCAAAACCCATCACAAATGTCATGTCCCTATCATAGTCCAAGGTAATTGGTTTTCCCTTATTATTTAAAAGCCTATTTTCGAGCTTAATGTTTTTCGCTTTTCCTCTAACTCTCGTCGGTGGCACAGCTACAATATAGTTAAAAATTAATATAAATGGTATTTTATAACAACTGAATAAAAATAGTAAATAGAAATTCATAATAAGACTTACCATCCTACTCATACTGACGAGGACCTCTACCGCCTGGGGGAGGTGGGTCCCCGACTCCATCACCCTCATGTCCACGATCCATAACAGCAACCATGGTGTATAGAAACAAGATTCATATTAACGCAATTACCTAAAAAATTATGAGATATACATATATAATTTCTATTACAAGTACACATTACATAGGAATAAACATTTCTTTTTAAACTAGGAATCCAAATAAAGTTTCTATTACAATAATAGCATTCTCAATAATGGCATCCTACAAAAAATACACATTGCATACAAATTCAAATATACATACATAATTTAATGTTTTCATACATACAAATACACATTATACAACATACAATCCACATTCCATACAAATACACATACTTAAAATACCATTATCAATAATAACATCCTACTTTATTTTTCCTTTTTCCACTATGGAATTGCAATATACACATTACATACAATCCACATTTCATACATACATACAATTCATATTTCATACATAGCATACAAATACACATATACACACATATAAATACACTAGATACACATACAATATTCCACATTCATATTTTTATACATACAAATTCACATTATACATACATTCACATACATATACCATGAAAATACACATAGATATATACTAAATATATACACATATGCCTAATTCCATATAATAGACACAAATGCACAAATTTTGCAAATAATCGCAAAATTAACAGAGAAATGAACCTGTGGTGGTTAAAAATCAAAATTGGTGGTCGGAAATCAATAATCTTCGTCGATGACAGTAACAGTCGGCCAGTGAACAACAACAGTCGGGGAAAAACTAAAATCAACATTTTTCTACAGCTAATCTCGAATATAAGTTTGAAATGGAGGCTATAAGAGAAAGAGATAGATAAATGATGAAGGTCGGTGAAGCTCCAAATGTCGCCGGTAATAGCCAAATCATCGTCGGAATCAGGTGGTAACCCGTGATTGAGGTGGTCGGCCGGTGGTTGAAGGTGAAGGAAGAAAGAAACGGCCGTTCATTGATCGTCGGTGTCATCGAGCTCGAGGAAAGTAAGATCAAAGAAGGAGGCAACAACAGTAAAGAAAACTGAGACGGAAAAAGGGTATAAGTTCATCGACCTTTAGCGGCGACTCGAAACCAATATCGACAAATAATAACCAATAGCAGCGACAACTATGGAGGGAGCTTATGTCGCTTCTTTTTTCGACCTTTAGCAGCGACTTTTTGTCGTCGTTATTGCGTTTGTATGAAAAGCATGTCGCATCCATTGGATTAGATACTTGAACAGATGGTTGGGGTTTACTCGAAAGGGTTCACGCGGATTAGGTCCACAAAGCATTACTGGCGACCCTTTAGCGGCGACAAGGACTTTTAGCGGCGACTCAAGCTTGAGTCACCGCTAAAAGTCTTTGTTGCCGCTAAAGGTGTCGCCGGCAATGACATGATTTCTTATAGTGTTTGTTTCGATTAGTGGACTAATTATGATTGGTTATATAAAATTTATTGGTGGTTGGTACATAAAAAAATATGGGTCATTGTCACTGTAGTCCAACAAAGTTACGTATAATGGTTTAAATGGTCCCTCATGACTATTTTTTGCATTTTAAGGGCATATACTTCTAATTTCTGGTTTTAAAAGGGAAGTTTTGGAAAAATGAAAGGTCACCCGGTGACTCCCATCCCACGTAGCAATTTTCGAATTCCACGTAATATCTAATTCGATTAATTTAGTCAATGTCATTGACACGTGTATATAGGAGTTAATGAGAGATACTGTACGTTTTAAACCCCTCAACTGTCTCTTTCGAACACTTTCGTCTGTAACTTACTCATCGAAATTCGTTGTTCAACTGTTCTTCGGTCCTATCCTTTTCTTCAAGTGTTCGTCGCTCAAATCGGCGAACTTTGTCATTGCTATGGCCGTTTTCCTGAAGATTGATCTACATTTTGCTGGAAATTTTACCAGGTACCCCTCTATTAGTTACTCAGATGGAGCAGAGCAAAGGTTTGATGATGTTGATTTTTCTGGAATGGACAAGAACGAATTTGTGGAGTTCCTTGAAAGATTCGTCATTGAGAGATGTGTGAATGTGTACTTTTGCATGCCCGATATTGATTTTCCTGATGGATTAAGGATAATCGCGACCGACATGGATTACATGGATCTAATCGAAGTAGGGTATGCTTCTGATTGTGTGATTGATGTATATATGGACCATCTTGGTGTTAATGTACATCAATGGATTCTTGAAGAGCAAGCATAAGTTTGTTGTTCTTGAGACCAATTATATGGTGCAAATGAAGATCATGAAGAAGTACACAGTCGTATGGATATGGATGATGGAATCGACATGTAGGATTTACATGGTGGTATGGATGATATGCAAGGTGAGCAAGATGATGACATTCACATGGAAGTGCACACTGAACCTGATGAGTGCATTCCTATGAACAAGACAAAAGATGATGAGTTTCTGAGTAAGTTGTGCCCAAAGGAGCAAGTCACCCCCCCCCCACAGTCCACCTCGTGAAGACACATATGATCCACCATAAGAGGATGATGTAATATCTACTGACCAGGCTATTTACAATGAAAATTTTCATTGGAAAAAGCAGTAACCTATATTAGGTATGAGATTTGTGAGTCCTAAACAACTAAAACATATGATATGTAACTATGCTGTAGCAAATGGTTATCAATTATGTTACAAAAAAATGATAGTAGGAGACTATTAGTGAAATGTTGTTCTGGGCAGTGCAAGTTTACGATGTGGGCTTCTTGGATGAGTGAGGAAAAGTCTTTACAGATTAAGAGTCTCATAAATGAGCATAACTATGCAAGAGACTTCAAGTTAGGTTCAATTGTGAACTATTCATGGATTGTTACTCATTACACAACACAATTCTTAAAGAAATAAAAGGTTAGTTTCAGGCTACTTGGGGATGAGGTTAAAGATAAATTTGGTATAGATGTGAGTATGAGACAGTGTAGAAGAGCAAAGAAGTATGCATTTAAACTAATTGAAGGAACACTAGTGGAGCACTATGCAAAGTTGTGGTCATATGGTGAAGAGATTAGAAGATCAAATCCAAGATCAATAGTCAAAATGGATGTCAATTCTATGCCAGATGGTAAGAATTATTTTAGCAAGTTTTACTTGTGTTTTGATGGGCTAAAGCAAGGGTGGAGATGGAGCTGTAGAAGGGTTATAAATTTAGATGGATGTTTCTTAAAGGGTTTATGTCATGGAGAGCTAATATGTGTTGTAGGAAGAGATGCCAATAATCACATATTCCCAATTGCATGGGTAGTTGTCTGTGTAGAGAACAAAAAGAATTGTAAATGGTTTTTGGAAAACCTTTGAGATGAACTTCAACTGGGTAATGGTTTTGGTATACCATTAGTGTCGGATCAGCATAAGGTAAGTTGTGTACTTCCTAATTTTTAATATTGTAGTTGGTGGTTTCATTTTATCTAACATGTTACCATTGTTCTACAGGGGCTGTTAGAGGCTGTCAAGGAAGTACTGCATACTGTTGAACATAGGTAGTGTGCAAGGCATATTTTTGCCAACTTTTGGAAAAGATTCAGTGGTGTGCACTATGAAACCATGTTTTGGAAGGCAAGCAAGGCATCCACTGAGCCTTTATTCAATGTTGCAATGAAGGAGATTGAAGTGCTTAACCATGCAGCCTTTGCTTATCTTATGGAAATAAACCCGAAATCTTGGACTAGAGCATTTTTTGAAGAGGGAAGGATGTGTGATGCAGTGGAGAATGGATTATTTGAGAGCTTCAACAGTGTCATCATGGATGCAAGGAAAAAGCCAATCACGACCATGTTAGAGGAGATTAGATTGTATGTTATGGAGAGAATATACAATTTAAAGATGAAAGGTAGTTCACGGCTTGATTACAAGCCTTGCCCAACAATTACACTCCTACTGAATCAATTAAAAAGAGCTCAAAGGTACTTTCTAATCTTTACACTCATAACTGTATGTAGTTACTTATGTTATGTCTTCAATAGGTATTGGTAGATTTTACTAAGTGGTCTAAACCAATTTGAAACAAGAAACATTGATGAGTCCTATGTTATTGACTTGGACAAGAAGACTTGTACTTATAGAGTGTGGCAACATAGTGGGTATGGATGTGTGCATTCAGTTGCAACTATATCCTTTCTTAATAGAGATGTTGGTGGTTATGTGGATACAATGTTCTATGGAGCAGTCTACAAGAACACTTATAAGTATCTAATTTAGGGGATGAATGGTAGAAATATGTGCCCACCTACTGACTTCATACCAACTCTTCCACCAATGAAGAGAAGAATGCCAAGTAGACCAAAGCTTAACAGAAGAAGAGATGCATCAGAAAAGCTCCCAAGGCACACTGTGACTAAGGCACGGAATAAAATATCATGTAGTTTGTGTAAAAAAGTGCGGCATAACAATGTCACATGTCCTCAAGCTGAAAGACTTCAAGTGCAAAAAGCTCAAGTTGGTAGGAGGCCAAAACTAAATGTAAAAAAGAGAAAACATGTGTCAATGAAAATGGTAAAGGAGCAGGAGGTGTCAATGAAAATGGTCAGGGAGCACAAGGTGTTGGTGCAGGAAGCAGTGGATCAAAAACAGTGCATGAATGAAAAATGGACACAAAAAAGTGGGTAAGTGTAAAAGAAAGAAAGAAATCGGAGAGAATCATCAAGATGAAACTTTCTAAGAGGGTGAAGGGCAAAGGTCGGAAAGGAGATACCAGTGCAAACCCATTGGAGCTTAATGATAAGGATCTGATTTTGTTTAAGTTGTTATGTTTTAAATTGGTTGTGTTTGGTTCCACTTAGTTGTTATGTTTGGAATTGGGTTGTAGTAGGTTGTTAAGTTTGGATTTGTATTGACTTTGTTTATTTGTTTGTACTACTTATGTTGTTTGAGAAATTTGGTTTGTTTATGAAAGATATGTACTTCTTTTCTAGATCGTGCATGGTGCATGTTACCCAAGGGAACATTGGGTCAATAGTTCCAAGAATCAATGTTAACTTGGTTAGGTTACAAGGGAACATGCGGTCCTTGTAAAATCAGGATCAACATATAAAACAAAACAAAGTACATTACAAGTTAAATAACATGTGGTCCAATAATTTTCTTATTCATAATTACTTCATACAAGTTGTTCATACAAAATAAAAAAAAGTACATTACAAGTTAAACATACAAACCAAAATAAAGTACATTACAAGTTATTCTTAAAAAAACCCAAATGACCTTTATTACAATTTGTACATGATTAAACACAAAAAATACCTAACTACATATTAGGTAAACCTTCAACTTAAAGACCTTATATTGAAGCATTTTGTTCGACCTAAACAACCCAGTTATGATCACACCTTCATTGTTGCACTGCATTTCATCAACCTAAGCTATAAAACCTGAACGAGCATCCTGATTCCAACTATTTGCTTGACTTAATACATGTTAAAAAAAACTATGTTTAACATCATAAATTGAACAAATGGTAAATTACGTTTTTGGGACATGCATAAAAGGGCCTTCCTGGGTTATTGGTAGTACGTGATGTTCTTATTATAGCCTATGATCCACATCCACATTCCATGTTCTTCATTATTTAGCGTCACGGTGGAGATAATTTGAAGAAGAAAACAATGTGCTAGAATGAAACAAGTTGGTATATAAGAAACTTTTAAGTAATTGGTAGTACGTGTAAAACACTATATTACCCCCACTGTGCAAGGCACGTGGGGTCACTAAGAACACCCACTTTTTCCTTCTTCCTATTACCATTGCACTTTCTACAAATTTTTTTTATGAAAATTAACAAGTAAATACGATCATAAGCAATGAACAAAGAACATCACCCAAGCTTACAAAATGCTTATCATTTAGACAGATCTTTCATTAATCATTGGATTTCACTTACAAAATGTCTGTCATTTAGAGAGGTCTTTTACATATTTCGCCAAAAAACCAAATATAAAAATAAAAAACAGAAAATCTACATACTAATAAGCTTCTTAACCACGAACCACCATTGTTTCAAATCCATCCATCACCCAAGCTTAAGAATGAAATGGAGCATAACTACCAACAACAAGAGCATCCCCATCATCATGTCACCCATGGCAACACCAACGACTTTAAACTTCTGATAATGGTCATCAAGCTTGTGCTGGAGGCTGATGTGGTCGATCCTGCACACGATATAGTCATGTCCGAGCTACTCCTGCGACTGTTGCATTTCAGATTGGTTTTCTAAAATCTTCTGACAACAATCACAGAAGATTGAGTGGAGCACATTGTAGTTGATGTCTTCACCAGAATTTAAAGAGTCGGGTAAAGATGGTGGAGCCGACATTGTTGCTTTTTAAGGGTTCTTCCAGATGATTGTTTTCCCGAATATGGTAAACAAGTTTGAGGGTTGTTTTACTTCAAACCCCACATGGGTGTGTCCCCTTTTAATTAAAGATGTGTGTCTGGGACTCAATCGAATCGAGAGTGTAAGGTTGTTAAGGTGTTGGTGGAAATTAAAGACGGTAATTACTCTTTGCATGTGTCATCGAGTCAACTTAGTATTGACTCAACGGGTTAACTCACATGCTTACTTGGCAAGTAACGAGGCTGGTTAACCTGCTAAAATGGGTAAGATGACTTTTCCAATCGGTAAAACACAAGTATATGCCCTTAAAATGCAAAAAAATAGTCATGAGGGACCATTAAACCATTATACGTAACTTTGTTGTGCTACAGTGACAACAACAGTCGGGAAAAAACTGAAAATCAACATTTTTCTACTGTTAATCTCGAATATAAGTTGGAAATGGAGGTTATAAGAGAAAGAGATAGATAAATGATGAAGGTTGATGAAGCTCCAAATGTCGCTGGTAACAGCCAAATCGTCGCCGAAATCCGGTGGTAACTCGTGATTGAGGTGGTCGGCTGGTGGTTGAAGGCAAAGGAAGAAAGAAACGGTCGTTCGTTGATCGTCGGTGTCGTCGAGCTCGAGGAAAGTAAGATCAAAGAAGGAGGCAACAACAGAAAACTGAGACGGAAAAAGGGTATAGTTTCATCGACCTTTAGCGGCGACTCGAAACCAATATCGACAACAATAACAAATAGCAGGGACAACTATGGAGGGAACTTATGCCGCATCTTTTTTTCTATCTTTAGCAGCGACTTTTTGTCGCCGTTATTGCGTTTGTACGAAAAGGAGGTCGCATCCATTGGATTAGATACTCGAACGGATGGTTGGGGTTTACTCGAAAGGGTTCACGCGGATTCGGTCCCCAAAGCATTACCGGCGACCCTAAAAACTTTTAGCGGCGACTCAAGCTTGAGTCACCGCTAAAAGTCTTTGTTGCCGCTAAACGTGTCGTCGGCAATGACATGATTTCTGTAGTGTTTGTTTTGATTAGTGGACTAATTATGATGGGTTATATATAATTTATTGGTGGTTGATACGTAAAAGAATAAAGATGTAATTATAACAATTTCATTTATAATATTGTTTATTTTAATCTGTATAGTTAAAAAACTAAAAAAAATTTTTTGCTGCAAATGTGGTTTGCGGATACCAAAACTTATATCTCTTAAGAAAACAAACACTTAAATATTGATGCCGCGGTACAGTCCACTTTTAAAAAAGTGTTAGTTACGTATACATTGGTATGTTACGTGCAAATGCCGATGTGAGTCATTTCACTTCTTTGAATGGTCTAGACAAAACCCACAGCCTTCTTTGTCATCACGCTCTTCGGCTGGTTGACATTAACAATCCTCTTAAAGCTTTGTATCTTTACAGTTAAAGTTTAGATTTAATGTTTTAATTTTAAAATAAGTATAAACCAAAAAGACTGAGGTTATTTTTGTTTGATTTTCATTTAACAACTTCTTAATTTAATAACATATTTAAAAGTTATAAAGTCTTTCTTAGAATATTAGCTTCTTTTTTCCTCAATTGCGTGTGTATCTAAGCAATAAAGAAATCAAGAAGTGGTATTTGTTTATATAGTTAGGTTGTTATTTACCAAAAACCAATCGGATGCTTTGAGCAGCTCACCTAGAAAACTAATCAAAACTCTTGTCGTCCTACCTTATAATAATAATCATAAAAAACCCAACTCTTATTCATATCATAAATAATCTATAGTAAATTACAAATATAATTCTGTATCATTTTGTTTTGGATTTGGTCTCTTATCTCTCAGTCTTCAAAATCCCCTTTACTTTGAATATTAACATTACATATCTAGGTGGTTAATGTTATAAAGTAGGAAAAGTAGGTCACCCATGCACAACACCTGCCATGAGTAGACTCGGACCATACCAATTTCCCCTATATATTGATTCATAAGATCTCCAAACTCCCAACAAGAACTTCAAGCGCCTATCTTTTATTCCGCATCCAAATCCCATTCCAATTTAAAACTACACCAAAATCCCAGAAAATTAAACCCAAAATGGCACAATATCAAAGTACCAACACAATTGCATCGACAACAATGATCCTAGTGATCACAGTGGCCACCCTCTACGGAGGTGCAACAGCACAATCGTCAGGGTGCACAAGTGTGCTAATTAGCTTGTCCCCATGCCTCAACTACATTTCTGGCAACACATCAACCCCATCATCAGGATGTTGCAGCCAACTCGCGAGTGTAGTCCAGTCACAGCCACAGTGCTTGTGTCAAGTCCTTAATGGTGGTGGCTCATCTTTGGGTCTTAGCATAAACCAAACTCAGGCTCTTGCATTACCTAGTGCATGCAATGTCCAGACACCACCAACCAGTCGATGCAATGGTAAGGAACTGAATTTTTACTTAGAAAGCTTCTTATTCATGTTACTTTTAGAATATTATATACTATAAAACCTAAAGTTTCGGTAATACGTTATTCTGATACAAATGCTTTATCTAATGACCGATACATTATATCATTGATACAATTCAATGGGAGATGATGCAAAAAGAATCTACCTCCCAGTGAAGAAAAATCGACTATGATTTATAATTTTTTTCATATATAAGTTCACAAATTAGAAATGTCAAATTTATCTACTTATCATTTTTCACTGGACAGCTGCATCTCCAAGCAACTCCCCTTCAGAAACCACACCTTCTTCAGGAACCACACCTTCAGAAACAACACCTTCGGGAAACCCTTCGGGTAAAGGCAGCGAAACAAACACTGTGCCATCAACAGATAATGGTTCATCAGATGCATCTTCAACAAAATTCGCAACATTTCCTATTATATTTACACTACTTGTTGCCGCATATGCTATGGTGTTCTAAATTATTAACTACCATATCCGGAAAGAATATGTTTTGATTTACGATTTTGCTTATTTCCCTGTGATTCTTATGTGTAAAATTTGGCATGTGATTCGTGTGACATGCCATGTAAGGATTCTTTTTGGTCGGTTTTGTATTGTTTCCGATAAATATGATTTTTCTGATTCTGAACAGTCTCCTTGAGATTTGACAACTTGATGATACACTTATTGGTTTCCTCACTGCATTTTGAAGCCATGCTTTGAGTGTGAAACCAATAAATTGCACAAACATGCTAGTCCTGAAGAACCATCTTGGTGGACCATATACTTCTAGCTCTAGGAACCTAGAATCTTGAGTTAACATGGAACGCTTCTCGGGAGAGGAAGAAAATGGCTATCCATTGACACCGACACCATAAATGTCTCTCGATTTTTCAATTATGCATATACACGATATCACCATCAGTTGCAGGCCTCTTCCCGTAAATGGAAGAGTCATTCTTTGTTACTTTAGCAATGTTTGCTCCTTGAGCCAAATCGTGACCTGCCATAGATATTCTTCCCGATAAACATGTTAATTGCCATTTGAAGAACCAGTTTCTTTGTTGTCAATAAACATGATTGTTTCAACTTTTTTCCACCATGCAAACTATTTAATTTCTTTGCAGTTTGACCTAGCTAGTGGCTTCGTTCTTATATTAATGAAGGTTTTTTACCACTTGTCACACTCTCATTCAATTTGTCAAATATCATTTTAAATTATTATTTTTCCATATGTCCTTTTATAAGTTTTAATTTTATATTAAATTTCATATAATATTTTAATGTAATAATTGCAATAAATGCAGTAATAAATGTATATCAATTTCATTAATTAACTTACCTTTTAATTTCAAAAATTCATTAGCTCTTTTATTTATTTACATTATTTGTTTAAATTTAAAAGATAAAAAAAACATTTTCATTATAATAATTCATTATTTTTCTTATTTTCTTATAAATTCAAAGTTTTTAAATATTTTGACATTTATATTTATCTTTTTTTTTTAAAAAAAAATTTAGCCCATGTAATATATATGTGTCACAACTAGTGAAATTAATAATTTAAATATGTAATAGAATTAAGGTTGGGAAATTAGGTTTGATTTGGTTAAATTACACGACTAGAAAAAATGAAAATACCTACGGAAAAATTTAGTCGGAAATTACCTACGGAATTCCAATGGAAAACGTTGCCCTAAATTACTCACGATATTGTAACGGAACAGCTACAGAATACCGACGGATGTCACATCCGTCGGTAAATGCCGACGGAATAGCTACGGCACTGACAAAAAGACTAATTTGTATACTTTCCGTCACAAATCCGTCATTTATTAATTTTTTACTACTATTATTATTATTATTATTATTACTATTATTATTATTATTATTATTTCAATTATTATTATTATTATTATTATTATTATTATTATTATTATTATTATTTCCATTATTATTATTATTATTATTATTATTATTATTATGTATGAATGTATGCGTATGTATGTATATGTGTGTATATGAATGTATGTGTATGTGTGAATGTGTCTCTATGAATGTATGTGTGAATGTGTGTCTATGAATGTATGTGTGGATGTATGTATGAATGTATGTCTATGAATGTATGTGTGAATGTATGTGTAAATGTGTATGTGTAGGTGTATGTATGTATATGTACATATGTGAATGTGAATGTACTTTTAAAGTGTGAAAAGAGTAACGGATAAAAATGAGTACGCCACCGAGTTTTTTTGGCGTACTCATTTTTATCCGTTACTTCTTTCACACTTTAAAATTACATTCACATTCACATATGTACATATACATACATACCCCTACACATACACATTTACACATACATTCATATATACCCATAAAAACATACATTCACACATACAATCTTAGACGCACATTCACACACATATAGATTCATATACACATATATACATACATACACATACATTCATAGATACATACATACATACATACATACATATATCCATACATAAACACATTGACCAACCTGTATGAATGTATGTGTCCATGGGTATATGTGAATGTTTTTGTAATTGTGTATGTGTATGTATGCATATGTACATATGTGTGTATGTGTGAATGTATGTGAAAGAAATAACTGTGTGAAAGGAGTAACGGATCTATAGGTGCACATTGTTATACACACATATATATTAGGTATAACTTCGTAATGGTATTGATAATTATGTATAATAGAAGTGCGAAAAAAAAGCGAAAAAAACGACGTTCGGTGCCCGAAATGTCAAAAATAAAAAATATTCGAAGGTAATCCTTCGGAAATTACCGACGGAATAGCGACGGATGGCCTGTTCCGTAGGTAATTACCTACGGATTACCTACGGAAGAGGATATTCGTCACTATTCTGTCGGTACTTTCCGACGGATTACCTACGGACTTTTTTTTTCGAGATTTCGGGCACCGGACTTCGTTTTTTTCGCTTCGTTTTTTTCGCACCTCTATTATACATGATTATCTATACTATCACCGAGTTATACATGATACCTAGATGTTTATAGTGGCGTATTCATTTTTATCCGTTACTCCTTTCACACTTTAAAATTACATTCACATTCACATATGTACATATACATACATACACCTACACATACACATTTACACATACATTCATATATACCTATAAAAACATACATTCACACACACATTCTTAGACGCACATTCACACACACACACATAGATTCATATATATATATATACATACATACACAAACATTCATAGATACATACATACATACATACATAAACACATTGACCAAACTCTATGAATGTATGTGTCTATGGGTATATGTGAATGTTTTTGTAATTGTGTATGTGTACTTATGCATATGTACATATGTGTGTATGTGTGAATGTATGTGAAAGAAGTAACTGTGTGAAAGGAGTAACGGATCTATAGGTGCACATGGTGATACACATATATATTAGGTATAACTTGGTAATAGTATTGATAATTATGTATAATAGAAGTGCGAAAAAAAAGAAGCGAAAAAAATGACGTCCGGTGCCCCAAATGTCAAAAATAAAAAATATTCGAAGGTAATCCTTCGGAAATTACCGACGGAATAGCGACGGATGGCCTGTTCCGTAGGTATTCCGTAGGTAATTACCTACGGATTACCTACGGAAGAGGATATCCGTCGCTATTCCGTCGGTAATTTCCGAAGGATTACCTACAGACTTTTTTTTTTCGAGATTTCGGGCACCAGACTTCTTTTTTTTTGCTTCGTTTTTTTCGCACCTCTATTATACATGATTATCTATACTATCACTGAGTTATACATGATACCTAGATGTTTATAGTGGCGTACTCATTTTTATCCGTTACTCCTTTCACACTTTAAAATTACGTTCACATTCACATATGTACATATACATACATACACCTACACATACACATTTACACATACATTCATATATACCTATAAAAACATACATTCACACATACATTCTTAGACGCACATTCACACACACACACATAGATTCATATACACATATATACATACATACACATACATACATACATACATACATACATACATACATACATACATACATACATCCATGCATAAACACATTGAGGTTGTATAAATTCAACATATGTCCAGCATATCAGATGATGAAAAATCTTACACTCACGATTTAGATGGAGTGAATGAAGAGGAGTAATCTGAACAGGAAGAAGAAGTGGTGTTTGAAACTTATATGGAACAGAAATAGAGGTGGGAACTACAATTATAGAAGACAAAGATGATGAGGGCGGAGGTAAATGATAATTCTAATATTGTGGAAGATGTACAACATCAAGGACTGGAGATGGAGGATTTTGCTGCAAGTAATGAAAATGGGCTAATTACTAGATGTTATATAATGTTTTCTAGATCAAGGAAAAGAGAGACAACAAGAGTAAACAAAAAACGAGTTATTATGTCTACTTTGGAAAAAGTTATAATTGATGGTGGTGGCATGGGGTATAATATGGAGGGTTGTGTTGATACTTTGAACAGTTTTATGGAGAGAATGGGTGATAAGAATGGTCATTAATGAATGTTAAACACGAGAGATATTGGAAAGGCGAAGAAAAGGCGGTGGATAAAAAGCTTGTGATTTAAACATGGTGTTAATTTTCTTGGTATCCAGGAGACGGCAATGACTACTCCACATCTTTTTAAAATTAGATCTGTGTGGGGAATTTTAAGCATGAGAACATTATTTCTCAGGATCGTTATCTTATTGTCAAGGGTTGATGGGTTATTACTGATATAGATGTTTTCATGATGAATATATATGCACCACAAAATGGAAACGAAAAGGATTTTCTATGGAATAATATTTTGGATTTTATAGTTTCTCATGATGATATGTTTTGTCTCTTTGATGATTTCAACGAGTTGGGGAAGGAAGAAGATAGATTTGGGACAATGTTTCACCCTCAAAGGGAAGCTACTTTTAACGGATTCATTGATGATACTGGTTTGGTAGAAATACAGTTAGGTTCTAGACAATTTACTTGGATGAACAAGATGGGTACCAAAATGTCAAAATTGGATAGATTCTTGGTCTCTAAATACCATGCTAATCTTTCCTAAGTTAGGTGCACTGGTTGTTGAACGAAGATGGTCTGACCACAAACCCCATTCTTTTACACGACTCCAAAGTCGACTATGGCCCTGTTCCTTTTCGTGTGTTCAATTCTTGGGATGGTATTGATGGTTTTAATGAAGTAGTAGCGGTAAGTTGGGCTGTATCACAAGATAACAATGCTGATTCTTTAACTTCTAAATTTAAGGTGAGCTTAAATAAATTGAAATTGGATCTTAAAGCTTGGAATAATGAGGTGCGCCTCAAGGAACAGGTGGATAAAATTAAATTAATATCTTCCATTGATGAACTGGATAGCAAGATTGATGAGGGGATTGCTAATGAGGAAGAGAGAAATCAAAGAGTTAATTTGTTGATGCAACTAGATAAAATCGAAAACCGCCATGCCATGGACTTAGCACAAAAAACCAAAATTAAGTGGGATATGGACTGGGATGAAAATTCCAAGTTTTTTCATTGGATGCTTAAGCATTCTAGAAGGAAGCAAACTATTCAAGGGGTGTTCAGGTATGGTATATGGTGTACAGAGCCCACAGAAGTAAAGGAGGTGTTTTACTCTTACTTTAAAGATAAATTTGAATTTATTCAAGTTAATATCCCTGTCGTTTATCAGCCACAATTTAATATGCTATCTAGGGAGAACCTAAATATGTTGGAGCAGCAAGTGATTTAGAAGAGGTCAAGATGGCGGTATGGGAGTGTGGGGGTAATAAATCCCCAGGGCCGGATGGGTTTACTTTTCACTTCAATAAACGATTTTGGGATGTTTTCGGTATGGATGTCTTTCCATATGTAGAGGAATTTTTTAATACAGGTTTTATTCCAAAAGGATGCAACGCTTCTTTCATAACTCTTATTCCTACAATCTAAAACCCGCTATATGTGAAGGATTTTAGGCCTATATCTCTAATTGGAGCTCAATATAAGGTTATTGCCAAATTATTAGCAAGTCGGCTTGCAAAGGTGGTGGATAGCTTGGTTTCAGGTGACGAAACTGCCTTTATAAAAGGCAGACAAATTCTTGATGGTCCTCTGATGTTGGATGAAACTATAAGCTAGTATAAAAAGAAAAAGCGGAAGCTTATGATCTTCAAAATTGATTTTGAAAAAGCTTACGATTCTCTAAGTTGGGCTTACTTAGATAAAGTTTTGGAGAAATTTGGCTTTGGCTATAAATGGAGGGGCTAGATAAAATCTTGTTTGTTTTCTAGTAGAGTTGTTGTGCTAGTTAATGGAAGCATAACTGAAGAATTTTCTTTGAATAGAGGTCTCAGACAAGGAGACCCGTTGTCTCCTTTTTTGTTCATTCTTGCCATGGAAGTTTTGCATGATTTGATCAATATGGCGGTAAGGGATGGTCAAATTCGAGGAGCTTTTATGGGTAGTGGAGAGTTTCGGTTGTCTCATCTTATGTATGCAGATGATGTGGTTTTTGTTACTGATTGGTTTGCCGATGCCATCCCTAAAATGTCGAAAGTTTTAAAAGAATTCCAAGACATGTCGGGGTTAAAAATAAACATACATAAGTCGACTATTTATGGAGTGGGGGTTGAAACTAAAGTTATTCACCAAATTGCAGATCAAGCAGGTTGTGGTAAGGGAGTTTTACTGTTTTCTTATTTGGGTATTCCTATGGGATGCAATATGAGTAAGATCGAAAATTGGGATGTTCTAGTGAGTAAATTTGAAAGTAGACTTTCCAAATGGAAAGCCAATTGTCTTTCAGTGGGTGGTCGTCTAACTTTAGTTAGATCAGTTCTTAGTAGTCTTCCCATTTATCTTTTATCCATGTTTCAGGCCCCTAAAGGAGTTATTAAAAAATTAGAATCCTTACGAAGTAATTTTTGGTGGAGAGGTCAAAACGTGTAACACCCCGACTTCCAGGTATAAAATTTAAAGCTTTATACTTATGTTTTTAGACCTACTTGACGAGTTGGATGCCCCAACTCGTCGTGTACAGACGGTTAAAGCTGCGTGGATTCTTGAACCTACTCGACGAGTTGGAGGACCCAACTCGACGAGTTGAGGCTGGACAAGAAAACCCTAATTTTTAGGGTTTGCACCCTATTTAAAGGACCTTATGTCCTCGTTACCAACTATTCACGTCCAGAAGCAAACCCTAATCGATCTAACCCCTATTTTGAGTGTGTGTGAGGATAAAAGTGTGTTTTTGGTGCATTTGTTGAAAAAGCTTGAAGGTTGAGAAGCTTGGAACGAGAAGGAGCTTGTAGATCCAACATCTACATCGTCTTGGCTTTCATTTGAAGGTAAAAAGTCATTACCTTGACTTCTCATTGCTTAGATCTTCCCTTGTGAAAGAAAATGGTCATTTCTAGTGCAAAATGTAGTCACTTTCGGATTTGAGCTTGTCACGAGGGCATGGTTTCAGATCTGGACTCCTCTAGGGCCCTTATGGACATAAAGCATCAAGCTTTGGCACTCCTCCATGTCCAAAACCTCTTGCTAAGGCTGGTTTTGTGTGTTTTAGCTTCTTGGAGCCTTGCATACATGTAAAGTTAGCAACTTTACGTGGTAACTACACCCTAGGAGGCTAGATCTACAGTTTGGAGCCTTGGTTTCGCTTAAAAGCGTCTGAATGAGAAAAGGATTGAAGGAACTCGACGAGTTGCATAGTCAACTCGACGAGTTGGATGAGGGTTTCCCGCTTTTTGGATTCTGCATGAAATCGGCGAGTTAGTGAGTTAACTCGACGAGTTGGTTAGGGTTTTCCCGACATTCTTGACACTGCATGGACTCGACGAGTTGTCTGGAAACTCGGCGAGTCGACTGGGGTTTTCACGATTCTTTGAGTTCTGAAGGAACTCGACGAGTCAGTAAGTTGCACTCGATGAGTTGGGTCAACATGGATTGTTGACCTTGACCGTTGACTTTGACTTTGACCAAGGGTTGACCAGTTTGACTTCTGAGGGTTTTTTGTTAATTTAGGGACTTATGGAATCGGATCAATGGTGGTTGTAGGTGTTGGTGTTGGGTGTCGTCTTTCGGAAGTTTGATCTTTTTCATTTCAGTTCGACATTGTGAGGTGAGTTGTCCTCACTATACTAACAGGGTCGAAGGCACCAATGTCGGCCCTTCTTTTTGGATTGTTATCTTGGTTATTGCATGATGATATGCTAGGTCGGTATCCTGGTATATAGGATGATGATATGTTAGTGACATGTTAGGTCGGTATCCTGGTATATAGGATGATGCTATGATTAGTGATCTGTTAGATCGGTTTGACTGTGTGCACATGCTTGCTAGCTTATGATATGTATGTGTTGATTGTGTATGTGGGGTTGGGTTGAGGCGGACTTGCTTTGTGCTTAAGACCAACAAACCCAGGGCGGACCGGAGAGACTGCAGATCCATTAGGGCATATCAGTTAGTCCGAAGGCCCGGAGAACAGTCCAGAAAGGCTGAAGGCCCGGGTGGGCGGACCAGAAATACTGAAGGTTTTGAGAGTGAGCCAGATAGACTATAGGCCCGGTGAGGGCAATCCAGTCATACTGTAAACTCTGTATGCATGCTGTTTATTTGCTATGATATGGTTATGTTTATATGGCGTTGGTATTTTGGGGGAACTCATTAAGCTTCGGACTTACAGTTTTCGATTTTGTTTCAGGTACTTCGGATGATCGCGGGAAAGCGAAGGCGTGATCGTGCACCTCCTCGCATTTTTATGATTTGATTTCTGGGATACTCTGATATGAAACTATTTTGAAAACATTTTGTAATAAATAATGGTTTTTAGATGCTTGAAAAAGTTTTAAATTTTCCTGAATTTTATGGATGTTACAAAAGGGGGATAATAATATGGCTTGAATCATGTAGGAAAAGTGATATCTAGCAAGGAAAATGGTGGTTTGGGTATTGGTAGCCTGTATGCTTTTAATGTTGCTCTTCTCCAAAAGTGACGGTGGAGGTTCGTGGTGGATGATTCTCATAGATGGGCCTGATTGATCAAATCCATCCATGGGATCCATGGTGGTTTCGATAAAGTTGATACAAAGAGTCATTTTATGGGAACTTGGCCTAAATTGGTGGATTCTTCTCTAAAGCTTCATGAAAATAATATCCTCCCACTTAATACTTTAGAGAGAAGACTTAGGAATGGAGAAATAATTAAAATTTGGGAGGAGGTGTGGATTGGTTCTCCACCACTTTAGTATAGATTTAATAGGCTTTTTCTCCTAGATGCTAATCAAGATTTTCGAGTGTGTGATAAATGGGTTGGTGATCAATGGAATTGGTCTTGGAGGCGTGAAGTTAGGGGAGGATGTGAGGCGGATCAATTGTAGGGGCTGATTATTTTATAGGAAGGTGTTAAGGTTTCAGATATAATAGATTAGTTTTTGTGGTCTTTGGATTCGAATGGGGTTATTTCGGTCAAGATTACTCGGAATTTTATTGATGCTGTCAATTTTCAAGATGGTGCGGAGACTACTAGATGGTGTAAAACTCTCCCAATTAGAGTTAATATTTTTTGTGGGGTTCTATTCAAGATAGATTACCTACTAGATTCATTCTATCAAAACATGGGATGGATTTGTCCTCTATCCTATGTCCGGTGTGTAATGTAGGTGGTGAAACTTTGGACCATATTTGGTTTCGTTGTGAGCTGGTGTGTAGTTTGTGGAATTTCGTAGCTAGATGGTGCAACATTACATTTCTGGTTTGTGCTTCTATAATCGAGTGGCCCTCATGGGTGGATGAACAAAGAGGCATGAGAAGTCATAGATTGAAAGTCATTGTTATAACCACGATATGGATGCTTTGGAGATTCCGGAATTCTTTTACGTTTGAAGGAGATAAGATCAAGAAAAGTTCTTTGTTTGATAATGTTTTTTGCTTTCTTTTTCGTTGTTGAAAAAACGGGATTCCAACTCCGATGTAGTTTGGAATTCTTGGCTTATACATCCCATTTAACTTTTTTGTATTTTTCTTTTCATCTAGCATTTCGCTAGGTTAATCTGTTAATATATGCTTTTGATGGCGCTATTAAAAAAAATTACCAAAATATTTCAAATTCCAACATGTATAAGTCAGTCGTAAATATGTATCATGTATGTTTGTCATAGTTGTAGGTTGTAAATGTATGTTGTAAATTTACGACAAAAAAATGGCTGTTATCTTCTATTTATGACAAGGATTTCAAGGAAAGACATTTGTGTGACCATTTATGACTTGCATTCTCCGTCGTGAAAATCCTTATTTCTTGTAGCGCACGACAATTATATTACTTCTTTACTCGCTTCCAAGTTCCAAATGTAATATGTCGATCTTCCTCCAATAAAGATTTTGTGCCTTTTGTCACGGGATGACTCTTTTAGACTAGTCAATACCGTGTGCCACTTAGTGCTTCTCCGACTAAGTCAGACTAACTTCGACGATCTAGATGTACTAACGAACTTAGGAAGCAAGAGTTACGACAAGGGACACTTCAAGAAGGCTTCTGTTATATAATTTAACTTCTTCACAAGGCAACTTCTCGATGGTTTGGGCAAATGAGCCCTTCTCCCTATTTATAGGAACCTTACACCTCCTCAAATGGAAGTTTCTAAGTCCCGATCATTCTTGACTAATCTAGACTCTTCCTATTATATACATGGATTTTACAAGACTCTAGAATATGATACACTTGTCTACGATGCTCTAGAAATCTCTAGGTCATCCTGACATTATCCAAATCGTTCTTGTATGATCTAGCGTGTTCTAGATCGTTCTAAAGTCTTCCGGGTCGTTCTAGCTTCGTCTAGTGCCTTCTTGATTATTCTGGATCATTCTCCTTTGTTCCACGGACATCTATAATATTCTAGTATCTTCCAGGGTCCCGTAGAGCATTCTTAATCTCTCCGGAGACTTCTCGAGTATACTTGATCGTTCCATAGTTCTCTAGACGATCGCGGAATTTTCCAGAAACTTGGTCTGTGAAACTTTGCCACCAATAGCCACGGTGAAGGCTAGTTGCCCTTTCTCACCGCCTTAAATCCTTTTCCATTGTCTATGTCTTCATCAACAAACTATGAATGGGCTGACAAGTGTTAGCAAATATATATGCAGTGGAGAAGAAGCTGGAAGGTTAATAAAAAAATGTCGAGTTGATCGGGAGGTGGAAAAGGAAAAACATGATTATTTGTTTTCATACGATTTTCTTACATATATTAATATTACTTACAATTTAAATTATAATTACTAGTCAGTACATTATTGGATAATTATAAATTGTAGTTAATCAAATTACTTGTTAAAATATAATTAAGTAGGTGTTGAAATTAAGTTACTTGTTAAAAATATAAGTAAGATGGTGTTTATTTTTTTGCAAAAGTTTTTTCTAACCTCTTATGTCTATAACAGCATGCAAAGTTCATTCTGTTCACTGTTTGTTTTTTAAAATACTGCGGACCTAAAAAGATATATGCATCCTCTTTTTAGCACGGATAAGGACATATGTCTTCTGATATGTTTTTTACATCTTCGCTATATATATAACTTTAAAAAGCCATTTTATTTTGGAACACCATAATAATGCAAATGTTTCATAGTATATTCATTGGATGCAAATTATCACTTATAAATATGTGTTTATAGAGTTTTATAAAATAATCAACTTTTTATATTATTACTTTTTGCCGTAAAAGACTGCATATTTCATAATTAATATAACAAATCAAGAAAAAAGAGACTCATATATATATATATATATATATATATATATATATATATATATATATATATATATATATATAACGAGTCTCTTTTTTCTTGTTTTGTGGTGTTTTCGTTATATAAAATGATTTCAATACGGCTAATAACGAATATATATATCTAAATTAAATATAAGTGTTTGTAATTTTTTATGTATATGGAAGTTAGGAAATTGCTTGATGATCAACCAAAAACCTCGTTTCTATTTTTTCATTTATGCTTACAAATCAAATTCGAATTTAACAAAATATAATGATTTTGCTAATGTTTCACTACAAGAAAAAGAGGCATTAGCGGCGACAAAAATACCCCTAATTATTGGATTTGTCATTGGTAAAAGCAATAGTGGCGGCATGTTATCGCTAAAAAGTCGTTGCTATTTTCCTGTGGTGATTGTTCAAAATGTTGCCGCTAAAGATATTTGTCTCTACTAATAACCTTGTCGCCAGTAATACCCTCTGTCGCCGGTAATATCTTTGTCGCCAGTGATAGTATATGTCGCCGGTAATATTAATTTTCAATTTTTACTTATTATTTTTTTTTTAAATCAACACTTTTGGGTGCAAAAAACCGATACGTAAAAACATTAAATGCAGAAAAAAAATTACATAACGACATCTAATTAGGTACCAAAGTGTTATAATTCCATACATCTACCAAAATAAACAACAAAAATGTTATAATTCAACCAAGTACCAAAGTGTAACAATAAGTCTAACATACAAAACACAAATTAATTATCTGACGAACCATCATCTTCGCTCGTTTCCTCCTTGATCATCACTTTGTGGTTTTTCCGATTGAAAAAATGCATAAAGTTTCTCCCTGCACACCAGGTCGTTGAGCATTGCACGAAGATTTTTCGACTACATACTAAATAACAACATATATAAACTTATAAGTTAAACTATCAAACATAAACAAAAACTACCAAAGTACATTGATATTTCTTGCACATAAATACAAGAAATACCAAAAGTACATTGCTATTTCTTGCACTTGATACATAAACACAATTACTAACTCAACATGTATTTATTGATGCCAAAGTACATTAGTATTTTTAAACTAGGGACAAAAAACAAAAGTACATTGATATTTCTTACACATGGAATATAAACACAATTACCAAACCAACATGCATTTATTGATCATTATAGAGATATATGAGAATCTGAAATTAAATAGTCTTGTTTTACAAAAAATGGTAGCTTACTTTCTACTTATTTTGTGCTAAAGCACCTTAAATACAAGTAGTACCAAAGTACGTTGCTATTTCTTACACTTGGGATGAAAACACAATTACCAAATCGACATGTATCTATTGATGACAAAGTACATTGCTATTTTTAGACTAGGGACAAAAAACAAAGTACATTGTTATTTGTTACACTTGGAACATAAACACAATTACAAAATTAACCTATATTTATTGATCATTATATAGATATATGGGAATTTTAAAGTAAATAGTCTTTTTTAGAAGAAATTGTAGCTTACTTTCTACTTATTTTTGCTAAAGAACCTTAAATACAAGAAATACCAAAGTACATTGCTATTTCTTGCACCTACGACAAAAACACAATTACCAAATCAACATACATTTATTGATACCAAATTACATTGTTATTTCTTGCACTTTGACAAAAAATAATCAAAGTACATTGCTATTTCTTGCACTTAGGACAAAAAACTCAATTACCAAAGCTTTTAGCAAATAATCACCACAAACCAAAATTACCAAATCAACATGCATTTATTGACCATTATATGAGACTTTGAAATTAAATAGTCTTGTTTTACCTATGATGGTTGTGACTTTAGTGGTGGTTGTGATGACTGTGCAATCGACATTGATAACAGAAGGTTTTTGGTCGATGCCTATGATATGGCCACACCGAGAACCTAATACTTTCTCGAAAAATGCTCTTTCTTCAAATGGTGTTAAATCTCTTTCTTCATTTAACCCTTGTGTTTGTTATAAGAGCTCTTACACTAAATGATATTGTGTTTTCCAAACATATTAACGATTAAGTATAAATAAACACTTAATTATATGATAAAATTATAATTAAATACTTATGTATTGCTGCTCCGTTATATCATTAATAAATACATCATTCTTATCGGTATGAGAAGCGTGGAACGTTTCAACTCTCTTCAGGTTCTGTTTAACATTAAAAATTGGATTATATTTTAAATAAATAATTACATATATCGTACGTTACCTTTTTATATCAAGTACTGCTATATGAGCACGACCCCCCCCCCCCCCACACACACACACACACTCACTTGGAAATACTCAACTGCTTTCCTCCAATTATCAACATCCATATCATCCAGGGGGTGACTAAGGCTCTCGGGATATCCTCATACCATCCGAATCTCAAAAAACATGCTTTTGATTCAGCTTTACGCTCACTAAATCCTTTTAATAAAGTCGCTTCAAAACTCACTAATAACTTAGCAGCCTTTGGATCTTGGGAAACCCGATCAAAATCAAATTTTGTTTACAAAGAAGAAAAGGTTAGCTAAGTAAAAACCAATCATAATTAAACATATAAAAATATTTTAGTATTTATAATTTACCCTTATATGTTGTTTTACTGTATCCTTTATCGCGGGGAAATTTTTTTTTTCCAACTTCTTGTATCATAATGGACTATCCGCCACATTATTTTCCCAATTTAACATGCAAACATGTATTTTGGACGATTTTTATGAGATAATTCTATAGTTTCTAGAATATCTCATATGGATAATTATGGAGGTGGATAATTACCAATATTGAAATAAGATTATTATATTTAAATTAGGGTTATCCGGAGCATCCTTTTTGCACTATATAAAGGGCTCCTCGCCCTAGGAATTTTGGCCATCATATCTTAGGAAGAGAAAGCCGAAACTTTGCTCTCCCCTTTTCCTCTATCCTCTCTCATCTTCTTGTAAGTGTTGGTTGTGAACCATTAGAGGCACGACATTTGTGGTGCTTGTTCTCTAAGCTTCAACAACAAAAGGATTTCTTATTATTCATCAATAACAATCAAAGGTATGTTGTCTAACCCTAGATGCTAATTTCGAAAATAGTATAGGATTCCTAGGGTCTCCCAATTGACGTTCAAATGTTGTATGTTCAATTAGAGAAAACATAGATCTTCATTAGGGTTGCATGCACACATAGGTTTTTATTTGTTATGCTCAAAACCCATCACAGATGTCATGTCCCTATCATAGTCCAAGGTAATTGGTTTTCCCTTATTATTTAAAAGCCTATTTTCGAGCTTAATGTTTTTCGCTTTTCCTCTAACTCTCGTCGGTGGCACAGCTACAATATAGTTAAAAATTAATATAAATGGTATTTTATAACAACTGAATAAAAATAGTAAATAGAAATTCATAATAAGACTTACCATCCTACTCATACTGACGAGGACCTCTACCGCCTGGGGGAGGTGGGTCCCCGACTCCATCACCCTCATGTCCACGATCCATAACAGCAACCATGGTGTATAGAAACAAGATTCATATTAACGCAATTACCTAAAAAATTATGAGATATACATATATAATTTCTATTACAAGTACACATTACATAGGAATAAACATTTCTTTTTAAACTAGGAATCCAAATAAAGTTTCTATTACAATAATAGCATTCTCAATAATGGCATCCTACAAAAAATACACATTGCATACAAATTCAAATATACATACATAATTTAATGTTTTCATACATACAAATACACATTATACAACATACAATCCACATTCCATACAAATACACATACTTAAAATACCATTATCAATAATAACATCCTACTTTATTTTTCCTTTTTCCACTATGGAATTGCAATATACACATTACATACAATCCACATTTCATACATACATACAATTCATATTTCATACATAGCATACAAATACACATATACACACATATAAATACACTAGATACACATACAATATTCCACATTCATATTTTCATACATACAAATTCACATTATACATACATTCACATACATATACCATGAAAATACACATAGATATATACTAAATATATACACATATGCCTAATTCCATATAATAGACACAAATGCACAAATTTTGCAAATAATCGCAAAATTAACAGAGAAATGAACCTGTGGTGGTTAAAAATCAAAATTGGTGGTCGGAAATCAATAATCTTCGTCGATGACAGTAACAGTCGGCCAGTGAACAACAACAGTCGGGGAAAAACTAAAATCAACATTTTTCTACAGCTAATCTCGAATATAAGTTTGAAATGGAGGCTATAAGAGAAAGAGATAGATAAATGATGAAGGTCGGTGAAGCTCCAAATGTCGCCGGTAATAGCCAAATCATCGTCGGAATCAGGTGGTAACCCGTGATTGAGGTGGTCGGCCGGTGGTTGAAGGTGAAGGAAGAAAGAAACGGCCGTTCATTGATCGTCGGTGTCATCGAGCTCGAGGAAAGTAAGATCAAAGAAGGAGGCAACAACAGTAAAGAAAACTGAGACGGAAAAAGGGTATAAGTTCATCGACCTTTAGCGGCGACTCGAAACCAATATCGACAAATAATAACCAATAGCAGCGACAACTATGGAGGGAGCTTATGTCGCTTCTTTTTTCGACCTTTAGCAGCGACTTTTTGTCGTCGTTATTGCGTTTGTATGAAAAGCATGTCGCATCCATTGGATTAGATACTTGAACAGATGGTTGGGGTTTACTCGAAAGGGTTCACGCGGATTAGGTCCACAAAGCATTACTGGCGACCCTTTAGCGGCGACAAGGACTTTTAGCGGCGACTCAAGCTTGAGTCACCGCTAAAAGTCTTTGTTGCCGCTAAAGGTGTCGCCGGCAATGACATGATTTCTTATAGTGTTTGTTTCGATTAGTGGACTAATTATGATTGGTTATATAAAATTTATTGGTGGTTGGTACATAAAAAAATATGGGTCATTGTCACTGTAGTCCAACAAAGTTACGTATAATGGTTTAAATGGTCCCTCATGACTATTTTTTGCATTTTAAGGGCATATACTTCTAATTTCTGGTTTTAAAAGGGAAGTTTTGGAAAAATGAAAGGTCACCCGGTGACTCCCATCCCACGTAGCAATTTTCGAATTCCACGTAATATCTAATTCGATTAATTTAGTCAATGTCATTGACACGTGTATATAGGAGTTAATGAGAGATACTGTACGTTTTAAACCCCTCAACTGTCTCTTTCGAACACTTTCGTCTGTAACTTACTCATCGAAATTCGTTGTTCAACTGTTCTTCGGTCCTATCCTTTTCTTCAAGTGTTCGTCGCTCAAATCGGCGAACTTTGTCATTGCTATGGCCGTTTTCCTGAAGATTGATCTACATTTTGCTGGAAATTTTACCAGGTACCCCTCTATTAGTTACTCAGATGGAGCAGAGCAAAGGTTTGATGATGTTGATTTTTCTGGAATGGACAAGAACGAATTTGTGGAGTTCCTTGAAAGATTCGTCATTGAGAGATGTGTGAATGTGTACTTTTGCATGCCCGATATTGATTTTCCTGATGGATTAAGGATAATCGCGACCGACATGGATTACATGGATCTAATCGAAGTAGGGTATGCTTCTGATTGTGTGATTGATGTATATATGGACCATCTTGGTGTTAATGTACATCAATGGATTCTTGAAGAGCAAGCATAAGTTTGTTGTTCTTGAGACCAATTATATGGTGCAAATGAAGATCATGAAGAAGTACACAGTCGTATGGATATGGATGATGGAATCGACATGTAGGATTTACATGGTGGTATGGATGATATGCAAGGTGAGCAAGATGATGACATTCACATGGAAGTGCACACTGAACCTGATGAGTGCATTCCTATGAACAAGACAAAAGATGATGAGTTTCTGAGTAAGTTGTGCCCAAAGGAGCAAGTCACCCCCCCCCCCCACAGTCCACCTCGTGAAGACACATATGATCCACCATAAGAGGATGATGTAATATCTACTGACCAGGCTATTTACAATGAAAATTTTCATTGGAAAAAGCAGTAACCTATATTAGGTATGAGATTTGTGAGTCCTAAACAACTAAAACATATGATATGTAACTATGCTGTAGCAAATGGTTATCAATTATGTTACAAAAAAATGATAGTAGGAGACTATTAGTGAAATGTTGTTCTGGGCAGTGCAAGTTTACGATGTGGGCTTCTTGGATGAGTGAGGAAAAGTCTTTACAGATTAAGAGTCTCATAAATGAGCATAACTATGCAAGAGACTTCAAGTTAGGTTCAATTGTGAACTATTCATGGATTGTTACTCATTACACAACACAATTCTTAAAGAAATAAAAGGTTAGTTTCAGGCTACTTGGGGATGAGGTTAAAGATAAATTTGGTATAGATGTGAGTATGAGACAGTGTAGAAGAGCAAAGAAGTATGCATTTAAACTAATTGAAGGAACACTAGTGGAGCACTATGCAAAGTTGTGGTCATATGGTGAAGAGATTAGAAGATCAAATCCAAGATCAATAGTCAAAATGGATGTCAATTCTATGCCAGATGGTAAGAATTATTTTAGCAAGTTTTACTTGTGTTTTGATGGGCTAAAGCAAGGGTGGAGATGGAGCTGTAGAAGGGTTATAAATTTAGATGGATGTTTCTTAAAGGGTTTATGTCATGGAGAGCTAATATGTGTTGTAGGAAGAGATGCCAATAATCACATATTCCCAATTGCATGGGTAGTTGTCTGTGTAGAGAACAAAAAGAATTGTAAATGGTTTTTGGAAAACCTTTGAGATGAACTTCAACTGGGTAATGGTTTTGGTATACCATTAGTGTCGGATCAGCATAAGGTAAGTTGTGTACTTCCTAATTTTTAATATTGTAGTTGGTGGTTTCATTTTATCTAACATGTTACCATTGTTCTACAGGGGCTGTTAGAGGCTGTCAAGGAAGTACTGCATACTGTTGAACATAGGTAGTGTGCAAGGCATATTTTTGCCAACTTTTGGAAAAGATTCAGTGGTGTGCACTATGAAACCATGTTTTGGAAGGCAAGCAAGGCATCCACTGAGCCTTTATTCAATGTTGCAATGAAGGAGATTGAAGTGCTTAACCATGCAGCCTTTGCTTATCTTATGGAAATAAACCCGAAATCTTGGACTAGAGCATTTTTTGAAGAGGGAAGGATGTGTGATGCAGTGGAGAATGGATTATTTGAGAGCTTCAACAGTGTCATCATGGATGCAAGGAAAAAGCCAATCACGACCATGTTAGAGGAGATTAGATTGTATGTTATGGAGAGAATATACAATTTAAAGATGAAAGGTAGTTCACGGCTTGATTACAAGCCTTGCCCAACAATTACACTCCTACTGAATCAATTAAAAAGAGCTCAAAGGTACTTTCTAATCTTTACACTCATAACTGTATGTAGTTACTTATGTTATGTCTTCAATAGGTATTGGTAGATTTTACTAAGTGGTCTAAACCAATTTGAAACAAGAAACATTGATGAGTCCTATGTTATTGACTTGGACAAGAAGACTTGTACTTATAGAGTGTGGCAACATAGTGGGTATGGATGTGTGCATTCAGTTGCAACTATATCCTTTCTTAATAGAGATGTTGGTGGTTATGTGGATACAATGTTCTATGGAGCAGTCTACAAGAACACTTATAAGTATCTAATTTAGGGGATGAATGGTAGAAATATGTGCCCACCTACTGACTTCATACCAACTCTTCCACCAATGAAGAGAAGAATGCCAAGTAGACCAAAGCTTAACAGAAGAAGAGATGCATCAGAAAAGCTCCCAAGGCACACTGTGACTAAGGCACGGAATAAAATATCATGTAGTTTGTGTAAAAAAGTGCGGCATAACAATGTCACATGTCCTCAAGCTGAAAGACTTCAAGTGCAAAAAGCTCAAGTTGGTAGGAGGCCAAAACTAAATGTAAAAAAGAGAAAACATGTGTCAATGAAAATGGTAAAGGAGCAGGAGGTGTCAATGAAAATGGTCAGGGAGCACAAGGTGTTGGTGCAGGAAGCAGTGGATCAAAAACAGTGCATGAATGAAAAATGGACACAAAAAAGTGGGTAAGTGTAAAAGAAAGAAAGAAATCGGAGAGAATCATCAAGATGAAACTTTCTAAGAGGGTGAAGGGCAAAGGTCGGAAAGGAGATACCAGTGCAAACCCATTGGAGCTTAATGATAAGGATCTGATTTTGTTTAAGTTGTTATGTTTTAAATTGGTTGTGTTTGGTTCCACTTAGTTGTTATGTTTGGAATTGGGTTGTAGTAGGTTGTTAAGTTTGGATTTGTATTGACTTTGTTTATTTGTTTGTACTACTTATGTTGTTTGAGAAATTTGGTTTGTTTATGAAAGATATGTACTTCTTTTCTAGATCGTGCATGGTGCATGTTACCCAAGGGAACATTGGGTCAATAGTTCCAAGAATCAATGTTAACTTGGTTAGGTTACAAGGGAACATGCGGTCCTTGTAAAATCAGGATCAACATATAAAACAAAACAAAGTACATTACAAGTTAAATAACATGTGGTCCAATAATTTTCTTATTCATAATTACTTCATACAAGTTGTTCATACAAAATAAAAAAAAGTACATTACAAGTTAAACATACAAACCAAAATAAAGTACATTACAAGTTATTCTTAAAAAAACCCAAATGACCTTTATTACAATTTGTACATGATTAAACACAAAAAATACCTAACTACATATTAGGTAAACCTTCAACTTAAAGACCTTATATTGAAGCATTTTGTTCGACCTAAACAACCCAGTTATGATCACACCTTCATTGTTGCACTGCATTTCATCAACCTAAGCTATAAAACCTGAACGAGCATCCTGATTCCAACTATTTGCTTGACTTAATACATGTTAAAAAAAACTATGTTTAACATCATAAATTGAACAAATGGTAAATTACGTTTTTGGGACATGCATAAAAGGGCCTTCCTGGGTTATTGGTAGTACGTGATGTTCTTATTATAGCCTATGATCCACATCCACATTCCATGTTCTTCATTATTTAGCGTCACGGTGGAGATAATTTGAAGAAGAAAACAATGTGCTAGAATGAAACAAGTTGGTATATAAGAAACTTTTAAGTAATTGGTAGTACGTGTAAAACACTATATTACCCCCACTGTGCAAGGCACGTGGGGTCACTAAGAACACCCACTTTTTCCTTCTTCCTATTACCATTGCACTTTCTACAAATTTTTTTTATGAAAATTAACAAGTAAATACGATCATAAGCAATGAACAAAGAACATCACCCAAGCTTACAAAATGCTTATCATTTAGACAGATCTTTCATTAATCATTGGATTTCACTTACAAAATGTCTGTCATTTAGAGAGGTCTTTTACATATTTCGCCAAAAAACCAAATATAAAAATAAAAAACAGAAAATCTACATACTAATAAGCTTCTTAACCACGAACCACCATTGTTTCAAATCCATCCATCACCCAAGCTTAAGAATGAAATGGAGCATAACTACCAACAACAAGAGCATCCCCATCATCATGTCACCCATGGCAACACCAACGACTTTAAACTTCTGATAATGGTCATCAAGCTTGTGCTGGAGGCTGATGTGGTCGATCCTGCACACGATATAGTCATGTCCGAGCTACTCCTGCGACTGTTGCATTTCAGATTGGTTTTCTAAAATCTTCTGACAACAATCACAGAAGATTGAGTGGAGCACATTGTAGTTGATGTCTTCACCAGAATTTAAAGAGTCGGGTAAAGATGGTGGAGCCGACATTGTTGCTTTTTAAGGGTTCTTCCAGATGATTGTTTTCCCGAATATGGTAAACAAGTTTGAGGGTTGTTTTACTTCAAACCCCACATGGGTGTGTCCCCTTTTAATTAAAGATGTGTGTCTGGGACTCAATCGAATCGAGAGTGTAAGGTTGTTAAGGTGTTGGTGGAAATTAAAGACGGTAATTACTCTTTGCATGTGTCATCGAGTCAACTTAGTATTGACTCAACGGGTTAACTCACATGCTTACTTGGCAAGTAACGAGGCTGGTTAACCTGCTAAAATGGGTAAGATGACTTTTCCAATCGGTAAAACACAAGTATATGCCCTTAAAATGCAAAAAAATAGTCATGAGGGACCATTAAACCATTATACGTAACTTTGTTGTGCTACAGTGACAACAACAGTCGGGAAAAAACTGAAAATCAACATTTTTCTACTGTTAATCTCGAATATAAGTTGGAAATGGAGGTTATAAGAGAAAGAGATAGATAAATGATGAAGGTTGATGAAGCTCCAAATGTCGCTGGTAACAGCCAAATCGTCGCCGAAATCCGGTGGTAACTCGTGATTGAGGTGGTCGGCTGGTGGTTGAAGGCAAAGGAAGAAAGAAACGGTCGTTCGTTGATCGTCGGTGTCGTCGAGCTCGAGGAAAGTAAGATCAAAGAAGGAGGCAACAACAGAAAACTGAGACGGAAAAAGGGTATAGTTTCATCGACCTTTAGCGGCGACTCGAAACCAATATCGACAACAATAACAAATAGCAGGGACAACTATGGAGGGAACTTATGCCGCATCTTTTTTTCTATCTTTAGCAGCGACTTTTTGTCGCCGTTATTGCGTTTGTACGAAAAGGAGGTCGCATCCATTGGATTAGATACTCGAACGGATGGTTGGGGTTTACTCGAAAGGGTTCACGCGGATTCGGTCCCCAAAGCATTACCGGCGACCCTAAAAACTTTTAGCGGCGACTCAAGCTTGAGTCACCGCTAAAAGTCTTTGTTGCCGCTAAACGTGTCGTCGGCAATGACATGATTTCTGTAGTGTTTGTTTTGATTAGTGGACTAATTATGATGGGTTATATATAATTTATTGGTGGTTGATACGTAAAAGAATAAAGATGTAATTATAACAATTTCATTTATAATATTGTTTATTTTAATCTGTATAGTTAAAAAACTAAAAAAATTTTTTTGCTGCAAATGTGGTTTGCGGATACCAAAACTTATATCTCTTAAGAAAACAAACACTTAAATATTGATGCCGCGGTACAGTCCACTTTTAAAAAAGTGTTAGTTACGTATACATTGGTATGTTACGTGCAAATGCCGATGTGAGTCATTTCACTTCTTTGAATGGTCTAGACAAAACCCACAGCCTTCTTTGTCATCACGCTCTTCGGCTGGTTGACATTAACAATCCTCTTAAAGCTTTGTATCTTTACAGTTAAAGTTTAGATTTAATGTTTTAATTTTAAAATAAGTATAAACCAAAAAGACTGAGGTTATTTTTGTTTGATTTTCATTTAACAACTTCTTAATTTAATAACATATTTAAAAGTTATAAAGTCTTTCTTAGAATATTAGCTTCTTTTTTCCTCAATTGCGTGTGTATCTAAGCAATAAAGAAATCAAGAAGTGGTATTTGTTTATATAGTTAGGTTGTTATTTACCAAAAACCAATCGGATGCTTTGAGCAGCTCACCTAGAAAACTAATCAAAACTCTTGTCGTCCTACCTTATAATAATAATCATAAAAAACCCAACTCTTATTCATATCATAAATAATCTATAGTAAATTACAAATATAATTCTGTATCATTTTGTTTTGGATTTGGTCTCTTATCTCTCAGTCTTCAAAATCCCCTTTACTTTGAATATTAACATTACATATCTAGGTGGTTAATGTTATAAAGTAGGAAAAGTAGGTCACCCATGCACAACACCTGCCATGAGTAGACTCGGACCATACCAATTTCCCCTATATATTGATTCATAAGATCTCCAAACTCCCAACAAGAACTTCAAGCGCCTATCTTTTATTCCGCATCCAAATCCCATTCCAATTTAAAACTACACCAAAATCCCAGAAAATTAAACCCAAAATGGCACAATATCAAAGTACCAACACAATTGCATCGACAACAATGATCCTAGTGATCACAGTGGCCACCCTCTACGGAGGTGCAACAGCACAATCGTCAGGGTGCACAAGTGTGCTAATTAGCTTGTCCCCATGCCTCAACTACATTTCTGGCAACACATCAACCCCATCATCAGGATGTTGCAGCCAACTCGCGAGTGTAGTCCAGTCACAGCCACAGTGCTTGTGTCAAGTCCTTAATGGTGGTGGCTCATCTTTGGGTCTTAGCATAAACCAAACTCAGGCTCTTGCATTACCTAGTGCATGCAATGTCCAGACACCACCAACCAGTCGATGCAATGGTAAGGAACTGAATTTTTACTTAGAAAGCTTCTTATTCATGTTACTTTTAGAATATTATATACTATAAAACCTAAAGTTTCGGTAATACGTTATTCTGATACAAATGCTTTATCTAATGACCGATACATTATATCATTGATACAATTCAATGGGAGATGATGCAAAAAGAATCTACCTCCCAGTGAAGAAAAATCGACTATGATTTATAATTTTTTTCATATATAAGTTCACAAATTAGAAATGTCAAATTTATCTACTTATCATTTTTCACTGGACAGCTGCATCTCCAAGCAACTCCCCTTCAGAAACCACACCTTCTTCAGGAACCACACCTTCAGAAACAACACCTTCGGGAAACCCTTCGGGTAAAGGCAGCGAAACAAACACTGTGCCATCAACAGATAATGGTTCATCAGATGCATCTTCAACAAAATTCGCAACATTTCCTATTATATTTACACTACTTGTTGCCGCATATGCTATGGTGTTCTAAATTATTAACTACCATATCCGGAAAGAATATGTTTTGATTTACGATTTTGCTTATTTCCCTGTGATTCTTATGTGTAAAATTTGGCATGTGATTCGTGTGACATGCCATGTAAGGATTCTTTTTGGTCGGTTTTGTATTGTTTCCGATAAATATGATTTTTCTGATTCTGAACAGTCTCCTTGAGATTTGACAACTTGATGATACACTTATTGGTTTCCTCACTGCATTTTGAAGCCATGCTTTGAGTGTGAAACCAATAAATTGCACAAACATGCTAGTCCTGAAGAACCATCTTGGTGGACCATATACTTCTAGCTCTAGGAACCTAGAATCTTGAGTTAACATGGAACGCTTCTCGGGAGAGGAAGAAAATGGCTATCCATTGACACCGACACCATAAATGTCTCTCGATTTTTCAATTATGCATATACACGATATCACCATCAGTTGCAGGCCTCTTCCCGTAAATGGAAGAGTCATTCTTTGTTACTTTAGCAATGTTTGCTCCTTGAGCCAAATCGTGACCTGCCATAGATATTCTTCCCGATAAACATGTTAATTGCCATTTGAAGAACCAGTTTCTTTGTTGTCAATAAACATGATTGTTTCAACTTTTTTCCACCATGCAAACTATTTAATTTCTTTGCAGTTTGACCTAGCTAGTGGCTTCGTTCTTATATTAATGAAGGTTTTTTACCACTTGTCACACTCTCATTCAATTTGTCAAATATCATTTTAAATTATTATTTTTCCATATGTCCTTTTATAAGTTTTAATTTTATATTAAATTTCATATAATATTTTAATGTAATAATTGCAATAAATGCAGTAATAAATGTATATCAATTTCATTAATTAACTTACCTTTTAATTTCAAAAATTCATTAGCTCTTTTATTTATTTACATTATTTGTTTAAATTTAAAAGATAAAAAAAACATTTTCATTATAATAATTCATTATTTTTCTTATTTTCTTATAAATTCAAAGTTTTTAAATATTTTGACATTTATATTTATCTTTTTTTTTTAAAAAAAAATTTAGCCCATGTAATATATATGTGTCACAACTAGTGAAATTAATAATTTAAATATGTAATAGAATTAAGGTTGGGAAATTAGGTTTGATTTGGTTAAATTACACGACTAGAAAAAATGAAAATACCTACGGAAAAATTTAGTCGGAAATTACCTACGGAATTCCAATGGAAAACGTTGCCCTAAATTACTCACGATATTGTAACGGAACAGCTACAGAATACCGACGGATGTCACATCCGTCGGTAAATGCCGACGGAATAGCTACGGCACTGACAAAAAGACTAATTTGTATACTTTCCGTCACAAATCCGTCATTTATTAATTTTTTACTACTATTATTATTATTATTATTATTACTATTATTATTATTATTATTATTTCAATTATTATTATTATTATTATTATTATTATTATTATTATTATTATTATTTCCATTATTATTATTATTATTATTATTATTATTATTATGTATGAATGTATGCGTATGTATGTATATGTGTGTATATGAATGTATGTGTATGTGTGAATGTGTCTCTATGAATGTATGTGTGAATGTGTGTCTATGAATGTATGTGTGGATGTATGTATGAATGTATGTCTATGAATGTATGTGTGAATGTATGTGTAAATGTGTATGTGTAGGTGTATGTATGTATATGTACATATGTGAATGTGAATGTACTTTTAAAGTGTGAAAAGAGTAACGGATAAAAATGAGTACGCCACCGAGTTTTTTTGGCGTACTCATTTTTATCCGTTACTTCTTTCACACTTTAAAATTACATTCACATTCACATATGTACATATACATACATACCCCTACACATACACATTTACACATACATTCATATATACCCATAAAAACATACATTCACACATACAATCTTAGACGCACATTCACACACATATAGATTCATATACACATATATACATACATACACATACATTCATAGATACATACATACATACATACATACATATATCCATACATAAACACATTTACCAACCTGTATGAATGTATGTGTCCATGGGTATATGTGAATGTTTTTGTAATTGTGTATGTGTATGTATGCATATGTACATATGTGTGTATGTGTGAATGTATGTGAAAGAAATAACTGTGTGAAAGGAGTAACGGATCTATAGGTGCACATTGTTATACACACATATATATTAGGTATAACTTCGTAATGGTATTGATAATTATGTATAATAGAAGTGCGAAAAAAAAGCGAAAAAAACGACGTTCGGTGCCCGAAATGTCAAAAATAAAAAATATTCGAAGGTAATCCTTCGGAAATTACCGACGGAATAGCGACGGATGGCCTGTTCCGTAGGTAATTACCTACGGATTACCTACGGAAGAGGATATTCGTCACTATTCTGTCGGTACTTTCCGACGGATTACCTACGGACTTTTTTTTTCGAGATTTCGGGCACCGGACTTCGTTTTTTTCGCTTCGTTTTTTTCGCACCTCTATTATACATGATTATCTATACTATCACCGAGTTATACATGATACCTAGATGTTTATAGTGGCGTATTCATTTTTATCCGTTACTCCTTTCACACTTTAAAATTACATTCACATTCACATATGTACATATACATACATACACCTACACATACACATTTACACATACATTCATATATACCTATAAAAACATACATTCACACACACATTCTTAGACGCACATTCACACACACACACATAGATTCATATATATATATACATACATACACAAACATTCATAGATACATACATACATACATACATAAACACATTGACCAAACTCTATGAATGTATGTGTCTATGGGTATATGTGAATGTTTTTGTAATTGTGTATGTGTACTTATGCATATGTACATATGTGTGTATGTGTGAATGTATGTGAAAGAAGTAACTGTGTGAAAGGAGTAACGGATCTATAGGTGCACATGGTGATACACATATATATTAGGTATAACTTGGTAATAGTATTGATAATTATGTATAATAGAAGTGCGAAAAAAAAGAAGCGAAAAAAATGACGTCCGGTGCCCCAAATGTCAAAAATAAAAAATATTCGAAGGTAATCCTTCGGAAATTACCGACGGAATAGCGACGGATGGCCTGTTCCGTAGGTATTCCGTAGGTAATTACCTACGGATTACCTACGGAAGAGGATATCCGTCGCTATTCCGTCGGTAATTTCCGAAGGATTACCTACAGACTTTTTTTTTTCGAGATTTCGGGCACCAGACTTCTTTTTTTTTGCTTCGTTTTTTTCGCACCTCTATTATACATGATTATCTATACTATCACTGAGTTATACATGATACCTAGATGTTTATAGTGGCGTACTCATTTTTATCCGTTACTCCTTTCACACTTTAAAATTACGTTCACATTCACATATGTACATATACATACATACACCTACACATACACATTTACACATACATTCATATATACCTATAAAAACATACATTCACACATACATTCTTAGACGCACATTCACACACACACACATAGATTCATATACACATATATACATACATACACATACATACATACATACATACATACATACATACATACATACATACATACATCCATGCATAAACACATTGAGGTTGTATAAATTCAACATATGTCCAGCATATCAGATGATGAAAAATCTTACACTCACGATTTAGATGGAGTGAATGAAGAGGAGTAATCTGAACAGGAAGAAGAAGTGGTGTTTGAAACTTATATGGAACAGAAATAGAGGTGGGAACTACAATTATAGAAGACAAAGATGATGAGGGCGGAGGTAAATGATAATTCTAATATTGTGGAAGATGTACAACATCAAGGACTGGAGATGGAGGATTTTGCTGCAAGTAATGAAAATGGGCTAATTACTAGATGTTATATAATGTTTTCTAGATCAAGGAAAAGAGAGACAACAAGAGTAAACAAAAAACGAGTTATTATGTCTACTTTGGAAAAAGTTATAATTGATGGTGGTGGCATGGGGTATAATATGGAGGGTTGTGTTGATACTTTGAACAGTTTTATGGAGAGAATGGGTGATAAGAATGGTCATTAATGAATGTTAAACACGAGAGATATTGGAAAGGCGAAGAAAAGGCGGTGGATAAAAAGCTTGTGATTTAAACATGGTGTTAATTTTCTTGGTATCCAGGAGACGGCAATGACTACTCCACATCTTTTTAAAATTAGATCTGTGTGGGGAATTTTAAGCATGAGAACATTATTTCTCAGGATCGTTATCTTATTGTCAAGGGTTGATGGGTTATTACTGATATAGATGTTTTCATGATGAATATATATGCACCACAAAATGGAAACGAAAAGGATTTTCTATGGAATAATATTTTGGATTTTATAGTTTCTCATGATGATATGTTTTGTCTCTTTGATGATTTCAACGAGTTGGGGAAGGAAGAAGATAGATTTGGGACAATGTTTCACCCTCAAAGGGAAGCTACTTTTAACGGATTCATTGATGATACTGGTTTGGTAGAAATACAGTTAGGTTCTAGACAATTTACTTGGATGAACAAGATGGGTACCAAAATGTCAAAATTGGATAGATTCTTGGTCTCTAAATACCATGCTAATCTTTCCTAAGTTAGGTGCACTGGTTGTTGAACGAAGATGGTCTGACCACAAACCCCATTCTTTTACACGACTCCAAAGTCGACTATGGCCCTGTTCCTTTTCGTGTGTTCAATTCTTGGGATGGTATTGATGGTTTTAATGAAGTAGTAGCGGTAAGTTGGGCTGTATCACAAGATAACAATGCTGATTCTTTAACTTCTAAATTTAAGGTGAGCTTAAATAAATTGAAATTGGATCTTAAAGCTTGGAATAATGAGGTGCGCCTCAAGGAACAGGTGGATAAAATTAAATTAATATCTTCCATTGATGAACTGGATAGCAAGATTGATGAGGGGATTGCTAATGAGGAAGAGAGAAATCAAAGAGTTAATTTGTTGATGCAACTAGATAAAATCGAAAACCGCCATGCCATGGACTTAGCACAAAAAACCAAAATTAAGTGGGATATGGACTGGGATGAAAATTCCAAGTTTTTTCATTGGATGCTTAAGCATTCTAGAAGGAAGCAAACTATTCAAGGGGTGTTCAGGTATGGTATATGGTGTACAGAGCCCACAGAAGTAAAGGAGGTGTTTTACTCTTACTTTAAAGATAAATTTGAATTTATTCAAGTTAATATCCCTGTCGTTTATCAGCCACAATTTAATATGCTATCTAGGGAGAACCTAAATATGTTGGAGCAGCAAGTGATTTAGAAGAGGTCAAGATGGCGGTATGGGAGTGTGGGGGTAATAAATCCCCAGGGCCGGATGGGTTTACTTTTCACTTCAATAAACGATTTTGGGATGTTTTCGGTATGGATGTCTTTCCATATGTAGAGGAATTTTTTAATACAGGTTTTATTCCAAAAGGATGCAACGCTTCTTTCATAACTCTTATTCCTACAATCTAAAACCCGCTATATGTGAAGGATTTTAGGCCTATATCTCTAATTGGAGCTCAATATAAGGTTATTGCCAAATTATTAGCAAGTCGGCTTGCAAAGGTGGTGGATAGCTTGGTTTCAGGTGACGAAACTGCCTTTATAAAAGGCAGACAAATTCTTGATGGTCCTCTGATGTTGGATGAAACTATAAGCTAGTATAAAAAGAAAAAGCGGAAGCTTATGATCTTCAAAATTGATTTTGAAAAAGCTTACGATTCTCTAAGTTGGGCTTACTTAGATAAAGTTTTGGAGAAATTTGGCTTTGGCTATAAATGGAGGGGCTAGATAAAATCTTGTTTGTTTTCTAGTAGAGTTGTTGTGCTAGTTAATGGAAGCATAACTGAAGAATTTTCTTTGAATAGAGGTCTCAGACAAGGAGACCCGTTGTCTCCTTTTTTGTTCATTCTTGCCATGGAAGTTTTGCATGATTTGATCAATATGGCGGTAAGGGATGGTCAAATTCGAGGAGCTTTTATGGGTAGTGGAGAGTTTCGGTTGTCTCATCTTATGTATGCAGATGATGTGGTTTTTGTTACTGATTGGTTTGCCGATGCCATCCCTAAAATGTCGAAAGTTTTAAAAGAATTCCAAGACATGTCGGGGTTAAAAATAAACATACATAAGTCGACTATTTATGGAGTGGGGGTTGAAACTAAAGTTATTCACCAAATTGCAGATCAAGCAGGTTGTGGTAAGGGAGTTTTACTGTTTTCTTATTTGGGTATTCCTATGGGATGCAATATGAGTAAGATCGAAAATTGGGATGTTCTAGTGAGTAAATTTGAAAGTAGACTTTCCAAATGGAAAGCCAATTGTCTTTCAGTGGGTGGTCGTCTAACTTTAGTTAGATCAGTTCTTAGTAGTCTTCCCATTTATCTTTTATCCATGTTTCAGGCCCCTAAAGGAGTTATTAAAAAATTAGAATCCTTACGAAGTAATTTTTGGTGGAGAGGTCAAAACGTGTAACACCCCGACTTCCAGGTATAAAATTTAAAGCTTTATACTTATGTTTTTAGACCTACTTGACGAGTTGGATGCCCCAACTCGTCGTGTACAGACGGTTAAAGCTGCGTGGATTCTTGAACCTACTCGACGAGTTGGAGGACCCAACTCGACGAGTTGAGGCTGGACAAGAAAACCCTAATTTTTAGGGTTTGCACCCTATTTAAAGGACCTTATGTCCTCGTTACCAACTATTCACGTCCAGAAGCAAACCCTAATCGATCTAACCCCTATTTTGAGTGTGTGTGAGGATAAAAGTGTGTTTTTGGTGCATTTGTTGAAAAAGCTTGAAGGTTGAGAAGCTTGGAACGAGAAGGAGCTTGTAGATCCAACATCTACATCGTCTTGGCTTTCATTTGAAGGTAAAAAGTCATTACCTTGACTTCTCATTGCTTAGATCTTCCCTTGTGAAAGAAAATGGTCATTTCTAGTGCAAAATGTAGTCACTTTCGGATTTGAGCTTGTCACGAGGGCATGGTTTCAGATCTGGACTCCTCTAGGGCCCTTATGGACATAAAGCATCAAGCTTTGGCACTCCTCCATGTCCAAAACCTCTTGCTAAGGCTGGTTTTGTGTGTTTTAGCTTCTTGGAGCCTTGCATACATGTAAAGTTAGCAACTTTACGTGGTAACTACACCCTAGGAGGCTAGATCTACAGTTTGGAGCCTTGGTTTCGCTTAAAAGCGTCTGAATGAGAAAAGGATTGAAGGAACTCGACGAGTTGCATAGTCAACTCGACGAGTTGGATGAGGGTTTCCCGCTTTTTGGATTCTGCATGAAATCGGCGAGTTAGTGAGTTAACTCGACGAGTTGGTTAGGGTTTTCCCGACATTCTTGACACTGCATGGACTCGACGAGTTGTCTGGAAACTCGGCGAGTCGACTGGGGTTTTCACGATTCTTTGAGTTCTGAAGGAACTCGACGAGTCAGTAAGTTGCACTCGATGAGTTGGGTCAACATGGATTGTTGACCTTGACCGTTGACTTTGACTTTGACCAAGGGTTGACCAGTTTGACTTCTGAGGGTTTTTTGTTAATTTAGGGACTTATGGAATCGGATCAATGGTGGTTGTAGGTGTTGGTGTTGGGTGTCGTCTTTCGGAAGTTTGATCTTTTTCATTTCAGTTCGACATTGTGAGGTGAGTTGTCCTCACTATACTAACAGGGTCGAAGGCACCAATGTCGGCCCTTCTTTTTGGATTGTTATCTTGGTTATTGCATGATGATATGCTAGGTCGGTATCCTGGTATATAGGATGATGATATGTTAGTGACATGTTAGGTCGGTATCCTGGTATATAGGATGATGCTATGATTAGTGATCTGTTAGATCGGTTTGACTGTGTGCACATGCTTGCTAGCTTATGATATGTATGTGTTGATTGTGTATGTGGGGTTGGGTTGAGGCGGACTTGCTTTGTGCTTAAGACCAACAAACCCAGGGCGGACCGGAGAGACTGCAGATCCATTAGGGCATATCAGTTAGTCCGAAGGCCCGGAGAACAGTCCAGAAAGGCTGAAGGCCCGGGTGGGCGGACCAGAAATACTGAAGGTTTTGAGAGTGAGCCAGATAGACTATAGGCCCGGTGAGGGCAATCCAGTCATACTGTAAACTCTGTATGCATGCTGTTTATTTGCTATGATATGGTTATGTTTATATGGCGTTGGTATTTTGGGGGAACTCATTAAGCTTCGGACTTACAGTTTTCGATTTTGTTTCAGGTACTTCGGATGATCGCGGGAAGGCGAAGGCGTGATCGTGCACCTCCTCGCATTTTTATGATTTGATTTCTGGGATACTCTGATATGAAACTATTTTGAAAACATTTTGTAATAAATAATGGTTTTTGGATGCTTGAAAAAGTTTTAAATTTTCCTGAATTTTATGGATGTTACAAAAGGGGGATAATAATATGGCTTGAATCATGTAGGAAAAGTGATATCTAGCAAGGAAAATGGTGGTTTGGGTATTGGTAGCCTGTATGCTTTTAATGTTGCTCTTCTCCAAAAGTGACGGTGGAGGTTCGTGGTGGATGATTCTCATAGATGGGCCTGATTGATCAAATCCATCCATGGGATCCATGGTGGTTTCGATAAAGTTGATACAAAGAGTCATTTTATGGGAACTTGGCCTAAATTGGTGGATTCTTCTCTAAAGCTTCATGAAAATAATATCCTCCCACTTAATACTTTAGAGAGAAGACTTAGGAATGGAGAAATAATTAAAATTTGGGAGGAGGTGTGGATTGGTTCTCCACCACTTTAGTATAGATTTAATAGGCTTTTTCTCCTAGATGCTAATCAAGATTTTCGAGTGTGTGATAAATGGGTTGGTGATCAATGGAATTGGTCTTGGAGGCGTGAAGTTAGGGGAGGATGTGAGGCGGATCAATTGTAGGGGCTGATTATTTTATAGGAAGGTGTTAAGGTTTCAGATATAATAGATTAGTTTTTGTGGTCTTTGGATTCGAATGGGGTTATTTCGGTCAAGATTACTCGGAATTTTATTGATGCTGTCAATTTTCAAGATGGTGCGGAGACTACTAGATGGTGTAAAACTCTCCCAATTAGAGTTAATATTTTTTGTGGGGTTCTATTCAAGATAGATTACCTACTAGATTCATTCTATCAAAACATGGGATGGATTTGTCCTCTATCCTATGTCCGGTGTGTAATGTAGGTGGTGAAACTTTGGACCATATTTGGTTTCGTTGTGAGCTGGTGTGTAGTTTGTGGAATTTCGTAGCTAGATGGTGCAACATTACATTTCTGGTTTGTGCTTCTATAATCGAGTGGCCCTCATGGGTGGATGAACAAAGAGGCATGAGAAGTCATAGATTGAAAGTCATTGTTATAACCACGATATGGATGCTTTGGAGATTCCGGAATTCTTTTACGTTTGAAGGAGATAAGATCAAGAAAAGTTCTTTGTTTGATAATGTTTTTTGCTTTCTTTTTCGTTGTTGAAAAAACGGGATTCCAACTCCGATGTAGTTTGGAATTCTTGGCTTATACATCCCATTTAACTTTTTTGTATTTTTCTTTTCATCTAGCATTTCGCTAGGTTAATCTGTTAATATATGCTTTTGATGGCGCTATTAAAAAAAATTACCAAAATATTTCAAATTCCAACATGTATAAGTCAGTCGTAAATATGTATCATGTATGTTTGTCATAGTTGTAGGTTGTAAATGTATGTTGTAAATTTACGACAAAAAAATGGCTGTTATCTTCTATTTATGACAAGGATTTCAAGGAAAGACATTTGTGTGACCATTTATGACTTGCATTCTCCGTCGTGAAAATCCTTATTTCTTGTAGCGCACGACAATTATATTACTTCTTTACTCGCTTCCAAGTTCCAAATGTAATATGTCGATCTTCCTCCAATAAAGATTTTGTGCCTTTTGTCACGGGATGACTCTTTTAGACTAGTCAATACCGTGTGCCACTTAGTGCTTCTCCGACTAAGTCAGACTAACTTCGACGATCTAGATGTACTAACGAACTTAGGAAGCAAGAGTTACGACAAGGGACACTTCAAGAAGGCTTCTGTTATATAATTTAACTTCTTCACAAGGCAACTTCTCGATGGTTTGGGCAAATGAGCCCTTCTCCCTATTTATAGGAACCTTACACCTCCTCAAATGGAAGTTTCTAAGTCCCGATCATTCTTGACTAATCTAGACTCTTCCTATTATATACATGGATTTTACAAGACTCTAGAATATGATACACTTGTCTACGATGCTCTAGAAATCTCTAGGTCATCCTGACATTATCCAAATCGTTCTTGTATGATCTAGCGTGTTCTAGATCGTTCTAAAGTCTTCCGGGTCGTTCTAGCTTCGTCTAGTGCCTTCTTGATTATTCTGGATCATTCTCCTTTGTTCCACGGACATCTATAATATTCTAGTATCTTCCAGGGTCCCGTAGAGCATTCTTAATCTCTCCGGAGACTTCTCGAGTATACTTGATCGTTCCATAGTTCTCTAGACGATCGCGGAATTTTCCAGAAACTTGGTCTGTGAAACTTTGCCACCAATAGCCACGGTGAAGGCTAGTTGCCCTTTCTCACCGCCTTAAATCCTTTTCCATTGTCTATGTCTTCATCAACAAACTATGAATGGGCTGACAAGTGTTAGCAAATATATATGCAGTGGAGAAGAAGCTGGAAGGTTAATAAAAAAATGTCGAGTTGATCGGGAGGTGGAAAAGGAAAAACATGATTATTTGTTTTCATACGATTTTCTTACATATATTAATATTACTTACAATTTAAATTATAATTACTAGTCAGTACATTATTGGATAATTATAAATTGTAGTTAATCAAATTACTTGTTAAAATATAATTAAGTAGGTGTTGAAATTAAGTTACTTGTTAAAAATATAAGTAAGATGGTGTTTATTTTTTTGCAAAAGTTTTTTCTAACCTCTTATGTCTATAACAGCATGCAAAGTTCATTCTGTTCACTGTTTGTTTTTTAAAATACTGCGGACCTAAAAAGATATATGCATCCTCTTTTTAGCACGGATAAGGACATATGTCTTCTGATATGTTTTTTACATCTTCGCTATATATATAACTTTAAAAAGCCATTTTATTTTGGAACACCATAATAATGCAAATGTTTCATAGTATATTCATTGGATGCAAATTATCACTTATAAATATGTGTTTATAGAGTTTTATAAAATAATCAACTTTTTATATTATTACTTTTTGCCGTAAAAGACTGCATATTTCATAATTAATATAACAAATCAAGAAAAAAGAGACTCATATATATATATATATATATATATATATATATATATATATATATATATATATATATATATATATATATATATATATATATATATATATATATATATATATATAACGAGTCTCTTTTTTCTTGTTTTGTGGTGTTTTCGTTATATAAAATGATTTCAATACGGCTAATAACGAATATATATATCTAAATTAAATATAAGTGTTTGTAATTTTTTATGTATATGGAAGTTAGGAAATTGCTTGATGATCAACCAAAAACCTCGTTTCTATTTTTTCATTCATGCTTACAAATCAAATTCGAATTTAACAAAATATAATGATTTTGCTAATGTTTCACTACAAGAAAAAGAGGCATTAGCGGCGACAAAAATACCCCTAATTATTGGATTTGTCATTGGTAAAAGCAATAGTGGCGGCATGTTATCGCTAAAAAGTCGTTGCTATTTTCCTGTGGTGATTGTTCAAAATGTTGCCGCTAAAGATATTTGTCTCTACTAATAACCTTGTCGCCAGTAATACCCTCTGTCGCCGGTAATATCTTTGTCGCCAGTGATAGTATATGTCGCCGGTAATATTAATTTTCAATTTTTACTTATTATTTTTTTTTTAAATCAACACTTTTGGGTGCAAAAAACCGATACGTAAAAACATTAAATGCAGAAAAAAAATTACATAACGACATCTAATTAGGTACCAAAGTGTTATAATTCCATACATCTACCAAAATAAACAACAAAAATGTTATAATTCAACCAAGTACCAAAGTGTAACAATAAGTCTAACATACAAAACACAAATTAATTATCTGACGAACCATCATCTTCGCTCGTTTCCTCCTTGATCATCACTTTGTGGTTTTTCCGATTGAAAAAATGCATAAAGTTTCTCCCTGCACACCAGGTCGTTGAGCATTGCACGAAGATTTTTCGACTACATACTAAATAACAACATATATAAACTTATAAGTTAAACTATCAAACATAAACAAAAACTACCAAAGTACATTGATATTTCTTGCACATAAATACAAGAAATACCAAAAGTACATTGCTATTTCTTGCACTTGATACATAAACACAATTACTAACTCAACATGTATTTATTGATGCCAAAGTACATTAGTATTTTTAAACTAGGGACAAAAAACAAAAGTACATTGATATTTCTTACACATGGAATATAAACACAATTACCAAACCAACATGCATTTATTGATCATTATAGAGATATATGAGAATCTGAAATTAAATAGTCTTGTTTTACAAAAAATGGTAGCTTACTTTCTACTTATTTTGTGCTAAAGCACCTTAAATACAAGTAGTACCAAAGTACGTTGCTATTTCTTACACTTGGGATGAAAACACAATTACCAAATCGACATGTATCTATTGATGACAAAGTACATTGCTATTTTTAGACTAGGGACAAAAAACAAAGTACATTGTTATTTGTTACACTTGGAACATAAACACAATTACAAAATTAACCTATATTTATTGATCATTATATAGATATATGGGAATTTTAAAGTAAATAGTCTTTTTTAGAAGAAATTGTAGCTTACTTTCTACTTATTTTTGCTAAAGAACCTTAAATACAAGAAATACCAAAGTACATTGCTATTTCTTGCACCTACGACAAAAACACAATTACCAAATCAACATACATTTATTGATACCAAATTACATTGTTATTTCTTGCACTTTGACAAAAAATAATCAAAGTACATTGCTATTTCTTGCACTTAGGACAAAAAACTCAATTACCAAAGCTTTTAGCAAATAATCACCACAAACCAAAATTACCAAATCAACATGCATTTATTGACCATTATATGAGACTTTGAAATTAAATAGTCTTGTTTTACCTATGATGGTTGTGACTTTAGTGGTGGTTGTGATGACTGTGCAATCGACATTGATAACAGAAGGTTTTTGGTCGATGCCTATGATATGGCCACACCGAGAACCTAATACTTTCTCGAAAAATGCTCTTTCTTCAAATGGTGTTAAATCTCTTTCTTCATTTAACCCTTGTGTTTGTTATAAGAGCTCTTACACTAAATGATATTGTGTTTTCCAAACATATTAACGATTAAGTATAAATAAACACTTAATTATATGATAAAATTATAATTAAATACTTATGTATTGCTGCTCCGTTATATCATTAATAAATACATCATTCTTATCGGTATGAGAAGCGTGGAACGTTTCAACTCTCTTCAGGTTCTGTTTAACATTAAAAATTGGATTATATTTTAAATAAATAATTACATATATCGTACGTTACCTTTTTATATCAAGTACTGCTATATGAGCACGACCCCCCCCCCCCCCCACACACACACACACTCACTTGGAAATACTCAACTGCTTTCCTCCAATTATCAACATCCATATCATCCAGGGGGTGACTAAGGCTCTCGGGATATCCTCATACCATCCGAATCTCAAAAAACATGCTTTTGATTCAGCTTTACGCTCACTAAATCCTTTTAATAAAGTCGCTTCAAAACTCACTAATAACTTAGCAGCCTTTGGATCTTGGGAAACCCGATCAAAATCAAATTTTGTTTACAAAGAAGAAAAGGTTAGCTAAGTAAAAACCAATCATAATTAAACATATAAAAATATTTTAGTATTTATAATTTACCCTTATATGTTGTTTTACTGTATCCTTTATCGCGGGGAAATTTTTTTTTTCCAACTTCTTGTATCATAATGGACTATCCGCCACATTATTTTCCCAATTTAACATGCAAACATGTATTTTGGACGATTTTTATGAGATAATTCTATAGTTTCTAGAATATCTCATATGGATAATTATGGAGGTGGATAATTACCAATATTGAAATAAGATTATTATATTTAAATTAGGGTTATCCGGAGCATCCTTTTTGCACTATATAAAGGGCTCCTCGCCCTAGGAATTTTGGCCATCATATCTTAGGAAGAGAAAGCCGAAACTTTGCTCTCCCCTTTTCCTCTATCCTCTCTCATCTTCTTGTAAGTGTTGGTTGTGAACCATTAGAGGCACGACATTTGTGGTGCTTGTTCTCTAAGCTTCAACAACAAAAGGATTTCTTATTATTCATCAATAACAATCAAAGGTATGTTGTCTAACCCTAGATGCTAATTTCGAAAATAGTATAGGATTCCTAGGGTCTCCCAATTGACGTTCAAATGTTGTATGTTCAATTAGAGAAAACATAGATCTTCATTAGGGTTGCATGCACACATAGGTTTTTATTTGTTATGCTCAAAACCCATCACAAATGTCATGTCCCTATCATAGTCCAAGGTAATTGGTTTTCCCTTATTATTTAAAAGCCTATTTTCGAGCTTAATGTTTTTCGCTTTTCCTCTAACTCTCGTCGGTGGCACAGCTACAATATAGTTAAAAATTAATATAAATGGTATTTTATAACAACTGAATAAAAATAGTAAATAGAAATTCATAATAAGACTTACCATCCTACTCATACTGACGAGGACCTCTACCGCCTGGGGGAGGTGGGTCCCCGACTCCATCACCCTCATGTCCACGATCCATAACAGCAACCATGGTGTATAGAAACAAGATTCATATTAACGCAATTACCTAAAAAATTATGAGATATACATATATAATTTCTATTACAAGTACACATTACATAGGAATAAACATTTCTTTTTAAACTAGGAATCCAAATAAAGTTTCTATTACAATAATAGCATTCTCAATAATGGCATCCTACAAAAAATACACATTGCATACAAATTCAAATATACATACATAATTTAATGTTTTCATACATACAAATACACATTATACAACATACAATCCACATTCCATACAAATACACATACTTAAAATACCATTATCAATAATAACATCCTACTTTATTTTTCCTTTTTCCACTATGGAATTGCAATATACACATTACATACAATCCACATTTCATACATACATACAATTCATATTTCATACATAGCATACAAATACACATATACACACATATAAATACACTAGATACACATACAATATTCCACATTCATATTTTCATACATACAAATTCACATTATACATACATTCACATACATATACCATGAAAATACACATAGATATATACTAAATATATACACATATGCCTAATTCCATATAATAGACACAAATGCACAAATTTTGCAAATAATCGCAAAATTAACAGAGAAATGAACCTGTGGTGGTTAAAAATCAAAATTGGTGGTCGGAAATCAATAATCTTCGTCGATGACAGTAACAGTCGGCCAGTGAACAACAACAGTCGGGGAAAAACTAAAATCAACATTTTTCTACAGCTAATCTCGAATATAAGTTTGAAATGGAGGCTATAAGAGAAAGAGATAGATAAATGATGAAGGTCGGTGAAGCTCCAAATGTCGCCGGTAATAGCCAAATCATCGTCGGAATCAGGTGGTAACCCGTGATTGAGGTGGTCGGCCGGTGGTTGAAGGTGAAGGAAGAAAGAAACGGCCGTTCATTGATCGTCGGTGTCATCGAGCTCGAGGAAAGTAAGATCAAAGAAGGAGGCAACAACAGTAAAGAAAACTGAGACGGAAAAAGGGTATAAGTTCATCGACCTTTAGCGGCGACTCGAAACCAATATCGACAAATAATAACCAATAGCAGCGACAACTATGGAGGGAGCTTATGTCGCTTCTTTTTTCGACCTTTAGCAGCGACTTTTTGTCGTCGTTATTGCGTTTGTATGAAAAGCATGTCGCATCCATTGGATTAGATACTTGAACAGATGGTTGGGGTTTACTCGAAAGGGTTCACGCGGATTAGGTCCACAAAGCATTACTGGCGACCCTTTAGCGGCGACAAGGACTTTTAGCGGCGACTCAAGCTTGAGTCACCGCTAAAAGTCTTTGTTGCCGCTAAAGGTGTCGCCGGCAATGACATGATTTCTTATAGTGTTTGTTTCGATTAGTGGACTAATTATGATTGGTTATATAAAATTTATTGGTGGTTGGTACATAAAAAAATATGGGTCATTGTCACTGTAGTCCAACAAAGTTACGTATAATGGTTTAAATGGTCCCTCATGACTATTTTTTGCATTTTAAGGGCATATACTTCTAATTTCTGGTTTTAAAAGGGAAGTTTTGGAAAAATGAAAGGTCACCCGGTGACTCCCATCCCACGTAGCAATTTTCGAATTCCACGTAATATCTAATTCGATTAATTTAGTCAATGTCATTGACACGTGTATATAGGAGTTAATGAGAGATACTGTACGTTTTAAACCCCTCAACTGTCTCTTTCGAACACTTTCGTCTGTAACTTACTCATCGAAATTCGTTGTTCAACTGTTCTTCGGTCCTATCCTTTTCTTCAAGTGTTCGTCGCTCAAATCGGCGAACTTTGTCATTGCTATGGCCGTTTTCCTGAAGATTGATCTACATTTTGCTGGAAATTTTACCAGGTACCCCTCTATTAGTTACTCAGATGGAGCAGAGCAAAGGTTTGATGATGTTGATTTTTCTGGAATGGACAAGAACGAATTTGTGGAGTTCCTTGAAAGATTCGTCATTGAGAGATGTGTGAATGTGTACTTTTGCATGCCCGATATTGATTTTCCTGATGGATTAAGGATAATCGCGACCGACATGGATTACATGGATCTAATCGAAGTAGGGTATGCTTCTGATTGTGTGATTGATGTATATATGGACCATCTTGGTGTTAATGTACATCAATGGATTCTTGAAGAGCAAGCATAAGTTTGTTGTTCTTGAGACCAATTATATGGTGCAAATGAAGATCATGAAGAAGTACACAGTCGTATGGATATGGATGATGGAATCGACATGTAGGATTTACATGGTGGTATGGATGATATGCAAGGTGAGCAAGATGATGACATTCACATGGAAGTGCACACTGAACCTGATGAGTGCATTCCTATGAACAAGACAAAAGATGATGAGTTTCTGAGTAAGTTGTGCCCAAAGGAGCAAGTCACCCCCCCCCCACAGTCCACCTCGTGAAGACACATATGATCCACCATAAGAGGATGATGTAATATCTACTGACCAGGCTATTTACAATGAAAATTTTCATTGGAAAAAGCAGTAACCTATATTAGGTATGAGATTTGTGAGTCCTAAACAACTAAAACATATGATATGTAACTATGCTGTAGCAAATGGTTATCAATTATGTTACAAAAAAATGATAGTAGGAGACTATTAGTGAAATGTTGTTCTGGGCAGTGCAAGTTTACGATGTGGGCTTCTTGGATGAGTGAGGAAAAGTCTTTACAGATTAAGAGTCTCATAAATGAGCATAACTATGCAAGAGACTTCAAGTTAGGTTCAATTGTGAACTATTCATGGATTGTTACTCATTACACAACACAATTCTTAAAGAAATAAAAGGTTAGTTTCAGGCTACTTGGGGATGAGGTTAAAGATAAATTTGGTATAGATGTGAGTATGAGACAGTGTAGAAGAGCAAAGAAGTATGCATTTAAACTAATTGAAGGAACACTAGTGGAGCACTATGCAAAGTTGTGGTCATATGGTGAAGAGATTAGAAGATCAAATCCAAGATCAATAGTCAAAATGGATGTCAATTCTATGCCAGATGGTAAGAATTATTTTAGCAAGTTTTACTTGTGTTTTGATGGGCTAAAGCAAGGGTGGAGATGGAGCTGTAGAAGGGTTATAAATTTAGATGGATGTTTCTTAAAGGGTTTATGTCATGGAGAGCTAATATGTGTTGTAGGAAGAGATGCCAATAATCACATATTCCCAATTGCATGGGTAGTTGTCTGTGTAGAGAACAAAAAGAATTGTAAATGGTTTTTGGAAAACCTTTGAGATGAACTTCAACTGGGTAATGGTTTTGGTATACCATTAGTGTCGGATCAGCATAAGGTAAGTTGTGTACTTCCTAATTTTTAATATTGTAGTTGGTGGTTTCATTTTATCTAACATGTTACCATTGTTCTACAGGGGCTGTTAGAGGCTGTCAAGGAAGTACTGCATACTGTTGAACATAGGTAGTGTGCAAGGCATATTTTTGCCAACTTTTGGAAAAGATTCAGTGGTGTGCACTATGAAACCATGTTTTGGAAGGCAAGCAAGGCATCCACTGAGCCTTTATTCAATGTTGCAATGAAGGAGATTGAAGTGCTTAACCATGCAGCCTTTGCTTATCTTATGGAAATAAACCCGAAATCTTGGACTAGAGCATTTTTTGAAGAGGGAAGGATGTGTGATGCAGTGGAGAATGGATTATTTGAGAGCTTCAACAGTGTCATCATGGATGCAAGGAAAAAGCCAATCACGACCATGTTAGAGGAGATTAGATTGTATGTTATGGAGAGAATATACAATTTAAAGATGAAAGGTAGTTCACGGCTTGATTACAAGCCTTGCCCAACAATTACACTCCTACTGAATCAATTAAAAAGAGCTCAAAGGTACTTTCTAATCTTTACACTCATAACTGTATGTAGTTACTTATGTTATGTCTTCAATAGGTATTGGTAGATTTTACTAAGTGGTCTAAACCAATTTGAAACAAGAAACATTGATGAGTCCTATGTTATTGACTTGGACAAGAAGACTTGTACTTATAGAGTGTGGCAACATAGTGGGTATGGATGTGTGCATTCAGTTGCAACTATATCCTTTCTTAATAGAGATGTTGGTGGTTATGTGGATACAATGTTCTATGGAGCAGTCTACAAGAACACTTATAAGTATCTAATTTAGGGGATGAATGGTAGAAATATGTGCCCACCTACTGACTTCATACCAACTCTTCCACCAATGAAGAGAAGAATGCCAAGTAGACCAAAGCTTAACAGAAGAAGAGATGCATCAGAAAAGCTCCCAAGGCACACTGTGACTAAGGCACGGAATAAAATATCATGTAGTTTGTGTAAAAAAGTGCGGCATAACAATGTCACATGTCCTCAAGCTGAAAGACTTCAAGTGCAAAAAGCTCAAGTTGGTAGGAGGCCAAAACTAAATGTAAAAAAGAGAAAACATGTGTCAATCAAAATGGTAAAGGAGCAGGAGGTGTCAATGAAAATGGTCAGGGAGCACAAGGTGTTGGTGCAGGAAGCAGTGGATCAAAAACAGTGCATGAATGAAAAATGGACACAAAAAAGTGGGTAAGTGTAAAAGAAAGAAAGAAATCGGAGAGAATCATCAAGATGAAACTTTCTAAGAGGGTGAAGGGCAAAGGTCGGAAAGGAGATACCAGTGCAAACCCATTGGAGCTTAATGATAAGGATCTGATTTTGTTTAAGTTGTTATGTTTTAAATTGGTTGTGTTTGGTTCCACTTAGTTGTTATGTTTGGAATTGGGTTGTAGTAGGTTGTTAAGTTTGGATTTGTATTGACTTTGTTTATTTGTTTGTACTACTTATGTTGTTTGAGAAATTTGGTTTGTTTATGAAAGATATGTACTTCTTTTCTAGATCGTGCATGGTGCATGTTACCCAAGGGAACATTGGGTCAATAGTTCCAAGAATCAATGTTAACTTGGTTAGGTTACAAGGGAACATGCGGTCCTTGTAAAATCAGGATCAACATATAAAACAAAACAAAGTACATTACAAGTTAAATAACATGTGGTCCAATAATTTTCTTATTCATAATTACTTCATACAAGTTGTTCATACAAAATAAAAAAAAGTACATTACAAGTTAAACATACAAACCAAAATAAAGTACATTACAAGTTATTCTTAAAAAAACCCAAATGACCTTTATTACAATTTGTACATGATTAAACACAAAAAATACCTAACTACATATTAGGTAAACCTTCAACTTAAAGACCTTATATTGAAGCATTTTGTTCGACCTAAACAACCCAGTTATGATCACACCTTCATTGTTGCACTGCATTTCATCAACCTAAGCTATAAAACCTGAACGAGCATCCTGATTCCAACTATTTGCTTGACTTAATACATGTTAAAAAAAACTATGTTTAACATCATAAATTGAACAAATGGTAAATTACGTTTTTGGGACATGCATAAAAGGGCCTTCCTGGGTTATTGGTAGTACGTGATGTTCTTATTATAGCCTATGATCCACATCCACATTCCATGTTCTTCATTATTTAGCGTCACGGTGGAGATAATTTGAAGAAGAAAACAATGTGCTAGAATGAAACAAGTTGGTATATAAGAAACTTTTAAGTAATTGGTAGTACGTGTAAAACACTATATTACCCCCACTGTGCAAGGCACGTGGGGTCACTAAGAACACCCACTTTTTCCTTCTTCCTATTACCATTGCACTTTCTACAAATTTTTTTTATGAAAATTAACAAGTAAATACGATCATAAGCAATGAACAAAGAACATCACCCAAGCTTACAAAATGCTTATCATTTAGACAGATCTTTCATTAATCATTGGATTTCACTTACAAAATGTCTGTCATTTAGAGAGGTCTTTTACATATTTCGCCAAAAAACCAAATATAAAAATAAAAAACAGAAAATCTACATACTAATAAGCTTCTTAACCACGAACCACCATTGTTTCAAATCCATCCATCACCCAAGCTTAAGAATGAAATGGAGCATAACTACCAACAACAAGAGCATCCCCATCATCATGTCACCCATGGCAACACCAACGACTTTAAACTTCTGATAATGGTCATCAAGCTTGTGCTGGAGGCTGATGTGGTCGATCCTGCACACGATATAGTCATGTCCGAGCTACTCCTGCGACTGTTGCATTTCAGATTGGTTTTCTAAAATCTTCTGACAACAATCACAGAAGATTGAGTGGAGCACATTGTAGTTGATGTCTTCACCAGAATTTAAAGAGTCGGGTAAAGATGGTGGAGCCGACATTGTTGCTTTTTAAGGGTTCTTCCAGATGATTGTTTTCCCGAATATGGTAAACAAGTTTGAGGGTTGTTTTACTTCAAACCCCACATGGGTGTGTCCCCTTTTAATTAAAGATGTGTGTCTGGGACTCAATCGAATCGAGAGTGTAAGGTTGTTAAGGTGTTGGTGGAAATTAAAGACGGTAATTACTCTTTGCATGTGTCATCAGGTCAACTTAGTATTGACTCAACGGGTTAACTCACATGCTTACTTGGCAAGTAACGAGGCTGGTTAACCTGCTAAAATGGGTAAGATGACTTTTCCAATCGGTAAAACACAAGTATATGCCCTTAAAATGCAAAAAAATAGTCATGAGGGACCATTAAACCATTATACGTAACTTTGTTGTGCTACAGTGACAACAACAGTCGGGAAAAAACTGAAAATCAACATTTTTCTACTGTTAATCTCGAATATAAGTTGGAAATGGAGGTTATAAGAGAAAGAGATAGATAAATGATGAAGGTTGATGAAGCTCCAAATGTCGCTGGTAACAGCCAAATCGTCGCCGAAATCCGGTGGTAACTCGTGATTGAGGTGGTCGGCTGGTGGTTGAAGGCAAAGGAAGAAAGAAACGGTCGTTCGTTGATCGTCGGTGTCGTCGAGCTCGAGGAAAGTAAGATCAAAGAAGGAGGCAACAACAGAAAACTGAGACGGAAAAAGGGTATAGTTTCATCGACCTTTAGCGGCGACTCGAAACCAATATCGACAACAATAACAAATAGCAGGGACAACTATGGAGGGAACTTATGCCGCATCTTTTTTTCTATCTTTAGCAGCGACTTTTTGTCGCCGTTATTGCGTTTGTACGAAAAGGAGGTCGCATCCATTGGATTAGATACTCGAACGGATGGTTGGGGTTTACTCGAAAGGGTTCACGCGGATTCGGTCCCCAAAGCATTACCGGCGACCCTAAAAACTTTTAGCGGCGACTCAAGCTTGAGTCACCGCTAAAAGTCTTTGTTGCCGCTAAACGTGTCGTCGGCAATGACATGATTTCTGTAGTGTTTGTTTTGATTAGTGGACTAATTATGATGGGTTATATATAATTTATTGGTGGTTGATACGTAAAAGAATAAAGATGTAATTATAACAATTTCATTTATAATATTGTTTATTTTAATCTGTATAGTTAAAAAACTAAAAAAAATTTTTTGCTGCAAATGTGGTTTGCGGATACCAAAACTTATATCTCTTAAGAAAACAAACACTTAAATATTGATGCCGCGGTACAGTCCACTTTTAAAAAAGTGTTAGTTACGTATACATTGGTATGTTACGTGCAAATGCCGATGTGAGTCATTTCACTTCTTTGAATGGTCTAGACAAAACCCACAGCCTTCTTTGTCATCACGCTCTTCGGCTGGTTGACATTAACAATCCTCTTAAAGCTTTGTATCTTTACAGTTAAAGTTTAGATTTAATGTTTTAATTTTAAAATAAGTATAAACCAAAAAGACTGAGGTTATTTTTGTTTGATTTTCATTTAACAACTTCTTAATTTAATAACATATTTAAAAGTTATAAAGTCTTTCTTAGAATATTAGCTTCTTTTTTCCTCAATTGCGTGTGTATCTAAGCAATAAAGAAATCAAGAAGTGGTATTTGTTTATATAGTTAGGTTGTTATTTACCAAAAACCAATCGGATGCTTTGAGCAGCTCACCTAGAAAACTAATCAAAACTCTTGTCGTCCTACCTTATAATAATAATCATAAAAAACCCAACTCTTATTCATATCATAAATAATCTATAGTAAATTACAAATATAATTCTGTATCATTTTGTTTTGGATTTGGTCTCTTATCTCTCAGTCTTCAAAATCCCCTTTACTTTGAATATTAACATTACATATCTAGGTGGTTAATGTTATAAAGTAGGAAAAGTAGGTCACCCATGCACAACACCTGCCATGAGTAGACTCGGACCATACCAATTTCCCCTATATATTGATTCATAAGATCTCCAAACTCCCAACAAGAACTTCAAGCGCCTATCTTTTATTCCGCATCCAAATCCCATTCCAATTTAAAACTACACCAAAATCCCAGAAAATTAAACCCAAAATGGCACAATATCAAAGTACCAACACAATTGCATCGACAACAATGATCCTAGTGATCACAGTGGCCACCCTCTACGGAGGTGCAACAGCACAATCGTCAGGGTGCACAAGTGTGCTAATTAGCTTGTCCCCATGCCTCAACTACATTTCTGGCAACACATCAACCCCATCATCAGGATGTTGCAGCCAACTCGCGAGTGTAGTCCAGTCACAGCCACAGTGCTTGTGTCAAGTCCTTAATGGTGGTGGCTCATCTTTGGGTCTTAGCATAAACCAAACTCAGGCTCTTGCATTACCTAGTGCATGCAATGTCCAGACACCACCAACCAGTCGATGCAATGGTAAGGAACTGAATTTTTACTTAGAAAGCTTCTTATTCATGTTACTTTTAGAATATTATATACTATAAAACCTAAAGTTTCGGTAATACGTTATTCTGATACAAATGCTTTATCTAATGACCGATACATTATATCATTGATACAATTCAATGGGAGATGATGCAAAAAGAATCTACCTCCCAGTGAAGAAAAATCGACTATGATTTATAATTTTTTTCATATATAAGTTCACAAATTAGAAATGTCAAATTTATCTACTTATCATTTTTCACTGGACAGCTGCATCTCCAAGCAACTCCCCTTCAGAAACCACACCTTCTTCAGGAACCACACCTTCAGAAACAACACCTTCGGGAAACCCTTCGGGTAAAGGCAGCGAAACAAACACTGTGCCATCAACAGATAATGGTTCATCAGATGCATCTTCAACAAAATTCGCAACATTTCCTATTATATTTACACTACTTGTTGCCGCATATGCTATGGTGTTCTAAATTATTAACTACCATATCCGGAAAGAATATGTTTTGATTTACGATTTTGCTTATTTCCCTGTGATTCTTATGTGTAAAATTTGGCATGTGATTCGTGTGACATGCCATGTAAGGATTCTTTTTGGTCGGTTTTGTATTGTTTCCGATAAATATGATTTTTCTGATTCTGAACAGTCTCCTTGAGATTTGACAACTTGATGATACACTTATTGGTTTCCTCACTGCATTTTGAAGCCATGCTTTGAGTGTGAAACCAATAAATTGCACAAACATGCTAGTCCTGAAGAACCATCTTGGTGGACCATATACTTCTAGCTCTAGGAACCTAGAATCTTGAGTTAACATGGAACGCTTCTCGGGAGAGGAAGAAAATGGCTATCCATTGACACCGACACCATAAATGTCTCTCGATTTTTCAATTATGCATATACACGATATCACCATCAGTTGCAGGCCTCTTCCCGTAAATGGAAGAGTCATTCTTTGTTACTTTAGCAATGTTTGCTCCTTGAGCCAAATCGTGACCTGCCATAGATATTCTTCCCGATAAACATGTTAATTGCCATTTGAAGAACCAGTTTCTTTGTTGTCAATAAACATGATTGTTTCAACTTTTTTCCACCATGCAAACTATTTAATTTCTTTGCAGTTTGACCTAGCTAGTGGCTTCGTTCTTATATTAATGAAGGTTTTTTACCACTTGTCACACTCTCATTCAATTTGTCAAATATCATTTTAAATTATTATTTTTCCATATGTCCTTTTATAAGTTTTAATTTTATATTAAATTTCATATAATATTTTAATGTAATAATTGCAATAAATGCAGTAATAAATGTATATCAATTTCATTAATTAACTTACCTTTTAATTTCAAAAATTCATTAGCTCTTTTATTTATTTACATTATTTGTTTAAATTTAAAAGATAAAAAAAACATTTTCATTATAATAATTCATTATTTTTCTTATTTTCTTATAAATTCAAAGTTTTTAAATATTTTGACATTTATATTTATCTTTTTTTTTTAAAAAAAAATTTAGCCCATGTAATATATATGTGTCACAACTAGTGAAATTAATAATTTAAATATGTAATAGAATTAAGGTTGGGAAATTAGGTTTGATTTGGTTAAATTACACGACTAGAAAAAATGAAAATACCTACGGAAAAATTTAGTCGGAAATTACCTACGGAATTCCAATGGAAAACGTTGCCCTAAATTACTCACGATATTGTAACGGAACAGCTACAGAATACCGACGGATGTCACATCCGTCGGTAAATGCCGACGGAATAGCTACGGCACTGACAAAAAGACTAATTTGTATACTTTCCGTCACAAATCCGTCATTTATTAATTTTTTACTACTATTATTATTATTATTATTATTATTATTTCAATTATTATTATTATTATTATTATTATTATTATTATTATTATTATTTCCATTATTATTATTATTATTATTATTATTATGTATGAATGTATGCGTATGTATGTATATGTGTGTATATGAATGTATGTGTATGTGTGAATGTGTCTCTATGAATGTATGTGTGAATGTGTGTCTATGAATGTATGTGTGGATGTATGTATGAATGTATGTCTATGAATGTATGTGTGAATGTATGTGTAAATGTGTATGTGTAGGTGTATGTATGTATATGTACATATGTGAATGTGAATGTACTTTTAAAGTGTGAAAAGAGTAACGGATAAAAATGAGTACGCCACCGAGTTTTTTTGGCGTACTCATTTTTATCCGTTACTTCTTTCACACTTTAAAATTACATTCACATTCACATATGTACATATACATACATACCCCTACACATACACATTTACACATACATTCATATATACCCATAAAAACATACATTCACACATACAATCTTAGACGCACATTCACACACATATAGATTCATATACACATATATACATACATACACATACATTCATAGATACATACATACATACATACATACATATATCCATACATAAACACATTGACCAACCTGTATGAATGTATGTGTCCATGGGTATATGTGAATGTTTTTGTAATTGTGTATGTGTATGTATGCATATGTACATATGTGTGTATGTGTGAATGTATGTGAAAGAAATAACTGTGTGAAAGGAGTAACGGATCTATAGGTGCACATTGTTATACACACATATATATTAGGTATAACTTCGTAATGGTATTGATAATTATGTATAATAGAAGTGCGAAAAAAAAGCGAAAAAAACGACGTTCGGTGCCCGAAATGTCAAAAATAAAAAATATTCGAAGGTAATCCTTCGGAAATTACCGACGGAATAGCGACGGATGGCCTGTTCCGTAGGTAATTACCTACGGATTACCTACGGAAGAGGATATTCGTCACTATTCTGTCGGTACTTTCCGACGGATTACCTACGGACTTTTTTTTTCGAGATTTCGGGCACCGGACTTCGTTTTTTTCGCTTCGTTTTTTTCGCACCTCTATTATACATGATTATCTATACTATCACCGAGTTATACATGATACCTAGATGTTTATAGTGGCGTATTCATTTTTATCCGTTACTCCTTTCACACTTTAAAATTACATTCACATTCACATATGTACATATACATACATACACCTACACATACACATTTACACATACATTCATATATACCTATAAAAACATACATTCACACACACATTCTTAGACGCACATTCACACACACACACATAGATTCATATATATATATATACATACATACACAAACATTCATAGATACATACATACATACATACATAAACACATTGACCAAACTCTATGAATGTATGTGTCTATGGGTATATGTGAATGTTTTTGTAATTGTGTATGTGTACTTATGCATATGTACATATGTGTGTATGTGTGAATGTATGTGAAAGAAGTAACTGTGTGAAAGGAGTAACGGATCTATAGGTGCACATGGTGATACACATATATATTAGGTATAACTTGGTAATAGTATTGATAATTATGTATAATAGAAGTGCGAAAAAAAAGAAGCGAAAAAAATGACGTCCGGTGCCCCAAATGTCAAAAATAAAAAATATTCGAAGGTAATCCTTCGGAAATTACCGACGGAATAGCGACGGATGGCCTGTTCCGTAGGTATTCCGTAGGTAATTACCTACGGATTACCTACGGAAGAGGATATCCGTCGCTATTCCGTCGGTAATTTCCGAAGGATTACCTACAGACTTTTTTTTTTCGAGATTTCGGGCACCAGACTTCTTTTTTTTTGCTTCGTTTTTTTCGCACCTCTATTATACATGATTATCTATACTATCACTGAGTTATACATGATACCTAGATGTTTATAGTGGCGTACTCATTTTTATCCGTTACTCCTTTCACACTTTAAAATTACGTTCACATTCACATATGTACATATACATACATACACCTACACATACACATTTACACATACATTCATATATACCTATAAAAACATACATTCACACATACATTCTTAGACGCACATTCACACACACACACATAGATTCATATACACATATATACATACATACACATACATACATACATACATACATACATACATACATACATACATACATACATCCATGCATAAACACATTGACCAAACTCTATGAATGTATGTGTCTATGGGTATATGTGAATGTTTTTGTAATTGTGTATGTGTATGTATGCATATGTACATATTTGTGTATGTGTGAATGTATGTGAGAGAAGTAACTGTGTGAAAGGAGTAACGAATCTATAAGTGCACATGGTTATACACATATATATTAGGTATAACTTGGTAATAGTATTGATAATTATGTATAATAGAAGTGCGAAAAAAACGAAGCGAAAAAACGAAGCGAAAAAAAACGACGTCCGGTGCCCCAAATATCAAAAATAAAAAATATTCGTAGGTAATCCGTCGGAAATTACCGACGGATGGCCTGTTCCGTAGGTATTACGTAGGTAATCACCTACGGAAGAGGATATTCGTCGCTATTACGTCGGTAATTTCCGACGGATTACCTACGGACTTTTTTTTTCGAGATTTCGGGCACCGGACGTCGTTTTTTTCGCTTCGTTTTTTTCGCACCTTTATTATACATGATTATCTATACTATCATTGAGTTATACATGATAGCTAGATGTTTATAATGGCGTACTCATTTTTATCCGTTACTCCTTTCACACTTTAAAATTACATTCATATTCATATATGTACATATACATGCATACACCTACACATACACATTTACACATACATTCATATATACCCATAAAAACATACATTCACACATACATTCTTAGACACACATCCACACACACACATAGATTCATATACACATATATACATACATACACATACATTCATAGATACATACATACATACATCCATACATAAACACATTGACCAACCTCTATGAATGTATGTGTCTATGGGTATATGTACATACGTATGCATATGTACATATGTGTGTATGTGTGAATGTATGTGAAAGAAGTAACTGTGTGAAAGGAGTAACGGATCTATAGGTGCACATGGTTATACACATTGACCAACCTCTATGAATGTATGTGTCTATGGGTATATGTGAATGTTTGTGTAATTGTGTATGTGTATGTATGTATGTATAAATAATAATAATAATAATAATAATAATATATGAATATAAAAAAAATAAAAAATATAATAATAAAATATCATAATAGTAATTATAATAATGATAAACAATTATTAGTATTCATTATAATAATAATAATAATAATAATAATAATAAAGCAAAGTCGTAGTGTATAAAATGAGGAGCGGAGGATTATTTTTGGATGTGGCATGCCCGGCCGTATGGTATCTGTGTTGGTTGTTTCCACGAGTGACCCTAGTTCGATTCTTGCCCCAAACTTGAATTTGTTTATATTCCGTCGCTATTTCGTCGTAGATCCGTCGGTAACGACGGTTCCGTCGGTATTCCGTCGGTTCGTTTTTAATGAAAATCAGATATACGCCTTTTTGCTCAAAGACTGAAACACTAATTAAAAAAAAACATTCGATCTGTGAACGAACCCTCTCCAACACAGTGAACGCCTCCTCCTCCTTCTTCCCCATTTTACCGAATTTTTCCCTCCGTTCGGTGGCGTTTTTTCCGGCGTAGCTCCGGCGCATCTCCCGGCGTATCTCTCCCTTTGGTGGAACCCCTCTTTGCTCGATTTCTTGTCCAGGTAAAACCCTAAAATAACTTCAATGCATCTATTTTAATCCCCTAAAATAACTTCAAAAGCTGTCAAATAAACACGTAAGTTCCATGATTAGAAATTTCCCACTAATTTCAATGCTTCTATTTTAATCCCTTAAAATAACTTGGTCGTTCCTCTAATTTCCCACTACTCTACAGTTTTCCATTCACATGTCGCCTCGTTCACAATTTCCTCAGTTATGTTTTTTTTAATGTTTCATAATCTAGTAATTTTTATTCTTTAGTAAATTATTAGAATTCTTTTTGGTTTGTTTATATGGTGGGTAACAGTATCTGGTGTCAAGATTTGGTTGTATGAGGTTTTACTTTCAAAGTCAAAACATATATCTTATTATGAAACAGTGGAATTAATGATTTGAATATTTCATTAATATATGAATTGTATAATGGAAAATTGGGACAGATTCTAAAAATGTGACAGATTATGAACTTTTGTTGTTGTGTTGTTGCATGTGACAGATTATGAATTGTACATGGCTTATAAGACTAAAACTGTTGATTGTTTCTATTTTAGATTATATGTTAGATTAAATGGCATGTTATATTTCTATCATGTTTAGTTTGGAGTTCTAACAATTGTATATTAGTAGTTGTAGATTGAAATGTTGTCTAATAGAGAACGGATGTACACGAAGAGACTTGATAGTAATCGTTTGTTTAATACCCAATGGCCACATTATGTCAATTTTTTTTTGGATTTTGCTTACTCGAAAGCAACAAACATCCAACGTATTATTAGGGATGGGGTGGAAGTTTTAGAAATTAGATGTCCATGTGCGAATTGCAAAAATATTTATTACCTCTCTCGAGAATTGGTATTTAACCATCTTATTAGCCGAGGATTCATGAATAGTTATTCACTATGGTATTTACATGGCGAAATGTATTCATTACAAGAGGTTGGTCAATGTTCGAACCCAATACCACTTCAACACATGGGTCAAAGTTCAAATCCTGAAACGACTCAACACATCAATAGTGGTTTTGATGATTATCGTAGATACGAGGAGATGGTTATCGAAAGCATGCACCAACCCGAAGCTTCTTATTATCAACAAACACCACAACACCCAAATCTTGAAGCCCAAAATTTTTATAAAATTTTGAAACAAGCGAGTGAGCTTTTATGGGACGGGTGTACAAAATCTTCCACACTCTCTGCCACCACTAGATTATTGGACTGGAAATCACAATCTAATATTTCAGACATGTCATTTGATAGACTACTTTTGATAGTTAAAGACATTCTACCAATTGGCGAGAAGCTTCCTAATAGCTTCTACGAGACCAAGAAAATGTTGAAGCCACTAAAATTGCCTTCACAACGGATTCATGTGTGTATAAACCATTGAATGCTATTTAGGGGTCAGTTTGTTGAGCTGGATCATTGTGTAGTATGTGGCGAAAATAGATACAAAGACAAAGGGAGGAAGGTTCCTAATTTGGTCTTGACTTACATGCCGATTGGACCGAGACTTCAAAGGCTGTTCTATTCAAGGAAGACAGCCAAACATTTAACTTGGCATTCAGATCATCCAGTAGATCCAGAAAAGATGATACATCCCAGTGAAGGTAAAGCATGGAATCATTTTGACAGAACCTTTCCTGATTTTGCAAAAGAGACGCGCAACATTCGTCTCGGGTTGTGCACCGATGGGTTTAGTCCTAATAGTTCAAACACAACTCCCTATTCATGTTGGCCGGTGTTTATCACTGTTTACAACCTACCCCCTTGGTTGGCTTTTAAACATCAGTACATACGACTTCCGTTGATCATTCCCGGGAAGAAGAGCCCCGGACAGAATTTGGATGTTTTTTTTACAACCTTTGATCGACGAGTTGAAGATGTTGTTCACAGATGGCATTGAAACATATGATGCCTATCGAATGAACAATTTTCAGATGAAGGTTGTACTTTTATGGACAGTTAGTGACTTCCCTGCTTATGCAATGCTATCCGGATGGAGCACGCATGGTACTTTAGCTTGCCCTTATTGCATGCACCAAACAGAATCATTCCGAATTTCCAATGGACAAAAACCGTGTTGGTTTGACTGTCATAGAAAACATCTACCCGAAAGACACATATTCTGAAATGATACAGTTAATTTTTTAAAAGGCAAGAAAGTGAAGGGTCATGAAGTGCCTGTTCCGTACCCAACCGGAGAATATATTTGGGAGAAAATCCAACATTTCCCCACTGTATACAACGGTACTCCTTATGTTCCAAATTATATAAAACCTCATGGTTTTGGTATTACACACAACTGGGTAAAGAAGAACATCTTTTGGGAGCTTCTATATTGGCGTCACCTGTTGATCCGACACAACCTCGATTTGATGCATATCGAGAAGAATTTTTTTGAAAATATGTTTCAGACTTCAATGGGCACCCCAAAGTCCAAAGAGAATATAAAGGCAAGAGAGGATATTGAGATGCTTTGTGACCGACCTATACTAAACCCCATAAGGGAAAACAATAGGAAGACTCGGAAGAAGCCTGGAGATTACACATTGGAAAAGGAAGATGTTAAAAAAGTATGTGTTTGGTTGAAAAATCTCAAATTTCCTGACGGGTATGCATCTAATATCGGGAACTGCGTAAACATCAAAGATTATAGCTTTTATGGTTTCAAAAGCCACGACTGTCACGTGTTTATGCAATGGTTGCTTCCCCTAGCCGTAAGAGGGTTTGTTTCAACAAAAATATACGAGGTCATATCGGAGATATCTATGTACTTTCGAGTATTATGCTCGAAAACGTTGCATGTTTGCGACTTGTTCGATATGAAACGTAGTATTATTCAAACCATGTGCAAGTTAGAGCAAATATTCCCTCCTAGCTTCTTTGATTCCATGGAATACCTGGTCATACATTTAGCAGATGAAGTTATTGTTGGTGGTCCGGTACAATACAGATGGATGTATCAATACGAGAGGTAATCACCCTATTTTAATATTATATATCCAACATTTTTAAAGTTATTTGTGGTATTCCTAAGATATCATTCATACTTTTTAAATATAGGAAACTGGGCATAATTAAAAGAAGAATCAGGAACAAAGCAAGGGTTGAGGGTTCAATCATCAATGAACATCTAGTGAATGAACCTGCTACCTATTGTTCTTTATATTTTGACCCGACGATTGAGACATGCCATAATCGAGAGGCACAAAATTTCGCACCGCAAAGTCATAGGTTTTCGAGTGGAGAGCATCTTTGTCGTCCCATCAAGAAGATTATATGAAAAACGTGGAAAACAAAAACCCTTGAGTGATAAAGACCTTCACAAGGCGCACACCTACATATTACTTAATTGTAAAGAAGTTAACCATTACATCCTCGAGTTTGATGAGCTGGTCATGACAACAAATCCAAATGAATCGGTTTCAGATTTAAGAGATAAATTCTTTGCTGAATGGTTTGAAGACAGAGTAAGTAGAACCAGTTCATTAGTACTGATTATTATTTACGCATCATTAACCAACACAATGTGTGTATGTTTTCATTTTAGGTAATGAATAAGACACCCGATGGAAGTGCTAAACACTTAAAAGTTATAGCTGAGAAACCATCGAGACAAGCTCATTTTCATAATGGGTATTTTGTAAATGGTTATAAGTTCCACACTCAACAATACGGTGAGGGTCGTGTGACGAATAACTTTGGAGTATGTGTGAGAGGGGAGACGTATAATGATGAACAAGAGTCAGACTACTACGGCATATTGCTAGAGATCTTAGAGGTTGAGTATTATAGTAGCGGGCCCTCGACTGTTGTTCTGTTTAATTGTATTTGTTTTGATAATAAAGATGGTGTAATAGTCAACAAAAACAAGTTGATTGATGTCAAAAACAACTCTCGACTTCAAACTGATGACCCATTTTGTTTGGCATCACAAGCAGAACAATTCTTTTATACACCATACCCTTCAATGGCAAATGAGACGAAAGATAAGTGGGCGGTTATCAAAACAAAACCAAGAGGGGTATTTGAAGTCACCGAAGCTGAAATGGAAGCAGAAGAAATCTTTCAGGGTGAAGAACGGTTTGAGTCACCAGTTACTGTAACTCGTGCAGAACGATTGTGCCTAGCCTCAACTATAAATACATATGAGCAAATATCTGATGACGAGAATGAGGGATCTAGGGAGGAAGACGAAGAAGAGGAAGGTTCTGAAGACGAAGATTATGGAAACGAGTTATTTTATTCAGAAGAAGAATTTGAAGATGAAGATGATGGGGACAAATATTAGGAGCATTATCTTTTGTTTATGTTAGGAGCATTGTATTTGTTGATGTTAGGAGCATTGTCTTTTTTAACCTTATAATGAAACATTGTTTTTGTATTGAGTTTGGTATGGACATCTCGTTGTTTTAAACATTTGTTTTGTCTTGACTTATGAATCTTATATTATATATCTGACCATTCTTGTTCTATTAAATGCAGCATGTCGGGTAATGGAAGGAATGATAAAGGCCGGAAGAACAACCCTTCTTCTGGCAGTACGGGGCGTAGGGGGGGGCATCCCCTAATTCTACTGACGAGCCACGTCATACGATGTTTCTCACACCGATTGGCATGCCTATGATCACTGGAGTCCCAGGCTCCAATAGTCAAGGTGCCATTGCTCCGCAAACCAACATGGCTGATCCTCTAGCAGACTTAGTCGGGGTTATGCGCCAGGGTCAACAGATGGGCTATGTGTCCCAGCCCCAACCCCAACCCCAACAGATGAGCCATCGATTACATCTCTCATAGATAGGCTATTGGCCCCGACCTCCACTTACACAGACAGGCTATAGGTTCCAGCCCTCACCCCCAACCCCGCCCCCACCCCTCCACCCACAAAGGGGTTGTCAGACCTCACCTACAGTTTTGAGAACCCATGGTGGTGATGGGTTTCAAGATTATTTTTTTGAGGGTGGAGGCATAGAGATGTCGACGCCAGATACACCGGTCATGCCACACACACCACTGAAGCCACATGGCTCCGCCTCCAGAGATATTCCGGGCGATCATGGCTCGAATGCTGGTGATTTTGATGACTCATCGTTGCCCATTATCCACAAAGAAGGGGATAAGTTAGTGTTTTCATCTTTTAAATATTTAATTTTTGATGTTGTAATTACACTTATATAAGTTTTTTTGTAGGTTTGGTGATCATTCTATCCACAGCGCGGTTATGGATCTCTTTTGGCAGAGTATGGATGATGTGTGGCCTACATATAAGAGCATCACGGAAAAGACTCGTAAACAGATGTGTGTGCGTTTTAGGGTAGTATGTTAAATATTTATTATTGTATCTTAACCTCATTTCTTTTTACTTTCTATTTTTAAGTATACTTTTTATTTTTTTATAGACAAAATATAGGTGGTACACAACGGAGAATGAGGCGATATATATAGCATTCAATAATGTCCTCAAGGAAAGATACAGGGACCGGATGAGGGATTTGAGGAAGTTATCAGCCAGAATGGCACAACGTGATGGGTTACCACTTAAAAAAGATTTTTCTAAATACTTTCCAGAGATGTATCAATACCGTCCCCATATGGTACCAGAGTCTGTGTGGCCACACTTGTGTGATGTAAGAGATACAATATATTATTGTTTTATTTTGTTGATTTTTATTACTTATTATATTATTAAATATATATTTCTTTTAACAGCATTGGAGCACAGAGAAATGGCAAAAGTCGTCAGATGCTGCTCAGACGAACCGGAACACCCCTGATTCCAATGGGAAGACATCAAGGCATACGGCTGTTAGCATAGGATATGCCCAGCACCGTCGTAGATTGGTTGGTATCATAATTGTAAAATTTATTATTCTTGTTTTTTTAACACTGACTGCATCAATTATACTTTGTCTTTTATGTAGAAAGCACAGCTGGGTAAAGATCCCGAATTTTGTGATCTATACGTGAAGACACATGGCACCAATGAGTCGAAGAAAAGATATTTCGAGGGAGAACGTGAAAATATAAAATATTTCTCTGAAACAGCCAAAGATGCAAAAGTACATTATTTTTTTATATTGATTGTCTCAATTTTTTGTATATGACAAGGGTGTTGTTTTGGTAAATTGTAGGATGGATATCTAGAGGGATTAGTGATGAAATATGGAGAAGACACGGCAAACCATAGGCACGATGCGGAGGTATGGGTTGAAAGCTAAATTCGGAGAACAGGAGGAAAAAAGAAGGGTCATATCTATGGTATAGGAGCATCGGATGCCAATTTTGTGGTTTCTGGGATAACATCTTCCGAATCTACCCGGTGCACCCAATCCAACAACAACACACAAGAAGAGGTATGTTGTTATTATGGATAAAATTGATTAAAAACAAAAGTACATTGTTATTATGGTTTAAAAGTTAGGTGGTTTGTTGTGCTTATGGATTACATTGATAATAAACAAAAGTACATTGTTATTATGGTTTACAAGTTAAGTAGTATTTTGTTATTATGGATACAATTAATTAAAAACAAAAGTACATTGCTATTTTGTTATAATAAATTCAAGTACATTGTTATTATCATTTTTTAGGTTGATAGGTTACGTGAAGAAGTTTCTAACATGCGCCAATTGCAAGAACAAATGGTACAACAAATGGAAAGGATGGCGAGGATGATGAATGGTACAACAAATCAAGCCAATGATCCCCCTCATACTCCACCTCATACTCCACCCGAGGATGGTGTATAAGTTATGCATGTTGGTATTTGGAATGAATGTTTGTTAATTTTTAGTTGGTATGAATGTTGTGACAATGGAACAAATGAATGTGTCCACTTATTTTGCAAACTTGATGTATTTGGAACACTTTTTGTGTATTTTGAAACCTTAATTGTAGTGTTATTATGTTTGTGTTTACTTATCTTGCATATTTGACAAAAAAAAAACTAGAAATATTTTATATTTAAATTTAATAATTAAATAAAATGACTATTATCGACGGAATACCGACGGAAATGTCGTCGGTAAGCACGCCCGTCGGTAAATAAGTTCATACCAGTCAAAAGGGAATTCCGTAGGTAATCCGTCACAATTATGTCGGTATTTTTTTCCGTATGTATTCCGTCGGTACTATATGTCGTAGGTATTCTGTCGCAATGTCGTCGCAAATAACTTTTGTCGGTAATCTGTAGGTAAGTGTCCGTCGTCGATATTTCGTCGCAATTCCGTCGCAATTTGTCGCCGTAGGTATTCCGTCGCTAATTTACCTACGGAATATGGCCGTCGGAATTCCGTAGGAAATCCGTCGCAATTTCGTCGCTAAGAATTACCCACGAGCAATTATGCTACGGCACCCATTTCGTCACAATTCCGTAGGTAAACCCGTATACCTACAGAATATCTACGGATCTTGCTGTAGGTATTTTCGTTTTTTCTAGTAGTGTTAAGGAACATTAGATGTAATACTTCTTGTACTCTTTTAACCTATTTGGAGATTGACTTTGTTAAAAAATTAGTTGGCTAAGATATATATTATAAGACCACTCGGAATGGGCAACGGGAGAGCCCGTTATTCCGACGTGGACATACAAAAACAGCGTCATAACGCCCCCAACACCGTGCCCCCCTTGCGTTATTTGGTGTGATGGTAACACATGTTATGGTGGTGCGGGAGGAAACGACTAATTTGATTGGAACGTTCAAAAATTCGACCGTTTGCAAACGGTCACCAATATAATAATAATAATAATAAATAAATAAAACTCTATTATTATAATTACACAACATTTTTATCTCCATTTTATTTATAAAACCCAACAAATCCTTTAAACAATTACTATTCATTTCAATTTCATTTTTTTCTATTACTCTATTTAATTAAAAAATGGAACCTTTTGATCCGTTCCATCCATACAATCATGATATCGACGAGGATGATATGTTCGTGAGTATGATGTATCAATATGTTACCGACATGATACCGCCAGAGCCAGCTCTACTACAGACCAGATGTGTGGCATTCAACAGAGATTGAGAAGAATGGCATAGACGTCTACTACACGATTATTTTGCGGATAATTGTGTCTACCAACCAAACGATTTTAAAAGAAGGTTTCGTTTCTGGAAAAATGTGTTTCAACGGATAGCCAATGCAATGGAAAGCAGATACCGTAATTATAGTTGTTTCAAAATTTTAATATATGTTTTTTAGATTATTAAATAATTGTTTTAAAATTTTAATATATGTTCTTTAGATTATTAAATAATTGTTTTTAAAATTTAATATATGTTCTTTAGATTATAAAATAATTGTTTTAAAATTTTAATAAATGTTATTTAGATTATTAAATAATTGTTTTAAAAATTTATTATATGTTTAGGTATGAATATTTCCAACTAAGGTATGATGCGAGAGGTAAACGAGGTTTTACAGGGTTACAAAAATGTGTTGCTGTAATCAAGCTTATGGCTTTGGGGGAATCACCCGATTCTATTGATGACTATATGAGAATGTCATAGCGAACAGCACGAAAAAGTTTGTATAGATTGGCGAGAGGTGTTATCGAAACCTTCGGTGACAAATACTTGCGCAAACCTTCATTGAATGACATGCAACAACTATATACGGTGCATGAAGAACGACATGGTTTTCCGGGAATGCTTGGAATCATTGATTGCACAAAGTGGATATAGAGAAATTGTCATGTGCCGTGGAAAGGTCAATACACAAGTGGTCATCTTGGATCGCCTTCGTTAGTTTTAGAGGTTGTTGCGTCACAAAACTTATGGATTTGGCATGCTTTTTTCGGAGTTGCGGGTCCTAACAACGATGTAAACGTTATTGGTCACTCAACAATATTTCAGGACCTTTTGACAAGAAAGGCACCGGATGCTCCTTTCACAGTAAATGGTCATGAGTATAAGTTCGGGTATTAGCTCACGGATGGAATATACCCACCATATTCCACGTTTGTGAATGTGTTTTGACACCCGATAAGACCAAGAGATAAATTTTTCAAGAAAAGACAAGAAGGAGCACGTAAGGACGTGGAACATGCTTTCGGAGTTCTGAAAGCAAAATGGCACATAGTTGAACATGCGGCTCAAGCATATGAGTTGGACACTCTACGAGATATTATGTATGCATGTATCATTATGCATAACATGGTGATTGAAGATAAAGGACAAAATATTGCGGAGGAATTGATCGATACTTATGCCAAATGGTTAAATTATCCTTTATTGATTTTTTTCCTCTGTCTTCTGCAGAGTGTTGTTATTCACGTGTAAACGCAACATGTGATGCTTGATTACCTGTAATGTTCTTCAAAAGTTCACCATTGAACCCTTCCCTCTGAATTGTATGCAATTTAGATTATCCATCTCTTTCAGTGAAATCTTGCAATTACAATGATTATTTTTTATTCATATTTTATTGGCAGGAATAGATGCTAGGAGGTGTTAATTCCACTGTTGGTGGCTTCAAATCTGTTGGTGGGCAGCCTATTGTTATTGATTATGTGAAGGGTTCTCACATCCCTTTGTGCTACTTTAAAGTGAAATAATGATCTTGACGTGGTGACCTTTTGCATATAAAAGACCATGATACATGCATAAGTAAGTACATAATCTTTTTGGTATGATGGAATCAAGGAAGGAATGAAATTGTTCATTCCGTTGCCAGATGGAATGGAATTGAATGGACCATTCTGTTGTTCGTATTTTGTTAATTTTTCTGTGTTTCTTGACTAAATGTTTTTCTTTTTCTTTTTCATTCTATCATGGAATGTAATGGATAATTGCAACGTAAACAAATTCTATTTTTATAACTTTGAATTCCATTTTCAAAGAATTATTTCCAGCTTTTTGTTCCATAACATTATTCAAAGCAGCGCCAACGGTGCAACCGGATTCCTTCTAGTTATCATGAATCCATAAGTTATACAATGTAAGTGGTATATATATATATATATATATATATATATATATATATATATATATATATATATATATATATATGCGCTTAGGTTATTGTATTTTAACTATCTATTGTGTGGATGTATGATTTATTGTGGACCAATCATTTTAATTATTTTAAGGAAATGATTAATAAACATTATTGAATTAAAAATAATTGAAAAATATCATCTAATTTTACAAAAAGGGTAATTTAGTCAATAGAGATAAATTTAAAAAAGAAAAATTCTTGATTTTTGGGGATAATTAATTCTCTTGATTTAAAAATTCTGATTTTTTTAATTAATTCAAGTTTAGTTCTAACGTAATTTTTAATTATACCCAACTTTATTACGTCTGAAAGACATTCTGTTAGAATGGTATTCTATAAGAAAGACATTTTTATTCGAATTTTGAAGAAGGATGTCGTAATCAAATTCAAATCTATTTTAGGTAGGTAAAGCATTTACCAATTTGAATCTTATGAATCTCCTAAATCTTTTGAGATTCATTGAACTATTCAAAGGCATGTTTAATCTCGATTATGCTCTCACTTTGTGACTGGTATGTCGAGGATCACAAACGAGATGTGAATAACCATGCAAATTAGCTTGGTACTCTCGATGTCATTTATTATCTGAAATTAACGTGGCGGTTAACCACACACTCCATTAATTCAATGATAATTTACGAGACATCCATTGCCAACAATATTAGTCTCATATTTGTGTGCCGGTTAACCACACACGCTCTACTAACGACCAATAAGGTGCAATGTGCAATTTTATGGGTTAGCATCAAATTCACATTTTTCCTAAAGTAACTAAGAATGAGATTTTAGAAAATGGTTTAGTTACTTTATCATTATACTTTTAATGAGGATTAATTGTCCTAACGAACCCGTTCGGCTAACGACCATCCACCATACAAGAGAGCGGTGGGTAAGAATGGATACCCAATGACGTTCATTTTACATGCTGCTTCCTTAAACTCCCCTTATAGTATGGCTTCGTGAATGAGGTGTACTAGCGGTTCGACTGACTTTTCTTATACATATAATATATATTAATCTCTTAATTGTATATATAGTATAAGGTGAAATTTAAACATTTTAAAATTCCAAGGGTTTAATCTTTTAATAAATTAAACTTTTAATTTAATTAAATTTAAACCATATATGTATTTATTAATTATCCTTTAATTAATCATTTAATTAAATTATCAACAAAATCCATAAGAATGTAATTTAGGGTTTACATTTTAAATTTCAAAAATTAAACCTTTTAATTTAAATCTCAAACAACCCTAAAATTAACATTAATTATTAAGTCCAAATAATAATCAAATTAATTATTTAGTAACCAATTATAGATATATTAATTATCCTTTAATTAAACATTTTATTAATTTATTAATCATATCCATAAGGATAATTATAATCAAATAAAATCAACATTGTCCAATTCATAACTATCTCCTAACATTTAAGTCTTATTTAATTAACTAATATTACCAAAAATTGGATTATGGCATATTTAATAAAAGATAATTACCAAATATTAACCAAATAAATCAAGTTAGGCAAGAAAATCCGAAATCAGGATCTGACACACAAACACGCCGTGTTGGACGACCAACACGTCGTGTTGCAGTCCAACACATCGTGTTCCAAGAGCACCATGATGTGTTCGAAGAACAGAATGACGATTATGTTTTCTCCTCCTTGTTCAAGTTCATATTAGTATCAATTAAATAGAAAACTAAACCTAGGCTCTGATACCACGAATGGGTTTTGAGCATAACATACAATCCTATGTGTGCATGCAACCCTAAATAAGATCTATGTTTTCTCTAATTGAACATACAATATGAACAACCAAGTGTAAACCCTAGATCTCTAAGGAATAATCAAAAATCATATAAGAAGGGTTATGATACATACCTTTAAGATTGTTATTGTAAACAATCTTGATTCCTTGCTTGAAAGACCTTTGGTAGCAAGCGCCACAAGTGTCGTGCCTCTAATGGTTCACAAATAAACCTAGCAACCAAGGAAAACTATAGAGAGAGAAAGAAGAGAAGCCTAAATATCGTCCAAGGCACTTAGAAAAAAGTCATGGCCGAAATTCTACGCTCAGGAGGGTTTATATAGGTGTTAGGAAGGTATTGGATTAGGCAGGTATCTCCAAGATAACCCTAATCCATTTACTTCCTCCCTAAGGCATCCAAGGCACCCTTAGAGCCCAAGGAAAGCCTATGAGCACTCTAGATTTCGTTCCCCCCTCTTTAGGGAGGTTCTAGAATTGCCCAATCCTCAACTATTGAACATTGTCACCTTTAGTCACTGCACATTTATATAATTCCTTTAAACGCAAAATTAATTCCAAATTAATTTTTGATTAAATATTAATTAAACAATATGATTTCTAATTAATATATTATATCCATAATACATTAATAAATCATTTATTTTGATTTCTAATTAATTTATTAACCAAGTAATAAATTAATAAATCATTCTTCTCTCTCTAAGAGTTATCCTATTCAATTGCCAGGTTTGAAGGCAACCCAAAAGAACTATGCTACTATCAATTCAAGTTTATACCAATTATAGTTATGCACTTAGACACCTAATCCAACAGTCGTGAGGCCGTTGATGCTCGGTCTTGACTTTCCTACAAGTCAAGCACCTCTCCACGTACCAAGCTACATCATAACCTGACGCACCTCCTCCATCATAACCTGATGCACACCACCCCAATACGGAACCCATACTCTCCGATGAAGAGTCAATAACCCTCGACTATCATGATCAAAGTAAGCAACCTGACCCACTATACGCTCACTCTTCTGGTGCTCTTCCTTCATAGCCTCAATCTGAGCCTCTCGATTCCGCTCCAAAAGTGGAGTAATCATGGTCGTCCTCATACAAATATCCCTGATCGGAGCAGTGACCGCCTTGCGGCTAAGAGCATCGGCCACCACATTGGCCTTCACCGAACGGTCTCACAATCATAATCTTTCACCACATCCAACCATCAGCGTTGCCTTATGTTCAGATTTGGATGATCCATCAGATACCTCAGGCTCTTGTGATCCGTGTAGATAGTACAAAGGACCCCATAGAGGTAATGTCACCAAATCTTGAGGGCGAAAACCACAGCCCCCAGCTCTAAATCATGTGTCGGATAATTCGCCTCATGAGGCTTCAGCTGCCTCAAAGCGTAAGCAATCACATGACCCCTCTACATCAGAACTGCACCCAAACCCTTGATCGACGCATCACAAAAAACCATGAAATACTCAACACCCTACGGGAAGGTCAAAATCGGCGCCTCACACAATCTATGTCTCAGGGTCTCAAGAGCTGCCTGCTGCTCCGACCCCAGCAAAACGTGACTGTCTTCTTTGTCAATCGAGTCAGAGGAACTGCTATCTTGGAGAAATCATGAATGAATCTCCGATAGTAACCTGCTAAACCAAGGAAACTCTGAATCTCAGATGGAGACCTCGGAACCTCTAAAACATCCCAGAATTACGGTCCAAAAATTTCATTTTTAAATCATTAATTAAACCAGAATTACTAAAAATCATTTATCAAAACATGAACCATAATATCTCAAATGTCAAAACAGTGTATCCATATCAATAACATGTCAAGTAAATTAGAGTAAAATATCTCAGGCTAAACATAAACGGTGTGTGCCATACAGTCATCCCAAGCTCTTCCCCTTGCTACCTGAAGTACCTGAAACCAAAGCTGAAAACTATAAGCACGAAGCTTAGTGAGTCTCCCCAAACTACCACATACCATTCACATAATCACATATATCATACATTAAGCCCCACCCTACTACATCGGGCACTGCCCCGCATCGGCTAGTCCGGTATCGGGCCCCTCCCGGCTTCAGACCGCATAAGCACTTAACTCGGCTTACATATGAGCATAAACTACTAACACACATAACATAAGCATAACCACTTAACTATAGACATATGAACATTCCTCGGGCCCCGCCCGACATCGGACCGAAATCCGGAAACATACAAACATTCCTCGGGAACCACCCCGGCATCGGACCATAGTCCGGAAACATACAAATACATTCACATGCAAGAATCACAAAGACATCAAGCATACTAACATCCTTCGGGTATCATCCAGGCATCGGATCGAAATCCGGAAAACATAATAACCTACATCGGGCCCCGCCCGACATCGGATCTTAATCCGGAACATACTAATATACATAAACGGGACGGCCTTGGTGCCTTAGACCCGTTCCTACTGGAGGAAAACTCACCTCTCAAGCTGGTTGTTGAAATCTCGTGTGAGGATTCTCTAATAGATGCTCTAACGACTCTGCGGCTATCATTATCACAATAATCACTTAGTCAAAAACTGATAATCCTTCTAAGGGTAAAATGACCATTTTACCCCTGGTTAAAGTCATCATTATGGTCAAAGTCAACATTCTGGTTGACTCAACTCGTCGAGTGGACCTATCAACTCGTCGAGTTCTATAACTCAAAATCCTGGAAGTCGCGATTCAACTCGCCGAGTCATTCCCCCGACTCGTAGAGTTCTATCTAGCACAAAATCGGGACAACACGATTCAACTCGTCGAGTCCCTCTATGGACTCGTTGAGTTCCTCAGTCTGTTGAGCCATCACAAAGGATTAAGCTCCTATCCTTCAGATCCATACCCCATACTTCGTCTACATATTGAAAACACACATTTAAGGGTAAAGTTTCCAACTTTACTCGCTATTAATCCTTCTTAAAGGGTTTAGCTCAAACCCTAGCTCTCTAGATCATAGATCTTGGTCCAAAAGTCATAATACTCCAAACTAAATCATACTAACATAAATCTAGGCCTTAGACATCACTTGGACACGTACGGATCCTAACTTTCCTTCCATGCATGGCCTTTTGGGGCTAAAAAGGCCAAAATAACACCTTAGAACTTGCATGGGGGTTCCATTGGCATAAAGTTTCCACCTTTATGCCATAACAACCCTTAATGATTCCAGATCTGAAGGGATCCTTGCTTGGGACGTCCATATCCCAAGGGTCAAGCTTCTTGGACCCAAAAACCCAATAAAGTGACAAAGAAGAGATCTAACAAACTACTAGGCAAGGTTGAGACTTGATTACGAGAAAATGAAGAGGATAAGATGTTGTTTCTAGATCTACTAGCTTCCTTCTGAAACTCCAAGCTTCTTCTCTTCTTCACAAGCTTCAAATACACAAGGTTCACTCAAAAATGGCTCATAAACTCACAAAAGGCTCTAGGGTTTCGAGGATTAGGGTTTGGGACTTGGAGGCTGGAAATGAGGCTGATAGATGGAGATTAAGATGCTTAAATAGGGTGAAAAACCCCGAAATTAGGGTTTCATTCTGGCATACCTACTCACCGAGTTGAAGGTCTCAACTCGTCGAGTAGATGGCATAAAACCCGCGTCCAATCTCTTTTCTACTCGACGAGTCTGGGGCTCCCAACTCGTGGAGTAGCTCATAAAAAATAAATAAATTATGAATAAATGTGTACTAGGAACCATGCGTTATAATTCTCCCCCACTTGTCTTAGACTTCGTCCTCGAAGTCTGTTGCGTCAAAAAACAACCCCGGGTAGTGCTCCCTCATTTCCTCGTCGGGCTCCCAAGTTCACTCCGAACCCTTACGGTGCTGCCACTGCACCTTCACCAGCTGAATAACCTTGTTCCTCAAGATTTTTGTCTTGCGATCCAGAATCACTACAGTCCTCTCAATGTAGTTGTAACGCCTGTGTTTCTAGGCTAGGCATTAATATTGACGTAATAGTCTAGGCTAACCTTTGTAACTCATTTTAAAGAAATGAAAAGGAATTATGTGAATATTATGTGAAAATTATGTGTTTTATGCTTAATTATTAGGGTTTAATTAATTAAGAATAAAAATGAGCGTCGAAAATAAATATTAGATAAAGCCGATATCTATTAAGAAAGTTGTAGTGGGTGTGACAACGATTACGGATATATAAAGAATACCGAAATCCGAGTTATAACGAAGAAGTTATGACTTGTCGAAGTTGCGCGACAAAACCGGCATGGTGCCGAATGTCGTAAAAAGTGAGTTTTTGATAAACTACTTTTTAGCCTTAGTGATCTAAACGAAAGTCGTAGTGTTCATTAAACCGAGAGTATGTATAAAAAGATCGCCCAAATCTGACTTCGTATGAGGAAGTTATAATTTTTCTAAGTTTCAGCTTAGCAGTAGACAACTAAAAACTCGAATTTTAGATCGAGTGATTTTTAGCCGATACAACCTAAACGAGAATCGAAGGTCTCGTCAATAGTAGTACAACGATAAAAAGACAGACAAATACGGACGTCGGATGAAGAAGTTATGAATTTTTAACGGATTTCCTGTCCCGGTCTGTTAAAAATAATATATAAAAATTAAAATCAAAATTAGCCGACGAAGTCTAAACAAAAGTTGTAGAGCGTAACTTTACCTACGCGTGCATATAAAGAACGTCAAAAACGGAGTTCGTATGCGAAAGTTATCGATTTTAGAAGTTTTTGCACAAAAATCGAGAAAAAAATGCCAAATCCGAAAAATTTCGCATGGGGGAACTTCCGCCACGTCACCTTCGCTGCATGCGCGCCACGTGTCCGAGACTGTTGAGTCACTAAGGCCACCTGGCGAGGCGTGTCGCGTCCTTCTCGAGTCTGAGGTTCGGTCCAATCGGAAGCTGCCCCGTGTCCGATCTCGGTGTGTCATCAGAAGCGTGTCCGAGCTTCGCATGGTGTGCCATGACTCCCCCCTCGGACCTAGACCTCGGTCCAATCAGAGGCCAACAGCTCACCCCTCGCACGTGCGAGCCTCCTGCCTTTGCTTCGGATCTGCTGACGTGTGGAGTCTTCTCAGCCCTTGGATCAGAAGCATCGCCCCTATAAATAGAATGGTGCGAGACCTCCCGGGTATATTTTGGAAACTTGTCATTTTTAACCCCTCTTTCAATATTTCTTTCATTCCAACTTCCCCCAAAGCCCCGGTATTATACCAAACACCCGAAATACGCCCCGAAGTGCCCGAGAAGCCCGAGAAATTTATCTTTTCGGTTTCAAAGCCCGACCTTCGCAGAGCCCGATTTCTCAATAAAACTCCCGGTTTTATTAGAAACGATCGTTTTAGGAAACGAAGTGCTGCCCGATTATCATTAAATCAAGTGAGTGTATAGTCACCTTCATCTTACACCTAGATATGAAGTATTTTCTATAAAATACGTGATGTGTGTAATTATATTAATTGTTTAATTGAGGTGACTGTTGATTAGATGTTTTATACAAGTTTTAAACTGTATATGTATTTTATCTACAAATATGTTGGGTAAAACATGGGTAGACGAAATAGTCGATGTGTGTTAAAATGATGAAAGGCCTCGATGTGATTGTGATCCAGTCATCTAGCGGAGTATGGATGACGACCACAGACTTTTCTAGACAGTCCAGTGGAACGCTGGCAGGCTCGCAACCTGTAGGTGTTAATGAGCTTGGGTGTTCATTTGCTGTACTCCATCCCCCTCATGGTTGCCTTTAGGACATGTATGGCTGAGGAGTCCTTTTAGCAGTAGTTTCCATCCCGATGATATTCTTTAGGCTAGGTCCCTTGTGATAGGTGTTTAGGGACGTAAAGTGAGGATAACGGGAATGGGTAATCAGGGTTATTGTTGATTGGTGAACTTAATAAGTTTATTATTATTGTGGGTTGAAAACCCTATATGCTCACCAGGCTCCCAAGCCTGACCCACTCAGCTTTTTATGTTACAGGTAGTGGACCCCGAGCATAGTCGGATGATGATGAGAGATTTTTGGATTATAGGCCAGTAGTTGTAAATAACTGTTGAAAGGCTTATAATGTCTTGTTTATGCTTTTGATCTGTATCGGAACATGACATCCCGATGTTTTGATATGAAATGAAATTATATATTTCTTAAAGAAAGGTTTTGACAAACTTTTATCATGTTTTGTTTTGGTGACCAATTCCGAAACATCTTTTAAAAGGATTTCTCTGACTTTATTTTAAAAAGCATAAATTAAATCGGTCTTTTGTGGCCGAGAAATTAGGGGATGTCACAGTTGGTATCAGAGCATTAGTTTAAGCGAACTAAGAAATTGTAGGATTTCTAGACTTAATCTTAGAATGCTAAGTGATGATTGTGAGATGAGTGTCTACCATATTTTAGACACGAGCACTAGTTTATTTTAGGAAAGATGCCTAAAATGCTTTTATGTGCTAAATGTTATATGTTTGCCATATATGCCATTATTTGTTCGGATCTATGGTATGTTGCCGACCGGATCTGGAAACCTTATGTGTGTAGGATTCTAAGCGAACGATTACGATATTAGAACTAACATGTAAACGTTTCAGTGTGATAAGGGAATTTAAATACCTATCGAGGATAAAGACCTAAATTCGCCTTATTCGGTATATAGATTATAATGGCAAGAACTCGCAGTGGAGTTAGAAATGCAAACGGAAACAGGAATCAACAACCTCAAGCCCAAGTAGTTGAGCAAGTACCTGTTGTAGGAGATGCACCTGAGCCAATGACAATGGCTGGGGTACAAGCAATGATGTAGATAATGTTAGATTGCCAAATGGAGGAGACAAGGCGATTACTACAACAGAATAGGGAAGAAACTACGATACCTGTTGAACAGCCCGAATTGAATGAAGGGCAATCAGTAGGAGGGAACTACAGTGGGACTCTTGGTCAAGCCAACCCACCGATAGTTAGACAAAACAACCAAGATGGAGGAGTTGATGGACGTGGATGCAAATACAAAGATTTCATGGCATCCAAACCACCGTGTCTATCTGGAAGTCCGACACCGGTAGAAGTCATGAATTGGATCTCCGAAATGGAGACAATGTTTGAAAGTTGTGAGTGCAGCAACAAACTGAAGACCGCACTTGCAATTCCTCTGTTAAAATCTGGTGTATTGAGCTGGTGGAAGTTACTAGCTGATTCGATGCCCAAGGGAGAAGCTAGCAAGATGTCTTGGGAAGACTTTGTGGTACAACTGAAATTGCAATACTGCTCTGAGCAGGATCTTCTGGAAATCAACAATGAGTTCCAGAATTTAAAGAAGGGAAAGATGAGCGTTACTGAATACACTGCTAGTTTTATGGAAAAGATGAAGCTTGTTCCTTATCTAGTTCCGACTAAACTCTCCAAGGTCAACAAGTTTGCCCTCGGATTACCAGCGGACTTTGGTCCGATGGTCAAGCAAGCAACCACTTTGAAAGCCGCCATCTGGGCTGCTAAGAATGTTGAGACTCAGGTCAGAGAGAAGGGTCTGGAGAGGGCAGAAGTTGGCATAAAGAGAAAGTTTGAAGGAACTTCAGGTTCCAACAAGAAAAGCAAATTTTCAAAGTCTAAGAAGTTTGGAGGAGGAGGAGGCGAAGTGAAATGGTGTGAGAAGTGCAAGAAAAAGCACCTTGGGAAATGTAGTGAGGGGGTGACTTGCTACAAATGTGGAAAGACTGGGCATTATGCCAACGAGTGTCCATCCAACAAGAGGGTATGCTTTGGATGTAACGAAGAAGGGCACGTTTTGAAAGACTGTCCGAAGAAGAAGGATGCAGCAAAGCCCAATCTTCCACCAAAGCCGAAGGCGAGAGCCTTTCAGATGACACTTAAAGCTGCGAAAGAAGAAGCCGATGTCACTTCAGGTACCTTTCTCGTAAACGAATTGCCTGCCCAAATTTTGTTTGATTCTGGAGCCAATTACTCCTTTATTTCGCATGAATTTGGTAGAAAACTAGCTTTGCCTGTTGATAGACTAGTTAATGCTTTATTAGTCGAGATTGCTAGTGGCAAGTTTGTACCTGTTAGTCATCGTATGAAAAACATCCTCATTGACTTGAATGGGAATAAGTTCCACGAGGAATTATTACCTATCGAGTTAAATGGTTTCGATATAGTTTTAGGAATGGATTGGCTTAGCGCCAATGATGCCGAAATATTATGTAGGAAGAAGATAGTAAAAGTAAACCCGCCAGGGAAAGAGTCGTTTATGGTGTATGGAGACAAACACAGAGTAAACTCTGGAATCATTTCCCTAATGAAAGCCAGAAAGTGTTTGGCCAAGGAATGTACATCATATCTAGCGTTCGTGATCGATGCTAAGAAGGAAAAGAAGGAGGTGCAGAATATTCTGGTGGTGTGTGATTATCCGGAAGTATTTCCCGAAGATCTTCCCGGATTGCCCCCTGATCGACAAGTAGAATTCTGTATCGACTTGTTACCAGGAACGACGCCGATAGCAAAAGAACTGTATCGATTAGCACCAACAGAGATGAAAGAACTTATGACACAACTTCAGGAGTTATTGGACAAAGGTTTTATTCGACCTAGTTCATCACCCTAGGGAGCCCCGGTGTTATTTGTAAAGAAGAAAGACGGGAGCATGAGAATGTGCATAGATTACAGAGAGCTGAATAAAGCGACAATAAAGAACAAGTACTCGTTGCCGAGGATCGATGACCTGTTCGATCAGTTGCAAGGTTCGAGCTATTTCTCAAAGATCGATCTTAGGTCAGGATATCATCAATTAAAGGTGAGAGAGCATGATATTGAGAAGACTGCGTTCAGAACAAGATATGGACACTATGAATTTTTGGTTATGTCGTTCGGACTAACCAATGCTCCAGCAGCTTTCATGGATTTGATGAACAGGGTTTGTAAACCATACCTTGGTAAATCTGTGATAGTATTCATAGATGATATCTTGATTTATTCAAAAAGCAAGCAGGAGCATGACAAGCATCTGCGTGAAGTGCTAGAAGTTATGAAAAAGGAGAAGTTGTATGCAAAGTTCTCCAAATGTGAATTTTGGATTCAAGAAGTCCAATTTTTAGGTCATGTGGTTAACCAAGAAGGAATAATGGTTGACCCAGCAAAGATTGAAGCTGTGATGAAATGGGAACAACCAAAAAGTCCTACGGAGGTTCGAAGCTTTTTAGGATTAGCCGGATATTATCGAAGATTTATCCAAGGCTTTTCTTCGATTGCTACTCCATTAACAGCTTTGACCCACAAAGGAGCTACTTATACTTGGAATGAGAAGCATAAGGAAGCCTTTGAGAAGTTAAAGAAGAGATTGTGTGAAGCACCGATTCTTTCGTTACCTGAAGGAGTTGATGACTTCGCAGTTTATAGTGATGCCTCTGGAGTTGGGTTAGGTTGTGTTCTGACCCAAAGGGATAAAGTGATAGCGTATGCATCGAGGCAATTAAAAGATCATGAAAAGAACTACCCCACTCATGATCTGGAGTTGGCAGCGGTAGTATTCACCTTAAAGATATGGAGGCACTATCTTTATGGTACTAAATGCAAACTTTTCACTGATCATAAGAGTCTTCAATATCTCTTTAATCAGAAGGAATGGAACATGAGCCAACGACGCTGGCTATACTTACTCAAGGACTACGACTGTGAGATACTTTACCACCCTGGTAAAGCAAATGTTGTTGTTGATGCTCTCATTCGGAAGGTAAATCTTGAAAAGAAAAGGCCAAGAGCGTTGAGAATTGAAGTTGTCTCGACAATTGTGGAAAGTATAAAGAAAGCTCAAGAGGAAGCTTTAGAGAAAAATGACCGAAAGGAAGAACGTTTGGGCAAAACGTTGGTGTTTGATACAAACGGTCAAGGATTGAAGGTATTCAAATATAGGATTTGGGTACCTAAGACAGGAGGAGTAAGAGATCTTCTGATGGAAGAAGCTCACAAGACCATGTACTCGATTCATCCCGGCAGTACAAAAATGTATAGGGATCTAAAACCCTATTACTGGTGGCCGACGATGAAGCTCGATGTTGTTAAGTATGTGGCCGAGTGTGTAACATGTGCTAGGGTTAAGGCACAACATCAGAAACCGTATGGGAGTTTAGAACCTTTACCTGTACCCATGGGTAAATGGGAAGACATCACTATGGATTTTGTGACTAAACTGCCCAGAACAAGGAACGGTGACGACATGATTTGGGTGGTCGTTGATCGCTTCACTAAGAGTGCGCATTTCATAGCAGCCAACGAGAAATGGTCTATGGATAAACTTGCGAATTCTTATGTGAAGGAAATTGTGAGGCTTCACGGTGTTCCGTTAATGATTGTATCCGATCGTGATAGCCGTTTTACCTCAAGGTTTTGGAGGAGTCTACAAGAGGAATTGGGTACTAAGTTGTGTTTGAGTACAGCTTACCATCCGCAAACCGATGGTCAGAGCGAACGAACAATTCAAACATTGGAGGATATGCTGAGAGCATGTACCCTGGAATTCCAAGGTAACTAGGATGAACACTTACCTCTAGTAGAATTTCCCTATAATAATAGTTTCCACTCGAGCATCAAGATGGCACCTTATCACGCTTTGTATGGAGAAAAGTGTCGAACGCCGTCATGTTGGCTGGAAGCTGGGGAAAAGTAGTTTGTGGGACCTGAAATAGTCCATCAGACTGCTGAAAAGTTAAAAGTGATTAGAGAAAGGATGTTAGCAGCTCAAGATCGACAAAAGAGCTATGCTGACAAGAAAAGACAACCGATATCATTCGAAGTTGGAGATTCGGTTTTACTTAAAGTCTCGCCGTGGAAGCGACTTATAAGATTTGGTAAAAGGGGAAAATTGAGTCCAAGGTTTATTGGGCCGTTTAAAGTTCTTCAGAGGATCGGGAATCAAGCTTACAAGCTAGAATTACCGGAAGAACTGGAGGGTATTCATAATACCTTTCATGTGTGTTATTTGAGAAAGTTCACGGGAGATGTGCCCTACATATTTCCCATTTCTGAATTAAGGTTGGATGAAAACAAGAGGTTAATTGAAGAACCTGAGGCAATCGTTGACCGTAAGACTAAGAAGTTGCGACGCAAGATGGTCAATTTAGTGCTTGTATGTTGGAAACATACGAACGGGCCAAATCTCACCTGGGAAACGGAGAGTGACATGATGAGTCGCTACCCGCATTTGTTTGCTGATGTGTGATTCCGAGGACGGAATCATCCTAGGGGGGAGATAATTGTAACGCCCGTGTTTCTGCGCTAGGCATTAATATTGACGTAATAGTCTAGGTTAACCTTTGTAACTCATGTTGAAGAAACGAAAAGGAATTATGTGAATATTATGTGAAAATTATGTGTTTTATGCTTAATTATTAGAGTTTAATTAATTAAGAATAAAAATGAGCGTCGAAAATAAATATTAGATAAAGCCGACATCTATTAAGAAATTTGTAGTGGGCGTGACAAGGATTACGGATATATAAAGAATACCGAAATCCGAGTTATAACGAAGAAGTTATGACCTGTCAAAGTTTCGCGACAAAACCGGCACGGTGCCGAATGTCGTAAAAAGTGAGTTTTTGATAAACTACTTTTTAGCCTTAGTGATCTAAACGAAATTCGTAGTGTTCGTTAAACCGAGAGTATGTATAAAAAGAACACCCAAATCTGACTTCGTATGAGGAAGTTATAATTTTTCTAAGTTTCAGCTTAGCAGTAGATAGCTAAAAACTCGAATTTTAGATCGAGTATTTTTAGCCGATAAAACCTGAACGAGAATCGAAGGTCTCGTCAATAGTAGTACAACGGTAAAAAGACAGACGAAAACAGACGTCAGATGAAGTAGTTATGAATTTTTAACGGATTTCTTGTCTCGGTCTGTTAAAAATAATAATATAAAAATTAAAATCAAAATTAGCCGACGAAATCTAAACAAAAGTTGTAGAGCGTAACTTTACCTACGTGTGCATATAAAGAACGTCAAAAACGGAGTTCGTATGCGAAAGTTATCGATTTTAGAAGTTTTTGCACAAAAATCGAGAAAAAAAATGCCAAATCCGAGAAATTTCGCATGGGGGGACTTCGGCCACATCACCTTCGCTGCATGCGCGCCGCGTGTCCGAGACTGTTGAGTCACCAAGGCCACCTGGCGAGGCGTGTCGCGTCCTTCTCGAGTCCGAGGTTCGGTCTAATCGGAAGCTGCCCCGTGTCCGATCTCGGTGTGTCATCAGAAGCGTGTCCGAGCTTCGCATGGTGTGCCACGACTCCCCCCTCGGACCTAGACCTCGGTCCAATCAGAGGCCAACAGCTTACCCCTCGCACGTGCGAGCCACCTGCCCTCGCTTCGGATCTGCTGACGCGTGGAGTCTTCTCAGCCCTTGGATCAGAAGCCTCGCCCCTATAAATAGAAGGGTGCGAGACCTCCCGGGTATATTTTGGAAACTTGTCATTTTTAACCCCTCTTTCAATATTTCTTTCATTCCAACTTCCCCCAAAGCCCCGGTATTATACCAAACACCCGAAATACGCCCCGAAGTGCCCGAGAAGCCCGAGAAATTTATCTTTTCGATTTCGAAGCCCGACCTTCGCAGAGCCCGGTTTCTCAATAAAACTCCCGGTTTTATTAGAAACGATCGTTTTAGGAAACGAAGTGCTGCCCGATTATCATTAAATCAAGTGAGTGTATAGTCACCTTCATCTTACACCTAGATATGAAGTATTTTCTATAAAATACGTGCTATGTGTAATTATATTAATTTTTTAATTGAGGTGACGGTTGATTAGATGTTTTATACAAGTTTTAAACTGTATATGTATTTTATCTACAAATATGTTGGGTAAAACATGGGTAGACGAAATAGTCGATGTGTGTTAAAATGATGAGAGGCCTCGATGTGATTGTGATCCAGTCATCTAGCGGAGTATGGATGACGACCATGGACTTTTCTAGACAGTCCAGTGGAACGCTGGCAGGCTCGCAACCTGTAGGTGTTAATGAGCTTGGGTGTTCATTTGTTGTACTCCATCCCCCTCATGGTTGCCTTTAGGACATGTATGGCTGAGGAGTCCTTTTAGCTGTAGTGTCCATCCCGATGATATTCTTTAGGCTAGGTCCCTTGTGATAGGTGTTTAGGGACGTAAAGTGAGGATAACGGGAATGGGTAATCAGGGTTATTGTTGATTGGTGAACTTAATAAGTTTATTATTATTGTGGGTTGAAAACCCTATATGCTCACCAGGCTCCCAAACCTGACCCACTCAGCTTTTTATGTTACAGGTAGTGGACCCCGAGCATAGTCGGATGATGATGAGAGATTTTTGGATTATAGGCCGGTAGTTGTAAATAACTGTTGAAAGGCTTATAATGTCTTGTTTATGCTTTTGATCTGTATCGGAACATGACATCCCGTGGTTTTGATATGAAATGAAATTATATATTTCTTAAAGAAAGGTTTTGAAAAACTTTTATCATGTTTTGTTTTGGGGACCAATTCCGCAACATCTTTTAAAAGGATTGCTCTGACTTTTTTTTTAAAAGCATAAATTAAATCGGTCTTTTCTGGCCGAGAAATTAGGGGATATCATAGTAGTTCAGGCTATCGTCAACCTGAATATCCTCTAAAGGCACAATCACTGAATCATCCACTAATTACTTCCGAAACTGGGAAACATGAAAAGTGTTATGGAACTGACTGAGCTCTGCTGGAAGATCCAATCGATACGCCACATTGCCCACCCGTGCTATAACCTGAAAGGACCAATGTACCTGGGGCCCAGCTCGCCCCGTTTCCTGAACCGAATGACACCTTTCCAAGGTGACAACTTCAGTAGAACCATGCCGCCCACCTGAAACTCCAAGTCTGAACGCCGCTTGTCGGCGTAGCTCGTTTGCCGGCTCTGAGCAGTCTGTAGCCTGCTCCGGACCTGACGGATCCTCTTAGTAGTCTTGAGTACTAATTCAGTATTCCCATGACTCTCTGACCGACCTCGCCCCAATAGATTGGGGTCCTACACTTTCTCCCGTAGAGCATCTCGAAAGGGGGTCGATCTATGCTAGAATGGTAACTGTTGTTATACGAAAATTCCGCTAATGGAAGATACGTATCCCAACTGCCACCGAAGTCCAAAACACATGCGCGCAGCATGTCCTCGAGATTCTGAATCATCCTCTCGCTCTGTCCATCCGTCTGAGGGTGGAAAGCGGTGCTGAAGTGGAGACGAGTACCCATCTCGTTGTGAAAACACTTCCAAAATCGGGAAGTGAAACGAACATCTCGGTCTGACACCACCAAGATAGGCACTCCATGTCGTGCCACTATCTCACGAAATTACATCTCGGCCAGCTTCTCCGCCGATATACTCTCCTGGATCGGGATAAAGTGAGCACTCTTGGTCAACCGATCCACGATGACCCATATCGAATCTACTACACGTGCGGTCTTGGGAAGCTTCGTAATGAAGTCCATAGTGATATTTTCCCATTTCCACACGGGAATATCCAACGGCTGCATCTTTCCGTGGGGTCGCTGGTGCTCGGCCTTGACCTTCCTACAAGTCAAGCACCTCTCTACATACCATGCTACGTCCTGCTTCATGCAGGGCCACCAGTAATCAAGGAGAAGATCCTGATACATCTTCGTTGCCCCTGGATGGATGGAGAACCTCGACTTGTGGGCCTCATCCATCAGAACTTGTCGTACTCTTCCCCAATACGGAACCCAGACCCTCCCATGCAGGGTTAACAACACTCGACTGTCATAATCAAATGAGGCCACCCGGCCTACGTTCCGTTCACACTTCTGGCGCTCTTCCTTCAGGCCCTCAACTTGCGCCTCTCTAATCCGCTCCAACAATGGAGTAATCACTGTCATCCTCAAACATATATCTCAAATCGGAGTTGCCGCTGCCTTGCGGCTCAGAGAATCGGCCACCACGTTGGCGTTTCCCAGTTGGTAAAGGATATCACAGTCGTAATCCTTCACCACATCTAACCACCGACGCTGCCTCATCTTCAAATTCGGATAATCCATGAGGTACCTCAAACTCTTGTGGCCCGTGTAAATGGTACAACGAACCCCATAGAATTAATGCCGCCAAATATTGAGGGCGAACACCACAACCCCCAGCTCTAAATCATGCATCGGATAGTTAGCCTCGTGAGGCTTCAACTGCCTCGAAGCGTAAGCTATCACGTGACCCCGCTCCATCAATATGGCACCCATGCCCGTGATCGAAGCGTCACAATAAACCACGAAGCCGTCGAAGCCCTCAGGCAAAGTCAGAATTGGTGCCTCACATAACCGCTGTCTAAGAGTCTCGAAGGCTGCCTGCTGCTCAAGCCCCCAGCGGAATGTCATCGACTTCTTGGTCAGTCGGGTCAAAGGAACAGCGATCTTGGAGAAATCCTGGATAAATCTCCGGTAATAACCCACTAGACCAAGAAAACTCAGAATCTCAGTTGGAGTCCTCGGAACCTCCCACGCATCACGGCCTCTATCTTGGCCAGATCGACCAGAATACTCTTCTGGTTGACAAGGTGCCCCAAAAACTGCACGTCGCGCAACCAGAACTCACACTTGGAGAACTTTGTGAAAAGTCTCTCCCTCCTCAGAGTCTCCAGCACCTCCCTTAGGTTCTCCTCATGTTGCTCCTGAGTCTTGGAATAAACCAAGATGTCGTCAATGAAAACTATCACATACCGGTCCAACATCGGTCTAGACACGCGGTTCATGAGGTCCATGAACACGACTGGAGCATTAGTGAGCCCAAACGGCATCACCACAAACTCATAGTGACCATAGCGAGTCCTAAAAGTTTTCTTCTGTACATCCTCATCTATGACTCGCATCTGGTGATAACCCGATCGCAGATCAATCTGGGAGAACCAAGATGCACCCTGTAGCTGGTCAAACAAATCATCAATCCTAGGGAGGGGATATGGGTTCTTCACCGTTAACTTATTCAGCTCCCGGTAGTCTATGCACATCCGATGTGACCCGCCCTTCTTATGGGTTTTGAGCATTCTAACACTCATATGGTGTACATGCAACCCTAGAAACCTTGGATCTATGTTTTCTCTAATATTCATGCAAAATTGATTTTCCAAGGTTTTCATCCTAACTAGCATGGCATGGGGTACTTGTAATATAAAAAACTAGTATAATGACATACCTTTCTTGTAGCTTGGATTCCTTAGGACCTTCTGAGCCTAGCACCCCAAATGTGATGCCTCAAATGTTTCACACAACACCACAACTCTTGGAATAACTTGAGAGAAGAACACTTTGATCACAAAATCGGCTAGCCCTCCTTGTCTTGTAATAGTGGCCGATTTTGCTCCATATGAGGTTGCTTATATAGTGTGTCACATGTAGGGTTACACCATGTAAACCCTAATGTGCATGGCTTTTCATTTCCCCCATGATCCATGGGTTATAACCTCCATGGAGCATCCATAGAGAACCCAATGGGTCCTAGCCCAATCTAGTGAATCATGAACCATAAGCCCACTACATAAGAATGAATGATTTACAAATCAATCCCCATATATTTAATTAGTCTCTTTTTTATCACAAAATTAATTCCAAATTAATTCTTGATCAATACTAATTAAATAATATGATTTCATATTAATATATATTAGAATATATTAACAAATCATAAGTGTCCTTTTTCTCATTTTGTCTATCCAATTGTTGAGATGTCGAGCAACCCCAATGGACCATGCCAAACCGGGTCAAGTACATACCAAATATAGTTATGGAGTTAGACACCTTATCCAACAGTCTCCCACTTGGATAAGTCTAATAACTATAGTTGCAAGTATGACTTCAGGAACCGACCAGCAATCGTAGCTCTTTCAAAGTCTCGCGAAACTAAGATGATGATGCGTCATTTAAGATAAGTGATCATATAATCCTCTGTTCTAGATATCAGCCGGACAATTACATGGAACAATGTCGTACTTATTGTCTAGCAGTTTGTTTCGCGATTTCCGATTTGTTTGACATAGAACTAAACTGAACACATCAATTTGGTTCTGATCAGGCCCGGTATATAGGTCAAAACAAAACCATCGAGGGGCCCAGATATCACTTTTAATCCTCCAAGGACTAAAAGGAACAGATAAACTTCGACTCATATGCTTGTACTAACCACTTGTTGAATTATACACAAAAGCATGTTTTATAACATCGAGTTACCGATGCGTTTTCGTACAATCAATACACAACCAACTAATAATCAACAACTCATATATCTAGGTTTGAAGACTTATATGATATTACCGTCTCACGATCACTCGAGATAAATTCCATGAAGTGATACAAGTGAGCGTGGGTTGAATCCAATACTCAGAATGAGCACTCATGAATGTTGTAGCAACCATTTGCTATGTCTAGCACCTTAGACATCTATAAACCCAATTCATGACAGTCTTGATTCATATCTACTTTCAACATATGACTGACTGTGGAGAATTTGAATAAAGTAATTATTCTGGAACTCAAAACATGCAAAATTGAAACAATAGTAAATAATTGACACAAGATAGCAACACCTTACTTATAAATAAACAACAACTTTTATTTAATCATCAAATGTCAATTTACATTTTACAAGTTCCAGAAATAGCTATCTAATCTGTAAAACTAATATCATCCTTCAGCCCGATGTGCCTCGCATTCTTCAAATGCTTAACCCTACACAGTCCCTTCGTGAGGGGATCTGTTGGGTTCTCATCCGATGATACCCTCCTCACCACGAGGAGTCCTTCTTCTATCCGATGTCTAATGAAGTGGTATTTTCTGTCGATGTGCCTAGATCTGCCGTGATCCCTTGGTTCCTTAGCTAAGGCAACTGTACCCTCGTTGTCACAGAAAATCTCCATAGGCTCCTTAATAGCTGGTACAACTCCAAGGTCTCCAATGAAGTTCTTTAGCCATATTGCCTCCTTTGCGGCCATGCTTGCCGCTATATACTCTGATTCGCAAGTTGAATCAGCCACTGTTTCCTGTTTGGAATTTTTCCAAGTGATTGCTCCTCCATTTAAGGTAAAGACCCAGCCCGACTGAGAGCGGAAATTATCCCTATCAGTCTGGAAGCCAGCATCACTATACCCCACTATTGTCAAGTCATCACTCCCACCAAGGGTAAGGACCCAGTCCCTAGTCCTTCGTAGGTACTTGAGAATATTCTTCACCGTAGTCCAGTGAGCCTTGCCCAAATTCCCTTGATATCTACTGACCATGCTCAAAGCAAAGGCCACATCAGGACGAGTACAAGTTATAGCATACATTATCGAGCCTACAGCGGAAGCATACGGTACTCGACTCATCTCAGCTATCTCAGCCTTTGTACTCGGGCTCTGAGTTTTACTCAGTTTGGCGTTGCACTGGATTGATAAGTCACCTTTCTTGGAATCCTGCATGCTGAACCTTTTCAGCACCTTATCCAAGTAGGTACTTTGACTAAGTCCAATTAGTCTCTTACTCCTTTCTCTCAATATCCTTATCCCTAGAATATAGGCAGCTTCTCCAAGTTCCTTCATAGTGAAACACTTCCCAAGCCAGGATTTAACGTCTTGCAAGGTTGGGATGTCATTTCCTATGAGTAGTATGTCATCTACATACAATACTAAAAAGCTAACTATACTCCCACTAGCCTTAACATATACACAGGACTCATCTTCGCTCCCCGAAAAACCAAACTCTTTGACTTTCTCATCGAAACAAAGATTCCATCTGCGAGATGCTTGTTTTAATCCATAGATGGATTTATCAAGCTTACACACTCTATTAGGGTGCTTTGCATCGACAAAACCCTCTGGCTGACTCATCTAAACATCCTCAGCCAACTTTCCATTAAGGAAAGCGGTTTTGACATCCATTTTCGATATTTCATAATCATGAAATGCAGCTATGGCTAGCAAAACCCTAATAGACTTAATCTTCGCTACTGGTGAGAAGGTCTCATCATAGTCAACTCCCGGAGTTTGAGTAAAGCCCTTCGCAACCAGTCGCACTTTATAAGTGTATACATTTCCATCCATGTTGGTCTTCTTCTTGAAGATCCATTTGCACCCGACCGTCTTACGACCCGGTACATTGTCAACCAAGTTCCAAACTTGATTGTCATACATGGACTGAATCTCGCTATCCATGGCCTCTTTCCATTTGGCAGACTCAGGGCCTGCCATGGCTTCCTTAAAGTTGTTAGGCTCATCCAAATTTACCAGTGTCCTATCACTGATAAATTCATCACCTTCCGCAGTAATATGAAAACCATAGTAATGCTCAGGTGGATTCCTAACTCTTGTGGAAAGCCTCAGAGGTACGGACTCATCAACAAGAGTTTCCTCCTCAGGTTGATCGCTAGGGTTTGAGGTTCCTTCACCGCTTGACTCTTGAAGTTCTTCAAGGTCAATTTGCCTCCCACTGTTTCCTTGGCTTATAAATTCTCTCTCTCTAAAGACCCCTCTCCTTGCTACAAATACCACATTGTCACTGGGTCTGTAGAAGAGGTAACCAAAAGAATTTTGTGGGTAGCCGATGAAAATACACCGCTCACTACGAGGTTCGAGCTTGTCCTCAGTCTCACGTCTCACGAAAGCTTCGCAACCCCAAATCTTGATGTGGTCTAAATTGGGAACTTTCCCAGTCCACATCTCGTGAGGTGTTTTGGCAACCTTCTTGGTAGGGACTAGATTTAGGATATGGGCGGCAGTCTCTAAGGCATACCCCCAGAATGAGATTGGTAACGAAGCTCGACTCATCATGGAACAAACCATGTCTAACAAGGTTCGATTGCGCCTCTCAGCCACACCATCAAGCTGTGGTGTTCTGGGAGGTGTCAATTGTGAAATAATTCCACATTCCTTAAGATAGTCACGGAACTCTATACTAAGATACTCTCCTCCTCGATCGGATCGGAGCATCTTAATGTTCCTGCCCAACTGATTCTCCACTTCCTGTTTAAACTCTTTGAACTTTTCAAAGGTTTCTGACTTATGCTTGATTAAGTAGACATAGCCATATCTACTGTAATCATGAGTAAAAGTCACATAGAAGCGGTTGGCATCCCTTGTGGCGGTTCTGAAGGGTCCACACACATCTGTGTGTACGAGGTCCAACAAACCTTCACCCCTAGCACAAGTACCAGTGAAGGGTGACTTTGTCATTTTTCCAAGCAAACAAGACTCGCAACTAGCATCTGAATTTAAGTCAAATGACTCCAAGACTGAAGCCTTCTGGAAATGGCCTATGCGCTTCTTGTTAACATGTCCAAGACGACAATGCCACAAGGATGCCTTATCCAAACTAGTGGAAGAATCGATATACAACACATTATTTCTTAAGTTATCTACAACCGACACAGTTTCATATACACCATCATAAGGTAATACTTTAAAATAAAGAACATTATTATAAAAAGCATTAATACCACCACATTCATTATCAAATGAAAAAGTAAACCCTTTTTTGTACAAACCGTGAAAAGAAATAATATTTCTCGCCATTTCAGACGAGTAACAGCACTTATTCAAATCTAACACTAACCCACTACTTAGCAACAAAGAATAAACTCCAATCTTGGTGACAGGTGAAGCTTTCCTATTCCCCATGATCAAGTTTATCTTTCCGTGCTCCACATCCTCACTTCTTCTTAGGCTCTGCAAATCAGAACATATATGAATACCACAACCTGTATCAAGAACCCAAGAAGTAGAATGTGGTGAGTTATTAGACAATATAGTGTAAATACCTGAATGGGTAGGTTTGACCTTCCCATCCTTAACATCTTGCAGGTACTTGGGACAGTTTCGTTTCCAGTGCCCCTTTTCTTGACAATAGAAGCATTGAGCTTCTTTTGGGTTGGAAGAAGGAGTGACAGAACCACCTTTGGTTCCACTTGAAGAGGAGCCATCAAGAGACTTTCCCTTGGTACCCTTCGAAGGGGTCTTCCTCTTCTTCCCTCTACTTTGCCCGATTTCCAGAACAGGGGCGGCGGTAGGAGTAGGAGTAGTAACAACCGATTTTCCCTTAAGACTAGTTTCAGCGGTCTTCAAAAGCCCTTGAAGTTTGCTAACTGTGACCTCCTCATTGTTCATGTGATAGGTCATTCGGAATTGATCATAACAAGTAGGTAAGGAGTGAAATATGATATCAATAGCCAACTCCTCGGGGAAGTTCACATTCAACTTGAGCAAACGGTCCACAAACCTTTGGATTTTCTGCATGTGGCCCGTGATGGGTTCACCATCCTTCATTCGGGTTGTTATCATGGAAGAGATGATTTCATACATCTCTTGACGAGCACTTTGATGGTAGCGGTCCATCAGGTCCATGTGCATCTCAAAAGGGTAAAAGTCCTCATAGGACTTCTGGAGTTCAGCTTTCATTGTGGCCAACATGATACATGCCACCTTGGTAGCATCTCTCTCATGTGCCCTAAAGTCAGCGATCTCCTCTGGAGTAGTAGTAGACTCATCAATTTCCTTCAGCTCCATTTCGAGGACATATTCCTTGTCCTCGTAACGTGTGACCATACTGATGTTCCTAATCCAATCATTAAAGTTTGAACCATCAAATATGACTCTCCCACAAAGGTTCATGAGAAAGAAGGAGTCGATAGTGTTTGAGCCAGAAGCAGCATTGTTGTAAGACATCTGAAAAGAAGAAAGACAAGTTTAGATTAGATATATAATCCTTAATAAGACACCCAAATGTAACATTAAGGCTAGGACCCAACACGATACTTTATAACTTGGAAGAGGGATGCCGTAATCCAAGCTATAAAATATTTGAAGGTAGGCGAATGACGATTCACCAATTTCCACCATGAAAAACGAAATAAATTATTAGGTTTTAATTGGATTGAAACTCCTAGATTCTTTTGAGATTCATTGAACTTTTCAATGACATGTTTAAATCTCGATTGTGCCCTCTCAAGTTTGTGACTGGGATGCCGAGGATCACAAACAAGGTGTGAATAACCATGCAAATTTACTTGGTACCCTTAATCTTTATCACCTAATCGATGTGCGGGTTACCCACACACGCTCCACCGATCTATGATAAATATTAAGTCACCCTTTGCCACTCCTAGTCCATGTTAGTGTGCCGGTTACCCACACACGCTCCACCAACGACTTGGTAAGGTACAAGGTGTAATTTCATGGGTTAGCACCAATTTCACATTTTCCTAAAGTAACTAAGATTAGGAATTTTTAAAAGGTTTAGTTACTTTATATACTTCATTATACTTTTAATGAGAAATATAGTCCTTGTCCTACCCGTTCGGCTAACGACCCTCCACCAGTCAAGGAAGTGGTGGGTGAGAGTGGACACTTATTAAGCTGCCATTTTATAGGCAACAACCTTATACCCCCTTATAGACCGACTTCGTGAATGAGGCCTACTAACGGTAAAACTGACTTGCTCTTATACATATATATATATATATATATATATATATATATATATATATATATATATATATATATATATATATATATATATATATATATATATTATTATTAACTTATAATACTATAAAGTAAAAGGGTTGAATTTTAACTTTTAAAATTCTAGGGTTTGGAATTAAAGTTTTCTAAAGTGACTTTACAAATTCCAAAACTTGAGGGCAAGTTTTGAAACTATTCAAAACCTTTCATGTTCATAACCTATGAGTTTAATGGTTTATTAAAATGAAGACTCTTCACTTTATGTAACCTATGGATCTTTAATGACAATTTAAAGAAGTGAATTTTGGTAATCCATAACTTGAGGACAAATTATGGACCCCATCAATAACATTTAGATCAAGAATTACATCATCAAACAATTTGCAAATAATTCCTATGATCTTCTAAAACTCATAAGTATGAACATTCATATCAACTATTTCAATAATCATATAAACACATATAAAACTTGAAATTTTGCTAATAACCATAGAAAATGTATTAGCATAATCATTATACCATCAAAAAACAGATTTTATAAGTCCAAAACAGTTTAGGTTAATGATTCTAGTCCATTTCCAGCAGCAAAACTCGAAATTCTGCACACAGGGGCTCCTACTCGCCGAGTGCAAGAACCTACTCGACGAGTAGGATGCATTTTCACTTGGACTCGTCGAATCCCTTCATGGACTCGGCGAGTTCACTGAACAGTGAGCAGAAAAATCAATTTTTTAAGTAGTTTGCATCAAATACAAAGAAAACAAGCCTAGGCTCTGATACCACTGATGGGTTTTGAGCATTCTAACACCCCTATGGTGTACATGCAACCCTAAAAACCTTGGATCTATGTTTTCTCTAATATTCATGCAAATTTGATTTTCCAAGGTTCTCATCCTAACTAGCATGGCATGGGGTACTTGTAATATAAAAAACTAGTATAATGACATACCTTTCTTGTAGCTTGAATTCCTTAAGACCTTGTGAGCCTAGCACCCCAAATGTGATGCCTCAAATGTTTCACACAACACCACAACTCTTGGAATAACTTGAGAGAAGAACACTTTGATCACAAAATCGGCTAGCCCTCCTTGTCTTGTAATAGTGGCCGATGTTGCTCCATATGAGGTTGCTTATATAGTGTGTCACATGTAGGGTTACACCATGTAAACCCTAATTTGCATGGCTTTTCATTTCCCCCATGATCCATGGGTTATAACCTCCATGGAGCACCTAATGGTTCCTAGGCCAATCTAGTGAATCATGAACCATAAGCCCACTACATAAGAATGAATGATTTACAAATCAATCCCCATATATTTAATTAGTCTCTTTTTTATCACAAAATTAATTCCAAATTAATTCTTGATCAATACTAATTAAATAATATGATTTCATATTAATATATATTAGAATATATTAACAAATCATAAGTGTCCTTTTTCTCATTTTTTCTATCCAATTGTTGAGATGTCGAGCAACCCAAATGGACCATGCCAAACCGGGTCAAGTACATACCAAATATAGTTATGGACTTAGACACCTTATCCAACACCTTCTTCTTCATAAACAGGATCGGGGCTCCCCATGGCAAACTACTAGGCCTGATAAATCCCTTGTCTAGAAACTCTTGCAGCTGCGTAGACAACTACTGCATCTCGGGAGGAGCCAACCGGTATGGTGCCTTGGCTATCGGAAACACACCAGGGACTAGATCAATCCTGAACTCAACCTGTCTCTCCGGAGTTATCCCAGGAAAATCCTCTGGGAATACATCCGGGTACTCTCGCACGACCAGTACATCATCCACTGTTGCCTTACCCTTATCTCGGGTATCCATAACATAGGCGAAATATCATGCGCAACCCTGCTGGAGGTAGCGCCTCACCCTCGTTGCTGAACATAAAGTCGTTCCATGTTGCGGCTTCTCTCCCTGAATCACTAACTCTCCCCCACTAGGAGTCCGAACTCTCACTAGCAGCTTCTCGCAGTCGATCACTGCCCCATTGGGGCTCAACCAGTCCATACCCATTATAACCTTATTCCCTCGCAGGAGAATGGGGAAAAAATCCATGAAAAACTGCTCATCGAACAACTGTAGTGTGCATCCCCGATGCAACCTCGCAACCCGAACGGTCATATCATCTGCTATCTCTACATCCAGAGGACATTCTAGCTCCTCCGGAGCTCCAACAAATCGCCTACTAAGTGCAAGAGACACAAAAGATCAGGTGGCCCCTGAATCGAACAATACCAGGGCTAATATACCGTTCACTAAGAACGATCCTATAATGAAACAAGTAAACATAAGCGATAATCAATACAATTAAAGAGATAAGGACATAATACATACCCGTCATTGTTGGGTTTTAAGTACTATAACACTCCTTTGGTGCACATACAACCCTAGATGCTTTGGATCTAAGTTTTCTCTAATTATACATGCAATTTCATTTTTCCAAAGCATACACCCTAACTAGCATGCAATTGGAGATATACAACATAAAAACTAGGTAGATGAATACCTCTTAGTGTAGCTTGCAGTCCTTTGTCACACCCCCAAACCGGAACGCCAGAAACCTTCGGGGGCGTAGGACGTCATGTACAGTATCACAACAATTGCATAATAGTAATCAAAGCAAACACAACCATTACATTCATTGTATATAGTATTTACATCTGTTTAATATGTAGTTTGTATGACATCAAAAATATATAACAAAATTATAAAAGACGTGACTCGAAAAGATCTGTCTTCTCAAAACCTGCGGGTGTACCTGTCTATCGGTTCCCTGAGAATACAAGTGGTTTTGAAAGTGTATCAACATTTAAGTTGGTGAGTTCATAAGTATGTTTTTGTAATGGAAACTTGTCATTGATCTTTGAAAAATGCTCGTATGTGTTCCTCAAGAAAATCCAATATTTTCTCTAGTAGAAAAAAAAAAGTAGTCTTAGGCCTTAAGAACAAAATGTAGTTTTGTTACGTATCCTGTAATAGTATAACATAGTAGTGTTTGTTATGAAACCCTTGTATGAAAACCTTTGTATGTATGCCTGGTTACTACTGGCTGTAATGTATAATAGTGTACTATATGAAAACATGTGTATGAATCCCTGGATACCACCAGTACTAATGTATAGTAGTGTACTGTAGTTTCATTAATTAAATTAAAGTTGTTTGTTTGTAATCCCTGGAATCCTCCAGTTGTAATGTAGTGTAGTTTTATTATTTAAAATAAAACCGTTCGAAGAAATGAAATCCCGTAAACAAATGTTTTATTTTATACTGTTGTGAGTTTCATATAACCATGCTTTATATGACCTAGTGACCTCTACGACGTTCTTCAGGCGTCGAAAACGTTATGATATTTGTCACCCCAGGCCTTCCGGCCTAACTGTAGCTAGCAATTCAGGTGTGGGATTGTCAGTCCCGTATAGATCTATACACAAATCTCACGCTCTCCCTCAAAGAGACTCTGGTTATATTGCATAGGATTTAGTTCTGTACCCTGATGGGTACAATTGAAGTAGTGCCTCACAACCCTGTATTAACTAGTTTACATGTAGTGTTGTAGTGTTCTCTTGTACTTGAAAATGTATGTATAACCTTGTAGTAATGTACTTTGTAAAGTAAAATACTTATACTTAAATAATTATTTAGTAACGCATCCTTGTATCAGGAAAATATAGTGTAGTGTTCCATAAACTATATCTACCATAGTTTACATGTTGTTTCCGAACTGTTCAAATAGTGTATTGTATCCCAAACTATACCTATTATAGTTTGTATGTATGTTCTTGTTTCGTGTATTGTACTGGGTAAAAGTAGTGTAGTGTTCCCAAACTATACTGATTATAGTTTAATGTATGATCTGTATTGTACTGAAAGCTTTTGCAATTTAGTTGTATGAAGGAAATCACCCTTATGCTCAACATGGTACAAAAGGGTTAAAATATATGAATATATTTGTAAAATTTATTAAAATCTCTGTTGAATCAATTGCAAAGGTTTTGGAACTGTTTGAAATCGTTTGCATAAAAACACAGAAATCCTTGTGTTTTACTTGTATTCCCCCCCCCCCTTAAAAACATTGAAAACAGTAAAATGTAGGGGTATGAACTCACTTTTGGGATGTGCTCGTGACTGGATGACGAGACTGACGAGATGACCCTCGAGTTGGCGTACGCGTAACTAACGGTATCCTAATAATATTTAAACACATAATTGTATTTAAATTAGTGAATCCATTAATTTAAAGTGTTAGAAAACACTTGTTTTTGTGTTGAGAGTGATTACCAAAAATTGCACAAGTGTTGAAGGGTTTTTGGTTCCAAGGAGTTCTCGGCCGAAAACGGTTCTCAGTCGAACACAGTTTTCGGTCCTGGGCTGTTTTCGGTCACTTTAAGATATGAAGGATGTTCTTCATGTTCTTGATGTTCTTGGTGAAAATATGAAGATTTGAAGGTTTTTCTTTGAAGATATGAATGTTCTTGGATGATACTTAAGAGAGAATTGGGAGTGTTTTCGAGTGAAAAAGTGAGAAAATGACTAAGTTTTCAGATGAAACAAATATATCCGGTTGAGTTTTGCGGCCGGAAATAGTGTTTTCGGCCAAAATTTGTTTTCGGTCCGAAGGTTTTCGGCCGAAAACAGTTTGCTGTCACGAGGTTTTGCGGTTTCGAGGAAAAATCTTGGTTTTTTCGAGTGTTTTTGATTCCGAAAACTTATATAAACTTATATAACCTTTATTAATATAATTTAAATTATTTTCTAACCCTTACAGACTTACGAAATAAGTAAAACTCGAAATTTTATTTAACGGGTTTGACTTTTGTTGACCTGGAAAGTAACAGGTTGTTACATTCTTGGCCTTTCAAAAGCTTAGCACCTCAAATGTGATGCCTCTAATGCGTCACAAACACCAAAAGCAAGAGGAGGCTTATGAGAGAGAGGTTAGGAAGCACCAAATCGATTATGGCTCTCCTTTAGGATGCATTGCCTGATTTTAGGGGCTAAGGGGTTACTTTTATAGTGTGTCATTCCTAGGTTTTCTTCCATACAAACCCTAAATCACCATGACTCTTCATGTTTCTTAGGCCCTGTGGATTAAACCTCCATGGACTCTCATATAGGTTTAGCCCCTCCCTAATCAACATGGATCATTAGCCCAAACTATAAGTATTACTGATTTACTTAATCAGTCCCCGTAAATTTAATCAGTCTCTTTTGATCACTAAATTAATTCAAATTAATTCTTGATCAATGCTAATTAAATAATATGATTTCTCAATTAATATATTATTCATATAATATATTAATAAATCACAAATAAACTCTTTCTCAAATATACATCCTGTCAAATTGCTCCGATGAAGGCAACCCAAAAGGACCATGCTACTATCGGGTCAAGTACATACCAATTATAGTTATGGGCTTAGACACCTAATTCAACAGTCTCCCACTTGGATAAGTCTAATAACTATAACTGTCAATGTAACTTCAAAACATATTAGCAATCGTAGCTCTCAAAAACCGTTGTCAAACTCTGACCTAGTCAATGACGCATCCTTTAGATAAGGGATCATATAATCCTCCGTTCTACAAGATATCGTGTGGACAAAGACATGGAATAAAGTCATACTCATTGTCCAACAGTTTGTTTCCCGATTTCTGATTTGTTTGACATAGAACTTAATTGAACACATCAATTGAGTCCTGACCGGGCCCGACACATAATTCAAAACAAAATCATCGAGGGGCCAAAGATACCGCTTTTAATCCTCTTAGGATAAAAGGAACAGATAAACTTCGACTTATATGCTTGTACTAACTACTCGTTAAATCATACACAACAATATGTTTTATAACATCAAGTTACTGATGCGTTTTCATATTATCAATGCACAACCAACTCGTAATCAACAACTCATATATCTCAGTTTGAATATTATACGATATTATCGTCTCACAATCACTCGTGATTAACTCCATGAAGTGATTCATGTGAGCGTGGGTTTAATCCAATACTGAAATCTTATTTCAAGAGCACTCATGAATGTTGTAGAAAACTTTTGCTATGTCTAACACCTTAGACAATCTTACAAACCCATCCATGATAGTCCAGCCTCATAACCTACTTCCAAAGTATGATCGACTGTGGATAGTTTGAATAATCTTATTATTGTGGAAGTCAAAACATGCAAAAGAGAAACAATAGTAAATAATTTGACACAAGATAGTAACTTTACTTATATATAAAACTCCTTTTATTCAATCATCAAATGTCAATTACTTTTAGCTATTACGAGTTTCTAAATATCTATGTAATCACTAAAACTAATATTGTCCTTCAGCCCGATACTCCTAGCGTGCTGCAAGTGCTTAACCCTACTCAGACCCTTCGTAAGTGGATATGTTGGGTTCTCCTCTGACGATACCCTCTTCACTACGAGCAGTCCTTCTTCTACTCGATGTCTTATGAAGTGATATTTTCTGTCGATGTGTATGGATCTGCCATGATCCCTTGGTTCCTAGGTTAAGGCGACCGCACCCTCGTTATCACAGAAAATCTCCATAGGCTCCTTCATAGCTGGTACAACTCCAACATCTCCGATGAAATTCTTCAGCCATATCGCTTCCTTCGACGCTTCGCTTGCTGCTATGTACTCCGATTCGCACGTTGAATCAGCTACATTCTACTGTTTGGAACTTTTCCATGTTACTGCTCCTCCATTAGGGTAAATACCCAGCCCGACTGAGAGCAGAAATTCTCTCTGTCGGTCTAAAAGTTGGCGTCACTATACCCTGTCACTCTCAAGTCATTACTCCCACCGAGGGTAAAGAACCAGTCCTTTGTCCTTCGAAGGTACTTGAGAATGTTCTTTACTACAGTCCAGTGAGCTTTAGCAGGATTCCCTTGATATCTGCTGACCATGCTCAAAGCAAAGGCCACATCAGGCCGAGTACATGTCATAGCATACATGATCGAGACAACAGCGGAAGCATATGGTATTCAACTCGTCTCTGCTATCTCAGCATCGGTACTCGGACTCTGAGTCTTACTCAGTTTGGTATTGCTCTGGATAGGCAATTCTCCTTTCTTGTAATTCTCCATGTTGAAATGTTTCAACACCTTTTCCAAGTAGGTGCTTTCACTAAGTCCTATTAGTATTTTACTCCTATTTCTTAATATCCTTATCCCTAGAATGTAAGCAACTTCCCCAAGGTACTTCATAGCGAAACACTTCCCAAGCCAGGACTTAACATCCTACAGAGTCGGGACGTCGTTTCCTATGAGAAGTATGTCATCCACATACAATACAAGAAAGGTAGCTATACTCCCACTAGCCTTGACATATACACAGGACTCATCCTCGCTTCTCGAAAAACCAAACTCTTTGATTTTCTCATCGAAACAAAGATTCCATCCGCAAGATGCTTGTTTTAATCCATAAATGGATTTCTCAAGCTTACACACTCTATTAGGGTACTTTGCATCTACAAAACCCTCTGGCTGACTCATGTAAACATCTTCAGCCAACTTCCCATTAAGGAAAGCGGTTTTGACATCCATTTGCCATATTTCATAATCATGAAATGCAGCTATGGCTAGCATAACCGTTATAGATTTAATCTTCGCTACTGGTGAGAAGGTCTCGTCATAGTCAACTCCAGGAGTTTGAGTAAAGCCCTTCGCAACCAATTGCGCCTTATAAGTATGTAGTTTCCCATCCATGTCGGTCTTCTTAAAGATCCATTTGCACCTGACTGTCTTACGACCCGACACATTGTCAACCAAGTTCCAATCTTGATTGTCATACATATACTGAATCTCGCTATCCATTGCCTCTTTCCATTTTGCAGACTCGGGGCCTGCCATGGCTTCCTTGTAGTTGTTAGGTTCATCAAAATTTACCAGTGTGCTATCACTGATAAATGTATCACCATCTATAGTAATATGGAAACCATAAAACTCAGGTGCCATTCTAACTCTACTGGAACGCTTCAGAGTTGAGGACTCGTCAACTGGTTCAACTGGAGTTTTCTCCTCGGGTTAAGTGCTAGTGTTTGAGGTTCCTTCATCACTTAACTCTTAAAGCTCTTCAAGGTCAATTTTCCTCCCACTGTCCTCTTGGCATATGAGTTCTCTTTCGTGGAAAACCCATCTCCTTGCAACGAAGACAACATTGTCACTTGGTCTATAGAAGAGATATCGAAAAGATTTTTGTGGGTAGCCGATGAAAATACAACGCTCACTACGAGGTTCGAGCTTGTCGTGAGTCTCTCGTCTTATGAATGCCTCGCAACCCCAAACCATGATATGTGTTAACGAGGGAACCTTCCCCGTCCACATCCCGTGAGGTGTTTGGCAACCTTTTTAGTTGGGACTAGATTAAGGATATGGGTGGCACTCTCTAAGGCATACCCCCAGAATGAGATAGGTCACGAAGCTCGACTCATCATGGAACGAACCATGTCCAACAAGGTTCGATTGCGCCTCTCAGCCATACCATTAAGCTGCGGTGTCCTAGGTGGCGTCAATTGTGAAACAATTACACATTCCTTAGGATAGTCATGGAACTCAATACTAAGATACTCACCACCTCGATCGGATCATAGCATCTTTATCTTCCTACCCAATTGATTCTCCACTTCTTGCTTAAACTCTTTGAACTTTTCAAAGGTTTCTGACTTATGCTTGATTAAGTAGATATACCCATATCTGCTATAATCATCGGTAAAATTCACATAGAAGCGGTTAGCATCCATTGTGGCGGATCTGAAGGGTCCACACACATCGGTGTGTATGAGATCGAACAAACCCTCACCCCTTTCACATGAACCAGTGAAGGGTGACTTGGTCATCTTTCCAAGCAAACAAGATTCACATGTGTCATCTAACTTTAACTCAAATGACTCCAACACACCATCCTTTTGGAGTTGGGCTATTCGCTTCTTGCTGACATGTCCAATACGACAATGCCACAAGCATGCTTTGACCAAACCACTAGACGAATCAATATGCAACACATTATTTCCTAAGTTATCTACAACCATCACAGTTTCATATATAACATTACAAGCCAATGCTTCAAAATTAAAAATACCATTATAAAAAGCATTAATAGAACCAATTTCATTGTTAAATGAAAATCCAAAACCTTGTTTATATAAACCATGAAAAGAAATAATGCTTCTCGCCATATCAGATGAGTAGCAACAATTATTCAACTCTAAATTTAACCCACTGCTAAGCAATAAAGTATAAACTCCAATCTTGGTGACATGCGACACTTTCCTATTCCCCATGATTAAGTTCATCTTCCCGTGCTCCACATCCCTACTTCTTTTTAGACCCTGCAAATCAGAACAAATGTGAAAACCACATCCTGTGTCAAGGACCCAAGAATTAGCATGTGATGAGTTATTAGAATGAATAGTCTAAATACCTGCAAAGGTGGGCTTGATCTTCCCATCCTTTATGTCCTGCAAGTATTTGGGGCAGCTTCATTTCCAGTGCCCCTTTTCATGACAATGGAAGCACTATGCTTCCTTTGGATTGGATGGGGGAGTATCAGAACCACTTTTGGACCCACTAGAAGAGGATCCATCATGGGACTTTCCCTTTGTGGCTCTTTGAGGAAGCTTTCCTCTTCTTTCCCTTCCCATGTCCAATTGCCATGACAGGGGAAACAGTAGTAGTAGGCACAATAGATTTTCCTTTTAAATTGCTTTCAGTAGTCCTCAAAAGGCCTTGAAGCTTGCTAAGAGTGACTTCCTCCTTTTCATATGATAGGTCATTCTAAGATGATCATAACAAGGAGGTAAAGAGTGTAGGATAATGTCAATAGCCAACTCTTCATCTAAGTTGACATTCAACTTCAGCAAGCAGTCCACAAACCTTTGCATCTTTTGCAAGTGGACCGTGATGGACTCTCCATCCTTCATCTTTGTTGTGATCATGGAGGCAATGATATCATACCTTTCCTGTCGAGCACTTGGATGGTACCTCTCCATCAAGTCTTGGTGCATCTCGTAAGGCCAGAAATCCTCATAAGACTTCTGCAGCTCAGGAGTCATAGTGGCTATCATGATGTACGACACCTTTGTGTCATCATTCTCATGAGCCTTATACTCAGCTATATGTTCAGGAGTGACAGTAGACTCATCAATCTCCTTTAGCTTTTTGTCGATGACATATTCCTTTTCCTTGTATCGAATGGTCACGCGGATGTTTTGAATCCAGTCATTGAAATTCGATCCATCAAAGATGACCCTCCCATATAAGTTAATGAGGGAGAAAGAGCCAGAAGCATTTGAGTTTGGAGCAGTGTTCGAAGTAGACATCTGAAAAGAAAGACAAAGTTTATATTAGATAAGGATCCGTAATATAACACCCAAATGAAATATTAAGGCTAGGACCTAACACAATATTTCACAATTCGGAAGAGGGATGTCGTAATCCAATTGCAAGATATTTGAAGGTAGGTAAATGACGATTTACCAATTTCCACCATGAAAAATGAGATTTAGGATTAAGTTTTGAATGAATTGAAATTCCTAGATCTTTGAGATTCATTGAACTTTCCAATGGCTTGTTTAAATCTCGATTATGCCCTTCAAGTTTGTGACTGGGATACCGAGGATCACAAACAAGGTGTGAATAACCATGAAAATGAGTTTGGTACTCTCGATGTCATTTATCACCTAATCAATGTGCCAGTAAACCACAAACACTCCATTGATTTATGATAAACATCAAGCTACCCTTTGCCACCCTTGTTAGTCCCAAATTAATGTGCCAGTTAACTACACACGCTCCACTAACGACTTGGCAAGGTACAAAGTGCAATTTCATGGAATAGTACCATTTTCACATTTTTCCTAAAGTAACTAAGGTTGGGAATTTATAAAAGTTTAGTTACTTTATAATATTATTATACTTATTAATGAGGATTAATGTCCTATCCTACCCGTTCGGCTAACGACCCTCCACTAGTCAAGGGAGTGGTGGGTGAGAGTGGACACCCATTCAATCGCCATTTTATAGGCAATTTCCTTATACCCCCTTATAGACCAGCTTCGTGAATGAGGCCTACTAACGGTAAGACTGAGTGTCTTATATATATAAGCATTACTCTTTTAATATTATAATAGTATAAGGGTTGAATTTTAAACTTTTAAAATTCTAGGGTTTAGAATTTGATGTTTCATAAATGAGACCTTTCGAATTCCAAAACTTGATTACAAGTTTTGAAACTCTCCAAAACCACTTGGAATGTAGAATTTAATGTTTCATAAATGAGACCTTTCAAATTCCATAACTTGAGGACAAGTTATGAAACTCCTCAAATCCATTTAGATCAAATTTTAAACTAATAAATAATCATATAATTTTATCTTTTACAAATTTGACCTAATACTACTCATATAGTAAGACAATTCAAATCAAACAATACAAATAATCAACTTATTAAATCATTATCTTAAAATTTGATAATTGTCTTTTAATTGGATGAAGATAATCACTACCATATCAGGAAAAATGAATTTTATGATACAAAACAGTTTGTGGTAATGATCCAAATCCAATTTTGGCCAAAAACTCGGAAGAAATGCCATCTGATGATCCAACTCGTCGAGTCAGGCAATGGACTCGTCGAGTTCATAACCAAAATCATCCAACTCGTCGAGTCCAATCATAGGACTCGTCGAGTCCAGCTGTCAGAGTCCAGAATTGCAATATTTTCAGCTTTGAAAATAACACAATTGCATCAATATAATAGAAAACACCCTAGGCTCAAATACCACTGTTGGGTTTTAAGTACTATAACACTCCTATGGTGCACATACAACCCTAGATGCTTTGAATCTAAGTTTTCTCTAATTATACTTGCAATTTCATTTTTCCAAAGCATACACCCTAGCTAGAATGCAATTGCATATATACAACATAAAAACTAGCTAGATGAATACCTCTTAGTGTAGCTTGTAGTTCTTGGCCTTTCAAAAGCTTAGCACCTCAAATGTGATGCCTCTAATGTGTCACAAACACCAAAAGAAAGAGGAGGCTTATGAGAGAGAGGTCAGGAAGCACCAAATCGGTTATGGCTCTCCTTTAGGATGCATTGGCCGATTTTAGGGGCTAATAGGTTTCTTTTATAGTGTGGCATTTCTAGGGTTTCTTCCATGCAAACCCTAATTCACCATGACTCTTCATGTTTCTTAGGCCCTTTGGATTAAACCTCCGTGGACTCTCATATAGGTTTAGCCTATCCGTAATCAACATGGATCATTACCCCAAACTATAAGTATTACTGATTTACTTAATCAATCCCCGTAAATTTAATCAGTCTCTTTTGATCACTAAATTTATTCCAAATTAATTCTTGATCAATACTAATTAAATAATATGATTTCTCAACTAATATATTATTCATATAATATATTAGTAAATCACAAATAACCTCTTTCTCAAACATCCATCCTGTCAAATTGCTCCGGTGAAGGCAACCCAAAAGGACCATGCTACTATCGCGTCAATAACATACCAATTATAGTTATGGTCTTAGACACCTAATCCAACAATCATAACATCAGGAGCCGCACGCACCTCTTCTACAGTAAGCTGAAAAGCCCTGCTCCTCGCCGTAGGCGCCTCTGCCCGGCCCTGACGGCCATCTGTAATCCTCAACGTGGCAGGAGCGGGTGCTGCCACCTGTCTTGCTAGTGCTAAACCCGGACACTGGGCTCTTTTGTGGCCCCTCTGATTGCACTGAAAGCAAATCAGATCTGAAACTGTTGTGGTGGTGGTGGTGGTAGCTGTATAATCCTTACTCATGTGACTAGTTCGGCCGCACTTGAAGCAGCCCAAACTCCCCGCCCTGCACGCCCCCTCGTGCATCTTGCCGCACTTGATGCACCGGCTGCGGCCCTGCTGGCTCCTCGATATATGATCGGATACCTTGGGCTTCTTGCCCGAACTACCTATCTGAACCCTATCTGGTTTCCTCTTCCTCTCCATCTCCAAATCCAGCTCCCTCTCCCGAGCCCTAGCAATCATATCCTCCATCGTCTTGCAGCTGGATCGGGTCACAAACTGGCGGATATCACTCCGCAGCATCTCATGATATCAGGCCTTTTTCATCTCCTCGTCTGCCTCGTACTGCGGAACGAGAAGGGCCCTCTCCCTAAACTTGGCGGTGATCTCCGCCACTGTCTTCGTCGTCTGCTCGAGATCCTGAAATTCCCTTGCAAGCTGTTGCACCTCAATTAACGGTGCAAACTAGGCCCTGAACCTGGCCGAAAAATCACTCCAGGTCATCGCATCTAGAACTGCATCATCTCCAATGGCTCGTCCGACTTCCTCCCACCAGTCATTTGCCCTGTATTTCAGAAGACAAGACGCAAGTTGGACCTTGTCCCCCTTGGGACATCGGCTCATACGGAACGCGTTGGTGACATCAGCCAACCATCTGCTGCTAGCAATGGTGTCCCGAGCCCCATGGTAGTGTGGAGCTCCGCAAGCTCAGAACTCCCTGAATTTCAGTGTGCGCGACCCCATCATGGCCGCCACCTCGGTGCAGAAAGCGCTCAGTCTCTCATCCAACAGCTCCATGATACCCTCATTGATCGTACCAAAGATCACAGGAGTCTGGTCTACAATGCAGCGCGTGATCTCAGACGAGATGAACTCCCTCATCTGGTCATCTAGCTTCCCGGCTCCATAGCCCAAACCTGATCCCTCACTAGTGCCTGAAGTGCCGACTGGCCTAGTGCGTAGCGTCACCATACTAGAAATACACAATAACAAACATCAGAATACTCATCATAGCTCGAGGGATCTCACATACTACAAGTTTCCTGGATTCATCTCAGCCTTCCTTGATTCGAGTACGGATCATCTGCTTTCAGTAGTACGGGCCCATACTACCTTCCACATTTATCCGTACTTTCCTCAAGAACTACCTTGACTCCACCAAGTCCCTTCTACTATTACTGTTGTTCTCATGCTAATCTCATCCTAGGATTGCCCTAGGGTAATCACCAACCCACTCTCCGCCATCAGTTGCATAAGAAGTCCCTGCTATCTCCCCCTAACTAGGTCGCGAATATCATTACATATCAGTAAGACTACATAATTCTTCGAATGAGAGGTACTACCCTACAACAGTTGGACTCAAGCAAGAGCTGCGAAATACAGCTAAACCTAACCCTCTGAAATTATTTAGTCCTCGCAATATGTAACTTAACATATTCTTTTACTAGTTAGTTAAAGATAACTAGAACTCCTAACAGCACAAAGCAAGCAGCATTCAAGCATTGAGTACACATAATCAAGCATATTCTAATCAGGCCATCATATCACTGACTAATCGGTACTAGCATGCAGTTCATATAGTTGATATACATATAACAGGCACATAAGGCATCCTTCCTAGATCCTTAGCCCTAATCTAGTATGCAGTTCTCATATGATAACATAACATAAACTTGTATGGGTAATTTGGGAGTACTTACTTGAGTTCGGTTGATTGCATGCACCACACCCTTTTCTCTTTTCAAAATTCTTTTCTCTTTTTAAAGTTCTTTTGATAAAAATGATTTTCTTTTGAAATTTTTCATACCAAGTCCTCAGTTTGAGTTCAGACACACCCGAGACTGTGCCCGAATCCCTCAAACCAAGGCTCTGATACCAACTTAAAACATCCCAGAAATACGAGCCAATATTTCATTTTTAGATCATTAATTAAACCAGAATTACTAAAAATCATTTATCAAAACATGAACCATAATATCTCAAATGTCAAAACAGTGGATCCATATCAATCACAAGTCAAGTAAATCAGAGTAAAATATCCCATGCTAAACATAAACGGTGTGTGTCATGCAGTCATCCCGAGCTCTTCCCCTTGCTACCGGAAGTACCTGAAACCAAGTTGAAAACTGTAAGCACGAAGATTTGTGAGTCTCCCCAAACTACCACATACCATACACATAATCACATATATCATACATTGGGCCCCGCCCTACTACATCGGGCACTGCCCGGCATCGGGCCCCGCCCGACTTTAGACCGCATCTGGCATCGGGCCCCACCCGGCATCGAGCACAGCTCGTCATACATATGAGCATAAACTACTAATACACATAACATAAGCATAACCACTTAACTATATACATATGAACATTCCTCGGGCCCCGCCTGGCATCGGACCGAAATCCGGAAACATACAAACATTCCTCGGGAACCGCCCCGGCATCGTACCATAGTCCAAAAACATACAAATACATTCACATGCAAGAATCACAAAGACATCAAGCATACTAACATCCTTCGGGTACCGTCCAGGCATCGGATCGAAATCCGGAAAACATAATAACCTACATCGGGCCCCGCCCGACATTGGATCTTAATCCGGAACATACTAACATACATAAACGGGACGGCCTTGGTGCCTTAGACTCGTTCCTACTGGAGGAAAACTCACCTCTCAAGCTGGTTGTTGAAATCTCGTGTAAGGAATCTCTAATAGATGCTCTAACGACTCTGCGGCTATCATTATCACAATAATCACTTAGTCAAAAACTGATAATCCTTCTAAGGGTAAAATGACCATTTTACCCCTGGTCAAAGTCATCATTCTGGTCAAAGTCAACATTCTAGTTAACTCAACTCGCAGAGTGGACCTATCAACTCGTCGAGTTCTATAACTCAAAATCCTATAAGTCGCGATTCAACTCGTCGAGTCCTTCTATGGACTCGCCGAGTTCCTCAGTCTGTTTGAGCGATCACAATGGATTAAGCTCCTATCCTTCAGATCCAAACCCCATACTTCGTCTACATACTGGAAACACACCTTTCAGGGTAAAGTTTCCAATTTTACCCGCTATTAATCCTTCTTAAAGGGTTTAGCTCAAACCCTAGCTCTGTAGATCATAGATCTTGGTCCAAAAGTCATAATACTCCAAACTAAATCATACTAACATAGATCTAGGCCTTAGACATCACTTGGACACGTAAAGCTCCTAACTTTCCTTCCATGCATGGCCTTTTGGGGCTAAAAAGGCCAAAATAACACCTTAGAACTTGCATGGGGGTTCCAATATCATAAAGTTTGCACCTTTATGCCATAACAACCCTTAATAATTCCAGATTTGAAGGGATCCTTGCTTGGGACGTCCATATCCCAAGGGTAAAGCTTCTTGGACCCAAAAACCCAATAAAGTGACAAAGAAGAAATCTAACAAGCTACTAGGCAAGGTTGAGACTTGATAACTAGAAAATGAAGAGGATAAGATGTTGTTTCTGGATCTACTAGCTTCCTTCTGAAACTCCAAGCTTCTTCCCTTCTTCAAAAGCTTCAAATACACAAGGTTCACTCAAAAATGGCACATAAACTCAAAAAATCCTCTAGGATTTCGAGGATTAGGGTTTGGGACTTGGAGGCTAGAAATGAGGCTGATAGACGGAGATTAAGATGCTTAAATAGGGTGCAAAACCCCGAAATTAGGATTTCATTCTACCAGACCTACTCGCCGAGTTGAAGGTCTCAACTCGTCGAGTAGATGGCTTAAAACCCCCGTCCAATCTCGTTTCTACTCGACGAGTTTGGGGCTCCCAACTCGTCGAGTAGCTCATCAAAAATAAATAAATTATGAATAAATGTGTACCAGGAACCAGGCATTACAACCTCCCACCTCATCATGACCTTGACCTTGGCTGGATCGACCAGAATACCATTTTGGTTGACAAGGTGCCCCATAAAATGCACCCCACGCAACCCGAACTCACACTTGGAGAACTTCACAAAAATTCTCTCCCTCCTCAATGTCTCCAACGCCTCCTGCAAGTGCTCCTCATGTAGCTCCTGGGTCTATGAATAGACCAGGATATCATCAATGAATACAATCACAGACCGATCCAACATCGGCATGCATATGCAGTTCATGAGGTCCATGAACGCGGATGGAGCATTGGTGAGCCCGAAGGGCATCACCACGAACTCGTAATGACCATAACGAGTCTAAAAGGTTGACTTCTGCACATCCTCCTCTCTGACCCTCAAGTGATGGTAACCCGAACGCATATTAATATTGGAAAACCAAGATGCACCCTGAAGCTGGTCAAACATATCGTCAATCATCGGGAGTGGATAACGGTTCTTCACCGTTAGCTTATTCAGCTCCTGATAATCAATACACATCCTATGAGACCCATCCTTCTTCTTCACAAACAGGATCGGTGCTCCCCATGGAGAACTGCTTGGATGAATGAACCCATTGTCTAACAGCTCCTGCAGCTGTGTAGACAAATCATGCATCTCTGGAGGAGCTAACTGATACAGTGCCTTGGCTATTGGAGCCGCACCCGGAACCAAGTCAATCTTGAACTCCACCTACCTCTTCGGAGGCACCCCAGGTAAATCCTTCGGAAACACATCTGGATAATCCCGTAAAATCGTCACATCATCCACAGTCTCCTTGCCCTTATCCCAGGTATGCATAAAATAGGCGACATATCTGGAACAACCCTGATGAAGATAATGTTGGATTAGATGTCTAAGCCCATAACTATTATTGGTATGTACTTGACCCGAGAGTAGCATGGTCCATTTGGGTTGCATATCACCAGGACAATTTGTTAGGATGGACTTTTGAGAGAAGGTTATTTATGGTTTATTAATATATTATAAGTTATAATATATTAATATGAAATCATATGTTTTAATTACTATCGATTAAGAATTAATTTGGAATTAATTTAGTGATCAAAAGAGACTAATTAAATCTATGGGGACTAATTATGATAATTAGTTATATTTATATGTGTTGGGCTTATGATCCATGTTGGACCAAGTTTATGTATGGATACATAAAGAGTTGGGCCACATGAACCATGGATCATAAAACCCATGGGTATGGATTATGGGTTATACCCATCACCCTTGGAATCCTACATATAAATAGGTTACTCCATAGCCAAAATCACCACTTCTTTTCTTAGAGAAATATGGAGGTGTTTTGGTGCATGGAATTCTCTCTCAAGAGCCACCTTTGTCCTAGGTGTGTTGTGATTCCATTTGAGGCATTTCATACTATTGGTACTAAGCTCTTAAGGCCAAATACATCAAGACTTCAAGCCACATAAAAGGTATGTTTCCCTAACTAGTATATTATATGGTTTATGTCAAATGCATGCTAGTTATAGGTTTAATGCCTTGGAAACGATTTGCATGTATAATAGAGAAAACATAGATCCAAGGTATTTAGGGTTTTATGTGCACCATAGGATGTTGTAGTATACTAAAACCCAACAGTGGTATCAAAGCCAGGTTGTTTTCTATTATATTTGATGCAAATGTATTTTTTTTTTTCAAGTTGAAGGAAAAAAAAAAAGAAAAAAAAAACATGAAGTTTGTCAAATTTTATGATAATTACTTGATTTTATGAAAAACTAATTATTTATAAAATTTGAGTCACTTTACTACAAGAGTTGAATTAGGTCAATTTATTAAAAGATAGAATGATATGATTATTTTATTTGTTTTAAAAGTTTGATCTAAATGGTTTTAAGGAGTTACAAATTTTGTCATAAAATTTTGGAACTCAAAAGTTTTTTTTAAAGTTATGATCTTAAGAGTTTTGAAACTTCCATAAGTTATGGATGTGAAATGTCTCATTTATTAACTCTTTAGGTTATGAATTCCAAGAGTCTTCAAAGGATAATTGTCAAAGTTTCAAGATTTGTATTAGTTTATATGATTATCTAATTTCTTGAAAATTGTTGATGTGAATTATCTTTACTTATGAGTTTAATCTAGATCATAGAAAAATTATTTGATTATTGTGTTAATTGGAATATATGATCTTAATGGTTTTTATGAACTCCATAACTTGTCCTCAAGTTATGGAAAGTGATGAGTTTTTCTTTTTAAACTGTCATTAAGTCTCATAGGTTATGAAAATAGAAGAGTCACTATTTTTAATGTCATCATTAAATGATTTAATGTCTTCCATAACTTGTCCTCAAGTTATGGAACTTGAATTTTTTTTTTTTTCATTAAACCTTAATTAAACTCATAAGTTATGAAAAATCCAAGAGTTTTGAAAGGTTTCAAAACTTGTCCTCAAGTTTTGGAATTTGTAAAGTTACCCCCCATGTATACTTTAATTCCAAACTAGACCTTAGAATTTTAAAAGTTTAAAATTCAACCCTTATACTATTATTATAATTTTAATTATATAGATATGTATAAGATAAAGTCGTCTTACCATTAGTAGGCCTCATTCACGAAGCCGGTCTATAAGGGGGGTATAAGGTTACTGCCTATAAAATGGCAGTTTAATGGGTGTCCACTCTCACTCACCGCTTCCTTGACTGGTGAAGGGTCGTTAGCCGAACAGGTAGGACAAGGACTATAATTCTCCCTTCATTATAAGTATAATGATAAATACTAAGTAACTAAACACTTATAAATTCCCAATCTTAGTTACTTAGGAAAATGTGAATAAGGTTTTAATCCATGAAATTACACTTTGCACTTTGTTTAAGCTGTTAGTGGAGCGTGTGTGGTTAACCGGCACACTAACCTGGACTTAACAAGGTAGGCAAAGGGTAACTTAATGTTTATCATAGTATCGTTGGAGCGTGTGTGGTTAACCGGCACATCGATTGAGGGGTAAATATTAAGGGTACCAAGTATATTTGCATGGTTACTTCACACCTTGTTTTGTGATCCTCGGCATCCCAGTCACAAAACCTGAAGGGCACACTCGAGATTGAAACATGCCATTGAAAAGTTCAATGAATCTCAAAAGAATCTAGGAGTTTCAAAACCAATTAAAACCTAATAATACATTTCGTTTATCTTGGTGGAAATTGGTGAATCGTCATTCACCTACCTTCAAATATTTTATAGCTTGGATTACGGCATCCCTCTTCCAAGTTATAAAATAGTTTGTTGGGTCCTAGCCTTAATATATCATATTGGGTGTTATATTAAGGACTTAAATCAACTTTACGTGAATTTCTCCCATTGTTGATGTCTGGTTTAGACAACAATGATCTTCCCAAACCAAGCTTTCCTAGTGAATATGACTTCCCGAGTTTGGCTCATGGAAGTCATACTTCTCTTCCTCCACCTCCTCCAATTATTCTCCCTAACCCACAAGTTCAAGGTCACTCAAGCCCTAATGGCAAGCAAGGACTATGTGTGATCACATCTTAGAGATGAAGTCACATATTGACAAGCCGGGAGAGTTGGGTGTCAAAGTCTTGAGAAAGTTGGATGTTCAATCACTTTCTAAGTCACATAGTGAGTTCCTTTGGGACTACTATGAAACAGACTATGACATGAACCTTAATGATCATATCTATTTGCTTGGTGCTGCTGAATCAGCAATGATTTGGAACGATAGTAAAGCAAATTTGATTAGAATATCAACTTCCAAAAAAATTTATGGACAGTGACAATGGTGACACTGGAAATCCAGAAAAAGCATTCTCTTCCCAATGGAAAGGGATTGGCCATAGTCAACCTGGTTGACCAAATGGTAAAGAGAAAGGCTAAGTATGAGATAGTCTCATTATCAAAGGGTCCATATGTTTATTTTGCCAAAGGAAGGGGCGTTCATTGCAAAGCTGCCAAATTTACCTAAGGATGTTAAAGTCAATAAGTTTGACTCTACATCAGGTAGAGCCCATTATCTAACTCTGTTAAGTTCTATTCTGAGATCCTCATTACATGATGTGACTGGGTCACATGTTGATGTTTTAAGAATCAAAGAATAGAGAGAAATCTTAAAGGAAGTATATGTTGATTCTGATCGCGAAGGTGGATTTCGATCGCATCAGAATTTTGAGCAGTTGCTTAAGAAGTTATGATATATTGCTAAGGAATAGATAACAACAATTTTCCATGTGGATTGTAAGGATAAGTTTTTCCGCAAAGTTTTAAAATAAAAGAAAATTGTTTAATTTTATTTATTTGAAGTATCCTTACAATGGCATTTGTGGAAAATTGTTGCTTATATGATTCCACTGACAGCAATATTGGAAAATGGATTTGATTCTTTCATTTGTGGTAGTGTCTAAATTTACCAAATCAGGAAAGTTCCTCATCACCCAAGTTTTAATTGGACCGAAACTTGGAATCATGCAAGTTGAATAGTATGATGAATGAGAACTTTCAAGCATTGGAAAATCAAGACTAATTACTTGTTCACATGGATGTGTGAGTCAAGTGAAGGACTAAAGGGATCGAGTACACATTCTTGTGCACTGGTCATGTCCACCACAAAGCTCGTTAAGACTATTTGATTTACTAAAGTTTAGTAAATATGGTTATACTTACAAGTTTAAGTATAATTCTGAAACATTGGAAAAGTCTCAATGTATGGCAGAACGAATGGGAAGAATCAAATTAGGCAGAAAGATAAAAGTTTCTCAAATCTGAAAAGATGGGAGAGTACTTTAGTATCATGTTTGTGATCATCTTAATGATTTAGAAATCATATCACAATTAGTCCTCTAAAGGTCATCTTAGTGCATTCTTATGACTAAGAAGAGGAGTCATGAATTGTTGAAATGGTTAGATCAGGAAGATGAGTCATACTTCGTTCCAAAACAATTCTTAGAGTCATACTCCAAGATTGTAACTTGAGTGACATATCTTAAAGAAAGGTTTAAAACACTTGTCAAATGTAAGAGTAAAAGTGTCCTACTCTTGTACATTTGAAATTGGTAAGTTGTGATGTTTTGGATAAAACAAAGACCAACTAAGGCCAATTGTGTGAAGTGTTTGTCTTGATAAAGAATCCGCACTATCTCTTGAATATTTGGCAAGATAGTCTTATATGTCAAGAGGATAGTGGGAGTCTTAAAGATCCTAAAAAGAATTTCAAGAACTAATCAAGAATAAAACCTGAGGTTCTTCACTAGCACACGACTTGAGGTTTATAACCTATCGTGTTGACATATTTTGTGCCCATTCCAGTTAAAGTTGGCTTTGCATAGGAGTTCTGAAAGTTCTCAATTGGTTGCATAACAACTTGGAAGCAATGGTAGGCCCTATACTGCCAGGTGGCAAGAAGTTAAGATTGCATAAGTTCAGTCCATATGAGTTTGGATTTGTCATTATCCTTGTCTTGTGACTATGGTTTTGACGATTCACATGGATAAGAACACATACACCATAAAATCTAAGGGTCATAAGGTTTCTCTCCGATTCATGAAAATGATGGTGAGGAAACACTTCCACCAAGTAGATTTGAAGCAGATGGCAAAAGGTCTAAACAATTGAGACTATGATTACGACATCCCTTTTCATAGTTCTGAAATTGTTTAGACACACATGCATGCTATCTAAGGAAAGGTGTATGATTTTGATAAAGTTTTATCAAAGCATCTCGTATCAGAAATCTGAACTTTGGTAAGAAAGTCAATAAAGTATTGATTTCTAGAAGTCCAGCTGATTTCTGAGTACATATCAAAGCTAGTGGGAGCATAAGTGTTATGCTAATAATCATCATGTTAGTGGGAGCATGATAATTATTGTTAGTGTTGCAAGTTAGCAATGTTAATTATAGAAAACAAAAGTTTCAATTCGTGAGGCTGCAGGGATTGAAAAAGTTGTTTTGCTATAATTAAGGGAGAGGATATACTTCATTTCAGTTCTAAAGGCTTAGATTGAGACCTTAATCATCTTTAGTCAAGAATATATATATATATATATATATATATATATATATATATATATATATATATATGAATTTCATGTTGGATTGGTTCAACTTAAGGAAATTCTATATATTGCGTTCTCAAAATTCGATTATGATTACGGCATCCCTCTTCATAGTCAAATTTTGAAAACATGGCAAATAAAAATATTGTAGCAAAAGACTGGTCTAGAATCATGTCTTTATGTGAGACATCATGAATCGTGTACCATTTGCTTTGGGTACAGGATCGATTGCATGTGCTATAATATTTGTCATTTCTAAATTTTTCCAAATGCCCAGAGGCATTAAGAAGGGAAAAGGTCTAGAATTGGATATGACTAAAATGATTAAGCAATTGTCGAGGACAATATGAGGTTTACCAAAGATTGGTTGCTCAGGGACAGTTGGAAGTATAGTGCTAATTTTGGAAGGACCATATTGACATATTCTGAAAAGAGGCATCTCTTATTCAGAAGTGATAGTCAAAATGAGAATATGGAGTTGTCTCCATAGGTGGAAGTTATCTGTGTAAGATTAGAAAACTTAATGCAAGAAGCATGTCCAAAGCAATGTACTTTGAATATGAGACTTAGTTTCCATGGAGTTGATCTCCATTGGAATACCTTATAATGACTGTTGACAAGTCTTTGTGACTTTGTACATATTCATTACAGGAGGGTCAGTGCATATAAGTTTAAAATCTAAACAGATTTCGATAAATGATAGGAATTTGAAATTCTCACATTTTTCGATAAGGATTTGGGAGTGTGAAATTAGAATCATTGAAATTATGTTCAATTGGTTTATTTCACAAAGTAAGGATCATAGACAAATATAGAGTGCATACTTGGTGTATGGCAAAGCTATTGTTTAAGAAAAACATAGTGTACATGCTTGGAGCATGGGACAACTAGTGTTTTTAATTCAAGTATAAAGTTGATAAAACCGAAACAATAAATAATGAGTAATCAGTATGGTGATAAATAAAAGTGTTTATTTATATTCATAGGGTTTGATACCATATTTGATTCATTTATTCTTGTGTTTCACTTTGCATGTTTTGACTTCCAGAATAACTAAGTCGCTCTTCCTGAATGATTAAGTTATTCAAACCATCCACAGTCGGTCATATGTTGGAAGTAGATATGAATCAAGACTGTCATGGGTTGGTTTGTAGAGGTCCAAGTTGGTGGACAAAGTGGTGCTACAACACTCATGAGTGCTCATAAGTTCTGAGTATTGGATTCAACCCGCGCTCATTTGAATCACTTCATGGATTTTATCACGAGTGATCATGAGACGATAATATCTTATATTCTTCAAACCTAGAGATATGAGTTGTTACTATGAGTTGGTTATACATTGATTGCACAAAAACGCATTTGGTAACTCGATGTTATAAAACGTGCCTTTATGTATGATTCAACAAGTAGTAGAACAAGCCATATGAGTCGAACTTTATCCATTCCTTTTACCTTCGGGATAAAAGCGATATCGGTGGGCCCCTCGATGATTTAGCGATGACACATGTGAGTGCTTGGCCAAGCCAGGACTGATTTGATTTGTTCAATCAGTCAGTCATCATAAATCGAAAATCGGGAAACAACAAATGGACAGAGAGAATGCTTATAATCCATGTCTCAGTCCATATGATATCTAGAATGGAGGAATATATGATCCCTTATCTAATGGACGCGTCATTGATTTGTTCAGAGTTCGACAGCGGCTTTAAGAGCTACGATTGCTAGTCGGGTTATGAAGTCGTACTTGCAATAATAGTTTTAGACTTATCCAAGTAGGAGACTGTTGGATTAGATGTCTAAGCCCATAACTATTATTGGTATGTACTTGACCCGAGAGTAGCATGGTCCATTTGGGTTGCATATCATCAGGACAATTTGTTAGGATGGACTTTTGAGAGAAGGTTATTTATGGTTTATTAATATATTATAAGTTATAATATATTAATATGAAATCATATGTTTTAATTAGTATCGATCAAGAATTAATTTGGAATTAATTTAGTGATCAAAAGAGACTAATTAAATCTATGGGGACTAATTATGATAATTAGTTATATTTATATGTGTTGGGCTTATGATCCATGTTGGACCAAGTTTATGTATGGATACATAAAGAGTTGGGCCACATGAACCATGGATCATAAAACCCATGGGTATGGATTATGGGTTATACCCATCACCCTTGGAATCCTACATATAAATAGGTTACTCCATAGCCAAAATCACCACTTCTTTTCTTAGAGAAATATGGAGGTGTTTTGGTGCATGGAATTCTCTCTCAAGAGCCACCTTTGTCCTAGGTGTGTTGTGATTCCATTTGAGGCATTTCATACTATTGGTGCTAAGCTCTTAAGGCCAAATACATCAAGACTTCAAGCCACATAAAAGGTATGTTTCCCTAACTAGTATATTATATGGTTTATGTCAAATGCATGCTAGTTATAGGTTTAATGCCTTGGAAACGATTGCATGTATAATAGAGAAAACATAGATCCAAGGTATTTAGGGTTGTATGTGCACCATAGGATGTTGTAGTATACTAAAACCCAACAGATAACGTCTGGCCCTAGCTGATGAACATAGAATCGGACTATGCTGAGTTCTCTCTCCCTAAACCACTAACTCTCCCCCACTTCGGGTCCAAATACATACTAACTGAGGCTCACAATCGATCACCGCCCCATTGGGGCTCAACCAGTCCATCCCTATGATAACTTTGTTCCTGCGCAGAGGAATAGGAACCAAGTCGATCGGAAACTACTAGCTAAACAACTTTAGACTACAGCCTCGATGAACCCTCGATGCCCGAACTGATCAATCATCTGCAATCTCAACCTCTAATAGAAAATCCAGCTCCCCCGGAGCTCCAACAAACCGCTTGTTGAGCGCAAGAGATACAAAAGGTAGCTCCCGCGAATCAAACAATACCAAGGCAGAAATACCGTTCACGAGGAACGATCCTAAAATAAAACACACAAATATAAGCAGGCAATTCAATATAAATAAAGAGATAAGGAGAAGATACATACTCATCACCACATCAGGTGTTGTGCAAGCCTCCTCGGCCGTCAGCTAAAAAGCCCTGCTCTTCACCACAGGCACATCCGCCTTTCCCTGGTGACCATAAGTGATCAGAAGATTCGCTAGAGCGAGTGCTACCACCGGTCCTGCAGCTGCCAAACTCGGACAATGGGCCTTCTTGTGGCCCCTCTGATTGCAATGGAAGCAAATCATATCAGATATTGGGGTGGTGGTGGTAGTAGTAGCAGTATAATCCCTGCTAATATGACTCGTCCGGCCGCACTTAAAGCAGCTAGAATCACCCACCTTGCACGCCCTATCATGCGTTTCGCCGCACTTGCCATATCGACTCTGAGCCTACTGGCCTCTCGATCTCGAATAAAATACCTAGTGCCTATAGCCCTCGCAATCATATCCTCTAGTGTCTTGCAACTAGATCGGCTCACAAACTGTTGAATATCACTCCTCAGCATCTCATGGTATCTCGCCTTCTTTATCTCCTTGTCCGCTACATACTGCGGAACCAACAACGCCTTCTCATGGAACATCGCGGTGATCTCAGCCGCCGTCTCAGTAGTCTGGAAAAGGTCCTGGAACTCCCTCGCCAACTGCTGCACCTCAATCACTGTTGCAAACTCAACTCAGAATTTAGTCACAAAATTCCCCCATGTCATCGAATCAACCGCCTGATCACCAACGGAGCGCCCAACCTCCTCCCAATAGTCTCAAGCTCTGTCTTTCAACAGACAGGAAAAAAGTATGACATTTGCCCCATCGGGACAACTGCTAGTGCGGAAGGCGTTAGCGACATACGCTAACCAACACCTGTTCACGATCGGGTCCTATCCCTGAAGTACTCCGGAGCCCCACATGCCCAGAACTGCCTGAAAGTCAACGAACGTGCCCCAATCAAATCCTTCATCTCAGAACGGAAAGATCCCAAGCGTTCCTCCAACACCACCATGATACCCTCCTTGATCATACCAAAGATCACATGAGTCTGCTCAAGTATGTTGCGGGTAATCTCAGACGAAATGAACTCCCACGTTTGATCATCCAACTGCCCGACTCTAGAACCCGAGCATGAACCCTCACTAGCACCAGAACCACTAACTGGCGTGCCTCGAAGAGTCACCATACTGAAAATAGACCATATAAACCATCAAAATACGCATCAATATACATATATATATATATATATATATATATATATATATATATATATATATATATATATATATATATATATATCGAGGAGTCTCACACTCTACAAGCTTCCTGGTTTCATCGCAGCTTTCCTTGACTCGAGTACAGATCCTCTGCTTCCATTAGTACGGACCCATACTACCTACCACATCTATCCGTACTTTCCTCAAGGATCGCTTTGAATCCTCCAAGTCACTCCTTGACCACACATACAATTCTCAACAAGATAAGGCTTCCAACACTAAATCTCTTCCAAGGTTTTCCCTAGGACAATCACCACACTACTCTCTGCCATCAACTGTAGAAGGAACACACCTTAACCTCCTCTAACTAGCTCACGAATACAATTACATATTGCCGAAACCAGATAATTCTTCGAATAAAAGGTCTCACACTACAACGGTTGGACTCAAACAAGAGCTACACAATATAGTTAAACCTAACCTTCTAAAATTATTTAGTCTCAACAATATGTAACTCAGTATATCCGCTTACTAGTTAGCTGAAGATACTGGGAACTCCTAAAAAGCACAAAGCAAGTAGCATTCGAGCATTGAGTAATCGGAACAAGCATAACCTAAGCATGCCATCCTATCACTGACTGATCAATATTAGCATGCAAGTCTACAAGCTCATACAGTAGGCGTATAAAGACAGCTCTCCTAGTATTCTATCATGCAAATCCTGAGCAGATCCTTAGCCCTAAATAGCATGCGATTCACAGATTCACAATTTAAAGCATATCATAAAACATGTATGGGTATTTTGGGAAAACTTACTTGAGCTCGGTCGATTGTATGCACAACACCCTTTTTCTTTTATTAGAAAACCCTTTTTATAAAACATTTCTTTTTGAAAAAATTCTACCAAACCCTCAGTTTGAGTACAAACACACCCGAGAGTATATCCGAATCCCTCAAGCTAAGGCTCTGATACCAACTTGTAACGTCCCAAAAATTAAGACTAACAATTTCAATTTTTTAAATTAATTAAAACCATTATCTAAACAACATCATAAAAACCATGGTGAATCAAAGTGTATCGATAACATCCAAGTACATCAGAGTAATACAATTGCGGAACGATGTGGTGTATGCACTACAATCATCCCGGGCTATTCTCATTCGAACCAGAAGTACCTGAAACATAAACTGAAAACTGTAAGCACACAGCTTAGTGAGTTCCCCAAAATAACCACATATCATACATATCAAACATATAATGGGCTTCGCCCGTCATCGGTCCCCGCCCGGCATCGAGACCCGCTTGGTATACAGATCTGTCAGTCATTAGGCCCCGCCTGGCATCAGGCCCTACCTGGTATACATAAAAACAAATAAACATATAATCATATAAACACATGCAATAATCACAAAGATAAATAGCATACAGGATAGTCATCGGTCCCTGCCCGGTAAACATATAAACACATAGCACATGCAAGAGTCACGCAAACAACTAACATCCTAACATATCAAACCATGGGCCGGCATTGGTGCCTTCGACCCGCTAAACACAGTGATGAAACTCACCTCTAACTTCTGAATCTCTCAAATAACTCCAATTAATAATTGGATCTCCACCCATATTCAAGAATCTAAGCTACTTGACCAATTTCCAAGGTAAAAGACCATTTTACCCTTTTCCTTACTTGGCCCAACCTAACTACTCAAAAGTCCCAAATTCCTTAAATGGCATCACAAGGCCCAATAAGGCCCAACTTCCAAATTGGGCCAAAAAATTATTATGGACCTAATTCAAAGAAAGTTCATAGTATATCCATGGCACAAAGTCAGAAGTCTAATGGCCCAACAATACCCAAACCCTAAAAGCCCAAGATAAGGCATAAACCGAAAGTTCACCTACTGAGTACACAGGGCGTACTCAGCTCGTACGCTCAACGTACTCCTTCCGGGGCTAGTACGTGCAGCGTACTAGCTGGGTACGCCTATCATACTCCCCAGACTACCAATCCACTCCATTACGCACTTAATCAGTTCAGACCTCTAGCCAAACTCTCAGATCTGAACCTAAAGGGTGACTTAATACGTAAAGTTGGCAACTTTACACCCATGCATGACTTAATGGGACCCAAAACTAAAAAAGAAGCTTAATAAGGCTCTTAACACTTGCATGGACCAATATCTTTCATCAAGTTTGCATTTTTATGAACAAGGGACCTCCATGGAGCTAAGATCTAACATCCATGGCTTCTACAGTAGAAGAAAGGCTCAACTTTAGCTCAAAAGACCCAAAAATGCATAAACAATGTCCAAAAACTAGATCTAGCATAATGAACCATCAAGTAGAGAACTTTATACCTCAAATGGATTGCAATGATGATGATGAATATGGATCTACAAGCCCAAGCTACTCCCAATCAACCACCAAGAGTTCTTCTTCTTCTTTCACCAAAACACCACCAAAATCTCACTTTCAAGCTCAAAACTCACAAGAGGCACTTCGGGTTTTGTTTTTAGGGTATAGGGTGACGGAGGCTGATCCATAAAATTTCCAAAGGTGGTTTAAGTTGTTTAAATAAGGTGCAAATCCTAAAAATTAGGGTTGCGTACGCAGTGGCGGATCCTAAGAGGGGCTAGGGGGCCATGGCCTCCCCGGTTTTAAGGTTGCTAATACCTTATATGTTTATAGTTTTTTATAAAATAAATCAAATGATCATTATATTTGTTAAGTTGGTCCCCTCTGTATTAAGTTACAAAATTTAGATATGAACTAACAAAATCATCCGAAAATCAATGATTAAATCAAAAATAAAATAACTGATAGAATCAAAAGAAACCCAATCAGATTAGGAAACTAATCAAACTAAGAAACTATATTTTAAACTCTATAAAACTAAATCAAAGGTACAAAATTCTTAACTCAAGATTTGAGTCTAAGAAAACAATACAGATCCAGAAATTTCAAAACCAGAAACATCAAAATATCATCGGAATAATGCTGCCTCCCGCTGCCTGTCGATAAACTGCAACTCCCCATCGGTCTCTGTCGGCACACGTCCTACCATCACTTCTCCTTCATCGGATTATAGCTTCTCCACCTTGCTCTCTTTTCTCCGTCGTGCGGTATGCTCACTACCGACGAACACTCTCCTTTTCCGATCTCCTCTCCATAAGAGAAATTTACCTGTATTTTTTCCTCTCTCTCTAATTCTCTTGATTCTTTCTGTTTCTCTTGCTTTTATGTCTGATTCTATTACACTGGAACTTCAAATGATGGTGAAGTGTAAACAGACATATGGTATGTGTATTAGCTGACAAAGTGATAAGTCTTTACCATATCATTAATGATAACATTTACTTCTAATTTATTGATATTATTTATTGGTTGTCTATTATATAAAAACTTTTGTAAATTAACAGTAAAAACGAATATGTATCTATTATTGTATAATAGAATTAGTTAAAATTACAATATATTATTTATTTTGGTTTTGATATTATCATAGAAAAAATTTATTAACTTGTATTTTTATACAAAATGTAGTTGTTTGCTATATATATATATATATATATATATATATATATATATATATATATATATATATATATATATATATATATATATATATATATATATATATATATATATATTTGTTGGTTGTTATTATATTTTATTATTAATAATTGTTAGTTAATTGTTTTATATAGTATACATCATTGATATAATATCAACATGAAAAGAACAATTCATTATTGATGAGTTGTGTATAAATAAGTGTTAATTTTATATAAGGTTCTAAAAAACTATCATATATTGTTTTGTATGAAAATATCCCAACTTTTAGTGTTTATGTTGAAAGTGAATTTATCGAAAAGATTAGCCAAAAAACAATTATGCAAGGCTTCAAAAATAAAAAAATCAACAAGTTCGTTGCACTTTGAAGTGCAATATAAAAATATATGTTATTAGTTTTCTTGTTTCAAATTTTGATGTTATAATTTTGAGCCATTTTTTTGTTTATATAGTTTTGTTTTGAAATTTTAATTTCGGCCCCCCTAATAATAATGTTTGTGTTCCGCCCCTGTGTGTACGCCCAACATACTTCTACGTACGCCCAACATACGTGGGTAAAGCCCGCGACCAGAAAAGAGCCAGTACCAAGCGTACTCATAGAGTACGCTCCGCATACTAGCTAGGGACCAAAATGAAAAGGATTTTGCATTAAGGGGCTAAAAGGAAACTTACAAAATTACAAATGTTACAGAAATGAACCTGTGGTGGTCGGAAATCAAAATTGGTGGTCGGAAATCAACAATCTTTGTCGATGACAGCAACAACCGCCCGGTGAACAACACCAGTCGGGGAAAAACTGAAAATCAACATTTTTCTACGGTTAATCTCGAATATAAGATGGAAATGGAGGTTATAAGAGAAAGAGATAGAGAAATGATGAAGGTCGGTGAAGCTCCAAATGTCGCCGGTAACAGCCAAATCGTCACCGGAATCCGGTGTTAACCCGTGATTGAGGTGGCCGGCCGGTGGTTGAAGGTGGTTGAAGGCGAAGGAAGAAAGAAACGGCCGTTCGTCAATCGTCGGTGTCGTCGAGCTCGAGGAAAGTAAGATCAAAGAAGGAGGCAACAACAGTAAAGAAAACGGGGATGGAAAAGGGGTATAAGTTCTCCGACCTTTAGCGGCGACCCAAAACCAATATCGACAAAAATAACAAATAGCAGCGACAACTATGGAGGGAACTTATGACACGTCTTTTTTTCGAACTTTAGCGGTGACTTTTTGTCACCGTTATTGCATTTGTACGAAGAAGAGGTCGCAACCATTGGATTAGATACTCGAACGGACGGTTAGGGTTTACCCGAAAGGGTTCACGGGGATTAGGTCCCCAAAGCGTTACCGGCGACCTTTTAGCGGCGACAAGGACTTTTAGCGGCGACTCAAGCTTGAGTCACCGCTAAAAGTCTTTGTCGCCACTAAAGGTGTCGCCAGCAATGACATGATTTCTTGTAGTGTTTGCTTTGATTAGTGGACTAATTATGATTGGTTATATACAATTTATTGGTGGTTGATATATATATATATATATATATATATATATATATATATATATATATATATATATATATATAACGACTTTATTTACAATATCGTTTATTTTAACAGTATGCAGATGCTAAAAAACTCACAGTTTTTTTTCTTGTAAATATGGTTTGCGAAATCGAGAACTTGTACCTCTTAAAAAAACAAACAACGCTTAAATATTGATGCGGCGGTACAGTCCACTTTAAAAAAGTGTTAGTTGCGTATACATTGGTATGTTATGTGCAAATGCCGATGTGAGTCATTTCACTTCTTTGAATGGTCAAGACAACCCACAGCCTTCTTTGTCATCACGCTCTTCGGCTGGTTGACATTAACAATCCTGTTAAAGCTTTGTATCTTTAAAGTTAAAGTTTAGATTTTATGTTTTAATTATAAAATAAGTTTAAACCAAAAAAACTGAGGTTGTTTTTGTTTAATTTTCATTTAACAACTTCTTAATTTAATAACATATTTAAAAGTTATAAAGTCTTTCTTAGAATATTAGCTTCTATTTTCCTTAATTGCGTGTGTATCTAAGCAATAAAGAAATCAAGAAGTGGTATTTGTTTATATAGTTAGGTTGTTATTTACCAAAAACCAATCGGATGCTTTGAGCAGCTCACCTAGAAAACTAATCAAAACTCTTGTCGTCCTACCTTATAATAATAATAAAAAAAAAAACCCAACTCTTTTTCATATCATAAATAATCTATAGTAAATTACAAATATAATTCTGTATCATTTTGTTTTGGATTTGGTCTCTTATCTCTCGGTCTTCAAAATCCCCTTTCCTTTGAATATTAACATTACATATCTAGGTGGTTAATGTTATAAAGTAGGAAAAGTAGGTCACCTATGCACAACACCTACCATGAGTAGACTCGGACCATACCAATTTCCCCTATATATTGATTCATAAGATCTCCAAACTCCCAACAAGAACTTCAAGCGCCTATCTTTAATTATTCCACATCCAAATCCCATTCCAATTTAAAACTACACCAAAATCCCAGAAAATTAAACCCAAAATGGCACAATATCAAAGTACCAACACAATTGCATCGACAACAATGATCCTAGTGATCACAGTGGCCACCCTCTACGGAGGTGCAACAGCACAATCGTCAGGGTGCACAAGTGTGCTAATTAGCTTGTCCCCATGCCTCAACTACATTTCTGGCAATACATCAACCCCATCATCAGGATGTTGCAGCCAACTCGCGAGTGTAGTCCAGTCACAGCCACAGTGCTTGTGTCAAGTCCTTAATGGTGGTGGCTCATCTTTGGGTCTTAGCATAAACCAAACTCAGGCTCTTGCATTACCTAGTGCATGCAATGTCCAGACACCACCAACCAGTCGATGCAATGGTAAGGAACTGAATTTTTACTTAGAAAGCTTCTTATTCATGTTACTTTTAGAATATTATATACTATAAAACCTAAAGTTTCGGTAATACGTTATTCTGATACAAATGCTTTATCTAATGATCGATACATTATATCATTGATACAATTCAATGGGAGATGATGCAAAAAGAATCTACCTCCCAGTGAAGAAAAATCGACTATGATTTATAACTTTTTTCATATATAAGTTCACAAATTAGAAATGTCAAATTTATCTACTTATCATTATTCATTGGACAGCTGCATCTCCAAGCAACTCCCCTTCAGAAACCACACCTTCTTCCGGAACCACACCTTCTTCAGAAACAACACCTTCAGGAAACCCTTCGGGTAAAGGCAGCGAAACAAACACTGTGCCATCAACAGATAATGGTTCATCAGATGCATCTTCAACTAAATTCGCAACCATTCCTATCGTATTTACACTACTAGTTGCCGCATATGCTATGGTGTTCTAAGTTATTAACTACATGTATATCCGGAAAGAATATGTTTTGATTTACGATTTTGCTTATTTTCCTGTGATTCTTATGTGTAAAATTTGGCATGTGATGTGAGCTTATCGTGTGACATGCTATGTACGGATTCTTTTTGGTCGGTTTTGTATTGTTTCCGATAAATATGATTTTTCTGATTCTGAACAGTCTCCTTGAGGTTTGACAACTTGATGATACACTTATTGGTTTCCTCACTGCATTTTGAAGCCATGCTTCAAGTGTGAAACCAATAAATTGCACAAACATGCTAGTCCTGAAAAACCATCTCTCAATATTTCAATAATGCATGTACACCATATCACCATCAGTTGCATGCTGGCCTCTTCCCGTAAATGGAAGAGTCATTCTTTGTTACTTTAGCAATGTTTGCTCCTTGAGCCAAATCTTAACCTGCCATAGATATTCTTCCCGATAAACATGTTAATTACCATTTGAAGAACCATTTTCTTTGTTGTCAATAATTATGATTGTTGCAACTTTCTTCCACCAAACTGCTTAATTTGTTTGCAGTTTTGACCTAGTGGCTTCGTTCTTCTATTCCCCTTCCGTGGTTAATCAAACTATGTGAAATCTCAGTTAATCTATCATTTAACCGACTCCAATTCACACTGTTGACTAATCTAAGAAACATGTTTCCCAAGAACAAACCATTACACCCATTCTTTGGTTAAAAACCACACATAAAAAATAAAGTGAATCGCCACCTAATTGAAACTATTTCACTTATGTATTTTGTGGATAGAAGTTTTAGGCTTTAAATAAAATTATTTACGAAGTAAATTCATTTAAAAGCTAAAAGTTTAAAAATTAAATACTAATAATAAAAGTGAAATTAATGAATTTAATAAATTAAATATGTAGTAGAAATAAGTTTGGGAAATTAGGTTTGATTTGGTTAAATTAAGGAACATTAGATGTAATACTTCTTGTACTCATTTAACCTATTTGGAGATTGACTTCGCTAAAAAATTAGTTGACTAAGGTATATATTATAAATACGAATGACTAGTCATTAGTTGATTCCATTTTATGGTGAAAAAGGAAAACAAGAAATAGAGAGACTAAATCTTTCTAGTGCCATAAATAAGAACATAAGCACCCAACTCTTTCTCGTTATTTTTATAAAAAGGATCTTCAATTGAGAAAGGGATGGGAAATGTGCAAGAAACTAACTAAAATTCTTGTATGAAGGAAGAAACGAAACAGTGAACAGAAATATGAGAAGAGAAGATTACTTGCTTTCAAAGTTAAAACAAAAGAAAAATTGTATTAAAAGAAAACGTCACATACTCCTACTTATATACTAAAGAAATAGAAACTTACTCAAACAATAAAACAAAAGACTTTGACTCCTACTATAAAGCTCGGAAACACAAATTAATAAAAGGAGACACTCCAATTTTGCCCTTCGCCCAACCGATTAACCCAATAATCACCCCCTTAATCGGATTGGTCATACCACTCGTTCAAAACACTGGTTCGGTTAGACCCGCTTCTTGTTTTTCCCACTTAGGACACTCGTTGCTATAGTGACCAAACTCATCACATTTTGAACATCTAACGTGTCTTTTAACCCGAACATGTTCATTACCATCTCGGCTTCTCCCGGACCCCCGACCTCTTCCCCTGCCACGTCCAAAGTCATCCCGATTTGAACGTCCATTGCCACAATGCTTACAAACATGTGATTTTTCCTCACTAGCCAACAACAACCCACCTTGAGTGTCCTCCACTTTCTCGGTTCCTCTTATATACTCCTCGTATTCCTTCAATCTACCAGTCGCTTCATCAAATAACATTGAATCCAAATCGAAACATTGCTCTATTGAAGTCACGATTTGAAGAAACGACTTAGGCATCGAATCAAGTAACCTTTTCACCAAATCGACTTCTTGAAGCTCGTAACCAAGACTCCTTACTTTTGACGCTAAACCGGATAATTTTGTCACAAAATCATCAACCGTTTCACCCTCCTTCATGCACAAGCTTTCAAGCTCCCTTTTTAAGGTTGCAAGTCGAGTCTTTTTCACCCGATTCACACCCAAGTACCTTGTTTTCAGCCCATCCCACACTTGCTTTGGATCGGTGTAACTCGTCATTTGCAACACCATGTCTTTGAGTATCACTTAAAACAAAAAAGCAAGAGCTTGTTTTGACTTCTTTTGATCCGATGCTTCACCTAACACCTTTGGTTCGACCATCTCCCATATGCCGTGTGCATCCATAATCGAATTGACTTTGACAGCCTAAACCGGATAATTCGTTGGATTCAAATCCGGAACTTGATACGTCATCAAACCTCCTTCTTTAACCAACGTCATCTTATTATTTTTGACAACCCTGACTTCTTTAATCAAGCTTATTCTGAGAGAACTTTTCCATCGAACAACAAGACAAGGTCACAACCACCTTTACCGTCTTCCGTCACCCGCAAAAACAAACCGAATCAAAGCCACCCGCTTTGACGTCTTCCCGTCTGTTTATTCCGCGAATCTGGTTAGTCTCTCATTGTAACACCCTGTTTATTTATTAGATAAATAAATTAATTAATGAACAAATGATAGCCCTAAAATAAATAATTATATATCAAAGGATGGTCTCGATGAGCTAATTGTCACAAGTTTAGAAGTTGGGGGTTAAAAGTATGAGTTTCGGATTGATTTCGTAAATAATTGTGAAGGCAGGGACTACTCGGTAAATTTTTGGGACTTAGTTTGAAAAGATTTTGGAGGCTAGGGGCCGAATGGTAGCTTATGGACTTCATTTGAGAATAATTTGTAGAGGAGGGGGCTGTTTGGTAACTTTTGGATCTAAAATGAAAAGAATTGTGGGAACAAGGGTAGGAAAAGTAAATTATGGGCCTTGGTTTGCAAAGATGTTTATGGGGAGGGTCCAAACTTGTAAATTATGCAAAGGTTTTGATTGGAGCGGGATTTCAACCTGAAGCCTTCATTCTTCCTATTACATTACCTTAACCCTAAACCTAGTTGATCAATAGCAGCCGCCACTCCCTCCTTCTACTGTTGGCGCCGCACCACCGGTTTCACTCACCTCCACCATCTCCGGCGTCGCCAACTCCATGTTACCGCCACCGTGAAGCCGTAGTGAGCCGCCAAGCGTGCTGAGCACCATCAGTGATGTTTGCAGCCGACAGACAAGTGATTCAAGGCCGATGTCGGGGCCATTGTGCCTCTATCGTCTCTGGTAATGGCGCACCCTTATCTCTCCACTTCTCCAGCTGCCATGGCAGCGGGTGACCGGTGGATGGACGTTTGGACAGAAGAGGCATTGCTCGATTCCGCCGCCACCGTCAAGCAACTATTTCAGGCACTCCGGTTTCCCTCCGCCACACTTTTCCACTGTTGCCTAGCGAACCGACGTCAACCGACATCGTTGCCGCCTGTGGTTGCTGCCACTGCCATCTCCCGTCGCCACCAGGTGGTGGCTGAATCCGTTTGCAAGAATCTAGCGTGGTTGGGTGTGATATTTAGTGTGTGTGTGTGTACGTGTGTTTTAATAGGTAAGGGGTTCTATGGCCGGAATTCGTGAGAAAAGCCACTGCCACCACCATGAGGTGGTGGCTGCCACCATGTGTCGCCATATGTGCGTTTATGTTAATAAGTGTGTGCGTTATTTCTGGATTTTTTTTGCATTTTAAACTGTAATCATGTCGAAATAATAATAGAAATCTCAAAACCACCACCGTAGGGTGGTGGCTGTCGCCTGCTGCCGCCACCGGCCGCCGTGTCGGATGGCGATGTGCTTGCCTCGTTGAGTTTGATTAGTTTGGGGTGCTTGAAACCCTAATGGGCCTTGTAAGCCCTAACAAGCCCAATTAAACCTAATGGGTTTAGTGAAAACCATAATGGGTCTAATAGACCCTAATTGACCTAAGGAAAACCCTAATGGGCTTAAGGATCTAGCTATTGGGCCTATTGGGCTAATATGGGTTGGAAACCCTAATTAGGGTTTGGAAAACCCTAAAGCCATAAAACCATAATTTGGGATTATCGGGACCGCATGAGAATTGTTCAATGAACTTAAATTAATAATTAATAATCATTGGCAAAGATTAATCTAAGCAATATTGGACTTAATGGATTAAGTCCTTAATGGGTTAAGTAGGAAACTTAACCCTAATCATCATTTTATGAGAAACCCTAATTTCACTTGGGTTTATTGTTGGGCCTTTCTTTTGGGCCTTGATGATTGGGTTATTAATGGACCATCCAACATCAAGCAAATGGACTAGAATAATTAATGGGCTTTGAGGTGAGGCCCATATGAGGAGTTGTGCCCAATTTGGAAAATTGGGCCATAGATGGGCCATAGTTTGGGCCTTTATGATTATGCGATATTGGGCTATTAGAATGTTGAATGTTGGACTGGACTAAATGGTTAGGCCTTATGGTAAGACCTTGTAAAGGTTTGGGCCCAATTTGGTGTTGACAGTTTGGGAATCTGTCATCCAGCAGCTGGGGTTGAGTCTGCGGGACTTCAACAGTGTGGGATTGTATCTACGGGACTTCAGCAATGTGAGGTGAGTTTCCTTCCAGTAGGAACGGGTCTACGGCCACAATGTCGGCCCGTTTAGATAGCAGTAGTTCCGGACTGCGGTTCGATGCCGGGGTGGTCCCGAGAAGTAGTTCAGTATGCTTGATGTCTTTGTGATTCAGGCATGTCTATGTGTTATATGTTAAGGACTGCGGTCCGATGTAGTATGCAGTATACGTGTTATTATTACATGTTATGATTATGTTATGCTATGTTCAGTCAGTTCCGGACTTCGGTCCGATGCAGTGGGCAAGGCCCTAGTTAGTTCCGGACTTCGGTCTGATGCAGAGGGCGAGGCCCTAGTTAGTTCCGGACTTCGGTCTGATGCAAAGGGCGAGGCCCTAGTTAGTTCCGGACTTCGGTCCGATGCAGAGGGCGAGGCCCTAGTTAGTTCCGGACTTCGGTCCGATGTAGTGGGCAAGGCCCTAGTCAGTTCCGGACTTCGGTCCGATGCAGTGGGCAAGGCCCTAGTCAATTCCGGACTTCGGTCTGATGCAGTGGGTAAGGCCCAGTATGTGCTTTATATGTTATTGTATGGTATGTGGTAGTTGGGGGAGCTCATAAGCTTTGTGCTTACAGTTTTCAGATTTGGTTTCAGGTACTCAGTTTTCAAAAGAGGAGCTCAGGAAGATTGCAGTGCACACACCATTTGTTCAGCCTGGGATGTTTATACTCTGATATACTTGACAATTGTTATAATATTTTGAGATACATAGCTTATGATTTTTATATGAGGTTTATCGACTATGGTTTTTATTATTAAATTAAACGAAATTTTTAGACTGTGTTTTTGGGATGTTTCAAGTTGGTATCAGAGCCTTGGTTTGAGGGATTCGGACACACTTCCGGGTGTGTCTGAACTCAAACTAAGGAAGTGGTATAAAGTTTTCAAGAGAAAAACCATGTTTACAAAAGGATTTTGAGAAAAGAAAACAATTTTAGAAAAAGTATAAAGAAAAGAGTTTTAGAAAAAGCGAAAAGAATTTTGAAAAGAGAAAAGGGTGCGGTGCATGCAATCAGCCGAGCTCAAGTAAGTACTCCCAAATTACCCATACAAATTCATGTTATGATATGAGTATCAGCTTTATGAGAACTGCATGCTAGATTAGGACTAAGGATCTAGGAAGGATGCCTTATGTGCCTATTGTATGTGTATCTGCTTTATGAGAACTGCATGCTAGTTTAGGGCTAAGGATCTAGGAAGGATGCCTTATGTGTCTGTTATATGTGTACCAGCTTATTGAGAAATGCATGCTAGTACAGATTAGTCAGTATGATAGGCAGAGTAGTATATGCTTGATTATGTGTACTCAACGCCCGAATGTTGCTTGCTTTGTGCTTTTAGGAGTTCTAGTTGTCTTTCACTAACTAGTAAACGAATATGTTAAGTTACATATTGCAAGGACTAAATAATTTCAGAAGGTTAGGTCTAGCTCTATTTTGCAGCTCTTGTTTGAGTCCAACCGCTGTAGGGTAGGATCTCTCATTTGAAGAATTATCTAGTCTGAGTAATATGTAATAGTATTTGCGAGCTAGTTAGGGGCATAAAGCAGGGACTTCTTATGCAGCTGATGGCGGAGAGTGGGTTGGTGATTACCCTAGGGCAAGCCTAGGATGAGATTAGCAAGAGATCAGCAGTAGTAGTATAAGGGACTTGATGGAGTCGAGGCAGTACTTGAGGAAAGTACGGATAGATGTGGAAGGTAGTATGGGCCCGTACTACTGAAAGCAGAGGATCCGTACTCGAATCAAGGAAGGCTGAGATAAGACCAGGGAACTTGTAGTGTGTGAGATCCCTCGAGTTTTGATGAGTATTGTGATGTTAGTGATTGTATATTACCGAGTATAGTGACGCTACGTGGTAGACCAGATGGTAGTTCTGGTGACGACCAGGGATCAGGCTCGGACTCTGGAGCCGGGCAGGTTGATGATCAGATGAGGGAGTTCATTCCATCTGAGATTACGCGCAATATCATTGACCAGACTCCTTTGATCTCCAGTATAATCAAGGAGGGCATTATAGAGATTTGTGACGAGAGGCCAAGTGCATTCTGCACTGAGATAGCAGTCATGATAGGGACGCGTACATTGATGTTTCGGGAGTTCAGAGCTTGTGAATCTTCAGATTGTCATGGGGGTTAGGGACCCCATTGTTAGCAGCAGATGGTTGCCAGATGTCGCCAACACTTTTGTGCCAGACATTGTCTTGAAAGGAGACAAGATCTGACTTACTTCCTGTCTCCTGAGGGATAGAGCACGAGATTGATAGGAAGAGGTTGGTAGGGAGTTGAGTGATGATGCGGTTGATGCCGTGTCATGGGATGACTTTTAGACTAGATTCTGGGCAGAGTGTGCCCAGGCGATTGAGGCGCAACAGTTGGCAAAAGAGTCGTTAGATCTCCACCGGACGACTGAGACTGCGGTAGAGATCACTGCCAATTCTCGGGAAAGAGCTTATATGGTGCCACAATATGCATCGGATGAGGAAATGTAGAAGTTAAGTTATCAGAACATACTGTAGAATGATAGCAGGGAGATTGTGAGTATCTCGGGGTGCAAGACCCTGAATGATATGACTTCTAGAGCTCGAGAGCGGGATATTGACTTAGAGCACACTGGGAAGAGGGAACCAGATCAGTTGCTTATAGTGAGGGGTCTCGGGAGGAGACCGTAGATTTCAGATCAGCTTCTGAGAGGCCAGCGGGGTCAGATTCGGTGCAGCACTTGCGGGAAACTGTACAAGGGAGCCTTTTGTTCCAAGGGTTGAGTAAGTGTAACCCTAAGTTATCCTCGGTTTGTGTCTGAATTATATTTTCAAGAGATGTCATATGCCAATTGCATGCCGAGAAGCATTAGCGAATAGTGATAGAGCAATTCCCCAGATTACGGGATTGGGAAAGTACAGCGTCATCTTGGTTTATTCCAAGACTGAGGAGCAGCACGAGAAGCACCTGAGGGAGGTGCTAGAGTCTTTGAGGATGGAGAGAATTTTCGCAAGGTTCTTCAATTGTGAGTTCTGGTTGCGCGGGGTGCAATTTCTTGGGCACCTTGTCAATCAGAAGGATATTCTAGTCGATCCGGCCAAGATAGAGGTCGTGATGCAGTGGGAGATTCTGAGGTCTCTAATTGAGATTCGGAGCTTCCTGGGTCTAGCGGGTTATTACCGGAGATTTATTCAGATTCTTAGAAGTTGTGTGATCTTTTGGATTAGCTGGTGTTGAAACACTAGCAATGGTAAGCGTGGTTTCTAGCAGATTGGTCATGGGTGATAAGAATGATTGAGAATCCTTCCAGTATTGTGTGTCGTGGAACGTTAGTTGAATCAAAGTGGGGGAGAATCATCCAAGGATTCAGAAGTAGGAGCAGTTTTGAAATTGGGATAAGTTTCACATCCTTATGTGGAAGGAAGACAGCCCAAGCGGCTGTATGGTTGGAGGATAGTGTGAGATGGAAGTTCGGAAAAACTTGCCAATAAGGAGATCGCGTTCCCGTAATGTTTGCTAGCAAGCCTTAGGGAATCAGGTTGGGGATTCCAGTCAGGACATGAGTTCAGTTGAGTGCGGGTCAAGCGCGTGTCGATCCAATGTTAGAGTGTTGTAAGTCTGCGGGTGTAGCCGTAGCATTCAATAGCAGCCAGATAGTGTTAGAGTGTTGTAAGTGTGCGGGTGTAGCCGTAGCATTCACTAGCAGCCAGATAGTGTTAGAGTGTTGTAAGTCTGCGGGTGTAGCCGTAGCATTCACTAGCAGCCAGATAGTGTTAGAGTGTTGTAAGTCTGAGGGTGTAGCCGTAGCATTCACTAGGTTGGTAGATAGCATGAGTGCGTTGTTAAGACGCGAAGGAACAGTAGTACCCGCCAGTTCGGGTGTAGCAGTGAGGATATGGAAATCCACGGATTGGATTTTGGAATTACCCGGACGGATTAGATCCGGTTGCGCCAGTGATAAGACTGTGGGAGCGTCACTATAGTTATGAGATTAAGGAAGCAAGGGATTGCTAAAGGTCATTTGTGATATAAGTCTACTGTTGGTCATGTAGCAATCACTTTTAGCCTCAGATTTGGCGACGACAGGATTCGATGCAGAGACTCGATTGGTTGGATCGGGAGGTTGTTAGAACCACAGTGGCATGATAAGTAGTCGTATCTAGTTCCAAAGAAGGATTTCGTTCAGAAGTCGTGAGAGACGACTAAGTGGGAGTCCTTTGGCTCCGCAGCCAGGCGGAAACCCGGTATTTCAGAGGATTGACGAGCGAATTGAGACCCAGGAGGTCTCGGTAGCTTTTGGTAAGTGGCCATGTGGCAACATACTGCTTCAGGCAGTTCAGTGTTCCGGCAGTTTCAGCGTTTGGACAGCGTTAGTAATTGTGTTTTAGGTTGCTAGTACGGGCGGAATAACTGGTTGATTGGGAAGTAACAAGCCACTCACAACGGGAATAGCTGAGCCTTGGCCAAGTAGAAGTGATCTGCAGGGATAATTGGGTCTGTGATTTCAGTTTTCTAGTGGGGGCCGTAGGCTATCAGAAGTTGAGTAGTCAGTTGAGGGATAAACGGACTGGATTCGTAGTTGATGATTCAGTATGGGTGGTCTGTCGGGGATTCAGCTCATCTCGAGACAGCAGATTTCAGACGGAGTAGATGAGACCTTGTTGCGAGGAATTCGTTCACCTGCGGATTTTAGGGCTTTACGAGGATTGGTCATGCCTAACCTGGGAAGGCTAGGGCGTGCCCAGGTTGGTGACCATGCTACTAGAGTGGTTGGGCGAGTGAGGAATGGTAAGGAATGATTTCGAGGACGAAATCTAATTTAAGTGGTGGAGAGTTGTAACACCCTGTTTATTTATTAGATAAATAAATTAATTAATGAACAAATGGTAGCCCTAAAATAAATAATTATATATCAAAGGATGGTCTCGAGGAGCTAATTGTCACAAGTTTAGAAGTTGGGGGTTAAAAGTGTGAGTTTCGGATTGATTTCGTAAATAATTGTGAAGGCAGGGACTACTCGGTAAATATTTGGGACTTAGTTTGAAAAGATTTTGGAGGCTAGGGCCGAATGGTAGCTTATGGACTTCATTTGAGAATAATTTGTAGAGGAGGGGGCTGTTTGGTAACTTTTAGATCTAAAATGAAAAGAATTGTGGGAACAAGGGTAGGAAAAGTAAATTATGGGCCTTGGTTTGCAAAGATGTTTATGGGGAGGGTCCAAACTTGTAAATTATGCAAAGGTTTTGATTGGAGCGGGATTTAAACCCGATGCCTTCATTCTTCCTGTTACATTACCTTAACCCTAAACCTAGTTGATCAATAGCAGCCGCCACTCCCTCCTTCTACTGCCGGCGCCGCACCACCGGTTTCACTCACCTCCACCATCTCCGGCGTCGCCAACTCCATGTTACCGCCACCGTGAAGCTGTAGTGAGCCGCCAAGCGTGTTGAGCACCATCAGTGATGTTTGCAGCCGACAGACAAGTGATTCAAGGTCGATGTCGGGGCCATTGTGCCTCTATCGTCTCCGGTAATGGCGCACCCTTATCTCTCCACTTCTCCAGCCGCCATGGCAGCGGGTGACCGGTGGATGGAAGTTTGGACAGAAGAGGCATTGCTCGATTCCGCCGCCGCCGTCAAGCAACTATTTCAGGCACTCCGGTTTCCCTCCGCCACACTTTTCCACTGTTGCCTCGCGAACCGACGTCAACCGCCATCGTTGCCGCCTGTGGTTGCTGCCACTGCCATCTCCCGTCGCCACCAGGTGCTGGCTGAATCCGTTTGCAAGAATCTAGCGTGGTTGGGTGTGATATTTAGTGTGTGTGTGTACGTGTGTTTTAATAGGTAAGGGGTTCTATGGCCGGAATTCGTGAGAAAAGCCACTGCCACCACCATGAGGTGGTGGCTGCCACCATGTGTCGCCATATGTGCGTTTATGTTAATAAGTGTGTGCGTTATTTCTGGATTTTTTTTGCATTTTAAACTGTAATCATGTCGAAATAATAATAGAAATCTCAAAACCACCACCGTAGGGTGGTGGCTGTCGCCTGCTGCCGCCACCGGCCGCCGTGTCGGGTGGCGATGTGCTTGCCTCGTTGAGTTTGATTAGTTTGGGGTGCTTGAAACCCTAATGGGCCTTGTAAGCCCTAACAAGCCCAATTAAACCTAATGGGTTTAGTGAAAACCCTAATGGGTCTAATGGACCCTAATTGACCTAAGGAAAACCCTAATGGGCTTAAGGATCTAGCTATTGGGCCTATTGGGCTAATATGGGTTGGAAACCCGGGTTGGAAACCCTAATTAGGGTTTGGAAAACTCTAAAGCCATAAAACCATAATTTGGGATTATGGGGACAGCATGAGAATTGTTCAATGAACTTAAATTAATAATTAATAATCATTGGCAAAGATTAATCTAAGCAATATTGGACTTAATGGATTAAGTCTTTAGTGGATTAAGTCTTTAATGGGTTAAGTAGGAAACTTAACCCTAATCATCATTTTATGAGAAACCCTAATTTCACTTGGGTTTATTGTTGGGCCTTTCTTTTGGGTTATTAATGGACCATCCAAGATCAAGCAAATGGACTAGAATAATTAATGGGCTTTGATGTGAGGCCTATATGAGGAGTTGGGCCCAATTTGGAAAATTGGGCCATAGTTTCGGCCTTTATGATTATGTGATATTGGGCTATTAGAATGTTGAATGTTGGACTGGACTAAATTGTTGGGCCTTATGGTAAGACCTTGTAAAGGTTTGGGCCCAATTTGGAAAATTGGGCCATATGTTGGGCTTTGAGCCTTAGTTGGACTTTTGGGCCTTTGGATTGGGCCTCGGGCTTGAATCAAGCCAAGTTAGGGGTAGATTAGTCTTTTACTCCTAAGCATGGACTTATGGTTATGTAATGGAACCCAGTTATTAATTGGGTGTTATTTTGGTGTTGACAGTTTGAGAATCTGTCATCCAGCAGCTGGGGTTGAGTCTGCGGGACTTCAACAGTGTGGGATTGTATCTACGGGACTTCATCAGTGTGAGGTGAGTTTCCTTCCAGTAGGAACGGGTCTACGGCCACAATGCCGGCCCGTTTAGATAGCAGTAGTTCCGGACTGCGGTTCGATGCCGGGGTGGTCCCGAGAAGTAGTTCAGTATGCTTGATGTCTTTGTGATTCAGGCATGTCTATGTGTTATGTGTTAAGGACTGCGGTCCGATGTAGTATGCAGTATACGTGTTATTATTACATGTTATGATTATGTTATGCTATGTTCAGTCAGTTTCGGACTTCGGTCCGATGCAGTGGGCAAGGCCTAGTTAGTTCCGGACTTCGGTCCGATGCAGAGGGCGTGCCCTAGTTAGTTCCGGACTTCGGTTCGATGGAGAGGGCGAGGCCCTAGTTAGTTCCGGACTTCGGTCCGATGCAGTGGGCAAGGCCCTAGTCAGTTCCGGACTTCGGTCCGATGCAGTGGGCAAGGCCCTAGTCAATTCCGGACTTCGGTCCGATGCAGAGGGCAAGGCCCTAGTCAGTTTCGGACTTCGGTCTGATGCAGTGGGCAAGGCCCAGTATGTGCTTTATATGTTATTGTATGGTATGTGGTAGTTGGGGGAGCTCACTAAGCTTTGTGCTTATAGTTTTCAGATTTTGTTTCAGGTACTCAGTTTTCAAAAGAGGAGCTCGGGAAGATTGCAGTGCACACACCATTTGTTCAGCCTGGGATGTTTATACTTTGATATACTTGACAGTTGTTATAATATTTTGAGATACATAGCTTATGATTTTTTTATGAGGTTTATCGACTATGGTTTTTATTATTAAATTAAATTAAATTTTTAGACTGTGTTTTTGGGATGTTTCACTCATAAGCCCAATTAAGAGAAACCGGGATTGCTTGTAATCAACCTCGAATCACACCCCTTCAACGAAACCGCTCTGATACCAAGTGTAAGAAACTAACTAAAACAATTTCTTGTATGATGGAAGAAACGAAACAGTGAATAGAAGATGAGAAGAGAAGATTACTTGCTCTCAAAGTTAAAACAAAAGAAGAACTGGAAATTGGATTAAATGAAAATGTCACATGCTCCTACTTATATACTAAAGAAATAGAAACCTACTCCAAATTCTAAAACAATAAAAGAAAAGACTTTGACTCATAATATAAAACTGAAAAACACAAATTAATAAAAGGAAACAATCCAATTTTGCCCTTCCCCCAACCGATTAACCAAACATGAGGTTGGAAGCTTGAAGAGAATTAACTAGATGCATATTTAAAGTCAAGTTAAAAATTATAAAATTGTTTCTCAATGAAGTTTGGAATTTGGTAGTTTTTTCACACTCGTCTTCTCCGTTTATCTTATAAGTTTTGAAAAAACTCCATGAATATGAAAATTATGTATTATTTATGCTTAAAATGAATTATTTAACTTAGATTTATGATTAGATGGAATAACTAGAATCGATGTTTCATTCTTAAGCTTGATTCTTAGTTCTATGTGTGTTTAAGGGTTTCTAGCCCTAGAATTGTAAAATTAAATTTAATTAATTGGATTGTTATTCATAAAATCATGTTTTTGACCCATTATTTGAGTTTGGAGTTAAAAACATGAGATCAGTGGCTTTTATCTAACTAAACAGTGAAGATTATGCTTGCTTTGAACTTACAAGCCTTTAATGATGTTTTTAAACTCAAGTTGTGTGGAATTAAAGACTTAGCATGAAGAGTTCTAATTAACCTTTTAGATTGAGATTATTCACTTTTTAAGATGTCGATTTATGTTAAAGTGATGTTACTTTAGGGTAAAACATGTTGCTATATCTTATTATATTCTTTAAAGCTTATTGGGGGTATTAATGTAATTTAACAATCTAATTAGTTAAGATTGTTAATACCAGTTAGTTAGTTAGTTAGAGCTGTTAGCGTATTGTAAACATGTATATAAGCATCTTTGTAATCAGTATTGCACTAATGAGAATTACAGTTTCTCTCTCTTCATTTCTTCTCATACAAGTTGTTATGGTATCAGAGCAATACTCTGTTTCTTAATCCGTTAATGGTGATTTCTTAATTCAGCTGTTTTTCTATTCATCTTGAATTGTCAATTCGTTTTTCTTCATCATCGATTGATTCCATGGCTTCTTCGAACTCTATTTTCACAGAATCTAATCTCAATTCCGCGAATCTGAATCCTAATCACATAAATTTTACTGATACAAATTCATACAATGATCTGTATTATCTTCATAACTCTGATGGACCTGGTTTAGCGTTAGTTTCTCAGACGCTCATAGGTGACAACTACACTACTTGGAGTAGATCTATACGAATTGCTTTACCAGTCAAGAATAAGCTGGGTTTTGTTGAAGGTTTACTTCTGCAACCTGATGAATCCAATCAAAACTTCAGATCTTGGTTCCGAAATAACAATGTTGTTATTTCATGGATTCTCAATTTCGTTTCTAAAGAAATTGCTTCAAGTATCATTTATCTTTCTACTGCTGCTGACATGTGGAAGGAATTAAAAGAACGTTTCCAACAATCCAATGGTCCAAGGATTTTTCAACTCAAGCGTGACTTGATGAATTTGACACAAGGATCTGATTCAGTCAATACTTATTTCACAAAGTTGAAGACTCTTTGGGAAGAACTATCAAACTACAACACTAATTGTATATGTGGAAGGTATACGTGTGGAGGAGCAAAAGAGATTGAACATGCCACGAGTTTCTTGATGGGACTAAATTCAAGCGATGCTCAAGTACGAGGTCAAATTCTACTCATGGATCCGATTCCTTCTGTTAACAAAATTTTCTCCTTGATTATTCAAGACGAAAGACAGTGCAATATAGGTAACCTTCAAATTCCTACACTTGCTTTCGATACTCGTGTTTCAAACAACAATCACAGCAATAATGACAACAAATCCAGATCTAATCAATCATATAAGAAATTCAAAAAGGATTCTCCGTTTTGTATGCATTGCAAGAAGACCGGCCATACACAAGATAAGTGTTATCGCCTACATGGCTTCCTACCGGGATATAAAACTCAGTCTCGTGCCAATTCTGTTGATGTTGATCAAACATCTTCAACTGTTAATCAATCACAACAAGATTCTTCTTCTAATGTTCATGATGCTTTGACTGGACTTACTCAACAACAATGTGAAAATCTAATTGCAATGCTATATGGTCAAATTGCTTCTGCAAATACGGTCACCACTTCTGCTAATCATGCCTCTGTTTCATAGAATTTAGCATGAAAATATAGAATTCTTACTCTTAATTCTGGGAATTACATGTCTAATGTTTGGATTCTTGATTCGGGGGCTACTCAACATATTTGCAATGATAAAGGTATATTAAAAAATCTTCAGACTATAAAAGGCACTAGAGTAAGGCTGCCAAATCATAGTCTCATTCAAGTTCATTATAAAGGAGATATACAACTCACGAATCAGTTGTTTCTTACAGATGTTCTTTATGTTCCTTAATTTAAACTGAATTTGATATCAGTCACATGTTTGACCAAATCACAGTTGCTAATGGTTAAATTCTACCATAACTTTGCTTTGATCAAACAGATTTTCCCCAATAAGACGATTGGCTGGGGTGATGTTCATGAGGGATTATATTTGTTGGATGTTCCACAAATTACTATTGCTTCAACTAATGCTGCTATCTCTATTCAATAATGGCATTCAAGATTTGGGCATCCTTCAAATGACAAAATAAAAATGATCTCTAATGATTTTGGCATTAGTAATAAAGATGATAATGCTTTACTCTGTCTTGTTTGTCCTTTAGCTAAGCAAAAACGATTACCCTTTATTTCTTTAAATAATGTTGCTAGTAATCCATTTGATATACTTCACTGTGATGTATGGGGTCCCTACCAAGTTACTTCATATCAAGGTTATAAATACTTTGTTACTATGGTAGATGATTGTACACGATTTTCTTGGATTTATATGATGAAAAACAAGTCAGATGTGCAATATGTGATCCCAAGGTTTTTGAATATGATATCCACACAATTCAATGCTAATGTCAAAATTTTCGGATCTGACAATGCTAAAGAGTTGCTTTTCATTGACTTGTTTCAAGCTAAAGGCATACTACATCAGTTTTCTTGTGTTGAGAGGCCACAACAAAACTCTGTTGTAGAACGAAAACACCAACACATATTGAATGTGGCAAGAGCATTGTATTTTCAGTCTAACATACCAATTACATATTAGTCAGAATGTGTCTTAACTGTTGTATATCTGATCAATAGAACCCCTTCAAAATTGCTTCAATACCTTACACCTTATCAAAAACTCTATAATAAAGAACCAAAGTACAATCTTTTTCGTACTTTTGGTTGCTTAGCTTTTGCCTCTACTTTAACAGCACATAGAACCAAGTTTGAGCCACGTGCAAAATCTTGTGTTTTCGTAGGGTATCCATCTGGCATGAAAGCATACAAGTTACTTGACTTGTCCACAAGAGAAATTTTCATGTCAAGAGATGTTGTATTTCATGAAAGTGTTTTTCCATTCATAAATACAACTCATTCCTTTGTTGATGATCCTTTTTCTATGGTTGTATTACCAATAACCTTTGATTCATATCATGAATCTTCATCTCCAGTTTTACATCAAGTTCCAAATCCCATTTCGATTCCAATTTCAACCAATTCCATTCCAAATTATGATATTCCAGATATACCCTTACCCAATGATCCACATTTACCACAACAGCAACCTACCAGAACACAAAGAGTTAGAACCAAGCCATCATATTTACAGGATTACCATTGTAATCTCGCCAAAGTTCATTCATGTTCTGTACATCCTCTTTCTGATTCATCTTCCTGCAGATATCCCTTATCTGAGGTTATTTCTTATGACAATCTTAATGAAAGTTGTAAAGCTTACACTATTTCTTTATCTGCTCAAGAAGAACCCAAAAACTATAATGAAGCTGTCAAATCTGATGAGTGGCAACATGCTATGAATGATGAGTTACAAGCTTTGGAATTAAATAATACTTGGGTTGTTGTTCCTCTTCTAAAAGACAGAAAGCCATTGGGGTGTCGATGGGTGTATAAGATCAAAAGAAGAAATGATGGAACAGTAGAAAGATTCAAAGCACGGCTTGTTGCAAAAGGGTTCAATCAATAAGAAGTAGTTGACTTTTTAGATACTTATTCTCCTATAGCTAAACTTGTTACAGTGAAGCTACTTCTTGCTTTAGCTGCTAAAAACAATTGGCCACTTATCCAATTAGATGTGAACAATGGATATCTAAATGGAGATTTAATAGAAGAAGAAGTGTATATGCAATTGCCTCAAGGGTATTTTGGTAATTTTTCTTCTTCAGGACAACAACGAATGGTATGTAAACTCCAAAAATCTCTTTATGGATTGAGATAAGCCTCACGACAATGGTACTCCAAGTTTTCTAGTTTTTTAAGCACTTTGGGTTTCATACAGTCAAAATCAGATTATTTTCTATTTTTTAAAGGTGTTGGTTCATCATATGTTGCTTTGCTTGTTTATGTGGATGATATAGTCATCATAGGAGCATCAACATATGAAATACAGTTGGTTAAAACAGCTTTAAGTTTTCGTTTCAAATCAAAAGACTTGGGGAATTTGAGACATTTTTTAGGTCTTGAGATTGCTAGATCAAATACTGGAATTTTTATTTCACAAAGGCATTATACTCTAAAGCTTCTTGAAGATATGGGACTTTTAGCAGCAAAGCCAACACAACAACCTATGGATCCCAAATACAAATTATCAAATTTTGAAGGAGAATTTTTACAAGATGAGTTTCAATACAGAAGACTTATTGGTCGATTGTTGTATTTGACCATCACAAGGCCTGATATCACTTATGTTGTTCATCGTTTGAGTCAGTATCTCAACAAAACCAGAACTCATCATATGCATGTTGCAACACATCTTCTTAGATACTTAAAATCTAATCCATGACAAGGGTTATTTCTTTCAGCAACTAATTCTCTCCAATTAAGAGCTTTTAGTAATGCTGATTGGGCAGGATGCAAGGCCACAAGAAGATCTGTTACGGGATTTTGTGTTTTTATTGGAGATTCTCTCATTTCTTAGCGATCTAAGAAGCAGAATATTGTCGCTCAATCATCTACAGAAGCTGAATATAGAGCCATTGCTGCTGTCACCTGTGAACTTATATGGTTAAGACACTTGTTAAGTGATTTTGGTGTAACGCAAAATAAACCAAACCTCATCTTCTGTGATAATCAATATGCCATCCAATTAGCATCCAATCCTACTTTCCATGAAAGAACGAAACACGTGGAGATTGATTGCCACTTCATTCGAGACAAAATCATTGATCAAACCATCAAACTTCTTCCAATAAGAACTCATTTTCAGCTTGCAGATATATTCACCAGACCATTACCACGTGCTAAATTGTTGCCTTTAATGTCCAAGATGGCCTTGAAATCTATTTTTCCACGGTCATCTTGAGGGGGGATATTGGGGTGTTAATGTAATTTAACAATCTGATTAGTTAAGATTGTTAATACCAGTTAGTTAGTTAGAGTTGTTAGCGTATTGTAAACATGTATATAAGCATCTTTGTAATCAGTATTGCACTAATGAGAATTACAGTTTCTCTCTCTTCATTTCTTCTCATACAAGTTGTTAGAGGTCATTTCTGATGATTAATGACGTGTTGGGGTCAAAATCACAAAAGTACAATACCTTAATTGGACAAAACTTAAAATATCATAAAGTTTGTTCTATTGATCCATTTGACCTTAAACCACTTTCATGATTCTTCTAATGACCTAAGGAACATATCTAGAGGATAAAATAATATTCCAAATATTTTATATAGTTAGAAGCTTTATTAATGGTTAACTGATTAGATAAGTCTTTATTTTTAGGAGACCACTAAACACCCAAACACCATTAGAAGTGAAGTTGAGCATCTACAAAAAGTTAAGATAAGCATTTATCAAATACTACATGTCCTTTTGATAGTTTGATGACGTTGATTGTTATTTTACTATGACAATCTGTTATATGGAATATGAATATTATAAGTATTTTGTGTATTCGTGAAGCTTAATCTCAAAATGTATTTTGCAACAAATAAGGACAACTTGGATAAGTTGAATTTGGTTTTGATCTTATATTTGAGCATCCATGTAGAGTTCTATTTTTTTTTTTTATTTTGTTGTTTTCAAAAACGTTTGTAAATATGGTGTTGTTTTAAAACGTGTTGCAAAAATGGGGTGATGGCCCCACAATTCCACTTCCACGATCTGTTCATAACATTTTGCAAAATCAACCCTCTAATTTTTCATTTTTGTACCTTTAAATATTATGAGATGTTATATTTATATCCAATAAATTTTAATTTTTTTTCAATGGTTATTTTTTATATATATGTTATTTTTTAGGAATATTTAAATAAAATATAAATACAAATTTTCTCGTTTAAACTATAAACTATAATAAATAAATAAAACTTTTAGAAAAAAAAACACAACAACCATTAAAATTATCATATAAAAACCTTCATTAAAGTTTTACCCTAATTTACAAATAAGTGTCAAATTAAAGTTTGTTTACCAAAAAACATGAATTATCGGTAAAATGATGGTTTGACTATTTTTTTCATGGTTTATCGGTTTCTTTGCTGAGCTTGATTTATTAAAGTCTCATTATTTTACTTAATTTACGAATAATTATCAAAGTAGCAACAACTCCCTTATTTTTGTAGTTTATAAGAAATTTCAAATTCTCTATGTAACCCAACATATCCATCATCAACACATTTTCCATCTTTTTTTTCCGGTAATTTATGTTTATTGGTAAAAAAAATTGGGACTTATTCATAAATATGGGTAAAATAGTGTAACTTTTATTGGATTAAGTGTCTAAGCCATAACTATAATTGATATAAACTTGAATTGATGGTAGAATAGTCCTTTTGTGTTGTCCTCAAACCTAGCAATTGAATAAAATAGCTTTTAGATATATATATATATATATATATATATATATATATATATATATATATATATTTATTAATTTATTATATGATTAATAAATTAATTGGAAATCAAAATAAATAGTTTGTTAATATATTATGAGAATGATATATTAATTAGAAATAGTTTTATTTAATTAATAATTAATTAGAAATTAATTGGAATTAATTTTGGGATTAATTTTTTTAATTAAAAATACATGGTTTGTTTGGTTATTTATTGAAAGTTGAGGAAAGGAGCCAATGAACATCATGGGATGAGGTGGACGAAAATCACTTTGGCAAGCCCAATGAATTTCGCCCAAGGCCCTTGAAAGAGTGTGTCACACCCCCGAACCAGACGGCAGAAACGTCCAGGGGCTGGAGTGACTTCATTCATGTAGTATCATCACAGTGTATATAATTGAAACAAAACATCATCATCATCACACATGCAATATTACAACTGTCATTGTTTACATCAAGTATTGTATTTCAATATTACATGCCAAAATATCCAAAGTATGATGATAACAAGACACAACAAAATATCCAGGTATTCTTGTTGACCGACCTGTTTAACGATTTCCTGAGAATACAAGTTAATTTGAAAAGGTCAACATATATAATGTTGGTGAGTTCATAAGCATGTTTGAGTAAAATTTTTTGTATTACTTTGTAAACACCAGAAAATCCGATATTTTCTGAAAAACGGTTTGAAATGTTTGTGTCCGATCTTGTATGACAAAAATGCAAGAATGGTCCCTGTGGTATGTCGAAAATTGCTACTTTGGGCCAAACAGGTTTGAAGTAGCACAAATGGTCCAAAAGTTTCCATTTTGTTGCAAGTTTGGTCCATTTTGGGTTTATTTTTTAAAAAATGACGATTTTACCCTTTGTATTTTCTATTTTTCTATTTTTTATAGAAATTAAAAAAAAGAAGAAGAAAAGAAATAGAAATGAAAATACTCTCTCTCTCTCTCTCTCTCTCTCTCTCTTTCAAATCAAAGAAACCAAAATATCTCCATTTTTAGCTTCCTTAATTTTCATAGCAAATTCTTGATTATTCTTCCCTTTCTATTTCTTCTTTGTTTCTTTACACTTCAGATTTGTAAAACACAACCATATTTTTGTTTTGTTTTTTTTAATTATTTTCTTTCTAGATTTTGTTTGTTTTAATTGGAAAATATGAGTAAAGAACAGTTCATCTGGAACCCCATCATCTTCTAGTTCGAGCACCAGCTATTACGATCATCTTCTTCAACTGGGCAGAGCTTGAAACCCCCGACGAACCCACTGTCGTATAGAGACGAAGACTAAGTGGAATCTGAAGAAAGAATTCGTTGATTCCCCTATTTGATCTCCTGATTTTGATACTAAGTTTCATCGTTATCCCAGCTACCATAACTTCCATGAACTTCCTTCACCAAGTTCATCGAGTTACGTCATCGTCGCTCTCAACGACAGATGACGATGGCCAGTTGGTCGTTGTCGAATCTTCAAACCCAAACATCGTCGCATTCTTATCGTCATTAACGAACATATCTGGTGGTACAAGCGAAGTCGTTGTCATTGACGAATAGATCTAGTAGGGGTTGAAGGTGGCGGCTGCTAAGGTTTAGACTTGTTCCCCCTCATCGTCGTTCTCAGTTAAGATCTAGTCTCCTAAGAAGGTGATATGAATATGGTGGTGGTGGTGGTCAAACATTGACGGCGAAGGAGAGAAACCAAGGTGGCGGCGGCTAGGGTTTGCCGAGGAAGATGACGGCGAGATAGATCTGAACTCTGACGAAGGATTTCTACGCCGTCCTTAGTCTTTCTAAACTTGTTTTTGAGGTCGTGGTGGTGGTGGCGTTTGGATTCTATGTTATTTTCACCAAATCATTGGTCTTGTTCGAGTTTGTGTGTGTGTGTGTGTTTAATCTATGTATGTGTGTGTGTTTGTGTTGAATCTGTTGAAAAATTGATGGATGTTTGTGTTGATCAGTGTGTGTTCATCAAATTTCATGTGTCTGTGTTTATCTGATTTTTCATGTGTGTTCATCAGATGTTCGTATTGATATATGTGTTCATCAGATTTCATGTGTGTGTTCATCTGATTTCGTGTGTGTATGTGTTTTCATCTGATCTATTTTGTGTGTTTTTATTCATCTGATATGATTTAGGTGGAGATAGAGGTGGCGGCTGTGGCGGTGGCGAACGGTGGTAGAATAATGGTGGTGGTGTTAGACTTGTTCTTGAGTGTTCTTGAGAAAGAAGAAGATGTGTTTAGGATGGATAACATCAGAGAGAGAGAAAGAGAAAAAAAAAAAGAGTGTGTGAGTGAGTGAGTGATTAAGAGAGTATTTTCATTTTCATTTTCTTTTTATTTTTATTTCTGCAATAATTTTTTTTTTGAAAAAAACAAAACATAAAGGGAAAAATCGTCATTTTATAAAAAATAAACCAAAATGGATCAAACTCGCAACAAAATGGAAACTTTTGGACCATTTGTGCTAGTCCAAACTTGTTTGGCCCAAAGTGGCAGTTTTCGACATACCACAAGGACCATTCTTGCAATTTTGTCATCTTGTATTAATGCATGTGTGTTAATGTTTGTGAATGTATGAAGTGAATGATCCCAGACAAACCGGTGTTGTCTGTTTAAAAAACGTTGTGATCTCAACACCCTAAGACTGAGTACTAGTGCGTGTATATTACCGTGTTATCGACAGATGTTGTATTCTGTAAATTTAATAATGGAGTTAATTCATCTATGTGAGTCGTTATAACCATACTTAATAATGACTAATCCGCCTGTTATGACGTCTTTCGGACGCCGACGTGTTTAAGGTAAGGTTTGTCACCCTAGACTGGCCTAGTCTAACTGTAGCGAACAACTCAGGTGTGGGGTGTCACCCCCGCATAGATCTATACACAAACTCTCGCTCTCCCTCCAGGAGACTCTGGTTATAACTACAGGCTACGGTTGTACACTCGATAGGTGCCAAACGAAATGTCTCACAAGATCCTTAACTAAATTTACGCGAATATGAAATTGCACAGTATATATTGTTTCCGGGTATGTATTTAGTTTTCAAAGTCCAACGAGTATGTATGCGAATGTGTGAAGTCAACAAGCATGTAGATGGACCGTGAAGGCCCAATAAACATGTAAGGTATATTCCAGGCCCAATAAACATGTAAAAGGACAACTAAGGCCCACTAAACATGTAAATTATACTCCAGGCCCAATAAGCATGTAAATGGACAACTAAGGCCCAATAAACATGTAAGGTATAATCCAGACCTAATAAACATGTAAGCGGACAACTAAGGTCCACTAAACATGTAAATTATATTCCAAGCCCAATAAGAAGTGTAAATGACGTATTTGATCCGTTTGTTGTTATGTTGGTTGTTAAGCTTAGTTGTTTATCAAAATGACATAAACGGCCCACTTTTGTAAAAAGACATTTTTGGTCTATAGAACCGAAAAATAACAATTTAGGCACATTTTTAGTAAAAATGACACTTTAGGTCCTTTAAAACCAAAAATTTACATTTAGGGGCTTGATTCGAGTGAAATAACATTTTTAACCCCACTTTTGTCAAAAAAAAAAATCATTTTCGGCCCAAAAGCATAGAAATTATTCCTTTTTGGCCCAAGTTTGGTAAAATTATCATTTTCATCCCTTGTAACCGAAAATTTTCATTTTTGGCTCAACTTTGTTTAAATTGACACTTAAGCCCACAAAAGCCCAAAAATTTACAATTTTAACCCAAAAGCCGTGATAGCCCAAAATGAGGCCCATTTGCGAAAGTTTACCCTTTTTAGCCCTTATAAAATCATAAATACTATAAGGATACATATTTATTCAAATAAATCCTTTCTAGCCGTGAGTTATGCATAATAACATCGCTTTTTGATTATTTTGTCATTTTTGGCCCTCTTATGTAAATTTTCTTAGTTTTAAACATCCTTGTAATGTGTTAAACCTTTTCTTTGCATAATTTGTTGTATCAAGTGTTATGTCCACAAATATCTTTATATTATAGTATATTTTTGAGTTCATGATGTTTATAACATATAATCACACTTATCTCATGAAAAACACACAAAATCATGCATATACACATAGATCTACACAAAACAACTTGTATTCTCCCCAATAACATAGTAAAAACCGAAAATAGGGGGTATGAACTCACATTGGTTTGATGATTTTGGTTTTTGATGAAGAATGAGAGAGATCTCGGCCCTAGTAAGCTTCTTGAGTGGAGCTTTTGAACCTAAGATGGATCTAAGAGCATGGACTGCAAAATGAGGTGTTAATGAATGAAGGATTTATCATATGATGAAGTTAAAGAATAGAATATAAGGTATCTTACCAAAATGAGGAACCTTGATGAGGTATTCTTGAGAACACACACAAGTACACACGAAATTTTGAAGAGAGAAAAGAAGGATTTTTCTTGAAATTTCTTAGAGAGTTAAGAGAGGAATGTGTTTCAAGTTGAAGTGAGGGTGGTGGTGGGTTTGCTCCTAGGCCGAGGATAAGAAAGGGAAGGGAGAGAGAGTGATAAGACTTGCCTAGATGTATGGGACTTCATTGTTACATGGAAGGTATTATGCATGGATATTCACCATTCAATGGTGAGTTGTCTCCCTTAGAATTTTTCCTCATTTCTCTTTTTTTTTTACATAAATCGAGAATGGGGTGAGAAGAGAGAATAAGAGATATGTTGGGCTACAATTTGAATACTCTTGAAATTACAAGGCCCAGTTATGGAAATTTTCTGCCCATTGGACCTATATAAGGGTTTATAGCCCAAAATTGATAAGGAAAGGGGTTTATGGCCCAAATAATGTTAAGAGAGTTGTTCACGGCCCATAAAGGCCCATGAGAATGAAGTGGGTCATTTGAGGTCCAATAAGGCCCATAAAAGTGAAATGAGACATTTTAGGCCCAACATGGCCCAAAAGGTTATAGTTTCATGAAAATGGGTCCAATTAGAGCCCAAATAACCAAGTTGTGAGTTTATTGGCCCATTAGGCCCAATAAATGATTTCTAGTCCAGTAGGGTTTGAATTGGGAAATTAGGGTTTCAAACCCACAGTTGAGTATATAAGATGTATTGAATTAGGTTTTGGACTTCACGAGTGAGTTCTGATTCAACTAGTTGTTTTTGGAATGATCATTTGCACAAAACTTCAACTTAGGTTACAAGTTACACTGGAGTTGATTACATGAATACAGAATTTCCTAGCCAAAAATGCTAGTTGTGACAGAGGAGAATGGGCTACTTGGTCACCAAGCAAAGAGATTAGGGTTTCATGTTTAAACCCTAGCTTAGGCACCAAGTTACCTTAGCTATAAAAAGACCCTTAGGCTTAGAATTTCGGCAATGACATTCCTTTAGAGGCTTAGGGCCGAAATTCTCACCTCTCTCTCTCTCTCTCTCTTCAAGCTCCTTGGTCGCTAGGGTTTGTGTGTGAACCATTAGCGGCGCGAAACTTGGGGCGCTTGCTTCCAAGAGTCTTTCAATGAGGAATTCAAGATTATTTGCAATAACAATCTTAAAGGTTAGTTTTCTTATCTTATGAATTAGTATGTTCAAAAAAAATTTGTAGATTAGTCATTCATAGTATGTTGTTATGTGTGAAAGACATAGATCCAATTAGGTTGCATGTGCCCTAATCAATTGAATTGTTTAATTGTTTTCCACTTAAGGCATTGTAGTTGTAACCCTAATAACCCATGAACTTTAATACATCAAGTTCAACAATGAAACCGGTAAAGTGGAGAAAAAACGTTAAATCGTCATTTTTACCGGTAATTCATGATTTTTCATATATAATTTTAGTTTGGAACTTATTTGTAAATTAGGATAAAATAATAGGACTTTAATGGAGATTTTCCTATAAAGAAATTATAAGAACAAGTAAACATAAAATTACAAGATCAACTAAACTTGAAATTACAAGATCAATAAAAAATACATTGTTTACATGACATTAAACATTTAAACCTAGGTTGTTCATACATTTTTTTTGAATTATGATCAGATTGATGGCATAGTCCATATCTATATATATATAAAAAATATGTATAAATATTATGACCAAGTTGGTGATAACTTTTTCGATTATGACAACTTTTTCTATTCTAGATAAAAATTTATGTATAAAAATAAAATAATGGTATAAAATATAAAATCGATTATGAAAATGATAAAAGAGTATTTGTATTCTATTTAAATTAAAGGGCTATAAATGAAATATATACTTATATAACATATATGTATCATAAAGTTGATTTCGTAAATATTTGGACGTATAATTATATAATATATAAATGAAATTTGTAAGTTATTTAATGATTGGTAAATAAATAACTTATATATTAAAGATAATAACATTAAAAAAAATAAATTTGAAATTAATATAACATAAATATGACATCTTATAAAACTTAAAGGGTCAAAAATAAAATATAAGAGGTTAATTTGTAGTTTTAAGACTTAAGGGACAAAAAATAAAATATTAGAGGGTTGATTTGTAAATTGTTATGAATGGATGGTGGAATGGTGGGGCCACCACTCTATTTTTACGATACATTTTGAAACAGCACCATTTTTGAAGTACTTTTGAAAACAACATTATTTATATAAAAAACTCCATCCATGTAGGATGGATTCAAACTGTGTGATATGATATAAGTACTTAATTTTTCTTTAAGGATATTTCTATTCATGGGTTTATTTTTCACAGGGGAATTGCAAACATTTATTTTGTTCTATCAGTGGTGGCCCTAAAGGTGGTTGTGGGTGTGCGGTCGTATGAGGCCTGTAATTATAAGGGGCTCTAAAGGTGGTTGTGGGTGTGCGGTCGTATGAGACCTGTAATTATAAGGGGCTGTCGATTGAGATTTTTTTTAATAATATATTCCTAAAAAATAAAAGAAAATAATAATAATATGTTAATTAAAATATAATTGCATGTTACAAATCTTATTGGTATTATTAAAAATAAAAATTATGTTTGTTAAATAAGTTATCAATATCAATTAGAATATGACACCAATATATAAATATTTACACTACGAAATCAAAGCCTAACTCAAATTTTGAAAATATTTTGTTACACGGTCAAATTAAGTATATGACAGGTTACACGATTTTAGTTTTGAGGGATACAACAAGAATGAAATTATTAGTTTAATTGGATATATAAATTATATTTTAGAAAAAAAAAACATTGGGGCTTAATTTAATTTTTGAACAAGGCCTTCAAAGTGAGGTCAAACCTAAGTTCTATGGTCATGGCTCTTAGAACCTATCTTTGGATGGATAAAAGTAGTTTGATATTATCATAGATCCATAGGGTATACGATGTAACTGGTGTGTATATATATATATATATATATATATATATATATATATATATATATATATATATATATATACATACAGAGAGAGAGAGAGAGAGAGTGTGAGAGAGAGAGAATTAGGTTCAAATGTTTCCAATAAGTATTGTGTGCATGGATGCACCAATCACAATTTAGCAAATTATTAATTAATTTATTAAATATGTAAGGGTAATTATGTAATCTTTCATTTTTATCCTTATTTTTAATTTGTTTATTCTTATTGTTATCCCTTTATATTAGGCAATGATTTATGACAAATTTACTTATCATCAATTTAATTTTCTTTATATATCCGATTGAAACGTCCCCCACACACAGATCACAAATATCGATTCATTTATCTGCTCATTACTTTTTTTACACAATCGATGGATGTTCATACTGGAAATCGTAATCAGGTATTCATTTTTGTTCTTTGATGTTTATACGTTTTTACTGTTTTTACATATACATATGTATCCAATTTGTTAATCTTGCAGGATAATGAAGATCAGAATTCTCGGGAAGGATCTAGGTAATGTCAATGATCTCAAGGATGTGGTGAATGAAGTTGTGAAGAAAAAGAGATGTAAAACATGATTTGGACTTGGTCATGATAGCAGGAGCTGTCCTTTTGGATTGAAGAAAGCATAGAAGTACAAGAAATTCATCAAATTGGACGTTTTTAGATTTTATTAAGTTTGATTTCAATAAAATAAAAGTCTTGTTTGATGAAATATATGGGGTAATTAAGTTTGATTTCAGTATAATAAAAGTATGGTTTGATGAATTCTACGTGTTTTTCTTATATATTTATGTTTACAGCTAATAAAGTGTTAACGTTAGTTCATATTCATAGAATCATCCAATTATCATTCCAACAGAGTGTCAAAAAAAATGTTTATATATTTCATAAAAAATGTTTTACTTTTTCATAAAATGAAAACACATAATATCAAAAATAAAATGTGTAAAAAAGAGCAATACAATGACTTATACTTAAACAGGTTATGAGTTAATTGTCTTGTAAGCCATATTATTATAATATTCTACCGGAATGATTTGGAGATAACACACAGTAAACAGTTTTTTAAGCCATATTGATATATTATTCTAATAGAATGATCTGCAGACGAAACAATGTGCAGAGTTTTATATGCCATATTGATACATTTTATAAGCCATATTGCTATATCGTTCTCATAGAATTATTCCGAGAATAAGACACTATGCAGAGTTTTAGAAGCCATGTTGATATATCATTCTGATAGAAGTATTTCGATAATAAAATATTGTGAAGATTTTTTTTTAAAATTACATAATAATATTGTAAAGTAAGTAATTTAATGTAATGTTGAAATGTTTTATATTTGAAATATGAATATTTTTATCTTTAGCATGTTTTAAAAAAGAATCAAATAGAAATCATTTTTTTTATCAATGATCCCTAATATCACGCCTTTTAAGTTTCATAGAATCCGTTTTCATCCCTATGTCTTTTCTATGTCAGTTTATAACATTTTATTTTTCAACCTCCAAAGCATATAGAAACACTGTCGAAATTTCTTAGGTATGGACGATCAAGTATCAAATGTTAATAATTATATTTATGAGGAACATTATTTCGCAAGTGATGATGAAGATGAACTTGAAGATTTGGATTTTCCTGATAATGATACACTACATAATGGCGGATTTCAAATAGGAGAGAGCAGTAATCCTAATTTAGGTGAGTATTTGAATTTTTTGTTTAAATTTTCATTGTCTTTTCAGATTCTATCTTGTAACAAACATGTTTAATATTATATGTTAATATTTTCATTGATGAACATACAGATGACGCAAAACATGTAGAAGACGAAATTCAGTTCATTGATGAAGATACAGAGGTTAATATTGATTTTAGTGAAGGTAATAAATTCAATTCAGGATATTGAAATTCTTACAGAATAGTAAAATTCTTTCAGAATAATATTTATAAAATTCTTACAGAATAATATTTTTATCATTTTTTATATTCCTTAACATTTTTTTGGTTATTTCATACATAAATATTTAATCATGTATTTGTTATGTTTAAACAGGACAACCACATGTTACACATGATTACGTTTCTCCTGGTGGCACATTGTATTGGACCCCGATTGTTTCAGACGATATCAAACCAAAAGTTACATCAAAAATTGATTCATATGGTGAAGCAGTAACAATGTATAGAAACTATGCATTAGAATCTGGTTTTGATGTCAGGCTTGGAAGAGTAAAAAAAAAACGACATACGACATTATTACAAATAGACATCTGGTATGCAATCGGGAAGGTAATCCAAATACTAGTAAAGTAGATACTTTGGACAATCAGCATAATAAGACTCAAAGAATGAAAGATTTATTTAGGAGGGATTGTAAAGCGAAAGTTGTTTTAGATATAATTCCCGGTACTCATAAATATGTCGTGAGTGATTTTGTTGAGAAACATAATCACAAGTTGTTTAGCAAGGGCAATATGTACTTACCTCATAAAAAGAGAAAACTTGATTATTCCCAGGAAATTTTCATTCATAATTTGTCAAAACAACATATTGGTCCTGTAATAGCACATAGTCTGTATAGTGCTCTACAGGGCGGTCGTTCGGTTCGAGGTGGATTGGTTTCGGATTTCATGAATGCTAGAAGAAATCTTAATTGTTACATAGGTGGGAGTGTCACACCCCCGAACCAGACGGCGGCAACGTCCGAGGGCTCGCGTGACTTAAATTGAAATATCATCACAATGTATATACATGAAACATTACATAAACATCACCATGCATCAATATATTACAACTGACATTGTTCACATCAAGTACATTGTCTAAATATTACATTTCCACAGCAAATTGTTTGAGAGTTTTTCAAAACATAACATCCTAATACACTTGGTATTGTTCTTCAGTTTATCTGTTACCTGAGAATACAAGTTATTTTGAAAATGTCAACATATGGAATGTTGGTGAGTTTATAAGCAGGTTTGATATGAAAATGTTTTGTCTAGTTTATAAAAACCCAGAAAATCCGATATTTTCTGAAACGACTATTGTTTATGCAAAAAGTGTGAAGATCCATAGGTTTATGCATGAATGATTTCAAAACGTGTATAAATGAGAGGTTTTGCATTATAGTTATTGAAAGTACAAGTGACTAATGTTGATTTCCCACGAAAAACCCGATGTTTTCCGATAAGTAGTATGATCGTTTTGTATTATTATATCATCACAACGACTAAATATGATTTCCCTTGATTACTTAGATGGTATTGGATTTTTATGTGAGTCGTTATAAGCATGTATGATAATGACTAGTTCGTCTGTCTTGGCATTCTAGTGAACGCCGAAATTGATCTTAAGATTTTGTCACACTAGACTGGCCGAGTCTAACTGTAGCGAACAGCTGAGGTGTGGGGGAGTCACCCCCGTATAGATCTATACATAAACTCTCGCTCTCCCTCCAGGAGACTTTGATTATAACTACAGACTACGACCGACACTTAATGGTGTCGCCCGTTATTACTCACTTAATCCAAATGAATTTGATTACTCTTGATTAACGACCTGATTTTTGGTTTACTTAAATAGAAGATAAGCCTAACAGACGAGGAGTAGAGGACCACGAGGTCCCACTAATCGCGTATGTTATCTAAGGCTGTCGAGTATACGAAAGGCGCGTTGGCCTATTTCGCAATATGATATATTTGGACCTTACTAGCAATGCTAGTGGGCCACTAAGGCCCAACAGCATGTAGTTGCCATTGAGGGTCCCTTAAGCATGAAATTGGGTCACAGGAAGCCCAATAAACATATATTATTATTGTTAGGCCCAAAAGTCATGTTAATCGGTCACGAAGGCCCAATAAGCATAATTAGAATCTTTCAAGCCCAACAGTTTGAATATTTCCTTGTTTTAAGTGTGGTATAATTGTCGGAAGGTCTGATTGATCAATTGTTAAATCGCAAAGGCACGAAGTTTGTCGATTGTTTTATAACGATATTTAAATTAATGAAAATATATGCACATTTTTCCATTCTAAATTCCTGGTTAGGATTTTGGTATTTTTGACCCAATATCTTAAAAATAAAGTAATTGACTCAAAAATATTGGTTTGACCTTTTCAGCCCTTCTTTAATAAAAATGACAATTTTTGTCCCTTTTTAAAAAAAATGACATTTTAGGTCCTTAAACTATCTTTCTTGACATTTTGGCCCAAAGACTTATTTAAATAGTGTTTTCAACCCAAAGTTTTACTTTTCAGTTTCAGCCCCTTTAGTAAAAAGATTTTCATTTATAGTCCAAACTTTTCGCAACTTTTACAAATTTGACCTAAAATCCAAAAACTTTGCATATTTAATCCTTTTTGGCAAAAAGGGTCATTTTAACCCCTGAAATAGATTTATTTACCTTTTTACCCACTGTTTTGAGAAATTTACCATTTCAGCCCCTTAAAACCCTTTTTTTTTTTTGCAAATTTGGGCCTATGGGCCGAAAAGCCCAAAGTTTGGCCCAATAGGCTACAATTTACATTTTTAGTCCTTTGAAGAGCATAATATTCATAAAAACTTCTATTTTATCTGTTTTGACCCTTTTGTTACTTATAAAAACCGTGAATGACAACCTTTATCCCAACTTTTGTTTATTTGACAAAAATAGCCCAAAAATGAGTTTTATGTTGTAACATGCTTATTATAACCTTAGATGATAATTGTTCTTGACTTGTTAAGTGTAATACATCCTAGATCACATGTCTTTCCTCCTTGAGCTATAGATCTCGAGATTTGTTTCATTTTTGGCACATATTTACCACATAAACACATTAAATCACACATAACATACACATACACATAGATCTACACATTTTACTTGTATTCTCCCCCATAAAACTTGTGAAAACTGAAAATAGAGGGGTATGAACTCACCTTTGCTTGTTGTTGTCGGTTTTGAAGAAAGAAATGGAAGAGTTTGATGCTATTTTCGGCCCTAGCAAGCTTTCTTAAGTGGATCTCGAACTTAGGATGTTTCTAGGATGATCATGAGTTTGCATGAGTTAAGAAGAGAATTTTGATAAAACAAAGAAACTAGATCATGGATCTAAGCACAAACTTACCAAGAATGATGATTTATTATGGAAGAAACCTCTTGAAATGCCCTAGATCTCGAAATTTTGATGGAGGAATGAAGGTATTCTTGAGAGAGTTTGGAAAGATTAGGGAATGAATTATGTGTGTGTGTGTTGATGCTCTCGGCCGAGAGTAGAAGAAGAGAGGGGAGAGAGATAAAATGAGTTGACATGCATGGAAGTATGGGATTTATGCATGGGTTTCCAATGGACAAATATGAGGTGTCTTGCCCTCACAATTCTTCATTTCTTCCTTTTTATTTATCTACTTTTTACTTTTTTTTAACTAATAGGGCCGAGATAGAGAGAAGGAAGAGAATGGCTTGAGCCTTTTGTGCTTGAGTCCATAATATGAGGCCCAATTTGATGATTTTCGGCGCATTGGGCCTTTAGAGTAGTTCACGGCCCAAATTTAGCATAAAGGAATGGATTTGAGTTCATTAAAGCTATTTGGATTTTGCTATGGCCCAATAAGGCCCATTAAAGATAAACTAGTCCATTTTAGGCTTATAAGGCCCAAACAGGTTAAGTCTCATGAAAGTGGGTCCAATGAGTGCCTCTTTAAGAGTTCTAAGCCCAAAATAGTCAAATTGGAAGTTTATTGGCCCATTAGGCCCAATAAGGAAATCCTAGTCCATATTGGACTTAGACCGGGATTTCTAGGGTTTCCAACCTTTTGTAGACCATTTGAGTGTTTGTATAGAGTGTTTGATGGAATTTTGTTGTCATTGAACAAGCATCATACATGCTTTCACGTTTTAGTTACAATGTTATCCTTGTTAAGTGTTTACAAAGCATCAGAATTCCTAGTTGTGACATCATCCCCCCGTTAGAGGGAATTTCATCCCGAAATTCTTTTTAAAGCTAGATTTGAGAATGCGAGAATAGGTGAGGGTACTTTTGCTTCATCTGGTCTTCGCGTTCCCATGTGAATTCCGGTCCACGTTTCGCGTTCCACCGAACTTTCACAATCGGAATGCGACTTTGCTTAGTACGCTTCACTTCCCTGTCCATGATTTCAACTGGTTCCTCGATGAACAGGAGATTCTCATTAATTTCGATTTCTTCTAATGGAATGACCAGAGTTTCGTCGGATAAGCACTTCTTTAAATTGGAAACATGGAACACGGGGTGTACACTGCTGAGCTCAGCGGGTAGCTGCAGTCTATAAGCCACTGGACCGATTCGGGCAAGAATCTCGAAGGGTCCAATGTATCGTGGGTTTAGTTTTCCCCATTTCCCAAAAAGAATCACCCCTTTCCAGGGAGAGACCTTTAACAACACCCGATCCCCGACTTGGAATTCCAAGGGCTTTCGTCGTTTATCAGCGTAGCTCTTCTGTCTGTCTCGTGATGCTTGCAGCCGAGCTCTGATCTGAATTATCTTCTCGGTCGTTTCGCGAATGATTTTTGGTCCCGTTAATGCATTGCTTGGTGTCTGTCCTCTTGCTAGCTGAGTGTCACCTACCTCAGCCCAACACAACGGTGATCTACATTTACGCCCATACAATGCCTCGAATGGAGCAACTTTGATGCTTGAGTGATAATTGTTGTTGTACGAGAATTCGATTAAAGGCAAGTGGGTATCCCACGACCTTCCAAAGTCTATCCCACATGCGCGAAGCATATCTTTAAGCGTTTGAATGGTTCGCTCGCTTTGACCATCCGTTTGTGGGTGGTAGGCAGTGCTCATGTCAAGTTGTGTTCCCATAGCTTTCTGAAGCGATTGCCAAAAGCGTGAAGTAAACCTACTATCTCTATCTGAGATGATAGATATTGGCACTCCATGAAGTCTCACGATTTCCTTGATATAGGTTCTTGTCAATCGTTCCATCTTGTATGACTCTTTTATTGGCAGGAAATGAGCGGATTTTGTCAACCTGTCGACTATTACCCATATGGTATCCAAACCATCTGTTGTCTTGGGTAGTTTGGTCACAAAGTCCATAGCAATCCTTTCCCATTTCCACTCGGGTATTACTGGTTGTTGTAATAATCCCGAGGGCTTCTGATATTCTACCTTTACCTTAGCACAAGTGAGGCACTTGCTAACGTAAGTGGCAATTTCTACCTTCATGTTAGGCCACCAATAATGTTGCTTGATATCCAAGTACATTTTATCTGAACCCGGATGGATGGAGTATCGTGTCTTATGGGCTTCATTTATGACTACCTCTCTGAATCCTCCAAGTTTAGGGATCCAAATTCGGTTCATGAAATAATATGCTCCGTCCTCCTTAACTTCGAAGTTCTTTTCCATTCCACGTAACGCTTCGCTTGTTCTGTTTTCTATCTTTATAGCATCGAACTGGGCTGCTTTGATTTGCGAGGACAGATGGGATTGAATGGTTATTGAAAGAGTTTTTACACGACGATTTGAGTATTCTTTCCGACTCAAGGCATCAGCTACCACGTTAGCCTTGCCTGGGTGGTACTTAATTTCGCACTCATAATCGTTTAGCAGCTCAACCCATCTTCGCTGCCTCATGTTTAACTCCTTTTGATTTAAAATGTGTTGGAGACTCTTGTGGTCAGTGAAAAGGGTGCACTTTGTACCATAAAGGTAGTGCATCCAAATCTTTAAGGAAAAAACCACAGCTCCTAATTCGAGATCATGGGTGGTATAATTCACCTCATGTGTCTTTAGTTGTCGGGACGCATAAGCTATCACCATCCCACGCTGCATGAGTACACAGCCTAAACCCTGATTCGACGCATCGTAGTAAACTACGAAGTCCTCTGTTCCCTCTGGTAGTGATAGTACCGGTGCACTACAGAGAGCTCGCTTCAGAGTTCGGAATGCAACTTCTTGCTTATCTGTCCATTCAAAGGGTATGCCCTTTTGGGTAAGCATGGTAAGTGGCTTGGCTGTTTTGGAGAAGTTCTGAATGAATCTCCAGTAATAGCCTGCGAGACCTAAAAATTAGCGAATTTCTATGGGTGTCGTCGGGACTGCCTATTCTTCAATGGCTTTGACCTTAAAAGGGTCCACATGTATCCCTTCTTGACTACCAACATGACCTAAAAAGTTCACGCTACGGAGCCAGAACTCACACTTGGATAGTTTTGCGTATAACGTTTCGGTTCGTTGGGTTCCAAGATTTGTCGGAGATGTCGGCCATGCTCATCTTCGCTTCGAGAGTAGACTAGGATATCGTCGATGAAAATGATGACAAAGTTGTCGAGGAATGGTCGGCAGATTCGATTAATCAGGTGCATGAATGCGGCAGGGGAATTCGTTAGACCGAAGGGCATTACAACAAATTCGTAATGTCCATAACGAGTTCGGAAAGCGGTTTTGGGTATATCCTCTTCCCGGACCTTTAGTTGGTGGTATCCGGATCGCAGATCTATCTTAGAGAAGTAACTTGCTCCTTGGAGCTGGTCAAATAGATCGTCGATTCGCGGAAGTGGATAGCGATTTTTGATAGTGAGCTTATTTAGTTCTGTGTAGTCAATACACATCCTAAAGGAACCGTCCTTTTTCTTAACATAGAGAACCGGAGCTCCCCAAGGTGAGAAGCTGGGTCGGATGAATCCTTTGTCCAAAAGTTCGCTGAGTTGGCTGGACAGTTCTTGCATCTCCGCAGGAGCCAATCTATAGGGCGATTTGGCGATGGGTGTAGCTCCTGGCACAAGTTCGATTCGGAACTCGACTTGTCTTTCTGGGGGTATCCCCGGAAGATCTTCAGGAAAAACATCCGGGAAATCGCAAGCCACTGGAATGTCTCGAATGTTGACCTCTTCCTTGGACTTATCCACTATGTGAGCTAGAAACGTCAAGTCTTTCTTTTGTAGATACTTCTGTGCCTTAATGCACGAGATAAGATGAAGGTTCGTACTGGGTTTGTCTCCGTATATAATTAGGGTTTCGTGATTTGGGAGGTGAAGGAGAACGGCCTTCTCGTGACACATAATTTCAGCATGGTGGGGGCTCAACCAGTCCATGCCGATAATCACATCAAAACTCCTAATAGTTACAGGCATCAAGTTTATTTGAAAGACGTGATGATTTAAGGTCAGGGTACATCCTACGTAGATTTCCCCAATTGATTCTGTTTTCCCATTAGCCATTTCCACCGTAAAGGTTTCATTAAGCTTCTGGGGTTGTTGTTTTAGCAAGTGTTTGAATTTATTACTCACAAAGCTTCAATCTGCCCCGGTATCAAATAGGATGCATGCATATATGTGGTTTAGGAGAAACGTACCAGTGACGACAGCGGGATCCTGAACCGCTTCTCCTTGACCCATGATCAGCACTCTCCCTGCTCCTCCATTCCCAGGGTTGTTGACGTTGGGGCCGTTTTGACGGAAATGCCCAGTCTTTCCACATCCATAACAGGTGTGGCTTGCCCCCGCGTTGTTGCCACTGTTGTTGGTGTTGTTTTTGTTGTAGTTGCGGTTGTTGTTGTTGTTGTTGCTTCCCTGCTGCTGGTTCTGGGGAGGATAGGTCCTGCAGTATTTTGTCGTGTGAACCTTTCGATTTCAACTGGTACAATGCATCTCCCTACATTCGCCATTGAGATGGAGATTGCACTTTGGGAGATTCCCGGAGTACTGCTTAGAGGCACTTGGGGTAGATGAGACTGGAGCATATGGTGTGGAGGGAACTTGGGTGGTTGCAGCATTGACTGTCACTGTTTGTTGTTTCTTTGACGACTCTGAGCCTTATCGCCCCTTTCTCTTGTTATTCTTTCCTTTCTTGTTGTCACTCTACTTCTTGCCTTCAGTTTCCCCTGACTTCTCGCCCTTCTTGTTGTTGTGGTCGTACAACTTCTTGGCCAACCTCTTGGCACTGTCGAAGGTTTCAGGATTTGCAGCTATCACATTTCCTTGAATTGGGGAGGTTAACCCCCAGATGAATCGTTCGATTTTCTTTCCCTCTGAAGTAATCATGCCAGGGCACAACAGAGACAGTTCGCTAAACCTTGATATGTAAGCATCGATGTCGGAGTTTCGGACGGTGAGATTCCATAACTCTTGCTCCATTTTCTGAATTTCGTCACGCGAGCAGTACTCGGCCATCAACATTTCTTTCAACTCCGCCCACGGCATGGCATTGGCTACGGGGAGAGTCATGGCCTCCACATGTCCATTCCACCAGGTGAGAGCTTGGTCAATGAATGTGCATGATGCAAACTTCACTTTAACCTCTTCGGGGCATTCACATATCTCGAACACCGATTCAACCTTTTCAATCCATCTCTTTAGGGTTATCATTCCCCCTGTGCCATTAAAGGTTCGTGGCTTGGTGTTGGTGAAATCTTTGTAGGAGCATGTCTTGGTGGGTCCTTGATTTATTCCGTTGTTTGAACTTCCAGCTCCCTGCCCGTTTCCTCCGCCATTATTCCCTTGGTGAATTTGCGCCATGGCTGCTGCGACTGCAGCAGATACAGCTGCTTGAAACGCAACTGAGTCGACTTCCGGTGGTGTCGGTGGTTGATTATTTCCACAGTTTGGTCTTTGTGGCATCTTGCTGTTACGGAACAGAAAGACGTTGAGTACGTATCATCTTTAAGTTGGGAATTTCGTGAATCAGTTTTGCACATCTAAGTGTTTCCATAATTTATACTAAGCAAATGGAATATATAACACATAACAGATAGCAACATCACAATAAACACATAATATTTTTCCACTAATATTATCCGTACTTTGATACATGAAAATTTGCTCGAAAGAGCATACATAAAGAGTACAAAGTTCGGCAGCGTAACGACTCTATGAGTAGTGTAATCACTTAAACATAGAGTCGGTAGTACATAGCATAGATCACATAAGCATAATACTAAAGACGAATACGACTAATCCTAGCCATGGTGGGATGTGCCAGGGGGTGGTGCTGAGGAAGTGGATGCTCCCTGAAGGCGAGCCACCTGTCGCTCCGTGTCGTGGAGTCGAGTCTCCCACCTCACTTGTCTCATGTGGAACTCTCGGATAGCTTCTTGTGTCTCCTGCTCCGCGCGCTCAACCCTAGTCCGCATCTGGCGCATCTGATCGGCGGTGCTCATACCAGATCGTCAGTGTCCCACAATCGTCTCACCACGACTGGAAGTGCGCGATCAGCCGATCCTCCCTCCCTCAAGTCATAGAACTCACGTGCCATGCCAAACGGGGGTCGTTGTCCCTGTTGCCTGCTCCACCTCCAAATGTCGATACCCCAGGGGGGTGTAGGGCCAGTTGGGCCCATCCGATGAGCGGGCACCCTAATCGGATAAGGGGGTTGATGACTTCAGACTCCGCGTCCGAATCACTGTTGTCGTCATCACTGGGTTCTTCCTCGAGGTCTCCTTCGCTTCTTCTTCTTCCAGGTCTACCACTGGTTCGGCAGGTTTGCCCTCGACTTCCGCTTCAGGTTCCTCTTCAGACTCCTTCTCGGGGTCCTCTTCAGGTTCCTCTTCCAACCATCCGTTATTCCCCTGGTTGGGGAAATACGGATCTCCAGGGTGGTGGAAATCGGCCATACTATCTGCAAGAGTGTATATAAATATACTACTATTATTCCTAAGGTTTATTATTTAGATATTTAAAAGGTTAGGTTGATGCGTTCTTATGGGTAACAAAGGGGTATGTTTTAAGTTTACCGACCATCGCGATTTCCCCAGGGCATGTGATAGTTGTATTCCGGAGGAAAAGTAGTTGATCAGGCTACATTGGCCCCTTAATACAACTGTGAACAGTCCTGGCTTAACCGAGATGTCAGGATCATCTTATTTGATTTGGTATTATGTTCTTTTTCCTACGTCGCACAAGTAAAGGTGTTATATTTTATTTGTTTTGTTCAGAGTTGTTTAGTACCTCTTTGGTTTATAGTTGCATATCAATGTGTGGTTAGATATTCCAGTTCACTATAAACAGTGCTCTGATACCAACCTGTCACACCCCGGAACCAGACGGCGGAAACGTCCGATGGCTCGCGTGACTTAAACTGAAATATCATCACAATGTATATACATGAAACATAACATAAACATCACCATGCATCAATATATTACAACTGACATTGTTCACATCAAATACATTGTCTAAATATTACATTTCCACAGCAAATTGTTTGAGAGTTTTTCAAAACATAACATCCTAATACACTTAGTATTGTTCTTCAGTTTATCTGTTACATGAGAATACAAGTTATTTTGAAAACGTCAACATATGGAATGTTGGTGAGTTCATAAGCATGTTTGATATGAAAATGTTTTGTGTAGTTTATAAAAACCCAGAAAATCCGATATTTTCTGAAACGACAATTGTTTATGCAAAAAGTGTGAAGATCCATAGGTTTATGCATGAATGATTTCAAAACGTGTATAAATGAGAGGTTTTGCATTATAGTTATTGAAAGTACAAGTGACTAATGTTGATTTCCCACGAAAAACCCGATGTTTTCCGATAAGTAGTATGATCGTTTTGTATTATTATATCATCACAACGACTAAATATGATTTCCCTTGATTACTTAGATGGTATTGGATTTTTATGTGAGTCGTTATAAGCATGCATGATAATGACTAGTTCGTCTGTCTTGGCATTCTAGTGAACGCCGGAATTGATCTTAAGATTTTGTCACCCTAGACTGGTCGAGTCTAACTGTAGCGAACAGCTGAGGTGTGGGGGAGTCACCCCCGTATAGATCTATACATAAACTCCCGCTCTCCCTCAAGGAGACTTTGATTATAACTACAGACTACGACCGACACTTAATGGTGTCGCCCGTTATTACTCACTTAATCCAAATGAATTTGATTACTCTTGATTAACGACCTGATTTTTGGTTTACTTAAATAGAAGATAAGCCTAACAGACGAGGAGTAGAGGACCACGAGGTCCCACTAATCGCGTATGTTATCTAAGGCTGTCGAGTATACGAAAGGCGCGTTGGCCTATTTCGCAATATGATATATTTGGACCTTACTAGCAATGCTAGTGGGCCACTAAGGCCCAACAGCATGTAGTTGCCATTGAGGGTCCCTTAAGCATGAAATTGGGTCACAGGAAGCCCAATAAACATATATTATTATTGTTAGGCCCAAAAGTCATGTTAATCGGTCACGAAGGCCCAATAAGCATGATTAGAATCTTTCAAGCCCAACAGTTTGAATAGTTACTTGTTTTAAGTATGGTATAATTGTCGGAAGGTCTGATTGATTAATTGTTAAATCGCAAAGGCACGAAGTTTGTCGATTGTTTTATAACGATATTTAAATTAATGAAAATATATGCACATTTTTGCATTCTAAATTCCTAGTTAGGATTTTGGTATTTTTGACCCAATATCTTAAAAATAAAGTAATTGACTCAAAAATATTGGTTTGACCTTTTCAGCACTTCTTTAATAAAAATGACAATTTTTGTCCCTTTTTAAAAAAAATGACATTTTAGGTCCTTAAACTATCTTTCTTGACATTTTGGCCCAAAGACTTATTTAAATAGTGTTTTCAGCCCAAAGTTTTACTTTTTGGCAGTTTCAGCCCCTTTAGTAAAAAAAATTTCATTTATAGTCCAAACTTTTCGCAACTTTTACAAATTTGACCCAAAATCCAAAAACTTTGCATATTTAATCCTTTTTGGCAAAAAGGGTGATTTTAACCCCTGAAATAGATTTATTTACCTTTTTACCCACTGTTTTGAGAAATTTACCATTTCAGCCCCTTAAAACCCATTTTTTTTCGCAAGTTTGGGCCTATGGGCCGAAAAGCCCAAAGTTTGGCCCAATAGGCTACAATTTACATTTTTAGTCCTTTGAAGAGCATAATATTCATAAAAACTTCTATTTTATCTGTTTTGACCCTTTTGTTACTTATAAAAACCGTGAATGACAACCTTTATCCCAACTTTTGTTTATTTGACAAAAATAGCCCAAAAATGAGTTTTATGTTGTAACATGCTTATTATAACCTTAGATGATAATTTTTCTTGACTTGTTAAGTGTAATACATCCTAGATCACGTATCTTTCCTCGTTGAGCTATAGATCTCGAGATTTGTTTCATTTTTGGCACATATTTACCACATAAACACATGAAATCACACATAACATACACATACACATAGATCTACACATTTTACTTGTATTCTCCCCCATAAAACTTGTGAAAACTGAAAATAGAGGGGTATGAACTCACCTTTGCTTGTTGTTGTCGGTTTTGAAGAAAGAAATGGAAGAGTTTGATGCTATTTTCGGCCCTAGCAAGCTTTCTTAAGTGGATCTTGAACTTAGGATGTTTCTAGGATGATCATGAGTTTGCATGAGTTAAGAAGAGAATTTTGATAAAACAAAGAAACTAGATCATGGATCTAAGCACAAACTTACCAAGAATCATGATTTCTTATGGAAGAACCCTCTTGAAATGCCCTAGATCTCGAAATTTTGATGGAGGAATGAAGGTATTCTTGAGAGAGTTTGGAAAGATTAGGGAATGAATTATGTGTGTGTGTGTGTTGATGCTCTCGGCCGAGAGTAGAAGAAGAGAGGGGAGAGAGATAAAATGAGTTGACATGCATGGAAGTATGGGATTTGTGCATGGGTTTCTAATGGACAAATATGAGGTGTCTTGCCCTCACAATTCTTCATTTCTTCCTTTTTATTTATCTACTTTTTACTTTTTTTTAACTAATAGGGCCGAGATAGAGAGAAGGAAGAGAATGGCTTGAGCCTTTTGTGCTTGAGTCCATAATATGAGGCCCAATTTGATGATTTTCGGCGCATTGGGCCTTTAGAGTAGTTCACGGCCCAAATTTAGCATAAAGGAATGGATTTGAGTTCATTAAAGCTATTTGGATTTTGCTATGGCCCAATAAGGCCTATTAAAGATAAACTAGTCCATTTTAGGCTTATAAGGCCCAAAAAGGTTAAGTCTCATGAAAGTGGGTCCAATGAGAGCCCCTTTAAGAGTTCTAAGCCCAAAATAGTCAAATTGGAAGTTTATTGGCCCATTAGGCCCAATAAGGAAATCCTAGTCCATATTGGACTTAAACCGGGATTTCTAGGGTTTCCAACCTTTTGTTGACCATTTGAGTGTTTGTATAGAGTGTTTGATGGAATTTTGTTGTCATTGAACAAGCATCGTACATGCTTTCAAGTTTTAGTTACAGTGTTATCCTTGTTAAGTGTTTACAAAGCATCATAATTCCTAGTTGTGACAGGGAGGGACACAAAATTCCTTGTTGACACGATGAATGACAGGAAGAAAATGTCTCAACATTTATGTTTGAGTATAAAGTGTTGAACAAGAGATTGAATGATCTATTCTGGGCTGACGAAACAGCAAAGTATAACTACAATTCTTTCGGAGGCGTTGTATCACTCGATGCGACATTCAGTATGAATAAGTATTTCTAACCTTTAATACTTTTACAAATAAATTTCATTGTTTTCAGTTATGTAAACTAATATTTTCTTTTTAAAATACGTACGATATGGTTTTTGTTCCGTTCACTGGCATTGATAACCATAAAAAATGTGTAACATTTGGTGCTGGACTTTTAAGTAAAGAAGATGGAGTTTCTTATGAATGGTTGCTTAGAGCTTTCTTGAAAGATTGTAGAAAACAACCTAAATTGGTTATATCTTACCAAGATCCAGCTTTGTAAAAAGCTATAGATAACGTTTTTCCGTTGGCACATCATAGGTTATGTATGTGGCATATAACAAAGAAGTTGCCAAATAAGGTATGCATACAAAGAATATTATCCTTATTTTTTGTCAAGATTCTAGAATAATTTTATCGTATTCTAACAGAATATTAAATTAAAACTAACATCCTATTTTCCTTCGTACATAACATTTATTGAAACAAACATCAAGTTCTTTAAATTTATTATTTACTCATCCTCGTTAAATTTCAATTTATACAGATGTTATCAATCGAAGATGCAGCCACCAATCAAAAATTTCGAAAGCGTTTTCACTCTATAATTTGGAATTCTAAGTTAGAATCACATGACTTCGAGAATGTATGGCATATGATGTTGGAGGAGTTCAAAATTACATATAACATTTGGATGAAAACCATGTATGGTTTGCGAAGATTTTGGATCCCTGCATTTTTCAAGCACATGCCAATGTCTGGTCTTATGCGTACTACATCATTGTCTGAACGTCAGAATTGGTTATTTCAAACCACCACACTAACCGGTTCTTATCTTATCATGTTTATGATGACATTTGATTCAGTCATGGAACGAAAAAGACATAATCAAATTCTCAATGACTTTAATATTGCCACCACTTTTCCTAAATTCATCACCCGTAGTCTGAACGAACCTCATGCTTCAAAGGTATATATGTGCAAGATTTTTTATCAGGTTCAGAAAGAGATATCAAGATCTGAAGATAAATGTTTCCAAAAGAATGTGATATCTTCCAACGGTGTTGACATAATTATTGTTTTGGAGAAAAAAAATAACATAACCACTAGGCAAAGAAATGATGTCGTTGTTGATGACAAAGATGAGGAATACAATTACGATTGTCTTATAAGGGATACTGAATACATGGTATATTTTTTTCTCATTAATTATCATTTCATCATTTCAATTTAAACGTTAAATATTTACAACTTAGACATTCTCACTATTCATCTTATATATTCCAGGTCACACACTTAACCAAAGATGGTTCGTTCAAATGTAATTGTATGCATTTTGAACATGTCAGGATCTTATGCAGACACATATTCTGTGTGTTTATGTTTTATAGCATCGAACAAATCCCTGAATAGTACATTTTGAAACGTTGGCGTAGGGATGTTATTCCAACAGAATTACTAAAAAGACGCTTTACTAATTCTTTTGATGATTTGAATTTCGACATGACTGCTTTTAATATTTTTTCAACTGTTGACCGTTGTGTGTCTTTTTTGAGTCATGATGCAGATAAGTTAAAGTTATACCTTGACGAGCAGATTAAGTTGAAAAAAATTCATAGACGATTGTCCAAATCATGATAGACCGAACATAACAGAACATTTCAACAAGCTTCTAGGCGTGGTAGTTCCTGATGTACTGTCTGATGCTAGTGACATTCAGAATCCTTCTGATATTCGTAACAAAGGATGCGGCAGTCATGGGAAAAGATTAAAATCTAGAAAGGAGATGGTTGAGAAAGAAAGCTCGAAACCTAAGAGAAAATGTGCTACATGTGAACAGATGGTTCATCATGACAAAATAAATTGTCCTTTAAAGAACCAGGCCCGGTCCAGACGGTGGGCAACCCGGGCGGTCGCCTAGGGCCCATGTTTCTAAAGGGCCAAAAATTCGTAGAATATTTGGTATATATATAGAGAGAAAAAAATCAACTTATCTAAAAATGCTAGAAAAAATATTTTTCTTTAAATTAGTTGTTTTTATAATGTTGTAGCCATATTTTTGCCTTTTAATATTAATAGTGAATTTTATAACGGTTTGTCTATTTTCAACGTTGGGGCCCAATTTTTCTTTTCACCCTGGGCCCACTATATCTTTGGACCGACCCTGAACGTCCATAATTTGTTTTTTTTATGTTACTAAAATGATATTTCATTTTAATTTGGTCGTTTCACATTCAATATTATCTTTTATGTCGTTTAATAAAGTATTCACCTTGATTGTTCGTTAAGAATCACAATTATTATTACTGATGATGCCATTGTCACTTAATCTAACAATATTTCTGTTTTTTTTTATTTCTTAAGAATTATGACATAACTAAATACAAATATTCATTCCATCAAATCTATACATTCATTCTTTTCATGACTTATAGTAAGTTATACAACTCTTTTCAATCATTTTAATAATGATTTTCATTTTATCATAATGCTTTATTGTTTTCTATAATATATAAACAATGTGTAGAATTTATTTCGACATCATATACTATCATTTACATACAAGTATTCACTTCTCAAAGACTACATATTTCGTAAACATATTCATTCCAACAGAATTTTCTATTGCTTTTTTCTGAATACTACATTTATATACACATATTTCATTTCAAAAAGACTACATCATACCGAAAGATACATTTTTCATCTACATCCCATTAATAGAAAATAAGAAAACTATAACATATTTTAGTATAATAATAACAATAAAAAATATTCTATCAGCATGAGAAATCTGTCAAAAACAGTCCAGTCACCCAACAATATCTGACCATATAATTACAAAAAACACAATAACACATCCATTATTAACTTTAACTGGGAATTAAATCTAAGGGTTATCTAAAATAACTTAATAATTCAATACTAATTTTTTTCAGAAGCATCCCATCAAAACGTAGTATTTAAATATTAATCATTCTAACATAATTGCTTTTTCACAACACACCACATCATAATTCCAGAAAATAAAGAATGCATCAACACAACCATTAGATCAAAACAAACTATCGATTATAAGATATAAGTTGAAATATCGATAACAATGATTCAAAACTTCTAAAAGACAAAGTATTTTATCTAAAAGCTAACATAAACCAAATATACGTTTAAACAACCGCAAAAGAAAAAGTTCAACTACTTTCATGTCAATATTTATCTTCAAAAAAACCAAACTAGCACTTCAAATGCTTAGCGATGAACCCTTGCTTTTCTATTTTTCTTCCTATTTTTCAGCTGACTGTTGAAGAAGCATATTTTGTTCCAAAATATCGAGCTTACGAAATGCTTCAAAATCTTTAACTATCATACTCTTATACTTGTTGAAGTCAGCTGTCAACATTCTTGCCATGTATTTCGTTCTTAATTTAATTGTAGCACTCGCATCACCAGACATTTTACCTGTAAGACCACACTCCCAACGCCCTTCATTTTCCCCCATGTAACTTTCCATATGCCTCATAAGGTATACTCCACAATCTGTTCCAGACTTTCTACTTTCCAAGATATGTTCATCACACGACCCGCCTTAAAACTTAATGCTTTTGCCATTGGATGTCGTTGTGATGTTAAGTAGTTGCAAAACAATTTTTTCTGCCATTGAATACAATAAATACATCAAACATAGTCTTATAACAATTTTTAGAATGAAAACCTAGTTTTCAGAATTTTATTGATTATATTACCACCAAATTTGGTATCATGCCATATTTCCTATCCAAAATTCCTGTTCGCTTCACATGATCTACTATGTAGTAGAAATTTGATCTCAGATCAAAGATAAGTAAGTAATACTTCGCATCATCGACTATTGGGAAGAATACCTTGTATACATTAAAAACCAAAGTTAATTTTATAATAAGTGACGCAACAATTAATACATAAGGATTATTTTCTTACAAGCACAACATCTCTGAAACTTGGTTTCACATCAAATTTCTTAATGTAGATTCACAATAGAGCAGCAAAAAGCCTACATTTCAGATCTTCCGTCTTTAATTCATTTAATATATCTTCTATCTATAAAAACCCACATCACCATCAATATTAATTCTAAAAAAATAAAATGTAAGTTAAACTTAGTTTACCAAAAAACTTCATACCACAATAGTTGTATCGAAAAAAAATATTGAAAGCGATGATTCATCCTTGTAGTTCTCCATTTTATTTAAAAACCCAGCCCAACAATCAATTACATTAGAATGTATAAACATTCCTTGATTAAATTGATATGCAAAACCTTGATGCTACAAATGACCTGTTCCAATGTCCCAAATCTCATCCATATAACAAAAATTATATATAAAATCAATCTATATACATTCACATTTGTATATTAAAAAAATACTAAGAGACTCATATATACTTACCCATAATCTCTATTAGATGCAAACACTGAATTGCATATTCCTATTTCATCCTTACTCAGTTTATCCCTAACCTTAATAATTCTTTCAATATAGGGGGAATGAAATATTTTTGCTTTTTTAGGGATATGTTTTTCCCTTTTGTCATTATCATCATCTTCTGCAACATTATCAACAGCTTCTCCTAGATTTCTTCCAACCACATTATCCCCACTGAATTCTGACATTAACTTTTTCCTTCTATACACCCGTAACTCTGTTTCATCCAACATCTTAATCATTTCCTCATTCACCCCAGGAAGTCGATAAAATTGAGTCATTGTTAAAGAATTGGTATCGACAGTTGTACTATAATTGACATCTTCGCGTGCATTACCTTCATTAACTATCAATTCTCTTAATGGTGAACTATTTCCTTCACCATCATCACCTATATCATTCAGATTTAACTCATTATCACCCTCCAGCTCATGCACTTTTTGTTGTTTGCCCCTTCATGCAGTTCCATAAAAAGCTCATTCATCTTTTCCATCCACTCCTTCAGCACCACACTATCAGGGAGTTTTTCCAAACCATCCTTCAACGCAACTTCCATAGTGTGTTTTTCAGTTACAATTAACCCATAACTATGCTCTAAAACAGCAGCGTACGCCTGCAATACATATAATTAATTTTTAATTACATTACAAGAATATGTCAACATCTTTAATATGAGAAATATATAGATCATTAAGTATTATTCCAGAATATGTAATTTATATTCTAACAGAATATTTAATTTAATATGAGAATATCCATTATAATCTAAAAATATACTATTACCTCCTCATCTCCAAAATCCCTCTTAAAACTGACCAATTGTTCCTCTTCACCTCTTGTTTCATCCTTCATATCCACATCCTCATGCTCATCCCGAAATTGCCTACCGAACCCTCCAACACTGATCTCAAAGCGTTGAATCTCTAATAAATTAGCACCAGTAATATGCCCAATAAAAGGAAGCATTTTATCTAACTTTATAGCATACTTCATGTTATACACGTACACTAACTACCAAAAAAAACATTAACTTAATCAATACATCAATAATAAATTAATACCAAATCTATATTTTCATATAACACAATTTCACACTTACCATAAGGAGTCTAATAGGACTAATATAGTAGCTTGATTTGTCATCCCTTTTCCATAGTTTCTTCCTTGATCCCAAACAGTCAAGCATATATTTACACCAATTTAACTTTGAAAAGTCATCTACCAACACTAACTTCCTTACCACTTTGATTTGATTTGTCCCCATCAACATTGACTCTATGAAGTTGTTAACGAAAAGGGTCAAAAAATTAAGCCTAAACATCAAACTATCTTTTCTTGTAGCCTGAATCCTTCTTAAATACTCCTCACCACTGAACTTATCACCAGTATATTGTCCTTTCCATTCTTCCAGAATTTGATTTCCCTTATCACACAATGGCAACTCATTGATGTCTTCTCCACCAATTGGCAACCCCATCATATCATGCATTGTCTGTTCTGTGATCTCAATAACAGAGTTTTGTAGGACAAGTCTTCTACTATCGGTATGATACACATCTAAAAGATACTAGCTTATTTATCCTGGATAACTTGTTATATTCACTTGCAAAATTGACCCAAAACCCATTCTTAAGATTGCTTGTTTTTGTTTCGGTGACATCCCCTTAACAGCTGCAGTGATGTTATCACATTTCATTCTGGTTGGAAGGTTTCTTAAACCTGGTGGATATTCCTTACTTGTTTTCCTAACATTATCTTCTTGTTCCTCTTTGACAAATTCATCAGTTCCCTTATTCTTTATATCTTTTACAATTGGAACTCTTATATTTTCTATTTGACCTTATCTCTTTTTCCAAGAGTAGTACATTTAAAGGTTTAGGACTTTTCTTTCCTGGAACTGATTTATCAAAAATTTTCTTTGACCTTATTTCTCTTTTCACGTGTTGTTCTTGTTCTTGTACTTATTCTGCTATAACACATATTAAATATTAGAATTTATAGTATAATATATTCAATGCATGACTAAAACACATTTGTTAACTAATGTTTTAAAATAAAAGATATTCTTTTTATTCCAGTAGAATAAAAATATATTACAAAGTCTATCATTCTACAAGAATTGTAAATGTTTCAATTTAATTCATTAGTCACACTTTCTAAAAGTATATTATCATAAAGTAAACATACTATACACATAGTTGCAATTCTGACAGAATAAAGAACACATTATCAAAAAATGTCCAACTTTACATTCTACCACAATACCATAAATGCTAATTTTGAGAAATAATCCATTAACCATGGAAATAGTCAAACTCATATAGATATTTGTAGTCTAACAGAATATAATATTTACAAAGTCTAATTCTACCAGAATACCATACATATCAATTTGAGACTCTTGAGTCATAATCCACTATCCATGGATATACTCATAATCACATACGTAGTGCCATTCTAACAAAATATTCTAAATGTAAAGTCCATCATTCTATAAGAATTGTTATTGTTTCAACTTAATTCATTAATTATATACACAATATCCCACTTACAAAATCGAATTCTACCAGAATATCATACATATTAACTTAAGATTCTTGAGACATAATCCACTATCCATTGATATAGTCACAATCACATACATAGTTCCATTCTAACAGAATATTTTACACGTAAAGTCTATAATTCTATAAGAATTTATAATGTCCCAATTTAATTCATTAATCATATATAGATCATCCTACTTACAAAGTCGAATTCCACCAGAATATAATACATACCAATTTGAGATTCTTGAAACATAATCTACTATCCATGTATATACTCACAATCATACACATAGTTTTATTCTAACAGAATATTTTACAAATAAAGTATATCATTCTCTAAGAATTGTTAATGTTTCAATTATTTCATTAATTCCAACAGAATATAAAATCATTATACCATGTTACTTAACTCATTATTTACAGAAATTTTCATTATAATCTTATCGCATACATGAACATAATTTATTCTAAAAGAATATCAAACATTTTACTCTTACATGAATCAAACATTGTAGCAGAACAACATCCATAACTAGTTATTTTTCTTAAGGAATTACACAAAAATCACACCTTTTTTTTGCAAATCACAAATCATACATGCATAAATCAGTCTAAATACACTTATTAGAGTATAAAACATATTTGAACTCAATAAACATCCGACAAAATAAAAAATCGTTACCTTCAGGTGTCGAACAAAAATCATCATCGTCATCTTCGAGATTCAACGCCGTCTCTTTTGTGTTATTGAACTTCGACTTGAATGAAGTTGATCTTGTACTCCTCATTCTTGTAGAATAAGTTTCACAGAAACCCCCCAATGCCTTCTCCGTCTTCTAGGGTTTAATGTCGCTATTTATATTAAAAACCTTCACAGACTCTTCCGATTTTGAAGATTCAATACACAAAATCAGAATCCTTTTCGATCTCCGAAAGTAATGGGTTTTTGATTTTGATAGTATGTAAGATATTTGGGATTATCCGAGAAGGATCACTTCCAAAATAAAAGTTTCTTTCCTATTAAAATGACGAAAGTAATGTACCATACTGCCCTTCCATGACCGACCAATTAATGAAATCCAATTAATTTGTTTTTTTTCTATTTACTTTTAAAGGAAAATCACTTTCTTAATTTACCACAAATGATTGGCCTAGAATCATTTACACATGCACACAATACTTATCAAAAACATAATAACCTAACCCTATATATATATATATATATATATATATATATATATATATATAAAGAGATAGATAGAGAGAGAGAGAGAGAGAGAGAGAAATTATTCAAAAATAAGTGACGATTGCAAAAATAAATCTTTGCCGTAGCATTGAGAAAAATAAAAGGTGGAGATTTGATTTTATTTATCGTCAATATCTCATGAGATGATGTGGCGTTTTGTAATTATGTGCGAGATTTTAACATTTTCCGGCAAAGGTTTATTTATTTTTTTTTAATAAAAAACCCAGAAAAAAAAATTCTCCAAAAATCATAAAACTTAAGGAATACTTCTACTCAATATACTACTGACTTTGTAAAAAAAAAATTCAAAAATATGTTTTTGAAGTATTTATTTTTAATTTTAAGAAATATTCATTTTTAAAAAATTATGTTAAACATAATATGATCAAAATGTGATGATTCAAAATATTTATGATTCAAAAAAAACTTTTGATTCAACTTGTTTATGATCCTTAATTATATATTGCATGATTAAAAATTTAATAATTCAAAATATATAACGATCCATAATTTTTTTTGAACAAAAATTATATTTAATTGAATATATTATTGATCTAAAATCATATGATTCAAAAATAATTTGATTTAAAATACTATGACTCAAAATAACTTGATTCAAAATTTTATGATCCAAAAATAATATGATGCAAAAAAAGTATGAACGAAAAATATTATGATCCTGTTGGGAGATTTTATGTTGTGTCAATTGTTTTGTATGCTAGAATAGTCCATTTTGTAATGGGTTGGACCTGTCCACCCGGTTATTTATGATTCTAGGGTAAGACTATTTATAGTGCATGCATGCACCATATTAGGGTTATCGATTGTATTTGCCCTACATTGTCTTTACAGAGAAGTTCTCATCGAGCTTTTCTAAGGTATTGATTTATAATCATTCAGCACAACTTCGATCATTGCTTTTGTTATTTTGATTCATGTTGCTGTTTAGAATCCGTCGATCTATTTATTATTGTCTCAACAATTGGTATCAGAGCAGGAGATTGTGTAAAGCATATGCATATCTTCTGTCGAGTGTCATTAGGATTTTAAGTTGCTTGTGGATTTGTTCTTATCGTTTTCATCACTTTCATTGATTGGAAACGTTAGATCTAGTTCATTGTTAAGCCCTAAACTCGATTTTAGTTTACACATCTGATTCGGAACAGGTTTGAAGTGAATCAACGTCATGCAGCACGACGATCCTCACACTCAATCTCTCAATCTTTCAAGTGGTATAGGATCGAAACCCAGGATCCCAATTCTCTTCCCACAAGACTATGAAGTTTGGGATTTACGTTTCGAGGACTATGTTCTGGGGATTGAGGAGCACGGTTCGAGCATCTGGCACGCCAAGACTATTGAAACATACTGTCACACGGTGACAAAGACGGTCATTAAAACTCAAGCTGATTATAATGATTTTCTTGTTGAACGTAGGTATTGCTCAAGACGAGAAAGACAAGCTGATAAGAACCATGAAGGCGTTGAGGATTATAAGATTTGCTCTTCCAGCTGATACCTTCCGTCTGGTCAGCTCTTGTGAAAAAACGAAGGAAATCTGGGATAGATTAAAAGAGCTCTACTCCAGCGATGCAAATCTAGAACATACGATTCAAATGCTGCTCCTTTCAGAGTTTGGTGCTTTTGTTCAGAAGCCAGAGGAGAAGCTAGATCAAACGTTCAATCGTTTCAATCATCTTCTGAGTAGGATGGTGAAACACAAAATAAGACGTGAAATAATCGAGGAAAAGGTCACGTTTATGAACGGTTTGAGGGACAAATGGAAGGCGGTGGTATCTACTGTTAAAGCTCATGAACAGTTCAAGAACTATTCTTTGGCGAAGCTAGTGGGAATTCTCAGATCCCACAATTATGAAGTAACAAAGGAGGGGAAGGTTGTTTCTTGGATGGGATCTTTGGCCTTGGTTGTGAAGGGCGAAAAGGTAGCAGAAGAAGATTCGGAGTCTGATCTCTCTGATTGCGAACTCACTAAAGAAGAATATGCTTTAATGGTGTCAAATCCTAAAAGATTTGTGAAAAAGAACTTTGGATGCCTCAAAAATAGAAACTGGCAGGGGAACTACAATTCAGAAAAGGCTAAGGATAAGAGTCCTAAAAACTCTCTGAAAGATGAGGCGAAGAAAAAGAAGAAGTTGATGGGAGATTCTGGCTATGACTGCAACTATTGTCATGGCAAGAATCATTTGGAAAATGAGTACATGTTAAGGAGAATGAGTGAGAAGAAGGACGAAGAAGACGACGAGGCTTACTATCTCCGAAAGATAGAGGAGATTAGAAAGAAAAAGAATGTTGATGGTGCTAAGCCTGCTTTAATTGTGCAGGAAGATGATGATGAGTTTGGAAGAGTTAAAGTCTGGCCGACCGATTCGGAGAAAGAAGTTCGAAAACCCAAGCATGGTGAATGTTTCGTTGTGAAGCCTGAAGTCCCAGAGTACGAGGGAAGATGCTTGATGGTTTGTGGTGATGTATCTGAGCAGCGAGGATATGCTACTAATGGAGGTCAAACTTCCGACAACTATTTTGTATCAAGACCTTTTTCAGAACAAGTCAGTGAATGTAAGAGAGTCATCTGTAAAGTACAATCTATTCTCAAGTCTCTTAATATTCCAGTCACTCGTTATGAATCTGAATTAGATGACTTAAAATTTACTGTCTCTAGTTTTAGTGATAGCTTAAAAAGAACTCGTTTAAGTAATTCTAACCTATATGATCAAATCAGCAGGGTTACGAACAAGAGTGAAGAGAGACGAATTTGGATAGAGAAGTTGGAGTTAGAGCTGAGTAGGTCTAGAGATGATGTTATTTATTTGCAACGAGACAATTTAGGGCTATTAAAACAAAGAAATATTTTATGTTTATTTGCTAAGCGTATTTATTTTAACATCACTCAACTACATCTTGACTGTGAAATAGGCAAGAAAATGTTTCCGAATTTGATGTTTCTGAATCTTACAAAGTAGGACTTGACAAAATTGAAGCATACATTCAGTCAAAAGCTCATAAAGACATGCTAAAACAAATGTTGGATGAGAAAGATAAAGAGAAGATTAAATCTAATACTGTACAAAAATTTGACTAATTATGCTCGAAATTGAGTTCGGAAAATACATTTGACACTGAAAATGTTTCCGAATTTGATGAGAGCGAAATGAGTGAAATTTATGTGGAGGATGAGGTAGATTTCTCCGCTTTTGTTCAAAATGAGCCTATAATAAGAAAAATCTCATTTCCAAAAATTCCATTGAATATGTTCGCAATTCTGAAAATAAAGGCTCAAAAGTTTTAAAAGAAAAAGCAATAGTTTTTTAGAAAGTAAGAATTGTTCCGAATCAGGTTTTCGTAACAACAGGACTGGACAAAAATCAAACATCAGAACTAACGTCCATTGTAGATGAAGAAAATGCAGACGGGTGTGATGAATACTTTTGGTCCCCTCCCATTGATAATGCAGATAAAACCAAATGTATCTATGAGATGACCTCTTGGACAACAAAGAGGAGATACATAGCTGAACCTTTAAATAAGATTAACTCTAGTTACGAAAAAGGTTGTCTGAGTGGAACTAAAGATGTTCCCACTAAAACGTCATCCAAACAAACCAATGTGACATCCCCATTTTTACGGCCAGAAAAGACCGATTTGTTTATGCTTTGTTTGAAAATCAGAGTAACCTTTTAAATAAAAGTGTTGCAGAATATGTTCCCAGAAAAACATGATAAATGCGTTATCAAAGCATTCCCGAAGAAATGTATTTTATTCCTTTTAAAACGTTGGATGTCATCGTCAATACAGAAACATAAGCATAAACAGACCTTACATTCATTTACACTAGTGATCTACGTCTCCTTAATCTCTCAGTGTATTGTAGCTTCATATCCACACATGTGATACAAATAAATTGAGTGGGTCAAGATGGGAAACCTGGTGAGTACATAGGGTTTTCAACCCACAATAATGCAATTATTATGTTTAAACATCAAGCAATCAACCTAATTACCCATCCCCATTATCTTCTTTACTCTTAAGGGTCTACCCTAAAAATCATCTATCATGCATTCGTTCATTCTGAAGTCCATTGCTTCCAGGGTTTATATGACAGGCACTAAGTCCATAGCTGCCAATGCTCATTTGTAAAGCACTAATTCCATAGCTGCTAAAGTTCATTCATCGGGTACTAAATCCAGAGCTACCAGTGTTTATCTAATAGGTACTAAGTCCATAGCTACCAACGTTTATCTAACAGGTACTAACTCCATAGCTACCAGTGTTTATCTAATATGCACTAAGTCCATAGCTGCTAATGTTATTTAATAGGCACTAAGTCTATAGCTGCCAATGTTTACTCATACCATCTTTCATCTCTCATGGTTCATATACCCATGTTTTACCCAACATATTCGTAGATATAAAATACATATACAATTTAAATTATTTAAAACATGTATAAAATCGTTCATCCAGCATAGATAGCAAGTATACAGGTTATATGCACACCTAAAATGTAATTTATATAAAATACTTCATATCTATGTGTCAGATGAAAGTAACTATGCACTCACTTGTTAAAGTGACGACTCGATATTCGAGCAGCGCTTCGGTTCTTAACAATATGATTTCCTTCGACGAAACCTAGTATCATTACCACTAGATTTTAGTCTAATATTCATTGCGACTAATTATTAGTCTAGATTCATCATTAACTCAGAGTCTACTTTCATGATCTATCAAGTAAGGAACAACCAGGTAGGATCATATCGGAGGTAGGGTCCGTTTGGTATACGAAGTCTACTGTTTGGGAATCCCACTTTAAACACCTCACTAAATCACAGCCTAGACATCATCCCCGTAAGTAGATCAATCAGTATAACGACTTGGAATCACTGAGAAATCTTGTTTATATGCTCATAATAACGATAATGAACTTAAACATAAGTTATACTAAAAGTAGGGTAAGCATAACTCACTTACTTGGGGGTTTGGTTAGGAACATGGCACTGCGGGGGCAGAACTTCCGAGCCGAAAGCTCTTCTTCTCGGAGCCTTCTAGCGCTCCGTGACTTGCTTGTAACACCTTGGAGGTGTTAGGGAAAAACCTTGAGGGTTTGGGGGTGTTTGGGAGAAAAGAAGTGGAGAGGTGTGAAGAAAATGGGAGATTTGCGCCTCTATTTATAGGCTGAGTTCGGTGCGAACGCAGCACTGTAACGACCCAAAAATCAAGGGTAAAAATTTCATTTTTAATATAGCTAAAACATTGATACCATTTATTCTCAACAATTCAAATCATCATTAAGTAAAACATTTATCAGATTTCATCCCAAAATCATTCATTGCGGAAATCATAGGTGTGTGCACTGCGATCAATCCGAGCCCTTCCTTTCCAAAACGATGATATCTGAAACCATAAACAAAACCTATAAGCACGAAGCTTAGTGAGTTTCCCAGAGCATACCATACACACAAACCACATATCACATATCCTGTTGCTATAAAAGCTACCTGTATCACATTTCCTACTAGCTTTAAAAGCTACATATAACACATAAGCCATGCATACAAAAACCTATAAGGATGTCGTGGGCTCCCCCAGGGTCTTACACCATTGTGTTATGGGCTACCCCACATGGTCTTAACCTTAGAATGCCATGGGCTACCCCCATGGTCTTATATCTAGTTGCCACGGGCTCCCCCCCGGGGTCTTCCATGCAAGTATCACAAAGACAACTAGCATAACACATATCACATAAACATATCATATATCACAGAAATATCTACACATAACACAATTAAACCTGTAAGGATGCCGTGGACACCCCTAGGGTCTTACACCATTGTGCCATGGGCTACCCTGTTGGGTTTTGAGCATTCTAACACTTCCTAAGTGTACATGCAACCCTAATAAACCTTGGATCTATGTTTGTCTAAAATACATGCAAAATTTGTTTTCCAAGGTTTATAACTTATCTAGCATGGCATGGGGAACTTTTAAACATAAAAGAACTAGATGAATTACATACCTTTGATTGTGAATTGATTCCTTAGGAGTTTGAGAGCCAAGCACCAATAATGTGAATGCCTCAAATGGAAATCACAAATCACCACAAACTTGGAAAACTTATGAGAGAGTATATCTATGCTTTAGAAATCAGCCACCTTTCTTCACACACACTAGGGTGTCATTTCATGCCTCATAAGCTTGTTTATATAGTGCACATTATTAGGGTAAACCCTAATAACCCATGTCTTTTCCTTTCCAAGGATCCATCGGTTAAAAGCTCCATGGATCATCCATGGACTCCCATATAAGCTTAGCCCATTACCATAATGAGTGTTAGCCCACACTATATAAATATAATAGCCCATGTTTAATTAGTCACCATTTGATCACTAAATTAATTCATAATTAGTTTAAGACCAATACTAATTAAATAATACAATTTCATATTAATATATTATAACTTATAATATATTAATAAGCCGCAAATATACTCTTCTCATAATGTTATCCATATAAATAGTTCGGGTGAAGTGCAACCCAAATGGACCATGCCGGGTCGGGTCAAGTATATACCAAATAAGTTATGGACTAAGACACCATATCCAACATACCCCACATGGTCTTTACCTAGGAATGCCATGGGCTACCCCACATGGTCTTACATCCAATGCCACGGGCTCCCCCCGGGGTCTTCCATGCAATAACACACAATCACATAGCATATCAAATCACAGAATGACTAACACATATATCATAATCACATAATGGGCCGGCCTTGGTGCCTTAGACCCATGGGTATGGTGAGAAGACTCACCTCGAATGCAGAAGCTTCCTGAAGAAATCCTTAGCTGCTGCCCCGCCAGCTACCCGAGCTGTCACTACCAATCAATATACCCAATTAGCAATTGGGTCCCATACCATAATCCTTAATCCATTCATGTGGTAAAATGACTATTTTACCCCTGGCCCAGTATGATCCAAACTAAGGCCCAAACCCAAAACAAATGGCAGCACTAAGTGGACTTTCCCAACCCACTAGTGGCCCACTAATGGCCCAATTTGCTCAATTGGGCCCAATCCCTCTAATGGGCCTTACCCTAAGCCCAAACATATCTTTGGCCCAATACATCTGACTTCTGATGGTCCACTAAGGCCCAAAGGCCTAAGGTCCACTGCATGGCCCAAACCGAGGCCCAAAACACAATAAGCCCATAACTGATGAGTACGCTGGGCGTACTCCTATGTACGCTAAGCGTACATGCCAAATGATGCTTACGCTGGACGTACCTGCACATACGCTCAACGTAATCCCCTATTAAGCAATTTTCCCATTAAGTGCTTAATACTCTACTCCAGAAGCTCCAAACACAGATCCAAGTCCTTTTCAACGTCTTAAACCATAAAGTTGCTTACTTGACAGCTTTGCATGGCTCACATAAGCTCAAACTCTAAAAATGATAATCTACTTCCAAGGAAATGGTCTTAAATCATGCATGAGCCCATTAAGACTTCCAAGATGGCAACTTTCTGCCTTAGGGACTCATTTAACACTGAGAGTGTCAACTCAATGCCTAGGAATAGGATTTCAACCATAAAGTTCCATCCTTGAGACCAAAATGAACTAAAACCCACAATGGTAGATCTACATGAAAGAGTTGACAAGGTTGAGACTTTATAACTCCAAAAGCTTGCAAAGTTGATGAAGGTTCTGGATCTAGAAGCTTGACTCCAACCACAGCTTGATCACGAAGTTCCTTCTTCTTCAAGGTCCAACATAACAAGTCATAACCCAACTAGATCCACATGAGAAAGCCACCAAGATCCAAACTTTATACTTTCTGGAGTTAGATCAATATGATTAGGGCTTGGATCCACAAGCTTCAAGCCAAGCAATGCTTCCTCAAGGAACTCCTAAGGTGTACATGAAACCCTAGAAACCTTGGATCTATGTTTTACTAAGATACATGCAAATTTGATTTTTGCAAGGTTCTTAACCTAACTAGCATGGCATGGGGAACTTTGAAACATAAAAGCTAGTAGAAGAACATACCTTTCTTGTTGCTTGGATTCCTTGAGAACCTTGTAAGCCTAGCACCTCAAATGTGATGCCTCAAATGTTTCACATAACACCACAACTCTTGGAATAACTTTGAGAGAAGTACACTATCACTCAAAATCGGCTAGCCCTCTTGTTCTACACATAGTGCCGATGTTGGTAGCCCATGGGATCCTTTTATAGTTGTGTCACAAGTAGGGTTACATCATGTAAACCCTAATTGACATGGCTTTTCATATTCCATGATCCATGGGTTTATAAACTCCATGGACTATCCATGGAGCATCTTATGGGTTTTAGCCCAATTCAATAAACCATGGATCATTAGCCCACTATAAAAGAATGGACGATTTACACAATCAACCCCATATATTTAATTAGTCTCCTTTTTATCACCAAATTAATTCTAAATTAATTCTTGATCAATACTAATTAAATAATATTATTAATATATTAGAACTTATAATATATTAATAAACCTTAAGTGTCATTTCTCTCATTTAGTCTATCCAAGTGTTGCAATGCCATGCAACCCAAAATGGACCATGCCAACCAGGTCAAGTACATCCCAGAAATAGTTATGAACTTAGACACCTAATCCAACAGTCTCCCACTTGGATAAGTCTAATAACTATAACTGCAAGAATAACTTCCGGAACCGATCAGCAATCGTAGCTCTTTCAAAGTCTCGTGGAACTGAGATGATGATGATACGCCATTTAAGATAAGTGATCATATAATCCTCTGTTCTAGATATCAGCCGGACAAATACATGGAACAATGTCTTACTTATTGTCCAGCAGTTTGTTTCCCGGTTTCCGATTTGTTTGACATAGAACTTAATCGAACACATCAATTTAGTTCTGACCGAGCCCGATACATAGGTCAACACAAAATCATCGAGGGGCCCAGATATCGCTTCTAATCCTAGAAGGAACAGATAAACTTCGACTCATATGGTTGTTCTACTACTTGTTGAATCATACACAAAGGCACATTTTATAACATCGAGTTACCAATGCGTTTTCGTGCAATCAATGTATAACCAACTCATAGTCAACAACTCATATCTCTAGGTTTGAAGACTTATATGATATTACCGTCTCACGATCACTCGCATAAATTCCATGAAGTGATACAAGTGAGCGTGGGTTGAATCCAATACTCAGAACTTATGAGCACTCATGAGTGTTGTAGCAACTCTTGCTATGTCCAACAACTTAGACATCTACAAGCCAACTTCATGACAGTCTTGATTCATATCTACTTCCAACATATGACTGACTGTGGAGAATTTGAATAATAATATGATATACCATAACATAATTATTCTGGAAGTCAAAACATGCAAAAAGAAATGATAGTAAACGATTGACAGAAGATAGCAACACTTTACTTATAAATAAACAACAACTTTTATTTATCATCAAATGTTAATTACACTTTACAAATTTCAAAGCTATCTAATTTCTAAAACTAATATCATCATTTAGCCCTATGAGCCTCGCATGCTGAAGATGCTTAACCCTACCCAGTCCCTTCGTGAGGGGATCTGTTGGGTTCTCATATGATGATACCCTCTTCGCCACGAGGAGTCCTTCTTCTATTCGATGTCTGATGAAATGGTATTTTATGTCGATGTGTATGGATCTTCCATGATCCCTTGGTTCCTTGGCTAAGGCAACTGCACTTTTACTATCACAGAAAATCTCTATAGGCTCCTTTATAGCTGGTACAACTCCAAGGTCTCCAATGAAGTTCTTTATCCATATAGCCTCCTTTGCTGCCTCGCTTGCTGCTATATACTCTAATTCGCAAGTTGAATCAGCTACTGCCTCCTGCTTGGAACTTTTCCAAGTAATTGCTCCTCCGTTTAAGGTAAAGACCCAGCCTGACTGAGAGCGGAAATTATCCCTATCAGTCTGGAAGCTAGCATCACTATACCCTACTACTCTCAAGTCATCACTCCCACCGAGGGTAAGGTCCCAGTCCTTAGTCCTCCGTAGGTACTTGAGAATGTTCTTTACCGCAGTCCAGTGAGCCTTGCCAGGATTCCCCTGATATCTGCTGACCATGCTTAAAGTAAAGGCCACATCAGGACGAGTACAAGTCATAGCATATATGATCGATCCTACAAAGGAAGCATACGATACTCGACTCATCTCTGCTATCTCAGCCTCTGTACTCGGGCTCTGAGTCTTACTCAATCCGGTGTTACTCAGGATCGGTAATTCTCCTTTCTTGGAATTCTGCATGCTGAACCTATTCAGCACCTTATCCAAGTAGGTACTCTGACTAAGTCCAATTAGTCTCTTACTCATGTCTTTCAAAATCCTTATCCCTAGGATATAGGTAGCTTCACCAAGGTCCTTCATAGCGAAACACTTCCCAAGCCAGGACTTCACTTCCTGCAGAGTTGGGATGTCATTTCGTATGAGTAGTATGTCATCCACATACAATACCAAAAAGCTAACTATACTCCCACTAGCCTTGACATATACACAAGATTCATCTTCGCTCCTCGAAAAGCCAAAGTCTTTGACTTTCTCATCGAAACAAAGATTCCATCTGCGAGGTGCTTGTTTCAATCTATAGATGGATTTCTCAAGCTTACACACTCTATTAGGGTATTCTGTACTGACAAAACCCTCTGGCTGACTCATATAAACATCCTCAGTCAACCTTCCATTAAGAAAAGTGGTTTTGACATCCATTTGCCATATTTCATAATCATGAAATGCAACAATGGCTAACATAATCCTAATAGACTTAATCTTTGCTACTGGTGAAAAGGTCTCATCATAATCAACTCCCGGAGTTTGAGAAAAGCCCTTTGCAACCAGTCGTGCCTTATAAGTGTGTACATTACCATCCATGTCGGTCTTCTTCTTGAAGATCCATTTGCACCCGGCTGTCTTGCGACCTGGTACATTGTCAACCAAGTTCCAAACTTGATTGTCATACATGGACTGTATCTCGCTGTCCATAGACTCTTTCCATTTAGTAGCCTCAGGGCCTACCATGGCTTCCGTGTAGCTATTAGGTTCATCCAGACTTACCAGTGTGCTATCACTGATAAGTGTATCACCTTCTGCAGTAATATGGAAACCATAGTAATGCTCAGGTACATTCCTAACTCTTGTGGAACGCCTCAGAGGTATAGACTCGTCAGTCAGATCAACAGGAGTTTCCTCCTCAGGCTGATTGCTAGGGTTTGAGGTGATGGGTTTTGAGCACTCTAACACTCCTATGGTGTACATGCAATCCTTTAAACCTTGGATCTATGTTTTCTCTAATATACATGAAAATTTGACTTTCCAAGGTTTACTTCCTAACTAGCATGGCATGGGGAACATGTAATATAAAAAAACTAGTAGAAGTACATACCTTTCTTGTTGCTTAAATTCCTTGATGACTTTGTGAGCCTAGCACCCCAAATGTTGTGCCTAAAATGCTTCACACAACACCACAAGACTTGGAATAACTTGAGAGAATGTCACTAACACTCAAAATAGGCTATGCCCTCTTAGAATCAACTAGTGCCAATTTTGCTAGCCATAGGGACCCTTTTATAGTGTTGTCACAATTAGGGTTTACACATGTATGCCCTTAATTGTCATGACTCTTCATTTCTAATGATCCATGGCTTTGTAACCCCCATGGACTATCCATGGAGCTCCTAATGGGTTATAGCCCAACTTCATAAACCATGGATCGTTAGCCCACTATAAAAAAATAGATGATTGACATAATCAACCCTATATATTTAATTAGTCTCATATTGATCACCAAATTAATTCTAAATTAATTCTTGATCAACACTAATTAAATAATACTATTATTAATATATTAGAACTTATAATTGTTAATAATCATAAGTGTCCTTTCTCTCATTTTGTCTATTTAAGTATTGCAATGCCATGCAACCCAAATGGACCATGCCGTGTCGGGTCAAGTACATACCAAATATAGTTATGGACTTAGACACTATATCCAACAGTCTCCCACTTGGATAAGTCTAATAACTATATTTGCAGATATGACTTCAGGATCCGACTAGCAATTGTAGCTCTTTCAAAGTCTCTCGGAAGATAATGATACGCCATTTAAGATAAGTGATCATATAATCCGCTGTTCTCAAGATATCAACCGGACAAACACATGGAACATGGTCTTACTTATTGTCCAACATTTGTTTCTCGATCTCTGATTTGTTTTGACATAGAACTAAATTGAACACATCAATTAGGTTCTGACCGGGCCCGGTACATAAGTCAAAACCAAATCATCGAGGGGCCCAGATATCGCTTCTATTTCTAAAAGGAATAGATAAACTTCGACTCATATGCTTGTACTGACTACTTGTTGAATTACGCACAAAAGCACGTTTTATAACATCGAGTTACCAATGCGTTTTCGTACAATCAATGGATAACCAACTCATAGTCAACAACTCATATATCTAGGTTTGAAGATTTATATGATATTACCGTCTCACGATCACTCGAGATAAATTCCATGAAGTGATGCAAGTGAGCGTGGGTTGAATCCAATACTCAGGCCTTATGAGTACTCATGAATGTTGCAGCAACCATTGCTATGACTAATGCACATTAGACAAATCATACAAGCCAAATTCATGACAGTCTTAAATCAATACCTACTTCCAAAGTATGACTGACTGTGGAGCGTTTGAATAATAACGTAATTATTCAGGAAGTCAAAACATGCAAAATTGAAACCATAGTAAATGATTAACATAAGATAGCAACACTTTACTCATAAATAAATAACAACTTTTATTTAATCATCAAATGTCAATTACACTTTACAAGTTTCAGAAAACTATCTAATTGTTAAAACTAATATCATCCTTTAGCCCGATGCGCCTTGCATGCTGTAAATGCTTAACCCTACTCATTCCCTTCGTGAGGGGATCTGCTGGGTTCTCATCTGATGATACCCTATTTGCCACGAGGAGTCCTTCTTCTATTCGATGTCTGATGAAATGGTATTTTCTGTCAATGTGCCTAGATCTCCCGTGATATCTCGGTTCCTTATCTAAAGCAACCGCACTTTCGCAGTCACAGAAAATTTCCATTGGCTCTTTTATAGCTGGTACAACTCTAAGGTCTCCAATGAAGTTCTTTAGCCATATCGCCTCTTTTGCTGCCTCACTTGCTGCTATATACTCTGATTCACAAGTTAAATCATCTACTGTCTCCTGCTTGGAACTTTTCCAAGTAATTGCCCCTCCATTTAGGATAAAGACCCAGCCCGACTGAGAGCGGAAGTTATCCCTATCAGTCTGAAAGCTAACATCGCTATATCCTTCCACTCTCAAGTCGTCACTGCCACCGAGGGTAAGGAACCAGTCCTTAGTCCTCCGCAGATACTTGAGAATGTTCTTTACCGCAGTCCAGTGAGCCTTGCCAGGGTTCCCTTGATATCTACTGACCATACTCAAAGAAAAGGCCACATCAGGGCGAGTACAAGTCATAGCATACATGATGGAGCCCACAACGGAATCATATGGTATATGACTCATCTCAGCTATCTCAGCCTCTGTACTCGGACTCTGAGTCTTACTCAGCTTGGCATTACTCTGGATAGGTAATTCCCCTTTCTTGGATTCTTGCATGCTGAACCTCTTCAGCACCTTATCCAAGTAGGTACTTTGACTAAGTCCAATTAGTCTCTTACTCCTATCTCTCAATATCATTATCCCTAGGATATAGGCAGCTTCTCCAAGGTCCTTCATAGCAAAACACTTCCCAAGCCAGGACTTAACCTCCTGTAAGGTTGGGATGTCATTTCCTATGAGTAGTATGTCATCTACATACAACACCAAAAAGCTAACTATGCTCCCACTAGCGCTAACATATACACAAGACTCATCCTCGCTCCTCGAAAAACCAAACTCTTTGACTTTCTCATCAAAGCAAAGATTCCATCTGCAGGATGCTTGCTTCAATCCATAAACGGATTTCTCAAGCTTACACACTCTATTAGGGTATTTTGCATCGATAAAACCCTCTGGCTGAGCCATGTAAACATCCTCAGCCAACTTTCCATTAAGGAAAGTGGTTTTGACATCCATTTGCCATATTTCATATTCATGAAATGCAGCTATGGCCAGTAAAACTCTAATAGACTTAATCTTCGCTACTGGTGAGAAGGTATCATCATAGTCAGCTCCCGGAGTTTGAGTAAAGCCCTTCGCTACCAGTCGCGCTTTGTAAGTGTTTACCTTCCCATCCATGTCAGTCTTCTTCTTGAAGATCCATTTGCACCCAACTGTCTTACGACCTGGTACATTGTCAACCAAGTTCCAAACTTGGTTGTCATACATGGACTGAATCTCGCTGTCCATAGCCTCCTTCCATTTTGCAGACTCAGGGCCTGCCATGGCTTCCTTATAATTATTAGGTTCATCCAAATCTATTAGTGTAATATCACTGATAAATGTATCACCTTCAGTAGTGATATGATAACCATAATAAAAATCAGGTGTGTTCCTAACTCTTGTGGAGCGTCTTGGAGGTACAGACTCATCTATCGGTTCAACAGGAGTTTCCTCCTCAGGTTGTCCGATAGTATTTGAGGTTACTTCACCACTTGACTCTTGAAGCTCTTCAATATCAATTTACCTCCCACTGTCCCCTTGGCTTATAAATTCTCTCTCACGAAAGACTCCTCTTCTTGCTACAAAGACCCCATTATCACTGGGTCTGTAGAAGAGGTAACCAAAGGATCTTTGTGGGTAGCCGATGAAAATACATCTCTCACTTCGAGGTTCAAGCTTGTCGTGAGTCTCACGCCTCACGAAAGCTTCACAACCCCAAATCTTGATGTGGTCTAAATTGGGAACTTTGCCAGTCGACATCTCGTGAGGTGTTTTGGCAACCTTTTTAGTAGGAACTAGATTAAGGATATGGGCGGCAGTCTCTAAGGCATACCCCCATAATGAAATTGGTAACGAAGCTCGACTCATCATGGAACGAACCATGTCTAACAAAGTTTGATTGCGCCTCTCAGCCACACCATTCAGCTGTGGCGTCCTAGGAGGTGTCAATTGTGAGACAATCCCACATTCCTTAAGATAGTCAAGGAACTCAAGGCTAAGATACTCTCTTCCCCGATCGGATCGGAGCATCTTGATGGTCTTGCCCAATTGATTCTCAACTTCATGCTTAAACTCTTTGAACTTTTCAAAGGTTTCTGACTTATGCTTGATTAAGTAGATATATCTATATCTGCTGTAATCATCTATAAAAGTCACATAATAGCGATTAGCATCCCATGTGGCAACTTTAAAGGGCCCACACACGTCTGTGTGTACGAGATCCAACAAACCTTCACCCCTCTCACAAGCACCTGTGAAGGGTGACTTTGTCATTTTTCCATGTAAACAAGACTCGCAACTATCATCCGACTTTAGGTCAAATGATTCCAAGACTCCAGCCTTTTGGAGTTGGCCTATGCGCTTCTTGTTGACATGTCCAAGATGACTATGCCACAAGGATGCTTTATCCAAGCTATTCGAATAATCAATATACAACACATTATTTCCTAGATTGTCTACAACATTCACAGCTTCATATACACCATCACAAGGTAATGCTTTAAAGTAAAATACATCATTGTAATAAACATTAATAGCACCATTATTATTATCAAATGAAAATGTAAACCCTTGTTTGTACAAGCCATGAAAGGAAATAATATTTCTCGCCATTTCAGGCGAGTAACAACATTTATTCAAATCTAACATTAACCCATTATTAAGCAATAAAGAGTAAACTCCTATCTTGGTGACAGGTGATGCTTTCTTGTTGCCCATGACTAAGTTTATCTTCCCATGCTCCACTTGCTCACTTCTTCTTAGGGCCTGCAAATCAGTACAAATGTGAATACCACAACCTGTATCAAGCACCCAAGAATTAGCATTAGATGAGTTATTAGACAATATTGTATAAATACCTGCATGGGTGGGTTTAACTTTCCCATCCTTTACATCTTGCAGGTACTTGGGGCAGCTTCGCTTCCAGTGCCCCTTTTCTTGGCAATAGAAGCATTGTGCTTCCTTAGGGTTTGAAGAAGGAGTAATGGGACCTTTCTTTGTCCCACTTGCAGAGGAGCCATCAAGGGACTTTCCCTTGGTATCCTTCGAGAGGGTCTTCCTCTTCTTCCCCTTTCGCTGCCTAATTGCCAGAACAGGGGCTGTTGAAGGAGTAGAAGTAACAACCGCTTTACCCTTAAGGCCATTTTCAACTGTCCTTAAGAGTCCTTGAAGTTTGCTAAGTGTGACGTCCTCCTTGTTCATATGATAAGTCATACGAAACTGATCATAACTTGGAGGTATGGAATGGAGAATGATGTCAATCGCCATGTTCTCAGGGAAGTCAACATTGAGCTTTAGCAATCGGTCAACGAACCTTTGCATTTTTTGCAAGTGACCGGTGATGGGTTCACCATCCTTCATCCTTGCTGTTATAATGGAGGAGATGATTTCATACCTCTCCTGACGCGCGCTCTGATGGTACCTATCCATCAGATCCTGGTGCATCTCATAGGGGTAGAAATCTTCATAAGATTTTTGAAGTTCAGGAGTCATGGTGGCCATCATGATGCAGGGCACCTTAGTAGCATCCTTCTCATGTGCAATGAACTCTGCAAACTCTTCAGGAGTAGCAGTGGCTTCATTAACAACCTTAAGCTCCCTGTCGAGGACATACTCCTTGTCCTCATAGCGGGTAATCATCCTGATGTTTCTGATCCATTCATTGAAGTTGGATCCATCAAAAATGACCTTCCCACACAAGTTCATAAGGGAAAAGGAGCCTGTAGGGTTTGAGCCAGCAACATTGTTGGAAGACATCTGAAAGAAAGAAAGACAAGTTTTATTAGATAAAGAGTCCTTAATAAGTCACCCAAATGAAATATTAAGGCTAGGATCCAACAAACTATTTATAGTTGTAAGAGGGATGTCGTAATACAATCTATAAAATATTTGAAGGTAGGTAAATGACGATTTACCAATTTCCACCATAAAAAAGAAATATTTTATTATTAGGTTTTATTTGGATTTGAAACTCCTAGATCTTTTGAGATACATTGAACTTTTCAATGGCATGTTTGAATCTCGATTGTGCCCTCTCACGTTTGTGACTGGGATGCCGAGGATCACAAACAAGGTGTGAATAACCATGCAAATTGACTTGGTACCCTTAACTTTATTACCTAATCGATGTGCCGGTTAACCACACACGCTCCACCGATCTATAATAAAGTCAAGTTACCCTTTGCCACTCTTACTAGTCCTTGTTAGTGTGCCGGTTAACCACACACGCTCCACTAATGACTTGGTAAGGTACAAAGTGTAATTTCATGGGTTAGCACCTATTTCACATTTTCCTAAAGTAACTAAGATTGGGTATTAATAATGTAAAGTTACTTTGTAATTTCATTATACTTTTAATGAGGATTAAGGTCATATCCTACCTTTTTGGCTAACGACCCTCCACCAGTCAAGGAAGCGGTGGGTGAGAGTGGACACCCATTAAACTGCCATTTTATAGGCAGTAACCTTATACCCCCCTTATAGACCGGCTTCGTGAATGAGGCCTACTAATGGTAAGACTGACATATTCTTATACATATCTATATAATTAAAATTATAATAATAGCATAAGGGTTGAATTTTAAACTTTTAAAATTCTAAGGCTTAATTTGGAATTAAAGTATTAGAGTGTAAGATTTTACAAATTCCAAAACTTGAGGGCAAGTTTTGAAACTATTTCAAGACTCTTCAATTCATAACTTATGAGTTTAATGGTTCATAAAAATGAAGACTCTTCATTTTATGAAACCTCTTATTCTTTAATGACAATTTTAAAGAAGTGACTTTTTGTTATCCATAACTTGAGGGCAAGTTATGGACACCATCATTAGGCATTAAGATCATGAATTAATCAAACATGTAAGTTACAAGTAATTTCCTATGATCTTCTAAAACACATAAGAACAAATATTCATATCAAACAATTTCAAGAAACCATATTCACACATATAAAACTTGATATTTGATAATAGCCATTTGAAATGGATTAACATAATCATTGCCACATTAAAAACAAATTTTACAAGTCCAAAACAGTTTGGGGTAATGATTCTAGTCCATTTCCAGCAACAAAACTCGGAAAACTGCACAACACGCACCTACTCGTCGAGTGTATGATCCTACTCGACGAGTAAGATGAATTTTTCCATGGACTCGTCGAGTCCCTCCATGAACTCGGCGAGTCCAGACGAACAGTGAGCAGTTTTTCGATTTTTCAAGCAGTTTGCATCAAGTATACAGAAAACAAGCCTAGTCTCTGATACCACTGATGGGTTTTGAGCACTCTAACACTACTATGGTTTACATGCAACCTTTTAAACCTTGGATCTATGTTTTCTCTAATATACGTGCAAATTTGACTTTCCAAGGTTTACTTCCTAACTAGCATGGCATGGGGAACATGTAATACAAAAAAACTAGTAGAAGTACATACCTTTCTTGTTGCTTAAATTCCTTGATGACTTTGTGAGCCTAGCACCCCAAATGTTGTGCCTCAAATGCTTCACACAACACCACAAGACTTGGAATAACTTGAGAGAATGTCACTAACACTCAAAATCGGCTATGCCCTCTTAGAATCAACTAGTGCCAATTTTGCTAGCCATAGGGACCCTTTTATAGTGTTGTCACAATTAGGGTTTACACATGTATGCCCTTAATTGTCATGACTCTTCACTTCTAATGATCCATGGGTTTGTAAACCCCATGGACTATCCATGGAGCTCCTAATGGGTTATAGCCCAACTTCATAAACCATGGATCATTAGCCCACTATAAAAGAATAGATGATTGACATAATCAACCCTATATATTTAATTAGTCTCATATTGATCACCAAATTAATTCTAAATTATATCTTGATCAACACTAATTAAATAATACTATTATTAATATATTAGAACTTATAATATATTAATAACCATAAGTGTCCTTTCTCTCATTTTGTCTATCCAAGTATTGCAATGCCATGCAACCCAAATGGACCATGCCGTGTCGGGTTAAGTACATACCAAATATAGTTATGGACTTAGACACTATATCCAACATGAGGTTCCTTCACCGCTTGACTCTTGAATTTCTTCAAGGTCAATTTGCCTCCCACTGTTTCCTTGGCTTATGAACTCTCTCTCGCGAAAGACCCCTCTCATTGCTACAAAGACCACATTATCACTGCGTCTGTAGAAGAGATAACCAAAGGATTTCTGTGGGTAGCCGATGAAAATACACCTCTCACTTCAAGGTTTGAGCTTATCGTGAGTCTCGCGCCTCACGAAAGCCTCGCAACCCCATATCTTGATGTGGTCCAGATTGGGAACTTTTCCGGTCCACATCTCGTGAGGTGTTTTGGCAACCTTTTTGGTAGGGACTAGATTAAGAATATGGGCGGCAGTCTCTAAGGCATACCCCCAAAATGAGATTGGTAGCGAAGCTCGACTTATCATGGAACGAACCATGTCCAACAAGGTTCGATTACGCCTCTTAGCCACACCATTAAGTTGTGGTGTCCTGGGAGGTGTCAATTGTGAGGCAATCCCACATTCCTTAAGATAGTCAAGGAACTTTATACTAAGATACTCACCACCTCGATCGGATCGAAGCATCTTATTGTTCCTGCCCAACTGATTCTCCACTTCCTATTTAAACTTCTTGAGCTTTTCAAAGGTTTCTGACTTATGCTTGATTAAGTAGATATATCCATATATACTATAATCATCAGTAAAAGTCACATAAAAGCGGTTAACATCCCTTGTGGCGGTTCTGAAGGTTCCACACACATCAGTATGTATGAGGTCCAACAAACCCTCACCCCTAACACAAGTACCTGTGAAGGGTGACTTTGTCATTTTCCCAAGTAAACAAGATTCACAACTATCATCCGACTTTAGGTCAATTGACTCCAAGACTCCATCCTTTTGGAGTTGGCCTATGCGTTTCTTGCTTACATGTCCAAGATGACAATGTCATAATGATGCTTTATCCAAGTTAGTGGAAGAATCAATACACAACACATTATTTCCTAGGTTATCTACAACCGACACAGTTTCATACACACCATCATAAGGTAATGCTTTAAAATAAAGAACATTATTAAAGAAAGCATTAATACCACCACATTCATTATCAAACGAAAAGGTAAACCCTTGTTTGTACAAACCATGAAAGGAAATAATATTTCTCGCCATTTCAGACGAGTAACAACATTTATTCAAATCTAATGTTAACCCACTACTTAGCAACAAAGAATAAACTCCAATCTTGGTGACAGGTGAAGCTTTCCTATTCCCTATGATTAAGTTTATCTTCCCATGCTCCATATTCTCACTTCTTCTTAGTCCCTGCAAATTAGAACATATGTGAATACCACAACCAGTATCAAGGACCCAAGAATTAGAATGGGGTGAGTTATTAGACAATATAGTGTAAATACCTGCATGGTTGGGTTTCACTTTCCCATCCTTAACATTTGCAGGTACTTTGGGCAGTTTCGCTTCCAGTGCGACTTTTCATGGCAATAGAAGCATTCAGCCTCTTTAAGGTTGGCAAAAGGAGTGACAGAACCTCTTTTGGTTCCACTCGAAGAGGACCCATCAAGGGACTCTCCCTTGGTACCCTTCGAAGGGCTCTTCATCTTCTTCCCTTTACCTTGCCCGATTGCCAAGACAAGGGCCGCAATAGGAGTAGGAGTGGTAACAACCGATTTACTTTTAAGACCTCTTTCGACAGTCTTCAAAACTCCTTGAAGTTTGCTGAGTGTAACTTCCTCCTTGTTCATGTGATATGTCATTCGGAATTGATCATAACAAGAAGGTAAGGAGTGCAAAATGATGTCAATTGCCAACTCCTCGGGAAAGTTCACATTCAATTTAAGCAAACGGTCCACGAATCTTTGCATTTTCTGCATGTGGCCCGTGATGGGTTCATCATCCTTCATTCGGGTTGTTATCATGGAGGAAATGATTTCATACCACTCTTGACGAGCACTTTGATGGTAGCGGTCCATCAAGTCCTGGTGCATCTCAAAAGGGTAATAGTCCTCATAGGACTTTTGGAGCTCGGCTGTCATCCTGGCCAACATGATACATACCACTTTGGTGGCATCTCTCTCATGAGTCCGGAATTCAGCGATCTCCTCAGGAGTAGCAGACGACTCATCAAGTTCCTTAAGCTCCTTGTCGAGGACATATTCCTTGTCCTCGTAAGGAGTGACCATCCTGATGTTCCGGATCCAATCCATAAAGTTGGAACCATCGAAAATGACTCTCCCACAAAGGTTCATGAGAGTGAAGGAGCCGGTACGGTTTGAGCTAGAAGCAACATTGTTGGAATACATCTGAAAATAAAGAAGGACAAGTTTAGATTAGATATAAAGATAGTCCTTAATAAGACACCCAAATGTAATATTAAGGCTAGGACCCAACACAATATTTTATAACTTAGAAGAGGGATGCCGTAATCCAAGCTATAAAATATTTGAAGGTAGATGAATGACGATTCACCAATTTCCACCATGAAAAACGAAATGTATTATTAGGTTTTAATTGGTTTTGAAACTCCTAGATTATTTGAGATTCATTGAACTTTTCAATGGCATGTTTCAATCTCGAATGTGCCCTTCAAGTTTTATGACTGGGATGCCGAGGTTCACAGAACAAGGTGTGAATTAACCATGCAAATTACTTGGTACTCTTAATGTTTATCACCTAACCGATGTGCCGGTTAACCAAACGCGCTCCACCGATCTATGATAAACCTTAAGCCACCCTTTTCCTACCTTGTTAAGTCCAGGTTAGTGTGCCGGTTAACCACACACGCTCCACTAACGACTTAAGCAAAGTGCAAAGTGTAATTTCATGGGTTAGCACCATATTCACATTTTTCCTAAAGTAACTAAGATTGGAATTTTATAAAGACATTTAGTTACTTTATAACCATCATAGTTTAATGAGGATTAAAGTCATTGTCCTACCCGTTCGGCTAACGACCCTCCACCAGTCAAGGAAGCGGTGGGTGAGAGTGGACACCCATTAAGCTGCCATTTTATAGGCAGCAACCTTATACCCCCCTTATAGACCGACTTCGTGAATGAGGCCTACTAACGGTAAAACGACTTGATCTTATACATATATATATATATATATATATATATATATATATATATATATATATATATATTATTAACTTATAATATTATATAGTATAAGGGTTGAATTTTAACTTTTAAAATTCTAGGGGTTAGAACTAAAGTTTTTAAGGCGACTTTACATGTTCCAAAACTTGAGGGCAATTTTTGTATTTTAAAACTTTTCAACTTTCATAACTTATGAGTTAATGGTTTATTAAAATGAAAGACTCTTCATTTTATGTAACCTATGTGTTCATTAGTGGACTTTAAAAGGAAGACTTTTGGTAATCCATAACTTGAGGACAAATTATGGATTCCATTAAAACACATCAAGATCAAGAATTAAACTACCAAGCAATTTTGCAAATAATTCCTATGATCTACTAAACTCATAAGTGTATGAATATTCATATCAACAATTTCAAGAATCATAAAAAACATATATAAAACTTGAAATTTTTAAAATTACCATTGTAAATGGATTAGCATAATGATTACCACATCAAAAACAGTTTTTATAAGTCCAAAAAAGTTAAGGGTAATGATCCTAGTCCATTTCTAGCAGCAAAACTCGAAAAAACTGCATTCTGGGCCTCCTACTCGTCGAGTGCATGAACATACTCGACGAGTAAGATGAATTTGTGCTTGGACTTGTCGAGTTCCCCCATGGACTCGGCGAGTTTACTCAGCAGAATGCAGGAAAAATGAGTTTTTTCAGCAATTTGCATCAAGTATCAAGAAAACAAGCCTAGGCTCTGATACCACTGAAGGGTTTTGAGCATTCTAATACTCCTAAGGTGTACATGAAACCCTAGAAACCTTGGATCTATGTTTTACTAAGATACATGCACATTTTGATTTTTCCAAGGTTCTTAACCTAACTAGCATGGCATGGGGAACTTTGAAACATAAAAGCTAGTAGAAGAACATACCTTTCTTGTTGCTTGGATTCGTTGAGAACCTTGTGAGCCTAGTACCTCAAATGTGATGCCTCAAATGTTTCACATAACACCACAACTCTTGGAATAACTTTGAGAGAAGTACACTATCACTCAAAATCGGCTAGCCCTCTTGTTCTACACATAGTGCCGATGTTGGTAGCCCATGGGATCCTTTTATAGTTGTGTCACAAGTAGGGTTACATCATGTAAACCCTAATTGACATGACTTTTCATATTCCATGATCCATGGGTTTATAACCTCCATGGACTATCCATGGAGCACCTTATGGGTTTTAGCCCAATTCAATAAACCATGGATCATTAGCCCACTATAAAAGAATGGACGATTTACACAATCAACCCCATATATTTAATTAGTCTCCTTTTTGATCACCAAATTAATTCTAAATTAATTCTTAATCAATACTAATTAAATAATATTATTAATATATTAGAACTTATAATATATTAATAAACCTTAAATGTCCTTTCTCTCGTTTAGTCTATCCAAGTGTTGCAATGTCATGCAACCCAAAATGGACCATGCCAACCGAGTCAAGTACATCCCAGAAATAGTTATGAACTTAGACACCTAATCCAACACAAAATTCCTCTTTTTTCGTACCTTATCTTTTTCTAGACCCTTTTCTCTTATCTGGGTCTCTACGTTCTTAGTTCTCTAATGGCTGTCTTCAAAGTAGTTGCCATTTTGACCGTTGGGCCAAAGTCTGTGGGTAGTCCGTTAGCAAACCTATCAATCTTGGAGAGTTCGGTAGACACCAAGTAGGGGAATAGCTTCATCCTTTCGGTGAATACGGTGGCATACTCATCAAGACTCATCTTCCATTTCTTCAGGTTCTGAAACTCGTTATTTAGGTCTATCAGATCTATCTCTTAGCAGTACTGCATTTTCAACTGCTCCATGAATGCTTCCCAAGACATTCACATTGCTTCTCCTCATGGCATTGTATCTTCCAACAACTTCCACCAACTTAACACTCCGGTCTTTAGTTGTCTGACTGCAAAGACGGTCTTTTGCTTATCGCTGCAGTTGCAGCTCTCGAATACCAACTCCATCTCGGAGACCCAGACCATAATCTCCACTGGTTTTGGGCTTCCAGAAAGACTTGGTGGTTTGGTACTCAAGAAGTTCTTATACATACACCCATCCCTGTCAATCCTTCTATCCGGGTCGTTTCTCCTGACCACTCGGGGTCCAACTTGACTCACTGTACGGCTGTAATTTCCCTCCTCTGACAACTCTTCATTCAGTCCGGGCTATTCAACAGGCACTGTAGGTTCATCTCGATTTTGTTGAAGCAAACGCCTTGTTTCTTCCATTTGACGATCTAACATCATCTGGATTATTTCTTGCACTCCGGCCATCGTGATTGGCTCAGGTGCAGCTACCGCTATAGGTACTTGCTCAATCACTTGAGGTTGTTGATTCCTATTTCCGTTCGCATTCCCGACCCCGCTTCGGGTTCTTGCCATTTCGATCTATACACCAAATCAGACGTTTGGTGTGTAATGACGAGAATTAAGATAAATGAGATTTTATTTACGATCGACGTGTAAACCTCCCCATCACTCCGAAAAGTTACATGCCAGTTCTAATATTGTATCTAAACGTTTAGAAATCTGAACACATAAAGTTTCTAGATCCGGTCGGCAACAGACCATAGATCCGATCATACATTTAGCATCATAAAGCATCATAAATCATTTAGCACATAAAAGCATGTTAGGCATTTTCCCTAAATCAGCTAGTGTTTGTGTCTATTTAGGTGTATTACCTAAGTTTTATTAGACACACTCCTCACGATCATCGCTTAGCATTCTAAGTTTAAGTCTAGAAATAAATCCATATTCCTAGTTCGCTTAAACTAATGCTCTGATACCAATTTTGACATCCCCATTTTCACAGCCAGAAAAGAACGATTTGTTTATGCTTTGGTTGAAAATCAGAGTAACCTTTTAAATAGAAGTGTTGCGGAATTTGTTCCCAGAAAAACATGATAAATGCGTGATCAAAGCATTCCCGAAGAAATGTATTTTATTCCTTTTAAAACATTGGATGTCATCGTCAATACAGAAACATAAGCATAAACAGACCTTACATTCATTTAAACTAGTGATCTACGTCTCCTTAATCTCTCAGTGTAATGTAGCTTCATATCGACACCTGTGATACAAATAAACTGAGTGGGTCAGGATGGGAAACTTGGTGAGTACATAGGGTTTTCAACCCACAATAATGTAATTATTATGTTTAAACATCAAGCAATCCACCTAATTACCCATCCCCATTATCTTCTTTACTCTTAAGGGTCTACCCTAAAAATCATCTATCCTGCATTCGTTCATTCTGAAGTCCATTGCTTCCAGGGTTTATATGACAGGCACTAAGTCCATAGCTGACAATGCGCATTCGTAAAGCACTAATTCCATAGCTGCTAAAGTTCATTCATCGGGTACTAAATCCATAGCTACCAGAGTTTATCTAATAAGTACTAAGTCCATAGCTACCAACGTTTATCTAACAAGTACTAAGTCCATAGCTACCAGTGTTTATCTAATAGACATTAAGTCCATAGCTGTCGATGTTATTTATTAGGCACTAAGTCTATAGCTGCCAATGATTACTCATACCATCTTTCATCTCTCATCGTTCATCTACCCATGTTTTACCCAACATATTCGTAGATATAAAATACATATACAGTTTAAATTATTTAAAACATGTATAAAATCGTTCATCCAGCATAGATAGCAAGTATATAGGTTATATGCACACATAGCACGTAATTTATATAAAATACTTCATATCCATGTGCAAGATGAAAGTAACTATGCACTCACTTGTTAAAGTGACGACTCGATATTCGAGCAGCGCTTCGCTTCTTAACAATATGATTTCCTTCGACGAAACCTAGTATCATTACCACTAGATTTTAGTCTAATATTCATTGTGTCTAATTATTAGTCTAGATTCATCATTAACACAGAGTCTACTTTCATGATCTATCAAGTAAGGAACAACCAGGTAGGATCATATCGGAGGTAGGGTCTGTTTGGTATACGAAGTATACTGTTTGGAAATCCCATTTTTAACACCTCACTAAATCACAGCCTCGACATCATCCCTGTAAGTAGATCAATCAGTATAATGACTTGGAATCACTGATAAATATTGTTTATATGCTCATAATAATGATAATGAACTTAAACATAAGTTATACTAAAAGTAGGATCAGCATAACTCACTTACTTGGGGGTTTGGTTACGAACCGGGCTCTACGGGGGCAGAACTTCCAAGCCGAATGCTCTTCTTCTCGGAGCCTTCTAGCGTTCCCGAACTTGCTTCTAACACCTTGGAGGTGCTAGGGAAAAACCTTGAGGGTTTGGGGGTGTTTGGGAGAAAAGAAGTGGAGAGGTGTGAAGAAAATGGGAGATTTGCGCCTCTATTTATAGGCTGAGTTCAGTGCGAACGCAGTGCGTTCCATAGAAAATAGGAGATTTGCCACATGTCGCCATCTCGTTCCAAGCCGTGGGGAAGAAGGTGTGGCCCAGATTGCGCTACGTGTCACCCGCAGATTACCCAAAAAACTAATGATCTTCTAAAATCCGTAACTTTCGCATACGAGCTCCGTTTTTTACGTTCTTTATATCCATGCGTATGCAGAAACATGATCTACAACTTTTGTTTAGACTCCGTCGGCTAATTTTTACTTTATTTTTAACGTTATATTTTAACAGGCCGGGACAGGAAAAGTCCGTTAAAAATTCATAACTTCTTCATCTGACGTCCGTTTTCGTCTGTCTTTTTACCGTTACGCTAATAATAATGAGATCTTCAATTGTCATTTAGGTTGCGTCGGCCAAAAACCGCTCGATCTAAAATTCGAATTTCGGGCTGTGCACTGTCATGCCAAATCTTAGAAAAATCATAACTTCCTCATACGAAGTCAGATTTGGGCGTTCTTCTTATGCACGCTCTCGGTTTAACATATACTACAACTTTAGTTTAGATTACTAAGACCAAAAAGTCCTCTATCGTAAATTCACTATTTACGTTTCCCGGTGCCATGCCGGTTTTGCCGTAAAACTTCGACGAGCCATAACTTCTTCGTTATAACTCTGATTTCAGCGTTCTTTATATGTACGGAACCCTTATAACATATACTATAACTTGTTTAAGATTAATCCTTCTAAATAATCTTCCATCAAAAACTCATTTTTGATGTTCCTTGTCTCTAAATTGACTAGCCCGAAACTGCGGGTGTTACAACTAACACTCCTATTAGAAAAGCGAAACCTAGGACTAACATTCATAAGTCAGCTGAGGACTTCATTGCTAAGAAACGTCAAAGAAATGCTAGATATTAGAAAAACTTAAAAGAAAGAAAGCATTTCTGGAAGTCCTAAAATTCCAATTATGTTACTCAAGAAAGATCTGCAAATAAGAATGCGAAAGTCTCTTCCAATCCGAATTCTAAAAGATTTTCAAAATCACAATCTTCATATCCACACATTTCAAAACTAAAAGTTTTTCCGAAACAATCATTTTCAAGTCAAAAGAAACTTTTGGAAAAGACTTAACCTACTTTTTCCGCAAAAACAAATGTTTTAAAATCTGTCAATACATCGAATGATGCTAAGGGTAAAGGAAAAGTGATTTCAGAACCTAAAATTTCCATCAAGAATTCCGAAGAGAATTTAAAGAAGGAGGAAAAGAAGTTTATGAAAAAGAATCCTAAAGATAATAGGATTTTTGTTTTCAAAATCACAAAAGGAGAGAATTCTACTTTGATTAAGCGATCTTATTTGATTGATGAAGCGATAACTTTTCCTATTTCTAAGAACGACTCACGTGGACCCAAGCAACTTTGGGTTCCTAAATCTCTCTAAATTTTGTAGGTGATTCGTGATAAACAGTTCGACTCTGAATGGTGTATTGACAATGGTTGTTCGCATCACATGACTGGAAGGAGAGAAGAATTAAGGGAATTCAGATCGCTGAAGGATGGAGGACGAGTCAATTTTGGAAGTAATTCAATAAGGGAAATCAAAGGATATGGCATGATTACGAATGGGGACTTCTCCATTCGGAAGGTAGCCTATGTGGAAGGACTGCAACATAACCTAATTAGTGTATCTCAACTGGTTGTAGGTACTGGTCTTAAAGTTTCATTTGATGACGAGGGATCTGAAATCATAGACAAGAAAACAAATTTAAGGCAGTGCTTCTGAAGTCCAAGAGAAAAGGCGAAATGTATCTGTTGAATCTGAATCCTATCAAAGGGAAGCCAGCTATTTGCCTTCTTACAAAATCATATTCTGATGATAGTTGGCTTTTGCATCGAAGGCTCTCGCATATCAACCTCAAGGATATCAACAAAGTCGTACTTGGCGATCATGTGCGAGGACTGCCTCTTCTAAAGTTTGAGAAGGAACATCTTCGTGCTGCTTGCGAGCTGGGGAAGCAGAGTAGGAAGACGCATTCGACAATCATCAACACCAAAGTGATTGAGCCACTTGAACCATTACATATAGATCTTTGTGGTCCATTAGCCATCGAGAGTATTGGTGGTAACAAATATATTCTAGTTATTGTTGATGACTTTTCCAGATTTACCTGGGTTTATTTTCTTAAACAGAAATTAGAAGCCTCTTCCAAGCTTAAGGTTTTTATCAAGCAAATCGAGCTTCAACTGCGAAAGCTAGTTCGGAGCGTTCGCAGTGATAATGGTGTAGAGTTTAAGAACCAAGTGTTTGAAGAATTCCTGACTGAAAAGGGAGTTACTCATAACTTCTATGCTCCTTACACTCCTCAGCGGAACGGAGTCGCTGAAAGACAAAACCGGTCTCTGTGCGAAGCTGCGAGGACCATGTTATCTTTTGCGAACTTGCCACTCTACTTCTGGGCAGAAGCTATCAAAACTGCCCGTTTCGCTCAGAATCGATCCCTCATCAATAAACGATTCTCAATAACTCCCTATGAGACTTTGAATAAACGAAAACCTTATGTCAAGTTCTTTCATGTCTTTGGTTCCAGGTGTTTCGTTTTCAACTCTAAAGAGCAAAGGAACAAATTTGATGTGAAAGCAGACGAAGGGATCTTCTTAGGCTATTCTATGGCTTCTAAGGCATATAGGGTTCTCAACAAGAAATCTAAAAGGATTGAAGAAACCTATTATGTCACGTTCGACGATAACTATCTAAAGAAGTATCGGACGTCAGATCGTCAATTTGAGGAGATCTTTCCTGTGACAAATCCAATAACGATTCCTTTCTCAAATCTCTATGAGGAATTCATGAACCTGTTTGACGAGCCAGAAAAGGCCATCTCTTCAGAATCAAAAGCAGCAGATAATAAGGAAGATGAACTAAAGAAGATTATTGATGATGCTGAGAAATATCTTGGAAACGAGCCACCCAGTCCGAAGGTCTCTGACATTCCATCTCCACCACTAGCTACGAATGCTCCAGTTCAGGGGGAGGGTTCCACATCTACCTCCGCATCTAGTACACCTATTCATGGAGAGCATTCAACTCCTCAAGTCAACCACGAAAGTTCGATCCAGGGGAGAATGCAATTCCGAATGAAGAGACTCATGCACCATTCCAGGGGGGAGAATGAGAACGAAAATAATGATTCAGATGCTCAGTCGGAATTCGAAGATATAAATGCAAAAGTGGATCCATCCTATGATCCGAACTACCCTCAACTGGCTAAATGGACCAAGGATCATCCCAAAACTCAAGTATTCGGAGCGGTTTCTTCAGAAGTTCTCACAAGAGCTTAGCAAAAGGCGAATCAAACTGCATTATTTTTAAAGATGTAATTTTGCATGTTTAATTCGTTTATCTCCAAAATTAAGCCCAAGTCTGTAAAGGTTGCTCTTGATCACTCATATTGGGTGCAAGCTTTGCAGGAAGAGCTTAATGAGTTCGAACGCAACAAGGTATCCGGAACAAAGCTAGGTTGGTTGTGAAAGGGTACTGTTAGGAAGAAGGCATAAACTACGAAGAAACATTCGCACCGGTTGACTGCTGAATTCCAAAAGTTGATGGAGACTAAATTTGAGTTGAGTTCAATGGGTCCTGTTAATTTTTTCCTTGGTTTACATATTAGACAGACTTCAGAGGGGATTTTTATCAACCATGAAGCCTACACCAAGTTATTACTTGCGAAATTCGGAATGGTAGGAGATTCACGAGTCAAGGTACTGATGACATTCAGAACGAGACTAACACCATCCTTAGACAAGCCTGCAGCGGATATTACTCTCAATCGGAAAATGATTGGATCTTTAATGTATCTAACATCTAGTCGACCATACATAATGTTTGTTGTTTGTTATTGTGCTAGGTTTCAGGAGAATCCTCGTGAGCCACACATGACTGCTGTGAAGAATATTCTGAGATATCTCAAAAGATCATCTTCTCTCGAAATATGGTATCCTTCAAACTCCGGATTCTTTGTGCAAGCATTTTCGGATGCTAATCTAGGCAGATGTGGTCTCGATCGTAAAAGCACTTCTGTAGGATGTTAGTTTCTAGATGGCAAACTAGTAAGTTGGTAATCAAAGAAACATACTTGTGTATCCCTATCAACTGCAGAAGCTGAATACGTCGCAGCTGCATCATGCACTTCGCAAGTCGTTTGGATACAAAGCCAACTTTGAGACTATAGCATAAACATGAAGAGGATTCCACTCTATTGTGATTCGGAAAGTGCTATTCAGAGTTGTCACAACCCAGTGCAACATTCCAAGACGAAACATATAGCACTGAGGTATCATTTTATAAAGGATCACGTAGAAGATGGGAACGTCGAAGTACATTTCGTAAGATCCTATGATCAACTTGCTGATATCTTCACAAAAGCTTTAACTGAAAAACCTTCAATCGAATTCTACAAGGCTTAGGAATGATAGAAGCATAATCTTTTCCAAAACCATCTTCGTAATCAGAATGCATATCCTAAGTTCCGAACCGGTCCGAACCCTCGGAGTTACTCGTAAGTCACTGTTCACACTCCGAACGGGTCCGAGAGCTCGAAGCGATTCGTAGTCTACTGTTCATCTGGGACTCGGAACTTCATGTATCCTCTGTACATTATGTATTTTCGGTATTTTATTTTCTGTTTTTATTTCTTTTTCAGAAAATTTCAAAATACAAAAAATATTTATCTTTTCTGTTTTTATTTCTTTTTCAAAAAAATTTCAAATTACAAAAATATTTTATTTTCTGTTTATATTTCTTTTTCCAGAAAATCCAAAAAATACAAAAATATTTGCTTTCTTGTTTATGTTTTGTTTTTTCAGAAAATCAAAAACTCCAAAAATATTTTTTTTATGTTCTTTTCAAAAATCGTTTTAGTATAGGTACTATTTTGTCACCACAATTTGGAATGATGGGGCAGGTATATAACTCCGATTCTATGTACTAGCTAAGTGTCCCTAGAAACATGTTGTTGTATGTTGACCAAAGCTTCTGAGAATCTAGGTTGAAGCCTTAATGAAACTTTCACTCTGAATGTTTCTTCCCAATAAGAATAATATTCATATAAGTCATTAAGCTACCTTACTCTTCTCATATTGAGTTAAGAGTTGACTGCATATTCATTCGCAATATAGCAGAGGTACACATTTATCTTCGGAACCACCTTATCTTTTCTCCATCACCTTCACTTTAACATTCATAACCCTTGAGACTCTCAGAAATTACCACTGAGGTTTATGGTTACACAAACTTTATGTTAATGATCTTTAAATTTACTTCACTACAATTTGAGTGAAACCCAAAATCTGAATCCTATTTATGTATTGACAGTGAACATTTAATAAGTTCTAGATTTTTCACCATGGAATTGATGAAAATCAACCCTCGTGGTTTGTACCTTGAAATCTCATTATTTTTAGTTTTGCGAGATCTTAATGGAATGCTCTCGACCTAAGACATTTCTTCCCAATAGATGCAGTTTTTTTTTTTTTTGAGATTTCGATTTTGTCTAGCCACTTTAATAAATCCTAAGTATACTTGTTATTATGTCTACACTGGTCATACAAGTACTTCTTCCATACTTCTGGACTTATGTTGAGTTTCATAGTTTGGATTGAAGCAAATCCACCCATTAAAGCCTAATGAAAAGAAACCTTTCACTATTTCTCAACAAATAGATGATCGTAATTCAACGGGAAGCCATGCAAGCACTTCCGAGTCTCTCTTCACTCCGAAGGAAGAGATCGTTGCCCAGGATCCATTTGCTTTTATGTTAATTTTCTATTGACATCACAGAGTCCCAAATATATTTGTTTTATTTCTTTATCTTTGGCACATTCTTGCACGAAAATCTTCGTGATTTTTCACAAGTATGGCTCTAACATCTGAATGATTACTTTCAATTCCGAGAACAGGTTATGGTGACTGAGGCTGAATTGCGAACGTGTAAAACTAAATCGACGGTTTCCAAGGGATAAGCTTTCAAATCAGGCGCGAGAATTTTTGAAAATCCTGACATCACGGACGTTAGTTACGCCGCCTGACACACGTCTAGCTGTCACGTCTTTTCAGGCTACTTTTACAGGATTTGGAAGCGCCAAACGTCAGATTTCTCTCACCAGTCACACCGTATAAAAGGAAAATCGATGCTTGATTATCATTTACCACTTTCAAAGCTTTCAAATTCTCTAGTACGAAAAACCCTCTTTCTCTCAAACACTGTTCATCTTCTCCATGTGCATCCATGGCCACTTCTTCTGAAACTCCATAGGTGGCTGAACAAACGCTTCATCAACGCTACTGAACATCAAAGCTACTTATTAATCTAAAATGAAAGAAGAAGTTCGGGAAACCGTCAGGCCCCACTCAAACTAGCTGCCCTGCCACCTTAGAATTCTAAAGAAGCATTTCTTAAAAAAAAAAAAAAAAGAAGCCCCCAAAACCACATCTTGGATCTCGACTCATCCAAATACGTTGTCTCTCTCCAGCCGGTGATTGAGTGCCTTCGTCACTCTCCTTTGGCTCTGGCCCTTACCATGGCAGAGAATGTTCCATTGGTTCATCTATCTAAGGCATTCTCCACTGCAAGTTATCGGGAAGGTAAATCTGTGATTAATTTTGAAATTGATTCCCACAAAACCTCTACTACCAAGTCCCGGTTCAGCCGATTGCTAGGGTTTTATCAAGCTAGGGATCTTGTTGATCCGGATACAATATCTTCCTCTGCAATTCTGGAAATGTTTTTCCAAATGGGGTATTTGGATAACCTTACTATTCTCTCCAAGTTCAAGAAGCCAAACCTTCCTCCTACGTGGAATGGTCTCTTCACTCTTCAACTCAAAAGCTTCTCAGAGCGGGTCACTAGCTCAAACAGTGCAAGTAAACTTTTCCGCACTAGTATCTACGGATTATACCATGGAATCAACCTGGATTATGGTTCCATCCTTTGGGCACAACTGGTTCAGAGTACTCTTTCCACAACACGGCACTCAGAAATTTCGTGTACTCGATTCTGGTCCATCATCGTCTAGAGAGCCATCACTCGACTCAACATTCCGGTGACTGAGGGATGTATAATGGCAGCTATCCCAATCTTTCATACTTCGAACTTCATCACGTCTGATCCTTCGGAGTTCGCCTTTATTGGACCTCTTCCAGAGGCTATGCTCAACTATGTTCCAACAGACAACGAGCCAATCAATGAGTATCGGAAGAAACCTGCATCAGGTCCTCGTCGTTTAACACCTGAGATGCAAAAGGATTTGGAGGAAGCGAACAAGCCTAAAAAGGGAGGGAAGCGAAAGGAGAAGGCCGGTCCTTCCGAACCAGCTCAAACTCCGAAGAAGAAAATCAAGAGGGTTGCTCGCAAGCCGAGATCACCCTCTCCGGTCGCTCAGGAGGATTCGGATCCCGAACCATTTCAGAAGATAATCAGGCTCAGAATGATTATGAAGATACAGGATTCAGTTCGCAACCTATGGTCTTGGAGCACATTCCCACTCAGACTACTACTAAGGTATCTTCTCTGATTCCTACTTCCGTTCCTTCACCACATGAAACTTTTCATGTTCCTTCTCCTCCACCTTCTCCAACTGCTACTTCTACACCTCTTTCTACACCCCTCACCATTGCTCCATGTCCGAATGTAACTGTGGGAATCTTGCAATCATATATTTCAGTTGCCCACACCATTCCCGTTTTCACTGAATCCACCGCAACAACCACCACAACAACCACCACAACCACGAGTTCACCACCAGTAACTGTTAACGTATCTTATATGGGGCAGGTGCTTCTGGTGTTACGATCGGTCCTAGCTTCACTCCAATCTCACCATTAAGCCATGATGATCCTGATACCGTGTTTGGTGATGATCGAGATGATTTCCAAGACTTCCACTACAACCCATTTAATGTTCAACAAGAGAGTGATGAAGATGACGCTCCTATGATAAAAGGGCAATATAAGGCCCTGAATGCCAAGTTGGATACTCTGCTTAAGTCTTCCAAAACATCGTCAAGCAACGAATACTCCTATGAGTCTATCAAAGCCTTAATTGCGACTTTCACCATTGAGCATGCCAAAAGCCTCGATGCTTCCACAAAAGCAGTTGAAAACTCAGAGAAGATTGTTCGTAAAACGACCGAAAAAGTCGAAAAACTACTTACAAATGTCACTCAATTCATGGAGGATTTTTCGAATTCTTCCGATAAAAACACAGCAGATGCGAATAAGGTGATTACGAATCTTAGCTCTACTCTTCACACTGAAAAAGAGGCTATCTCCAAAGTTCGTTCGGGCCTGAAAGACGATAACGCGGAGAGGAGTGTAACCATTGTTTCTAAGATTGTAAAGCTACATGCAGATCTTGCAATGGAAAATAAGATCATGGATAAGCTCGCTGCAAAAAAGTGAAAAAGCGAAGGTTCTTTCTGTCCAACTTGCTCATGCCAACCAACTGATTGATACATTAAAGTCTAAAAATATTGTAATCAAAAGCTGTGTCGCGAATGTTAATCTATTCTTGCAAAATCTAGTCGAGACTTGTGATTCGTTGCTAACGGTCTCGGTTCACCAACATCTCGCTGACAAGCTCAAGCCAGTATTCTCCATGTTGAACCGAATCGAGGGTGTTTCGGAAGCTGACTCTTTTCCGAAACAAGGGGGAGAAGCTAAAAATCCATCTGAAGAAGATCCCAAGAAACCTGTCGATGAATTTGGGGAGCACGAACACAAGCCCAAATTAAATGATCCGAAGGGTAGTGAAGCTTCGGGAAAAGGAAAAGAAAAAGCTAATTGATGAGGATGAAGAAGAAGATCTATTAGAAGGGGCTAAGCTTAAAAGAAAGAAACGTGACCAAGAGATTGATTAGAATCTGCGAATTGCAAAAGAAGCTGAAATAGTTGAAAAGGAGGCTCAAGAAGCACGGGTTACTCTCGAGACTCAGAAGGCCCTTTTCCCTCCTTGGACCTTGGAGCAGATTCTAAACGAGTTGTTGACAATCCAAGTGTTTATTGGTTGGAGCCTGTTGTTTCGTTTGATTTGGAGAACACTTCGGATTCGCAGCTTGACCTTCCAATAACTCCGAAGGCGTTCCTGTTTCGCAGTTTTTAAAAGATTGAGAAATCTCCCATTGCAGACTACGACGTCAACCATTCGCTTTTCTCTTTCTACATCAAGCACGGGAAGCCTCTATTTCAAACTTGGAGTTCAAAGAAAATTACAGATGTGAAAGTCATCGGGCCGATTGAAACGAAAAGCATTATCAATGATCGATTCAAAGTTGTCCGTGGAGTAAAGAGTTCAGTTTTTGAATTTACACTCGCAGAGTTGTCGTACCTTAACCCATATGACTGAATTTCTTTGTTCCATTTCTTGTTAAAGGATGAACATAAATTCGAACCTATTATGGCGCATCTAAAAAGGATGTTGATCTCCTACATTCAAGAAGTTGGTAAAATGGATGTAGAGATCGCGGTTGTGCTCCGAAAGAAACCTATTGTGCTGCCTATAGAAGCTCCGAATGACATCAGCAAGATGAGGCTGGGAAAAATTAAGAAAGATAATTGGAGTGTGGCGTTCCAACAACGTGATAGAGATGGAACGAACGTTCAGAGGTGTTTGTTTTGCTTACCAGACAAGCATCTTTATTCCACATCTTATCTGAACTATGTATTGGGAATAACTGAACAGTGCAAAGCGAACGATGCTGCCACCAAGAAATGCTTTGCAGGGATGATCAAATGGTACCTTTAGGTTCGCGACACCTTGCTTGGTCTAATGCCGAAACTATTCAAGGTTAAGAATCGCCAACATCACTGAAGGATTTTCTTCCTTAATTGACATAAAGGGGGAGATTGTTGGGATATTTTATGTTGTGCCAATTGTTTTGTATGCTAGAATAATCCATTCTGTAATGGGTTGGGCCTGTCCACCCGATTATTTATGATTCTAGGGTTAGACTATTTATAGTGCATGCATGCACCATATTAGGGTTATCGATTGTATTTGCCCTACATTGCTTTTATAGAGAAGTTCTCATCGAGCTCTTCTAAGGCATTGATTTATAATCATTCAACACAACTTCGATCATTGCTTTTGTTATTTTGATTCATATTGTTGTTTAGAATATGTCGATCTATTTTTATTGTCTCAACATTAATATTCTTCTTAATTAAAATTTTATAATTGTTAAACATTAAAAATTCAAACCGATATTTAGTTTAAAAAATAAAAAAAAATCAAAAAAATAACGAAAAACACTAGTATCTTCAAGTTCGTAATAAAGATAATATAAAAAACAAAAACAAAAAACGAAAAAAAAAACAAAAAAAAAATAAAAAAAAAAATAAAAATAAAAATAAAATGGTTAAAACCGAACATATATCTATTTTAAAAAAAAATTGGATTTTTTTAACGAAAAATTAAAAAAAAAAACCAAAAAAAACCAAAATAAATGAAAATAAATAATAAAACTCACTTAAATGACATTCCATTGACGTTCGCCACACATGATTAAATCATCGAGTCCGTATTAGTTACTACAGACGTAGGTTGTATGCGAACATACCACGACTAAGTATTTGAGTTTGACGTTTGTGCCATTAACGAAATCGGTGGTGGAGAATTGTCCTCAAACGGTCATGTATGAGTTTTGACTTTGATATTGACTTAGGGTTGACATTTAGGAATCATATGCATTGCGTATTTAATTATGTGGATTTGATTTTTTGGATTGTAGATGATCGCTCTCATCCAAACCCTTGAAGAGTTTGACCTTAAAAATACCCACTAAACATTACAAGCCTAACATTTGTATTTTGATATGTGTTCACTTTGAATACTTAGTGAAGATCGAAGACAAGATTAACTCTTGGATACTTGAAAGAAATTGTCATTTAGATTTTAATGGTTGTAAGTTGTTTGCTTTACCTTTGTCTCTAATTATTTTGTTACCATCTCATATGTCTTGACAAATTTCAAATGTTACAGATTTGACCGATAGAGACCAATTTCCTTAAAATGATTCCTTAAAAATACTTGAGATGTTTCTTTTAAATCGCTATATCAAATGGCTCATATGAGTTATGTTTTATTCGCTCTTTATATGATCTCTTATTCTTGAACCTTAAGATCGCCATTCAAACCTCCTTGAGAACTTATAACGAACACTTGAGTGTTGTTTGATTTTATCTGCATATCTTCTTGATCTCTGCTATTTGCGCCGCGCAAAGCACGTGCAAACATTAGTCATCGCAGACTGTTTGTTTTTCTGAAGACTGCGACTAAATCTTGTCGGTTTTTATCAAATATACACGTTAATTCGTACTATTTTATTTTCACTTTTAATACAATAATACATAAAATTTGATAAGACTTGTTAATTATCTATAATAAAGTCATAAAAGTATTGAAAAATATGTTTAATTAAAAAAAAGTTTATTTAATTTTATGTTAAAAAAACAAACAGTTTCTTTCAGACGTTTGGTCCATCTCTTTTACTTTTTACTACAGATACATTTTGCATTAGAAAAAACAAACTAACATAAAAAGAAAGGCCGCCTTAGTACACACTTTCTTATAAAAGAGGCCCAAAACATTATGGTTCTTTAAATTCAAGAAACTTGCTGCTTGTAACCTTGATCAAAAACTCTAAAATGTCAATATATGCTCACCCAATTGACAATTCTGCCATTTGATCTAACCTCTTGAAAACAGCAGCCAAAAACCAAGTTTAACACCACCTTAGATCGTAAAATTCTCTGGTCCATACCATATATCAATTTGCTGCGTCAAAGCCGAAGCAAACAATAATTAGCAAGAAATTATGGTGAAGAATCAACAAGAATTGGCTAAAGATTCTGTTGTCTTATTACCTTTGTGATGTTGCAAAAAGAAAGGTAGGAGATAAATTCTTTGCCATATTGGCAGAAATAGTCCATGAGCTTTTGTATTTTTATCACAATGCACCAACAAAAACAAACCATACTCACGCTTTAAAAATTAGTATCATTTTTTTAATGAAACAAGATCGAGTTTTTCTTTTCAAGAAACTTCATTGAATAATCATATACATTTTAACGCGTTTTCACATAAAGCCGACTTGGCCTTAATTTCTCCAAATCCATGAAAAGCTAAATCTGTATTTTATTATTTGAATGTATTTCAAATAAGTATAAAAATTAATTTGATATCATTTTAAAAGAATATATTACTGTTTTTTTTTTAACTTTGAAAATGTAATCTACTCTTAAAACTAACTCATAGTTCCACTTATCCACACGAGAATTGAACCCTAAAAATAAAAAATAATAATAAAAAAAAGTGCAATATTTAATACTGATATTAAAAAAATAAAATAGAGAATCCAACAATTAAATCTTCAAAGTATTTTTATAATTATTATAGACAATTAAGGAAATAAATGTGATTATATACTTATGAAAATGTTATATTTCTTTTTCAATAATCTAAAATTTGTTTCATCTCCATCTTTTTGACCCTTTCAACCCACTTTCTATATTACTATCAGAGTACTTTCTCTTCATGGGATTTATTGCATTCTATATATACTAGTTTGCACAGCGGACAACAAAAAAAACATCTATGTGTACATACATCATATGGATCTAAATTTTACTATTATAGCAACTTACTTTAAAACTTGTAAAACTACTAACCTCTTGATCTTGATCTTCTTGATTCCTTGATTGGGATCTTGTAACATCCACTTTGCAAGAAGGAATCCATCTTTTTCTTTACACTCATGACACCAACTAAGAAAATCTAAAAAGCCTAGGAGATGGGTGGTTTTCAAAAATTCTATCACCATAGAAAGGGGTTATAATTTTTGTCCAAGGCAAGGAGAGGGGAGGCATGAAGAACTTTAGGAGGATCAAGGAGCATCAGAGTTTCATTCATAATATCCTATCTATAGCCTCCAACTTTATCCTTTAGTCATTCAAAACCTAAGAATAATCCATATCCTTATATGAAATCGTCCTTTATCATTTCCTATGGATTATTTCAACTAATTAACTATTAATTAATAATATTAACCCATTTAATTAATTAAAACTATTTAATTAATTCCAAAATAATTTCTAATTAATTTATTAAATCATAATAAATTAATAAACTTATTTTCTCCTACTTCCTTAATACTTAATTGGGTTATAAGGGCAATCCAAAAGCAGTTGTTATTATTAGAAATATAAACAATAATTAATGACCATGGACACTCAATCTAACATTTTTTTCTCCTCTCATCCTACGGTATATGAAAACTCATCCTTTTAATTCATTCAATTTTTAATTTTAAAATAAATACAAATTAATTAATAACATATAAACAAATTCACAAAATATAAAATTAATAAAAAAATAAAACAAAAGATTTATTAGTTTGATACTATTCTTATTATGTTATTGTAATTTAAAACAATTATGTGTGTGTGTGTCTATATATATATATATATATATATATATATATATATATATATATATGTGTGTGTGTGTGTGTGTGTGTGTGTGTGTGTGTGTGTGAGCCTCATTAGATCAAACAAATGACAACGGAAAACAGAAACAAATCTGATCTAACCTCAACTAATCTGTGCAACTTATAAAACTCAATGGATATAAGACATACCCTAGATTTTTTTGTATTTTTTTTGACGAGCCAGTTGATTGGACTAAAGAACCCAAAGGAGAGTTCCTCTTCTGAAATCGCACCCAATAGACAAACAAGAAACATATCCAAGCAACACTCGAACAAAGAGCTTCAAAAATAATCCAACTCTCGATTTTGTTCTTCGATCACGGCGTAGAGATCAACAGGCCACGATGTGGGATCAACAATTCGGGATTCTTTAGGGTTTTGAGGATTCCAAACTTTTGACAACTGAGAGGTACTTTTCCAAGTTACAAAAGCAGATTTGGAACCCTCTATTTATATGGAGGTGATTTGAAACCCTAGAGGTCATTATCAAATATAATAATAATTATCTAATGAATTCAAATCATTCTAGAATATTCCATATTCAATTTATTTACTATTAGTTAATTAAACTATTAATTAATTAACAAAACAAGTCCCTCAAATAAATATCGTTTCAGATCTGCTTCATTTTGTTCTTGTGTGTAACCAAAAAGGACATTGTTATTTATAGTAATATTATTGGGTTTTGTTATGACTATGAGCACTAATCTCCATCAGCTCCTACTTGCACTTGGGCATCAACAATTGACCAGTCTAATACTTTCTAGATCTTCATGATATCTTATTATAAACTAGAGACATACATCAAAGGTCAGTCTCCTAGTTCAAGATTATGTTTCCTGATACTGACTTGTGGTGACCTTTCAGACTGACTGTCAAATCTATTCAACTCAGTCTCAGTGTGGGCAAGCATTTGTTGTCAACACCAAATCAACGAGGGGCCCAAAGATATCTACTTAATAAACTTTGACTAAATAGGTTAGTAATATTCCTCATGCAATATCTACTCAAACGCTGTATAGATGCTAGGTACGAACAACGTTGGGGAAAAACGAAGATACAAAAGATTGTAGAACAAAACCTCATGTATCTCCATTTGAAGAATATGAAAAATTAGTCGTCTTAATTTACTCATGACATGATCTATGAAGTAATCTTTAAGTGTGGTTACTCCAATACTTAAAATCTCCATTTTAAAGTACACATCATTATTGATCGCATGGCTTTGCAATGTTCATCTCTATGAACAATCTACCAATACTATGACAATCTTAATTCACTACTATCTTCCAAGAGTAGGATTGATTGTGGAAGTTCGAATAATAAATTATTCTGAAAGTGGTTCTAAACATGCAAAAATAGGAACACAAATATTATGAACAAACATATAAACTTATTATTAATAAATGCCAAATCAAAATATCCAAAAAGTTCCCAAAAAGAGAAAAGGCTACAAATTGTGTTATCAAACCAATTCACTAGCAAATCTAATGCCAATAAAGCTAGTATGATCATCATGCTTAATTTTTGACAATGGTCTGGTGATCGGATCTGCAGGATTGTCTTCAAACGGAACTCGGCTCATAATAATGTCTCCATCTTCAACTAGCTTCCTTATAAGGTGGATCTTTCTTTTAATATACCTTGTGCGCTTGTGATCTTGAGGTTCTTTAGTTAAGGCAACTGCACCCTTATTATCATAGAAGATCTCAACCGGTTCAACTGTGCTTAGAACAACACCTAAACCATTGATGAACTTCTTTATCCATACTGCTTCTTTAGTCGCTTCATTGGCTGCAATGTACTCCGACTCTGTATTTGAGTCTACTATAGTCTCTTGCTTGGAAATTCTCCAAGTCACTACTCCACTATTCAGTGTGAACACAAAAACCGACTGAGATCTTTAGTCCTCCTAAGATAATTTAGAATGTTCTTAACTGCGGTCCAATGACTTTCACCAGGATTAGCTTGATAACGACTCGTCATACTAATGGTGTATGATACGTCTGGCCTAGTAGATATCATGGCATATATGACCGATCCTATAGCAGAAGCATATGGGAATCATCTCATTTTGTCTAGTTCTTCACTAGTATTGGGACATTGGATTTTACTCAAAACCATGCCACATTGTATAGGTACAAATTCCTTTCTAGATTCTACCATCTTGAATTTATTCAAGATTTTATCTAAGTAAGTGTTTTGGAAAAAGTCCTATTAGACGCTTAGATCTATCCCTATAGATCTTGATACCATGTATGTAGGTGGCTTCTCCCAAGTCCTTCATAGCGAAACTCTTCCCAAGCCATGATTTTACACTATTAAGTGTAGCGATGTCGTTTCCTATGAGTAGAATATTATCAACATACAAGACAAGAAAGACAACTACTATCCCACCAGATCTAACATACACACAATGTTCATCTTTATTTCTTGAGAAAGCGAACTCCTCGATTTCTCATCAAAACATATGTTCCATCTGCGAGGAGCTTATTTGGGGTCCATAAATGGACTTATCAAGCTTTCATACAATATTAGGAGACTTGGACTATACAAAACCTTCTAGCTGAGCCTTGTAAACATCCTTAGTCAGCTTCCCGTTAAGGAAAGAAAATTTTACATCCATTTTCCATATTTCATATTCATGAAATACAGCTATGGTAAGTAGAATCCTAACGGACTTAATCATAGCCACTGGTGAGAAAGTTTCCTCATAATCACTTTATTGAGTCTGAGTGTAACCTTTCGCAACTACTCAAGCTTTATAAGTATGTACGTTCCCATCCATGTCAGTTTTCTTCTTGAAGACCCATCTACATCCAATGGTTTTAAGACCATGTGTAGGATCAAACAAGTTCCATACTTGGTTATCATACACAGTATGAATCTTGTTGTCCATCGCCTCTTTCCATTTTGAAGCCTTTGGGCTCGCCATGGCTTCCTGATTGCTGCACAACTCATTATCTCCCAATAGGTTGTCATCATCTAGAGTAATATGAAATCCATCAAACTCAGGTTGATGACGTTATATCATATATACAAGGTGGAGATGGAGGTACAATATATTCCTCTACATGTTGTTCAACCCCTTGTTGAGGTCTAGTGTCAACTTCAGTTTCTTTATTGGTTGTTTCTTGAATCTCATCCAGATCAATCTGGCTCCCACTAGTTCCTTGAGATATTAACTCTTTCTCACGAAAGACTACCCAACAAGCGAAAAAGATCTTGTTCTCAATAGGCTTGTAAAACAAGTATCCAAAAGAATCTTTGGGATAACCAATGAAGTAACACCTTTCGGATCTAGACTCAAGTTTGTTTAGTGCTTGTCGATGAACGAAAGCCTCACAACCTGTAACGTCCCATTTTCGCAACGAAAAATTTTCATTTTATTAAGGTAAAACTTCCTAATTGTAAATCCATTATTAATAAAACCGTTTATTCCATAATAAATTTCTTAAAAATCAGAGTATATAAGAAACACGAAATACTCAACGTTGTTGATGAGTGTGTACAATCCCACCTTTGCCTTCCCATGACACCAATAAAAACCTAAGAAACATAAACAATTGGGTAAGCATAAAGCTTAGTGAGTTTCCCCCAAAATACCTCATAAGATAAACATACAACCATAAATAACGGCCCATAATCATTAGAGTAGAATGCCCAGGTCCAATCAGTCTGCAGACTAGAATGCCAACATGCAACGGGTCCAATCCGCCATCGAGATGTAATACCTAGGGTTTGTTGGCCTACCACCTCAACCCAACTGTTCTTCCCGAGCCTCAGTTCTTATGGCCTACAGCTGACCCGCGCCGGGTATCTTGGCCTACAACACAAAGAAGGATCGCCTCAACCCCCTACCACCATATGTCAAAATATAAACAATCAAGGATCAAGTAGGCACGTAATACAGGAAAACATCAATCATATAGCTTACTACCGCCTATTAGTCCTCTCACAACACACTGTCCCGCTACCAGCTAACCTCCATGAAATGTGTAACCATAAGTAACCAGAGGTGAGATAGCCACCTGAACAGATTATCCTACTCTAAAGCCACAACCAGACAAGGAACAAGCAAGAAATCCTAAATGAATAGTTCCCAGGCTATCCTACATGACTACATACATCCCTACAATACTCCATTAGATGATAACTAGTCTACTAGCACTCTAACCAGCATACCACTACTACATCATCCTATCATATAAGGATATATGCACAGATCTATCAGATCACTATAGCACAAAAACATACTATACATAAGGATACAACCAATAATCCAAGGGATGCACAACCGTATATAATCAGAGGTGAGATAGACACTTGGACAGGTGATCCTACTGTAGAGCCACAACCAAACAAGGAACTTGCAAGAAATCCTACATCAAGATTCCTCAGTCTATCCTACATGAATACATACATTCCTTATGGCATCCCTCTACTAAAAGATAACCAAAACTAGTGGACCAACATTGGTTCCTTCGACCCACGGTACAACGAGGCGAAACTCACCTGAATCAAAGAACTCTGAAACATTGTGATACGATCCCTTTTCAGAACTGCTCGCACCCGCAAATCCACTAACACTAGAAGTAGATAGAATATTTATAAATAGCCCAAAATCCTAAATTTTGACCCAAATTCAACCTTGGTAAAAAATTCAACGGTCAACAGAAGTCAACAAAAGTCAAAGTCGAAGGCAGCTGAGTACGCCCAGCGTAAGCAGCCTGTTTTTACTTCTCCATAAAGTACTTTATCACTTAAGACCTTTTGTCCAAAGCTCAGATCTAGACTAAAAACATTGACTTAAGTCATAAAGTTTCTACCTTTATGACTTTACATGGATTGAAAAGGTCTAAAAGCCAAAACCCTAACTTATTAATTCATTAAGACATCATAACTTTTACATGGAAGGGATAGAAGGACCTGATCACATTTTTATGGTTCCTATAACTCCATAATGGATAAAGTTTCCAAATTTATCCATTAGAATGGTCCAAACAACCAAGATCTAGTCTTTAAATCTGAAAGGGACCAAAAGTGCATCTTTTTCAACTTAATCCTTTAAGTCCAAGTCTCCAACCTTTAGATTCGAATCAATATGATGTTTAGATAGATAACATTTCAAACTTTATCCATAACAAGGTTAAAAACTTTCAAGATCTAAACTCTATGCACTAAAGTGACTAAAAACTCATAGCACGCAAAACTAGCTAGATCTAACAAATGCATCATGAAAATTTAAGCTTTATAACTCCAGAAGAAAGATCAAGGTGAACAAGGTCTAGATCTACAAGGTCCAATGAAACCAACACTTCTCTAATGATCTCCTTCTTCTCCAAGATGCACCAAGAGCCTCCAAAGCATTCAAAAACTCCTTCTTTAGCTCATAAGGCTCAAACTAGGGTTATGATTTCAAGAAAGGATGTTGATGGGATGGAGGTTGAGAATGGAGAGGGTTTTGGGAAGTTAAGGAGCTTAAATAGGGCTTCAAATTATGGTTTGGTTTCTGATCGCATACACCCAACGTACTAGGTTGGTCCTCCACGATCAGCCATGCCTAGTACGCCCAACGTATTCGGCTAAACCCAAAACCTTCCTAACTTTGAACGGTTATAACTTCTTTGTTTTAACTCCGATTTCGACGATCTTTATATCCAAGAAAATGTATTGAAGATCCCCACAATATTATCTAGATATCTTGGACTAAAAGTGTCTCGAACAAAAATCCATATTTCATATAAGAACCCGGCCTATGACTTTCCCTTCTCTACCCTTCGGCCTAAAATACAATTCAAAGGATAGGATCTCGCAACCATAATTGCCTCCTTCCAAAAGGAATAAACCTTAACTTATTAAGGCCCAAAGCCTTTACACAATCGACTTTCGGCCCACAACCTTGAAATAAGAAAGGACAGGAAACAGGATGTTACAATTCTCCCCCACTTAAAATAGATTTTGTCCTCGAAATCAGTTCTCACTTGCACTTCCCGATGTAACCACTTGGGGTCCCTTTGAACCTAACCCCATGATCTGACTCATCTTCATTGTAGCATCTTTAGTAGTCGACCATACTTTGACAATTCTGCAAGACCAAAAATTCTAGCGTTACCACATGACCTGAAGAAATGTCCCCATACAAACCTACTTAAATCATAATAGAAAGAACCTTTGCCCTACTCAGGACATGTCACAACCCTCACATCAACCAAACTAACCGAAAATCCATAGGTTTGATCGGCCCAAAACCTTCTCAGCCAAATGCTTTCATGCTAATCCCCCATATAAATGCACTATCGCGGTGAATACTATTCCGGTCACATACTAAACTAAACCACGCTCCCACCCGACTTTGACAGTCCTGATTAGCTATGTACTGGCAATACTCAGGCTTATCCTCGATCCACTAACCAATAACAGCACTCGGGCTTACCCCCAATCCACTAACCAATAACAGTACTCGGGCTTACCCTCGATCCACTAACGAATAACAGCACTCGGGCTTACCCCTGATCCATTAACCAACAACAATACTTGGCTATAAGACTTAACTGACCCTAACATGTCTTCGGGCCATGACTTAGACCTCCAAGCCCCAATCAAACAAGAACAGACAAGGAAGCCCTCATCACATCCCTTAACCTGAGCTCTTTACATCGTAGAGTCTAAAGCACAAGCTGTAACGCCCGTAGATCCGGGCTAGTCAATTTAGAGACGATAAGCATCAAAAATGACTTTTTGATGGAAGATTATTTAGAAGGATTAATCTTAACCAAGTTGTAGTATATGTCTCGAGGTTTCCGAAAATATAAAGAATGCCGAAATCCGAGTTATAAGGAAGAAGTTATGACCTGTCGAAGTTTCGCGACAAAACCGGCACGGTGCCGAATGTCGTAAAAAGTGTGTTTTTGATAAACTACTTTTTAGCCTTAGTAATCTAAACAAAACTCGTAGTATTCGTTAAACCGAGAGGTTCGATAAAAAGAACGCCCAAATCTGACTTCGTATGAGGAAGTTATGATTTTTCGAAGTTTCAGCTTAGTAGTAGACAACTAAAAACTCAAATTTTAGATCGAGTGATTTTTAGCCGACACGACCTAAATGAGAATCTAAGTTCTCTCGTCATTAGCAGTACAACCGTAAAAAGTCTGACGAAAACGGACGTCGGATGAAGAAGTTATGAATTTTTAACGGATTTACCAGTCCCGGTCTGTTAAAAATAATAATATAAAAATAAAGTCAAAATTTTCCGACGAAGTCTAAACGAAAATTGTAGAGAATAATTTTCTCTACGCGTGCATATAAAGAACGTCAAAACGGAGCCCGTATGAGAAAGTTATGGATTTTACAAGATTGGGCACATTTTTCGAGAAATTTCGCATGAATAGTGCTGCCACGTCACCCTCGCTCGGAGCTGGCCACGTGTCCGAAGCTGCTGCGTGGCATGTCCAAGAAGCGATGCGTGTCGCACAGGTGTCCGAAGCCACGTGATCTCGCATGCACCCCACGTGATCCGACCCGCGTGTAGCCTCCTGATTCGACCGAGGTGTTGGCCCAATCCGAACCGCACACCTGTCTGAACCGAGCCTCGCCCTGCTGCCACCTGGTCCGAGCCTCGCAGCCACCTGCCCTCTTCCCTTCGCTTCGGATCCGAACCCTCGCCTATAAATACAAGGCCTACGAGATTACCCGACTACTTTTAGGAAATTGGCAATTTTGGCCCCTTTTTCAATATTTTGGCTATCTCGACGTCCCCCGAAGCCCCGGTATCGATTATAACACCCGGAACACGCCCCGAAGTGCCCGAAGACCCGAAAAATTTATCTTTTCGGTTTCGAAGCCCGATCCTTCGCAGAGCCCGGTTTCTCAATAAAACTCTCGGTTTTATTAGAAACGATCGTTTTAGGAAACGAATTGCTGCCCGATTTTCATTAAATCAGGTGAGTGTGTAGTCACTTTCATCTTACACATAGATATGAAGTATTTTATATAAAATACGTGCTATTTGTGTATATGTTGTTTGTTTATTTGAGATAAATGTTGAATGAATGTTTTATACATGTTTAAAATGATTTAAAATGTATAAATATTTTATCTTCAAATATGCTGGGTAAAACATGGGTAGATAAAGAATGAGGGATAAAAGTACAGTATAGATGTACGTTGGTAGCTATTAATTTAGTACAGTATAGATGTACATTGGTAGCTATGTATTTAGTACGTTGGCAGCTATGGACTTAGTGCCTATTAGATAAGCCTTGGCGACGATGTGACTTCGTGCCTATGAATTTAGTACAGTATAGATGTACGTTGGTAGCTATGTATTTAGTACGTTGGCAGCTATGCACTTAGTGCCTATTGTATAAACCCTGGCGACTATGAGACGTAGTGCCTATTGTATAAACCCTGGCGACGATGTGACTTCGTGCCTATTAGATAAACCCTGGCGACTATGAGATGTAGTGCCTATTGTATAAACCATGGCGACTATGAGACGTAGTGCCTATTGTATAAACCCTGGCGACTATGTGACGTAGTGCCTGTTGTATAAACCTTGGCGACGATGTGACTTCGTGCCTATTTGACATAAATTGCTGAGGGAAAGCAATGTTGTCACCCCGGTGTTTGTTTTATTTGACATAAATTGTTGAGGGAAAGCAATGTTGTCACCCAGGTGTTTGTTTTATTTGACATAAATTGCTGAAGGAAAGCAATGTTGTCACCCCGGTGATCATTTTATTTGACATAAATTGCTGAGGGAAAGCAATGTTGTCACCCCGGTATTTGTTTTATTTGACATAAATTGCTGAGGGAAAGCAATGTTGTCACCCAGATGTTTGTTTTATTTGACATAAATTGCAGAGGAAAGAAATGTTGTCACCCTATTGGTTGTCTTATTTTACATAAATTGTTGAGGAAAGCAATGTTGTCACCTTATTGGTTGTTTTATATTAGGATGTCTGGTTTGACCTAAATTGCTGAGGAAATCAATGTTGTCACCCCATTGGTTGCCTTATTTGACATAAATTGCTGAGGAACCCCCGAAGCAATGTTGTCACCCCTAATGAAAATCCTTAGGCTAGGTCCCTTGTAATAGTTGTTTTAGGGACGTAAGGTGAGGATAACGAGAATGGGTAATTAGGGTTGTTTTTGGTTGATGAAATTAATAAATTATTTGTTGATTGATAAACTTAAAAGAGTTTATTATTTATTGTGGGTTGAAAACCCTATATGCTCACCAGGCTTCCAAGCCTAACCCACTCAGCTTTTTATATTACAGGTAGTGGACCCCGAGCATAGTCGGATGATGACAATGAGTGATTTTTGGATTATAGGCCAATAGTTGTAAATAACTGTGTAAGGCTTATAATGTCTTGTTTATGCTTTTGATCTGTATCGGAACATGATATTCCGAGGTTTTGTTATGAAATAAAAATATATATTTCTTAAAGAAAGGTTTTGATAAACTTTTATCATGTTTTGTTTTGGGGACCAATTCCGCAACATCTTTTAAAAAGATTTCTCTGATTTTATTTTAAAAAGCATAAACGAAATCGGTCTTTTCTGGCCGTGAAATTGGGGATGTCACACAAGCACACCCTACAGATGCTATCACAACTAAAACTAATACAACTCGAAGGGAAATCCAACAATTGACGATGATCTTGACACAAAATTAGAAGATTCAGTAGTTGATAAGAAGTCTTGAACTTGGAGAAATTCGACTAAGAACCGAACATTGGCACAAGGTCTTCTTGCTGTGATATTCCACTCTCCCCCACTTGAAATATGCTAGAATCTAACAACTTCACAATCCTTCGATACACAGACTAACTTGAACTCCACCACTTGATCCCAACCATTGATATTCTAATACATAGGAGAATCTGAACCCTCACAACATTCATAAATTTCAATCATATAACCGAGGACAAAGATAATTAATCCATTCATAACAAGAAATCAATTTAAACAGAGCTAAATAAGATTATTCCATTCAGTTGATCATCCAAGATTACAACTGGACTTTGAAACACAAATATGAATTACAGATGAATACCAATACTATAAAAATTGCTAAATAGAAGAACTGTTAACTCAAATATTGATCTCTGAGACTCTGACCCTCCCATGACAATGAGCTCTAATGTGGCCTTCCTGGCCATAATGGAAACGAATTTCCGCACTCTGCCTGCAATCTCTACCAAAATGGCCCTCCTCGCCACAACTGTAACCTACAAAAGATCTGCACCTCCCCTCAGCAGATCCCGAACTTTGGTCGGGTACTTGAACCGCTTGGCCGCTAGCGGATATTGTCCTGAAGTTGTCCCTTCCTCCTTCTGCTGATTCTCTAACTCAATCTCTCTCCTCCTTGTGCTTGACTACATCTCAGTCAAGGTCTGATATTGCTGAGTAGATATAAACTCTCGAATATCCTTCTTGAGCATAATCAAATATCACGAAATCTACGACTGCTTTGAAGTAGCATACTCAGGGCAGAAAAGAGCTCTCTCTGTAAACATCTTAGTGATATCTGTCACCGACTCTGACGTCTGCTTAAGCGACATGTACTCTTGTTCTAGTCGATCCCGCTCCACAATAGGAACATACTCCGCTCACAATATGTCCAGAAACTGATCCTAAGTCACTGCGGCCCGCTCTTCATGCGAAAATCCCTTGGTCACAAACTCCCACCAATCCTTCGCACCACAAAGAAGAAGATTGAACGAAAATTTCACATTCAGTACCTCGGGACATGAACACGTGAAGAAACATCCCTCCACGTCATAAATCCATCTCAAAGCGATGATTAGGTACCTGTCGCCTCTAAACTCTGTTAGCTTCGTATAACTGAACTCTTGGTATTACATCGTCATGCGTCTCCAAGATCCTGCAATGGTGACGGCTGTTGTGGCTGCGACAACAGCTACCCGTGTGACGACGGCATTGTGACGGTCAAAATCCTCGATCAACACGGTCTTGACCGAACCAAATAAATCCATAATCGCCTCTTTTATCGCCTCGACCACACTGGCAGCAATGATCATGCAGATCTCTTCCTTACTCAGACATGCTCCCCCAGTGCCACCAGCTCCTGATCCTGAACCTTCAAAAGTCTCCATATTGAAAAATACACCATGGAAAGATCAGACATCAAACACAATGCACAACATACCAGGCTATCCTCTTATTAGTTCCTTAGTACCCTTGAAATTTCTCCTGAATCTCATGTCGATCCTATGCTTTCAGTAGTACGGGCCCATACTACCTTCCACATATATCCTAGTTGATTCAGAATTCATCCCAAATTCCTAAGTCACTGCACTAGACCACTCCTACGTGTGCTAACACACACTTCTCCTTCAAGCTACAACTAACTTCCTAGGCATTCTTCCTAGGATTATCCTTGCTCCCGAACCACTGGTTGCTTTTGTGTACGCTTGTTGTACACAATACGGAGTCAGATAGACTATCGAATAATCAACTCTACCCTAAGTCCACAACCAAAAAAGGAACAAGATGTAAGGCTAAGTCGATCCTTCTGAGGCTATTTAATCCCCACCATATACAACTAATCAACATACATGTAGCAATCACACAATTAAGTAACATATAGCAAATAATTCCCTATATCATAAATCATCACTGAAATCAGGCACTTCTATCCCACGGTTGCTATAAGAACACTAAATTATCCCCTAGCATGTTTTTAAAAAGTTCACCTATCAATAAATTCAAAAACTCAGCGCATATAACAAGTATGGGTATTTTGGGAACCACTCTCCTGTTTGGGCTCTGCCTGACTATACAAAGCGCATCTTCTTGTAAAAACAAATTTAAGTTAGGGTCCACGTTCCTAAACCCAAGCCAACAATGAAATAAGAACATGACAAGAGACCGAGGCAATGTCCCTAACCCAACCGTTTTATTATAAATTCTTTTTCAAAAAAGTTTTTGTAAAAATTCTCGGATCCTATTTTGAGACTGGATTCATACAAGTGTTCCTCCAATTCCCTCAAACAAGGGCTCTGATACCAACTTGTAACGTCCCATTTTCACAACCAAAAATTTTCTTTATAATAAGATAAAATTTCCCAATTATAAATCGATTATTAATAAAGTTGTTTATTCCAAAATGCATTTATTCGAAATCAGAGTATATAAGAAACACGAAATCCTCAACGTTGTTGATGAGTGTGTATAGTCCCGCCTTCGCCTTCCCACGATCACCAATAAAACCTAAAAACATAAACAATTGGGTAAGCACAAATCTTAGTAAGTTTCCTCCAAAATAACCCATAAGATAAACATACAAGCATGCATAATGGCCTATAATCATCGGATTGGAATGCCCAGGCCCAATCAGTCCGCTAAATGGAATGCCAACATGCAACGGGTCCAATCAGCCATCGGGTTGGAATACCCAGGGTTTGTTGGCCTACCTCCTCCACCCAACCGCTCTTCCCGAGCATCCGTGCATATGGCTTACAGCCAGCCCGCACCAGTTATCTTGGCCTACAACACAAAGAAACACAACCTTAACCCACTACCACTATATATCGACATATAAACAATCAAGGATGAAGTTGGCACATAATACATGCAAACATCAATCATACAGGTCACTACCGCCTACTAGTCCTCTCACATCACACTGTCCCGCTACCAACTAACATCCATGAAATGCTTAACCATAAGTAATCAAATGTAAGATAGCCACCCGATTAGATAATCCAAATCTAGATCCACAAATAAACAAGGATTGGGAAAGAAAGCCTAGATCAAGAGTTCTCGTGCTATCCTACATGACTACATACAACCCCTAGGGCACTCTACTAGATGGTAACTAGTCTACTAGCACTCTAACCAGCATACCATTACTACAACATCCGATCATATAAGGATATATGCACAGATGTAGCAGATCACTACATCACCACATTATACTATGCATAAGGATACATAGCCAACAATCCAAGGAATGCATAACCATATATACTCAGAGGTGAGATACACACCCGGACAGTTGATCCTACTCTAGAGCCACAACCAAACAAGGAACATGCAAGAATGCCTAGATCAAGAGTCCTCGGTCTATCCAACATGACTACATACAGTCCCTATGACATCCCTCTACTAAAAGATAACCAAAACTAGTGGGCCGACATTGGTGCCTTCAACCCATGGTATAATGAAGAGAAACTCACTAGAATCGAAGAACTCAAAAACACTGCAATACGATCCCTTTTCAGCACCGCTTGCACTCGCAAATCCACTAATACGAGAACCAGATAGAATCCTAATCAATATCCCGAAATCCTCAAGTTTGACCCAAAGTCAACCTTGGTCAAAAAGTCAATGGTCAACAGAAGTCAACAAAAGTCAAAGTCCAAGGCAGCTGAGTACGCCCAGCGTAAGCGGCCTATTCTTACTTCTCCATGAAATACATTATCACTTAAGACCTTTTGTCCAGAGCTCAGATCTAGACTCAAACCCTCGCCTTAAATCATAAAGTTTCGACCTTTATGACTTTCCATAGGTAGAAAAAGTCCAAAAGCCAAAACCCTAACTTATTAATCCATTAAGACATCATAATTCATGCATGGAATGGATAGAAGGATCAAGATCACATTTTTATGGTTCCTAATTGTTAGGGTGCAAAGTTCTCCTTGGATGTGGCTTACCCTATTGTATGTGTAAATAGGTTGATTCTTTCCTATAAATAGGAAATGAGTGACTCCCATTATGTAAAACCCATTTGTGAGGGTTACTTTAGTGAGAGAATATTCAAAACCCACTTGTACTCTTACTATTCTAATGGAGCTTAAATAATTTTATTTACTGCTTGTGTTCTTGATGCTTGTATGATTCACTAGATCTTTTCAATTCCGCTCATGTCATCATAATTAGGGTCACTACAATTGGTATCAGAGCAGGTGTTCTTGAAGCTCTCAAGAATTGATCCATGATGACTACATGATTTGAGTGAATCTTCATTTTTGGGAGTTCTTCGTGTTTGATAAAGTTTGTGTTCTAGAAATCAAATTTATTATTTGATTTGATTCAAAATTCACGTTTCTCTCTTTAGAATACTTGTTTGTTTCATTTTCTCTATCTAGAACTTGGTTCGTATTCACTTTCTCTCTCTCTAGAGAGATTTTCAAGTTCTTATAATATTCTTCATTTTTCGAATTTGAAAATGAAAGAAACAATTCGTGAAAATTGGTTTGTAGATGATTATTCATGGTCATTCACTTTTGAAGGACTTCTCAAATGTTTTGCAACCAGGTATTTTAAACAAAGTTCACTCATTTCTTGTAAGAAATGTGAATGTGGAAATTTCAATGGTTATCCTCTTGATCATGATCATCATAAAGTGTTGCTTAATCGTTTTGTAACAGCTTACAATGCAAGAAGGAAGAAGAAGAAAGATGATGAAGTCATTTAGGGAATTCGTCTTGATGAATGCATATATGGTGTTAATGTTCTTGCACTTTACCCGGATGTTCATGATGTTCTAGAAAAGGGAATCCAATGTGATTTTCATGAAGATGTGAAAGTTTTTTGTTCAATTAGAGTTCAAACCGATGAATGCGTGAATTCTTGTGATTTATTTGAAGGAATGGTGCCTTATCAAAAGCCTTCAATCCAAGAAGTTCAAATGTATCAAACTCCAAAAGATTTGAATCAAACTTGCAAAGTAGAAGTTCACAAGAATGAATTGTTCTTTAATTCAAATCTTCAAGATCCAAAAAGATGAAAAGGAAGAAGAAGAAGAAGAAGAAGAAGAAGAAAAAGAACAAAAGCAAAAACAATTGGGTTTCTAAACAAAAATCTTCAAAATTGTCATGAATCTGAAATCTATGAAGCAAATTTGGGTTCCAAAGCAACAATCATCAAGTGTTGCAATGAATTTAAATTCTAAACCCAAAATTGTTGAAGATTCTCATGAAGAAGATGCTAGATCGTTGAAAATGGGGAAGAACAGATTGTACAACCCGCATCATGGGTGGTACAATGTGAAGATTGGTGATTTTCTTGTTCCAACAAAAGAACCAAGATCTTCAATGATCGATTCATGTGTTGCAAATGGAAAAAGAATCATCAAGAAGGCTTATCAAATTCTCAAATGGATTCCGAAAATTCTTGTTGAGATCGAAAATAAACGATCAAGGTTTTTCTCAAAAATCGAATTTAATCAATTTTTTTAATCATGCTTTTCATTTTTATTGTGATCATTTTGATTTCAACCCTATTGATGATCCAATTCAAAATTTTTTTGATCAAACCCCCAAAATCAAAATCTTATTCTCAAAAAAAAATATTGTTCATGAATCTAAGATTCGAGCCGAAAGTTTTCGATCTGATTATTCTTCATCTAATCCAAATAGAATCCCAAACAAATCAATTAATCTCATTACTATTCATATTGGAATGTTGAGCCCAAAATTAAATTGGACACTGTTCATCTGTTAAGTCCAATTTGACATTGATCACCTATTTTTCTTTTTGCATCGGTATATCGATCATTATTGTCAAAATATGAGATTCAATTGTAAAGTCAAATATGAAAAGTGAAAATTCGATTTCGTTCATATCTGGAAACTGATTTGGAGTCGATCTCATCTTCGACTGTTGCTGCTGCTCGTTCGCATATGTGAACGATTTGAGGGTCGAATGTGTTTGATTTTGTTTCGTTCGCATCCTTGTATTGTTGATTGGAATTCGAATTCGTATTACAGGATCGAGTTTGTGTTAATCGATTTTGATTGAAAAGTTGTTGAGGTCTAATAATCGAACTCGATTTGGGGTCAATAGTTGATTTCGATTTTGATTGGAGTCGATTGCAATTGAGTCAACTATGTTCTTATGAGGTTGAACGAGTCTTTGATAAATTGGAGTTGATTTTAACTAAAATTTTTGTTCGTTGGGTTATTAGAGCGAATATACTTGAATTAGAGTTGATCGATTTTGAATGAAGGATCAAAAGAAATGTTTTTCATTCGATAACTGCTTTGGTTGAGTCGAAAGCAATTTAATGTCGACTGGTGTTGATCGAATTCGATTATGTTTTGAGTGAAGTTAAAATCGAAATCGAGTTGGGTTAATGATTGCCCAGTGGATAGCAATTTCGATATGTGTTGCTAATCCGGTATTTTGCATAGGGCCGATTGCTTTTATACCCCGTTCCCGAGTTCAACTTAACGAGATAAAGGAAAGGAAACAGGTGGAAATGAGAAGAAAATAAAAGAAATTGGTGTTCCCGAGTTTCATCAAAGGAGGGAAGTGGATGGAAATGGGAGGATCACTTTCCCTCCTAACTTTCTTTCCGATTTGGGAGGATTTGGAAAGAAAGAACAAAATGATTCATTTTCCTTCCACTTCTCTCCAACCTGGGAATACAAAAGAAAATTTTGTTTTCCTTTCCTTTCTCTTCTTTTCTCTCATGACTTTCTTTTCTTTTCTCTTCTTTTCTTTTGTTAAACTCGGGAACGAGGTGTAAGTTGAAAAGCATTTCTAACATGTGAATGATTTTCGTTCACATCGAAAGTATTTTTTTGGGTATTGACAAGTCAATTTCGGTTAAGAGTTAGATTCGATGTGTATTGGAGACTGATATAGGATCGAATTCAACTAGTCTTCGCATCGACAAATGATAGTTCGCCTCTATGAACTTTTGTTTTGGGGTTGATGGTCTCTTGGGATCGTTCGCATTTGAGAATGCGATTTGGATTTGGATTTGGATGTCGAACAAGTTTCACTTTGGGTTAATTGATGTGGATGTCGAACAAGGCTTCGCAGTGGGAAGTTGTTTGGATGTCGAACATGATATCGATGTGAGATGCTTGTTGTTCGCATCTATGGACAACAATTTCGTCTTGAGGTCAAAATTGAGTTCGCATCTCCAATCATGATTTGGGTTTGTTCATTCGCATCCGATAACAAAATTAGGGAAGAAAGGAAAATGTTCGCATATGGTCCTTACAGTTTCAGTGTTTTGGCCGTTACTACCTACTTTCGCAATAAGAGTAAAGTTGTGTGAAATATGCAAAAAATTTTATTCATATCCCTAAAGTTTTTGGGAATTGACAAATTTTACCCAGTCTCATATTTGTGGTAAAAATGCTGAAAAATGGGAATATTTTCGAATCGGGTCCCTGAAGCTTATGCGAATTGACACTTTATGCCTAGTTTCGCATTTGGGGTAAAGTTTGACATTGGAAGTTGTTTTAGTGCAACGGGCCCCAGTAGAATTATGAAATTGATAATTATTACCCAATTTTTGAATTTCTTGCAACTCTCACCAAAAAGTAGAAAATTTTCACAAAATTTGGAAATTTTTCTTGGCTTTTTGTGATTATTTTTCGTGCAAGATTTTCATGGTTTTATTTTGGCACAAATCAAGGGGTAGATTCATCATGTTTATTCCTCGAGCACTTGTCATCCTTTGTAGGTTTTATAATCACTTGTTGATTATAAAAAGGGAGAGAATGTATATATGGGTATTCGAAGCTTCTCGAGTATTCATTTGCGGATTTATACACCGGTATGACTTCGAAGGGGAGTTGGTCTAGATCGCGCGAGCTCGTTTGGAAATTGAAGCGGGGACATCCAATCCTAACTTTGTGGGGGAGAATGTTAGGGTGCAAAGTTCTGCTTGGATATGCCTTACCTTCTTGTATGTGTAAATGGTTTGAGTCTTTCCTATAAATAGGAAGTGAGTGACTCCTATTATGTAAGACCCATTTGTGAGGGTTAGTTTAGTGAGAGAATATTCAAAACCCACTTGTACTTTTACTATTCTAATGGAGCTTAAATGATTTTATTTACACCTTGTGTTCTTGATTTTTGTATGATTCACTAGATCTTTTCAATTCCGCACATGTTATCATAATTAGGGTCACTACACTAATAACTCCATAATGGATAAAGTTTCCAACTTTATCCATTAGAATGGTCCACAAAACCAAGACCTAGTCTTTAAGTCTCAAAGGGACCAAAAGTCAATCTTTTCCAACTTAATCCATTAAGTCTAAGTCTCAAACCTTTAGATATGAATCAATATGATGTTTAGATATATAACGTTTCCAACTTTATCCATAACAAGGTCGAAAACATTCAAGATCTAAACTTTATGCACTAAAGTGACCAAAATCTCATAACACCCAAAACTAGCTAGGTCTAACAAATGCATTATCAAGATTTAAGCTTTATACCTCCAGAAGAAAGATTAAAGTGAACAATGTTTGGATCTACAAGCTCCGATGCAACCAACAGTTCTCCAATGAGCTCATTCTTCTCCAAGATGCACCAAGAACACTCTAAAGCATTAAAAAACTCATTATTTAGCTTACAGGCTCAAACTAGGGTTAGGGTTTCAAGGAAGGACGTTGAAAGGATGGAAGCTGAGGAGGGTTTGGGGAAGTTAAAGAGCTTAAATAGGGCTCAAACCCCTCAAATTAGGGTTTGGGTTCTGACCGTGTACGTCCAGCATTCTAGGTTGGGCCTCCGCGATAAAGCATGCCTAGTACGTCCAACATAAACCCTGTATGCCCAGTGTACTCGACTAAACCCAAAACCTTCCTAACTTCGAACAGTCATAAATTCTTCGTTCTAACTCCGATTTCGACGATCGTTTTATCCACGAAAAGGTATTGAAGAGCCCCACAATATTATCTAGCTATCTTGGACTAAAAGCTTCTCGAAAAATCCATATTTCATGCAAGAACCCGGCTTATGACTTTCCATTCTCTACCCTTCGGCTAAAAACACAATTCAAATGTTAAGATCTCGCAACCATCATTGCATGCTTACAAAAGGACTAAACCTTAGTTCCTTAAGCCTTTACACAATCGACTTCCGACCCACAACCCTGAAATAAGAAAGGACAGGAAATAGGATGTTACACCACCTCAGTCCTTGATTTGTGCAAGGGTGGGATGAGTCCCATTCCACTTTCCGAATGGTATTTTGTCAATATACTTAGTTGGTACAAGGTTTAGAATATAAGCGACCGTTTCTAGAGAATAATCCCAAAAATATTTTGAAGTGTTGCATAAGTCATCATAGAACGAACCATGTTAAGCAAGGTTCGATTTCTCCTTTCAGCCACACCATTATGTTGTGGTGTTTTTGGTGGAGCAAATAGTGAGACTATCCCATAACTTCTAAGATGGTCGTAGAAGTCATCACTAAGATACTCTCCACCCCCATCAGAACGATGTATCTTGATTTTCTTGCCAAGTTGGTTCTCAACCTCTCTTTGGAATTTCTTCAATACTCAAAATGTCTCATATGTATGTTTAATCAAATAAACATATCCATATCTACTGAAATCATTAGTAAATGTGACAAAATATCTTTCACCGTGTCTGGTGATATGTCTGAACGGACCACATACATCCGAATGGATAATATCCAACATATATGTCCCTCTTTCATAGTTACCTATGAAAGGAGTGTTGGGTCACATAGTTGTATAGATTTGATGATGCAAAATATATACATTATAGTTATAATTAATTTGAAGATATGCTAATGGAAGTTCATATGTCGAAGACTGAAGATCATCCCCTGATAGCAAAAGATCCTGAAGACTCTATCAGCACCAAAGGAACTGAATGTATCATCAACACGAAGGCTGACCACATACATACGAATGGATGATATCCAACATATATGTCCCTCTTTCATAGTTACCTATGAAAGGAGTATTGGGTCACATAGTTGTATAGATTTGATGATGCAAAATATATACATTATAATTATAGTTAATCTGAAGATATGCTAATGGAAGTTCATATGTCGAAGACTGTAGATCATCCCTGATGGGTTTTTGAGCATTACAACATTCCTATGGTGTACATGCAACCCTAATGCTTTGGATCTAGGCTTTTCACAAGTTATACATGCAAATAATCATCCAAAGCATAAACCCTAATAACTAGCATACCAATTTCGAAATTCATATGTAAAATAGGGTTTGGAACATTACCTCACTTGTTATGTAGCAATAACAAGAACACCTTGACCTTTGAAAGCTTAGTGCCCCAAATGTTGCACCTCTAATGGAGTCACAAACACCAAGTAGCAATGGAGAATTATGAGAGAGAGGTTATGGACTCCTAAAATCGGCTAGGGTTCTCTATGAGATCATAGGTGCCGATTTTTGGAGCTAATGGGTTCCTTTTATAGTTGAGGCTCTGAGGGTTTACAACTTGGAAACCCAAATTTTCTTGCTTAGGCCCTAAGCAACATATGGACTCCTATTTGGCAAGCCTTGGACGAAACCTTTATGGACTCTTATAGAGATTTCGTCCACCCTATAGCAATGGGGTCTATGAGCCCAAACTACAACTATTACTGATTTACATAATCAGTCCCCATTTATTTAATCAGTCTCTTTTGATCACTAAATTAATTCCAAATTAATTCTTGATCAATACTAATTAAATAATATGATTTCTCAATTAATATATTATTCTTATAATATATTAATAAATCACAATTAAACTCTTTCTCCATAATTTATCCTATCAAATTGCTATGGTGAAGGCAACCCAAAAGGACCATGCTCATATCGGGTCAAGTACATACCAATTATAGTTATGAGCTTAGACACCTAATCCAATAGTCTCCCACTTGGATAAGTCTAATAACTATAACTGCAAGTACGACTTCAAAATCCGATTAGCAATCGTAGCTCTCAAAAGCCGTTGTGAAACTCTGATCTTATAAGTAACACATCCTTTAGATAAGGGATCATATATTCCTCCATTCTCAAGATATCGTATAGATATGAGACATGGATTATAATCATTCTTTATGTTTATGTGTTGTTTCCCGATTTCCGATTTAAGATGATTGATAATAGACTTCAGTTGAACACATCAAATTAGTCCAGGCTTGGCCAAGCGCTTAGGTTTCATCACTAAATCATCGACGGGCCCACAAATATTGCTTTTATCCCTCTTAGGGTAAAAGGAACGGATAAACTTCGACTCATATGCATATTCTATTTACTAATCAAATCAGGCACAACAATATGTTTTATAACATCAAGTTACTAATGCGTTTACGTATTATCAATGCGCAACCAACTCGTAAACAACCACTATATGTCTCTGTTTCAAGAATATAAGATATTATCGTCTCACAATCACTCGTGATAAAATCCATGAAGTGATTCACGTGAGCGTGGGTTTAATCCAATACTCAAATCTTATATCAGGAGCACTCATGAACACTGCAGCTGACTTTTGCTATGTCTAAACGCTTTAGACAATCTACAGTCGGATTCATGACAGTCTTACCTCATTACCTACTTCCAAAGTATGATTGACTGTGGATGTTTGAATAACCTAGTTATTCTGGAAGTCAAAACATGCGAAGTGAAACACAAGAATAATCAAATCCAATATGGCCTCAAAACTTTTGAGTATAAATAAAACACTTATTATTTAATCACCATATTGATTACACATTATTCATTGTATAATATTTCGGATAATCAACTTAATACTTGAATTATAACATTAGTTATACCATGCTCCAAGCATGCATACTATCTTTACCTATGGTCCTTACTTTGTGAAATAGATCAATTGAATACATTTCCAATGACACTCATTTCCCATTTCCCAATCCTTATTACAAGTGTAAGAATACAAAATTATTCCCACTGTTAGAATATGTTAGATTCTAACATTTTATGCAATTATACTTTTGTAATTTCATATCACCAAGGTCACAAAGACTTTGCCAATTATATTAAAAAGTGCTCTATTGGAGATTGTTACAAGAAAACTCTCTCTCTCTCTCTCTCTCTATATATATATATATATATATATATATATATATATATATATATATATATATATATATATATATATATGAAGTCTCACATTCAAAGTAAATTCCTTTCAACATCCTTCTGCATAAAAGTTTCTAATTAATCTACATAGATTCTTAATGTCCAACTCCCATTATGGAAACATTTCCATATTTTCCATATGACAACTCATTCTTAATAGAATCCTATCTATTCATAATAATGTCAATATGGTCCATTCATTACTATACTTCCAACTGTCCACAAGCGACCAATCCATAGTGAACCTTAGATTGTCCTTGATAATTGTTTAACTTACTTTAGTCATATCCGGTTCTGATCCCTTTTCCCTCTTAATTCCCTAAGCATTTGGAAAATCAGAACGGGTGAATATTATAACATATGCAATCGATCCTATACCCGAAGCATATGGGATACGATTCATAATAAAGATATGATACTTTACCAATCTCTCGTTATAATATTTCCATATATAGAATTTCCAACGTTGAAACATTTCAACTTGCTATTCATATATGCACATGACTAAGTTCGATTAATACTTCAATCTAAGCTTTTAGATTCAAAATAAAGTATAAGTATCCTCTCCCTTTCTATAGCAAAACAACTTTTCAAACTTTGCAGCTTTGCAAATCAAAATTTTGTTTCCTATAAATAGCATTGCTAACTCGCAACACCTATCATAATGATTATGCTCCCATTAGCACAATAATTATGCTCCTACTAGCTTAACACTTATGCTCCTACTAGCTTTGACATGTATCCAGAAATCAGTTGGACTTATTGACTCGCTTTCCAAAGTTTAGATTTCTGACACGAGATGTTTCGATAAACCTTTATCTAAGCTCATACACCTTTTATTAGAAAGCTCATATGTTTGTCTAAACTATTTCTGAACTTACAGTAATAAGTTCCAAATGTTTAAATCATTTTCCATTTCTCACAATTCGAATGATGAAGAGGGATGCCGTAATCATAATCGAATTTGAGAATGCAATTTACACAACTGCTATCTCATTAAAATCTACTTAGTGAAAGCGTTTCCTCATAATCATTTTCATGAAGTGGAGATAAACCTTTGTCACTTAGATTTTATGGCGTATGCGTTCCTATCCATGTGAATTTGTCATATCCATAATCACAAGATAATGTTTGTGACAAATCCAAACTCATATGGAATGAACCTATTCAATCTTAATTTCTTGACACTTGGCAGCACAAGGGCCTACCATGTCTTCCAAGTTGTTGAGCAGATCACCCATACTGATCAATGAACTTTCACTAATCAAGGTGCTTTGCCTTATGCAATCAAATGAGAACTCATAGAACTCACATTCATAGTCAACTGGAATGAGCAACGAAATAAGAATGTGTCAACACGATAGGTTACAAACCTCAAGTCGTGTGCTAGTGATAAACAATAGGTTTATTCTTGAAACTTTTCAAGATCTTTAAGACTCCCACTCACCTCTTGATATATGGGATTCTCTTGTGAAGAAATATTTCTTGACAAACAAATATTCAAGAGTTAGTGCGGGTTCTTATCAAGACAAACACTTCACACAATTGGTCTTAGTTGGTCTTTCTTATCCAAGACATCACAACTTACCAATTTCAAATGTGCAAGAGTAAGAAACATTTCTACTCCACATTTAATGAGTGTTATAAACCTACTAAAGATGTGTCACTCAAGGCACAATCTTGGAGTATGACTCTAAGACTTGATTTTGGAACAAAGTATGATTCACCTTTTGATTTAACCATTTCAACAATTTCCCGATACCTCTTCTTGGTCATATAAATGTACCAAGGTGTCCTTAGAGGATCAATTGTGACACGGTTTCATAATCACTAAGACAATCATAAAACACGATACTTAAGTACTCTCATTTCTTTTCAGATTGGAGAAATGTTTATCTTTCTGCCTAAATGATTCTTCTTATTCGTTCTGCCATACATTGAAACTTTTCAAATGATTCAAAATTACACTTAACCTTGTAAGTATAACCATGTTTACTAAACTTTTAGTAAATCATGACGAATAGTCTTATCGTTCTTTGTGGTAGACCTGACTAGTGCACAACAATGTGTGCTAGATCTTTTAGTCCTTCACTTGACTCACATCTATATGTGAATAAGGAATTAGTCCTAATTTCCCAAAGATGAAGGTTCTCATTCATCATACAATACAAGTCGTATGATTCCAAGTTTCTGTCAAATTGAAACTTGGATGATGAGAATCATTTCTTATTTGGTAAATTTTTTACACTACCACAAATAGCATAACTAAGAATCACATCCTTTTCAATATTGCTAACAATAGGAACATAGCAACATCGATTTTCACAAATGTCATTGCAAGGAAATACAAAATAAGATAAATCAAAATTTTTCTTTATTTATAAAAGTGCGGAAAAACTTGCCCTTACAATACAATTACAAATGAAACTATGTCACTAAATATTCCTAAGAAATCTATCATAACTTCAAAGTAGCAGCTCAAAAATCCGATCATCGAACCATGCGATTGAAATCCATTTCTTCGCGATCAGACTCAGTGTACTTCTCCCTTTAAGTTTCCTTTCTTTTCTTCGATCCTACCAAACATCAAAATGCAATCTTATCACATCATGTATTAAGAATCTATAAGTAGGAACTTAATAGAGTTAGATAGTGAACTTACCTGAAGTAGAACCATACAATTTGATTTTACCATATCTTATATCTCTCAGGTAGTCAGGGCAGCTTCGCAATCAATGCCCTTTCTCTTGGCAATAGAAACAAATAGACTCTTTTGGAATAGCACATGGGACAATCTCAGATTCAGCCTTTCTCTTTGCCATCCGGCCAAACGGTTTGACCTTGGCCAAACCCTTTCCATTGGGAAGAGAAAAATTTTCTAGACTTCCAATGCTGCCATTGTCAATGTCCATGGAATTTTGGGATGTTGATCTACCAGAAAAATTTTCTTGACTAGTGCGCCAAATCATTGCTGCTTCAACAACAATTAACAAATAGGTAAGATCAATAAGGGTCACATTGTAACGCCCGCAAATCCAGGCTAGTCAATATAGAGATAATAGGGGTCGAAAACGACTTTTCGACAAAATATTATTTAGAATAATCTTAACCAAGTTCTAGAATACGTCTCAAGGGTTCCGTACATATAAAGAACACCGAAATCCGAGTTATAACGAAGAAGTTATGGTCCGTCGAAGTTTTACGGCAAAACCGGCACGACACCGGGAGACATAAATAGTGAATTTATGATGGAGGACTTTTTGGCCTTAGTAATCTAAACCAAAGTTGTAGTATACGTTAAACCGAGAGCGTCCATAAAAAGAACGCCCAAATCTGACTTCGTATGAGGAAGTTATGAATTTTCTAAGATTTGGCTTAGCAGTGCATAGCCCGAAACTCGAATTTTAGATCGAGCGGTTTTTGGCCCACGCGACCTAAATGAGAATTGAAGATCTCATTAATAGGAACTCAACGGTAAAAAGGCAGACGAAAACAGAGTCCGTATATAGAAGTTATGAATTTTACGCGGACATTTAACAGTATAATCTCCTCGTACTGTTAAATTTATGATCGGTCCAGAATTAGCCGACGGAGTCAAAATGAAAGTTGTAGATCTTATTTTTACCTACGCGTGGATATAAAGAACGTCAAAAATGGAGCTCGTATGTGAAAGTAACGGATTTTAGAAGTCGGAAGTGTGCTGTGCGAAAATGGGTGACGTGGCACAATCTTGGCCATTGCTTTCTCTCCAAGTCTTGCCACTAGATGGTGACATGTGGCACTAAGTTCAGCCATTTTTCACCCTATAAATAGAACCTCTCCCACCCTCATTTTCTTCACACATTTCCCATTCTTTCTTCTCTTTACTCTCTCTCTAGAACCTCTCTCTAGCCCCGAAACCCCCGAAAAGCCTAGGGAACCTCCCTAGCACGAGACGGAAGCCCCGGAGTGCTCGACGGCTCCGAGAAGAAGAGCTTTTCGGCTCGGGAACGCTGCTCCAAGCAAAGCCCAGTTTTCTATAAAACCCGCTGTAAGTGAGCTACGCCTACGCTATTTTTAATATATCGTTTATTTAATTATAGTAACGTTATTAGGAACTTATAATAAGTACTTGGGCTATTATTATGGGTTATATAAGTATTGTTTAACGCTTATATAATAGTAATAATAGCTAGACTATTAATTAGTCTCGGCGAATAATAGACTAAACTCTAGTGGTAATAATACTAGGTTTCGTCGAAGGAAATTATTTTTAAGAAGCGAAGCGCTGTCTGAGTTCGGATTCACCACCTTTTCAAGTGAGTGCATGGTCCCTTTCATCTTACACATAGATATGAAGTATTTTATATAAATTACGTGCTATGTGTGCATATTATCTGAATACTTGTTGTCTATGATGGATGAATGATTTTATACATGTTTTAAATGATTTAAATATATATTTATTTTATATCTACAAATATGTTGGGATAAAACATGGGTAGATGAAATAGTTGGTGTGTGATGAAATAAAATGATGAGAGATAGGTGATGATAGGAAGGTGATGATAATTAGGTGATGGATAGGTGATGATGAATCGGTGATGTAGGATGAAAGATACTATAACCGTGTCCGGCAATTTGGAGATGTAGTCATCTACTAGAGTATAGATGGCAACCACAGACTATTCTAGACAACCCGTGGAAACACCAGCAGACTTATAACCTGTACGTGATGAATTACGAGTCCAGGTGATGGTGTGACTGTATATTCATGTGATGATACTCTAACCCTTACTATGAATTACGAGTTCACGCGACGTTGTAACTACGTATTCATGCCTTAGGAACGAGCATATAAGGAAATGTGAGGTAAAAAGATGAGAGGTAAAAATGATATAGGAGATGACCCTTAAGATAATTCTTTAAGGAATATTAAAGAAGATAACGGGGATGGGTAATCGGGTTGATTGTTTGATGTTTAAATATAATAATTATATTATTGTGGGTTGAAAACTCTATGTACTCACCAGGTTTCCCAACCTGACCCACTCCATCTTATTTCTATCACAGGTGTCGATACGAAGCTACTTTGCACTGAGAGATTTAAAGGAGATGTAGATCACTAGTGTAAATGAATGTAAGTTCTGTTTATGCTTATGTTTCTGCATTGACAATGACATCCCAAATGTTTTAAATGAATAAAAATACATTTCTTCGGAAATGCTTTGATAACGTATTTATCATGTTTTTCTGGGAACAAATTCTGCAACATTTTTATTAAAAGAAGTACTCTGATTTTTATAAAGCATAAACAAAATCGGTCTTTTCTGGCCGTGAAAATGGGGATGTCACAGTTGGTATCAGAGCATTAGTTTAAGCGAACTAGGAATATGGATTTATTTCTAGACTTAAACTTAGAATGCTAAGCAATGATTGTGAGGAGTGTGTCGTAGGTAATACACCTGAATAGACACAAGCACTAGCTTATTTAGTGAAAATGCCTAACATGCTTTTATGTGCTAAATGATTTATGATGCTAAATGTCTGAACGGATCTATGGTTTGTTGCCGACCGGATCTGGAAATTTTATGTGTTCAGATTTCTAAACGTTTAGATACGGTATTAGAACTGGCATGTAACTTTTCGGAATAATAGGAAGATTTACACGTCGATCGTAAATAAAATCTTTTCTATCTTAATTCTCGTCATTATACACCAAACGTCTATAGATCGAATGGCTAGAACCTGAAGCGGAGTCGGGAACGCAAACGGAAATGGGAATCAACAGCCCCCGGTGATTGAGCAAATACCTGTTGTAATGGGAGCTGCACCTGAGCCAGTCACCATGGCTAGAGTACAAGCCATGATTCGGGCTATGTTAGCTGAACAAAGGGAGGAAATGAGACAGATGTTGCATGAAAATAGGGACGAACCTACCATGCCCATTGAGCAAATCGAGCCAATTCCCGAGCAGTCGGAGGAACGGAACTACAGCCGCCAAGTGAGTCAAGTAGGGACTCAAGGTGAAGGAAGGGATGGCCCGGAGAGGGGAAACGACAAGGGTGGGCGAAGGTATAAGAACTTCTTGAGTGCAAAACCACCAAGTCTTTCCGGAAGACCGAAGCCTGTTGATATTATGGATTGGATCTCCGAGATGGAGATGGTGTTTGAGAGTTGCGACTGTAGCAACAAGCAGAAAACCGTCTTTGCGGTCAGGCAACTGAAGAGCGGAGTCTTGAGCTGGTGGAAGATATTTATAGATACGATGCCCAAGGGAGAAGCAAGTAAGATGTCTTGGGAAGATTTCCTGGTGCAACTGAAAATGCAGTACTGCTCTAAGCAGGATCTACTAGAGATCAACAACGAGTTTCAGAACCTAAAGAAAGGAAAAAGGAGCGTCACTGAGTACGCTGCAAGTTTTATGGAGAAGATGAAGCTTGTTCCTTATCTAGTTCCAACGGAACTTTCCAAGGTCAACAGGTTTGCCAATGGATTACCAGCGGACTTTGGTCCAATGGTCAAACAAGCAACCACTTTGAAAGTCGCCATCTGGGCAGCCAAGAATGTTGAGACCCAAATAAGAGAAAAGGGTCTGGAGAAAGTTGAAGTTGGCGAGAAGAGGAAGCTGGAAGGATCCTCAAGACCTGATAATAAGGGAAAGTTCTCGAAGTCTAACCTGGACGACCGAAGGAATGGAGCCAAGTGGTGTGAGAAGTGCAAGAAGAAGCACTTCGGAAGATGCGATGGAGAAGTGACGTGCTATAAGTGTGGTAGGACCGGTCACTATTCCAAAGATTGTACATTCGACAACAAGAAGTGCTACGAATGTGGAAATGATGGGCATATTTCAAAGAACTGTCCAAAGAAAAACGAAGCTGCACGACCAGATGCACCGCCGAAACCAAGGACATTCCACATGATCCTCGATGAAGCAGACAACAACACGAGGAATCAAGAATGAAGACTTCTTACCCGAAGATCGGATTATGCAGTAGCCATAGTTTCGTATGATGTAGCCTAGTAGAGGCATAGTCTAGGGTGAACTTGAACACCTATGTAATCGTTTCAAGAAATAATATAAAACCTTCGTTTTGTTATCTGATGTGTTAAGTTGTTGTGTGGTTTTCTTGTATGGTGACTTGGAAAAACTGCGAGACAATACTTGGGACGAGTATGAGTAGGTGTGAATGGTAGTAGAGGCCTATACTACCGGAAACACAGGACTCACGCTTGGATCTGGAAAAGTCACAAGGTTCCCAAGAAGCTAGTAATTGATACCGTTTTATTCAAATATGTCATTACCATCGTTTCGGTAATGACTAAGAGGATGATTGTTATTCCGACCCTAGTGGTCATATCGAATCAAGTCCGACTACGATGAGTATGTTACGTGGTTCAGAGAACCAAGTTTGATGTAGCATCTGACTTAAGCCGGAAGATTGAAATAAAAGATAATCAAAGCGATCGGTAGAGGTATCGCGATAGTTGCTTGTAACTAGAAATGCTACCTTTTAAGATGTGATTAGAACATGAAGAAATGTATAGTCTGTTCTGGAAGACTCTAAGAGATCTGAGTCTAAGTGTGGGAACATACGATCATAAGTCATTAGAATATGACACATCGGTCCATTGTAGTAATAAAGTAACTTATCTTAAATTTGTTAAGAAGAAGAAGCAGTCTCCAGTAAGGATCGAGATTGTGACTTGAAGGTCATAATTTGGAGTCTAACGTGAGATAGGGAGCAAGTGCAAGATCGAGCACCGCCTGCAATCAGGAAGTCTTAGAGTTAGATACTTGTTCGAAGAAACATCAAAGTTACGGTTATTACTTAGGATGAAGAGATAACATATGGAGTCATCATGTGAGCCCTGTTTCGTTGATGATTCCGGGACGTAATCATCCTAAGGGGGAGATAATTGTAACGCCCGTAAATCCGGGCTAGTCAATATAGAGATAATAGGGGTCGAAAACAACTTTTCGACAAAAGATTATTTAGAATAATCTTACACAAGTTGTAGAATACGTCTCAAGGGTTCCCTACATCTAAAGAACACCGAAATCCGAGTTATAACGAAGAAGTTATGGTCCGTCGAAGTTTTACGGCAAAACCGGCACGACACCGGGAGACGTAAATAGTGAATTTACGATGGAGGACTTTTTGGCCTTAGTAATCTAAACCAAAGTTGTAGTATACGTTAAAACGAGAGCGTCCATAAAAAGAACGCCCAAATCTGACTTCGTATGAGGAAGTTATGAATTTTCTAAGATTTGGCTTAGCAGTGCATAGCCCGAAACTCGAAATTTAGATTGAGTGGTTTTTGACCTACACGACCTAAATGAGAATTGAAGATCTCGTTAATAGGAACTCAACGGTAAAAAGACAGACGAAAACAGAGTCCGTATGTAGAAGTTATGAATTTTACGCGGACATTTAACAGTATAATCTCCTCATACTGTTAAATTTAAGATCGGTCGAGAATTAGCCGACGGAGTCAAAATGAAAGTTGTAGATCTTATTTTTACCTACGCGTGGATATAAATAACGTCAAAAATGGAGCTCGTATGTGAAAGTTACGGATTTTAGAAGTCGGAAGTGTGTTGTGCGAAAATGGGTGACGTGGCACAATCTTGGCCATTGCTTTCTCCACAAGTCTTGCCACTAGATGGTGAAAGTTACGGATTTTAGAAGTCGGAAGTATGTGAAACTTCACACCTTTCCCATTCTTTCTTCTCTTTACTCTCTCTCTAGAACCTCTCTCTAGCCCCGAAACCCCCCGAAAAGCCTAGGGAACCTCCCTAGCACGAGGCGGAAGCCCCGGAGTGCTCGACGGCTCCGAGAAGAAGAGCTTTTCGGCTCGGGAACGCTGCTCCAAGCAAAGCCCGATTTTCTATAAAACCCGCTGTAAGTAAGCTACGCCTACGCTATTTTTAATATATCGTTTATTTAGTTATAGTAACGTTATTAGGAACTTATAATAAGTACTTGGGCTATTATTATGGGTTATATAAGTATTGTTTAACGCTTATATAATAGTAATAATAGCTAGACTATTAATTAGTCTCGGTGAATAATAGACTAAACTCTAGTGGTAATAATACTAGGTTTCGTCGAAGGAAATTATTTTTAAGAAGCGAAGCGCTGTCTGAGTTCGGATTCACCACCTTTTCAAGTGAGTGCATGGTCCCTTTCATCTTACACATAGATATGAAGTATTTTATATAAATTACGTGCTATGTGTGCATATTATCTGAATACTTGCTGTCTATGATGGATGAATGATTTTATACATGTTTTAAATGATTTAAATATATATTTATTTTATATCTACAAATATGTTGAGATAAAACATGGGTAGATGAAATAGTTGGTGTGTGATGAAATAAAATGATGAGAGATAGGTGATGATAGGAAGGTGATGATAATTAGGTGATGGATAGGTGATGATGAATCGGTGATGTAGGATGAAAGATACTATAACCGTGTCCGGCAATTTGGAGATGTAGTCATCTACTAGAGTATAGATGGCAACCACAGACTATTCTAGACAACCCGTGGAAACACCAGCAGACTTATAACCTGTACATGATGAATTACGAGTCCAGGTGATGGTGTGACTGTATATTCATGTGATGATACTCTAACCCTTACTATGAATTACGAGTTCAGGCGACGTTGTAACTACGTATTCATGCCTTAGGAACGAGCATATAAGGAAATGTGAGGTAAAAAGATGAGAGGTAAAAATGATATAGGAGATGACCCTTAAGATAATTCTTTAAGGAATATTAAAGAAGATAACGAGGATGGGTAATCGGGTTGATTGTTTGATGTTTAAATATAATAATTATATTATTGTGGGTTGAAAACCCTATGTACTCACCAGGTTTCCCAACCTGACCCACTCCATCTTATTTCTATCACAGGTGTCGATACGAAGCTACTTTGCACTGAGAGATTTAAAGGAGATGTAGATCACTAGTGTAAATGAATGTAAGTTCTGTTTATGCTTATGTTTCTGCATTGACAATGACATCCCAAATGTTTTAAATGAATAAAAATACATTTCTTCGGAAATGCTTTGATAACATATTTATCATGTTTTTCTGGGAACAAATTCCGCAACATTTTTATTAAAAGAAGTACTCTGATTTTTATAAAGCATAAACAAAATCGGTCTTTTCTGGCCGTAAAAATGGGGATGTCACACACATCGTGGTCCATCATATATTATTCTTTAATGAACTCACTATATGATTCGGGAAGCGATTGAAGAACCAAGTCCACAGCCAGCTTCCTTGAGACTTCGACACCCAACATTCCCAGCCTGTCAATATGCAACTTCATCTCCAAGACGTGAGCACATACAGACTTTCCATTTTGTGTTTGCTTGCCAATAAGGCTTGAGTGACCTTGAACTTTTCAAGTCTTCGAACACGTGGGTCAGGGAGAACTATTGGAGGCGGTGGAGGAAGTGAAGCATGATTTCCTTTTCTACGATCCACATGTGGAACATCATCTTCATGAGGATAGTTTATTCCAAAAGATTCGGAAGACCATAGTTGTCAGAACTAGACATCTACAAATAGGAGAAATTCAAGTTAGTCGATCAAATCCTTAATATATCACCCAAATGAAATATCAAGGCTAGGACCCAACATAATAATTGACAATTTAGAAGAGGGATGTCGTAATCCAATTGCAAACTATTTGTTGGTAGGTAAATGACGATTTACCAATTCCACCATGAAAAACGAAAAATAATATTAAGTTTTAAATGAATTGAAACTCGTAGATGTTTTGAGATTCATTGAACTTTTCAATCGCATGTTTAGTCTCGATTATGCCCTTCAAGTTTGTGACTGGGATATCGAGGATCACAAACAAGGTGTGAATAACCATGCAAATTAGCTCGGTATTCCCGAAGACGTTTATCACCTAATAAATGTGCCGGTTAACCACACACGCTCCATTGATCTATGATAATCTACGAGCTACCCATTTCCATCCTCCATTAGTCCCATATTAGTGTACCGGTTAACCACACACGCTCTACTAACGACCAATAAGGTGCAATGTGCAATTTCATGGGTTAGCATCAAATTCACATTTTTCCTAAAGTAACTAAGATTTGGGAATTTACAAAAGCATTTAGTTACTTCGTATTTAATTATACTTATAATGGAGGTTTGTTTCCTATCCTACTCGTTCGGTTAGCGACCCTCCACTAGTCAAGGGTGTGGTGGGTAAGAGTGGATACCTAATGACGGTCATTTTACAGGCCGCTTCCTTAAACACCCCTTATAGACCAGCTTCATGAATGAGGCCTACTAACAGTAAGACTGACCTTTTACTTATACATATATAATATATTAGACTTCTAATTTTATATATAGTATAAGGGTGTATTTGAAACTTTTAAAATACTAGATGGTTTAATCTATTAATAAATTATACTTTTAATTTAATTAAATTTAAACCATGTCATTATGGATTTATTAATTCTCTCTTTTAATTAAACACTTAATTAATTTAATAAAACCATAAGGGTGTAATTTGAACTATTCAAAATACTAGGGTTTTAGAATTTAATATTCCAAAATTAAAACTTTTAATTAAATTTTAAATTCCAAAACTTGTGGGTAAATTTTGGAACTTTTCAAAACATTTAGATCAAATTTGAAAACAAATTAAATTAATCATATCCTTATCACATAATTTGACCTAGTCTTATAATTTTGGCAAGATAACCACAAATCAAATTTTACAAATAATCAATTTATCATATAATCTAGTAATTATCTTAAAATTTGACAATTATCCTTCAATTAGATGAGGATATCAATTACCATATCATGAAATTCGAATTTTAATAGTTAAAACAACTTATGGTAATTATCCTAATCTAACTTTAGCCAACAATCCGAAAAATCTGCCATCAGGACCGAGTTCACGTTGTGATCACCCACCACTTCGTGGTGATCAGGCATAAAGCAAAAACGAAAAATTTTCAGCTTTGAACAGTTCACATTAGCATCACATATAACAGAAAAACGACCTCGGCTCTGATATCACTGATAGGTTTTGAGCATTACAACATTCATATGGTGTACATGCAACCCTAATGCTTTGGATCTAGGTTTTTCTCAAGTTATACATGCAAATAATCATCCAAAGCATAAACCCTAATAACTAGCATACCAATTTCGAAATTCATATGTAAAATAGGGTTTGGAACATTACCTCACTTGTTATGTAGCAATAACAAGAACACCTTGACCTTTGAAAGCTTAGTGCCCCAAATGTTGCAACTTGGAAACCCTAATTCCCTTGCTTAGGCCCTAAGCAACACATGGACTCCTATTTGGCAAGCCTTGGACGAAATCTTTATGGACTCTCATAGAGATTTTTCCCAACCTATACCAATGGGGTCCATGAGCCTAAACTACAACAATTACTGATTTACATAATCAGTCCCCATTTATTTAATCAGTCTCTTTTGATCACTAAATTAATTCCAAATTAATTTTTGATCAATACTAATTAAATAATATGATTTCTCAATTAATATATTATTCTTATAATATATTAATAAATCACAATTAACCTCTTTCTCCATAATTTATTCTATCAAATTGCTATGGTGAAGGCAACCCAAAAGGACCATGCTCATATCGGGTCAAGTACATACCAATTATATTTATGGGCTTAGACACCTAATCCAATAATCCTGTGATGAGCAAAAGATCCTGAAGACTCTATCAACACAAAAGGAATTGAATGTATTATCAACACGAAGCCACCATTTACTAAAGACTGATTAGTGTGTCCAGACGCTGATAGTTATAAACTAATGACATACTGATCTGCTGATACACTGATGATACATGCTGATGGTTATACTCAGCTGAAACTGAAGATGATCTCCTTGACACTGATGCTGATGCTCTGATCAACGTCTGATATGTTGGTGCTAATATCGAAATTTGGAGAAGATATGATCTGATCCATTCCTTATATACCAGATTAGTTTATATGTAGATTAGATACATTCCATTGATTGATGGGATTCATTAGAATATATTAGTATATATATATATATATATATATATATATATATATATATATATATATATATATATATATTCATGTATTAGGATAAAACCGTAATTAGGTCATTGTGACGGCTTTGTGCCAATTGCTTTGTGCATCTGTTCTCTTTCTGAGAACATTTCTTAGTAAAAACCATATTTGTGATGATCTCCTTGTTCTGTTGTTCTTCATTATATCTTTTTTTATCCAATCAATACAAACCTTCAATTGGTAACAGAACAGGTTTTCTGATACATTCAAGATTCAGAAGTTCATTCATTATTTAGAAACTCAAAAATTAGAAGAAGAAGAAAAAGAAGAAGAAGAAGAATAACATAGCTTATAAAATCATCCAATATGAAGAATACATCAGACATTCAGAACAAAGAGTATGGTATGTTTCCTTATCTTTGGTATTATATAACTACATCTAATATGTTTGCTCCTTATAATGTTTCTCAAATGAGAGAATAATTTATAAGTGGAAGGATCAACAAAGATACAAACATTCTTGATGAAGAAGAAAAATATAACAGTTCGAAAAATAAAAGAGCAATCGATGCAAGCCATTTATCATGTTTTCTATATCTGATGTATGATCCAAATGCACCTTTATTATTGTTCTTCACTGATGAACTTGATCTGAAAGACAAAATCATCAATCAGAATTAAGAAGTTATAGAAGTGTTGAAGAAGAAATTGATAGAAAAAGAGAATGAGATTTTAGATCTGAAATAGAAGATAAAAGAGAAAGATGCACCTGAAGAATGTTCATCTACAAGAAACCTTAGTTTTCACCCTGATGAACATCACAATAGCTCTTACACTATCAAGCCTCACACTGATAAGTTTCATGCTGAGAAACCACATGTTGCTAAGTCTGTTCACCCTTAAATGGTTGTTCACACTAATTAGTTTGTTCATGCTGACAAGACTCTTGGCATTGTCAAGTTATCTCTAGTTGTGAAGACTTCTTCTCACCCTGTCAAGACTCAAGCTCCAGCACCAACCCCAAACATCAAAATATCTCATGCTAATAAGCTTCCTGGTTTATGTTCTTATTTAAATAATTCGTTTTACAGGGCAAAGCACATAAATAAAATAAAGCAGAAACATTAGGAATCTTTTATATATAAATAATATTTACATATGTCAAATAAACTACATTATTTACCTTCAAGGATCCTTTTCTTGTAGTTAGAATATGAGATTGTCATTTATATAATAAAGATAACAATGTCAAAGATTAGTTTGATTTAAAATAAGTTTAAGTCAAAAGTATTTTGCATATAGAACTTGTTATTTATAAAATATTTATACTTACTTTATAATTCTTATGAAGAGATCTAGTCTCATAAATAGAATTTTAATCATTTTCGAATATGAAGGTGATCGTTATGAAAAACCGTATAAGTAAATAATGAATCATTCATAAATTAAAATGAGACATATATTTAGGCAAGCTAAATTAAAACATACATTGTTCCAAAACAAAAAATGTTTCAAAATATAAGTGCATTATGTTCCTAGCCAAATTAATATACTAAAATCCAAGAGTGTAGTTCCAACTTGATGGTGTTCAACTGGTTACTCTTCTATAAATATTTGGAAGCCATTTACAAATATTAGATTAAAATTTAAGTACGAAGTACCTAAGTGTTATATGAAAAGTACGAGTTCTATCTAGTTGAGACCTGAAGTACTAGTCTCTTCCATACTTTCTTTTCAGATGAGAGGAGAAGATCCTCTTCCAATGTCTAGTTTCCCCAAAAAAGAAACAAGATCCATCTTTTCCTAGTTTGATGTTAGAAACATCTTTAGCATCACAATGATGCCTTTCCTAGGTATCATGTTCAGGCTTATTGCTCAAAGCAAATAGATTAGGATTAGGACCTTTAAGTGTATACAATTTCATATCTCTCACGAGATTGTCTCTTAAGACATGAACCTGTTCATTAAGGTTGTATCTAGTGAATGTTATTGTTTCATTAAGTCGTTAAAGAAAATGACAATTTCATGGTAATGAGAATGGATTATTTAACTTCAAAATTTTAACAAAATTCATTTATTATTTTCAATATTTAAATTCTTTAATAATTAATACCCTTTTAGTTTCCAAAAACATTAATTATCAAAGTCTAGGATCCAAGTTGCAAAACAAATAAATGATTAGATATCCTTTATCACATCTACTTGAATTGAACCCGGTAGATATAGATTATCAATTATATCTTATTATATAATTCATAGATTTATGGGATCACTAATAACAATTTTGATTAGACATGTTTGATCTCATGTATGCCTCGAAACTTTCTTGCTTATGCATCCTTTATCAAAAAAGATTTTCAATCAAATCATCCAATTTGAAAAACTTGTCTAATCAGCCTATAACTTGGTTATAAAAATTGCGAATACACCCTGACCATCAAAAGATAACACTAAGTGCTTAGGTATCATTTATCCCACTAGTGCATACAAGAGATGTGCGACTGCTCTTCAACAAGGATTGCATAGATTTGAGGTTTGTAAAAGGGTCTTTTGTATGTTTTATAATTCTAGTTTTAAAAACATATGATATCATGGTTATTACATGCATATAATAAACCATGGTATCAATTTTCAAAATGAATATCATTTTTAAAGGTTCTATATAAAAAACTAGTTTTTATATATTTTAACGTGATTCAATTTTAAAAACCGGCATTAAGTTTGAGTGTATTTGAACCTTTTATATCTTCAATAAAACTTTGTAACACCCGGTTTCAGGTACGTATTTAAATTCAAGCAAAACTTCATATTTTACACCGGGACTCGGCGAGTTAGAGGCCCAACTCGTCGAGTAGGTTCGACTTCGGATCGGGGGGGGGGGGGTTAAGTGACCTACTCGACGAGTCGGGAGACCGACTCGGCGAGTAGGAGCTGTCTGAGTGAAACCCTAAATTTGAGGGTTTGAACCCAATTTAAACACTTTATGAGGCCTTCACCCCAGCCTCCATCACCTCCAAACCCTGTTCACGAAACCCTAATAAATTTTTGAGTATTCTTGAGCTATTTTGTGCCATTCTTTGTGATTTGAAGTTTGAAGAAGGAAGGAAAGACTTGGAGATTCAAGAGGAAGTCAGTAGATCCAGAGATTTGGTTGCATTCCCAGCTGGTTTGAGGTAAAAAGCTCCTACCTTGACTTCTTACTTGTTAGATCTACTTTAGGGCTTGGATCTTGACATCTTTGGGGCATTTCTAAGCCATTTTCAGGTTTTAGAGTGTAATGTAGAGTAAGGGCTTCAGATCTTGAACCTTGGGGGGGTCACATGGCATAAAGGTGCCAACTTTATGGACATGAGAGCCCCATGCATCTTGTAGACCTCATTTTTGGGTCTTTTGAGCTTAAAGACCCATGCATGGACGTAAAGTTCGTGACTTTACATGTTATATCGACCCTAGGAGGTCAGATCTACCCTTTGGATGAGATGAGCTCAACAAAAATCGAGTTTATGTACATGGACTTTAGGGTACTCAGCGAGTCGTTCGTGGGACTCGGTGAGTCGGGTATTGGTTCCCCAACCTTTTCTGTTTCTGAGGAATCTGGTTGAGTCTAGAAGGGGACTCAACAAGATGGACGTGATTGTGGACTTGGAAATCATGGGACTCGGCGAGTGAATGAGCAGACTCGGCGAGTCCAAGGAAATCTCCCAACCCATGAAGATGGACTCGACGAGTTGTTCATATGACTCGGCGGGTCATAGACTGGACACATTCATATGATGAAGATGAACTCGATGAGTTCAAGGATGGACTTGGTGAGTCGGTTGAAGATGGTCCCGATATTATGGTCGAAGGAGAACTCGTCGAGTTCTTGCTAGACTCGACGAGTAGAGTCTGGGGTGGTATCATTTTGAAAGAATAGGGACTTGACGAGTTGGTGGACCAACTCGGCGAGTCAAGTCGACTGGAGGTTGACTTTGACCAAAGTTGACTTTGACCCGGACATGAGTTGACCCTTGTAAAAGAGGGTTGTGGGTACGAATTAGTAATCAAGGAGGGTTGTTGTGTATGGATTGAGGAGTTGAGATGAGAGGGTTTCCTTACCGAGGAGTGTGCAGACACTACGCGACATCGAGGTGAGTTACCTTCCAGTAGAAGTGGGTCTAAGGCACCAAGGCCGGCCCACTAGTAGTTGATTATAGTTGAGATGATTGTCTTTGTGATAATTGTCTGGTTTGCTACTACCTGATATGTTTATGTGTGAGCATGATATGTTATATTTGTTAGTGGTAGTAGGAGGGGACTAGTCCCCAAGTTCGGTTGTTAGGACCGAAGGGTAGGTCGGGCACCCCAGATATGCCTGGCAGTATGTTTATGTTATGATATATGTGATAGTAGTGGTAGGGGTGAAATAGTCCCTGGGGTTCGGTTGTTAGGATCGAAGGGTAGGTCAGCACCCCAGAATGGCTTGACACGGGTAGGTCAGCACCCCATAATGGCTTGACATGGGTAGGTCGGCACCCCAGAATGGCCGGACCGGGTAGGTCGGGCACCCCAGAATTGCTCGGCAGTATATGTGCTATGTGATTATATGGTATGTTGTATGATGGGGGAACTCACTAAGCTTCCTGCTAACAGTTTTCAGTTTTGTTTCAGGTACCTCTTCAGCGAAGGGGAAGGAGTCGGCGCGGTAGCTGCACATCCCACGCACATCAGTTTTCCGCATTTTGTGATTCATGGGATTGTACTATGATTTTATTACCACTTGATGATATGATTTCGGAAACATGATTACTATGGTCTTATGGATTGTTATGTTATCGACAATGTTTTGATACATGATTTTATAAGTTACTTAATTAAAAATGAAAATTTTGGCTTGAAAATTTGGGATGTTACAAACTTCCTTTTATTACTTATATATTTGGAGTTTGTATAAGTTATAAAAATCACCATTTTAAAACTATATTTGATTATTTCAAAATTTGACATTATTAACGTTTTTTATAAAACTAGATTTTATTTTAAAACTATAACTTGTTACATCATATGTCCACATTATAAATATTGAAAACCATACTCCATGTGACGTTTATTTTGTCCAAAAATTATTTTAGCATGTGAGAAACAAATTTATCAACCACACATAATAATGACATAAAATAAACAACACAAACATGCATAAAATTATATATGTATAAACATAACCAACTAATGACATTTTTTATGAGTCAACACAAAAATGTTAAGTCCATTCGTAAAGGGACATTTTAAGGAACCAAAAAATCTTCTTTTAATGTTGTTGTAGAATCTCCCACTTGAGAAAACACAATTTTCTTGCAAAAGATTGGAAAAGCTTCTTGAAAGCAATATTTCAGCAACTGTCACTAAAAGTCTAATAGCCATTTGTAAACAACATTAGTGACACTTTTCAGAAACTATCACTAACTTTCAGCATGTTGTTAAACTCGAAAATTGCTCTTTGGTATTCAAAAAATGGCTTCAACTTTATTTTTTGTTATATTTTTGTACAAATAAATTATTTCTAACAACTAATCTATTATTTACAAAAATAAACCAAGAAAACTAACCTATTTAATTTATTACATACTGTATGAATAAATAAATTATTACAACCATTTTTATAATAAAAACAACCAACACAACAACAAAACAAATGCAATGGTCATTGGCTAGTTTATATACATCATACACATTAAATAACCTTTGTTTTTCTAAGACAACTTTAAATGACAAAATATGCATGAAAAACGTTTTTCACATAAAATAACAATTATAAAGTTGTCATAGAAATATGTATGAACTTGTTTTTATACAAAACCAAGTTATCCATATTCTCTAAAAACTAAGATTTCCAAAAATCAAAAAGTCTAACCAAACTTGGAAGGTGGCTCTGATACCAACTGTTGTGTTTTTATTCAAAAACTAGTTTCAAAAACATAATATTTAGCAAAGGAAGACTTGATGATTCAAATACCATAAAACATGTTTATAACCCACCAAGGATCTTCTTGAAAATTTTTAAAAGAAAAAAACACCAACCAAAGAAGAGATGGAGAAAAATTACAACCTTTGTAGTTCTTTGGAACCTCTTGGGAGGCTTGGAAGTTGATGAAGAATGTAGAACTTTAGAGACACCAACAATGAATCAACTTGATGTAGAATGCTAGTTCTTTTGTATAAAACTCTTCAGATTCTTAAGATTTATGTTATTATCAAAATAATAACATAAAGAGAGAATAAGCAAGAGTGTGATCTTCAAGTCTTCAACTAAAACTAGGGAGAAACACACATACATAGATAGTTATGATTTTTGCATGATTAGGGAAAGAGATATGAAAGCCTCACTTTATATAGAATATCTTTGGTCCATAAGTTCTTAACACTTTAAGAACCCATGCACTTAAATCCTATGTGTTCCCCATGCTACAAGCCATGTTTGTCCTTTTAAAGGAGTGTTCTTTTCATTAAACACATGAAAAGCAGGTACTCTCTTTTTTCTAGCCATATTTCTAAAATATGAAGGCAAAAGAAGACAAAAGTCTTTTATATTTTATAAACCAAGTTTAAAAAATATAAACTTGAACTTTTTGGTAAAAGACAAAAGAATTTATCTAGTCCAAATGTTGTTCATGACTTATTAATTCATACCATATGAATTATTTAATGTTACTTGCTAATGAAAATTATTATTTCCTAGAAATAAATAACTTCCAATTTAATTATAAGAGTTTATTGAATATTTTTTAAAATCAATTTCTAAAAAATAATCAATTATATCAAGTTGTTGTTAGTGTGACCATTTAGTATCATATGTTAATTAGCAATATCACTTTAATATGATTCTTGAACATACTAGATCATTCATCATCCACCCCTATGAGATATACGATAGTGAAATAATATAATGGTCTTTTAAATAATCTTGAAACTAAGATGCGTATTTGCTCATAATCATTATCATAAAATGATAACATCATCTTTTTGAAATGATAGGTTTAATCAACTCTTAAACTACTATTTATTTCACATATATCTTAAAGATGATTTCAACTCTTACCTCTCTAGAGAAAAAACAATACATGATACCATTAGACTAGAAACTTTTTGATATAATATCTTATTTAGATCCAAAATATTCATTTAAAAAACATTGAATGATATTTTAAGACACATCAAATGACATATATTTTTTTGGTAATAAAGCAAAATTTATTCTAATTTCCTTAAAATAAACCAAATTTAATGGCATATTTATTTTGATATTTCCTTCGACTAGTTATCGCTCTATGCTTCCATCTATAATTTACTAATGTTCTGTTATAATTATATTAATTGTAATTAAAGAGGGAAAATACATAAATTAGGTTTTAACTTTAAGCTTAGTTATTTGTTCTTTTTATTCTCAAACTAAATGTGAGACTTATGTATTACATGAGTTGATTAAATAAAAGTGAATTAAGAAAGCGTAAACATTAAATGATTTTTAAATAAAAGTTTGAAATAAATACAACCGAAATCGTGCATTATTTGAATCTCCTTCAATTTAAGAATTTTAAAATTAGAAGGAAATTATGCATTATTATTATATATATATTAAAGTTATGAAGAAAATGAATAATAAACTTGTCATTTTTTTGGCAGAATTGGTCCCTGTATTATTATTGGGTTTCAAAGTTAGGAATAATAAATTTGGATGTTTTTTGGCAGCTTTGCTCCTCATTCTTTAACCATTTTGACACTTTTGGTCCTTGCAACCAATATTTTTACACTTTTTAGGAACCTTTTAATATTTAAAGTTTGGTCCACAAAACTTTAACCGTTTGACAACTTTGATCCCTTTTCTAAAAAATTGCAAATTCCTACCCCTTTAATTCTTTAGCCATTTTGACACTTCTGGTCCTTGCAGTCAAAACTTTTACATTTTTTCATAAAAACTGGATGTTTTTTTGGCAACTTTGCTCCTCATTCTTTAACCATTTTGACATTTTTGGTCCTTACAATCAATATTTTTACACTTTTTAGGAACCTTTTAATCTTTAAAGTTTGGCCACAAAACTTTAACGGTTTGACAACTTTGATCCTTTTTCTAAAAAGTTGCTAATTCCTACCTCTTTAATTCTTTAGCCATTTTGACACTTCTGGTCCTTGCAGTCAAAACTTTTACATTTTTTCATAAAAACATGAAAAAAACGGTCCGGGGCAAAGTCCGGGCTTTTCATCCTTGCACTTTCTACGTCTGTCATATTTATCGATTCGCAAACAACATTGAAAGCTTTTGGCCCCCGCGTAGCGAGGGTAACCTTTCTAGTTGAAATTAATATCCATTTATTAAATAAAAGTTAAATATGAAAGTGTAAACATTAAACAATTTTAAAGTAAAACTTTGAAATAAATATAATGAAATAACTCATTATTTGAATCTTTTTCAATTTAGGAATTTTGAAATTTAAAGGAAAGTATGCATTATTGAAATTGATACTCATTTATTATTACATTTATTAAATATAAATACTATGTGTAATTTAATAAAAAGTTAAAAAAAAAGTGGCATATAGAAAAAACTTAATTGAAAATAACTATAAAATAACATATGACGAAATGAATAAGAGCTAGATATGTGATAAAATACTAATAGAATACATTATTGTAAGTTACATTTTTCATATAGATTATCGCAACAATTGAATAAGACGCTCAAAATTAACATTCGCCCTTCTAGTTAATGATACGCATATTTGTATGTGGTGGCAACCCAAGTAGAGATTTAGGATGATAGGAGATAAGTACAAATTAAAAGTCATGTACTAGAAGAAAAATGGAAATCAAAAAGTCTTTCCACATGTTAACACTTTATTCAACATCCTTGTGCTACACTTAATACGACCAAAGGATAAGAAGACGCCAAAGATAATAATTATATCAAGATCTAGAAATAACATTGTTACGTCTATATTTTATTAAATCAAACCCAAAGGGCTCTAATCACTTAATAACGCATCTATGAAAATATTTAAGTTCAAATATAAATAATAGGTCAATAAAAATTACGTATAACAAATAGTAATCCAATATTTCTTAGGCAATCAAAGTGTCAATTTTAACCACCATATGGGAATCACATAACGGACCATGTCTATATATTGGATGTATCCTACGTGGATTTTTCGTTCTTAATTTGTGAGTTTAGTGTTACATGTGATTGGAATTTATATGAATATCAAATGAGACTTAAACTATAGTCTAATAAAAATTAGATGGTGCATAGTGCACATTTGAATAAGATTAATTTTATCCTAAAGTTTCCAGGCTACAAGTGTAGGAATAAATGGACGAAACAGATGTTAGTAAGCTTAGGGTACAAGTTGAGGCTAACTCACTTGGTTAACATGGTGTTTAAGAAGATATTTCTAACAAGGAGGTCATGAATTCAATCTCATGTATATACTAACTCACCGATCTAAAAAAAGTGATTTAAGATGGAGGAATTTGTCATATTTCCATTCCTTCATATCAATAATGTATCACATCAATTTTCATTTTTCTTCCCACTTCATCACAAAACTTTTGAACATACTTTTAAGCATTAGAAAGAACAAATGTCTTTGGTTCAACTTGAAGTCATTTGCGTATTTAAAAATCTCCTACGTAACAAAAAAAGGAAAAAATAAATACAAATTTTATTATGAAAAGTAAATAATCTAGTTTGGATAATGTTTTTGAATTGTGAAACCAAACCTTGTTTCTAGGGTGTTGATGTTCCTACCGTTCTATGTCGGATTTCTTCCAATAAAAAGGAATGTCTGAATAATCTTTTATTTGAGTGTGAAGCAATGGGCTAATGGCTATGACGTGGGATGTTACCTCTAGATGGACCCACTTGCAAATTCAAACTTTGGGGAAAATGACTTACAAGTCCAACGAAGTTTTCAAACCGTTCAAAAAAACCCTAATTAGGTTTTGTTTGTTCAAGAAAACCCAACGAACTTAACATTTTGTCTAGAAAAGCTCAACTAACTTACACTTTTGTTCAATTCTAACCGGCTAATGAAAATCAATGAATGACATGGATTATGACGTGGAATTAAATATCGGAAAATGACTTGTAAGACTAACGAAGTCTTGAAACCGTTCAAAAAACTTCAATCATGTTTTTTCTGTTCAAAAAAATCCAAAGAACTTATCTTTTTGTTCAGTTCTCATTAGAGGTAACCAGATTCATTATGTATACAATTAGTTGGAGAATGACATGACATTATATTTAATGAAATGAAATTAACAGATTAGAATTATCTTTTATATATCGATTTAGGGCTTGGAGAAGAGAAAAATGAATGATGTCTGTGTTCGATCTCTTATAATTGATACTTCTTCTTCTTCCTCTCAATCGTTAATCTCCAACTCAAGATCCATAAAGAAGACATTTGATGATGTAAACCCTTATGGATGTGGACGCCCTTCTTGGATTTGGACATTTAGAACGGAGGATCATCCAGAGAAAAAGTTCAAGGCTTGGTCTTTAAACGGTTTCAAAACTTTGTTGGTCTTACAACTCATTTTCCCGATATTTAATTTCACGTTATAAGTCATGTCATTCGTTAACTTTCATTAGCTGGTTGACCCTAATGAGAATTGAACAAAAGTGTAAGTTAGTTGGGTCTTTTTAGACAAAAAGTTAAGTTCGTTGGGTTTTTTTGAACAGACAAAACATAATTTAGGTTTTTTTATCAATACATGAAGTTATTCTATAGGCGGATTCCCTTCAAGTGTCGAGTTAAAAAAACGACTTTGGAAGTGATTATTTTCATGAAAAACAACAAATAAATGATTTTTTTTGTTGTATATGATTCGTTTAATTGGGGTTGTAAACTTGTAATAGAAATGATAGAATTTCTATTAATAGGAGTATTTGGCTTCAAAATAAAATTGAAGTTATTCCTTTGTAAATGATTTATTGTTTGCTAGCTTATTAAGTTTTGCTAGTAAAATTCGGTTGATAAAAAATATTGTATAACCAAAAGGTTTCTAATCTAATTGTATCAGATTTTGTTTTTTTTCTTTGAGGTTGAGGGTTAAGTTTCGTTGTTGACATATGTGATATTAATAAGTAGTTTTGGAGTAGATTAAAAAATATTATATAACTTAAAAAGAAAAAAAGAAAAAAATTAGGTATAAACTTATAAGAAAAACGAATATTGAATGTTAAATGGCTTATTCAGTTTAAACTTATTTATATTAATGATTGTGTATATTGTATTTGATAAACTAATTAACTTTTTATGTTGAAAATAAATTATCAAATACTATTAAAAAAACATTTGACAAAACATAAATAATTTATGTTTTGTCAAATGTTTTTTAATAGTATTTGATTATTAAAAAAAATTAAAAAAAACATTCGACAAAACATACTTAAATAATCAAAGCCGGTTCCAAAAGAAACTTAAATAATCAAGTATACACTCTAAGTAATTCATTCACGTTCAATAAAATTGAAGTGACCCCAAAAGGGACAATTGAAACGTTATACACAAGTATTTATGAATATGTTGACTAGCTATATACTTGAAAGGACCATATCATTCAAATGAGTTGATCTTTTGGTCTTTGGATAGACAGTAAAAAAACACATTTATGGATCATACATGAGTTTTTCTCATGTGAGCTTAATTATTGTGATTGAAAGAGAAAAATGTTAATCATTCTAATTACCTAATTTCTTAACATACAATCAAGATCTAACATATATATATATATATATATATATATATATATATATATATATATATATATATATATATATATATATATATATATATATATAGAGAGAGAGAGAGAGAGTTATGTTCAAATGTGGATTGACATTTATTGTGCGGACGTGTGAACAGTGCTATTCTGTGAGAATGACAAAGAAAATATATTGTTTGATAATATAAATACGTTCAATCTTACATAACTCTTGTCATTAACACACATTCTCACTAATTAAATCATCTATAAAGTTATTATAGATTTTTTATTATTATTCTCATTCTGTCAGAATGTTTATTGAGTCATATTCTGACAGAATGAAAGTGAGTGAAAAACAATGTGTGAGAATAAAAATGAATAAGAATTAGTGAGAATGCATAAAAATGATGATATTTATGTAATGTTGAACGTATTCGCATTACTATATAACTTATTCTCTTAGTAATTCTCATAGAATAGCATTGTCCACACATCCGCACAATAATTGCCCATCCATATTATAACCTAGCCATATATATATATATATATATATATATATATATATATATATATATATATATATATATATATATATATATATATCAAACTGTTTATAACTATCTAGACCATAATTTAATATGAAAATGCCTTTGAGGCTAAAATAAACTATAACGACTTTAACTGAATCTCAATCCAGAGGATACAAATAAACCCCATAATAGATATAGCTTGTTGATGTCGAGACCCATTCAAGGAATACAGATGTAACCCCCCCCCCCCCCCTCCCACCCCCTCTCTCTCAATCTGGAGGGTACGAATGAACCCCAAATTGGATATATCTTGTTGATGTTGAGATCCATTCAAGGATTTTATGGAAACATCTACTAATTGTTGCACACTTAATTAAACCTTGTTGTAACTTTTCTGTAACATAATGGCAATCTAGTTCATCGTGTTTGGTATGCTCATGGAAAACAGGATTGCGAGCAATGAAAATGGCAGCTTGATTGTTACACTTCAACGATATTCTATTGATATTAGGAACTAGTAACTCGTCTAGTAATCCTATTATCGAGCCAAGCTAACTCGACAGTAACTCATCTCATGGATCCATACTCAACTTCTGCTGAGGATAATCAGACTGTTGTTTGCCTTTTTAATTTCCATGAGATTGGGGTACCTCCAAAGAGTATAAAAATGCCACCAATAGATCTACATCTAAGTGGACAAGCAACCCAATCAGAGTCATAAAAGGCTTCAACTTGGAGTGATTCATTTTGTTAAAAAAACAATCCTTTTGTGGGGGTACTTTTGAGATATTGCATTATATGAATGGCAGCTCAATAATGTTCGTGTCATGGATTTTGATTAGGGAGTGTGTATTAAAACATTTAATTTTCCAATCAATTGTTTGTATGATGTAGGATCCTTTAACGGATTGTTCATAAAGGCATCAACAGTGGTTTAAAAGGTAACGATATTGTCACAGACTTTGTAGAATCTAATAAAGATTCAGCAGTTCCTTCATAAACTTTTGTTGATGTATACTCATCCTATCTAAGGTTGAATGAAACTCTAATCCAAGAAAAAAAATTAGAAATCCCATGTCTTTGATGTGAAATCAATTATGGAGAAATCTTTTAAGCTATTGATTTTTGTTAAATCATTTCCTGTAACCAATATATCGTGCATATAAAGAACAACAACGATCATGGATTCATTAGTTTTCTTGAGAAATATGTAATGATCATTTTAAGAAAGTGAATATCCTTTAATCCGTAAAGCAGTAGAGAGCTTTGAATACCTTTTCTTGGAAGCTTTTCTTAAACCATATATAGACTTCTTAAGTTTGCATACTAAGGATAGTGATGAAATTTGAAATCCAGGAGGAGGTTTCATGTATACCTCTTAATGAAATCCCTATGTAAGAACACATTGATAACCTCAAATTGATGCATTATCTAATTCTTTTTAACCGCAAGAGCAACAATGCAACAAATTGTGTTGCATTTCCCAACAGGAGAGAATGTTTCATGAAAATCTATCCATTCTTTTTTCGTAAAACCCTTTTCCACCAAACGTGTTTTGTATCTTTCAATATTTCCATTAGTTATGTACCTAGCTTTATACACCCACCTACATGATATTGGTTTCTTGCCTTTGGGAAGTTTTACTATATCCCATGTTTGATTGACTTGTAATGCTTTAACTCATTAGCCATAACTTGTTCCTACTCATGATGTCCCTTTTCTTGGTGATTAAATGCAAGTTCAATAACATGACTAATGACATGGAATGCATAGATGATTGGGACGACAATCGGGTTTTGATCAGAATACTCATGAATAATTGGTGATAGTGTGATGACAAACATGAAATGAAGGTTCTAAAATAGTGTGATTACACACATAATCTCTTAAACTAGAAGGTGGATGAATGGTACGATTTATACGTCTTAAAGGAACGTGATTGACCTCAGTTTGACCATCAATGGAGTTTGTGACATGAGTTGTTTAAGAAGATAATTGAACAGAGGTATCTTTGGAACTTATGGGTAAAAATGAAGCAATTGGATAATCAAATGGATGTTTTATTATGTGATGCAAAGGGAATATATTTTCAAAGAATTTAAAATCTCTTAAGAGATGTATGGTTTTATTTGCTAGAGTCATCACCTTGTATGCTTTTGTCCCAATTGGATACCCAATGAAAATACTTGGATTACAACGAGTCATGAATTTGTCACGCCCAATAGGTAAATAATTGAGAAATAATAAGCACCAAAATGTTTTTAAAGTTCAAAGATCAAGCTTTTGATCACATAACATCTTGAATGGAGTTTTGTTGTACATCAAACTGTCTATAACTAACTAGAACAAAATTTAATATGAAAATGACAAAAATGACCTTTAGGCAAAAACAAATTATAAGGTTTAATTTTTTTAGGCCCCATCATTTTTGGCTTTTTTTATAAAACATAAGAATAAAGTTTTACATAGACGTAACAGGTAAACGGGCAACAAGCTGTGCCGCAACCCCTTTTTGGATGGCAAAACTAATTCTTTTAAAAACAACATCTATAGATCTTGGAGTTATAACATTACTATGCATGACCCGTTGGACTCTATTGAGTAGCTCCACAGTTCTGGCGCAAGGAAACCGAAAGTATCAAATGCAAAGGGTATAAACATGTGTTGATTTTCCATGCATGCTTTCTCATGTTTTGCCACTTTGGTTGATGTAGCTTTTAAAGCAGCTTGCCCCACAGTGAAAACCCCACTCCCCAGACCCACAAGAGGGGAAACCCCTGTTAGATCCACGCATGCATGTTTTCCTCCAGCCCATCCAAATACTAAAACATCAGCATGTCTAAGTGTTGATCTTCCTACGAATGGGTCAGTCAAAAAATTCACAGGTGCCTCTTTCTTGGCGAAAACCCCAGCACGTCTAAATATGTCGAAAGGAACATCCCTAACCAGATCATGTCGGTACTTGAAACTCGAGATCTCTTTACAATGAATTGCATGCTACCTAAAGGAGTCCAAGCATGCCTTACGACAAACAGGGCAAGTCTCGTCAGCCGGAAATAAAGGGATCATAAGGCGATACTTGGGGATGACACGATACTCCACTGGCGACATATGCTGGCCAAGACCGTCAATAGGAATAGTCATAAGGAAATCCTGAGCATGTGGGCCCTTATACACTCAAAAATTTCTTTATGCCTAATCGTCATGTCGAAGTGAACTTCCATGTCTTGGACAATTTTAATAGGGAAACAAACTTGTACGAAGCTTCCTACCATCGCATGAAGGCCAAAATAGCTCAGTTTTCTTGATATTCAGCTCAAGCCCCATTCCTGGGACTATCACACTAATGATGTCCAATACTCTGGCCACCCCCTCTGAATCTCTAATGACGGTCCCATCATCGAGGTACCAAGCATGAAGAAGAAGCTTGCAATTGTATCTAATTTGATGTATAAGTGGGTGCAGTACAAGAGCAAAAAGAAGTGGTCCCAAAGGGTCGCCTTGCTCGACCCCAGTAGTGGACCAAATATGCTTATCTCCTAAATACAACCTTGTTGCATGTCCATATAAGAAATCGACCCATAAGGAAATGGAAGGGCACCTTATCCTGACCTCGTGAAGTAAGGCAGATCTATATACTAAATTGAAGGCACTCGAGAAATCCATAGTAAGCATTGCAAGATATCCATCATCATGGCGTGCACTCAACACCCTATTGACACTATGAAGTACAGCTTCAGCGCCAGCCGACACAGCTACTCCAAATTGAAAGTCATTAAGTTATTGTGCCATTTCTTTACCAACTCCTTTCATAGCAACCTTTGAGACCAAACGCCTCCATATAGTGCCTACAACAATAGGGCAGATTCCATTGTCAGGTTTTAGGAGCGGTGTAAGAGGTGCAAATGCTACAAATTTTGCCAGACATGACAGACATCTTCCCCCTAGCCACAGATTAACCACTGCGGTGATGGCATGTAGGACATCTTCCCCCTAGCCACAGATTAACCACAATCGTCTCTCCCACACGAGGTTCCTTTAGGAAACGATTTAATACAACCAATGAAATTGTCAATATCTACTATAAGGGGAGGCTCAGAATATATGGTGCTCGGCATGGATGGGGGTGGCTTGTATGGATGCTTATTAGCCTCTAAAGCTTTGATAGTGTCATTGTCATGTGAAGCAACACCCGTGGAGCACAACACTTTCACTGCTGCTGTAAAATGCCCATCAGCAACCTTATGGAGACATTGTCTGACATTGGTGCTGCCCTTAGTTCTGCCATCTTGAAAGTGATCAGCTATTTGGCCTGATGAGCCAAGACCTACATTGTCAAACATATTTTAAATTAATGTGACAATACCGTCCTCTTTCCCCCATGTAGCTAAAGAAACCAATATGCAACGATTTTGTAACGATTTCCTGTTCACATACCTATGTTCTTGTATGTTCTTAGGCCTGAACACCTGCAAAGTACATCGGGGAAGAACCAATAGCCTAAACCATGATTCCACAGACTCGGGGTGAGTGACCACCTTATTAAGAGTTGTTTGCAACACTTGAGAGAAATCCATACAACAACTATGAGGAATACCTTTGATGGTCGTGATAGGTGCCTTGAAAACACGATCAAGCAACTTAGCATCCAAAGCCATCCCTCCCAGTGCTACTGTTTAATGCCCTATGGAAGATGTCTTTGAAATGCCAATAATGTGTCCACTCATGTCGTCGACCCCACCAGTAAATTGTACACGACCATCAGGGTGGTGGCAATAGCGACTCAATGCATGAATATTCATATAATTAGCACATATCCATTGACCAAACGCCATTAATGTTTCTTCAACATCCATATACAATCCATGCTCCCCAAAAATAGCCTCCCGCAACACATCTTTACGTTCATCGGAAGCAAAGTGTACCCTCTTAATATGAGACCTTCTCACCAGTGGCTAAGATTAAATCTATAAGGGTTATGCTAGCCATTGCTGCATTTCATGATTATGAAATATGGAAAATGGATGTCAAAACCGCTTTTCTTAATGGGAAGTTGGATGAAGATGTTTACATGAATCAGCCAGAGGTTTTTGTCAATGCAAAGTACCCTAATAGAGTGTGTAACCTTGAGAAATCCATTTATGGATTGAAACAAGCATCTCGCAGATGGAATCTTTGTTTCGATGAAAAGTCAAAGAGTTTGGATTTTCAAGAAGCGAGGATGAGTCCTATGTATATGTTAAAGCTAGTGGGAGTATAGTTAGCTTTCTGGTATTATATGTAGATGACATACTGCTCATAAGAAACGACATTCCAACCTTGTAGGAAGTTAAGTCTTGGCTTGGGAAGTGTTTCGCTATGAAGGACCTCGAAGAAGCTGCTTACATTCTAGGGATAAGGATATTGAGAAACATGAGTAAAAGACTAATAGGACTTAGTCAAAGTACCTACTTGGACAAAGTGTTGAAGCGTTTCAGCATGGAGGAATCCAAGAAAGGAGAATTACCTATCCAGAGCAATACCAAATTGAGTAAGACTCAGATTCCGAGTACAGAGGTTGAGATAGCAGAAATGAGTCAAATACCATATGCTTCTATTGTTGGCTCGATCATGTATGATATGACTTGTACTCGCCCTGATGTAGCCTTTGCTTTGAGCATGGTTATCAGATATCAAGGGAATCCTGGTAAAGCACACTGGACTGCGGTAAAGACCATTCTTAAGTACATGAGGAGGACTAGGGACTGGGTCCTTACCCTCGGTGGGAGTGATAACTTGAGAGTGACAGGGTATAGTGACGCCAACTTTCAGACCGACAGAGATAATTTCGGCTCTCAGTCGGGCTAGATATTTACCCTTAATAGAGGAGCAATAACATGTAAAAGTTCTAAACAGGAAACTGTGGTTGATTCAACCTTGCGAATCAGATTACATAGCAGCAAGTGAAGTGTACCAGCTGTAAAGGAGCCTGTGAATATTTTATGTGACAATGAGGGTGCGGTAGGCTTAGCCAAGGAACCAAGGGATCATGGCAGATCCAGGCACATCGACATAAAATATCACTTCATAAGACATTGAATAAATGAAGGACTCCTCGTGATGAAGGGGGTATCATCAAAACAAAACCCAGCAGATCCCCTTACGAAGGGACTGAGTAGGGTTAAGCACTTGCAGCACGCTAGGAGAATCGGGCTGAAGGACGATATTAGTTTTAATGATTAGATAGTTTTTAGAAACTTGTAATAGCTAAAATGTAATTGACATTTGATGATTGAATTAAAGGAGTTTTATTTATAAGTAAAGTTACTATCTTGTGTCAAATATTTACTATTGTTTCATTTTGCATGTTTTGACTTCCAGAATAATATAATTATTCAAACTATCCACAGTTGATCATACTTTGGAAGTAGGTTATGAAACTAGACTGTCATGAATGGGTTTTTTTGTAAGATTGTCTAAGGTGTTAGACATAGCAAAGTTTGCTACCAACATTAATGAGTGCTCTTGAAATAAGATTTGAGTATTGGATTAAACTCACACTCACATGAATCACTTCATGGAATTTATCACGAGTGATTGTGAGATGATAATATCATATAGTCTTCAAACTAACATATATGAATTGTTGATTATGAGTTGGTTGTACATTGATAGTGCGAAAACGCATCGGTAATTCAATGTTATAAAACGTGTTGTTGTGTATGATAATGAGTAATTAGTACAACCATATAAGTCGAGGTTTATCTGTTCCTTTTATCATAAGAGAATTAAAAGCGATATATTGGGCCCCTTGATGATTTGTTTTGACTTATGTGTCAGGCCCGGTCAGGACTCAATTGATGTGTTCAATTAAGTTCTATGTCAAACAAATCAGAAATCGGGAAACAAACTGTTGGACAATGAGTATAACTTTATTCCACGTCTTTGTCCACACGATATCTTGAAGAACAGAGGATTATATGATCACTTATCTAATGGACGCATCAGAGTATGACAACGACTTTTTGAGAGCTACGATTGCTAATCGGATTCTAAGTTGCATTGGCAATTATAGTTATTAGACTTATCCAAGTGGGAGACTGTTGGATTAGGTGTCTAAGTCCATAACTATAATTGGTATATACTTGACCCGATAGTAGCATGGTCCATTTCGGGTTGCCTTCACCAGAACAATTTGATAGATAGATATTTAAGTAAGAGGTTATTTATGATTTATTAATATATTATAAGTATAATATATTAATTGAGGAATCATATTATTTAATTAGTATTGATCAAGAATTAATTTAGAATTAATTTAGTGATCAAAAGAGACTAATTAAATTGATACATATGGATTGGGCTAATGATCCAGAATTGATTTGTGATGGGTTAAGCTTATGGATAGTCCATGAAGTGTTAGTCCAAATCAAAAGCATGGATCATAAGCTTATATGTGTGGATTAGGGTTTCACATGACTCTTGGTTTTCTACACATATAAATATGTTATCCTAAGCCCTAAAATTGACTACTACTTGTATTCCAAGAAGAGAAGTCGATTTTGAGTCTCCTTAGCCTCTCTCATATCCATTTAGTTGTTTATTGGTGTTTGTGACTTGCTTGAGGCACAAAACTTGGGCTGCTAAGTTCTCACAAGGCCAATGTCTTACTAGCTACATCAAGAGGTAACCTTCTAACTAATTTTATGATTCATATGTTAAATTTTGTATGCTAGTTTAGGCTTCATGCTTTGGATATCAATGTTGTGTGTATAATTAGAGAAAACTTAGATCCAAAGCATTGAGGTTGTATGTGCACCATAGGAATGTTAGAGTACATAAAACCCAACAAACTGAACACTATGGATGCTAATTTACTCATAGAATCCGCCTCTTTGTTTTTAGATCAAGGGATCTATGTGTTTTAGAACTTATCGAATTGTTCAATAAGAGCTTTTACCCTTGCCATGTACTTGTTCATATTCCCTTCTTTTTCCTTGTACGTTTCCTTGATTTGATTAGTCACCAGCATATAGTCTCCGAATGTGTTAACTTCTGTGATATTCATGTTAATAGCTAATTGTAGTCCTGCGATCAAAGTTTCGTACTCTACCTCAATACTTGAGCATTCATATTCAAAATGCAATGCATATGTCACTCTTCCTCCGGAAGGGCTTACTAAGATAACACCTGCTCCCAAGTCGTCTTGAATGGATACTCCGTCTATGAATAACGACCATGTTTGCAAGGGACTACCTCTTCCGAGTAGGATACCTCAACAATCTCTTATTCGGTACACATGTTTACTTTTTCTTCCTGAGGCATCTATGTTAATATGTTTTCCAATGTCTGTGCCTTAATGCTCACCCTTGGTTTGTACGATATGTCGTGTTCTCCTAACTCTATAGCCCATTTTGTCATTCTCCCTAACCTTTTAGGTTGCATAAGTATTTTTCTTATCAGTTCGTTAGTTAATACCAATATCGGGTGAGCGTGGAAGTACTGTCTCAATCGTCTTGTTGTATATACAAGGGACAAATTTAGCTTTGTATTAACAAATATCTTAGTTCTGATCCTTGGAGCACCCGACTAACAAACTACACAGGAACTTGCTTCTTCTCTTCTCCCCAATCAGTACAACACTTATCGCCTCTCTATTAGTATAAAGGTAAACGATGAGTTGCTCATTTGCTACCGACTATCCCATGTAAGTAGAGTCCTCATATTCCCTTTTAACTTGGTGAAAGCTTCTTCAGCCTCTTCGGTCCATGTGACATTATCCTTCCCCGTGTGTCCTTTCATTGTTTGAAAATGGGGAGGGACTGCTCGATGGACTTAGTCAAAAATCTCTCTAAGGCTGCCAACTTCCTATTAAAGCTCTGTATATCTTTGATCGATCCTGGTGTTTTCATATTCATCAATTTATGAATATTTTCCGTATTAGATTCAATCCCTAAACTGTTTACTATATGCCCCCGTAATTTGCCTTTCGTGCTCCAAACACACATTTCTTGGGGTTAAGCTTCATGTTGGTTTCTCTAAGCCGAACAAAAGTTTCTTCTACATCTTTCAAGTAATATTTATCTTCTTTTCTCTTAATAACCATGTTGTCTACATAAACATCCACGTTCCTCCCGATCTTTCGTTCAAAGACTCGATCCAACAATATTTAATAAGTTGCCCCCCCCCCCCCCCCCCGCATTTCTCTGCCGAATGACATTTTATGATAGCAGTAAGTTTCCATCTTCGTGTTGAATGTCGTTTTGTTCTCATCCTCTTTAGCAAAATGTAACTGGTTATATCCTTTATAGGCGTCTAAAAGGACTTTTAGTTGTATCCCCTAACGACTCTATTTTCTACTTGATTTTAGGTAGCGGGTAGCTATCTTTCCGACATGCTTTGTTTAAAATGATAAAGTCAACACACATCTTCATTGTTCCATCACCTTTTTTAAATAACACCGGATTCACTATCCATTTTGGGAAGTGTGTGGGTCTTACTACTCCTACTTCTACCAAATTTGCTACCTCTTTGTTTACTATGTTGTTTCATTCTCTAGCCATGATCCTCTTCTTCTAGTTTGGTTAGTATGTGACTGGAACTAATGTTTAACTGGTGTTCGATCAATGATCTCAAGATGCTCATCATGTCTTGACGTTTCCACACAAACATATCAACATATTTCCTCAAAATATTTTTCATTCCTATTTTGAGATTATTTGGTCGTTATGAACCAACTCGTATGGGCTGGTCGGCATGTCTTGGATTAACGATGACCTTCTCTTATTCTATCGAGGAAGATGATTATTTTTCCCCTATTTTTCTTGTGTCACATGGCTTCGTTCATGTGAAGCTAATAGTACACTCATTACCGTAATAATCCCTTCATTTGTTGGGAATTTTAGCAAGTCGCGGACAGTGGACGAAACTGCTTGTAACTGCCATAGACCAATTCTTCCCAATAACATGTTGTACGATCACAAAAATTTTATGATCAGGAAATCAACTAGAATAATTTTCTTTATGCCATTCTCATAATCCGTTAAGGTAAATGGGAGTGAGATTTTACCTTCAGGCCATACTAACTGCCCCACAAAACCAACTACACATGAAGTTGCAGGCTTGATGAATGCTTTACTATCTTCTGGAAGCCATGCTCGGTAATGCTCATACAATATGTTAGTCAAACTTCCATTATCAACATATATTCGGTGAACCAAAGTCTACCCAATAAAACCTTTAATGATAAGAGGTTTTGTTCCCTGATGATTTAGTGGTATAGGGCCATGGTATGTGAACTCTAGGCTAGCCTATTTTCTCTTCTGTATCGAAATCCTGTTATTTTCTCCTTGAATACATCATTCCTTATGTATTATAAACATCTTCGTCTTTTTTTGGGGATTCCTTCTGTTTCGCCTCCTTATTCCTTTTTTTTCTCTCTTCAAGCTCCCACAGTCAGCTATGGTGTGACATAACTTTCAATGGAAGTCACAATATTGATTGGTTCTCTAGGATACCTCTTCTAACCATTTCTACCACGTCCTTTTCCATGGATTTTTAGTAGATGTACTTCGTATATCTCCTGCCGATATGGGGTGAATTGGTTTCCGTGTCCTCTCTCCCTCCTATGACTGGACCTTCTAGCATTTCCTATACGAGAGAGAACTCCCTGTGAAGTGTTACTGGCTTGATAATTATATTCGTTCTTCCTTCCTCCGGCTCTTCCCTATATTCTAATATTTTTAATGCTTTCATATTCTTGCCTGATCTCACACCCCCGGCCGAGGCGGTGGAACACGTCGGGCTATGCGACTAAATTCATATATGATAGGTAAACTGAATATATAGCACAAGTAAAACAATAAATAAAGTAGCATTCGTGTCCTATCTTGATTTTTAAATACAAGGTTTTTACAAATAATAATAGTACAAGAATTGCCTTAACAGATAGGCATATAATACAACATCAAGTAAACTAGGTCACCTATAATCTAATCCGTCTTTAATGTCTGTTTAGTGATTTCCTGAGAATTCATGTAGTTTTGAGGGTCAACACAAGGTTGGTGAGAGTTACAGGTTTTTTGCTATCAATAGTAATACTTTAAATAAGTCTAAAAAGTATTATCTTTGTATGTATAACAATAGTTAAAACTGTGTTTTCAAAGAGTCTTTAAAAGCCAAAATGTATCTTTGTATAAGTAAATCCATACTTAAAACCTTGTTTGTAGAGAATCTTTGAAAGCCAAAATGTATCTTTGTATAAGTAAATCCATACTTAAAACTTTGTTTGTAAGAATCCTTGAAAACCAAACTGTACTGTTACATAAGTAATTCCATACTTAAAATAGTTTTGAAAGCAACCAAGCCCATGGTTTGTAGTGATAGAGAGAGAGAGAGAGAGAGAGATTCTAGTTAATGTTTATCTTGAATCCTATAATTGAGCTATGTGACTGAATGTACCCCCCACAATGCTTCATTCGACGTTGTAATAACAATTATAGACACTTATCACCCGCTTCAATTGATCGTTCGAGGTTGTATCTAGAAACCACAGGTGGGGATGTCAACCCCGTATAGATCTATACATATGTATCTCGCTCCAAAGGATAACGGTTATAGTAATGTGGATATGCTAAGTGTTTAGACTCAGCTAATGAATATAGTCTCATCAAAAATCCCTTAACCAAAGTATGTGAATAGCTCTCAACCCTAACTTAATTGTGGTTAAGTCACTAGGCATAATGAATTTCATTGTATAAAGTTGATAAAATCCGAGTATGCTTGGTATGTTTGTAAAAGCGTAATGTACTCGCTTTTATAAAGATGTATGTTTCAAAGTATTAAAATATGTACATGTATAAACATTATGTATTTAAACATATAAATATACATGAATAGTAATAGCTTGAATCCTTGAAATACTACAAACATTTATAACGTTCTTGTTATAATACAAAATGTCACATAAAAATCAAGTATTATTGTATCATGTAGCATTTGTTATGTGGGCTAGTTATTTCACGATAAAATAACCATAATACGTATACGAAAAGTTTATACTAGTTTATTTGTAACGATATGTTACCTTGTTAAATAACAATTTTATAGACTAGGATTATTGTATTTTCGCATAAAAGGATAAGTTGTTTATTTAAACGAAGTATGTAGGGACATGTATGCCCCCCTTCCCGTGCGGAAATTATTAGAAATATTAAAAAGGGTTCGTAAGTACTCACCTTAAATTTGTGAATTCGGTTTAGATGCAAAAATGTGATTGTGTTCGGGAAGCACCACGAAATAACACCAAAATAGCAACGACTTCAACCCAGTTTGGACTTGATTTAAACCCACAAAAGAACACCAAAAAGACTTGAGTTTTGAACTAACAAATAACCATAAAAGGAATGGGAACATAAAGTGGCAAAAAAATATGATGGTCGTGAGGTGGCTAGCGGTGGTTCTTCACTGGTGGAATGGTGGTTTTTGGTGGTGTTTTCTAGACCAAGAAGGGGCAAGTGTGTGTGACACAAAGAGAGAGAGAGAGAGAGAGAGAGAGAGAGAGGGAGGGAGAGAGAGAGAGATAGAAATGGAGCTGATGAATTTGTGAGGAAAATGAGGAGGAAAGGCTTCTATTTATAGTCATGAAAGTTACTCACAAAACCATGCATGCCATACAACCAAAGTTAGTCAGATACTCAATATACACCGTGCTTGTACCTTTTGGAAGAAGAGTGTATCAAAGGAGATAAGGTGATGGAAGAGAGGGGGTGCTGTTTCATGTGGGTTATGGCCAATATAGGGGCAATTGGTTGATTTTGGTCACCTCTTGCAAGGATGGTGGGCCATGGTGATGTCACACATAGCAAAAAGTCCCAAAAGTCCTTCTAGTTTTGCGTGCCAAAATCCTAAAGTCTAATATTTTTCGAAAGTGTCATATTATTCAGTAGAGTTCAAGAATTCCAAAAACCCAAACAGATTAATTTTCCGATTTTTTTTTACTTTTGCAAATATTTTTGCGAAAAATATTTCGAGTATGGAATTAAGTATTAGACCATAGTCTGAGTCCAAAAATACTCTCAGAATTCCCATATGAGGTGTGCAAGTGCCTCAACGGATAGATATGGTTTTAGCAGTCTAAGAAAATCAGTATTATACTGGTTTGGATTCTTAAAACGGTCGTATCTTTTGCATACGAACTCCGTTTTGTGCGTTCTTTATACTTTTAGAAATAGGGAAACATGTACTATGAGTCTAGATTGTTTGTTTTGCTCACAGCTGCTTAATATACAATTTCAGTTTTTCATACACATTAACTAAGGTTCTAGTTTGAGCTGTTTGATTTGTTTGCCAGTGTACACATTTGGAAGTAAGATACCATCTGGTATCTTATAATAGTTGAGGTGAACTCATTTAATTTACAAAAGATGCACTAAAACTCAATGAGTGAAATTACAAAGAGGTTTACTGTGAATTGACCATCCACAACCTTTGACCTATATTATGGGATGTCACATTACCTCCCCATTAAGGGAATTTCGACCCAAAATTATTTAGTTCTAGATTATTTTGTCCCACTATCAATTCGTTCCACTAGTGGAGGGAGCACCGCGGAAAACTTGCGGATCTTTTAGTTTCATCTCATTCTCATGTTCCCAAATAAACTCCAACCCTATACGAGAGTTCCATCAGACTTTTACTATAGGAATGCAGATTTGTTTGAGGATTTTGATTTCTTGATTCATGATCTCCACCGGTTCCTTCACGAAGTGAAGTTTAGTGTTGACCTGGATCTCATCGAGTGGGAAGACAAGTTTCTTATTAGAGAGACACTTCTTAAGATTAAACGCATGGAAGGTATCGTGAACTTTGTTGAGTTCTTGAGGTAAATTGAGTTGTAATCCACTGGACCGACCCTTGCTAGGATTTCAAAAGGTATGATGTAACGGAGGTTTTGTTTACCTCGTTTTCCAAACCTAATCACACCTTTCCATGGTGCGACCTTTAGTAGGACATAGTCTCCTATTTTGAATTCTAAGGGTTTGCTTCTTGTGTCAATGTACCTTTTCTGACGATTACGTGTGGCCTTTAATCGTTTCTTTATCTGAACGATCTTGTCCTGTTGTTTCATGAATGATCTCAGGACCAATGTGTAGAGTATCTCTACCATGCCTTATAGCTAATTGAGTATCTCTAATTTCTGCCCAACATATCGGAGAATGGAATATACATCCGTACAAGGCCTTGAATGGAGCACCCTTTATGCTAGTATGATAACTATTATTATATGAAAACTCAACTAGTGGTAAGTGAGTATCCCACAAATTACTAAAGTCTATCACTCAAGCACGGAGCATATCATCTAGAGTTTGTATTGTTCTTTCGCTCTGTCCATCCGTTTTAGGATGATATGTTGTACTTGTATCGAGTTTGGTTCCTAGGAACCATTGCAATCATTGCCAAGATATGGAAGTGAGTCTGTTATCTCAACTTGAGACAATGGATATTGGCACACAATGCACTGTGACTATTTCCTTGAGATAGGTCCTGGTGAATTTCTCCATCTTGTCGTTTTATTTGATGGCTATGAAATGGGTGGACTTGGTCAAATGGTCGACCACTACCCAGATGGTGTCATACCCGCTCGAAGTTCTTGGCAACTTCATTATGAAGTCCATGGTTATCTATTCCTATTTTCATTCCAGGATTAACGGTTGTTGTAGTAGTCCTGATGGCTTTTGGTACTCTGCTTTGACTTTGGAGCAAGTTAAGCATTTACTGACATGGATGGAATTCTCTGCCCTCATGTTGGGCCACCAATAAATATTCTTAAGATCAAGATACATTTTATCTGATCCAGGATGTATTGAATAACTCGATTTATGAGCTTCGTGTAAAACTAAACTCCTGACCTCTCTAAACTTTGGAGTTTATATTTGGTTCATGAAATATTGTGTTCCGTCTTCCTTGAGGTCGAACTGTTTGTCCATTCCTCGCAGGTTTTCTCCTTTCCTCACAGGTTTTCTTCCATAATATTTTTAGGTTTGAGCGCTTCTAGCAGAGCATCTCGAATTTGGGTGGTGAGATTGGAGTGGATTTTTAGGGTTAAAGCCTTTACATGAAGTGGTGTTGCTAGCTCTTTCTTACTTAAAGCGTCTGCTACGACATTTGCTTTACCAGGATGATAACGAATTTCAGATTCGTAATCATTTAGCAATTTGGCATACTTTCGTTGTCTCGTGTTGAGCTCCTTCTGTTTGAAGATGTGTTGAATGCTTTTGTGGTCGGTGAACATGACACACTTCGTTCTGTAGAGGTAGTGTCTCCAAAATCATTAATACAAACACTACAACTCTCAACTTTAAGTCATTAGTAGTGTGGTTGGTCTTGTTTGGATTAAGTTGTATAGATGTGTGTGCAATGATTTTATTCTTTTGCTTCAATACGCATCACAACCCTTGGTGAGAGGCGTCACAGAATATTACTAGGTCTTCTGTTCCCTCTGGAAGAGACAACATTGCTGCATTACACAACAATTTTTTCAATTTCTAGAAGGCGGACTCTTGTCTGTCTCCCCAATTGAATTTCTTGTCCTTCTTCATTAGAGCAGTGAAAGGTTTGGCTATTTTGAAGAAGTTCTCGATCAATCTCCGGTAATAGCTTGCAAGCCCTAAGAATTGACATACTTCGGTTGTTGTCGTTAGTGCTTTATAATTCTTAACCGCTTCGATCTTTGCACGATCGACATGAATCCCTTTACTGTTGACCACATAGCCGAGGGAATGCACTTCGTTAATCAAGAATTCACATTTAGAAAAACTTTGCAAAAAGGTTTCTCTTTTCTTAACAGTTCGAGAATTAAACGCAAGTCTTGGCCATATAATTGCTTGGTTCGTAAAAATATCAATATGTCGTCGATGAAAACGATCACAAATTTATCCAGGTAAGGTTTACACACCCAATTCATAAGGTCCATGAATACGGATTGTGCGTTGGTCAGGCTGAATGGCATAACCAAAAACTCGTAGTAATCGGACCGAGTCCTAAATGTTGTCTTTGGAATGTCTTCTTCTTGGACTCTGAGTTGATGATGGTTGGATTTTAGATCGATTTTCGAGTAGTAGTAGGATCCTTGTAGCTGATTAAACAAGTCATCGATCCTCGGGAGTGGTTATCAGTTTTTTTTATGGTGAGTTTGTTCAACTCTCGATAGCCGATGCACATCCTGAACGATCCATCCTTATTTTTGACAAAGAATATCGGAGCTCACCATGGAGAAAAGCTTGGCCGGATAAAGCCTTTGTCAAGAAGTTCCTGAATCTGGTTGGATATTTCTTGCATTTCCGATGGAGCCAGACAATAAAGAGATCTTTCTACTGGTGTTGCATCCAGGATTAGGTTGATTCGGAATTCGGTCTGTCTGACTGGAGGTACTCTGGGTAGATCCTCTAGAAATATGTTTGGGTATTCTCACATTTGTGGTATGTCTTTGATTTCCTTACCTTTTCCTTTCATATCCACCACATGGGCCAAGAAAGCGAAGCATCTCTTCTGCAAACACCTTCTTGCCTTCATGCAAGAGATGATTCCTACATTCATTCCTGATTTATCTCCATAAATCATGAGGGTTTCGTTGTTGGGTAGAGGTAGTCGGACGACTTTTTCGTAACATAAAATATTTGCTCGATAAAGTGACAACCAATCCATTCTGATGATCATATCAAGACTTCCAATGGCCATATGTATTAAGGTGACATGAAAGACATGGTTATTCAGGGTGAGAAGGCAAATAGTGAGTATTTCTAAGGTGCTTTCTAACCGGCTATTTGTTACTTATACTGCGTAAGCTTCACTAAGTTTGCATGATTTATGGCCAATCATGCTTCTAAACTCATGGGAAAATAAAACTTCTATTGACCCTAGAATCAAATAATACAGAAGCATAAATAGTGTTGATAGGAAATGTACCAGTAACCACAGTTGGTTCATGGAGAGCATCTCCAACACCTATCATAAATTCTCTTCCTTGGCCACCCTGATTCTTCAGTTTCGGGCAGTCCTTCTTAAAATTCCCTGGTTGATTGCATTCTAATCACTTACGGCTTCCTCCTGCAGTAGTGGTTGTGGTCATATTGTTTGGGGTCTTTCTGCGAAACCTAGAAGTGTGACCTCTCAAGTTACAGACGTTCCAGACCATGCAATTTCCAATATGGTAGAAATTACACTTGGTACAGTGGGGTAAATTCCCAGAGTAGGGATTTGATGGGGCAGGAGGGTTTGTGATTGTGGCGTACATAGCCACAGGTTCTGGATTAGGTTTGCGATGTTTGAAATCCCCCTTTGACTTGCCATAGAACTTCCTTTTTTTACTCACAACCTGGTTCTTTTTAGTTTGTGGGGTCATGGTACCTTGACGGATACATTATTCAGTCAATTGAAAGGCAAATTGCTTGGCACTATCAGAGGTAGTGGGTCTAGATGTAGTACCCAGACCTTGAACTGGTGAGGCTAATCCCCAGATGTACCTTTCGATCTCTTTGTATTATAGGTTCACCATTCCCGAGAAAAGGTTTGCAAGGTCGTTAAATCAGGAGGTGTAAGCAGTTACCTCCAATACTTTCGTGGTAAGGTTCCAACTTATAGACATTGATCAATTCGAGAAATCCTATAGATTTCCAAATTATAGAAAGACAATTTCAAATGATAGAGAAAGAAGTTTGGAGACTACTGAATGATTGATTGGGAACTATGGGTTTCTCTACTACGAGGGTAATGGACCTATTGGTTCTTTGTTCTACTCCGGGTTTAGGCTAACTATGAAAATGTAATGTTATCCCAGATTTTTAAGTATTTAAAATGTATACATTGTTTTGGGGTTAATATAAGGTTTCTAAGGTACTAGGTTTCTGCAGCGAATCTTGAGAACATCCTTCAATCTCTAAAACATTCAACCATTGTAGTCTGTCAAGCTCCTTGCTCAAGGTTGGTTGTGCACCCGCCCGACCATAAATAACATAGGCGTACATTCCAGGTTTATTTATGGCATGACTTATGTACGATACTAATCTTAGTTGAAGTGTTTGACTTAAAGGGTTGAGTTGGTAGTTTTAGTTGGAGGTATGTTAGAATTTTAGTAAGTGTTCTCATCATAGGTCAAAGTATATATATAACTCTTATATATTAGTGTTGGTGAGGTTTGTAGTATTCTTAAATTTCGTTTTGTACTCCAAGGCTACCAAATACAGACAAGGGCCAGACAGGAAACACCGGAGGGCAGGACCATTTTAGCAATTAAGTCGTTCGAAAATCCAACAATCCTATGCGGCCCTTCAAACCAGATTCCCCACACCATAAGTAGCCGAGAAGTAGTGTAATTAATAATAATACTTTTATTAGAATCTAGTTCCTATATTTATATTCCTCTTTCGATGATATGAGTTCTCTATAGCCAATTTAGCTCTGATACCAATCTACCACACCCCCGGCCGAGTTGGTAGAACATGTCAGGCTGTGTGACTAAGTTCATGGATCACAGGTAAACTAATTATATAGCACAAGTACAACAATAAACAAAATGGCATTCGTGTTCCATCTTGATATTTGAATACAAAGTTTTTGCAAAAAATAATAGTACATGAATTGCCTTAACAGATATGCATATAATACAACAACATGTAAACTAGGTCACCTGTAATCTAATCTGTCTTGAATGTATGTTTACTGATTTCTTGAGAATACATGTAGTTTTGAGAGTCAACACAAGGTTGGTGAGCGTTATAGGTTTTCAACTATCAACAATAATACTTTTAATAAGTCTAAAAAGTATTATCTTTGTATGTATAACCATAGTTAAAATTGTGTTTCCAAAGAGTCTTTGAAAGCCAAAATGTATCTTTGTATAAGTAAATCCATACTTAAAACTGTGTTTGTAGAAAATCTTTGAACGCCAAAATGTATCTTTGTATAAGTAAATCCATACATAAAACTGTGTTTGTAAGAATCCTTGAGAACAAAATTGTACTGTTACATAAGTAATTCCAAACCTAAAATAGTTTTGAAAGCAACCAAGCTCATGGTTTGTAGTGAAAGAGAGAGAGAGAGAGAGAGAGAGAGAGAGAGAAAGAGAAAGATTCCAGTTAATGTTTATTGTGAGTCCTATAACCAAGCTATGTGACTAAATGTACCCCCTACAAAGCTTTATTGGATGTTGTAGTAACAATTGTAGACACTTATCACCTGCTTTGATTGATCGTTTGAGATTTTAGCTAGCAACCGCAGGTGGACATGTCAACCCCGTATAGATTATATATATATATATATATATATATATATATATATATATATATATATATATATATATATATATATATATATATATATATATATATATATATATATATGAAGGGTTTTGAGCATTCTAACACTCCTAGGTGTATATGCAACCCTAGAAACCTTGGATCTATGTTTTCTCTATTATACATGCAAACTTTCATTTTCCAAGGTTTTCATCGTAACTAGCATATCATGGGGTACATTTAATATAAAAAAACTGGTAGGATGACATACCTTTTCTTGTGGTTGATTGCTTGGAGAATCAAGAGCCTAGCACCAATAATGTAAATGCCTCAAGTGGAATCACAAATCACCAAAACAACTTGGAAGACTTTGAGAGAATATGATGCACTCTTGAAATTGGCACACCCTTATTATCTCACACACTAGTCCATTTCAAGTGCCAAAGACCTCTTTATATAGTATGGTGGATTAGGGTTACATCCATGTAAACCCTAATACCCATGACCTTTCATTTCCATAGGATCCATGGGTTGAAAGCTCCATAGACTATCCGTGGACTTCCATGCAAGCTTAGCCCATCCTAAATGAGCATTGGGCCATTCTATATATATAAGAGTCCATATTTAATTAGTTTCTTTTTTATCACTAAATTAATTTCAAATTAATTCTTGATCAATACTAATTAAACAATATGATTTCATATTAATATATTCTAACTTATAATATATTAATAAATCATAAATATACTATTCTCAAAAGACTATCCATACAAATTGTTCTAGTGAAGTGCAACCCAAATGGACCATGTCGGGTCCGGTCAAGAACATACCAAATATAGTTGTGGACTTAGACACCTTATCAAATAGTCTCCCACTTGGATAAGTCTGATAACTATAGTTGCATGTATGACTTCAGGAATCGACCAACAATCGTAGCTCTTAAAAATCTGTTGAACTATGAAGTGACATTTTAGATAAGTGATCATATAATCCTCTGTTCTCAAGATATCAGCCGGACAAATACATGGAACAACGTCGTACATATTGTCCAACAGTTTGTTTCCCGATTTCCAATTTGTTTGACATAGAACTAAACTGAACACATCAATTTGGTTCTGACCGAGCCTGACACATAGGTCAAAACAAAATCATCGAGGGGCCCAGATATCGCTTCTAATCCCCAAGGACTAAAAGGAACAGATAAACTTCGACTCATATGCTTGTACTAACTACATGTTGGATCATACGGAAAGGCACGTTTTACAACATCAAGTTACTGATGCGTTTTCATACAATCAATGTACAACCAACTCATAGTCAACAACTCATATCTTTAGGTTTGAATACTTATATGATATTACCGTCTCACGATCACTCGAGATAAATTCCATGAAGTGATACAAGTGAGCGTGGGTTTAATCCAATACTCAGAACTTATGAGCAATCATGAATGTTGCAGCAACTTTTGCTATGTCTAAGCACCTTAGACATCTACACACCCAATTCATGACAGTCTTGACTCATACCTACTTCCAAAGTATGATTGACTGTGGAGAGTTTGAATAAAGTAACTATTCTAGAAGTCAAAACATGCAAAGTTGAAACAATAGTAAACGATTGACACAAGATAGTAAAATTTACTCATAAACAAATAACAACTTTTATTTAATCATCAAATGTCAATTACACTTTACAAGTTTCAGAAATAGCTATCTAATCAGTAAAACTAATATCGTCCTTCAACCCGATGCGCCTCACATGTTGCAAATGCTTAACCCTAGTCAGTCCCTTCGTGAGGGGATCTGCTGGGTTCTCTTCTGACGATACCCTCTTTGCCACGAGGAGTACTTCTTCTATCTTGTGTCTTATGAAGTGATATTTTCTGTCAATGTGTCTGGATCTGCCATGATCTCTCGGCTCCTTGGCTAAGGCAACCACACTATTGCTGTCACAGAAAATCTCCATAGGCTCCTTTATAGCTGGTACAACTCCAAGGTCTCCGATGAAGTTCTTCAGCCATATCGCCTCCTTCGCCGCTTCACTTGCTGCTATGTACTCTAATTCACATGTCGAATCAGCTACCGTCTCCTGCTTGGAACTTTTCCAAATAATTGGCCCTCCATTCAGGGTAAAGACCCAGCCCGACTGAGAGCGGAAATTATCTCTGTCGGTTTGAAAACTAGCGTCACTATACCCTACCAATCTCAAGTCATCACTCCCACCAAGAGTAAGGATCCAATCCTTAGTCCTTCGCAGGTACTTAAGAATGTTCTTTACCGCAGTCGAGTGAGCCTTGCCAGGGTGCCCCTGATATCTGCTGACCATGCTCAAAGCAAAGGTCACATCTGGGTGGGTACAAGTCATATCATACATGATCGAGCCAACAACGGAAGCATATGGTAATCGACTCATCTCAGCTATCTCAGCCTCTGTACTCAGCCTCTAAGCCTTACTCAGTTTGGCATTGCTTTGGATCGGTAAATAACCTTTCTTTGAATTCTGCATGTTGAACCTCTTTAACACCTTGTCCAAGTAAGTGTTATTACTAAGTCCAATTAGTCTTTTACTCCTATCTCTCAATATCCTTATCCCGAGGATATAGGCAGCTTCTCGAAGGTCCTTCATAGCGAAACACTTCCCAAGCCAGGACTTAATCTCCTGCAAAGTTGGGATGTCATTTCCTATGAGTAGTATGTCATCCATATACAGTACCAAAAAGCTAACTGTACTCCCACTAGCTCTGACATATACACAGGACTCATCCTCGCTTCTCAAAAAACCAAACTCTTTGACTTTCTCATCAAAACAAAGATTCCAGCTGTGAGATGCTTGTTTCAATCCATAAATGGATTTCTCAAGCTTACACACTCTATCAGGGTACCTTGCATTGACAAAACCCTCTGGCTGACTCATGTAAACATCCTCAACCAACTTTCCATTAAGGAAAGCGGTTTTGACATCCATTTGCCATATTTCATAATCATGAAATGCAGCAATGGCTAGCATAACCCTAATAGACTTAATCTTTGCTACTGGTGAGAAGGTTTCATCATAGTCAACTCCCGGAGTTTGGGTGAAGCCCTTCGCAACCAGTCGTGCCTTATAAGTGTGCACTTTCCCATCCATGTCGGTCTTCTTCTTGAAGATCCATTTGCACCCGACTGTCTTACGACCCGGTACATTGCCAACCAAGTTCCAAACTTGATTGTCATACATGGACTGAATCTCGTTGTCCATAGCCTATTTCCATTTAGCAGACTCAGGGCCTGCCATGTCTTCCCTATAGTTGTTAGGTTCATCTAAATTTACCAGTGTACTATCACTGATAAATGTATCACCTTCTGCAGTAATATGGAAACCATAGTAATGCTCAGGTGGATTCCTAACTCTGGTGGAATGCCTCAGAGGTACAGTCTCGTCAGTTGGTTCAACAGGAGTTTCCTCCTCATATTGATTGCTAGGGTTTGACGTTCGTTCACCACTTGACTCTTGAAGCTCTTCACGGTCAATTTGCCTCCCACTGTTTCCTTGGCTTATGAATTCTCTCTCGTGAAAGACCCCTCTCCTTGCCATAAAGACCACATTTTCACTGGGTCTGTAGAAGAGGTAACCAAAAGATTTCTGTGGGTAGCCGATGAAAATACATCACTTAATACGAGGTTCGAGCTTGTCGTGAGTCTCACGCCTCACGAAAGCTTCGCAACCCCAAATCTTGATGTGGTCTAAAGTGGGAACTTTCCCAGTCCACATCCCGTGAGGTGTTTTGGCAACCTTTTTAATTGGGACTAGATTAAGGATATGGGCGGCAGTTTCTAAGGCATACCCCCAAAATGAGATTGGTAACGAAGCTCGACTCATCATGGAACGAACCATGTCCAACAAGGTTCGATTGCGCCTCTCAGCTACACCATTAAGCCGTGGTGTCCTGGGAGGTGTCAATTGTGAAACAATTCCACATTCCTTAAGATAGTCAAGGAACTCTGTACTAAGATACTCTCCACCTCGATCGGATCAAAGCATCTTAATGTTCCTGCCCAGCTGATTCTCTACTTCCTGTTTAAACTCTTTGAACTTTTCAAACGTTTCTGACTTATGCTTGATTAAGTAAATATAGTCATATCCACCTCGATCGGATCGAAGCATCTTAATGTTCCTGCCCAGCTGATTCTCTACTTCCTGCTAGCATCCCTTGTGGCGGTTTTGAAGGGTCCACATACATCTGTGTGTATGAGGTCCAACAAACCCTCACCCCTAGCACAAGTACCAGTGAAGGGTGACTTAGTCATTTTTCCAAGTAAACAAGACTCGCAACTATCATCTGACTTTAGGTCAAATGATTCCAAGACTCCTGCCTTTTGGAGTTGGCCTATGCGCTTCTTGTTAACATGTCCAACATGATAATGCAACAAGGATGTTTTGTCCAAACTAGTGGAAGAATCAATATGCAATACATTATTTCCTAAGTTGTCTACAACCGACATAGTTTCATATACACCATCACAAGGTAATGATTTAAAATAAAAAACACCATTATAAAAAACATTAATACCACCACATTCATTATCAAATGAAAAACTAAATCCTTGCTTGTACAAACCATGAAAAGAAATAATATTTCTCGCCATTTCAGACAAGTAACAACATTTATTCAAATCTAATATTAACCCACTACTCAGCAATAAAGAATAAACTCCAATCTTGGTGACAGGTGAAGCTTTCATATTCCCCATGATTAAGTTTATCTTCCCGTGCTCCACATCCTCACTTCTTTTTAGGCCCTTCAAATCAGAACATATGTGAATTCCACAACCTGTATCAAGGACCCAAGAATTAGTATGTGGTGAGTTTTAGACAATGTAGTGTAAATGCCTGCATCGGTGGGTTTTACTTTCCCATCCTTAACATCCTGCAAGTACTTGGGGCAGCTTCACTTCCAGTGCCCCTTATCGTGACAATAAAAGCATTCAGCTTCTTTAGGGTCGGCAGAGGGAGTAGCAGGACCACCTTTGGTTCCACTTGAAGAGGAACCATCAAGGGACTTTCCCTTGTGACCCTTTGAAGGGATCTTCCTCTTCCTCCCTTTACCTTGCCCGATTGCCAGAATAGGGGCGGTGGTAGGAGTAGGAGTGGTAACAACCGATTTACCTTTGAGAACACTTTCGGAGGTCTTCAAAAGTCCCTGAAACTTGCTGAGTGTGACCTCCTCCTTTTTCATATGATAGGTCATTCGGAACTGATCATAACATGGAGGTAAGGAGTGCAATATGATATCAATAGCCAGCTCCTTGGGGAAGTTCACATTCAACTTCAGTAAACGATCCACAAACCTTTGCATTTTCTGCATGTGGCCCGTGATGGGTTCACCATCCTTCATTCGGGTTGTTATCATGGAAGAGATAATTTCATACCTCTCTTGACGAGCACTCTGATGGTATCTATCCATCAGGTCCATGTTCATCTCAAAAGGGTAAAAGTCCTCATAGGACTTTTGGAGTTCAACTGTCATTGTGTCCAACATGATACATGCCACCTTGGCGGCATCTCTCTCGTGATTCCTAAAGTCAACGATATCCTATGGAGTAGCAGAAGACTCATCAATTTATTTTAGCTCCTTATCGAGGACATATTCCTTGTCCTCGTAACGTGTGACCATCCTGATGTTTCTGATCCAATCATTAAAGTTGGAACCATCAAAGATGACTCTCCTACAAATATTTATGAGAGAGAAGGAGTCGGTAGGGTTTGAGCCAGAAGCATTGTTGGAAGACATCTGAAAAGAAGAAAATACAAGTTTAGATTAGATAAAGAGTCCTTAATAAGACACCCAAATGTAATATTAAGGCTAGGACCCGACACAATATTTTATAACTTGTAAAAGGGATGCTGTAATCCAAGCCACAAAATATTTGAAGGTAGGCGAATGACGATTCACCAATTTCCACCATGAAAAACGAAATAAATTATTAATTTTTAATGAATTGAAATTCCTAGATTCTTTTGAGATTCATTGAACTTTTCAATGGCATGTTTAAATCTCGATTGTTCCCTTCAAGTTTGTGACTGGGATGCCGAGGATCACAAAACAAGGTGTGAATAACCATGTAAATTAACTTGGTACACTTAATTTTATCACCTAATCGATGTGGTGGTTAACCACACGCGCTCCACCAATCTATGATAAAAATTAAGTTACCCTTTGCCACTCTTACTAGTCCATGTTAGTGTGCCGGTTAACCACACACGCTCCACTAACGACTTGGTAAGGTACAAAATGTAATTTCATGGGTTAGCACCAAATTCACATTTTCCTAAAGTAACTAAGATTGGGAATTTATAAAACATTTAGTTACTTTATAATAATCATTATACTTAATGAGAATTAGTGTCCTATCCTACCCGTTCGGCTAACGACCCTCCACCAGTCAAGGAAACGGTGGGTGAGAGTGGACACCCATTAAGCTGCCATTTTATAGGCAACAACCTTATACCCCCCGTATAGACCGGCTTCGTGAAGGAGGCCTACTAACGGTAAGACTGACTTGATCTTATATATATATATATATATATATATATATATATATATATATATATATATATATATATATATATATATATATATATTAGCTTATAATACTATAAAGTATAAGGGTTGAGTTTTAAACTTTTAAAATTCTAGGGATTGGAATTAAAGTATTAATGTGTGTGAAACTTTACAAATTCCAAAACTTGAAAGCAAGTTTTGAAACTATTCAAAACCTTTCATTTCTGTAACTTATGAGTTTTAAAGACTTTTAATGGAAGAGACTTTTGGAATTCCATAACTTGAGGACAAGTTATGGAGACCATTATGAAGCATTTAGATCAACAACTAACTAACAAACAATTTGCAAATAATTCCTATGATCTAACAAAACTCATAAGCAAGAAACATTCATATCAACAATTTTCAAGTATCATATGAACTTAATATAAAACTTGAAACTTTGATACCACTGAAGGGTTTTGAGCATTCTAACACTCCTATGGTGTACATGCAACCCTAGAAACCTTGGATCTATGTTTTCTCTATTATACATGCAAACTTTCATTTTCCAAGGTTTTCATCCTAACTAGCATATCATGGGGTACATGTAATATAAAAAAACTGGTAGGATGACATACCTTTTCTTGTGGTTGATTGCTTGGAGCTTCAAGAGCCTAGCACCAATAATGTGAATGCCTCAAGTGGAATCACAAATCACCAAAACAACTTGGAAGACTTTGAGAGAATATGATGCACTCTTGAAATCGGCCCACCCTTGTTATCTCACACACTAGTCCATTTCAAGTGCCAAAGACCTCTTTATATAGTATGGTGGATTAGGGTTACATCCATGTAAACCCTAATACCCATGACCTTTCATTTCCATAGGATCCATAGGTTAAAAGCTCCATGGACTATCCATGGACTTCCATGCAACTTAGCCCATCCTAAATGAACATTGGCCCGTTCTATATATACATATATATATATATATATATATATATATATATATATATATATATATATATATATATATAAGAGTCCATATTTAATTAGTTTCTTTTTTATCACCAAATTAATTTCAAATTAATTCTTGATCAATACTAATTAAACAATATGATTTCATATTAATATATTATAACTTATAATATATTAATAAATCATAAATATACTATTCTCAAAAGACTATCCATACAAATTGTTCTAGTGATGTGCAACCCAAATGGACCATGTCGGGTCGGGTCAAGTACATACCAAATATAGTTATGGACTTATACACCTTATCCAACAATATATATGTATCTCGCTCTGAAGATTAACGGTTATAGTAGTGTGGGTATGCTAAGTGTTTTGACTTAGCTAATGAATATAGTCTCACTAAAAATCCCTTAACCAAAGTATGTGAATAGCTCTCTGCTCTAACTTAATTGTGGTTAAGTCACTAGCCATAGTGCATTTCATTGTATAAAGTTTATAAAAGTCGAGTATGCTTGGTATGTATGTAAAAGTGTAATGTACTTGCTTTTATAAAGATGTATGTTTCAAAGTAATGAACATATGTACATGTATAAACATTATGTCTTTAAACATATAAGTATACATGAGTAGCAATAGCTTGAATCCTTGAAATACTACAAAGTTTATAATGTTCTTGTTATAATCTACAATGTCACATAAAAATCATATATTTTTGTATCATGTAGCATTTGTTGTGTGGACTAGTTATTTCACGATAAAATAACCATATACGTATACGAAAACTTTATACTAGTTAATTTGTAACGATATGTTACCTTGTTAAATAACATTTTTATAAACTAGGATTATTGTATTTTCGCATAAAAGGATAACTTGTTTGTATAAAGAAAGTATATAGGCACAAGTATTCCCCCCCCCCCCCCCCGAAGTTATTAGGAATATTAAAAAGGGGTCGTAAGTAGTCACCTTAAATGTGTGAATTCGGTTTAGACGCGAGAATGTGATTGTGTTCGGGACACCGCAAAATAATAGCAAAATAGCAACGACTTCTAACCCAATTTGGACTTGATTTAAACCCACAAAACAACACCAAAAGGACTTGAAATTGAACTAAGAAATAACCACAAAAGGAATGGGAACACAAAGTGGCACAAAAAGGTGGTGGCCGAGAGGTGGCTAGCGGTGGTTCTGCGGTGGTGGAGTGGTGGTTTTTGGTGGTGTTTTCTAAACCAAGAAAGGGAAAGTGAGAGAGAGAGAGAGAGAGAGAGAGAGAGGGAAAGAGAGTTTGAGAGATGGAGATGATGAATTTGTGAGGAAAATGAAGAGGAAAGGCTTCTATTTATAGTCATGCAAGTCATTCACAAGACCTTGCATGCCATACTACCAAAGTTAGTCAAATACTCAACATACACCATGCTTGTACCTTTTAGAAGAAGAGTGTATCAAAGGAGATAAGGTGATGGAAGAGAGGGTGTGATGGTCCATGTGTGTTATGGCCAAGAGAGCGGAAATTAGTTGATTTTGGTCGCCTCTTGCAAGGATGCTGGGCCATGGTGATGTCACACATAGCAAAAAGTCCCAAAAGTCCTTCTAGTTTTGCAAGCCAAAATCCCAAAGTCTAATTTTTTTTATCGAAAAGTGTCATGTGATTGAGTAGAGTTGAAGAATTCCAAAAACCCGAACGGATTAATTTTTCGAGTTGTAGATCTTCGGGAAATCGCGTTTAAGTTTCGCATCTAAATGACCGAAAACGTCCGATTTTTTTTACTTTTCCAAATATTTTTGATAAAAATATTTCGAGTATGGAATTAAATATTAGACCATAGTCTGAGTCCAAAAATGCTCTCGGAATTCCCATCCGAGGTGTGCAAGTGCCTCAACAGATAGATACGGTTTTAGCAGTTTAAGAAAATCAGTATTATACTGGTTTAGATTCTTAAGACGGTTGTATCTTATGCACACGAAGTCCATTTTGGGCGTTCTTTATATTTTCACAAACAGGGAAACATGTACTACAAGACTGGAGTGTTTGTTTTTCTCACAACTACTTAATACAAAATTTCAGTTTTTCAAACGCATTAAGTAGGCTTGTAGTTTGAGCTGTTTGATTCGTTTGCCAGTTTGCACATTTGGAAGTAAGATACCATCTGGTATCTTATAATAGTTGATTTACAAAGAGGTTTACTGTGAATTGGTGATCTACGGCCTTTGACCTAAATTCCGGGATGTTACACCTGAGGAGCCTATTTATTTTCCTTATCATTTCCTTGGAGTTTTTCCACTCTCATCCTACTAATTTTTGGAGTAGTTCTTCCTCTAGCAGAACGTAGGTGAAAGCTGCTACAATCATAGGGTCGTCTCGCGTGGGCATCTTTCGGCTTATTTCGTTGAATCATTAGATGTACGCCTTTTTTGATTCCTATTTACGTTGCCTACAAGTGAATATACCACATGCTTGCTGCTAGAATCTATGTTGTTGTATTGTGACATCCCCATTTTTACGGCCAGAAAAGACCAATTTGTTTATGCTTTGTTTAAAAATCAGAGTACCCTTTTTATAAAAATGTTACGTAATTTGTTCCCAGAAAAACATGATAAATGTGTTATGAAAGCATTTCCGAAGAAATTTATTTCATTTCTTTTAAAACTTTGGGATGTCATCGTCAATACAGAAACATATGCATAAACAGTCCTTACATTCATTTACACTAGTGATAAACACATCCTTAATCTCTCAATGTAAAGTAGCTTCGTATCGACACCTGTGATATAAATAAACTTGAGTGGGTCAGGTTGGGAAACCTGGTGAGTACATAGGGTTTTCAACCCACAATAATATAATTATGTTTAATCATTAATCAATCAACCCAATTATCCATCCCCATTATCTTCTTTATTTCATAAGGATCTATCCTAAGAATCATTTATCATTCACTCATTCATTCCTAAGGATTGTCCTAAGGAATAGGCACGAAGTCCATCTTTGCCTAATGACACATCTGTCAATGTTATCTATTAAGCACAGCTGCCAATATTATCATTTAGGCACAGCTGCTAGAATTATGACATTCTCTATTAGGCGCAGCTGCCGATATTGTCCTTTGGGCGCAGCTGCCAGGGTTATGATGTTCTCTTTTAGGCGCATGTAACGCCCGTAGATCCGGGCTAGTCAATTTAGAGATAATAGGGGTCGAAAAACGACTTTTCGACAAAAGATTATTTAGAATAAATAATCTTAACCAAGTTGTTGAATATGTCTCAAGGGTTCCGTACATATGATGAACACCGAAATCCGAGTTATAACGAAGAAGTTATGGCACGTCGAAGTTTTTCGGCAAAACCGACACGGCACCGGGAGACGTAAATAGTGAATTTACGATAGAGGACTTTTAAGCCTTAGTGATCTAAACAAAATTTGTAGTATTCGTTAAACCGAGAACATACAAAAAAGAACGCCCAAATCTGACTTCGTATGAGGAAGTTATGAATTTTCTAAGATTTGGCATAGGAGTGCACGGCCCGAAACTAGAATTTTAGTTCGAGCGGTTTTTGGCCTATGCGACCTAAATGAGAGTTGAAGATCTCATTAATAGGAACTCAACGGTAAAAAGACAGACGAAAACGGAGTCCGTATGAAGGAGTTACGAATTTTCCGCGGTCATTTAACAGTCTAATCTCCTCGTACTGTTAAATTTAAGATCAGTCGAGAACTAGCCGACGGAGTCTAAACAAAAGGTGTAGATCTTATTTTTACCTACGCGTGGATATAAAGAACGTCGAAAACGGAGCTCGTATGCGAAAGTTATGAATTTTTTAAAGTTGGCTGATTTCCACCCTGTGTGCGATGCCACGTCCCAGCGCCAGGCTGTGACTTGGTGCCCAAGTTGGCTCACGACGTGAGGATCATAAAACTCACGACGTGAGTGACCCTCCAGCCTCCTATAAATAAGAGGTGAAACCTCCATTCTTCCTCACACCTCCCATCACTTCCCTCTCTCTCTAGAACTTCTCTCTAGCCCCGAAACCCCCCGAAAAGCCTAGGGAACCTCCCTAGCACGAGGCGGAAGCCCCAGAGCGCCCGACGGCTCCGAGAAGAAGAGCCTTTCGGCTCGGGAACGCTGCTCCAGCGAAGCCCGGTTTTGAGAAAATCCCGCTGTAAGTGAGCTATGTCTACCCTATCTTTAGTATAACTTATGTTTTAATATAGTAATGTTATTAGGATCTTAAAATAATTATTTGAGCTATTATTATGAGTTATATAGAGTGTTATTTAACGCTTATATAACAATAATAATAGCTAGACTATTAATTAGTCACGGTTAACGTTAGACTAAACCCTAGTGGTATTGATACTAGGTTTTGTCAAGGGAAAATTATTTTGAGATAGCGAAGTGTTGTTCGAGTGCCGAGTCACCACCTAGTCAAGTGAGTGCATAGTCCCTTTCATCTTACACATAGATATGAAGTATTTAATATAAATTACGTGCTATGTGTGCATATTGTCTGTATATTTGCCGTTTGTGCTGGGTGAAAGATTTTTATACATGTTTTAAATGATTTAAACTGTATATGTATTTTATATCTACAAAATGCGTTGGGTAAAACATGGGTAGATGAAATAGTTGCTGTGTGACAAAAATATAATGATGAGAAGTGATATAGACCATGAGATAAGGGTGAGAGGTAAACTATGAGAGAAGCCTTTTACCCATGTGTTGGCCCCGTCATTCAGCAGAGTATGGATGACAACCACGGACTATTCTAGACAGTCCAGTAGACACTAGCAGGCTCGCAACCTGTAGGTGTTTTGAACTGTGTATTCACCAGGTGTACTCTAAAAACCCATTGACATGTATTGCGATTGGATTCTCGGAAACGATACTGTCGATAAACAAACCCTGGCGACTATGAGACGTAGTGCCTAAACCCTGGCGACTATGCGACTTAGTGCCTGTTGTATAAACCCTGGCGACTACGAGACTTAGTGCCTAAAACCTGGAGACTATGCGACATAGTGCCAATTGAGTAGACTCTGGCAACGATGGATTTCGTGCCGATTCCTTAGGATAATCCTTAGGAATAAATGAACGAGGAATAGTTGATTCTTAGGGTAGAATAAAGAAGATAATGGGGATGGGTAATTTGGTTGATTGTTTAATTGTTTAAACATAATAATTATATTATTGTGGGTTGAAAACCCTATGTAATCACCAGGTTTCCCAACCTGACCCACTCAGTTTATTTGAATCACAGGTGCCGATATGAAGTTACATTACACTGAGAGATTTAAAAGAGATGTAGATCACTAGTGTAAATGAATGTAAGTTCTGTTTATGCTTATGTTTCTGTATTGACGATGACATCCCAAATGTTTTAAAATGAATAAAAATACATTTCTTCGGAAATGCTTTAATAATGTATTTATCATGTTTTACTAGGAACTAATTCCACAACATTTTTATTAAAAGAAGTACTCTGATTTTTATAAAGCATAAACAAAATCGGTCTTTTCTGGCCGTGAAAATGGGGATGTCACAGTTGGTATCAGAGCATTAGTTTAAGCGAACTAGGAATAAAAATTTATTTCTAGACTTAAAATTAGAATGATAAGCGATGATCGTGAGGAGTGTGTCTAATATATTTTAGGAAGTACACCTGAATAGACACAAGCACTAGCTTAATTAGGGAAGATGCCTAAAATGCTTTTATGTGCTAAATGATTTGTGATGCTTTATGCTATCGTTTGATCGGATTTACGGTCTGTTGCCGACCGGATCTGGAAATTTTATGTGTTCAGATTTCTAAACGTTTAATTACGATGTTAGAACTGGCATGTAACTTTTTGGACTAATAAGGAGGAATACGCGTCTAAATCTTCCTCTATCTATATTCTCGTCTCGATACACCGAACGCCTGCTTTGGTGTATAGAATGTCATGATAAGGACTCATAGCAGACTGAGCAAATTGAGGAAATGAGAAGGCTTACGATAGTGAATGATACCTATCGGAAGATATCGTAAGAGTGATATATTGCCTTTATAATGCGTCTAATAAATAATACGTCTAGTACGGGAGAAGTACACTTTTGATTAGCAGAAAGAAAGATTTTTGGTATGATCCATGAAGTTATCCCATCGTCTGACGTTTCCATCACCAACCAAGTTGAAGCAGAATTGTTGTTGAAGATATGCATGGAAGAAGTCCTAGTAGAGTCTAGGGAAATATTAATGATTATTTGGACACATTCGTATGTGTTAAATTGTTTTGTGCTTTTAAGAGATAAGAACTTGGGGAACTGCGAGACAATACTTGGGACGAGTATGAGTAGGTGTGAATGGTAGTAGAGGCCTATACTACCGGAAGCACAGGACTCGCACTTGGATCAGGGAAAGTCACAAGGTTACCAAGAAGCTAGTAATTGATACCATTTTATTCAAGTATGTCGTTACCATCGTTTCGGTAATGACTAAGAAGATGATTGTTATTCCGACCCTAGTGGTCATATCGAATTGAGTCCGACTAAGACGAGTATGTTACGTGGTTCAAAGAACCAAGTCCGATGTAGCATCCGACTTAAGCTAGAAGATTGAAGTGAAAGACAATCAAAGCGATCAGTAGAGGTATCGCGATAGTTGCTTGTAGCTAGGAATGCTACCTTTTAAGATGTGATCATTATTAGAACATGAAGGAAGGTATATCCTGTTCTGGAATTTGACTCTAAAAGACCTGAGTCCAAGCAATGCATCATACGATGAGAGGTCATAAGAACATGACCCATCGGTCTATTATGATAATCGAAGGAAGAAACTTATCTCAAGTTTATTAAAGAAGGAGTCTCCAATAAAGATCGAGATTGTGACATGAAGGTCATAATTTGGAGTCTAACATGAGATAGGGAGCAAGTGCAAGATCGAGCACCGCCTGCAGTCAAGGAGTCCAAGAGTTAGATACTCATTCGAAGAAATAAGGAAGTTACAATTATTACCTAGGATGAAGCGATAACGTATGGAGTCATTATACTGCCCTGTTTCGTTGATGATTCCGGGACGTAATCATCCTAAGGGGGAGATAATTGTAACGCCCGTAGATCCGGGCTAGTCAATTTAGAGATAATAGCGGTCGAAAAACGACTTTTCGACAAAAGATTATTTAGAATAAATAATCTTAACCGAGTTGTAGAATATGTCTCAAGGGTTCCGTACATATGAAGAACACCGAAATCCGAGTTATAACGAAGAAGTTATGGCCCGTCGAAGTTTTTCGGCAAAACCGACACGGCACCGGGAGACGTAAATAGTGAATTTACGATAGAGGACTTTTTAGCCTTAGTGATCTAAACAAAATTTGTAGTATACGTTAAACCGAGAACATACAAAAAAGAACGCCCAAATCTGACTTCGTATGAGGAAGTTATGAATTTTCTAAGATTTGGCATAGCAGTGCACGGCCCGAAACTCGAATTGTAGTTCGAGCGGTTTTTGGCCTATGCGACCTAAATGAGAGTTGAAGATCTCATTAATAGGAACTCAACGGTAAAAAGACAGACGAAAACGGAGTCCGTATGAAGGAGTTACGAATTTTTCGCGGTCATTTAACAGTCTAATCTCCTCGTACTGTTAAATTTAAGATCGGTCGAGAACTAGCCGACGGAGTCTAAATGAAAGTTGTAGATCTTATTTTTACCTACGTGTGGATATAAAGAACGTCGAAAACGGAGCTCGTATGCGAAAGTTATGAATTTTTGAAAATCGGCTGATTTCCACCCTGTGTGCGATGCCACGTGTCAGCACCAGGCTGTGACTTGGTGCCCAAGTTGGCTCACGACTTGAAGCCTCCATTCTTCCTCACACCACCCATCACTTCCCTCTCTCTCTAGAACTTCTCTCTAGCCCCGAAACCCCCCGAAAAGCCTAGGGAACCTCCCTAGCACGAGGCGGAAGCCCCGGAGCGCCCGACGGCTCCGAGAAGAAGAGCCTTTCGGCTCGGGAACGCTGCTCCAGCGAAGCCCGGTTTTGAGAAAATCCCGCTGTAAGTGAGCTATGTCTACCCTATCTTTAGTATAACTTATGTTTTAATATAGTAATGTTATTAGGATCTTAAAATAATTATTTGGGCTATTATTATGAGTTATATAGAGTGTTGTTTAACGCTTATATAACAATAATAATAGCTAGACTATTAATTAGTCGCGGTTAACGTTAGACTAAACCCTAGTGGTATTGATACTAGGTTTTGTCAAGGGAAAATTATTTTGAGATAACGAAGTGCTGTTCGAGTGTCGAGTCACCACCTAGTCAAGTGAGTGCATAGTCCCTTTCATCTTACACATGGATATGAAGTATTTAATATAAATTACGTGCTATGTGTGCATATTGTCTGTATATTTGCCGTCTGTGCTGGGTGAAAGATTTTTATACATGTTTTAAATGATTTAAACTGTATATGTATTTTATATCTACAAAATGCGTTGGGTAAAACATGGGTAGATGAAATAGTTGCTGTGTGACAAAAATATAATGATGAGAAGTGATATAGACCATGAGATAAGGGTGAGAGGTAAACTATGAGAGAAGCCTTTTACCCATGTGTTGGCCCCGTCATTCAGCAGAGTATGGATGACAACCACGGACTATTCTAGACAGTCCAGTGGACACTAGCAGGCTCGCAACCTGTAGGTGTTTTGAACTGTGTATTCACCAGGTGTACTCTAAAAACCCATTGACATGTATTGCGATTGGATTCTCGGAAACGATACTGTCGATAAACAAACCCTGGCGACTATGAGACGTAGTGCCTAAACCCTGGCGACTATGCGACTTAGTGCCTGTTGTATAAACCCTGGCGACTATGAGACTTAGTGCCTAAAACCTGGAGACTATGCGACGTAGTGCCAATTGAGTAGACTCTGGCAACGATGGATTTCGTGCCGATTCCTTAGGATAATCCTTAGGAATAAATGAACGAGGAATAGTTGATTCTTAGGGTAGAATAAAGAAGATAATGGGGATGGGTAATTTGGTTGATTGTTTAATTGTTTAAACATAATAATTATATTATTGTGGGTTGAAAACCCTATGTACTCACTAGGTTTTCCAACCTGACCCACTCAGTTTATTTGAATCACAGGTGCCGATATGAAGTTACATTACACTGAGAGATTTAAAAGAGATGTAGATCACTAGTGTAAATGAATGTAAGTTCTGTTTATGCTTATGTTTCTGTATTGACGATGACATCCCAAATGTTTTAAAATGAATAAAAATACATTTCTTCGGAAATGCTTTGATAATGTATTTATCATGTTTTACTGGGAACTAATTCCACAACATTTTTATTAAAAGAAGTACTCTAATTTTTATAAAGCATAAACAAAATCGGTCTTTTCTGGCCGTGAAAATGGGGATGTCACAGCGCAGCTGCCGATACTACCCTTTGAGCGCAGCTGCTAGGATGTTTAGAGTACATCGTAGATCAAAACATCTACAGGTTGTGGCACAACTGCCAATGCTCATCTATAGGGTACTAAGTCCATTGCTGCCAATGTTCACCTATAGGGCACTATGTCCATAACTGCCAATGTTCCTCTATATCAACTTTCATCCCTTATCATTCATCTACCCATGTTTTCCCAACATATTTTGTAGATATAAAATACATATACAGTTTAAATCATTTAAAACATGTATAAGATCGTTCATCTAGCATAGATATCAAGTAAACAGATAATATGCACACATAGCACGTAATTTATATAAAATACTTCATATCTATGTGTAAGATGAAACTAACTATGCACTCACTTGTTAAAGTGATGATTCCAAACTCGGGCAGTGCTTCGCTTCTAATGATTCTATTTTCCTTCGACGTAACCTAGCATTATTATCGCTAAGTTTTAGTCTAATCTTTATTGCGACTAATTATTAGTCTAGATTCATCATTAACTCAAAGTCTACTTTCATGATCTATAAAGTAAGGAACAACCAGGTAGGCTCATATCGGAGGCAGGGTCCGTTTGGTATACGAAGTATACTGTTTGGAAATCCCACTTTAAACACCTCACTAAATCACAGCCTACACACCATCCCTGTAAGTAGATCAATCAGTATAACGACTTGGAATCACTGATAAATCTTTTTTATAGGTTCATAATAACGATAATGAACTTAAACATAAGTTATACTTAAATTATGGTAAGCAGAACTCACTTACAAGGGGGTTTAGCGAAGAACCGGGCTTTGCATGGCCCTAACTTCTGAGCCGAAAGCTCTTCTTCTCGGAGCCTTCTAGCACTCCAAGACTCGCCGCTAGCACTTATAAGTTGCTAGGGATTGGGAGTGAGAGATTGGGAGTGTTGAGAGGGAAAGAAGGGTTGTGGTGTGAAGAAGTGGTGTGATTTACGCCTCTATTTATAGGCTGCCAGCGCCGAGTACGCTGAGCGTACTCACGAATTACGCTAAGCGTAATGGGTTTTTAAGGGTTACGCTAAGCGTAATCAAAATTACGCTGGGCGTAATGTGCCACATGTCACGATCTCATGCAAAGCCGTGGGGAAGAAGGTGCGGCTCAGATTGCGCCACGTGTCACTCGTTGGTTACTCTAAAAAACTAATTATCTTCTAAACTCCGTAACTTTTGCATACGAGCTCCATTTTTGACGTTCTTTATATCTACGCGTAGGCGGGACCGTACTCTACAACTTTTGTTTAGACTCCGTCGGCTAATTTTGAATTTATTTTTAAAGTTATATTTTTAACAGGCATGGACAGGTAAAGCTTGTTAAAAATTCATAACTATGTCATCTGACGTCCGTTTTTGTCTGTCTTTTTATCGTTGAGCTCCTATTAATAAGATCTTTGATTCTCGTTTAGGTTGTGTAGGCTAAAAATCATTCGATCTAAAATTCGAATTCCGGGCTGCATACTGCTATGCCAAATCTTAGAAAAATCATAACTTACTCATACGAAGTCAGATTTGGACGTTCTTTTTATGCACGTTCTCGGTTTAATGTATACTACAACTTTCGTTTAGATAGCTAAGACTATCCCCATTAGCAACCAAACCCAACCTAATTTTTATATAAAAAACTAATTTTTCTCTCTTCCATCTATACAACCCAACTCAGTTCAATTTATTATACCCATTAACAATCCAACCCAAAACCTAGTTTTATTTTAAAAAATATATATAATAAAAATAAATCGGAACTATATTGATATTATACTCTGTTTATAGAGAACAAAAAATCATGAATTTTAGTATTTTCTTTTTATTTTTTATTGAGATAAAATTGGTTTTTTAATGACAATAGTTTTTATCAAAAAGTAAATATATCTATCCCCATAATAATAAGCATGTGGCATCAAAATAAGTTGGCAACCCTTTGTGAACTTGGATCGTGTATATGGCCTAGGCCACTAGTATTTATGTAATTTTCATTTTTTCTTTAAATAAAAAGTGGAGGAGTGGCTCGTCCAAAACTACCTGTGGGGTAGTCTAAGGCTAAAAAGTAATTTATCAAAAAATTCACTTTTTACGTTACGCGGTGTCGTGCCGGTTTTGCCGTAAAACTTCGACGGACCATAACTTCTTCGTTATAACTCGGATTTCGGCGTTCTTTATATATACGGAACCCATGTGACATATGCTATAACTTGGTTAAGACTATTTACTCTAAATAGTATTCTTTCAAAAAGTCGTTTTTGATGCTCATTGTCTCTAAAGTGACTAGCCCGAATCTGCGGGCGTTACATGTATGAAGCTATTGCAAAATTTGGTGCACAATTTTTCGAAACTATTGATGCTTTTTGCCGAAAGGCAGGCCAACCAATATTATGTCGATCCATCTAGTGTTCTGGCGAAATACAAACTCCACAACTTAGGATCCATCGGGATCATTTTAATAGCCCACTAGAAATTTGAGACATGGTCATCAGGATCTCTCATGCCATCATATGGCTTGACTCTGGGGCCTTTGAGCCCGACAAGGACCAGTGTTTCATTTATATCATCTATGAACAGGTTTCTAAATTTTCAACTGTCAAACACTTTATTATACTCCTTAGTATCTTCAGTGTTTCGCTTAGCCTTTGCTCTTGGCTTACTTTTTTCTACCACCTCTTTGTTACAAGTTCGCCTACTCTTTACTACCTTTCTTTCAGAGTCGCTTGGTTTACAAGTGTGGGTAGATATACGATATTCATCTTTCTTAGCAGGTTCCTTTTGTTTTTCCTTTTATGTCAATCATTTTCTCATGTTTTTGACTCTCTTAAAAGCCTTATATTCCTCCATTCCCTGCTCTTCCACATCGAGCTCCTCTTGATTCCCTTGGGGTGATCTTTAGGGGCTATGTGTATGGTTGTGTTTCGAGTTCTTGTTACTGTTACAACTTGGGGAATGACAATGGGTGCTTCTAGGTCTTGCATTCTTGGGATTTGACTCGAGTTATCGACTGGTTCGCTACAGTTGAGCATTTGTTGCATGGTCCCACGGATGGTGCCACAAGATGCGTGTAAGGTTTTCTCACCCTGTTCCATACGGACTATGTAATATGAAATGAGGGGTGCTCGAGGTCTTAAACCTGAAAGGCAAACACAACCGTAGGGCGTATTCTATGGGAGTACTGGAAAAACATTCTGATGGTTAAATTAGATATCGAATTTGGTTGTATTTTGATTGAATATAAATCGTTACAAGAGTTGCGTACATATTTCCTTGTTATGGTTTCCTTTATAATCCATTTCCATTGGGAAATAGCTTCGTGGGCTGGACTGGGCAAAACCTGTCCCATTGCCATTACTGCTTCCTTTGCCGAGGGTACAAAAGGTTGTACTAGGAGGGGCATCAATCACTTTCGTTATCGCAAGAGTACTATTATGAATTCCAACGGTTATTTTACAACCTTTTCAACGACGATATCGAGGCCTCTATAAACCTCCTTCCCACTGGTTCGGCCAGTTTATTCCTCGAATCAGCTTGTATCTGTCGCAGGGGCTCGTTCGATATCGTCAGCTTGTATGAGGTGTGTTGTCATCGTCTTTTTCCCCTTTTCCAGGTTACAAGACATTGATTAGCCGATTGACGAATCGGATCTTGGATCGTTGTCCCACCTACGAACCAGTCTAGATGTCGAAAGGGAAGACAATAGAAAAAGGGTCTCCCTCTATTTGTCTTCTTCTCGCTGCTTTTCTCGTCCATCATTCCCTGTGCCTCTTACAAATTTAGTTGCAGGTATCTAAGCATCCATTAGTTAACGGGGTTGGGGTGTGAAGCGCAAACCGCTCTTCGATCTCCCACTAAGTTGGACGGGAAGAGACATATGGGGATAATATATGAAGCATTTTAATTATCCATGGTTGAAAGTCATCTTCATAGGGAGTTTTTTTTTCTTATTAACATAGACTTGGAACTAGCCGATGGACGAGTGAACCAGTGTGAAACTTCTGTATTAAGCCTTTTTATGAATGTAGTGTGGCCGACCAGGCATATACCTTATTAACGGGTATTAAAAATCAAAAGAGCGGATTATAAAAAATAATTAGTGGATTTCATGTTATTATTTCATATGAGTAGAAAGACAGAAAAAAAAGATATCAAAATATTTAATTTTCTTTATACTATTTACATTTTATACTTTTTATTGCTTTGCATAAAAACAAAATTATGAAGCTCAATAAATATATTTCGATAAAAATTAAATTACTCACGTCTCATATGATGTATGAGGTGCGACAAACACATATAAAAACATTATTTTTATAATTAACCATTTCTAGTTTATTAAACGGTTTAATTTTTTTTTAAAATAGCTAACTTATGCCACTGTCACTGGGTTTGCTCTAGAAGAGAAGAAAGGTTGCACTTGCAGAAACATGAATAATCCATTAGTCCTAGAAAGCCGTCAGAGAAGACCAACGTAAATGTACAACTTACATTGCACAACGTACAAGTCATTATGAACATACGTTGATCAAATGCCTACAATTCAACCATACAACCGCGTAATCAAAGATTGAATAATACAAAAAATCGTATTCACATAGTCGTCTTATTTAAGCAATTCATGTCCTTCCCCTCACCATTCCTATACACCTTCATGCCATCTAATCCATTCCACCACCACCATGCACTTCAGTCGCCTCTGCTTCGTTTTGCCGTCAGACGGAGACGACCACCAGCCAGTTGTCCATAACCACCGTCCTAAACAACTGGACACCACCTCACACAAACACCCACCACGTGGCCTTCATATTCCAGATGTCCTCCGGCGAGCTCTTCACAGACTGTATGACACAAAGCCAGATATTCATTCTTGCGGTTTCAATCCATGGCATAAACAAACGTCTATTGTCTTTCACGACACCGAAGGAATCCAGTTTCCGAACGACAAGGTGTTTGTGGGCCATAGCCCCAAAATCTTCAGCTACTCCGAGCTTTACATCGGTACTAAAGGGTTTAGCAAAGATGAGATCCTTGGGTCCGGAGGTTTCGGGAGAGTTTATAGAGCGGTTTTACCGAGCGATGGAACTGTGGTGGCCGTTAAATGTTTGATGGAGACTGGTGAGAGGTTTGAGAAGACTTTCACAGCAGAGCTGGCGGCGGTGGCCCGTCTCCGGCACCGGAACTTGGTTCCCTTACGTGGATGGTGTGTTAACGAAGATCAGCTTCTTCTAGTTTATGACTACATGCCAAATCGCAGCCTTGACAGAGTACTTTTCCGGCGGGCAGCGCTGGTGCTTAGTTGGGATCAGAGAGTGAAAATAGTGAAGGGACTTGCCGGAGCTCTGTTTTACCTCCATGAACAACTGGAAGCTCAGATCATACACCGTGATGTGAAAACAAGCAATGTGATGCTTGATTCCCGTTTCAATGCCCGGTTAGGTGATTTTGGTTTAGCTAGGTGGCTAGACCATGAATTCAAGTACCAAAATGTTTCACCCTCCGTCAAGCACTACGAGATCAAGACCGCCGATACGACACGTATTGGCGGCACGATTGGATACCTGTCGCCGGAAAGTTTCAAGAAAGGCGGTCTTGCCACCGCCAAATCCGATGTTTTTAGCTTTGGCATCGTGTTACTCGAGATTGCTTCCGGAAGAAAAGCTGTCGATCTTACGTATCCAGATGAGCAGATCATTCTACTCGACTGGATTCGAGAATTAGCCGATGATCAACTACTTGTAAAAGTAGCCGATTATCGGCTACAAGAGGGATCATACAAAGTTCCTGATATGGAACTTTTGATCCGTCTTGCATTACTATGCACTCTCCATGATCCACAGTCCCGACCCAATATGAAATGGGTCGTGGACGCACTTTCCGGCAATGCCTGCATAAAGATCCCCGATCTTCCGTCCTTCAAATCCCACCCGCGCTACATCTCCGTATCTCCACCAATTACTAGTAGTAACACTACAAACACAACCACCACCATCACCATCACCACCACCACCACCACCACCACCACTGTTTCCGGTGATTCAACCACCACCACAACCGCGAAGGGAGGTTTGAGTCGTCGTGGATCAAAAATATGCCCGCTGGTGGAACTATGCCCGATGGTGGAACCACCACGAGAGATAACCTACAACGATATCATTTCCGCAACCGATAATTTCTCGGATTCTAACCGCCTCGCGGAGGTTGATTTTGGGACAGCTTACTATGGTGTCCTCAATAATCGAGACATAATCGTAAAGCGGCTCGGGATGAAAACATGTCCCGCACTCCGGGCACGGTTCGCGAATGAGCTCTCAAACTTAGGCAGGCTTAACCATCGAAACCTTGTCCAACTCCATGGATGGTGCACCGAGCACGGTGAGATGCTTGTGGTCTACAACTACACGGCTAACCGTATCTTGGGTCAGCTCCTCTCACACCACAACCATCAAAGGTCACAACCGGTCTTACAATGGATTCACCGTTACAATATTTTGAAATTACTTGCGAGTGCGGTTCAGTACCTTCATAATGAATGGGAAGAACAAGTGATCCATAGGAACATCACCTCATCAGCTATAGGGGTCGAACCGGATATGAACCCTCGGCTCGGTTCGTTTGCACTCGCAGAATTTTTAACGAGAAATGAACACGATCATCATGTGGAAATCGACCCGAAAAGATCAGTCCATGGGATTTTCGGGTATATGTCGCCGGAATATATGGAATCAGGGGAAGCCACCACAATGGCGGATGTTTATAGTTTTGGTGTGGTGGTTCTTGAGGTGGTTACCGGTCAAATGGCGGTGGATTTTAGAAATCCCGATGTGTTGTTGGTGAAAAGGGTACATGCAATCGAGAATCAAGAAAGGGATTACAAAAAATTGGTTGATCCTAGGCTAGATGGAGAGTATGATCATAAAGAACTGGTCAGGCTTGTGAAGTTAGCCATTGCTTGCACGTGGTCGAACCCAGGCTTAAGACCTACCATGATTCAGGTTGTGAACATACTCGATGGTCGTGACAAATGCCCCATGGAAGTAGCAGATAAAATGGAGAATATGGAAGAATGGAAAGAAAGAAATATGTTGGCGTTGTCACTAGTTAGGAGAGTTCAAGCTTTAGGAATACAATGAATCAAAACACACCTTTGGTTATTGTGCGGATATGTAAAGAATTCTAGCGTTTCATGTCAAGGCCAAGGAAATGGCAAAATATCTACTCTCGTTACCAAATAATATGGTAATGATATCTATTTTTCTACAGATAAGTAATTATATTTTTTTTGCTTATAAACTATAAACAAATTATTATTGTCAACTGTAAATGCATATAGAAGTTGATTGTCTATATTGAATATTGATAGCGAGTGTTAAATAAATTGTGATTTTGCAATTTGCCCAATTCTAAAGCGATATACATATAAGGAGATAAATAATAACAAATTTCATGAAGTTAAATATTGTGTATATAAATTTTATAAGGATGATAACTACTACAAAAAAAGTCATTTAGTGGCACATAAAAAATGCCACTAAAAACCCAAAAAAAATGCCATTAAAGGCTTCTCGTAAAATTAACGGCACACATAATAAGTATCATTAGAGCGCTCCGACTTAAACCTTTTAGTGGCACTTTTTGTTTTTGTTGCTGTAACTTTTAGGCTTTTAGTGACACTTTTTTATTTGTTACGGTAGAATAAAAGTTTTTTGTGGCACATATTATGTGTCATTGAATGCTCATTTGTTTAAAAATTAATGCTAGTTTTAGTTACACAATTTAAGATTTTGGTGGCACTTTTTTATTTTCTACAATACAAGAAAATTGTTATAACAAATTATAACCTTCTCGTCATCCTTTTCAATATATCATACCTTCTTGATAGACCCCTTGACTTCTCTAATTGATATAAATATTCTTGGCCTTCTAAAATAATAATATTAATAGTAATCTGACATGTAATTTTTGAATATTTTAGTGAAAAACAAACTAGTCAAAATATGATAGTTTTATTAATGGAAATGATTATTTTCTAGAATATATTCACGATTCTCAAATGTGTACAAAAACAAACATGCCTAGTAATTGTCTTCATCAATTTCTGACTTTCAAAGGTAATAGCATATGCAATTTGTCAAAACCTGCATATTTGAACAATTTATAAGAGGGCAGAATAGTAATTTCACTTTTACTCCAAAAGGAATGAAACCATTTTGGTTACCTGAGAATTGTTCAAAGCTGCCCCTCTAACCAGCGTGAAATTTATCTTTGGCAATCAATCCCTATACCATAAACAAAGTAGAGAAAAAGACTTAATGTTCCTTGTATTTCCTAGATATTTACAAAATTAACATTAAGGGAAAAAAATAATAATAACATATTTCAATATCAGTTCCTGCTGATTCCATAGTAATATTGACATCAACCATTATCTCAATTTATAGAAGCAATCCAGGTCTATCTGTCTCTACGCACAACAACTTAAAAACACACAGTACAAAACTTAACATGCATGAAACAAAGTGAAAATATAAAAAAGTTTTTTTTATGTCTTATGTTTTTATTTTGGTATTTGAAATTTTTCTTTAAAATAAATTGCTTAATTTCTAACCTTCTTTTAGGTCCAACATCATTGACGTGCATATGATTCTCTATATCTGTATCAAGTTGCCATCAAGATACACATGTTAATTAGCATGATATAAATGAATAAACCAATTGTAATGGCGAAGTTTAATTAATTTGTATATTTATTTATGACAAAGATAACCCTATAAAGATGTCCAGCCTAAAATATGATCATGGATTTTTATTGACAAATTCCACATAACATAGGTTAATCATGATTTTTTTGAAGCTTAGTGAATGTAGATTACATGTGGGAGACATCTAACCCTTTGAAAGTGTGACAAAAAAACATGACAATTCTTTCTGTGACTCATCAACATAGGATTTCCAAAAGAAATTAGAATCTCGACAGTTATTGTTTTTATAAAAGAAAAATAAAAAACATACCTTTTCATATCTGTAGACCAATTTCAGATGCTACCTAACATTCTTCCGGAATGTTTCATAATCCTTAAATAATAAATAAATAAATAAATAAAAGATATTACAATTTACAAAGTGAACAAAAATATCAACTTTATAAAAAAAATATTACCTCTCGATTCTCACCCATGGATATGCTAAGATCAAGTCAAACGCCTTTCGAACCAATCGTTTCCTCATCATCCTTACCTTTTTTAGGAAAATTAAATTCAATAATCGAATTATTTCCATAAAAATTAAAAAAAAAATGTTAAATGCACTTACAACACGGTTTTAATACGTATATCATGTTCAGAAGCACCTTCCAAAAGTTGTGGATCAGTAGCACCGAAGAATCAACGCTTGTCCAAAGCATCACTTGCATTGTTAAAAGTATGCAATTTTTATTTATATACTCATTAAATGATTTATACAAGGGCATGAATGTACATTACAAATTTGTGTATGTATGTATACATCATATATGCATCAAGATGTAAAAGAAACGGTAATGAATTATTATATAATTTAGTAATATATTAAAAAATTATATAATATTAAGAAAAAAGGTATCATATAAGAGTTTGATCTTTGAGTCTTTGATGCTTTAAGAAGATTGAAATTTCCATGTAGAGTTGCAAGACGAGAGTTCTCCATATTCGACCCAATATCATCTGAAACAAATTGCTCAAAAACAATAAGAAATAAAATAACATAAAAAAAGCATGGAATGAAAAAGGGAAATGTGGAAATTATACTTATAGATCATAGCTCCTTCTTATTAGGTTTTTTATTCGGTTTTTAAGCCCACGAGGAAAGCCCATTTATTTAGCCCACGAGGAAAGCCCACTTATTTAGCCCATATATATATATATATATATATATATATATATATATATATATATATATATATATATGTGTGTGTGTGTGTGTGTGTGTGTGTTACATGCCCTAATTTCACTAACACACAAAAAAATTCTCAGCCACCAAAAGCAATAGAGAGAGCAAAAGAGAGAAAACAATGGTTTCTTCAATTTCCGTTTTTCTGGATACACCTTAAGTGTTTCTTCGTTTCCCGGAGATCCAACGGTCCGGTTTCTTTGATTTTTGGACAGAGGCTTCGTAACACCGAGGCCTTCATATCCAACGGTTGAATTTTCGAGATCAGCTCCAGAGGTTCGGTAATCGTTGCTTCTGTTTGCTGCTGGAAATTAGCAACGTTTTTGGTGATCTTCTTTTTTTCTCCTTGTTATTTGATTTCATATGCTTGATGTGATTTAGTTCCAAGTATATGATGATTATTGTATGCCTCTAGTACATCCGGATAAGATTTTCTATTGCTCAAATATTGGTGATAGTGGATTTGAAGCGGCTCTAGTAGTCCCGTGGTTTTACTCTCTTTTCTTGAAAGGTTTCCACGCTAAAATTTCGGTGTCTCGTATTGATTGATTACTTACTGTTTTTGAGTTGATTATATTGGTCATATAACTTGCATTGAGTTTGTTTTTGTTGCAAGTGAAAATACCATATTTGTTTGTATCCTAAAATGTTCATTCAAGACGGGAATAGTTTAGTCAAACGAAGTATTATTCCACATTGTTATTTACCGTTGTGGCTGCGTTTTTCCCATCAGATTGGTATCAGAGCCTGATTCTTGTTATTAGGTTACTTGTTTGAGCAATGGAAGCTAATACAAATAGGATTGTAAATTTGAATGGTTCTAATTATCAAGTTTGGAGAGGCAAGATGGAAGACCTTCTTTATGTGAAGGATTATTATATGCTTGTGTTTAATACTGAAAAACCTTAAGATAAAACAGATGCAGAGTGGAATATTTTGCATTGAAAGGTTTATGGGTATATTCGACAATGGGTTGATGATAATGTTTTGAACCATATTAGCGCGGAGACTCATGCTCGTACTTTGTGGAACAAGCTTGAGCAGTTGTATGCTCGGAAGACCGGGAACAATAAATTGTTCCTGATTAAACAGTTGATTGGCTTAAAGTACCATGATGGAAATCCTATTAGTGATCATTTGAATTCTTTCCAGGGAACTATTAATCAGCTTGCAGGGATGGGTATCAAGTTTGAAGATGAGTTACAATGTTTATGGATCCTTGGCACTTTACCGGATTCTTGGTAAATTTTTAGGACATCCTTGTCCAACTCTGCACCAGATGGTATTATCACCATGGAATTGGCTAAAGGTGGTGTTTTAAATGAAGAGATGAGTAGAAAATCACAAGGTTCCTCTTCACATTCAGATGTCTTGGTCACAGAAAGTAGGGGGAGAAGTCAAAGTAGAGGTCCGAATAACAAAGGGAAGCATCGTAGTAAATCTAAAGGAAAGTTTGCTGGCTATGAGTGCAATCATTATGGTAGAAAAGGGCACACAATACGATTCTGCAGACAGATGAAAAGGGAGAACAAGAAGGCAAATTACAACAATCAAAAGAATAACCACAAGAAAGATGATGGTGGTAATGATATTGTTGAAGTTAACACTGCTACCGAAGAGTTCTTTATTTGTTGTGATTATGATTGGTCAATCTTGCACATGATGATTCGAGTTGGGTTGTTAACAGTGGTGCTACTTGTCATGTGACATCACAAAGGGATTTTTACACATCTTACACTCATGGTTATTTTGGGAATGTTAAGATGGGTAATAATGGGTTATCAAAGATTGTTGGAGTCGGAGATATTTGTTTGAAGTTTGAGACTGGGATGGAGTTGGCTTTACACAATGTAAAACATGTTCCAGATATTAGACTTAGTTTGATCTCTGATGGCTTACTTGATGATGACGGTTACCATAGTACCTTTGGTGGTGGCATTTGGAAACTCGCTCATGGTTCTCTGATCGTGGCAAGAGGTGAAAGAAGCTCAAAGTTATACATGACACATCCTAAGATCTCCAAAGAATCGATCCATGTATCTATACATTGTAACATGACCGATGTGTGGCATAAGAGACTTGGTAACATGAGTGAAAAGGGGATGTCTTTATTGTTGAAGAAAAATGTGTTGACCGGTGTGCATGATGTGAATTTGAAGAGATATTCTCATTGTCTGGCAGGTAAGCAAAATAGAGTTTCCTTTAAGAGCCATCCTCCTTCCAGGAAGGAGAATATACTTGATCTGGTACATTCCGATGTATGTGGTCCCATGAAGACTAGGACACTTTGTCACATTCATCGATGACTATTCAAGGAAGGTATGGGTTTATACTTTGAAGACTAAAGATCAAGTATTGGATGTGTTTAAGCAGTTTCATGCCTTGGTTAAGAGACAAACTGGGAAGAAATTAAAGTGTGTTCGGACAGATAATGGCGGTGAATACATTGGTCCTTTTGATGCTTATTGTAGAGAGCAAGGTATTCGGCACCAAAAGACTCCTCCAAAGACACCACAGTTGAACGGTTTAGCAGAACGGATGAATAGAACATTGGGTGAAAGAGTTAGATGTTTGCTTTCACATGTAGGATTACCTGATTCTTTTTGGGGAGAAGCTTTAAATACAGCGATACATGTTATTAATCTCACTCCTTGTGTTCCTTTGTCTTTTGATGTTCCTGACAGGGTTTGGAGTGGAAAAGGTGTTTCGTATCGTCATTTACGGGTCTTTGGATGCAAGGCTTTTGTGCATATTCCCAGAGATGAAAGATCAAAGCTTGAAGTGAAGACCAAGCCATGTATATTCCTTGGTTATGGCCAAGATGAATTCGGTTACAGGTTACATGATCCAGTTCTGAAGAAACTCGTAAGGAGTCGTGATGTTGTATTTGTTGAAGATCAGAGTTTAAAAGATATTGAGAAGACAAAGATAGTTCCTCAATATACTGATGATCATGTTGATTTGGATCCGGTTCCCCCTCAACATTTTGAGCCAATTAATGAAGATGTTCAGAATGATGAACAACATGGTAATGATGGCAATGATGTTCCAGAGCAGTCAGAGTTGGATGAGGATCTTCATCCAGAGTTACCGGTACCTGATATACCACCATTTGTCCCACTTAGGCGGTCTACGAGAGATCGTCATCCTTCCACCCGTTATTCTGCTGATGAGTATGTTTTAGTCACTGATGGAGGAGAACTTGATTGTTATGCAGAAGCTATGGAAGATGATCATAAAAGAGAGTAGGTTGAAGCTATGCAAGATGAGATGAATTCCTTGCATGAAAACAATACCTCTGAGTTGGTGAAATTGCCTAAAGGCAAGAGAGCTTTGAAGAAGAAGTGGGTATATAAAGTGAAGACTGAAGAACATACCTCACGACCTAGGTACAAGGCTAGATTGGTGGTCAAAGGGTTCAGCCAAAGAAAGGGTATTGATTTTGATGAGATTTTCTCTTTGGTCGTGAAGATGGGTTCCATTCGGGTGATTCTTGGTTTGGCTGCTAGCCTTGATCTTGAGGTTGAGCAAATGGATGTCAAGACAGCTTTCCTTCATGGTGACTTGGACAAGGAAATCTATATGGAGCAACCTAAAGGTTTTCAGGTTAAAGGCAAAGAAGACTATATGTGTAGGCTTCAGAAAAGTCTTTATGGGTTGAAGCAAGCACCAAGACAGTGGTACAAGAAAATTGAGTCAGTCATGAGTGAGCAAGGCTACCACAAGACTACTTCAGATCACTGTGTTTTCTTCCAGAGGTTTGGTGATGATGATTTCATCATTTTGTTGCTTTATGTTGATGATATGTTGATTGTTGGCAAGAATGCAGAGAGAATTGTTCAGCTGAAGAAACAATTAAGCAAGTCTTTTGCTATGAAAGACTTGGGGCCGGAAAAACATACTCTTGGCATTCAGATTACTATAGATAGAGCTTTCAAAGAAGTTTCATATGTCACAAGAGCAATACATTGAGAAGGTGCTTTGCAGATTCAACATGGATAAAGCTAAAGTGGTTAGTTCGCCTCTAACTACGAACTTTAAGCTGACTGATAGAGATTGCCCTTCTACTAAGAAGGAGATTGAAGAGATGGATAAAGTTCCATATGCATCAGCCGTTGGGAGTTTGATGTATGTCATTGTGTGTACAAGGCCAGATATTGCCCATGCAGTTGGTGTTGTTAGTCGGTTTCTGTCAAATCCGGGAAAGAAGCATTGGGAAGCAGTTAAGTGGATTTTCAGATATCTACGTGGTACTTCCAAAGTGGATATAACATTTGGAAATGGAGCACCTATGCTTGTTGGTTATACAGATTCTGATATGACAGGAAATAAGGACAACATGAAATCCACTTCTGGATATTTGATGACTTTTGTAGGGGGAGCTGTGTCATGGCAGTCACGACTGCAAAAGTGTGTTGCCTTGTCCACCACTGAGGCTGGGTATATGGCAGCAACAGAAGCATGCAAAGAGTTATTGTGGCTGAAAAGATTTATGCAAGAGCTTGGATTTATTCAAAAACACTACATGGTTCTTTGTTATAATCAAAGTGCCATTCACCTTTCTAAGAATTTTATGTTTCACAAAAGAACAAAGCATATCGATGTGAGGTATCATTGGATTAGAGATGCTCTTGAAGACAAATTGTTTGAACTTGAAAAAGTTCATACTGATGATAATGGTTCCGATATGTTGACTAAAGCTTTACCAAGGGAGAAGTTGAAGATATGTTGCTCGATCGCCGAGATGGCGAACTCTTCCTCATAGGCCAAAAAGGGGGAGATTTGTTACGTTTTTTATTGGGTTTTTTATCCCATGAGGAAAGCCCACTTATTTAGCCCATGTATATATATATATATATATATATATATATATATATATATATGTGTGTGTGTGTGTGTGTGTGTATGTGTTACATGCCCTAACTTCACTAACACACAAAAAAATTCTCAGCCACCAAAAGCAATAGAGAGAGCAATAGAGAGAAAACAAGGGTTTCTCAATTTCCGTTTTTCTGGATACACCTTCAGTGTTCCTTCATTTACCGGAGATCCAACAGTCCGTTTTCTTTGATTTTTGGACAAAGGCTTCCTAACACCGAGGCCTTCATATCCAACGGTTGAATTTTCGAGATCAACTCCATAGGTTCGGGAATCGTTGCTTCTGTTTGCTGCTGGAAATTAGCAACGTTTTTGGTGATCTTCTTCTTTTCTCCTTGTTATTTGATTCCATATGCTTGATGTGATTTAGTTCCAAGTATATGATTATTATTGTATGCCTCTAGTACATCTAGAGAAGATTTTGTATTGCTCAAATATTGGTGATAGTGGATTTGAAGCGGCTCTAGTAGTCACGTGGTTTTACTCTCTTTTCTTGAGAGGTTTCCACGCTAAAATTTTGGTGTCTCTTATTGATTGATTACTTACTGTTTTTGAGTTGATTATATTGGTCATATAACTTGCATTGGGGTTGTTTTTGTTGCAAGTGAAAATACCCTATTTGTTTGCATCTTAAATGGTTCATTCAAGACAGGAATAGTTTAGTCAAACGAAGTATTATTCCGCATTGTTATTTATCGTTGTGGCTGCGTTTTTCCCATCACTTCTTACCAAGACATCAAGATCTCTCCATATTTCATTCACCTCACAAATTTGGTTTTGGATTTCGTATATTATCTATCTCTGTCCTCAACAATAGACTCTTTGAAAGCAATCTCATTGTCCAATAACAACACTTCTTATCTGTAGAAATGAGTCACTTTAAAATGATCATGATGATTGATCAAAATACATTAACCTGATCATACTAGTCCCAAGCTGAAGGAGCAGATGCAGTACTGAAGAAGTGGAGGTAACTGCACAAAAATAGTATACAGTAGTTTTGTAATGTTTCTAGAATTATTTCGTTTTATCTACATATTAGTTTTATGTTTCTAGAAATACCCTTCGGTTTCCTTTACATGTCATTTATACAAAGAAATACAAGTTGACATCAGCATATATATTCAAATTTCAACCCATGTGGCTTCATCCCAGAGTCTTTTCACAGATCCACAAGAAGAGATCAGTAAAATGGGTAAATCTAAGAGCACAAAAGGTGGACCTTATCATAATGTTTGGATGTGTTTGGTGACATAAATATGATAATGATTATGAATTATATCAATAAAGACCATTATTATTTATTACAAGAACACCAATAACCATTAAGTCCCCTCAATGTAAATGTAAATACATAATCGTGTAGATTTCCAACAGATAAATGTGTGTTTGAATACAAAAACATCTAAGAAGAAAAGATGGGATACATTGTACATACATGATCGATAGCAAATATTTGAGGTCCAATCAAATTTGTGGAGTAAATTATGGCACAAGGCAAAATCTAGTGTACATTATAACATACTTAAGTAACAAACAATTCAATTGTATATCATACAGCTACATAGTTGATGACAATAGAAACAGATGAAATGAGAAATACGTAAATTTGTGGAGTAAACTATAACCACTCGAGAATGGCCATGGACGCATCGATATTGCCCTAGAGAAATTGGAATCAAAATGAAAATTAAAACTAGAATCATTTGTGATTTCGTGATTTCGTGAACCTGATGATTTCGGATGGATTGCGACTTGAGTTAGGATGTCGTAACTCCTAAAATTGCCCCGATGATGTTAGGGTTGATTTCGTAACTCCAACGATAGCCCCGACGATGTTAGGGCTCTCTGTTGCGAGGCTTTGAAATTAGAGTACAATTGAATAAAATATCTGAAAAGGCAAAAATGTAATTTGAAATATTGTTTAACATCAACAGTTTATAGATGGGAGGAAAGCAAACTGGTAGGAGGGATTTCAATCTTTCTTTAGTGGCACAAAACATGAATGGTAAAATCAAAAGAAAATTTTAGTGGCATATAATAAATAAATGACACAAAATCTATAATTTTCTATGACATTTGAAATTAATATGCCACTAATAAATATGAATATTAGTGGCATAATTTATAGGTGTCACTAAAAAACGTAAATTTTATGGTGGGATATAAGATATGTCACTAAAAACACAATATAGTGTCATAAAACAAATATGTCATTAAAAGTGTATACCACTAAATGACAATATTTTTTGTAGTGAACAGGCTGGACCCAGACCGGACCGACTCGAAGACCCAAAACCTGAAAACCAAAAATCGTGAATTATCTTACCCGAAAACTGGACCGTTTTTGGATGTATCGGGTTTGGTTCGGTCCGGTTCCAGGTACTAAACTGGGCTTCGGGTTTTGGACCGAATTTGACTTTAGCAGTATGTTTACGGTTTCGATCTTGTCCTTTCCGAGTACCAAATTGGGTTTCGTATCTTTGTTGTTTCTAGTTTCGGGTTTTGTTTGTCATGTTACTCTTTCGTCTCTAGTATACTATTTCAAGTAATAATCTTACTACATAACATCCATCATTCATATCTTTGTTGTTTGCACAATTCGACTAATATATATATATATATATATATATATATATATATATATATATATATATATATATATATATATAAGAAGTTGAATGCAAAGGTAATAAGTAGCAAATAAAATTTATCAAAATATTATTTGTGTAATTGTCATGCTTGTAGTAGGAATGATATGTAGTACTGAAAACTATAAAAAAAAGCAAATAACAATTTAATGATTATAAATAATGTTTTTTTTAGAAAAAATAACTTCATAAATAATATTACAATAAATGCATTACTGAATTTCGAATTTGGCCAAATTATTTCCGACAATTTGAAGTCCATTTGGGCGCAGTTAATTGAACATCAACTTTCTTTTGTGTCGAATGAGGATGTGGTCTATGAATAATCAAGATTTTATATTTTAGAAATCTTGCAATATAATATTAATTAATAATATAATAACATTATGTGACATCCTCATTTTTATGGTCAGAAAAGACCGATTTGTTTATGCTTATTAATTCAGAGTATTCTTTTAGAAAGGATTGCTTATGCGAATTTGTCCCAAAAACATGATAATAATATTATCAAAATATTTTCGAAGAAATGTGTTTTATTAATAAAAGTCGGGATGTCATCGTCAATACAGAAACATAAACATAAATGAGTCTTACATCATCTTAGACTAACATACTACATCTTCTTGAATCTCTCATCATGCTGTAACTTTGTACTGCTACCTATGATACAAAGAAACTAAGTGGATCAGGTACCTGGTGAGTACATATGGTTTTCAACCCATAGTAATATAGTTAATGTGTTTAATTATCAAACAACAATTAACCCAATTACCCATCCTCGTTTAATTATTTATTCTTCCCTAGGTGTCATCTTAATCATCGTTGATGACAGTACTGTTACATGGATTTCTCTTCAATACATGTCAGTAAGTTTCTTTCTATTTTTATTCATAGGGATTTGTCCTGAGGAATAGGCACGAAGTCCATCGCTGCCGGTGTTTAGGCACGAAGTCCATCGCTGTCGGTGCTTATCTAATGAGCACTAAGTCCATAGCTACCAGTATATATTTAATAGGCACTAACTTCATAACTGGCAGTATTTATCTGATAGGCCTCTCATCGTCTATATCATCTTTCATCTATCAAAATCTATATCATCTTACATCTACCCATCTTTACCTAATATATTTATAGGTAATATAAATACATACATAGGTTAAAATCAAATAAAACATGTATATATTGTTCATGTAACATAGATATTAGGAACACAGATAGCATGCACATATAGCATGTATTTATCTTAAATACTTTATATCTATGTGTAAGATGAAAGTAATTATGCACTCACTTGATAAAATGATAACTCGAAACTCGGACAGAGCTTCTCTTTTCCTTTGAAATGACTTAGGTTAAATTAACACAAAGCCTTAGGTTAATATTCCTTATGAGTAAAGATAGCCTAAATCCATCATTAATTCCAAAGTCTACTGATCTATATCTGATAAAGGATAACATGTAGGATCATATCAGAGGTAGGGTCTGTTTGGTATACAGATTATACTGTTTGGAAATCCCACTTTAAACACCTCACTAAATCCAGCCTAGACATCATCCCCGTAAGTAAATTAATCAGTATAACGACATGGAATTACTGATAAATTTTATTCATAGGTTCATAATAATGACTTTTGACTACAAATATAAGTTACACTGAAAGCGATACAAGGGTAGCTTAACTTACAGAGATTTTTGATGAAAACCGAAATTTAAGCGGGCAGAATACTGACTCGGTATTTCCTACTCGAAGGCTATTACTCGTATGAGTATTCAGGGGTGTCGCACGGACTCGTTGCAGGTCAGAAACTAAGGGAAATGGGCTAAAATCAAGAGAATTTCGATAGAGAAGAGGACGGAGAATGAGGAAGCAAATGGACAGACGAAGTCTATTTGTAGCAAAATCGTACGTCGCGCACACCTGAGACATTGCTCCTCCCATTTTTCTGCCACGTGTCATAAATATAGTGCTCCACGCGCCACCTTCTAGAAGGTTTGTGTCGTGCAGCCCAACTACACGTGGCGCTTTTCGGAAAACTTCAAAAAATTGTACTTTTAACATACGAACTCCATTTTCAAAGTTCTTTATATCCACACATATCTATTGACGAGATCTACAACTTTCATTTAGACTCTGCCGGCTAACTTTGATTTTGATTTTAAAGCTATATTTTAAACAGACTTAGACTGTTATAATCCGTTCAAAATTTTTAACTTTCTCATATGATATCCATTCTCGACTGTCTTTATATCGATGGAACCATATGGACAAGATCTTCAACTCTCGTGTAGATTGTTTTTCCTAACAATCAACCGATTTCTACTTTGGTTTCTGAGCCGTATACTACTACGCTGAAACGTAGAAAAATCATAACTCCCTCTTACAAAGTCGGATTTAGACGTTCTTTATGTGCACGCTCACGGTTTAACGACTACTACAACTTCCGTTTAGATTATTTTCTCTACATAATCCTTCTTTGATAATGTCTAATTATCGTTGTGACTATTAATTATTCTATTATTATTTAATGATCTACCCCTATCTTGCGGACGTTATACATTTTATATATATATATATATATATATATATATATATATATATATATATATATATATACTTATGCAAATATCTATAAAAGGAATTAAGGTGAAAATATTTTCCGGTCCGATCTGGATTAAATTTCGTACTCCGGTCCAAACCCAAAACCTGATTATTGATAAAAACAAAACCCGAAAACCTGCCCACTAATATGAAATTCGGTTCGGTTCAGTCCAACGGTTCTTAAAACACACACACACAAGTATATATATATATATATATATATATATATATATATATATATATATATATATATATATATATATATATATAGACTTAAGTTCAAATTAGAACAATTATGTAATTGAGAACGCGAGAACAAATTTAGGCCATCTATTTTTTTGCCGCAAAACTTTCCCGTGTACCAGCGCGACGGAGGAACGTAATATTCATGTGTATATATTAACCACGACCACTGCGCCACATATTTCTTTTTTCCGCAAAACCATGCAGCGTACCGACACAACGGATGAATGTAATATTCATATGTGAATAGGTATATGCATATTCTCAAATGATTATATATATATATATATATATATATATATATATATATATATATATTCATATACGAATATTATGTGTTCCGTCGTCCCGGTACGTTACTCCGTCACGCCGATACGTTGGAAGTTTTTGCGGCAAAAAGAAATAGATGGCCCAGTGGTGGTTGTGTTAGTTGCGGTGGTGATAGTTTATATTCACGTATGAATATTAAGTTCTTCCGTTGCGCCGGTACGCGGAAGTGTTTTGCTGTAAAAAAAAATGTGTGGCCCAAATTTGTTTTCGTTTTCTTGATTTCATAATTGTTCTCATTTAAACGTTCTCATATATATATATATATATATATATATATATATATATATATATATATATATATATATATACATATATATATATATATATATATATATATATATATATAGAAAAGTTCAATAGAGAACCATAATTATTGGTTTTTCAAGGAAACAAATCTTTTTTTCAATTTCTAGAGCTTATTCTTTATCGAAAAAAAAATCTAAAAATATCTAAATTCATAGATTAACATTGTGAATGTGAAAAATATTTTTCGGATTCACCGTGTGAATCCGGATTCACATTGTGAATTTTCAAAGATTCACATTGTGAATTTGACGTAAAAAAAATCGAATTTGATATCATTGGAAAAAGGATAAAAAGTTATAAATTTCTGTATTTTTAGTTTTTTTTTTTGATAAAAAATAAGTTCTAAAAGTTGAAAAAAAGATTGGTTCCTTGGTTCCTTGGTTAATTATGGTTCTCTATTGAACCTCACCCTATATATATATATATATATATATATATATATATATATATATATATATATATATATATATATATATATATATATATATATATATTTGGATTGACAAAATTATATTAATGAGCTAATAAAAAGAATGAAAAAAAATTAAAGAGAAAAATATATAATTTAGTGTTGCAAAGGTAATTAAGACCAAACCATCAACATTTTTTCCTATAAAAGTAGAATAATAAATGGAGTATAGAGTGTTTAATCTTCAATCGTGTTTTTTTATCCTATTTTTTTCAACAATAAATATTGCTAGTATATATTCTTTTTTACAATTTATATGAATTGTCCAACACACTCATTCTATAAATTAGCTTTTAACAAATATATAATTTTCATTACAATAATATTAAATAATTGAAATTATATTTATAACACATTTATAAATAAATATTATACATTGAATTCGATACATAAAACTAACTTTATATTTATAGGCTTTTATAATATATATATTATCGTGTTCCAAAATTTTAATATGTATTAAAATTTTTATATGATTTAATAACTAAAAAATAAACTTTATATTTATGATTAATTTATATAACTAGTTGAAAATAAACTCAAAATATATAAATATTTATAAAAAGAAACTAAAACTAACAAATGAATCTTCATCCCTATTTATGGAAATAAATAGTATTACTCCATATTTAAGGTAATACTATTCAGATATCCGTAAATGTGTAGGATGTATAAGAATAAGAAATAAAATATAGCTTTCGGGGATGAATTGAAGAAGCTCTAACTCGGTTCATTTTGTATTTTTTTGTTCTCCTCTATTGCAAATAAAAAAGCAATGTTATAAAAAATTTCATGTATATATGTTATAAAATATACTATTCATGTATTTTTTTCTCCTTATTCCAAATAATCCAAAAGGCAGCTAAGATAACCATAGACTTGGCAATCTATGTATATGTATTGTGTATACATGTCAAACACAAATTTACTTGACATGAACTAGACACGAATAGTAATACATGACTTGAGTATCAAACACGAACATGATACGTAACAAATTTGTGTGACACGTGACATGACACAAATAGAAACATATTTAACTGTGTCACACGAAAACATGTATTTACACGAACAAATACGTTTCACTTGTTAGACATGAAATTTTTTATATGTGTTTATACATGTCACGTGTCAATATAATTTTTTTTATACGTGTTCAATTGTGTCATGTATCGACACGAATTTGTTTTTGTATCTTACACGTGTTTAAACAGGTAAAGTCGTGCTTGACTTGTGTAAGGCACGAAACACAAAATTTAAAATATGTGTCGACATGAATAAACACAAAACGCGAATTTTTAAAACACAAACATGGAAAACTCGTGTCATGTTAATCATGTGGTGTATCAAATTTCCGGGTCTAGGTAACTGCATCAAAACATTTATTTTGCATCGTGTTGAGACTTTATTTGTCTGCCCAAAAAATTAGGTCCGCAGTTAGACTAACTGACTTAGGGGTGAGCATTTGGACCGAACCGGACCGGACCGGCTCTTGGACCGGACCGGTTATGGAGAATATTGTGGACCGTGGACCAAATCGGATGAGTCGTGTTTGTGCCCGTTTCCGGGTCCGGGTCCGGGTCCGGGTCCTAGTCCAGGTCCGGGTCCGGGTTCGAGTCCAGGTCCGGGTTCGAGTCCAGGTCCGGGTTTTGGACTCGTTTGGACCGGTACAACTTTAATTGCATAGAGTACAAGTCGTTAAAATAAGTTTTTGGGTTTGATAGAACTCGTTAAAACGAATATGTTGTTGGGTTTGATACGATAAAACTTGTAAAAATGATTACGTTTTCGTTTCATGCATAAGCATAACTAATATACCTTGATCTTATAATATTATAACTTGCAAAATTAATTTTCCAAATAAAAGCAACTAACATATAAATCAAGTTCACCAAGATCCCTTTCATATGATTTATCTGTCAAAGATACATAAAATTCAGAATTATAGTCTAAAATAATAGTTAAAAAGCTGAAATATTTCAGCTTTGATAGCTCAACTTTGAAGGATTGGTACTCGCCGAATATAATACCAAAATCAACAACATTATAGTCTAAATTCATCTACAAACTGTAAACTAAATGTTGGAAAAAACTGCAGGTAAATCCGACTTAAAACGAATGAGTTATGGTTGTTTAAAAAAATTCACAGATTACAAAATTTTAAAAATTTTGCTGAAAAACTGAAATTTTTCAGCTTTGATAGCTCAACTTTGAAAGACTATAACTCATTGAATATAATATCAAAATCAACAAAATTATAGTCTAAATTCATCTACAAACTGTAAATTAAACGTTAGAAAAACCGCGTGTCAATCCGACTTAAAACGAATGAGTTATAGTTGTTTAAAATTTTTCACAGATTACAAAATTTTAAAAATATTGCTGAAAAGCTGAAATTTTTCAGCTTTGATAGCTCAACTTTGAAAGCCTGTAACTCATTAAATATATTACCAAAATCAACAAAACTATAGTCTAAATTCATCTACAAACTGTAAATTAAACGTTGGAAAAAACCGCGTGTCAATCCGACTTAAAACGAATGAGTTATGGTTGTTTAAAAAATTTTACAGATTACAATTTTTTTTAATCGGGTCCAACCGGTTCTAAACCCGGTAAAAACCGGACCGGTTTTGATGGATTCCTAGAACCGAGAACCGGTCCGGGGGTCCAAAAAAACGGTCCGGTCTGGTCCATCGGTTCAAATGTTCACCCCTAAACTGACTAACTGGTATAACTTTCAAGCTCACACCACCTACCAATTTGGTTCCAAGTGGACATAATCATGTGTGAGATGAAGTGAAAATATGATCGACAATCTTAGTATTATCTCGAAAAATAGGACAAAGCATCGAATCAACATCAATACACCTATAAAAAAATTGATTGTGTAAGCAGTCGGTTTAGGCCCGATCAATGAACCAAAATACTCAACTTGATAGGAACAAAAATGTCCCATCTAGATTCCTCTTCTAACGGTCGCGTGGACTAGGAAAAAAAAAAAAAGACTAACGTATGTCCTTTAATCCCATAACCTATTCACCTTCCGTCCTAGAATTTTGCTTAAATATTAAGGCCACGTCTCAAACTTCAACCGATCAAAATCAAACATTGCATGTTCGAATCTAGAGGAAAAACTCAAGGAAATTTTTGTTGACCAAACTTGATAAATTTAAAACTTTATTAAATACATACTAAAACAATAAATAAAAAAATAATAAGTAAACGAGTTATTTAGGCATTTTGATTAAATCTTTAAATAATAGGAAATTGAGTAATCTAACCTTTTTTTTTGGGTTTTTTTTTTTTTTTTTAAATATAACCCTTTTTTTTTCTTTTTTAAAATAACCACATACTCCAGAATGGATTATTCCGGAACTTATTGCGGACTCATTTTTGGGTGGGACAACCCATTTCGATGCCTCCAGAATGCCCATTTCGGAGTATCCGTAACTGTTCCGAACCTAGAATTTGAATTTCAAAATCTGGAATAAAATTTGAATAATTTGGACCCTCAACTTCATTTTGGATCTTGTTCCGACATTCCGACACGATTCCGACATACGAATCCGAATCCAATTCCGACCTCCGATACGCAACTACGACATGGAAGACAACCATTACGACTCGGTTATTTTACGGGTATGTTCTTCACTTCAAAAACCTACTTTGCTTGTTTATATACCGTGATTATTTACCAAGAACGACCGATCTAGAATGCGTTGAACACCTCCGGAATGAATTGAATCCATTATGGAGTGTTAATTTAATATGTCATTGCAGTAGGACCAACCCAAACTAATTTATATGCTTAGGTATTGTTACTTTAGATCGAAATGTAGTGCTCCAATACTTAAAAGTTCATTTCAGAAGGATCTGAAACACGAAGAACTGGTCCAAAGTTAACAACTCTGAAACATGATGCGTGTTCGGAAGTGTTCCGGAACTAATCTGTAATATTGTTCAGTTTTCGTTCCATAATGAAGTGTTAACACCTTTTTTATTTGTGAAGCACAACAGGGTTTTTGATGCAAACATTCCACTGTCTTGTAAACCCAAAATCGATGGGCAAATTCTTAAGGCATTCAAAGACAGACTTGAATGCGAGCGTATGTTCCGGAATTCATGTTTTAGGAGATGGTTAGACATTACTAATGTAAATGAGGATCATTTTCTTATACATTACATCTTTTTCCACAAAGTTATCACGGACCCCCGAAGCGAAGTAGAGGAAATGGTTTTTGAGATTGCTGGTTACGAGCTGTCTTTCAGGAAAAAAGAATTTTGTCTTGTCATGGGCTTCTAGTTTGGTGACTATTTTCCTGCCTCTGCTTCCGGTGCCCCCTTCCGTTCCCATGTCTTTCCTATGGTCGCGAATAACATCTCGGTGAAATTAGACAATATGATTAAGGTGTTTGAAAAGTCACTTAATAAGTTATCGGACGAGGATGCGGTCTGTGTATGTCTCCTCTATCTGTTAGAAAAGGGTTTCAACGGTTGGTTGAAAAAACAACCCATGTCAGTGGAGTATTTCTCTTTGCTATCCAACCTTGATGAATTCAACATGTACCATGTCGTTATTTTATAATTACATATTATAATTAATAATGTCATTACTAATATTTTTCCTATTTTTTTACAATTTTAATTTTGAATTTTTTATGTTGCAGATTCCATGGGGGGGGGGGATAATTTGGGATCAATTGTACTCACATCTAATTACGGAATTCAATAAGGTTGATAAGCATATACATCCAGTCGAACCGAAAGAGAAACAACTTCAAAAAATGATATACACCCTAAACGGGTTTTTATATGCTTTTAAGGTAAGTACATGATGAACAGTTTATTATTCATTTTGTTTGCTAACATTTTAATACATGATTATTTCAGATATGGATTCTCGAGACTTTTCCTATGAGCAATTTGTTTGGTATCCGACAAGAGAATGTGATCCCTCGGGCTGTTGCATGGTCGAAACTGAGGCCTTTACAAAACCCTCAGTTCAGCTAGTTTATAAATATCAACGACGTATGGTTACTTACATATTTTAAGATTTTATTTTTTATGTATAAGTTATGTTTATTTATTATTTTATAATTTTGTTAGCAGGATAATAAACTTGTGGAGAAATTGGAGCCAAGTGAAGCTGAGAGCCATGTTGAATGGTGGATAACTAGTCACACATGGATCGATCCCCTGAGCCTCAACAAAAGAAGGCACGAATAGATGAACTATCTCATCCGACACCACCAACACCATCGGCCGCTGAACCATCAACCGGCAATAACTGAATTATTAGTGACTTGCAAAACAAGGTCCGCAAATTGCAAAATGAGCTCAGTGAATGCCGCGAGCAGTTAAGGTCATAGGATAAGCGTTTAGAAGAGCATGACGCTACTTTAGCCATGGTTCTAAAACTTATCAATAAGACCCCCGGAGATGATGTTGGTACCTCGAAGGGGGTGGAGGTACATTGTTAATTATTTCATCGTTTATGGTCCTTATGTTTTTGCATCATTTATAAGTAAACATTATTGAACCGTACATGCACTCATCTTGCAAGATGCTGGTACCACAAACTACAATGACGAAGACTTGTGGGAGCATGATTATGGGTTAGGTACACCCGAACAACCGCTGAATGACGGCTCTAAGCAGCCGTCTGCATCTATTCAATCATCGGATGAAAAAGAGATTCCGCTGGATGAATTCAAAACATTGTAGTCAGCACCTCCTAGGCATTCTAAGCGGCAAAAAGTTATGTACACATGGTACAAGTGATGAGTTTTACATCTATTAACTCGGATAAATCCTTAACACTTAAGGGTACATGCAACCTAAAGATCTAAGTAATAACACTATTGATGTAACATTCTATTGAACAACGCAAACCCTATAAACACCCTATTGTTATCTTTAAAGTCAGAATAAAGGTTAGGGTTTACATACCTTGTTGATTGTTGTAGTAAACAATCAAGAATCCTTTCATCAATAATTTGGAAGCTAGCACCACAAATGTCGTGCCTCTGATGGTTCACTCCCAACACTAGCAACAAGAAGCTTTTAAGAGAGGAGAGGGAGGGGGATCAATTTTCAACTATGGCTCTTAGAAAAGAAGTGGCCGAAAATTGTTGGTCAATGGTAGCTTTTATAGTGCAACTTGGAAATCCTAGATAACCTTTATTTGAATAAAATAATATTAATTCAAATTGGTAATTATCCAACTTCCTATTTATCTGCAAGGAATATTCCAGATGCTCTGGAATATCCTAGAAATTGTCCACCTCCTTCCAAGGAAGGTTCTGGAACTTCTCTTATTCAACTATTGAACAATTTCACTTTAACCCTTGCACTTTTAATTAATACAATTAATCCCAAACTTAATTCTAATTAATTTCTAACTAATTATCAATTAATTGTTACTATTTCTAATTAATATATTATTTTCATAATATATTAACAAATTCATTTATTGCTATTTCATAATCATATAATAAATCAATAAATCAGTCTCTCTCTCTCTAAAAGTCATCCTATTCAATTACTAGGTTTGAGGGCAACGCAAAAGGATTTTACTAATAATTCAAGATTATACTAATTTAGTTATTGACTTAGACGCCTAATCCAACAGTCTCTTACTTGGATATGTCTAAAACTAAATTACTGGTATAACTTCTAAATTAAACAGAAAAGAGTGCTTCCATAGCAAATGCCAAACTCTGAACTAAACGTACCATACACATATAAGGAACAGCTAGGAGATACGGGCCCCGCCCACACTCATGACGATACGGGCCTCGCCCACACGCCGCTAGCTGGGAGATACGGGCCCCGCCCACACTCCACTATCTCTGAGATACGGGCCTCGCCCACACTCAGCTACTAAACCATAACATACAAGTATCACACAGACAACGAGTATAAACAATTCTATCATACGAGCATATATCATAATCAAGCTCAACTATGAGATACGGGCTCTGCCCACACTCCGATACTAACATATCGTCTATACGGGCCGGACTTGGTGCCTTAGACCCGTTGCTACTGGAAGGAAACTCACCTTACACTGCTGAAGTCCCGTAGACACAATCCCACATTGCTGAAGTCCCGCAGACTCAACCCCAGCTGCTGGATGACAGATTCCCGAACTGTCAACACCAAAACATCACCCAATTAATAATTGGGTCCCAACACATAACCAATAGTACATTCTTTGGATAATTACTACATTACCCCAAGCTTGGCTCATTCAAGCCCAAGGCCCAATCCATAGGCCCAAAGTCAATTAGGAATCAAGCCCAACACATGGCCCAATTTTCCAAATTGGGCCCAGGCCTATACATGGTCTTATTCTAAGGCCCAACATCATATAATCATTAGGGCCCAAAATATGGCCCATCTATGGCCCAATTTTCCAAATTGGGCCCAAACCCCTTACATGGGCCTTACCCTAGGCCCATTAAAATTTTCTAGTCCAATTACTTGACTTTGGATGACCCATTAATAACCCAACCATCAAGGCCCAATAGAAAGGCCCAATAATAAATCCAAGTGAAATTAGGGTTTCACATAAAATGACGATTAGGGTTAAGTGTTCCTACTTAACCCATTAAGGACTTAATCCATTAAGTCCAATGTTGACTTAGGTTGATTGCAAATGATTATTAATTAATATTCTAAGTTCATTAATTAATTCCGATGCGATCCCGATAAATCCCAAATTAGGGTTTCATGGCATTAGGGTTTTCCAAACCCTAATTAGGGTTTCCAACCCATCTTAGCCCAATAGGCCCATTAGCTAAGTCCTTGGATCCATTAGGGTCCATTAAGCCCATTAGACACATGATTGGGCTTTTATGTCCATTAAGCCTCATTGGGCCCATTAGGGTTTCAAGGCCCATTAGGGTTTTAGTCCCTTGACCAAACATCCCCAAACTACCAATCCCAACACAACTAAGCACACCGCCACCCGACACGGCGGCCGGTGGCGGCAGGAGGCGGCAGCCTGTAAGGTGGTGGTTTTTAATTTCTTTTATTATACCAAGCTGTAATTTACATTTTACAATGCTAAATATCAAAATAACACACACTAACAAATAAACACACACACACAGCCACCTTTTGGTGGCCGGTGGCAGCAGAAGCGGTGGCAGCCACCATGGCTGGCGCCCATGGTGGGTATCCTTTCCATTTTCCGGCTATCAACACTACCCTCAACACACACATGAGCTGGACACATGAAACACACCCCATATGATCACAAAAGCAACTCCAGCCACCCCCCGGTGGCGGTTAGCGACGACAACACCAAGGAGAGGCGGCAACGGTGGAATGGCCGTTGAAACGGATGCAGCGGCGGCACGACGGCGATGGCTATAAGCTTATGGACTCAACAACATCGAATATCCCTTCTTGATACGAGACCACCGTTCTAATCCATCGACTAGGCAGCAGGCGGCGTTGGAACGAGTTGAAATGGCGGCTGAGAGCCATTTCCGACGGCAACGACGGGTCATACGGGCGGCAGAACAGCAACGCTACAATGGAGTGGCGAAATCCACCAGAAACTGCAACAACGACTCCCCCGGGCGTGTTCCCTCTGACTGCCATCTGCCATGGCGCTCCATGGCGGCCTTCGTCTTCAGCAGCGACGGTTCACATCTTCAGCGGAGTGGAACTACGCCGGTCATCTTGGTCCTTCGGTGGCTTGGTCGGTCGGAGAAACAAGGGAGAATTGGGTGGCGGCCGGCGGTTGGGAGGCATAAGGGGGAGGGGTGACGGCTGCTACATAAGGGAGGGTTTAGGGTTAGGGTTTGACTGATAATGAGGTTATATACCGGCTCCACTTAGAAGTTTGCCATAATGGCAACAATAGTCCCTCCATGCCCCCATTCTTTCAATGTAATCCAATATTTACCCTTTCAACCCAATCCATGGAAAACCCTTACAAATTAAGTCCCATAAATTACCAAACAACCCCCAATATCTTAATTATGACATAATCATCCCTTCCAGCTCATTTCCTTTTAAATTAAATTCAAATAATTACCACGGAGCCCCTGTCTTCATAAATATTTATAAAATGAGTCCCAAACTCACACTTTAACCCCCGACTTCTAAAAATGTGGCAATTAACTCCTCGAACCTAACACCTTGTATATATAATTATTTATTTTAGGGCTTCAATTCGTTCATCAATTTATTTATTTAACTAATAAATAAACGGGTGTTACAACTCTCCCCCACTTAAATTAGATTTCGTCCTCGAAATCACTCCTTACTATTTCTTATATGCCAAACCACTTCTAGCAGCATGATCATCGTCTTGGGCACACCCTAGCCTTCCCAGGGTAGCTGTGACCAATCTTCGCAAAGCCCTAATATCCTCATATGAATGAATTCCTCGCAGCAGGATCTCATCTACTTCGTCTGAATCTACTATCTCGAGATGGTCTGATTCCCTGACAGACCACTCATACTGAATCATCATCGACGAATCCAGTCCGTTTATCCCTCAACCGACTACTCAACTTTTAATAGCTCGAAGCTCCCACTATAAAACAGGTTCACAGACCTAATTATCCCTGCAGATCACTTATTCTTGGTCGAGGCTCAGCTAATCCCGCTGGGAGTGACTTGTCACTCCCCAAATCATCTAACTAGTCCGTCCATACTCGCAACCTGAAACACGAATGCTAGCACTGCCCAATGCTGAAACCGCTTGAACACTGAACTGTCGGAGGCAGTATGTAGCCACATGGATGCTTTTCAAAATCTAACGAGACCTCCCTGGTCTCTATTCATTCACCAATCATCTGAAGTACCGGGTTTCGGCCCAACTGCGGAGCCAAGGGACTCCCACTTAGTCGCCTCACACGACTTCTGAATGAAATCCTTCTTTGGAACTATTTGCCACTAGTTATCATGCCACTATGACTCTAACAACTTATGATCTAACCGATCGGTTCCATGCGTCGAATCCTGACGTTACCAAACCCAAGGCTAAAAGTGATGGCTCCATGACCAACGGTAGCCTTAAATCATACACGAACCAAAGCAATACATTGCTTCCCTGATCTCATAACTGCCGCGACGTTCCAACTGTCGTATCGTTGGCTCAACCAGATCTAATCCATTGGGTAATCCCAAAATCCAATCCGTGGATTTCCATACCCTCACTGCTGCACCCGAACTGGTGTGTACCATTGTTCCTTTCGCGTCCTAACAACGCACTCATGCTATCTACCAACCTAGTGAATGTTACGACTACACCCGCAGACTTACAACACTCTATCGCTATCTGGCTGCTAGTGAATGCTACGGCTACACCCGCAGACTTACAACACTCTAACAATATCTGGATGCTAGTGAATGCTACGGCTACACCCGCAGTCTCACAACACTTGCCCCAACCGGGTCGAATACGCACTCGACCTAACCCTCAACTAGACTTGAGTCTTAACTGAAGCTCTAATCTGGTTCCCAAAACCTGCTGTCACGTGACCCCACTGTATCAGTACCGCACCCATGCCCGTGATCATAGCGTCACAGTAAACCACGAAATCATCTACACCCTCTGGCAGGGTGAGAATCGGTGCCTCGCACAACCGCTGTCTGAGAGTCTCGAAGGCTGCCTGCTGCTCAGGCCCTCAACGAAAGGCCACTGACTTCTTGGTCAGTCGGGTCAAAGGAACTGCAATCTCGGAGAAGTCCCGTATAAATCTCCGGTAATAACCTGCTAGACCCAGGAAACTCCGAATCTCAGATGGAGACCTCGGAATCTTCCACTGCATCACGACCTCTATATTGGCCGGATCGACTAGAATACCCTTCTGGTTGACAGGGTGCCCAAAAGATTGCACCCCGCGCAACCAGAACTCACAGTTGGAGAACTTTATAAAAAGTCTCTCCCCCACTTAGATTCGACTAAGTCTTCACATTACATGAGAATTGAAGGATTCCCAATCCTTCTTGCTTTCTAATATCCCACTGATGACATCCTGTGCCTGCCAATGCTAGCGCTTAATGGCCGATTAAACCTTGAGATCTCCCATCCTCGGAAATCTCGATGAGTACTCTTGAAATCTGATCCAGTCTGACACCTCAATCCATCTAACATGCTGTCAATTGAAGACCTTAATCTTCATTCTAGCTGATGAATCCCCGTTCCCACTTCCACTCTTGTAGCACCACCGAACTCTAACCGAACACAGCCCATGCGAAAATACAATTCTCTTGAACATGCTATGACCAACCACTTTTGCATCTAACACTCGCGACTAACATTATCCTTTTCATGTCACCAGCTCTGTCCTAGCAACGGTAGTGCCTTGAACTCCAAAGTTCATCCATAGACAATTACCGACCATACATGAACAATGATAGAACCTCTGAACGCTGACTTCACTGGAGAACTATCACTCTAACCCTGACCAAGGATCTTCCAAACAATACTCCTGTACAGATCTCGACAAAGATCTGGAATGATAACGGTATACGCAGAACCCGTTCCGCAAGGTACGTCCCTCTGTGGGTTCATCAAGGACCTTTCGGCATGCAGGATGGCATATATGATCCTTGATAACCCAAACCCTACCAGAAAACCGACCCGAGATCTGACTTATCCAAACTCACTCGCAATCCCAAAGCGATACGTATCCCCATCATCCATCTAATAGTAGTAGAGGATGACATACCCGCAACATCTGGAGGAATCCTAATCACCTCCAGCTGACATGATCAACCCTGCCACCTTTGTAGCAGCCTAAACCCTTGGAGTGACAAACTCCCTCGTGTACTTTCTCGTACGCGGTGCACTGACTCAGGCCCTACTGGCCTTTCACCCGATGATCAGAAGTCATGGGTCTCTTCCCGGGACCCTCTACTATACGCACCTGGCATGCACCTCTCTTTCCAGGGTGCTCCCAAATTGATCCCGCATCTGCAACTCTTGGAAATCATATCCTTCAGGGTCTGACACCCTGTCACGCTCACTAGCTCGCTTGCCAAAGGCTAAGCTGCAACAACTGGAACATCCTCTGTCCCCAAACTGGGTCACAAACTCTTCCCTAAAGCTTCTTAGATTCTCCAAGACTCTCACTGATTCGAGTATGGATCCTGTGCTTTCAGTAGTACGGGCCCAATACTACCTTCCACACCTATCCATACTTTCCTCAACAATCCTCCTGAATCCTCCAAGTCACTTCCTCAAACTGGTACACCCAAGTCTCATTGAACCTCACTACTAACTCACTGAAATATATCCTAGGCTTCCCTAGGTTCCCGAACTCACCCAGTCCTCAGCTGCTGAAAGATTCCTAGTAATGTCAACTAGCTACCTCATGAATATAGCCACATGCAATAAAGATCAGGTAATCCTTCGAGTAAAAGACCCATCCCTAGAACGGTTGGACTCAGACAAGAGCTGCGCAATAGGGTCAAGTCCCTCACTCTGAGATTATCCGGCCTGTGTCCCATGTGACTTAGCATATTCACTTAATAGTTAGCTCACATTACTAAGAGTCCCACAAAGCACAAAGCAAGCAGCATTCAGACGATGGAAAATCTGACCATCATATTCCAATCAAATCATTCTATCCTCTAATCAGGAATCTGTACATGCAATTCAAAGGCTCATACAATCAGGCATAACCTAAACAGGTTATCCTATCACTGACTGATCAGTACTAGCATGCAAGTCTACAAGCACATACAATAGGCATATAAGGCATCCTCCTAGATCCTTAGCCCTAATTTAGCATGCAATTCTCATAATCATATCATATCATACCATAACATAACATGTATGGGTATCTTGGGGAAAAACTTACTTGAGCTCGGCTGATTGCACGCATCACACACTTTGTTCTTCTCAAAGTTCTTTTCTCTTTTCAGATTCTTTTCAACTCCTTTTTATAAAATGGTTTTACTTTTGAAAATTTTCATACCAAGTCCTTAGTTTGAGTTCAGACACACCCGAGAGTATGTCCGAATCCCTCAAACCAAGGCTCTGATACCAACTTGTAACATCCCAAAAATACAGGCCAAAAATTTCATTTTGATTAAGTTATAATATAAAACCATCAGTAATAAGACAATCATATTCATGTCTCATGTCAAACCAAAGTGTCAATAATCAAAACATGTTATCATAAAACCATATCAGAGTGTAATCCCAAAGATCTCATGTCCGGAAAACATAGTGTGATGCGTTGCGATCATGCCGGCTCCTTTCCTTTGAAAACGAGTACCTGAAACCAAAACTGTAAACCGTAAGCACGAAGCTTAGTGAGTTCCCCCATAATACCACATACCATACACATATAAGGAACAGCTAGGAGATACGGGCCCCGCCCACACTCATGGCGATACGGGCCTCGCCCACACGCCGCTAGCTGGGAGATACGGGCCTCGCCCACACTCCACTAACATACCATACACATATAAGGAACAGCTAGGAGATACGGGCCCCGCCCACACTCATGGCGATACGGGCCTCGCCCACACGCTGCTAGCTTGGAGATACGGGCCCCGCCCACACTCCACTATTTCTGAGATACGGGCCTCGCCCACACTCAGCTACTAAACCATAACATACAAGTATCACACAGACAACGAGTATAAACAATTCTATCATACGAGCATATATCATAATCAAGCTCAACTATGAGATACGGGCTCTGCCCACACTCCGATACTAACATATCGTCTATACGGGCCGGCCTTGGTTCCTTAGACTCGTTCCTACTGGAAGGAAACTCACCTCACACTGCTGAAATCCCGTAGACACAATCCCACATTGCTGAAGTCCTGCAGACTCAACCCCAGTTGCTGGATGACAGATTCCCGAACTGTCAACACCAAAACATCACCCAATTAATAATTAGGTCCCAACACATAACCAATAGTACATTCTTTGGATAATTACTACATTACCCCAAGCTTGGCTCATTCAAGCCCAAGGCCCAATCCATAGGCCCAAAGTCAATTAGGAATCAAGCCCAACACATGGCCCAATTTTCCAAATTGGGCCCAGGCCTATACATGGTCTTATTCTAAGGCCCAATATCATATAATCATTAGGGCCCAAACTATGGCCCATCTATGGCCCAATTTTCCAAATCGGGCCCAAACCCCTTACATGGGCCTTACCCTAGGCCCATTAAATTATTCTAGTCCAATTGCTTGACTTTGGATGGCCCATTAATAACCCAACCATCAAGGCCCAATAGAAAGGCCCAATAATAAATCCAAGTGAAATTAGGGTTTCACATAAAATGACGATTAGGGTTAAGTGTTCCTACTTAACCCATTAAGGACTTAATCCATTAAGTCCAATGTTGACTTAGGTTGATTGCAAATGATTATTAATTAATATTCTAAGTTCATTAATTAATTCTGATGCGATCCCGATAAATCCCAAATTAGGGTTTCATGGCATTAGGGTTTTCCAAACCCTAATTAGGGTTTCCAACCCATCTTAGCCCAATAGGCCCATTAGCTAAGTCCTTGGATCAATTAGGGTCCATTAAGCCCATTAGATACATGATTGGGCTTTTATGTCCATTAAGCCTTATTGGGCCCATTAGGGTTTCAAGGCCCATTAGGGTTTTAGTCCCTTGACCAAACATCCCCAAACTACCAATCCCAACACAACTAAGCACACCGCCACCCGACACGGCGGCCGGTGGCGGCAACCTATAAGGTGGTGGTTTTCAATTTCTTTTATTATACCAAGCTGTAATTTACATTTTACAATGCTAAATATCAAAATAACACACACTAACAAATAAACACACACACACAGCCACCTTTTGGTGGCCGGTGGCGGCAGAAGCGGTGGCAGCCACCATGGCTGGCGCCCATGGTGGGTATCCTTTCCATTTTCCGGCTATCAACATTACCCTCAACACACACACATGAGCTGGACACATGAAACACACCCCATATGATCACAAAAGCAACTCCAGCCACCCCCCGGTGGCGGTTAGCGACGACAGCACCAAGGAGAGGCGGCAACGGTGGAATGGCCGTTGAAACGGATGCAGCGGCGGCACGACGACGATGGCTATAAGCTTATGGGCTCAACAACATCGAATATCCCTTCTTGATACGAGACCACTGTTCTAATCCATCGACTAGGCAGTAGGTGGCGTTGGAACGAGTTGAAATGGCGCCTGAGAGCCATTTCCGACGGCAACGACGGGTCATACGGGCGGTAGAACAGCAACGCTACAATGGAGTGGCGGCATCCACCGGAAATTGCAACAACGACACCCCCGGGCGTGTTCCCTCTGACTGCCATCTGCCATGGCGCTTCATGGCGGCCTTCGTCTTCAGCAGCGACGGTTCACATCTTCAGCGGAGTGGAACTACGTTGGTCATCTTGGTCCTTCGGTGGCTTGGTCGGTCGGAGAAACAAGGGAGAATTGGGTGGCGGCCGGTGGTTGGGAGGCATAAGGGGGAGGGGTGACGGCTGCTACATAAGGGAGGGTTTAGGGTTAGGGTTTGACTGATAATGAGGTTATATACCGGCTCCACTTAGAAGTTTGCCATAATGGCAACAATAGTCCCTCCATACCCCCATTCTTTCAATGTAATCCAATATTTACCCTTTCAACCCAATCCATGGAAAACCCTTACAAATTAAGTCCCATAAATTACCAAACAACCCCTAATATCTTAATTATGACATAATCAGCCCTTCCAGCTCATTTCCTTTTAAATTAAATTCAAATAATTACCACGGAGCCCCTGTCTTCATAAATATTTATAAAATGAGTCCCAAACTCACACTTTTAACCCCCGACTTCTAAAAATGTGGCAATTAACTCCTCGAACCTAACACCTTGCATATATAATTATTTATTTTAGGGCTTCAATTCGTTCATCAATTTATTTATTTAACTAATAAATAAACGGGTGTTACACACATGCTTGTATCATTTACTCACCAAATCATACATGATATTGCATTTTTTTAACATCATGTTACTGACGTGTTTTCGCAATACCAATGCACAACCGACTTGTAAATTACAACTCATATCTCTCCGTTTTAAGAATATACGATATTATCATCTCAGAATTATTCGTGATATAATCCATGAAATAATTCTCTGAGCACGGGTTTATCCAATACTTAAATCTTCATTTCTAAGTACTCATGAATGTTGTAGCAATACAATTGCTATGTCTAACTCCCTTAGACAATCTACAATCCAATTCATGATAGTCTTAATTCACTACTTACTTCCCAAAGTATGAGTGGCTGTGGAGTTTGAATAATTAAATTATTTGGGAAGTAAAACATGCAAAACGAAACCCAAGAATAAATAATTGACAAAGGCTGTACACAAACTCATAAATAATATATATTATTTAATCACCAAAAGTTAAATAAATTAATTTTCGTTACAAGTTTCAAACTAATCATCTAACCACTAAAACTAATATCATCTCTTAATCCAATGCTTCTAGCATGCCGATTTTGCTTAATCCTACTCAGAGCCTTTGTGAAAGGATCTGCAAGATTATATTCTGGCGAGACTCTCTTCACTATCAGATGACCTTCTTCAACTCTATGTCTGATATAATGGTACTATCTGTCGATATGTATTGATTTACCATGATCTCTCGGTTCTTTGGTCAAAGCAACCGCTCTTTCATTATCGCAGAAAAGTTCCATTGGTTCTTGAATGGTTTGAACAACTCCAAGATCTCCGATGAAGCTCTTCAAATATGCTGCTTCCTTTTATGTTTCACTTGTCGCTATATACTCTGACTCACAGGTAGAATTAGCCACTGTGTCTTGCTTGGAACTTTTCCAAGTAACTGCTCCTTCATTTAATGTAAATACCTAGCCAGATCGAGAATGAAATTTGTCTCTATCTATTTGAAAGTTGGCGTCAATATACCCTGTCACTCTCAACGTATCACTGCCACCAAGAAATAGAACCATGTCCGTTGTCCTTTGAAAACACTTGAGAATGTTCTTAACTGTTGTCCAATGAGCTCTGCCAGGATTTCCTTGATAGCGACTGACCATGCTCAAGGCAAAGGACACATCAGGGCGAGTACATGTCATAACATACATGATCGATCCTATAGTCATAGCATAAGAGACTCGACTCATATCAACTATCTCTTTATCTGTAATTGGGCCTTGAGTCTTACTTAATTTGGCATTGCTTTGAATAGGTAGCTCTCCTTTCTTGGAATTTTCCATACTAAATTAGTTTAGTAATTTGTCCAAGTATGTACTTTGACTAAGTCCAATTACTCTGTTCTTTCTAGGCCTGTCGAAAAAACCCGAAACCCGTTCTACCCACCCGACCCGTTCCGAATTCGGGTAGAATGGGTCGGGTAGAACGGGTAACGGGTATGAACATTTGGGTAATAGGTTAACCCGATAATAATATAGGTCGGGTTTTAGGTATGAATATTTATTTTCGGGTATACCCGAATACCCGAATTCGTTTTTTAAATAATACCAAATATACAATGCAGTCACGTACGTACACTTCAAATAAAACAAAACCCTTCGTTTCCTTCTTATGAACGACGGCTCGACAGTCGACACAAACTTGCAAAGGGAATACGACGATGAAGCTGAAGTCCTGAACCGTCATCACAATTTTCAGTTTCTCACTATCTCACAGAATGGAATTAGAAAAGTACATAACATATTATAATGATTTGTATTGTTATTATATATGTACTTGTTAATTGTATGGAGTATTTTCCTACCCGATTCTTTATTAAACCAACCAACATGTAAAAATAAAAATAAATAAATAAATAAATAAAAATTATCAATAAGTGTCATTTAAGAAATTTTCGGGTATACCCGATAATTACCCGACCCGACCTCAAACCCGAATACCCGAAACCCGAAAACCCGAATTACAATATAGGTCGGGTATCGGGTATTATTTTCTTAAGGAAATACCCGTTCTACCCGACCCGTTCTACCCGAAACCCGAAAATTTTACCCGTTCGACACCCCTAGTTCTTTCTATCTCTCAAAATTCTTATCCCAAGAATATAGACTGCCTCTCCTAGATCCTTCATAGCGAAACACTTTCCAAGCCAAGATTTTACTTTTTGCAAGGTTGGAATGTCGTTTCCCATGAGTAGTATGTCATCAACATACAATACTAGAAAAGTTACTATACTACCACTAGCTTTTACATACACACATGACTCATCCTCACTTTTAGAAAAACCAAATTCTTTGACTTTCTCATGGAAGCAAAGATTCTAACTGTGAGATGCTTGTTTCAATCCATATATGGATTTATCAAGCTTACACACCCTATTGGGATATTTTGCATCAACAAAACCCTCTAGCTAACTCATGTAAACATCTTCAGCCAACCTCCCATTAAGGAAAGCAGTTTTGACATCTATCCGCCAAATTTCATAATCATGAAAGGCAGTTATAGCAAGCATTATCCTAATAGATTTTTTTCTTAGCCACTGGTGAGAAGGTCTCATCATAGTCAACCCTAGGGTTGTAGTAAAGCCCTTCACAACCATTCATGCCTTGAAAGTGTGCACATTTCCATCCATGTCGGTATTCTTCTTAAAGGTCCATTTACAACCAACTGTCTTTCGACCAGGTTATTGATCAACCAAATTCCAAACCTGGTTTTCATAAATGGACTTGATCTCGCTGTCCATTGCCTCTTTCCACTTGGCTACCTTAGGGACTGCCATTGCTTCCTTGTAGTTAGCTGCCTAATCCAAATCTACCAGTGTTTGATCACTGATAAACATATCACCATTTGATGTTAAATGGAAACAAAATAATGTTGGCAGCATGTTAACTCTACTGGAATGTCTAAGAGGTAACGAATTGTCAACGGGTTCAACATGAGTGTCATCCTCCGGTTGACCGCTAGTATCATCTAAGGTTCCTTCATTGGTTTACTCTTGAATTTCTTCAAGGTCAATTGTACTCCCACTGTCCTCTTTTCATATAAGTTGTCTCTCACGAAAGACTCCTCTTCGTGCTATAAAGACCACGTTTTCACTAGGTCTATAGAACAAGTATCAAAAAGACTTTTGTGGGTAGCCAATGAAAATACATCTCTCACTTCTGGCTTATATCTTGTCATGAGTCTCTCGTCTAACGAAATCTTCACAACCCCAAACTTTAATATGTGCTAACAAGGGAACTTTCCCTGTCCACATCTCGTGAAGTGTTTTAGCAACCTTCTTGGAACTCGATACTAAGATATGTTTATCCTCTATCAGATCGGATCATCTTTATCTTACTGCCTAATTGATTCTCGACTTCATGTTTAAACTCTTTGAACTTTTCAAAAGTTTCTTATTTATGTATGATTAAGTAAATATAACCATATTTACTATAATCATCCGTAAATGTTACATAAAACCGATTAGCATCTCTTGTGGTGGATCTAAAGGGCCCACACACATCTGTGTGTATGAGGTCAAACAAACCTTCACCTCTTTTCACAAGATACAGTGAAAGGTGATTTTGTCATCTTTCCCAAAAGACAATATTCACATTCATCATTTGGTTTTAGTTTAAATGATTTCAAGATTCCATCCTTTTGGAGTTGGGCGATGCGTTTCTTGTTAATGTGCCCAAGACGACAATACCACAAGCATGCCTTGTCTAAACCATTAGACGAATCAATGTGAAATACATTATTGCCTAGGCTATCAACACAAGTCACAGTTTCATACACACCATTACAAGGTAAAGCTTCAAATATAAAAACACCATTTTTATAAACAAGAATTGAACCATTCAAATCATTAAACGAGTAGCGAAAACCTTGTCTAAACAATGCATGAAATGAAATAATGTTTCGTGTCATTTTTGACGAATAAAAACAATTTATAACTTTACTACTAAGCATAAGATGATAAGTCCCAATCTTGGTCAGAGGATAATATCGCCTATTTCCCATGATTAGATTCATCATCCCATGCTCCACCTCTTCACTTTCTCTTAGCCCCTATAATTCAAAACAAATGGGAAAACCACATCCTGTATCAAGGACCCTAGAACGAGTAGATGGCGAGTTATTAGTTTGAATAATGTATATACCTGCTAACGGTGGCTTCACTTTTCCATCCTTGATGTCTTGCAAGTATTTGGGGCAGCTCCTCTTCCAATGGCCCTTGTCATTGCAATAGTAACCAGTGGCCTCTCTGGGATCACTAACAAATGGAATATCTGAGTTGGGCCTCGCCTTTGGCCCATTGCTTGATGACCCTGCATGGGCCTTTTTCTTCCAGTTAGCTTTGGGAGCGGCCTTCCTTTTCTTCCTTTGCCCATTTTCAATGGCGAGAACGGGAGGATTAGTAGAAGGGGCCGAACTCTATCCCTTCAATCCCGACTCAACAGTATGTAGCAAGTTTGTAGTTGGGCCAATGTGGTTTTTGTGTTGTTCAAATGATAAGCTAATATAAACTGATCATAACAACTTGGCGGGGAGTTTAAGACCATGTAAATGGCCAACTCCTCGTCAAAATGCACATTGAGCTTAACAAGGCGCTCCACGTATCTTTGCATTCTTTGAACATGGTTGCAGACAGACTCTCTTCTTTCATCTTGCCAGCCATGAGGGACTTGACCACTTCAAATTTCTCTTGACGATCTCTTTTGTGGTACTTTTCCACAAGGTCATTGTTCATCTCAAATAGCCAGTAGTCCTCATAGAACCTCTACAATTCAAGAGTCATTGTAGCGACCATGATGCAAGCAACTTTTTTTCATCATCGTAGTGTTTCCTGTAGGAAGCTAGTTGTTCAGGAGTAGTAGTGGCTTCATCGACTTCAACGAGTTTTTCTTCAAGGACATACTATTTTCCCTCGAATCGAAGATCCATCCTGATGTTGCGTATACAATCATTGTAGGGAGAAACCCGAGTGGTGGGTAGACGACGATGGAGCAGAAGCATTAACATGAGTAGACATCTATAGAGAAAAATAATAGTTTTAGTTAGATGAAAATTATCCTTAATATTTTAACCCGTAATAAATGATTAAGGCTAGGATCCAAAATAACAATTCACAACTAAGAAGAGGGATGTCGTAATCTTATTGCGAATTTATGAAGGTAGGTAAAATTTTTTTACCAATTTCGAACCATGAAATTGCTAGATCTTATGAGATTCATTGAATCTATCAATGGCATGTTTAATCTCAGATTATGTTCTTCTATTTGTGACTGGGATACTGAGGATCACAAATAAGATGTGAATAACCATACAAATATGTTTGGCACTCTCGATGCCATTTATCATCTCATATTAATGTGTCGGTTAACCACACGTGCTCTATTAATCAATGATAATTTTCAAGATGCCTATTATTACTCTTTATAGTCACTATTAGTGTGCTGGTTAACCACACACGCTCCACTAACTACTATAAAGTATAATGTGCAATTTTATGGATTATCATTTTTTTCATATTTTCCTAAAGTAACTAAAGTGGGATTTTATAAAAAGTATAGTTACTTTTATAGCATTATACTTATTAATGAGATTATATCCTATTAAATCGTTTCGGCTAACAACCCTCTACCATACAAGAGAGCGCTGGGTAAGAATGGATACGTAATGGTGGTCATTTTATAGGCCGTTTCCTTAAACTCGCCTTATAGTATGACTTTGTGAATGAAGCATACTAGCCATCTGACTGACTTTGTCTTATATATATAGTATATATTAAACTTTTAATTATATATATATATATATATATATATATATATATATATATATATATAGTGTAAGGTGTATTTTAATACTTTTCAAAATACAAGGTTTAAATTAAATTTTCAAAATTTTCAAATTTAATTTAATTTAAAGTAAACCAATTATGTTTTTGATCTTTATCTTTTAATTAATCAACTAATTAAATATAATTAAAATATAAAGATAATTCACAAATTCAAGATAAGGATATCTGATTACTAAGATAATTATTCAATTTTATATACTATTAAAAAAATTATCTAAAGTAATTATCCAAATCCATTTATGAATTAAGAAAAAACGATTTTAGCTTATCAGAGGGTCCACCATGTCGTGTCGGACAATCGCCACGTCGTGGCAGAAAAGGAAAAAGACGCGAATCTGAAGATCACCACATCGTAGCAGAAGAACACCACGACGTGTTGCCGCAACAGAATGTCGATTATGTTTCCTCCAATTGGGTTTTGTTTAAGTTCAAGCAATGTACAGTCAATTGTTAGACAACCATACGCTCTGATACCACTGATGGGTTTTACATGTATTAACACAGATAAATTCTTAACACTTAAGGGTACATGCAACCTAAAATCTAAGCCATAACACTATTGATGTAACATTCTATTGAACTACACAAACCCTAGAAACACCTTATTGTTATTTATAAAGTCAGAATAAAGGTTAGGGTTTACATACCTTGTTGATTGTTGTAGTAAACAATCAAGAATCCTTTCATCAATAACTTGGAAGTTAGCACCAAAAATGTCGTGTGTATGATGGTTCGCACCTAACACTAGCAACAGGAAGCTTTTGAAAGAGGAGAGAGGGGATCAATTTTCAGTTATGGCTCTTAGAAAGAAGTGGCCGAAAATTGTACGTCAAGGGTAGCTTTTATAATGCAAATTGAAAACCCTAGATAACCCTAATTTGAATAAAATATTATTTATTCAAATTGGTAATTATCCAACTTCCTATTTATCTGCAAGGAATATTCTAGATGCCCTGAAATATCCTAGAAATCGTCCACCTCCTTCCAAGGAAGGTTCTGGAACCTCTCTTGTTCAATTATTGAACAATTGCACTTTAACCCTTACACTTTTAATTAATATAATTAATCTCAAAATTAATTCTAATTAATTTCTGATTAATTATCAATTAAATATTACTACTTCTAATTAATATATTATATTCATAATATATTAACAAATTCATTTATTGCTATTTATTAATCATATAATAAATCATTAAATCAGTCTCTCTCTCTAAAAGTCATCATATTAAATTACTAGGTTTGAGGGCAACCCAAAAGGACTTTGCTAATAATTCAAGATCATATTAATTTAGTTATTGGCTTAGACACCTAATCCAACAATAAGTCCCCATGGATACAAATGAAGAGGAAAGGTGTTACACGGAAACAACCATCATTGTTGTACAATCTTTTAGAACCTACTGTACACAATGTATATAAAGAATGGGATGGTTCACTGTTGTTTGGTCATAGTTATTTGACCGGTTTTGCTACGATTGAGTTTTGGACATGGTTATATGCAGATAGGCATGGAGGATGGTTGTCATGTGATGTAAGTACTATAATTATGTGCTCATTACATATTGCGCTTCTAATAACAATACTTACTTCACTGCAAAAATAAAATATTGCCAACACATCATGATGTTGATCTCATTGTTGCTAGAGTGTAGAGCGGATGATGCTTGGTGGACGGTTGTGCCGTCAACTTTCAACACTGATACATTTGACTGGAGTGACATGTCTGACAAATCCATTTACCCAGCTTGGCAGACTGTGATACGGTATAATTGTGTTTGGATTACATTACATGAGTATGTATATACTAATTAATTATTTCTAACCTTTTTCTTGTAGCTTTACATCTCAATCAATATACCACATGCTCATTGGTTTTTGGGTGCTTTGCATTTGAAGACATTAAAAATGAGTATATATACGATAGTCATTGGAAGGATGGCTACTGTTCAGATAATGAGGATTGGTTCATAGGTATGAGAATCCGCATACACAAACTGCTAGTGGGTGTCAACTACTGAGATACCGAACCAACTGATTCAATTCCACTTGAGAGCTTCAACATGACCCTCGAAAAGGCCCCAGATGTACCACAACAAATTGACAATAGAGGGGAATGTGGCGTGTTTTTGTGTTGGTTCCTGGAGGCGTTGATCACCGGGAAATCAATTTTTATAGAGGGTGAAATCGGTCCATGGGCTATGGGTTATCGAAAACGACCAGCGGAAATTTTTTGGGATACAAGGTCAAATATTATTTGAGCATTGTATTTGTAATATCACTTAAAGACACGTCCCTTTAGTTTATGTATTTATTAGTTGTTTGTTGATTTTAATTGCATTTTACATTTTATAAAACCAAAAATTATACATTTTATAAAAGCGAAACTTATACATTATATAAAACCAAAACTTAAACTAAAAGAAGAACCACATATTACATGAAAAACATAAGAAAAACAAGTAAAATCCATTCTAGGAACCATGGTCCGGAATCGTACTCCGGTATTCCGGAGACCTCTCCGAAACAATGTGTTCCGGACAATGTGGTTACTTTACACACAAAAAAAAAATCTTTGGGTCATTTTTGTCAAAGACATCATTATAAGGGTTGGATTAATCAATTTCCCTTAAATAAATAAAGTCAATTTAGACTTAAATAAATAAAGTCATTTTTGCATGGTACTTAGAGATGTTGTAAATTCATTTTCGTATCGATACTAACTTCGTCGTCGGAGGCCGCTCCTGGAATGCAAGTCCTGGAGCGGCTCAAACAATCTCAGTTATGAGTGCAACAAGAATCACATCGGGGCTTACTAGAAGTATCAAAGCACACATCCTAGTTCTCGACTTGATCATCCCCGTGGCGATTTTTTAGGTTACATCAATTACCCGACATTTTTTTAACTTGTTTGCTTTTAAAAAATAAAATTAACAAATAAGTCATTTTGAAACTTGTTGACCAATGTGATATTGACAAATATTGAACAAGTAAAGGTGGTGCGAAGTGCACACTTGTTTGAGTTTGTCTTGATTTAAACTACACTGTCATTTAAGGGTGAAACCCCTAAACCACGGGGGTCCAGGGGCAGCGCCCCTAGTGGTGGGGTCAAAGGGGTTGAGCCCTTGGGTCGCATTGCCAGGTCAAATTGGATTTTTTATTTGGGTTAAAAATGAGTTATAGAAAAATCCATAGAAATTAGAATTTGAGAATTTTGACCCTAATAATTTTGACCGTGATGGTTTTACCCTTGACGTGGAACCGTTTTTAAAACAGTTTTGTGATGGATTTCTAACTGCATTGTTACAGTTTTGGTAGTTTTCAGAAACCATAATTAATTCTGTTTTTCGGTCATTCTTCTGGTACATTGTATCATAACATTTACATTCTTCATTCTTACTTCAATCAATGATTTTTATCCAGTTGAAAATTGCGATTGTACCATTGAAATATATCAATCTAAAAGTGTATCATGACTCACAATAAAATCCAAACAATCGAAATACCTATGATGTCTAACAAAGATTATGGTATTTTGTGAAAATAGCGAATGAAGATTCTATGAAGGACATGATAAGCAAACTTGATAACTTGATCAAGTTTGAAGGGCATGATTTTCATAGATGGAAGAAGAAGATGCATTTCCTCGTTACTGCTCTAAAAGTGGTGTATGATCTGAGTACCACCATGCCTGAATTCACCAAGATGAAACCTTAGAAGAAACTAGGAGGAGAACGAAATAGGAGAACGTTGACTACATCTGCCGTAGTCACATTCTAAATGGTATGTCTGACTCTCTATTTGATGTTAATCAAAATATTGAATCTGCAAAGGAACTATGGGATTCACTGGAATCCAAGTACATGGCCGAGGATGTTTCTAGTAAGAAGTTTATGGTCAGTAAGTTCATGGATTTTAAGATGGTTGATACCAGGCCTGTAATGGAACAATTCCACGATATGTTAAGGATTATGGGACAGTTTGTTCAATATAACCCGAAGATGGATGAAGCTATCTATGTAGATGTCATCATTGACAAACTGCATCCTTCCTTGAAAGATTTTAAACATAATCTAAAACATGAAAAGGAAGAGTTAACTTTGGTTCAACTTGGAAGTCACTTAAGGATTGAAGAGTCTTTGAGGACTTAAGAACTTGACAACAATCCTAAAGGTAAGAACAAAGATGTCTCTTTTTCTATGAATATGGTGGAAGGTGGTGGATCAAAAAATTCCAACAAGTCTAAAGTTAAAAGGAAGTACAAAGGAAAAGAAGATAAATTTTCCAACAAAAAGTCCAAAGCGGTGTGTTGGAACTATAATAAACCTGGTCATTTCAAGAAGGATTGTCGTGTTCGTAAAGTGAAAAAAGATCTTGGTCCAAGTGAGTCTAAGGATCTAGAAAAACAAAAATGTCAAAATTATGATTTAGCGTAGAATTTTAATTATGTTTAGAGTTATGTTTCCATAATTTCTTAGGAATTTTATGTGCAAGATGATGATGTTGCTTGCTGGGTTGATTCTGGTGCAACAAGTCATGTTTGCAAGGATCTTCGTTGGTTTAAAGAATGTCAACAAATTGAAGATGGATCTGTTGTGAAGATGGGCAATGTTGCAACTGAACCAATCAAAGGATTAGGATGTGTTCTACTTAATTTTATTTCTGGAAAATGTTTGTGTTTAGACAATGAGTTGTATGTACCAGAGATTTGAAAGAATCTCTTATATGAAATTGTGTTAAATAAGTGTGGCTACAAACAAATGTTGGAAAGTAACAAGTACATCTTGTCAAGACATGGTACTTTTGTTGGATTTATTTATGTATGTAATGGTATGATTAGTCTTAGTCTTAATTATAGTTCTTATGATAATACTATTTGCATAACTTCTACTAGTACTAGTAATAACTTAAATAAATCAAATTTATGGCATGCTAGACTAGGACATGTTCATTTTAAAAGATTAAAAGATATGTCAAAAATGAGTTTGATACATGCTTTTGAAATAAATAATGAAAAGTGTAAAAATTTCATGTTAACTAAGATCACTAGACAACCTTTTAAGGATGTTAAAAGGGAAAGTAAAGTGTTGTAACTCATACATAGTGATTTATGTGATTTTCGTGCAACACCCTCTCTAGGAAATAAGAAGTATGTCATTACTTTAATTGATGATGCATCTAGATATTGTTATGTCTGTTTTTTGCATTCAAAAGATGAAGATCACAATAAATTTAAATTGTGTAAACAACAAGTAGAGCTACATAAAAATGATTTGATAAAAGTTTTTGTGTACTGACAGAGGTGGTAAGTATGACGATCCAATTTATTTTGAATCCGCTACAATAATACATCAAACCACAGCTCTGTTTACACCACATAAAAATGGTGTGGCTGGAAGGAAGAGTATGGATTTAAAGGAAATAGTTAATTCCATGTAATCCTATTTTGAGTTGAGTGAAGGATTTTGGGGTGAGGCTATGTCGACATCATGTTATATATTGAATAGAAATCCCAAAAAAGGAGTAAGAATACCCCTTATGAGTTTTGGTATAAAAAGGAATTAAATTTGAGTTATCTCAAAGTTTGGGGTTTTAGAGTAGTTGTAAGGCCCACTGAACCCAAAAAGAAAATTTTTATGAGAGAAATGTATAGATTGTATCTTCATTGGGTATGTTGAGCATTCCAAAGCATATAGATTTTATGTTACATAATTTAATGACTCTGTTTCGATGAAAACTATTATAGAGTCAATAGATGCTATCTTTGATGAATATAGATTTACATCTGTACTTAGACCAAGGGACATGATTCATAAATTTTATAGAAGAACTCAACTCAAGTTGAAGATGAATCTGGTGGTGCAGATTCTATACTTGAACCTTTTAAACCTAGGAGAAGCACTAGAGCTAGAAAATCTAAGTCTATTGGATCTGATTTTCAACTTTATTTAGTTGAAGGAACCAGTGATGAGACTATGCCTCAACATCAATATTGTTATTTAGGAAGATCCACAGACTTTTAATGAAGCAATGGATTTTAGGGATGTTGTTTTCTAGAAAGAAGAAATCTAGGATGAGATTGATTCTATTAAGCATAATGCTACTTGCATATTGACTTATTTGCCACCTGGATGCAAATAATTAGGATCGAAATGGACCCTTAAAAGAAAGATGAAAGTGGATGGAACCATAGATAAGTACAAATCCATATTGGTTATCCAAGGCTTTAGGCAAAAAGAAGGTATTGAATTCTTTGATACTTATGCTCCTGTTGTAAGGATTTCCACTATTAGATTGTTGTTTGCTCTTGCAGCTATACAAAGTCTTGTAATTCACCAAATGGATTTGAAGATTGCAATCTTGAATAGTGAACTGTATGACGAGATTTACATGAAACAGCCTGAAGCATTTATGATGCCCGAAAATGAAAACAAGGTGTGCAAGTTGAAGAAATAATTGTATGGTCTGAAACAAGCACCAAAACAATGACATCAAAAGTTTGATGAAGTGGTATTGTCTAACAGTTTTGCACTAAACCAAGCTGACAAGTGTGAATATAGAAAATTTGATACTTCTAGTAGAGGAGTTAGAATTTTTCTATATGTAGATGTTATGTTGATTTTTGGTACTGATCTAGATCAAGTTGATAAAATGAAGAAATTTCTATCATCTAGCTTTGATATGAAAGACCTGGGGGAGGCTGAGGTGACTCTTGGTATACGAATCAAGCAAGGAAACAATGGAATTACAACTACTCAATCACATCGCTTTGAGAAGATATTGACTAAGTGTAACTTTGAAAATTGTTCTCCTATTAGCACTCTTATATATCCTAATATTAAGCTTCTACCTAATAAAGGATCTCAAGTGTCTCAACATGAATACTCAAGAGCTATTAGATGTCTTATGTATGCCATGATTAGCACTAGGTCAGATATACCATATGTTATAGGAAATCTTAGTATGTATAATAGCAATCCTAATTCACATCATTGACAAGCTTTAAATCGAGTATTTAAGTACTTAAAAGGAACCATGGATTATGGTTTGACATACATTGGATTTCCTTCTTTTTTAGAAGGTTATTCAAATGCTAGCTAGATTACCAATTTAAAAGATCACTCCTCTATAAGTGGTTGGGTATTCCTTCTAAGAGGGGGTGCCATTTCTTAGGCATCCAAGAAACAAACTTGTATTACAAACTCAACCATAGAGTCTGAATTTGTAGCATTGGCTGCTGCTGGTAAAGAAGTTGAGTGGCTAAGGATTTTAATTTATGAAATTCCATTATGGCCCAAACCGGTATCCACCATTTTCAATCAGGTGAGCTAGTGTTGTTACTTTAACTAAGGCTTATAGTCAAGTGTATAATGGGAAGTCTAGACATTTAGTTATTAGACATAATGATTCGTGAACTCATCATGAATTGTGTGATATCTATAGAGTTTATGAGAACTCAGTTAAATTTAGCCGATTATCTAACCAAAGGGTTAGCTATAGATCTTGTACATAAGGCGAATGTAGGGATGTGTTTAAATTCCACCTGAAATCTTTCATATTAAGATACCCAATTCCTATATAATGTAATATTAGATGTTGAATTCAATGCGGAAAGCTTAATATTCAAAGATTTGAACACATTATTAACATTATCCCAATGTATGTGTTCGGAACTACAAGTAAAGAAGGTTGACATTTTATTTCTTAATAGTTCTTTTGAAAAATTGCATTTACAGGTGCAAGAATAAAAGGATTACCTATATAAGCATGAAGTTTGGCCGCTTCAAGAAGTTTGTGACTTAGCTTTGATACGCTTATTAAAGGATAAGACACATGCCAGTAAAATATAGTGTTAAGTTAGAACTATTGAGTATGTAAACTGTTGTGGTAATTATCTTCATGTATTCACTATGAATAGAAAGAGTTCAATCCTTAGTGAGACACTGAGATATTTAAATATTTGGAATGCGTAATATACTAATATGAAATTCAATCGTCACGACATTTCATTTATGCATCAGTTTGTTGTTTCTTATGATTTTATTTTAAGTTAATCAAGATTGCACTTAAATAAGGGGGGCTGTGATTTATGTTATCAATGTTATTTAAGTGTTATAGGATTAACTTGTTGACCAATATGATCATGACAAATATTGAACAAGTAAGGGTGGTACGGAGTGCACACTTGTTTGAGTTTGTCTTGATTCATCGTACACTATGATTTAGGGGCGAAGCTCCTAAACCACGGGTAGGGATGAGATTTAGAACCGGAAAACCGGACCGGAACCGGAACCGTTAGAACTGGAATATATAGAATTGGTTCCGGTTCCGGGTTTAAAAATTGGCTTTATCCGGGTTCCAGGTAATCCGGGTTTGGGTCCATCAGGTCCGGGTAAACCGGGTCTAAAAACCGGAACCGGTGTTAGGAACCCGAACCACTTTTAGGGCCGGAACTGGTTTTTGTGAAACGTTTAAAAGATGCATATCTCATTCGTTTCAACTCCGATTGACATGCGGTTTTTTCCAACATGTAGTTTAGAGTTTGTACATGAATTTAGACTATAAATTTGCTATTTTTAGTTTTATATTCATTGACTTACAGTCCCCCAAAGTCGAGATATCAAAGCTGGAAGTTTTTAGTTTTTCAGTTTTTTTGTATTCGGTGAAAGTTTTAAAACATGCATATCTAATTCGTTTGAAGTCGGATTGACATGTGGTTTTTTCCAACTTGTAGTTTACAGTTTGTACATGATTTTAGACTACAATTTTGTCATTTTTGGTTTAATATTCAATGATTTACAGTCCTCCGAAGTCGGGATATCAAAACTGAAAATTTTCAACTTTTCAGCTATTTGTTTTTGTACTTCGTATTCTGTGAAAATGTTAACACATGCATATCTCATTCGTTTAAAGTCGGATTGACATGCGGTTTTTTCCAGAGTGTATTTTAGAGTTTGTATATGATTTTAGACTGTAATTTTGTTAATTTTGGTTTCATATTCAATGAGGTACAGTCCCCCAAAGTCGGGATATCAATATGAAAATTTTCAAAGTTCAACCCACTAAGTAGTAAGTAATTACCAAAAAATTTTGATTTTTCTGGGTTTTCCGGTTCTAAACCCACTTTATCCGGTTCCAACCTACCCACTTTTATGTTTCCGGGTTTTTCGGTTCTAGACCCACTTTACCCGGTACCGTAACCGGAACCGAACCGGAACCGATTCCTATATACCGGTCCGGTTTCCGGTTCTAAAAAATCCCGTTAACCGGTTCCGGGTTTTCCGGGTCCGGGTCCATCCGGTCCGGGTTTGGACCCACTTTCATCCCTAACCACGGGGGTCTAGGGTAGCGCCCCTGCTGGAGGGGTCAGCCCTTGGCTGGGCTCGAGATGCCAGGTCAACTTGGAAATTTTATTTATTTAGGTTAATATTGCTTTATAGAAAAAATGCAAAAAAAAAAAAAAAATCAGAATTTGAGAATTTTGACCTTGATAATTTGGACTCTGGCGTTGACCCTGATGGTTTTACCCTTTACATGGAACCGATTTTAAGGCGTTTTTGTTACAGTTTTGTGGTGGTTTTCTAACTGCATTGTGATGGTTTTGGTAGTTTTTAGACACCATATATAAGAGTTTTATGCAGAAAAGTCATATTATTTTAGGAATATTTTTTTGATAAAGTTCTAATTTTTTTTTTGAAGAGAAAAGTCCCGATTATTTAACATTTTGCCATAATTAATGAAAAGTTCATTTTTTTTTATTTTAACAGGAAATGACAGATTATGTGATTATTCCAAAATAACAGGACTTTTCTGTTAAAAAAATATTTAGGACTTTATCAAAAAAATTCCCAAAATAATGAGATTTTTTTGTATAAAACCTCCATATATAATTCCGTTTTTTGGTCATTTTTCTGGTACATTGTATCATAACATTCACATTCTCTGTTCTTCATTCAATCACTGAGTTTTATCCGGTTAAAGATTTCGATTGTACCACATTGAAATACTTTAATCTGAAAGCGTATCACGACTTTCAGTGAAATCCAAGAAATTGAAATACCCTAGATTTCTAACATGTATGGGTTGTTTGGGATTGCTTATTTAGAATAAGTTATGTTTTTTTATTATTATTTTTTCGAAAAAGATAATTTATGTTTTTTTAGTAAGTACTTATTTGCTTCTTGCAATAACAAAACATAGTTTAAAAAGATAAAATACACGGTGCGAAATCGCTGTAACTTAATAAGTTGTTTTTTCTTGTTTAACAACTTTTTATATATATATATATATATATATATATATATATATATATATATATATATATATATATATATATATATATATATATATATATATATATACACGGACACAGACCTAAAATGACATGTTTTTATATTATTGATTTGATTGTTTTTGTATAACTATTAAAATTTATCATTGATAAGAATGTTTTTTCTAAAAATATTTACACATATCTTTTTTAACTTTAATAATTATTTACATAGCATATATTGTTATAAGATAAAACATATAAAAAGAAGGATATTTTAATTGTTTAATAGTTTAAAAATAATTATGTTGCATGAGATTTTTACTCATTTTTTCTAATGAAGGTTTAATTATTATGTTGGTGAAGTTTAATTATTAAACGTATGTTATAATAACGAATGAAATCATGTATAATCTAGTGTTAATCATTTTGGAAAAGCATTTATTTAATTTGAAAATAAATGAAGATTACTATTGTTGTAACCATTTATAGATAAACTATTATAACAAAATCTAAAATTACATATGGTTTTTTTTTGGAATAATATATAGAATAGGTTCACGTGAATGATTCAAGTGGCAGATAAAGGAACGTGAATTTATTCAGATTTCATATTCCCTTTGGTGTTTAAAGCCCAAAATACCCAAGTACCCAACGTTTTGACTATTTAATTCAGTGATTTTTTTAAAGCATAAAAATATGAAACTGTTACCTTTAGTTTACAAATTTTATGTTGTTTGTTGGGTGATTTTGTTAGTTTCATAAAGCTTTAGGAATACAATGATCGCAATGTATTTTAGTCTCACTACCGATATAGAGAATATACTTTATTTTATTTTTTTTACAAATAGTAACAAACTAACAATGTAATTTACCATTTTGGCCGATAATATCAATATATAACCTAAAACTTGAATAATGTATTGTTACCAAACCATTTTACACGTATCATGTTACATTGTTACGTATTACTATTCTCAGATAAATCTAAGCACGTAGTTATTATGTGTATATATAGGAACATATCGATATCAAACTAACATTGTTACTGTTGTTCTTAGATTTGTGTTACATGAACTTCTTCATTCGAGTCAATTCCTACCCAGTTTGTGAGAGAGAAAAGGAACTCCCTGAATCCAACTTTCCCATCCTTGTTCCAGTCCATTTCTTCTGCATTTATGCACAAATGATAGGGTCAAAAATGCATTATTTGGATAAATAATTTATGATTTTTTGTTTGTTCTATAAATATTAAGCGGTTAGGCTATGTTTGTTACACATGACATAAATGAACAAGCTTTCTAGGGCTATATTCAATGATGATGATGCAAAGGGCAATTATGTCTTTTTACACATACGAGAGATCAAAAATGAGTTCCTGTCCTACCTTTATGTGGGAGAAAAAATTTGCAAATTTTTTCTCATGGAAACCGGTCTCAGTCCTAGTTCAATGCATGTCAAACGCAGTACAACCTGTTATGTACTGTTCTGTTTAGAGCAATAAAATAAAGGGCATACTGAAACGAGTGGTGGTGACATGGATTGGAGATTTCTCCAAAGGGAAGTGATCATTCATAGCTTTGCTAATGTCCTTCTTGTTCAGTTTCCCATCACCATTTTTATCAAGAAATAAGAACGCTTCAATTATGGTATCAAATGTAGCTTTTAGCACGGGAGAACCAAATTTTGTTCCCTAAATCAAAAATATATTCATCAAATTTTGCTCAAAAGAAAAAGAAAACTAAAATTTATCAAAGTCGAACATTGTTGTTACCGTTTCATTTGAGGAGGGATCAGTACCCACTAAGAGATAAATAAGGCACAATACAACAATAAACTCGTTAAATTTCATGCCTTTTCTCCCACTCAAATCACAACACTCAAAAAGATCATCAATTTCTTGCTCTGTGTAGTTAAATTGTAATTCTTGTAAGCAATTTCTTAGCTCCTCACGATTGATAAATCCATTCGAATCAACATCTGTATAAGAAAGTAATTAGGGTTAAATCCAATAAATAGCAACATACTTTCAACGATTTGTCTATTATAGCATCTTATTTTCGTTTCTTCCTATTACAACATTTCATATTGAAACTTTAACCTAATTATAATAATGAAATTATCGCTGGGTAGGTTTTTAAAACTAAAAAGTCTTCATGAGAAAAAGATTGAGAGTAGCAATGCTATGCCTTAATAAGAAGAAATTTAAAAATAGACTTCTCTAATAAAGAGAAGTAAAAGTAAGACGATATATTACACAATGAATGAAGATACATTACGATTTCTTACATTGAGTTAAACTAACTATTACAAATTCAGAACTCAAACATGCAGCCAAACAATTCTGAAAAAAAGATAAGTGAAAATAAATATATATAATTATGTAACTGCTTGTTACTTTAATCAACTAATTATCTTATAATAGCATCCTATTTTCATTTCTTCCTATTACGCCATTGTATTTTGAAAAATCTATCCGGTTATAGCAATGTCATCAATATACAATGCCATAACTTGATAGATTTTTTTAAATGAACGGAAATTTCGAATTGATACACAAAAAAAAAGTACAATGCTTTAATAAGAAAAAATAAAATAAAAATAAACGAATGTAGGATGCTTTAATACACAAATACACGAAAGTACATTGCCATTTCTTGCATTTAGCCCAATAAATTACTGAAACTTTAACTCGGAATAACTGGATTAACCGATTAAGCATGACGCCAAACATCCCTTAACAATGCTTTGTTAGAATAAACTAATTATCTGTAATTTAATCAACTGATTATCTTATTCACACATGGATTTTCCAACAACAATAATCACTTCTAATATAAAATGATTACTGAAAGAAGTATAAAATTATATATAGGACCCACCAAATGAAAACTATTTACAAACAAAAAAACCGAAAAATAGTGGACAAGAATTAAAATCTTGTTAAACTTACCATATTGTCGAAAAACGTCTCTAATCTCTTGTAATCCCTCTCTAAATTGAGGGAACCTGAGAATTATGCTATTGATAGATCTGAATTTGCTATTTCCAGATGTACTTCTTTGTTTGACCTCTATCATTTTCTTTTCAAGCTTACTATCTAACCTTTCATACCTGTTTCTTGAATGGCAAAATCGTAATATTCCTCCAAATTTGTTTGATAATGACTTGAGAGAAGGGCACGGACGAGACGTACCTTCAAAAAAAAATTAAAACGTTTCATGAATACAAAATCGACAATGCGCTTTACTTTTTACCTTTGATAACTATATGTTTACATGTTTTTATACATAATAGCAGTTTATTTTTACATTGTTTACAAGATTATAGCAATATGTAATGTGAAACTTGCAAAATGTCTGTAAGTTTTAGGCTACATATTGATATATTATTGAAGTGGAATTATTAAAATTTAATAATTTTTCATTTACAATAACTTTTAAAATGTTACTTATTTTAATTATTTTATGTATGGGACCACACATCCCTCCTACATTATTCCCAATAAATCGCTTTTTAGTAGAAAACAAATTGTGTTACTTTTTTTGTAAAAAGTTTGCTATTTGGTGCATTTCTCAATAAATATAATAAATTTTACATGTTTTAGTTAAAATGTTGTTATTAACCATAAATAAAATATACGGAACTGTGATATAGTGTTCTTGGCGTTATATAGTTTTCTTGGCTTTTTTTTTTGTGCGTATAAAATGAGAGGTGATTTGTACATTGCAGTTTTTTTTTTCATACATAATAATTGTGTTTTAAAATGTTATATTTTATAATTTTATAGAACATAAATTTTTGTCTACGAATTATGTACAAATAATTTTCCATATAAAAGTTACCGGATGAAAAGCAAAAACAAATAAACAAAGGTCTGAGCTTTTTTTTTTAAAAAAAAAATAAAGGAAAAGGAGAGGTTGTTTTATTTTTCTTCCACATATTTTTTCCCAATTAACAAAGACTATTGCATAAAATTTTATAACTGGTAACTTTATATAGTCAACTTTGTGATTCTGATAATATTCGCAATTGAAGGAGTTCATCTGTTATGAAGCGGATTACGGCACAGCTCTGAACCAATAATAGCTAAATTCAATGATTTTCAGCAATTCTAATTCGAACTCAATTTCAACTTACGTAAATAGAGAATAAACAACAAATTGATAGCATTTACATCACATTAATCTCAAACACTTGAAATCAAATTTGATAAACCAGCTTTTTGAATCATAATACAAAATATCAAAAGCAGTAGCATGAACTACAAATTGTCAAATACGTAAAAATGCAAAAGGAAATTGAGAAAAATAGACTAACCCATTCAAGCTTGGAATGTTGGAAGGAGCTGATTTTGTTTGTGATTAGGGCAACCAGAGACGTAACGTGAATAAAAGGGTGAAGAAGTGAAAAAGAAGAAAACGGGAGTACGTGGAAAAGAATCAGGTTCTTGTAGGGGAAAATACATATCTAGCCATTTTTCTTAATTACTTATCAAAAAATAGCTAAAAAATACCACTTAGCCAAAAATAGCCCATAAAACCGTAGTCAACTTATGGTTGACTATGGTCAACGTCGTTGACTACTGTTTTAGACCGAAAAGTACTATTTCGTGGTAATGGGCTACTGTTTCACAGGCTCATTTACTTTTTCGTGGCACATTAGCCCAAAGTATATAATGAAAAAAAAATTCAGTTTAGGTCTTTTTTCCTATTGTTTTCTTTGGTTTGACTACTTTTTTCTCTAAATTGAGCACCCGAAGAACAACCAGGTTTGTCTACTTTTCATCAAAATTTTACCGTGTTTGTGATTAGGAGTAATTTTTGTATATGAAGTTAAACTTTTTTTGAAAAAAATCGAAAAAAAAAATATAAAATCGTAGGTTTCATACGAAACCTACGGTGTACAAGTGCCCAATGCACAGATTGTGCAGTGTCGACTTGTACACCTACGGTTTCGTATGAACCGTACGAAATTTTTTTTTTTCGTTTTTTTTTTTAAATCGATTCAATAGGATCGGAACTTGATGTATTTTGTAGTCGTATAATTTTTTTTTATAAAACAAAAAAAAAAGAGGAAACCATAGGTTATTTGGAAACCTACGGTGTACAAGCATTTACTGCACAGTTTGTGCAGTAAACACTTGTACACCGTAGGTTTCCCAAAAGATACGTTTTTTTTTAATAAAAAAAATTTATAACTAATAAACATTTGTATCCCCTTGTATGTATCTTATGATTTTTTTGTTGGAAAAAAAATCGTAGGTTTCCTAAAACCTATGGTTTTATATATATTTTTTTCATTTCTCTTAAAAAAAAAACAATTGTTTAAACGTATTTTTAAGGATTGTATCCCTTTGTATGCATGTTATGATTCAATGTTTGCATGTTGTTAAAAATGATGTTATTTTCTATGTCTCAATTATAGCATACAATAGCAATGTACTATCGATTTGAAAAAGTTTTTATGTTTATAATGTGTAGATACTTTGAAGTATACTGTATTGATAAAATAACATTGTGTTTTGGTACTTTCGGGTTTGTTATAAAATATGTTATTGTCACACCATTTTCAAAGTACAATGCTAAATTTGGTATACTAGTAGTATAGAAAATACAAAAAATGTAGTTAATTAATTTCCTTTGGTATTTTATACAAAGTAAATAGAATATATGAAATGATTAAGTCTTATATTGTGTGCTTTCTCTAATTGTTTATCAGTTTTTTTCTTTTATAAAACTTTATTTAACCTTAATGTTTATTTAATTTTGTATCTTCCAAACAAAACGATGATGGGTCACTTATCTGTCAAAGCTTCATGCCATAAATTGCATGAAGTTTTGAGTCGCTTGAATGAACCCGTGCGCGATCTTTTTTCAACAACTAGTTTCGGTTACTTGTTGGACCTACCAGCTCAGTCCGGAGACGGACTTCTTATTCATGGGTTGTTACTGCATATGTTGCGTCCTACTGCTGAAACGGACGCAACTGAGCAGTCTATATTTTAGGTTTTCTAGATGTACACTGTCATTTGGGCCGGAGGAGTTTTGTCTTGTGACCGGACTTTACATGGGCCAGTGTCTTACATCAAGGATCGAATTTTCAACCATGTATAAACACGGATATGGTGAAAATACATTTCTGTCCAGAGTTTTCCCATATCGCACGGACACTTCTTTACTTGTAGAAGATTTAGAGCTCCTTATCTTGAATCAACGGTTCAATGACATATCGGCTCACGACGGTGTCCGTGCCATTTTTCTATATATCCTCAATCAAGGTTTTTTGGGAAAGGAGCTTAATGATAAAGTCACCAAGGAATTTTTGTGGGTGGTGGAGAACCTGGATCAATGGAATATGTATTTGTCAATTTAATATTTATAATAAAATAATAATTTTTATACGTTTAACTAATACATTTTTCTTATAATATAGGTTCTCGTGTGGGAGTTATCTATGGACTAAAACATACCCTAGATTCTCAGGTATGTTTAAGAAATTTGAGGATCATATGTCCAACCATCCAACAAAAGCGATTGTGTACACACTATCGGGTTTTGTTATTCCTTTGAAGGTATATTTAAGTAATTAAAAAAATATATTTAATAATTTATTGGTTTTTATTTTTTTGAAAATTTTAGTTAGTGCTAGCACTTATAAATTAACGTATATTTATTACAAGATATGGATATGGGAGATGTTCCCAGTAATTCGGGGAAATGCTGCGATACGACTCAATTATTTATATCCTCGTATATTGCGCTGGTTCATATTAGGAGGTTAACTTGGGCGAAAGTTTGCGATGTTTTCGATGTTGATCAGGACGAGGCGCATCAACCCAAAAAAAAAAGATGATTGCCTCAGATGCCGAGTCCTCTACTCCACATTATTTGTCATATATTACTAGTCTGAATTGTGAATCGTCTGAAGTCCCTTCTTCTGTACGCTACAACTTTAGAAATGATGTAAGTAAATTTGTAAAAACAGAATCTAGTATAATAAAAATTTTCAACTATTATTGATATATGAAATAATTTATGTTGGGGGCATCTTCGTCTGATCCATCCTGTGGAAACAGCCAATCTTCCAAGTCTACCGAGGGAACTTATACAGTGGGAATTAACAAAAAAACCGCGCGAGAAATAATGGCAAGACTTCAATCTTTGGAGGAAGAAATTCGAGGATTGAAAAATAAAGGTGGAACTCGAGACGGTGATGATTTGGAAGAATTTTTTAACGAAGCTTTTGAGGTATTACTATCAATTTAAATATATATGATGTATTAATTAATTTTTTAACGAAGCTTTTTATTAATTATTTTTTCTTTAAATGTAGGGGAATGAGAATGTGGTTGGTAGTCTACAGAAATCAAATCGAGTAAACGAGGATGAAGATGTTGATAATCCACCATTGTTTGATTCTAGAAAACAAATACAAATCTTGAAGGAGGTTATAATTTTTTTTTTGTATATTAAACTTTTTATTTTATTAAAGTATATTAAAAAAATTAATACTTTTTTGTAGAAGAAGAAGAAGAAAAAGAAGGTTGTTGCTAGCGAGATTGTGGATGCGGAAAATCATATACTCGGGCCTCCTGTTGTGAAAGAAAGTCGTCCGGTTAGACAATTGAAACATTCTCAATATCTTAGCTCCCCATACGTTTCGGTAAGTATGTTAAAAAATCATATTTACTATAATTTTATTACTATATGGATAGTTATTTACTACGTATATAATGTAGGTTCAAAACGCCCCCCGATATCGTACATGTGGGGTAATACACAACGAACCACCACCCCCCGTATTTGTCAGCGATCCCCAACACTTTTATTGGAGCCGTATGTGAATCCGGGTTGTAACGCCCCTGCTCTATACATGGGAAACAAACCGGCTGTTTTTTTGAAACATCGGTTATACAATGAAAAAATGGAAGCAAAGTTTTGAGATCTGCTTTTTTATGCAAGTGAATTGGGATTTTTAGATGAATCGGTATGAAGACATTCCTTTATATTTAAAATTTAAATAATTTAATAAGCTACTTATGTTTAAATTAATTTTAAATGCAGCATGTTGACATATGGGGAAGGCTTTTGAATGAGCGGAGACCAAACGATGCTCGATGGACAATCATGTCATCGTCATTTTTTGGTGCATTTGAGATGTTCCGATGGGCAGGAAGTGCAATGGGAAATCCGTTTGACCCATTGGATGGAAGTAAATCTTGGCTAGAAGTTGACCGTGTAAGTAAAGAAATAAAATATATATTATCAGTCACTTTAATTGTCATATTACACTAATTAAACGCTGTAATTAATTGCAACGGTTGTGTGTTAAAACAAGTTTATTTTCCAATATGCATCAACCCACATCATTGGGTACTTGGCGAGTTATGGATGGACACGCTGTCGATGAATTTGTACGAAAGCTTCCGATTATTTGGCACCGTGAAGATTAATGATTTTGTGCGATTTGAAGAGCTTATGGACCGCATTCTGCTGGAAATTGGCTATTGGAACCACATGGGTTTGCCTGTTCAGAAAGCATCCATCACTGTATTTTTTCTTATTTAAGTACTATAAAATTAAAACAAACTAACACACAAATTTAAAAAATGGCCTCCAATCAAGCAACTTCTTCCAACGCGGCTGCTTCGTCCAATACTCCACATCCATGGACGATAAGAGAGGTAATGGTGGTAACACGATGTTGGATGAACATTTACGATGATGTAACCATGGTTAACCCTGATTGCTTTGAAGGTGATGAATGGACCCGCATAACAACTATGTTTAACCTCTCATTGGGAGAAGGAAAACACCGAACACAAGAAGATATTGTCGAAAGTGGATGGATAAAAAGGAAAAAAGCACATGGTTCAATCGATGGTATCATCATCTTAAAAACAGGTATCGTTATCCAAACAACGACGAAGATCTTTTAGAAATGGTTAAAGATCATTACATTTTGGAGCACGAGGGAAGTGACTTCGAGTATGAGGATGCATGGATTCTAGTTAAAAATAACAAATATTTCATGTAGAAGGCACTTTTATGTGAAATGTCTTATGTAATGTTTCCTACGGGTGTATCTCTTTTCCAATAATGTTTTATGTTTGTGTTTTATTTTTCATGGAATAAAGTAGATTTAATTAATAATCTCAGAAGTGCAGTTTAATACAAGCAATACAAATTACAAATACGAGAATTCATTACTTTCCTACATTAATCTAAGGACAATTTAAATCAAATGTGCTGTTGAAATCAAAAGTAGGGTACACGCTTTTGTTCTGTGACCCGCTTCTGGATGCAAATTCATCAGTCGTTATGCCCTTTTGTGTAGATTTTTTCCTCCCCTCAGATCCGTTCCCCGATCCCCTACCCGTACAATCGTTCCTCGTGTGTCCAAATTAACCGCATGTAGAACATTCTTGTCGTATGGGACGCTCACCTTGCGACAGAATATGGCCAGTGTTTCTTGGCCTACCCGGCTGACGTCTCTCCATTATGGGTGGCTTCACGGTCATCAAATCATTCAGGATCTCCCACTCAGATGGACTTGGTAAGGGTTTCACAGACTCCTCGTAAGTTTTCCTCAGTGTCTCTGTAAAGTAAGCTTTTAAAGCAAATTCCGAACAATCTTCATAACGGCTCATTGTTAGCACTTTTATGACATGGCCACAAGGTAAGCCATCTATTTGCCACCGCCTACATGTACATGTTCTTTGTTGGAAATCAACAATGACACTTTTGTGAGTAGAGCTTTTCACTTCAAATCTGCTATTTGAGATAGGGTACACCATCCAATTATTACAACATTCTTATTTGCTTGTATAATCGTTTCAGCCCATGGGGTGAGTGTTGTTTTTGTTTCAGCTAAAAAAATAGACATAATTTCATAATATCATAAGAGTAGTAAAATAACATTTCAAGTACTATTATATATAAAATATTAGTACCTGCAACATTACGTTTCTGAAAACTCCATTGTTGCATTGTTGCACGAAAATACTCAATCAACATCAATATTGGAATCTTTCTTGCAAATCTTGACATTAAATTTATCGACTCCGCACTATTTGATGTCATAAGAAAATACCGATTCCCGGGAAAATGTGCCCTGGCCCATCTTTATGGATTGATGTTTTGTAGGTATTCCCATACACGATTATTTACATTTTTAATTTTTTTCATCCCATTATCGAATTTTTTAATAGTATAGGCTTTGCATGTCTCCCAAAATAATGCGTGTATTGTATCGCTGCTTCCAAATTTTGCTGAAATATTGAAATACAAATGGATACCACATATTCCATGATGGGCGTGAGGAAATATATTTTCAATTGACGTCGCTATGGATGGATCCCTATCAGATATGATTGTAAAGTCTTCCAGGTTGCCTATACATTCACGTAGTTTTCGAAGGAACCAGGACCACGTCTCCGTACATTCACTTTTGCATATGGCATAAGCAACAGGCATGATTTGGTTTTGACCATCCATTGTCACTGCGAGCAACATCGTACCTTTGAATTCACCCTTTAGGTGACCACCATCAATTATTAGGGTCGGCCTACAATATTTTGTGAACGCTCGTACCTACAATTATTTTTTATTGCATTAACAAATACCAATTAGGATTCATATGTTATATTTGTTATAAAAATTATCACAGTTTACCGAGCAACCCAACGTGATAAACACGAAATCAAACCGATCATCATCGTCTGTTCTTATCTGAGTAACAGTTCCTGGATTGTGCTTGACCAAGTTGTGCAGATACGCTGGTATTTTGGTGAATGAATCCTCTTTGGTACCTCTTAACATCAACAACACATACTGTTTTGCCCGCCATGCCTGTTGGTATGAGATATTGATTGGAAATTTCGAATTGATGTCCCTCACAATTTCATTACCCCGATAAACTCTATTATAATCTCCGGCCAATACTTCACGATAAAGTGCCCGAGTACCTTTTTCTTTGATTGTCGATTATTAGACTCCAAGTTTGTTGCACAACATGTGTGTTGGTCAACAACTTTTGTGACTTGGAAAGCAGTAGTTGATTGGATTCCCCTTGCCCTAATCATCCATGAACAATTTTTTACCAAACAAACAACCTCGAACCTTTCTTTGCTCGATCTGGTAGTCTTATAATGCTTTCCTTGTTCCATGCATTGTCTTCCAATTGCAAGCTTGAGCAACTCTTTGTCATCAAAAATGTCTATAACCTTAATCTCTTCACTTATATCCACCCTCTGACATGGAATGTTCACATCAACGTTTACAGGACACGAAGGCAAAGGGGGCATACCATAAAACATGGTATCTGAATAAATAAGCTTAGGTTCGTCATCAAATTCTTCTGCGTTAGAATCACTCTCTAGGTCGGATATATCCAACTTTTCACAATCCGCAAACTCGCCATATCCTTTTAGTTCACCATCATGCAAAAACGGAACTTCCTGTATTCCAGATTCATTACCAACCTTATTCACCACGGCTACTGTTTTTTTTTTGTCAGAGTAATGATTTACACCAACATCATTAACATATGTACCAACATCATTATCACCGATATACTTATAATTCTCCGGTGTAACATACATAATCGGTTCTGGCACTACATTTACATTTTCAGCGACACTATGATATTGACTTTTACTTGGACTTTTAAAATTACCTAACGGGTTGTTGCTCCCTTTTCCACTTGATAAATTAGCTGCAGATGCCTTTCCTCTATTATCCACTTCGTTACGCCAAACGCCTTCTTCAACCACCACATACACAGACACAGATTTATCTCCAACGACATTTATTACCTTGATCAGCTTTCTAATATCACGATCATCAACAATACCACAATAATAGAGTTGTTCTGGATGTTGATAAGCCAGACTAACCTTTGATTCTTCATGAAGACCCATCTTGCATTTCACCAAATGAACAAATTCGGTGAACGTCGTGGTTTCGTAAAATTCAACACCTAAATAAAACATTCTCGGATTGTATCCCAGTGGCTAAACATATGATAATTGGGAATTAACAAACTCCCATCTTCCATCCGTAATGAGCAATACAAAATACTCGTTACAACTCATTATCTTAATTTTGAGAATAAAGAAGCTACAGAGAAGAAAATTTCCAAGATATGAAATATTTCCAAAAATATAAAATACTTAATATATATAAGGTAAGTTCAAAACAGTAGTCTAATCTGACAAAAAAGTAGTTAAGTTTAACAAAACAGTTGTAACGCCCCGATTCTCAGGTATTGATTTAAATAAGAATTCTTTTGTTTCAAGGCCTACTCGACGAGTTGGTTGCCCTACTCGTCGAGTAGCAGCGGGTTGGTTCGCGTATTTAGTGGCTTACTCGTCGAGTGATTTTTAGCCGACACGACCTAAACGAGAATCTAAGGTCTCGTCAATAGTAGCACAACGGTAAAAAGACAGACGAAAACGGACATCGGATGAAGAAGTTATGAATTTTTAACGGATTTCCTATCCCGGTCTGTTAAAAATAATAATATAAAAATTAAATTCAAAATTAACCGACGAAGTCCAAACGAAAGTTGTAGAGCGTAATTTTACCTACGCGTGCATATAAAGAACGTAAAAAACGTAGCTTATATGCGAAAGTTATGGATTTTAGAAGTTTTGGCGCGAAAATCGAGAAAAAAATATTAAATCCGAGGAATCTCGCATGCATGCCACGTGCTTGCTGCTGATTCGACCGAAGAGAGGTCCAACCGAAGGGGTCCGCGTGTCCGATCTCGTGAGTCATCAGTAGTGTGTCCGAATCTCGCAGGGGGTGCCACGTCCGAAGCCTTGGACTAGACCTCGGTCCAATCAGAGGCCGACACTGAGACCCTCGCACGTGCGAGCCATGTGATGCGCGCCTTCGCCCTGCTGCCGCGTGTCCTCGCTGGTGACTCCCCTCTTCCTTAGCCGACTTCGGACCCCCTATAAATAGAAGGCTTGCGAGCCTTCTCGGATACATTTGGAAATTTGCCATCTTTTACCCCTTTTTCAATATTTCCTTCATATTAACATCCCCTAAAGCCCCGGTATCGATTTTAACACCCGGAATACGCCCCGAAGTGCCTGAGAAGCCCGAAAAATTTATCTTTTCGGTTTCGAAGCCCGACTTTCGCAGAGCCCGATTTCTTAATAAAACTCTCGGTTTTATTAGAAACGAACGTTTTAGGAAACGAATTGCTGCCCGATTATCATCAAAACATGTGAGTGTATAGTCACCTTCATCTTACACCTAGATATGAAGTATTTTCTATAAAATACGTGCTACGTGTAATTATATTAATTGTTTAATTGAGGTGACTGTTGAGTTGATGTTTTATACAAGTTTTAAACTGTATATGTATTTTTATCTACAAATATGTTGGGTAAAACATGGGTAGATAGTTGATGTGTGATGAAATAAAATGATGAGAGGCCTCGATGTGATTGTGATTCAGTCATCTAGCGGAGTTTGGATGACGACCACAGACTTTTCTAGACAGTCCAGTGGAAACGATGGCAGGCCCGCAACCTGTAGGTGTTAATGAACTTAGGCGTTCATTTGTTGTACTCCATCCCCCTCATGGTTGCCTTTAGGACATGTATGGCTGAGGAGTCCCCTTAGCAGTAGTTTCCATCCCGATGATATTCTTTAGGCTAGGTCCCTTGTGATAAGTGTTTAGGGACGTAAAGTGAGGATAACGGGAATGGGTCATCAGGGTTATTGTTGATTGATGAACTTAATAAGTTTATTATTATTGTGGGTTGAAAACCCTATATGCTCACCAGGATCCCAAGCCTGACCCACTCAGCTTTTTATGTTACAGGTAGTGGACCCCGAGCATAGTCGGAGGTTGACGTGAGATTTTTGGATTATAGGGCAGTAGTTGTATATAATTGTTGAAAGGCTTATAATGTCTTGTTTATGCTTTTGATCTGTATCGGAACATGACATCCCGAGGTTTTGATATATATGGATAATATATACTTTCTTAAAGAAAGGTTTTGATAAACTTTTATCATATTTTGTATTGGGGACCAATTCCGCAACATCTTTTAAAAAGATTTCTCTGATTTTATTTTAAAAAGCATACATTAAATCGGTCTTTTCTGGCCGAGAAATTAGGGGATGTCACAGTTGGTATCAGAGCATCAGTTTAAGCGAACTAAGAAATTGTAGGATTTCTAGACTTAAATATAGAATGCTAAGTGATGATTGTGAGATGAGTGTCTACCATATTTTAGACACAAGCACTGGTTTATTTTAGGAAAGATGCCTAAAATGCTTTTATGTGCTAAATGTTATATGTTTGCCATATATATGCCTAAAATGCTTTTATGTGCTAAATGTCCATCAACTATGATACCTGTTGAACAGCCCGAATTGAATGAAGGGCAATCAGTAGGAGGGAACTACAGTGGGACTCTTGGTCAAGCCAACCCACCGATAGTTAGACAAAACAACCAGGATGGAGGAGTTGATGGACGCGGGTGCAAATACAAAGATTTCATGGCATCTAAACCACCATGTCTATTTGGAAGTCCGACACCGGTGGAAGTCATGAATTGGATCTCCGAAATGGAGACGATGTTTGAAAGTTATGAGTGTATCAACAAACAAAATACCGCACTTGCAATTCCTCTGTTAAAATCTGGTGTATTGAGCTGGTGGAAGTTACTAGCTGATTCCATGCCCAAGGGAGAAGCTAGCAAGATGTCTTGGGAAGACTTTGTGGTACAACTAAAATTGCAATACTGCTCTGAGCAGGATCTTCTGGAAATCAACAATGAGTTCCAGAATTTAAAAAAAGGAAAAATGAGCGTTACTAAATACGCTGCTAGTTTTACGGAAAAGATGAAGCTTGTTCCTTACCTAGTTCCAACTGAACTCTCTAAGGTTAACAAGTTTGCCCTCGGATTACTAGCGGACTTTGGTCTGATGGTCAAGCAAGCAACCACTCTAAAAGCCGCCATCTGGGCTGCTAAGAATATTGAGATTCAGATCAGAGAGAAGGGTCTGGAGAGGGCAGAGGTTGGTGAAAAGAGAGAGATTGAGGGAACTTCAAGTTCCAACAAGAAAAGAAAATTTTCAAAGTTTAAGAAGTTTGGAGGAGGCGAAGTGAAATGGTGTGAGAAGTGCAAGAAAAAGCACTCTGGGAAATGTAGTGAGGGGGTGACTTGCTACAAATGTGGAAAGACTGGACATTATGCCAACGAGTGTCCGTCCGACAAGAGGGTATGCTTTACATGTAACGAAGAAGGGCACGTTTCGAAAGACTCTCCGAAGAAAAAGGATGCAACAAAACCCAATCTTCCACCAAAGCCGAAGGCGAGAGCCTTTCAGATGACACTAGAAGCTGCAAAAGAAGAAGTCGATGTCGCTTCAGGTACCTTTCTCGTAAACGAATTGCCTGCCCAAATTTTGTTTGATTCTGGAGCCAATTACTCCTTTATTTCGCATGAATTTGGTAGAAAAATAGCTTTGCCTGTTGATAGACAAGTTAATGCTTTATTAGTCGAGATTGCTAGTGGCAAGTTTGTACCTGTTAGCCATCGTATGAAAAACATCCTCATTGACTTGAATGGGAATAAGTTCCACGAGGAATTATTGCCTATCGAGTTAAATGGTTTCGACATAGTTTTAGGAATGGATTGGCTTAGCGCCAATGATGCCGAAATATTGTGTAAGCAGAAGATAGTAAAAGTAAACCCGCCAGGGAAAGAGTCGTTTATGGTGTATGGAGACAAACGCAGAGTAAATTCTGGAATCATTTCCCTAATGAAAGCCAGAAAGTGTTTGGCCAAGGGGTGTACATCATATTTAGCGTTCGCGATCGATGCTAAGAAGGAAAAGAAGGAGGTGCAGAATATTCCGGTGGTGTGTGAATATCCGGAAGTCTTTCCCGAGGATCTTCCCGGATTTCCCCCTGATCGACAAGTAGAATTCCGTATCGACTTGTTAGCAGGAACGACACCGATAGCAAAAGCACTGTATCGATTAGCACCAACCGAGATGAAAGAACTTATGACACAACTTCAGGAGTTATTGGACAAAGGTTTCATTCGACCTAGTTCATCGCCCTGGGGAGCCCCTGTGTTACTTGTAAAGAAGAAAGACGGGAGTATGAGAATGTGCATCGATTACAGAGAGCTGAATAAAGCGACAATAAAGAACAAGTATCCGTTGTCGAGGATCGATGACCTGTTCGATCAGTTGCAAGGTTCGAGCTATTTCTCGAAGTTCGATCTTAGGTTAGGATACCATCAACTAAAGGTGAGAGAGTAGGATATCGAAAAGACTGCGTTCAGAACAAGATATGGACACTATGAATTTTTGGTTATGTCGTTCGGACTAACCAATGCCCCAGCAGCTTTCATGGATTTGATGAATAGGATTTGTAAACCATACCTTGATAAATCCGTGATAGTATTCATAGATGATATCTTGATTTATTCGAAAAGCAAGCAGGAGCATGAAAAGCATCTGCGTGAAGTGCTAGAAGTTCTGAAAAAGGAGAAACTGTATGCAAAGTTCTCCAAATGTGAATTTTGGATTCAAGAAGTCCAATTTTTAGGTCATGTGGTTAACCAAGATGGAATAATGGTTGACCCAGCAAAGATTGAAGCTGTGATGAAGTGGGAACAACCAAAAAGTCCTACGGAGATTCGAAGCTTTTTAGGATTAGCCGGATATTATCGCCAATTTATCCAAGGCTTTTCTTCAATTGCTACTCCATTAACATCTTTGACCCACAAAGGAGCTACTTATGCTTGGAATGAAAAGCATAAGGAAGCCTTTGAAAAAGTTAAAGAAGAGACTGTGTGAAGCACCGATTCTTTCGTTACCTGAAGGAGTCGATGACTTCGCAGTTTATAGTGATGCCTCTGGAGTTGGGTTAGGATGTGTTCTGACCCAAAGGGATAAAGTGATAGCGTATGCATCGAGGCAATTGAAAGAGCATGAAAAGAACTACCCCACTCATGATCTGGAGTTGGCAGCGGTAGTATTCGCCTTAAAGATATGGAGGCACTATCTTTACGGTACTAAGTGCAAACTTTTCACTGATCATAATGGTCTTCACTAACTCTTTAATCAGAATGAATTGAACATGAGGCAGCGGCGCTGGCTAGAACTACTCAAGGACTGCGACTGTTAGATACTTTACCACCCTGGTAAAGCAAATGTTGTTGCTGATGCTCTCAGTCTGAAGGTAAATCTTGAAAAGAAAAGGCCAAGAGCGTTGAGAATTGAAGTCGTCTCTACAATTGTGGAAAGTATAAAGAAAGCTCAGGAGGAAGCTTTAGAGAAAAATGACCGAAAGGAGGAACATTTGGGAAAAACGTTGGTGTTTGATACAAACGGTCAAGAATTGAAGGTATTCAAAGATAGGATTTGGGTACCTAAGACGGGAGGAGTAAGAGGTCTTCTGATGGAAGAAGCTCACAAAACCATGTACTCGATTCATCCCGGCAGTACGAAAATGTATAGGGATCTAAAACCCTATTACCGGTGGCCGACGATGAAGCTCGATGTTGCTAGGTATGTGGTCGAGTGTGTAACTTGTGCTAGGGTTAAGGCACAACATCAGAAACCATATGGGAGTTTAGAACCTTTACCTGTACCCATGGGTAAATGGGAGGACATTACCATGGATTTTGTGACTAAACTGCCCAGAACAAGGAACGGTCACGACATGATTTGGGTGGTCGTTGATCGCTTCACTAAGAGTACGCATTTCATAGCCGCCAACGAGAAATGGTCTATGGATAAACTTGCGAATTCTTACGTGAAGGAAATTGTGAGGCTTCACGGTGTTCCGTTAACGATTGTATCCGATCGTGACAGCCGTTTTACCTCAAGGTTTTGGAGAAGTCTATAAGAGGAATTGGGTACCAAGTTATGTTTGAGTACAGCTTACCATCCTCAAACCGATGGTCAAAGCGAACGAACGATTCAAACATTGGAGGATATGCTGAGAGCATGTACCCTAGAATTCCAAGGTAACTGGGATGAACACTTACCTCTAGTAGAATTTTCCTATAATAATAGTTTCCACTCAAGCATCAAGATGGCACCTTATCACGCTTTGTATGGGGAAAAGTGTCGAACGCCGTCATGTTGGCTGGACGCTGGGGAAAAGCAGTTTATGAGACCTGAAATAGTCCATCAAACTGCTGAAAAGTTGAAAGTGATTAGGGAAAGGATGTTAGCAGCTCAAGATCGACAAAAGAGCTATGCTGACAAGAAAAGACAACCAATATCTTTCGAAGTTGAAGATTCGGTTTTGCTTAAAGTCTCGCCGTGGAAGGGAAGATTTGGTAAAAGGGGAAAGTTGAGTCCAAGGTTTATTTGGACCATTTAAAGTTCTTCAGAGGATCGGGAATCAAGCTTACAAGCTAGAATTACCGGAAGAACTGGAGGGTATTCATAATACCTTTCATGTGTGCTATTTGAGAAAGTTCACGGGAGATGTGCCCGACATAATTCCGATTTCTGAGTTAAGGTTGGATGAAAACAAGAGGTTGATCGAAGAACCTGAGGCAATCGTTGACCGTAAGACTAAGAAGTTGCGACGTAAGATGGTCGATTTAGTGCTTGTGCGTTGGAAACATACGAATGGGCCAAATCTCACCTGGGAAATGGAGAGTGACATGATGAGTCGCTACCCGCATTTGTTTGCTGATGTGTGATTCTGGGGACGGAATCATCCTAAGGGGGAGAGAATTGTAATGCCCGTGTTTCTAGCCTAGGCATTAATATTGATGTGATAGTCTAGGTTAACCTTTGTAACTCATTTTGAAGAAATGAAAAGTAATTATGTAACATCCCAAATTTCAGAAGTATCATCAAAGGGCTCAAAGTGTAATTGAAGGAAGGGACTCGACGAGTAGGCCTTCTTACTCGCCGAGTCTGAGCGGATTTTGGGTCGCGGAATAAGTGGCCAAATCGCCGAGTCGGAGACTGGGACTCGACGAGTTGGTGCTGAAGGAAGAAAACCCTAATCCCGGGGGTTGTGCCCTATGTAAAGAATGTTATATCCCTTCCTCAGCCTCCTTACCACTCTTGAGAGCCTGTAAACCCTAGAAATCGAGTGAGCTTCCATTGATAGAGAGGATAGAGCTTTGGAGGAGGAAATCTTGGAAAGGGGCTTGAAGATCAAGAGGCTTGCTGCAAAGGAGTGGTGTAGATCCGAGATCTACTTCAGTTGGAGCTTATATTGGAGGTAAGAATCTGTTGCTTGGGCTCTTTTGCATCTAGATCTTTTATCATTGAGATTTGGGGCATTTTTGGTATGATTGAGAGCTATTTCGAGTTAGAGGCTTAGATCTGAGGTTGCTACCTCAGATCTAGGCTTGAGATGATCCAAAATGTCATAAAGCTCCTGTCTAAGAGTTGTTGGTGAAGCCCCCTAGTCCTTAATCCTAGCCCTAGAGTGTTTTGGGCCTATATCTCCTTGGTTTCACGTAAAGTTTGTCACTTTATGCGGGGGTTAGACTGTAGAAGAGTGGATCTATGGATTGGAGCCCCTGCATGGTTTGAAAAGCCACTGTATGGATTGAGAACTGGAGAGACTCGGCGAGTCACATGGGTGTACTCGACGAGTTGTATGAACATGTGCATGGACTCGACGAGTTGGAAGAACAACTCGGCGAGTCTGTTGAAGATTGCCTTGGACTCGGCGAGTCTGTTCTTGGACTCGACGAGTCTGATCGCAGAACCCCAATCTCTTCTAGTTTAACCTCGAAGCAGTGAGTCGGGAGGTGACTCTGTGAGTTCAGTAGGATGGGACTCGGAGATCGTTGGACTCGACGAGTCTTGAGGTGACTCAGCGAGTTGAGTCGTGTTCTAAGAGTTTTCAGAGTATAAGGACTCGAGGAGTCAACGGGTTGACTCGGTGAGTAGAATCAGTCGTGAAGTTGACTTTGGCATGGACTTTGACTTTGACCTTTATGGGTGCTATGGTAATTGGTTATTTATGTCAATGGTCCATTTATGGCAATAGGTGTTGGGGTTTGGAGCAGTGCTTCGGGAGTGTGCTTTCGTGATTCAGTTCTTCGTTTCAGGTGAGTTATCGTCACTGTACTCAAGGGTCTAAGGCACCAAGGCCGACCCTTTGAATTGTTGTTTAGAGCTTGTTTTGTTTTGTAATGATATGCTTGCTAGTATCCTGGTAGATAGGATAATGATATGAGGATATGCTTGGTTAGGTTAGTATCCTAGAGGATAGGGTAGTTAAGTGATGGCTAGTTCTGTTGGATCAGCACCCTGGTAGTTGGGTAGTGGTTATGAGTATAGACCTGTAGTTGGTCTTGCCTTATGTACGCTGGTAGGAGATCACCCGTGGTTTGTGCTTGTTGAGCCGTAGCAGAGGGTATTCCATCCCGGTAGGATGATAGGGCCCTAGTATGTTGATTCTGTAGAATGTTATGTGGTTTCCTGTTATGTATACATGTTGCTAGTATAGGGGCATTCCAACCCGATGGTTGTGGGCCAGGAGTATTCCATCCAGATAGGATGATTGGACTCATAGTAGGTTGGCATTCCAACCCGATGGTTGAGGGGCCTGGGGTATTCCATCCTGAGGGATGATTGGGCCCATGGTAGTTGCTAGTGTATGATAGGAGGTGGGGCATTCCAACTCGATGGTTGTGGGCCAGGAGTATTCCATCCAGGTAGAATGATTGGACTCATAGTAGATTGGCATTCCAACCCGATGGTTGAGGGGCCTGGGGTATTCCATCCTGAGGGATGATTGAGCCCATGGTAGTTGCTAGTGTATGATAGGAGGTGGGGCATTCCAACCTGATGGTTGTGGGCCAGGAGTATTCCATCCAGGTAGGATGATTGGACTCATAGTAGATTGGCATTCCAACCCGATGGTTGAGGGGCCTGGGGTATTCCATCTTGCGAGATGATTGGACCCATAGTGGTGGTAGTAGTATGTATAGGTCTATGGGCATTCCAACCCGATGGTTGTAGGCCGAGAGTATTCCATCCCGGTAGGATGATTGGACTCGTAGTATGTTGGCATTCCAACCCGAAGGTTGAGGGCCAGGGGTATTCCAACCGGAAGGTTGATTGGACCCATAGCATGTTGTTCTTTGCTGTATGTATGTTTATGTGCGTATGGGTACTTTGGGGGAACTCACTAAGCTTTCGGGCTTACAGTTGTGGTTTATTATTTCAGGTACTTCAGGAGATCGAGGCAAGGCGAAGGCGTGATCGTACCGCTCCTCATGTTTTATGATTTATGCGATATGGTTCTGGGGGATACTCTGATGTCTAAACTATTTTGAAAACAAGATGTATGAACTTAATGGTTTTTGAATGAAATAAAATGTTTTAAATTGGTTGGAATTTTTGGTCGTTACAAGTTGGTATCAGAGCCTTGGTTTAAGTGAATTGGAGGAACATTCGTGTGAATCCAGTCTCAAATCAAGGAGGGATTTTCAAAAGTGGTTTCCAAATGGTTTTCAAAATAAGTAAAGGAGGACGCAAAGGGTACGATCAGCCGGAGCCAGTAAGTAATCCCAAAATACCATACAAGTTATTTGTTTATGTGATATGATAGAACAGCATGCTAGTACTAGGCTAGGGATGTTCAGGAATTGCATGATAGAGTTGCCTGATTGTGATGCCTGCTAGCCTACGGTTTTCTTGATATGAGATTTTCAGTATTCCTCTAGGAGTGAGGATTGAGTTCTTGTTATGAATGTTTGTGCTTAGGGCGTTGTGGTTATACTTGAGACAAATATGGGTAGGTGTGGAAGGTAGTATGGGCCCGTACTACTGAAAGCACAGGACCCATACGCGTGTCAAGGAAGTCACAACCCCTAGGTTGTTGTTTAGAGGTTAGTTCTCGGAGGTTATGCGAGGTATCTGAGGATCTTGTTGGTGTATTGCAGTATGGCGGATGCGAGACGATTCGAGTCAGGATCCGGTTCGGGTTCGGGTTCAGGAGAGGGTGGTCAGGATGGATTAGCACCACCCGAGGTTATTGGTCAGATGAGGACGGACGAGTTGGATGCTAGGATTCGGGAGATCCTGCATGAGGAGGTTGCTGCTATGTTCCGGGCCGAGTTACCGGAACTGTTTGGGTCGATCAAGACCGTCATGGTTGAGTATTTTGATGAGCGCTATGCAGCTCTTGCAGAGACAGCGGCCGCGGCAGCCGCAGCGGTTGTGGCAGCGGCAGGGGGAGGAGCCAGTCGGGGCTTTCAGTATCGGGATTTCGACAATACGAAGCCCCCTACTTTTGATAGAGTTCAGGATCCGATTGTTGCTATGAGGTGGCTGTCAGACGTGGATGGATGTTTCTTCACATGTTCATGCCCTGCTGATCAGAGGGTGAGGTGTGCTCTGAACCTGTTAAGGCTCGGGGCGAAGGATTGGTGGAGGTTGACTACGGGATCATATTATGACGCGCAGCGGGCTGCGGTTACTTGGGATCAGTTCCGAGACATGTTCAGTACCCGTTATGTTCCGCGGGTTGAGCGGGAGAGATTGGCTCAGGAGTTTTTGGAGCTTAGATAGGATGCAGAATCGGTGACGGAGATCACTAGGATGTTTACAGAGAGGGCAATGTTCTGTCCTGAGTTTGCTTCGGAGCAGGCTCAGATGACCCGGTATCTGAGCATGCTCAAGAGGGACATCAGACAGTTTGTGTCCACGCAGAGGTGTGATACGTTGTTGGAGTTGCAGGAGGCCGCCAGGCGGCGCGAGATAGAGATTGAGCTCCAGCTGAGGGAGCAGAGGCAGGCCCCGGTGCAGTCGCAGCCTGCGCCGAAACGGATGAGGGCCGCTGATTATCGTCAGGGAGGTCAGAGGAGTCGCACTTGCAGGAAGTGCGGCAGAGTGCACGAGGGAAGTTGTCGTTCTTCTTCGGGGTGCCACGGGTGTGGCAAGGAGGGCCACATAGCCAGGGATTGCAGTCAGTCGGCTCCAGCTGCAGGAGTCCGACTTTGTTATCATTGTGATCAGGTGGGCCATATGAAGGCCCAGTGTCCTCTGCTGGCTGCCAGGTCAGTGCAGGCCCCAACGCCAACCACTTTGAGACTTACTGACGGGAGTCAGGGTCGAGCAGAGCCTCTGAAGGCTCCAAGGCGTGCTTATCAGCTTGTGACCGAGGAGATCAGGTTAGCGCCAGAGGTGTCAGTCGGTATGTTTTTCCTGCCTTATCTTGTTTATGTTATGATTATGAGATGTTGTTTCTTGCATGAGATATTAAGTGTTGTATGTGTTAGTGAAGAGTTGGTATTGAGGGTTTTTAGAGGGATAGTATCCGATGATGAATTCGTGAGAAAGGAAGGTCATGATTCGGGAAATTTGGAACTTTCAACAGGAAATCAGGTTCCTTGAGGATCGGTGTATTAGTTAGGTTCGTTTGAGCAGCATGCCAGCTTCGCCGCCTGTGAATAGTAACTAGTGCTCTAAGTGGGGGAGAATTGGAAATTCTGGGGTGAGCCGCTGGTGGTAGAAGGTTGCCTGACGCGGTTTGGATGTTGGTTATTGGAGTGGTGCATCGAGGTGGTTCAGTAAGGACTTTGCATGTATTGTGGATCTTTGAGCAAGTAGTGAGGATGCTGCTACGTGATAAGCGGCTAGTGGGGTTACTCCCGAATGGTGGAAATGTCGAGGAAATGCGGCAGGCTATGTTTGGATTGCTGGTTATGCGCTCAGTCTCTGAGTACGTATCCATGTTATGAGTTAGCGGTGTGCGTCGCTAAGGGGTGATGTATAGCGGAGTTCTGCCACTGTGGCAATGTTGGATGATGCGTAGGCATGTTTTCAGTCTCCTTGGAAGAGGAGGAGGATAGTAGTTCCAGATTGGAGATTTGGTCAGAGGAAGGTGAGATAGCAGGTTAACAGACTCGGGAGAAGTCTGGACCGATGCAGAGGACTGTGTGAGGATATTCTAGTTGAAGGTCGAGGACCTAGAGATTGCGATAAGGAGATGTAAGTGGGTTACACTCAGATGTGTCGAATCGAGGGGTTCGAGGGTGACGCAAGGACAAGGTCCTTGGTTCCGAGATGGTTGTAGGTTTGAGTTATGTATGTGGAGGTATTCCAATCTAGGGTATTCCATCATGAGGATGACCGGACCCTATGATTGATTGGACCTGGTGTGTTTGGTATTCCAACCCGAGGGTTGATTGGGCCAAACATACATGAGAATGCGAGGGTATACCATCCCAGGGATGTCTGGACCCGTTATAGACGTGCCTGGTATTCCAGCCCGAGGCTGATTGGGCCAGGTACGAGTGGTTACGCGTTATACTTAGTTGATTATGGAAGCTGAAGGATGCAGTATCCTGTTAGCGCGTAAGGGATAGATTCTTAGGAGGAGACAGGATTCGTTCCAGGTTGCAAGTTATCCGGGTTATAGCCAATTTTGGGCGAAGAAAGATGGATTAGTGTCTCAGCAGAGCTCAGTGGGTGATTGTGGTATCTAGCGTTCGCAGGGCGCGGAAGTGCGTCCCTGATTTGAAGGGATAGTATCATCGGGTGATACATGGTTGATATGTGGTGCTATTGAGTTGCAAGGCCGATGGTCGGCTTGGAGTAGTGGGAAGGATGCCACGCGAGAAGAAGTCATTGTAAGAGGGATGCAGTAGTAGGGTTTTCAAGAACCTGAGTTAATTGAGAATCGGAATCTGCAGTGCAAGGGGTTTGTTCTGAAGCGTATACTGTAGTAGGCTTCGAGGACGAAGCCTAATATAAGTGGGGGAGAGTTGTAACATCCCAAATTTCAGAAGTATCATCAAAGGGCTCAAATTGTAATTGAAGGAAGGGACTCGACGAGTAGGCCTTCTTACTCGCCGAGTCTGAGCGGATTTTGGGTCGCGGAATAAGTGGCCAACTCGCCGAGTCGGAGACTGGGACTCGACGAGTTGGTGCTGAAGGAAGAAAACCCTAATCCCGGGGGTTGTGCCCTATATAAAGAATGTTATATCCCTTCCTTAGCCTCCTTACCACTCTTGAGAGCCTGTAAACCCTAGAAATCGAGTGAGCTTCCATTGATAGAGAGGATAGAGCTTTGGAGGAGGAAATCTTGGATGGGGCTTGAAGATCAAGAGGCTTGCTGCAAAGGAGTGGTGTAGATCCGAGATCTACTTCAGTTGGAGCTTATATTGGAGGTAAGAATCTGTTGCTTGGGCTCTTTTGCATCTAGATCTTTTATCATTGAGATTTGGGGCATTTTTGGTATGATTGAGAGCTATTTCGAGTTAGAGGCTTAGATCTGAGGTTGCTACCTCAGATCTAGGCTTGAGATGATCCAAAATGTCATAAAGCTCCTGTCTAAGAGTTGTTGGTGAAGCCCCCTAGTCCTTAACCCTAGCCCTAGAGTGTTTTGGGCCTATATCTCTTTGGTTTCACGTAAAGTTTGCCACTTTATGCGGGGGTTAGACTGTAGAAGAGTGGATCTATGGATTGGAGCCCCTGCATGGTTTGAAAAGCCACTGTATGGATTGAGAACTGGAGAGACTCGGCGAGTCACATGGGTGTACTCGACGAGTTGTATGAACATGTGCATGGACTCGACGAGTTGGAAGAACAACTCGGCGAGTCTGTTGAAGATTGCCTTGGACTCGGCGAGTCTGTTCTTGGACTCGGCGAGTCTGATCGCAGAACCCCAATCTCTTCTGGTTTAACCTCGAAGCAGTGATTCGGGAGGTGACTCTGTGAGTTCAGTAGGATGGGACTCGGAGATCGTTGGACTCGACGAGTCTTGAGGTGACTCGGCGAGTTGAGTCGTGTTCTAAGAGTTTTCAGAGTATACGGACTCGACGAGTCAACGGGTTGACTCGGCGAGTAGAATCAGTCGTGAAGTTGACTTTGGCCTGGACTTTGACTTTGACCTTTATGGGTGCTATGGTAATTGGTTATTTATGTCAATGGTCCATTGACGGCAATAGGTGTTGGGGTTTGGAGCAGTGCTTCGGGAGTGTGCTTTCGTGATTCAGTTCTTCGTTTCAGGTGAGTTATCCTCACTGTACTCAAGGGTCTAAGGCACCAAGGTCGACCCTTTGAATTGTTGTTTAGAGCTTGTTATGTTTTGTGATGATATGCTTGCTAGTATCCTGGTAGATAGGATAATGATATGAGGATATGCTTGGTTAGCTTAGTATCCTAGAGGATAGGGTAGTTAAGTGATGGCTAGTTGTGTTGGATCAGCACCCTGGTAGTTGGGTAGTGGTTATGAGTATAGACCTGTAGTTGGTCTTGCCTTATGTATGCTGGTAGGAGGTCACCCGTGGTTTGTGCTTGTTGAGCCGTAGCAGAGGGTATTCCATCCCGGTAGGATGATAGGGCCTTAGTATGTTGATCCTGTAGAATGTTATGTGGTTGCCTGTTATGTATACATGTTGCTAGTATAGGGGCATTCCAACCCGATGGTTGTGGGCCAAGAGTATTCCATCCAGGTAGGATGATTGGACTCATAGTAGATTGGCATTCCAACCCGATGGTTGAGGGGCCTGGGGTATTCCATCTTGCGAGATGATTGGACCCATAGTGGTGGTAGTAGTATGTATAGGTGTATGGGCATTCCAACCCGATGGTTGTGGCCGAGAGTATTCCATCCCGGTAGGATGATTGGACTCATAGTATGTTGGCATTCCAACCCGAAGGTTGAGGGCCAGGGGTATTCCAACCGGAAGGTTGATTGGACCCATAGCATGCTGTTCTTTGCTGTATGTATGTTTATGTGTGTATGGGTACTTTGGGGGAACTCACTAAGCTTTCGGGCTTACAGTTGTGGTTTATTGTTTCAGGTACTTCAGGAGATCGTGGCAAGGCGAAGGCGTGATCGTACCGCTCCTCATGTTTTATGATTTATGTGATATGGTTCTGGGGGATACTCTGATGTCTAAACTATTTTGAAAACAAGATGTATGAACTTAATGTTTTTGAATGAAATAAAATGTTTTAAATTGGTTGGAATTTTTGGTCGTTACAAATTATGTGAATTATGTGTTTTATGCTTAATTATTAGGGTTTAATTAATTAAGAATAAAAATGAGCGTCGAAAATAAATATTAGATAAAACCGATATCTATTAAGAAACTTGTAGTGGGCGTGACAAGGATTACAGATATATAAAGAATACCAAAATCCGAGTTATAACGAAGAAGTTATAACCTGTCGAAGTTTCGCGACAAAACCGGCACGGTGCCAAATCTCGTAAAAAGTGAGTTTTTGATAAACTACTTTTTAGCCTTAGTGATCTGAACGAAACTCGTAGTGTTCGTTAAACCGAGAGTAAGTATAAAAAGAACGCCCAAATCTGACTTCGTATGAGGAAGTTATGATTTTTTGAAGTTTCAGCATAGCAGTAGACAGCTAAAAACTTGAATTTTAGATCGATTGATTTTTAGCCGACACGACCTAAACGAGAATCTAAGGTCTTGTCAATAGTAGCACAACGGTAAAAAGACAGACGAAAACGGACATCGGATGAAGAAGTTATGAATTTTTAACGGATTTCCTATCCCGGTCTGTTAAAAATAATAATATAAAAATGAAATCAAAATTAACCGACGAAGTCTAAACGAAAATTGTAGAGCGTAATTTTACCTACGCGTGCATATAAAGAACGTCAAAAACGGAGTTCGTATGCGAAAGTTATGGATTTTAGAAGTTTTGGCGCGAAAATCGAGAAAAAAATATTAAATCCGAGGAATCTTGCATGCATGCCACGTGCTTGCTGCTGATTTGACCGAAGGGAGGTCCAACCGAAGAGGTCCGCGTGTCCGATCTCGTGTGTCATCAGTAGCGTGTCCGAGTCTCGCAGGGGGTGCCACGTCCGAAGCCTCGGACTAGACCTCGGTCCAATCAGAGGCCGACATCGAGACCCTCGCACGTGCGAGCCATGTGTTGTGCGCCTTCGCCCTACTGCCGCATTTCCTCGCTGCTGACTCCCCTCTTCCTTAGCCGACTTCGGACCCCCTATAAATAGAAGGTTTGCGAGCCTTCTCGGATACATTTGGAAATTTGCTATCTTTTACCCCTTTTTCAATATTTCCTTCATATTAACATCCCCCAAAGCCCCGGTATCGATTATAACACCTGGAATACGCCCCGAAGTGCCCGAAAAGCCCGTAAAATTTATCTTTTCGGTTTCGAAGCCAGAATTTCGTAGAGCCCGGTTTCTCAATAAAACTCCCGGTGTTATTAAAAACGAACGTTTTAGGAAACGAATTGCTGCCCGATTATCATCAAAACATGTGAGTGTATAGTCACCTTCATCTTACACCTAGATATGAAGTATTTTCTATAAAATACGTGCTACGTGTAATTATATTAATTGTTTAATTGAGGTGACTGTTGAGTTGATGTTTTATACAAGTTTTAAACTGTATATGTATTTTAATATACATATATGTTGGGTAAAACATAGGTAGATAGTTGATGTGTGATGAAATAAAATGATGAGAGGCCTCGATGTGATTGTGATTCAGTCATCTAGCGGAGTTTGGATGACGACCACAGACTTTTCTAGACAGTCCAGTGGAAACGCTGGCAGGCCCGCAACCTGTAGGTGTTAATGAACTTGGGCGTTCATTTGCTGTACTCCATCCCCCTCATGGTTGCCTTTAGGACATGTATGACTGAGGAGTCCCCTTAGTAGTAGTGTCCATCCTGATGATATTCTTTAGGCTAGGTCCCTTGTGATAAGTGTTTAGGGACGTAAAGTGAGGATAACGGGAATGGGTAATCAGGGTTATTATTGATTGATGAACTTAATAAGTTTATTATTATTGTGGGTTGAAAACCCTATATGCTCACCAGGCTCCCAAGCCTGATCCACTCAGCTTTTTATGTTACAGGTAGTGGACCCCGAGCATAGTCGGAGGATGACGTGAGATTTTTGGATTATAGGCCAGTACGTAGTTGTATATAACTGTTGAAAGGCTTATAATGTCTTGTTTATGCTTTTGATCTGTATCGGAACATGACATCCCGAGGTTTTGATATATATGGATAATATATACTTTCTTAAAGAAAGGTTTTGATAAACTTTTATCATATTTTGTACTGGGGACCAATTCCGCAACATCTTTTAAAAGGATTTCTCTAATTTTATTTTAAAAAGGATAAATTAAATCGGTCTTTTCTGGCCGAAAAATTAGGGGATGTCACACGTGCCGCTCCTCGTTTTGATGATTTTGTTCTGGGATACTCTGATATAAACCATTTTGGAAACCTGTTTTGTAATAACTATTGGATTTGGAATGCGTTTTAAAAGTTTAAAATTGGCTTGATTTTTATGGGTGTTACAAGTTGGTATCAGAGCCTTGGTTTGAGTGAGTTGGAGGAACACTCGTGTGAATCCAGTCTCAAATCAAGGAAGGGATTTTCAAAATGGTTTTAAAATGATTTTCAAAATAAGTAAAGGAGGATGCAGGGTGTACGATCAGCCGGAGCCAGTAAGTAGACCCCAAAATACCATACAAGTTATCTGATTATGTGATATGTTAGAACAGCATGCTAGTACTAGGCTAGGGATCTTCAGGAATTGCATGATAAAATTTGCCTGATTACATAATGCCTGCTAGCCTAGGGTTTCCTTATATGAGATTGACATCATTACTGTAGTTGCTTAGTGTATGCATCACGGTTATGCATAATTAAGATCTTATAGCCTGAATGTTTAATTCGACCTTAGGGTAGGATCGGATATTCGAAAGTCTATAGGGTCCAACGTTATGTATGGATAGCCTACACTAGTACTGCCGGGTTGATGGAAGTTTCATGGATGGGTGGATCGTGAGAGGCTGTGAGGGCAGTCGTTAGATAGTTTAGCATTACCCTAGGAGTGAGGGTTGGGAACTAGCTATGTGATGTATATTGTTAGGGTGTTGTGGTGATACTTGAGGCAAATATGGGTAGGTGTGGAAGGTAGTATGGGCCCGTACTACTGAAAGCACAGGACCCATACGCGTAGCAAGGAAGTCACAACCCCTAGGGCTTAGTCGGGAGTTGGTCCCCTCTTGTTATGTGATTATCTGATATCTGTTGGTATGTTTTCAGTATGGCGATGACGAGACGTGTTGTGACTGCATCCAGGTCGGGATCAGGATCGGGGGACGGAGGCCAGGAGGTGCCGGTAGCACCTGAGCCTGTGGTACAGATGGGGATGGATGAGCTAGACGCCCGGATTCGAGAGTTCCTGCATGATGAGGCTGCCGCTTTGTTCCGGGCGCAGCTACCGGAGATGTTTGGGTCTATTAAGACCGCTATGGTTGAGTACTTTGACGAGCGTTACGCATCCCTTGCAGAGACGGCTGACGCCGCAGCTGCATCAGCTGTAACAGCGGCAGGAGGAGGTGGAGCTGGACGGGGTTTCCAGTACCGGGACTTCGATAACACGAAGCCCCCGACGTTTGATGGTACGCAGGATGCGATTAGAGCTATGAGGTGGTTGTCTGACGTGGAGGGTTGTTTCTTCACGTGTTCATGCCCTACTGACCAGAAGGTCAGATGTGCCCTGAACCTGCTGAGGCTAGGGGCCAAGGATTGGTGGAGACTGACGACCGGATTGTACACTGATGATCAGAGAGCTGCTGTTACTTAGGAGCAGTTCGGGGAGATGTTCCACGCCCGCTATGTTCCACGGGTGGAGCGGGAGCGGTTGGCTCAGGAGTTTTTGAGTTTGAGGGGGGGGGTGGAGAGTCGGTGATGGAGATCACCCGTATGTTCACAGAGAGGGCGATGTTCTGCCCAGAGTTTGCTTCCGAGCAGGCTCACATGACTCGTTATCTGAGCATGCTCAAGACTGACATCCGCCAGTGTGTGTCTACCCAACGATGTGATACTCTGTTGGAGTTGCAGGAGGCCGCTAGGCGACGTGAGTTCGAGATCGAGCTGCAGTGGAGGGAGCAGCGTCCGGCCCCGGCATAGTCTCAGCCGACGCCGAAGCGGTCTAAGACCGCTGATTCCAGGGATGGGGGTCAGCAGAGCCGCACATGTGGGAAGTGCGGTAGGAGTCATTCTGGAGTGTGTCGAGCGGGTAGCGGGTGCCACAGGTGTGGTAAGGAGGGACATTATGCGAAGGATTGCCGCTAAGGCGCCCCAATTTCGGGTATGAGGTTATGCTACCAGTGCGATCAGGGTGGCCATGTGAAGGCCAACTGCCCATTGCTAGCCGCCAAGCCGGCGCAGGTTTCAGCGCCAGCTACTTTAAGGATCTCTGATGGGAGGCCTGTTAAGGCCGAGACTCCAAAGGCTCAGGGGCGTGCTTTCCAGTTTATGGCAGAGGAGGCCAGAGCAGCACCGGATGTGGTTACTGGTATGTCTCTCTCCTTTACCTCGTTTATTATATTTGTGTTATGCTTATATGTGGTACCTATGCTTAGGTACGTTTTTAGTAAACTCCTTGCCTGGTTTGGTTTTATTTGACTCGGGGGCAAGTCGGTCTTTCGTTTCTCAGACGTTTAGTAAGGGGTTTGGTGTACCATTTGACGAGCTAGAGTGTCCATTGCGAGTTTCCATCGCCAACGAACACGAAGTTTCTGCTTCTTCGGCCTATCGAGGATGTCAGTTGGAGATCTTCGGAGTGGTCTTTCTGATAGAATTGATTCCGATTCCCATGGGGGAAGTATGCGTGATTGTGGGTATGGATTGGCTTAGTCGTTTTGGTGTCATGATAGATTACAAGGGCCAGTGAGTGGTAGTTCGAACCCCAAGTGGGGGAGAACTGATTATATATGGCGAGGACACTAGAGTGGGGTCAGGGTTCTGTTCAGCCGCCAGAGCTCGGCAGTATATCCAGCACGGATGTGCGGGTTACTTAGCATATGTGGTGGATACACGGGTTGGAGACCAGACTTCAGTTGCAAAGGTTCCAGTGGTCAGGGATTTTGCCGACGTGTTTCTGGAGGAGTTGCCAGGGATACCTCCGGAGAGGCAGGTCGAGTTCCGGATCGACCTGCTGCCGGGTGCGGCTCCTATTGCCAAGGCGCCGTACTGTTTGGCGCCACCCGAGATGCAGGAGCTGTCTTCACAACTACAGGAACTGATGGGCAAGCATTTCATTCGACCTAGCATTTCTCCATGGGGAGCACCGATCCTCTTCGTCAGGAAGCAGGATGGATCGGACCAGATGTGTATTGACTATAGGGAGTTGAACAAGTTGACAGTGAAGAACCGTTATCCACTCCCGAGGATAGACGATCTATTCGACCAGTTGCAGGGTGCATCTTAGTTCTCCAAGATTGACTTGAGATCAGGGTATCATCAGGTCCGGGTTAGAGAGGAGGACGTGGAGAAGACCGCGTTTTAGACGCGTTATGGGCACTACGAGTTCGTGGTGATGCCGTTTGGGCTCACCAACGCGCCGACAGTATTCATGGACCTAATGAATCGGGTCTGCAGACCGATGCTTGATCGCTCGGTCATCGTGTTCATAGATGATATCTTGGTGTATTCCAAGACCCGAGAGCAGCACGAGGAGCAACTCAGGGAGCTGTTGGAGGTTCTGAGACGAGAACGGTTGTATGCCAAGTTCTCGAAGTGCGAGTTTTGGTTACGAGAGGTCCAGTTCCTTGGGCACCTCGTTAACCAGGATGGGATTTTGGTCGATCCGGCTAAGATTGAGGCAGTTATGCAGTGGAAGGTGCCGAGGTCTCCTTCAGACATCAGGAGTTTTCTGGGGCTAGCAGGGTATTACCGGAGATTTATTCGAGACTTCTCCAAGATTGCAGTACCCCTCACTCGTCTAACGAGGAAGGGGGTGGATTTCCGGTGGGGCCCCGAGCAGCAGAGGGCGTTTGAGACCCTCCGGCAGTGTTTGTGTGAGGCTCCAGTTTTGACACTCTCCGAGGGAGTAGAGGATTTTGTGGTATTCTGTGATGCATCCATCACAGGTTTAGGGGCGGTCCTCATGCAGAGAGGACGAGTGATAGCCTACGCCTCGCGGCAGCTGAATCCGTATGAGACGAGATACCCTACACATGACCTGGAGCTAGGAGTGGTGGTATTCGCCCTCAAGATTTGGAGGCATTACCTATACGGGGTCTGTCGTACCATATACACGGATCACAAGAGTTTGAGACACATCATGGATCAGCCGAACCTTAATATGAGACAGCGCAGGTGGTTAGATGTAGTCAAGGACTACGATTGTGAGATCCTTTACCACCCTGGTAAAGCGAATGTGGTTGCGGACGCGTTGAGCCGCAAGTCCGTTGGGTCTTCCACCCCAGCAATGTGTATGAGGATAGTAGTGGACTCCCCGTTGGTGAGTTTGATTAGAGATGCCCAGGTTGAGGGCATACGACCAGAGAACTGGAAGTTGGAAAGGATCAAGGGCGAAAGCAATCAGTTTGTTCAGGATAGCCGGGGGTTATTGACCCGATGTGGTTGAGTATGGGTTTCAATGACTGGTGGAGTCAGGCAGACAGTGATGGAGGAGGCTCATAAGTCTCATTTTTCCATACACCCGGGGGCCACCAAGATGTACCGGGACTTGAGTTTGAGTTACTGGTGGCCATGTATGAAGCAAGAAATCGCTTGGTATGTCGAGAGGTGCTTGACCTGTAGGATGGTCAAGGCCGAGCATCAGAGGCCGCATGGTAAGCTGCAGCCTCTGGAGATCCCCATGTGGAAATGGGAACAGATCACAATGAACTTCATCACGAAGCTGCCAAGGACGGCAAAACGGTTCGACGCTATATGGGTCATCGTGGACCGATTGACCAAGAGTGCTCATTTCTTGGCGATACAGGAGAGTTCTTCGGCCGAGAGGTTGGCTGATTTATATGTCCGCGAGATCGTTGCTCGCCACGGGATTCCGGTCTACATTGTCTCAGACCGAGATGTTAGATTTACCTCCCGTTTCTGGAAGACGTTCCACGAGGAACTGGGCACACGCTTGCACTTTAGCACAGCGTTTCATCCGCAGACAGACGGTCAGAGTGAGCGGACCATTCAGACCCTCGAGGATATGTTGAGGGCGCGTGTCATTGATTTCGGTGGGGGTTGGGATTCCCACCTACCTCTCGCAGAGTTTGCTTACAACAACAGCTACCATTCCAGTATTGGCGCCCCGCCTTTTGAGTTACTGTATGGACGCAGATGTCGCACCCCGGTTTGTTGGGGTGAAGTTGGACACCGAGTGATGGGGCGGACGGAGGTAGTCCTGCAGACTACCGAGAAGATCCAGCAGGTTAGGCAGTGACTGCAAACCGCTCAGAGTCGGCAGAAGAGTTACGCCGATAGACGCCGATCCGAGTTGGAGTTTCAGGTGGATGATATGGTGCTTCTGAAGGTCTCGCCCTGGAAGGGTGTGATTCGCTTCAGGAATCGGGGGAAATTGGGTCCCCGATACATTAGGCCGTTCAAGGTCGTTGCCAGGATTGGAAAGGTGGCGTACAGGTTAGAGCTCCCGGAGGAGCTTAGTCGGATCCACAACACTTTCCACGTTTCGCAGTTGCGCAAGGTCATTGTGGATCAGGAGGCAGTGGTGCCATTGGATGATATTCAGGTAGATGAGCGCCTGAATTACGTGGAGAGGCCTGTGGCCATACTTGAGAGGAAGACGAAAGTGTTGCGGAATAAGGAGATACCTTTGGTTAAGGTACAGTGGGAGCATCGGAAGGGATCTGAGTGGACGTGGGAGCCGGAGGCAGAAATGCGGGAGCATTACCCGACATTGTTCACACCGGACTTCGAGGGCGAAGTCTAATTCAAGTGGGGGAGAGTTGTAACGCCCCGATTCTCAGGTATTGATTTAAATAAGAATTATTTTGTTTCAAGGCCTACTCGACGAGTAGGTTGCCCTACTCGTCGAGTAGCAGCGGGTTGGTTCGCGTATTTAGTGGCCTACTCGCCGAGTCCAAGAAGGGACTCGACGAGTAGTAGCTGGCAGATGAAACCCTAATCCCGGGGTTTTGCACCCTATTTAAAGAATCATAAGCCTCCTTTGGCCTCTTTACAGTCCATTGAGAGTCCAGAAAAACCCTAACTCGAGTGTGTGTATAATCTTTGGAAGTTTAAGCTTGGAAGAAGGTTTTTGGTGAGGGAACCTCTTGGGAAGCAAGCTAGTTGAAGCAAGAGTTTGTGGGTTTCAAGTTCTGCATTAGAAAGGGCTCGCTTGAAGGTATTAGATTGCTTTTCCCTTGGCTCATTTTCTCCTAAACCCTTTTGTGCATGGGTCTAAGAAAGGATTCTTGTGTTTAAGCCAAGATTTGAAGTTGTAACTTCAGATCTGGACTCCCCTTAGCTTCTAGATTCATAAATCCATCAGCCTTGTCTAGTATGAGCCTTCTCTCAAGGATGTGACTTCATTGCAAGCTTAGTTGTGCCATTTTAGGGTCTTAAAGCCTTGCATGCACGTAAAGTTTGCAAATTTACGTAATAAGCATGCCTAAGGAAGTTGGATCTGCAATTTGGGGCCTTGGCATGGCTTAAAAAGTGTCGCATGGTTAAAGGACTGAAGGGACTCGGCGAGTTGCATAGTCGACTCGGCGAGTCATATGAAGATAGGCATTGAACTCGACGAGTTGAATGAACAACTCGGCGAGTCCGATGAAGATTGTCGTAGACTCGACGAGTTGGATGAACAACTCGGCGTGTCGGTTAAGGTTTCCCCAAATTGATGAATGCGTGTGAGAACCTGTCGAATTGCAAGAAGGAAAACTCGACGAGTGGCCTTAGGGCTTCGATCGTGAACCCTAGGAACTCGACGAGTCACTCCGGGGACTCGGCGAGTGGGCGAGTATCTCGAGGAACTCGGCGAGTAGCCGAGGGTACTCGACGAGTAAGGGTCAATATGGACTGTTGACCTTGACAGTTGACTTTGACTTTGACCAGGGGTTTACTAGTTGACTTACAGGGTACCTTGAAAGGTTGAGAACTTACGAGTATGGTTCTATTATGATAATAGGTGGTGGAGTTTGTGGCCGTGATATGAGAGTTGGAGTTTAGTTACCGAGCCGACATTTGCAAGGTGAGTTATCCTCACTATACATAGGGGTCTAAGGCACCAAGGCCGGCCCATTGGATATGTTATCCTATCAGTGATTAGATGTTGAGTATGAGTTAGTATTGCATGCTAGTGGTTATGCTAGTTAGGTAGACCTGTAGGACTACCTGTGATGTTATATGATTATTGCATGCTCAGTGGTTATGTTGTATGTTATATGTTATGTGGGAAGGGTTGAGGTTGTACTGCTCCGTGCGGTAGCCAACAAACCCTAGGAGCATACCAGTTATGGGCTACGGGAGACTCGTAGTGTGGGCTCGGGAGCATTCTAGTTACGGGCTAAGGGAGACTCGTACTGTGGGCTCGATGGCAAGCCAGATGTGAGCTGTGGGCCCGTAAGGCAATCCAGACTCACACTTTGGGCCCATGGATAATCCAGTCTGTAAGGCTGTGTACCCATTACATGCTGTTCAGTTTGTTAGGTTATGATGTTGCTGACATGGTTATGTGGATTGTATGTGTATCGGTATTTTGGGGGAATTCACTAAGCTTTTGGGCTTACAGTTTCAGTTTATTGTTTCAGGTACATCAGGGGATCGTGGCAAGACAAATGCGTGATCGTACCGCTCCTCGTTTTGATGATTTTGTTCTGTGATACTCTGATATAAAACATTTTGGAAACCTGTTTTGTAATAACTATTGGATTTGGAATGCATTTTAAAAGTTTAAAATTGGCTTGATTTTTATGGGTGTTACAAAAGTAGTCAAATTTAACAAAAAAGTAGTCAAATTTACCAACAAAGTAGTCAACTTTACCCAAATAGTAGTCAAATTTAAACAAAATAATTGTTAAAATTTAAACAAAATAATTGTTAAAATTATTCTACATATTATAAACATTCTTTTTTATACTCTATATTACAAAAAAAAAATTAATTTAAACACCGTAGCTTTTTTGACAAAACAGTAGTTAAAACCCCCAAAAGTAGTAGATTAAAAAAAAACTGTATTTTTTCCCATAAAACCGTAGCCTACAGTTAGGGAAACCGTAGGTTTCGAGATACCTACGGTTTTGTATGTTGAAAATGAAAAAAAAAATTATACAAAACACGAAACAGTAGACGAATTTGCGAAACAATAGAGGAATCTCGAAACCTACGGTTTCGTGGGCTATATTTGGACATTTACTAATTTTTGGCTAAAAATTGCTAACGACTTCCTTAATTTGACTAGATTAGTAATTACCCCCTAAAATATAGCCATTTAGGGATGTTAATTAAACTAACCTTTATAAATGGTTTTATTAATAAAAATTATATATACATTTTTTTGAAAAGTAACCATTTTCTTTGGAACATCTAATTCCAGAGTAGTTAGATCCGTTGCCGAGTTGGTAGGAATTTGATGATATCTTACATAAAGTTGTCCCGAAATCTGAAAATGTACATTTTGGACTGATATTGTCAATTCTATAACGACATTATACATATCTGACATTCCATACATACATTACGGACTATCTTCATGCATTTCATATTTGGACATTCCACACGGACACATTCCATAATCTTTGCACTAAATATTATATGTTTTCCATCATCTTTTCTTTAACTTGCAACCAAGATTTCGTAATTGTATCTTATAATATTTAAAACTTAGTTCTTCTCATCGTAATTCGATGGTCATGCTCCACTTTCTATTATTAATTGATAACACACAAACACACTCCACTTTCAATCTAGGTTTCAATTCCAAGCTCAATTCAATTTTTTTTTTCTTTTAAATTGGATAGTATTTCTTTGTAACCCAAATCTCTCTCTCTCTTTATATATATATATATATATATATATATATATATATATATATATATATATATATATATATATATATATATATATATAAATAAGATCAAATGAGAACACCTAAAAGGTTGAGAACGCGAGAACAGGTTGAGAACGCGAGAACATGTATATTCATTTGTGATTCCATGTATTCATTTGTGGAGAAATGATAAATTTTTACGCACAATCAACATGAATATGTTTTTTCTTTTCAATTGAAATTAAAGGCGTAAAAATTTATCATTTCTCCACAAATGAATACATGAAATCACAAATGAATATACTTTGTTCTCGCGTTCTCAACATTTTTGGTGTTCTCATTTGATCCTACTCCTATATATATATATATATATATATATATATATATATATATATATATATATATATATATATTTAGTATTGTAAAACTCGTCGAGTTGGCCGATTACTCCTCCGAGTACTCGCTACTCGGCCCCTTACCGATGCGAGTTACAAAATCCCGAGTATTCCCCAATCGACCCCTTACTGAACTGAGCAGTATTGTAAAACACGATCAACTCGGTGATTAATATGTATAATACACTTAATGATTTATTATTTAACACACACAAATGTGATTATTACTACATATATATCTTAAATTTTCAGTAATTATTCACGAAGTGAGACCATTATGTGTTTTTCCCTTTTTGTGTATTCACATATATCTAATTTTGTTATATATTTCAATCAACTTATGATTTTAACTTATGATTTTGACATATATAATTTCCCTAAAAATATTTCTACATAAATTACCGAATCCGAGTACTCCCGAATACTCGCTACTCGGTAGTCGGCCGAACAGGCACCGAGTAACGAGTTCTACAACCTTGTGTGTGTGTGTGTGTGTGTGTATATATATATATATATATATATATATATATATATATATATATATATATATATATATGGGAAATCTCCAAAAAAGTCCTAAAATTTTACCCTAATTTACGAAAAAGTCCCAAACTAAAATTTGTTAACGAAAAAGCATGAATTACCGGTAAAAATGGCGATTTGACCCGTTTTTTCTGGTTTACCGGTTTTATTACTAAATGTTTCACTAAAGTCCCATTATTTTACCCTTATTTGCGAATAAGTCCCAAAATAAAATTTACTGATGATTTGGCAATTTTCTTCATGTAACACACATTTTATCGGTTTCATTGCAGACTTAGACACCTAGTCATTAAATTAGCTGATAAGATGAATATGATGGGTTATATAATGTCACATTTACTGTAAAATTTGATACCTATCTCATCGGCTCATTTATGACTATGTATCTACGTTATCAATGAAACCAATAAAATGTGTGTTTCCAAGAAAAATGGGCAGAAAATGAGTTGATGTCTGATGAGATGGATATATTGGGTTACATAACATTAGATAGACAATTTGATATTTCTTATAAACGTAAAAAATATCGCAATTGTTGTTAGTTTATGTAATTATTGTAGTCTTCGTTTGATGTATTTTATGTTCCAAAAAGATATACAAAACATCAAGATATCAAGTTTTATGCTAAACATAGCATTATATAACTCAACATATCCATCTCATCATCTCATTTAACGACTAGGTGTCCGGGTCAGCAATGAAACCGGTAAAATGTATGTTACATAGAGAAAAAAGCCAAATCATCAGTAAATTTTATTTTAGGACTTATTCGTAAATTACGGTAAAATAATGAAACTTTATTGAAAGAGGTAAGTAATAAAACCGGTAAACCGGAAAAAAACGGGTCAAATCGTCATTTTTACCGGTAATTCATGCTTTTTCGTAAACAAAATTTACTTTGGGACTTTTTCGTGAATTACGGTAAAATTTTAGGACTTTTCTGGAGATTTCCCTATATATATATATATATATATATATATATATATATATATATATATATATATATATATATATATATATATATATATATATATAGGGAAATCTCTAGAAAAGTCCTAAAATTTTACCGTAATTTACGAAAAAGTCCCAAACTAAGTTTTGTTTACGAAAAAGCATGAATTACCGGTAAAAATAGCGATTTGACCCGTTAATCGGCGCCTAGGGTGACGGTCGACTGGGGTGACGAATATATATATATATATATATATATATATATATATATATATATATATATATATATATATATATATATATATATATATATATATATATATATATATATATATATATATATCAAGGTTGTAAAAGTCGCTAAGAGGTGGTCGGACGGTCGACTGGGGTGACGAATCGGTCTAGACGCAGATTAATCGGCACCTAGGCGGAGAACCTTAATTGTAATAGAATTTATTTTTTAATAATTAAATATTACATATATCTAGGGGTGTGCGTGGTGCGGTTTGGTGCGGTTTAGAGTCAAAACCGCAAACCGCACCGCATATGCGGTTTGAGTATTTTAGAAACCGCAAACCGCACCACAGATGTTCAAAACCGCGTTATGCGGTGCGGTTTGATGCGGGCGGTTTATGCGGTTTGATGAGTTGTTCAACATTAAATCTATCAAAAAACCAAAAAACTGACCCAGTTAAAAAAATTGATTGCTTTTATTTTATAAAAACAAATACAATTTTCAAGTTAAATCGTTTTTAATAAAATGTGATTCATGCCACTATAGTTTTGTAGGTGTCACTGTTATTGCTTTATATTGCGGTTCTAGTTGCTATATTCTTGTGAACCGTAGAATCTTGATATAATAGGGATTTAATGTTACGTTATAGATATTTGATTATTGTAAGAAATATATTTAAATACATCGTTTTTAAATCGTGATTTGAAGTTATAACAAAGTAAAGAAAAAAAAGTATATATATAACATGCGGTGCGGTGCGGTTTGAACCACGGTTTTATAAATACAAACCGTAAACCACACCGCATAGTGCGGTTTGATAAAATGACGAACCGCAAACCGCACCACGAAATTCTAAATCGCATTATACAGTGCGGTTTGGTGCGGTGCGGGCGGTTTGTGCGATTTTTTGCACACCCCTACATATATCCTAAGAAAATAAATAAATAATCATAAAACTTTAGCATATTCAGTCGTCTAAATATTTAAATCGTCGTATATAATAATATTTAGACTAACTGTGGATCTTTTAAACGGTTTTAGTTATCAATCATCATTATTTAGTCACCCAATATCATAAATGTGACTAATTGGGGATTTTTTTTTTGAAAATTTTGAGTGTCTAACTTTTTTACCGGTTTAGACCGTCTACATCGCCTAGGACCGCCAACAGCCACCCAAGACCGACTCCCCCTAACTTGACCGACTAGCATTAATCGTAGACAGTAAGAGGCCGCCTACCACCTAGGCACCGTCTAGGCCGATTTTTACAACATTGATATATATATATATATATATATATATATATATATATATATATATATATATATGTGTGTGTGTGTGTGTGTGTGTGTAGCACCTATGATCTAGGTACCTTTCATTCTTGCCTCTAAGTTTAAAATCTTTACAAAATTAGTCCTTATGTGGAGCGTACCTCCTAGTACGTTGGGCAAAGTTGGTTAATGAGTGGCGAGATTTCTTTTGTGTATGTTGGGCGTACGTAAGAGTGTGAAGGTCGTACTCACAAAAATTCTAAACCTAATTTTTAGGGTTTGGACCCTATTATAAGAACTTATTGGCCCCAAACCTCTTCGTACCTCCAGCCTCCATCCCTCTTAGCCCTCATCTCGAAACCCTAATTCTTGTGTGCAAATTTTAAAGCTTTTTAGTGATATTTTGGTATTCTTGGTGGTGAAAGAGGACCTTTGAAGTTGTGGTGTTTCTCTCAAACATTTGGATCCAAATTCTTCTCATCCTTGTGCATCTTTTGGAGGTATAAAGATCAAATCTTGATGTTTGCCTTGCTAGATCTTGTTAGGTTGCAAGTTATGACCTTTTGTCCCAAAAATCTTGGTCTCTTGAGTATTCTCTACTCCAGACCATTTAAGCCATCTTTTCAAGCATTTTAGAGTGTTTAGTATCATAAAAATGCAAGCTCGGTCCTTGGTATTCTTCCATGCAAGAGTTATGGAGTTTTAAATGGTTATATGAGTTAGGGTTTTGGTTTTGGGCTCCTTGTAGACATGCAAAGGCATAAATGTTGCAACTTTATGATTTTAGATGTTTATTAGACTTAGATCGGAAGCTTGGGCGTTAAGTCTTAAAGCATTAATACATTAAAAAATAGTTTGGACTTCAGGGGATTACGCGAGGCGTACTCTTGAGTACGCTGAGCATATTGGACTGTAGCCCCGTAACCCTTTCGAGATCGAGGTGTATGTTAGGCGTAGTAAGGGGTACGTCGGGCGTACTCTCAGAAAACCTTTTGGTCCACTTTTGGGCCTTGGACCGTTCTAGGTTTTGGGCCTTGTCTAGTTGGGTCATGTATGGGAAGGGTAAAATGGTCTTTTTCCCTTATTAAGTTAAAGCATGAATTGAACCTTCGTTTATGGGGTTAGAATCTCGATTATAAATTATAATTGATTTTGGGCTATGATCAGTGTGAGGAGCCATAGCAGCAGCAGCTCGAGTGTATGTTTCAGATATCTCAATTGAGGTGAGTCTTCTCACCACACTAGTGGGTCCAAGGCACCAATGTCGGCTCACCAAATTATTTATATTGGATGCTAACTGTTATATGACTTTTACATGTTTGTATGATTAGGTTGAAATAGACCCCAGGGATGGACCCATTATTGTATGATTGGTTTGAAATAGACCCAGGGCTAGGCCCCAAGGCTGGGCCCATGAGTATATGATGTGTTGAAAAAAATCCCAGGGCTAGGCCCATATTTGTGTATTGAGTTGGAATATACTCCAGGGCTAGGCTTAGTTGTATGTTTGGTATTTGGTACTTTGGGGAACTCGCTAAGCCTTGTGCTCATAGTTTTTTGTTTATGGTTTCAGTTACTTCTGGTACAAAAGGGAATGACCCTACATGATGGCACAACATCCTCCCCTCATGATTTCCGCACTTTTTTGGATATTTGTACTCTAATATTTTGATATTGTATTTGGTGATTGACTTAGATATATTTGGTGAATGAAATGATTGGTTTTAAAAATGAAAAATTTTATCACTATTTTTGGGCTGTTACAAGGTGGTATCAGAGGCTTGGTTTGAGGGATTCAGGCACACTTTCAGGTGTGTCAACACTCAAACTGAGGAAATGATAATCTTTTCAAAAGAAAATTTGAATTTCTAAAAAAGATTTTTACTAAGTAAAAAGGGGGTGCAATGCGTGCAATCAGTCAAGCTCATGTAAGTGATTCCCAAAATACCCATACCTATGTGTTATGATTAGTATGCATGATATATGAATTGCATGCTAGGTTAGGGCTAAGGATACTTTCCAGAATCATATGACAGAATTATGTGATTTGTATGATGCCTTATAGCCTAGCAGGATTGGGTGCTATGTGTTACTTGGGATTGATATCAACTCAATTATTTGCTAAGTGTATGCTTAACAAGTTCTATACGATTAGATTCATATAGCCCTAGAATATATACAACAAAATCTATAAGAGCCCAAACTTAAGAGTTTAGGTCAAATAAGATATATGATATTAGGACAATATGTGGTCCGAACCAGAACTAGGCATAGTATGTACACCTATGCTTAATTATGGTTAGACCAATATACAACTAAACTTATATATAGAAATTGATAGAATAAACTCTCGAAAATCCTATAGAACTTAGAACCCATCGATTCAGACCATCAATATCTAGGAAAAATAGCACGATTATCACGCAAGAATAGTAGATCTTGGAAACAGGGTAATGAAACCATTTCCGAAGAAAGATCAAGTTGTGATATTCAATCTTAATACCAAGGATACCCATTTTTTATAAGGTTCCCATACCTCTATTTTCTTTAATCCCCGACGAGAACCTCACAAGGACGACGATTCCTCATAAACAACTAAAGAGCCAGTTGAATCGTTCATAAGATCCCTCTGAGGACCCTTTAGAGTCTTCTGAGGAGGACGATCCTGCTGAAGAGGAGACATATCCCATCAAGTAAGAAATTTATATCTCGCATTATAAGAATAGAAGGCCATAAATCACCATAGGATTCGCTACCTATCCCTTTCCCTAGAAACATCACATAGTTTCATCATGCCTACCCTAGCCACTTGCACTATGTGTCACGTCAATCAAATCAATGATGAGTTGGGAATCATCTAAAGAAGTGCCATAACCGGTCTAATATGATCTAAAGGTTAGACAAGGAGCTAAGACTAGATAAAAGGATTGAAGCTCCAGGAAAAAGTTGCAAAGCAAAAGTTATCACCGCAAAGGCAAGAGCCGGTACAACAAAGATAAGAACTCAATCCGCTTGGAAATAGCTCCTTAATCTGATATAGTAGGGTTAAAAGTTATGCCCTAAGGTCTAGTGATTATAAGAAGTTTACGTAGGAAAGATAGCAATATTGTCGCTACAGTCTTTTTAGTACATCGAAGTTTTCCAATCCTAACCTAGAAACTTTTGTGATATTTTTTTTTATACTAACTCTTGCGTCAAATCATGACTAACCACATTGACAAAAAGTCATCGTCGACTAACACTCCCTCTTTCACTAAACTATAATAGGATCCAAACGTGCCTCAGAGAAGATTCACCAAAAGGAACCCTAGGGCACAACCAACCTTGACCCAGTAACCTGATGGGTTTGAGCCATAAGAACTTTCCTATGTGCACATGCAAACCCTAATGTTTGGATCTAGGTTTCTCTAATTGAACATGCAATTTATCCAAGTCTTGCAAACCCCAGATCTAGTGTATACAATTCGAATTTTACATAAGAAACTCAAATCTAGATGATTACCTCTTGTATCTTGCTTGATTCTTCTTGTCTTGGAGCTTAGAGTCACAATTGTCACTCCTAATGGATTACAAACACCAACTAGCAAGAGGATGATTTGGAGAGAGGAGAGAGGTATAGAAATCGGCCCTAGGGTTCCAAGGAAGCAAGTGTAGCGGATTTCCATAATCCAAGGGGTCTATTTATATTGTGAGCTTCTAGGGTTTCAGCCAAAACCCTAATGGACAACTTAATCACCAAGCAGCCCATTGAACCTTCTGGAGTAAGGCCTTGGACGAAATCTTGATGGGATCCTTCCCATAATTTCGTCCACCCCTTATCCATGAGGGTTTCCTAGCCCAAAATACAACTATCACACATTTGACAGTTTAAGCCCCTTTATTCAATTAATCTCTTTTAGTCACCAAATTAATTCTTAATTAATCTATGACTAATATTAATTAAATAGTATAATTATTCCTTTAATATATTATTCTCATAATATATTAATAAATCATAATATCTTCTCTCTCTTCATAAATCACCCTGTCAAGTTGCTATGGTGAAGGCAACCCAAAAGGACCATGCACAACCGGGTGAAGTACTTACCAAATATAGTTACGGGCTTAGACACTAATCCAACATAACCATGAATGCAACAACAATCAAGGTACTGATTGCCCAACGAGTCGTAGAAGCCCTAGCTAACCTTGAAACCAACAAAAATGTCGGATCCAAACAAGGAGGAGGAACCGGAGGAGGTAATACTTAGGGTGGTAACAGAGGTCACCCAAATGCATGTTCTTATAAGGAATTCATGAACTGTAAGCACAAAACCTTCTACGGAAATGAAGGAGTAGTAGGAATGACTCATTGGATCGAGAAGATGGATTCAGTATTTGAGATTAGCTTATGTGCTGAAAATTGCAAGGTAAAATTTGTTGCATGTACCTTCGAGGATACCACAATGTCATGGTGGAACAGCCATGTCAAAACCATGGGAATTAGCACAGCTAATGCCATCTCCTGGAATGAACTGAAGCGGATGATGATTAAGGAGTATTGTCCCAGAGAGGAGATGTAAAAGCTAGAGCAAGAGCTCTGGAACCTTGCCATGTAAGATGCAGACATTGCAACTTATACCAACAGCTTCAATGATCTCGCTATATTCTGCCCCAAACTTGTCACCCTAGAGCACAAAAAGGTAGAAAGGTACATATATGGATTAGTTCAACCTATTCAAGGGTTGGTCACTTCCTCCAGACCAACTACGTACGATAGCGCCAAGAGGCCAGCCTTTAACCCGACCAATCAGGAAATCCGCTAGGGCACTATGGTCTAAAAAGTTGACCTTCTAAAGTTTGGAAACAACAAGAGGAAGTCTGATGATGACTCAGAACAACCACTAAGGAGAAAACAAGACTTAGGGAAAGTTTACCTAGCGATCATCCTATCACCAATCCACTAAGACAATATGTTGGAGATCTTCTATTATGTAGGGAGTGTAAATATCACCATGAAGGTGCATGCAGAGAGCTAATTTGTAGCAAATGCAGTAGGAAGGGCCACAACTCTACGTCCTATGGGAGCCCGACCCGCGCCACAAAACCCAAGAACTAGAAATCGCAACTGCTATGAATATGGAGAAATTGGCCACTTCAAAAGACACTGCCCTGGATTGGAAAATCAAGGGGTAGCACACGGGGAAGAGCATTTTTCATTGGCAAAAATAACTTGCATACAAACTAAAATGACGATATATTTTTGTGAGCACTAGATTTAAACACTCGTTAAAACCCAAAACTGATAAAAGCTAAGAAACACATGTTATTAATTATTAGGAGGATACGTAGGTTACATGATTCTAGAATTAAATAGTTTTAAAATATGTGATTTAGCTCTATTACACAACTCTTGTTTGAGTCCAACCATAATAGGGAGAAATCATACAGTCAAAAATTGTTTAACTTTAGCTGCATGTAACAGTATTCCCCAGATTATTAGATAACACTAAGTAGAACTCGTAGTAACACTAGAAATCCCTCGAGAATTCTATAATTAAATTTTTTGAAATCCCTTCGAAATATCATTGGTATTCGATATGTTTTGACTCTATGTTGCAGTAAGTACTTGACTGATGTCACTACCACTCTATGTTCCAGTAATTACTTGACTTATGTCATTACCACTCTATGTTCTAGAAAGTACTAGACTGATGTCACTACCACTCTACGTTCCGGTAAGTACTTGACTGATGTCACTACCACTATATGCTCCAGAAAGTGCTTGTCTAAGGGAAATATCACTACCACTATGTATCGGAAAGTACTTATCTGATGACACTCTCACTATCTCTCACAACAAAAATCAAATCGGTTCAAAAACTTCACTTCGAAGGTGAACCCTAGAGAGTCGATTACTTTCTATAAAACTAAATTATAAGGATGAACATAGTACTTAGTGATTACTATGCACGAATTATATCGAGTAAAAACTATGTAATTATATTTTAGTGAATTGGGATTTATATTAATATCTCTTTTATATATATATATATATATATATATATATATATATATATATATATATATATATATATATATATAAGAGATATTAATATAAATCCCAATTCACTAAAATTCTCCCAATAGTGCATCCACGTGTTGGCACTACAAGTTCAATTTCAGGGACGAAATTCCTTAAACGGGGGAGAATGTAACAATTGTGAAAATTGTTGCCGATCGTTAATCGCCAAAAGTAACAAACGTCAAGTATAATAGAGTTAATACGTAATATTTATCAAACTATGACAAAATACAAGTTTCATATTAAGATAAATAGGAAAATCCAACCGAATCCTCCGTAAATCGTAAAAATTAGTGTGCTGAAACATATATATTATTATATATTTTGAATGTAAATGTCAACGTTATTCCGAAAATATAAATTTCATAGAAATCCGACTTCGTACAAATTAGTTATGAAATTTAGAAGATATAAAAATGAACCGCGCACACAACGTTTCAACGTTAAAAAGCTACGAAGAGATTGGTTTACTTTTAGCTAAAGTGTCCAAAAGAAGAATCATAGTGCTCCTCGAGATAAGAGTTTTGAGAAAAAGTACATCAAAATCGGAGTTCGTACAAGAGAGATATGGTTTTCTCAAAATCATTAAATCATATAAAAAATAAGGGCTAAAAAATCAGAATTAGCCAGTGCAACCTAAGGAAAGTTGTAGTACTTGTCAAGAGCTACATGTGGATATAAAGGACGTTGAAAACATAGCTCGTATAAGGAAGTTATGGATTTTAAAAAATCAGCATTTTACGTAGCGTGCAGTGTGCGCCAGGTACGTAGTACACAGTTCTAGAAGCTTCTAGAAGGATACTTGGACCACCAGAAAGCTTGACACAGTTCTAGAAGCTTCTAGAAGGATACTGTGTACTACGTACCTGGCGCACACTGCCGTCATTACACTCGATTCAAACGGATAATAGTGACATATTATGCCGTCACTACACTCAATTTCAAACGTATAATTGTAGTATGTTATGTCGTCACTCAACTCGAATAATGGTTATATTACCACTCTGTTAGTTAGCCTTGCTAAGAATATCTATCTAAATATAATTACATATTAATTATAATTATGTAATAAAGCGATGGGACTACATTCATCTCATAAGTATATAGTTATATAAGAAAATATTGGACTATATCCAACTGACCAAGATTGAGGTCATTCTCGGTTAGCCTGCTCTTAGAAGTACTCATTTCCTCAAGTATACCCTTCAGATACAGATACACTAATAGTATATAAGATGAATGAGAATTACGAAACCCTAGTACCTAGGAATAGTAGAACACTATCTTCAAAGAATCAAAATACTTTTACAACTTATCAAAGTTGTATACAAAAAATATTTTCAAAGTATAATATATAAAACCTATGAATTCATCAACATTAGGTTGACCTCTCAAAACCACATGTATTCCTAGAAAACCGAGTGATGGAAGATTGCACCTCCTGATGCAGTGGTTGACCAACAAAACTACCGAAAACTTACTATTGTTATTGTTATGCCTAACTGTTAAGGCACCTCTAGAAACACTACTACTTCCAAAACATTTTCCGGTGTAATGTTTTACCCATAAATAGAAGTGATATTTGTGTTACATATTGTTTTGTACTGTTCAATGTATGTTCAATGATTGTGATCCAATATCCCTATGTCGCGCCACCTGGCATTTCCGTCGCCGGCCGGGGGTGTGAGAATTAGGTCTAAGGATATGCTCAGGAGTGCATGATAGAATGCTAGGAGAGATGCCTTGATATGCCTGTTGGTCGAGCTTTTTGAATCACATGCTAGAATGGATTTCAGATGTTGGATAGAATGACCATAAAACGGTTGCCCTCATATGTTGGATTTTTTGTTACTCGAATGTTGCTTGGATTTTCCTTTGTGAGACCCGTAATGTGAGTTAACTATTAAATGAACATGTTAAGTTGCATGCTGCGAGGGTTAAATAATCTCTGAATAATTGATTTGACCCTATTACGTAGCTCATGTCTGAGTCCTACCGTTTTATGGTTAGGTCTTTTAGTCAAAGGATTATCTAAGCATTGTTACATGTAATTATACTCATGAAGTAGTTAGCTGACATTAGTAGAGGTCCTTCAACAACTGATGACAGGGTGGGGCGAGGAGCCTATGACGTTTTTTAGTGGGATTGGATATGTTGTTTAGCGAACGAGGAGTCGAGGACATGAAGAAGGAAAGGTATCATGATATACTGAGGCACGACATTAGAGAGTTTGTGAGCTTGTTAGGGTACAACACCCTGAATGACATGATTACTAGAGCCTGAGAACAAAATATTGACTTGGAGCACCTCGGGAAGAGGAAGGAAGATCAAATTCAGGCCTCAGTGGGATAGGCAAAGAGACCCAATACTTAGGATTCACGATTCAGAGGCCATTAGGGCCGGGGTTGTTGTGCCAAGTATGGGAGGACTCACAAGGGGAGTTGTCATGAGAAAGGAAAGGGTTGTTTCAGTTGTGGTCAGACTGGTCACTTTAGCATGGATTGTCGTTGAGGCTCAGTTCCGATGTGTTTTCACTACCACCAGGTGGGTGACAAGCAGGCCAACTGCCTGAGGTTGATGAGTGGAGCGGTGAGAGAACCTGCTCCAGTTAAATTGAGGATTACTGATAGCCGTGAGGACAGGACGGAGGCTCCTATGGGGAGGAGTCGATGATTTCTATCGTAGGCTAAGGAGATCTGAGTTCCACCAGATGCTATCGCGGGTATGTTCCATTTTTGTTTTCTTCATGCCTTATTATATTCATATTTTTTATCATATACCTGTTTATGTGAGTCGTTATGTTCAGTTTAGTTAAGTCTCCACCTGCGGATCGTAGTTCTTTATGATTTCCTGGTTATTATTATCGAAGGATCATCATATGCCATTTTCCATGCCGAGAGTCATGATTGGGGTGTATCTGGATGAGTTGGTTTTAAGACGTCATCCGTTGTTACTGCGAGTCTTGGGTGGAAGCGAACTGGGCGTCCTGTCGGTGGATCAGCAGCCAGATTGATATGTTAGATTGAGTATAGTAGGCTAGAGGGAGTTACAGTGTGAGTTCATTTGTGTAATAGAATTCGAGATTGTTGAGATCTTTCATGCTTGAGGAGAGTAAGGTATTGATCGGAACACGAGTTCAAGGGAGTTGCTGTCGGGTTCATGTCTTCATGATTATGAGTGTGGTCCTCACATCAGAAGCTTTTAGGATGAGATATCATGGAATTTGGTTGTCCCTTGCTAGGATAACGAAGTCAGAGTTCAAAGGTTCTTATGTTGCTTAGGATGGTTGTCAGATGATTGTTGATATGCTCTTTGATTCGATCACTGCCGCTAGTAGGGTAAGAGTGGTAGTGAGTGGGTGATGCTTTGGTCGCATAGGTTTGTACAGGTGATGGGATTGTCAATAGAATTTAAATTATAATTGTTGGATTGGTGGTCCATCCATTCCAATCAAAGGTTTATAGTTCTTTGTCATCAGCAGAGGTGGTTTAAAGATTGGGAATTATATCTCAAGAAAGTGTTTTTGGTGCAACAAGGTTTTCCTACTTGGGAAGTGATGTGTTTATCGGGTATGGGATGTGGGTACCCTAGCTTGTATGGTAATGTAATCTTAGTTTTTGTAAGCTAGGGATGATAGTAGTTGAGTAGTGAGGTGGCGAAATGGTTCCGATATCCATCGATTGTGAGGTTGGCATAGCATAATTGAATACAAGTGGGGGAGAACCGTTTGGAATAATGTGAATAACTCCAGGTATAGAACAAGGAGGAGTTACATACCATAGTCAAGCGGAGAGCCAGTTCTATTTATAGTTTAGAGTGAGATTCGCACAAGAAATGGGGATTCAGGGCATTTCGCCCGAATGTGTGTCGCACCAGTAGTGGCACATGGCGGATATGTGATTAGGTTCAGGTGGAGGGTTGTGTTAGAGACTCTCTTCCTGTTCTTGTTTTCTAAAGGCTTTGGGGTTCAAATCATGACCCGAACATTTCATTGGGGCATAGTCAAATGAGATTTTGACTCATGATTGATTATGGTTTGGTATGGTAGACTAAGGGCAAGAACATGGGATGGGCCCGTGGCTGTTATGGGAGTATTGTAAGACTACGAGGTAGTCGTAGCATATACAAGATTTTTAGACTGTTGTGGAAGTGTTGTAAGTTTATGATGGAGTCGTAGCATTCACAGGGATATGATAAGCCATTGCAAGAGTGGTTGTTGGACTGTAGGAGAATCATCGTGGATGCTTCGATCAAGTCAGACTGTTATTTTTGTTTGACCACTCCTTGTTAGGGGTGAGGATTACTGGAGCTATGTCAGTATTTTAGGCTTGTATAGCCCTCAGGTGGGTGAGACCCATGGGCGAGGCCCATTCGATTATGTAAAATTAGGTGAGATGCACGGGCGAGCCCCATTTGGTTATGATAGATTGAGTGAAACCCTTGGGTAAGGCCCGATTGGTTAGGTTATCTTGGGTAAGAAGATCCTTCAGGCATTCAAGGATATGCATAGGGCAGTTAATGCATGACTTATGAAGGTGAAACCCAGTAGTATTTGGCTTGGTTAAGGTGTTTGATCACATCTAGAGTAGGAAGACTCAGTGATCAACAGATTGAATATGTGTGGTATATAGGCTCGAATAGCCTTTACCGGTTAGAATCTTGGCGGAGTCTCAGGGTACGACCATGCACAAATTGTCGGTCTCAGAAGATGGTTGGGGATTCTGCATCCCAGTTTAGTAGGAGGTCACCATGGAATCAAAAGATATCGGATACGAGAATCTTTGGTTATCAGGATGTCCCTAGAGTGTAGTAAGAAGTGATTTCGAGGACAAAATCTAATTTAAGTGCGGAAGAGTTGTAACACCCATGTTCCAGATTGGTTAATATTACTTTTATCAAGGACCAAATATGGACTTGTGGAGGAAACTCGGTGCCACGACGTAGGGAAAAGGATGGCCACGACGTGTCAATGATTAAATTGGTCGCGTGTTTTATTGTACCGCCACAGTGTAGTCAAGGAAGGCCATGACATGGAAACTGTTCTAACCCAAGCCGATGATTCTTTTAGGGTTTGCTTTGTATTTAAACCCCTATAAGCCATTTCTACGGTTCATTTCAAGCCTCCAACACCATCATACCTCAGATAAACCCTAACTTTCATTTCCTTTGTGAATTGTGGCCTTTTTGGGGGATTTGCTAGCTTGGAGAAGAAGAAAATAAGGAGAATAAGGTGTTCTATTGGTGGATCTAGCATGGTATCAACATCATTACCATCTCACATAGCTTTTGGACCTTTATAGGGGTCAAATACTCCATCTTTATGGCTTGAAGTCGCTAGATATAGGTTATTGTCCCATGTTCTTCATGTTTGAGAAATTTGGAAGGATGGGACTCATAAAGTTGGCAACTTTATGACTCTCATGAGTCCCAAGAGCATCATATGTTGTAGATCTAGTCTTTGGTTGAAGTTCTTGTCATTTTCTTGAGTTTTGGTCTTTTTAGCTCATCTAAACCTAAAAATGATTCTAGACATGTATTGGACATAAATGTCTATAAAGCTTTCATCTTTATGATGGATGTAGTATTAGAAAACCCCTCTCGAGTGGTTGGGTTAAAGACTTTTTAGATTAAGGGCTTAATGGTTAAGACATGGTGGTTTTTTGCTTTATTTGGACCTAGAGTTGGAGATCTTGATATCTTTGGGTATCTTTATGGATAAAGTTGGAAACTTTATCCATTTAGACAATAGAATGGATCAGATACGAGCTTTGGAGCTCTTAGAATCGAAGATAGTGACTTAATCTATTAAGTTGTTGGAAGCCCAGCGTCCATAACATGGCTAAACCATAGCGTGTCGATTGGGAATTTTCCATCTGTTCGATCGAAGGAGGGCCACGACGTGGCGATTAACTGAAGTCAACGTTGATCGTTGAGTTTGGACCTGCTTTGACCTTTAGTAAAGTTGGTTCGTTTAGTGTGTAGTCTAAGGTTGGACCTTGTATGACGTGGTAGGGGTGTTGTAGCAGCGATTGCGTGGGTTTGAGCTGTTGTTTAGCTGATTTGTGAGTTAGGTGAGTCTATTCATTATACTCGTGGGTCAAAGGCAGCAATTCCGGCCCACTAGGATGTATGTAGGATGGTAGTTGTCTTTGTGATTCTTGCATTGCATGTTTGGTTGGGCCAATTGGCATGCATTTAGGGTTGGGTCCAATTACATGAGTGGGTTGGTCCCATTGTATGTTGGGCTTGGCCCATTTGTATGATGGGTTAGGCCTAACTGTATATTGGGTTTGGCCCATTGATTAGGAAGGGCTAGGCCCATTATTATTTGTTGGGCCCAATGTGTAGGGTAGGCCCAATGATAAGTATGGTTTGTGGTATTTTGGGAAACTCACAAAGATTTGTGCTTTCGGTTCGAAAGGGAAGGGCCCGACGTGACTCCACAACAACCCCCAACGTTTTCCGCATTGGCTATTTATGACTTTTACTCTGATGTTAAAATGATATAATCACTTTGGTTGGTTTTGGAACAAATCGTTTGTATTGTTTACGATTTTAAAAATGAAAATATTTATATGAATTTTTGGGACGTTACAGGATTGTAGATTAGGTAAAAGTGAGTCAGGAAAAGTAATTTTCACGGATGTCGGGAAATTGGTTTTACGGAATCTCGTCGGAGCTTCGCCGGAAAATGAGTTTTTGCCAAAAGATGGTCGGAAAAGTGGTTTTCCGGTGGTGGTTTGTGTTGGGACCTGAGATTGCTGCTAGAGGGGAAGAAGCGGCTCATTCTGTTCGATTTTGGGGACTTTTAGTGGTGGTGGATGGAGATTGCTAGCGGCCGGTGGCTACTGCTGGCTGTTTTCGGGATGCCAGAACTCTTTTTTATCGGAGGAAGGGTGTTCGCAAGTAGGGGAGCGGCTGGAGAGGTGGCTGGAGTTGTGGTGGTGGCTGAAGGTTACTCCGGTGGTGATAAACGGTGGTGATATGGCGGCGATGCGACGACTTTTGGCCGAAAACCACCAACAGAGAGAGAAATAGGAGGAGAGATCTAGAGAAAGAGGGGGGAGTGGTGCAAAGAAAAAGGATGAATTCTCTTGGTGTTTATATAGAGGAGAGGGGTGGTGTGGATCACAAAAACCTTGAAAAATGACAAGTGTCACCACTTAGGTGGTGACACATGTCATCACCTCGAACCACGTGTCAAATCAGGATGAAAACGACTCCGAAAAAATATTCCAAATATGCTAGTCATATATCTCAAACGTGGTGATACCAAATACATGATCCAAATTTCCGAACGATACACATAACTATGCTAAAAACAAGATTGAAATTTCAATTCGGTTATATTTATAGTTTTCTCGTTACAACCGATTTTGTAAAACAACTATAACTCTGTGTTAAAAATTATTTGAGAATGAAATCAAATAATCGGGTATAGTCTTAGTGCAAAAACATGCTTAGAAATACTTAACGAGATGCGTAGCTAACTCAACGAATCGATTCAACGTTCGTTTATGGAAAACTCAGTTACATAACTGATTTGGTTTCTTAAAAAGGGCGTAACTTTCGCGTACGATCTCCGTTTTCGACGTTCTTTATATCCACATAATTGTATTCTTAGGTTCTATATTTTTAGAGTATGAGTTGTTCATAAGTATTCCTAACACATAAATCTAAATTTTAATGCATTAATTAAACACACATATATTGTGAATAGTGTTTTTTTGTTAACGATCAACATTTACCAATGACAAAAAGGGTATTTTGTATGAAATTCTAAGTATGAAAACTTTATTTGCATGAAGAGGATGTAATACAATACACTAGGTTTATTACAAAGGATGGTCACGGTGATCGAGACAAGTGAACAATGACCTAATTTTCTCGTTTGTTACATAATTGGTTGACTTTAGTATGGCTTTAGGATCTTTTTGGATTTAATATGTTATGGATTTATGTTATGGTTCATGTTATGGATTTTTTATGTTTAGGATTTTTATGCGTTATGGATTTGTATGTTAGGATTATTATGTGTTATGGATTTATATGTTAGGATTGTTATGTGATATGGATTTATATGTTATGGATAGTTATGTTATTGATTTTTATGTTATAGATTTATATTATGGTTCATGTTATGAATTTTAATGTAATTTATATTTAACATTTAACAAGTCACATATGGATAAACAAGGTGAATTTTTATATTTTCTTATATTCTTGTGGTATCTGTTGATGTTGGTACGACAAAGGCAAAGAAGAATTGAATGAATAAGCACTAGAGAACTGACAGTAAGTGGGCATGCATATATGAAAGATTTGATACATTGATGTCCTACACAATGTTACGATATGATACGTCTTTCATAGGATGCAATTTACTATTGCGCAATCATTTTACACAAAGAAATTGGTTGCAACGTAGTAATACAGTAAGCGTTTAAGAGAATATGGTTATATTTTTTTTACATGTTATAGGACATAATGAACGTTTTCAAGTGGTTAAAGAAAGATTTTAACACTCCACACACACGATTCATCAATATTTTCACTAGGTCCTAAGTTCAATGATGTGTTTTGCAAGAGATATTATAGAAACAACATCTTCCAATCCAAAAAGAAATACCTCAGAACGACATATACGACTAACACACATATTTCCCGGAGCAATAAGTGCACTAGATGGAACACTTATACATGCAGTTGTGTCCGTTGATCAACGACAAACTTGCTATAGGGAAGAGGAAAAGGTGAATGTTATCAAAATGTAATCGGAATTTGTGATTTTGATATGATATTCACTTTTGTATGGTCCGGAGGGGAGGGTATAACACATGATTCTAATGTTTTGAAAGAAGTTGCATTTAATCTCACTTTCGGATTTCCATTCCCTCCACCAGGTTTGTAACTATAAGTTTTATTATCTATATTATATATATAATAAATGTGGAAATCATCTACCAATAAATATTACCTTTGTGATGTCAACATCCGTAGATTTATGGCTCCTTACCGCAATACATGGTATTGATTAGCCGATTTTCGAAGAAACAAAGCTTTAACTAATGAGGAAAGGTTCAATCATGCTCATGCACAACTTAGAAATGTTATTGAACGTGTTTATGGTGTATTGAAGGTGAGATTTGCAATCTTAAAACAAATGGCTCCTTATCTTATTCCAATGCAAAGATACATAGTCATTGCTTCTGTTGCGCTCCATAATATATAAGGAAATACAATATTCAAGATGGGTTATTTAAGAACTTTGAACATAACACTATGGTTACTCTTGACTTGCAAGGTGGATGAAGTGAGGGCCAAAGCATACAAGGCATAGAATGAGGTTCAGAAGTCGTTGACTCTATGATTACTTCGTGTGACCAGATTACTAATCGATTACTCTCAAACAGTGAATGTTAAATTTGTATGCAAATTATTATGTATTTTTGATTTTGTATCAGAATTTTGTATTTGGATTTTGTATGACAATTTGTATTTTGATTTAAAATGGTGTATGTTTAATCAATCAACATGAGTGTAATATGATCATTTTTCATCATTCAACATAGTCATTCAGAAAAATAATCAATCAACATAAACTCAACAGATGTGGACTCAAAATTTTTAACCCCGAAAACAATCAAAATGACCCCTTAATCACTCTCTTTTCCTTATGTGACCACCTCCAGCTTCGTTTTGCGGCCCAAAATAGCCGACTTATGGTTCTATTTATTTGGGTTGGATGTATTCTCTAGGGTGATATTTGGTTGGCAGGAAAGGAATGAAATTCAGGGGAAAAAGAATTTCAATTCCCTCGAATTCATGTGTTAGGTTCAACTTTAGAGGGGAAAAAAGATTCTTAAATGATTTTTTTCTTCAAAAGAAGGAAAGTTGTTTCGATGTTGAAGGAATTAATTTCTTGGTAGGATGGAAAGTGGAAGATTACCATTTTCCCCTTATTAAACATTTCATCACTTTAAACTATACACATACACTTATGTGCAACCACTGTTCATCACCACCATCACTACCATTAGCCACCACCATTCACCACCACCATTTCTACTACCACCACTACAACCCACTACCACGACCACCACCGTTTACACCACCACTACTGTCGCCATTACCATCACTGCCACCACCACCACCACCGTCACCCGCCATCAGCACCACCACTACCACCACCACCACCGTCACTACGCTTCCACCACCACCGCCACCCCCACCACCACTACTACTACCGCCACCCACCACCTACCACCACATAAATTTTACTGTTTTTTTAATTTATATAATGTATATTTACATATAAGTTAGAAAACAAGGTAAACTTAAGCGAAACAGACAAAAAGGGTAGTTCGTCATTTTACATGGATTCCAATTCCATTTCCTACATGCCAAACCAAACATAATTTGGAATTGATTCTAATTTCATTTCCTGCAAACCAAACAACAAAGAAGATATAGAATTAAATTTAATTTCCTGACAATTTCTTTTTTAATTTCAATTGTACTTAAACATTCTGCGAACCAATCAAAAGCTAGGATTAGGTTTTTACTTGAAGAAGATTTGACTCAGTATGTTTTATTCGATATAGGAGAAGAACCCGATGCGGTATTATTAAAAAAATAGATGAAGAAAAAAATAGTTGTATCTTTGATTCTCTAACAACTTCTTTTAGTTGTTCACATATAACCAATATAGCTGAGGTTGCCGACAGTACTCCTGATTCTCCATTACTAGGGTTCTTGAAGGCATACGATTCTTTTTTAGCTCGGGACAGCTGACGTTGCAGCGGTCTAGGCAGCTGAGTCGCGTACATCTAACATCATCGCTGGAGTCGAGTAACAAATCATTTTGGTTTTCAGCTGTGGTGGATGTTATGTTTTTTCAGGAGACTGCATGGCTTGAATTATTGGTTGACGCTTCCCTTATTCCGGATCAGTTTCTATGAATTGCTTATTTTTGGGTTAGGTTTCTTGAAGGTGTTCCAATAATGGATTGGCTCTGCGACTACTTAATCTCATCATGTTGGTAGGGTTAGTTCACATAATAAAACTCTCCCATCACCAAATTCTCTTTATTCATGTATTCTTAATTTATTCCCTAATTTGTTGTCTGAAGGTGTGTTCTTTTTAACTCATCGTAGGGTGATTTGAACTACTCAAACGGGCATTATGAGGTGATGTATGAAACTTATTTTCTTATTGATTAATCCCAACATACAACCAATCTTGCTATTGTCAAACTTGCAAATGATAAGCAAGAAGCCCCACTCAAAGTTTTTGTTTTATCTATGCTTAAATGGTTTTTATCTCCTCCCCCCCCCCCCCCCCTCTCGCGTTCAGTTCTTTTGTGGGTGTTTTAGTTTAGGTTTAAGAATCGCCGACTCCGATGAAATCACAGGTATTGATCTCAATTATTGAATTTATCTGTAAAACTAATGTAACTGTTGTTTGTGGATGTTTTTTTTATTATATATAAAAAAAATCAAGAAATGGATATCACAGATGAGCCACAATCCATATGAGTAGTTTTTTTTTAAATTTTAACGTAAACTTTTTTTTTTCAAGCTTTGTAAAATAGTTCATCCTTTTTTGTAGCTTAGGACCCCTACATCAGGTGAATATAATCGATTCTATAAAGAGACGTTTAACGATTCAATAAAAGGACGTTTAAGGATTGTTTCAGATGGAGCAAGTTACTTCAATTCTTTGGTAACAATCGATAATAGTTCTACCCTAAAAGTGTTTTTTCATACTTCCTCTGCTCTAAAATTATAGTCTATCTTTTCTTTTTGGTTTGTCCTAAAATAATAGTCAATTTCTAAAAATAAATAACATTTTTCCCAAAATACCCTCTCATTATTATTTAACAACTAAACATTTAATGGAACATTAAATGCAAAATAAGGATAAAACTGTCATTTTATTATATAAAATTAGTGGTAATTAATGTTTTCTTAATCTGTGTGTTTTTTTGTACAGTAATTTTGGGACGGAGGAAGTATATTATTTTGAATGCCCAAAACTTCTCATGATTTTAATGATTTTACTATGTATAAATTAGTAATAAGATGAAGAATCAATTATTATTGTGAACAATCAATTATTATTGTGACTGTATTCACATAACCCAAGAACACGATGCTTTTATACCCACCCACTAGATGTTGAGATTTGAAAGAAAATTTCTTGTTGCACACCAAGTACTCCATGAAATATTTGAAATCAAGTTTCTGAATTTTCCGTGTACTATGTTTATTCATCAAAAATTAGATGAAAAGAAGGTACTTTCATCTTATTTTCTTTACAAAATCTACCTTTAATAGATGACCCAACTTTGCATGTAACATGTTGAAGGTGATTATGTCGTTCTTTGTTTGTAGAAAATCATCTGTTTGAAAGAATGACGGAAATATTTCATAATAGGGCAATTTAAATTTGGTATTCAACACAAAACCACTTTTATATTAATTTTTTTTTCCATAAAACCACTTTCCGTATATGTGTCATCCAACATGGAAATATACTTTTTTTTATTGAAATATGTGTGTTATATCATTTTAATATCTAAATTGATAGATACTCCACTATAATGTTTGTGTAAATTATATCAATACTAGGTGTAAGACCCGTATACTATACGAGTTGATTAAAACAAAATATTAAATACGAAGAAGTAAACGAGAAATTTATTTGTATTTGAAATTTGAAATAAGTGAAAATTATGAGAAAAAAATTAAAAAGAAAGTAAACATGCGAAAAATAAATAAATTAAAACTATGTGTTTAGTTTCAGACCCAAGTACACAGGTTAATTATAACATACAGAGGTTTTCACTATAAATTATTAGAAATTGAAATTGAAAATTTAAATTTGAAATTAATATAATCATTATGGTATATTTAATTTATAGAAACTAAATTAATGATATATAGAAAAATAAAAAAATAAAGTAAAGGGATATATACACTAAAGTCCCAATATTTTCATCGATTTGACAAGAAAGTCCTAAACTTTATTTTTTTGATAGTAAAGTCCAAACTATCGGCAATTTTTGACACTTTTACCATTTTTTCCCGGTTAGCCGGTAATTAGGACTTTTTTGTCAAAAAAATAAAGTTTAGGACTTTCTTGTCAAATCGTCAATAAAGACTTTACTGTCAAAAAAATAAAGTTTAGGTATTTCTTGTCAAATCGTTGAAAATATTGGGACTTTAGTCTATATATCATTTTTTTGTTAGAAATTTAATGGTATGATACTCTTTAAGCATAAGAGTTATTGAAACATTTCTAGTCAGGTAGATCCTATTGAAATCCTTAATGTTTGCTTCTTGTTAAATCGTTCTTTTAATCTCAACAAACCGACATTAAAAAATATGGAGATAATCAAGAAAGAAAGAAAGAACCAGGGTTGTGTTGGCTTTTTGCAGTCCCAAAAATGGAGAAACAAGAAACCGAAAAAAAACGAAATTGCCATTCTTTCCCTTCTCCACATTCACACCCTTTTGACTAGGTATGTGTTGTTTGTGTTTGTATAATCTGTCCCCACTTTTTAGTTCAAGATTTGGCGGCGAAGTAAGAAGAAAGTTTTACAAGTCTTTTCACCCTTGTAAAAGTTTCTTCTTGCTTCGCCGCCAAATCTTGAACTAAAAAGTGGGAACAAATTATACAAACACAAACAACACATGCCTAGTCAAAAGGGTGTGAATGTTGAGAAGGGAAAGAAGGGCAATTTCGCTTTTTTCGGTTTCTTATTTCTCCATTTTTGGGATTGCAAAAAGCCAACACAACCCTTGTTATTTATTTCTTTCTTGATTATCTCCATTTTTTTTCAATGTCGGTTTGTTGAGATTTAAAAAACTATTTAACAAGAAGCAAACGTTAAAGATTTCAATAGAATCTAGCTGACTAGAAAATGTTTCAATAACTCATATGCTTAAAGAGTATCATAACATTAAATTTCTAAAAAAAAATGATATATACACTAAAGTCCCAATATTTTCAACGATTTGACAAGAAAGTACTAAACTTTATTTTTTTGACAGTAAAGTCCTAATTGACGATTTGACAAGAAAGTCATAAACTTTATTTTTTTGACAAAAAATCATAATTACCGGCTAACCGGGAAAAAAGGATAAAAGTGACAAAAATTGACGGTAATTTGGACTTTACTGTTAAAAAAATAAAGTTTAGGATTTTCTTATTAAATCGATGAAAATATTGGGACTTTAGTGTATATATCCCTAAAGTAAATGACAAGTAGAAAATATATGTCTCTAAATCAGTACAAATTGACATTTTACAAATTGAAAAAAATAATGATAGGTGGCAAATCATTTATTAGGAAGGATAATATATTAGATTAACCGGTTTACGGGTTTAATTAATCTGCATATTTTTCCATATGTGTGTCATCCAACGTGGCCATGTATGTCGTCTTCAGCTCCAACCTTTCAATAAGATAAACATAAGTTTTTTAATGGGAAAAAAGGTTTTGATGTGAAAATGATAGGAATTTATGATGACAGTAATTGTTCCAAAAATCGAAGTTCACCATAAAATAAATAATTTTTATTACTACGATGCCACATCCACCTTGGATTACTACATTTAAGCTTCTTGGATTTTGGATTTCATTTTTCTACATATAAGTAAACTAATTATAAGGTTATGGAGTATCGTCACCGCCAACCTATTAGTAAAAATATGATACCATTTATGTGCCCCATTACCTTCATGACGGTGGTGTTTGTTTTTTCAAATGTAAATTGCGTGTAGTCTGCGGTAGACATCTGCAGTAGAAGATGTGGACCAAACGTCTGCGGTCTACAATAAGAAGATTGTTTGTTTTTTAAAAATCTACAAACTGTTAAAATAAATTGAAATCTAAATAAATTGATTTTTGTTTAAAAAAATATAAAAGATCTTTTCAATAGTTATAATATAAAAATATTGTAATTTAATAATACAACCAACATATTTTCAATATATATATATATATATATATATATATATATATATATATATATATATATATAAGAAATTAATTCTCCATTTTATGAAGAAAAAAATACGTTAGTAAAATACTTTGATAAGTTTTGTAATATATTTAACTTTTTTAGTTATTGTTATAAAAAGTCGTTGGATAAATATGCGTAAAGCTTTTTAAAATATGAACATGAAAAAATTATGTGAACAAATACAAAGTTTATTAAGCAAAAATCATTAAAATAATATAATTGCAAAGTGTTCACATGGCAAATGAATTAAAAAAAAAAAAAAATTTGCTGCTTTTTGATAGGTTTTTTTTTTCATTTTTTATTCTCTGCTTACAGTTAATCGGAATCGTCTTTTTTTTTTTTTTTTTGTCTTTTGAATTAGTGGAAGGGTTAAGAAGAGGCCAGAAGACATAGGTCCATATCTGCGTCAAAAAGAAGATGTACCGATCTTTTTGTTGGATTAGTGTTTAATTCCATAACTATATTTGGTATAAGGTTGCTGCCTATAAAATGACAGTTTAATGGGTGTCCACTCTCACCCACCGCTTCCTTGATTGGTGGAGGGTCGTTAGCCGAATGGGTAGGATAGGGCAACTAATTCCTCATTAAAAGTATAATGATTATACAAAGTAACTAAATGTTTTTATAAAATTCTCAATCTTAGTTACTTTATGAAAAATATGAAAATGATGCTATTCCATGAAATTACACTTTGTACCCTTGCCAAGACATTAGTGGAGCATGTGTGGTTAACCGGCACACTAATTTGGGTCTAGCAAAGGTGGCAAAGAGTGACTCGATGTTTGTCATAGATCAATGGAGTGTGTGTGGCTAACCGACATATTGATTAGGTGACTGTAACATTGGGGGACCAAGTACATTTGCATGGTTATTCACGCCTTGTTTGTGATCCTCGGTATCCCAGTCACAAACTTGAAGAGCATATCGAGATTTAAACATGCCATTGAAAAGTTCAATGAATCTCAAAAGATATAGGAGTTTTCAATACATTTAAAAACTTAATTTCTTTTTCATTTTTCATGGTGGAAATTAGTGAATCGTCATTCACTTACCTTAAAATTATTTGTTGTTTAGATTACGACATCCCTCTTCTAAATTGCAAATAATGTTGTTGGATCCTAGCCCTAATTTCTCATTTGGGTGTTTAATTGGGGATTCTTATCTAATCAAACTTTGTCTCTCTTCTTTTTTATATGTCTAACTCGAACAACAACAACGATTCAGGCTCAACCTCTTCAGGCTCGTTCTCACTCATGAATTTGTGTGGTAGGGTGATTTTCGATGGGACCAATTTCAATGATTGGATCCGCAATATTCGAATGGTTACCCACTATGAGGACAAGGAATTTGTCCTCAACAAGGAGCTGAAGGAGGTGAATGTCAATGCTGCTACTCCCGAGGAGATCGCTGCCTTTGAGGCCCACGAGCGAGATGCTACGAAAGTCCATTGCATAATGCTCGCGACTATGACTGCAGAACTCCAAAAGTCCTATGAAAACTACTATCCCTATGAGATGCACCAGGATTTACTGCACATGTACCACCTAAGTGCCAGGCAGGAGAGGTACGAGATCATCACTTCGATGATCACGACCAAGATGAGGGACAGAGAGTCTGTCACTACTCATCTGCAGAAAATGCAAAGATATGTCGACCGCCTACTGAAGTTAAATGTTAACTTCGATGAAGAGCCAGCGATTGAAATCATTCTTCACTCCTTGCCACCCTGTGTCAACCAGTTCCGCATGACCTACCACATGAACAAGGAGGAGGTCAGCCTGAGCAAGCTTCAAGGCTTGTTGAGGACTACTGAGAGCAACCTCAAGGACAAATCTGTTGCATCAACTCCCGCTACTGCTGCCCCCTTCTTGGCTATTAGGCAGGGGAAGGGTAAGAAGAGGAAGGCTCCTTCTAAGAGCCACCATAAGGGAAAGTCCCATGATGGCACCTCTTCTAGTGGAACCAAGGCTGGTCCCACTGCACCCTCCTCCAACCCGAAGGATGCAGAGTGATACTACTACCATGAGAAAGAGCATTGGAAACGAAGCTGCCCGAAGTATCTACAGGACATCAAGGATGGAAAGATAAAACCATCCTACACAGGTACTTATATTATTCAATCTAATAACTCATCGCATGCTATTTCTTGGGTTCTTGATACAGGATGTGGTTTTCACATTTGTTCTAATTTGCAGGGCCTAAGAAGAAATAGGGATGTGGAGCATGGGAAGATAAACTTGATCATGGGAAACAGAAGATCGTCGCCTGTCACCAAGATTGGAGTTTACTCTTTAGTGCTTAGTAGTGGGTAAGGACTAGAGTTGAATAATTGTTGCTATTCGCCAGAAATGGCAAGAAACATCATTTCTTTTCATGGTTTGTATAAACAAGGATTTAGATTTTCATTTGATAATGAAAAAGGTTCTATTAATGCTTTTCTTAATGGTGTTTTCTATTTTGAAGCATTGCCTTGTAATAGAATATATGAAACCATGATGGTTGTAGACAACTTAGGAAATGATGTGTTGTATATCGATTCTTCCAATGATTTGGATAAAGCATGCTTGTGACATTGTCGTCTTGGACATGTCAATAAGAAACGTATAACCCAACTCCAAAAGGATGGATTGTTGGAGTCATTCGAACTTAGGGACGATGAGGTGTGCGAGTCTTGTTTACTTGGAAAGATGACCAAGTCACCCTTCACTGGTACTTGTGAAAGGGGTGAGGGTTTATTGGATCTCATACACACCAATGTGTGTGGGCCCTTTAGATCCACCACAAGGGATGCAAGCCGCTTCTATGTGACTTTCACCGATGATTATAATAGATATGGATATATCTACTTAATCAAGCACAAGTCAGAAACCTTTGAATAGTTCAAAGAGTTTAAGAAGGAAGTGGAGAATCAGTTGGGCAGGAAAATCAAGATGATTCGATCCGATCGAGGTGGAGAGTACCTTATTCTTGAGTTCCACGACTACCTCAAGGAATGCGAAATCGTTTCGCAATTGACGCCACCTAGGATACCATAGTTGAATGGTGTAGCTAAGAGGCGTAATCGAACCTTGTTAGACATGGTTCGTTCCATGATGAGTCGTGCTTCGCTACCTATCTCATTCTGGGGGTATGCCTTAGAGACTGCCACCCATATCCTTAACTTAGTCCCTACAAAGAAGGTTTCCGAAATACCTCACGAGATGTGGACAGGGAAAGCTCCCTCGTTGGCACATATCAAGGTTTGGGGTTGCGAGGCTTTCGTAAGACGAGAGACTCACGACAAGCTCAAACCTCGTAGTGAGCGGTGTATTTTCGTCGGCTATCCGCAGAAGTCCTTTGGATGTCTCTTCTATAGACCGAGTGAAAATGTTGTCTTCGTTGCGAGGAGAGGGGTTTTCCGAGAGCGAGAACTCATAAGCCAAGGAGATAGTGGGAGGCAAATCGATCTTGAGGAGCTTCAAGAATCGAATAATGAAGGAACCTCAAACACTGGCGCTCAACCTGAGGAGGAAACTCCTATTGAACCGATTGACGAGTCCTTACCTCTTAGACGTTCCAGTAGAGTTAGTGTTCCACCTGTGTTATATGGATTTCATATAACAAGTGAAGGTGATACGTTTATTAGTGATAGTACACTAGCACATTTGGATGAACCTAACAGCTACAAGGAAGACGTGGCAGGCCTGGAGTCTGCGAAATGGAAATAGGCTATGGACAGCGAGATTCGATCCATGTTTCACAACCAAGTTTGGAATTTGGTTGACAATGTGTCAGGTCGTAAGACGGTCGGGTGCAAGTGGATCTTCAAAAAGAAGACCGACATGGATGGGAAAGCACACACTTATAAGGCATGATTGGTTGCGAAGGGCTTTACTCAAACTCCATGAGTTGACTATGATGAGACCTTCTCACCAGTTGCGAAGATAAAGTCTATTAGGGTGATGCTAGCCATTACTGCATTTCATGACTATGAAATATGGAAAATGGATGTCAAAACCGCTTTACCTAATGGGAAGTTGGTTGAGGATGTTTACATGAGTCAGACGGAGGGTTTTGTTGATGCAAAGCATCCTAATAGAGTGTGTAAGCTTGAGAAATCCATTTATGGATGAAAAGAAGCTTCTCGCAGATGGAATCTTTGTTTCGATGAGAAAGTCAAAGAGGTTGGTTTTCTGCGAAGCGAGGATGAGTCATGTGTATATGTCAAAGCCAGTGGGAGTATAGTTAGCTTCCTCGTATCGTATGTGTAAGTCCCTAATCTGCTTGTGTATCAATCAGATCCGTTTGATGGTGCGGAATCCCAATCAAACGGATGATGTCAGTAAAATAGAAGAGAAGGAGAAGAAGAAGATGATGAATCTTGTATGTATTGATTAGAATGAAGATCCGGATACAAGATTCACACACACAAACACACACTCTCTTTTCTCTCTCTCTCTAGAACACCTTCAAATGCACACACTTAAGCTCCTCTATTCTGTGTGTTCATCCTTCACATGCACTCCTCACCCTATATATATATATATATATATATATATATATATATATATATATATATATATATATATATATATATATATATATATATATATATATATATATATATATATATATATATGGACCTAAGGCCAAGCCCAAAATACAAATAATCCAATGCTCGGTCCAAGCTACAATTAATCCTATACTATTTTTGGCCCAAATAATAAAAACAATAAATGCTTAGAAAGGCAAAGTATAAACCATATTTTTGACCCAACAATCTCCCCCTTGGTTTATAGCTTTCTTTTCTTTTCTTAAATGACCCAACAAGCTCCCCCTAAAAAATAGCTGGCTTTTCTTGTTAATCTTCATTGGGAGCTTTGGCTTCAACTTTAATCTTCAAATTCTTCACAACTTCAAGATGAACTTGATGAATCTTCAATGAATGACTTCATCTTGAGCAGTTGGGCTTTTCTTCAGAATTTGACATTGAACGCACATTGGGTGAGGAGACTTTTTGTACTGATTCTTGAAAGATAGCGCTTTCAGCTTGAGAATCTTCAGAGAGAACAAATCTTCTGGATCACTTCAGCAGGTTCAAGATAGCAGCAGACTGATTGAGGAGGCTTCAATGCAATCCGTCACATATTCTTCAATTTCAGCTTCACCTTGCTTCTGGGGTTGAAAGATTGAATGTCGAAAGAATAATCTTCATTTCTTCCTCCTTCGAATGAGAATTCTTCGATGATCACGAATGAAGCCTTGGCTCAAAAATCTTCGACACAAACTTCCATGAGTTTCATCTTCACCTGAATTCACTTTTCAAGACAAAACAAAACTAAAAGAAAACTTAACACGCAAACTAAAACAGAAACAAAAATATTTTTGGATTTTTCATATTTTCTGAAAAATAAATAAAACAGAAATAACACTATTTTTTGGATTTTTAATTTTCTGATTTTTGTTTGGTTTTTAAAATTTTGAATTCTCCCCTAATATTTAAATTAGAAGAAACTATGAACAAATTTAACAAAAATAAAATGATATCTAACTTTAAGAGTGATTTGGGATCAAAGTTTTTAGACAGCCTTTATCCATTTATCAGTACCTTTCCCTTCATGAATAGATCTGGTCAATCGCCGGTATTATGGTCCACTTAAACACGAGAGATTGTGACAAAATTAGGACATACTATAAGTGACAAGACAATGTGATCCTAAGTTCCTAGATAATATTCCTTAAGGACCATTCAGCTGACGACGACCAAAGATATTGTTGTCCACCTAAATTGAGCAGCGAGATCTACAGACAACCTAGTGATTGTTCAATTTTAAATGTACTAGAACATGTTTCCCGCTTCCTGACATACCCCAATAATCAGGAACTTCCAAAGTACTCCTTACTTTAGGTGAGCATACAATTATTATGAAAGAAGTCAGATTTAGAGTGCATATACTATACACCCAGGTCGGATCTCTTCCAATCTCGCAGAGGGTGAAACATATGACTAACCAGATTTAGAGGGATTGAGAAGTAGAATGGTGCATATGGTGTGTACCAGTTCGGATGTATTTCAATCACGCAAAGGAGACAACATATGACTAACAGACAGGAAGAATTGCATAGATAGAAGATGCAGAGAAATAGAATTACATATGTTGCAGTCCAGGTCGGATGTATTTAAATCATGCAGAGGAGGCAACATATGACTAACAGAAAGAAAGCAAGAAAATAATTTCCTACAGACCTACTTTATCGGAATTCCCCAGTCGCCCCATCAATACCGGAATTAAGGACAAAGTCCGTACATCGAGGAAGAGTTAAACCACGGTTCTAGATACAGATTATTATAGTGTGACCGGTGGATTATCATGTATATCTCCCTGCTCAACCTATCCAAGCGTCGTATTGTCAGGCTAAACGGATCTAACTAGGTCAAGATTTGTCAAGTCTATGAATTCCTTAAGTTCAACTCTGCCTAGTCAAGTCCTTTTAGAATCTTTCGTGCCTACCAGCGCATCGAACACAGAGCCTAGACAATTCAGATTCAGTCCCTTACACCGATTCAGATTGCCTGTTATCACATGATTATATCACTTCCCAAAACATCTCACTCAAGCACATTCCATAACCAAGATATTTTTTTTGATTTTCTGATTTTCTAATGTTTTTGGATTTCTTAAAATTTTCTAATTTTTGTTTTGTTTTTATTTCTCCCCCTAAATTTGTGTATAGGAGAGAAACGAAAGTAAATGCACAAATTTAAACTATCCTAAAACAAAAATTAGTTTTTAAAGCGAATCAGCTTAAGAAAAACTCAGGAGTATAGAGAGGAAAACTCAAACCGTAAGTCACCGATTGAATTTGCATCCAGAAGGTCTGAGAACAGCACGCGTAATCTCAGAACAGATCCGAAAATTCTTCATGTCATTAAGCACTAACCCCGTTTGTGATCTCTTCCTTTCTTCCTTTCCCGCAAAGGACACATACTCCCAGACAATGTTCTGAGTGTTGTACAGTTGAGAGATGTCTCCTATCATGTGCCAGGAACAGCCACTACCAACAAACCGAAGTCTGATGATATGCCTCCATAGCTGCTCCGACACAGAGCGGGATCAGTTGGTCTTTGGAACCCAGTCCATTTTGAAACTGGGTCGACCTTTGTCATCCTTGCACGGAACATTCTCCCACGACATGTCCTGTTTATCACAAATAGAAGATGAAGAAATGTTAGAAGCATTAGGAGATTTGGGAGATTGAACCTTTGGTACCCATCTGTAGTTGGGTTTAACCCATTTCTTTTTCGATCCGATGGGTGGCTCAGTACTTGCTTTTGATCTTGATGTCGGCCGTTGAGATGACTTTGATTTTGGCTTCACGGGAGCATCTCTTGGATTGGGCTTCTTGGCCGACATTCCCTTCTTGTCCTTGGGAGTTAGATTCCTGGCCTTGTGGGTTTGATTCTTGGCCTTCTGCGCGTTCCAGTCATCATGGTTTGAACGTGACCTTGAGGGGTTTCTTTTGAAGTATCTCCCTCTTGGCGCGTTTTGCCATCCATGTGCGTAGTAGGGAACGTATGCGCGATTTGGACAGTTTCGGGCAATGTGACCAGGTGTTCCACAGTGAAAGCATGTCTTTTTCTTCACTGTGAAGTTGTTTCTTCCTGCCCCTGGTGGCGTATCTTTGCCTTGTTTCTTATTTTTCCCACAAGCACAATTGCAGGAGGCACTCTGTTTCACTGGAATTGGTGGTCTGTATTTCTCAACAGCAGGTTGATCAGAAGCAGTTGAGTTCGAAGCAACAGATTCAGAGCTCAAGGAGATGTTGGTTTGTTCAGTGGTGTTCTCCTTGTTCTCATCTTCTGCTACTTTACCTGCATATGAAGTAGATGTGCTAGAAACAGGAACATCAGTATTTTCAAACAAATAATCAAATATGTCAAAAAAATTTAACTCAACATGATCCGCTGCAAAAGCATCAAAGGCATCACAAGATGTATCATCAACTTTAATATCAGAAACAGAAGGTTGTTCATTGGAAACATAAACATCAGGTTCAGGCTCAGTTTTGTTATCAGAAACAGATCCTTCAACTTTGTGCTTTGACTGATCTAAGGATTGATCTGCAGGGGAAGTAGAAATGTTAGTACTTTCAACATTAATAAATCCGCCTGAAACGAAACCAGATGGCTTTCCATAAACCATAAATGGTTCGTTGGCAATCTCATCCTTGGATAGGGGTTGATACTGATATATATGATTATAAGGAGGAGGTACACTATCATATCCTAAACCCTTTTGTTGGTTTCGTTTGAACTGCATGCAGTGATCAATCATGTTGGCAACTACCTTGCTTGATCCATCAAATTTTCTAAAATGAAAATTTGCAGTTTCAAATTGTCCTTTTAATGTATCAAGCTCGGTAATTAGCTCATCATTTTGTCTTTTAACATAATCATAAAGCTCACATTTTTCACTGTATTCTGTCTGAATTCTTTTAAAGTCCTTAATTTTTGTTTCTAACTGGGCCTTTAGGGGTTTCTGTCCTTTTCTAAGTTGATATCCTTCGTATCTCAGGTCCTCAACTTCTCTTTTTAATAAATCAATTTGTTCCCGAAGAAATTTAATCGTAGTTTCACAAGATGGAGTACATGAAACTTTATTGACTGGAACGTTTGAAGAACTCATTGTTTTTTTTTAAAATATGCCCTTTGACTAAAAACTCAAAAGTCAACCTCAAAAGTCAAATTTGAAAAGTCAAACTCAAAAGTCAAACTTGAAAAGTCAAACTTAAAAGTCAAACCGAAAAGCTAAATTTGAAAATTTAAAAGTCAAACGAGAAAGTCAAAGTTTAAAGTCAAAGGTCAAACTTTAAAGTAAAAAGTCAAAAATTAAAAATTAAAATTTTTGGTTGAAAAAGAAATTTAAAAATGAAAGAAATTGATTTTTGGGGTTAAAAGTGTTAAATTTGCGAAAGTTTGGAACCGAATGGGATTCTTTAAGAATAAAAAACGGGAGTTAAGGAACAACATGTTTCCTAGAAGAGTTAGTAAGGCGCTGGGTTGCTCTACCAGAGGTCGCAGGTTCGATCCCCGACACCCCCCAATCCGTTTCCTATTTTTGAAGTCCGAAGGCGAGGAAACTGCTGCGATGCGAGATGCTAGTCCGAAGTGCGAAGGCGAGGACCTGGTGCGAGGATGCTGCTGACCGAGAAGGCGTGCGAAGCGCTGATGCGAAGCTTGCTGCTGCTGAGCCGGCTTCCCTAGCCGTTCACCGAGCCGAATTCCGAGCCGAGGCCGCAAACTCCAGCGACCGTAAACACGTTTACGGCCGTAAACTCCGGACCGTAAACTGTTTTCGGCCGTAAACTCCGGGAAACCCTAGCCGCCGCCGCCGACCGTAAACCCTTCAAAGACCGTAAACTCTTCGCAGATTACGTGAAAAACAGCGTTTTTCACCTCTTTTTGCTCTAAAACTCGATCAAAAACTCGTTTTTATCAAAAACGCGAAGAACAAACCCCCCCTAATTTTCAGAGATCTATCCAAAAACGCAGGAATTTTTCAAAAATAAGATTAAATATGCTCCAGATCTGACAAAAATGACTGATACAATTCAAGCTCTGATACCAATTGTAAGTCCCTAATATGCTTGTGTATCAATCAGATCCGTTTGATGGTGCGGAATCCCAATCAAACGGATGATGTCAGATAAAATAGAAGAGAAGGAGAAGAAGAAGATGATGAATCTTGTATGTATTGATTAGAATGAAGATCCGGATACAAGATTCACACACACAAACACACACTCTCTTTTCTCTCTCTCTCTAGAACACCTTCAAATGCACACACTTAAGCTCCTCTATTCTGTGTGTTCATCCTTCACATGCACTCCTCACCCTATATATATATGGACCTAAGGCCAAGCCCAAAATACAAATAATCCACGGTCCAAGCTACAATTAATCCTATACTATTTTTGGCCCAAATAATAAAAACAATAAATGCTTAGAAAAGCAAAGTATAAACCATATTTTTGACCCAACGGTATGTCGATGACATACTACTCATAGGAAATGACATCCCGACCCTGCAGGAGGTTAAGTCCTGGCTTGGGAAGTGTTTCGCTATGAAGGACCTCGGAGAGGCTGGCTATATTCTGGGAATAAGGATAGTGATAAACAAGAGTAAAAGACTAATAGGACTTAGTCAGAATACTTACTTGGATAAAGTACTAAAGCGTTTTAGTATGGAGAATTCCAAGAAAGGGGAGTTACCAATCCAAAGCAACGCCAAACTGAGTAAGACTCAGAGTCCGAGTATAGAAACCGAGATAGCAGAGATGAGCTGAATACCTTACGCTTCCGCAGTTGGCTTAATCATGTATGCTATGACTTGTATTCGCCCTGATATGGCCTTCGCTTTGAGCATGGTCAGCAGATATCAAGGGAACCCTGGCAGAGCACATTGGATCGCAGTCAAGAATATTCTTAAGTACCTTCGGAGGACCAAGGATTGGTTTCTTGTCCTCGGTGGGAGTGATGACTGAAGGGTGCGAGGGTATAGTGACGCTAGTTTTCAGATAGACCGAGATAATTATCGACCTCAGTCAGGCTGGGTCTTTACTCTAAATAGAGGAGCAGTGACTTGGAAAAGTTCCAAGCAAGAGACCGTAGATGATTCAACGTGCGAATCAGAGTATATAGCGGCGAGCGAAGCGTCAAAGGAGGCGATATGGCTGAAGAACTTCATCGGAGACCTTGAAGTTGTGCCAGCCATATAGGAGCCTACATATATTTTCTGCGATAATGAAGGAGCGGTTGCCTTAACCAAGGAACCGAGGGATCATGGCAGATCTCGACATATCGACAGGAAATAACACTTTATTAGACATTGGGTAGAAGAGGGGCTCCTCTTATTGAAGAGGGTATCTTCAGAGGATAACCCAGCAGATCCCCTTACGAAGGGACTGAGTAGGGTTAAGCACTTGCAGCACGCTAGGAGCATTGGGCTGAAGCACGATATTAGTTCAGATTAGATAGCTTCGAAACGTGTAATAGATAAATTGTAATTAACATTTGATGATTAAATAAAGTAAGTATTACTTATAAGTAAAGCTACTGTCTTGTGTTAATTATTTACATATTGTTTCACTTTGCATGTTTTGACTTCCTGAATAATAAGATTATTCGAACAGTCCACAGTCGCTTATACTTTGGAAGTAGGTATGAAAGAAGACTGTCATGTATTGGTTTGTAGGTTGTCTAAAGTGTATTATACATAGCAAAAGTTTGCTACAACGTTCATGAGTGCTTATGAAATAAGATTTGAGCATTGGATTAAACCCACGCTTGCTGGCATCACTTCATGGAATTTATCACGAGTGATCTCAAGACGATACTATCATATAGTCTTTAAACCTAGATATATGGTTTATTGTTTGCAAGTTGGTTGTGCATTGATAATGCTTAAACGCATCAGTAACTTGATGTTATAAAACGCATTGTTGTGCATGATTTGATGAGTGAATAGTAAATGCATATAAGTCGAAGTTTATCTGTTCCTTTTATCCTATGAGGCTAAAAGCGATATCTTGGGCCCCTCGATGATTTGGTTTGACTTATGTGTCGGGCCCGGTCAGGACTGAATTGATGTGTTCAATTAAATTCTATGTCAGACGAATCAGAGATCGAGAAACAAACTGCTGGACAATAAGTATGACTATGTTCCATGTATTTGTTCGCACGATATCTTGAACGGACGACTATACGATCCCTTGTCTAAAGGATGAGTCAGAGTTCGACAGCGGCTTTTGAGAGATACGATTGCTAATTGGATCCTGAAGTCGTAATTGCATTTATAGTTATTAGACTTATCCAAGTGGGAGACTGTTGGATTAGTGTCTAAGTCCATAACTATATTTGATATATACTTGACCCGGTTGTAGCATGGTCCTTTTGGGTTGCCTTCACCAAAGCAACTTGACAGGATGATTTATGGAGATAGAGGATATTATGGTTTATTAATATACTCCCTCCGTCCCAAAATTATAGTCCATCTTTCCTTTTTGGTTTGTCCCAAAATAATAGTCCACTTCTAAAAATAAATAACATTTTTACCATAATACCCCCTCATTATTACTTAACCAACTAAGCATTTAATGGAACATTAAATGCAAAGTAAGGACAAAACTGTCATTTTATTAAATAAAGTTAGTGGTAATTAATACTTTTCTTAACATGTGTGCTTTTTGTCTGTGGACAATAATATAGGGACGGAGGGAGTATTATATTAATAATATATTAAAAGAGAACTCATATTAGTTTATTAATATTGATCAAAAATTAATTAAGAAATTGAGTTTGTAATGAAAAGAGATTAATTGAACTAAGGGGACTGGAATTGCAATTATAAGATAATTGGATTTTGGGATGTGGATCTCTTGGATTATATGGTGGAAGCCCACTTAGAAATCGTCCAAGGCCTTGTTCTGGAGGTTTCCATTGGGCTGCTTAAGGCCTAAGCTATCCAATTAGGGTTTTGACTGAAACCCTAATAGCACACCTATATAAAGGACCCCATGGCTTCATATTTCGGCTACCCAAGAAACCCTAGAGTTCTAAGATCCGAAATTAAGCCTCCATTCCCTTTCTTCTAGATCATCTTCTTGCCTTGGTGTTTGTAAGCCATTAGAGGTATTACACTTGTGATACTAGGCCCTCAAAGTTTGAAGATTCTTGCAACAATCAAAAGGTAAACATCTAAACCTGTTTATATGTTATTTTGATTTTGATATGCTAGATCTAGGGTTTGTAAGCTTTTGATAAACTTGCATGTACAATAGAGAATCCTAGATCCAAAGCTTTAGGGTTTTGCATGTGCACATAGGAATGTTCTTTTGCTGAAAACCCATCACTTTTTAGGTCTATAGTCTTCTAAAAAATAAACACTCCGCAGGACCAAAAGTCTGTGCATCGTCTGCGCGACGCAGACATAAGAGATCTAGAAGAGCTTTTGAAAAATAACAAACACCACTTATATGTTCACTAGCTCTTGGAAATGGTTACCATTCAACATTATTTTTATTTTTATTTTTATTTTTTTGACATTTAGATTAAATAAAAACAATAATTAGTAAACATACATAAATATTTCACATTACTTAAAAACACCTTACATAACTTAAATTTTAAACCTAAATTACTAAAAAACATAAAAACATAAAATTTCAAACATAATGTAACACCCGTTTTCTAGAATTGTTCGCTTTAGGGCATTAAGGGGTCAAAAGCTTGGTTTTTATGGAAAATCGGGGGGAAATCTCCAGAAAAGTCCTAAAATTTTACCATAATTTACGAAAAAGTCTCAAACTAAATTTTGTTTACGAAAAAGCATGAATTACCGGTAAAAATGGCGATTTGACCCCTTTTTTCCGGTTTACCGGTTTTATTACTTACCTGTTTCACTAAAGTCCCATTATTTTACCCTAATTTGCGAATAAGTCCCAAAATAAAATTTACTTATGATTTGGCCCTTTTCTCTATGTAACATACATTTTACCGGTTTCATTGCTGAACCGAACGCCTAGTCATTAAATGAGATGATGAGATGGATATGTTGAGTTATATAATGCTATGTTTAGCATGAAACTTGATATCTTGATGTATTGTATATCTTTTTGGAACATAAAATGCATCCAACGAAGACTACAGTAATTACATAAACTAACAACAACTGCGTTATTTTTTATGTTTATAAGAAATATCAATTTGTCTATCTAATCTTATGTAACCCAATATATCCATCTCATCAGACATCAAATCATTTTCTGCCCTTTTTTCTTGGAAACACACATTTTATTGGTTTCATTGCTGACGTAGATACATAGTCATAAATGAGCCGATGAGATGGGTATCAAATTTTACAATAAATGTGACATTATATAACCTATCGTATTCATCTTATCAGCTAATTTAATGACTATGTGTCTAAGTCAACAATGAAACCGATAAAATATATGTTACATGAAGAAAAGGGCCAAATCATCACTAAATTTTATTTTGGGACTTATTCGCAAATTAGGATAAAATAATGAGACTTTAGTGAAACATGTAAGTAGTAAAACCGGTAAACCGGAAAAAAATGGTCAAATCGCCATTTTTACCGGTAATTCATGCTTTTTCGTAAACAAATTTTAGTTTGGGACTTTTTGTAAATTAGGGTAAAATTTTAGGACTTTTATGGAGATTTCCCGAAAATCGGGTGTCACGTTGTGACCATAAAGATGTCACGATGTGACAAGCGAAATTGAAGAACGCGCATCCGGGATGTGGTCACGACGTAAGGTAGGCTGCAGCGCAAGCCCATGGTCTTTTAGGGGTTCCTTCATATTTAAACCTCTCTAAGTCGATTTTAGGGCTCATTATCAGCCCCCATCACCCTCAAATATCTGAAACCCTAACCCTAATCCCTTTTGGTGGTTCTTGGCGTTTTGGTAACTTAAAAAGGAGAAGAAGAATGAGAAGAAGGTGTTATAGTTGTTGATCTAGCACGGAAACCTCATCATCATCATCTTGTGCTCATTTTGGACCTTTGTAAGTGTCCAATACCAAACCTTTATGCTTCTAGGTTGCTAGATCTAAGTCCTTGTCCTTTTATCTTCAAGTTTGAGTAAGTTAAAATGATGGGATTCTATAAAGTTGGCGACTTTATGGATTCTTTAAGCCTTTTGAGTATTAATTGGTTCAAATTTGGAATTTGGTATCATTGCATGAGTTTGGAGCCATTTTCTTGACCTTTACCCTAGATTGGTTAGAGGAAATGCATAGGGAATGCATGTCCATAAAGTTGTCATTTTTATAGACCTTTGGAGTCCCCTTCAGCTTCTGGAAAAACTTGGAGTTGGAGACTTAATGGATTAAGGACTCAAACCTTTAGTTTGTTGCTTCAGACTGCGGTCACGGCGTGACATAAGGGATATCATGACGTGACCATGAAGGAATCCAGGACTATATTGTTTTGTTATGCTGACGACGTGATCAAGAAGGGTTCACTTCGTGATGCTTGTTGAGTGGGTTGTCTGTGACCGAGTTGGTTGAGATGGAATGAGTTGAGTTGGAATCGGGCTGAGTGAGTCCTCACGACGTGACCAAGGGATGGTCATGATGTGAGGCTTAATGGTTGATGATATTGGTCGATAACTTTGACCTTTACCATCGACTTATTGACATGGGTTGACTTTTGGTCAAAATTGTTGGATTTAGCATGTGGAGTAAGTTTGGGCCTTGTATGTTTAGATAGGGGTGTTGCAACATCTGTTGTGGGGTTTTGAGTTGTGGCTTAGCTGATCTGTGAGTCAGGTAAGTATTCTCACTATACTGTGTAGGATGCTAGCTGTCTTTATGACTCTTGTAATGTATGTTGGATTGGGCCCATTGGAATGTTGGGTTTGGCCTATTTGTATGTTCGGATGGGCCCGTTTGTATGTTGGGTAGGGCCATTGGTATTGTTGTGTCATGCTCATCCGGGAATTGGTTGCTTGTAGACGGGTTTGTCCTGGTGCTTTTCCTATGAACACAACACAAAATAATTGTTAAAGGACGACCGGGGGTTCTCCCGGGACGTCGCTCCAATGATCAAGTTAGTCCTCACTTAGAGAGAGTTTAGGGTAAATTGTATTGAGAAGAAGATGGATCCTTCCCTTGGGCAGGAATAGATCCTTTTATACCTGTTTCTAACAGAATGAAGTTACTCTCCCATGTGGGAGTGAGACGTGGTGCCCTCTTATTGGGAGGAATATGCCTACGATAACTAACTGCAGTTGTAACATCCCAAACTCCAGGTAAGAATATAAAGTCTTATATATGTATATTTTCAGGGCAACTCGACGAGTTGGAAGGTGCCAACTCGTCGTGTAGAATTTTTATGGCCGCGTAACTTTTAAAGTCTACTCGACGAGTTGGAAGGCCCCATCTCGACGAGTTGAAGGCTGAACGTGAAAACCCTAACTTTTTAGGGTTTGCACCCTATTTAAAGGCCTTAACTCTCATTGCTAGCCTCCCTTATCGCCTCCTCAGTCCAGAGAAAACCCTAATCGTGCCTTTTTCCCCATTTTGAGTAAAGAGTGTTCTTTGGTGCTTTTCTTGAAGGAGCTTGAAGTTGGTGGTGCAAAGTTGAAGGGAGAAGCTTTAGATCCGAGATTTCCATTGTTGTCATTCTAAGGTATAAAGTCGATACCTTGACCATCCTTTTTGATAGATCTCTTCTTTTGAAAGTTTATGGCCATTATTAGCTTATTTTGGGACCATTCTTGGACTTGAGCATGTTATGAAGCCATGGTTTCACATCTGGACATCTCATGACCTCCATGGACTTAAGGTCGCCAACTTTATCAAGTCTTGGCCCTCCTTCATGCTCTAAGTCCCTCAATAAGCTTGATTTTAGTGTTTTAGCCCCTTGATGCCATGCATGGACGTAAAGCTTGCAGCTTTATGCGGTATATCAACCCTAGGGGACCAGATCTATAGTTTGGAGGCATTAGACTCGCTTGGAAAGGGACTGGATGTATTAAGACTAGGACAACTCTACGAGTTGCTTGGCCAACTCGACGAGTTGAGTCGGGGTTTCCCGCTTTCTGGATGCTGAAGAACTCGACGAGCTGCTCTGATAACTTGGCGAGTTGTCTCGAGCTTTTCACGATTTTATGGGATAGGAAGGAACTTGACGAGTCAGGAGATGCACTCGATGAGTTGGGTCAACATGGACTGTTGACCTTGACTATTAACCTTGACTGTTGACTTTGACTTGACCATGGTTGACCTTTGAGGGTATTTTGGGATTTTAATGAAGTAGTTGTTGGTGATTGTAGACAATTGATTTGGAGCTGTGAGTTGGGATTGATATTACCGGTTCAGCACTACTTGTGAGGTGAGTTCTCCTCACTATACTAACAGGGTCGAAGGCACCAATGTCGGCCCTTTGGGTTGTATCCTGGTTTATCGTATGATACTATGTGTAGTGATCAGGTAGATCTGCATCCTAGTGTGTAGGATGATGTTATGATTGATGATCTGTTAGGCCTATATGATAAATGTATGTGCTAGCTAGCGTTTGATGTTATGTGATATTATGTGATGGTGGGTGGGTTGAGGCGGTCTTTCTTTGTGCTCTAGGCCAACAGACCCAGGGCGGACCGGATAGATTGAAGGCCCAAAGGGGCGTACCAGTCAGGCCGAAGGCCCGGAGAACGGTCCAGATAGCCTGAAGGCCCGGTGAGGTGGTCCAGAAATGCTAAAGGTTCTGAGAGTGGGCCAGATAGGCTGTGGTCCCGGTGAGGCGGTCCAGTCATGATGAAGACTCTGTATGCATACTGTTTGTTTATGACACTGTTCTGGTTTGTATGGTGTTGGTATTTTGGGGGAACTCACTAAGCTTTGGGCTTATAGTTTTGGATTATGTTTAGGGTACTTCGGATGATTGTACGAAGGCGAACGCTTGATCGTGCACCTCCTCACATTTTGTGTTATGATTTCTGGAATTTCTCTGATGTTAAACTATTTTGAAAACAATTTGTAAACAATGAATGATTTTGAGATATTTAAAAAGTTTGAAATTTTTATGAATTTTATGGATGCGACAAGTTGGTATCAAAGCCTTGGTTTGAGTGAGTTGGAGGAACACTCATGTGAATCTAGTCTCAAACTAAGGAAAGATTTTCAAAAATATTTTTCAAAAGGATTTTCAAAATACTAAAGTAGGATGCGATGTGTACGATCAGCCGGAGCCAGTAAGTAGACCTTAAACTACGATGCCATTTTGTGATATTGTAATACGTTAGAACAGTATGCTAGTGATAGGCTAGGGATCTTCAGGGATTGCATGATAGAATTGCATGATTATATGATGCCTTATCACTTGTAGAGCGCTTGGTTGATTGTTGTGTGACTCTTTCATGTGTGAACTGACTACTGAGTGACTACGCTAAGTCACATGCTACATGGGTTAAGTGATCTTAGAATAAGGGATTTGGTCCTGCTGCGCATCTCTCGTCTGAGTCCAACCGTTGTGGGATTAAATCTTTTAGTCTAAGATTGTTTAAGCTGTGTGGCATGTGATTGTATTCATGCAATAGTTATCTGGCACCCATGGAGGGTCGTGTGGCAGTTGGTGGTAGGATGAGTTGTGCGGGGTCAACCGGCCAGTTGAGGATATTTAGCCTTTCCTCTAGGGAGTGAGGATTGAGCGTATAGTTATGCTTGAGAGTGTTGTTAGGGCATTGTGATGATCCTTGAGAGAAATATGGGTAGGTGTGGAAGGTAGTATGGGCCCGTACTACTGAAAGCATAGGACCCGTACACGTAACAAGGAAGTCACAACCCCTAGGGTTTCATTGGGAGTTGGTTCCCCGTCATTAAGTGAATTATATGATATCTCTCTGGTCTATTTCCAGTATGGTGGTTATGAGGAGATTTGGGACCGAATCCGAGACGGGATCAGGAGCTGGCAGTTAGGATAGGCCAGCATTGACAGAGGATCGCGTCAGGGAGATCATCCGTGAAGAGGTGGTTGAGATTGCCCGGGGTCAGTTTCTGAAGATGTTTGTTCTATCAAGACCGCGATGATGAATTATTTTGATGAGAGATACGTAGCCATTGCTGTGACTGCTGCTACTGCAGCCTCTATAGCCGTGGCGGCTTCAGGTGCGGGGACAGGTCGGGCCTTTTAGTATCGGGACTTTGATAATACGAAGTCCCAGACTTTTGATGGAGTTCAGGACCCGATTGTGGCCATGAGGTGGCTATCTGATGTGGAAGGATGCTTCTTCACTTGTTCATGCCCTGCTGACCAGAAGGTCAGGTGTGCTCTGAACCTGCTCAGGTCCGGAGCCAAGGATTGGCGGAGACTTATTACGGGATCATATTCTGATGAGCAGAGAGTTGCGGTATCACGGGATCAGTTCAGGGAGATGTTTCACACTCGCTATGTGACATCCCCATTTTCACGGCCAGAAAAGACCGATTTTGTTTATGCTTTATAAAAATCAGAGTACCTCTTTTAATAAAAATGTTGCGGAATTTGTTCCCAGAAAAACATTATAAATACATTATCAAAGAATTTCCGAAGAAATGTATTTTTATTCATTTTCAAAACCTTGGGATGTCATCGTCAATACAGAAACATAAGCATAAACAGAACTTACATTCATTTACACTAGTGATCTATATCTCTTTTAAATCTCTCAGTGTAAAGTAGCTTCATATCGACACCTGTGATACAAATAAGCTTGAGTGGGTCAGGTTGGGAAACCTGGTGAGTACATAGGGGTTTCAACCTACAATAATATAATCATTATGTTTAATCGTCAAACAATCAATCAACCCAATTACCCATCCCCATTATCTTATTTACTCTTAAGGATCTACCCTAAGAATCAGCTATTCCTCGTTCATTCATTCCTAAGGATTATCCTAAGGAATCGGCACGAAGTCCATCGTTGCCATGGTTTACTCAATAGGCACTAAGTCTCATAGTCGTCAGGGTTATTTTCTTTTATCGACAGTATCGATTCCGAGACTCCTCTCACAACACATGTCAAGGGGTTTAGGCACTACGTTGCATAGTCGCCAGGGTTAATCTCGTCTATCGACAGTGTCGTTTCTGAGACTCCTCTCACAACACATGTCAAGGGGTTTTCAGAGTACATCTGGTGAGCACACAGTTCAAAACACCTACAGGTTGCGAGCCTGCTAGTGTCCACTGGACTGTCTAGAATAGTCTGTGGTTGTCATCCATACTCTACTGAATGACAGGGCCAACACATGGGTAAAAGGCTTCTCTCATGGTTCGCATCTCACCCTTATCTCATGGTTTATATCACCTCTCATCATTTTATTTTTGTCACACAGCAACTATTTCATCTACTCATGTTTTACCCAACACATTTTGTAGATATAAAATACATATATAGTTTAAATCATTTAAAACATGTATAAAAATCTTTCACCCAGCATAGACGGCAAGTATACAGACAATATGCACACATAGCATGTAATTTATATCAAATACTGAAAGTAACTATGCACTCACCTGATAAGGTGGTGACTCGGTACTCGGACAACGCTTCGTTACTCTTAAAACAATTTCCTTCGACAAAACCTAGTATCATTACCACTAGGGTTTAGTATAATATTCACCGAGACTAATTAATAGCTTAACTATTATTACTATTATATAAGCGTTAACACAATACTATTCACCCACTATGTACAGACAGGGGCCAGACATGGAACACCGGAGGGCAGGATCATTTTGGCATATAACACTTCTGAATCCAGCAACCCAAGCGGCCCTCCAAACCAGATTCCCCGTACCGTGAGTGGTTAAAAAGATATTATAACGACACTTATATAACTCATAATAATAGCCCAAATATTTATTATAAGGTCTTAATAACATTACTATATTGAAACATAAGCTATACTAAAGATAGGTTAGGCGTAGCTCACTTATAGCGGGTTTTCTCGAAAACCGGGCTCTATTCGAGCAGAGTTTTTGAGCCGAAAGGCTCTTTTCTCTGGGCTTCGGGAGCCTCGGGGCTTCCTTCGGGTGGTAGGGGGTTTACCTAGACTTTAGGGGTGGTTAGGGAGCTTAGAGAGAGAGTATAGAGAGAGAAAGGAGAGGGTTGAGGGGTGAGGAAATGAGGGAACCCGACACTCTTATTTATAGGCTGAATTCCTGATGGACTCGCTGAGTCGGTCCGCTGACTCGCCGAGTCAGTTCCATGTGTCATCATCTGATGGCTTTCCTTGGAGAGAAAGCAACGGCTGTGATCGCGCCACGTCACCCACAGTCGCACAACACCCTCCCGACTAAGAAAAATCAAAACTATCGCATACGAGCTCCGTTTTTGACGTTCTTTTTTTTCCATGCGTAGGTAAAAACAAGATCTACAGCTTTTATTTAGACTCCGTCGGCTAATTCTTGACCGATCTTAAATTTAACAGTAGGAGGAGATTAGACGGTTAAATGACCGCGAAAAATTCGTGACTCCTTCATACGGACTCCGTTTTCGTCTGTCTTTTTACCGTTGAGTTCCTATTAATGAGATCTTCAACTCTCATTTAGGTCGCGTAAGCCAAAAACCGCTCGAACTAAAATTCGAGTTTCGGGCCGTGCACTGCTATGCCAAATCTTAGAAAATTCATAACTTCCTCTACGAAGTCAGACTTGGGAGTTCTTTTTTTGTATGTTCTCGGTTTAATGTATTCTACAACTTTTGTTTGGATCACTAAGGCTAAAAGTCGCTCTATCGTAAATTCACTATTTAAGCTTCCCGGTGTCGTGCCGGTTTTGCCGTAAAACTTCGACGGGCCATAACTTCTTCGTTATAACTCGGATTTTGGCGTTCTTTATATGTACGGAACCCTTGAGACATATTCTACAACTTGGTTAAGATTATTTATTCTAAATAATCTTTTTTCAAAAAGTCATTTTCGACCCCTATTATCTCTAAATTGACTAGCCCGGATCTACGGGCGTTACAAGTATCTCCCCCTTAGGATGATTACGTCCCGGAATCATCAACAAAACAGGGCTGTATAATGACTCTGTACGTTATCTCTTTATCCTAGGTAATAATCGTAACTTCAATGTTCCTTCGAATGAGTATCTAACTCTTGGACTCCTTGACTGCAGGCGGTGCTCGATCTTGCACTTGCTCCCTATCTCACGTTAGACTCCAAATTATGACTTTCAAGTCACAATCTTGATCCTCACTCGGTACGAACTTAAGATAAGTTCTTTTATTACTACAATCGAACGATGTGTCATATTCTAGTGACCTATCATCGTATGTTGCAACGCTTAGACTCAGGTCTCTTAGAGTCTTCCAGAACAGACTATACTTTCCTTCATGTTCTAATCTCATGTTAAAAGGTAGAATTTCTAGCTACAAGCAACCGTCGCGATACCTCTACTGATCGCTTTGGTTAATTCTTCCGGCTGAAGTCAGGTGCTACATCGGACTTGGTTCTCTGAACCATGTAACATACTCGTCTTAGTCGGACTCAATTCGATATGACCACTAGGGTCGGAATAACAACAATCTTCTTAGTCATTACCGAAACAATGGTAACTACATACTTCAATAAAATGGTATCAATTACTATCTTCTTGGTAACCTTGTGACTTTCCCTGGTCCAAGTGCGAGTCCTGTGCTTCCGGTACTATAGGCCTCTACTACCTTTCACACCTACTCATACTCGTCCCAAGTATTGTCTCGCAGTTCTCCAAGTCATTATTACAAAAACAATTTTAACACATACAAATGTTTCCAAACAATCATATAATTTTCCCTAGAGTCTACTAGGACTTCTTCCATGCGTATCTTCAATCATCAATTCTGCTTCAACTCGGTTGGTGATGGAAATGTCAGACGATGGGATAACTTCATGGATTATACAAAAAATCTTTCTTTAAGCTAATCGAAAGTGTACTTCTCCCGTACTAGACATATTATTTATTAGACGCATTCTAAAGGCAAGATATCACTCTTACGATATCTTCCGATAGGTATCATTCACTATCGTAAGCCTTCTCATTTCCTCCATTTGCCCAGTCTGCTATGAGTCCTTATCATGACATTCTATACACCAAAGCAGGCGTTCAGTGTATCGAGACGAGAATTTAGATATAGGAAGATTTAGACGCGTATTCCTCCTTATTACTCCAAAAAGTTACATGCCAGTTCTAATATCGTAATTAAACGTTTAGAAATCTGAACACATAAAATTTCCAGATCCGTCGTCAACAGACCATAGATCAGATCAAACGATAGCATCGTAAAACATCACAATTCATTAACACATAAAAGCATGTTAGGCATTTTCCCTAAATTTGCTAGTGTTTGTGTCTATTCAGGTGTATTACCTAAAATTTATTAGACACACTCCTCACCATCATTTCTTAGCATTCTATGTTTAAGTCTAGAAATAAATTCTTATTCCTAGTCCGCTTAAACTAATGCTCTGATACCAACTGTGACATCCCCATTTTTATGACCAGAAAAGACCGATTTTGTTTATGCTTTATAAAAATCAGAGTACCTCTTTTAATAAAAATGTTGCGGAATTTGTTCCCAGAAAAACATGATAAATACATTATCAAAGGATTTTCGAAGAAATGTATTTTTATTCCTTTTCAAAACCTTGGGATGTCATCGTCAATACAGAAACATAAGCATAAACAGAACTTACATTCATTTACACTAGTGATCTACATCTTTTTTAAATCTCTCAGTGTAAAGTAGCTTCATATCGACACCTGTGATACAAATAAGCTTGAGTGGGTCAGGTAGGGAAACCTGGTGAGTACATAGGGCTTTCACCCCACAATAATATAATCATTATGTTTAATCATTAAACAATCAATCAACCCAATTACCCATCCCCATTATCTTATTTACCCTTAAGGATCTACCCTAAGAATCAGCTATTCCTCGTTCATTCATTCCTAAGGATTATCCTAAGGAATCGGCACGAAGTCCATCGTTGCCATGGTTTACTCAATAGGCACTAAGTCTCATAGTCGTCAGGGTTATTTTCTTTTATCGACAATATCGATTCCGAGACTCCTCTCATAACACATGTCAAGGGGTTTAGGCACTACGTTGTATAGTCGCCAGGGTTAATATCGTCTATCGACAGTGTCGTTTCTGAGACTCCTCTCACAACACATGTCAAGGGGTTTTTAGAGTACAGCTGGTGAGCACACAGTTCAAAACACCTACAGGTTGCAAGCCGGCTAGTGTCCACTGGACTGTCTAGAATAGTCTGTGGTTGTCACCCATACTCTGCTGAATGACGTGGCCAACACATGGGTAAAAGGCTTCTCTCATGGTTCACCTCTCACTCTTATCTCATGGTTTATATCACCTCTCATCATTTTACTTTTGTCACATAACAACTATTTCATCTACCCATGTTTTACCCAACACATTTTGTAGATATAAAATACATATACAGTTTAAATAATTTAAAACATGTATAAAAATCTTTCACCCAGCATAGACGGCAAGTATACAGACAATATGCACACATAGCATGTAATTTATATTAAATACTGATATCTATGTGTAAGATGAAAGTAACTATGCACTCACCTGATAAGGTGGTGACTCAGTACTCGGACAACGCTTCGTTACTCTTAAAACAATTTCCTTCGACAAAACCTAGTATCATTACCACTAGGGTTTAGTCTAATATTCACCAAGACTAATTAATAGTCTAACTATTATTACTATTATATAAGCGTTAACACAATACTATTCACCCACTATATACAGACAGAGGCCAGACATGGAACACCGGAGGGCAGGATCATTTTGGCGTATAGCACTTCTGAATCCAGCAACCCAAGCGGCCCTCCAAACCAGATTCCCTGTACCGTGAGTGGTTAAAAAGATATTATAACGAAACTTATATAACTCATAATAATAGCCTAAATATTTATTATAAGGTCCTAATAACATTACTATATTGAAACATAAGCTATACTAAAGATAAGTTAGGCGTAGCTCACTTACAGCGGGTTTTCTCGAAAACCGGGCTCTACTGGAGCAGAGTTTCTGAGCCGAAAGGCTCTTTTCTCTGGGCTTCGGGAGCCTTGGGGCTTCCTTCGGGTGCTAGGGGGTTTACCTTGACTTTAGGGGGGGTTAGGGAGCTTAGAGAGAGAGTATAGAGAGAGAAAGGAGAGGGTTGAAGGGTGAGGAAATGAGGGAACCCGACACTCTTATTTATAGGCTGAATTCCTGATGGACTCGCCGATTCAGTCCGCTGACTCGCCGAGTCAGTTCCATGTGTCATCATATGATGGCTTTCCTTGGAGAGAAAGCAACGGTTGTGATCGCGCCACGTCACCTAAAGTCGCACAGCACCCTCCCGACTAAGAAAAATCAAAACTCTCGCATACGAGCTCCATTTTTGACGTTCTTTTTTTCCACGCGTAGGTAAAAACAAGATCTACAACTTTTATTTAGACTCCGTCGGCTAATTCTCGACCAAACTTAAATTTAACAGTAGGAGGAGATTAGACCGTTAAATGACCGCGAAAAATTCGTAACTCCTTCATACGGACTCCGTTTTCGTCTTTCTTTTTACCGTTGAGTTCCTATTAATGAGATATTCAACTCTCATTTAGGTCGCGTAAGCCAAAAACCGCTCGAACTAAAATTCGAGTTCCGGGCCATGCACTACTATGCCAAATCTTAGAAAGTTCATAACTTCCTCATACGAAGTCAGATTTGGGCGTTCTTTTTTTGTATGTTCTCGGTTTAACGTATTCTACAACTTTTGTTTGGATCACTAAGGCTAAAAGTCGCTCTATCATAAATTCACTATTTACGCTTCCCGGTGTCGTGCCGGTTTTGCCGTAAAACTTCGACGGGCCATAACTTCTTCGTTATAACTCGGATTTCGGCGTTCTTTATTTGTACGGAACCGTTGAGACATATTCTAAAACTTGGTTAAGATTATATTCTAAATAATCTTTTGTCAAAAAGTCGTTTTCAACCCCTATTATCTCTAAATTGACTTACCCGGATCTACAGGCGTTACACGCTACATTCCACGGGTAGAGCGGGAAAGGTTGGCTCAGGAGTTTTTAGACCTGAGGCAGGGATCAGAGTCGGTGACGGAGATCACCTGGATGTTTACTAAGAGGGCGATGTTCTGCCCTGAGTTTGCTTCAGAGTAGGCTCAGTTGACTTTTTATCTTAGCATGCTTAAGACGGACATTAGACAGTTTGTCTCTACTCAGCGGTGTGATGCTTTTATGGAGTTACAGGAGGCCGCCAGGTGGCGTGAGCTTGAGATAGAGTTTCAGTTGAGGGAGCAGAGGCAGGCCCCGACACAGGCGTAGCCGGCGCCGAAGAGGTTCAAGGCCGCAGATTCTAGGTCTGGAGGTCAGTATGGCCGCACTTGTGGGAAGTACGGGAAGGTTCATGCCGGAGCTTGCCGATCCGTCGGTGTGTGCCACAAATGTGGCAAGGAGGGACACTTTGTGAGGGATTGCCGCCAGTTAGCCCTAGTGTAGAGTATGAGGATTTGCTACCACTACGATTAGGTTGGCCACATGAAGGCCAACTGTCCATTGCTCGCTGCAAGGCCGGCACAGGCTCCAGCGCCGGCTACATTAAGGATCACTGACGAGGGTCAGGGCAGGGCGGATGTGACAACCCGAAAATTTTTTGTTTTAAAAGCTCAGTCAGTCAACTCAACTGAGTATCAGACTCATTGATAATGAGTTCTAGCCTGGTTAAAGGTCATTCTAAGGAGTTTTAAGCCTAGTACACTTAAGGAATGAGTGTTAGAATGTACCTGCTAGAGACACTGTACAACGAATCAAGCCTTAACCTCATCAAAGAGAGTTCATGACCACAATTCCAATGAGTTTACGGTCGTAAACTCATGTGGCCGTAAACTCAAGACCATATATATGGCCCTTGGTCATTTCTAGCCATTTCTTGCATTCCAACCTCAAGAACACTCCATTTCTCTCTCAACTATCATCCCGATTTTCATCCTAGATCTTCAAAAGTTGTAAGTGTTCTTCCTTGATTTGTTGATACATCTCTTAATCTAGTTACACTCTTTGATTTCATCCATGGAAATCAACTTTTCTTAGATCTTCAAGTTTCACCAAGAACACCAAGAACACACAATAGTGTTCTTGGCCAAAATCAACCATTTCAAGCCTCTATATCGTAAGTACTCTTCCCTACACTTGATATCTAGTTAGGACTCATGCTTAGAGCCTTGAAAACATTAAAAACACAAGAACAAAAGGAGTTTACGGCCAAGCCATCTCCCATGGCCGTAAACCCCTTTAAGGGTGCCATTTTGGCCATAAACCCTCCTAGATGCAAAGCTTGTGACCTAGAACCCTCCCTTGATGGAAATAGGACCTTAAACTACTCTCAAATGCATAATGACCATGAGTTTACGGCTGTAAACTCCTTTGGGCCGTAAACTCATCAAAAGCCACCATTGAGTTAGTCTTTCTTATCCTTGTGTAGAGCAAAAGTCCCTCAAGCTTCCCTAGCCTTCAAACACACACTTTTGCATTATTGACCATGAGTTTACGACCGTAAACTCCCTTTTGCCGTAAACCCATGGTAGTAAACTCATGGGAGTACCATTCCACTTTCCTTTGATGAATCACATGTGATTCCAACACTTGCTCAAAGTGTTTCCTAGTCCCGGAAGGTGTTTCCTTTCATATAGTTGCTTATAAACACTATATTGATGTCATTATATGCCAATATATTTCATTTAGGACTTGTTGTGTGTCAGGACTTCATTCGTGGATCTTCTCATCCTTACACGCGTATTCGTTGAATCACCCACATCAGGTGAGTTCATACCCCGTAATGAATCTTTTAACTGTTTTAAATGCTTTTAAGGGGGGGGGGGGGAATACAAGTTAAACACAATGATAATTTTGTAATTGTTTGTTATAAACATCTTTCAAAATGTTGCTTATGTCTTTTATAAGTGATCAAAACATTTCAAAAACTCTTTTAAAGTTATGCTACTTTATAGTTTAATCAAACTCCGTTTTTAAAGTACAAGCATAACTTAGTAGTAAAATGAGTCTTTTCAATAACAGTTCAAGTAAAACGTTAGTAAGCTATAATAGGTATAGTTTAGGAAGATACTATTCATTACTTCTAGTATAATGAAGCATACAAAGAGTCAGTTCATACATGAGTCAAAGCATACTATGATGAGAAACAAACAGAACATACATACATACTAGACAGAGAGAACATACAATACAGCTAGCACATACTATACATTATACAAGAGAACATACTATGATGAGAAACAAACAAAACATACGTACATACTCGACAGAGAGAACATACAATACAGCTAGTACATACAAAACATATACAAGTATACAATAACATAAATGTGAATCACTGTTTCGAGGCATGGCATCACCTGTCATGGTTCGATTTGCAGCTAGAATCTTCTAGAGTGAGAGCGTGAATTTGGGTATAGAAATATACTGGATTGACTATCCTACACCTTTCTGTTAGCTACAATGGGATTTGCAAGTCTACGGGTGCCAAATGTCATTCCTTCCGATATCTTTCATCGTCGTGTTATTAGTCGATAGTATGGTGCAATCATATCACATTATATGTTAAATATCAATTGGTTTAAGGTAGAAAGTGCAGCAGTAGTTACTATAATACAACACTACAGTACTTTATTATTTCCCCATTTCATTTATATTGTGATCTTCTGACAATACACGCTAATGCAAAAACTATATTTTTGGTTAATGATAGTCTCACTTGGGAAAATACACAACTCATGCAAGAAACAAACATAGATAACATTAGATGCCTTGGTAGAAGGCTACGTTTAGTAGAGAGGACCATAATGCTAACCTTATGATTCCTTAATGTATACATCAAAGGATATATATATCAATAGGATCCGACAGGTAATAGGATGTGTGCTCTCCGCTTCATTTCCTGTTACTTCTTTGGTTGTGGGCTTGGAACGAATTCACCCAGTCTATTTTCTATTCGATTCTAGATATATATATGCTCAGTATACATTAAGCCATCATAATGGAACCATGTATGGGTCAAGTCATAGGACACAGAGTCAATGCATAGTTTTCTAGTACAAAACATACTTTCCAAATCAGAACTTTTGGTATACAAAACTAGAAACTTACCAGTTAAGGGTTTAATCCATTTTATTAAACCAGTATAAACTTAAAGGACCTTAGGTGATTAACTCTATAATACTTTAGTTTATACATCATGGTTATATATAATTAATACCCAATAGGTAGTTGGATGTGTGCTTTCCGCCTTACTTCCTGTTCCTTGTTTGGTTGTGGGCTTAGGGCAGATTCACCCAATTAACTTTCTATCCGATATTAGATCATATATATCCAGTATAAACTAAGTGATTATAGAAGTAATCACTGTGGTCACCATTTTATTATAAGAAATAAGGGTTTTCTTAAAGAATCTTTTCATTAAATATAAAGGAACCATTACAATTAACTCCATGAGTAACAAGTGAATACACCAGGGTTATATACCACAATGATCAAACAAACAAAGGGATGTGTGCTTTCCGCCTTAGGGCAGATGCGCACAATCGATTGTTTGTTTACTCTGAGTCTTATATAACTTGTATCCATTTAGTACTCATAGAAGGGATTGTAGAGTCATTTTTACTTATCTTTCATTAAAGTAGGAAATATAGGATTTTCTAGGGGAACAGGCGAACTTTTCTAAACAGAACTTACAACTTACTACATCTTTCAACTACATTTTCAAATACATTTTCAACTACATTTTACAACAACATTTTACAACTTACTTACATCACTAAAATCTTATGAACTCACCAGCTTAATTGCTGATCAACTCTTTCAAATAACTTGTATTCTCAGGAGCCTAGTAGACAGGTACTCGTGCTGGGAATTCGGAAGATGGAGGATAATAACTTCAAGTCTTGTTTTGTTATTTGCTTATGAATTCTATGTTTTATGAACACACACATTGTAAACACTTTCTTTCTAATGAAATGGTTGTTCATTACTTGCTTACTATAATGCATATCTTGAGATACTCAACATGACGTCCTCCACCCCCGAAAGTTTCCGCCGTTCCGGTTTTGGGGTGTGACAGCTGAGCCCCCGAGGGCTCGTGGTCGCGCCTTCCAGCTTACAGCCGAGGAGGCCAGGAAAACACCAGATGTTGTAGCTGGTATGTCTTTATCTCTTATCTTATTGTTTTATGATTGTATTGTGAACTTTTATATGCCTTCCACATGATTCGTCAGGACATAGGAGTTGTCCAGGGAATTTATTATCAAGGGATTGTAGATGGTTAGAATTCAGCGATTCATTTGAGGATGAGAGCTTGGGGTAAAGAATCGCCAGTCCAGGGTAAGTAGTTAGAGTTTTGAAATTCAGAAGTCTTCAGCTGGGATTCAGATTTATCTTGAAGTTCGGTTGCTCCATACCTGGAGGATTATTTTGCGTAGGTGATCAACTCCACGGTTAAGTAGGGTAATACCTAGTTGGGACGGCTAAGTTATGTTTTGATTTCGCCACCAGTGGGTAGTAGTTAGTGTTCTAAGTGGGGGAGAATTGGGAATTCTCAGATTGAGCGTCAGTCATTGAAGGTTTTGTCCGCTGCTGTTCGGATTACGGTTTCCAGAGTGGTTAGGCAGGCTTTGATTGGTGAACCTCTCCAGAAGCGGGAATGTTCAACTCCATGTGGACTTGTGGTTCCCTAGTTTAGGTGTCAGGGTGTTCTAGACCATTGGTCATTGAGTCGCCTTCAGCGGGAATTCTCCGAAGAGTTCAAGAGGCGACAATTGAGTAGGAATGCGTCACCAATCCCCGTGTGCAGTGTGTTATGTTTCCTCAATCTTTGGGGGTATGTTTACCCTCGATGGTGGAGTGGAATTCTAATTCGTATCAGACTCGTGTTTTGGCAACCTTCGGATAGCCTTGGAAGTCTTCTCGAACTAGTTTTGGTTTTAGTAGAATCTATTCATTCCCAATCAAGTATGGGGGTTTGTGGCGATCAAACATGAGGTTAGGGGTTCCTTAAGTACTTGCATGGTAGTGATTTTTCGTGTGTATCTGTGTGTGTTCAAGGTAGCATTGGGGTTTGGTTCTACTGATATGCATGGTTAGATCGAGGTTATAGTCTGCGAATTGGATTAAGAGTTCGACCGTCATCCTATTCTCGAGTCGTGTGCGACCATGCTTTAGTACGATTTTGCTTGGGTAGCAACTTGTTCTATAAGTGAATCATGCGTGGTAGCGTTTCAGCATTGTGGTGCTTGTTGGTGTTGTGTGGGACGTTGATTAGGACCTTTTTGGGTAATGGAGGAAGGTGAGTACCTTCAAGCCCGGAGTGTCGGGCGACTGATGTGACGACGACTGTGTCGATAGGTTATCGGGAGCATTCCAGTCATGAGCTGAGAGCTAGGGAGGGCATACCAGACTCTTGTTGTGGGCTCAGAGGCAATCCAGACCTATGCTGAGGACCATATAAGGGTATTCCAGTCATAGGTTGTTGGCCTAGTGATCTTAATGGTTCATTTCTCCTGTTTGGAGCGCTTTCAGAATGGATGTATTAGTATTGTTCGAGCGAGTCGTAATCGGTTGCGATGAATCAGAAGATTTTGGGCGAAATACAAGGGTTGGTCCTTGGATCTCAAGTTATGAGTTTAGGCCCGAGTTATATATATAGTGGTATTCCAATGTAGGTTATTCCATCCCGAGGATGACCGGACCCTCTATTCGATTGGACCTGACGTGTTTGGTATTCCAACCCGAGGGTTGGTTGGGCCAAACATGTGCATGATACGAGGGTATTCCATCCTAAGGATGATTGGACCCATCGTAGGCATGCTTGGTATTCCAGCCCGAGGCTGATTGGGCTAGGTATGAGTATTTATACTTGTTAGCTAGTTGTTATACGTATGTTGGTTCGGGAGCTAAAGGAAGCATTAGCCTGTCAGCACAAAAAGAGTTCAACCCCCAGTTTGCCTCCCGTTGTTCATTTTATCCCTGGAAATTTGGTCATTTGAATGAGCTTTCTCTTGAAAGTATATCTAATCTCTTTTCGAGCAAAGAATTATTGGCAGCAACGTATGATCTATGATTTTGTTTTTAGAAAGAACTCCAGGTCTTTAGGGTTGAGTAGTCAGTTTAACGAATAAGGGGAATGTAACTAGTGATGGTTAGTATGGACAGAGAGTTACGCAGCGATTCACAGGCTCATGGGGCGGATCGAGGTGGTCCTGCAGGCCACCGAGATGATTAAGAAGAATAGGCAGTGATTGCAGACTGCTCAAAGTCAACAGAAGAGTTACACCGACCGGCGCCGATCTAAGTTGGAATTCAGGTCGGTGACATGGTGTTGCTGAAGGTCTCACCCTGGAAGGGTGTGATCCACTTCAGGAAGAATGGGAAAAAATTGGGTCCCCGATATATTGGGCCATTTCGGGTTATTGCCAAGATTGGCAAGGTGGCGTATAGACTGGATCTTCCGAAAGAGCTCAGTCAGATTCATAACACTTTCCATGTTTTGCAATTGCGAAAGTGCGTGTTGGACGAGGGTACCGTGGTATCATTGGGCGACATTCAGGTCCATGATCGCCTGAACTATGTTGAGAGACCGGTGGCTGCCTTAGGAAGAAAGGTAAAGGTCCTGCAAAACAAGGGGATACCTTTAGTAAAGGTACAGTGGCAGCATCAGAAGGGCTCATAATTTCTGATTGAGATCGTTGGAGATGGTCGTTGTTATGAGAATTAATGGGGAATGATTTCGAGGATGAAATCTAATTTAAGTGGGGGAGAGTTGTAACATCTGAAACTCTAGGTAAGAATATAAAGCCTTATATATGTATATTTTCAGGACAACTCGACGAGTTGAAAGGTGCCAACTTGTCGTGTAGAATTTTAATGGCCGCATAACTTTTAAGGTCTACTCGATGAGTTGGAAGGCCCCAACTCGATGAGTTGAAGGCTGAACGTGAAAACCCTAAGTTTTTAGGGTTTGCACCCTGTTTAAACGCCTTAACTCTCATTGCTAGCCTCCCTTATCGCCTCCTCAGTCCAGAGAAAACCCTAATCGTGCCTCTTTCCCCATTTTGAGTGTGTGTGAGCTTATAGAGTGTTCTTTGGTGCTTTTCTTGAAGGAGTTTGAAGTTGGTGGTGCAAAGTTGAAGGGAGAAGCTTTAGATCCGGGATTTCCATTGTTGTTGCAGTCATTCTAAGGTATAAAGTCGATACCTTGACCATCCTTTTTGCTAGATCTCTTCTTTTGCAGGTTTATGGCCATTATTAGCTTATTTTGGGACCATTCTTGGATTTGAGCATGTTATGAAGCCATGGTTTCACATTTGGACATCTCATGGCCTCCATGGACTTAAAGTCGCCAACTTTATCAAGTCTTGTCCCTCCTTCATGCTCTAAGTCCCTCAATAAGCTTGATTTTAGTGTTTTAGCCCCTTGATGCCATGCATGGACGTAAAGCTTGCAGCTTTACGTGGTATCTCAACCCTAGCGGACCAGATCTATAGTTTGGAGGCATTAGACTCGCTTGGAAAGCGACTAAATGTATTAAGACTAGGACAACTCGACAAATTGCTTAGCCAACTCGACGAGTTGAGTCAGAGTTTCCTGCTTTCTAAATGCTGAAGAACTCGACGAGTTGCTCTGGTAACTTGGCGAGTTGTCTCGAACTTTTCACGATTTTCTGAGATATGAAGGAACTCGACGAGTTAGTAGATGCACTCGACGAGTTGGGTCAACATGGACTATTGACCTTGACTGTTGACTTTGACTTGATCATGGTTGACCAAGTTTGACCAATGAGGGTATTTTGGGATTTTAATGAAGTAGTCATTGGTGATTGTAGGCAGTTGAGTTGGAGCTGTGATTTGGGATTTATATTACCGGTTCAGCACTACTTGCGAGGTGATTTCTCCTCACTATACTGACAGAGTCGAAGGCACCAATGTCGGCCCTTTGGATTGTATCCTGGTTTATTGTATAACACTATGTGTAGTGATCAGGTAGATCTGTATCCTAGTGTGTAGGATGATGCTATGATTGATGATCTATTAGGCCTATATGATAACTGTATGTGCTAGCTAGCATTTAATATTATGTGATATTATGTGATTGTAGGTGGGTTGAGGCGGTCCTACTTTGTGCTCAAAGCCAACAGACCCAGGGCGGACCAGATAGACTGAAGCCCCAAAAGGGCGTACCAGCCAGGCCGAAGGCCCGGAGAACGGTCCAGACAGGATGAAGGCCCGGTGAGGCGGTCCAGACATGTTGAAGGTTCTAAGAGTGGGCCAGATAGGCTGTAGACCCGGTGAGGTGGTCCAGTCATGTTGAAGACTCTGTATGCATACTGTTTGTTTTTTACATTATTTTGGTTTGTATGGTGTTGGTATTTTGGGGGAATTCACTAAGATTTGGGCTTACAGTTTTGGATTATGTTTCATGTACTTCAAATGATCGTGGGAAGGCGAAGTCTTGATCATGCACCTCCTCACATTTTGTGTTATGATTTCTGGGATTGCTCTGATGTTAAACTATTTTGAAAACAATTTGTAAACAATGAATGGTTTTGGGATATTTAAAAGTTTGAAATTTTTATGAATTTTATGGATGCGACACCAGGTGACGTCAGTTCTGGGCGTCACCAGGCTCCTTGTCATGACCTGATTGGTCATGAGAGAATGAGAAGATCACGAGGAATATTCTTTCCTCATGATGGGAAGCGGGCTACCAGCTCAACGCTGGCCTACTTGGGCCAAGGCCGGGTCCCGGCCAAGGCCCTGGCTTGATAATGCCTTGTCAGTGCTTTCCGTTAAGTGTAACGTGGCCGCATACGTAACGTTAACAAGTCCCTTAGACCAGTAGGATTTTGTGTTTGTGACGTAGCAGAGTCGTTCTGGTCTACCCGTAGACACGTGGCAGACTGCTATTGCTAGTCTGTGCGGTTTTCAGGACGAAGTCGCCGTTCTTCGGCGGTTTCATCATGAGACGGTTCACTACTCCTTTAATAGCATTTAAACCCTTGTTCCTCCAGGCTGTTGGGTACAAAGTTATCCATGTATGACTTTGTAAATGGCTTGACTTTTGTAGACCCACTTGAATGTGGTAAAATAGCCTTGTGACATGAGAGATAGATAGATATATAGATAGATAGATAGATAGATAGATAGATAGATAGATAGAGAGAGAGAGAGAGAGAGAGAGAGAGAGAGAGAGATGTAAACACCTCTATATAAGGTGGATTCATTCCACATGTAGAGGTGTGCTTGAGATATGTAAAATTGAGAGTGTTAGTGTGTGTTAATTATGTAGATTTAGATCTAGATCATTTTTTGTAACACCTTTCATAATCAAATGCATCCCTTAAACATCGAAATCACCGTGTTCTTTGTGTGTTCTTTAATTCCGCATGCCAAACCAATGCTCATAATTCACATCAATTGGTATCAGAGCGGGTCTTGGAAGATCAACATGATATTTTGAAAAAACGATTCTCGGTTTGGCTAAATTTGTCACAATTGGAGCATTTATGGTGAGTCTCTCTCTATGATCTCTCTTAATCTTTTTGAATCTTGCGTTACGTTCTTGAATTTTGATCGGTTTGTTTCGTTGGATCTAATCCGTTTTTACCCCATTGGTGATCTAACAAAATTTTTTGTTTAGATCAAGCCCAAAATTATGAGTCGTTACTGTTCGTGATCTATTTTGAAGTTTAATATCCATTGAAAAAGACCAAATCCAAATCAAGATCTCTTTACTGTTTGTTATTAAATTCATAAGCCCAATCATCAATGATATACTATTCATAATCGGCCCATTCATATTTGTTCCAATAAGAGATTTGTTAAATGAGCCCAAAGATTCATCCAAATCGATTCTATATACACTATACGCGTAATTGTTTTTTCGGATTGAACATCTATCTACTCACCATAAACATCTTCGGTGTTCTTGAGTATCGATTACTTCATGTTGTTCTTGTGAATTAATTACTGATTTGGTTGTCAAACTTGTGAATCGATTTTAGTTGATGTATTCAATCTCAATGTCGATAATGACCAAGAAAGTATTGATCTAATTTTTTTGTTTGATGAAATTCATCAAGAAATCTCAAATTTCTATGAAGAACATGTTTAGAACAGTTGTTTGAACATATTTTGATCCAAAAATCGGTGTTTGAATAATCAATTTTCTATTTATTCATCTTTGACTTAGAAAAGTCAATCACAGAAAAAGCCAAACACGATTTCTATGTGTTGATTCATGGAATTGGAAGTTGAAATAGTTGGATTTGAGTTTAATATGAGATTTAGATGTCGAAATCAAGTCTAATTTGGGATTTAATTTCGAAAATTGGTTGGGTTTATGATCAAGATGTCGAACACTGGAATGGCTTATATGTTCACATCGTAAATGTTGATTTCGAAATTAGATATGTTTAAGGTCAATGTTGATGTCAAATAATGGAGACTTAGTATTCAAAGGAGTTATTTTCGACATTGAAGGTCAACTGGTTTGAAATTGCATTTTGATATCAAATGTCTTTGACTATAGATGGATTGCGAACGAAGCATGTGTTTGGTGGTCAAACAGGGAATTTTGGTTGGAGTTGTTTGATATGATGTTGATGATTTCGCTATGATAAGGTTTAGAGATCTTCACTATGAGTCGATTATGGGTTGATAGAGGTTCGCATAGAAGGTCACAATTTGGAGATCGCTTTGGATGTTAAACTGTATTCATCTTTGGTAAATTGACTTAAAGATCGAAATTGAGTTCGTTATGGGTTACCAGGGGCTTTGTTTTGTGATTTCGATGTATGGCTATCCATTTTGCTGTTTAACCAGTTTGCTATGTGACATTGAGGTCGACATCAAGATTGGTTTGTGATTTCAAAATTAGTTACTTCAATTGGGAGGATTCGTTGTTGCTATCGATGATTTTGGGTTTTGATTTCGAAAGTTTGGAGTTGGGTTCCTAAGTCGATGGTCAAAGAATGAAGATTATTGATCATGATGATCGAAAATTTGGTTTGGGGAAATAACGAAGATTTTTTAAAAGAACGAAGGTTTTGGTGGTACCGGGGCTAACGAAAGTTTCAAGCAACTGAGTCATGAATTGATAATTTTCGTTACCAAGTAACGAATGGAGAAGAAAAGATAATGTTTCGAAAATAATCCTTAAAATTTCGATGGTTTGTCAGTTTATAACCATTTCGAAATAAGGCCTAAAACTTTCAAAAGTTTGATGAAATAAGGCAGAAGTTTCGCATTTGGTCCTTGATGTTTCGAAATTTTGACAGCTTTTACCCACATTCGAAAGTTGGGTTAATTTTCGACATTTGGGGTCATTTTCGAAAATTTTGAAAGACAAGGGGAAGCAGTTTCGAAAGTTGCACCTACACTTTCGAAAGTTTGGTTGTTTTTGCCTAATTTCGAAAATGGACCGATTTTGCTGAAAAATTGAAAAATATTCATTTCAGGCCCTGCAGTTAATGCGAATTGACGCTTTCTACCCAGTTTCACAAATGGGGGAGAGTTTCACATTTTTGGTTGTTTTGGGTGCACCGGGTCACTGCAGAATTTTAAAATTGATAATTTCTACCCAATTTTGAGAAATTCTGTCAAAGGCGGTCCGTAAACGAAGCTAAAAATTGAGAATTTTTTGATTTTCCGGATTGAAGAAAAATGTTTATGCCATGTGTTAAGGGGGAGTTTTGGATAGAAAAATTCCGAATTGAGCACTTTCTCATTTCTTTTTGTTTTATAATCAATTTTCGATTATAAAAAGGGGGAGAAATTTATATGGAAATTCGAAAGTTGAATTTTTCATATAACACGGATTTGAAGACCGTAGTGACCTCGAGTATTTGAAGATTATGAAATGATTCGATTGGCAATTCGGAAGTGATTTCGGTTTATGATGGGTTTGGACTAATTTAAGATTTTTGGGGTGTGCTTTTATGCTCAACTTTAGGGTGGTTATTTGGAGATTGAGAAACTCCTAATTATCCGTTGATGCTCGGTTTGTATGGTCTCACATTATAGAACCCAAATTGAAGAATCATGGAAGAATTGAAGATTTGATATTCATCTCTACGTGTGTCACGCTTGAGGCTTGGTTCGCGTAGTTGCTCGAGTTTGGAAGATTTGAAGCGAGTCATCCATTCCTAACTTTGAGGGGGAGAATGTTGGGTACAAAGTTATCCATGTATGACTTTGTAAATGGCTTGACTTTTGTAGACCCACTTGCATGTGGTAAAGTAGCCTTGTGACATGAAAGATAGATATATCGATAGATAGATAGATAGATAGAGAGAGAGAAAGAGAGAGAGAGAGAGAGAGAGAGAGAGAGAGAAAGAGAGAGAGATGTAAACACCTCTATATAAGGTGGGTTCATTCCACATGTAGAGGTGTGCTTGAGAGATGTGAAATTGAGAGTGTTAGTGTGTGTTAATTATGTAGATTTAGATCTGGATCCTTTTTTGTAACACCTTTCATAATCGAATGCATCTCTTAAACAACGAAATCACCATGTTGTTTGTGTGTTATTTAATTCCGCATGCCAAACCAATGCTCATAATTCACATCAATGGCGTTTCCTCCTCACTCTCTGCCTTTCTCTTTTTGCTTTTATGCCTTAAAGAACTTTTTCGACCTTTTCTTTGCAGTCTTCCATGGTTACCGCTCGTCCTTTAGGAAGGGAACTTACTGCTGAGGAATGGGAGTCCTTTCAGTTCCAATTTGGGTTTGTCCCTGAACATGGGGTTCAAATTCCTCTTCCCGAAGCATCGCTCTATATTCCTCCCAAGGGCAAGGTTGGCATTCCGATTTCCTTGTTCGAGGCGGGTCTGCGTTTGCCCACTATAGACTTTTTCAACCTGATCATCCGTGAATATGGGTTTTCTGTGAGGGAACTGATTCCAATCGCCATAAACAAGATAGTGGGCTTTGAGCTTATCTGCCATTCCCTAGTCTATCAGCCAACTGTCCCAACGTTCAAGCACTTTTTCAATGCTTCCACCCAGTCTGGGACTCGGACCCTTTCTCGTCGGCGAGGAGTCCCTACCCTCATTCATGATAAAAAAAAATCCAAGAAGATTTCACAGGAGAAGTTTTTGTGGGTGAACAGGGACCTTGTGGTGCTTAGCTATCTGAGGATTAAGGCGTATGTGGACCGTGCTCCAACACTCTTTGGTGCTGACAAAGAGCTGGCTGATGCCCTAGAGAAGGTTAGCATCAATGGCGAGGACTGGCTCGATTGCTTCTTGGCCGCTGGCGGGATGAGCGCCGCTTGGAGGGCTCGTGGGAAAATTCCCGAGTTTTTCGTCGAGAAAGAAGGTATGATGTTTCTTCTTCTGTTTTCTCTTGCCCTCCCCCCCCCCATTTTACTCAGTAAAGCGCGTTAAAATCGGTAATTTTGTTAACCGCTGCTGTCTTTGTTTTGTTGTTAGGTGTGGAGGAGGTTATCTCCTTAGAGAAAGCTCTACAAGGTTTATTTGATGCTGATCTTAAGTGTCGCGATGTCGACCTTGTAGAGACTCTTCCACCCCCTGTTTCTGTTCGGGGAATTGAGGCTATCTTCGGTTCAGAAAGTGCTGTTGGCGCCAACGAGGATCTGGATCTGCCGGACGTTTTGTTACTTGTCACACCCCAAACCAGAATGGCGGAAACATTCGGGGGCGGATGACTTCACGTAGTATCATAACAGTTGAATATTCATAAAGAAAGTAAACACAACCATCATAAATATAATAAAAAGTTACATTGTTGCATATAATACATGTTTCAAAAGATTATTACAAATATGATGATTTAAAATGTTTTGATAACAGACGCCTTAGCGTCTCTTCTCCAAAAGCTGATGGTTACCTGTATTACTGATTCCCTGAGAAGTACAAGTAGTTTTGAAAGAGTGTCAACAATTAAGTTGGTGAGTTCATAAACATTTTTGTTCTAAAAGTAGTAGGTCTTTCGGTAAAAATAACTGAACGTGTTTCCATAAAATCCAATATTTTCCATGTATGTGTGGTAGTTTGAAAAAGTTCCAAAGACTGGAATACAATAGTATATTTCATGCTAAAATGGTGAAAGTGGATATTATACATATATAATGTAATTCCTGAATGCATTTAAGGGTCTCGTAAATCAAGTACGTTTTGATACACCATGTGAGTTTTATAACCATGCTATTGACCCAGACTGCCTGTAACAACGTTCTTCAGGCGTTGCAGTGTTATGACATTTGTCACCCCAGACCTGCTGGTCTAACTGTAGCTAACAGTTTAGGTGCGGGATTGTCAATCCCGTATAGATCTATACACAAGTATCACGCTCTCCCTACAAGAGATTATGGTTCGTAATACAGGACTTGGAATGCATACTCGAGAGTACGTTGAAGATGAGTGTCTCACAAAACATAATATCAAAAGATTTACGGAACGAAAAGTTCATGTGAAAGTATTTCCTTTTACAGTGTTTATGTAAAGATGAAATGAATAACTCGCAACTATACCCATTATAGTTTTTCGAAAGTATGTTCCATTTGATGATAAAAAAACTTGGTGTAATATCAACTTTGCATGTGAAGTGTAACGTTGGTATTAATGTTGTTTAACATTCATAAACAAAATCTAGATAAAGTATTTGAAAACATTTCTAACGACGTGTATTTTAAGTGGGAGTTTATCTCGTGTTTCACTTGTATTTCCCCCCCTAAAACATGAAAAAGACGTGAAAATGTAGGGGTATGAACTCACTTGATAAGTGGTGGATCGGGCAGCGTGTCGTTTCTAGGAATGATCTTTCTTGACGTAACCGCGGGTTTCTGGTGAAGAAACGAGCCTCACGCGGGCAGCACTTCGACTGGAAAGAATGTTTTTCTCGGGAACTTGGGGACTTCGAGCCTTCGTAGGGATCTGGACGCGTAACTGGGGCGTCGGGGTACTCTCGGGATGCTAAACGCAGAGTAAAAGTGGCCAGAAGAAGAGAAATGAGCATCCTAAACCCGAGACCTTCATTTTCTATTTATAGGGTCATTTATGGGGTCTCACGTCGTGAACCAAGCTTATTCACGTCGTGAAATTGGTCGTCATTGCATGCGTCATCGCAAGTTGGGTCTGACAGACTCTAGGAGGCGTCAGCACTGAGTTCACGTCGTGAACCTCTTGTTCACGTCGTGAACTCTGACACAGTGTTGGGGTTCGCGCCCCGAACTTCAGAAATTCATAACTTTTGCATACGAACTCCGTTTTTGACGTTCTTTATGTCAACGCGAATGTGAGATTATGTTCTACAACTCTCGTTTAGACTTCGTCGGCTAATTTTGAATTTAAATTTTATTATATTTATTTTTAGTAGGTCGGGACAGGAAAACTCCGTCAAAAAACCATAACTTCTTCATCTGATGTCCGTTTTCGTCTGTCTTTTTACCATTGTACTACTATTGTCGAGATCTTCGATTCTAGTTTAGATTGTTTCGGCCAAAAGTCGCTCGATCTCTATTTCGAGTTTTTAGCTGTCTACTGCTATATCCGAAACTTAGAAAAATCATAACTTCCTCATACGAAATCAGATTTTGACGTTCTTTTTATGTACGCTTATGGTTTAGTGATATCTACTACTTTCATTTAGATACCTAAGGCTAAAAGGTATTTTATTGAAATTTCGTGTTTTACGCTTAACAGTGTTTTCCCGGTTTTGACGCGGATCTTTGATTGGTCATAACCTCTTCGTTATAACTCGGATTTGAGTGTTCTTTATATTTCTGAAAACCTTTACACGATATCTATCATTTTATGCAACCCAATTGAGATTTTTGAACAATTCGTTTTTGACGCTATTTTTATTGATTCCAAAAATAGATTATAATACTTGACTTTAGGTCATTATATTGACTTTAAATATCGGGTTGTCACATTACTAGTGCTTTTCATAAGGATCATGCCTCTTCCGGGACCCCAAGGAGTCTCCGCCTTGTCAAGAGGCGATCCGCTTTGTTGGAAGCCTCTTCCGGCGGCAGCACTGAGACGGCTAGCACCGAGCCCCCTCTTCACAAGAAACATAATCTAAGTTTCTTGCTAGGGGGTTCCAAGGGTTCCACCAATGCCCCCGATGAAAGTCCTCTGAAATTGCTGGAGGGGGCACAAAACAGGGAGACTGAACTGCCCGATCATATATAGAGAAGGACACACCAACATGATCGGCCCTGATCCTACTACTGAGGGAGCTAAGGTGAAGACTGGATCTGCGCCCTCTCAGGGTCTTGTGCCGACTTCTTCTAATAAAACAAGAACTGTCCCTCCTCCTGCGGGGTCTCATTCAGGCGCCTACATGCCATCTTGGAGCCTAACCCCTAGAGATCTTGTGTCCAACCACGACACTGCTCTTGAGTGGTGTCGACATGATTTTCCACCTTCCACAACAAAGGCTTTGTCCGTCTTGGCGGATGAGCACATGGCCAACGGTCTTCTCTATGCCGCCGCCCAAGTGTCATCTTACCTGGTTTCAACTTCCGAGCGTATTTCCGACATAGAGGCTATCCAGTCTCATGCAGACAAGATGAGCATTAAATGTACAGAGTTGAAGGACCAAGTGGCGAAGATGGAAGCCGAAAAGCGCAACTGGGAGGCCCAGCAATATCTTGCGATGTGCGATAAGGCAAGCCTGAAAGAACATGTGGAAAAGCTGGATGGGGAGGTGAAGCACTTGAACGATCGTGTGAGGGTCCTGACCTTGGAAAACGTTGGCCTAAGAGAGCGAACAATAGAGCTGGAGGCAGACCTGGTTGGGGAAAGAGTTGCAAGAGGGGTGTTGGAGAAGGACATTTCATGGATCCTTCGTGATGGGCTCAGCCGGGTTGTGGAAAGGGTGATCGAAAGCCCCTAGTTTCTCAAGGGCTAGGTGCATGTGTAGGCAGCTTGTGTTTCGGCAGGCGTACAACAGGGGAAAAGAGATTTAAGAGAACTGGTGGTTGCCGGGGAGTTTGATCCAGAGGTGGAGGTGGATGTGGCCACCAAGACTCGTGAGATAGAGGATGCCATTGCGGCGTTCACAGAGACAGATTTTGCTGGCTATCTCCGACTTGGCAACACAGATTTGGCCGGACTCTGTGTTCTTTCTCAAGATGCTCAGAGTGATGAGTCGGGTCTTGGCCCAAGTTCTCCACCTGGTGATGGTACTACCCCTACCCACGTGTAATGTTATTTTCCTGGTTTGTTTTGATGTAACTTTTGTGAACAATATTTTCTCTTTTTTTTTTTTTTGTCTTTGTTGCCCTTAGTGGCAGTTCTAAAGTCCAGGAGTCCAGCGATGTGACAATGTTTGATTTTAATTCACGGATGTGAATTTTTCCTATTATTGCGTATATTCTTTTGTTTGGTTGCTTTGTAAATGGTTTATGTTGGCCATCACATAGTATTTATGCAGGGCTTGCTTAAATCCCTAGTCTGAGTGCTTTTACTTGCGAACTCTTTGTGCTTTACTCATGCTAGTCTTTGAGAAATCTGTTCTAACTTGCTGCTTAAAGACCCTAGGTGTAGCCAATATCGTCATCTTGAGGCCCACCTGGCTGTGCTTTTGTCATTAGTGGAAGGTTATGACTCTTCTACACTTATGTTACATGTTCTTTTGCACGTTTGTTTTTGGGAACATTTGCTATAATTTGAGTGATGAACATGTTTTGGGGGAAAGGTTATGATCCTTTTTTATATAAACCCCCTGGCAGCCTCCTTGTATCATTTTCTCTCATGTGACGTTGGATGATCAATCGTTGTTGTCACATGGTAAACGTACACAGCCTCTTTATTTTATTTTTCAAGCTTGAAAATAAGGAGCATCTGAATTGCTCTTTCTCTGTTTTCCAATTTTATTGTTGGAGTGTTATACGACTGAAGGTGGTAAAGTAATTTTTGCTGGTTAAATTTACATCCCAAAACTAATACCCAATGCCTTTGCTAACATTCAATTTATCTTTGACACTCGTTTTAAGAATAAAAATGATGCAGGCTCTGCGCATTCCAAGTTCTTGGGATTGCACGCCCGTCCTAGGCTTCTAGTACGTAAGCGCCATTCTTATGGGCTTCCATAATTTTGTACGGTCCCTCCCACGTGACACTGAGTTTTCCCAATGGATCGGCATGGCTGGAATCTTTTTTCCTTAGCACCCATTCTCCAACTTTGAAATTCTTGACCCGGACTTGGCGGTTGTAATAGTTATCGGTGCGCGATTTGTACAATGCTTGGCGCATCTGTGGATCCTCGCATTTTTCATCTAGCATGTCCAAGTCCTAGAGTCGCCCTTCTTCATTGGCTGTTTCCTCGAAACTCTCTGTTCGCAGTGAGCCAGCCACTATTTCCAATGGGAGAACTGCTTCCGTCCCATAGGTTAGGCTGAATGGCGTTTCTCCCGTGCTTGACCTTGCAGTGGTACGATATGACCACAACACTGTCGGGAGCTCATCCACCCAGGCAGACTTTGATCTGAGTAACCTTTTCTTCAAACCATTGACTATGGTTTTTGTTTGATATCTCAGTTTGTCCATTGCCCTGAGGGTGCACCACGGACGTGAACCGGCAGTGAATTTTCTTGTTTTCACACCACTCCTTGAAGAGGATCCCTTCAAATTGTGTGTCATTTCCGCTTATGAGAACTCTGGGTGTACCAAAGCGATCCAAGATATTTTTGACCATGAACATTATCATTTGTTTTCCTGTGACACGGGCCAGCGGTTCCGCCTCTATCCACTTTGTAAAGTAATCTACGGCAACTAACAAGAATTTCACACCACTGGCGCTGGTGGAAATGGCCCCACTGTGTCAATCCCTATTGATGGAAAGGCTAGGGGCTGGTGATGCTGGTCAGCAGCATGGCCGGTTGATTCTGGAAAGGAGAGAATGCCTGGCATTCTTTTCATTTCTTGGTTAGGGCTGCTGCCTCGTCAGTTCTGGGCGTCACCAGGCTCCTTGTCATGACCTGAGTGGTCGTGAGAGAATGAGAAGATTGTTGGATTAGTGTCTAAGCCCGTAACTATATTTGGTATGTACTTGACCCGGTTGTGCATGGTCCTTTTGGGTTGCCTTCACCAAAGCAACTTGACAAGGTAATTTGATATGAGAGACAGGATATTATGGTTTATTAATATATTATAAGAATAATATATTAAAGGAGAAATCATATTTATTTAATTAGTATTAGTCATAAATTAATTAGGAATTAATTTGGTGACTAAAAGAGATTAATTAAATAAATGGGCATAAACTGTCAAATGTGTGATAGTTGAGTTTTGGGCTGGGAAACCTAATGGACTAAGGGGGAACGAAATTATGATGAAGGATCATCATATTTTCGTCCAAGGCCTCATTCCAGAAGGTTCCTTGGGCTGCTTGGTGGCTAAGCTATCCATTAGGGTTTAGACTGAAACCCTAGCACCCTACATTATAAATAAGACCCAAAGGCTTCAATTTTCGGCCACTTGTTCCCAAGAGAAACCCTAGGGCTGATTTTAGCATCTTCTCTCCTCTCTCATAATTGCCTTCTTGCTTGTGTGGTGTTTGTGATCCATTAGAGGAATTACAATTGTGATTCTAAGCTCAAGAAAAGAAGATTCAAGATACTATTGAAGAGGTAAACATCTAGATCTGATGTTATTTGTTATTTTGATATTATGTATGCTAGATTAGGGTTTGCAAGTCTTGGATTCAAAGCATGTAAAATAGAGAAACCTAGATCCAAGCATTAGGGTTTGTATGAACACATAGGATTGTTCTTATGCATAAAACCCATCAGTGGTATCAGAGCCTTGATTGATTTCTGTTGTATGTGATGCTTTAACTGTTTGCATGCTGAAAATCATTTTTTCTGGCTTTTGTTCGACTGGACTCGGCGAGTCACTTTATGCACTCGGCGAGTCGGCCCTACTCGGCGAGTCCATGAGTGGCTCGGCGAGTCGGCCCTATTCGGCGAGTCCATGAGTGGCTCGACGAGTTGGATCGTCTGATAGAGGATATATCGGGATTTCTTGCTGTTTTTACTATGGAATAGTTGCCTAATATGTTTTTACTGATAAAATTCGAATTTTAATGATTTTGTGAGACTATCCTTGCCAAAAAACAAAAGATATTTACCAATTGATTTGATAATAAATTCCTTATGTGATTAAAATTGATTATTTGTATTAATTGGGTAACTTATCTTGCAAGAAATTGAATTAGGTCAAATATAGATAATCACTAAATTAATTGTTTCATTTATATTATTTGTTATTTGATCCCTTGTGTTTTGAAAAGTTCAAAAAACTTGTCCTCAAGTTTTGAAATTTAAATTTTGTGATTAAAAGTTTAAATGATTTAAATTTCAAACCCTTAGAATTTTACAAGTTTAAAATTCAACCCTATACTATTATATTATTACAAGATTAATTAATATATATGTATAAGAATAAGCTAGTCTTATCGCTAGTAGGCCTCTTTCACGAAGCCAGTCTATAAGGTGGGTATAAGGTTGCAGCCTATAAAATGGCGCTTAATGGGTGTACACTCACACCTACCGCTTGCTTGACTGGTGGAGGGTCGTTAGCCGAACGGATAGGATAGGACACTTAATTCCTCATTATAAGTATAATGAAATATTAAAGTAACTACATTGTTTTATAAATTCCCAATCTTAGTTACTTTAGGGTGAAATGTGAAAATGATGTTATTCCATGGAATTACACTTTGTACCCCTGTCAAACGTTAGTGGAGCGTGCGTGGCTAACCGGCACACTAATTTGGGATTGACATTGGTGACAAAGGGTGGCTCGATGTTTATTATAGATCAATGGAGCGTGCGTGGCTAACCAGCACATTGATTAGGTGATAGAGACATTGGGTACACCATGTTGATTCGCATGGTTATCCACAACTTGTTTGCAATTCTCGGCATCCCAGTCGCAAATTTGAAGTGCATATCGAGATTTAAACATGCCATTGAAATGTTCAATGAATCTCAAAAGAAATCTAGGAATTTTCAAATACATTTAAAACTTAATCTCTTTTCGTTTTTCATGGTGAAAATTAGTGAATCGTCATTCACTTACCTTCAAATTATTTACTTTTAGATTACGGGATCCCTTTTCTAAGTTGTAAATAATGTTGTTGGATCCTAGCCCTAATTTCTCATTTGGGTGTTTAATTGGGGATTCATTTCTAATCAAACTTTGTTTCTTTCTATTTCAGATGTCTAACGCAAACGCAAACAACAACATTTCTGGGTCATTCTTGTTGGTGAACCTGTGTCAAAAGGTGACATTTGATGGCTCGAACTTCAACGAGTGGATGAGATACATTCGCATGATAACTCGTTATGAGGACAAAGAATATGTCCTCGACGAGAAGCTAGAGAAGATCAATCCAGAAGAAGCTACTCCTGAAGAGATGGCCGCCTTTGAGGCCCACGAGCGTGATGCAACGAAAGTTCATTGCATCATGTTGGCCACCATGAACCTCGAACTCCAAAAGTCCTATGAGGACATGTATCCATATGAGATGCATCAAGATTTGTTGGACAGGTACCACCAGAGCGCGAGGCAAGAGCGCTATGAGATCATCACCAACATGATCACCGCTAGGATGGGGAGTGGAGAATCCCTAACTGCTCATTTGCAAAGAATGCAAAGGTATGTTGATCGTCTTCTCAAACTTAATGTTAAGTTTGATGAGGATTTGGCTATCGACATCATCCTCCACTCCTTGCCTTCCTGCTACAACCAGTTCAGAATGACCTACCACATGAATAAGGAAGAGGTCACCCTAAGTAAGCTTCAAGGGCTCCTGAGGACAGCTGAGAGAAACCTCAAGGACAAATCTATTACATCATCCTCTACTGTAGCTGCTCCTATGTTGGCAATTGGCCAAGGAAAGGGAAAGAAGAGGAACGCTCCTGCTAAGAGCCACCATAAGGGTAAGACCCAAGATGGTTCCTCTTCTAGTGGGACCAAAGCAGGTTCTGTTAAGCCCTCTTCTGACCCCAAGGAAGCAGAGTGCTTCTATTGCCACCAGAAGGGCCACTGGAAACGAAGCTGCCCAAAATATCTGCAGGACATTATGGATGGGAAGATAAAGCCCACCTTCGCAGGTATGTATTTAATTAAATCTAATAACTCATCACTTGCTACTTCATAGGTCCTTGATACTGGATGTGGTTACCACATTTGTTCTGATTTGCAGGGGCTAAGAAAAAGTAGGGAAGTGGAGCATGGAAGGATAAACTTGATCATGGGAAACAAGAAGTCTTCACCAGTAACCAAGATCGGAGTTTATTCCTTAGTGTTGAGTAATGGGTTAGGGCTAGATTTAAATAATTGTTGCTATTCGCCAGATATGGCAAGAAACATCATTTCTTTTCATGGATTGTTTTGACAAGGTTTCAGATATTCGTTTGATAATAGTAATGGTTCTATTAATGCTTATTTGAATGGTGTCTTTTATTTCAATGCATTACCTTGTAATGGGATTTATGAATTTGTGTTAATTATAGATAATTTAGGAAATGATGTTTTGAATATTGATTCGTCCACAAGTTTGGACAAAGCATGCTTGTGGCATTGTCGCCTTGGCCATGTTAACAACAAACGCATAGCCCAACTTCAAAAGGATGGAGTCTTGGAGTCATTCGACCTTAGGGACGATGACGTGTGTGAGTCTTGTTTACTTGGGAAGATGACCAAGTCACCCTTTACTGGCTCATGTGAAAGGGGTGAGGGTGTATTGGATCTCATACATACAGATGTATGTGGACCCTTTAGATCCACCACAAGGGACGCATGTCGCTTCTACGTGACCTTACAGACGATTATAGCAGATATGGATATATCTACTTAATCAAGCAGAAGTCAGAAACCTTTGAAAAGTTCAAAGAGTTCAAGAATGAAGTGGAGAATCAGTTGGGCAGGAAAATCAAGATGCTTCGATCTGATCGAGGAGGAGAGTACCTAAGTCTTGAGTTTCACGACTATCTAAAAGAATGCGGAATAGTTTCGCAATTGACGCCTCCTAGAACGCCACAATTGAATGGTGTGGCTGAGAAACGTAATTGAACCTTGTTGGACATGGTTCGTTCTATGATGAGTCGTGCTTCGTTACCAATCTCATTCTGGGGGTATGCCTTAGAGACTGTCGCCCATATCCTTAACTTAGTTCCCACCAAGAAGGTTGCCAAAACACCTCACGAGATGTGGACAGGGAAAGCTCCCTCGTTAGCACATATCAAGGTTTGGGGTTGTGAAGCTTTCATAAGACGAGAGACTCACGACAAGCTAGAACCTCGTAGTGAGAAGTGTTATTTCATCGGCTACCCACAGAAGTCTTTTGGCTATCTCTTCTATAGACCAAGTGACAATGTTGTCTTTGTTGCTAGGAGAGGGGTTTTCAGAGAGAGAGAACTCAAAAGTCAAGGAGACAGTGGGAGGCAGATTGACCTTGAAGAGCTTCAAGAGTCAGGAGATGAAGGAACCTCTGACACTGGCATGCAACCTGAGGAGGAAACTCCTGTTGAACCAATTGACCAGTCCTTACCTCTTATACATTCGAATAGAGTAAGTGTTCCACCCCAGTTTTATGGTTTCCATATTACTACTGATGGGGATACGTTTATTAGTGATAGTACACTAATAAATATGGACGAACCTAATAGCTATAAGGAAGCCATGGAAAGCCCAGAGTCTGCTAAATGGAAAGAGGCAATGGACAGCGAGATTCAGTCCATGTATGACAACCAAGTTTGGAATTTGGTTGATAATATACCAGGTCGTAAGACAGTCTGATAGAAGTGGATCTTCAAGAAGAAGACAGACATGGATGAGAAAGTGCACACTTATAAAGCGCGATTGGTCGCGAAGGGCTTTACTCAAACTCCTGGAGTTGACTATGATGAGACCTTCTCACCAGTTGCTAAGATAAAGTCTATTAGGGTAATGCTCGCAATAGGTGCGTTTCATGATTATGAAATTTGGCAGATGGACGTAAAAACCGCTTTCCTAAATGGGAAGTTGGCTGAAGATGTTTACATGAATCAGCCAGAGGGTTTTGTCGATGCGAAGCACCCAAATAGAGTGTGCAAGCTTGAGAAATCCATTTATGGATTAAAGCAAGCATCTCGCAGATGGAATCTTTGTTTTGACGAGAAGGTCAAAGAGTTTGGCTTTCTGCGAAGCGAAGATGAGTCATGTGTATATGTCAAGGCCAGTGGGAGTATAGTGAGCTTGCTCGTATTGTATGTCGATGACATACTGCTCATAGGAAACGACATACCAACCTTGCAGGAGGTCAAGTCCTGGCTTGGGAAGTGTTTCGCTATGAAGGACCTCGGAGAGGCTTCGTATATTCTGGGAATAAGGATAGTGAGAGACAGAAGTAAGAGACTGATAGGACTCAGTCAGGATACGTACATGGAAAAGGTACTAAAACGTTTTAGTATGGAAAATTCCAAGAAAGGGGAGTTACCAATTCAATGCAATACCAAACTGAGTAAGACTCAGAGCCCGAGTACAGAGGCAGAGATAGCTGATATGAGCCGAGTACCTTACGCTTCCGTAGTTGGCTCGATTATGTACACTATTACCTGTACTCGCCCTGATGTGGCCTTCGCTTTGAGCATGGTCGGCAGATATCAAGGGAACCCTAGTAGAGCACACTGGATTGCTGTCAAGAATATTCTTAAGTACCTACGAAGGACCAAGGAATGGTTTCTAGTCCTCGGTGGGAGTGATGACTTAAGGGTGCGAGGGTACAGTGACGCTAGCTTTCAGACGGATAGGGATAATTACCGATCGTAGTCAGGCTGGGTCTTTACCCTGAATGGAGGAGCAGTGACTTGGAAAAGTTCCAAGCAAGAGACCGTAGCTGATTCAACATGCGAATCAGAGTACATTGCGGCAAGCGAAGCGTCAAAGGAGGCTATATGGTTGAAGAACTTCATAAGAGACCTTGGAGTTATGCCATCCATAAAGGAGCCCATGGAAATTTTCTGTGATAATGAAGGAGCGGTTTCCTTGACCAAGGAACCAAGGGATCATGGCGGATCTCGACATATCGACAGGAAATACCATTTTATTAGACATCGGGTAGAAGAGGGACTCCTCGTTGTGAAGAGGGTATCGTCAGAAGATAACCCAGCAGATCCCCTTACGAAGGGACTGAGTAGGGTAAAGCATTTGAAGCACGCTAGGAGCATTGGGCTAAAGGACGATATTAGTTTAGATTAGATAGGTAGGAAATTTGTAATGGATAATTTTGTATTCAACATTTTGATGATTAAATAAAGATGTGTTATTTATAAGAAAGTTGCTATCTTGTGTTGATAATTTATCTGTTATTTCCAAATTTTGCATGTTTTGACTTCCTGAATAATAAGATTGTTCGAACAGTCCACAATCGCTCATATGTTGGAAGTAGATATGAAAGAAGATTGTCATAAATTTGTTTGTAGATTGTCTGAAAGGTTTTAGACATAGCAAAGGTTTGCTATGAAGTTTATGAGTGCTTATGAAATATGTTTTGAGCATTGGAATAAACCCGCACTTGCTAGTATCACTTCTTGAATGTTATCATAAGTGATCGCAAGATGATAATATCATATAATCTTAAAACCTAGAGATATGGTTATTGTTTGCTAGTTGATTATATATTGATAATACGAAAACGCATCAGTAACTTGATGTTATAAAACGTATTATTGTGTGTAACTTAGCTAGTAGATAATAAAAGCATATAAGTCGAAGTTTATCTGTTCCTTTTATTCTAAGAGGATAAAAGCGATATCTTGGCCACTCGATGATTTGGTTTGACTTATGTGCCGGGCCCGGTCAGGATGAGGTTGATGTGTTCAACTGAATTCTATGTCGAACGAATCAGAGATCGAGAAACAAAATGTTGGACAATAAGTATTGTCAGCATGATATCTAGAACAGAGGATTATACGATCCCTTATCTGAAGGACATGATTTTGATCAGAGTTGATAGAAGCGTATAAGAGCTACGATTGCTAATCGGATTCTGAAGTCGTATGTGAGATATAGTTACTAGACTTATCCAAGTGGGAGACTGTTGGATTAGTGTCTAAGCCCGTAACTATATTTGGTATGTACTTGACCCGGTTGTGCATGGTCCTTTTGGGTTGCCTTCACCAAAGCAACTTGACAAGGTAATTTGATATGAGAGACAGGATATTATGGTTTATTAATATATTATAAGAATAATATATTAAAGGAGAAATCATATTTATTTAATTAGTATTAGTCATAAATTAATTAGGAATTAATTTGGTGACTAAAAGAGATTAATTAAATAAAGGGGCATAAACTGTCAAATGTGTGATAGTTGAGTTTTGGGCTGGGAAACCTAATGGACTAAGGGGAAACGAAATTATGATGAAGGATCATCATATTTTCGTCCAAGGCCTCATTCCAGAAGGTTCCTTGGGCTGCTTGGTGGCTAAGCTATCCATTAGGGTTTAGACTGAAACCCTAGAACCCTATAGTATAAATAAGACCCAAAGGCTTCAATTTTCGGCCACTTGTTCCCAAGAGAAACCCTAGGGCCGATTTTAGCATCATCTCTCCTCTCTCATAATTGCCTTCTTGCTTGTTGTAACATCCCAAAAATACCAGCTAAAAATTTCATTTTTAAATTAGGTTAATACATAAAAACATCGTTACAAAACATTCATAATATTAATTCATGTCTGAAAACCGGTAACATCATGGTAAAATATTCAGAGTACATCCCAGAAAATCCATAGTGCGGAAACAAGAGTGTGTGTGATATGCCGCTACCGCGCCGGCTCCTTTCCCCTAGCTGAAAAGGTACCTGAAAACAAAACTATAAAACGTAAGCACGGAGCTTAGTGAGTTCCCCCAACGAACCTCATACCATACAATCACATAGCATACATGTCTGCCGGGCATTTCTGGGTGCCCGACCTTCCCCTTCGGTCCCGTCGACCGGATACTGCCTAGCATATCTGGGTGCTGGCCTACCCCTTCGGTCCTGTCGACCGGATCGGGGACTGTTTCACCCCCTACTACTACTACCACATAATAACATATCACATAACCCATACATCATAATCTGCTAGCACATAAAGCATATCAGGTAGTAACAAACCTAGGTGATTATTACACAGACAGTCATCTATCATACGACTCCTACTAGTGGGCCGACATTGTGGCCTTAGACCCACTTTTACTGGAAGGTAACTCACCTCGAGGGTAGCTGCTGAAAACCCGCTCAACCTACGCCTGGCTGCCGCACCGGTAACCCTCCGGCTATAAATATGTAATCATGGATTAGGTACTCATAAATACCCCTTAGGTCAAATGACTGGTCAAAGTCAACTTCTTGGTCAAAGTCAACTCTCTGATTGACTAGACTCGCCGAGTCCATATAGCGACTCGCCGAGTCCTTCTACGTCTAGCTCGACTCTGACTCATCGGGTCCCTGTTCCCACTCACTGAGTCAGCCTGACTCGCTAAACGGGGACAACTAACAAACCCGCGACAGGACTCGCCGAGTCCAAGGGGGGACTCGCCGAGTCCGACGAACAGATCTCACAATTCGCTCCAATCTTCCATCAGAACATCAACCTTGGAGATTTGGAGATTCTGGGACTATAGCTACACGTTAAATTGCTAATTCCACATGCGACTACGAAGGGTTGGACCTCCTACACTTAAACCCTTCTTATCCTAGTGACAGTTCATATGACTCGCCGAGTTTGATGAACAACTCGCCGAGTTCAAGGCTATATTCAAGGGACTCGCCGAGTTTGAAGAACGACTCGCCGAGTACCAGGCAATCTTCATAGGACTCGCCGAGTTGTTCATCCAACTCGTCGAGTCTAGGGCCATCTTCATGGAACTCGCCGAGTGCACTTTGGCACTCGCCGAGTTCCCTTCGACTCTTCACCCAATCTGGCCAAATCTGAGACATGCAACTGATCCAACTCATGGGTCTCAGTTCCTAGGGTCTGGTTATCACATATACACACGAAATCTGGGGGTTTTAAGGCTTGAAGATCAACCATTGGGGACAAAAAGGAACCTAAGAGCTAATGAGCAAAGTGAGGGTTTTATTACCTGATTTGATGCCTTCCCCAGAGTAGATTTCGGATCTACCTTCACTTCTGAAACACTCCAACTTCCTCCTTCTTCTTCTAAGCTCCAAAACCTTCTTTGGAAGATCAAAATCACTCAAGAACACTAAAGGAGCTAGGGTTGTTCTCTACTGCTCTCTGGGAGGAAAATGGGACGAAATGGGTGTTTTAGAATGGGTAAAATAGGGTGCAATGTCTGAAAATAGATTTTCATCCAGACAGGTGGACTCGCCGAGTCCATATGTCGACTCGCCTAGTTCCCAGCTTAAATCCCGCGTCCACCTCGCTGCTACTCGGGGAGTCGGGACGCAGACTCGCCGAGTTCATGGCAAAAATTTAAGAAAATACTTAAATAAATTCGTACCAGGAATCCGGTGTTACAAATCTCCCCCACTTATTTTCGACTTCGTCCTCGAAGTCTGCCACTCCCTCCCGGAACAGCTCCGGATAATGCTCCACCATCTCATCCGCGGGCTCCCAAGTCCATTCCGAGCCCTTCCGGTGCTGCCATTGCACCTTCACCAGCTCCACCCTCTTGTTCCTCAGTTCCTTCGACTTCCGGTCTAGGATAGCCACAGGCCGCTCGATATAATTCAGGCTGTCATCAACCTGGATGTCCTCCAAAGGTACCACCGCTGAGTCGTCCACCAGGCACTTCCGCAGCTGGGAGACGTGGAAAGTGCTGTGGATCTGACTGAGTTCGGCTGGCAGATCCAGCCGGTATGCCACCTTGCCCACTCGGGCTGCAACCCTAAACGGTCCAATATACCTGGGACCCAACTTTCCCCGCTTCCTGAATCGGATGACGCCCTTCCAAGGCGACACTTTCAGGAGAACCATATCCCCAACCTGGAACTCCAAGTCTGATCGGCGCCTATCGGCATAATTCTTCTGCCGACTCTGAGCAGTCTGTAGCCTGCTCCGGACCTGCTGAATCTTCTCTGTCGTCTTGAGCACTACTTCGGTGCTCCCCATGACTCTCTGTCTAACCTCGCCCTAACATGTCGGGGTCCTGCACTTCCTCCCATACAACAGCTCGAAGGGAGGACAATCAATACTCAATTGATAGCAGTTATTGTATGAAAACTCGGCTAAAGGAAGATAGGTATCCAAGCTACCACCGAAGTCTAAAACACACGCCCGCAGCATGTCCTCCAGAGTCTGGATGGTCCGCTCGCTCTGGCCATCCGTCTGCGGGTGGAAGGCTGTACTAAAATGCAGACGAGTACCCAGCTCGTCATGAAACTTCTTCCAGAACCTGGAAGTGAACCGCACATCCCTATCCGAAATCACTGAAACTGGCACCCCATGCCGTGCCACTACCTCTCTGATGTAGATATCGGCCAATTTCTCGGCCGAGATGCTCTCCTGAATCGGGATAAAGTGGGCGCTCTTGGTCAACCGATCGACGATGACCCATATCGAATCCACTCCCCGCGCGGTCCTGGGAAGCTTGGTGATGAAATCCAACGTGATGTCTTCCCATTTCCACAGCGGGATATCCAACGGCTGCATCTTACCGTGCGGTCTCTGGTGTTCGGCCTTGACCTTCCTGCAGGTCAGGCACCGCTCAACGTACCATGCTACATCCCGCTTCATGCAGGGCCACCAATAGTCCAGACGAAGATCCCTATACATCTTCGTTGCCCCTGGATGAATGGAGAATCGGGATTTGTGCGCCTCCTCCATCAGAACCTGGCGCACGCCTCCGAGGTATGGAACCCACACGCTGCGGTGTAATGTCAATAATCCCCTGCTGTCATGGTCGAAGGAGGAAACCTGTCCCATAATCCGCTCACTCTTCCGATGTTCCTCCTTCATAGCCTCCTGCTGAGCCTCCCGGATCCGCTCCAGAAGCGGAGTCACCACCGTCATCCTCAAACAGATATCCCTGATCGGTGCTGCCTTGCGGCTAAGCGCATCGGACACGACATTGGCCTTCCCTGGGTGGTAGAGGATCTCACAATCGTAATCCTTTGCCACATCAAGCCACCGACGCTGCCTCATATTCAGATTTGGCTGGTCCATGAGGTACCTCAAACTCTTGTGGTCCGTGTAAATCGTACATCGAACCCCATAGAGGTAATGACGCCAAATCTTGAGGGCGAACACAACGGCCCCCAACTCCAAATCATGCGTCGGGTAGTTCACCTCGTGAGGTTTCAGCTGCCTCGACGCGTAGGCGATGACATGCCCTCTCTGCATCAATACTGCGCCCAAACCTGAGGTGGACACATCGCAGCATACAACAAAATCCTCCATGCCCTCTGGCAAGGCTAAGATTGGCGCCTCGCACAATCTCTGTCTCAATGTCTCGAATGCTGCCTGCTGCTCAGGCCCCCAACGAAAGACCACGGCCTTCCTCGTTAACCTGGTCAGGGGTAATGCTATCTTGGAGAAATCCTGGATGAATCTCCGATAGTAGCCAGCCAATCCCAGGAAACTCCGAATCTCAGATGGAGATTTCGGAACCTCCCATCTCATCACGGCCTCCACCTTGGCCGGATCCACCGAAATCCCGTTCTGGTTGACAAGGTGCCCAAGAAACTGCACCTCGCGCAACCAGAACTCACACTTGGAGAACTTGGCATACAAGTTCTCCCTCCTCAAGGTCTCTAGAACCTCTCGCAAATGCTCCTCATGCTTCTCTCGCGTCTTGGAGTAAACCAAGATATCAGCAATAAATACTATCACCGACCGGTCTAACATCGGTCTACACACGCGGTTCATGAGGTCCATGAACGCGGCAGGAGCATTGGTGAGCCCGAAAGGCATCACCACGAACTCATAGTGGCCATAACATGTCAGAAATGCCGTCTTCTACACATCCTCCTCTCTGACCCTCACCTGGTGATACCCTGAACGCAAATCTATCTTGGAGAACCAAGATGCTCCCTGAAGCTGGTCAAAGAGGTCGTCAATCCTCGGGAGTGGGTAGCGGTTCTTCACCGTTACCTTATTCAGCTCCCTATAATCGATACACATCCGATGCGACCCGTCCTTCTTCTTCACAAACAGAATCGGGGCTCCCCAGGGTGAACTGCTCGGTCGAATGAAACCTCTGTCTAACAGCTCCTGAAGCTGTGTAGACAACTCCTGCATCTCAGGAGGAGCCAACCGATACGGTGCCTTGGCTATCGGAGCCGCACCAGGGACTAGGTCGATCCTGAACTCCACCTGTCGCTCCGGAGGTATCCCAGGCAGCTCCTCGGGGAATACATCCGTGAACTCTCGTACTACGGGCACATCGGCCACCGTCGCCTTACGCGCCTCCCGGGTGTCCATGACATATGCGACATATCCTGCGCAACCCTGATGAAGGTAACGCCTTGCCCTCGCTGCCGAACAGAAGGCTGGCCCTCGCTGTGATCTCTCACCCTGAATTACTAACTCTCCCCCACTTGGGGCTCTGACTCGTACTATCTGCTGCACGCAATCTATCACTGCCCCATTGGGACTCAGCCAATCCATACCAATAATGATCTTGTTTCCCCGCAATGGAATGGGAACTAGGTCAACCAAATACCGCTCTTCGAACAACCTCAATACACAATCTCGGAAGACCTCTGATGCTCACACCGACCGGTCGTCCGCAATCTCGACCTCTAAAGGGCAATCCAACATGCCCGAGGACTCAGGAAACTTCTTGCTAAGTGCAAGAGAAACAAAGGATCGGGTAGCCCCCGAATCAATCAACACCTGGACTGGAATACCGTTCACATGGAACGATCCCGTCACCACATCGGGTGCAGCGCGTGCCTCCTCGGCTGTCAGCTGAAATGCCCGGCTCCTCACCACCGGAGCCTCTGCCTTGCCCTGCCGGCCATCCGTAATCCGCAGGGTCGCTGGAGCTGGCGCCTGTACTGGCGCTGCTGCTATCAACTGAGGGCAATTGGCCCTCTTGTGGCCCCTCTGGTTGTAGTGGAAACACAGCAACTCGGACGTCTGAAATACCGGAGTAGGAGCAGTACAATCCCTGCTAAAGTGCCCTGTCTTGCCGCACTTGTAGCAGCCTGACGATCCTAACCTGCATGGTCCCTCATGCGACTTGCTGCATTTCCTGCAGCGGCTACGACTCGGTGGGCCTCTTGGGCCCAGATCTGATCCCTTGGGCTTCTTCCCCGAAGCCCCAGTCATCTGTCCCTCCTCAGCCTTTCTCTTCAGAATGTGACCCAGATCAATCTCCCTCTCCCTTGCCCTGGCAATCATGGACTCCAGGGTAGGGCAAGCTGAAAAACTGACATGCTCCCGGATGTCGGCTCGGAGCATGTCATGGTAGCGGGTCCTCCTCATGTCCTCATCACCCGCGTATTGAGGTACCAGTAACGCCCTCTCCCGGAACTTGGCGGTGATCTCCGCCACTGTCTCTGTCGTCTGCCTCATATCCAAGAACTCCCGTGCCAACTGCTGGAGCTCCATCGCAGGCGCGAACTCCGTCCTGAATCGTGTCACAAAGTCCGGCCATGTCATAGCCTCAATGGCCGCGGCTCCCAAAGAGTCACAAACCGACTCCCACCAATCTCTAGCTCTATCACGTAGACACCCTGCTGCAAATCGTACCTTCGACCCCTCGAGGCAGAAGCTGATCAGCTGTGCAGACTCAAGGTCTGCAATCCATCGTCTGGCAGCAATGGGGTCCTTCGCCCCATGGAAATCTGGTGCACCACTGCCCCTGAAGTCCTTAAAGGACAGTGTGCGTGGTCCTGACTGGCTAGCCGCCATATCACTCCTGAACGCCCTGAGACGATCCTCCATCAACTCTACAATACCCTCCTTGATCGACCCGAAGATGATGGGAGTCGACTCAAGGATGCCCCTGGTAATCTCTGACGCGATGAACTCGCATAGACCCTCATCAACTGGTTCGGACCCTGAACCCGAACCCGATCCTGATCCTGAGCCTCCCGCTCCCTGTCGTGTGGTCACCATACTGCAAAACATAGCATAACCACCATCAAAATATATTCCACTAACGAGGCTCACATACAAGTCCCCGGTCTCGTCTCGGCCCTTTTTGAATCGAGTACGGATCCTCCTCTTTCAGTAGTACGGGCCCATACTACCTTCCACGTCTATCCGTACTTTCCTCAAGAATTGCCTCAACTCAACCAAGTCCTTTCTACTAATACTGCGGTTCTCGGGCTACTCTCGCCCTAGGCTTGCCCTAAGTAATCGCCATCCCACTCTCTGCCATCAGCTGCATCAGAAGTCCCTGCTTTCTTTCCCTAACTAGCTCGCGAATACTATTACATATTACTCAGACTAGATAATTCTTCGAATGAGAGGTCCTACCCTACAACGGTTGGACTCAGACAAGAGCTGCGAAGCAGGGCTAGACCCAACCCTCTGAAATTATTTAGTCCTTGCAATATGTAACGTAACATATTCGTTTACTAGTTAGTGAGAGACAACTAGAACTCCTAAAAGCACATAGCAAGCATCATTCGTGCATTGAGTACACATAATCAAGTATATACTATTCTGGCTATCATACTGACTGATCTGTACTAGCATGCAATTCTCATAAAGCTAGAACACATAAAGCAGGCACATAAGGCATCATTCCTAGATCCTTAGTCCTATTCTAGCATGCTGTTCTACAGAAATTGGAACTGATAATCATAAGAATAACTTGTATGGGTACTTTGGGGAAAACTTACTTGAGCTCGGCCGGTCGCGCACATCACACACCTTGTTCTTTCTTTCTCGAAACTCTTTTACTTAGTTTTTAGAAAAATCATTTCTTTATAAAAAAATCTTTTAATCCCCTCGATTTGAGTCCAGACACCCCCGAAGGTGTGTCCGAATCCCTCAAACCAGGGCTCTGATACCAACTTGTAACATCCCAAAAATACCAGCTAAAAATTTCATTTTTAAATTAGGTTAATACATAAAAACATCGTTACAAAACATTCATAATATTAATTTATGTCTGAAAACCGGTAACATCATGGTAAAATATTCAGAGTACATCCCAGAAAATCCATAGTGCGGAAACAAGAGTGTGTGTGATATGCCGCTACCGCGCCGACTCCTTTCCCCTAGCTGAAGAGGTACCTGAAAACAAAACTATAAAACGTAAGCACGAAGCTTAGTGAGTTCCCCCAACGAACCTCATACCATACAATCACATAGCATACATGTCTGCCAGGCATTTCTGGGTGCCCGACCTTCCCCTTCGGTCCTGTCGACCGGATACTGCCTAGCATATCTGGGTGCTGGCCTACCCCTTCGGTCCTGTCGACCGGATCGGGGACTGTTTCACCCCCTACTACTACTACCACATAATAACATATCACATAACCCATACATCATAATCTGCTAGCACATAAAGCATATCAGGTAGTAACAAACCTAGGTGATTATCACACAGACAGTCATCTATCATACGACTCCTACTAGTGGGCCGGCATTGTGGCCTTAGACCCACTTTTACTGGAAGGTAACTCACCTCGAGGGTAGCTGCTGAAAACCCGCTCAACCTACGCCTGGCTGCCGTACCGGTAACCCTCCGGCTATAAATCTGTAATCATGGATTAGGTACTCATAAATACCCCTTAGGTCAAATGACTGGTCAAAGTCAACTTCTTGGTCAAAGTCAACTCTCTGATTCACTGGACTCGCCGAGTCCATATAGCGACTCGCCGAGTCCTTCTACGTCTAGCCCGACTCTGACTCATCGGGTCCCTGTTCCCACTCACTGAGTCAGCCTGACTCGCTAAACGGGGACAACTAACAAACCCGCGACAGGACTCGTCGAGTCCAAGGGGGGACTCGCCGAGTCCGACGAACATATCTCACAATTCGCTCCAATCTTCCATCAGAACATCAACCTTGGAGATTTGGAGATTCTGGGCCTATAGCTACACGTTAAATTGCTAATTCCACGTGCGACTACGAAGGGTTGGACCTCCTACACTTAAACCCTTCTTATCCTAGTGACAGTTCATATGACTCACCGAGTTTGAAGAAAAACTCGCCGAGTTCAAGGCTATATTCAAGGGACTCGTCGAGTTTGAAGAACGACTCGCCGAGTACCAGGCAATCTTCATAGGACTCGCCGAGTTGTTCATCCAACTCGTCGAGTCTAAGGCCATCTTCATGGAACTCGCCGAGTGCACTTTGGCACTCGCCGAGTTCCCTTCGACTCTTCACCCAATTTGGCCAAATCTGAGACATGCAACTGATCCAACTCATGGGTCTCAGTTCCTAGGGTCTGGTTATCACATATACATACGAAATCTGGGGGTTTTAAGGCTTGAAGATCAACCATTGGGGACAAAAAGGAACCTAAGAGCTAATGAGCAAAGTGAGGGTTTTATTACCTGATTTGATGCCTTCCCCAGAGTAGATTTCGGATCTACCTTCACTTCTGAAACACTCCAACTTCCTCCTTCTTCTTCTAAGCTCCAAAACCTTCTTTGGAAGATCAAAATCACTCAAGAACACTAAAGGAGCTAGGGTTGTTCTCTACTGCTCTCTGGGAGGAAAATGGGACGAAATGGGTGTTTTAGAATGGGTAAAATAGGGTGCAATGTCTGAAAATAGAGTTTCATCCAGACAGGTGGACTCGCCGAGTCCATATGTCGACTCGCCGAGTTCCCAGCTTAAATCCCGTGTGCACCTCGCTGCTACTCGGCGAGTCGGGACGCAGACTCGCCGAGTTCATGGCAAAAATTTAAGAAAATACTTAAATAAAATCGTACCAGGAATCCGGTGTTACACTTGTGTGGTGTTTATGATCCATTAGAGGAATTACAATTGTGATTCTAAGCTCAAGAAAAGAAGATTCAAGATACTATTGAAGAGGTAAACATCTAGATCTGATGTTATTTGTTATTTTGATATTATGTATGCTAGATTAGGGTTTGCAAGTCTTGGATTCAAAGCATGTAAAATAGAGAAACCTAGATCCAAGCATTAGGGTTTGTATGAACACATAGGATTGTTCTTATGCATAAAACCCATCAAAGATTACGAGGAATATTCTTTCCTCATGAGGGGAAGCGGGCTACCAGCTCAAGGCCAGCCTACTTGGGCCAAGGCCGGGTCCCGACCAAGGCCCTGGCTTGATAACACCCCGCCAGTGCTTTCCGTTAAGTTTAATGTGGCTGCATACGGTAACGTTAACATGTATGGTGGGTTGGGCTCGTTATTATGGGTTGGGCCCAATGAGAGGGTTGGGCCCGTTAATATGTATGGTATAAGATATTTTGGGGAACTCACTAAGCTTTATGCTTACGATTTGTGGTTTAACATTTTTCAGGTACTTCCAGTTCCAAAGGGAAGGGTCGGCTTGACTGCATAGCATCCCCTGATGGCTTTTCCACGCTAATTATATTTTTTTACTTTGAAGTTTAGAAAATACAATTCACTCTGATTTCTTTTGGTACAAATGGTTGTATGGAATTAATGGTTTAAAAATGAAAATTTTGTTGGTATTTTTGGAACGTTAGAATTTGGTATCAAAGCCTTGGTTTGAGGGATTCCGACACACTCTCGGGTGTGTCTGAACTGAAACTGAGGAATTAATAATATTTTTGAAAGAAAATAAGTTTTCTAAAAAGATTTTCATAATGAAAAAGTGTAACGTCCCAAAAAAAAGACCACAAAATTTCATTTTTGATTTAATAAGACAGTGTTCCAAAAACAACATCCATAAAATTTTAACGAAATAAGTGTATTAGCATCATTTCAAATCAGAGTAAATTATAAAATGCGGAAACATGTGGTGCGTGATCTGCAATCATCCGGAGCTCCCTTCTTTGAAAACTGAAGTACCTGAAACACAAACTGAAAAGCGTACGCACATAGCTTAGTGAGTTCCCCCAACATACCACATACATAACAAACATATTGCCGAGCATATACGTGACATCCCCTTTTTCACGGCCAGAAAAGACCGGTTTGTTTATGCTTTATTTTAAAATCAGAGTAATCATTTAAAGAAAACTATTGCGGAATTGGTTCCCAAAACGAAATATGATAAGAATTTATCAAAAGCATTTCTTAAAGAAATGTATTTTCATTATATAACAAAATCTCGGGATGTCATGTTCCGATACAGACCAAAAACATAAACGGATCAAAATAGACCTTACAACAGTTATTCATAACCACTGGCCTATAATCCAAAATCTCTCGTTAAGTTAGCCAACTTATACTCTCGTGCCATAACCTGTAATACAAAGAAAACTGAGTGGGTCAGGCTTGGGAGCCTGGTGAGCATATAGGGTTTTCATCCCACAATGTTATATCGTGTATATATATATGTATATATATATATATATATATATATATATATATTGTATATATATATATATATATATACATATATATATATATATATATATATATATATATATATATATATATATATATATATATATTAGGACTCACAAACTTATATAATTTCACAATATAAAAGCAACTCTTATCCCACCCCATCGATCCTCACAACGACAGGATCTAAACTCTCGTATCTAAAACCATCCTCTTTACCTGATCCCTACTCACGGATCTAAAACTAATCTCTTCACCCGATCCATACTCCCGGACCTAAAACTAATCTCTTCACCCGATCCATACTCCCGGATCTAAAACTAATCTCCTGATCTGATCCATACTCCCGGATCAATAACTGTGCCCAATCCATACTCACAAAATTGGGACAATTAAGTTAGTCTTAATCCATACTCCCGGACTAATAACAAGTTTATCTCTTTCCCTGATCCATACCCCCGGATCTAAAACTAACCTCTTGATCTCATTATCCAACTCATCTTTTATCACACACCAACTATCTCATCTACCCATGTTCTACCCAACATATTTGTAGATATAAAATACATATACAGTTTAACTCATTTAAAACTATATAAAGCATCCATTCCGCACTCATCTAAAATAAACAACAATATATAAACACATAGCACGTATTTCATAGCAAATACTTCATATTTATGTGTTAGAAGAGAGTAACTACACGCTCACCCAAAACATATACTTAATACCTTCAAACAATACTTGTATTAAAATCGTGTTTATGAAAGGGACTATACACTCACTTGATAAGATGTTTATCGGACAGCACTACGGCTCTAAGTGTAGTATTCTTTGGTGAAACTGTGACATCTTCACACACCGGGCTTCTCGCGGGCAGAGCTTCGGCTCGAAACTCTTTTCTTCTCGGGATCTTCGGTGCTTCGGGACTCGCTTCGGGTCTCGGGGTGATACCGGGGCTTCGGGGGTACTTCAAGATGGCTAGAGAGAGTATCGGGATTGAGAGAGAAGAGATAGAGCAACCAAAATCGGCTGACCCTTGATTTCTATTTATAGGGCCAATTTTAGGGACTTACGTCGTGAGTTTTTAGGTCTCACGTCGTGACCTTTAGTCGTCATTACGTTCATCATCGTCTGTTGCGTGTGCAGGCTTCTGAAGGGTCAAATCAGACTGCTCACGTCGTGAACACTGTGTTCACGTCGTGAGTTCTGACACAACCTCGAATATTGTGTTCCGAACTTCAGAAATTCATATCTCTCGCATACGAACTCCGTTTTTGACGTTCTTTATATGCACACGTAGGTGAGACTATGCTCTACAACGTTCATTCAGACTCCGTCGGCAAATTTGAATTTATTTTTATTATATTATTTTTAGTAGGTCGGGACAGGAAAACTCCGTTATAAATTCATAACTCCTTCATCTGAAGTCCGTTTTCGTCTGTCTTTTTACCGTTGGACTACTATTGATGAGATCTTCGATTCTTATTTAGATTGTTTCGGCTAGAAATCACTCGATCTCATATTCGAGTTTCGGGCTGCATAGTGCTAAGTCGAAACTTCGAAAAATCATAACTTCCTCATACGAAGTCAGATTTAGACGTTCTTTTTAAGTACGCTCTCGGTTTAACATATTCTACGACTTTCGTTTAGATCGCTAAGGCCAAGTATCGCTCTAACGTAAATTCACTATTTACGTCGCGCTGTGTCGTGCCGGTTTTGTCGCGAAACTTCGACAGGTCATAACTTCTTCGTTATAAATTGGATTTCAACATTCTTTATATTTTCGGAAATCTTGTGACATATACTTCAACTTGGTTAAGATTATTCATTATAAATAAACTTCCATCAAAAAGTCATTTTTGATGCTTATCGTCTCTAAATTGACTAGCCCGGATCTACGGGCGTTACAATTATCTCCCCCTTAGGATGATTACATCCCATAATCATTAACGAAATAGGGCTTGCATAATGATTCCATAAGTTATCTCTTCATCCTAGGTAATAACCATAACTTCCATGTTTCCTCGAAAGAGTATCTAACTCCAGGGCTTCTTGACTGCAGACGATGCTCAATCTTGCATCTGCCTTTCGTACTATGTTGGAATTTCAATCATAAACTTCAAGTTACAAAATAAGTCCTTATTGTGGACTCCTTCTTCTTCTTAGGATAAATACTTTCCTTTATCTATTGTAACAGACCGATGGGTCGTGCGCAAATGACCTCTCATCGCATGATGCAACGCTTAGACTCATGTATTTTAGGGTTAAATTCCAAAATGGAATATACCTTCCTTCATATTTTAACGTGATGTAATCAAATTTTTAGCATGTAGCATTCCTAGCTACAACTTCTTTTAACAACGAGCGCGATACAATTGATCGCATTGATTTCAATCTTCTGACTTAAGTCAAATGCTACCTAGAACTTGGTTCTCTGAACCATATAACATACCCATCGTAGTCAGACTCAATTTGATATGACCTCTAGGGTCGGAATAACAAAAATCTTCTTAGTTATTACCGAATCGATGGTAACGACATGCTTGAATAAAACGAAATCAATTACTAGCTTCTTGGTAACCTTGTGACTTTCCCTGATCCAAGCGTGAGTCCTGTGCTTCCGGTAGTATATGCATCTACTACCTTTCACACCTACTCATACTCGTCCCAAGTATTGTCTCGCAGTCGACCAAGTCACCATACAAGAAAATCATACAATCATTCAACACACCGGATAACAAAACTAGGGTTTATATTATTTTCTTGAAACTTTTACAGAAAAGTTCAAGTTCACCCTATACTATGCCTCTAATAGGCTACACCATAAGTTACTATTCACACTGCTACTTCATAATTTGATCTTTGGATTTAAAATCCGCATCCTTGATTCCCCGCGTTGTCATCTGCTTCATCAAGGATCATTTGAAATGCTCTTGCCTTTGGCTTTGGCAGCACATTTTGCTTTGTAATCTCTTCCCTTCTTGGGCAGTTTTGCTTGAAGTGTCCTTCTTCACCACACTTAAAAGCAGGCTTCTCTTTTGTTTGTGCATTCGCTGGCATAATGACCAGTCTTCCCGCATTTGAAGCAGGTCATTTCTTTAGAGCATCTCCCAATGTGCTTCCTCTTGCACTTATCACACCATTGTGCTTCTTCTTCGAACTTCTTCGAACCAAACTTCGAAAATTTTCTCTTCTCATTGGACCTTGAGGATCCTTCAAAATTTCTTTTCTCGCCAAATTCAACCTTGCTGGCGGTTCTTCCTTTAATCATATCTTCAACAGACTTGGCAACCCAGATAGCTGCCTACAGAGTAAGTGCCTGACGCACTGGCACCGCATACTCCCATGGGAGTCCCTTTGCGTACCGGTCAACTTTAGTCAGCTCGTCTGGGACGATGCGCAAAGCAAACTCCATCTTGTCTGTGAAGGCATTAGTGTATTCATCAACTGACATGCTGCCTTTTGTCAATGTCAGAAACTTGTTCTCCAACTCTAGCATATTTTGGGCCGAGCAGAACTTGCGATTGAATGGCACCAAGAACTCTGCCCAAGTCAGTTGCAGTGGCTCATTAGGGCTTAGGGTCTTCCCCAGAGTGTTCCACCAACGAACAACGCCACCTCTGAACTGACGTACTGCGAACGTGGTCTGCAACTTGCCTCTGCAACCACATGTCATGAAGGCTAGCTCCAGTTCTGAGATCCAATCCATCACTCCAATCGGATCCTCTTTTCCAGTGAAGGTCGATGGTTTGAGGGTTAAAAAGTCCTTGTACTTGCATCCAAGTCCATCAATTCCTCCCTCTTGTTTGTTTTGTCTAACTAACGGTGGGTTGGCTTGACCAAAAGTCCCACATAAGTTACTTCCTTCCGAATGCCCTTCATTCAACTCGGGCTGTTCAATCGGCGTTGAAAGTTCTTCACGATTCTGCCGAAGCAGACGTCTAGTTACATCCATTTGACGATCCAACATCATCTGAATCATCAATTGTACAACAGCCATTGTTATTGGTTCAGGTGCTGCTGCTACAACAGGTACTAGCTCAACCACAGGTCGTTGATTCCTGTCTTCGTTCACATTTCCAACTCCACTTCTGGTTCTTACCATTTTTGATCTACACACCGAATAAGGTGAATTTAGATCCTCAATCACGATAGATAATTAAATCATCCTTATCGCTCTGAAACGTTTACATGCTAGTTCCAATACCGTAGTCATACGCTTAGAATCCTAAACACATAAGGTTTCCAGATCCGGTCGGCAACAGACAATAGATCCGAACAAACAATTTCATATATGGAAAACATATAGCATTTAACACATAAAAGCATTTTCGGCATCTTTCCTGAAATATAATAGTGCTCGTGTCTAAAATATGGTAGACACTCATCTCACTATCATCACTTAGCATTCTAAGTTTAAGTCTAGAAATCCTACAAACTCCTAGTTCGCTTAAACTAATGCTCTAATACCAACTGTGACATCCCCTTTTTCACGGCCAGAAAAGACCGATTTGTTTATGCTTTATTTTAAAATTAGAGTAATCATTTAAAGAAAACTATTGCGGAATTGGTTCCCAAAACGAAATATGATAAGAATTTATCAAAAGCATTTCTTAAAGAAATGTATTTTCATTATATAACAAAATCTCGGGATGTCATGTTCCGATACAGACCAAAAGCATAAACGGATCAAAATAGACCTTACACCAGTTATTCATAACTACTGGCCTATAATCCAAAATCTCTCGTTATGTCAGCCAATTTATGCTCTCGTGCCATAACCTGTAATACAAATAAAACTGAGTGGGTCAGGCTTGGGAGCCTGGTGAGCATATAGGGTTTTCATCCCACAATGTTATATCGTATATATATATATATATATATATATATATATATATATATATATATATATATATATATATATATATATATATTAGGACTCACAAACTTATATAATTTCACCATATAAAAGCAACTCTTATCCCACCCCATCGATCCTCACAACGACACGATCTAAACTCTCGTATCTAAAACCTTCCTCTTTACCTGATCCCTACTCAAGGATCTAAAATTAATCTCTTCACCTGATCCATACTCCCGAATCTAAAACTAATCTCTTCACCTAATCCATACTCCCGGATCTAAAACTAATCTCCTGATCTGATCCATACTCCCAGATCAATAACTGTGCCCAATCCATACCCCCGGACTAGGGACAATTAAGTTAGTCTTAATCCATACTCCCGGACTAATAACAAGTTTATCTCTTTCCCTGATCCATACCCCCAGATCTAAAACTAACCTCTTGATCTCATTATCCAACTCATCTTTTATCACACACCAACTATCTCATCTACCCATGTTCTACCCAACATATTTGTAGATTTAAAATACATATACAATTTAACTCATTTAAAACTATATAAAGCATCCATTCCGCACTCATCTAAAATAAACAACAATATATAAACATATAGCACGTATTTCATAGCAAATACTTCATATTTATGTGTTAGAATAGAGAAACTACACGCTCACGCAAAACATATACTTAATACCTTCAAAAAATACTTGTATTAAAATCGTGTTTATGAAAGGGACTATACACTCACTTGATAAGATGTTTATCGGACAGCACTACGGCTCTAAGTGTAGTATTCTTTGGTGAAACTGTGATATCTTCACACACCGGGCTTCTCGCGGGCAGAGCTTTGGCTCGAAACTCTTTTCTTCTCGGGATCTTCGGTGCTTCGGGACTCGCTTCGGGTCTCGGGATGATACCGGGGCTTCAGGGGTACTTCAAGATGGCTAGAGAGAGTATCGGGAGTGAGAGAGAAGAGATAGAGCAACCAAAATCGGCTCACCCTTGATTTCTATCTATAGGGCTAATTTTAGGGACTCACGTCGTGAGTTTTAAGGTCTCACGTCGTGACATTTAGTCGTCATTGTGTTCATCATCATCTGTTGCATGTGCATGCTTCTGAAGGGTCAAATCAGACTGCTCACGTCGTGAACACTGTGTTCACGTCGTGAGTTCTGACATAGCCTCGAATATTGTGTTCCGAACTTCAGAAATTCATATCTCACGCATACGAACTCCATTTTCAACGTTCTTTATATGCACGCGTAGGTGAGACTATGCTCTATAACTTTCGTTTAGACTCCGTCTGCTAATTTTGAATTTATTTTTATTATATTATTTTTAGTAGGCCGGGACAGGAAAACTCCGTTATAAATTCATAACTCCTTCATCTGAAGTCCGTTTTCATCTGTCTTTTTACCGTTGGACTACTATCGATGAGATCTTCGATTCTCATTTAGATTGTTTCGGCTAGAAATCACTCTATCTAATATTCGAGTTTCGGGCTGCATACTGCTAAGTCGAAACTTCGAAAAATCATAACTTCCTCATACGAAGTCAGATTTAGACGTTCTTTTTATGCACGCTCTCGGTTTAACCTATTTTACGACTTTCGTTTAGATCGCTAAGGCAAAATATCGCTCTAACATAAATTCACTATTTACGTCGCGCTGTGTCGTGCCAGTTTTGTCGCGAAACTTCGACATGTCATAACTTCTTCGTTATAACTTGGATTTCGGCATTCTTTATATTTTCGGAAACCTTGTGACATATACTTAAACTTGGTTAAGATTATTCATTCTAAATAAACTTCCATCAAAAAGTCATTTTTGATGCTTATCGTCCCTAAATTGACTAGCCCGGATCTACGGGCTTTACAATATCCGGGTGCTCAACCTACCTTGCCGAGCATATCTGGGTGCTCGACCTACCCTACCGAGCATGTATGGGTGCTCGACGTACCCTGTTGAGCATATATGGGTGCTCGACCTACCCCGTAGAGTATATTTAGGTGTTGACCTCCCATTCGGTCTATTTCAACCGGATACCAGGTCTATTTCACCCCTTACCATTACCACATAATATCATAAGAAAATAATCACAAAAACCTCAACAAATACTGGCATACCAGGCAATTTTCACAAAGACAATCATCTTTACTATAAACATCAACTAGTGGGCCGGCATTCGTGCCTTCGACCCACGGATACAGGGAAGGTAACTCACCTAAAAAGAAAGATGAACCGTACAGCTGCTTCTGCTGCGATTCAGCTCCAAACAATGAACCAAAACCCCAAAAGTAAACTCCACCAATACACATGTCCAAACCCAAGCACTAGGCCCACTAATGGCCCAACTAACCAAGCCCACAATTGGTCCACTCCCATTGGGTCCAATCAAGGCCTTACTCCATTGGGCCTACTAAGGCCCAATTCACCATCCAAGGCCCATTCGGGCAAGCCTAGCAAGGCAAGCCCAAACACAAGTCCATTACTCTAAAATCCTTAGTCCATTCTGAGCCCAAACCAAAGGATAAGTCCAAGACCAAGTTAGCCAACAATCAAAGATCCCAATACTTGTACAGGAGGTGCCCACATCATGAGCACTTATGCTCACGTCATGAGGTCAAGGCTTTTGCCCAGAAACATCCTCGAACACGATCTCACGTTATGAGGTCTTATTCCTTACATCATGAGTCCAGATCTGACAAAAAATGAGCATTAAGCTCCTAATCCATTAAGCCTAAACATGGGACAGTCTAGAGGGTATTCCTTGACCCCAAGGGCCATAAAAATCGAAGCTTTTCAGTCATGTATGTCCAATACATGACTCAAACACTAACTTAGGTCAAAATGGAGGAAAAAGGACCAAGACTTAAGCTTGGAGTCCAAAACCATGCATGCTAACCAACATTACATGCCATAAAATTGCCAACTTATAAGACTTAAGATACCACCATGATCCATAAAATTGCTAAGACTTATAAGACTTAAGATATCACCATGATCCATAAAGTTGCCAACTTTATGGATCCCATGCATGCTAACCAACATTACATGCCATAAAATGCACAGAAACTTAGATCTAGCAGGAGAAAAAAGGAAAGGCATGAGCTTGAGGACTTATAGAGTTCCAAAAGCTCCACAACTAGCTGATGATGAAGCCAAGATGCTAACAAATGGACCACAAATGATCTTCTTCTCCTAAAAGCTCTTGAATAACACCAAGAATGACCAAGAACTTCAATGGGGGCTGAGATTGAGGTTTCCAGAGGTCTTGGAATTGAAGGAGGCTGATGAGGAGAAACCCTAATCATCTCATACATTTAAATACTCGAAAATAAGGGTTTTGGGGTATCAGGTGCCTCTCACGTCGTGAGATCTTCATGCTCACGTCGTGAGCCTTAAATGAGCTTTGTCAACAAGTCAACAATCACTCACCCGAACCACTCCAACTTCAAACGGCCATAACTTCTTCGTTTCAACTCCGTTTTCGACATTCTTTATATCCACAGAAAGGTCTCAAGAGCTTTACCTTTCTATCAACTCCCCCTTGCCATAAAACTTTCCGAACAAAAATCTAATTCCATAAAAGGCCGAAACTGCCACTTTACCGATATACCATTGGTCTCCAGAAACACAAAACGAACTCTCAAATCATCCAAGCTACATTACCCACACTCAAATGGGTCTAAACCTTTCTTTCCCAAGATCTGAAGCCTCCTAGTAACATATATTCTGGTCACGGTCCCGAATATGAATCGACTTAAAACAGGATGTTACAAAAGGGGTGTGATGCTTGCAATCAACCGAGCGCAAGTAAGTGATTTCCAAATATCCATACATCATGCTATGTTATATATTATACAATATTTTCATGCTAGAAGTTAGCATAAGGATATGTTCAGGGTTGCATGCTAGAATTCCTTTTAGAAAGGACGACTATTGATGTTAGTGGACTATAGAGTTCTATTGCTCGAATGCTGCTTGCTTGTGCTTTGTAGGACTCATATTGATGTGAGTTAGTTATTACACGAATATGTTAAGTTACATGCTGAAAAGTTTAAATAATCTCAGAGTGATTAATTTGGCCCTTTTGTGCAGCTCTTGTCCGAGTCCAACCGTTGTAGGGATGAGTCTTTTAGTCGAAGGATTATTTAAGCTTTGTTGCATGTAAATGTATTCATGAAGTAGTTAGTTGACATTGGTAGGGGTCTTCTAGCAGCTAATGGCAGGAAGTTGTGGGCATCCTAGGAGAGCCTAGAAAGTGTTTTAATGGTTTTGGTGCGCTGTTTAGTGGGAATTTGGAATATAAATATAATAAGGTGACTTAGAGGATTTGGGATGATTCTTGAGGAAAGTATGGATAGGTGTGGAAGGTACTATTGGGCCTGTACTACTGAAAGCACAAGATCCATACTCGAATCAAGAAAAGTCATGGAGATTTGAGGAAGCCTGTAGGATGAGGATTCATGGGTATGTTCTGATTATTGTATGGTTGCTTTTTAGTATGGTGATGACCACTTGTGGAGGAGGATCTGGTTCAGGTATTCCAGCTCCGGTGCTGAGCCGATTGAGGAGAGGATTCACGAGTTCGTTTCTTCTGAGATCACTTGCATTATTTTGGACGCGACTCTTGTGATGTTTGGTACCATCAAGGAGGGGATCATGGAGCTACTTGATGAGAATTTCAGGGCTTCTTGGGTCGACATTGAGGTGGGTAAGTTGGGGGCACGAACTCTCTTTTTTCGGGTGTTCAAGGCTTGTGGATCCCTAGAGTTCTTCGGGAAGAAGGACCCTATAGTTAGTAGACGGTGGATTGTTTGCATGGAGAACACTCAACGTATGTGTTTCTTCCCTAGGGATCGAAGGTGGGATTTGCATCTTGCCTTCTGAGGGATAAAGCCCACGACTGGTGGGAGGAGGTTGGTCATTCCTTAGGAGTTGAGGCTGTGGCAGCCATGTCTTGGACTGATTTTGTGTCGAGATTAAATGTTGAGTTTTCACTTGCTATTGAGGTGCAACAGTTGGCGAGGAAGTTTCACGGCCTTCGCCAGACGACCGATACCATAGCGTAGATCACCGCCAAGTTCAAGGAGAGGGCTTTTTTGGTTCTACAGTACGCTGCAGATGAGGAGATGAAGAAGACGAGGTAGCATCATACGTTGTGGGCTGATATCTGTGAGTTTGTGAGTCTGTCGAGTTACAAGACCTTGGATGATATGATTTCTAGAGCCCGAGAATGGGAGATTGAGCTCCAGCTTCGGATAAAGCACGGGCCGGAGTAGATTCAAACTGTAGTGGGATAGGTAAAGAGGCCCAAGATTCAGGATTTGTGACCGGGAGGCCATCAGGGTTGGGGCTGTTGTGCCAAGTATGGGAGGACTCATAAGGGGGGGGGGGGTAGTCGTAAGAAAGGGAGAGGTTGTTTCAGTTGCGGCCAGGCTGGTCATTTTAGCAAGGATTGTCCTCAGGGTTCGAGTTTGATGTGTTTTCACTACAATCAGGCGGGCCACAAGAAGGTCGAATGTCCAAGTCTAATGAGCAGAGCGGTGTGGGAATATGCTCTAGCTACATTGAGGATTACTGATGGCCGAGAGGGCAGAGTGGAGGTTTCAGGGTGTGGAGTCGAGCATTTCAGTTGCAGGCTGAGGAGACCCGAGTTCCACCAAATATTGTTGTAGGTATGTATCGTATACGTTTTCTTCATGTATTTATTAATTCTTATGATCATGTAATTGTGTGTGTGCGACTTTATGATCGATTTAGTTAAGTCTCCAATTATGGATCGTAATTTCTTTATGCTTGCCTGAGTATTATTCTTTGATGCAATTTTGCATACCAAGAGCCGTGTTTAGTGGATATTTGGATGAACCGGATTTAGGCTTTGACATGGAAGACATTGACCAACGAGGGAGTAAGCCGTAAGTGGAGGAGGTTTTAGTGTTCAGCTTAAAGGATTAGCGGCCATATCGATTTTGATGGTTCCAACCTAATGGGTCGGAGGAAGTTGTAGTGTAAGTTCATTGAATTTTTGGAATTCGAGGTGGTTGAGACCTTTCGTTGTTGAGAGGCATAAGGGATTGGTCAGAACACAAGTGTAGGGTGGTGTGATTTCAGATTCTCGCTTTCAGGAAAATACATGTTCTCCTCACATCAGAAGCTTCTAGACAAAGATCTCGTTATAACCGGATGTCCCTTCGAGGACAACGGAATAGAGTTAAGAGGTGCTTGTATTGCTCAGGTTGAATGTGAGTTGTTGGATTAGTTATCTATCTTTTTTATAGTGGTTTATTCATTCTTTATCATCAGTTGAGATTTTTCAAGGATTTGAAATTATATAAGGAGAAGGTCCTTTGGATGCGACTATATTTCCTCAAAAGAGTAGAGAAGTATTTAACCTGTTTTTGGGGTGGGTGTACCCTAGATGTCTTGGTCTTGGATTTTAGTTTTTGTAAGCTCAAGATGACAACGGGGGAGTAGTGAAATTCTAAGATGGTTCGGAGATCCAATGGTTATGAGGTTGGTAGAGTGCAACTAAATCCAAGTAGGGGAGAATCATTTGGATTAATGGGGAATATTTCAAGTGTGAATCAATGAGGAATTTTTTATGCAAAGATAAGTGGATGGCCATTTTTTGTTATGGAATGAGTCAGAGTTTAGGCTAGATAGATTGTTCATTGTTCGGTCATAATTAGGGAAGCAAATGCGAAAGGTTCATGTTATCTTGTCCGAAGATGTGAAGCATCGGTAGTGGCGCATTATGGGTTCATGACTAAGTTTAGGTTGCGGGTTGTGTTGGAAGCTCTCTGACTGTTCTTATCCGATGAAGGCTTTAGGGTTCAAAGCACGACCCAAACACCTGATTGGGGTCTCCCATGGCTATAGTGGATGTATGGCAAGACTAAGGATGAGCTCGTAGTACTCGCTATGATGATTTGGCCATTGCAGGAATGATTGTAAGACTGTGATGGGATCACATCCTTTGTTTAGGATGATTTGTGCTCGTTGTTGTTATAAAGCCACCCCATGTTCGGGAAGGAGGATTGTTAGAGCCATATCGGTGGTTAGATTAATATGGCTCCCGATTGAGGACGATGCCCGTTTGACTATGCTAGCTTCAGGTGAGACCCATGGGCGAGGCCCATTTGGTTACGCTAGCTAGGGTGAGACCCGTGTGCGAGGTCCGATTGGTTATGTTATCTTAGGTGTGCTGACCATTCATGCATTTGAGGTTATGCTAAGGGCATGTGGTGTTGGTCGTAAGTCACCGCACTACTGATGAAATGAGGGCAATACTAGTGTGATCCATGATCTTAAGTGTTTTAGCGGATTAGATGATGTCACAGTTTATCGTGAATCAGTAAGTGTATGAATCCTGAGGGTGGGACCTGGTAAAGAATGGCATAGTTGGGGCGTTAGAGAAAGTGTGGAGTAGGGAAGCTCAGTAATCAGCGGGTTGGAACCGTGTGGCAGATATGATAGGGTAGCCCTTAACAGTTGGACTATTGGGCGGAGTCTCGTCGTACCATAATGTGCTAGATTGTTAGTCTCATCAATCTGTTAAGGATTTGGCATCCCAGTTTTCCAGAAGGTTAGTGTGGAATCAGGAGATCTCGGATAGATAAAATATGCATAATTTTGATTATCAGGATATGAGTTATGTGATGGTTTTGCACTGATGGTTGAGACTTGTGGTGGGAATCACCTTTGCTTTAAGGTTCAAGGTTATTGGCACCGATGGATGGTTAGGGTATCTGTTTTCAAGTTATCATCATGATAATCCAGGGTTGGAGGGATTCGTTCGGTTTTGGTTGTGGAGTAGAGGTACTATGGATATGAAATAAGATGGTTTTGTCTTCTTGGAAATCAGACATAGTATAGGCCTTTTAGTTTTTGATAAGAACAGTTGGATCTTATTTTTCGTTTGAGGGCAGAGCATTACAGATTGTCCTTTGTTAAGCTATGTAATCTTTGCTAAGATTGGGCTTTGATAACAGTGTTGGTTGGTGGTCTTCTGTATGAGATAACTTCTTAGTCCTAATTGGAATTTAGGAAGCTCAGGCAGGGTCATCTGGTGCGATAGAGTAGGTTGTAAGGAATGATTTCAAGGAAGAAACATAATTTAAGTGGAGGAGAGTTGTAACACCCGTTCTCCAGAATGGATTGGTTAAGGGCATTAAGGAGTCAAAAACTTGGATTTTAGGGAAAACTGGGTGTCATGACATGACCATAGAGAGGTCACGATGTGACAAGCGAAAGTAAAGAACACGCATCCGGGCTGTGGTCACGAGATGAGACATAGGTGGTCACGACGTGAGGTAGGCTGCAACCCAAGCGCATGATCTTTTAGGGTTTCCTTCGAATTTAAACCGATCTATCTTAATTTTAGGACTTATTATCAGCCTCCATCACCCTCAAATCTCGGAAAACCCTAACCCTAATCTCTTTTGGTGGTTCTTGGCATTTTGGTAGCTTGAAGAAGGAGAAGAAGGTGTTCTAGTTGTGGATCTAGCAAGGAAGCCTCATAATCATCATCTTGTACTCATTTTGGACCTTTGTAAGCGTCCAAGACCACCCGTTTTCCAGGATGGGTCAATTTAGGGTTCCAAGGAGTCAAAAGGTCTAATTTTGGAAGATATGGGGCCTCACGACGTGACCTTTTCGTGGTCATGACGTGAGATGGGCTAATATGACAAGTTTCATTCGGGACTGGTCTCACGATGTGAGGAATAGAGGCTGACGACATGAGTACTGATTCAGCCAAAGCCTATGATCTTTTAGGGGTTCCTTCATGTTTAAGTCCCTCTAACCCATTTTAAGGTTCATTATCAGCCTCAAAACCCTATTTCACCTTAGAAAACCACAACCTCTGTCCCTTGCTTGATTCTTGGCCATTTTGGAGCATTTCTTGGTTTGAAGAAGAAGAGAATAAGAAGAAGAAGGTGAAATTTTGGAGAGGCTTGCAAGGAATCATCATCATCATCACCTTGCATTGTTTCTGGACCCTTGTAAGTGTCAAAGCTTCCACCTTTATTGTTGGTTGTGGCTATATCTAAGTTTTATCCCAGTTTTCTCCTTGGTTGAGCAAGTTTAAATGAATGTAAACCATAAAGTTGGCAACTTTATGGGTTATAAGGGACTTTATAGTGTCATGAAGTTCAGATCTAGTGAATGTTTGAGTTTTGGAATCTTGCATGAAAGTTGGATGATATTTTTTCAATTTTGGTTCCGAATGAGATCTGGACATGTATTGGACATACATGCCCATAAAGCATCGACTTTTAAGTGTATTATGGAGTTATAAGACCTTCTGGAAAGTTAGAGTAAAAGGCTTAATGGATAAAGGACTTAACAGGTTGGATTTTGACTTTAGACTATTCTCACGACGTGAGACATAGGGTGTCACAAAATGAGGTTAAATGGCGTCATTTTCTGTTATGCTTCTTGGAGCTCACGACGTAGGGAAGGCTGCTCACGACTTGAGGTCAGCTCTAGTGGCTTTTCATGTATGAGTGGCTGAGTTGAGTCGAGATGAGTTGGAATCGGACTAAGTGAGCTCTCATGACGTGATCATGGGCTGCTCACGACATGAGGATGAATAGTTGACATTATGGGTTGTTGACTTTGACTTTGATAGTTGACTTTTGGCACGGGTTAACTTTTGGTCAATCTCTATTTTTGGAAGGTAGACTTAGGGTTTGCGTTGTCTGTATTGTTAGGAAGTGTTTAGCACCCATCTTTTAGCGGCGAGAGTCGTTGGTTGTGATATGTGCAGCGTTGCGCGAGGATTTAGTTAGCATTGTGATTTAGGTGAGTCTCCTCTCCGTACTCGGGGGGTCAAAGGCACCAATTCCGGCCCACTGGTTTATGTTATATAGGAAGACCAGGGGGTAGCCCCTAACATTTGTATGAAAGACCTGGATGCGGCTCCTAACAAATTATATGCAAGACCAAGGTTTGGACCTTGGTAGTTATATATAGTATGCTAGTTGTCTTTATGATACTTGCATGGAAGACCAGGAGGTGGCTCTTGGAACTTGTCTGTAAGTCCCAGGGCTTTGACCCCCAGCCTAGCAGGAGAGACCATGATACGACTTATGGCATAATGACAAGAATATGGTTGGCACATAAAAATCTCTATTTTATGTAGGGTATGTGGTATTTTTGGGAGTTCACTAAGCTTTGTGCTTACGGTTTATGTTTATGGTTTCAGGTACTTCCGGTACGAACAAAAAGGGGTCGGTGTGACTACACCGCACCTACCAGAGTTTTCCGCATTGGCAAGTTAAGATATTTTCTCTAATGTTTAAATAATATATTCACTTTGATCGGTTTTGGAACAACTTGTTTGTGTGGTTTATTGTTTTAAAAATGAAAATTTTACTATGAAATTTTGGGACTTTACAAGTTAGTATCAAAGCCTTGGTTTGAGGGATTCCGGCACACTCTCGGGTGTGACTGAACTCAAACTGAGGAATGGGTAATCTTTTAAAAGAAAATAAGTTTCTTAAAAGATTTTTTTAAAGAAAAATGGGGTGTGATGCATGCAATCACCCGAGCTCAAGTAAGTGATTCCCAAAATTCCGAGTTGATGTGTTATATGATATGAATGCTTGCATTCTAGAATAAGGTTAAGGACATTTTCATGAATTTCATGATAGATTGGCCTGATATGTGATGCCTTGTAGCCTAGGAGACTTAGATGCTATGCTAGATTTGGTATCTATATTGGTAGAAGTAATTACTAAGTGTATGCTTTAACAATTGTATACGATTAGGATCATATAGCCCTAGAATGACTAATTTAGCCTTATTTCTTGTTCCTCGTCTGGTTGTGGTCTTAGGGTAGAGTCTTTTATTCGACAATTTATTTGATCCTATATTGTGTATAATTTCCATGCATAAGGCAACTAGCAGTAGGAGTAGAAGTTCCTAGCATGGTAGTAGAAAGTGAGATTAGGATGTCATTTGTTTGATTTGTGGTTTGGTGTGTGTTAACGTATCCCTCAGGAAAAACGTTAAAGAAGAAAAGTCAAACTAGCACGAAGCTTGGCCTAGTTAGAGTCTGGTCATCCCCAGTCTGAGGCCAAGGCCGGGCCTCCTCCTGCATGGAGTCACTGGTATGGCGGTTAAGGGTCAGAACTGTGCCTTACACTCTTCTCCCCAGGAGAAATACCCCGAAAAACGTGGAGCTAATCAGAGAGCTCCACTTGCCTATCTGATGACAGCAACGATCATAATTATATCGAAGATTGCCCTCTAACCAATGGGGGAACGAGATAGAAAGACGTGACGGAGGATCCTTCAATACGGATCTGCCACGTCTCGTCTCATGAGGGAAGGCTCAACATAATCAGGTAGGAGGCACGTGCCTCTCGATCAGGTATAAAAGAACCCTTCTTTCCCACGGAGAAGGGGACTGGACTCTTTTTCTGTCATACATTCTTTATCTTTTCTCGGAATCAATTCTAACTTGATCATCGGAGCTTCGTCCTGGGAACTACTCCCGGACGTTGTCTAACGATCATCTCTTTTCTTTGTACTATGATATCAAGAGAAGGAAGTAGCTCGACACCCACCCTTGATCTTAATCCTACCATCTCCTACATATCATAACATTTAGTGCCATCCGGACGTATCTCAAGAACGATACATCCACAAGCAAAACCAAAGAGCAGAGATGGAAGGCGAAATTCTGGTGATGTCGGGGGAAGCTGAGAAAATCCTGGTGCGTCCAATGCAGCCGTTAGACGGAGGGCAAGTTTCCATCCAGGAAGAACACACTTCAAATCGCACGCCAGTCTCACAGAAACCATGCAGCTCTGCAGCTGCAACGGCAGCAACCTACATAGCCAGTCTATGGCGTCCAACAGTTAACCCATCCCAGCAAGCAGCAATCGTAACCACAACTCCACAGATTGTCGCAACTCAGCAAACAGAGATACCCGTTTCTCAGCAACAATCGTTTCCACACAGCTCGGGCACCGGAACCTGGATCCCTCATAATATTCAACCGCAATCACAATATTAATCGGTGATCTACCCGCACGCCACCATGGAAGGCATGCCCCAAGTGCCGCTGTTCATACAACAACCACCGGTGTTCAACCCGTTTGTATAACAGGATCAAGGTCCAATCCCATAAGTGTCTCAGCCACAAGTCACAGGCGTGCAGACCTCGATCAACGGGATCCAGCTCCTACAGACCTGGCGTTCATTTCTCAGCAGCACCAAATTTCACTCTATTCATGCCGACTGCTCAACCATTCAACCCGTCTGCACAACAGTGCACGGGAGCAAACCCATACATAGTTCACCCAACAGGGCAATACGTATTTTAGCAATTTGGGTCACAGCCAAACTTGAAACAATCTCAACCGTACATCTCGTCGGCAGTCATGTACAACCAAATGTAAGTGAACCCCTACCAGGCGCCGCAACATATGGCCTATGGTGGTATGCCGTACTCGTACATGGACAACCCGATGCGAAGTGAAAGCTCTAATTTCAGCCATGAACTACTACAATACGAGATTCCACACACTGCAATGATACCGAACATGCCGAAATACGACGACACTTCTGACCCAGATGACCACATCGACAACTATGAGTGGACGATGACATCTCTTAAGATGGATCGTCGCTTCACCTGCACCTATTTTCCCTGCACCCTAACAGCAAACGTGGGAAAATGGTTCAAGTCTCTAAGACCAGGTAGTATTTCGAATTTTAAGCAACTGAAGTTCCTTTTCCTTAACAACTTTATGCAATTGAGAAAAGGAAAAGGGGACGCCAACTCTGTGATGGCGTGTAAGCAAAGAGAAGGAGATTCGATTTGTTCCTACTACGATCGATTCACGTTAGCTACCTTCAATGTCTCAGGACTTGAAGAGTTCCTGGTGACGGGCGCCTTCGCTCAAGGTCTGCTTCTGAGGCCCCTATCTAAGAAGATGCAAGGGACAGTCCCCAGATCCAGGAACGAGCTCAAGTTCCGAGTGGAAAAATTCCTGAGACAAATTGAAGGAGAAGAGAGAAAGGAGGCCAATATCAAAGTCGTAGCCAACGCGTACATCAAAATGGAGGAGGCTGCTTCCCGACCAAGTTCAATTCATCAAGAGAGGCAAGAGGGTAACCAACAGAAATACAATCGCCACTCAAGACACATGTCAAGGAGGTACAGGCCATTCAACAAAGATGGCAACATGAATGGTCATGAAGATGTCCATGCAATCAACAAAACTCCATCAAAGGAGAGCAAGGACATGGCCAAGTTCTGCGAGTACCACAAGAGCAAAACTCATTATACCACCGAATGCACGGTGTTGAAAATGGAGATAGATGAGAAGCAGCTGGATGGAAACATAGTTGACATCGCAAAAGAGCTCAGAAAAAAATTTGATGAAGACCACACCAGCCTAGAAATCAAAAAGACAGGGGAAAGAGCCATGATAAGAGGCCAGAGATGCTAATCATCACCGGGCCTCGCCCATTCAACAATTGTCAAGGCTAACAAGCTAGCACGACGGTATACAATCAAAACATAGTTAACATAGCCTTTTCAACGAGTGATCCCACACCAGAACATTGGGATCCGAACGACCCATTACACATCATAGGGTTCATTAGTAAAAAAAGTGTTAAGCATGTATACATTGATAATGGAAGCAACGTAGATGTAATCTATGAGCACTGCCTTCGGCGGTTGCCAATCGAGTGGAAAAGTACCTCCAACCACCACAGCAGGGCCCGCTAGTTGGGTTTACTAGTCATGGCATCTGGCCAGCAGGGACAATCATGCTCCCATTTACACTAGTCAGTCATGATGGGGCAGAGCAGATAACGAGAGTACTCGAGTTCTGGGTCGTTGACTGTCAAACAGAGCATAATATCCTACTGGGCCGACCCGCACTCTTTCAACAACAAGCGATTTCGTCCACCCTCCATGGCATTCTCAAGTTCAGCACAAGAGATTGGTCGGTGACGGTCATAGAAACAAGGCCAGATAATGAATGCAGTACCCAACATGAAACAAAGCAGGAAATCAGATTGTGTCAAAGTGAAAGTTTTCAGAAAGTAGAGAATCGACAGAGGAGATCAGCGGCGGCAGAAACACTGGCCAGCGCGTCAAGGAAAAGGCACAAAGATGCATTCAGATGACTCGCAACATCCTAGTCACGGAAAGAAGCAAACACTGATCCGAAGATAGTTCAGCCAGAACCCAGAGAAAAAATCGCAAGACAGGGGAATGCCTACTCGCGGGCAGGAGCACCAGTCCAGCCTGCAATCAGTAGTCAAGCCACGCCCAGGAGAAGAATGATTTGAGACTCGAATCAACTCTTCACCAGTCTTGAAGATGAACAAAACCCCTTTGGGATGAGGAAGCCAGGCACTGGTAACAACACAGATAGTAATGGAGCATCAATCACTCTAGCATGCAAGCTCCACTGTAGAGGGGAATCAATAAGCGTCTCTGATGATAACAACAAAACCCCAAATAACCGTGCAAAACACAAGATTAATTGGCACGCGTAGAAAAGGGCAAGCGGCATTCTCACCCAGTCAAGGGGAGACACTCCCCAAGGTCACCACCCATATTAGGCCAAGGAAAAGGGGAAGTGCGTGCGCCAGAAGAGCATGGAAGATGAAATTCGGCTCTTTCACACTCAGTCGAAAATCAGAGAGGCGGACGTCGCCCTTGATAAAGAAAAGCAACAACAGAAATATCACACCGGTTTCAAAAACACAACATTCAATAGGACAGGTTGCACCCTAGACGCCCCAGATAGTTCGACAGGTAGTGATGGGAGAAATTCACACCAAGACCCGGTAGTCCAAACAAAAAGGAACCCCAAGTTAGAAAGAAACACTTGGAGGAAATGGGAAAAGGACACACGGCTATGACGAGGCAGCCACAGCAGAGCGGCCGAACGAAAATAAAATAAAGGCTGAGAAAAGGGAGTATAGTCAAACTCCGCATAGGATAACCATACTCCAAGTGCCAGCGTGGAGACCAGGTCTGCGCCCTGGCACTTTGACAATTGGAGTCTAATGTTTCGTGTTTTTCCTTTTTATAGTCAATATAATTTTTGCTTTGAAAGAGCTTTGCAGAATTCTATTTAACCAAGTGCAAAAACACAAAGTAAAGAGGTTGTGTATATTTTCCAAGTAGCAACAACGGCTGATCACCTACGCTACTTGAGAAAAATCTATACAAGGATGCAACCATAGGTCTCAAAGAATCATAATCTTTACCTAAAACTTGCCAATAACATCTCAGAGCTGAGAATGTACAAACTTTAATTAATGGCATGAAAAAAGGGGTCCTAAAAAGATTCATAATCTTTCCCCTGAAAAGCAGACAGTAAAAGGTCATGAGGTGACGATCTCGGCCAAAACGCAGGTAGCTAAACCTCAAAGTATATAGTCAAGAACATAGGCTAACATTTCGTGAATTAACGTAAGTAACCCGAATAAACATACAAGTAAATGGTTGTCGAAAGCATATAAGCCAACAGTAGCGGTTACACGACGTCCAAAATGAAAACTAGCTAATTAACGTGAACCCTAGAACAAGGGAATATGTAGAAAAGAATTACAATAGAAATGTCAAATAATCATACTCTAAGGATATCACTGGTCAATGCAAAATACAGAAAAAACATTCACATACCAAGTATAAAGCACAAATTACATACTTCTTAGTCGTTGGCAACCAATATATTTAATTACACATACAATACAAGGGAGTGTGGATACATTACAAAATAAACAATAGGGGACAAACAAGAATCAGTCCCAAGAGTCCAAGGAAGAACCTCCCGGACCCGAACTATGACAAAATTGGCGGAATCTGTCATAGTCCAGCTCCCCAAGACGAAAATGGCATGCAAAATCCATCTTAACGAGGGACGAAAGGGCAACATCCACCTCTTTGGCCTTTTCCGAAACACGATCAAGGTCCGGGGCGTTAGATTCACTAGAAGTTGTCAGAAAACGGCCCAACTGTTGCCCTTTTTCCAGTCCAAGGGCCTCGCACACCTTTTATAAGCCTTGTATCCCACTGGAAAATTCCTCACTTTTGATAATCTTATCGATTACTCGGACCACGACCTTTTCCAACACCCATTGCAAGTTGCCACGGGAAATAGCACCATCAACCCGGGAACGGGCCAGTTGACATTGGCACCTGGCCAACTCTCTCGCCAGAACACCCTTCTCGCGAGCTAGAGAACTCACTTGATTTTCAAGTTGCTCCGCTTGGTCTTCTAGAGTTACCACATGATCTTCCAAAGCAGCCTTCTCACTGGCCACAATGAAATATTGCTCAGATAGCCTCTGACATTCTGCCTCTGAATCACGGAGTTCCCCCCTCAAGCTAGCAACAACATATTGCGAAGTTTTCAACTGAGTTTCATTTATGCCATGGCGGCAAAACTAGTCAGCGGCAGCAACCATAAGGGCAGAAGTTTGAGCAGCTGCGTATAGAAGGTTGCCGGCCATGCATGCACCCGATTTGGCTACAAGCAACTTCATTGTGGCCAGAGGATGGGCAGAATAACTCCACTCGTGAGCGGTAATGTCTTCCGAAAGTAATGAGTCTTTAGTAACCGCCCAGCCTGGAACGTAAGCTTCGGAAGCCAAGGGATGGGACGCAGTCCTCATTTTTTCAACCATGTAAGGTATGTCTGATGGAGGAAAGCCTCCTGACACGCCCAGTGCACCTCGAAGGACAAAACACACATCGAGATCAACCGTGAGCGAGATAATAAACGGAGAAGGCGATGTATTTGAAGAACTGGGCACCACAACAATCTCTTTCCGCCCGGGCACAGAAAACCCATCACCAAGAACATCCCCAATACCGGCAAGAAGCTTGGGCACAGACACTGTGTTTCGCCTCTTACGAGGACGGAGGCCCACGTCATCAGATTCGATCTCTTCGTCCGACGACAACACCACGCGCGCACTTCGTTTTCCCCAGATAGGAGTAGTACTTTTTCTTGCTTGACCTACCATAGGAATATCGACAGAAGCAGATGCTGGAGAACGGGATGAGAAAGTATCCCCAACACCCGGTTGAGAAGACGAGACAGGTCCGCTATAACCAACATTTCCCCCTTCTGCCGGGAGCAATCCAACAAGTGTTAGGAACCGGACCGGGTACACGCAGCGGAAACACACTATCACACACACAAACTCACGAAAATAAAGTAAGAAGAACACAAGGATTTTACGTGGTTCGGATTCGGTGCAAATCCTACGTCCACGGGCTGCAACTAGAGAATTTTATTAAAACTTACAAGATTACAATTGGCTTGACATTCTACACTTGATGTTCTCTCAAGTTTTTGCACACAAAATATGCAAAAAATACATGCATATATATAGGTGAGAGAGCCGCAATTTGCACATGAAATTGAGTCGTCGTAACAATAGTACTCAAATGTGAAAGCCGCAAATGTTGAGTCGTCGTAACAATAGTACTCAAATGTGAAAGCCGCAAATGTTGACGTTGAATTTCCTTCCATTCACATTAGCCGTCCAACAATTGAATTTGATTCTTTTATTTCACATGCATAGCCACATGTTTTCAACCTTTCATATTTTACCTAACAATCTCCCACTTGAAAGTTTGAACAACATGGTCCGTCTCTGTCATCCAACTCCAGTAATCTTAAAACAACCAAGTCTTCCAAGCCTCCAGTTCCTAAGAACAAGCTAAACTTAGTCCCATTTCTCTAATTACAGCCGCCCCTCATCTTCAAGTACTAGAAGGGCCAGTTGAAGCTCCCACTAGCTCCAACTCAGTCGTGGCTAATCCCACCACCGACTCATCCTCTGTCTCAACCGGTTTGGACACTCCACCAGATCCAGAGATACACCGAGGACCACTAACACTCTCCAAACTTTGCAAACTTCCAACAAGAGAGAATTTTCCAGTCTTAGTCTTCAAAACCCAACGGCTCTTTGTAAGTGTACCCGGAACACACCCCGTGCTCCCACTGTCACAGAATCCCCTGAATGGTTTAGAATTTCTGACTCGTTCAGCTAACATCCCCTTGGCTCCAGAATTCATGTTTGCAAAATGAACTCTGTTAGCAGTAGATTTAGCGAACCAGATTTTGTTTTGCTTAATCGGGATGGTCATACTTCCCTCAGCAGGTACCTCAACCATATACAATGACCCACACTTCATACCACGAGCAATCACCAGATCACCATTGACCACCCTCCATTTACCACCACCAAACCTTACTTCCAGTCCTTGTTTATCCAGCTGACCAACAGAAATCAATTTTTTCTTCAGCTCCGGAATAACCCTGACATTCTTCAGGCTCCATGTAGTTCCCAATGAAGTAACTAGATCAATATCTCCCATGCCCGTTACTTGAAGCATCTCGTCATTTGCTAACCGTACCTTTCCAAAATCTCCTTTTTTTAGATTCACCATCGTTTCCCCGTTGTCCATGGCGTGAAACGAAGCCCCTGAATCCATGACCCAAGAGTCTACAGAACTTTCCATACTGAGTATCAATGCATCATCCTCAGACACACTCTCAGCACCGGTAATGTTCAATTCTTTCTTTGGACATTGACTCTTAACATGTCCCACCTCCTGGCAGTTCCAGCACTTCACATTCTTCTTAGTTCTAGATGAACTTCTTCCCCGACTCCCACTGCTTCCACTATTCCTGCTATTCCCTCTACCTCTTCCGACATTTAATAAATCAGAAGAGGAAGATCCACCTTGATTCTTGCGTCTGATATCCTCGCCTAGAACCAAATCTCTAACCCCTTCAAAAGTCATACCACTGGTCCCCACGGAACTTGTAACAGCAGTAACTGTTCCGGACCAGCTATCAGGTAGAGAAGCTAGTAGCAGTGATGCTTGAGTCTCGTTATCAAATTTAATTCCCACAGATGATAATCTGGACAGAATTGAATTTAAATTATTAATGTGAACCGTAACTGATCCTTCCTCATTCATCCTTGTAGTGAACAACTCCTTCATCAAGAACACCTTGTTAGCCGCCGATGGTTTCTCATACATATTTGATAGAGCCTCCATCATACCACGCGTCGTGGTTTCATTCATGATGTTTAAAGCAACGCTCTTCGTCAACGACAATGTAATAACCGCCTTGGCTTTCTTGTCCTTTGAGTTCCACGCATCTTCAAAAGCTTTTTCCATTTTCTCCGGTTTGTCTCCGAGTACCATGTCCAAGTCTTTCTGACATAGCAATGCTTCTAATTGCATTTTCCACCAGCTAAAATCAGAACCATTGAACCTTTCGATTATAATCTTGTCTTCAGCCATTACGACAAACAAGATAAAAATCAGGTACACTCGTGCGTGATAAAAAAAACGATCGTACCCTCCAAAACCTCGCTAACCAGGCTCTGATACCAGTTGTTAGGAACCGGACCGGGTACACACAGCGGAAACACACTATCACACACACAAACTCACGAAAATAAAGTAAGAAGAACACAAGGATTTTACGTGGTTCGGATTCGGTGCAAATCCTACGTCCACGGGCTGCAACTAGAGAATTTTATTAAAACTTACAAGATTACAATTGGCTTGACATTCTACACTTGATGTTCTCTCAAGTTTTTGCACACAAAATATGCAAAACATACATGCATATATATAGGTGAGAGAGCCACAATTTGCACATGAAATTGAGTCGTCGTAACAATAGTACTCAAATGTGAAAGCCGCAAATGTTGAGTCGTCGTAACAATAGTACTCAAATGTGAAAGCCGCAAATGTTGACGTTGAATTTCCTTCCATTCACATTAGCCGTCCAACAATTGAATTTGATTCTTTTATTTCACATGCATAGCCACATGTTTTCAACCTTTCATATTTTACCTAACAACAAGCTCCCGCATACATTTTTCAGATATGGGAGGGGGAAGAGTCTTCAAAAGGTCAACCTCCCGGTGACAAAGCTTACCCCGATAATGGCCACGCAAGGACATCTCCAAGGAAATCTCGGCTTCGGCACCTGCAAACACAAACACCAAGCATGAGAACTGACAGACCAATATAAATACTTTGTTCTTATTCTTGTAAAAGGGGGGGGGGAGAGGGATATGAGTGAATACCATCTCTCACGACGAATAATTGCGCCATCTTCCCACGCGCCCTCCAGGCAGCACTCATGCCGGCTGCGGCAAGGATGAAATCTTTCCAGTACTCCCCGACGACAGTAATGTTTCCCAGTCGTTTGCCAAGAACTAGGTTATCCTCGAATAGCTTAGGAAGACGGTCGGGAAAGTCTCGGGTCTTACGAAACCCGTGCCCCATAAGGTTTCGGTTGACCCAGAGCCATTGTCTCTATCAATTTTTCTTTGGATTGTCTTGCTCAGAGATTAACTGACGAATGTCCCGCCTTTTCACCAGCGTGCGGGCGCAAAAATTCATAGACGCACAAAAGAAGTAACTGAAGACCCAACAAGTGGGTATATAACCCAGGGACCGACAGATCAATTCGAAGCCCACAATCTTATTGACGGCACTTGGGTTTAACTCTTCAACAGAAAAGCTGTAGTGGTGCACAATCATATTAAAGAATTCAGACGTTGGCAGGTGCAACCCCGCTTCAAACAGAGGAACAGGAACCCCCACTTTCCCTCGAGGGTAGTCATAGATCGATGATCCCTTCGTCGGAATCATCACACCATGCTCTGTAAATATTTCAAATTGTTCTTGCAGTAGTCGAAATTCCTCTACGGTAGGGACTCTGCCGTAACGATCCATCGTTAAGAACGGATGAGTGATGAAAAAGAAAAAATAAAAAAATGTTTGAGCCGCTACAACGAAATCAAGAAAAGAAGGAAAATGTGAAAGGTATTTAGTAAAGGGGGAATTTTAAAGGTAAAATTGGTGTCACGAACCATCTCATGATGGATATGACACATATCGATGGCACTGTCTAAGTCTGTCGAATGCCAGAAATAATCTTAGACATATACATGTTGTAATGTAGGCTCGAACGGTGATGCTACCAAGCTAACGCATACGCCTACAGGCCTAAAGGACTTGTTAACGTATCCCTTAAAAAAAACGTTAAAGAAGAAAAGTTAAAACTAGTGCCAAGCTTGGCCTAGTTAGAGTCTGGTCATACCCAGTCTGAGGCCAAGGTCGGGCCTCGGCCTGCATGGACTCACTGGTATGGCGGTTAAGGGGCAGAACTGCGCCTTACCCTCTTCTCCCCAGGAGAAATACCCCGGAAAACATGGAGCCAATCAGAGAGCTCCACTTACCTATCTGGCGACAGCCACGCTCATCATTATATCGAAGATTCCCCTTTAGCCAATGGGGGAACGAGATAGAAAGATGTGATGGAGGGTCCTTCAATACGGATCCGCCACGTCTCGTCTCACAAGGGAAGGCTCAACAGAATCAGTTAGGGTACTGGACTCTTTTTCTCTCAGATATTCTTTATCCTCTCTCAGAATCAATTCTAACTTGATCGTTGGAGCTTCGTCCTGGGAACCAATCCCGGACTTTGACTAATGATCATCTCTTTTCTTTGTACTGTGATATCAGGAGAAGGAACCAGCTCGACACCCACCCTTGATCTCAATCCTACCATCTCCTTCGTATCACAATAGAGTGTTACTACATGAATATTGCTTGCTTCGTGCTTTGTGGGACCCTTATTGATGTTAGTTAACCATTAAGTGAATGCATTAAGTCACATGCTGCAAAGGTTAAATAATCTCAAAGTGATGGATTTGGTCATATTGTTCAGCTCTCGTTTGAGTCTAACCGTTATGGGGTTGATTCTTTTACTTGAAGGATTATCTAAGCTTTGTTGCATGTGATTGTATTCATTAAGTAGTTAGCTGAAATTAGTGGGAGTTCTTCAACAACTAATGGAAGGGTGAGGTCGGGAAACTAGGAGAGCCTAGGAAGTTTTTTAGTGAGTATGGATCTACTATTTAGCGGGTATTTGGAATACCAGTATGAGAAGGTGACTTAGAAGATTCAGGATAACTCTTGAGGAAAGTATGGATACGTGTGGAAAGTAGTATTAGGCCCGTACTACGGAAAGCATAGGATCCATACTCAAATCTAGGAAGGTTACGGAGACTCTAGGAAGCCTGTAGGATGAGGAATTTTATGGGTATGATCTGATTCTTGTATGGTTGCTTTTCATAATGGTGATGATCACGCGTGGAGGAGGTTCAGGTTCTGGTTCGGTCTCAAGTGTTGGTATTGAGCCGATTGATGAGCAGATGTGGGAGTTCATCTCGTCGGAGATCACCCGCAGTATTTTGGAGCAGACTCCTGTGATCTTCGGTTCAATCAAGGAAGGGATTATAGAGATTTTAGATGGGCGTCTGGGCACGTTCTGCACCGAGATTTTGGCTATCGTAGGGGTTTGCACTCTTTCTTTCCTTTAGTTCCATGATTTTAGAGCTCCTAAGTTCTTTGGGGAGAAGGACATCATTTCTAGTAGGAGGTGGTTAATGGACATGGTGAACGCTTTCCAAACGAGCTTCTACCCTAAGGGGTTGAAGTTCAGATTTGCTTCTTTTCTTCTGAAAGACAGAGCACGGGATTGGTGGTAGGAGGTAGACTTCGCTTTGGGAGGCGAGGCCATTGAGACGATGAATTAGGATGAGTTGTTGATACGGTGTAGGGTGGAGTTTGCATAAGCTATCGAGGAGCAGTAGTTGGTGAGAGACTTTCAAGACCTTTTCCAGACGAATGAGACTATGTCGGAAATCACCTCCAAATTTAGGGAGAGGGCTCTTTTGGTTCCACAGTATGTTGTAGACGAGGAAATAAAGAAGACTCGATAGCTTGATACGCTGCTAGACGATATCAGGGGGTGTGTTAGCTTTCAGCTTGTCGGACATGATAGTTAGAGCCCGAGAGCGGGAGATTGATTTGGAGCACCTCGGGAAGAGTAAGCCAGAACATGTTCAGATAGTTGGGGCTCCTGTGAAGAGACCAAGATTTTTTATCAACATGTGAGAGGCCAGCAGGGGCGAGGTATGTGCAACACGTGCAGGAAAAACCACATTGAGGCTTGTCGATCTCGGGGTATGGGTTGTTACAAGTGTGGAAGGATTGGTCATGTCAGTAGGGATTGTCCCCAGGGAGCAATTTCGTTATGTTTCCACTTCAACCAAGGGGGCTAGAAGAAGGCCGAATGTCCGGAGTTGATGAGGGGAGCATTGAGGGCACTTTCTCTAGCCACGTTGAGGAGTAATGATGGTCGCGAGGACAGAGTGATTGTTCCTGTGGTGAGGAGCTGAGCATTGTAGTCACAGGCCGAGGAGATCCGAGTTCCACCAGTTAACATCGTATGTATGTGTTGTATTCTTTCCTTCATGCTCTTATTTTTTGTGTTTGTGATAGTATGTTGTGTGTGAGACGCTATGTGTGGTTTGTCTAAGTCTCCACCTAGAAGTTAGAATTTTTATCATTATGGTATAGAAATTTTATTTTGAGAATATTCATATGTGATTTGCATACCAAAAGTCATGCTTAGAGGATATTTGAGTGAGTAGGTTTTAGATTTCGATATGGGAGGCAGTGACCACCGTCGGAAGAAGCTTTAAGTGAAAGAAGACTAGCAGCCGGTTTGATCTTTGGTGTTTTTATCAAGGAACTCAAGAAACCCGCAAGGTGGGCATGTTGGGTTTGAATGCGGGATTTGTAGGGGTCTTTCGTGGTTACGAGGAAAAGAGGGATTGGTTTGTTCGTGGGTGTAAGATCGGTGGTTGTCTAGTTCATACCTTCGAACTGTGGTCAGTTGCAGGTTCGCATGGTAATTGCTCTAGTGAAAGTAGGTTGTTGAATTTGTTGGGTATCCATTTCGATAGTTTATATTTTGTTCTTCGTCATCCAATAAAGTCACCGAGGACTTATGGAGGATGTAGTGGAAAGTTCTCGGAAATATTGAGCTTCTTGAGATTTCAGGGAGTATTCACTCAATTTTGTCAGGTTGAGGGTTGTGCTAAAGCCTCTCTGCTTGTTCTTGTCTGATAAAGGCTTTGGGACTCGACGCATGACCCGGACAACTGATTAGGGCATAGTCGAAGGAGGCTTCGACCCATGATTTATTGTATATGGTGGGTGGATGATTGTTATAGAAGTGTTGTAAAACTGTCGGGTGGTCGTAGCATTTACTAGGTTGGAAAGTAGTGGTAGAAGTGTTGTAAGATTGTGGGGTGGTCGTAGCATTCACTAAGTTGGTGGGTAGCGGTAGAAGTGTTGTAATACTACGGGGTGGTCGTAGCATTCATGAGGTTCGCAGGTAGTTTAGTAATGCTACAAGACTGCGGGGTGACCTGTAGCATTCACCTGGTCCATGAGCAGTTGCAAGGATGTTGAGGAGCTATTATTAGGCTCGTAGTTTCCTCTAGGCAGGATCACACCATGGAAGGTCGGGTTGTGAGACTGTGGGAAGGCCACAACATTCATGGAATTGAGGATGGTTGTAGGCTAATCTGAGGTCGATTGTGATGTAAGACTACATCTGGATTGGTAGCATTCACTTAGAGCAAAATAGGTTATTGTCATCCATGTTAAGGTTGGTTATCGTGCACCTGGTAGGAACAAGAGAGTTGTTGGAGCCTTATATACAAGCAGGCTAGAGTACTTTTTGTCAAATAGACTATTGGATAGAGCCTCGTGGTACGGTCGTTTGAGAGGATGTTCGATTCAGTGACCGGTCGGGAATCCGACGCTTTAGATAATCGGTAGACCAGCTCAGATCTCAAAAGATATTAGGTAGATCGAAAATGTGAATGTTTGGTTAACAGGATATAATCATGCATTGGTTGGGGCACCAGTGATTGATACGTGCGTTGTTAATCGCCTTTGTTTACGAGTGCAAGGTTATAAGAATCGAAAAATGCTCAAGGTTCTTTTATCCAGTATCAACAGGATAATTCAGGGTTGTAAGGATCTCGTTCAGTTTAGGTAGAGATATAAGGCCATATTGGTTGTCTTTCAGAATGGTTTGTCTGACGTGGAGTCGGATAAGATCTTGGATTTCCGGAGTTCAGGCAGAGTAGTTATTGTTATTCTTCATTGGTTAAAGTTAGTGGTTCAAGGATTCATTATTCGTCAGGGTACATGAGTTCTGCTAAGAATTAGGTTTTGATGGTAGTATTGGCAGACAAACATCTATATGAGTCGACTTCTTAGTCCGTATCGGGATTATCGACGGATTGTCCTGGTTGTATGGCACGTCTGATAAGTAGTAAGGAGTGATTTCGAGGACAAAATCTAATTTAAGTGGGGGAGAGTTGTAACACCCGTTTTCCAAGATGGGTCGATTTAGGGTTTCAAGGAGTCAAAAGGTCGAATTTTGGAATATATGGGGCCTCACGACGTGACCTTTATGTGGCCACGACGCGTGATGGGCTAATAAGATAAGTTTTGTTCGGGACTGGTCTCACGACATGAGAACTGATACAGCCCAAGCCCATGATCTTTTAGGGTTTCTTTTGTATTTAAGTCCCTCTAAACCTATTTTAGGGTTCATTATTAGCCTTGAAACCATCTTTCACCTCAGACTAACCTAGTGTCCATCACTTGCTTGATTCTTGGCCATTTTGGAGCATTTCTTGGTTTGAAGGAGAAGAGAATAAGAAGAAGAAGAATGTGAGCTTTTGAAGAGGCTTGCAAGGAATCATCATCATCATAACCTCACATTGTTTATGGACCCTTGTAAGTGTCAAATCTTTCAGCTTTATTTTTGTTTGTGATTATATCTAAGTTTTGTCCCACTTTTCTCCTTGGTTGAGAAAGTTTGAATGAATGGAAACCATAAAGTTGGCAACTTTATGGGTTATAAGGATTTTTAGAGTGTCATGAAGTTCAGATCTAGTGAATGGTTGAATTTTATCATCTTGCATGAAAGTTTGATAATCAGTTTTGGTCCCAAATGAGATCTAGACATGAATTGGACATACATGTGGATAAAGCATCGACTTTTAAGTGTATTATGGAGTTATAAAACCTTCTGGAAGTTAGAGTAAAAGGCTTAAAGGATTAATGACTTAAATGGTTGGATTTTAACTTTAGACTTTTCTCACGACGTGAGACATAGGGTCTCATGACGTGAGGCTTGAATGACCCTGTTTTCTGTTAAGTTTCTTGGAGCTCACGACGTGAGGGAAGGCTGTTCACGACGTAAGGTCAGCTCCAGAGGCTTTTTATGTCTTAGTTGGCTAAGTTGAGTCGAGATGAGTTGGAATCAGACTGAGTAAGCTCTCACAACGTGACCAAGGGCCGGTCACGACGTTAGGATGAATAGTTGACATTATGGGTTGTTAACTTTGACTTTGACCATTGACTTTTGTCTTGGTTTGACTTTTTATCAATCTCTATTTTTAGAAGGTAGACCTAGGGTTTGCCTTATATGAATTGTTAGGAAGTGTTTAGCACCCATCTTTTGGCGGTGAGAGCTACTGGTTATGATCGGTGCGGTGTTGTGCAAGGTTTTAGTCAACATTGTGATTCAGGTGACTCTCCTCACCGTACTCGGGCGTCGAAGGCAGCAATGTTGGCCCACTGGTTTATGTTATATAGGAAGACCAGGGGGTGGCCCCTGACATTTGTATGAAAGACCTGGATACGGCTCCTGAAAAGCTATATACAATATAAGAGTTTGTACATTGGCAGTTATATGGAGAATGCTAGTTGTCTTTGTGATTCTTGCATGGAAGACAAGGAGGTAGCTCCTGACACTTGTCTGTAAGACCTAGGATCTTGGCCCCCGGCCTGGCAAGGAGAGACCATGATATGGTTCATGGCATAATGGCAAGACTATGGTTGGCACATATCAATCTCTATATTATGTATTGTATGTGGTATTTTGGGAACTCACTAAGCTTCGTGCTTACGATTTTATGTTTATGGTTTTAGGTACTTCCGGTACGAAAGGAAAGGGGTCATTGTGACTGCACCACATCCACAAGAGTTTTCCAAATTGGCAATTTACAATATTTACTCAAATGTTTAAATAATATATTCACTTTGATTGGTTTTGGAACAACTCGTTTGTATGGTTTATGGTTTTAAAAATGAAAATGTTACGATGAGCTTTTGGGGCGTTACACTCTATGATTCTAGGTTGTGAGATCTAAGTGATTGTCCCTTTATCTTCAAGTTTGAGCAAGTTGAAGTGATAGGATTCCATAAATTTAGCAACTTTATCGATCCTCGAAGCCTTTCGAGTATTATTTGGTTCAAATCTAGTATTTGGGATCATTACATGAGTTTAGAGTCATTTCTTGACCTTTGCCCTAGACTGGTTAGATGGGCATGCATGTCCATAAAGTTGTCATTTTTACAGACCTTTGGAGCCTCCTTAAGCTTTTGGAAAAGTTGGAGTTTGAGACTTAATGGATTAAGGACTCAAACCTTTAGTTTCTTGCTTCATACTGTGGTCATGACGTGACATAGGGGATATCACGACGTGACAATGAAGGAATCTGCGACTACAGACTTAGATGGGTTGACGTCGTGATGCTTTCTGAATGGGTTGTCCGTGACCAAGTTAGCTAAGTTGGAACGAGTTGAGTTGGAATCGGGCTGATTGGGTCCTCACGACGTGACCAAGGGCTGGTCACTACATGAGGCTCAATGGTTGATGTTATTGGCCGATGACTTTGTCCTTGACCATTGACTGGTTGACATGGGTTGACTTTTGGTCAAGATTTATGGATTTAGTGTGTGGACTAAGGTTAGATCTTGTATGTTTCTATAAGGGTATTGTAGCATCTGTTGCGGGGTTTTGAGTTGTGGTTTAGCTTATTCGCGAGTCAGGTAAGTCTTCTCACTATACTGTGTAGGATGCTAGCTTCATTTGTGACTCTTGTATTGTATGTTGGGCAGGGCCCATTGGCATGTTGGGTTGGGCATATTTGTATGATGGGATGGGCCCATTGGTATTATGGGTTGGGCCTGTTATTATTGGTTACGCCATATACAAGGGTAGGGTTCGTTAATATGTATGGTATGTGGTGTTTTGGGGAAGTCACTAAGCTTTGTGCTTATGGTTTGTGGTTTAACATTTTTAAGGTACTTCAGTTCCAGCGTTAAGGGCCCCGCTTGACTGCACAACATCCCCTGATGGCTTTTCCACACTAATTATATTTGTTTTGCTCTATGAAAATTTTGTTGGTATTTTGGGAACGTTATACCTAAATTATTAAAAAAACATAAAAGATAGAAATTGAAACCTAAATTACTTAAAAAACATAGAAAATTAAACATAAAAATTTAAAACCTTAAAACCTAATTTCCATATTTTTCGCAGACTTGTTGTTGAATTTTTAGAAATGTCGCTAGATTTTCCAGGTCGAGATCTGGTTGGCGCTTTGTGTTTATAATTTGAAGATCGGTAAGTGCTATTTTTTACGGCGACGATCTCCTCCTTTGTTTCATATTTTTTTTCCTAAAAACCTTAGTGCTTTGTCTATTTTTTCCGCAAGTACGTCTTCGCTACTCCCTTTTCCGCTTGAAGAAGCCACCTTTTTGCCTTTGTCCCTTCCCAACGGTCAACGAAGTTAGACTTCTGGTGGACCTTTCCCATTTGTGTCGTCGGAGTATTCATTGAGGTCGATGCCAAAAACCCACATTCGAATGGGAAGTTATTGGCCTTTTGTTGGAGCCGGTTGCCGATTCCGAATGAGACGTCTCCGGATTAAGAACACATTTTGGACCCTTACAACAAATTTCCCATGCTTTTTGGTTGCCAAATTATTTACCGCCGTTGGTAACCTTGTATTGTTGGCATGTAGTTGATAAAATATTTAAATCGTTGCTACCACTTTTTTGCATACTTTTAAGATTTTCAAAGATGCCATTAAACTTGGTCCAAGCCGCTTGTAGTTCATGACATTTTCCATTGACCTCGTCGTACATCCAATCCGTCTGCCTTCCCAATAGCGAGTGAAAGTCATCTAAAACATGAAACCAAAAAAATAGTTTCTTGTTTTCATGTTGCCCATCCTCGAGTTACATGATATGAAAATCCAAGATTTCGATAAGCTTTGTTCTCATCTTCGTTCCGAGTCGTACCTCTTTTTTTTGTAGATTTTCCTTTTTAGTGCCTTCTTTTAGATGGTTGTTGTGTTTCTTGGACCATTTTATCGTCGTTATTATCGAGGTTTATAGGTTGGGATTGACAAAATGGGACTTGAGAAGGTTGTGTTTGAAATTGTTGAGGTTGAGAAGTTTGTTGTTGAAATTGTTGAGGTTGCGAAACTTGGGATTGAAATTGTTGAAAAACTTGGAATTAGGGTTGATTAAATTGTTGTCGTCTTTGTTGTTGGTAGTAGTTTGGTTCATATGTAATGTTGGTAAATAGAGGTTGTTGTTGTATTGGAGATGTTAATGTTGGGTTTTGAGCATTCTAACACTCCTAAGTGTACATGCAAACCTAAATACCTTGGATCTATGTTTTCTCTATTATACATGCAAATATGAATATTCCAAGGTATTATCCTATCTAGCAAACAATCATATGTACTAGGACAACAAAACTAGATAGAATACATACCTCTTTGTTGTAGCTTGATTCCATGGAGCTTAAGAGCCTAGTGCCCCAAGTGTGACACCTCAAATGGTTCACACAACACCATGAACATCTTGGAATAACCATGAGAGAGGATACTTGACTCATAGAAATCGGCTTCGCCTATTGTGTAATCTCTAGTGCCAATTTCTCCAACCAATGGGGTCTTTATATAGTGTGGCTATTAGGGTTACACCATGTAACTCATGACTTTAACCATTCCTTATGCTCCATGGGTTTTAACCTCCATGGAGTATCCATGGATCACCACATGGGTTAAACCCAACATAAGGAATCATGGAACATAAGCCCGCATATACAAGAATCAATGATTTACACAATCAATCCCCATATATTTAATTAGTCTCTTTTGATCACTAAATTAATTCCAAATTAATTCTTGATCAATACTAATTAAATAATATGATTTCATGTTAATATATTAGAACTTATAATATATTAATATGTCACAAATATACTCTTCTCACAAAAGGTCTATCCAAATGTCCCGATGCCATGCAACCCAAATGGACCATGTCGGGTCGGGTCAACTATATACCAATTATAGTTATGGACTTAGACACTAATCCAACAGTTAACATTTACATGTAGTTACGATGTGGATATAGATCATTCAGAGTGTTTGGGGTTGTTGGGGGTGTATGGAGTTCGTGGGGTATTTTGATTTGGATCCATAGTTTCAAGAAGAAATGAAAAAATAGAAAGCGATTTGAGTGTTTTTGAGGTGTGAAATGGTTATAAAATTGTTTGTATTTATAATGTAAGTGTTTCTTTTAAATTTGAAAAGTAATTTTTTGTATACATAAAATTCATTCAACGGATGCATTTTTGACCGTTTGAGGTTATTGAATTAGATTGACTGTGACAACATGTGATTATAGTCAATTTGCATCACACCTACGCCACTATGAGGTGGTGTTCACACGTTAGCATCCCTGCCACATAGGTCATTACGCGTCAAAATGTGTGCAATACCTGATGGCCTAAGCCAAATGACATAGACACTAGATGAACCAATACACATCTTAAAGTGGTCTGAAATTTTTTGAAGATATTCAAACAATAAATAGAGAAATATGTCCTATGATGCATGCTATGCTCTTGGACTTTTAGACGATGACATGGAATATATTGAATCTATTAAAGAAGCAAGCCATTCAGATACTGGTTATTACCTACGATTGTTATTTGCAATGATGTTAATCTCTGATAGTTTGGCTAGACCAAATTTTGTATGGGAAAATACATGGGAATCACTTTAAGACGAAATTCTTTACAACAATAGCATTTGAAGTGTCGTGGTATAATACTTTTCCTAATGTTTATTTTAACATCTACAAAAAATACAAAATGTCTTTATGTTTATTTAAAATTTTATATTTAACATTGTACAGATTTATCGCTTACTGATCATCAAGTGAAGAATTTGACGTTGTTTGAGATTGAATCATTTCTACTTTGTAACAATTCCTTCTTAAGAACTTCATATGCATACCTTACCCTGATCATGATTTTGTTTCTTTATCTAAGAATCGATTGATTACTAAGGAGATATCTTATGACATCAAGTCTTCAAAATGATTTTAGATGCTTATTGCTTCACTCACAAATGAAAAGCAACGTGGAACGAGGAAAACCTTCCTTTGGAAGACGTTATTAGCAACCATAAAATCTAAAGGAAAAATTGTTTTAAATGTAGCTTCAAGCGGTAATGCTTCTTTTTTTTTTACCAGAGGTAGAACATCACACTCTCTCTTTCGTATTCCTTTAAATCTAGATGAAGATTCTTTTTGTTCTATACATCAAGACACTGAGGCCTCCAAATTACTAAAACAAACAACACTAATTATTTGGGATGAAACATCTATGGTTCATAAACATGCATTTGAAGCATTGGATCACACTTTAAAGGATGTATTAAGTGCTGGTAATGTTAGCAACTTACATATACCATTTGGAGGTAAAGTAATCATTTTGGAGGTGATTTCAGAAATATTCTACCTGTTTGTTTCCAATGGTAGCAGCCAACAAATTGCCAGTGTGTCTTTAGGTTCATTAATTGAGTTTTTAAATCCATCACTTCGTCAAAACTTCAACAATCCAAATTATTTTGAACAAAGAGTGATACTTGCACAAAAAATGAATTAATTCATGAAATAAATGACCGTCTGCTTTCATTATTTCTTGGAGAAGAAAAGGAATACCTGAGTTTATATAGTATTTATAATGCATGTACATTCAAGCTAGACTTTTTAAGGATTTATAAATTATATAAACAATATTTATATATTGCGCACGGTCAAATACTATGGACTTAAAAGATTTTTATAAAACATTATTGTTATAAATGTTTAAAAATAAAATATTATTTAGGATAAATGTCCATGGTGAAAGTTGTAGTAGTCGCGATGACAATTTTGTGGGTATGAATAACGCTCAAATCTGACTTCGCATGAAGAAGTTTTGATTGTTTGAAGTTTCGCGTTTTGCCCTACACGACAAAATGTGTCGTAAAATATGAATAAGAGATAGGTTGTTTATTAGCATAAGTGATCTAAATGAAAGATGTAGTAATCATATTTCCGAGAGTGTGCATATAAAGAACTCCTACATCTAACTTTGTATGAGGAAGTTATGATTTTTGAAAGTTTCGATGCAGTAGTGTGTGACACATAAATTTAAATTTAAATCAGTTGAGTGTTAGTCAAAACATAGTAAAAAAGAGTTGAAGATCTCGTGAATACAAATCTGTGTATATAAAGATAGTGGAGAATGGAGTTCGTAAAATGGAGTTATGATTTTTTCACGGATTTTAACAATGTAATCTCTATAAAATATAAATTTAAAATGTATTGAGAATTAACTGTTGAGACCTAAAGGAAAGTTGTGGTACTCGGAAATACCTACGTGTGGTTATAAAGAACATCCAAAGTGGAGATCGTATGCGAGAGATATTGTTTTTTTGAAAATTTGAGAAAATATCTGCGTATGATGATGTGGCGGACCAAGAGCGCACCTTGTGACGAAGAGAGGGTCGGATATTCCACCAACATGATGACATGTCGTCAGTGTGGACCAACGAGAGTGCGATACGTGGTAGCAAATAGGAGATGGGTCATTGATAGAGCGCGAAGAGCTCTTATCCGTAAGGCGCAACATGGCCTATGAAATTCCCTATAAATAGGGTACAAATTATGGATCATTTTCTTACACCCTACTTCATATTTCTTTCTCAAACTCTGGGGTTTCACTTCTGATGCTCGGGCATTTTAGCGAGATGTTGCGGTGTAGAAAATCCCATCGAGATAAAGTATTCAAAGTCGAAGTTCTACCTACGAAATTTTCGACTTTTTGCTAGAAAGACTATAAGTTGAGCTGCACTTATTTTTATTTAAATGTAACTTACGTTTATATTCATAGACATTATTATGAATTTATAAATAAGATTTATCAGAAATTCCAAGTCATAATACTGATTGATTTACTTATGGGAATGATGTATAGTGTAGATTTATTGAGGTGTTTAAAGTGGATTTTGTTGGATTAAGGTGTCTAAGATCATAACTAAATTGGTATATACTTGAAATGAAAGCATAGTCCTTTTTGGGTTGCACTCATTACTAGTAATTGAAAAGAATGACTTTTGGAGAGAGATGTTGATTTATTGATTTATTCTATGATTAATTAATAAAAGTAAATGATTTGTTAATATATTATGTGATTAATATATTAATTAGAAATAGTATTATTTAATTAATAATTAATCATAAATTAATTAGAACTAATTTTTGGATTAAATGGATTAATTAAAAGTGCAAGGACTTCAGCTGTAATTGTTCAATAGTTGAACAAGAGGAAATTCCAAAACCTTCCTGGCCTTGGACGGTTTTGGAGAGCATTTATTATGGTTTCTGGAATATTCCTTATTGATAAATAAGGGATTGGATAATTACCTAATTTGAAATATTAATATTATATTCAAATTAGGGTTTCCAGGGTTCCTTGTATCAGCTCTAAATAGGACCCATTACCTATTGATTTTTTTTTCCACTCCTCTCAGAAGCTAAGAGCCAAAATTCTACTCTCTCATCTCCTCTCTTCTCAAGTGTTTTAAATGTTAGGGTTTGGGTACAAACCATTGGAGACACTAAGCTTTTGGTTCTTGCTTTCCAAGGACTTGAAGAAGGAATTTGTTTGGTTATTTTCTATAATAATCAAAAGGTATGTAAACCATAATCTTATGTATATCTCAATGATTATAGGGTACCTTTAGGGTTTTTGATGTTCGATTTTTATTTCTATGAATTAGAGAAAACATGGATCCTTTATAGGTTGCATGTGCACTTAAAAGTTAAGATTTTCTGCTACACATATTTTGTCATAACCTATAAACCCCATAAGTGGTATCTGAGCCATTCTTTTCTATTGACTATGCATAAAATTGAATGGATCAAAATTAGGATTTATCGAAATAAGCCCTATTCCCTTGAAATTTCGACTTGGCTAGGGTTTCATGAAACACTAGCCTCCACCCCTTAATTTTGAAAATTGTAGGGTTATCGCTAGGGTTTTCTATTTTACTTAATTATTATTTTTAATGTCTTAAAATTTGAATAATTAAAAACTAATAACCTTAAACCTTATTTTCGAAAATTAGTAGGGTTTTTGCATTAGGATTAAATTTGAATTATTTTTTGTTTAATTGAAAATAATTATTTAATCCCTGAACGATTTAAATTAACATAATTAAAAGTCTAATTAAAAAATTAAGATTAAATCATAATTGGTTTAAATTTAATTAATTAAAAGTTTAATTTAGATAATTAATATTTCAAACCTTGTACTTTGAATATATATATATATATATATATATATATATATATATATATATATATATATGTGTGTGTGTGTGTGTGTATGTATGTGTGTGTACGTATGTGTGTGTGTGCATGTGTGTGTGTGTGTGTGTGTATATATATATATATATATATATATATATATATATATATATATGTATAAAGTTGACATGATGGCACAACTAGAAAAGTATCGTTGTTAACGAAACATGTGTGGTTTATCGACACATTAATTTGAGATGATAAATGACATCGAGGTTGTCAGGCATGCATGCTTATTCACATCTTGTTTGTGATCCATGGTATCCCAGTCACAAATTGAAGATCATAATTTGAGTTTAAACATGCTATTGATAAGATTCAATGAATCTCAAAAGATCTAGGAGTTTCCTATTAGATTTAAATTGGTAAATTGTCTTACCTACCTTATTGAGTCACAATAAGACTACGACATTACTTTTCTTGATTGTGAATTGAATTTTTGATCACAGCCTTAAATTTTTATGTTGGGTTAACATATTAAGGATTTTTGTCAACTAACTAAAACTATCTCTCTTAATATAGATGTCTACCTCTGGTGATGCTACTGCTGCTCAATCCTCCACCAACAACTCAAAGATAATGGTTGCAACCATGGTACCTGAGTTGCAAAAGCTCTATGTGAACTGTGCTTGGATCTTGCTTAAAAGTTTCACAAGAAAGCACGTCAAGAAAGGTATGAGGCCGTCAAGGCATTATAGCAGGAAAGTTAAAGAAGGGAGAATCTGTGTGCAATCATGTGTAGAGAATGTAGAGATACGTGGAGCTGTTGGAAAAGCTTAATGTGTCTTTTGACAAGGAGTTGGCCATTTACATGGTCATTAACTCCACGCCTCCCAGTTTTGATCAGATTATTTTCACTTATCATTTGAACAACACGGAAACCACATTGACCCAACTCCACAACTTGTTGCAGACAGCTAAATCAAGGATGAAGAAAAATCAGACGACTTTTGCGACAACTGCTCTTGTCCTATCCATTTGGGTAAAACAGAGGAAAGAAGATGAAGGCCAATCGCCAATCGAACTGGAAGGGCAAGGCCCATGCTGGAGCGTCTGGTAGTGGATCGAAGTCAAATTCCAATTCTAATATCCTTGCTATTAGTGATCCTAAAGAGGGCACATGGTAATATTATAACAAAAAAGGGAATTGGAAACGCAGTTTCCCTAAATACTTGCAATATTTGAAGGATGGAAAGGTCAAGCCATATTCGGAAGGTATATATATACTATTCAAGTAAATAACGCACAACTTATTTGTTCTTGGGTCCTTGAGACAGGATGTGGATTCCACATTTTTCTGATTTGCAGGGGATAAGAGAAAGTGAGGAAGTGGAGCATGGAAGAATAAATCATATCATGGGGAATAGGAAATCTTCGCCTGTTACCAAGATTGGAACGTAAGGTCTAGTACTTGGTGGTGATGTTAGCATAGATTTGATTAATTGTTGTTACTCATCATAAATGACACGAAACATTATATATTTTCATGCATTGTTCAGACAAGGTTTTCGATATTGTTTTATGGTTCGATTTTAGCTTATAAGAATGGTGTTTTTATGTTTAAAGCTTTACCTTGTAATGGTGTGTATGAAACTGTGATTTATGTTGATAACTTAGGCAATAGTGTATTTCACATTAATTCGTATAATGATTTAGACAAAGTATGTTTGTGGCATTGTCGTCTTACGCATATAAACAAGAAACGCATTGCCCAACTCCAAAAGGATGCAGTGTCGGAATCATTTCAGTTAAGATCAGATGATGATAGCGAGCCTTGTCTTTTGGGCCGGATGACAAAATCACTTTTCAATGGAACATGTGAAAGAGGTGAAGGATTATTGGACCTTATCCTAGCTGATGTATATGGGCCCTTCAGATCTGACACAAGGGATGCAGATGGATACTGCGTCACATTTACGGATGATTATAACTTATATGGGTATATCTACTTAATCAAACATAAATCAGAAACCTTTCAAAAGTTCAAAGAGTTTAGGAACGAGGTGGAGAATTAATTGGGAAGGAAGATAAAGATGCTCTGATATGATAGAGGCAGAGAGCATCTTAGTATCGATTTCCACGACTATCGTAAAAAATATGGAATAGTTTCACAATTGACTCCTCCTAGGACACCACAACTTAATGAGTGCCTAAGAGGAAAAATCAAACCTTGTTAGACATGGTTCGTTCCATGATGATTCGAGATTCTCTTGCTATTTCCTTCTCGGGGTATGCCTTAGAGACAGCCACCCATATCCTAAATCTTGTTCCTACTACGAAGGTTGCCAAAACACCTCCTGAGATGTGGACAGGGAAACTACCTGCACTCAAACATATGAAGGTCTAGGGTTGTGAGGCTCTCGTGAGACGAGAAACTCATGAGAAACTTGAACCCAAAGCCGAGAGGTGTATTTTCATTGGCTACCCACATAAGTTATTTCGATACTTGTTCTATAGACCTAGTGAAAACGTGGTCTTTGTAGCTCCAATGGGAGTCTTTCGCGAGATAGAGTTCATATTGAAAGAGGACAGTGGGAGTGCAATTGATCTTGAAGAGATTCAAAAGTCAACTAATGAAGGAACCTTAGATGACATTAGCCCTGAACCAGAGGATGAGATTGTTGTTGAGCCCATTGACAATTCATTTCCTCTTTGTCGATCCAGTAGGGTTAAGCATGCCACCTTCTTCCTATGGTTACCATATTACACCGGATGGTGACACGTTTATCAGTGATAGAACACTGGTAAATTTGGATGAGCCAACTAACTACAAGCAAGCGATGGCAGGGCCTAAGGCTGCTAAGTGGAAAGAGGAAATAGATAGTAAGATCCAGTCTATTTATGATAACCATGATTGGAATTTGGTTAATCATGTACCAAGTCAGAAGATAGTTAGGTGCAAAAGAATCTTCAATAAGAAGACCGACATGGATGGAAAGGTGCACACATTCAAGGCATGATTGGTTGTGAAAGGCTTTACTCAAACCTACGTGTTTGACTATGATGAGACTTTCTCACCAGTGGCTAAGATAAAGTCTATCAGGATAATGCTAGCAATAGTAGCGTTTCATGATTATGAAATATGGAAAATGGATGTTAAAACAATGTTCCTAAATAGGAAGTTGGTTGAGGATGTCTACATGAGTCATCCAGATGGTTTTGTACATGCCAAATTTCCCAATAAAAGCTTGAGAAATCCATTTTTGGATTGAAACAAGCATCTTGCAAAAGGAAATCTGTGCTTCCGTGAGAAATTTAAAGAGTTTAGATTCTCATCATAAATGACACGAAACAATATCTATTTTCATGCATTGTTCAGACAAGGTTTTTGATATTGTTTTATTGTTCGATTTTAGGTTATAAGAACGGTGTTTTTATGTTTACAGCTTTACCTTGTAATGGTGTGTATGAAACTGTGATTTATGTTGATAACTTAGGCAATAGTGTATTTCACATTGATTCGTATAATGATTTAGACAAAGTATGTTTGTGGCATTGTCGTCTTACGCATATAAACAAGAAACGCATTGCCCAACTCCAAAAGGATGGAGTGTCGGAATCATTTCATTTAAGGTCAGATGATGATAGCGAGCCTTGTCTTTTGGGCTAGATGACAAAATCACTTTTCAATGGAACATGTGAAAGAGGTGAAGGATTGTTGGACCTTGTCCTAGCTGATGTATATGGGCCCTTCAGATCTGCCACAAGGGATGTAGATGGTCACTGCGTCACATTTACGGATGATTATAACTTATATGGGTATATCTACTTAATCAAACATAAATCAGAAACCTTTCAAAAGTTCAAAGAGTTTCGGAACGAGGTGGAGAATTAATTGGGAAGGAAGATAAAGATGCTATGATATGATAGAGGCAGAGAGCATCTTAGTATCGATTTCCACGACTATCGTAAAGAATATGGAATAGTTTCACAATTGACTCCTCCTAGGACACCACACCTTAATGAGTGCCTAAGAGGAAAAATCAAACGTTGTTAGACATGGTTCGTTCTATGATGATTCGAGCTTCTCTTGCTATTTCCTTCTTGGGGTCTGCCTTAGAGACAGCCACCCATATCCTAAATTTGTTCCTACTACGAAGGTTGCCAAAACACCTCATGAGATGTGGACAGGGAAACTACCTGCACTCAAACATATGAAGGTCTAGGGTTGTGAGGCTCTCGTGAGACGAGAAACTCATGAGAAACTTGAACCCAAAGCCGAGAGGTGTATTTTCATTGGCTACCTACATAAGTTATTTGGATACTTGTTCTACAGACCTAGTGAAAAGGTGGTCTTTGTAGCTCCAATGGTAGTCTTTTGCAAGATAGAGTTCATATTCAAAGAGGACAGTGGGAGTGCAATTGATCTTGAAGAGATTCAAGAGTCAACTAATGAAGGAACCTTAGATGACACTAGCCTTGGACCAGAGGATGAGATTGTTGTTGAGCCCATTGACAATTCATTTCCTCTTTGTCGATCCAGTAGGGTTAGCATGCCACCTTTTTCCTATGGTTACCATATTACACCGGATGGTGACACGTTTATCAGTGATAGAACACTGGTAAATTTCGATGAGCCAACTAACTACAAGCAAGCGATGCCAGGCCCTAAGGCTGCTAAGTGGATAGAGGAAATAGATAGTAAGATCCATTCTATTTATGATAACCATGATTGGAATTTGGTTAATCATGTACCAAGTCAGAAGATAGTTAGGTACAAAAGAATCTTCAATAAGAAGACCGATATGGATGGAAAGGTGCACACATTCAAGGCATGATTGGTTGTGAAAGGCTTTACTCAAACCCACGTGTTTGACTATGATGAGACTTTCTCACTAGTGGCTAAGATAAAGTCTATCAGGATAATGCTAGCAAAAGTAGCGTTTCATGATTATGAAATATGGAAAATGGATGTTAAAACAATGTTCCTAAATAGGAAGTTGGTTGAGGATGTCCACATGAGTCAGCCACATGGCTTTTTACATGCCAAATTTCCCAATAAAAGCTTGAGAAATCCATTTATGGATTGAAACAAGCATCTTGCAGATGGAATCTTTGCTTCCGTGAGAAATTCAAAGAATTTCGATTCTCATCATAAATGACACGAAACATTATATATTTTCATGCATTGTTCAGACAAGGTTTTCGATATTGTTTTATGGTTCGATTTTAGCTTATACGAATGGTGTTTTTATGTTTAAAGCTTTACCTTGTAATGGTGTGTATGAAACCGTGATTTATGTTGATAACTTAGGCAATAGTGTATTTCCCATTGATTCGTATAATGGTTTAGACCAAGTATGTTTGTGGAATTGTCATCTTAGGCATATAAACAAGAAACGCATTGCCCAACTCCAAAAGGATGGAGTGTTGGAATCATTTCAGTTAAGTTCAGATGATGATAGCGAGTCTTGTCTTTTGGGCAAGATGAAAAAATAACCTTCACTGGAACATGTGAAAGAGGCTAAGGATTGTTGGACCTTAACCTAGCTGATGTATATGGGCCCTTCAGATCTGCCACAAGGGATGCAGATGGATACTGCGTCACATTTACGGATGATTATAACTTATATGGGTATATCTACTTAATCAAACATAAATCAGAAACCTTTCAAAAGTTCAAAGAGTTTAGGAACGAGGTGGAGAATTAACTGGGAAGGAAGATAAAGATGCTCTGATATGATAGAGGCAGAGAGCATCTTAGTATCGATTTCCACGACTATCGTAAAGAATATGGAATAGTTTCACAATTGACTCCTCCTAGGACACCACAACTTAATGAGTGCCTAAGAGGAAAAATCAAACCTTGTTAGACATGGTTCGTTCCATGATGATTCGAGCTTCTCTTGCCATTTCCTTCTCGGGGTCTGCCTTAGAGACAACCACCCATATCCTAAATTTGTTCCTACTACGAAGGTTGCCAAAACACCTCATGAGATGTGGACAGGTAAACTACCTGCACTCAAACATATGAAGGTCTAGGGTTGTGAGGCTCTCGTGAGACGAGAAACTCATGAGAAACTTGAACCCAAAGCCGAGAGGTGTATTTTCATTGGCTACCAACATAAGTTATTTGGATACTTGTTCTACAGACCTAGTGAAAACGTGATCTTTGTAGCTCCAATGGCAGTCTTTTGCAAGATAGAGTTCATATTTAAAGAGGACAGTGGGAGTGCAATTAATCATGAAGAGATTCAAGAGTCAAGTAATGAAGGAACCTTAGATGACACTAGCCCTGAACCAGAGGATGAGATTGTTGTTGAGCCCATTGACAATTCATTTCCTCTTTGTCGATCCAGTAGGGTTAGCATGCCACCTTCTTCCTATGGTTACCATATTACACCGGATGGTGACACATTTATCAGTGATAGAACACTGGTAAATTTGGATGAGCCAACTAACTACAAGGAAGCGATGGCAGGCCCTAAGGCTGCTAAGTGGAAAGAGGAAATAGATAGTAAGATCCAGTCTATTTATGATAACCATGATTGGAATTTGGTTAATCATGTACCAAGTCAGAAGATAGTTAGGTGCAAAAGAATCTTCAATAAGAAGACCGACATGGATGGAAAGGTGCACACATTCAAGGCATGATTGGTTGTGAAAGGATTTACTCAAACCCACGTGTTTGACTATGATGAGACCTTCTCACCAGTGGCTAAGATAAAGTCTATCTGGATAATGCTAGCAATAGTAGCGTTTCATGATTATGAAATATGGAAAATGGATGTTAAAACAATGTTCCTAAATAGGAAGTTGGTTGAGGATGTCTACATGAGTCATCCAGATGGTTTTGTACATGCCAAATTTCCAAATAAAAGCTTGAGAAATCCATTTATGGATTGAAACAAGCATCTTGCAGACAGAATCTTTGCTTCCGTGAAAAAATCAAAGAGTTTAGATTCTCATCATAAATGACACGAAACATTTTCTATTTTCATGCATTGTTTAGACAAGGTTTTCGATATTGTTTTATGGTTCGATTTTAGCTTATAAGAATGGTGTTTTTATGTTTAAAGCTTTACCTTGTAATGGTGTGTATGAAACTGTGATTTATGATGATAACTTAGGCAAAAACACCTCATGAGATGTGGACAGGGAAACTACCTGCACTCAAACATATGAAGGTCTAGGGTTGTGAGGCTCTCGTGAGACGAGAAACTCATGAGAAACTTGAACCCAAAGCCGAGAGGTGTATTTTCCTTGGCTACCCACATAAGTTATTTCGATACTTGTTCTATAGACCTAGTGAAAACGTGGTCTTTGTAGCTCCAATGGGAATCTTTCGCAAGATAGAGTTCATATTCAAAGAGGATAGTGGGAGTGCAATTGATCTTGAAGAGATTCAAGAGTCAACTAATGAAGGAACCTTAGATGTCACTAGCCCTGAACCAGAGGATGAGATTGTTGTTGAGCCCACTGACAATTCATTACCTCTTTGTCGATCCAGTAGGGTTAGCATGCCACCTTCTTCCTATGGTTACCATATTACACCAGATGGTGACACGTTTATCAGTGATAAAACACTGGTAAATTTGGTTAATCATGTACCATTTCAGAAGATAGTTAGGTGCAAAAGGATCTTCAATAAGAAGACCGATATGGATGGAAAGGTGCACACATTCAAGGCATGATTGGTTGTGAAAGACTTTACTCAAACCCATGTGTTTGACTATGATGAGACCTTCTCACCAGTGGCTAAGATAAAGTCTATCTGGATAATGCTAGCAATAGTAGCATTTCATGATTATGAAATATGGAAAATGGATGTTAAAACAATGTTCCTAAATAGGAAGTTGGTTGAGGATGTCCACATGAGTCAGCCACATGGCTTTTTACATGCCAAATTTCCCAATAAAAGCTTGAGAAATCCATTTATGGATTGAAACAAGCATCTTGCAGATGGAATCTTTGCTTCCGTGAGAAATTCAAAGAATTTCGATTCTCATCATAAATGACACGAAACATTATATATTTTCATGCATTGTTCAAACAAGGTTTTCGATATTGTTTTATGGTTCGATTTTAGCTTATACGAATGGTGTTTTTATGTTTAAAGCTTTACCTTGTAATGGTGTGTATGAAACCGTGATTTATGTTGATAACTTAGGCAATAGTGTATTTCCCATTGATTCGTATAATGGTTTAGACCAAGTATGTTTGTGGAATTGTCATCTTAGGCATATAAACAAGAAACGCATTGCCCAACTCCAAAAGGATGGAGTGTTGGAATCATTTCAGTTAAGTTCAGATGATGATAGCGAGTCTTGTCTTTTGGGCAAGATGAAAAAATAACCTTCACTGGAACATGTGAAAGAGGCTAAGGATTGTTGGACCTTAACCTAGCTGATGTATATGGGCCCTTCAGATCTGCCACAAGGGATGCAGATGGATACTGCGTCACATTTACGGATGATTATAACATATATGGTATATCTACTTAATCAAACATAAATTAGAAACCTATCAAAAGTTCAAAGAGTTTAGGCACGAGGTGGAGAATTAATTGGGAAGGAAGATAAAGATGCTCTGATATGATAGAGGCAGAGAGTATCTTAGTATCGATTTCCACGACTATCGTAAAGAATATGGAATAGTTTCACAATTGACTCCTCCTAGGCCACCACAACTTAATGAGTGCCTAAGAGGAAAAATCAAACCTTGTTAGACATGGTTCGTTCCATGATGATTCGAGCTTCTCTTGCTATTTCCTTCTCGGGGTCTGCCTTAGAGACAGGCACCCATATCATAAATCTTGTTCCTACTAAGAAGGTTGCCAAAACACCTCATGAGATGTGGACAGGGAAACTACCTGCACTCAAACATATGAAGGTCTAGGGTTGTGAGGCTCTCGTGAGACGAGAAACTCATGAGAAACTTGAACCCAAAGCCGAGAGGTGTATTTTCATTGGCTACCTACATAAGTTATTTGGATACTTGTTCTACAGACCTAGTGAAAACATGGTCTTTGTAGCTCAAATGGCAGTCTTTTGCAAGATAGAGTTCATATTCAAAGAGGACAGTGGGAGTGCAATTGATCTTGAAGAGATTCAAGAGTCAACTAATTAAGGAACCTTAGATGACACTAGCCTTGGACCAGAGGATGAGATTGTTGTTGAGCCCATTGACAATTCATTTCCTCTTTGTCGATCCAGTAGGGTTAGCATGCCACCTTTTTCCTATGGTTACCATATTACACCGGATGGTGACACGTTTTTCAGTGATAAAACATTGGTAAATATGGGTGAGCCAACTAACTACAAGGAAGCGATGGCAGGCCCTAAGGCTGCTAAGTGGAAAGAGGCAATAGATAGTAAGATCGAGTCTATTTATGATAACCATGTTTGGAATTTGGTTAATCATGTACCATTTCAGAAGATAGTTAGGTGCAAAAGGATCTTCAATAAGAAGACCGACATGGATGGAAAGGTGCACACATTCAAGGCATGATTGGTTGTGAAAGACTTTACTCAAACCCATGTGTTTGACTATGATGAGACCTTCTCACCAGTGGCTAAGATAAAGTCTATCTGGATAATGCTAGCAATAGTAGCGTTTCATGATTATGAAATATGGAAAATGGATGTTAAAAAAATGTTCCTAAATAGGAAGTTGGTTGAGGATGTCCACATGAGTCAGCCACATGGTTTTTTACATGCCAAATTTCCCAATAAAAGCTTGAGAAATCCATTTATGGATTGAAACAAGCATCTTGCAGATGGAATCTTTGCTTCCGTGAGAAATTCAAAGCGTTTAGATTCTCTAGGAGTAAGGATGAGTCATCTTTTTATGTCAAAGCTAGTGGGAGTATAGTGACATTCCTAGTGTTGTTTGTTGATGACATACTCCTTATAGGAAACGACATTCCAACCTTGCAAAAACTGAAATATTGGCACGGAACGTGTTTTACTATGAAGGATCTAGGGGAAGCAACCTATATTCTTGGGAAAAGGATTAATAGGGATAGAAAGAAACGACTTATTGCTCTTAACTAGAGTGCAGACTTGGATAAAAATACTTAAATGTTTTAGTATGGAGAATTCCAAGAAAGGGGATTTTGCCCATCTATCATAATGTTACGTTGAGTAAGACTGTAACGCCTGGGTTTTGGGGCTAAGCATTTTTAGACGATGTAATAGTCTAGGTCAACTATTGTAACTCTTTTTGATGTAATAAAGATGAAATATTTGAATACTATGTGAATTATGTGTATTTGTGTGCTTATTATTTAATTATAAATGTATAATTAATAAAGAATAAAAATAAGCGTCAAAATTAAAGTGTGAGATAAGCCCGATATCTTTACATAAAGTTGTAGTGGTCGAAACAAGGATTCTGGGGATATAAAGAACGCCGAAACCCGAGTTATAACGAAGAAGTTATGACCCGTCGAAGTTTCGTGATGGAACCGGCACGATACCGGGAAGCGTAAATAGTGAATTTATGATAGAGCGAGTTTTGGCCTTAGCGATCTAAATGAAAGTCGTAGAATAACAATAATAGCTACGCCTAAGCAATTTTTAATATAACTTTTAAATAATTATAGTAATGTTATTAGGTCCTTAAAATAACTATTTGGGATATTATTATGAGTTATATTAAGTGTTATTTAACACTTATATAATAATAATAATAGCTAGACTATTAATTAGTCGCGGTTAACGTTAAAACTAAACCCTAGTGGTATTAATACTAGGTTTTGGTCAAGGAAAAATTGTTTTGAGATAACGAAGTGTTGTTCAAGTGTCGAGTCACCACCTAATCAAGTGAGTGCATAGTTACTTTCATCTTACACATAGATATGAAGTATTTTATATAAATTACGTGCTACGTGTGCATATTATCTGTATACTTGCTATCTATGCTGGATGAATGATTTTATACATGTTTTAAATGATTTAAACTGTATATGTATTTTTTATTTACAAAATGTGTTGGGTAAAACATGGGTAGATGTAATAGTTGTTGTGTGACAAAATAAAATATTGAGAGGCTATTCTAGACAGTCCAGTGGAACGCTAGCAGGCTCGCAACCTGTAGGTGTTTATTTGAACTGTGTATTTAGCAGCAGTACTCCATCCCCCACATGGTTGCCTTATTTGACATGAATTGTTGAGGAATCCCCGAAGCATGTGTTTTCACCCCGATGAAAGTCCTTAGACTAGGTCCCTTGTGTTAGATGTTTTAGGGACGTAAAGTGAGGATAACGGGAACGGGTAATCGGGTTTGTTTGGTTTGATAAAGTTAATAAACTTATTTATTATGGGTTGAAAACCCTATGTGCTCACCAGGCTCCCAAGCCTGACCCACTCAGTTTCTTGTATTACAGGTAGTGGCGCATGAGCATAGATGTTTGGATGAGAGATAAGGGATTATAGGCCTGTAAATACGAAATAATGTAGTAAGGCTTATGTTGTACTGTTTATGCTTATGATCTGTATCGAATATGACCTCCCGAGTCTTTTAATGAAATACATTTCTATGGAAATGCTTTTGATAAATCTTTATTATATTTTTGGTATTGGGACAAATTCCGCAACTCTTTTATTTAAAATGTTACTCTGATTTTCAAACAAGCATAAACAAAAATCGGTCTTTTCTGGCCGTGAAAATGGGGATGTCACAAAGACTCAGTGCCCAGTATGTACGAGGAAGTAGCTGACATGAGTCAGGTCCCATATGGTTGCGTTGTAGCTTCGATCATGTATGCAATGACATGTACTCGCCCTGATGTGTCTTATGCTTTGTGCATGGTTAGTCGATATCAGGGCAATCTTGGAAGAGCTCGTTAGACTGCAGTCAAGAATATTCTTAAGTATCTGCAGAGGACAAATGCCATTTTTCTTGTCCTTGGTGGCAGTCATATGTTAAGGGTGATTGGATATAGTGATGCCAACTTTCAGAGAGATCGAGACAACTTTTGTTCTTAGTCTGGCTGGGTATTATTATTGAATGATGGAGTGGTGACTTTGAAAAGTTCCAAGCAAGAGATGGTGGTTGATTCTACATGTGAATCAGAGTACATCGCAATGAGTGAGGCATCAACGTAACCGGCTTAGTTGAAGAACTTCATCAGCGATATCAGAGTAGTCCCGACCATTTAAGAGCCAATGGAACAATTCTCTGATAATGAAGGAGCGGTTGCTTTGAAAAAAGAACCAAAGGATCATGGTAGATTGATAGATACCATTTTATGCATCTTTTAGGGTAGTTTTTATTAGCATTTAGCATCATAATTTGCACATTTGCATGCCATTAGCTTAAACAATGTTCAACTCATGTTTATCGTCAGCATTCTCGTACTGCTCATGTTTTGTATCTCATTTTCAGATAATTCGAGTAGAACGATACTTTGGGAGCAGCTTTGGTTGCATATTTGGAGCTTAAATGAACTAAAAAACCCGAGGAAGCTGGAAACTGGGTTCCATTCGCTAAAACTGAAGAGTTCGCGTCTTAATAGCGACAAAGAAGAAAAATGTGATCACATTTCTCCTTATGTGCAATCACATAAGTGTTTTGAAGTTTTTTTGGGTCGAAAATATCCATGTGAGGAAAAAAGTCCAAAAATGTGATCGTAATGTCCTATTTCTGCGATCGCATTTTCACTTTGAGGTTCCAAAAAGTTAAAAATAGCAACGTACTTTACTAAACAACAATTCTAGAAAAAATGGGCAAAAATGCAATCGTATTTTTTCATTTATGCGATCGTGGTTTTTGTTTTATTACTCTGGAAGTTACTAGTTTTCATATAAATACGACCCCTATGATCAGTTTGAACCCTAGCCGATTCGTGAAGCTCCAGATGATGAAAAAGATGATTTTTGAGGCGATTTCTCTCTGATTTCAGCGATTCTGAAGATCCAAAGACTGTAAATCATGTCTCTCAGTTAGTTTAGTAAGAGTCAATAGTTTTAATCTTTTAATTTACTAGTTTTGAATTGATTTTATCCATGTATGGATAAACCCTAGTTTTCAGTTCTGCACAGATTAGTACTTTCTGTGTAGTTAATCATTAGACCTGGTTTTTGATTAGTGATTTTATCTGGATTTTTCAGTTTTGCACTTAATGAATGTTTGATTTTGATTCTTTTTAGCATGGTCACCTAATTGGGGTTTAATCATTCTACTTAATCAGTTAATAGAATCGGTAAATTTTTTAATCAACAGATTAGTACATTTTGTGTAGTAGAGCTTATTAGTTTTTCTATGTACCAGTTTAGATAGAATGCGTCTCAAACAATCAGGTCGATGTTGATTGCATGATTAGGAAAGTCGCAGCAGAACTGAATTCGTTTTTAATTATGATTTTATTTAGTTTATTTCACTACGCTTTTAGTTTTTACTTAATAATCAAAGCCCCTTTTTATATTTTTCATTTTTAATGACTAGTATGTGCCTTATGCAAAAAGGCATTGACCATTAGGCTGTGTCCCAAAGGATTCGACCTTGCTTCCCCATGCTACCCATTAGTGCAACCAGCAGTGATATTTTATTTGTTTAAATCGTATGCAACAGGGGTTTAACAAATTGGCGTCGTTGCCGAGGAGACTTTATTGCTAATAGTTTGTATGCCAAGATCTTTATGTACATGTACACTACTAGATTTTGATCCAGAAATTGAGAAAACTAAAGAAAGAAGCAGCAAAACAAAAGCAATCAGCTGATTCCTTTGGTTCATCATCTTCCTTACCTCCAATGATCACCACAACACAAGGATGTCCCTTGTGGAACGAACCAGACCCCAGTTTTTCATCATTCCTAAAAAGTACCACTATCTTAACCTTCCCAAAGCCCATTTAAAAAAATAATCGCCAAAACCCTTTGAAATTTCAGCAACTCTAGAACCTTGAGAACCAGACTCCCCAAAATTAACAATAGGAGACGCAAGAAACGAAGAGAAAGCTCTCGGAGAATCGGGCACCTAAGAGGTTAATCAACTACCTCTCTGCATCACTTTCCCTGTAGCCTAGAACTTCGAATTCAAATATGGGCTGATACATCTTCTTCCCACCTTTAGATGCTTAGAAAAGGAAGACCCACATAAATTCCTCAAGGAATTTCATGTGGTTTTTTCTGGAATGAAGCCATAAGCCATTACAAAAGACCAGATAAAGCTAAGGGCGTTCACATTCTCACTTCAAGACTCAGCAAGAGAATGGTTGTACGAGCTTCCATCTGGGTCGATAACCACATGGACTGAACTCGCGAAATTATTTAAAAAAAAATATTTTCTAGAAACCCGAGTTTCGAGCCTTCGTGGAGAGATCTTTGGTATCAAACAACGAAGAAGATAAGCTCTACTCACGTACTTGGAGCACTTCAAAAAGTTGTTGGTTCGGTCCCCACAACATGGGATAAGCGATTATCAATTGTACAACTGTTTCTGCGAAGGTCTGACACCTATGGAGTCGCCCCTGATAAATGCTTGAAGTGGTAGATCCTTAGGCGACATGACACCAATTGAAATCCGGGATTTGATAAAAAGTTGGCTATTGATTCAAAACACTCTGGAAACGAAGATGAGTGGTATGCTGATTAGCAAGAGGAGTAAAAGAAGTAAGCTCACATCGCCTCGAAGCCTAGATTTCTGAGCTGCCAAAAGTTGTTTTATTACTGACAAAGAAAATCAGCTGTGAAGAAACAACATGGAATTTTCCTGAAGACTGAACATCCAACCGATATGTGTCTATTACTACAAGAGGATGTGGTTTTAGTGAAAGCTTTCGGAGGATACCAGCAGCAGAAAAATTTTAATCAGCCTCCGAACTTTTATTAGAACGGGAATTATCAACAAAGACAACAAATTTAGTACCCTCTAGGTTTTCAACAGCCGAATTTTCAGCAAAACTTTCATAATCAGCCCAATTATCAGAATCAGCAGCAGCAACAATTTCAGAATCAGAACTCCACTCAGTAATCTGGCAGTTCCAGCGTGGCTTTAGAATACATAGTAAAAATCCTATCCACTAGCACCCACGCGTTCCAAAACAAAACCGAAGCAAGTATAAAAAAATATGGAGCAACAAATGTCTCAACTTGCCACTTCTGTGGGTTGGCTAAAATCTCAAGGAAAGTTACCGGGGGCACATTGAAAACAATCCAAAGCATAAAGTGAGTGCAATTTCCTTGAGAAGTGGAAAAAGTTATGATGACCCAAGCAGATCTATACAAAAAGGGGAAGCTAAAAAAGAATCTGAAGTAGTTTTAGGTGACAGAGAAGCTGAAAAGGTGTAATAAAAAGAGATTCCCAAGCAGCCCAAAGTCGGAACCTTGTAGCTATAAAATTTCCAAATTAGCTTTCATTATCTTTTTGTCCAACTTTTCAACCTTGTAGATTCTTCGTATGAACTCATTTTAAGCTTCTTGATTTTGCTATTTCTTCGTCTTCAAGTCCACTACAAGTTACTGGTGTACCATTTTTTTCCTTACCTTTCCTCTATGGTTAGCTTTTATGGTCTCAAAGTTGGCATTTTATCACTTTTATATGAAATTACAATTTCATATTCTTTTCCATTTTTTCCCTTTAACATAATCCATTTACACCATAAGTATATACAACTCATTTAACTAGTAAAATGGTGACATATTTACTATCACATTCCCTGGTTGGTTATGTAAAATAACTAGTTTACCCTCTTTGACCATTTTGCCCTTTATTACCATTTCCATTTTCCAATTTATTTCCATTTCTTTCTCACTTTCTTAACATTCAGATTTTTTGATGTTACAGAACGCATAAGGATGTGTGTTGTGTGTCTTTGTCCAGGTACTTTTTATGCGGTCAAGATGATCAACTAGGAACATGAAAAGGTTGATCGTCCCAGAAAAAAGGAAAATAAAATATTAAGTTTAGCAACCATCATTGGTGCTATTATTTCTCTCTCATACTATTCTATACACGTCTACATTGGTAGACGATTTAGTTCTTGTTATGATCTTCATCAGACTACGGTTGTGATATAGGAGAAGATCACTTATAGTAGGCACAAGCAATGATACTAAATTGGATATGATAAAGTCATTAATATGACAATCAATAGTTTCTTTCAAGAACAAAGAAAACTACCAATCATAGAGATAGATCTAATGTGGGCTTTGATTGGTCATAAGTAGCAAAAGGTGAGGGTTCGAACCCAAGTAGGAGAGACCCAACCATTAATGCAAAAGTGTGAAAGGCAACTCGAGTTTGGATTTGACGTAAGGATCTAGGAGAGTTGCAATGTAAAGAAGCTAAGAGAGAGTTATTAACTTTTATTAATGTTGTGAAGAATGGATTTTTTTTGTTGAAAAGTGAATACGAAATTAAACATCGTGAGGAAACTTGAAGCTTTTACCTATGAGTAAATGGAACGGTCTTATCTTAGATCTTATCATCAAGTGTCAGAAAATCGTATAGAACTACGGTGTGATATGATTTGTAATTGATCAAATGATAAAAGTATGTCTTTCTAGGCATTACATATATGACGAATTACCCTATAGAATGTTCTCGTAAAACTCAATATCATGAATGAGTAAAGTTTTTGATTATTCTCTGATTTTCATAAGAATACTTATGTTGGTGATGATGTGAAAACTGATATGGTACAATAGATTCGAAACCCCGAAGGGGATACAAAACAATTAAGTTCTTAAACTTCGTCATTTAATCCTTAGTAATAGGGAAGTGATTATAAAAAAAGAGATGTTTGGCTTAGTAGATTTGATGATTCGAGGATGATACTAGGTCGATAGGATGATAGGTTGTCATATAAGAACCTAAAATATTATGATGATTATTAGACAATAAATGAGATGATTTAGTACTGTGGGAGCACAGTACAGAGACTATCCTTACGTGGGATGGAGAAGCAACTTAAGGGATCAATATCCAGAGTTGTTTTGCCGTTATATGATTCTGGGACGTAATCATCCTAAGGGGGATGTAATTGTAATGCCTGCAAATTTGGGCATTACATGTTTATATATTTGTATATTGCGTACATGTTTTATGGGAAAATGTTATGGGATTATAATATTTGTATATAACATTATTATTATTATAAACGTTTAAAAATAAAAGACTATTTAGGATAAATGGTCTTTATGAAAGTTGCAGCAGCCGCGATGCCAATTTCATGGGTATAAATAACGCTCAAATCTGACTTCGCATGAAGATATTATGAATGTTCAAAGTTTTGAGGTCAACCATACATGACAAAGTGTGTCGTAAAATATGACTCGGAGATAAGTTGCTTATTAGCCTCAGTAGTCTAAATGAAACACATAGTAATCATAATTGTGAGAGCGTGCATATAAAGAACGCCTAAATGTAACTTCGTATGAGTAAGTTAAGATTTTTTTGAAGTTTCGGTGCAACAGTGTATGACATAGATATTGATATTAAAATTAGTTGAGTGTTAGCCAAAACAATGTATACGAGAGGTGAATATCTCCTAAATATGAATCCGTCGATATAAAGACAATCAAGAACGAAGTTATGATTTTTGCACAGATTTTTAAGAGTGTAATCTCTATAAAATATGAAATTAAAATAGATTGAGAATTAGCTGTCGATACCTAAAGGAAAGTTGTGGTACTTGGAAATACCTACGCGTAGAAATAAAGCACGTCGAAAACAAAGCTCGTATGTCAGAGACATGATTTTTTGAAAATCTTAGAAAATACCTGCGTATGATGACGTGGCGGACCAAGAACACACCACATGGCGTCGTATCGTCCAACGACATCATGACACGTTATCGGCATGGACCTGCAACGAGAGTGTGATACGTGGCAGCAAACGGGAGGAGCGTCGTCGAGAGAGCACGACACGCTCTTATCCACAAGGCGCGGTTCACCTTATGATATTCCTTATAAATAGGAGACGAATTATGTGTCATTTGCTTACACCCTAATTCAGATTTCTCTTTCAAACTCTCTCTCTCAAAACTCTGCGGTTCGACTTCTGAAGCTTGGACATTTTAACGAGATGTTGCGGTGTAGAAAATCCCGACGAGATGAAGTACTCGGAGTCGAAGTTCTGCCTTTGAACTTTCTGACTTGTCATTATTATGAATTTATAAATAAGATTCATCAGAAATTACAAGTCATAATACTGATTTATCTACTTATGAAAGTAATGTCTAGGCTAGATCTAGTGAGGTGTTTAAACTGGACTTTCCAAACAATATATATATATATATATATATATATATATATATATATATATATATATATATATATATATATATATATGCAAAACGGATCCTACCTCTGATATGATTTTATGTGGTTGTTCCTTATTTGATGGAGCCTAAAGTATTTCTTGGAATTATTTAAGGATCCAGAAATAATTATAAGCTTATAAATACGCAGGAATACTGAAGCATAGCGATATTCGTATTTAGGATGTTTAAAAGGAATAAGCTAAACTGTTAGGCGAGGAGTTGGCCTAACCGTGGATCTTCCACCTCAATCAGGTGAGTGCATAGTTACTTTCATGAACATGATTTAATACAAGTATTTATTAAAAGAATTAAACATATGATGCAAATTATATGAGAATTATACGTTTATTGACTGAAATATGTGTTAGATGTATTACTGATAATATACGTTGTGCGAACACGATATGGTTCTCTATGTGTTATGATGTATATTATATGATAATAATTATAAAAGTATTATTAATAAGAAGATAAAATAACTAATACTCTATGTTAAAAATATACACTAAATTAGGATAGTGTTTCCTAAACAGAGTTGGTATTGAAAGTTAATTATAAGCGTTGTAGTCTTGCCTAGTGATAAGATAAGACTTATAAAGGATGCTTAGTTCGATTTGAGTTGAAAGGAATATTAGTTATACCTTGGGCCATAAAGATATTACATAGGTAGGAAATTGATGTTGAAGGATGATTATGAGTATTGTAAACCCAGAGGAGATGCTTAGTTCAATTAAGTTTGAATATTGGGTAGCATCAGACTAAAGGTGTGTGAGATGGGAACGGAGCGTAGAACTATGTTCAACGATATTGATGACCGATAGGGGACGTTCTACGTACATGAGTGCTCTATTAGTATCCCCCCTCCTTTTACTTATTGATGACCGGTGGGTACATTTTACGTACATGAGTGTTGTTTTAGTATTCCCCCTCTTTTATTTTTCACGAACTTCGTGTGTTATCATTTTTATTTACAAAGTGATCAGATGAACTTTATGAGACTGCCAGATAGGGTGTGTCTGTATCAGACCACTGCTATATATGTCTAAGTCAACTAACGAAGTATAAATGACCCCCCTCTGACTTAATTGTCTTGTGGTGATAAAAGTCATAATATGTGGGGTGTCTGGATTATGTGTTCACTCGTGTAATCCATTCTGAATCATACTATCTAGGGCGTTTGGATAGTGTGTTCATTCGTGTGCTCCATTATGAATCATACTCTCTGGGGCATTTTCATTGTTTGTTCATTCGGGTAATTCATTCCACTTATATATTGTCTTTATTGATCTGCGTCTACTTCCACAGAATCCCCTAAGCAGTATAGTCAACTTGTTGTTCACAATGATCCATCTAGAAAGATCTAGTAAGGTTGTTGTCTATAATCAGTATGTGAGGATGAACGAGATGGGATAGATTGCGTTATAGATATAAGATATATTTGTGTTGTTGATAATTGTTAGTATTGTAGGTATGAGATATATATTATTATCATTAAAACATTGTGGGATTAAAACCCCTATGTATCTCACCATGTTTCCCAACCTGACCTACTCATTTTATATGCATCACAGGTAGCGCATTTAGGACTGCTGAAGATTTGAATAGGATGTTGAGTGATTGAAGAGAAGACCTACAATAGTGTTATGGACCATTAGGTCTTTACGCTATAGCATATGTTGTGTATCGAATATAACATGCTTAGAGTTTTTATCATTTTAAGACAATCTTTTGTTTTCAAAATATCATAATGTATTGAGAATTTCCGGTATAAAATATATTATGATTTTTAAAGCTTAATGAAAAGTTATTTTTTCGGTTCTGAAAAAAATAAGGGATATCACAATATCTGCCAGTAAGAGTTTCCTCACGCTTAATTTGATGAGATTTTATACTTACTTGATGTTATAAATGGACTTAAATTCTTCGGGTTGCCAAACCATAATTTATTTTTAAAAGTCAGTGTTTAGGTTTTGTTACTAAGAAACATCAATCAGAAAAACGACTTATGTAATGAGACTAGACTTCAGGAGATATCATTGGGTAACCGTGTTAAAGAAACAGTCGTCATAACTGGAAGCAATATCAGACATTGGACTTTTATTTCAAATTTGTCTTTAACACCTCCAGGCGTCAAAATTTCATTTGAATTCAAAAGGAGACAATCTCCCTTGACTGTTTGTTTTGCTATGCCTATAAATAAAAGTCAATGTCATTCACTGTTAAATGTTGACTTGTTTTTACGAGAATTAGTTTTCACACGTAGTCAATTATATATTGTTTTACCAAGAGTAAAGGGAGAAGACAAAGATTAAAGTTATTGATTTTATATAAAAATGATAATTTGACCAATAAAACTTTCAATGTGGTATATATAGAAATGTTTCAAAGTGTAAGTTAAAAGATTTTTCTTTTTTTTTAGTTATCAAATTAATTCAACTTTACTTGCAATCTAAAATACATTCCTTTTGATTTTGTTGACATTTATGATTATTTTTGTTTATATAATAATTATTTTGAACATACCAACCATGATTTCCATAAGTTATAAGTTAATGATATATAGACACTAGATGAACCAATAAGCACCTTAAAGTGGTAAAACATGTTTTAAATGATATCATAACCATACATATTGAACTAACTTAATAGTTGAGAATAATGTCTTATACGAAGTTAATGATATATTTAATTTGGACAAACTTACTTTATGGGGAATAGTATGAGAGAAAAAACTATTGAGCCTAAAATAGCTGGTTTCTAATTAATGACCACACTAATTATTTTTGTTTACTTTGTATCAAGCTATTAAAAAATATTTTTTCATAATATAAACGGAATATTGTATTATTATTATTGATCATTTAATTTCTTTTAGTAATTCTTTTTGGTTAATGTGGATTTTCTCATTCATTATGCCATTTTTTTTATCGATAATACAAACAAATTAAATAAACTGTTTTGTACAACTTAGTACGATAATTAGTTATATTTAGTAAGATAATTAGTTATATTTCATATACTTACTCTCTAAGTTATGTCTACCGACTACCAAATGCAAGTGAGTAGCAATAGCATGACATCTTGTTTTTTTTTCTTCTTTCTATACATGTAATATTTCACAGCACCCTGAATTTGAGTTTTTTACAGGCAAACCTAACACCTATAGAGATTTTCAGGGAAAAATTCTTTATATGTAACACCACAAGAGTTAGTTTAAGGAATCAAACTCTCAACCTCACGTCACATATGTATATAAAACCCGGTGCATTAACTTAACTTGGCTGGACATCACTTGCAACATGAAATCTTGTTGGGAGGAAAAATAAGAAGTAATTTGTGATATATAGAATTGAAGATCAAAAATCCCAAGCGTGGTCCGCCTTGGTAAGTGATAGCCATGCCTACAACTAAAAGCGAGCTCCACCATTATTATGAAGTAGTTAAATGGAACGATTACGGCTACACATCAATTAAAGGTGTTGAAGGTTCCATTAATATTGATTCCAAGTTCTAACCAACCAATCCATTCACACATAAATAGACATGGACAAGAATCCCTATAAATACCTTTGACAACGATTCTTGCACCAAATACATTTTCAATCTCATATAAGTTTCCTACGCCTTTAGTGCTTGTACACTAGAAAAATGGCGAGGATGGTAACGATGGTCTTATGTGTAGTGGCGACTTGCATGGTGGTGGCGGCACCCTATGCAGAGGCCGATATTTCCTGTCGTCAGGTGATAAGGATCTTATCTCCATGCATTGACTACCTAACAGAAGGTGGTGGTGTGTCAACGTTATGTTGCAATGGGGTTAGGGCACTCAATAACACTGCAAATACAACCTGTGATCGTCAGATGGCTTGTCGCTGTTTAAAGAGTGCTTCTGCGGAAAATTCCGGAATCAATCCTATCAATGCTGCTAGCCTCCCCCGCAAGTGTCGTGTCAACATCCCTTACAAGATCAGTCCTAGCACTAATTGCACCGAGTACGTTCAAATATATATATGCTTATATTTTTTTTTTCTCTGTCACAAATCTAAGTACACATCTACTGATTTAAATATTGCATGAACAAACATTTGTTGTATTGATGTGGCTTGGCATATGGTGGTTTTTGCAGGGTGCAGTAGTGAGCTCGAGATGTTAATGCATGTTCTGAAGAATAAAAGCATATATATTACAATAAATATCGAGAGCACTATTTTGTTTGAATAATGCATATATTACTGTGTATGTCTATGATTTTTACGGCCTTTAAATTTTACTGGTGCTCTTGTAATATTTGTATGTCATCGCTTTATTTATATGCCTCTTTTTTTTTTTAAACCGCGGAATCATATTAAAACAAAACCGGTGAGTTGCACAACAAAAAAGGCACCTTTAGGGACGACAAAAAACGTCGCAAATAGTCAAGAAAGTCGCCCCTAAAGATATTAGGGACGACATGTCGTCTCAATTGGGTCACCGCAAATACCTCGTAGCTAACACTCCAAAGTCGTCCCTAAAGTCGTCGTCTCTAATACTTATCGTCGCTAATACCAGTCGTCGTCCCTAATAATATTCCGGCCACCGGTCAGTATTATTCCGGCCAAATATTCCGGCGGGATGTGTCGTCGCTAATGCTTAAGATCGTCCCTAAAGGTGTCGCCACTAATGATTGTTTTTTTTAGATAAAATTTATATTTTATATTAGTTTATAGTATAAAAATGCAGAATTTATAAAATTATAAAACATATAATTTAAAAATCTGCATTACATAAAACATCAAATAACATAAACAAAGTATATCACATTAACATCATCTAAATCCATAATAACATCATCCATAACATAAAACAATATATACTAATCGTCTTCCCCATCATCGTTTTCATCGTCGTTTTGGTCGCATTGTCGACTTGCTTGCTAAATAAGCGGATAATATCTCCAATTATCGTCACAAACGTCGGGTTTTGGAGAAAAGCATTAACATCAACATCCTACAAAGTAAGAATATAAGTTAAGATATATCATACTATAAAAACAAATTATTCTTACTTAAAAATTAAGTCACCCTACAAAAGTTTTATGCGGTTCTTTTTTTCTATTATTCATACATATTATTTATGAGCAAAAAATTGTTATTTAAAAATGTTGCACGATGATGTTATCTTTACATTTGATTTTTTTTTAGTTTATTTGTAACAATATTTTATATTATTGCAATTTAAATAATATATACTCCTATGTAGTTGCACTTATCTTTACACTCATTTTATCTTAAATCAAACCATATACATTTTTGCAATTATAACATCATATATACACTAAATTAATATACAATCAAACACGGTTTCTTGAAACAAATTTTCAAATGCACATACATACATATACACTTACCAAATAGACATATACACATACCAATTCAATACCAATTACAATATACCAATTATACATATACAAATACCAAATAGACATATACACATTCCAAACATACCAAATAGACGTATACACATTCCAAACATACATATACATATACACATATAGACATATACATATATCAAACACATTTTCTTGAAATACATTTTCAAATAGACATACACATATATCAAATTCCTTATACAAAATAAACATGCAAACATATATCAAATTCATACATACACATATACACAAAAATTGAACTCACCTGTGGTTGTAGAGCTGAAAACAGTGGAGTCGGTGGAGAAGTTCGTCGGAAACGGTGGATGTCGCCGGAGACAGTGGTCGTCGCCGGAGACAGGCGGCAACAGTGGCGTTGATGTGGTGGTTCTAAAAGCCGGAGATTAGAGAAATCTCCTTAAAACCACCAAAATCAACAAAATTAGAGAAGAAAGAAAAGAAAGAGAAAGAGAAAGAGAAAAGACGGTGGAAATGAGAAAGGGAAACGCACCTTCGCCGGTGGAGAAGTTCGTCGGAGACGGTGGCGAGCTGAGGTGGTGATAGTCGCCGGTGGAGCAACTGGAACCTGGTGAGAAGCTGCAAATCCCTCCGGCGGAAGAAGTGGGATGCACTAAAATTCGCCGAAAAATGCTTCCTGATTGTCGTCGGAAAAAATGAGAGAGAAATGGAAACTGGAAAGTAATCAGGTTCTGCGACCTTTAGGGGCGACACCTTTAGGGACGACTTTGAATCTTTAGAGACGACAATTTGGAGGGAAATTCACGCGCTCATATTTTCGCCACCTATAGCGGCGACAGCGGCGTCACAAATGGCGTCGCCCCTATTGGTGTGAACAGTAACTAACCCCATCCATTGGATCAGGATGCAATCGTAGGGACAAAAATTGATCCGGAAGCATTCATGCGGATCGCCGATCAAACCCTTTCGCGACGCCCTTATTAGCGACGACGTGAGGATTTAGCGACGACAAAAACGCGTATTATCAAGTGTCGTCCCTAATGGTGTCGTCCCTAAAGCTTATATTTCTTGTTGTGTTGCTAGAAAAGTAAGAACATATACAAACAATGAAAATAAGAGAATTACACCAGTCAAACCAATTTAGATATCTTCTACTCCAAGATTTTCTGGGTATTAATGTAGTTTTCTTAATAGCAGCAAATGTTTATTAACTCACACCTGCTAAGGTTAATGTCCAATAGTTTTGTAGACAAATTGTTTATTATATAAATTCGAGCATGCACAACAAAAATTATGGTTGTCAATATTAAGACTTGATATACGATCTTTTTTCTTTTTCTGTCTTGCAAAATCATGATCGTAAAATCAAAGCAAATCATAAGATCTTACCAAAAACATTTTACAAGATAAAAAATGCATTTTCATCCATAAGTTAACCATTCGGTTAACATTACATAGTTTAAAGCATAAAAATATATATTCAATACATTATTTAACAATAAACAATTCAAAAAATGGTATTCTATGTAATTAATCCAAAGAAAAATATTATATTTTTTTAGAAAAATTAATAACAATCTTACATTCTTACGATCGATCCTACGATCTTACCGCGACCTTATCAAAAAAACGATCCAAGTAAGATCGGAATCGATTTATCTAGATGGGATCTGTAACACCCCAATTTTCAACTATGGATTAAATGAAACATAACCGTTCCAACATATCCCAAGATCAACTCTGAACTTACTTATAGACTAACTATAGCGGAAGCAAAAAAATAAAATAATGTCTTCAACCGAAGAGTTTCGGGTGTTACGTCTTTGCAGAACTCCTTTTTCGTCTTGTTGGTCAATCCTTCTCCCTAGCCTTCTTACTGTCACTTGATAAATAGTTTCCTGGGTTGCGCACATTTAAAGTTTCTAAATGAGTAAGCTTAGGGCCTAGTGAGTTCGTGTTGCACATACATGTCCATCACTTAAAAAAACATATAGTTTTATCATATATCTTCAATAAATCATACAACAAATATATCACCCGATGACATAATTTAAGGGTCGATTAATTGTCTAGAGAAAGAACCGAATGTTCATTTCACTTCTCCTTGAGACAACTCATCATCCATTGTACTCAAGTATTTTAAATATCCAAGGAAATGAGTATAAATCTCAATTCACATCCCCACCGATCACACACATCCGCCATGCTCACGACGATTAAACACCCCACCCGTTCCCACTAAACATGTCACCCAAAAAAAACACACACACAGTAGACAACAAATCCAAAATAACATTTGCACACAACCATATTTATCATAAATCATACTGCGAATAAATAATTGAAAAGCCGCATATAACCCACATGATAAATATTTATGTGCGAGCAACCACAGAACACGAAAAACTCACCTCGTAACCGACAAATTCTAACCGAAGCTTTGTTGTTAACCTGCACCCTATATTCCACCAACAAGTTTTCTAAGGCCACAATCCTATAAAAAAATCATATGTGTCTATTTTGGTTCAACTATTCATATGTCTCGTTCGGCCAACCAATTATTATCTTATTATATTAATTACAAGTAATAAAATTTCACCCTTCAAATTCTAATACTTAAAAGTCAAAACAATTAAATCTTTAAAATACAAGACTTATCGTTTCAAAATAATATTAATTTTAAAAAGAACTATCGATTTGTTTAAAACTATAAGAACCATCTTTGTAAAATATGTTTCCAACTTTTAAAGAAAACATCATTTAAAAAAAATATAAAAAAGTTATCCTTTTTTTTCATTTTTAAAGAAATCATTATTAAATTATATATCCAGAGAACTAATTTTGATCGTAAGAGACAAAATGATAAAAATTCCAAAAAAGGGTTGTATGTTTATAGGTTGGACGTGTATTCACCAGTAAAAAAGTTATCCTTTTTTTCATTTTTTTTTAAAAATTTTTAGGACACATCATTATAAAAAAAAAACAAATTCATAATCTTTTATATGCTTTTTTATAGATTTTCATATTAATATAAAAAGAAACTTGTTTTAAAAAAAAACCATTTCGTTTTGTTGTTTGTTCTTTTTAATATATAGGTTTATTTTATATCGAAAAAAATAAATATAACAAAATTAATAATTTTTTAGCACATTGAACTATCCATGTGGTTGAGAGTCTTCATAGCCCAAACACAACAACGTAATTATTAGGGGCACGCTCTACCCACTGAGCTAATAGCCCGTCGTGCGAGTCCCTCCATTGGGGATTGTCTCTATAAATAGACATCTATATCAATGCATAAATTTTTTAGTTTTTTTTTTCACATTGATCTCGTCGGGTTCATACTTTGAATCTGAATATTATATAATTCCGTTTTCAACATTTACAATGTGAATATGACTTACTATTTAAATACTTTGATTATTCACAAATTAATTTAGTGAAATTTACAAGTTAATTATTGTTTTCACGTCTAAATTCAAATAAATATTCACATTTACATGTTGGTTACGAATTATCCTACTTGAACTCCACTTCCGTTTCACTAAAGCAACAATGTCTATTGCGACAATATGATCGCCATTTATTTAGAACAGAATTCGGTTCAACACCAACACACTAAACACATCGAAACGGACATTCATTTTGTTCAAGAAAATGTTTCCAAATGTGAAGTTCAAGTTCTACATGTGTTTTCCCGTTTACAAGCTAGCTTGTGCATTTTCAAAATGTCTTATGTGGGTTCATTTGGATGACTTTCAAGACAATCTTAACATTCGTCCGCTTCTAACTTAGATTGCAGGGGACATACATATTTTGTATTCGTATAAAATGAAAACTGTATTAGATATACTTTCCATATTTCATGAGAACCCTTTGTGTATGTAAGTTCTATCGTATCCTCCCTAATAATGAAAATAAATTTGTCATATGTCACTCTCTCATTAACTTGGACACATGTCATTTTTTAGTATTTTTGATTAAATGTTTTTTCTATTTGTCATTTTCTTATTGTTTTTATCTTTTTTTTAATTAACACATCATATTTACACCTCAATTAATAATTACCTTAATTGAAAATAACCAATAAATTAAAATATTAATACTCATATAGTATTTAATATGTTTCCTTTTAAATTCAAATTCTAAATTTTAAATTTCAAATCTAAAATTTCAAATTTAAACAAAACTTTGTTTAAACTTTTATATTTAATTTTTGTTTTATCAAACATGTATAACATACGAGTCTCACACCTAATAAGAGATAATAAATGCATACATATCCGGATCTTTTTGTAGATTCAGTCAACTTTATTGGCAACAATAGTGGGCTTAAATTTTTTTAGAACGGCAGATAAAAATTAAAACAACTAGCAAGATGCTAAAGAAGGTTACAAAGGCTTATTAACAATACTCTGCTAAAGAAGTTTACAAAGGCTTATTAACAATACTCTATCACCTATAGAGATTTAAGATTAAATGTGAAAACTTTCATAGTCTTTATAGGAATATGGCATCAAACTAATCCATTTCAACCCGTGAGGCAGGAAAGAGTAAATGACCTACAAAAGTGAATGCATCTACCTAACTATAAATAAGAAAGTCTAAGCCGTCAAATAATCCCCTATTTATTTATCCGCTCATCTAGAAATATAAATAACTAAATAAATACATGCCAATATCGATATTTCATAGATATAGGTATGCAAATTTCAAAGAATATTGAAGATATTTAAGTTAAAGTGATTGAATCAATATAAAGAAAGATATAAAATTCAAGCATTTGATCCGTCACAAAATAATTAATTAATTGCACATCACATATCAACAGAAGTAAACAAAAAAATTCAATGAAAAATTAGAGAATGAAAGACACAAATCTGAAATTAATTTGTACAAAGATGATGAATAATTTAGTACTATAGACATAGAAAGGGATCATGGTGCTTGATCTATCTTCGTGGTGGAAGCTTAGTCCCTAATCAACAGAACTGTAACATCCCGTTTATTAAATAAATAAATGGATAGAAATTTATAAGCGAAAAGTAGCCCTAAAACCCATAATATTTAGCGGGGTGTTGGTTTCATGGAGCCAAATGATATAAATTGGTTTTTCGGGGGTTAAAGTGTAATTTTGGGACTTATTTTGCAAAGATTTTCAGTAGTCAGGGGGTGTTTGGTATCATTTGGACTTACATTGAATAAATTCTTGGGGGCAGGGACTAAATGGTAAATTATGGACCTAAATTGAAAAGGGTTTTGTATAGGAAGGGCCGTTTGGTAACATTTGGATTAAATTTGAAAGGAAAAGAAGATGGAGGGGCTGATTTCGTTATTATGGAATATTTCGTTATTATGGAATAATGTTCTAAGAGAGTCGGGGTATATAAACCCGCTACCCTCTCAAACCCTAACCCTAAACCTAGTTCACGTTGCAGCTGCCACCCTCCTAACTTCCAGCCGCCACCACCTCGGTTGAGGTCCCAAACCACCGGAGCCAATCACCTCGTGCTCATCCTAACGCCGGGAAAATGAAGTTGCGTGCGTTGCTGCCGCCGTTTCTCGTTAGATTGCCCTCCAGTCTTCGCCACCACCTCCTCCCATTGATGCCGACGAAGCTTGTTGTCACTGCTGTAGTGCCGACGTGAGTCAGCCGGGAAGATAGGAGGTGCGGGGTTGCTTATGACGCTGTTGTTCGCCATGGTTCCCGTTCATTCCCTTCTCCCATCTCTCATGTTGTTGCGTCCCAACTTCAACTGCCGCCGATAGCCGCTGCTACTGCGCATCATTCATCGTCACCCCGCCCTTGCCCATCGCCATGAATCAATTGCAACAACTTAGTGTGTTCTGATCGCGCATGTGTGCGTGTTGTGGTTGCTATTCGACTGTGGAAGATCGTTTGGCCAGAGAAAAACCACGTGAAGAACCATCATGGCTGCTAACCATCGTTTCGCCATGAATCAATTGCCACCGCCGCCACCGTACGCCACCAGTTGGGTGGCTAGGTTCCTTTTATGAACAGAAGACGTGTCAGTGTGTGTGTATGTGACTACTTGGCCGGAAATCACAAGAGGTCCACCACCACCACCGTGAGCTGGTGGCTAGCACCTCCGACAACCGCCTGCCTCCACAGAGCGGCTGTGTGTGCGTGTGTTATTTTATGTGTGTGTGTATTTGGATATTGTTGTAAAATGTATTGTATGACGAAATAATCAAAGAAAACAACCCGTCACCGCCGTGAGGTGGTGGTTGCCACCTCGTGCCGCCATTCTGCTGCCACCTTGGATGGCTATGTGCTTTTGCGTGTGTGATTGTCATTTTGGGATGCTTGGATATTTTTTTAGCTAAAATTCATAACCACCACCACGAGGTGGTGGCCGCCGTCGTGAGCCGCCGTTGACCACCACTACCCGAGGTGGTAGTGGGTGGTGCCCGACTTGTTTAACCCTAATGGGCCCAATGAAGCCCTAATTGACCTAAAAGCCTAACCATGTGACTAATGGGCTAGTATTTGGGTTGGAAACCCTTATTAGGGTTTGAAAAACCCTAATCTCAATGAACCCTAATTTTGGGGATTTGATCGGGACCCGCACTGGAATTATTTATTAGACTGAAAATGTTAATTAATAATCATTTGCAATTAACCTAAGGCAATATTCAACTTAATGGATTAAGTCCTTAATGGGTTAAGTACAAACACTTAACCCTAATCGTCATTTTATGTGAAAACCCTAATTTTGATTGGGCCTTGAGTTGGGTCTTTCTATTGGGCTTTGGTGATTGGGCTATTGATGGGATATTCAAGAACAAGTTAATGGACTAAAATAATTGGATGGGCTTTAGGATAAGGCCCATGTGAAGGACTTGGGTCCAATTTGGAAAATTGGGCCATATATGGGCCACAGTTGGGCCTTGATGATTTTGAGATATTGGACCATCCGTATGCCAAGTATTAGGACTAGAATAGATAGTTGGGCCTTAAGGTAAGGCCCATGTGAAGGGTCATATTCGATGGATCCAACTTTATGGATTGGATCAGGAACATCAGGATGGTCACTCGGTATGAGGACAAGGAATATGTCCTCGACAAGGAGCTTAAGGAACTTGAGTCGTCTGCTACTCCTGAGGAGATCGCTGAATACCAGGCACATGAGAGAGATGCTACCAAAGTGGCATGTATCATGTTGGCCACAGTGACAGCCAAGCTCCAAAAGTCCTATGAGGACTATTACCATTTTGAGATGCACCAGGACTTAAAGGACCGCTACCATCAAAGTGCTCGTCAAGAGCGGTATGAAATCATCTCCTCCATTATAACAACCCGGATGAAGGATGGTGAACCCATCACGGGTCACATGCAGAAAATGCAAAGGTATGTGGACCGTTTGCTGAAACTGAATGTGAACTTCCTAGAGGAGTTGGCAATTGATATCATTTTGCACTCCTTACCTTCGTGTTATGATCAATTCCGAATGACATACCACATGAACAAGGACCAAGTTACACTCAGCAAGCTTTTGAAGACCGCATAAAGTGGTCTTAATGGTAAGTCGGTTGTTACCACTCCTACTCCTGCCGCGGCCCCTGTCTTGGCAATCGGGCAAGGCAAAGGAAAGAAGAGGAAGAGCCCTTCGAAGGGTACCAAGGGAAATTCCCTTGATGGCTCTTATTCAAGTGGAACCAAGAAAGGTATTGTCACTCCTTCTGCTAACCCTAAAGAGGCTGAATGCTTCTATTGCCATGAAAAGTCGCACTGGAAGCGAAACTGCCCAAAGGATCTGCAAGATGTTAAGGATGGGAAAGTAAAACCCAACCATGCAGGTATTTACACTATATTGTCTAATAACTCATCTTATTCTAATTCTTGGGTCCTTGATACAGGTTGTGGTATTCACATATGTTCTGATTTGCAGGGACTAAGAAGAAGTGAGAATGTGGAGCATGGGAAGATAAACTTGATCATGGGGAATAGGAAAGTTACACCTGTCACCAAGATTGGAGTTTACTCTTTGTTGCTAAGTAGTAGGTTAACATTAGATTTGAATAAATGTTGTTACTCGTTTTAGATGGCGAGAAATATTATTTCCTTTCATGGTTTGTAGAAACAAGGTTTTACCTTTTCGTTTGATAATGAATGTGGTGGTATTAATGCTTTCTTTAATAATGTTCTTTAATTTAAAGAATTACCTTGTGATGGTGTGTATGAAACTGTGTCGGTTGTAGATAACCTAGGAAATAATGTGTTGTGTATCGATTCTTCCTCTAGCTTGGATAAAGCATCATTATGGCATTGTCGTCTTGGACATGTAAGCAAGAAATGCATAGGCCAACTCTAAAAAGGATGGAGTCTTGGAGTCATTTGACCTAAAGTCGGATGATAGTTGTGAGTCTTGTTTGCTTGGAAAAATGACAAAGTTACCCTTCACTGGTACTTGTGCTAGGGGTGAGGGTTTGTTGGATCTAATACATACTGATGTGTGTGGACCCTTCAGAACCGCTACAAGGGATGCTAACCGCTTCTATGTGACTTTTGCTGATGATTATAGTAGATATGGATATGTCAACTTAATCAAGCATAAGTTGGAAACCTTTGAAAAGTTCAAGGAGTTTAAACAGGAAGTGGAGAATCAGTTGGGCAGGAACATTAAGATGCTTCGATCCGTTCCAGGTGGTGAGTATCTTAGTATAGAGTTCCTTGACTATCTTAAGGAATGTGGGATTGTCTCACAATTGACACCTCCCAGGACACCGCAGTTGAATGGTGTGGCTGAGAGGCGTAATCGAACCTTGTTGGATATGGTTCGTTCCATGATGAGTCGAGCTTCGCTATCAATCTCATTTTGGGGGTATGCCTTAGAGACTGCCGCCCATATCTTTAATCTAGTCCCTACAAAGAAGGTTGCCAAAACACCTCACGAGATGTGGGCTGGAAAAGTTCCCAGTCTAGATCACATAAAGATTTGGGGTTGCGAGGCTTTCGTAAGGCGCGAGACTCACGATAAGCTCTAACCTTGAAGTGAGAGGTGTATTTTCATCGGCTACCCACAAAGATCCTTTGGTTACCTCTTCTACAGACCCAGTGATAATATGGTCTTTGTAGCAAGGAGAGGAGTCTTTCGCGAGAGAGAGTTCATAAGCCAAGGAAACAGTTGGAGGCAAATTGACCTTGAAGAAATTCAAGAGTCAAGTGGTGAAGGAACCTCAAACCCTAGCAATCAACCAGAGGAGGAAACTCATGTTGATCCAACAGACGAGTCTGTACCTATTAGGCGTTCCACGAGAGTTAGGAATGCACCTGAGCATTACTATGGTTTCCATATTACTACGGAAAGTGATACACTTATCAGTGATAGCACAATGGTAAGTCTGGATGAGCCTAACAGCTACTCGGAAGCCATGACAGGCCCTGAGGCTGCTAAATGGAAAGAGGCTATGGACATTGAGATACAGTCCATGTATGACAATGAAGTTTGGAACTTGGTTGAAAATGTACCAGGTCGAAAGACCGTCGGGTGCAAATGGATCTTCAAGAGGAAGACCGACATGGATGGTAATGTTGATGGGTTTTAGGAACAACAAATAAACTAGAAAACAATTCCTAAGTTCACATGCAACCTACTTTGGATCTATGTTTTAACTATTGAACATACAACTTTGAATTGCAAAACTAGAACCCTAGAGGAGAGAGGCTAATTTCGAAATTAACAAACTAGGGTTTAGGGTTTACATACCTTTCAATTGTTATAGCAAACAATTGATATTCCCTTGGTCTTGATCTTGATCTTCTTGGAAGCTTTAGCACCACAAGTGTAATGCCTCTAATGGAATCACACCCAAACTAGCAAGAAGGAAAGTAGAAGAAGAGAGAGGGGAGGGAGTATGCAATTTCGGCCACTAGGATTTCTTCCAAAGAATTCGTACACAAAATGTGAGCCAGGAGGCTCCTTAAATAGTTGAGGGATCTAGGGTTTAAGGAAAACCCTAGTTATCCTTTGCTTAGGGCCTAAGCAAACCCAAGGGCCTTATCCAAGCCCCTATGGACGAAATTATTAGGGTTTCCCCTAAAGATTTCGTCCACCCTCTTCCAAGGGGGTTCTAGAGCCTTCCACTCAACTATTAGATAATTGCAAACTAGTCCCTGCACTTTATAATTAATTCTTTTAACCCCAAAATTAATTTTGATTAATTTCTGGCTAACAATTAATTAAACATAATGATTTCTAATTAATATATTAATCCATTAACATATTAATAAATCATTTATATATATATATATTAATTTATTAATCTTATAAATTAATATCTCTCCTTTCATAATTTCCTTGTCCAGTTGCTAGATTGAGGGCAACCCAAAAGGACTGTGCTGCTATCAATTCAAGTACATACCAATTATAGTTATGGGCTTAGACACCTAATCCAATAGTCTCCCACTTGGATAAGTCTGTAACTATAATTGCTAGTATGCCTTCTAAATTTGACCAGCAAATTGTAGCTTCCAAAAAGCTGCTGCCGAACTCTGACCTAGTCAGTTACGTGTCCTAAGATAAGTGATCATATAACCCTTCGTTCTGCTTGATATCGCCAGACAAAAGACATGGAATGTAATCAATCTCTTTGTCCAGAATCTATGTTTCCCGATTCCTGATTTGTGATGATGAAGGACTTCTAATCGAACACATCAATTTAGTCCTGGCTGGGCCCAGCACATAAGTCAACACCAAATCATCGAGGGGCCCACAGATATCGCTTTTCCTGTTAGGGCAAAAGGAACGAATAAACGTTGACTCATATGCTTGTATCTTTTACTCATCAAATTATGCATGACAATACGTTTTATAACACCAAGTTACTGATGCGTTTTCGTATCACCAATGCACAACCGACTTGTAAATTACAACTCATATATCTTCGTTTCAAGATTATAAGATATTACCGTCTCAGTATTACTCGTGATGAATTCCATGAAGTGATACTCTGAGCGAGGGTTTATCCAATACTCAAATCTCAATTTCTGAGTACTCATGAACGTTGCAGCAATTCTATTGCCATGTCTATCCTTAGACAATCTGCAATCCAATTCATGACAGTCTTAATTCACTACTTACTTCCAAGAGTACGAGCGACTGTGGAGTTTGAATAATCTCATTATTCAGGAAGTAAAACATGCAAAAATGAAACACAATAATAAACAATTGACAAAAGGTAGTAGCCAAACTTATAAATAATACTTTATTATTTAATCACCAAAAGTCAATTACATTTACTTTGTTACAAGTTTCAAAAACTAATCTAACTACTAAAACTAATATCATCTTTCAGTCCTATGCTCCGAGCATGCTGAATATGCTTAGCCCTACTCAGACCCTTTGTGAGAGGATCTGCTGGGTTATCTTCAGATGACACCCTCTTTACTATAAGATGGCCTTCTTCTACTCTATGTCTGATGAAATGGTACTTTCTGTCGATATGTCTGGTCTTACCATGATCTCTCGGTTCCTTTGTCAAGGCAACCGCTCCTTCATTATCGCAGAACAGTTCCATAGGCTCCTGGATGGTTGGAACAACTCCGAGATCCCCGATGAAGTTCCTCAACCAAGCTGCTTCTTTCGACGCTTCACTTGCTGCTATGTACTCTGATTCACAAGTAGAATCAGCCACCGTATTTTTCTTGGAACTCTTCCAAGTAACTGCTCCTCCATTCAGTAAAAACACCCAGCCTGACTGAGAACGGAAGTTATCTCTATCCGTCTGAAAGCTGGCATCACTGTAACCATCTACTCTCAAAGTATCACTGCCACCAAGCACAAGGACCCAGTCCTTTGTCCTTCGCAAATACTTGAGTATATTCTTAACTGCTATCCAATGAGCTCTACCTGGGTTTCCCTGATAGCGACTGACCATGCTCAAAGCAAATGCCACATCAGGACGAGTACATGTCATAGCGTACATGATCGATCCGACAGCGGAAGCATAAGGTACACGACTCATGTCATCTATTTCAACATCTGTACTCGGGCATTGAGTCTTACTCAATTTGGTATTGCTTTGGATAGGTAGCTCTCCCTTCTTGGAATTTTCCATACTAAACCTCTTTAGTACCTTATCCAAGTATGTGCTCTGACTAAGTCCAATTAGTCTCTTCTTTCTATCTCTCAATATTCTAATCCCAAGAATATAGGCAGCTTCTCCAAGGTCTTTCATGGCAAAACACTTTCCAAGCCAAGACTTAACTTCTTTCAAGGTTGGAACGTCGTTACCAATGAGTAATATGTCATCGACATATAACACCAGAAAAGTTACTATACTCCCACTAGCCTTGATATACACACAAAACTCATCTTCACTTCTAGAGAAACCAAACTCTTTGACTTTCTCATGGAAGCAAAGATTCCAACTGCGAGATGCTTGTTTCAATCCATAAATGGATTTCTCAAGCTTGCACACTCTATTGGGAAACTTTGCATCAACAAAACCCTCTGGCTGACTCATGTAAACATCTTCAGCCAACTTCCCATTAAGGAAGGCAGTTTTGACATCCATCTGCCAGATTTCATAATCATGAAAGGCAGCTATGGCGAGCAATATCCTAATAGATTTAATCTTAGCCACTGGCGAAAAAGTCTCATCATAGTCAACCCCTGGGGTTTGAGTAAAACCTTTTGCAACCAGTCGAGCCTTGAATGTATGCACATTCCCATCCATGTCTGTCTTCTTCTTGAAGATCCATTTGCACCCAACTGTCTTGCGACCTGGTGCACTATCAACCAAATTCCAAACTTGGTTGTCATGCATGGACTTAATCTCGCTATCCATTGCCTCTTTCCACTTGGAAGCCTCTGGGCCTGCCATTGCTTCCTTATAAGTGACTGGTTCATCTAAGTTTACCAGTGTTCTGTCACTTATGAATGTGTCACCATCTGAAGTAATATGAAAACCATACAACTCAGGTGGCACACTCACCCTAGTGGATCTTCTAAGAGGTAATGAGTTATCAATTGGTTCAACAGGAACTGTTTCCTCTAGTTGAGTGCTAGTGTCATCTAAGGTTCCTTCATTGGCTGAATCTTGAATTTCTTCAAGGTCAATAGTGCTCCCACTGTCCACTTTGAATATGAGCTCTCTTTCAAGAAAGACTCCTCTTCGTGCTACAAAGACCACGTTTTCACTAGGCCTGTAGAACAAATATCCAAAAGACTGCTTTGGGTAACCAATGAAAACACATTTCTCACTTCTAGCTGCTAGCTTATCGTGAGTCTCTCGTCTTACGAAAGCTTCACAACCCCAGACTTTAACATGTGCTAACGAGGGAACTTTCCCTGTCCACATTTCGTGAGGTGTTTTGGCAACCTTCTTTGTAGGGACAAGATTGAGGATGTGGGAGGCTGTCTCTAAGGCATACCCCCAGAAGTGAATAGGAAGCGAAGCCCGACTCATCATAGAACGAACCATGTCTAACAAGGTTCGATTGCGCCTCTCAGCTACACCATTTAACTGTGGTGTCCTAGGAGGAGTCAATTGTGAGACTATCCCACATTCTTTCAGATAGTCGTTAAACTCGATACTAAGATACTCCCCGCCTCTATCGGATCTAAGTATCTTTATCTTTCTGCCCAATTGATTTTCGACTTCATGCTTAAACTCTTTGAACTTTTCAAAAGTTTCTGACTTATGCTTGATCAAGTAGATATATCCATATCTGCTATAATCGTCAGTGAAAGTCACATAGAATCGATTAGCATCTCTTGTAGTTGATCTGAAGGGCCCACACACATCCGTGTGTATGAGATCCAACAGACCTTCACCTCTTTCACAAGACCCTGTGAATGGTGATTTTGTCATCTTTCCCAAAAGACAAGATTCACACATATCATTTGATTTTAGGTCAAATGATTCCAACACTCCATCCTTTTGGAGTTGGGCTATGCGTTTCTTGTTAATGTGTCCAAGACGACAATGCCACAAGCATGCCTTGTCTACACTATTAGACAAGTCAATATTAAGTACACTATTTCCTAGGCTATCAACACAAGTCACTGTTTCATACACACCATTACAAGGCAAAGCTTCAAACATAAAAACACCATTCTTATAAACAGAAATTGAACCATTCAAATCATTAAAAGAATATGTAAAACCTTGTCTGAACAATGCATGAAATGAAATAATGTTTCTCGTCATCTCAGACGAATAGCAACAATTTATTAAATCTAATCTAACATCATTACTAAGCAGAAGCTGATAAACTCCGATCTTGGTTACTGGTGAAGACTTTCTGTTTCCCATGATCAGGTTTATCCTTCCTCGCTCTATCTCCTCACTTTCCTTTAGACCCTGCAAATCAGAACATATATGAAAACCACATCCTGTATCAAGGACCCATGAACGAGAAGATAATGAGTTATTAGCAGAAATAGTGTAAATACCTGCCGAAGATGGCTTCACTTTGCCATCCTTGATATCTTGCAGATATTGTGGGCAAGATCTCTTCCAATGCCCCTTTTGGTTGCAGTAAAAGCAAACTGCCTCTTTTGGATCAGAAACATGGGGAGTGGAACCATTGGGCTTAGCCTTTGGGCCATTACTAGATGACCCAGCTTGAGCCTTGCTCTTCCAGTTTTGCTTGGGAGGACCTTTCCTCTTTTTCCCCTTTCCCTGTCCAATAGCCAAAACAGGGGCACTCGTAGGTGTGGAGGGTATACTTTTACCCTTCATCCCTGCCTCAGCTGTCTGCAACAAGTTGTGCAATTGGGCCAAGGTCTGCTCAGTATTGTTCAAATGGTAAGTTAGAATAAACTGACCATAACATTCAGGAAGTGAGTTCAAGACCATGTCAATGGCCAATTCCTCATCAAAGTGAATATTGAGCTTGACCAAACGCTCTATGTAGCGTTGCATTCTTTGCACATGTGACACTACCGACTCCCCATCCTTCATCTTGCAAGCCATGAGTGACTTGACTACTTCGAACTTTTCTTGACGAGCTCGCTTATGGTACTTTTCCATAAGGTCCTTGTTCATCTCGAAAGGCCAGTAGTCCTCATAGTACCTCTGCAGTTCTGGGGACATAGTTGCCACCATGATGCATGCCACTTTGGTAGCATCATCGTAATGTTTCTTGTAGGCAGCAAGATCTTCAGGAGTAGCTTCATTCTCATCAAGCTCTTTGAGCTCCTTTTCAAGAACATATTCTTTGTTCTCGAAACGAAGAGCCATCTTGATGTTGCGCATCCAATCGTTATAGTTTGAGCCATCCATAACGACTTTGGAGCAGATATTGAGCAAAGAGAAGTTCTGGTTGGAGGAGGATGAAGCAGAAGTGTTTCCAGGAGTAGACATCTGAAAAGAAAGAAAGTTTTAGTTAGATTTCAAGATACCTTAATAGAATAACCCAAAGATATAATATCAAGGTTAGGATCCAACTATGAAGATTCACAACTTAGAAATGGGATGCCGAGATCCAAGTGCAAATTTCATAAAGGTAGGTGAATGACGATTCACCAATTCCACCATTAGACGAAACAAACGAAGTGAAATTCCTAATTCTTTTGAGATACATTGAAACTATTCAATGGCATGTTTTAATCTCAGATTATGCTCTTCTATTTGTGACTGGGATGCCGAGGATCACAAACAAGATGTGAATAACCATGCAAATGTGTTTGGTAACCTCATTGTCTTTATCATTAACTATTGATGTGCTGGTAAACCACACACGCTCCATCAAAATGACAATTATGAGATACCCATTACTACTCTTTATTAGTGCCTTTTAGTGTGCTGGTTAACCACACACGCTTCACTAACGACCAATAAAGCATAATGTGCAATTTCATGGATTAGCATACTTTTCACATTTTTCCTAAAGTAACTAGAGTTGGGATTTTGAAAATAATGTTCTAGTACTTTCTTTAATATCATTATACTTTTAATGAGAAGTAGTTGTCCTATCAAATCCGTTCTGCTAACGACCCTCCACTAATCAAGGAAGCGGTGGGTGAGAGTGGACACCCATTCAACTACCATTTTATAGGCAGTTTCCTTATACCCCCTTATAGATTAGCTTCGTGAATGAGGCATACTAGCGATTTGACTGACCATATTCTTATACATATAATATTAAACCTTTAATTATAATATATATATATAAGGTGTGTTTTAAAACTTTTTAAAACTTCAAGGGTTTATATAAATTTCGAAATTTAAGCTATTAAATTCAAATTTAAATAAACCAATTAACTAGATTTAATATTTATCTATTAATTAACTATTAATCAAATTATTAAATCTTGTAAGGATTATCTAATTAAATTAATCAATTAATTTAATCCTAATCCTTATCCCTCTAATTTCGAAAAATAGGGTAAGGATAATTATCCAATTAATCTAATTAAGTAACAATTATCCAAAACAAGAAACCCTAGTTATCCTCTAGCATATTTCGAAATTTACAAGGGGGGAGGCTAGGGTTTTCAAAACCCTAACCCTAATTTCGATTAGGGTTCTTTGGAGGCTAGGGTTTTCGAAAAAACCCTTTGATCCAAAACCCTAGAAATCGAAAATTTTGGCCTTTAGGGTTTAATAGCTATAAACCCTAATTTGCAATTCAACAATTGTACCAATTCAATTTAAAACAACAATGGCTCTGATACCACTGATGGGTTTTAGGAACAACAAATAAACTAGAAAACAATTCCTAAGTTCACATGCAACCTACTTTGGATCTATGTTTTAACTATTGAACATACAACTTTGAATTGCAAAACTAGAACCCTAGAGGAGAGAGGCTAATTTCGAAATTAACAAACTAGGGTTTAGGGTTTACATACCTTTCAATTGTTTTAGCAAACAATTGATATTCCCTTGGTCTTGATCTTGATCTTCTTGGAAGCTTTAGCACCACAAGTGTAATGCCTCTAATGGAATCACACCCAAACTAGCAAGAAGGAAAGTAGAAGAAGAGAGAGGGGAGGGAGTATGCAATTTCGGCCACTAGGATTTCTTCCAAAGAATTCGTACACAAAATGTGAGCCAGGAGGCTCCTTAAATAGTTGAGGGATCTAGGGTTTAAGGAAAACCCTAGTTATCCTTTGCTTAGGGCCTAAGCAAACCCAAGGGCCTTATCCAAGCCCCTATGGACGAAATTATTAGGGTTTCCCCTAAAGATTTCGTCCACCCTCTTCCAAGGGGGTTCTAGAGCCTTCCACTCAACTATTAGATAATTGCAAACTAGTCCCTGCACTTTATAATTAATTCTTTTAACCCCAAAATTAATTCTGATTAATTTCTGGCTAACAATTAATTAAACATAATGATTTCTAATTAATATATTAATCCATTAACATATTAATAAATCATTTATATATATATATATATATATATATTAATTTATTAATCTTATAAATTAATATCTCTCCTTTCATAATTTCCTTGTCCAGTTGCTAGATTGAGGGCAACCCAAAAGGACTGTGCTGCTATCAATTCAAGTACATACCAATTATAGTTATGGGCTTAGACACCTAATCCAACAAATGTACACACTTATAAGGCGCGACCGGTTGCAAAGGGCTTTTCTCAAACTCCGGGAGTTGATTATGATGAGACCTTTTCACCAGTAGTAAAGATTAAGTCTATTAGGGTTATGCTAGTCATTGCTGCATTTCATGACTATGAAATATGGCAAATGGATGTCAAAACCGCTTTCCTTAATGGAAAGTTGGCTGAGGATAGTTACATGAGTCAGCCAGAGGGTTTTGTCAGTGCAGAGTACCCTAATAGAGTGTGTAAGCTTGAGAAATCCATCTATGGATTGAAACAAGCACCTCGCATATGGAATCTTTGTTTCAATGAGAAAGTCAAAGAGTTTGGCTTTTCGAGGAGCGAAGATGAGTCCTGTGTATATGTCAAGGCTAGTGGGAATATAGTTAGTTTTTTGGTATTGTATGTGGATGACATACTACTCATAGGAAATGACATCCCAACTCTGCAGGAAGTGAAGTACTGGCTTGGGAAGTGTTTCGCTATGAAGGATCTTGGAGAAGCTGCCTATATCCAAGGGATAAGGATTTTGAGAGACAGGAGTAAAAGACGAATTGGACTTAGTCAGAGTACCTACTTGGAGAAGGTGCTGAATAGGTTCAGCATGCAGAATTCCAAGAAAGGAGAGTTACTGATCCAGAGTAACGCCAGACTGAGTAAGACTCGGAGCCCGAGTACAGAGGATGAGATAGCAGAGATAAGTCGCGTACCGTATGCTTCCGTTGTAGGCTCGATCATGTATGCTATGACTTGTACTCATCCTGATGTGGCTTTTGCATTAAGCATGGTCAGCAGATATCAGGGGAACCTTGGCACGGCTCACTGGACTGCGGTAAAGAACATTCTCAAGTACCTGCGGAGGACTAAGGACTGGGTCCTTACCCTCGGTGGGAGTGATAACTTGAGAGTATTAGGGTATAGTGATGCTAGCTTCCAGACTGATAGGGATAATTTCTGCTCTCAGTTAGGTTGGGTCTTTACCTTAAACAGAGGAGCGATTTCTTGGAAAAGTTCGAAGCAGGAGACAGTGGCTGATTCAACTTGCGAATCAGAGTATATAGCAGAAAGCGAGGCAGCAAAGGAGGCTATATGGCTAAAGAACTTCATTGGAGACCTTGTAGTTGTACCAGCTATAAAGGGCCTATAGATATTTTCTATGATAGTGAAAGTGCAGTTGCCTTAGCCAAGGAACCAAGGGATCACGGGAGATCCAGACACATCGGCAGAAAATACCATTTCATCAGACATCGAATAGAAGAAGGACTCCTCGTGGCAAAGAGAGTATCATCGGATGAGAACCCAGCAGATCCCCTAACGAAGGAACTGATTAGGGTTAAGCATCTCCAGCATGCGAGGCGCATAGGGCTGAAGGATGATATTAGTTTTAGTAATTAGTTAGCTTTGAAATGTGTAAAGTGTATTTGACATTTGATGATGAATAAAAGTTGTTTATTTATGAGTAAAGTGTTGCTATCTTTTGTCAATCGTTTACTATCGTTTCATTTTGCATGTTTTGACTTCCAGAATAATTATGTTATGGTATTTCATATTATTCAAATTCTCCACAGTCGGTCATATGTTGGAAGTAGATATGAATCAAGACTGTCATGAGTTGGTTGTAGATGTCTAAGATGTTGGACATAGCAAAGTGTTGGTACAACACTTATGAGTGCTCATAAGTTCTGAGTATTGGATTCAACCCACGCTCACTTGTATCACTTCATGGAATTTATCTCGAGTGATCGTGAGACGGTAATATCATATAAGTCTTCAAACCTAGAGATATGAGTTGTTGCCTATGAGTTGGTTATACATTGATTTTATGAAAACACATTGGTAACTCGATGTTATAAAATATGCCTTTGTGTATAATTCAACAATGTAACGCCCGTGTTTCTAGGCTAGGCATTAATATTGACATAATAGTCTAGGTTAACCTTTGTAACTCATTTAGAAGAAATGAAAAGGAATTATGTGAATTTTATGTGAATTATGTGTTTTATGCTTAATTATTAGGGTTTAATTAATTAAGAATAAAAATGAGCGTCAAAAATTAAATTTTAGATAAAGCCGATATTTATTAAGAAACTGGTAGTGGGCGTGACAAGGATTACGGATATATAAAGAATGCCAAAATCCGAGTTATAACGAAGAAGTTATGACCTGTCGAAGTTTCACGATAAACCGGCACGGTGCCGAATGTCGTAAAAAGTGAGTTTTTAATAAACTACTTTTTGGCCTTAGTGATCTAAACAAAACTCGTAGTGTTCGTTAAACCGAGAAGTTCGATAAAAAGAACGCCCAAATCTTACTTCATATGAGGAAATTATGATTTTTCGAAGTTTCAGCTTAGCAGTAGACAGCTAAAAACTCGAATTTTAGATCGAGTGATTTTTAGCCGACACGACCTAAACGAGAATCGAAGGTCTCGTGATTAGTAGCACAACGGTAAAAGGTCTGACGAAAACGGACGTCAGATGAAGAAGTTATGAATTTTTAACGGATTTCCTGTCCCGGTCTGTTAAAAATAATAATTTAAAAATTAAAGTCAAAATTAGCCAACGAAGTCTAAACGAAAGTTGTAGAGCGTAATTTTACCTACGCGTGCATATAAAGAACGTCAAAATCGGAGCTCGTATGCGAAAGTTATGGATTTTAGAAGTTTTGGCGCGAAAATCGAGAAATTATTTTAAAATCCGAGAAATTTCGCATAGGCCACGTCACCTTCGCTGTATGAGTGCCACGTGTCCGAAATGGATGAGTCACCTCGCATGAACAGTATCCACGTGCTCGCCTCTGATTCGACCGAAGGGAGGCCCAACCGAAGCAAGCCGCGTGTCGCCCTTGTTCCGATCTGCTGAGTCACCGAAGCAGCTGAGTCATCCGAGCTTCGCTCGTCCAATCCGAGGGTGCCGCATGCCCTTCGCGTGTCCGAAGCTCGCACCTTCCAACTGGCCTCGCTCCGTGGCTGCCACCTGCTGCCTTCGCATGTGCGACGCGTGTCTTGTCCGAACCCTCGCTGGCACTGCCTCTTCTCGGCCGACTCCGGATCTCCCCTCCTATAAATAGAGGGCATGCGAGATTGCCTGGGTACTTTTGGGAATTTGGCATTTTCACCCTCTTTTTCAATATTTTATCCATTTTCGCTTCCCCCGATGCCCCGAGATCATTTCCAATGCCCGGAACACGTCCCGGAGTGCCCGAGAAGCCCGGGAAATTTATTTTTTCGGTTTCGAAGCCTGACCCTCGCAGAGCCCGGTTTCTCAATAAAACTCCCGGTTTTATTATAAACGATCGTTTTAGGAAACGAATTGCTGCCCGATTTTCATTAAATCAGGTGAGTGTATAGTCACTTTCACCTTACACATAGATATGAAGTAATTACCTTAAAATACGTGCTATGTGTAAATATATTAATTGTTTATTTGAAGTGACTGTTGAATTGATGTTTTATACAAGTTTTAAACTGTATATATATTGTTATCTACAAATATGTTGGGTAAAACATGGGTAGATGAATTAGATGATGTGTGATGAAATAAAAGTGATGAGAGGTATCGATGTTTAAGATGATCTAGTCATCTAGCAGAGTATAGACAACGACCACAGACTATTTTAGATAGCCCAGTGGAACGTTAGTAGACTTGTAATCGGTACGTATGTTTGAACTATATGTTCATTAGGTATTTTTGAACTATGTGTTCATCCATTAGTTCTTCCCTTTGACATTATTACGTGTCGAGGTACGGGAGTGTACGGGAGTACTTTATCAGTATTTCCCCCATACTTTTATTTAGAAGAGCTTTGGAGTCTTTGTTCTTTTATGAAGTGATCGGAATAGCTTCATGAGTTAGTGATATAGATCATGAGTTAAATAGTGGGTGTGTGATGAAAGGTGAGTTGGATAGATGAGTAAAGTGAGGATAATGAGAATGGGTAATTAGGGTTATTTTGGTTGATGGAATTAATAAATTTATTGTTGATTGAGAACTTAATAAGTTTATTATTTATTGTGGGTTGAAAACCCTATATGCTCACCAGGCTCCCAAGCCTGACCCACTCAGTTTAATTGTATCACAAGTATCGATACGAAGTTGCTTTACACTGAGAGATTAAAAGAGAAGTAGATCACTAGTGTAAATGAATGTGAGTTTTGTTTATGCTTATGTTTTTGTATTGACAATGGCATCCCAATGGTTTAAGTGAATAAAATACATTTCTTCAGAAATGATTTGATAACATATTTATCATCTTTTTCTGGGAACAAATTCCGCAACACTTTTAATCAAATGGTTACTCTGAAATTATTTTAAAAGCATAAATTAAATCGGTCTTTTCTGGCCGTGAAATTAGGGATGTCACAGTTGGTATCAGAGCATTAGTTTAAGCGAACTAAGAAATTGTAGGATTTCTAGACTTAAACTTAGAATGCTAAGTGATGATTGTGAGATGAATGTCTGCCATATTTTAGACACGAGCACTAGTTTATTTTAGGAAAGATGCCTAAAATGCTTTTATGTGCTAAATGATATAAGTTTGTCATATGTGCTATTATTTGTTCGGATCTATGGTCTGTTGCCGACCGGATCTGGAAACCTTATGTGTGTAGGATTCTAAGCGTATGATTACGATATTAGAACTAACATGTAAACGTTTCGAAGTGATAAGGAGATTTATACGTTTATCGTAAATAAAGCTTTCCTATCTTAAATTCTCGCCTGGTACACCGAACGTCTGCTTGGGTGTACAAAATGTTATGGTGAAGACTCGTTGAGAATTGAGTAGATGGAGGAAATGAAAAGCTTATGATAGTGAATGATACCTATCAGAAGATATCGTAAGAGTGGTATCTTGTCTTAGAATATGTTTGATAAAATAATGAAACGTTTAGAGGAGTATGGTACGTCTGAAGTACACCTTCGATTGGTAGGATGATGGAACGATTGGTGTAATTCCTGAAGTTGTCCCATCATCTGGAATTTCCATCACCAACCAAGTTGAAGTAGAATTGATGACTGAAGATACGCATGGAAGAAGTCCTAGTAGAGTCTAGGAAAATTCTATGATTAATTGGACACATTCGTATGTGTTAAATTGTTTTGTGATTTTAGGATTTGGGGACTGCGAGACAGTACTTGGGACGAGTATGAGTAGGTGTGAATAGTAGTAGAGATCTATACTATTGGAAGCACAGGACTCACACTTGGATCAGGGAAAGTCACAAGGTTACCAAGGAACTCGTAATTGATTCCGTCTTATTCTAGTGTGTCGTTACCATCTGATGAACCAATGAATCGAGTATAAAAATGAATCAGAATATGAAATCAAGTGAGAATGCGAAATTGAACACCGGATGTAAATATGATCTTGTTTCAGCTCTATTACGCTTTCGAATGTTTATAGAGTACAATAGACAGGTCTGTAAAAAAACTCTTCTCTAACTCTAGTAAATATCCCTATTTATAGGGAAACGAAAGCGTACAAAAAATATACTAAGGCATAGAAACTAACGCTTCGAACAAAAGCGCCTTAGTAAAATACATTACAAAACATTCGAAGAGTTCAAAATACATTTCGAATAATTACAACAATTCGACCCTTACAATCTCCCCCTTTGTAATCAAAGTCGAAATGCTCAATTAGTAAGAAGCTGGATGGAATACAGCATCACTCTTCGAATCTCCGTGTACCAGGAGATAATCTTCTTCAGCTCTTTCTTATCTCCTTCATTTTTCTTCTTGCAATGATTCAAACGAACAATTAAGTTCGTATATTGAGACGTTGAATATCTCTCCACTTCGCATGCCTGGAATAAGAACCGTTTAGCTTTTCCAGCTTTGTCTTTTCCTGCGAATACCATTCCAAAAGGTTTAAAACAGATTTCACCATCAACATACTTTTTCAATTCTGTTTGAGTCTTCGTTGGTGCCATTGGTGCTTTTATTTCCATTCCTTTGGTAGTTGCTAATTCCACATCTGTTAATGCCAAGCACTCATAATAGTTTTCGATAAAAATCTTGATGTGAGCAACCCCAAGCTTGAATTCATCAGGTTCTGTGTTTTGAAGGTATGAAAATGATTTGTCTTTTAAAATTAATGTGACTTGTATAAGATCATACAAGTTCATTAATGGAAAATCTGCAACAGGAAACTCACAAATCTTTCCATTTGCCTTGGCAACCACATACTTGAAATTTTGGACTGTGTTTTCAAATACCACATCCTTTTTCATACTGATCACTTTCTTGATTTTAATCAATGACCATACCTCCTCAGGGGCTTTTGCAAGAACAGCATGAAAACGAATTTTCATGTGTGTACCTTCATCATTTTCTTTAAAATTTCCTTCTGCTTTGAACTGAGGCATGATGAACATCATTTCGTTTATTGGAAAATCCAACTGGCTTGCATCTGTATTCGTAACCAAATAACTTTGTTTTGGTTTCTTCTCAAACGAATACATGTGATTATACGCTACCTTGGCCTCAATCGTTTCGTAATTGTAGTGTTTGGATGGATCACCTTTTTCCATTCCCTTCGGATCACCAGCACGCTGAGCCATAATGCTTTGAATAACCCTCAGTTTTTCGATTTCAGCTTCTGCTTCAGCCTTCTTTTCTTCTTTCGACTTTTCCACAACAATCGATTTCCCTTTATCTTTCAAAGTTGAATTGTCAATTGCCTCTTTTGGTTTCGAATCACTCTCACCAGTCTCTGTAGATTTACCAATTACAATTCCTTTCGAAATAGGTCTTGTAATAGGTAACGTTGTAACAATTGTTGAAGTAACCATCCCAGCAGAAACTATAACTGGCTTTGTTGTCGGGATTTTTGAAGAAAATACTTTTCCTACAACTTTCGCATCTTCACCACTAGCCTTCGACTCACTAGTTTTTCTTTCTCCCCCTTGCACCCCTGTGAAAACATGCGGGGCATTTGTTGTTGGAAGTAGGCTTAATATGCGAAAGAGATGAGCAAGTTGCTTGTTGAGAATGGCTTCAAATTGGATAAACTTTTGTGATAAAAATTCAGGAGTAATCAGGGAAGAAGAAACCGGCCTGTCAGAAATTTTTTTTAACTCCTTGAGCAAAGTAATCACTTCCTCAAAGTTTGCACTTTCGGATGTTGAAAGTTGAGTTAGTTGTGGACTCAAACTTTCATACAATTTGACAAATTTGGTGACAACGTCACAAATTATATCAACCTTTTGATTCAAGGATGCATAATCTTGTTGAACAGTAGCAACTTCTTTTAGCATATCTTCACGAAGTTCGTGAATCTGCAAATTTACATCCTCCCTAACTTTCTTCACTTCTTGAACAAAAAGAACATGCCTTTCCTTTGTGACATTCTTCAACTCTTTCAGATCTCCAACAAACTTCGAATTTTGAGAATTGATTCGAATTTCATTGTTTTGATCACTAAGATCAACCTTCTCCAAAATTCTTGATTCAGAGTCAGTAAGCATTCCAGATACTTTGCTCACAACTCTGGCTTCGAACATCTTTACCATAGTATCAACCTCCAAACTTGAAACAGATGAACCACCCCCCAGATCAGCTTGAGATTGAATTATAAATTGCTTCATGGTCATCAGACGAATTCAACTTCTGATTCAACTTGAAACAGACGAATTCAACTTCTGATTCAGAATTTTAAATTGCTTCATGGTCATCAACATATGATCTGGAAACTGCTCTTCTTCTTCATGAAATTCCAATTCTTCAAACATACCTCCAAACCCCTCAGTATCAGTTTCTGTCTCCATAACAATGGTTTCTTGAACAGTCGAAGTCGGTTTGGGTGTGTCAGTGGATTGAGAAGAAAAAGTAGAAGTGAATGGTTGATTGATAATGTGTTCGAAGGTTGGGGAATCAGTGGTTGATGTAATGGGAATAGTGGATTATGATAAAGAAACAATACATTTGGAATGGAGCAGAAGTAGTTTGACCTTGAGCTTCATGCTTCGCATCTCCATCACCCATATTGACATTTGCATCCGTATTAGATACGTTTGCAGGGATGCCTGAAGTTCGTACCTCCTCAGAAACTGATTTGGCAACCGAATCTTCGGGTGGTATGACGACAGTCTGCTCAGGAGTGAACTCTGGTGTTTCTGGAATCCTTTCAACATCATCTTCTGTTGACTCAGTAGAAATCACAAGTTTTCGGGTCTTCTTCTTCTTCTTCTTTGACAAATGTTTTTCCATATCCTCAGCCCTTCGTTTCTTGAACACCGGAGAAACAGGTGTTGGCACTTCTCTAATTAACACACCTTGATGAGTGATTTGAGGTTTTCGAACCACTTTATGTGTAGGAGACTTGCTTTTATGGGTTGACTTCATTTTGATTCTTCGAAACATACCAGTCTTCGAAGGTAGGATTACCTGCTCTTGTGTTTCTTCAATAATGGGCTCAATCACTTGAGTCTCATCAACAGATACTTCAACTGTTTCAGGCTTCTTCTTTGGAGATTTCGAAGATTTTAACTCAGTTTCATTCTTCTTCGCCTTCTTGGATTTCTTATCATCTCTTCCCAATAGTATGCCAGTTTCGATTGTAGAATCAATGGTCTTCAAATATGCCACCAAAACAGAATTCGAAGGATCAACTCTTTTAAGCATTGCATCGGGAATACGAGAAACTCATGGAAAAACTTTAGCACTATCTGGGACATCCTTCGGATAGTGGTACGATTGAAAAACTGCTTTTTCTTCATCATTGGGTACCAAAATCCCTTCCTTGTTGTAAAAGTATTGCAAAATCAAGCTCTAGTATCGTGCACACGAAATACCATGAATAGCATTCGTGTGTTCTACACCCTTTTGAAATTCCTTCCATAATTGTGTAGAATAATCAGTTGAAGATCATAATAGATTCCAGCAACCATTGCGTAAACCTCCATTCTTCCTTTATCAAGACCAACTGTTCTCCCAATCAAACATCTTAGAAAAATCCCAAATAAGAAATTCCATAGTCTTGGAAGACCAGATTTCTTAAAATCACTGATCTTTGATAGTGGAGGCTGATATCCCATCTCATTAAACATATTGACAATTTGAGGGAATGTGAAAGCAACATATGGAGGTGAATTCGGAATTTCAAGAATTTGGCAAAAGAGTTTCTTGGATAGCCTGACCTTTTTGTCGTTCACCAGATGAAAAGTAATCGTGTCAGAAGCTTTGTTGTACGTAGCAGTTGATCATGCTTGAGAAAGCCAGGATAGTGGAACAGAGAATGAGTTGAACATCGCCATAGACAAAACAGAGTTCTTCAAGGCAACAATAAGCATCTTCAAATCTTCCGGGTATTGAGAAACATCACCCTCCAAGTAATAGTTTGTTGCTCGAATCTTCATTATTGGTAATGAAGAGGCATCTTCAGTGGTATGAGAATCAACATGAGCAGAAGTCGCCATTGTTAGGGTTTGAATATGTTGATGATCAGAGAATTTTGGGAATTTTTCTTTTTGATCGCGTAAACTGATAATGAACCCTTGAATCCCCTTTTATATGTAACCCTGAAGTTTGAATTTGAAGCGGGATAGGTAATTAATGATATCCGACGTGGCACCTTGAAAATCGGACCATTACTGCATAAAAGTAGCCATGCGTCAAAAAGTAGCTGTCACATCGCCTTGAAAATCGGACAGAATACCATACGTCATTTATAAACAACCTGTCTTGTTATCCCCAAGAAAATTGTAACCGTCAGAACCCTTCGAATGGAAGCAAGGCTCTTTCACTTTTGGGATGAAAAGCGAAGTCATATGCCAGAAGTTTGAAATCATCAGCCTGAGTTGGTATTACTCAGAGCCTCAAGGATTTCGTGAGTGCAGTGTTCCAAAGAATGTAGTCGAGAAACAAAAATACGAAAAATTTGGGATATTATGATGTCAAAATGTCAATTTGACATAAAAGCAGATGAAATCCCGGGCAAAGATTACTTCATTAATCATTAAGAGAAATGATCAATAGCTTGTGTGGTTTCCCGTGAATTACAATCAAATACTTGTTGATAAGTATCGAAGGGCTTCTTTTAATAAGCTGCGTGGGTAGTTCAAAAATTTCGTTACATGTCAACCTAAACATAAGGTGATAAACTGTAACCGGAATTACTTGTTTGACCAGTGTAGTCAGTGACAAGTTTGCGTTGATAAATTTGAAATGGCTTTGACATTCGAATGAAACTCACACGGAAATCATGTTCAAGAACAAAAATTTGTGCTGGATCTTGTTGGGTAACAAACATCATGGGTTTCGAATGTTTGATCAAGACCACTCATTCGAAATGAATATGATTTGGAGTTTCGAATTTTGGTACAGAAACAAAAGTTTCGTGAAAATCTGGAACATTGTTCCCCGTCAATTCCTTAAAAGTGTAGTGAAAATTGGGTTTCACTTTCATCACGGTCTCATGATGTCAGATCATAAACACAGATTTTTGATATGTCTATGTCTCGATAGGTTTGATCAGAGACCTCTCGGACATATGTCTTCGTGTGTGATCGTGTAAGAACTTTATGGGTGAAAAAGATTGATGTAAGACACGAAAAGTACCTCTGTTATTTTTGGACCAAACAGTAAACTCTTAACTCATTTTGAGAAGAGTCAGGTAGCTCAGAGACTAATGTGAATATAAGCCTGATTGGGAAGAAGTTTTCGTATGAATAATTTCATTAAGGCTTTCGTACACACACATTGAGTCATTGGAGGCTTTTGGACAACATGCAGCAGCATGCTTCTAGGGACAACTTAACTAGTTCAAATGATGAAAAATATATCGATTCATACGAAAAATGTACCTGACCCTAGAATTGCTAGCATAATCCACTCTGTATCTTCATGATTATCGGCAACAAAATACTAAAAATAAATAAGAATCAAAATATTTTTGTTGTTTTAATTTTTCGAAAGTAAAGACAGAACAAACGAAAATCTTTTTGGATTTTTGAATTTTCGAAAATTTAAATGACAAAAGAAATGAAAATCTTTTTGGATTTTTGAATTTTTCGAAAATTAAATGACAAAACAAACGAAAATCTTTTTGGATTTTTGAATTTTCGAAAATTTAAATGTCAAAACAAACGAAAATCTTTTTGGATTTTTGAATTTTCGAAAATGTAATGACACAACAAAAGAAAATCTTTTTGGATTTTTAATTTTTCGAAAATGAAAATATACTGTACTTGTTGCAAAAACACGAAATTTTATCATCCCCTGAAAAGTAACAAATGTACGAATTCGAAGGGGTCGAAGCGTTGACTATGAGCAGTAACCTCTGAATTAACCCTTAAAATTAGTGACAAATTTACGAATTCGAAGGGGTCGAAGCGTTGACTATGAACAGTAACCTCTGAATGCTGAATGACTTTGCATTGTCTTTTATTCAGCGCCTCTGATTCATTCCTTGTCAACCATCATTCTTCTTTTTCGCATGGAACAGAATTTCCATCGATCATTCCAAGCCCTTCTATAATTTTCACAAGGGATTTTTCATCTAAAGGTTTCGTAAAAATATCAGCTAACTGATCAGTTGTTTTCACGAAATGTACTTCAATATTTCCATCCTCCACGTGATCTTTGATGAAATGATAACGAAGTGCTATATGTTTAGTCTTCGAATTCTGCACAGGATTATGACAAATTCTTATTGCACTTTGAGAATCACAATATAATGGAATCTTTTTCATATTTATTGCATAATCACGCAATTGACATTGAATCCATATAATTTGTAAAGTGCAAGCAGCAGCAGCAACATATTCTGCTTCAGCTGTTGAGATTGAGACACATGTTTGCTTTTTCGACTACCAGCTCACCAATTTGCCATCGACAAATTGACATCCACCACTTGTGCTTTTCCTATCAAGATTACAACCACCCAAGTCTGCATCCGAATATGCTTGTACAAAGAACCCAGTATTCGAAGGATACCACAATCCTAACGAAATTGTTCCTTTAAGATAACGAAATATATTCTTCACAGCAGTGAGATGTGGTTCTCGTGGATTGGACTGATACCTGGCACAATTACACACAGAAAACATAATATCAGGTCTACTTGTTGTTAGATAAAGTAATGAACCAATCATGCTCCTGTAAAGAGTTAGGTCAACTGCAGGTTTATCTAACGAAGGTGTCAACTTTATGCCTGTTGCCATTGGAACTCGTAACTTTGTACTATTCGTCAATCCAAACTTCTCTAGCAGATTTTTCGTATATTTTTTTTGATTTATAAAAATCCCTTCTCTGTTTTGACGAATATTTAGTCCAAGAAAATTATTGATTTTTCCCATCATGCTCATTTCAAACTTGCTTTTCATCAGATCTTCGAATTCTCTAGACAAGGCAGGGTCATTTGAGCCAAAAATAATATCATCAACATAAATTTGAACAAGCATTTGATGATTCCCAACTTTCTTTCGAAACAATGTGGGGTCAACAGATCCTTGTTTAAATTTAGATTGTTTCAAAAATGAAGTAAGAGTTGCATACCATGCTCGTGATGCCTGTTTCAAACCATAAACTACCTTATCTAAAATATAAACATGATCTGGATATTCTTCGTTAATAAAACCTGGGGGTTGTTCCACGTAAACAGTTTCTTCAAGCTCTCCATTTAGAAATGCACACTTCACGTCCATTTGATAAACATCAAAATCTTTGTGAGCTGCATAAGCCAGAAATATATGAACAGCCTCGAGTCTTGCGACAGGGGCAAAAGTTTCTTCATAGTCGATTCCTTCTTGTTGTGAATATCCTTTAACAACAAGTCTGGCTTTGTTTCGAACAATGTTTCCATCTTTGTCGGTTTTATTTTTGAAAATCCATTTTAACCCGACAATTGAAACATTTTCAGGTTTAGGAATTAATCTCCAAACCTTGTTTCGTTCAAATTCAGACAATTCAGATTGCATTGCAACAACCCAATCTGAGTGTTCCATTGCAATCTTAACTGTTTTTGGTTCAATTTTAGAGATAAAAACATTGAACATGAAAAATTCTTGATGAGTATTCAATACCTCATTCTTTGCACGAATTTGAGCTCTTGTTAAAACTCCCTCTTGTGGATTCCCAATTACTTGATCCTTCGGATGATCGCGTGTCCACTTTTCCATTGGCGGATATGCTGGATCAAATTCCAAAGGTGCATCTTCGTACATATCATCATTCTCTGAACCTGCAATCGAACAAACATCATCAAAATCATTATTATTCTCAATGTTTTCTAAATGCTCCCCCTCAACATTATGCTCTCTCTCAACATCATGCTCCCCCTCAACATCATCATTCACTCTTCCATTCTCTCCCTCGAAAGAATGCTCTTCCTCATCTAGAGTATTCGAATCCAATTGCTCCCCCGCCACTGGATTGTTTTGCATACTTTCGCCTTTCTCTGGAGAGTTTGATGTTGATTCATCAGTAAACTTTGTTAGTTCAGAGAGATGATTATCATTTGCATGTATTTCAGCATCAACAGCATGATCTGAAATTCCAAAAATTAAATCATAATCAATATCTAAGGTTTGTGAGGATTCAGATTCATCTTGAATGTTTTTCAGAATAGGATGATTTTCAAACTGCAATGTAGTTTGTTTAATATAGTAATCATCAAATGTAAGATTAAAAGTTTCTTCAACTTTTCGTGTTCTTTTGTTCAACACACGATATGCGACTGAATTATGCGAATATCCCAAGAAAATCCCTTCATCTGCTTTAGCCTGAAATTTCATAAGATTGTCCTTGAGATTCATAATAAAGCACCTGCATCCGAAAACATGAAAAAAATTGACGTTAGGTTTTCGATTGTTGAGTATTTCATATGGAGTAATGTTAAAACGACGATGAATGAAAGATCTGTTTTGAGTGAAACATGCGGTGGATACTGCTTCAGCCCAAAGGTATTGTGGAAGATTCGCATACGCCAACATAGTCCTTGCCGCTTCGTATAGAGACCTATTTCTTCGTTCAACAACACCATTTTGTTGTGGTGTGTATGGAGATGAAAAGTTATGCGAAATCCCTTTGTCCACCAAAAATGAATCAAGAACCTTGTTCTTAAATTCAGTTCCATGATCACTCTTAATTTTTCGAACAATCTTCTTCAAAGTTGTTTCCATATTTTTGATAAAGTCAATCATTATTTGTGCAACTTCGGATTTAAGCCTGAGAAAATAAACCCACGTAAATTTGGAAAAGTCATCAACAATAACTAAAATGTAACGTTTCTTGTAAAGTGTTGAGACTGTGGATGGACCACACAAATCAATATGTAAAAGCTCCAAAGGTGCGATAATTTTCGAATCTATCGTAATTGGATGACCTTGTTTATGTTGCTTGCCAACTTCACAAGCTGCACATAAAGAATCATTGTCAAATTTAAGTACAGGTAAACCTCTTACCAGATCTTATACCACAATTATATTGATGTTTCGAAAATTGAGATGAGAAAGTCTTCGATGCCATAGCCAACTTAAGTCTGCTGTTGCTTTCGAAAGAAGACATATAGCAGGTTTCCCTACTATCGGATTGATGTCCAGAGTAAACATGTCACCTTTCCATTTGGATTTCAGTAACACTTCTTTTGTGTTGACATTCGAAATAACACTTCCTTCTTCGTTAAAAAGAACTTGATTGCCAGTGCCCACAACAAGTTGAGAAACACTTATCAAGTTATGTTGAAGACCTTCAACATATGCAACACGATTCACTGTGAATTGTCCATTCGTGATCTTCCCATATCCTTTGACTTTACATTTTTGATTGTTCCCAAACTTCACTACTCCAGCATTTTTGAGACTTCGAAAATCACGTAAATTTTCCTTCTTCCCAGTCATGTGACGAGAGCAACCACTATCAATGTACCACTTGTTATCATATTGCTCGTCACATAGTACCTACAATCAGTGGAAAAATTTAGGTACCCAAGGCTTTTTGGGTCCTTGGAAATTAGATTTTAATTTCGAATGTAATGAAGAACTTTTAACCCAATCACAAACTTTGGTTTTGAGACTATCAATTAAGTTTACATCTTCATTTAAAGGAACTGAAACATAAGTTGTTGATGGTTTCGAATATTCACTGACATTACCCTTCGAATTCTGAGTTTGTGAATGAACATTCTTTGCTTTTATTACTGGTTTCCATGCTTTAACTGATATATTCGAATCCTTAGAAGATGAACTGCCATTTGATGAAGTATTCACATACTTCTCATATCCTTCATGAATTTGCTCCTTTGAAAATGTATTCGACTGATATATTTTTCCTTTGCCTTCAAGCCAATGATCAATGTTCTTCCTTGAAGTCATTCCTTTTTCTCGTGAAATTTTCATAGTTTCTCTCTTCGTTTTATTAGGAAAATTTGGCTTTTGAGGAAAAAAATCAACTTTTGGATTTGTTATAAAAGATTGAGCATATGATGTATCAACTGTTGATTTAAAATGTTGACGTTGAAATAATTTTTGATTTTGATTTGATTTATTTGAAAATGTTCTTGAATTGTTAGGTTCTGAAACTTTCGAAAACCTTGGTTGTTTATTCACTTCAGACTTTGAATGATTTGATTGAGATGAATGTTGAGGTTTTGTTGAAAAAGAAGAATTTTTAGCTTTGAAAACATTTTTGGGTGATTGTGATTCAGACATCTTTTGAGAGTCAACATTTTGCCAAAATATTTTCTTTCTTGCTTGTCTTTTTGAAATGTTGTTTTCCTTCGAAAATTTGTCAATTTGATCTTTAAATTCCTTAGAGTTTAGTTTGACAACGTTTTCATTTTCCTTTACAACTTGTTTTGAATTCTCTTTTTCAATTTTTGATTTTTCAACCCATTTTCTTTATGGTTTTTGACGTTGGAACACATACGAATTCTTTGTTAAGTTGTTTTCAACTGTGCTTTGATTTGCGAAAAACCTTCATCAGTTGTTTTTGAATTATCCTCTTCAACTAACTTCTTTAATTCTAGTTTGATTTTCTCAACATTTTCAGTAGTTACAAAAACTTGATTTGGAAAAATGACATCATCTGTACACTTGAAATTTGGATAAACCACTGTATTCGTTTCAAGATAGTGTTCACCTTTTTCATTCATTACTTTTTCGAACTTTTGTGTATCACCATACACTTGATCAACCACTATTCGAGGAGTTTCTTCTTCCTTTGAAGATTTCTTTTCCTTCGAAATTTTATCTTCATCTTCATCATCACTATCATCAGTTTGACTGTCTTTGAGATCCACGAAGTTCATATCACAAACTTGCGAAGTTGAGGGTATATCAGTTTTATTCTCAACCATCAAATCCTTAACTTTTTCTTTCCCTTTAGATGTTGATGCAACATTAACAACAGACAACTGAGAACAATCAACATCTTCAAGTTCACTAATTTCACTAATATTGTCAGAATTATCTTCAATATCAGCAAAATTAGATTGAGAATCAGATGTTGAATTCTCAGTATTTTTCGAAATTTGAATTTGTTCAGATTTAGTCAAAGTATCATTCACGATGTTAACTAATTCATTCGCATCAAGACATTCATCAATTTTGACAATTCCATATTTATATCTATCATGAGGAACTTTGTCAAAATCAGCTATTATTTGCTCACAATCATACGAAATATTATCTACCTTAGCTCTTTCGAATGCTAGAAAAGGCAGTAATTTTCTATGTTGCTGTTTACTTATGTCACTTGAATGATGTAAATCAGTTAATTTGCCATAAAGTCTTTTAGCAGAATTACAATAAATGTTTCTTTGTGCTAGCAAAAGTTTGACTTCACTTGTTAAAGTATCTCTATCACACATAATATTTGTTATTTGTAATTCCAAACATTCAATTTTGCTTATTTTCATATCTAATCGCTTTTTGGTCTCTAACAACTCCATTGACAATTTGTTGGCCTTATTGCTAGCAGACACAACAATTGAATCAAAATAAGTAACCGTCTCATCAAAAGATATTAGTTCAGAATCATAAGCATGTGTAGGAATATTAAAAGATTCGAGAATTTTACGTACCTTTGTTGTCATTGGAGATTTGTCTGCTGCTTTGGATACGAAGCATCGTCCTTTCACTTCGAATTCCTCATCATCTGAGTCCTTCTCCGTTTTCGCATACAACACTCCATGTGTCGGATTTCGCATTTCTTCATCGTCTTATCCGAATGACCAGATTTGATAAGTTCCATCTTCATCCTCATGTTTACCCTTTGCAACCAATGACAAATTCTTGGCTTTCGCACGAACCTCCTCAAGCCTCTCTGCATAATAAGCCTCATCCTTGACTTTATTCTTCCTCTCATCCTTCTTCCGAAGCATACAGTCATTCGCAAGATGATTCGCACCGTTGCAATAATGACAATCTATTCCAGCATCACCTTTCAGCTTTTTCTCAATCTTCCCTTCAGACATTTTCGAATCTTTCTTCTCAGCTTTCTTTTTCTCCGCATCAGCAGTTTTACTCACAACACTTCCTTTTACCTCAGAAAGCTTAGTTTTCGGATTGAATGGCTTTTTGAAAAACTTCTTAACACGATTATTCGAGTAAAAAGCTATTGCCTCATCATCCGAATTCATGATGAATCCTTCTTCTTCCTCAGAATCACCATTTTCTGCTTCTTTCTCAGATATCTTTGACACAAGTGCCAATGGACCTCCCAAATTCAGCTTCGTTTCTTCAGCAATTTCATTTACCTCAGTTTCGTGTGTTTTCAACTGATTGTACAAATCATTGAGAGTTGATGTATGAAAACTTTGCTGATTTTTCACCATCATACTAACGCTTCTCCATTCTTTTCGAAGACCCATCACAAATATGAGATTGAATTCCATTGAAATCCTGGTAATTCCATAGCGATTACATCGATAGATTAACTCATTCAGTCGATCATAGTAGACTTCTATTGTTTCACGTTCTTTTTATCTGAAATCTTTCAGCTCAACCAAACACTGTTTGACTGAATTGATTTTTGTCTTCTCACTTCCTTGAAACTTATCTTTTAGACTGTTCCAGATCTCCTTTGCAGTTGTACAACTCCTTATGTAGTTGTATACAACTGGAGGTAAAGCTCCTCGTAATTCTCTCATACACCTCTTTTCCAGTTTCTTCAGACGATCAGTTTGATTATCAACTCCCGAACTTGTAGAAGACGATCCAATTGGTTAAACATTCACTGGAACATTGACATTTCCAGTGATACATGACCATAATTCTTCATCAAGACCATTCAGATAATCCTGCATACGATCAGCCCACTGATCGTAATATTCAGGGATTAGCATTGGAATTTTGGTTGATGATCCTAACAGATGAGAAAACGAGGTCATCGAATTGAGATTGAAACTCGCCATTGTTGTACGAAAGCTGAATTTGAAACTTTTTAAGAAGAATTGGAAATTTGAAAACAAACTTGTTGATTCAAATCGGAATTGAAAGAAAAACACTCGATTCAACAATTCAAATGCAGAATCAAATCACAGACTAAGATCTAGACAATTTTTCACGATCAAAAAGTGCAGAAACTTTCGAACCAAAAATTTGATTCAAAAACTTTTGAATGGATGAAAATCAGATCACAGATGTGATTCCTGCTCTGATACCAATTGATGAACCAATGAATCGAGTATAAAAATGAATCAGAATATGAAATCAAGTGAGAATACGAAATTGAACACCGGATGTAAATATGATATTGTTTCAGCTCTATTACGCTTTCGAATGTTTACAGAGTACAATAGACAGGTCTGTAAAAAAACTCTTCTCTAACTCTAGTAAATACCCTATTTATAGGGAAACGAAAGCGTACAAAAAATATACTAAAGCATAGACACTAATGCTTCGAACAAAAGCGCCTTAGTAAAATACATTACAAAACATTCGAAGAGTTCAAAATACATTTCGACTAATTACAACAATTCGACCCTTACACCAGCGTTTCGGTAATGACTAAGAATATGATTGTTATTCCGACCCTAGTGGTCATATCGAATTGAGTCCGACTACGATGAGTTGGTTATGTGGTTCAGAGAACCAAGTTCGATGTAGTAGTTGACTTAAGTCAAATGGAAGTAAAGGATGATCAAAGCGATCAATAGAAGTATCGCGTTTGTTGTTAAAGAAGTTGGGTTAGGTTGTATTCTGACCCAAAGGGATAAAGTGATAGCGTATGCATTGAGGCAATTGAAGGAGCATGAAAAGAACTACCCCACTCGTGATCTGGAGTTGGTAGTGGTAGTATTCGCCTTAAAGATGGGAGGAGTAAGAGGTCTTCTGATGGAAGAATCTCACAAAACCATGTACTCGATTCATCCCGGCAGTGCGAAAATGTATATGGATCTAAAACCCTATTACTGGTGGCCGATGGTGAAGCTCGATGTTGCTAAGTATGTGGCTGAGTGTGTAACTTGTGCTAGGGTTAAGGCACAACATCAGAAACCATATGGGAGTTTAGATCCTTTACATGTACCCATGGGTAAATGGGAAGGTATCACTATGGATTTTGTGACTAAACTGCCCAGAACAAGGAACGGTCACGACATGATTTGGGTGGTCGTTGATCGCTTCACTAAGAGTGTGTATTTCATAGCAGCCAACGAGAAATGGTCTATGGATAAACTTGCGAATTCTTATGTGAAGGAAAGTGTGAGGCTTCACGGTGTTTCGTTAACGATTGTATCCGATCGTGACAGCCGTTTTACCTCAAGGTTTTGGAGGAGTCTATAAGAGGAATTGGGTACCAAGTTGTGTTTGAATACAGCTTACCATCCACAAACCGATGGTAAGAGCAAACGAACAATTCAAACATTGGAGGATATGCTGAGATCATGTACCATGGAATTCCAAGGTAACTGGGGTAAACACTTACCTCTAGTATAATTTTCCTATAGTAATAGTTTCCACTCAAGCATCAAGATGGCACCTTATCACTCTTTGTATGGGGAAAAGTGTCGAATGCTGTCATGTTGGCTGGAAGCTGGGGAAAAGCAGTTTATGGGACTTGAAATAGTTCATCAGACTGCTAAAAAGTTGAAAGTGATTAGGGAAAGGATGTTAGCTCCTCAAAAGAGCTATGCTAACAAGAAAAGACAACCGATATCATTTGAAGTTGGAGATTCGGTTTTACTTAAAGTCTCGCCGTGGAAGGGACTTATAAGATTTGATAAGAGGGGAAAGTTGAGTCCAAGGTTTATTGGACCATTTAAAGTTCTTCAAAGGATCGGGAATCAAGCTTACGAGCTAGAATTACCGGAAGAACTGGAGGGTATTCATAATACCTTTTATGTGTGTTATTTGAGAAAATTTACGGGAGATGTGCCCGACATAATTCCCATTTCTGAATTAAGGTTGGATGAAAACAAGAGGTTGATTAAAGAACCTGAGGCAATCGTTGACCGTAAGAGTAGGAAGTTGTGAAGTAAAATGGTCGAATTAGTGCTTATGTGTTAGAAACATACGAATGGGCCAAATCTCACCTGGGAAACGGAGAGTGACATGAGGAGTCGCTACCCGTATTTGTTTGCTGATGTGTGATTCCGGGGACGAAATCATTCTAAAGGGGAGAGAGTTGTAACGCCCGTGTTTCTAGGCTAGGCATTAATATTGACATAATGGTCTAGGTTAACCTTTGTAACTCATTTAGAAGAAATGAAAAGGAATTATGTGAATTTTATGTGAATTATGTGTTTTATGCTTAATTATTAGGGTTTAATTAATTAAGAATAAAAATGAGCGTCAAAAATTAAATTTTAGATAAAGCCGATATCTATTAAGAAACTGGTAGTGGGAGTCACAAGGATTACGGATATATAAAGAATGCCGAAATCCGAGTTATAACGAAGAAGTTATGACATGTTGAAGTTTCACGATAAACCGGCACGATGCCGAATGTCGTAAAAAGTGAGTTTTTGATAAACTACTTTTTGGCCTTAGTGATCTAAAAGAAACTCGTAGTGTTCGTTAAACCGAGAAGTTCGATAAAAAGAACGCCCAAATCTGACTTCATATGAGGAAGTTATGATTTTTCGAAGTTTCAGCTTAGCAGTAGACAGCTAAAAACTCGAATTTTAGATCGAGTGATTTTTAGCCGACACGACCTAAACGAGAATCGAAGGTCTCGTCATTAGTAGCACAACGGTAAAAAGTCTGACAAAAACGGACGTCGGATGAAGAAGTTATGAATTTTTAACGGATTTCCTGTCCCGGTCTGTTAAAAATAATAATTTAAAAATTAAGGTCAAAATTAGCCGACGAAGTCTAAACGAAAGTTGTAGAGCGTAATTTTACCTACGCGTGCATATAAAGAATGTCAAAAACGGAGCTCGTATGCGAAAGTTATGGATTTTAGAAGTTTTGGTGCGAAAATCGAGAAATTATTTTAAAATCCGAGAAATTTCGCATAGGCCACGTCACCTTCGCTGTATGTGTGCCACGTGTCCGAAATGGATGAGTCACCTCGCATGAACAGTATCCACGTGCTCGCTTCTGATTCGACCGAAGGGAGGCCCAACCGAAGCAAGCCGCGTGTTGCCCTTGTTCCGATCTGCTGAGTCACCGAAGCAGCTGAGTCATCCGAGCTTCGCTGGTCCAATCCGAGGGTGCCGCGTGCCCTTTGCGTGTCCGAAGCTCGCACCTTCCACCTGGCCTCGCTCCGCAGCTGCCACCTGCTGCCTTCGCATGTGCGACGCGTGTCGCGTCCGAACCCTCGCCGGCACAGCCTCTTCTCGGCCGACTCCGGATCTCCCCTCCTATAAATAGAGGGCATGCGAGATTGCCCGGATACTTTTGGGAATTTGGCATTTTCACCCCCTTTTTCAATATTTTAGCCATTTTCGCTTCCCCCGATGCCCCGAGATCATTTCCAATGCCCGGAACACGTCCCGGAGTGCCCGAGAAGCCCGGGCAATTTATTTTTTCGGTTTCGAAGCCCGACCCTCGCAGAGCCCGGTTTCTCAATAAAACTCCCGGTTTTATTAGAAACGATCGTTTTAGGAAACGAATTGCTGCCCGATTTTCATTAAATCAAGTGAGTGTATAGTCACTTTCACCTTACACATAGATATGAAGTAATTACCTTAAAATACGTGCTATGTGTAAATATATTAATTGTTTATTTGAAGTGACTGTTGAATTGATGTTTTATACAAGTTTTAAACTGTATATATATTTTTATCTACAAATATGTTGGGTAAAACATGGGTAGATGAATTAGATGATGTGTGATGAAATAAAAGTGATGAGAGGTATCGATGTTTAAGATGATCTAGTCATCTAGCAGAGTATAGACAACGGCCACAGACTTTTTTAGATAGCCCAGTGGAACGTTAGTAGACTTGTAATCGGTACGTATGTTTGAACTATATGTTCATTAGGTATTTTTGAACTATGTGTTCATCCATTAGTTCTTCCTTTTGACACTATTACGTGTCGGGGTACGGGAGCGTACGGGAGTACTTTATTAGTATTTCCCCCATACTTTTATTTGGAAGAGCTTTGGAGTCTTTGTTCTTTTATGAAGTGATCGGACTAGCTTCATGAGTTAGTGATATAGATCATGAGTTAAATAGTGGGTGTGTGATGAAAGGTGAGTTGGATAGATGAGATGATCAGTGATATAGATCATGAGTTGAAAGCGAGTGGTGAAATATGGTAAAAGCTTTTACCCAAATGTTGGCATGAGTGGTGCAATATGAGAAAAGCCCTTACCCAACGTTGACCCCCGTCATTCAGCAGAGTATGGATGACAACCATGGACTGTTTTGATGGTCTGTGGAACACTAGCAGGCTCGTAACCTGTAGGTGTTAATGGACTTGAGTGTTCATTCGCTGTACTCTAAGACCCCCGTCATTCAGCAGAGTATGGATGACAACCATGTACTGTTTTGATGGTCTGTGGAACACTAGCAGGCTCGTAACCTGTAGGTGTTAATGGACTTAATTGTTCATTCGTTGTACTCTATTCCCCTCATGAGTGCCTTTAGGGCAAGTAAGGCTGGGGAAAACCCCTTAAGTATGTTCATCAGCTGTATGGAAAACCCATTGACTTGTATTGCGGGGGGGGGGGGGGGAACTCCCGTGGGAAATACTGTCGATGAATAAGAGCTATGGACTAGCACATGGCGACGATGTGACTTCGTGCCTATTTGACATAAATTGTTGAAGGAAAGCAATGTTGTCACCTTGTTGGTTGTTTTATGTTAGGATGTCTTGTTTGACATAACTTGTTGAGGGAAAGCAATGTTGTCACCCCGATGTTTGTTTTATTTGACATAACTTGCTGGGGGAACCCCCAAAGCAATGTTGTCACCCCTAGTGATAATCCTTAGGCTAGGTCCCTTATGATAGTTGTTTTAGGGACGTAAAGTGAGGATAATGGGAATGGGTAATTAGGGTTATTTTGGTTGATGGAATTAATAAATTTATTGTTGATTGAGAACTTAATAAGTTTATTATTTATTGTAGGTTGAAAACCCTATATGCTCACCAGGCTCCCAAGCCTGACCCACTCAGTTTAATTGTATCACATGTATCGATACGAAGTTGCTTTACACTGAGAGATTAAAAGTGAAGCAGATCACTAGTGTAAATGAATGTAAGTTTTGTTTATGCTTATGTTTTTGTATTGACAATGGCATCCCAATGGTTTAAGTGAATAAAATACATTTCTTCGTAAATGATTTGATAACATATTTATCATGGTTTTCTGGGAACAAATTCCGCAACACTTTTAATCAAATAATTACTCTGAAATTATTTTAAAAGCATAAATTAAATCGGTCTTTTCTGGCCGTGAAATTGGGGATGTCACAAACAAGTAGTAGAACAAGCATATGAGTGAAAGTTTATATGTTCCTTCTTGGATTAGAAGCAATATCTGGGCCCCTCGATGATTTTGTGTTGACCCATGTACCGCGCCCGGTCAGAACTAAATTGATGTGTTCGATTAAGTTCTATGTCAAACAAATCGGAAATTGGGAAACAAACTGTTGGACAATAAGTAAGACATTGTTCAATATATTTGTCCGGCTGATATCTAGAACAAAGGATTATATGATCACTTATCTTAAATGGCGTATCGCCATCATCTCAGTTCCGCGAGACCTTGAAAGAGCTACGATTGCTGATCGGTTTCTGAAGTCACACTTGCAATTATAGTTACTAGACTTATCCAAGTGGGAGACTGTTGGATAAGGTGTCTAAGTCCATAACTATTTCTGGTATGTACTTGACCCGGTTGGCATGGTCCATTTGGGTTGCATGGCATTTCAATACTTTGATAGACCAAATGAGAGAAAGGACACTTAGTGTTTATTAATATATTATAAGTTCTAATATATTAATAATATTATTTAATTAGTATTGATCAAAAAATTAATTTGGAATTAATTAAGTGATCAAAAAGAGACTAATTAAATATATGGGGTTGATTGTGTAAATCATCTATTCTTGTATAGTGGGCTAATGATCCATGGTTTTTGTGGATTGGGCTAAAACCCATAAGGTGCTCCGTGGATAGTCCATGGAGGTTACAAACCCATGGATCATGGAATCTGGAAAGCCATGACAATTAGGGTTTACATGGTGTAACCCTACTTGTGTCACAACTATATAAAGACCCCTTGTCTAGCAAAATTGGCACTACTACAAGAAAGTAAAGAGGGCAAGCCGATTTTGAGGTGTTAGTGAACTTCTCTCAAGGTTATTCCAAGAATTGTGGTGTTGTGTGAGACATTTGAGGCATCACACTTGAGATGATAGGCTCACAAGGTTCTCAAGGAATCCAAACAACAAAAGGTATGTTCTTCTTCTAGCATTTATGTTTAAAAGTTCCCCATGCTATGCTAGATAGGAGAAGAACATTGGAAAAGAAAATTTGCATGTATCTTAGTAAAACATAGATCCAAGGTTTCTAGGGTTGCATGTACACCTTAGGAGTGCTAGAATGCTCAAAACCCTTCAGTGGTATCAGAGCCAGGTTTCTTTACTTGATACTTGATGCAAACTTGTTTTTCAAAAGCTAAAAACTGCCCAGACAAGAAAAATCGATGAGTTCTGGCCAAAAACTCGCCGAGTTCATGAGTTAATACATGAACTCGACGAGTTTGTCATCCAGTGAGCAGTTTTTTGTGTTGTGCTGCTGGAAATGGACTAGAAACATTACCCTAAACTATTTTGGTCTTATAAAACTTGTTTTAGATTGTGTAATGGTTATGCTAATCCATTTTCAATGGCTATTATCAATATTTCAAGTTTTGTATGGTTTATTTATGATTCTTGAAATTGTTGATATGCATGTTCATGAACTTATGAGTTTAGAAGATCATAGGAATTATTTGTAAATTGCTTGTTAGTTTAATTCTTGATCTTGATGTGTTTTAATGGAATCCATAATTTGTCCTCAAGTTATGGATTACTAAAAGTCACTCTTTTAAAGTCCATTAAAGAAACACATAGGTTACATAAAATGAAAAGTCTCTCATTTTAATAAACCATTAACTCATAAGTTATGAAAGATGAAAAGTTTTGAAAGTTACAAAACTTGCCCTCAAGTTTTGGAACATGTAAAGTCACTTTAAAAACTTTAGTTCCAACCCCTAGAATTTTAAAAGTTAAAATTCAACCCTTATACTTTATAATATTATAAGTTAATAATATATATATGTATAAGAACAAGTCGTTTTACCGTTAGTAGGCCTCATTCACGAAGCCGGTCTATAAGGGGGGTATAAGGTTGTTGCCTATAAAATGGCAGCTTAATGGGTGTCCACTCTCACCCACCACTTCCTTGACTGGTGGAGGGTCGTTAGCCGAACGGGTAGGACAATGACTATAATCATAATTAAAAGTATGATGAATGTAAAGTAACTAAATGTTTTTATAAATTCCCAATCTTCGTTACTTTAGGAAAATGTGAATAAGGTGCTAACCCATGAAATTACACTTTGCACTTTGATTAAGTCGTTAGAGGAGCGTGTGTGGTTAACCGACACACTAACCTGGACTTAACAAGGTAGGCAAAGGGTGGCTTAAGATTTATCATAGGTCGGTGGAGCGCGTGTGGTTAACCAGCACATCGATTGAGCGATAAACATTAAGAGTACCAAGTAATTTGCATGGTTACTTCACACCATGTTTTGTGATGCTCGGCATCCCAGTCACAAAACTTGAAGGGCACACTCGAGATTGAAACATGCCATTGAAAAGTTCAATGAATCTCAAAGAATCTAGGCGTTTCAAAACCAATTAAAACCTAATAATTTATTTCATTTTTCATGGTGGAAATTGGTGAATCGTCATTCACCTGCCTTCAAATATTTTATAGCATGAATTACGACATCCCTCTTCTAACTTATAAAATATTGTGTTGGGTCCTAGCCTTAATATTACATTTGGGTGTCTTATTAACGACTATCTTTATATCTAATCTAAACTTGTCTTTCTTTTTTTTTCAGATGTCTTCCAACAATGTTGCCTCTGGCTCAAACCCTACCGGCTCCTTCTCTCTCATGAACCTTTGTGGGAGAGTCATCTTCGATGGATCCAACTTTATGGATTGGATCAGGAACATCAGGATGGTCACTCGGTATGAGGACAAGGAATATGTCCTCGACAAGGAGCTTAGGGAACTTGATTCGTCTGCTACTCCAGAGGAGATCGCTGAATACCAGGCACATGAGAGAGATGCTACCAAAGTGGCATGTATCATGTTGGCCACAATGACAGTCGAGCTCCAAAAGTCCTATGAGGACTATTACCCTTTTGAGATGCACCACGACTTGATGGACCGCTACCATCAGAGTGATCGTCAAGAGCGGTATGAAATCATCTCCTCTATGATAACAACCCGGATGAAGGGTGGTGAACCTATCACGGGCCACATGCAGAAAATGCAAAGGTATGTGGACCGTGTGCTAAAACTGAATGTAAACTTCCTAGAGGAGTTGGCAATTGATATCATTTTGCACTCCTTACCTTCGTGTTATGATCAATTCCGAATGACATACCACATGAACAAGGAGGAAGTTACACTCAGCAAGCTTCAAGGACTTTTGAAGACCGCATAAAGTGGTCTTAATGGTAAGTCGGTTGTTACCACTCCTACTCCTACCGCGGCCCCTATCTTGGCAATCGGGCAAGGCAAAGGAAAGAAGAGGAAGAGCCCTTCGAAGGGTACCAAGGGAAAGTCCCTTGATGGCTCCTTTTCAAGTGGAACCAAGAAAGGTTTTGTCACTCCTTCTGCTGACCCTAAAGAGGCTGAATGCTTCTATTGCCATGAAAAGTTGCACTGGAAGCGAAACTGCCCAAAGTACCTGCAAGATGTTAAGGATGGGAAAGTAAAACCCAACCATGCAGGTATTTACACTATATTGTCTAATAACTCACCCTATTCTAATTCTTGGGTCCTTGATACAGGTTGTGGTATTCATATATGTTCTGATTTGCAAGGACTAAGAAGAAGAGAGAATGTGGAGCACGGGAAGATAAACTTGATCATGGGGAATAGGAAAGTTACACCTGTCACCAAGATTGAAGTTTACTCTTTGTTGCTAAGTAGTGGGTTAACAATAGATTTGAATGAACGTTGTTACTCGTTTGAAATGGCGAGAAATATTATTTCCTTTCATGGTTTTTACAAACAAGGTTTTACCTATTCGTTTGATAATGAATGTGGAAGTATTAATGCTTTCTTTAATAATCTTCTTTATTTTAAAACATTACCTTGTGATGGTATGTATGAAACTGTGTCGGTTATAGATAACCTAGGAGATAATGTCTTTGTATCGATTGTTCCTCTAACTTGGATAAAGCATCATTATGGCATTGTCGTCTTGGACATGTAAGAAAGAAACATATAGGCCAACTCCAAAAAGGATGGAGTCTTTGAGTCATTTGACCTAAAGTCGGATGATAGTTGTGAGTCTTGTTTGCTTGGAAAAATAACAAAGTCACCCTTCACTGGTACTTGTGCTAGGGGTGAGGGTTTGTTGGATCTCATACATACTGATGTGTGTGGACCCTTCAGAACCGCCACAAGGGATGCTAAACGCTTCTACGTGACTTTTACTGATGATTATAGTAGATATGGATATGTCTACTTAATCAAGCATAAGTCGGAAACCTTTGAAAAGTTCAAGGAGTTTAAACAGGAAGTGGAGAATCAGTTGGGCAGGAACATTAAGATGCTTCGATCCGATCCAGGTGGTGAGTATCTTAGTACACAGTTCCTTGACTATCTTAAGGAATGTGGGATTGTCTCACAATTAACACCTCCCAGGACACCGCAGTTGAATGGTGTTACTGAGAGGCGTAATCGAACCTTGTTGGATATGGTTCGTTCCATGATGAGTCTGTACCTCAGAGGCATTCCTCAAGATTTACGAATGCACCTGAGCATTACTATGGTTTCCATATTACTGCGGAAGGTGATACACTTATCAGTGATAGCACACTGGTAAGTCTGGATGAGCCTAACAGCTACTTGGAAGCCATGAAAGGTCCTGAGGCTGCTAAATGGAAAGAGGCTATGGACAGCAAGATACAGTCCATGTATGAAAATCATGTTTGGAACTTGGATGACAATGTACCAGGCCGAAAGACTGTCGGGTGCAAATGGATCTTCAAGAAGAAGACCGACATGGATGGTAATGTACACACTTATAAGGCGCGACTGGTTTCGAATGGCTTTTCTCAAACTCCGGGAGTTGATTATGATGAGACCTTTTCACCAGAAGCGAAGATTAAGTCTATTAGGGTTATTCTAGCCATTGCTGCATTTCATGACTATGAAATATGGCAAATGGATGTCAAAACCACTTTCCTTAATGGAAAGTTGGCTGAGGATGTTTACATGAGTTAGCCAGAGGGTTTTATCAGTGCAGAGTACACTAATAGATTGTGTAAGCTTGAGAAATCCATCTATGGATTGAAACAAACACCTCGCAGATGGAATCTTTGTTTCGATGAGAAAGTTAAAGAGTTTGGCTTTTCGAGGAGCGAAGATGAGTCATGTGTATATGTCAAGGCTAGTGGGAGTATAGTTAGATTTTTGGTATTGGATGTGGATGACATACTACTCATAGGAAATGACATCCAACTCTGTAGGAAGTGAAGTCCTGGCTTGGGAAGTGTTTCGCTATGAAGGATCTTGGAGAAGCTGCCTATATCCAAGGGATAAGGATTTTGAGAGAAAGGAGTAGAAGACTAATTGGAATTAGTCAGAGTACCTACTTGGAGAAGGTGCTGAATAGGTTCATCATGCAGAATTCCAAGAAAGGGGAGTTACTGATCCATAGTAATGCCAGACTGAGTAAGACTCAGAGCCCGAGTACAGAGGATGAGCAAGCAGAGATGAGTCGAGTACCATATGCTTCCACTGTAGTCTCGATCATGTATGCTATGACTTGTATTCGTCCTGATGTGGCTTTTGCATTTAGCATGGTCAGCAGATATCAGGGGAAACCCTGGAAAGGCTTAGTGGACTGCGGTAAAGAACATTCTCAAGTACCTGCGGAGGACTAAGGACTGGGTCTTTACCCTCGGAGGGAGTGATAACTTGAGAGTATTCGGGTATAGTGATGATAGCTTCCAGACTGATAGGGATAATTTCCGCTCTCATTCAGGATGGGTCTTTACCTTAAACGGAGGAGCAATTTCTTGGAAAAGTTCCAAGCAGGAGACAGTGGCTGATTCAACTTGCGAATCAGAGTATATAGCGGCAAGCGAGGCAGCAAAGGAGGCTATATGGCTAAAGAACTTCATTGGAGACGTTGGAGTTGTACTAGCTATAAAGGAGCCTATAGAGATATTCTGTGGCAGTGAAATTGAAGTTGCCTTAGCCATGGAACCAAGGGATCACGGGAGATCCAGACACATCAATAGAAAATACCATTTCATCAGACATCGGATAGAAGAAGGGCTCCTCGTGGCAAAGAGGGTATCATCGGATGAGAACCCAACAGATCCCCTCACGAAGGGACTGAGTAGGGTTAATCATCTCCAACATGCGAGGTACATAGGGCTGAAGGATGATATTAGTTTTAGTAATTAGTTAGCTTTGAAATGTGTAAAGTGTATTTGACATTTGATGATGAATAAAAGTTGTTGTTTATTTATGAGTAAAGTGTTGCTATCTTTTGTCAATCGTTTACTATCGTTTCATTTTGCATGTTTTGACTTCCAGAATAATTATGTTATGGTATTTCATATTATTCAAATTCTCCACAGTCGGTCATATGTTGGAAGTAGATATGAATCAAGACTGTCATGAGTTGGTTGTAGATGTCTAAGATGTTGGACATAGCAAAGTGTTGGTACAACACTCATGAGTGCTCATAAGTTCTGAGTATTGGATTCAACCCATACTCACTTGTATCACTTCATGGAATTTATCTCGAGTGATCGTGAGACGGTAATATCATATAAGTCTTCAAACCTAGAGATATGAGTTGTTGCCTATGAGTTGGTTATACATTGATTGTACGAAAACGCATTGGTAACGTGATGTTATAAAAGGTGCCTTTGTGTATAATTCAACAAGTAGTAGAACAAGCATATGAGTCGAAGTTTATCTGTTCCTTCTTGGATTAGAAGCGATATCTGGGCCCCTCGATGATTTTGTGTTGCACCATGTACCGGGCCCGGTCAGAACTAAATTGATGTGTTCGATTAAGTTCTATGTCAAACAAATCGGAAATCGGGAAACAAACTGCTCGACAATAAGTATGACATTGTTCCATGTATTTGTCCGACTGATATCTAGAACAAAGGATTATATGATCACTTATCTTAAATGGCGTATCGTCATCATCTCAGTTCCATGAGACCTTGAAAGAGCTACGATTGATGATCGGTTTCTGAAGTCATACTTGTAGTTATAGTTATTAGACTTATCCAAGTGGGAGACTGTTGGATAAGGTGTCTAAGTCCATAATTATTTCTGGTATGTACTTGACCCGGTTGGCATGGTCCATTTGAGTTGCATGGCATTGCAATACTTGGATAGAACAAATGAGAGAAAGGACACTTAGTGTTTATTAATATATTATAAGTTCTAATATATTAATAATATTATTTAATTAGTATTGATCAAAAAATTAATTTGGAATTGATTAAGTGATCAAAAAGAGACTATTTAAATATATGAGGTTGATTGTGTAAATCATCTATTCTTATATAGTAGGCTAATGATCCATGGGTTGTCTGGATTGGGCTAAAACCAATAAGGTGCTCCATGGATAGACCATGGAGGTTGCAAACCCATGGATCATGGAATATGGAAAGCCATGACAATTAGGGTTTACATGGTGTAACCCTACTTGTGTCACAACTATATAACGACCCCTTGTCTAGCAAAATTGGCACTACTACAAGCAAGTAAAGAGGGCAAGCCGATTTTGAGGTGTGATTGAACTTCTCTCAAGGTTATTCCAAGAATTGTGGTGTTGTGTGAGACATTTGAGGCATCACACTTGAGGTTCTAGGATCACAAGGTTCTCAAGGAATCCAAACAACAAAAGGTATGTTCTTCTTCTAGCATTTATGTTTAAAAGTTCCCCATGCTATGCTAGATAGGAGAAGAACCTTGGAAAAGCAAATTTGCATGTATCTTAGTAAAACATAGATCCATGGTTTCTAGGGTTGCATGTACATCTTAGGAGTGTTAGAATGCTCAAAACCCTTCATGAAGATCCTTTCAAACATGACTTGATGCCTCAAAATCAACACACCATGCAACATAATCATCATGCACATAAAACGCTTCAGAAATCACAGAAACATACTTCTTAAATTGGTATGGTTTGTTACATTTCCAACAAACCAGTTTTGCCTTTTTGTTGGAAGACTTTTCATCATTTCCTTTGAACTTCCTTTTGCCTTTAGACTTCTTTAAATTATTTGGACCATCACCTTTCACCATATTCATAGAAAAGGAACCAACTTAGTCATGTTATGTCTTTGAGCCTTTGGGATTATTATCAAGTTCTTGAGTCCTTATTCAGTCCTTAAGTGGCTTCCAAGTTGAATCAAAGTTAACTCTTACTTGTTATGTTTCAGAGTATGTTTAAACTCTTTCCATGAAAGGGGCAATTTGTCAATGATAACAACCAAATAAATGGATTCATCCATTTTCAGATTGTGTTGAGAAAACTGCCGCAAAATCCTTAACATTTCATGGAATTATTCCATTACAGGCCTGGTATCAACCATCTTGTAACCCATGACATTACTGACGAGAAACCTCTTACTAGAAGCATCTTCAATCATGTACTTGGATTCCAATAAATTCCATAATTATTTTACAGATTCAAAATTTTGATAAACATCAAAAAGAGAGTCAGACATACCATTGAGAATGTGGCCACGAAAAATGTAGTCATCATTTTCCCACTTTGATCTCCTCCTTGTTGCCTCCAAAGTTTTACCTTCAGTGAATTCAGGCATGGGTGTACTCCAAACATACACCACTTTCAGAGTGGTTTGAAGGTAATGCATCTTCTTCTGCTATGTATGAAAGTCTTGGCCTTCGAAATTCACCAACTTGTCAAACTTGCTTGTCATTTCCTTCACAGAATCTCCAGAACCCATTGTCATAGAATAGTTAAATTTTTGCTACAAATAGGGAATAAAATATTGCTTAGATTATCTGAAATTCGTAGTTTCACTATCAAATTGTAGTATTTGGATGGTATAGATCGAAACTCAATTGGATAAAATCCAGAGATTTTGAAAATGAGAGAATATATGTGACATGTTCTTGAAGATGTACCAGAAAATGAACAAAAACAAGTATAAGATCTATGTCTGAAAACTGCAACAAGACAGTTTCAAACTGTCACAAAACCCCAACTACGGGCTCTACCCCTTGGACCCTGCTAAAAGGGGCGCTTCCCTTGGACCCTCTTTTATTCATGGCTTCACCCCTAAATGACTGTGTACATTGAATCTTGATCAAACTCAAACAAGTGTGCAATCTGTACCTCTCTTATCTATTTAATGTTTATCAAGATTGTATTTGGTCAACAAATTAATCCATTATGCATAAATACACATTGTTAATACCAATCACCAACATATAAGGTTGAGTGTGAGAGAGTTTTGGAGTGCCATGGAGGGGTTGTCGATGGAAAGCCAAAATAATAAAACAACAATAGTTTATTTGAAGTCAACAGACAAAAAAATCATAATTTTAACAACCAATTACAGATGGCTTGTAAATGTGTTGATTTTTGTCGATAATATTGTAATGGATTATCAAAGAAATGTATTATGATGCTAAACCGTCGAAAAACCCACTAAAATTATAACACTTGGTTCCCATGTAATTTCCTTTAAGGTTATATATATATATATATATATATATATATATATATATATATATATATATATATATATATATATATATATATATATATATATATATATATATATATATATATGCAAGTTGGGTCAGTATGTGGGGCTTAACCAAGAGTAACGTGAGGCGTAACTCATTAATCTTGGACGCGGGGTTTCCTTGGGTACGTAGGGAGTACCTAGAGTACGTTGGGTGTACTCGTGCTAAATGAAAACCCTAATTTTAGGTTCTTGGACCCTATTTAAGGACCTTAATCCCTTAGAGACCTTTCTTACCGTCAACCACCACCCTCTCTTTCTGCCCCCACGAAACCGTCGTTCCATTTGTGAGAATCTCCAGCTTTTGTGTGATTTTTGGCGTGTTTTAGAGAAGAAGGTGAACTTGGAACATGTGCTTGGAGTCCATAGCTTATAGATCCAGAATCTACTCTTCTTCATCATCTTCCAGAAGGTATAAAGTCTCAACCTTTATGGTTCTGCTGCATAGATCTAGAATAACTTAGGGTTTTGGCATGTTTTGGTCCCAAAGGTTGAATCTTATGAGTAAAAGCTATTCTATAAGATTAGGTTAGCATTTCTTGACGTTTCCGAGGTCCTTATTGCATAAAAATTGGGTCTTGAAGGCTATACTTCACCCCATACATGACTTGTTGGTAATTTTCTGAAGTTATGAACCTAGGGTTTGGTTTTGGGCTCTATTAATCCATGAAAAAGCTTTAAGCGGTCAACTTTTTCAGTTAAGAGCTTCCCACAAGTTTCATATATGAATTGAACATTTGGACTTTGGGTATTAAGAGCATAATAGTGATTTTGGGTAACAGAGGGTTATGCTGGGTGTAACCTCTATGTACGCTTCGCGTAACGGGTTGACCCCGTTTGTCCTTTCAGTGATTACTTTTTATGATGTAAGTAATTATAAAGTACACATGGCGTACTCCCAGAAGCTCATTAGGGCCATTTTTGGGGCTTGGGTTATTATGGGTTTTGGGTCATGGTTAGTTAGGTCAAGTGTATGAAGGGTAAAATGGTCTTTCACGGTTATGATGATAGAATATGATTTGGACCACTGATTATGAGATATTACCCTTGTTATTAAGTAGGATTGATCTTGGATATGTTCAATGTGAGGATCCGTGGTAGCATCAGCTCGAGTGTGTGATTTGTTTGTCATCAGATTGAGGCGAGTCTCCGTGCAGTATTTGGATGTCGAAGGCACCAATGCAAGCCCGTTGGTTTATGTTATAGGATGCTAGCTGTCTGTGTGACTCTTTCTTGTATTTTGTGTGTTTGTATGTATATCGGGTGTGGCCCGATGCCAGACGGGGCTTGATGGATGTGTTGGGCAGGGCCCATCTCATGTCAATAACAGATATGTACCGGACAGAGCTCGATGTCGGGTGGGGCCTGATACAGGGTGACGTCTATTGTATGTATGGTATGTGGTATTTAGGGAATCTCACTAAGCTTTTCTCACACTCCCAAACAGGAACGGCGGAAACGTTCAGGGGCGGAGGACATCATGTATAATATCACAACAATTGCATAATAGTAATCAAAGTACAACAACCATGTATTAATGAAGTATGAGCTTTTACATATGTGTTCAAATAACTGTATACTTGACACCAAAAATGTATATCAAAATTTAAAAGACATGAGTCTATAATGCTCCGTCTACTCAAAAACCCGTGGATATACCTGTCTACTGATTTCCTGAGAATACAAGTAGTTTTGAAAAGAGTGTCAACAATTAAGTTGGTGAGTTCATAAGCATGTTTGTAGTTGAAATCTGTCGTTGTTCTTAGAAAATGTAAACAAGTTTTCCCAGAAAATCCTATATTTTCTATTGTAATACGTTATACTCAAAACATGTAAATGTTATTGTACTCTGATATAGTATGCTCTAGTTTTAGTCCATATGAAACCATGAAAAGTATGTTTTCTCTGTACTAACTTAGTATTCTGTATTTGTACTTGTAAAATACTGTATTATAGCTTTATTATTTAATAAAACTATGTGAAGATGTTTACTTATTCTTACACTAATCGCATCGTTCAATACTAAATTGTGAGTTATCATAACCATGCTTGACGACCTAAAATGGCATGAACACGACGTTCTTCAGGCGTCGCAATCGGTACGACATTTGTCACCACAGGCTTGTCGGCCTAGCTGTTGCAAGTAGCTCTGGTGCGGGATTGTCAGTCCCGTATAGAGCTATACACAAGTATCACGCTCTCCCTCCAGGAGACTCTGGTTATAATTTCAGGTCTTGGTTGATACTTGGATAAGTACTTGAAGTAAGTCTCACAAATGCTATATTGACGGTTACGTGTAAAATAATAAAAAGTTACTTTGAAATAAATAACTATAAGTATATCTCATAAACTATATTTAATATACTTTATATGTTTGTTTTCCGTAAGTTATTCTGAATATGTAAAGAAGTATATATATGATCCATAAACTATACCAATTATAGTTTATATGTTTGTTTTCCGTATTGTAATTTGAACTTTGAAAAGAAACATGTAAGTTCCATAAACTATAACTATTATAGTTTATATATATTTGTGTTTTACTAATGGAAACCTTTGTATTGTTAATAATTTGGTAAGTTTAAATCGAAAATTCTGTGATACGGTTGTCCTGTGAAATTCAACATTTATACCCGAATGGTATTAAAATAGCTTGCAAATATTATATTTTCATTTAACAAGTTTAAAAATGATTTTATACTTATATAAATATAATATTTATATAATTATGATTAAATAGACAGTCGAATAAATAATTCTACCCCAAGCCCACAACCAAACAAGGAACAGGAAATGGAGTCAAATTATCAATTCTAAGTCTGTTGAACCCTAATTATATATATATATATATATATATATATATATATATATATATATATATATATATATATATATATATATATATATAATTTTAATAACAACAACAATTAATAAATATTGAAAACATTTAGATATTAACACAATTTTATTGTGTTACACTTGTATTCTCTCCCCCCCCCTCCTAAAATAGTGAGAAATCATGAAAACGTAGGGGTATGAACTCACCTCGTGTACGTGTTTCTGGTTAGACTCGATGTGGTTGCGACGATTCCCACCATAGAATACGTGTAATTAACCGTATCATAATTACATTTTATATATAATTATATGCATAATTTAGATATCTAATAATTTTAACATAATAATTAACATTAGTTTATGTAAATTACTTACTGATTGTGAAGAAGTTCTTATAAAAGTTTGAAGGTTTCTGCGTAACTGCTTGCAGATGCGAAGGATTTGATATGTGTTTTGAGAGCATATGAGTGAAATGAGTTTACTGTATGTGTCAAATGAATTCATTTGTATCTTAAGTATGAAGGAAACTATTGAGGCGGTGAATGTGAGGTTTACGGAGGTAATCACACTGGGAAACTAACTTTGGATAAGACATGAAGATACATGAAGAGGGTTTACGGCCAAAGGGAGGTGTTTACAGTTCTATATAGGGCCCTTATTGAGTTTTCGCCCCTTAAAGTCAAGGGGGAAGAAGTGTTTACGGATTTGGGTCAAAGGGAAGAAGTGTTTTCGGATTTGGCTTGCTAGTATAGGGGTGTTTTCGGATCTATGATAAAAGGGAGATGAGTTTTCGCTCCTAGGTTACTTTATGGAGGGGTTTTCATATCTAGGAGTAAACACAAAAGAGTTTTCGAAAACTCCATGTTGTCTAATATACCCAAACCGTAAACCTACTTGGTGGGGTATATACCACGTATTTGATTTAAATTCTTTGACTTGCATTGACTTATAACAATTAATTCTAACTTGGTTTTCACATATATACTTATATATATAACCCATATAAGCATGATTTTCAAAATATAAGTATGTATAACTTATATATGTATGGTTTCAAAGTATGTTAATACAATAACTTATATAAACATGCCCTTATGGTATTCAAAGTTCTTACTGTATAAATGTTATGACATTAACTCACTTGTATACGATTGTAATTTAGACTTTTATTTGAATAAGTTTGATTTACATTGACTTGAAATAACGGGTTGTTACAGCTTTGTGTTTACGGTTTATGTTTAAATGTTTTTTAGGTACTTCCTAAAAAAATGAAAAGAATGGTTGATTTTTCCGCATGATTACTCTGATTTGTCATTATTGTTTTGAGGATATACATTTTATACTATGATCGTCTTTTGGGAACAATTAAATGAATGGTTGATTTTTATAATTAAAAACGAACTTATATATATTATTTTTGGGACGTTACAAAAATCCTAATAATCAGGTTTTCTTAGTCCATCAGGAATCTTTCAATACTCTACCACTGTTTCCGACAGATTTATGTCTTTGTTAAAGTTATGTCGTAATACCCCTACTTTCTAGTAGTGAAAGTGTTCTCTGATCATCCTAAGAAACTTATGTGATCTATCATTAGTGATGTTTGAAGAGTCTTCATTGCAGAAAGATATATTCTTAATTGTCTAGTAGTTATCTATGAAGTGTGCAATTAAGAAAAAAAATGAAGCACAACGCCTTGGAATTCAAAGTCGACTTCGATGGAATTCAAAGTCGACTTCGATAAGGCATTCTACTCTTTGAAGTGGGAGTTTCTTGAAATAAATTGTGAAACAAATAGGCTTCAAAATCCTTTAGAGAAAATGGATTGGAGGTGTTTCATGTCAGCAAGAGCTTCCATTCTTGTGAAACAAACTAACTTAATGGAAATAACCAAAATATCGATCTAAACAAAAAATGTTGAATCCAAAACTCATAAAGACTTTTTGTTTTCTTGTTATTAATCAATACCATTTAAAATATTTTTTTAAAGATTGATCGTTTTTATTACTATATACTTTCCATATCACATTCATCCATAAATATTTATATGATTTATTTGACTAAATGTTTTGCTTGTTATGGGAAATTAGGTTTCATGTGTAAATTAAATCTATTTCCTTCTCATTACCTATCATAATTTAATTTTGTTAATATATGTAGCTTTCATATGAAGTTTATTTTTAATAGACCAAATTTTAAAACTTAATCATATAATAATTTTTTTATTAGGATATATGTAATGATTTAGCAACCAACTATTTTGAAATACCACAAATTTAGGGTTTGGGGAGTTTAATTTGCGTACTTTGTGTATGTGTCATCATAGTAGCAATGCACGTCTTCTTCATCACCAACCTTTGAATATCATAAACCTAGGTTATTAGTGAACAAAATGGGTTTGATGTGGAAATGATGTGGATTTACGACAGGAATAATTGTTCATTCAAAATCGAAATTTACCATGAAGTATAGGTTTATCGAAGATCATATTCATGATTACATTGCCACATCATATTTCAAACATGTAGGTTTTTTGGGTAATGTGACTGCATTTTTCAACGAAGAAATAAAATACTTATTGAAGAGTTATTATTATTCTTTGTCTAGTTGTTCGTAGTTACTTGTTAGAAATTGGGAGATGAAAAGTCATGCTGATAGTGAATTGACGAAGATTTTTGGGAGAAGACCACCTGAGAAGGTATTTTCAGACAACAAAATTACCAAATTCTATGTCTCAAATATCACACCTGATACAAGAAATGAGTCTATTAGAAGACCATTTGCTCAACATGGAAAAGTGGTGGATATTTATCTTCACAAGCAAAAAGCAAGAAACAGAAAGTTCTTTGGTTTTGTAAGGTATGAATGAGTGCATGATGTGAAGTTACTAGAGAAGAACACTAGTACATAAACGATTTGTTGATGCTGTTAAAATAATTATTTGATGCGGTTCTTGAACCGCATTAACAAATATCGCATCAAAAAATACCCTCATTTAATGGTGCGGTTATAAAACCGCATAAAAAATAGTCAAAATCGCACCAAAAAATAGTACAAAAAAATACAAACCGCACCATAAAATGATGAAAATCGCCCCAAAAAATGTAAACAGCACCAAAAAAATAAACCATCCCACCGGAAACCACCCTTAAACCACCATCATCTCTACCACCTGTATGCTGCCAAGAACACAAGAATCACCAAGCCACGCCACTTTTATAACCATTAACCACCATCGAGCATCTCTACATTAACCTCCTTTCCAAATGATCATAAAACACCACCAATTGACACCATCACCATCTGCCCTACCTTAGCCGGAAACCACCATTACAACCATGTAGAACACCCAACATCCCCAGTTACCATCATTTTTTACAGCCCTTACCATCATCACTTCTTGAAAATAACTCCTAAATCTTCATGTGTCTGCTTCTCTTCTAGTAAAACATCTCGCCACCTCGGACCACCCTTATACCACCTGCCATCTCCACCAAGAACCACCGAGAACACCGTCAATAGAGCCCCTGCCTTTGCGAGGAACCATCCACGGACCACCATATCCTACATATTTCTGATCCATCACCCTTTATTCCACCTTAAACAAACCAAACATAAATCAGTAAAAGAAAAAAGGAAGAAGAACAAAAATTAGTTTATCTGCGTACCTGCCCTCTCCACCACTAACCATTGTGAACACCGGCCACAAATGTCGTGCCTTTGCCGAGAATCATCCAAGCACCATCATCTCCTACATATTTCCGATCAACCAACTTATTTCACCTTAAACAAACCAAATGTTAAGCAGAAAAAGAAAATAAGGAAGAAGAAAAGAGATAAGCTTCTTGTGTTGTTTGTAAAAAGGGGAAAAGCACACACGGGGCACACATACTTTTGGAGGGAAATGAAAATATAGGAGGAAAACGAAAATATAGAAGGGAAATGAAAAATTCGAGGGATCAACCAACTTCTAGCTTGCTGGAACATGAAAATTTTGAACGAAATTTGGAGAGATCTCGCAAAAAACGAAAAATTCGAATAAAATTTTTAGAGAAAAGATTAATGATACGGTTCAATGTTTTTAAGTCTGAATTGTTTTTTGGTGCGGTTCAATGTTTTTTAGTGCGAATTATTTTTTGAGGCGGTTGTAATTGTTTTTTGGTGCGGTTTCCACATTATTTTTTGGTGTGGTTTTGAGAAACCGCATCAGAAAATGCTTTAAATGTGCGACTTTGGAAAACCGCACTAACAAAGCTATTTTATGGTGCTGTTTTCTTATTTTTTGATGTTGTAGCTATTTTATAAGGTGGTTTTTAGAAAGGACCGCATTGCAAAATAAAACCCACTCGCACTACTATTAAATGACTAAATGACTTGTGTACTAGTCTAGATGGTATAAGTTGTAATGGAGTTAAGATATTTGTGAATATTGCTCGTTATGCAAGAAAATCCATGCAGAAGCCAAACGTAAATACACACAAGACACCAATAAAGCCTCACACTTACACAATCCCAAATGTTGGGGCATTTTGCGATAATAGATCATTTACCAATGTTGTTAAGCTGACTAATTTCCATCACTTTCTTCATGTCCCACCTCCGCCTCCCTTGGTTGTACCCCGATACAAATTCAAGTAGTTCCTATCATGGTTAATTGGTTTCGAAAAATTACGTTAATTGGTGAAACTTTATCCCATTTTGTTTCTAGAGTATCTCCCCGCCTTGTTAAAAATCTATAGCGATGACAAATTCGTAGTAAAATACATGGGTGGCTTAAAAGTTGCTCTGCATTTCATTTTATCGGTTGAAACCGCTCATTTTCTGGAGCATAGGAATAAGTGGAAGAAATACTTTTTGTGGCTTAAACCTGGAGATTGTATTGAAGAGGAAATTGACAGGATTGCTTGGGTTCGAATTGTGGGTTTACCGATTTAGTTGTAAGGAGAGGATAATTTCTTTAAGATTCTGGATTCTGGCTCCGATTGATGATATATTATTATTAAGGTTCGATCTTGTTGGATTAGTGTCTAAGCCCGTAACTATATTTGGTAAGTACTTGACCCGGTTGTGCATGGTCCTTTTGGGTTGTCTTCACCAGAGCAACTTGACAAGAGCAACTTGACAGGGTGATTTATGAAGAGAGATGTTATTATGGTTTATTAATATATTATATGAATAATATATTAAAGGAGAAATCATATAGTTTAATTAATATTAGACAAAAATTAATTAGGAGTTAATTCTGTGGCTAAAAGACATTAATTAAATAACAGGGACTTAAACTGTCAAATGTGTTATAGTTGAATATTGGGCTGGGAAACCTCATGGACTAGGCATGGACGAAATTCGGGATGTGTCCATCCTAATTTCGGCCATAAGGGCCCTATTCCAGAAGCTTCCTTGGACTGCTTAAGCCCTAAGTTGTCCATTAGGGTTTTGACTGAAACCCTAGCAGCACAAGTATATATAGAACCCCTAGGGCATCATATTCCAGCCACTTGAAACCCTAGAGAGTTCCATAGCCGAAATTATGCCTCTTCCTCTCTCTAATATCATCCTCTTGCTTGTGTGGTGTTTGTAAGCCATTAGAGGACTGACATTTGTGACTCTAAGCTCCAAGACAAGAAGATTCAAGCCATTGTTGAAGAGGTAATCATCTAGATCTGTTTTCATATGTTATTTTCGAAATATACATGCTAGATCTAGGGTTCTTAAGTCTTGGATGAATTGCATGTACAATAGAGAAACCTAGATCCAAGCTTTAGGGTTTGCATGAGCACATAGGATGTTGTTTTGGCTCAAACCCATCAGTGGTATCAGAGACTTGATTGGTTTCTATTGTATTTGATGCATAGAATTTCATTCATGCTTTGAAAATTTGTTTTTTGGCCCTCTGACTGAAGAACTCGTCGAGTCCCAATGTGAACTTGACGAGTCCACACTGGGAACTCGACGATTTTAGCTGACAGACAGAGGATATCTCGGGATTTCTTGCTGTTTTGCTATAGGATAATTACCAAAACTATTTTTAACTAATAAAATCTGATTTTTATTGTTATTATATGATTATCCTTACCAAAACAAAAGATAATTACCATTTAACTGAATAATAAATTCCTTATGTGATAAAATTTGATTATTTGATTTATTAGATGAATTATCTTGTGATTAAAATAGAATAGATCAAATCTAGATAATCATTAAATTAAATATTTAATTTAAATTATTTGCTATTTGATCCTATGTGTTTTGAAGAGTTCAAAACTTGTCCTTAAGTTTTGAAATTTAAATTTTTTAATTAAAAGTTTAATTTGATCTATTTAAATTTCAAACCCTATAATTTTACAAGTTTAAAATTCAACATTATACTATATTTATTATAACATTAATATATATATATATATATATATATATATATATATATATATATATATATATATATATACCTTAAATGCTAGTATTACAGTTAGTAGGCTTCATTCACGAAGCCGATCTATAAGGGGGTATAAGGTTATGGCCTATAAAATGGTCGTTTAATGGGTGTCCACTCTCACCCACCGATTCCTTGATTGGTGGAGGGTCGTTAGCCGAACGGGTAGGATAGGGAAAACCTTTCCTCATTAAAAGTATAATGAACTTATAAAGTAGCTAAATGCTTTTCAAAAAATTCCCAATCTTAGTTACTTTAGGCAAAAGTGAATTGATGCAATTCCATTAAATTACACTTTGCACCCCTTCTAAGACGTTAGTGGAGCGTGTGTGGCTAACCCGCACACTAATTGGGCTCTAAGCAAAGGTGGCAAAGGGTGACTCGATGTTTGTCATAGTTCAATGGGGCGTGTGTGGTTAACCGGCACATCGAATAGGTGACTGGAACATTGGGGGCACCATGTATATTTGCATGGTTATTCACACCCGCTTTGTGATCCTTGGCATCCCAGTCACAAACTTGAGGGGAATATCGAGATTTAAACATGTCATTGAAAAGTTCAATGAATCTCAAAAGATCTTGGAGTTTTCAATACATTTAAAACTTAGCTTTAATTTGTTTTTCATGGTGGAAAATTAGTGAATCGTCATTCACTTACCATCAAATTATTTGCATGTTAGATTACAGCATCCCTCTTCTAATTTGTAAATAATGTTGTTGGATCCTAGACCTAATTTATCATTTGGGTGTTTAATTGGGGATTCATTTCCAATCAAACTTTGTTCTTTTTCCTTTTCAGATGCCGAACGTCAACAACAACGCTTCCGGCTCAAATTCCTCTGGCTCGTTCTCATTCATGAACTTGTGTCGGAGAGTGATCTTTGACGGGTCCAATTTCAATGATTGGATCCGCAACATCCGAATGGTCAGTCGTTACGAGGACAAAGAGTATGTCCTCGATGAGAAGCTGAAGGAAATCAACATCAACACTGCCTCTGATGAAGAGATCGCGGCCTTTGAGGCCCATGAGCGTGATGCCACGAAAGTCCATTGCATCATGCTGGCGACTATGACTGCAGAACTCCAGAAGTCCTATGAGGACATGTATCCCTATGAGATGCATCAAGATCTGCTGGACTGGTACCACCAAAGCTCTAGGCAAGAAAGGTACGAGATCATCACTTCGATGATCACTGCCAAAATGGGTAATGGAGAGTCCCTTACTGCTCATCTGTAAAAGATGCAAAGATATGTCGATCGCCTGCTAAAGTTGCAAGTGAACTTTGATGAAGAGGTGGCAATTGACATCATCCTTTACTCCTTGCCTCCCTGCTACAACCAGTTACGCATGACCTACCACGTGAACAAGGAGGAGGTCACTTTGAGCAAGCATCAAGGCTTGCTGAGGACTGCTGAGAGCAACCTCAAAGACAAATTTGTTGAATCAACTCCTACTCCTACTGCTACCCCAGTCTTGGAAATTGGGCAAGGGAAGGGCAAGAAGAAGAGGGCTCCCTCAAAGAGCCACCATAAGGGAAAGTCCCATGATGACACCTCTTCTAGTGGAACCAAGGTTGGTTCTGCTAAACCCAACTCCAACCCCAAGGAGGCAGAGTGCCACCACTGCCACGAAATAGGGCATTGGAAACGAAGCTGCCCGAAATATCTGCAATATATCAAGGATGGAAAGATCAAGCCGTCCTACGCAGGTATTTACACTGTTAAATCTAATGATTCATCACATGCTATTTCTTGGGTACTTGATACAGGATGTGGTTTTCACATTTGTTCTGATTTGCAGGGACTAAGAAGAAATAGGGATGTGGAGCATGGGAAGATAAACTTGATCATGGTGAACAGAAGATCGCCGCCTATCACCAAGATTGGAGTTTACTCTTTAGTTCTTAGTAATGGATTAGGATTAGATTTAAATAATTGTTGTTATTCGCCAGATATGGCAAGAAACATCATTTCTTCTCATGGTTTGTATAGACAAGGGTTTAGATATTCATTTGATAATGAAAAAGGTTCTATTAATGCTTATCTTAATGGTGTTTTCTATTTTGAAGCATTGCCTTCTAATGGAATATATGAAACTGTGATGGTTGTAGACAATTTAGGAAATGATGTGTTGTGTATTGATTCTTCCAATGGTTTGGATAAAGCATGCTTGTGGCATTGTCATCTTGGACATGTTAACAAGAAACGCATAGCCCAACTCCAAAAGGATGGAGTATTGGACTCATTCGACCTTAGGGACGATGACGTGTGCGAGTCTTGTTTACTTGGAAAGATCACCAAGTCACCCTTTACTGGTTCTTGTGAAAGGGGTGAGGGTTTATTGGATCTCATAGATACAGATGTATGTGGACCCTTTAGATCCACCACAAGGGATGCGTGCCGCTTCTACGTGACTTTTACCGACGATTATAGCAGATATGGCTATATCTACTTAATCAGGCATAAGTCAGAAACCTTTGAAAAGTTCAAAGAGTTCAAGCAAGAAGTGGAGAATCAGTTGGGCAGGAAAATCAAGATGCTTCGATCTGATCGAGGTGGAGAGTACCTAAGTCTTGAATTCCACGACCACCTCAAGGAATGCGGAATCGTTTCGCAATTGAAACCTCCCAGGACACCACATTTGAATGGTGTGGCTGAGAGGCGTAATCGAACCCTGCTAGACATGGTTCGTTCCATGATGAGTCGTGCTTCGCTACCTATCTCATTCTGGGGGTATGCCTTAGAGACCGCCGCCCATATCCTTAACTTAGTCCCTATAAAGAAGGTTTCCAAAACACCTCACGAGATGTGGACAGGGAAAGCTCCCTTGTTGGTACACATCATGGTTTGGGGCTACGAGGCTTTTGTAAGACGAGAGACTCACGACAAGCTCGAACCTCGTAGTGAGCGATGTATACCCGTAGAAGTCCTTTGGTTATCTCTTCTTTAGACCGAGTGAAAATGTTGTCTTCGTTGCGAGGAGAGGGGTTTTCCGAGAACGAGAACTCATAAGCCAAGGAGACAGTGGCAGGCAAATCAATCTTGAAGAGCTTCAAGAATCGAACGATGAAGGAACTTCTAACACTGGCGCTCAACCCGGGGAGGAAACTCCGGTTGAACCGATTGACGAATCCTTACCTCTTAGACGTTCCAGTAGAGTTAGTGTTCCGCCTGTGTTATATGGTTTTCATATAACAAGTGAGGGTGATACATTTATTAGTGATAGTACACTAATAAATTTGGATGAACCTAATAGCTACAAGGAAGCCATGGCGGGCCCGGAGTCTGCGAAATGGAAAGAGGCTATGGACAGCGAGATTCAGTCCATGTATGACAACCAAGTTTGGAATTTGGTTAAAAATGTGCCAGGTCGTAAGACGGTTGGGTGCAAATGGATCTTCAAGAACAAGACCGACATGGATGGGAAAGTACACACCTATAAGGCGCGATTGGTTGCGAAGGGTTTCACTCAAACTCCTGGAGTTGACAATGATGAAACCTTCTCACCGGTTGCGAAGATAAAGTCTATTAGGTTCATGCTAGCCATTGTTGCATTTCATGACTATGAGATATGGCAGATGGATGTCAAAACCGCTTTCCTTAACGGGAAGTTGGCTGAGGATGTTTACATGGCTAAGCCAGAGCGTTTTGTCGATGCAAAACATCCTAATAGATTGCGTAAGCTTAAGAAGTCCATTTATGGACTAAAACAAGCATCTCGCAGATGGAATCTTTGTTTCGATGAGAAAGTCAAAGAGTTTGGTTTTCTGCGAAGCGAGGATGAATCATGTGTATATGTCAAAGCCAGTGGGAGTATAGTAAGCTTCCTCGTATTGTATGTCGATGACATACTACTCATAGGAAACGACATCCCAACCCTGAAGGAAGTTAAATCCTGGCTTGGGAAGTGCTTCGCTATGAAGGACCTCGGAGAGGCTGCCTATATCTTAGGTATAAGGATAGTGAGAAACAGAAGTAAGAGACTAATAGGACTTAGTCAGAATACTTACTTGGAAAAGGTACTAAAGCATTTTAGTATGGAGAATTCTAAGAAGGGGGAGTTACCAATCCAAAGTAATTCCAAGTTGAGTAAGACTCAAAGCCCGAGTACCAAAGTCGAGATAGCAAAAATGAGTCGAGTACCATACGCTTCCGCAGTTGGCTCGATTATGTATGCTATGACTTGTACTCGCCCTGATGTGGCCTTCGCTTTGAGCATGGTCAGCAGATATCAGGGGAACCTGGCAAAGCACATTGGACCGCAGTCAAGAATATTCTTAAGTACCTTCGGAGGACCAATGAATGGTTTCTAATCCTCGGTAGGAGTAATGACTTAAGGGTGCAAGGGTATAGTGACGCCAGTTTTCAAACCGACAGGGACAACTACCGTTCGCAGTCGGGCTGGGTCTTTACCCTAAATGGAGCAGCAGTGACTTGAAAAAGTTCCAAACAGAAGACCGTAGTTGATTCAACGTGCGAACCAGAGTACATTGCGGCGAGCGAAGCGTCAAAGGAGGCGATATGGTTGAAGAACTTCATTGGAGACCTTGGAGTTGTGCCAGCCATAAAGGATCCCATGGAAATTTTATGTGATAATGAAGGAGCGGTTAACTTGACCAAGGAACCGAGGGATCATGGAAGATCTCGACATATCAACTGAAAATATCATTTTTTTCAACATCGGGTGGAAGAAGGACTCCTCGTAGTAAATAGGGTATCGTTAGAGGATAACCCAGCAGATCCCCTTACGAAGGGATTAAGTGGGGTTAAGCCCTTGCAACACACTAGGAGCATCGGGCTGAAGGATGATATTAGTTTAGATTAGATAGTTTAGAAACGTGTAATAGATAAATGTAATTGACATTTGATGATTAAATAAAAGAGTATTATTTATAAGTAAAGTTATTGTATTATGTTAATTGTTTACCTATTGTTTCATTGTGCATGTTTTGACTTCCTGAATAATAAGATTATTCGAATGTTCCACAGTCGCTCATACTTTGGGAGTAGGTATCAAAGAAGATTGTCATGAATTGGTTTGTAGATTGTCTAAAGTGTATTAGACATAGCAAAGGTTTGCTACAACATTCATGAGTGCTTATGAACCGAATTTAAGCATTGGATTAGACCCGCGCTTGCTGGAATCACTTCATGGAATTCATCTCGAGTGATAGCAAGACGATAATATCATATTGTCTTAAAACCTAGATATATGGTTTATTGTTTGCAAGTTGGTTGTACATTGATAATGCGTAAACGCATCAGTAACTTGATGTTATAAAACGCATTGTTGTGCATGATTTGATGAGTGAATGGTAGATGCATATTAGTCGAAGTTTATCTGTTCCTTTTATCCTGAGAGGGTAAAAGCGATATCTGGGCCCCTCGATGATTTGGTTTGACTTATGTGTCGGGCCCGATCAGGACTGAATTGATGTCTTCAATTAAGTTCTATGTCAGACGAATCAGAGATCGAGAAACAAACTGCTGGACAATAAGTATGACTATGTTCCATGTATTTGTCTGCACGATATCTAGAACGGAGGACTGTACGATCCCTTATCTAAAAGACAGGTTACTGATAAGATCAGAGTTCGGCAGCGTCTTTGAGAGCAACGATTGCTAATCGGATTGTACTTACATTTGTAGTTGTTGGATTATGTGTCTAAGCCCATAACTATTTTGGTATGTACTTGGCCAGATTACGAGCATGGTCCTTTTGGGTTGCCTTCACCATAGCAACCGATAGGATGAATTAAGGAGAAAGAGGATTAATTATGATTTATTTATATATTATAAGAATAATATATTAACAGAGAAATCATATTATTTAATTAATATTAGTCAAGAATTAATAAGAATTAATTTTGTGGCTAAAAGAGATTAATTAAATAAAGGGGACTGATACTGTAATTATAAGATAATTGCATAAATTGGGCTAATGGTCTCCATAGAAGTTGGAGCGGACGAAATCTATGGGGAAACCCCTTAGAATTCGTCCAAGGCCTCTAAGGAGGGAGTCCATGGGCTGCTTAGGGCCTAAGCAGTCAGATTACGGTTTCCTGGTTGAAAACCCTAATAGCCTAAGTATAAAAGGAACCCTTAGGCCTCCAAAAACGTGTCTAACTCTTTGAGAGAACCCTAGAATGTTTTTGTGCCTCCTCCTTCTCCTTCTTCTTCATCCTTATTGCTAGTGGTGTTTGTGATTCCATTAGAGGTGCAACATTTGAGGCACTAAGCTTTCAGAAGTCAAGATCAAGAAGGTTTTGAGATTGTTATTGCTATATAACAATAAAGGTAAGATCTAAACCCTATTCTTATGTTAATATCGTTTATCATATGCTAGATTTAGGGTTTATGAGCTTTGGATGATTATTGCATGTATATTAGACAAGCTATATCCAAAGCTTTAGGGTTTGCATGTACACCATAGGATTGATGTAGTGCTCGAAACCCATCAGTGGTATCAAAGCCTAGACTGTTTGTTTGATGTATTTGATGCTTTACATGATTATTCAAAGCTGAAGATCGAATTTTTTTGGATCTGGAGGCTGGACTCGCCGAGTCCATATGTGAACTCGCCGAGTCCATAGGCAACGCGACGAGTCCAATGTTGGCTCGACGAGTCGGAGTATCAGATGCCAGATTTTTCGGGTTTTTGACCTATTTTGCTGTGGGATAATTACCAAAAACGTTTTTTATTGATGGAATCCGAATTTTATTGATATTATGTGATTATCTTTGCCAAAATAGTAGATAATTATCAATTAATTAGATAATCATTGCCTTATGTGATAAAATTGATTTATTTGAATTATTTGATTGAATTCTCTTGCCAGAAAATTAGGTCAAATTTAGATAATTACCAATTATTTGATTAATTTAATTATTTGTAATTTGATTTAGATAGTTTTGAAAAGTTTCAAAACTTGCCCTCATGTTTTGGAATTTGAATAATTGATTAAAAAGTTTAATTTTGAAATATTAAATTCTAAAACCCTAGTATTTGAAAAGTTCAAATTACACCCTTATGGTTTTATTAAGTTAATTAAGTGTATAATTAAAGGAGAGTTAATAAATCCATAATGATTTGGTTTAGATTTAATTAAATTAAAATTAAAATTTATTAAATTAGACCACCTACTATTTTAAAAGTGTAAAATACACCCTTATACTATATATGAAATTAAAGGTCTAATATTATATATGTATGAGTAAAGAGTCAGTCTTACCGTTAGTAGGCCTCATTCACGAAGCTGGTCTCTAAGGGGTGTTTAAGGAAATTGCCTATAAAATGGCGATTAAATGGGTATCCACTCTTACCAACCGCACTCTTGACTAGTGGAGGGTCGTTAGCCGAACAGGTAGGATAGGACACAACGTTCTATTATAAGTATAATGAAATACGAAGTAACTAAACACTTTTATAATTCCCCAAATCTTAGTCACTTTAGGTAAAATGTGAAAATGATGCTATTCCATGGAATTACACTTTGTACCCTTGCCGAGACAATTAGTGGAGCGTGTATGGTTAACCGGCACACTAATTTGGGATTGGCATTGGTGGCAAAGGGTGACTCGATGTTTTTCATAGATCGATGGAGCGTGTGTGGTTAACCGACACGTCGATTAGGTGACTGTAACATTGATTGCACCACGTACATTCGCATGGTTATTCACACCTTATTTGTGATCCTCGGCATCCCAGTCACAAATGAAGGGCATAATCGAGATTACACATGCCATTGAAAAGTTCAATGAATCTCAAAGGATCTAGGAATTTCAATTCATTTAAAACTTAAATTTCCTTTTCGTTTTTCATGGTGGAAATTGGTAAATCGTCATTTACCTACCTTCAAATGTTCTACAATTTGGATTACAGCATCCCTCTTCCAAATTGTAGAATATTGTGTTGGGTCCTAGCCTTGATATTTCATTTAGGTGTTATATCAAGGATTCCAATCAACTAACTTGAATTTCTCCCGTTTTACAGATGTCAAAGTCTGACAACTATGGTCTTCCTGAATCCGTTGGAAAACGTTTTCCACATGAATATGATGTTCTACGATTGGATTGTGGAAATGGAAATCATGCTTCACTTCCTCCACCTCCTCCGATAATTCTCCCTGACCCACATGTTCGAAGACTTGAAAAGTTCAAGGTCACTCAAGCCCTATTGGCAAAAAAGACACAAATATGGAAAGTATGTATGTGCTCATGTCTTGGATATGAAGTTGCATATTGATAGATTGGGAATGTTGGGTGACGATATCTCAAGGAAGTTGGTTGTTGACTTGGTTCTTCAGTCACTTCCCGAATCATATAGTAAGTTCATTAGAGAGTACTATGTGATGGACCACGACATAACCCTCATTTATTTGACTTATTTGCTTATTGATGCTGAATCAGCGATGATTTGGCGCACTGGTCAAGAAAATTTGTCTGGAAAATCAATATCCCATCCTTCTATGGGAAATGACAACACTGGATGTCCAGGAAAGTTTTCTCTACGCAAGAGAAAGGCTGAATCTGAGATAGTCTCGTGTATCATCCCAGAACAATCCATATGTTTCTACTGCCAAAAGAGGGGGAATTTGTTACGAAGCTGCCCTAACTACCTGAGAGATCTAAGAGATAGGAGAGTCAAAATGTATGACTCTGCTTCAGGTAAAATCCACTATCTAACTCTGTTAAGTTTTCTATTTTAGATTCTTAATACATGATGTTATAAGATTGCATTTTGATGTGTTGTAGGATCGAAGAAAGGAAAGGAAGCTTAAAAGAAAGAAGTGAGTTGAATCTGGTCATGAAGAAATGGATTTTGATCGCATGATTCAAAGATCAGATTCTTTAGCTGCTACTTTAGAGTTAGGACAGATTGCTAAAGAATATTTACATAGTTTTCATTTGTAATCGCATTGTAAAGGCAAGATTTTTCCGCAATAAAATAAATTTTGATTTTGTCTTATTTATGTTTCCTTGCGATGGATTTTATGAAAATTGGTGTTTGAATGTTTCTATTGTTAGCAATATTGTTAATGGATTTGATTCTTAGTTATGTTATTTGTGGTAATGTCATAAATTTACCAAATAAGGAAAGATTCTCATCGCCCAAGTTTCAATTGGACAGAAACTTGGAATCATGCAACTGGTATTATGTGATGAATGAGAACCTTCGTATTTGGGAAATTAAGACTAACTCCTTGTTCACATAAGTATGTGAGTCGAGTAAAGGACTAAAGGATCTAGTAAACATTGTTGTGCACTAGGTCGAGTCCACCACAAAGAACGACAAAATATTCGTCATGATTTGCTAAAGGATTAGTAAATGTGATTATACTTAAAAGATTAAGTATGATTCTGAATCGATGAAAAGGTTTCAATAAATAGCAGAACGAATAAGAAGAATCAATTAGGCAGAAAGATAAAAGTTTCTCCAATCTGAAAAGATGGGAGAGTACTTAAGTATCTATTTTATGATTAACTTAGTGATTTGAAACCTTATCACAATTCATCCTCTAAGGACACCTTAGTACACTAGTATGGATAAGAAGAGGAATCAGAAATTGTTGAAATGGTTAAATCAAAAGGTGTATCATACTTTGTTCCAAAATCAAGTTTTAGAGTCATACTCCAAAATTGAGATTTGAGTGACATCATCTTAAGAAATTTTAACACACTCATCAAATGTGAAGTAGGAAAATGTTTTCTTGCTCTTGCACGTTTGAAATTGGTAAGTTGTGATGTCTTGGATACGACAAAGACCAACGAAGACCAACTGTGTGTAGTATTTGCCTTGATAAGGACCTACACTAACTCTTGAATATTTGTTTTGTCAATAAATGTTTCTTGACAACAGAATCATATATGTCAAGAGGTCAGTGGGAGTCTAAATGATCTTGAAAAAGTTTCAAGAACTAATCAAGGGTAAACCTATTGTTAAACACTAGCACACGACTTGAGGTTTGTAACCTATCGTGTTGACATAATTTTGTTTCTGTGCCATTCCAGTTTAAGTCAACTATGCATATGAGTTCTATGAGTTCTTAATTTATTGCATAGAGGCAAGGCATCCTGATCAATGGAAAGTACATTGATGGATAGGGGTGAGCTGCTCGAAGAATTGGAAGCAATTGTGGGACCCTTGATGGCAAGAAATAAAGAATGAACAAGTTCTGTCCATAAGAGTTTGGATTTGTCACAAACATTATCTTATGATTATGGTTATGACAAATTCACATGGATAGGAACACATACACCATAAAATCTAAGTGTCATAAGGTTTCTCTCCTTCATGAAAATGATTGTGAGGAAACGCTTTCACTAGGAAGATTTTAATGAGATAGCGACTATGTAAATTGCCTTCTCAAATTCGATTATGACTACGGCATCCCTCTTCATAGTTCGAATTGTGAGATTTGGCAATTAGTTTGGGCATTCGAGACTTATTGCTATAAGTTCTAGATTTGTTTAGACACACATATGAGCTATCTAAGGAAAGGTGTATGAGGTGTTTTCTAGAAGCTTAGATAAAAGATTGTTGAAGCGTATCGTATTAGAAATATGATCTTTGAAAATCAATAAGTATTGTTTTCTAGAAGTTTATCAGATTTCTGAATACATGTCAAAGCTAGTGAGAGCATAAGTGTTATGCTGGTAAGGATATAATCATCATGTTAGTGGGAGCATGATTATAATTTTAAGTATTGCAAGTTAGCAATATTAATTATAGAAAACAACAGTTTCACTTTGCAAAGTTGCAGGGGTTGAGAAGTTGTTTTGCTATAATTAAGGGAGAGAATATTATACTTCGTTTCAAAATCTAAAGGCTTGGATCGAAAAACTTCAATTAAATTTAGTCAAAGGACATATATGGATGTTATGTTCAAAAGATTCAACATATGGGAATCCTATATATGGCAATATTATAGCAAGAAACTGGTAAAGTATCACGTTTTTCATTATGAATCGTGCCCCATACGCTTCGGGTGTAGGTTCGATTGCATATGCTGTAATATTTGACTGTTCTAAAATTTTCCAAATGCCTAGGGCATTAAGAGGGAAAAAGGACTAGAACCGGATTTGAATAAAATAATTAAACAACTGTCAAGGACAATCTAAGGTTTGCTAAGGATTGGTGGTTTGTGAGCAGTTGGAAGTATAGTAATGAATGGACCATAATGACATTATTATGATTAGATATAATTATATTAATAATGAGTTGTCATATGGAAAATATGGAAATTTTTCCATATTGGGAGTTGGAAGTTAAGAATTTATGTCTAGATTAGAAACTTTTATGCAAGAAGGATGTTAAAAGAAATGTACTTTGAATGAGAGACTTCAAATCTATGAAATTGTCTTGTAAAAATATCCAATAGAGCACTTTGTAATATCTTTGGCAAAGTCTTGGTGACTTTTGTGCAATAAGATTACAAAAAGATCATTGCATAAAATGTTAGAATCTAACATATTCTAGTAGTGGCGAGAATTTTGTGTTCTTACACTAATGATAAGGATTACGAGTTGTGAAATGAGCATCATTGGAAATGTTTTCAATTGATCTATTTCACAGAGTATGGACCATAGGTAAACAGAGTGTGCATGCTTGGTGCATGGGACAACTGTTGTTGTAATTCAAGTAATAAGTTGATTATCCGAAACATTATACAATAAATAATGTGTAATCGATATGGTGACTAAATAAAAGGGGTTTTATTTATACTCAAAAGTTTGGGACCATATTGGATTCAATTATTATTGTGTTTCACTTTGCATGTTTTGACTTCCCAAATAATAAGATTATTCAAATCATCCACAGTCGCTCATACTTTGGAAGTAGGTATGAAAGAAGACTGTCATGAATTGGCTTGTAGATTGTCTAAAGTGTATTAGACATAGCAAAAGTTTGCTACAACGTTCATGAGTACTTATGAATTAAGATTTGAGCATTGGATTAAACCCACGCTCACTTGGATCGCTTCATGGATTTTATCACGAGTGATTGGTGAGACAATATCTTATATTCTTGAAACCGAGACGTGTGAGTTGTAATTTACAAGTCGGTTGCACATTGATAATATGTAAACGCACCAGTAACTTGGTGTTATAAAATATATTGTTGTGTGTGATTTGATGAGTAGGTACAAACGAGCATTGAGTCGAAGTTTATCCGTTCCTTTTACCCAATGTGGGATAAAAGCGATATCTATGGGCCCCTCGATGATTTAGTGATGACACCCTAAGTGCTTGGCCAAGCCTGGACTAAGTTGACGTGTTCAATTGTAGTCTGTTGTCAGTCATCATAAATCGAAAATCGGGAAACAACACATGAATAGAGAGTATGATTAAAATCCCTGTCTCAGTTCATACGATTTCTAGAATGGAGGAATATATGATCCCTTATCTAAAGGACACATTTCTGATAAGATCAGAGTTCGACAGCGGCTTTTGAAAGCTACGATTGTTGATCAGGTTCTGAAGTCATACGCAGAATAGTTATTAGACTTATCCAAGTGGGAGACTGTTGGATTAGGTGTCTAAGCCCATAACTATTTTGGTATGTACTTAGCCCGATTACGAGCATGGTCCTTTTGGGTTGCCTTCACCATAGCAACTGATAGTTTGAATTAAGGAGAAAGAGGATTAATTATGGTTTATTAATATATTATAATAATAATATATTAAAAGAGAAATCATATTGTTTAATTAATATTAGTCAAGAATTAATTTTGTGGCTAATGGTCTCCATAGAAGTTGGAGTGGACGAAATCTATGGGGAAACCCATTAGAATTCGTCCAATGCCTCTAAGGAGGGAGTCCATGGGCTGCTTAGGGCCTAAGCAGTCAGATTAGGGTTTCCTGGTTGAAAACCCTAATAGCCTAAGTATAAAAGGAACCCTTAGGCCTCCAAAAACGTATCTAACTCTTTGAGAGAACCCTAGAACATTTTTGTGCCTCCTCCTTCTCCTTCTTCTTCATCCTTATTGCTAGTGGTGTTTGTGATTCCATTAGAGGTGCAACATTTGAGGCACTAAGCTTTCAGAAGTCAAGATCAAGAAGGTTTTGAGATTGTTATTTCTATATAACAATCAAGGTAAGATCTAAACCCTATTCTTATCTTAATATCGTTTATCATATGCTAGATCTAGGGTTTATGAGCTTTGGATGATTATTGCATATATATTAGACAAACTAGATCCAAAGCTTTAGGGTTTGCATGTACACCATAGGATTGATGTAGTGCTCAAAACCCATCAGTAGTTACTAGACTTATCCAAGTGGGAAACTGTTGGATTAGTGTCTAAGCCCGTAACTATATTTGGTAAGTGCTTGACCCGGTTCTGCATGGTCCTTTTGGGTTGCCTTCACTAGAGCAACTTGATAGGGTGATTTATGAAGAGAGAGGTTATTATGGTTTATTAATATATTATATGAATAATATATTAAAGGAGAAATCATATAGTTTATTTAATATTAGACAATAATTAATTAGGAATTAATTCTGTGGCTAAAAGATATTAATTAAATAACAGGGACTTAAACTGTCAAATGTGTGATAGTTGAATATTGGGCTGGGAAGCCTCATGAACTAGGCATGGACGAAATTAGGGACGTGTCCTTCCTAATTTCGGCCATAGGGGCCCTCTTCCAGAAGCTTCCTTGGAATGCTTAATCCCTATGTTGTCCATTAGGGTTTTGACTGAACCCCTAGCAGCACAAGTATATATAGAACCCCTAGGGCATCATATTTCAGCCACTTGAAACCTTAGAGAGTTCCATAGCAGAAATTGTGCCTCTTCCTCTCTCCAATATCATCATCTTTCTTGTGTGGTGTTTGTAAGCCATTAGAGGAGTGACATTTGTGACTCTAAGCTCCAAGACAAGAAGATTCAAGCCATTGTTGAAGATGTAATCATCTAGATCTGTTTTCATATGTTATTTTCGAAATATACATGCTAGATCTAGGGTTCTTAAGTCTTGGATGAATTGCATGTACAATAGAGAAACCTAGATCTAAGCTTTAGGGTTTGCATGAGCACATAGGATGTTGTTTTGGCTCAAACCCATCAGATCTCTCATATATTAAAATTGGAATTCTAACACCAATTAAAAGAAAGATTAATGATGAGTTTAGTATCTTCATTGATGGAAGACGAATTAAAATTTCTACCAGAGAGTATGAGGAGGAACAGTTTCCTTTTAAGATCGACTCTCTGGAAGGCAACGCTGATCGAGCATCAGAATTAGAGGAGGAAGATGATGTTATTTCAGATACATGGACGGATAATGACAAGGTGCACATATATGAAGAATGAGAAATCACTACACACCACAACGTCGTTGGTGACCAAAATCCAGTTGGTGAACATGAGACGACTCCGGCTAGCGACGTTGCCGGTGGCCAGAATCTAGTTGGTGATCATAAGACAACTCCGGTCATCATATCTCCGACGATCTCTCAAACTATGGTAGTCGAGCATTAGCATCGGGAACACTCTCTGATATCTCATTATATTCCCACAACTAGCATCAATTGCAACACGTGTCTTGACATTGGGTAAAATGGGGTCTGCTATTGAATTTGTAACTAAGTCCACCAGGCCACTTGAAGTTGGGCATGAACTTGGGTTCGAAGTGGAAGTCGATAATCCAATGGTCATGAAAGTCATGAGTGATTGGGGTGAGAAGACATGTTTCTAATGAATTGTTTAACTCTCAACATCAAAGGTATAAAGAGGACTATAAGGTCAATTGGGTGAGAAGATTGAAAAATCAACATCAGATTTCATATTTTTATATTCAGGAGACACAATTTGCAAATTTTGAATAGGTAAATAAATGTAAGAAGATATCGGGGTTCATATCATTGCGGACACGTAGGAATTGATGCTACTGGTAGATCAGGTGGTCTAATTAGTATATGGGATAATCGTCTCTTTTAGCTTTTAGAAATCTTAAAATCAAGGCATTGTATTATTACAATTGATGAATGGACTTGTATTCGTGTAACTGTAATTCATACAAATGTTTATGGTCCTCAACATAATCCGGGGAAAGCAAGAATATAGGATGAGTTTCTTGTAATATGAAATATCAAGGAAGGGGCGTGGATTTTAATGGGAGATTTCAATGTTGTTAGAAGACCAGATGAATGATTACGTTCTCAATTTTGTTCCCACACTACAGCTGATTGTAACAAGTTCATTCATAAAGTTGGGCTCATAGATATGAGGATGGGGGGACGCAAATTTACTTATTTTTGCAGAGGCGACTTGAAACTCAACAAATTAAATCGATTTTTGGGTTGTTCCAGTTTTTTTAAGGAGTTCCCTTCTTCAGTGGTTACAGCCCTGCCATTGGAGTTTTCTGATCACTGTCCGGTTCTTTTATCTTCCATGGTTCATGACGGTGAGAGGGAGGGATTTTATTCTGTAGTGAAGTTAGCATGCTCTAAATTCATCGGCTTTGGCACTCCAGATTCCTACTTCTTGGCAAAGTTAAGGTTTATTAATGTTGGAGAAACATCAAAGACAAAAGATAGAACAGAAAAAACTCTTGTGCAACAAAACATGATTTTATTATTAATAACAATATCAACACGATTTACATCATATTACAACATATATATTGGGTAGATGGTTGTTTCTTAACCATCACAACCATTCAAGAGAACCATTGTAACTCTTTATCAAAACCGAGACAACCTTTGAGAACCATTGCACCGAGACATCCTTCAAAGAACCGATTCTCTTTTTTTCTTCTGTAACTGCCATAACGGTCAACTTAATAAATGTTGTTCCTATATATTAACCAATTTGCTCCTGTCTAGCTTATATCTTTCAACATTCCCCCTTATGCTAGAGATGGAAAATAACAAGCTTCTACTTCAACATCTATAGAAACATTTTTTCCCCAGGATGTATTTTGGCTTGATACCCTGGTTAGAGTGTAGCACCAATTATCCCTAGATCAAAAATACACAAACCTTGTTGTCTTGTAGCAGACACTTCTTTCTTTTATTGTGCTCACTTCATCTATATTTTTGCAGCTTTTGAATACAATACTTTTACAGCCTATTGAATTCATAGCACTTCTTTCTTGTTATTCTTTCCATCAAAGGACATGAGTTGTCCGTCCTTTTTGAGTAAAATAGTACAGATAAACCACACTTGACCCTTGACAATCCATGTGCTCAATAGGAACAAATGAGTAGTCAAATCATTTCATATTATCATATATGAGAAACTTACTGGATAACATTCTGACCAATGTTGTCCTTCACCACAGAAAAACCACTTTTTATTCCCACATGAGCAACAATTATATCATCTACAAAGTCATCTTCTAAAGTTGTATTCTCATCATCATCATTTATAGTATCATCACCTTCATCGGGTTTCTTACCATACCCACACAATCATTGTAAAATTTATTGGGATCAACCTCAAACATCATCATCTTGATTTGGTTTTTTGTAACAAGATGATGGTAGTCGGGGCAATTTCAAAAGACTAAACAACCCCTTTTTTGTTGATCCCACGCACACACACACGCAGATTATTTTCTTTATCCAGAATCATTTCATTCGGATACACACAAACAACATCTACATAAAACTTCATGTTTTTGATGTTTTGTATAATCACTGATGGGTTTTGAGCATTCTAACACTCCTAAGGTGTACAAGCAACCCTAGAAACCTTGGATCTATGTTTGACTAAGATACATGCAAAATACTTTTTCCAAGGTTCAAAATCCTATCTAGCATACATGGGGAACTTTTAAACATAAAGGATAGCTAGAATTACATAACTTGTAGTTGATTTGATTCCTTGAAAAACCTTCTGAGCCTAGCACCCCAAGTGTAATGCCTCAAATGTTTCACACAACACCAAATGCTATTGGAATGACTTGAGAGAAATGTAGAACACTTCTAAAATCGGCTTGCCCTCTCTATTTCTTAGTGTAGCCGATTTTGGTGAACATAAGGGTCCTTATATAGTGTGTTACAATTAGGGTTACACCATGTAAACCCTAATGTAACAAGGCTCTTCATTTCCATGACCCATGGGTTTAAACCTCCATGGAGCATCCATGGAGCATCCTATGGGTTTTAGCCCAACTTGATAATCCATGAAGCATTTAGCCCACTACACAAGTATGGATGATTTACACAATCAACCCATATATTTAATTAGTCACCTTTTGATCACTTAATTAATTCTAGATTAATTCATGATCAATACTAATTAAATAATATTATTAATATATTAGAACTTATAATATATTAATAAACCATAAGTGTTATTTCTCTCATTTTAGTTTATCCAAATGCATGATGCCATGCAACCCCAATGGATCATGCCGGGTCGGGTCAAGTATATACCAAATATAGTTATGGACTTAGACACCTTATCCAACAGTCTCCCACTTGGATAAGTCTAATAACTATAACTGCAAGTATGACTTCAGGAAACGATCAGCAATCGTAGCTCTTTCAAGGTCTCTCGGAACTGAGAAGATGATGTTACGCCATTTAAGATAAGTGATCATATAATCCTCTATTCTAGATATCAGCCGGACAAATACATGGAACAATGTCTTACTTATTGTCCAACAGTTTGTTTCCCGATTTCCGATTTGTTTGACAAAGAACTTAATTGAACACATCAACTTAGTTCTGATCGGGCCCGGTACATAGGTCAAAACAAAATCATCGAGGGGCCCAGATATCGCTTCTAATCCAAGAAGGAACAGATACACTTTGACTCATATACTTGTTCTACTACTTGTTGAATTACACAAAAAGGCACGTTTATAACATGGAGTTACCAATGCGTTTTCGTACAATCAATGCATGACCAACTCATAGGCAACAAGTCATATCTCTAGGTTTGAAGACTTATATGATATTACCGTCTCACGATCACTCGAGATAAATTCCATGAAGTGATACCAGTGAGTGTGGGTTGGATCCAATACTCAGAAATTATGAGCACTCATGAAGTGTTGTAGCATCTCTTGACATGTCTAACCACATAGCCCTCTACAAGCCAACTTCACAACAGTCTTAATTCATATCTACTTCCAACATATGACCGACTGTGGATAATTTGAATAATATGTAAAACATAACATAAATATTATGGAAGTCAAAACATGCAAAATAAATAATAGTAAATGCTTGACAAAAGATAGCAACACTTTACTCATATATAAATGAAACTTTTATTCATCATCAAATTTCAATTACACTTTACAAATTTCAAAGTTATCTAACTACTAATACAAATATCATCCTTCAGCGCTATGCGCCTTGCATGCTAGAGATGCTTAGCCCTACTCAGTCCCTTCGTGAGGGGATCTGCTGGGTTCTCATCCGATGATACCCTCTTTGCCACGCGGAGTCCTTCTTCTATTCGATGTCTGATGAAATGGTATTTTCTGTCGATGTGTCTGGATCTCCCGTGATCCCTTGGTTCCTTGGCTAAGGCAACTGCAGTTTCACTATCACAGAAAATTTCCATAGGCTCCTTTATAGTTGGTACTACTCCAAGGTCTCCAATGAAGTTCTTTAGCCATATTGCCTCCTTTGCTGCCTCGCTTGCTGCTATATACTCTAATTCGCAAGTTGAATCATCCACTGTCTCCTACTTGGAACTTTTCCAAGTAATTGCTCCTCCGTTTAAGGGAAAGACCCAGCCCGACTGAGAGCGGAAATTATCCCTATCAGTCTGGAAGCTAGTATCACTATACCCTACAACTCTCAAGTCATCACTCCCACCAAGGGTAAGGACCCAGTCCTTAGTCCTCCGCAGGTACTTGAGGATATTCTTTACCGCATTCGAGTGAGCCTTGCCAGGGTTCCCCTGATATCTGCTGACCAGGCTCAAGGCAAAGGCCACATCAGGACGAGTACAAGTCATAGTATACATGATCGAGCCTACAGCGGAATCATAAGGTACTCGACTCATTTCTGCTATCTCAGCCTCAGTACTCGGGCTCTGAGTCTTACTCAATCTGCTGTTACACTGGATAGGTAACTCTCCTTTTTTGGAATCCTGCATGCTGAACCTCTTCAGCACCTTATCCAAGTAGGTACTCTGACTAAGTCCAATTAGTCTTTTACTCCGGTCTCTGAGAATCCTTATCCCTAGAATATAGGCAGCTTCTCCTAGGTCTTTCATAGAGAAACACTTCCCAAGCCAGGACTTCACTTCCTGCAAGGTTGGGATGTCATCTCCTATGAGTAGTATGTCATCCACATACAATACCAAAAAGCTAACTATACTCCCACTAGCCTTGACATACACACAAGATTCATCTTCGCTCCTTGAAAAACCAAACTCTTTGACTTTCTCATCGAAACAAAGATTCCATCTGCGAGGTGCTTGTTTCAATCCATAGATGGATTTCTCAAGCTTACACACTCTATTAGGGTTCTTTGTACTGACAAAACCCTCTGGCTGACTCATGTAAACATCCTCAGCCAACTTTCCATTAAGGAAAGCGGTTTTGACATCCATTTGCCATATTTCATAGTCATGAAATGCAGCAATGGCTAACAATACCCTAATAGACTTAATCTTGGCTACTGGTGAGAAGGTCTCATCATAATCAACTCCCGGAGTTTGAGAAAAGCCCTTTGCAACCAGTCGCGCCTTATAAGTGTGTACATTACCATCCAAGTCGATCTTCTTCTTGAAGATCCATTTGCACCCAACTATCTTGCGACCTTGTACATTGTCAACCAAGTTCCAAACCTGATTGTCATACATGGACTGTATCTCGCTGTCCATTGCTTCTTTCCATTTAGCAGACTCGGGGCCTGCCATGGCTTCCGCATAGCTGTTAGGTTCATCCAGACATACCAGTGTCTCATCACTGATAAGTGTATCACCTTTCGCAGTAATATGGAAACCATAGTAATGCTCAAGTGCATTCCTAATCCTTGTGGAACGCCTCAGAGGTACAGACTCGTCAATTGGATCAAGAGGAGTTTCCTCCTCAGGTTGATTGCTAGGGTTTGAGGTTCCTTCACCACTTGACTCTTGAATTTCTTCAAGGTCAATTTGCCTCCCACTGTTTCCTTGGCTTATGAACTCTCTCTCTCGAAAGACACCCCTCCTTGCTACAAAAACCACATTCTCACTAGGTCTGTAGAAGAGGTAACCAAAGGATTTCTGTGGGTAGCCGATGAAAATACACCTCTCACTTCGAGGTTTGAGCTTATCGTGAGACTCGCGTCTCATGAAAGCTTTGCAACCCCAAATCTTGATGTGGGCTAGATTAGGAACTTTTCCAGTCCACATCTCGTGAGGTGTTTTGGCAACCTTCTTTGTAGGGACAAGATTAAGGATATGGGCGGCAGTCTCTAAGGTATACCCCCAGAATGAGATTGGTAGCGAAGCTCGACTCATCATGGAACGAACCATGTCCAACAAGGTTAGATTACGCCTCTCAGCTACACCATTTAGCTGTGGTGTCCTGGGAGGTGTCAATTGTGAGACAACCCCACATTCCTTAAGATAGTCGAGGAACTCTGTACTAGGATACTCGCCACCACGATCGGATCGAAGCATCTTAATGTTCCTGCCCAATTGATTCTCGACTTCCTGTTTAAACTCTTTAAACCTTTCGAAAGTCTCTAACTTATGCTTGATTAAGTAGACATATCCATATCTACTATAATCATCTGTAAAAGTCACATAATAACGATTAGCATCCCTTGTGGCAGTTTTGAAGGGTCCACACACATCTGTGTGCACTAGATCCAACAAACCTTCACCCCTAGCACAAGAACCTGTGAAGGGTTACTTTGTCATTTTTCCAACTAAGCACGATTCACAACTATCATCTGACTTTAGCTCAAATGACTCCAAGACTCCATCCTTTTGGAGTTGGCCTATGCGTTTCTTGCTTACATGTCCAAGACGACAATGCCATAATGATGCTTTATCCAAGTTATTATCATTAGTAGAATCAATACACAACACATTATTCCCTAAGTTATCTATAACAGACACAACTTCATACACACCATCACAAGGTAATGCTTTAAAATAAAAAACATTATTAAACAAAGCATTTATTCCACCAACTTCATTATCAAAAGAAAAGGTAAACCCTTGTTTGTACAAGGCATGAAAGGAAATAATATTTATTGCCATTTTAGGCGAGTAACAACATTTATTCAAATCTAATGTAAACCCACTACTTAGCAATAAAGAATAAACTCCTATATTGGTGACAGGTGAAGCTTTCCTATTCCCCATGATCAAGTTTATCTTTCCATGCTCCCCATTCTCACTTCTTCTTAGTCCCTGCAAATCAGAACAAATATGAATACCACAGCTGGTATCAAGGACCCAAGAGTTAGAATAGGGTGAGTTATTAGATAATATAGTGTAAATACCTGCATGGTTGGGTTTTACTTTCCCATCCTTCACATCTTGCTGGTACTTTGGGCCGTTCGGCTTCCAGTGCGACTTTTTATGGCAATAGAAGCATTCAGCCTCTTTTGGGTCAGATGAAGGAGTGACGAAACCTTTCTTGGTTCCACTTGTAGAGGAGCCATCAAGGATCTTACCCTTCGTACCCTTCGAAGGGTTCTTCCTCTTCTTCCCTCTACTTTTCCCGATTGCCAAGACAGGGGCGGAGTTTTGAGTAGGAGTAGGAGTGGTAACAACCGACTTACCTTTAAGACCACTTTCAGCGGTCTTTAGGAGTCCTTGAAGTTTTCTAAGTGTAACTTCCTCCTTGTTCATGTGGTATGCCATGCGGAATTGATCATAACATGAAGGTAAGGAGTGCAAAATGATATCTATTGCCAACTCCTCGCGGAAGTTCACATTCAGCTTCATCAAACGGTCCACATACCTTTGCATTTTCTGCATGTGGCCCATGATGGGTTCACCATCCTTCATTCTGGTTGTTATCATGGAGGAGATGATTTCCTATCGCTATTGACAAGCACTCTGATGGTAGCGGTCCATCAAATCCTGGTGCATCTAAAAAGGATAGTAGTCCTCATAGGACTTTTGGAGCTCGGCTGTCATAGTGGCCAACATGATGCATGCCACTTTGGTAGAATCTCTTTCATGTGCCTAATATTCAGCGATCTCCTCAGGAGTAACAGACGGATCGGGTACCTTAAGCTCCTTGTCGAGAACATATTCTTTGTTCTCATACCGAGTGACCATCCTGATGTTCCTGATCCAATCTGTAAAGTTGGATCCATCAAATATGACTCTCCCACAAAGGTTCATGAGAGAGAAGGAGCCGGTAGGGTTTGAGCCAGAAGCAGCATTGTTGGAAGACATCTGAAAAAGAAGAAAATACAAGTTTAGTTTAGATATAAAGATAGTCCTTAATAAAACACCCAAATGTAATATTAAGGCTAGGACCCAATCACAATATATTATAACTTAGAAGAGGGATGTTGTAATCTAAGCTATAACATATTTGAAAGGTAGGTGAATGACGATTCACCAATTTCCACCACGAAAAACGAAATATTAAATTATTAGGTTTTAATTGGTCTTAGAAACTCCTAGATTCTTTTGAGATTCATTGAACTTTTTCAATGGCATGTTTCAATCTCGAATGTGCCCTTCAGGTTTTGTGACTGGGATGTCGAGGATCACAAAACAAGGTGTGAAGTAACCATGCAAATTACTTGGTACCCTTAATGTTTTTCACTCAATCGATGTGCCGGTTAACCACATGGGCTCCACAGACCTATGAAAAACCTTAATTCACCCTTTACCTACCTTGTTAAGTCCAAGTTAGTGTGCTGGTTAACCACACACGCTCCACTAACGACTTAATCAAACTGCAAAGTGTAATTTCATGGGTTAGCACCTTTTTCACATTTACCTAAAGTAACTAAGATTGGGAATTTATAAAAACATTTAGTTACTTTATAATAATCATTATACTTTTAATGAGAATTTTTAAGTCATTGTCCTACTCGTTCAGCTAACGACCCTCCACCGATCACGGAAGCGGTGGGTGAGAATGGACACCCATTAAGCTGTCATTTTATAGGCAACAACCTTATACCCCCCTTATAGACCAGCTTCGTGAATGAAGTCTGCTAACGGTAAAACGACTTGATTTTATATATATATATATATATATATATATATATATATATATATATATATATATATATATATATATATATATATATATATATATATATATTATTAACTTATAATATTATAAAGTATAAGGGTCGAATTTTAACTTTTAAAATTCTAGGGGTTGGAACTAAAGTTTATTAAGATGACTTTACATGTTCCAAAACTTGAGGGCAAGTTTTGTAACTTTACAAAACCTTTCAATTCATAACTTATGAGTTAAATGGTTCATTAAAATGAGTGACTTTTCATTTTATGTAACCTATGTGTTTAATAATGGACTTTAAATGAAAAAACTTTTGGTAATCCATAACTTGAGGACAAATTATTGATCTCATTAAAACACATAATGATCATGAATTAAACATTAAACAATTTTAACAAGTAATTCCTATGATCTATCAAGAACTCATAAGAATATGAATATTCATATCAAAATTTCAAGAACATATGAACACATATAAACATGGAATTTTGATATTAGCCATTGTAAATGGACTAGAACAACCATTACACCATATAAAACAAGTTTTAAAACACCAAAACAGTTTAGGGTAATGTTTCTAGTCCATTTCCAGCAGCTAAAATCGAAAATCTGCATTCTGCCTGACCAACTCGTCGAGTGTATGAACTGACTCGCCGAGTTGGTTGAAGATACGCTTGGACTCGTCGAGTCCCCCCATGGACTCGGCGAGTCCCCTGTGCAGACAACAAGAATTTCGACATTTTCAGCTATTTTGAATCAAGTATCAAATAAACAAACATGGCTCTGATACCACTGATGGGTTTTGAGCATTCTAACACTCCTAAGGTGTACATGAAACCCTAGAAACCTTGGATCTATGTTTGACTAAGATACATGCAAAATACTTTTTCCAAGGTTCAAAATCCTATCTAGCATACATGGGGAACTTTTAAACATAAAGGATAGCTAGAATTACATACCTTGTAGTTGATTTGATTCCTTGAAAAACCTTCTGAGCCTAGCACCCCAAGTGTGATGCCTCAAATGTTTCACACAACACCAAATGCTATTGGAATGACTTGAGAGAAATGTAGAACACTTCTAAAATCGGCTTGCCCTCTCTATTTCTTAGTGTATCCCATTTTGGTGAACATAAGGGTCCTTATATAGTGTGTTACAATTAGGGTTACACCATGTAAACCCTAATGTAACATGGCTCTTCATTTCCATGACCCGTGGGTTTAAACCTCCATGGAGCATCCTATGGGTTTTAGCCCAACTTGATAATCCATGAAGCATTTAGCCCACTACACAAGTATGGATGTTTTACACAATCAACCCATATATTTAATTAGTCCCCTTTTGATCACTTAATTAATTCTAGATTAATTCTTGATCAATACTAGTTAAATAATATTATTAATATATTAGAACTTATAATATATTAATAAACCATAAGTGTTATTTCTCTCATTTTAGTTTATCCAAATGCATGATGCCATGCAATCCAAATGGACCATGCCGGGTCGGGTCAAGTATATACCAAATATAGTTATGGACTTAGACACTTTATCCAACAATCACAACCACCAATTTATGGTTTCCACACATATGGTAAAGTAACCAAAACTTTCACCATGAACCCATTTGGCATCAAGTCTAACTCAATTGGGTCTTAGTTCCTCCTTCTTCCTTGTTCTCCCTCTGTTTTTCTCTTCCTACATGTCCTTTTCTTATCATGTCGTGTCATTGGGGCTTACCATCGCACCATCCCCACAAGAAAGAGTACTACACCATCTTCTTCTCTTTTCTTTTTTTTTCTGTTCTTTTCACAATCATTCTTGCCTTCAATGGTTTCTCCGTTTAGCATCATCTTTCAATCATGAACCACCATACCTCTGATACCACTTTGTTGGCGAAACATCTAAGACAAAAGATAGAACAGAAAAAACTCTTGTGCAACAAAATAGGATTTTCTTAACCATCAGAACCATTCAAGAGAACCATTGTAACTCTATACCAAAACCAAGACAACCTTTGAGAACCATTGCACCGAGACATCCTTTAAATAACTAATTCTCTTTTTTTTCTTTTGTAACTGCCATAACGGTCAACTTAATAAATGGTGTTCTTGTATATTAACCAATTTTCCCCTTTCTAGCTTATATCATTCAACAATTAAGAATAAAATTAAAAGTGGAGAAACTCTGATTAGCCAAAGGAGGTAACTGATTTACGTGCTCTGATATCCAAGCTCCATCAGCTTGACTTGATAATGGAATCAAGGCATTTATTGAATTGGTTGATTAGAGGAATTGTTATAAGAAAATGGTTGAAATAGAAAAAAGTGGCAACTCTTGATCTTATTCAAAAATCTAGGATCAAGTGGGCGATAGACAGTGACAAAAACACGAGGGTTTTTCATACTTTTGTGAATATTAAAAACAAAAAGAAAACAGGATCATTGGTCTCTTAATTGACGGGAGCTGGTCCTCGGATTCAGAGGCAATAAAATCTGAGGTGTTTTGATTCTTTCAACATAAATTCCATGAGCAGTGGCCTTCTAGACATAAATTCATTAATCTTCAGTTCTCATAATTACCCTACTCGACTGCTAGTATGTTGGAGGCACCACTCTGTATTGAGGGAATTAAAGTTTTTGTGTGGGCATATGGTAGCGAGAAAGCCCTTGTTCCTTGGCTTTTCTTTCAAATTTATAAAATACTACTGGGAATTCTCAAGGTTGATATTTTATCCTTTGTAAATTCTTTGACGTTCATGGTAAGATTAACCTGGGGTGTAGTTCTTCATGTATTTCTCTCGCCCCGAAAGTGAAAGGCCCTCCTAAGTTTAGTGAGTACCGTCCTATTAACTTGATTGAATGTCTTTATAAAATCATCGCAAAATTCCTTGCAAGTACACACAATGCCATTTACTTGGATTAACGAGGTTCCTTTAAAGGTATGTTGTTTCTTTTGGCATGCGAATATGGATCATATCACTTCTGCAGTCGTTCCAAAACACAGAGGAGTCAATATGGTAGACACTACTTGTGTGTTATGTGGGATTAAGGAGGAATATACTGATCATCTCCTCTACGATTGTGTAACGACCCAAGATTATGAGGTAAAAAAAACATTTTTAATTCAACCAAAACACCAATTATCTTTTATTCAAACATTCAAAAGTAGTTTATAATAAAACCGTCATCATAGTACAATCCCAAAATCATCACATTGCGGAAACATGGGTGGATGAAATGCAGTCACGTCGGACCCTTCCCTTTCGTACCGGAAGTACCTGAAACCATAAACAATAAACCATAAGAACAAAGCTTAGTGAGTTCCCCAGAATACCACATACCAAAACATAGAAGTGTCATGGGCTACCCCCCATGGTCTTTCCTTGCAGTACCGAGGGCCGAATCCCGGTCTTACACACAGGTGTCAGGGGCCAAATCCTGGTCATTCATACAACTGTCAGGAGCCAAATCTTGGTCTTTCATACAATTTCCAGGGTCCAGATCCTTGTCTTTCACGCAAGCATCACAGAGACAACTAGCATTCCACATAACAAGTAATGGGTCGGCATTGGTGAATTCGACCTATGGATATGGTGAGAAAACTCACCTCAAGCTGCTGAATAAATAACTAGATGCTAGAGTGGAAAACTGGAAGATCCCACATTGTCACAAACAAATAACCCTAATCAAAATTAGGTTATAAACCATGTCCATGGGTCTAAAACCCAAACCCAACTCCTAGGATAGAAGTCTATTTTACCCTTCCGATAATGGGCCTACCCAAACTTGGCCCAACAACAAAATAATGACCTCAAGCCCCATAAGGCCCAACTCATCCAACCTAGGCCCACTAATAAAATTTGAGGCCCACCTACTTTAGGTAGGCCAACGCCCAACACCTAACTAAGGCCCAAATGACCAAAGCCCAACCAATATCCAAAAGCCCTTTGAGAGGCGTATGCTCGGCGTACGCATTGTACGCTTAGCGTACGCAACCGATCACCACTACGCGCAACGTACAACTTTGGTACGCCAAGTGTACTGGGCTGCTTGCCACCCTAATCCATTTAGTGCTTAATCTGTGCAGCCATAGGGTCCAACTTTCAGATCTTGACCATCTTACGGTTCTAATACATAACGTTGGGAACTTTAGCCCTTAGCATGTCTTAATGGAACCCAACATCCATTTTTATCCATCAAAGCTCATATTAAGGACTCAAATTCATGCATGGACTCATATCAACCATCAAGATGACATTTTTATGAATCATGAGCAAGAGACTAAGATCTAACATATCCAACTCCTGGAGTTGCACAAACTCACAAGGAGAACCCATGGGACTAAAAAAAGCTCTTAAACAACCCTAAATCAAACTATCATAATGGATCATCAAGGTAAGAAATTTATACCTTCAAAAGCTCCCAAAGTTGATGAAGACTCTGGAACTAGAAGCTCAACCTCAACAAATGCATGGCCTCCAAGTTCCTTCTTCTTAAATACACACAAAAATGCCACAAAACCACTTCAAAGCTCAAGAACACTCAAAGGATGAATTAGGGTTTCAATGGGACGAACTCAACAATGGGGGCTGATGAGGGTAGGTGTCTAAAGGCTATAATGATGTTTAGATAGGGCTCATCCCCTAAAAATTAGGGTTTTCATCTTCCTGGAGTACGCCCCGCATACTCTCAGTATACCCAATGTACTCCATAAGTTGTCCTTGCTTCTTCTTCCTAGTACGCTCAACATACTTCCGTGTACGCCCAGTGTACTAGGCTTAGCTTTTAACTTACGGAGGCCATAACTTTTTCATTCTACGTCCGATTTCGATGTTCTTAATATCCACGGAAAGGTAATAAGGGGCTATAAACTTATATCAACTTACCCTTGCCTTAAAGCTTTTCGAATTACAAATCCAAAATCCATAAAGGTTCGAACTGACACATTACCGATATACCCTTGGGCTCTAAAACACGAACCGAACTTCCAGATCACCTAATCTATAATACCCTCATCCAAAAAGGGTTTAAATCTCTCTTTCCTCAAGGCTCGAAGCTTTATGATAACTGATCTTCAAGTCATGGCCCCGCATAATGAAACAATTTGAACCTAGGTGTTACAACTCTCCCCTACTAAAATTAGATTTCGTCCTCGAAATCACTTCTTACTATCATCCAGATACACCAGAAAACTTGAACAGCCCAAGAAAGAATTCCGATACGGACTGAGAGAACACTCACACCTACAACGTCATTCCAAAATTGTAACTGAACCTGGCCTGAGCAGGGCCCTCAATTCCTTACGACAGGTGGGTCTTTACCTCACTAAAGCTAACCCTTGAAGAAAACCATTACTACTTTCCCGAAATCCGAAATTTGAAGACCCTGTCTAACTCTTTGAGAGACCGTCCCATTCTGAAACACTATCAGATCAACTCCACTTCACATTCGAATCCAATCATAATACTTCTAACCCTTGATTATCTTGTTGCTTCCACCGGAAACAAAATCACTTACCATTCATTGTTTGCCGAAAACGTATAACATCCATAAAAAAAATCATGCCGATTTAAAACTTTTTAAAACATTCAAAAACCAATAGTTATTACAAATTGTTTTCAAAATAGTCTCATGTCAAAGTATCCCAGAAATCAAATCATAAAAATATGAGGAGGTGCACGATCATGCCTTCGCCTTCCCGCAATCATCTTAAGTACCTGAAACAAAATCAACAATTGTAAGCGCAAAGCTTAGTAAGTTCCCCTAAAATACCAACGCATGGCCTACAACATGACTGGACCGCCTCGTAGGGCCTACAGCCTATCCGGACCGCTCCCGAGCCATCGGAACGTCTAAACCGCCTCGCGGGGCCTACAGCCTATCCGGACCGTTTGTCGGGCCTTCGACCTAACTAGTACGCCCTTACCGGGTCTGCAGTCTCTCCGGGCCGCCCTAGGTATGGTGGATTAGAGCACAAAGCAGGACCGCCTCAACCCAACCCCCAATCAAACAATCTACACATAAATATCATACACTAGCTGGCATGTACAGATAGTCATACAGATCTAACAGATCACTAACCATAGCTGCATCCTATATACGAGGATACCGTTCTAACATATCACTAACATAGCATCATCCTATAACGAGGATACAGATCTAACAGATCGGTAACATAGCATAATCCTATAACCAGTATGCAAACTGTAAAGGGTCGTCCTTGGTGACTTAGACCCTGTTTATATAGTGACAAGAACTCACCTCACAAGTAGTGTTGAACTGGACTGAAAGTCTCCAACCGCTGTCTCACCGAAAATCCCAAACTATCCAAAATAACGAATACTAAGTCAACAATTGGGATATCAATCTTGACCAAGGGTCCCACATAGGGTAATTTTCCATTATTTCCTTTTCTCTAATTTGGGCCAAGGCCAAATACCAAATCCATGATCCAAAAGTCCACATATCCAAGGCCCATCATTAGCCCAATTTTCCAAGTTTGGCCTAACTCCCTTATTGGGACTCATTTTAAGATCCATACCAAAACGGGCCCAAAACACATCTATTTAGAAAGTCCAGCAAGGCCCATGTCAAACTGGCCCAAAATTGGCCCAACCCCGAAGCCCAAATCGTCAAAAGCCCAACAGAGGGCGTACTCCGCCTTGCGTTGACCACCATCGGGGTGGTTGACACAGTATGCTGGGCGTACAGAAATTACGCGGGGCGTTTGAGATTTTACCAAAACACTAATAAGTGTTTATGGCTTAAGCACTTAAGCGCAAACTCCAGATCCATCGACCAAATGTGCCTTAGAACCATAAAGTCTCGAACTTTAAGACTTTGGACGTCCAAAAAGCTCTTAATACATGGTCTTAACCCATTAATACCTTTCTACTACATGCATGGGACACTTTTAGCCATTGGGACATCATTTTTATCACTTAGGACCCTTTCTAGGGTCTGAAAGGACAACTTATTACGTTCAAATCATAGCATGCACCAACCTGAAACTCCAACTCAGTTCGGCGCCGGACAGCGTAACTCTTCTGCCGACTCTGAGCAGTCTGCAAATGCTGTCAGATCTGCTGTATCATCTCGGTAGTCTGTAGGACCACCTCGGTCCGAACCATCACCCTGTGACCAACCTCGCCCCAACAGACTGGGGGACGACATCTCAGTCCATACAACAGCTCATAAGGTAGAGCACCAATGCTGGAATGATAGTTGTTGTTGTAGGAGAACTCAACAAGGGGTAGGTAGGAGTCCCAGCTCCCACCGAAGTTAATAACGCAGACCCTCAACATATTCTCGATGGTCTGAATGGTCCGCTTGCTCTAGCCGTCGGTCTGCGGATAGTATGCGGTACTGAAATGCAGTCGAGTGCCCTGTTCCTCGTGGAACTTCTGCCAGAAACGGGAGGTGAAACGCACATCCCGGTCTGAGACAATAGAGACCGACACCCCATGCCGAGCAACGATCTCGCGGATATATAAATCGGCTAACTTCTCGGCCGATGAGCTCTCCCGGATGGGCAGAAAATGGGCGCTCTTGGTCAGTCAATCCACGACGACCCATATAGCATCATATCCCTTCGTCGTCCTCGGCAACTTGGTGATAAAGTCCATCATGATCTGCTCCCATTTCCATATGGGAACCTCGAAAGGTTGCAGCTTTCCATGTGGCCTCTGGTGCTCAGTCTTGACCATCCTGCAGGTCAAGCACCTCTCGACGTACCAAGCGTTCTCTTGCTTCATGCACGGCCACCAGTAACTCAAACTCAGATCCCGATACATCTTGGTGGCCCCTGGGTGAATAGAGATGCGAGACTTATGAGCCTCCTCTAGTACAATTTGTTTGACCCCAACAGACATCGGAACCTAGACCCGACCACAACGGGTCAACAATCCCCGACTATCCTGTACGAATATGGTGATCTCGCCCCTAATCCTCTCAAGCTTCTAGTTCTCATGTCGTACACCCTCAGCCTGAGCTTCCCTGATCAAGCTCATGAGTGGAGAATCCATTGATATCCTCATATATGTCGCTTGAATAGATGATCCAGCCGACTTGCTGCTCAGGGCGTCCGCCACAACGTTCTCTTTACCCGGATGGTAAAGGATCTCGCAGTCATAATCCTTGACTACATCCAGCCACCTGTGATGTCTCATGTTCAGGTTCGTCTGATCCATGATATGTCTCAAACTCTTGTGGTCCGTGTATATGGTACAACGGACCCCGTAGAGGTAACGTCTCCAAATCTTGAGAGTGAATACCACCGCTCCCAACTCCAAATCGTGCGTGGGATATCTCGTCTCATGCGGCTTCAACTGTCGCAATGCCTATGCTATCACTCGTCCTCTCTGCATGAGGACCGCTCCCAATCTCGTGATGGATGCATCACAGAACACTACAAAATCCTCAAATCCCTCCAGGAGAGAGTCAAGAATGGATTCTTGCAAAGTCGCTGTTTGAGGGTCTCAAATGCCCTATGCTGCTAAGGGCCCCACCGGCAATCCACCCCTTCCTCGTCAGAAGAGTGAGGGGTACTGCAATCTAGGAGAAATCATGTATGAATCTCCGGTAGTACCCTGCCAATCCCAAGAAGCTCCTGATATCCGAGGGAGATTTCGGAACCTCCCACTGCATAACCGCCTCGATCTTGGCCGGATCGACCAAAATCCCCTCCTAGTTAACGAGATGTCCAAGGAACTGAACCTCTCGTAACCAAAACTCGCACTTCGAGAACTTGGCATAAAGTCGTTCTCGTCTCAAGACACCCAATAGCTCCCAAAGATGCTCCTCATGCTGCTCTCTGGTCTTGGAATACACTAATATGTTATCTATAAACACAATCACTAAGCGATCGGGCATCGATCTGCATACCCAATTCATCAGGTCCATAAATATAGTTGGCGCATTGGTGAGCCCAAACAGCATCACCACAAACTCGTAATGTCCATAACGAGTCGGGAACACGATCTTCTCCACATCCTCATCCCTCACCCTGACCTGATGGTACCCTGATCTCAAATCTATCTTGGAGAACCAAGATGCTCCCTGAAGCTGATCAAAGAGATCATCGATCCGTGGTAGTTGATAACGGTTCTTTACCGTCAACTTGTTCAACTCCCGGTAGTCAATGCACATCCGATGTGAACCATCTTTCTTCTTCACGAAGATAATCGACGCTCCCCACGGAGAACTGCTCGGACGAATGAACTGCTTTTCTAGCAGCTCCTATAGCTGTGATGACAGCTCATGCATCTCTGGTGGTGCCAATCGGTAGGGCCTCTTAGAGATAGGGGCCGCACCTGGCACAAGGTCGATCCTGAACTCGACCTGCTTCTCCGGAGGCACTCCGGGTAACTCCTCCGGAAACACGTCAGCGAACTCCCTGATGAATGGAACCTCTGAAAACGAGACCTGATCCCTGACCCGCGTATCTACCACATACGCTAAATAACCCGCACACCCGTGCTGAATATACTGCCTAGCCATGGCGGTTGAACAAAATCCTAAACCCAACTTGGTACCTTCACCGAAGATAACCAGTTCTCCCCCACTTGGTGTTCGAACTACCACATGCTGACCCTCGCAATCGATCATGGCATCGAATCGACTCAGCCAGTCCATATCCACTATCACACAAACTTCCCCCATGGGAATCAGAATGAAATCAATCGGGAAGGATACCCCAAAGATCTCCAGAATGCTACCCCGATAAACTGAAGAAGCAGAAATCTCGTGTTCGATGGCGATGCAGACTCGCAACGGACACTCTAGCTCTCCTGAAGGCAAACCGAACTCCCTACTGAAATATTGCGAGACAAAATACCAACTCGCCCTCGAGTCAAACAATACCAAAGCAGGTAAGGAGTTGACTAAGAACGTACCAGTAACCACATCTGGTGCTGTTGTGGCTTCCTCGGCTGTAGGATGGAAGGCGCGTCCCTGAGCCCTCGGGGGCCCTGCTCTACCCTGACTTCCGTCAGTAATCCTCAGTGTAGCCGGTGCTAGAGCCTACGCCGGCCTGGCAGTGAGCACTGGACAGTTGGTCTTCACGTGACCAACCTGATTGCAGTGGTAGCAAATCCTCATATCCTGAACCGGGGCTGACTGGCGGCAATCCCTCACAAAGTGCCTCTCCTTTCCGCACTTGTGGTACCCACTACCCGATCGACAAACCCCCGAATGACACTTCCCGCACTTTCCACAAGTGCGGCCACGCTGGCCTCCAGACCTTGAATCAGCGGTCTTAGACCGCTTTGGCGCTGGCTGTGACTGCGCCGGGCCTGCCGTTTCTCTCTCAACTGCAGCTCAATCTCAACCTCACGCCGCCTATCGGCCTCCTGTAACTCTAAAAGTATATCACAACGTTGGGTAACAACAAACTGTCAGATGTCAGTCTTGAGCATGCTCAGATAACGTGTCATTTAAGCCTGCTCGGAAGCAAACTCCGGGCAAAACATCACCCTCTTAGTGAACATACGGGTGATCTCCGTCACCGACTCCGCATCATGTCTCAACTCCAAAATCTCCTGAGCCAGCCGTTCTCGCTCGACCCACAGAATGTAGCGGGAGCGGAACATCTCCCTGAACTGATTCCATGTCACTGCAACTCTCTGCTCATCGGTATACGACCCTATCATCAACCTCCATCAGTCCTTTCCACGAACCTCAGCAGGTTCAGGGCACGTCTGACCTTCTGGTCAGTAGGACATGAGCATGTGAAGAAACATTTATCCATATCAGATAGCCACCTCATGGCTACGATCAGGTCCTGAATCCCATCAAAGGTCGGGGGCTTCGTGTTATCGAAGTCCCGGTACTGGAAAGCCTGACTGGCCCCACTGCCTACAGCTGCTACGGCTGCAAAAGCTTCAGCGGCAGCTATCTCAGCGATGGTTGCATAACGATCATCAAAGTACTCCATCATGGCGGTCTTGACAGACCCAAACATCTCCGGCAACTGAGCCCGGAACAACGTAGCAACCTCATCATGCAGGATCTCTTGAATCTTGGCGTCCAACTCATCTGGCCTCATCTGGCTGATAGTCTCGGGCACTGATGGTGCACCTTAACTGCCCTGTCCTGATCTCGATCCAGATCCGGTCATGAATCGCCTCGTAACCACCATACTGAAAATATACCATAAAGATATCAGATACTCCATATAACAATCGGGGAACCAGCTGTTGGGTTTTAAGTACTATAACACTCCTATGGTGCACATACAACCCTAGATGCTTTGGATCTAAGTTTTATCTAATTATACATGCAATTTCATTTTCCAAAGCATATACCCTAACTAGCATGCAGTTGGAGATATACAACATAAAAACTAGTTAGAAGAACACCTCTTATTTGTATTTTGTAGTTCTTGGCCTTACAAGAGCTTAGCACCTCAAATGTGATGCATCTAATGTGTCACAAACACCATAAGCAAATGGAGGATAATGAGAGAGAGGCTAGGAGGCACAGAAAAATGGCTAGGGTTCTTCTTGGAACTCTTAGGGGCCTTCTGGTGATGCTAGGGGTTACATTTATAGTGTAGAATTTCTAGGGTTTCACTTGTAAACCCTAATTCACTTCCTTGGGCCCTTAGTGCAATAATCCATATGCTAAGTCCTTTGGACTATCTCTTTATGGGATCCCATATAAAATTAGTTTATCCTAATCAACATGGATCATTAGCCCAAACTATATGTATTACTCATTTACTTAATCAGTCTTTGTTAATTTAATCAGTCTCTTTTGATCATTAAATTAATTCCAAACTAATTCTTGACCAATACAAAATAAATAATATGATTTCTCAATTAATATATTATAATATATTAATAAATCACAAATAACCTCATTCTCAAATATCCATCCGATCAAATTGCTCTGGTGAAGGAAACCCAAAAGGACCATGTTACTATCGGGTCAAGTACATACCAATTATAGTTATGGGCTTAGACACCTAATCCAACACCAACTCCCAACAAAGAACTAGGGGTCGTGACTTCCTTGCTACGTGTATGGGTCATGTGCTTTCAGTAGTACGGGCCCATAATACCTTCCACGGCTACTCATATTTGTCTCAAGTATCATCACAATGCCCTAACAATATACATATGCATAGGCGAGCGCTCAATCCTCACTCCTAGATGAAGGCTAAATATATCATAACTGGCCGGCTGACCACACATAACTCATCCATGAAACTTTCACCAACCCTGCAACACTCGTGTATGCTAGCCATACATAACGCTAGACCCTATAGACAATCGAATACATGATCCTACCTTAAGCCCTTCATCAAAGAAGAACAAGAAATAAAGCCAAACCAAACATTCTCAGGCTATAAGATCTTTGTTGTATATGACTGTGATGCATACATTAAGTAACTACAGTAATGATGTCAATTTCATATCAGGAAAAACCCTAGGCTATCAGGCATCATATAATCAGGCAATTCTATCATGCAATTCCTGAAGATCCCTAGCCTAGTACTAGCATGCTGTTCTAACATATCACAAAATCAAATAATACGTAATGTATTTTGGGGTCTACTTACTGGCTCCGGTTGATCGTACACTTGCATCCTCCTGTAGTATTTTGAAAACCATTTGAAAATCATTTTGGAAATCTTGTCCTTAGTTTGAGACTGGATTCACACGAGTGTTCCTCCAATTCACTCAAACCAAGGCTCTGATACCAACTTATAACATCCATAAAAAATCATGCCAATTTAAATCTTTTTAAAACATTCAAAAACCAATAGTTATTACAAATTGTTTTCAAAATAGTTTCATGTCAGAGTATCCCAGAAATCAAATCCTAAAAATATGAGGAGGTGCACGATCACGCCTTCGCCTTCCCGCAATCATCCGAAGTACCTAAAACAAAATCAACAACTGTAAGCCCGAAGCTTAGTGAGTTCCCCCAAAATACCAACGCCATACAACCATAACAATATCATACAACAGCACGCATACTGAGCCATCAGCTTGACTGGACCGCCTCGCAAGGCCTACAACCTATCTGGACCGCTCCCGAGCCATCGACACGTCCGAACCGCCTCGCGGGGCCTACAGCTTATTCGGACCGCTCGACGGGCCTTCGGCCTAACTAGTACGCCATTACCGGGTCTGCAGTCTATCCGACCGCCCTGGGTATGTTGGCCTAGAGCACAAAGCAGGACCGCCTCAACCCAACCCCGAATCAAACAATCAATACATAAATATCATATGCTAGCTAGCATGTACAGATAGTCATACAGATCTAACAGATCACTAGTCATAACATCATCCTATATACCAGGATACAGATCTAACAGATTACTAACATAGCATCATCCTATAACCAGGATACAGATCTAACAGATCACTAACATAGCATAATCCTATAACCAGGATACAAACCGTAAAGGGTCGGCCTTGGTGCCTTAGACCCTGTTGATAGAGTGAGAAGAACTCACCTCACAAGTAGTGCTGAATTGGACTGAAAGTCTCCGACCGCTGTCTCACCGAACATCCCGACCTATCCAAAATAACGAATATTAAGTAAACAATTGGGATATCAATCTTGACCAAGGGTCCCACATAGGGTAATTGTCCATTATTGTGTTTTTTCTAATTTGGGCTAAGGCCCAATACCAAATCCATGATCCAAAAGTCCACATATCTAAGGCTTATAATTGGCCCAATTTCCCAATTGGGCCTAACTCCCTAATTGGGCATCATTTTAAGATACATTAACAAAACGGGCCCAAAACACATCTATTCAGAAACTCCAGCAAGGGCCATGTCAAACTGTCCCAAAAGTGGCCTAACCCCGAAGCCCAAATCGTCAAAAGCCCAACAAAGGGCGTACACGGGGCGTACTCCTTTGGTACGCTGGGCGTACTCCGCCTTGCGTTGACCACCATCGGAGTGGTTGACTCAGTATGCTGGGAGTATAGAAATTACATGGGGCGTACGCGATTTTTACCAAAACTCTAATAAGTGCTTAATGGCTTTAGCACGTAAGCCCAAACTCCAAATCCATCGACCAAATGTGCCTTAGAACCATAAAGTCTCGAACTTTAACACTTTGGACATCCAGAAAGCTCTTAATATATTGTCTTAACCCATTAAGACCTTTCTACTACATGCATGGGACACTTTTAGCCATTGGGACATCATTTTTATCACTTAGGACCCTTTATAGGGTCTGAAAGGACAACTTATTACGTTCAAATCATAACATGCACCAACTTGGACTTTTGGGACAAGAAATGGTTTCATAAATCTAATATGGAAAGATCTACATCATACAAGCATAAAGGTTGGAGCTTTTTACCTCCTGGAGCTTCTAGAGCACAATGTAACCTCAGATCTACAAGCTTGTTTTCCTTTTCCAACTTCTTGATGCAATACCTTCTTCTCCAACTACTCAAAACACACACTTTTAGCTCACACACTCAAGAAAGGGGTTAGGGTCTGGGGAAAACGGCTCAAAACTATGGAGGCTGAGATGATTGATGGTTTTGAGCTCATAAGGACATTTATATAGCACCCAAACCCTAAATATTAGGGTTTCCATATGTCATGAGTACGCCCAGCGTACTAGGGCGCGCCTAGTACGCTCAGCGTACCTTATGTACGCTTAACGTACTCTTATTGGTCTCAAAGTTGCAACTTTAGCACTTAGGAATCTCATGGCTTCACTCTTCCATCCCCAGGGACTACAAATGACAAAATAATAATAAAAGAGAGGATTCGGAAATACCTGAAAATCTCGGGATGTTACAAAACGTTTCTCTTGAGAGAAAGCTTAGATAATTCTTCAAGTAAAAGAATCATCCCAACAATGGTTAGACTCGAACAAAAGCTATACAGCAGGGTCAAATCAATTACTCTGAGATTATTTAACCCATGCAGCAAGTGACTTAACATATCCACTTAATCACAAGGCGACTCCTATCACGAGTCCCAAACTCTAGCACCACCTCAGGCTCATCTTGTTGTTCCATAATTACATTTCTGCTGCAGCTGAGAACCTCCCTGGTCTCCTACTTACCTTCCAAATGACTGATATACTAGATTTCCAATCAGTTGTTGAGGCATATAGTCTCACACAATCGTAACATACGACTTCCGAACGAGGCTCTTACCTGGCAACGGTTGTCCTAGCTTATTTGTCATCATGATCCCAACAGCCCTCCGGATCCAAACGAATATATCCAACCATAAAACCTAATGCAACCAAATCCACTTGCTAACAATGAATGTTACATGCCCAGTTGTAGTCTTATATCTCAACCGGCTTCATACAGCCCACAACCTTCCTTAATTCTATGAATGATGTGGCCTTCCCACAGTCTCTCGACCTGCCCTGCCATGGTTTAATACCACTTAGAGGAACCACTGACCAACCATAGACATACCAAGCCCTCACATCCGCTCAAGAACCAAGTGAATGCTATGGGCCACCCTGCAGTCTTACAGCACTACCACACTACCTGCCAACCTAGTGAATGCTACGGCCACCCTTCAGTATTACAACACTCCCATACTATCTGCCAATCTAGTGAATGCTACAGCCACCCTGCAGTCTTACAACACTCCCAACCAGGTATTTGGGTTATGCTTCGGACCCCAAAGCCTTCATCATAGAAAAACAGACAGAGGTTCTAACACAACCCTCAACCTGTTTCGGATCAATATCCACCAAACATCTCTACTGATGCGCAACGAAACCTGAATATCCCTTCTTGTACAACCTTTAGACCAAAAGATTCTCCCCCACTTGGATTCGACTTCTCTTTCCAATTCACCAAATGTTGATGGATTCCCAATCCATATCACAGTCTTACAATTCAAACTTGTCAACAACCAAGGCTTACAAAACTAGCACTCCATTACTAGACAACCTTAGCGATCACACACATTCCAAAACCCGATGAACACTTCCCAAAATCTCTACGAGCTCAATGATCCCTAGTACTTCTCCTAATACAATTCCAAATTCTTAAGCCACTTCAGCTCATGACGAGGAACTATAACCCTTTACTGGAAAAGACGGATCATCAATTCAAAAACTCACATGGCGAAGGATCGATGTACTCAAAGTTCACCGGTAGATACCATTCGATTTCTGCTGACAATCCCAATGGATGAAATAACCCATGCGAACCGCACTTTACCATAACTTAAAATATATATGTTACCACTTCCCAATTCCTACTGAGTGTAGTAGTCGACAACCTGAGCTTTAAAACAGCTAGCCTTCCTTAACCAGCCAAGACTAGCGCTTATGCATTCCAAGACCGGGTGATCATTCCCAATACCTCAACGATCCTCCAAATCCTTAAGAACTTTCCGCTAAATCCACTGCAAGTCCTTGGCGACCAACCGGTTGATGAGGAACAACATCTCAATGTCGAACAAGTACCCAACCCGCTCAACCACTTACTTGTACTTAGAAAAATTCCCATGCAACTTGCAACTGACCTCTCATTGAAGGTGTGAACTCAAAAACTACCGATCTTACACTCACGACCGACCCAATTCCTTACTAGCTCAAAACCATGCACACCCCTACACATCTTGCATTCAAACCCATCACGCCTACCTTGCGGATTTCTCAAACTCTCACTGATACTACTAAAAAATTGACCGGCTGTTTATCTCCTAAGGGGAATACTCAAGCTTCTTCTATACCGGCCCATGGTATGCAAAATGGCATATGATAACTTTCCGAATAGAATAACTATATTACTCGTATAGGTGTTTCCATTCTTAGATAATCAAGGCATGATATTTCACACGCATCAGCACTGAATTATCAGCATAGTGATCTAAGCGTAAAAGAGAAGAATATGATACATACCCATATTGTCTCAGGGTTCTTCTCCCCCTTCCTGCAAAAACACTTGCAATGTAACCTGAGTCGCTCCAAGCACTGAACGTGGTAAATTTTCCCTGATATGACTAGGATGATGAAAACGATGAAACAATTCTACTTCCAGGGTGCATTCTTGGCAAAGCTGGCCCTTCCATCCGCACCTACCGCATTTGGACTTGTCGTGCACACGCTCATGTGTTCCTTCATCCCTTACACAAATGTCGCGGCCCCTCGGGCCTCTAGCACTAGACATGGAAACATCAAACTGCTTAAATGTTGCTGACAGAGTAGGATCATGAGTCTACTTCCTCTTCCCTAGTTGCCTCTCCAAACCAAGCTCCTACTCCCGATTCACCTCGACCATCCCATCGATTGCCTGAACAGCCGAGATCCGATCCTTGAACCCGGCGACAAGCCGGTCAGGGACATGGCCAATAATTTCAGATAATTCCTCGCGTAAAGCTCGCGAAACCTTAATGGCAATCCAATCATGGAATCGATCCCCCAAAAGGCACGATGCATAATCCATATTTGTTCCTTCATGACAAGAGCTAGCAATAGGATCCTTTTCCCCAAAAGATCCTCAGGCTCCACAAGTCTTGAGCTCCCGATGGCCCCCAACTGTCCTGCTGCAATCTCGGCCCAAAAAGCCTCGAGACAATCATCCAAGAGTTTCATGATCCCTTCCTTGATGGTGCCAAACATTACAGGAGTCTTCTCCAAAATATTGCGGGTGATCTCCGACAAGATAAACTCCCACATCTGCTCATCAATTGGCTCAATACATGTACCTGAGCTTGAACCAAAACATAACCTCCTCCACGAGTGCTCATCACCATTCTGAAAAACAAACCTGCAAATAATCAAAACATTTCTAAGAATCCTCAACCCATAGGCATCCTAGATTTTCCGTGACTCTCCTCGATTTGAGTGTGGATCCTGTGCTTTCAGCAGTACAGACCCAATACTAACTTCCACACCCACCCATACTTTCCTCAAGAATCATCATGAATCCTCCAAGTCACCATCTCTAACTAATATTCTGATTCTCGCTAAAAAGCGCATCCGAACCTGCTAAAAAAACACTTCCTAGGCTCTCCTAGGTTCCTAACCTCACCCTGCCATCAGCTGCTGAAGAACTCCCACTAATATTAGCTAACTACTTCATGAATATAATCAGATTCAACAAATCTTAGATAATCCTTCAAGTAATAGACTCAACCGTACAACGGTTAGACTCAAACGAGAGTTCCGCAATAGAGTCAAATCCAACATTCTAAGATTATTTAACCTTTGCAACATGTGACTTGACATATTCATTTAATAGTCATCTCACATCACCAAGAGTTCCACAAAGCACAAAGTAAGCAACATTCGTGCAGTAACACTCAAGCCATAGGATAACCAAAAAACATTCAAGCTCACATACCACAACTCATGCTAGGAACTTCCACTCTCACTGCGGATTGCCTTATGCACATAAATTATACACAATACATGGTCAAATAGACTATTGAATAAAAGAATCTACCCTAGGACCACAACCAATCAAGGAACAGGAAATAAGTCCAAATCAATTATTCTAGGGCTATATGATCCTAACCGTATATAATTTTTAAAGCATACACTTAGCAATTATTGATACCAATACATATTCTCGATCTAGCATAGCATCCAATGCTTCTTAGGCTATAAAGCATCACATATCAGGCTAATCTATCATGCAATTCCTAAAAGTATCCCTAGCCTCATCCTAGCATGTAAACAATCTTATCATATGACATATCAACATGTATGGGTATTCCGGGAATCACTTACTTGAGCTCGGCTGATTGCACGCATCACACCCCTTTTTTCTTTATAAAAATCTTTTCAGAAACTTATTTTCTTTACAAAAATATTTTTAGAAACTTACTTTCTTTACAACAATCTTTTTAGAAACTTATTTACTTTACAAAAATCTTTTTAGAAACTTATTTTCTTTCAAAATATTACCAATTCCTCAGTTTGAGTTCAAACATACCCAAGAGTGTGCCCGAATCCCTCAAACCAAGGTTCTGTTACAAACTTGTAACGACCCAAAATTATGAGGTAAAAATTACATTTTTAATTCAACCAAAACACCAATTGTCTTTTATTCAAAAGTAGTTTATAATAAAACATTTAAAAGTAGTTTATAATAAAACATTCATCAGATTACAATCCCAAAATCATCACATTGCAGAAACATGGGTGGATGCAGTGTAGTCACGCTGGACCCTTCCCTTTCGTACCAGAAGTACCTGAAACCATAAACAATAAACTGTAAGCACAAAGCTTAGTGAGTACCCCAGAATACCACGTATCAAAACATACAAGTGTTATGGGCTACCCCCATGGTCTTTCCTTGCAGCGTCGAGGGCCGAATCCCGGTCTTACATACAGGTGCCAGGGGCCAGATCCTGGTCTTTCATACAAATGCTAGGGGCCAGGACCTGGTCTTTCATGCAAGTATCACAAAGACAACTAGCATTCCACATAACAAGTAATGGTTCGGCATTGGTGCCTTCGACCCATGGATAACGTGAGAAAACTCACCTCAAGCTGCTGAATAAATAACTAGATGCTTTGTTGCAGAACTGGAAGATCCCACACTACCACAAACAAATAACCCTAATCAAAATTAGGTTATAAACCATATCCGTGTAGGGATGTCAACAGGGGCAAACGGGAGCAGAAATAGTTGCCCCCGCCCCCGCCCCCGAAATCAGTTGTTGCCCCCGCCCCCACCCCCGGTTCCCCCGTTTACACAGCCCCCGGTCCCACCCCCGTCCCCCCCGGTTCCCCCGGTTTATAGGCTTAAAATTGGATTTTTTTTTGCTAAAAAACTGCTTTGTTTTTGGCAAAAATACTATTTTTAATAACTTTAAAAGCTTAAAATACATGTATGATTGAAGTGATGAAATTTATAAAATTAAAAATCAAGAATTGATCCACAAATAGTTTGATTTAGATCTACAAATAGTTTATACAAGTCCAACATATGTATATAAAAAAACATGTAAGCCCTTGATAAACACAGTTGAGTATATTCACATAATCAAGTTCCAAAACTTCTATTACAGTTCTAGACTTCTAGTTTGTGAAATTGATAGCAACAAGCAGCAGATATATTGTATGCATCTCAGTTCTTTCCAGCACAAACACCTCATATAAATCAAAATCTGTACACTAGGAATTTCCAAAAAGATACACTAGGAATTTCCAAGAGAAAACTGTGAGTCTGTGAGAAATCTGTACACAACCACCTCATGTAAATTGAAATTTGTTCAGTGAATAAACCTTAATTCACACTGATGTTTGAGAAATCGAAATCAACAACACTGAATAAACATTAATTCACACTTATGTTTGAGAAATCGGTCAGAAACACAAATCGTGAGCCAACTCAGCCAAGTGGTAGAATCGATTGTGAACTGTGAAGACCGAAGAATGATCTCAATTGTCAATTGTATCAGAGAAGTAAAGAAAGAAATTAAGACTTGGAGAAGTCGTAGTCGGAGTTCTGAATACATTACCGTCGAATTCAGAAGGGTGTCGGCGGCGGTGACGGGAAACGCCAAATGCATGTTGCCTGTCGCCGGTCGCCGGTGGGACTTGGAGACATTGAGAAGTCGTAGTCGGAGTACAGGTCCTACGGGAAGAAAGCTGAAGTCGGAAGCCCAGTCGAAGATAAGACTCGAAGTCGTTAACTCGTCATTCGTATTGTGAAGCCTGAAGAGTGAAGACGGACTAAGAAGTGAGAATCGACGGAACACGGAAAGCTAAAGCCCTAATTTCCCATTTGTATTTTACATTAAATTTATATATCTTTTATATAAATATAAACGGCGCCCCCGCGGGAGTACGGGACGGAAATACTCACTCCCGCCCCTAGTCCCGAAAATAAACGGGAGTTAATATCGCCCCGCCTGTAACGCCCGTAGATCCGGGCTAGTCAATTTAGAGACGATAAGCATCAAAAATGACTTTTTGATGGAAGATATTTAGAAGGATTAATCTTAACCAAGTTGTAGTATATGTCTCGAGGTTTCCGAAAATATAAAGAACGCCGAAATCCGAGTTATAACGAAGAAGTTATGACATGTCGAAGTTTCGCGACAAAACCGACACGGTGCCGAATGTCGTAAAAAGTGAGTTTTTGATAAACTACTTTTTAGCCTTAGTAATCTAAACGAAACTCGTAGTATTCGTTAAACCGAGAAGTTCGATAAAAAGAACGCCCAAATCTAACTTCGTATGAGGAAGTTATGATTTTTTGAAGTTTCAGCTTAGCAGTAGACAGCTAAAAACTCGAATTTTAGATCGAGTGATTTTTAGCCAACACGACCTAAACGAGAATCGAAGGTCTCGTCATTAGCAGTACAACGGTAAAAAGTCTGACGAAAACGGACGTCGGATGAAGAACTTATGAATTTTTAACGGATTTACCAGTCCCGGTCTGTTAAAAATAATAATATAAAAATAAAGTCAAAATTTTCCGACAAAGTCTAAACGACAGTTGTAAAGAATAATTTTCTCTACGCGTGCATATAAAGAACGTAAAAAACGGAGCCCGTATGAGAAAGTTATGGATTTTACAAGATTAGACACATTTTTCGAGAAATTTCGCATGAATAGTGTTGCCACGTCACCCTCGCTCGGAGCTGGCCACGTGTCCGAAGCTGCTGCGTGGCATGTCCGAGAAGCGACGCGTGCCGCACAAGTGTCCGAAGCCACGTGATCTCGCATGTGCCCCACGTGATCCGACCCGCGTGTAGCCTCCTAATTCGACCGAGGTGTTGGCCCAATCCGAACCGCACACCTGTCCGAACCGAGCCTCGCAACCACCTGCCCTCTTCCCTTCGTTTCGGATCCGAACCCTCGCCTATAAATACAAGGCCTGCGAGATTACCCGGCTACTTTTAGGAAATTGGCAATTTTGGCCCCTTTTTCAATATTTTGGCTATCTCGACGTCCCCCGAAGCCCCGGTATCGATTATAACACCCGGAAAACGCCCCGAAGTGCCCGAAGACCCGGAAAATTTATCTTTTCGGTTTCGAAGCCCGACCCTTCGCAGAGCCCGGTTTCTCAATAAAACTCCCGATTTTATTAGAAACGATCGTTTTAGGAAACGAATTGTTGCCCGATTTTCATTAAATCAGGTGACTGTATAGTCACTTTCATCTTACACATAGATATGAAGTATTTTATATAAAATACATGATATGTGTATATATGTTGTTTGTTTATTTGAGATGGATGTTGAATGCATGTTTTATACATGTTTAAAATGGTTTAAAATGTATATATATTTTATCTTCAAATATGTTGGGTAAAACTGTGACAACCGTCAATTTTGGCCAAGTCAAAGTCAACTAAAGTCAACAAGTCAAACCGGTCAACTCATCTAACCCTTGTATATTATGGTTTCCATTATGTTTCCTATTGAACAACTCGCAATCTTAATACAAAGTATCACTTAGAGTTTTCACGTGTTCGGAAATTCTAAACCCTAATCAAGGCAAGTGATGAAACTACTTGATAAAACATTATTCCTTAACCCTCGGGGGCATATAACAATCATAACAAGACTTAACGAGGTTTACGAAACTTGAATTACAGAGCCAAACACTCAAAAAGGTCACAAAAGAAGTCTCTCCCAATCTCTTTCACTCTAACCCTCCCAAATCCCTCTTTGTATGAGAAATCTCTCCAAGAATGTGAAATCTCTTCCAAATCTCTCTCTGTATGAGAAATCTCTCCAAGAATGTGAAATCTCTCCCAAATCTCTCTCTGTATGAGAAATCTCTCCAATAATGTGAAATCTCTCCCAAATCTCTCTCTGTATGAGAAATCTCTCCAAGAATGTGAAATCTCTCTCTCTATGAGAAATCTCTCCAAGAATGTGAAATCTCTCCCAAATCTCTCTCTGTATGAGAAATCTCTCCAAGAATGTTAAATCTCTCCCAAATCTCTCTCTGTATGAGAAATCTCTCTAAGAATGTGAAATCTCTCCCAAATCTCTCTCAAAACCTCTTTCGATCTTTTTGTAATTATTTGGGGCATCCCGACACTTGACTTGGTGAAAAACCATTCGAAACGGGAAGATACATTGGAAAATAGCCTTTTAGGGCCGAAGTCCCTCTATAAGGACCAAACCCTCCTTGAGCCGAAGCCCAAGAACCAAGACCGGAGTCTCCTTGAGTAGCTGCAGCCATCGAGCCGCAGCCATCAAGCCGCAGCCATCGGACCGCAGCAATCGAACCGCAGCCATCGGACCTGGAGCACTGCATCCGAACTTCGCCTATGGTCCCTCCTGACGAGCCGCCTGCAGTACCTGCTCGGACAGCAGTCCCCTCCCCCTCGGACCCAATTCAGCGACCAAGCCACTCCGGTTCTAAGGCTGCTAAGACCCGAAACCAAGCCCTGACTTCGGATTTGCCACTTTCCACCCGTTTTTCGACCACGACTCCGTTTTAAGCCCGTTTTTAATTATTTTAACGAGGGATTTCCACCCAAACTTATATTTTGACATATAAGACCCCATATATTCATAAATTCAGCATATTTTTAGGGAAATCCTTAATTAAGAATAAAATCTATTAAGTAAGATCTTGAGGTGGAGTGTTGACTTTACTTTAGTTTATGACACAAGCAACCACCCACACCCACTCCATGACCAGCCCACACCCCCCCACCATACCTGGTCATTCATCATCCTTTTCCCATCATTTCCCAACCCCATTCCTTGTCTAAGGCTGAAATCTATCCTCTCTCCTAACACTCTCCCTCATTTTCTCATTCTTCCATCAAAGATTTAACACATTTTCTCTCTCAATTCTCTCACTAAAATTCGAGATTCAAGGGCATTCTTCCAAGCTTTTCTTCCACTTTTGGTAAGTATATTCATCCTCCATATAATTATTTCACTTCCTTCTACTCAAATAATATATATTTTACACAAACATCATCACATTCATGTTAGATCTTCGAACCTTCAAGGCATCTTCTTAGTGTTCTTGAGTTGAACACTACCTTTCTCCATCATCCATCTACTGAAATCACTCAAGGTGAGTTCATACCCCTATCTTTTCATGTTTTTCTTAAGTTTTAAGGGGGGGGGGGGGGGAATACAAGTTAAAACACCAAGAACACAACTAAACTCATTTAACAGCCTTCATCAGAAAAGTTCAACTCCATTCATGGACTTTTTTGGTCAACTTAAACATTTTAGTTTTCAAAACTGTATTAGTTGCAAATAGTTCAGGTTCATAGCTTTAAAATGACTACTTTCACATCACCATACGATTTTTCTACGATTTATGGTGATTTTTACAAAACTGCCTATCATTTCAAAAACGAATTCGGACCAGTCTGTGAATATGAACATTTTAACACAAGTTAAAGACTTCCAAAAATCATAATAAAAATTATGAACAAACTAGACACATTTTATGAACTCTCAGAATTTACGGATTTAGTTTTCGACTTCGTATGATTTTTCTAAAACAGTGCAAAACGGTTAAAAACTAGTTAACAGCTTATAACTTTCATAACACTTTGTAATGTGTTGAGCAAAGTGTATAACCATAAGTTCTAAATATTGAATGTATTATCTTGTTAGTTTATCATCTTAAACTGAAATTTAGTCATTCATGATAAGGTTTACTCATTCGTTTCGAACACATATAATAAACTTCAATAAGCATAGTTTATGGATTTTACTACACGAAAAAGGTTTTACTCTCAAAACAAATGGGTTTTTCATATCCTACGTGATAAACTATAATAGTAATAGTTTAAGGATTTCATATCACTATTTATTCAAAGAAGGTGATTTTTCTTCCTCCACGGAAGAGGTTTTAATATCAAACTATGTGTAAACTAGTTAACTTAGGTTGTGAGGCAATTCTCTCCCCGTACGTTCGAGTACGGGATCCCAATTCCTGTAAGTTATAACCAGAGTCTCTTGTAGGGAGAGCGTGATAATTATGTATAGATCTATATTGGGTTTGACACCCCACACCTTGCTGCTAGCTACAGTGGGACCTGCAGGTCTACGGGTGACAAGAGTCATAGTATCTTAACGTCTGAAAAACGTTGTGCAAGTTATTTCTCATCATAGTATGGTTATAGCGACTCACGTAGGTAGTTAACAATCTTTCAAGTTTACATGGAAAATTCTACTTTGAAAAAGGGTTTACCTCTAAATCAAACGAGTTAATGTCGATTTAAACTTGCATGAATCACTTTAAGTATGGAAAATACTTGTTTACTTTCGGTCCTGGGGTTTAGGACCACATAACTTTTATAAAGAAAATATAGGATTTTCTTTGGAAACATATTTCTGTTAAAACTACATTTCATCTAGAATTGTTAGATTTCAGCTATAATTGCTAAATGTATATGCTAGAGTTATATAAGAATCTAGTCACAATCGACTTAGAATTGGTGGGCCCGCCTCATCTCCTGTTCCTTGTTTGGTTGTGGACCTAGGGCAGACCCATTACATTCAACGGTTTATTTAACTTGAATTTTATATAAGTTATATACGCTGGGCGATTATAGGAGGAATCTACTGGTCGTTCTAGGGTTTATTATCGCATAACATAAGAGCATTCATTTCACACTTAACTAAGAAAATATTGGATTTTCTGGAAATCATACTCTATCGCTTTTACAAGGAAAACGGTTTCCTCCGCAAACAAAACTCTTATGAACTCACCAACTTAATTGTTGACACTTTTTCAAAACTACTTGTATTCTCAGGAAATCAGTGAAACAGGAAAACATCAGCACTTTGAGGATGGGACGTTAAATCGTCAAACAAAATTCATTTTGTCATCATAATGTAATTGATTTTGAAACATGTAAACATATACTATGGTGTAACCTTTTTAATTATATTTATGATGGTTGTATTTACTTTGAGCACTATTATACTCGTTGTTGTGATAATATACATGAAGTCCTCCACCCCCGGACGTTTCCGCCATCCTTGGTTTGGGGGTGTGACAAAAACATGGGTAGATAAAGTATGAGGGATAGAAGTACAGTATAGATGTACGTTGGTAGCTATGAATTTACTACAGTATAGATGTACGTTGGTAGCTACGGATTTAGTATGTTGGCAGCTATGGACTTAGTGTATGTTGTATAAACCTTGGCGACGATATGACTTCGTGCCTATTTGACATAAATTGTTGAAGGAAAACAATGTTGTCACCCCGGTGTTTGTTTTATTTGACATAAATTGCTGAGGGAAAGCAATGTTGTCACCCAGGTGTTTGTTTTATTTAACATAAATTACAGAGGAAAGCAATGTTGTCACCCTATTGGTGGTCTTATTTGACATAAATTGCTGAGGAAAGCAATGTTGTTACCTTATTGGTTGTTTTATATTAGGATGTCTGGTTTGACATAAATTGCTGAGGAAAGCAATCTTGTCACCCCTAATGAAAATCATTAGGCTAGGTCCCTTGTGATAGTTGTTTTAGGGACGTAAGGTGAGGATACGGGAATGGGTAATTAGGGTTGTTTTTGGTTGATGAAATTAATAAATTATTTGTTGATTGATAAACTTAAAGAGTTTATTATTTATTGTGGGTTGAAAACCCTATATGCTCACCAGGCTTCCAAGCCTGACCCACTCAGCTTTTTATATTACAGGTAGTGGACCCCGAGCATAGTCGGATGATGACAATGAGTGATTTTTGGATTATAGGCCATTAGTTGTAAATAACTGATGTAAGGCTTATAATGTCTTGTTTATGCTTTTGATCTGTATCGGAACATGACATCCCGAGGTTTTGATATAAAAGGAAATTATATATTTCTTAAAGAAAGGTTTTGACAAACTTTTATCATGTTTTGTTTTGGGGACCAATTCTGCAACATCTTTTAAAAAGATTTCTCTGATTTTATTTTAAAAAGCATAAACGAAATCGGTCTTTTCTGGCCGTGAAATTGGGGATGTCACAGTTGATATCAGAGCATTAGTTTAAGCGAACTAGGAATTTGTAGGATTTCTAGACTTAAACTTAGAATGCTAAGCGATGATTGTGAGATGAGTGTCTGCTATATTTTAGACACGAGCACAAGTTTATTTTAGGAAAGATGCCTAAAATGTTTTATGTGTTAAATATTTTATGTTATAGCTATAAGGATGCCTTATATGCTATTATTTGTTTGGATCTATGGTCTGTTGCCGACCGGATCTGGAAACTTTATGTGTGTAGGATTCGAAGCGTATGATTACGAGATTAGAACTAACATGTAAACATTTCGAAGTGATAAGGAGATTTATACGTTTATTGTAAATAAAGCTTTCCTATCTTAAGTTCTCGCCCGGTACACCGAACGTTCGCTTGGGTGTACAAAACATTATGGTGAAGACTCGTAGAGAATTGAGTAGATGGAGGAAATGAAAAGCTTATGATAGTGAATGATACCTATCCGAAGATATCATAAGAGTGGTATCTTGCCTTTAGAATATGTCTAATAAAATAACGGAAGGTTTAGAGGGGTACGGTACGTCTGAAGTACACCTCCGATTGGCAGGATGAGGGAAAGGTTGGTGTAATTCTTGAACCCTTGCCTACTACGCCCAACGTACTTCCTTGTATACCCAGTGTACTTTGGGCCCAGTGTACTTTGGGCCCAGTGTACTTCATAAGCGCGGGCAACATGTACGTTGGACCCAGTGTACTTCATAAGTTGCACGCGCTTCTTCTGCCTACTACGCCCAACGTACTTCCTTGTATACCCAGCATACTAGGCTTCACTCTTAAACCACCAAACTTCTGGAGGCCATAACTTCTTCGTTCTACGTCCGATTTCTACGTTCTTAATATCCACTGAAAGGTAATAAGGAGCTCTACACTTATATCAACTCACCCTTGCCTTAAAGCTTTTCGAATTACAAATCTAAAATCCATAAAGGCCCGAACTGACACATTATCGATATACCCTTGGGCTCCAAAACACGAATCGAACTTTCAGATCACCTAATCTATATTACCCACATCCAAAAGGGTCTAAATCTCTCTCTCTCTCTCTCTCCTCAAGGCCCGAAGCCTTATGATAACTGATCTTCAGGTCATAGCCCCGAATAATGAAACGATTCGAAACCGAGTGTTACAGATTGTTCTTTCGCGAAAACTACTCATGAGTGGATTTTCAAATGGTGTTATGTTACACTTAATCATTCTGGTAAAGTCAAGGATTTTTTTGGAGTTTGCAGCTAAGTGGGTTAACTGCCCAAAGAAGAAAAAAAATCATGTTGGAGTGTGCTACGTAAATCATTGGTGTATTTGGAAAGCAAGGAATGAGCGTATTTTCAATAATTCTAGGATTTTTCCTACAAAAGTGGCGAACAAGTAAAATCAATGACGTCTTTATGGTTAAAGCATCGTAGCACCAAAGGAGTGTATAATTGGATTGAGTGGAGTACATGTCGAGTTCTTTATTCTTGAGGTCTTACTGATGTTTGTTTGGGATTGTCGCTTTTTTTTCATTACTTTAGTTTGTATTCCTTTCTTCCTATTTTAGCTCCTTGGTAGTTGGAAGTCTTTTCTTTTATTTATATATATTTGCATGTTCCAAAAAAAATTTACTTAGGACATATAGACACCAAAAAATAAGCATCTAAATCTGGTAAAACACGTCTTATGTATAGACACCAAAAAATAAGCATCTAAAATCTGTAAAACAAGTCTTATATGAGGTCATAATGATACATATGCATGATACATAACAAACTTAATAATTGATAATGTCGTATATGTGGTCACAATGATAGATTTAATTTGGACAAGCTTAATTAGTAATATGAGAAAAGTTACAAATTATTGACTATTGAGAACATAACATAGTTCGTTTCTAATTAATGATCACATAGATCCTTTTTATTTGCTTTGTATCAAGCAATTAAACAATACTTTTTCATATAGATATACGGAAAATAATTTTGTGTAAAATTTTAAACATCCTTTTCTTTTAGAAATTCTTTTTAGCTAATGCGGATTTTCTCTATTGATTATACTCTCTCCGTTATGTCTATCAAATGCAAGTGAGAAACGTTAGCATGAAATCCTGTTGGGAGGAAAAGTAAAAACTAGTTTGTGATATATAGAATTGAAGATCCAAAAGCCCAAACTTGGTCGGCAATGGAAAGTGATAGCTATGCACTACAATTAAAAGCGAGCTCCATCGAAGGCGTTGAAGGTTCAATTAATATTAAATCCAACTTCCAACCAACGAACCCATTCACACATACATAGGCATGGACAAGAATTGCTATAAATACCTTTGACGTACAACGTTTCTTGCACCAACAACATTTTCAATTAATCACATATAAGTTTCCTACGACTTTTGTGCTTGTATACTTGAAAAATGGCAAGGATGGCAATGATGGTCTTATGTGTAGTGGTAACTTGCATGGTGGTGGCTGCACCCTATGCAGAGGCTGCTATTACCTGTGGTCAGGTGGTAAGTAGCTTATCTCCATGCATTCCCTACCTAAAAAATGGTGGTGCTGTGCCACCGGCATGTTGCAGTGGGGTTAAATCACTCAATAGCGCTGCAAAAACAACTCCTGATCGTCAGACTGCTTGTGGCTGTTTAAAGAGTGCTTCTGGTGGCGTCAATCTTGGCAACGCTGCTAGCCTCCCCGGCAAGTGTGGTGTCAGCATCCCTTACAAGATCAGTCCTAGCACTGATTGTTCCAAGTATGTTCAAATATATATATGCTTATATTTTTTTATCAGTTACAAATTTACGTAGACATCTATTTCGATTAAATATTGCATGAACACACATTAGTTGTATTGATTTTACTTGGCATTTGATGATTTTTGCAGGGTGCAGTAAGCGGATTTTAATGCATATTGCGAAGATTAAAAGCATATATAAATTTCAATAAATATCGAGAGCACTATTTTGTTAGAAAAAAGACATATATTACCGTATATGTCAATGCATGAGGTGTACGGCCTTTTGACATGTGCCCTTGTAATGTTTGTATGTCATCATCTTATTTATGTCCTTCCCCCACTTACTTTTAATTTCTCAGTATTGTCATTTTCTTAATAACTTCGAAGATTTATTAATTTACACGTGCTACGCTTTGAGTGCAATCCTTCTTTTGGACAACTAGTGGTAAAAGGCTTCGTAACTTGTCGGAGGACACCCAAGTTCGATCCTCACCACCTCCGACTTGCCTTTTAATTTTGAAAATTTTCAATAGGAAAGGAGTCGCTAATGTGGCATCCACGTCAGCTTGCACCCACCCAGTCAGCCTCTGTTTAATTGGGATACCCGCTATAGCTGGGTAATGGGTAAAATTGAACCAATTTTCCGGTATGTTAAAGCTTTTACGCCACAAAAAATAACTTGGGACATAACCGACTAATTTATGTAAAATTTTGGGCTTTTATGACAACAACTCTTTAATAATCCAACTTAGTTGAGGCTCCAGCAAGATATAAAAATGAGGTAAAATAAATTTAATAAATGATGACAGTTTTTTTGCTTTGTTTTTTTCTAAATAAGGCACGTGTTATAAATTTATCCATGAATTGGTTTGGTGCTATAGCTGGGTAATGGGTAAAATTGAACCAATTTTCCGGTATGTTAGGGCTTTTACGCCAAAAAAAATAACTTGGACATAACCGACTAATTTATGTAAAATTTAGGGTTTTCATGACAAACTCTTTAATAATCCAACTTAGTTGAGGCTCCAACAAGATATAAAAATGAGTTAAAATAAATTTAATAAAGGATGACAGTTTTTTTGCTTTGTTTTTTTCTAAATAAGGCAAATTTATCCATGAATTGGTTTTGTAATAGTATTATTTGTTTATTTTTTTCCTTTTTCTCACTACCATATAAATATTTTTAGGAAGATGTTATAATATTAAACTTATAAAACAATGTCAATACCAAAAAACCAAGTAAAGAAAAAAAATATATAATTGTCAACTTGTGATGTTGAATCATTTTCAGAATAGATTCCAACAACAAGCATTAGGATTTCTAAATTGTTTCCCACACTTCAACAACAAGGATCGATTTCAAAACTTATGAGTTTAAGGTTTTAAGTTATCTAAAAAATATAAAAGAAAGCACATAATTAACTTTTTATCTGAAAAATAACATTAAAAAAATAAAGAAAAATAATGAAATCATACAATTTATACGAATCAACAAAAAAGCTTTAAGAGTCCTTTTTTCCTTCATGAATATGAAATGTAGATTTACTATAGTACCCCAACACCAGTTCTTTCTCTTTGTTCTAGATGGTGCATTAAAGAATTCATCACTATCGTTTGAAATTATGATCGACCTCCGTAGCTCTTGCTTGTTGGCCTTGAATATCTCTAGGCCTACGTCCTGCATACTTGTAACTTTCTCCCAACTTATCCACGACATTTTTGTCTATTATTTTTTAGTTAATTCATATGGATTTTCTCTATTTAGTATTCCATCCGTCCCAAATCAATTGTCTATTTTTTACTTTTGAAGTTTTTTTTTCTAACTTTGACTTTAGATATTTTTATTTGTGTTATATATTACTTGATAAAACTTATAACAATGAAAAAAAAATTTAAAATACAATACATTCATATATTTTGCATCACGTATTATTTATCGAAAACAAGAATATTTAAGGTCAAAGTTGAAGAATAAAGGCTTCAAAAGTCAAATGTGGACAATTAATTTTGGACGGAGGTAGTATGCCATTATATATATATATATATATATATATATATATATATATATATATATATATATAAATATATATATATATATATGAAAAATGAATATATCCCTTAAAGGTATATAAATTTAGGTATCTCTATCATATTTCCATTATAATATTCTTAAATTTAAACCCTTAACTTGAGTTACTTTTAAAATTTTACTATTATCTTTCACTTACGTCAAATCTTTCTGCCGAACACGTACCAGACTATATATGTGTTACACAACACCGTACACGAAAGCGAAGCCAGGCCTACAACTTTCAAAAAGGGGTGATTACTAGCGATTCCAACTTCATGTTCCCGAGTTGCAGAGAACAATCCGAACTGAGGCAATCTTTCCGGATTCGCTCCGCCTTACAGCCTTGCTTCCCATTGTAATTGACATTGTAGCACGTGTGTGGCCCATCTCATAAAGGTCATGCGGATTGTGCCCAAGAAAGGGATGGATAATAGATCTTAGATAGTTCCTAGTTGAAAATGAAAATTATGTAAGAGGAAGATAATGACGAAATTTATAAAAATTTTGGTAGTAATCAATTTAGGTGTTGCTTTTTAAGATGTTCAGACGATTAGGATGCATATATGATACAAACAACGTAGTATGGTGACTTTGAGTACCTATACTTATATACATTTAAGGATATATTCACTTTGCTATATATATATATATATATATATATATATATATATATATATATATATATATATATATATATATATATATAAGAATAAACAAAAATAGTTACTCTTATAAAACTTAGTAATATATTTGATTAATTTTCATAGATTTAATGTCATAGTTATGTTTACCGACTACCAAACGCATGTGAGTAACATTACCGTGAAATCTTTTTCGGAGGAAAAATAAAAAGTAATTTCACTAATTTGTTATGAGAAATTCTTATCTTTCTATTTATTTTTAGTACAAAATTGAAGATCAAAAATCCCAACCGTTGTCCGAATTTGAAAGTGATAGCCATGCCTATAATTGAAACGAGGTTCGTCATTATTATGGAACTAGGCGAATGTTCGCGCGTTGCGCAGAAACACCTATATAGTTAAAATCTTTACAAATATATGTTTTCTTAAATATAACAATAGCGTTGTTGTTAAATTTGATATAATAATTTATATACGAAATTGATATAATATATTGATTATTTTGAATTATATTATAATATACATCTATTAAAACTACATAATCTCAATCGTATGAATGAACTCTACCCCTGGGTTACTCATAAATGAAAATAAAAAACAATATATGGTTTAATATTATTTGTTATTGTTAATTGATTTTTTAAAATTTATTTCTTTAACTTTTTAATTTCTATCATTGTAATTATTTAAAACATCAAAATTTATTTTTTGTTTTTAAAAGTAACAATATAATCGTTTATATAAAGTTAGTTTTAACTATTGTTATTGTAAGTTATTTTAAGCTACTTATCTGAAAATTTAAATGATTATAAAAATATCTTTAGGAAATATTTTAGTTAATTTGAGATTACAATTTAGTTTTTGCATTTAGCACTACAATTTATCACTTTAAACTATTCACAAAATATTATTTGGGTTTTTTAAGTGAAACTGAAATCTATATTTAAATTGACCATGTAATGTTATATTTAAATTAACAATTTAAGTATTTTATCTAAACTGTTTAAAAGTTGTAGCTTTAAACTATAATGGTTTACATATAACAATATATTAAATCTAAAATTTGAATATAATATGTTAAAAATTAAAGACATAACTTTATAAGTAGAAATAAAGATATTATTTTAATATTAAAATTTATTTATGATATTTATTTAACTTTATTAACCAACTTATAATCATTATTAGACAGACACTATAAATTATCACTTATAACTATTTACAAAATATTTTCTAGGTTCTTTAAGTTAAACTAAAACTTATATTTAAGTTGACCATGTAATGTTATATTTAAATTAGTAATTTAAGTATTTTATACAAATTATTCCAAAATTGTATCTTTAAAATGATAATGGTTTACATCCAACAATATATTAAAACTAATAAATTAAGTATAATATGTTAAAAGTTAAAAAACATAACTTTATAAGTAGAAATAAATATATTATTTTAATATTGAAATTTAGTTTATATATGATTACATTTTAGGTTTGATATTTATTTAACTTTATTAACCAACTTATAATTATTATTAGAAAGAAATTGAAAAGTCATGGGAGTTTCAAATGAATGTGATGAAATGAAAAATGCATGAGAGTTTCAAATGAATGTGGTGAAAGAAAAAATGTTTCTTTTATAATATAGTATGATATAGATAGATAGATAGATACATAGATATAGATAGATATAGATAATTAAATGGAACCATTACTGGTACACATCAATTAAACGGGGTTGATTTTTCCGCTGCTAACTTTTGCTTCCCCCACTGAAATCTATATGAACTGTCAATTTTGCTCATGATTTAAATTTTTAGATATCAAAGATGAAAGATAAGTTTCTATTATTCTATACCCGCATATACTAGCTAAAATCTTGTGAACGACTTTTTTTTTCCCACATGTATGCCCCCTCATTTAAATCATGTAGACTAATTTATTTTTTCGCCTTTGTCATTTTTGCACCACTATTATTTTATAGTTAATTTTTTTTGTGAACTAAAAGATCAATTTTTATTTAAATATTTTATTTTCTTTTAATTTTTGGATGTTTTTATACCGTCATCTTTATTTTTTAAGTTGGGTTATAAATATATTAATTAGATAAAATTATTACGTATGTAATCAATCACTTAACAAAAGATTATAATTGCAAACTAACGTAATAAAATCAAAATATAATATTGTCCAATTAAAATATTCAAACTAATGCATATCAATTTCGTTTCAATGGTTAATCTTCAATCACTCTCTAAAAATAAGAGATCTTGATATATTATACTAGTAGGTTGGAAACATTAAATATAAAATGAGTGTGATGTATCGATCTACATAGTTTTAATACTTATAAAATATGATTAAGATTTTTTTTATGATACAGTTTGTTGGTCTTATTTTAGATCAAATGATACAACTTATGGACTTGGGTTCCAGATGGAGTTCTTGGATACATACTTGTCTGATCTCTGCTAGAGTTTCTATTTTACTAAATGGGAGTCTCACGGATGAGTTTCAGATTCAAAGGGGTTTGAAGCGGTTTAAGACAAGGAGATCCACTATCCCCATTTCTTTTTATCATTGTGATAGAAAGATTATATGTGGCTATTGGAGATGCAAATGCAACTAGATTTTTTTTCTAATGTTCAGGTTGGTAAAGGCAATATGAGAATGTCACATCTATTCTATGCGGATGATGTAATCTTCCTTTGTGATTGGAACAAATCTAATATTACTAATATTGTTAGACTGTTACATTGTTTCTATTTGGTTTTGGGTTTAAATGATAATTTATAGAAACTTAATCTTTATGGTGTGTGTATTCTGCTTGGATAGGTGGACAATTTTGCTTCAGTTGTGGGATGTAGATTAGATAAACTACCTTTTAATTGTTTGAGTCTTCCGGTGGGTCAAAATTTGACTAGAGTGGTTGGTTGGAAGGTTATTATCGATCTCTTTCATAAAAAGCTTTCCAAATGGAAAGTGTATCCACTTTCTATTGGCGGAAGATCTTTGTTGCTCAAATCGGTTCTACTTTTCTGGGGGGAAGAGATGATGATACTTGAAAATGTATTGGGTTAAATGGGAGGCGATACTTGCTGATAAAAAGAATTGTGACCTTGATATTGGTAGTCTGGATGCCTTCAATTTAGCTCGTCTTCAAACTGGTGGTGGAGATTCACTAATAATGATAACTTCCTATGGGTTAAAGTTCTTAATGAGTTATATGGTTCGAATGGTGGGTTTGATCTTATCGAGAATTTTGGCTTTGGTCTATGCAGTCGTGTTTTAGCATGTATAGTCCGACCTCTGAAGCGAGGGGTGGTGGACTCTTCAGTTTTCAAGAGAATTGTTAGGAATGGTGTTAGAATGACAATATTTTGGCGAGATTCAAATGTTGGAAAAAAAGATACTTTAAAAGACTTTAGGCATTATATAATTATATATAATTTAAATAAAGGTAAATTTGGAAACACATATAATTGAAGTGGATGGTTTAATAGTTGATGTGGAAGAATTAACCCCTAAATTAAAGGTTTTGATGGTTCCGTTAATGTAGAATCCAACTTTCAACCAACTGTTACACCCCGGCCGATGATAGAAATGTCGTGCTATGCGAGTTATTCATGGATCGCAGTCATTGCATACATTGAACAATACAAAAATAACAATATAAAATATAAGGTTGTAACGCCTAGTTTTGGTATGTATTTAATTAAAGATTTATTCACTTTTGTATAGAAAACTCGACGAGTTGGAGGCCCCAAACTCGTCGAGTAGGAATAGAATTGGACGAGAGATATAAAGTCTACTCGACGAGTTGAGAGCCCCAACTCGACGAGTAGGACTGGCAGAGTGAAACCCTAATTTTCAGGGTTTGACACCCTATTTAAACACCTTAATCTCCAAAGTCTGGCCTCATTTATAGCCTCCAAGTCCCAAACCCTAAATATCGAAACCCTAATGCCTTGTGTGAGCTTGTGAGTCATTTTTGAGAGAAAACTTATGGATTTGAAGCTTATGGGAGAAGAAGAAGCTTGAGGACTCAAGAGGAAGTGAGTAGATCCAGAAACTTCACTCCATTTGTAGCATTTTCTGGTAAGCAAGTCTCAAACTTGCTTAATGATTACTTAGATCTCTTCATCTTCACTTTTATTGAATTTTTGGTCCAAATATCTTGATCCTTGGGAAATGGATGTCCCAAGTGAGTGTACTTCCAGATCTAGGGCCTTGAAGGGCTTTCATGGCACAAAGGTGCAAACTTTATGGCCATTAAAGCCCCATACAAGCTTTAGGGTGTCATTTTGTCCTTTTAAGCTCCAAAAGGCCATACATAGAGAAAAAGTCAGATACTTTACATGTTCATGTAGTGTCTAGGGTCTAGATCTCAGTTTGTATGCCTTAGCTTGAAGTATTAATGACTTTTGGGTCAAGATCAAGGTCTTAAAGAGTTAGGGTTTGAGCTAAACCCATTAAGGAAGGGTATTAACGGGTAAAGTTGGGAACTTTACCCTTAAAAGGACATTTTCAGTATATATATGAAGTATGGAGATTAGATCTGAAAGATAGGGACTTAATCTATTAAGATAGCTTAGCAGACTGGTGAGCTCGACGAGTTCATAAAGGAACTCGACGAGTTGGGTCGAAATTCCCGACCCCGTAGAAGGAAAAACTCAACGAGTGGAGCTGGAAAGTCCCGATTCTGATGATAGGAGAAAAACGACGAATTCGTGAGGAACTCGACGAGTTGGATCGTGATTTCAGGGTTTCTAATTTATGGAACTTGGTGAGTCGATGGGTCAACTTGACGAGTTGAGTCAACCCAAAATGTTGACTTTGACCAGGGGTAAAATGGTCTTTTACCCTAAGAAGGATTTTTGGATTTTGACTAAGTGTTTTTGTGATAATGATAGTCGGGGATTCGTTGGAGCAGCCGTTAGAGATTCCTTACTGCGAGATTCCACAATCAGCTTTGTGAGGTGAGTTTCCTCCTGTAGGAACGAGTCGAAGGCACCAATGCCGGCCTGTTTATGTATGTTAGTATATGTCGAGCTAAGGTCCGATGTCGGGTAAGGCCCGATGTAGTCTGATGTCGGGGAAAGCCCGAGGAATGTTTGTATGCTTGATGTCTTCGTGATTCTTCCATGTGCTAGTTTTATACGTTTCCGAACTTTGGTCCGATGTCGGGGTAAGCCCGAGGAATGCTCATATGTTTATGTTATACGCTTCAGGATTTTGGTCCGATGTCGGGTGGGGCCCAAGGAATGTTTATATGTTTATGTTATGTGATTATATTTATATGTATTTGTTGATATGTTTCTATGTATACCGGATTTCGGTCCGATGCCGGGCAGGGCCCGATGCTGGATTTCGGTCCAATGTCGGGCGGGGCCCGATGCCAGACTTGTCCGATGTCGGGCGGGGCCCGATGTAGCGGGAAAGGCCCAATGTATGTTATTATGTGATTATATGATTATGTGTATGGTATGTGTTAGTTTGGGGAGACTCACTAAGCTTCGTTCTTATAGTTTTTAGTTTTGGTTTCAGGTACTTCCGGTAGCAAGGGGGAAGAGCTCAGGATGACTGTAGTGCACACACCATTTGTTTAGCCTGGGATGTTTATACTTTGATATATTTGACAGATGTTTATGTTATTTTGAGATACATGATTTATGGTTTTTATGTGATGAATTGTTAACTATGGTTTTCTTAATGATTTAAAACGAAATTTTTGGACCGTATTTTTGGGATGTTGCAAGTTGGTATCAGAGCCTTGGTTTGAGGGATTCGGGCACACTCTCGGGTGTGTCTGAACTCAAACCAAGGACTTGGTATAAAATTTTTAAAAGAAAAACAATTTTTACAAAAAGTATTTTGAAAAGAGAAAAAGGGTGTGGTGAATGCAATCAGCCGAGCTCAAGTAAGTACTCCCAAATTACCCATACAAGTTAATGTTATGATACGCTTACGAGAACTACATGCTAGATTAGGGCTAAGGATCTAGGAAGGATGCCTTATGTGCCTATTATATGTGCATGAGCTTTATGAACTGCATGCTGGTACTGATTAGTCAGTAATATGATGGCCTGAGTAGGATATGCTTGATTATGGTTACTTAATGCTCGAATTCTGCTTGTTTTGTGATTTTAGGAGTTCTAGTTATCTTTAACTAACTAGTAAATGAATACGTTAAGTTACATATTACGAGGACTAAATAATTTCAGAAGGTTAGGTTTAGCTCTATTTCACAGCTCTTGTTTGAGTCTAACCGTTGTAGGGTAGGACCTCTTATTCGAAGAATTATCTGGTCTTAGTGATATGTAATGTTATTCGCGAGCTAGTTAAGGGGAGATAACAGGGACTTCTTATACAGCCAATGGTGGAGAGTGGGTCGGAGATTACCCTAGGGCAAGCCTAGGATGAGATTTGCAGAGAGTAGTAGTAGTGAAATGGACTTGGTGGATTCAAGGCAGATCTTGAGGAAAATACGAATAAATGTGGAAGGTAGTATGGGCCCGTACTACTGAAAGCAGAGGATCCGTACTTGAATCAAGGAAGTCTGAGATGAACCCAGGAAACTTGTTGTATGTGTGATTCCTCGAGTTATGATGAGTATACGGATGTTTGTTATGGTGTATTTTCAGTATGGTGATGCTACATACTAGACCAGTTGGCAGTTCAGGTGCCGGTGAGGGATCAGGCTCGGGGTCTGGAGCCGGGCAGCTCGACAAGCAGATGAGGGATATCATTTCATCTGAGGTCACGCGCAGTACTTTAGACTAGACTCCTGTGATCTTCGGTACTGTCAAGGAGGGCATCTTGGAGATACTTGATGAGAGGTTGGGTGCATTCTGCACCGAGATGGCGGCCATGCTAGGGGCGCGCACGATGACTTTCAGGGAGTTCCGAGCTTATGAGCTCCAGACTATCATGGGGCTCGGGACCCCATTGCTAGCAGCAACAGGTGGTTAGCAGATGTCGCCAACGCCTTTCGTACTAGCCAATGTCTCGAGGGGGAGAAGGTCCGACTTACTTCCTGTCTTCTGAAGGACATAGCACGTGACTGGTGGGAGGAGATCGGACATGCCATAGGAGATGATGCAGCTTTATATGCGATGACCTGGAGTGACTTTTCGGCCAGGTTTAGGGCCGAGTTTGCACATGTGATTGAGGTGCAACAGCTTGCTAGGGAGTTCCAAGATCTCCAACAGACTACTGAGACGGTGACCGAGATCACTGCTATGTTCAGGGAGAGGGCCCTTCTCGTTCTACAGTGTGTGGCAGACGAGGAGATGAAAAAGGCCCGATATCATGAGATGCTGCAGAGTGATATCTGCCAGTTTGTGAGCCGATCTAGCTGCAAGACGCTAGAGGATACGATTGCGAGGGCTCGAGAGAGAGAGTTGGATTTGGAGATGGAGAAGAAGAGGAAACCAGAGGGGGTTCAGTCAGGGAGTGCGGGAAAAAAGCCCAAGGTATCAGATCAACGATCGAGGAGCCAGCTGGGCCGCAACCGTTGTGGCAAGTGCGACAAGTTGCACGAAGGGACGTACAGGGCGGGTAGTTCGGGCTGCTTCAAGTGCGGCCGAACTGGTCATGTTAGCAGGGATTGTAATGTCACCACCACTTCCACGACAATATCAGATCTGATTTGCTTCCAATATAATCAGAGGTGACACAAGCGGTCCCAGTGCCCAAGTTTAGTAGCAGCAGGACAGGTGGCAGCACCCACTCCTGCTACGTTGAGGATTACCGATGGTCATCAGGGCCGGTCAGAGGCGCCAGTGGCGAAGAGCAGAGCCTTCTAGTTCACATCAAAAGAGGCACGTGCAGCTCCCGATATGGTGATAGGTATGTATCTTCTCCTTATCTTTTTATTTATATTGATTATTTCTTATGTTTATGTGTTTCCTTATAGGATGTTCCTTGTGAACGGTATATCTGCTCTGGTATTATTTGATTCAGGGGCTACCCGATCTTTTGTGTCGCTCGTGCTTAGCAAGCGGTTTGTGGGAGCTCCAGGAGAGCTGGACTTTCCACTTGATGTATAGATAGTATATGATAGGACCGTTCGGGTTGCGAGGGTTTATCGGGGATGTACACTGCAGTTGTTTGATGAGCAGTTTTCCGTGGATTTAGTCCCTACTCGCCTGTGAGGGAATAAGGTTATAGTGGGTATGGACTGGTTGAGCCCCAATATGGCAGTGATTGATTGCGAGTAGCAGCTTGTGCGGGTTCAGACCCCGAGTGGGGGAGGTTTAGTGATTCAGGGCGAGAGGCCGTAGGGTGGACCGACTTTATGTTCAGCAGCGAGAGCGAGGCGCTACCTTTAGCAGGGTTGCGCAGGTTATGTGTCCTATGTTATGGATACCTGGGATAAGGGTAAGGCGACTGTGGATGATGTACCGATTGTACGGGAGTACCCGGACGTGTTCCCAGAGGATTTGCCTGGGGTACCTCCAGGGAGGCAGGTAGAGTTCAGGATTGACCTAGTCCCTGGTGCGGCTCCGATAGCCAAGGCACCATATCGGTTGGCTCCTCCTGAGATGCAGGAGTTGTCTACACATCTGCAGGAGCTGTTAGACAAGGGATTTATCAGGCCGAGCAGTTCACCATGGGGAGCCCCGATCCTGTTTATGAAGAAGAACGACGGGTCACATCGGATGTGTATAGATTACCAGGAGATGAATAAGGTAACAGTGAAGAACCATTACCCCCTCCCGAGGATTGATGACTTATTTGACCAGCTTCAGGGTGCATCTTGGTTCTCCAAGATTGATCTGCGATCGGGTTATCACCAGATGCGAGTCAGGGACGATCATGTGTCGAAGACAACCTTTCGGACTCGCTATGGTCATTATGAGTTCTTGGTGATGCCGTTTGGGCTCACCAATGCTCCTTCCGTGTTCATGGACCTCAAGAACCGCGTGTGCAGACCGATGTTGTACCGATATGTGATAGTCTTCATCAGTGATATATTGGTTAATTCCAAGACTCAGGAGCAGCATGAGGAGCACCTGAGAGATGTGTTGGAGACACTGAGGAAGGAGAGACTTTTCGCAAAGTTCTCAAAGTGTGAGTTCTGGTTGCGCGAGGTGCAGTTTCTGGGGCACCTTGTCAACCAGAAGGGTATTCTGGTCGATCCGGCCAAGATAGAGCCCGTGAGCAGTGGGAGGTTCCGAGGTCTCCATCTAAGATTCAGAGTTTTCTTGGTCCAGCGGGTTATTATCGGATATTCATACAGGATTTTCCAAGATCGTTGTTCCCTTGACCCGACTGACCAAAAAGTCGTTGACATTCCGCTGGGGGCCTGAGCAGCAGTCATCCTTCGAGACTCTCAGACAGCGGTTATGCGAGGCACCGATTCTGACTTTGCCAGAGGGCATCGATGACTTCGTGGTTTATTGTGACGCTTCGATCACGGGCATGGGTGCAGTGTTGATGCAGCGGGGTCACGTGATAGTATACGCTTCAAGGCAGTTGAAGCCGTAACATCCCAAAATTCAAGGCCAAAAATTTCGTTTTTGAAAATAATTTATAACATAAAAACCATCGGTATGAAAACATTCATAATGATATCTCATGTCACGACCAATATATCAACAATCCAAAACATGTCACTATAAAAACCATTTTGTCAAAAGTAAAATAAATCAGAGTACATTCCCAAGAATCTCATAACGTGGAAATCCAACGTGTGTGTGTATGATGTGCAGCTACCGCGCCGGCTCCTTCCCCTTCGCTGAAGATGTACCTGAAACAAAACTGAAAACTGTAAGCACGAATCTTAGTGAGTTCTCCCATCGTACCACATACCATATAATCACATAATATGTATATACTGTCAGGCATATCTGGGTGTCCGACCTACCCCTTCGGTCCTCTCGACCGGATACTGCCTAGCTGGGTGCCGGCCTCCCCTTCGGTCCTCTCGACCGGATACTGCCTAGCATATCTGGGTGTTGGCCTCCCCTTCGGTCCTCTCGACCGGATACTGCCTAGCATATCTGCGTGTTGGCCTCCCCTTCGGTCCTCTCGACCGGATATTAGGGACTATTTCACCCCTCTACTACTACCACATAACATGTAACACATAATCGTATTCTATCTAGCATGACTGGGTATGACTACCCCCTGTGGTCCTATCGACCGGGAATCTTGGGGACTATCTCCCCTACTGCTACTAGCATATAACATCATATCATACTAGCACATAACATATCAGGTAGTAGCAAACCTAGATGAATATCACAAAGACAATCATCTAACATACGACTCCTACTGGTGGGCCGGCATTGGTGCCTTGGACCCACTTCTACTGGAAGGTAACTCATCTCGTAAGGCTGACTACTGAAAAGCTGATCGACAGATGTCTGACTGCTGCTCCGGTGATCCTCCGGCTATAAATCCATAAAACACTTAATCAGACACTGATAACTACTCTTATGGTAAAATGACTATTTTACCCTTGACCAAGTCAAAGTCAAAGTCAACTTTCCGTTGACCTGACTCGTCGAGTTGGACCGCCAACTCGTCGAGTCCCTATCGTTTCATATGACCTTCTTCACGCTTTTACTCATCGAGTTTAGCAACGACTCGACGAGTCCTCCTTCTAAAATAACCTCGAATGAACCTTCATCCGGATCGCCGAGTTGTATAAACAACTCGTCGGGTTCATCCTCATCCTACAAACAAGTCTTGTCCTTGACTCGCCGAGTTGTATGAACAACTCGTCGAGTTCATCTTCAAAGTTGGGAGATTGCCTTGGACTCGTCGAGTCCTATGAACTCCAGGACAATGGCTAAGTCCAATGCGTTGGGTCACTCCCCCAGACCCTTCTAAGACCATTCTAATACTTACTGGGGTCCTTTGAACCCTAACAGGAAAAAGGGAAGTCAAGCCTCGGACTTGTCGAGTCCCAAGAACAACTCGCCGAGTCGAGGTTGTCCAAGTCTCATTTCTCGATTTCTGATGTACAACACTTGTCCAAATGATAGATCTAGGCTCCTAAGATCGATCTAGCACGTAAAGTTACGAACTTTACGTGCATGCATGGGATTATGAGCTAAAAAGACCATAAAAGAAGCTGTTGAGTTGCATAGGGCTTTCCATGGGTGCAAAGGCAGTCCCTTTCTGCCTTCCAACCCTTTAATGAGCCTAGATATGAGACCTTAACCCCCACCATGCTTGCAATCATGGTTGGTCACCAAGAATGGCTTATAAAAGCCCTAAATCTCCCCAAAAAGGGATCTAATACAAGAAGGAGCAAGGTGTCGACTTTATACCTTCCAAGAGCTATAGATGATACACAAGCTTGACTCCTCTGGCCAACCTCTTGGTTCCTCAAGCTTTTCCCTTCCTTCTTGCCACCACAAACTACCACGAATCACCAAAAACGCCTTTAGATCTTCACAACACGATTAGGGTTTTGTATGGAGTGTTCTAGGATCATAAGGGGGCGATGAAGGCTGTATAAGGTTGTTTAAATAGGGTGCAAACCCTCAGATTAGGGTTTTTCCCAGCCAGAGTCTACTCGTCGAGTCTTGCCGCCGACTCGACGAGTCCGTCACTTAACCCCCGGGTCCAAACCGCTACTACTCGACGAGTTGGGCCATCAACTCGCAGAGTCTCAGTCGAAATTGCGAAAGAATACCAGAATGAAATACATACCAGGAACCGGGTGCTACAAATCTCCCCCACTTATTTTAGACTTCGTCCTCGAAGTCTGCTGCTCGCTTCTGGAAAAGCTCTGGGTAATGCTCCATCATATCATCCACCGGCTCCCATGTCCACTTTGAGCCCTTCCGGTGCTGCCATTGCACCTTCTCCAGCTCGACCCTCTTGTTCCTCAGATCCTTCGACTTCCGGTCGAGGATTGCCACAGGCCGCTCAATGTAATTCAGGCTGTCGTCAACCTGAATATCCTCCAGGGGCACCACTGCCGAGTCGTCCACCAGACACTTCCGCAGCTGGGAGACGTGAAAAGTGATGTGGATCTGACTGAGTTCGGCTGGCAGATCCAGCCTGTACGCCACCTTGCCCACCTGGGCTATAACCCTGAAGGGTCCAATGTACCTGGGGCCCAACATGCCCCGCTTCCTGAACCGGATGACGCCCTTCCAAGGCGACACCTTCAGGAGAACCATATCCCCGACCTGGAACTCCAGGTCTGAAAGGCGCTTGTCGGCATAGCTTTTCTGCCGACTATGTGCAGTCTGGAGCCTGCTCCTGACCTGCTGAATCCTCTCTGTCATCTTGAGCACCACTTCGGTGCTCCCTATGACCCTCTGTCCAACCTCACCCCAACATATCGGGGTCCTGCACTTCCTCCCATATAACATCTCAAAGGGAGGACGATCGATACTCGTGTGGTAGCTATTGTTGTAGGAGAATTCAGCCAATGGGAGGTAAGTATCCCAGCTACCACCGAAGTCTAGCACACATGCCCGCAACATGTCCTCTAGAGTCTGGATGGTCCGCTCGCTCTTACCATCCGTCTGCGGATGAAAAGCGGTGCTAAAGTGGAGGCGAGTACCCAACTCGTCGTGGAATTTCTTCCAGAACCTGGAAGTAAACCGCACATCCCTGTCAGAAATCACTGACACTGGCACCCCGTGCCGCGCCACCACCTCTCAAATGTAGATGTCGGCCAGCTTCTCGGCCGATATACTCTCCTGGATCGGTATAAAATGGGCGCTCTTGGTCAGCCGATCCACAATGACCCATATGGAATCCACTTCCCGCGCGGTCTTGGGAAGTTTGGTGATGAAGTCCATGGTGATATCTTCCCATTTCCACATGGGAATATCCAACGGCTGCATCTTGCCGTGTGGCCTCTGATATTCGGCCTTGACCTTCCTGCAGGTCAAGCACCGCTCCACATACCATGCTACGTCCCGCTTCATGCAGGGCCACCAATAGTCCAGACGAAGATCCCTATACATCTTGGTCGCCCCGGGATGGATAGAAAACCTGGATTTTTGCGCCTCCTACATCAATGTCTGACACACGCCTCCATGATAGGGGACCCACACCCTACGATGGAGGGTTAACAACCCTCGACTATCATAGTCGAAGGAAGAAACCTGACCCACAATGCGCTCGCTCTTCCGATGTTCCTCCCTCATAGCCTCCTGTTGGGCCTCTCGGATCTGCTCCAACAGCGGAGTTACCACGGTCATCCGCATGCAGATATCTCTGATCGGCGCTGCCTTGCGGCTAAGCGCATCGGCCACCACATTGGCCTTCCCCAGGTGGTAACGGATCTTACAATCATAATCCTTCACCACATCTAACCACCGACGCTGCCTCATGTTCAGATTCGGCTGGTCCATGAGATACCTCAGGCTCTTATGGTCCGTGTAAATAGTACAACGAACCCCATAGAGGTAATGACGCCAAATCTTGAGGGCAAAGACAACCGCCCCCAGCTCCAAATCATGCGTCGGGTAGTTCGCCTCGTGAGGCTTCAACTGCCTCGACGCGTAAGCAATAACATGCCCTCTCTGCATCAATATTGCGCCCAAACCTGAGATGGACGCATCACAGTACACCACAAAATCCTCCATGCCCTCCGGCAGGGCTAAGATTGGCGCCTCACACAATCTCTGTCTCAATGTCTCAAACGCAGCCTGCTGCTCAGGCCCCCAACGAAAGACCACGACTTTCCTTTTCATCCTGGTCAGAGGTATAGCTATCTTGGAGAAGTCCTGAATGAATCTTCGATAGTAGCCTTCCAAGCCCAGGAAGCTCCGAATCTCAGATGGAGACCTCGGGACTTCCCACTTCATCACGGCCTCCACCTTGGCCGGATCAACTGATATCCCGTTCTGGTTGACAAGGTGCCCAAGAAACTGCACCTCGCGCAACCAAAACTCACACTTGGAGAACTTAGCATACAAGCTCTCCCTCCTCAAAGTAGCCAAAACCTCCCGCAAATGCTCCTCATGCTGCTCTCGCGTCTTGGAATAAACCAAGATGTCATCGATGAAAACTATCACAAACCGATCCAACATCGGTCGGCACACGCGGTTCATGAGATCCATGAACGCGGCAGGAGCATTGGTGAGCCCGAAAGGCATCACCACGAACTCATAGTGGCCATAGCGCGTCCGGAACGCAGTCTTCTGCACATCCTCCTCTCTGACCCTCATCTGATGATACCCCGAGCGCAGATCAATCTTGGAGAACCAAGATGCCCCCTGTAGCTGGTCAAAGAGGTCATCAATCCTCGGGAGTGGGTAACGGTTCTTCACCGTTACCTTACTCAGCTCCCGGTAATCTATACACATCCGATGCGACCCGTCCTTCTTCTTTACAAATAGAATCGGGGCTCCCCAGGGTGAACTGCTCGGTCTGATGAATCCCTTGTCTAACAGCTCTTGTAGCTGTATAGACAACTCCTGCATCTCAGGAGGAGCCAACCGGTACGGTGCCTTGGCTATCGGAGCCGCACGGGGACGAGGTCGATCCGGAACTCCACCTGCCTCTCCGGAGGTATCCCAGGCAACTCTTCGGGGAATACATCCGCAAACTCTCGCACTACTGGCACATCCCCCACCGTCACCTTACCTGACTCCCGGGTATCCGTAACATAGGTGACAAATCCTGCACAACCCTACTGAAGGTAGCGCCTCGCTCTCGCTGCTGAACATAAGGCTGGTCCTCGCTGTGGCCTTTCGCCCTGGATCACCAGCTCTCCCCCATTTGGGGTCCTGATCCGCACCAACTGCTGCGCGCAGTCGATCACTGCCTCATTGGGGCTTAGCCAATCCATACCAATAATAACCTTGTTCCCCTGCAAAGGTATGGGAACCAAGTCCACTAGATAACGTTCTTCGAACAACCTCAAAACACAATCCCGGAAGACCTCTGATGCTTGCACAGACCGGTCGTCCGCAATCTCGACCTCCAAAGGGCAATCCAACATGCCTGAAGACTCAGGAAACTTCTTGCTAAGCGCAAGAGAAACAAACGATCGGGTAGCACCCGAGTCAAACAACACCTGAACCGGTATACCGTTCACATGGAATGATCCTAAACATATATATACAAGCATATATCAACATCAAAACATAATAAAAAAATCAGAGGGGAAGAATCATACCTGTCACCACATTGGGTGCGGCGCGTGCCTCCTCGGTAGTCAACTGGAAGGCCCGACTCCTCACCACCGGAGCCTCTGCCTTGACCTGTCGGCCATCAGTAATCCGCAGGGTCGCCGGAGTTGGCGCCTTCACTAGCGCTGCTGCTGTCAACTGGGGGCAATTGGCCTTCTTGTGGCCCCTCTGGTTGCAGTGGAAACACAGCAACTCGGATGTCTGAATAGTGGGTGCAGGGGCGGTACAATCCTTGCTGAAATGCCCTAACTTGCCGCACTTATAGCAGCCCGAGGATCCCGACCTGCACGCTCCCTCAAGTGACTTGCCGCATTTCCTGCAGCGTCCTCGATCCTCTGGCCCTTTGGCCTAGTTTCTGATCCCTTGGGCTTCTTCCTAGAAGCCCCAGTCATCTGTCCCTCCTCGGCCTTCCTCTTCCGGATGTGCTCCAGGTCAATCTCCCTCTCCCTTGCCCTGACAATCATGGAATCCAGGGTAGGGCAAGCTGAAAAACTGACATGCTCCCGAATGTCGGCTCGTAGCATGTCGTGATAGTGGGTCCTCCTCATATCCTCGTCTCCCGCATATTGGGGCACCAGTAACGCCCTCTCCCGGAACTTGGCGGTGATCTCCGCCACTATCTCAGTCGTCTGTCTCATATCCAGGAACTCCCAGGCCAACTGCTGGAGTTCCACCGCAGGTGCAAACTCAGCCCTGAACCGGGTCACAAAATCCGGCCACGTCATAGCCTCAATAGCCGAGGCTCCCAGAGAGTCGCCAACCGACTCCCACCAATCTCTGGACCTGTCTCTCAAGCATCCTGCTGCATATCTCACCTTCGACCCCTCGGGGCAGAAGCTGGTCAACTGTGCAGACTCAATGTCTGCAATCCACTGCTTGGCCACAATGGGGTCCTTCGCCCCATGGAATCCGGCGCACCACTGCCCCTGAAGTCCTTAAAGGACAGTGTGCGTGATCCTGACTGGCTGGTCGCCATGTCACTCTTGAACGCCCTGAGGCGATCCTCCATCAGCTCGATAATCCCTTCCTTGATCGACCCAAAGATGACCGGGGTCGCATCAAGGATGCCTCTAGTGATCTCGGACGTGATGAACTCGCGTAGCCTCTCATCCACTGGTTCGGAACCTGAACCCGAACCCGATCCCTCCCCTGAACTGCCAACTGTTGGCCTCGGACGTAGTACCACCATTCTGCAATACATAATGACAACCGTCAGTGATACTGATACATCTAGAGGGATCACATATACCACAAGTTTCCTGGTCTCGTCTCAGCCTTTCTTGACTCAAGTACGGATCATCTGCTTTCAGTAATACGGGCCCATACTACCTTCCACATCTATCCGTACTTTCCTCAAGAACTGCCTTGACTCCACCAAGTCCCTTCTACTACTACTGATCTCTGCTACTCTCATCCTAGGCTTGCCCTAGGGTACCTCTAACCTCACCCAATCCAGTCCTCAGCTGCTGAAGGACTCTTAGCAATGCCAATTGGCCACCATATGGATACAGTCACATGCCACGAGGCTCACATAATCCTTCGAGTACGGGACTCATCCCTACAACGGTTAGGACTCAAACAAGAGCTACTTCCCATCACTCCGAGTCCCACGAAGCACAAAGCAAGCAGCATTCAGACAAAAAGGAAACAAGCTCAAGCAATTCTATTCACATAGCGGGAATCTATACTAGCATGCGATATAAGCTCATGTAATCAGGCATAACCTAGGCAGGCTATCCTATCTCTGTCTAATCAACACTATCATGCAGCTCAAAAGCACATATAACAGGCACATAAGGCATCCTTCCTAGATCCTTAGTCCTAATCTAGCATGCTGTTCTACTGAAACTGATAATCATAACATAAACTTGTATGGGTACTTTGGGGAAAACTTACTTGAGCTCGGCCGGTCGAGCACATCACACACCTTGTTCTTTCTTAAAACTTTTAACTTAGCTTTTAGAAAACCATTTTCTTGTAAAAATCTTTTAATCCCTCGGTTTGAGTCCAGACATCCCCGAGGGCGTGTCTGAATCCCTCAAACCAGGGCTCTGATACCAACTTGTAACATCCCAAAACTCAAGGCCAAAAATTTCGTTTTTGAAAATAATTTATAACATAAAAACCATCGGTATGAAAACATTCATAATGATATCTCATGTCACGACCAATATATCAACAATCCAAAACATGTCACCATAAAAACCATTTTGTCAAAAGTAAAATAAATCAGAGTACATTCCCAAGAATCTCATAACGCGGAAATCCAACGTGTGTGTGTATGATGTGCAGCTACCGCGCCGGCTCCTTCCCCTTCGCTGAAGAGGTACCTGAAACAAAACTGAAAACTGTAAGCACGAAGCTTATTGAGTTCCCCCATCGTACCACATACCATATAATCACATAAAATGCATATACTATCAGGCATATCTGGGTGCCCGACCTACCCCTTTGGTCCTCTCGACCGGATACTGCCTAGCATATCTGGGTGCCGGCCTCCCCTTCGGTCCTCTCGACCGGATACTGCCTAGCATATCTGGGTGCTGGTCTCCCCTTCGGTCCTCTCGACCGGATACTGCCTAGCATATCTGCGTGCTGGCCTCCCCTTCGGTCCTCTCGACCGGATATTAGGGACTATTTCACCCCTCTACTACTACCACATAACATGTAACACATAATCGTATTCTATCTAGCATGACTGGGTATGACTACCCCCTGTGGTCCTATCGACCGTGAATCTTGGGGACTATCTCCCCTACTGCTACTAGCATATAACATCATATCATACTAGCACATAACATATCAGGTAGTAGCAAACCTAGATGAATATCACAAAGACAATCATCTAACATACGACTCCTACTGGTGGGCCGGCATTGGTGCCTTGGACCCACTTCTACTGGAAGGTAACTCACCTCGTAAGGCTGACTGCTGAAAAGCTGATCGGCAGATGTCTGACTGCTGCTCCGGTGATCCTCCGGCTATAAATCCATAAAACACTTAATCAGACACTGATAACTACTCTTATGGTAAAATGGCTATTTTACCCCTGACCAAGTCAAAGTCAAAGTCAACTTTCAGTTGACCTGACTCGCCGAGTTGGACCGCCAACTCGTCGAGTCCTTATCCTTTCATCTGACCTTCTTCACGCTTTTACTCGTCGAGTTTAGCAACGACTCGACGAGTCCTCCTTCTAAAATAACCTCGAATGAACCTTCATCCGGCTCGCCGAGTTGTATGAACAACTCGTCGGGTTCATCCTCATCCTACAAACAAGTCCTGTCCTTGACTCGCCGAGTTGTATGAACAACTCGTCGAGTTCATCTTCAAAGTTGGGAGATTTCCTTGGACTCGCCGAGTCTGCTCATGCACTCGTCGAGTCCTATGAACTCCAGGACAATGGCTATGTCCAATGCGCTGGGTCACTCCCCCAGACCCTTCTAAGACCATTCTAACACTTACTGGGTTCCTTTGAACCGTAACAGGAAAAAGGGCTGTCAAGCCTCGGACTCGCCGAGTCCCAAGAACAACTCGCCGAGTCGAGGTTGTCCAAGTCTCATTTCTCGATTTCTGATGTACAACACTTGTCCAAATAATAGATCTAGGCTCCTAAGATCAATCCAGCACGTAAAGTTACGAACTTTACGTGCATGCATGGGATTATGAGCTTAAAAGACCATAAAAGAAGCTCTTGAGTTGTATTGGGCTTTCCATGGGTGCAAAGGCAGTCCCTTTCTGCCTTCCAACCCTTTAATGAGCCTAGATCTAAGACCTTAACCCCCACCATGCTTGCAATCATGGTTGGTCACCAAGAATGGCTTATAAAAGCCCTAAATCTCTCCAAAAGGGATCTAATACAAGAAGGAGCAAGGTGTCGACTTTATACCTTCCAAGAGCTGTAGATGATGCACAAGCTTGACTCCTCTGGCCAACCTCTTGGTTCCTCAAGCTTTTCCCTTCCTTCTTGCCACCACAAACTACCAAGAATCACCAAAAAGGCCTTTAGATCTTCACAACACGATTAGGGTTTTGTATGGAGTGTTCTAGGAGCATAAGGGGGCGATGAAGGCTGTATAAGGTTGTTTAAATAGGGTGCAAACCCTCAGATTAGGGTTTTGCCCAGCCAGAGTCTACTCGTCGAGTCTTGCCGCCGACTCGACGAGTCCGTCACTTAACCCCCGGGTCCAAACCGCTACTACTCGACGAGTTGGGTCATCAACTCGCCGAGTCTTAGTCCAAATTGCGAAAGAATACCAGAATGAAATACATATCAGGAACCGGGTGCTACACCTCACGAGGCGAACTACCCGACACACGATTTGGAGCTGGGGGCTGTAGTTTTCGCCCTCAAGATTTGGCGTCATTACCTCTATGGGGTTCGTTGTACCATTTACACGGACCACAAGAGCTTGAGGTACCTCATGGATAAGCCGAATCTAAACATGAGGCAGCGTCGGTGGTTAGATGTGGTGAAGGATTACGACTGTGAGATCCTTTATCACCCAGGGAAGGCCAATGTGGTGGCCGATGCTCTTAGCCGCAAGGCAGTGGCGTCACCGATACGAGACATATGTCTGAGGATGACAGTGATTACTCAGTTGCTGGAACGGATTCGGGAGGCACAGGTCGAGGGTATGAAGGGAGAGCACCGGAAGTGCGAGCGGATTGTAAGACAGGTGGCCTCATTTGATTATGATGACGGTTTGGATTGGTTCATTAGTTCTTTAATTAATAATGGGTCAAACTTATATATATATATATATATATATATATATATATATATATATATATATATATATATATATATATAGAGAGAGAGAGAGAGAGAGAGAGAGAGAATTAGGTTCAAATAAAAACAAGAATTATTGTGAGAACGTGAGAACATTTCTCATCCAGTCATTTTAAATAATTAATTTCATAAAATAAAATAAAACAAAAGGGTATTTATGGTATTTTCACATTGGATTAAATATCAACATTAATTTCAGGGGTTTTCTATAGGTACCCCTTATATTTTCCAATTCCACCCTCCCCCATCTGATTTGATTTTTTTTGTTGTTTTTAATTCATTTTTAATTTATATTATTATTATTATTATTATTATTATATTTTAATATTATTATTATTATTATTATTATTATTATTATAAATTTCGTAGAAATTTTATAATTCGGACGACGTTATAAAATTAAAACGTCTATATAAATCGGTTTTTAATTATTTTTTGTTTTATATTTTAATAATAATAATAATAATAATAATAATAATAATATTATTATTATTATAAATTTCGAACAACAGTTTATAAATCGGACGACATTATATATATATATATATATATATATATATATATATATATATATATATATATAAATAAAGTCTAATGATGTCAAATCAAATATCAAAAAATTGATTAGATTGAGTTTAGGGGGTAAATTTGATTAAAAAGATACTTATAGCACAACCCTTAATTTTATATTCCTATTATTAAGGAAATAGTTTTACACTTCCTTAATTAAAAACCTAACTCTTAAAGGACCTCGTATCACAATCACATGAAACCATTATCTTCTTCTTTTGTTTTGCCATCGGTTGCAAATTTATGCTACGATCGAAAAAATGATGAAGTGACGGTGAAAGACCACCTGCGAATGACACCAACCATTTCCATATTTCTTTCTCGCCTTCCAATAACGCCGCCTCTACTGTGATTCCTTTGCTTTCCGCCTGCACAAAAGGGTACATAAAAATTCGATTTTGTTGATTCTGGATACCTCGGAAAATGAACAGGTAAAAGGGATCCGTCAGTATTTTTTCCACCATCGCTGGTATTCTCATCTGCAGTTCCACCGTTGCTAGGTTTGATTGTTATGTACAACTTTCATGGCTTTCATCTTCTCCATTCAGTTAGCACGATTCATGGATTTTTATTATACATGCTCGATGATTTGATATATATATATATATATATATATATATATATATATATATATATATATATATATATATATATATATATATATATTGGTTTTTGCTAGTATGGATTTTCTCATCTTGAAAACTCAGTGATTTTGTTTTGGTTTATCTTTAAATAATAGGTTGTAATTATAATTTATTATTCACGATGATATGTGTTCAAATATTTTTTTATTCATTTATTGGTTTGTGATTCTAATGGTTGAGTATGTAAATACGTAATTAATTGATTAGTTTATGCCAATAATTGCTTTGTTATTATTAAATTGTTAATTTGAGCTGTTTTTTTCCGTACTTCTTGAGTAACTGTTGCAACATTAGTTATAGAGACATGAGTGTTTAAGTTCGAAATCATTAAGTTGCTACTCCTCCATCTAATTTCTAATGAAATTTGATAATGTAACTATAATTTAGTATTCTAATTTAGTATTTTGCTTGGTGCTCTACCGTATTCACGAGTAAATGTATGTTTTATATGTTATTTACTAATTTTGCAAATGTTGTCGTTCTACATGTATTTTGTAATTGCTAATTATATTAGAATTTTGTTATATTATTAGTTTCTCTATATTTCTACAGTGCTTGTGTTATTATTTTGTTACTATTTTTTAAATATATATGAATTATTCTGTTATGATTTTATATATATTTCTACATGGCTTGTGTTATTATTTTGTTACCATTTTTTACATACATATGACTAGTTTATGTTATGCCTAGTTTATGTTATAATTCTATTACGATTGTACATACAACTTAATGGTGTTTGATGTTATTCTATTATGAATTTCTAAATACAATTTAATGTTTATGTTATTTTGTTTTGAATTTCTACATACATCTTAATATTTTAGTGACAAAACTTCAAAAATGGTCTCTGTGGTTTCCGGAAATCTAAAGTTTAGTTTCTAATTTTAAAAACCTCACAGATGGTCCATGTGGTTTCAAAACTTTTAACAAATGGTCCTTATTGCTAACTCTGTTAGCTTTTGACCATTAAATAAAGGGTATTTTGGTCATTTCACTACCTTAGGGACCATTTATGAAGTTTTACCTTATATATATATATATATATATATATATATATATATATATATATATATAATTATTTAATATAGAAGGGTCCTACCTCTCTATCTCTCTCTCACACACACATAGTCCGTCCTTCTTTCAGAAGCTTCACCTCTTAGCATTTACTCCTCTGCTACTTCTCTAGTTCTCTCATCTCTCTCTCTCTCTCTCTCTCTCTCTCTCTCTCTCTGTGTGACATCCCCAAATTCATGGTCATTTTAAAATTTTTATTTATGCTTATTTGAAAATCAGAGTATTCATTTTAATGAATAATATTGTGGAATTTGTTCGCAGAAAAACATGATAACAATATTATCAAAGCATTTCCGAAGAAATTTATTTTGTTCATATTAAAACTTTAGGATGTCATCATCAATACAGAAACATAAGCATAAACAGACCTTATTTACACTAATGATGTACATCTCCGTTAATCTCTCAGTGTAATGTCAGGGTGGGAAACCTGGTGATACAAATAAACTGAGTGGGTTAGGTTGGGAAACCTGGTGATCAGTACATAGAGTTTTCAACCCAAAATAGTATAATTATTATGTTTAATCATCAAACAATTAACCCAATTACCCATCCCCATTATCTTCATTTAATCTTCCCTAAAGATTTATCCTAAGGGTCATCTCCTATATCGTATTTACCTCTCATCTCCTTACATCACATTTCCTTATATGTTTGTTCCTGAGGACTTTTCCTAAGGATCATCACCTACATCGCATAGACAGAGTTGATTTGGGGATTACTCCCTCAATACGTGTCCAGTAAGGGTTAGGGTATCATAGCATGAATACGTAGTTACAACATCGCCTGAACTCGTAATTCATAGTAAGGGTTAGAGTATCATCGCATGAATACATAGTTACAACATCGCCTGAACTCGTAATTCATCACCTACAGGTTATGAGCCTGCTGGTGTTTCCACATGATTGTCTAGAATAGTCTGTGGTCGCCATCTATACTCTGGTAGATGACTACATCGCCACATTGCTGGTCAAGGTTATGGTATCTCCTCTCATCTCACATCACCTATCTATCATCACCTAATTATCATCACATTTCTATCATCACCTATCTCTCATCACCCGTTGCTACCCAATATATATTTATAAGTATAAAAATATGTATACAGTTTAAATCACGTAAACATGTATAAATCGTTCATCTAACATAGATATCAAGAACACTTATAATATGCACACATAACACATAATTTATATTAAATACTTCATATCTATGCGTAAGATGAGAGTGACTATGCACTCACATTAGTAGCGTGGTTGGATAGAATCTAACTAGAAACGGTCAGCGGTTCGTGATCGTCAGACTAGGAACGCGGAACGCCTTCAACAAACAAGAGAGAGAGAGAGAGAGAGAGAAAAAAAAAATAATTTGGTGTAAGGAAGCTTAGGGTCGAAATAGGGTGTTCTAGGCGAGTCCACGTCGTGGAGATGACATGTTCACGTCGTGGAGATGGCTGAATCACTTTGTAGGCTTGCCATCTGCGTTCTAGCTTCGAAAGGTGCCCGGATGACATTTCCACGTCGTGGCCTTTATGTCCACGTCGTAGGATCTTAACACATCACTCCCATAGACTTAGCACGTGTTTTTTTCTTGCCTCGATTAGTGTCCTTGACTAATTCCACGTTGTGGAGCATGGCTGATTAGGGTTTCTGCCACGTGTCATGCTCTTAGACTGCTACATCTTCGGAAGGTCATAATTTTTGCATACGAACTCCGTTTTTGACGTTCTTTTAATCCACGCGTAGGTGGAGACGTACTATACAACTTTCTTTTATATCACCAAGGCTAAAAAGTACTTTATCTTAAACTCACTTTTTACGATTCCCGGTGTCATACCGGTTTTGTCGCGAAACTTCGATATGTCATAACTTCTTCGTTAAAACTCGGATTTCAGTGTTCTTTATATGTACGGAAACCTTGTGACATATAGTAAAATTTAGTTAAGATTATTTATTATAAATAATTGTAACATCCCAATTTTCAAGTCCAAAAATTTCTTTTTAATTAACCGACTTATAAGAACATTCATAAGAAAATACTGTGAAAACACATCATCTCATAAATAATGATTCATGTCTGAAATCCCAAGTCATAAAGTAATAACATATCAGAGTACAATCCCAGAAAACTCCATGCGGAAATCATGTGTGTGTGTGATGCGATGCTACGCCGCTGGCTCCTTCCCCTTAGACGAAGAGGTACCTGAAACCAAAACCGAAACCGTAAGCACAAAGCTTAGTGAGTTCCCCCATCATACTACATACCATACAATATCATCGGTATCTTTCAACCGGTAATCATTATCGGTATCTTTCAACCGGTAACCATCGTCGGTATCTTTCAACCGGTAACCATCATCGTTATCTTTCAACCGGTAACCATCATCGGTATCTTTCAACCAGTAACCGTCATCGGTATCTTTCAACCGGTAACCATCGTCGGTATCTTTCAACCGGTAACCGGGGACTATTCCACCCCCTACCACTAGCATACAGCAACAAGATATAAACATACAGTCAGGCATATCCGGGTACTGACCTACCCTTCGGTCCTAAGGACCGCTACCAGGGAAACCAATCCCTATCATATACGTAACATATCATACAAATAAAACTCATGACCAAAGCATGTAACCAAACCAAGATAATTATCACAAAGACAATCATCTCCTAAATACTCCTCTTTGGTGGGCCGGCATTGTGGCCTTAGACCCACCCCTACTGGAAGGTAACTCACCTCGTACAAGAAGCTGCTGATAATCTGTGCGAGAAACCTCCGTCCGCTGCTGCTCCGGAAATCCTCCGGCTACAATTCCCACAAACACTCAGTTAGAAACTGATGTCTACTCTTATGGTAAAATGACCATTTTACCCCCAACCAAGTCCAAGTCAAAGTCAACTTCCAGTTGACCGGACTCGCCGAGTTGGGCCGTCAACTCGTCGAGTCCCTTCCCTTTACTCGTCCTTATCCACGACTCTACTCGTCGAGTTTAGCGATGACTCGATGAGTTCCTCTCCGATATGAACATCGATTGAGTCTTCATCCGACTCGCCGAGTCTGATGAACACTCGTCGAGTTCATCTTCAACTGATGAACAAGTCCTGACCTTGACTCGCCGAGTTGTATGAACAACTCGTCGAGTTCATCTTCATCCATAAGAAGATTGCCTTGGACTCGCCGAGTCTGTTCTAGCACTCGTCGAGTCCCATGAACTCCAGGTCTAAAATTAAGTCCAATGCGTTGGGTCACTCTTTTCTGTCTTGTTACAACCCTTCTAACACCCAACTGAGTCCTTTTAACCCTCAACGGATATGGGACTCAAAGCCTTGGACTCGTCAAGTCCCAAGAACGGACTCGCCGAGTCGATAACATCCACACCCTAAATCCTCGATTTCTGATGTACAACACTTGACCAAATGATAGATCCAAGCCCCTAAGCTCGATCTAGCACGTAAAGTTACGAACTTTACGTGCATGCATGGGACTTTTGACCCGAAAAGGCTCTCAAATGGCTCTAGTGTTGCATGGGGCCTTCCTTGGGTGCAAAAGCAACCCAAATCTGGCTTGTGACCCCTTTAAAGACCTGATTCCAAAGCCTCAACCCCCAACCATATTTGCAACCATGGTTGGTTACCAAAAATGGCTTATAAAAGCCCTAAATCTCCCCAAAAATGGATCTATCAAATGAAAGAGCAAGGTACAGACTTTATACGTCTCAAAGACTGCAAATGATGAACCAAACTCGAATCCTTCAGCTTCCTCTTGATCCTTCTATGCTCTTCCTTCCTCCTTGTGAACAAAACCACCAAAAATCACTCAAAAGCCTCAAATCTTGCACCAAAACACTTAGGGTTTGCTATAGAGGTTTCTGGGAGCATAAAGGGGCGATGGAGGCTGTATAAGGTTGTTTAAATAGGGTGCAAACCCTTAGATTAGGGTTTTGTCCATACAGAGCCTACTCGTCGAGTCCGGGACCCGACTCGACGAGTCCATCACTTAAATCCCGCGTCTCATCCCGCTTCTACTCGGCGAGTTGGTCCTTCAACTTGCCGAGTCCAAGGCCAAAAATGCACAATTACTTAAATAAAACACATACCAGGAACCAGGTGCTACAAATCTCCCCCACTTATTTTAGACTTTGTCCTTGAAGTCTGCTGCTCGATCCTGGAATAGCTCTGGGGAATGCTCCATCATCTCATCCACCGGCTCCCAGGTCCATTCTGAGCCCTTCCGGTGCCGTCATTGCACCTTCACGAGCTCCACCCTCTTGTTTCTCAGATCCTTCGACTTCCGGTCGAGAATCGCTACAGGCCGCTCGATGTAATTCAGGCTGTCATCGACCTGAATATCCCCTAATGGTACCACTGCCGAGTCGTCCACCAGGCACTTCCGCAACTGGGAGACGTGAAAAGTGCTGTGGATCTGACTGAGTTCGGCTGGCAGATCCAACCTATATGCCACCCTGCCCATCCGGGCTATAACCCTGAACGGTCCAATGTACCTGGGGTCCCAACTTGCCCCGTTTCCTGAATCGGATGACGCCCTTCCATGGCGACACCTTCAGGAGAACCATATCCCCGACCTGAAACTCCAGGTCCGATCGGCGCTTGTCGGCATAACTTTTTTGCCGACTCTGAGCAGTCTGAAGTCTGCTTCGAACCTGCTGAATTCTCTCATTCGTCTTGAGCACCACTTCGGTGCTCCCCATGACCCTCTGGCCAACCTCACCCCAACATATCGGGGTTCTGCACTTCCTTCCGTATAACATCTCGAAGGGAGGACGGTCAATGCTCGCATGATAGCTATTATTATACGAGAATTCTGCCAATGGAAGGTAGGTATCCCAGCTACCTCCGAAGACTAAAACACATGCCCGCAGCATATCCTCTAGCGTCTGGATGGTCCGCTCGCTCTAACCATCCGTCTGCGGGTGAAAGGCGGTGCTAAAATGCAGTCGAGTACCCAGCTCGTCATAAAACTTCTTCCAAAACCTGGAAGTGAACCGCACATCCCTATCAGAAATCACCGAAACTGGCACTCTGTGCCGAGCTACCACCTCCCGGATATAGATGTCGGCCAGCTTCTCGGCCGAGATGCTCTCCTGAATCGGAATAAAATGAGCGATCTTGGTCAACCGATCGACGATGACCCAAATCGAATCCACCCCTCGCGCGGTCCTGGGAAGCTTTGTGATAAAATCCATCGTAATGTCTTCCCATTTCCATAGCGGGATATCCAACGGCTGCATCTTTCCGTGTGGCCTCTGGTGCTCGGCCTTGACCTTCCTGCAGGTCAAACACCGCTCCACATACCATGCTACGTCCCGCTTCATGCAGGGCCACCAATAATTAGGACGAAGATCTCTATACATCTTCGTCGCTCTGGGATGGATAGAAAATCTGGATTTGTGTGCCTCCTCCATCAGGATCTGGCGCACGCCTCCATGATAAGGGACCCACACCCTATGGCGAAGAGTCAATAACCCTCGGCTATCATAGTCGAAGAAGGAAACCTGCCCCACAATTCGCTCGCTCTTTCGATGTTCCTCCTTCATGGCCTCCTGCTGGGCCTCCCGAATCTGCTCCAACAGCAGAGTCACCACTGTCATCCTCAGACAGATATCCCTGATCGGCGCCGCCTTGCGTCTAAGCGTGTCGACCACCACATTGGCCTTCCCCGGGTGGTAGAGGATCTCACAGTCATAATCCTTTACCACCTCAAGCCACTGACGCTGCCTCATATTCAGATTTGGCTGGTCCATGAGATACCTCAGGCTCTTGTGGTCCGTGTAAATCGTACAACGAACCCCATAGAGGTAATGACGCCAAATCTTGAGGGCGAACACAACAGCCCCCAGCACCAAATCATGCGTCGAGTAGTTCGCCTCGTGAGGCTTCAGCTGCCTCGAAGCGTAAGCAATGACATGCCCTCTCTGCATCAATACTGCGCCCAAACCCGAGATGGACGCATCACAGTACACGACGAAATCCTCCATGCCCTCTGGCAGGGCTAAGATTGGCGCCTCGCACAATCTCTGCCTCAATGTCTCGAATGCAGCCTGCTGCTCAGGCCCCCAACGAAAGACCACGGCTTTCCTCGTCAGCCTGGTCAGGGGCACGACTATCTTGGAGAAGTCCTGAATGAATCTCCGATAGTAGCCTGCCAATCCCAGAAAGCTCCAAATCTCAGATGGAGACCTCGGAACCTCCCAACTCATCACGGCCTCCACTTTGGCCGGATCTACCGAAATCCCGTTCTGGTTGACAAGGTGCCCAAGAAACTGCACCTCGCGCAACCAGAACTCACACTTGGAGAACTTAGCATACAAGCTCTCCCTCCTCAAAGTCTCCAGAACCTCTCGCAGATGCTCCTCATGCTGCTCTCGCGTCTTGGAGTAAACCAAGATATCATCGATAAACACTATCACAGACCGGTCTAACATCGGTCTACACACGCGGTTCATGAGGTCCATGAACGCGGCAGGAGCGTTGGTGAGCCCGAAAGGCATCACCACGAACTCATAGTGGCCATAACGCGTCCGAAACGCCGTCTTCTGTACATCCTCCTCTCTGACCCTCATCTGATGATACCCTGAACGCAAATCAATCTTGGAGAACCAAGATGCTCCCTGTAGCTGGTCAAAGAGGTCATCAATCCTCAGGAGTGGGTAACGGTTCTTCACCGTTACCTTATTCAGCTCCCTATAGTCTATACACATCCGATGCGACCCGTCCTTTTTCTTCACGAACAGAATCAGGGCTCCCCAGGGAGAACTACTCGGTCTAATGAATCCCTTGTCTAACAGCTCCTGCAGCTGTGTAGACAACTCCTGCATCTCGGGAAGAGCCAACCGATACGGTGCCTTGGCTATCGGAGCCGCACCAGGGACTAGGTCGATCCTGAACTCCACCTGTCGCTCCGGAGGTATCCCAGGCAGCTCCTCGGGGAATACGTCTGCGAACTCTCGCACCACGGGCACATCGCCCACTGTCGCCCTACCCGCCTCCCGGGTATCCATAACATAGGTGACATAACCTGCGCAACCCTGCTGGAGGTAACGCCTAGCTCTCGCTGCTGAACATAAAGCTGGTCCTCGTTGTGGCCTCTCGCCCTGAATCACCAGCTCTCCCCCACGTGGGGTCCTGATCCGCACCAACTGCTGCGCACAGTCAATCACTGCCCCATTGGGGCTCAGCCAATCCATACCAATAATAACCTTGTTCCCCCGCAAAGGTATGGGAACCAGATCTACCAGATAACGCTCCTCAAACAGTCGTAGGACGCAATCTCGGTAAACCTCCGACGCTCGTACCGACCGGTCGTCCGCAATCTCGACCTCTAGAGGGCAATCCAGCATGCCCGAAGACTCAGGAAACTTCCTGCTAAGCGCAAGAGAGACAAATGATCGGGTGGCACCCAAATCAAACAATACCTGAACTGGGATACCGTTCACATGAAACGATCCTAAACAATGCACATACATAACATATCAAGATCACATCGCCACAACATAAAAGCATAAGAAAGGAACCATACCCGTCACTACATCAGGTGTAGCGCGTGCCTTCTCGGCGGTCAACTGAAATGCTCGGCTCCGCACCACTGGAGCCTCTGTCTTGGCCTTCCGGCCATCTGCAACCCGCGCTGTCGCTGAGACCGATGCCACTGCTAGCGCCGCTGCTGACGCTGCTATCAATCTCGGGCAGTTGGCCTTTTTATGGCCCCTCTGATTGCAATGGAAGCAAATCAGGTCTGTCATCTGTACCGTAGGGGTAGGGGCGGTACAATCTCTGCCAAAATGCCCAACCTTGCCGCCCTTATAGCAGCCTGAACCCGGCCCAGTGCGGCAAGCTCCCTCGTATGACCGACCGCATTTCCCACAGCGGTCCCGCCCAGACTGGCCTTTCGGCCTACCATTGGATCCCTTGGGCTTCTTTCCCGAAGCCCCCGTCGTCAGCCCCTCCGATGCCTTCCTCTTTCGGATGTGCTCCAGATCAATCTCCCTCTCCCTAGCCCTGGAAATCATGGAATCCAGGGTAGGGCAAGCTGAGAAACTGACATGCTCCCGGATGTCAGCTCGTAACATATCATGGTAGCGGGTCCTCCTCATGTCCTCATCACCCGCATACTGGGGCACCAGCAATGCCCTCTCCCGAAACTTGGCGGTGATCTCCGCCACAATCTCCGTAGTATGCCTCATGTCCAAGAACTCCCTGGCCAGCTGCTGAAGCTCCATAGCTGGCGCAAACTCTGCCCTGAACCGGGTCACAAAATCCGGCCATGTCATAGCCTCAACAGCCGAGGCTCCCAATGAGTGACCAACAGACTCCCACCAATCTCTGGCCCTGTCTCTCAAACATCCTGCTGCATACCTCACCTTCGACCCCTCGGGGCAGAAGCTAGTCAACTGTGCGGACTCAATGTCTGCAATCCATCGTCTGGCAGCAATGGGGTCCTTCGCCCCATTGAAATCCGGCGCACCGCTCCCTCGGAAGTCCTTAAAGGACAGTGTGCGCGCGCCCGCCTGGCTAGACGCCATATCACTCCTGAATGCTCGGAGGCGATCCTCCATCAGCTCAACAATCCCTTACTTGATCGAACCGAAGATAACCGGCGTCGCATCAAGGATACCCCTCGTGATCTCGGACGCGATGAACTCGCGTAACCCATCATCAACCTGCTCGGATCCTGCACCCGAGCCCGATCCTGATCCTGATCCGGAACCTCCTGCTCCATGTCGCGTGGTCACCCTGCTGAAAATACACGCATAAATGTCAGGATCATACATACCTCCGAGAGGCCTAACACACTCCCCAAGGTTCCCGGTTCCATCTAGGCCCTCCTTGATTCGAGTACGGGTCCTCTGCTTTCAGTAGTACGGGCCCATACTAACTTCCACATCTACCCGTACTTTCCCCAAGGATTGCTTCGACTTCACCAAGTCCCTTTTACCGATACCCTTTCCACTGACCTCATCCTAGGGTTCCCTAGGGCACTCTCCGACCTACCCTCCGCCATCAGCTGCACTAGGAGTCCCCACCACTTCCCCCTAACTAACTTGCGGATACTGTTACACATCCGTTCATTAGCTAGTTGAAAATGGCCCGAACCCCCATAGCACAAAGCAAGCAGCATTCGTGCATTGGGTAACCAATCAGGCATAACCTACACATGCCATCCTACTGCTGACTAAACAGTTCTAGCATACAGCTCATACAACAGGCATATAAGGCATCCTCCTAGATCCTTAGCCCTAACTAGCATGCAATTCTCAGAATCATATATCAGGCACACAAGGCATCCTCCTAGATCCTTAGTCCTATTCTAGCATGCAATTTTCTGAATCAAAACCATATAGCATAACATATCAAGTATGGGTATCTTGGGGGAAAACTTACTTGAGCCCGGCCGGTCGCATGCATCACACACTTCGTCTTTCTTAAAATCCTTTCATTTAGATTTTAGAAAACTATTTTCCTTGTAAAAACCTTTTAGCCCCTCAGTTTGAGTCCAAACACCCCCAAGGGTGTGTCCGAATCCCTCAAACCAGGGCTCTGATACCAACTCGTAACATCCCAATTTTCAAGTCCAAAAATTTCTTTTTAATTAACCGACTTATAAGAACATTCATAAGAAAATACTGTGAAAACACATTATCTCATAAATAATGATTCATGTCTGAAATCCCAATTCATAAAGTAATAACATATCAGAGTACAATCCCAGAAAACTCCATGCGGAAATCATGTGTGTGTGTGATGCGATGCTACGCCGCCGGCTCCTTCCCCTTAGACGAAGAGGTACCTGAAACCAAAACCGAAACCGTAAGCACAAAGCTTAGTGAGTTCCCACATCATACCACATACCATACAATATCATCGGTATCTTTCAACCGGTAACCATCGTCGGTATCTTTCAACCGGTAACCATCATCGGTATCTTTCAACCGGTAACCATCATCAGTATCTTTCAACCCGTAACCGTCATCGGTATCTTTCAACCGGTAACCATCGTCGGTATCTTTCAACCGGTAACCGGGGACTATTCCACCCCTACCACTAGCATACAGCAACAAGATATAAACATACAGTCAGGCATATCCGGGTACTGACCTACCCTTCGGTCCTAAGGACCGCTACCAGGGAAACCAATCCCTATCATACACGTAACATATCATACAAATAAAACTCATGACCAAAGCATGTAACCAAACCAAGATAATTATCACAAAGACAATCATCTCCTAAATACTCCTCTTTGGTGGGCCGACATTGTGGCCTTAGACCCACCCCTACTGGAAGGTAACTCACCTCGTACAAGAAGCTGCTGATAATCTGTGCGAGAAACCTTCGTCCGCTGCTGCTCCAAAAATCATCCGGCTACAATTCCCACAAACACTCAGTTAGAAACTGATGTCTACTCTTAGGGTAAAATGACCATTTTACCCCCAACCAAGTCCAAGTCAAAGTCAACTTCCAGTTGACCGGACTCGCCGAGTTGGGCCGTCAACTCGTCGAGTCCCTTCCCTTTACTCGTCCTTATCCACGACTCTACTCGTCGAGTTTAGCGATGACTCGATGAGTTCCTCTCCGATATGAACATCGATTGAGTCTTCATCCGACTCGCCGAGTCTGATGAACACTCGTCGAGTTCATCTTCAACTGATGAACAAGTCCTGACCTTGACTCGCCGAGTTGTATGAACAACTCGTCGAGTTCATCTTCATCCATAAGAAGATTGCCTTGGACTCGCCGAGTCTGTTCTAGCACTTGTCGAGTCCCATGAACTCCAGGTCTAAAATTAAGTCCAATGCGTTGGGTCACTCTTTTCTGTCTTGTTACAACCCTTCTAACACCCAACTGAGTCCTTTTAACCCTCAACGGATATGGGACTCAAAGCCTTGGACTCGTCAAGTCCCAAGAACGGACTCGCCGAGTCGATAACATCCACACCCTAAATCCTCGATTTCTGATGTACAACACTTGACCAAATGATAGATCCAAGCCCCTAAGCTCGATCTAGCACGTAAAGTTACGAACTTTACGTGCATGCATGGGACTTTTGAGCCAAAAAGGCTCTCAAATGGCTCTAGTGTTGCATGGGGCCTTCCTTGGGTGCAAAAGCAACCCAAATCTGCCATGTGACCCCTTTAAAGACCTGATTCCAAAGCCTCAACCCCAACCATGTTTGCAACCATGGTTGGTTACCAAAAATGGCTTATAAAAGCCCTAAATCTCCCCAAAAAGGGATCTATCAAATGAAAGAGCAAGGTACAGACTTTATACCTCTCAAAGACTGCAAATGATGAACCAAACTCGAATCCTTCAGCTTCTTCTTGATCCTTCTATGCTCTTCCTTCCTCCTTGTGAACAAAACCACCAAAAATCACTCAAAAGCCTCAAATCTTGCACCAAAACACTTAGGGTTTGCTATAGAGGTTTCTGGGAGCATAAAGGGGCGATGGAGGCTGTATAAGGTTGTTTAAATAGGGTGCAACCCCTCAGATTAGGGTTTTGTCCATACAGAGCCTACTCGTCGAGTGCGGGACCCGACTCGACGATTCCATCACTTAAATCCCGCGTCTCATCCCGCTTCTACTCGGCGAGTTGGTACTTCAACTCGCCGAGTCCAAGGCCAAAAATGCACAATTACTTAAATAAAACACATACCAGGAACCAGGTGCTACAATAATCCTCTATCAGAAAGTCATTTTTGACGCTTATCGTCTCTTAATTGACTAACCCGAATCTGCGGGCGCTACACACATACACTCTGTGTGTGTATGTGTGAAGATTTTAAGTATTGATCCACATAAAAAGGCTGGGATTCTTTTGAACAATGTCGATAGCTTTCTGATCCGAAAGATTATCCCATAGTCCATCTGATGCGAACACGATGAACCTGTTAGTGGTTTCTCTATCTCTACTCTGTACAACCGGGTCGGATCTCAATACAGGATTGTTGATAGGTTCAGTTAGGCGAAATCATGGGAAAATTGGATAATCAATATGAAATTCTAAACTCTTTAGGTATAAATCTCCGATTGATCGAGAAATCTAATTGTAGAACATTAGAAGTAGTATGAGATTATGAATTGATTCTGGAATATTTATAATTATTGTTTATATTAAGAGAGATTTAATGGAATTAACCTGAACAATGTCTTTAACTCGCCATACACCATGTTCGTCTCTAAAAACAATGTTGGGGTCCTCTGGATGATCGACTTGCTGGTCTTGTCTCACTTCCATCATGCTCACATTATGATCGTTTGTAAGAAGTTGGGCGATGACTTTGCATAAATTCCGTGCATTCGTACGTCTTAAAACAGCTATTTAATCACCCAAATTAGTAACGAACAATTTCTTATTCCATATGATCCCTACCAGACAACAAGAACCAACTGAATAGATGTTAGGTATGTGTTTCAGTGCTTCACGTGCAAAATAGATGAATACTTTCTCGGTTTCAGCAACCACATTTCTAAGCACTTGTTTGTTAATCTCCTCAATTTCACACCTTCATCTTTGCACGTGCCCTTGTTATCTGCAAGATTTCATATACTAAGGTATGGATGAATAATTGTGCATTCATTCATAATAAATTATCAGACGAGCTATGCACATAAAGTGTTTGATGAAATGACAGAACGAAAACATGCCCTGTTCCACCAACTTTTCCTTTGTTATATCTAACTTCATTAAAATGAAAGAATGGAATCCGACGGCAATTTATAAAAAGGGGTGGAAGAACGGTGATAGCAGTAAGAAGTAGGAGTGGTGGAAATGAGAGAGAGAGAGAGAGAGAGAGAGAGAGAGAGAGAGAGAGAGAGAGAGGGACCCTTTAATATTAAATAACTATATTTTTTTTCTTTTTTTTAAAATAAGGCAAAACTTCATAAATGGTCCCTGTGGTAGTGAAATGACAGAAATGCCCTTCACTTAACGGCCAAAAGCTAACAGAGTTAGCGAAAAGGATCATTTGTTAAAAGTTTTGAAACCACATGGACCATCTGTGAGGTTTTTAAAAATTAGGGACTAAACTTCAGATTTCCGGAAACCACAGAGACCATTTTAGAAGTTTTGTCTATTTTAGTTGTTATTTTGTTATGAATTTTTACATACAACTTATTGTGTGTGTGTGTGTTTTTTTTTTGTATTTACAGGTTAAAAGACTCAAAGAAAAAAATTGCAAGACCAAAACATAAACATAGTCAAGACCAAGAAAAAATAATAAAATACATAGAACTTATATAAATCTTTTGTCTTGAGTTTGTATGTATATTTTTATTATTTGTAAAACTTCATATTTATATGTATGTTATTATTTTGTTACGAATTTTGTATATACAAATTGATGTTTATATCATTATTCAATAAAGAATTTATTACATTAATAATCTAATATATATATATATATATATATATATATATATATATATATATATAGAACTATGCGGCTGAGGTTGAATCTCAAGATCTTTATTTTTTTTTTAATCTCAATGAAACCTACCTCTCTCTCTCTCTCTCTCTCTCTATATATATATATATATATATATATATATATATATATATATATATATATATATATATATATATATATATATATATATAGAGAGAGAGAGAGAGAGAGAGGTAGGTTTCATTGAGATTAAAAATAAAATAAAGATCTTGAGATTCAACCTCAGCCGCATAGTTCACATCTGCCGCTCTAACCCTCCGACATACCGACACCACATACCTGTTATAATCATAAATGATTATATAGCGTCGCCAGTTTCTTTCTCCTCCGCCACCATCCCCACCACCACAAGCGCCAGCACCACCACCACTACCACCACCTCTGACACCAGCCGACCCCACCACTGTCACATTCGTCACTTATACCACTGTCACCTCTGTCACAACCACCTCTTCTACCACAAACTGTCATAATCATATATGATTAGTCAATTTGTGACATACATATATGTCTGATCATTTATGATTAGGTGTATACATATAAACATGATTATACCTCTCTGCCATATGATCATTTATGATTAGGCATACCCCGTTGTTGCCGGTACGTTGGAGCGTTAGAGCGGTAATTGAGAAATACGTGGTTGAGGTTGAATCTCAAGATCTATATTTTTTTTTTCAAATGAACTGTGCTCTCTCTCTCTCTCTCTCTCTATATATATATATATATATATATATATATATATATATATATATATATATATATATATATATATATATCTAATTTCCATAATTATTTTTAAATATATTGACCATTTTACCCTTATATATTATTATACTAATTTTTAATAATAATTTTTATTAATTACAAAAAATAAACTAATTAATAAAAATGTTTGGCTGAGAATTGTTTTCACGTTTTCCACTTTATTTAGTTCTTTTATTTGAATTATTATTATTATATATATATATATATATATATATATATATATATATATATATATATATATATATATATATATATATATATATATATATAATGGTTGTTATTTTTCAATGTGGTCCATTCTAAAACCGTCTTAGTAAATATATACAGCATCAAAAAATATGAAAATCGCACCATAAAATAGTTTTGTTAGTGAGGTTTCCCAAAATCGCACCATTAAAGCATTTCTTGATGCGGTTTCCCAAAACCGCACCAAAAGATATTGTGGAAACCGCACAAAAAAACAATTACAACCGTCTTAAAAAATAGCTTTGTTAGTGCGGTTTCAACTGGTGGTGGTGTATGCTCGGTTGTAAAGGAGGTCAATGTAGAGATGTTCGACGGTAGTTAACGACGATAAAAGTGGTATGGCTTGGTGATATCGGATGCAAGTGAGAAATGTTACAATGAAATTCTGTTGGGAGGAAAAGTAAAAACTAGTTTTTGATATATAGAATTGAAGATCTACTACAACAATAAGCATCTACAGAGACAAGGTCTACAGGGACACGACATATGTCATCTCTATAGATATCCTATAGGGACGACATTTCGTCTCGATATAGTTGACAATATTTTTTTTTTGACTTTTGCAGCTACAGCCGTCTCATCATATTAAAGAGAGAAGGAAACTGGATTAGGCGTGTTTTGGGGAAGGCTATAGGGACGACTTGTCATCCCATATCTTTCTACGACTTAAATTAGGAGAACAACCTCCTTTGTTTCGTTCACACACAATCAATCATTAGTCTCTATCTCTCTCTCTCTCACTCTCGATCGGAGAATCTCCTTTCCCTAATTTCGACCATTATCTTCTCTTCTGGCGACTTCCTCACCTCCCATTCCCCGTGCATCTTCTTCCTCTCTCCATGGATTCTCATGCTAGTTGTTGAACACCACCATTAGGCTCAACAACGTTGATTAGTTTTAACGCCACCGATTCAGACTATCGGCTTCCTTTTCACATCCAATTACGATTACTATTGAATACAAGCCCTACACCGGCTACCAGGTTAGTAATTCTCTGTTTGAACCTATAATTGAGGTATATGTTAGCAATTATTTAATTTAAACTGGAATTGGGATATAAGTGAACGATGATGACGACGACAAACTTAAATTCGATAGAGATTTGTTTTCAATTTTGCTCTGTACGGTTTCTTTGGCTGCAACAAGGTTATTGTATGTTCAAGGTAAGTTATATTATTGTTGAACCTCATCTTTGTTTTTACAAATCTCGATAACTATGTGATGTAAACAGAGTTAGCTGAAATCATGTCAATCTGTTGTATGTATAACTTGGTAATCTTCTAAAACCTATAATTTTGACTACCGGCTTCCTTTTATGTGATTCTTGTGTGTGTACTTGGTTTTTATGCAATTCCTGTATACATACTTGTTTATTATGCTTTTGAATTGCATAATTGTGGTGTGTGTAGGATTGGAGATGCAATGGCAAAGGTTATGTGGCTTATCACAATTTTATTACCAGGCTGGAGAATCGAATGAAGTTTCAGTCACCTAGCCACCTAGCCACATGAGTAGTCCTGGAACCAGGCGATTGCCATTTTTACTTGATGTTCACTAAATGGTTATTACTTGCTGACTCACCTTTGTGTTCCTAGACATGATCCAGAAATAGATGGCCGTATCATTATGGGGAGGGTTGACTGCACTGAAGAAGTTGACCTGTGTAGAAGGTAAGAAACCCTAAACCTTAAGCCCTAATTTTGATGAATACAATGCTTTAAAGATATATCATATTGATTGGTCTATTTGGTTTTCAGGAACCACATACAAGGTTATCCATCTATTCGGATATTCCAAAAGGGCAGTGATGTTATTTTTTCTCATTGTGTGATAGTATTTTATATTTCCTGAATAGCTATATGCAGAGTCATTAGCTTGGTTTGTAGGAGGTTCTCCATATATCTACCCTCTCTATGGACTAGGAGAATTACCTCAGGTATAATCAATAACAAAAGATTCGTTTATTTAATTATTTAATTATTTAATTTGCTATTTGAAAATATTTTGACTTTATCTGATAAATATTTTCAGGCATTTGCTCGTTTGAGTGCAGTCTATGGTGGCACCTACATGCTCAACAAACCAGAATGCAAGGTAATCCACAGAACTGGAATTCTGGATTCCATTCCATTCCAAGGATGGAATTCAATTTTGTTAGATTCCTTCAAATCCCATGTTTCATGAGTGAATGGAATTCAATTTCATTCCATTTCATTCATCATTTTTAAAAAAAAGACCAAAATACCCTTTGTCATATTCCAATTCCATTGATAGATTCCATTACTTTCAAAAAACAGGTAGAGTTTGAAGATGGAAAGCAATTGGTGTTACATCAGAAGGAGAAACTGCAAAATGCAAAAAAGCAGTATGTGATCCCTCATATTTACCTGATAAGGTATAAAATTTAATTTTAATAAACTTTTAATCTTACCTTTTTCAGTAGGAATTAAAATTAAAAAAAAAAATCTCATTTGTTGAAATAGGTAAAAGCAGTTGGAAAAGTAGCACGTGCTATTTGCATCATGAGTCACCCCATCCCACACACTAATGATGCTCATTCAACCCAAGTCATCCTACCCCAAAGACAACTAGGCCGTAAATCTGACATGTAATAATTACTTTTTTACCCCTCAATAATAACATATTTACAAATTTTCAAATGACTCTTAAGTTTTTTCATTAGGTATTTGTTTTACTGTTCATATTCTCACAATGTAGCACCCAAGGGAAAGTTCATTGCCTTTGTGACAACAGAAGCGGAAACAGATAATCTAGAAACGGTAATAAAAACTTCACTTGCTGACGTAGCTTTTCTAATTTTATTTTTTCTCTGTTATTAATATTTCTAATAAAAAAAATCACACAAATAAACTGAAAGCCTAAGAGAGGGACTAAAGTAGACACTTCAGATAGTTGGTTGTTTAAAACAACATTACTATATAGAGTTACTGTTGTACATTCTAAAAATCACACAAATAAAAGTTGTCTCATCATCAATTCTTTTCTTTGTGTGAAATTCTGTTTTATTTTGTACATTTTATAGTCTCATTTTTTTATATAATTATTGTCTTAGGTATTCAATTTTAGCACAGGAAGATTAACAGATAAAATAGTTGTGGACAGCAAGGTCAATTTATTTTTTGTGGGGATTCACATGTGAGTAGGCCTTTCAAACCATCTTGGTTTCATCTTACTTGCAAAAGTTTCTCCAAGTCATGAGCTTCTCCCAATTGTATGTTTTCAGGTCTGAAGATGGTGATGCAAACAAGTAAACATGGCTACACAATCAGTTTTCTTGATATTGTATGAAACCGTTAAACAATTTCAAATTATGTAGTATGTTTTAGTAAAAAATTGTATAAGATATTCAAATGTTTTGATATTGTATAATTTAATGTTTTTGTGGTTAAATTTAGTGTTTTTGCGCTTTCGTATTTGAGAAAACTGGAAAAGTAAACAAAAAATAGAAGCTGAATGTAAATTCCATACAATATCTTTAGAGACGACATTTCGTTGCTATAGGTGTAGCTATGGGGGCGACGTGTCGTCTCTAAAGGTCCAGCAATGGGGATGACAACCACGAACCAACAAAAACGATATGTCGTCTCTAAAAAGTATCTATGGCGACAATATCTATAGCGACGACCCAAGCTATCTATTGCGACGGGACTATAGCGACGAAGGCTATAGGGACGACGTGTCGTCACAACCACCTATAGAGATGACTTTATATAACCTATAAAGATGACATTTGTCGTCCCTATAGGTCTCCTTTCTTGTATATCCAAAAGCCCAAACTTGGTCGGCAATGGAAAGTGATAGCTATGCCCTACAATTAAAAGCGAGCTCCATCGAAGGCGTTGAAGGTTCAATTAATATTAAATCCAACTTCCAACCAACGAATCCATTCACACATACATAGGCATGGACAAAAATTGCTATAAATACCTTTGACGTACAACGTTTCTTGCACCAACTACATTTTCAATCACATATAAGTTTCCTACGACTTTTGTGCTTTTAAACTTGAAAAATGGCAAGGATGGCAATGATGGTCTTATGTGTAGTACTAACTTGCATGGTGGTGGCTGCACCCTATGCAGAGGCTGCTATTACCTGTGGTCAGGTGGTAAGTAGCTTATCTCCATGCATTCCCTACCTAAAAAATGGTGGTGCTGTGCCACCGGCATGTTGCAGTGGGGTTAAATCACTCAATAGCGCTGCAAAGACAACTCCTGATCGTCAGACTGCTTGCGGTTGTTTAAAGAGTGCTTCTGGTGGCGTCAATCTTGGCAACGCTGCTAGCCTCCCCGGCAAGTGTGGTGTCAGCATCCCTTACAAGATCAGTCCTAGCACTGATTGTTCCAAGTATGTTCAAATATATATATATATATATATATATATATATATATATATATATATATATATATATATATATATATATATATATATATATATGCTTATATTTTTTATCAGTTACAAATTTACGTAGACATCTATTTGGATTAAATATTGCATGAACACACATTAGTTGTATTGATTTTGCTTGGCATTTGGTGATTTTTGCAGGGTGCAGTAAGGTGATTTTAATGCATGTTCCGAAGATTAGAAGCATATATAAATTACAATAAATATGGAGAGCACTATTTTGATTGAAAAAGACATATATTACCGCATACGGTTATGCATGATTTGTACGGCCTTTTGACTGGTGCCTATATGCATGTAATATTTGTATGTCATCGTCTTATTTATGTCCCTTCCTCTACTTACTTTTAATATATCAGTGTTGTCTTTTTCTTAATAACTGCAAAGGTTTATTAATTTACACGTGCTAAGCTTTAAGCGCAATACTTTTTGGACACACAGAGAGGACCGGTTTGAGGCTGCACTTTTAATAAACCAACTTATTTGAGGTCCAGCAAAATATAAAAATGCGTGTCTTAAGCACAGAGTCATCTTAGAAACAGTATCACATCAATTTTCTCAATTCTATCTCTTCTATTACGTGGATGTAGGTCATCTTGACCGAACCACGTAAATAGTGTGTGTTGTGTGTTTATATGTCAGCAGCTTTACTCCTTACATATAACCTTAACTAAATTCCAAGGAAAAACAAAAGGGGGGGGGGGGGGGGGGTAAATAGGAAGAATCTGCAAATTTGAAATTCACTAAGTATAGGCCTGAAAGTGAATGACGTAACAAGTAAGAATAAAAGAGAAAGGACTTGATGCCATATAAAACAACAAAAAAATTGATGTTATTAAATCATAGCAAAAGTGCAAGGATCAAGTAAACTGCTAAATCATGGCCTATGATAACTATGACATATCAAACGATGATGTCTTTAGATACTAACAAAGAGAATATGTATCATAGAGACAGTAACTGACAACTATATATGTAAATCCAAGAACACATAGAAGAGTGTGTGGATTTAGATAGATTTGGAAAAGAAAAAAATTGTTAGATCTTAAAAAAAATGAATGATGCATGAGAAGTAAGATCAAAAGAGATAACAAAAGAGACATTACCTTGAGGAAGAAGAGTGAAGGTAATAGACTCTTGAAGATGGAAAAGCAACATATGCACCAATAAGTATAATGCTCAGAGGAAAGATATGATCAAAGGATCAACAATAAGTAACCTAAGCATGGTATGTGAAAGTGAATCAATGATCAACAAAAAAAGAATAGTAAAAGAGTGTGATGCTCACCCAATATGATTGCAACAAGAAGTGGTGTTCATAAAGAAAAAGTGATAGACCAATACTAGGGGAACCTGAACGTAGGAAGGTATGTATAAACTAATGAACACGCGAGTCATCAACGAAGGAAAGACAATATTATCACATGAGGTTATGTGAAAAGGAAAGAGGGATATAACTTACCGGTTGATGTCTTGTTGAATCAATGAACAACACAAAGATAGAGGTGCACACATTGACAATGACACTTGAATTTTTTTTTAAAATCTATGTTATGTCAAGAGAAGCAAAAAAAAAAAAATGGTATGTATGCCATGAGCATCATTGACGAAAAGAAAGAGAATGAATACTTACCTAAAGTGATCAAGGAATGTGATACTCAACAAAGAATGATGATGAAACCCTTGATGGTTTTGACTGAGCATAGAGTTATCAACAAAAAGGTTATGATGTACACATAATAAATAAGTATTGTACATACAACACATGATGATGCTCAAGAAAAAAACTTGACAACTAGGGTTTCATACCAAGATGATGATGCTTACCTAGACTTTGGAGATGGTCCACGAGAGAGTGTGCTACAATGATGATGCTCCAACACAAAAAGTTAGTGATGCTCCACATAAGAGACTAGGGCTTGATAAAGAAAATTCGATCACTAGGGTTTTGAAAAAAGAAAAATCGATTAAAAAATCATAATGCTCACCTTGGGATTGTGAATGACACAAGTAGGGTTTTGAGACCAAGTGATGTTGCTTCAACTGTTGATGGCACAAGAGAAAGGTATCCTTGTTTTTTTGCTTGACGATCATGATAGAAGAAGAGTTGGCGCAGCTGTGCTCTCAATTATGGAGATATGCAAAAAGGATGTTGCGCCAAGAGGTATTGTTGTATACTTCAATGTTGCACCAAAGACTTTGTAGAGTATCTCGGCTAGGGTGGGATGCAACGAGTAGGTGGAGCAAGAGGGAGTGTGGCACAAGAGTTGTAATTGCACCAAGAGTGTCAAACAAGATCAAGTTGCACGAAACTAAGGTTTAGTTAGAGTAGCTTATGGTACAACTGAGGTATGGCACAAGAAGGATTTTGGTTGATGGCGCAAGATGAGATTGGATGAGTAGAAGCTGCGCCAATAGTTTGATCTTAGATGCGTTAATATTCTGATGTTGTTTCAAGTTGCGCCAAGACAAGAGAATGGGTGATGTTGCATTGCTCCAAGGGATCGTGATGTCGCAAGTTAGGTTGGATCAAGATGATGTTTTCCAAAGGTATGATTGATGAAGAAGGTGCGCCAAAGGTATGTTGCGAAAAAAATCGATGATGGCTGTGGATCGGAATGGACATGAGAAAATGCGGCAAGGGCTCACGATTTGAGACTTTTATAAGGTATTTTTTAGCTAGGGCAGAGTGAGGAGCAAGATATGAGGTTTGGGTGTGGTACAATTATAAACTCTTGGAGTATGTCGCAAGTAGAGAAGGGTCTCGTGGGTTGAATGTGGAGTAAGGGAGGCGTTTTCGGCTAGAGTGTTGCGCCAAAAAAAATATGTGCCTTGGGTTCAAAGTATCGAATGACACAAGAAGGAGAGATGGAGAAATTAGGAGAAGAAGTGTGTGGCGCAAAAGGTTGTGTGGCGCAAGAGGGTGTGTGGCGCAAGATGGTGTGTGGCACAAGAGGGTGTAAGGCGCAAGAAGGTGAGTGGCGCAAGAAGGAGCATGTGAGGGGAGAGAGGGAAGTTGTGCCAAGCAGGAGTTGCGCCAAGCAGGTGTTTTGCCAAGAGATTATGCGAAGAGAGGAGAGTTGGGCCAAGCAGAGTTTGCGCCAAGGGCTTTGCGAGGGGGAGTTGGACCAAGAAGAGTTTGCACAGAGAAGATCTTACAAAGGGGAGGAGATGCTTAAAGCGGCCTACGAATGGGAGTTGGACCAAAAGGAGTTGCGCCAAGGAACTTTCGAGGGGGGGGGGGGGGTGGACCATGACCGAAGGTGCGCCAGGGTTCTTCTGTGAGGTGTTGATCATGCGCCAAGACCAAAGATGCTCCAAAAAAAATTGATGTTGCTCCAACAACAAAAAGTCTCGATTTTGCCTCAAAGGGGTACTTGATCATAAAGTTGCTCCAAGGTTCAATGTAGGTTCTGAAGTTGCTCCAAATGGAATTGCGGCTAGAAGATGTTCCAAATGGGTGTGAGAGCAAGAATCTGTGAGAGAGTTAGAAAACAAGAATGAGAAATAGAAGTGAAGTATTTATAGGTGGAGGTTTCTAGGGTTTATCAATGGGCTGTAGTAGGGCTTGCATGGGCCATCTTGTGGGCTCAGAAGGTTTGAATAACACCCTAGTATAAATAGGATGATATCAATATTGAGAAACAAGCGAGAGAATGATGACTTGAGAATCAAGAAAGCAAAGATGGTACATGCATGAACGATCAACATAGAGACGGGCCTGACACCTAAGGAATATGCATGGACTACTCGAGACGTACATGGCCTACTTGAAACTTGCATGGCTTACTTAAAACCTGCATGGCTCATTAAAACGTGCATGTCATATTTGAAACATATGTTGGATAAGGTGTCTAAGTCCATAACTATATTTGGTATATACTTGACATGATTTGGCATGGTCCATTTGGGTTGCACTTCACCGGAACAATTTGGACTTTGAGAAGAGGATATGTATGATTTATTAATATATTATTAGTTATAATATATTAATATGAAATCATATTATTTAATTAGTATTGATCAATAATTAATTTGGAATTAATTTTGTGGTCAAAAGAGACTAATTAAATATATAGGGGTTGATTGTGTAAATCATTCATTCTTATAAAGTGGGCTAGTGATCCATAATTCCTTATGATGGGCTTAACCCATGTGGTGTCCCATGGGTGCTCCATGGAGGTTAAAACCCATGGATCATGAGGGATGTGGAAAGTCATGAGTTACATGGTGTAACCCTAATGTGCACACTATATAAGAAGCCCTTTGGTTCAAGAAAAAGGCACCCTAGTGAGTTAACAAGGAAAGGCCGATTTTGTGAGCTAGAGAGTTCTCTTCCAAAGTTTGCAAGTGTTGGTGGTGATTTGTGATTCCATTTGAGGCATTCACATTATTGGTGCTAGGCTCTTAAAGCTCCAAGTAATCAACCAAAACAAAAGGTATGTTTCCTAACTAGTTTTATTCACTATGTATCAAAGTTTTATATGCTAGTTAGGCTAATACAGAAACTTCAAGTTTGCATGTATAATAGTGAAAACATAGATCCAATGTATTTAGGGTTGCATGAACACCTTAGGAGTGTTAGTATGCTCATAACCCATCAGTGCTATCAAAGACTAGGCTTGCTTTCAATTATACTTAATGCTACTTGTTGTTTTAAGTTGGAAAAATCGAATTTTTTTGCCTCCTGACTGATGAACTCGCCGAGTCCCCTGCTAGACTCGACGAGTCCATGTACAAATTGAGCTACTCGACGAGTCCAGTTCATGGACTCGCCGAGTTGGCTGTGCTGAGTGCAGAAAAACGATTTTTTTGGCCCCAAATGGATCGGATCATTATCCCAGATTGTTTGAATCATAAAAATATGTTTTTAAGATATGGTAATGATCATGTTAATCCATTTGTAAGGTGATTGTCAAAATTTCATGTTTTATTTTAGTTTATATGATTAATCCAAATTACATGGAATTTATTTGATTTGAATTGCCTTGATCATATGAGTTTAATCTAGAACTTGAACATTCTTGTTAGTTGAATTGTTGTTCTTGATGATTTTAATGGACTCCAAAACTTGTCCTCAAGTTATGGAATTCCAAAAGTTTTTCCATTTAAATGAATCATTAAAAAATCATAGGTTATAGAAAAATGAAGAGTCTCATTTTAAAAGACCATTAAACTCATATGTTATGAAGTTGAAAAGTTTTGAAGAGTTTCAAAATTTTCCCTCAAGTTTTGGAATTCGTAAAGTCACACATTAAAACTTTAATTCCAAAACCTAGAATTTTAAAAGTTTAAAATTCAACCCTTATACTATTATAATATTATAAGTTTAATAATATATATATATATATATATATATATATATATATATATATATATATATATATATATATATATATATATAAGAACAAGTCAGTCTTACCGTTAGTAGGTCTCATTCACGAAGCCGGTCTATAAGGGGGGTATAAGGTTGTTGCCTATAAAATGGCAGCTTAATGGATGTCCACTCTCACCCACCGCTTCCTTGACTGGTGGAGGGTCGTTAGCAAAATCGGTAGGACAAAAACTATAATTCTCATTAAAATTATAATGATAAATATAAAGTAACTAAATGTTTTATAAATTCCCAATCTTAGTTACTTTAGGAAAATGTGAAATTGATGCTAACCCATAAAATAACACTTTGCACCTTACCAAGTCGTTAGTGGAGCGTGTGTGGTTAACTGGCACACTAACATGGACTAGTAAGGGTGGCAGAGGGTGGCTTAATGTTTGTCATAGATCGATGGAGCGTGTGTGGTTAACCGGCACATCGATTAGGTGATAAATGACATTAAGAGTACCAAGTATATTTGTATGGTTATTCACACCTTGTTTGTGATCCTCGGTATCCCAGTCACAAACTTGAAGGGCATAATCGAGATTTAAACATGCCATTGAAAAGTTCAACGAGTCTCAAAAGTATCTAGGAATTTCAATTCATCTAAAACCTAATAAATCAATTTCGTTTTTCATGGTGAAAATTGGTAAATCGTCATTTACCTACCTTCAAATATTTTGCAAGATGGATTACGACATCCCTCTGTTGGATAAGGTGTCTAAGTCCATAACTATATTTAGTATGTACTTGACCCGACCCGACATGGTCCATTTGGGTTGCATGGTATCATGCATTTGGATAGACTAAAAATGAGAGAAATAACACTTGTGGTTTATTAATATATTATAAGTTCTAATATATTAATAGTATTATTTAATTAGTATTGATCAAGAATTAATTAAGTGATCAAAAGACGACTAATTAAATATATGGGTTGATTATGTAAATCATCCATAACTTGTATAGTGGGCTAAAAGGCTCCATGGATTATCAAGTTGGGTAAAACCCATAAGATGCTCCATGGATGCTCCATAGGAGTTACAAACTCATGGGTCATGGAAATGAAGAGTCATGTCACATTAGGGTTTGCATGGTGTAACCCTAGATGTGACACACTATATAAGGAACATGATACTCACCAAAATCGGCTACACTAAGAACAAGAGAGGTCAAGCCGATTTATACAAGTGTTATACATACTCTAAAGTTATTCCAAAGCATTTGGTGTTGTGTGAAGCATTTTAGGCATCACACTTGGGGTGCTAGGCTCTCAAGGTTTTCAAGGAATCAAATCAACTACAAGGTATGTAATTCTAGCCATGTTTTAGATTAAAAGTTCCCCATGTATGCTAGATAGGATTATGAACCTTGGAAATCATATTTTGCATGTATTTTAGACAAACATAGATCCAAGGTTTTCTAGGGTTGCATGTGTTGGGTTTTGAGCATTCTAACACTCCTATGGTGTACATGCAACCCTATAAACCTTGGATCTATGTTTTCTCTATTATACATGCAAATATTAACTATTCCAAGGTTTCATCCTAACTAGCATATTATGAAGCACCTATACTACAAAGTTCTAGTTAGATGACATACCTTTTGATGTAGCTTGATGTCTTCAAGCTTTAAGATCTTAGCCCCAATAGTGTGGAAGCCTCAAATGGAATCACAAATCACCAAAACACCTTGGAAGAACTTGAGAGAATATGTATGCACACTAAAATCGGCCCACTCTTATTTTCACACACTTGTGCCAATTTTGTGAGCCAAGGACCCCTTTATATATTATGGAGGATTAGGGTTACATCCATGTAAACCCTAATACCCATGACCTTTCATTTACATAGGATCCATGGGTTAAAAGCTCCATGGACCATCCATGAAAGCTTAGCCCAACCTAAATGAACTTGGCCCATTCCATATATATAAGAGTCCATATTTAATTAGTTCTTTTTGATCACTTAATTAATTCTAAATTAATTCTTGATAAATACTAATTAAATAATATGATTCCATATTAATATATTAGAACTTATAATATATTAATATAAATCATAAATATACTATTCTGAAAAGACTATCCATATAAATTGTGCCGGTGAAGTGCAACCCAAATGGCCCATGCCAGGTCGGGTCAAGTACATACCAAATATAGTTATGGACTTAGACATTAATCCAACAGCATGTACACTTAGGAGTGTTAGAATGCTCATAACCCGTCAGTGGTATCAGAGCCTAGGCTTGTTTGTTAAATACTTGATGCAAACTTGTTTTTCAAAAGCCAAAAACTGTCCAGACAAGAAAAACTCGACGAGTTCTGGCCAAAAACTCGCCGAGTTTATGTGTTATTGCATGAACTCGATGAGTTCCTTGATTAACTCGACGAGTTTGTCATCCAGTGAGCAGTTTTTGGAGCTTTGCTGCTGGAAATGGACTAGAAACATTACCCTAAACTGTTTTGGTGTTATAAAACTTGTTTTAGATGGTGTAGTGGTTATGCTAATCCATTTTCAATAGCAATTATCAAAATCTCAAGTTTCATATGGTTAATTTTATGATTCTTGAAATTGTTGATATGCATGTTCATGAACTTATGAGTTTAGAAGATCATAGGAATTATTTGTAACTTGCATGTTAGTTTAATTCTTGATCATTATGTGGTTTTAATGGAATCCATAATTTGTCCTCAAGATATGGATTACCAAAAGTCACACTTTCAAAGTCCATTATTAAACACATAGGTTACATAAAATAAAGAGTCTCTCATTTTATTAATCCATTAACTCATAAGTTATGAAAGATGAAAAGTTTTGAAAGTTACAAAACTTGCCCTCAAGTTTTGGAACATGTAAAGTCATTTAAAAAACTTTAAGTTCCAACCCCTAGAATTTTAAAAAGTTAAAATTCAACCCTTATACTTTATAATATTATAAGTTTAATAATTATTATATATGTATAAGAACAAAGTCGTTTTACCGTTAGTAGGCCTCATTCACGAAGCCGGTCTATAAGGGGGGTATAAGGTTGTTGCCTATAAAATGGCAGGTTAATGGGTGTCCACTCTCACCCACCGCTTCCTTGATTGGTGGAGGGTCGTTAGCCGAACGGGTAGGACAATGACTTAAAATTCTCATTAAAAGTATAATGATTAGTATAAAGTAACTAAATGTTTTTATAAATTCCCAATCTTAGTTACTTTAGGAAAATGTGAATAAGGTGCTAACCCATGAAATTACACTTTGCACTTTGATTAAGTCGTTAGTGGAGCGTGTGTGGTTAACCGGCACACTAACTTGGACTTAACAAGGTAGGCAAAGGGTGACTTAAGGTTTTTCATAGGTCGGTGGAGCGCGTGTGGTTTACCGGCACATTGATTAAGTGAAAAACATTAAGGGTACCAAGTAATTTGCATGGTTACTTCACACCTTGTTTTGTGATCCTCGGTATCCCAGTCACAAAACATGAAGGGCACACTCGAGATTGAAACATGCCATTGAAAAGTTCAATGAATCTCAAAAGAATCTAGGAGCTTCTAAAAACCTAATAATCTATATTTCGTTTTCACGGTGGAAATTGGTGAATCGTCATTCACCTACCTTTCAAATATGTTATAGCTTGGATTACGGCATCCCTCTTCTAAGTTATAATATATTGTGATTGGATCCTAGCCTTAATATTACATTTGGGTGTTTTATTAAGGACTATCTCTATATCTAAACTAAACTTGTTTTCTTCTTTTCAGATGTCTTCCAACAATGCTGCTTCTGGATAAAACCCTACCGGCTCCTTCTCTCTCATGAACCTTTGTGGGAGAGTCATCTTTGATGGATCCAACTTTACAGATTGGATTAGAAACATCAGGATGGTCACTCGGTATGAGAACAAAGAATATGTTCTCGACAAGGAGCTTAAGGTACCCGAGCAAACTGCTACTCCTGAGGAGCTTGCTGAATATGAGGCACATGAAAAAGATGCTACCAAAGTGGCATGTATCATGATGGCCACTATGACAGCCGAGCTCCAGAAGTCCTATGAGGACTACTATCCTTTTGAGATGCACCAGGATCTGATGGACCGCTACCATCAAAGTGCTCGTCAAAGTGCTTGTTCTACTACTTGTTGAATCATACACAAAGGCACGTTTTATAACATCGAATTACCAAATGCGTTTTCGTGCAATCAATGTATAACCAACTCATAGTAACAACTCATATCTCTAGGTTTGAAGAATATAAGATATTATCGTCTCATGATCACTCGTGATAAAATCCATGAAGTGATTCAAATGAGCGCGGGTTGAATCCAATACTCAGAACTTATGAGCACTCATGAGTGTTGTAGCACCACTTTGTCCACCAACTTGGACCTCTACAAACCAACCCATGACAGTCTTGATTCATATCTACTTCCAACATATGACCGACTGTGGATGGTTTGAATAACTTAATCATTCAGGAAGAGCGACTTAGTTATTCTGGAAGTCAAAACATGCAAAGTGAAACACAAGAATAAATGAATCAAATATGGTATCAAACCCTATGAATATAAATAAACACTTTTATTTATCACCATACTGATTACTCATTATTCATTGTTTCGGTTTTATCAACTTTATACTTGAATTAAAAACACTAGTTGTCCCATGCTCCAAGCATGTACACTATGTTTTTCTTAAAAAATAGCTTTGCCATACACCAAGTATGCACTCTATGTTTGTCTATGATCCTTACTTTGTGAAATAAACCAATTGAACATAATTTCAATGATTCTAATTTCACACTCCCAAATCCTTATCGAAAAATGTGAGAATTTCAAATTCCTATCATTTATCGAAATCTGTTTAGATTTTAAACTTATATGCACTGACCCTCCTGTAATGAATATGTACAAAGTCACAAAGACTTGTCAACAGTCATTATAAGGTATTCCAATGGAGATCAACTCCATGGAAACTAAGTCTCATATTCAAAGTACATTGCTTTGGACATGCTTCTTGCATTAAGTTTTCTAATCTTACACAGATAACTTCCACCTATGGAGACAACTCCATATTCTCATTTTGACTATCACTTCTGAATAAGAGATGCCTCTTTTCAGAATATGTCAATATGGTCCTTCCAAAATTAGCACTATACTTCCAACTGTCCTTGAGCAACCAATCTTTGATAAACCTCAGATTGTCTTCGACAATTGCTTAATCATTTTAGTCATATCCAATTCTAGACCTTTTCCCTTCTTAATGCCTCTGGGCATTTGGAAAAATTTAGAAATGACAAATATTATAGCACATGCAATCGATCCTGTACCCAAACCCAATGGTACACGATTCATGATGTCTCACATAAAGACATGATTCTAGACCAGTCTTTTGCTACAATATTTTTATTTGCCATGTTTTCAAAAATTGACTATGAAGAGGGATGCCGTAATCATAATCGAATTTTGAGAACGAAATATATAGAATTTCCTTAAGTTGAACCAATCCAACATGAAATTCATATATATATTCTTGACTAAAGATGATTAAGGTCTCAATCTAAGCCTTTAGAACTGAAATGAAGTATATCCTCTCCCTTAATTATAGCAAAACAACTTTTTCAATCCCTGCAGCCTTACGAATTGAAACTTTTGTTTTCTATAATTAACATTGCTAACTTGCAACACTAACAATAATTATCATGCTCCCACTAACATGATGATTATTAGCATAACACTTATGCTCCCACTAGCTTTGACATGTACTCAGAAATCAGCTGGACTTCTAGAAATCAATACTTTATTGACTTTCTTACCAAAGTTCAGATTTCTGATACGAGATGCTTTGATAAAACTTTATCAAAATCATACACCTTTAATTAGATAGCATGCATGTGTGTCTAAACAATTTCAGAACTATGAAAAGGGATGCCGTAATCATAGTCTCAATTGTTTAGACCTTTTGCCATCTGCTTCAAATCTACTTGGTGGAAGTGTTTCCTCACCATCATTTTCATGAATCGGAGAGAAACCTTATGACCCTTAGATTTTATGGTGTATGTGTTCTTATCCATGTGAATCGTCAAAACCATAGTCACAAGACAAGGATAATGACAAATCCAAACTCATATGGACTGAACTTATGCAATCTTAACTTCTTGCCACCTGGCAGTACAGGGCCTGCCATTGCTTCCAAGTTGTTATGCAACCAACTGAGAACTTTCAGAACTCCTATGCAAAGCCAACTTTAACTGGAATGGGTACAGAATATGCCAACACGATAGGTTATAAACCTCAAGTCGTGTGCTAGTGAAGAACCTCAGGTTTTATTCTTGATTAGTTCTTGAAATTCTTTTTAGGATCTTTAAGACTCCCACTATCCTCTTGACATATAAGACTATCTTGCCAAATATTCAAGAGATAGTGCAGATTCTTTATCAAGACAAACAATTCACACAATTGGCCTTAGTTGGTCTTTGTTTTATCCAAAACATCACAACTTACCAATTTCAAATGTATAAGAGTAGGACACTTTTACTCTTACATTTGACAAGTGTTTTAAACCTTTCTTTAAGATATGTCACTCAAGTTACAATCTTGGAGTATGACTCTAAGAATTGTTTTGGAACGAAGTATGAGTCATCTTCCTGATCTAACCATTTCAACAATTCATGACTCCTCTTCTTAGTCATAAGAATGCACTAAGATGACCTTTAGAGGACTAATTGTGATATGATTTCTAAATCATTAAGATGATTACAAACATGATACTAAAGTACTCTCCCATCTTTTCAGATTTGAGAAACTTTTATCTTTCTGCCTAATTTGATTCTTCCCATTCGTTCTGCCATACATTGAGACTTTTCCAATGTTTCAGAATTATACTTAAACTTGTAAGTATAACCATATTTACTAAACTTTAGTAAATGAAATAGTCTTAACGAGCTTTGTGGTGGACATGACCAGTGCACAAGAATGTGTACTCGATCCCTTTAGTCCTTCACTTGACTCACACATCCATGTGAACAAGTAATTAGTCTTGATTTTCCAATGCTTGAAAGTTCTCATTCATCATACTATTCAACTTGCATGATTCCAAGTTTCGGTCCAATTGAAACTTGGGTGATGAGGAACTTTCCTGATTTGGTAAATTTAGACACTACCACAAATGAAAGAATCAAATCCATTTTCCAATATTGCTGTCAGTGGAATCATATAAGCAACAATTTTCCAAAAATGCCATTGTAAGGATACTTCAAATAAACAAAATTAAACAATATTCTTTTATTTTAAAACTTTGCGGAAAAACTTATCCTTACAATCCACATGGAAAATTGTTGTTATCTATTCCTTAGCAATATATCATAACTTCTTAAGCAACTGCTCAAAATTCTGATGCGATCGAAATCCACCTTCGCGATCAGAATCAGCATATACTTCCTTTAAGATTTCTCTCTATTCTTTGATTCTTAAAACATCAACATGTGACCCAGTCACATCATGTAATGAGGATCTCAGAATAGAACTTAACAGAGTTAGATAATGGGCTCTACCTGATGTAGAGTCAAACTTATTGACTTTAACATCCTTAGGTAAATTTGGCAGCTTTGCAATCAACGCCCCTTCCTTTGGCAAAATAAACATATGGACCCTTTGGTAATGGGACTATCTCAGACTTAGCCTTTCTATTTACCATTTGGTCAACCGGGTTGAGTATGGCCAATCCCTTTCCATTAGGAAGAGAATGCTTTTTCTGGATTTCCAGTGTCACCATTGTCACTGTCCATAAAGTTTTTGGGAAGTTGATCTTCTAATCAAATTTGCTTCACTATCGTTCCAAATCATTGCTGATTCAGCAGCACCAAGCAAATAGATATGATCATTAAGGTTCATGTCATAGTCTGTATCATAGTAGTCCCAAAGGAACTCACTATGTGACTTAGAAAGTGGTTGCACATCCAACTTTCTCAAGACTTTGAAACCCAACTCTCCCGGCTTGTCAATATGTGACTTCATCTCTAAGATGTGATCACACATAGACCTTGCTTGCCATTAGGGCTTGAGTGACCTTGAACTTGTGGGTTAGGGAGAATAATTGGAGGAGGTGGAGGAAGTAAAGTTCCAAGAGATTTGGGAAGATCATAGATGTCTGAACTCGACATCTTTTGGGAGATATTCAAGATAGTTGATCTAAAGTCCTTAATATAACACCCAATATGAAATATTAAGGCTAGGATCCAACAACCTATTTATAACTGGAAGAGGGATGCTGTAATCCGAGTTATAAAATAGTTGAAGGTAGGTAAATGACGATTTACCAATTTCCACCATGAAAAACGAAATAATTTAATTAGGTTTTTTACTTGGATTTGAAACTCCTAGATCTTTTGAGATTCATTGAACTTTTCAATGACATGTTTCAATCTCAAGTGTGCCCTTCAGGTTTTGTGACTGTGATGCCGAGGATCACAAAACAAGGTGTGAAGTAACCATGCAAATATACTTGGTACCCTTAATATTTACCCCTCAATCGATGTGTCGGTTAACCACACGAGGTCCACCGATAATATGATAAATATTAAGTTACCCTTTGCCTACTTTGTTAAATCCAGGTTAGTGTACCAGTTAACCACACACGCTCCACTAACGGTTTAAACAAAGTGCAAAGTGTAATTTCATGGATTAGCACCTTATTCACGTTTTCCTAAGTAACTAAGATTGGGAATTAATAAAAGGTTTAGTTACTTAGTATTTATCATTAATACTTTTAATGAAGGGAGAATTATAGTCCTTGTCCTACCTGTTCGGATAACGACCCTCCACCAGTCAAGGAAGCGGTGGGTGAGAGTGGACACCCATTAAGCTGCCATTTTATAGGCAACAACCTTATACCCCCCTTATAGACCGGCTTCGTGAATGAGGCCTACTAATGGTAAGACGACTTGCTCTTATACATATAATATATTAAACTTTTAATATTATAATAGTATAAGGGTGTATTTTAGACATTTAAAATACTTGGTGGTTTAATCTATTAATTAAACTAGACTTTTAATTTAATTAAACTCAAACCATATATTTATGGATTAATAATACTCTTTTAATTAAACGCTTTAATTAACTATTAATAAAGTCCATAAGAGTTAATTTGAACTATTCAACAAAACATCATAATTCCAATTATTAAACTCAAAATTAAAACCATTTAATTAATTGTTTAAGTTATGAACCCAAGAGTTTTAGAATTCAATTTTTTTTTCATAAAAAACTTTTCTCAAATTCTAAAACTTGAGGGCAAGTTTTGTAATTCTTGAAAACCTTTGGATTCCATAACTTATGGAATTAATGGTGTTTTATGATGAAACTTTCCATGTTCCATAACTTAAGAACAAGTTATGGAATTCTTTAAAACATTAACACCAAATTTTGTAACTCCATAAAAACTTTGAATCAAAATTTTTTTTTTAAAAAAACTTTCATATCCATAACTTATGAAAGTTTCAAAAACCCTTAAGATCACAACTTTAAAAAAAACTTTTGAGCTCCAACATTTTATGACAAAATATGTAACTCCTTAAAACATTTAGATCAAACTTTTAAAACTAATAAAATAATCATATCATTTTATATTTTACTAAATTTGACCTAATTCAACTCATATAACAAATGATTCAAATTTTACAAATAATTCGTTTTTCACAAAACAAGTAATTATCTTAAAATTTGACAAACTTCATGTTTTTTTTTCTTTTTTTTTTCAACTTTGAAAATAAAACATTTGCATCAATATAACAGAAAACAACCCATGGCTCTAATACCACTGTTGAGTTTTGAGCATTCTAACACTCCTATGGTGTACATGCAACCCTATAAACCTTGGATCTATGTTTTCTCTATTATACATGCAAATATTAACTATTCCAAGGTTTCATCCTAACTAGCATATTATGAAGCACCTATACTACAAAGTTCTAGTTAGATGACATACCTTTTGATGTAGCTTGATGTCTTCAAGCTTTAAGAGCTTAGCCCCAATAGTGTGGAAGCCTCAAATGGAATCACAAATCACCAAAACACCTTGGAAGAACTTGAGAGAATATGTATGCACACTAAAATCGGCCCACTCTTATTTTCACACACTTGTGCCAATTTTGTGAGCTTAGCCCCAATAGTGTGGAAGCCAATTTTGTGAGCCATGTCACACATTAAAACTTTAATTCCAAAACCTAGAATTTTAAAAGTTTAAAATTCAACCCTTATACTATTATAATATTATAAGTTTAATAATATATATATATATATATATATATATATATATATATATATATATATATATATATATATATATATATATATATATATATATATATATATATAAGAACAAGTCAGTCTTACCGTTAGTAGGTCTCATTCACGAAGCCGATCTATAAGGGGGGTATAAGGTTGTTGCCTATAAAATGGCAGCTTAATGGATGTCCACTCTCACCCACCGCTTCCTTGACTGGTGGAGGGTCGTTAGCAAAATCGGTAGGACAAAAACTATAATTCTCATTAAAATTATAATGATAAATATAAAGTAACTAAATGTTTTATAAATTCCCAATCTTAGTTACTTTAGGAAAATGTGAAATTGATGCTAACCCATAAAATAACACTTTGCACCTTACCAAGTCGTTAGTGCAGCGTGTGTGGTTAACTGGCACACTAACATGGACTAGTAAGGGTGGAAAAGGGTGGCTTAATGTTTGTCATAGATCGATGGAGCGTGTGTGGTTAACCGGCACATCGATTAGGTGATAAATGACATTAAGAGTACCAAGTATATTTGTATGGTTATTCACACCTTGTTTGTGATCCTCGGTATCCCAGTCACAAACTTGAAGGGCATAATCGAGATTTAAACATGCCATTGAAAAGTTAAACGAGTCTCAAAAGTATCTAGGAATTTCAATTCATCTAAAACCTAATAAATCAATTTCGTTTTTCATGGTGAAAATTGGTAAATCGTCATTTACCTACCTTCAAATATTTTGCAAGATGGATTACGACATCCCTCTGTTGGATAAGGTGTCTAAGTCCATAACTATATTTGGTATGTACTTGACCCGACCCGACATGGTCCATTTGGGTTGCATGGTATCATGCATTTGGATAGACTAAAAATGAGAGAAATAACACTTGTGGTTTATTAATATATTATAAGTTCTAATATATTAATAGTATTATTTAATTAGTATTGATCAAGAATTAATTAAGTGATCAAAAGATGACTAATTAAATATATGGGTTGATTATGTAAATCATCCATAACTTGTATAGTGGGCTAAAAGGCTCCATGGATTATCAAGTTGGGTAAAACCCATAAGATGCTCCATGGATGCTCCATGGGAGTTACAAACTCATGGGTCATGGAAATGAAGAGTCATGTCACATTAGGGTTTGCATGGTGTAACCCTAGATGTGACACACTATATAAGGAACATGATACTCACCAAAATCGGCTACACTAAGAACAAGAGAGGTCAAGCCGATTTATACAAGTGTTATACATACTCTAAAGTTATTCCAAAGCATTTGGTGTTGTGTGAAGCATTTTAGGCATCACACTTGGGGTGCTAGGCTCTCCAGGTTTTCAAGGAATCAAATCAACTACAAGGTATGTAATTCTAGCCATGTTTTAGATTAAAAGTTCCCCATGTATGCTAGATAGGATTATGAACCTTGGAAATCATATTTTGCATGTATTTTAGACAAACATAGATCCAAGGTTTTCTAGGGTTGCATGTGTTGGGTTTTGAGCATTCTAACACTCCTATGGTGTACATGCAACCCTATAAACCTTGGATCTATGTTTTCTCTATTATACATGCAAATATTAACTATTCCAAGGTTTCATCCTAACTAGCATATTATGAAGCACCTATACTACAAAGTTCTAGTTAGATGACATACCTTTTGATGTAGCTTGATGTCTTCAAGCTTTAAGAGCTTAGCCCCAATAGCGTGGAAGCCTCAAATGGAATCACAAATCACCAAAACACCTTGGAAGAACTTGAGAGAATATGTATGCACACTAAAATCGGCCCACTCTTATTTTCACACACTTGTGCCAATTTTGTGAGCCAAGGACCCCTTTATATATTATGGAGGATTAGGGTTACATCCATGTAAACCCTAATACCCATGACCTTTCATTTACATAGGATCCATGGGTTAAAAGCTCCATGGACCATCCATGAAAGCTTAGCCCAACCTAAATGAACTTGGCCCATTCCATATATATAAGAGTCCATATTTAATTAGTTCTTTTTGATCACTTAATTAATTCTAAATTAATTCTTGATAAATACTAATTAAATAATATGATTCCATATTAATATATTAGAACTTATAATATATTAATATAAATCATAAATATACTATTCTCAAAAGACTATCCATATAAATTGTGCCGGTGAAGTGCAACCCAAATGGCCCATGCCAGGTCGGGTCAAGTACATACCAAATATAGTTATGGACTTAGACATTAATCCAACAACATGTACACTTAGGAGTGTTAGAATGCTCATAACCCATCAGTGGTATCAGAGCCTAGGCTTGTTTGTTAAATACTTGATGCAAACTTGTTTTTCAAAAGCCAAAAACTGTCCAGACAAGAAAAACTCGACGAGTTCTGGCCAAAAACTCGCCGAGTTTATGTGTTATTGCATGAACTCGATGAGTTCCTTGATGAACTCGACGAGTTTGTCATCCAGTGAGCAGTTTTTGGAGCTTTGCTGCTGGAAATGGACTAGAAACATTACCCTAAATTGTTTTGGTGTTATAAAACTTGTTTTAGATGGTGTAGTGGTTATGCTAATCCATTTTCAATAGCAATTATCAAAATCTCAAGTTTCATATGGTTAATTTTATGATTCTTGAAATTGTTGATATGCATGTTCATGAACTTATGAGTTTAGAAGATCATAGGAATTATTTGTAACTTGCATGTTAGTTTAATTCTTGATCATTATGTGTTTTTAATGGAATCCATAATTTGTCCTCAAGATATGGATTACCAAAAGTCACACTTTCAAAGTCCATTATTAAACACATAGGTTACATAAAATGAAGAGTCTCTCATTTTATTAATCCATTAACTCATAAGTTATGAAAGATGAAAAGTTTTGAAAGTTACAAAACTTGCCCTCAAGTTTTGGAACATGTAAAGTCATTTAAAAAACTTTAAGTTCCAACCCCTAGAATTTTAAAAAGTTAAAATTCAACCCTTATACTTTATAATATTATAAGTTTAATAATTATTATATATGTATAAGAACAAAGTTGTTTTACCGTTAGTAGGCCTCATTCACGAAGCCGGTCTATAAGGGGGGTATAAGGTTGTTGCCTATAAAATGGCAGGTTAATGGGTGTCCACTCTCACCCACCGCTTCCTTGATTGGTGGAGGGTCGTTAGCCGAATGGGTAGGACAATGACTTAAAATTCTCATTAAAAGTATAATGATTAGTATAAAGTAACTAAATGTTTTTATAAATTCCCAATCTTAGTTACTTTAGGAAAATGTGAATAAGGTGCTAACCCATGAAATTACACTTTGCACTTTGATTAAGTCGTTAGTGGAGCGTGTGTGGTTAACCGGCACACTAACTTGGACTTAACAAGGTAGGGAAAGGGTGACTTAAGGTTTTTCATAGGTCGGTGGAGCGCGTGTGGTTTACCGGCACATCGATTAAGTGAAAAACATTAAGGGTACCAAGTAATTTGCATGGTTACTTCACACCTTGTTTTGTGATCCTCGGTATCCCAGTCACAAAACATGAAGGGCACACTTGAGATTGAAACATGCCATTGAAAAGTTCAATGAATCTCAAAAGAATCTAGGAGCTTCTAAAACCTAATAATCCATATTTCGTTTTCACGGTGGAAATTGGTGAATCGTCATTCACCTACCTTTCAAATATGTTATAGCTTGGATTACGGCATCCCTCTTCTAAGTTATAATATATTGTGATTGGATCCTAGCCTTAATATTACATTTGGGTGTTTTATTAAGGACTATCTCTATATCTAAACTAAACTTGTTTTCTTCTTTTCAGATGTCTTCCAACAATGCTGCTTCTGGATAAAACCCTACTGGCTCCTTCTCTCTCATGAAACTTTGTGGGAGAGTCATCTTTGATGGATCCAACTTTACAGATTGGATTAGAAACATCAGGATGGTCACTCGGTATGAGAACAAAGAATATGTTCTCGACAAGGAGCTTAAGGTACCCGAGCAAACTGCTACTCCTGAGGAGCTTGCTAAATATGAGGCACATGAAAGAGATGCTACCAAAGTGGCATGCATCATGATGGCCACTATGACAGCCGAGCTCCAGAAGTCCTATGAGGACTACTATCCTTTTGAGATGCACCAGGATCTGATGGACCGCTACCATCAAAGTGCTCGTCAAGAGCGATATGAAATCATCTCCTCCATGATAACAACCCGAATGAAGGATGGTGAACCCATCACGGGCCACATACAGAAAATGCAAAGGTATGTGGACCGTTTAATGAAGCTGAATGTGAACTTCCCCGAGCAGGTAGCAATATATATCATTTTGCACTCCTTACCATCGTGTTATGATCAATTCCGCATGACATATCACATGAACAAGGAAGAAGTCACCCTATGCAAACTTCAAGGACTCTTGAAGACCGCCGAAAGTGGTCTAAAGGGTAAGTCGGTTGTTACCACTCCTACTTCTACTCCAAACTCCGCACCTGTCCTAGCAATCGGGAAAGGTAGAGGGAAGAAGAGGAAAAACCCTTCGAAGGGTACCAAGGGTAAGACCCTTGATGGCTCCTCCTCGAGCGGAACCAAGAAAGGTTTCGTCACTCCTTCTTCTGATCCAAAAGAGGCCGAATGCTTCTATTGCCATGAAAAGGCACACTAGAAGCGAAACTGCCCAAAGTACCAGCAAGATTTGAAGGATGGGAAAGTAAAACCCAACCATGCAGGTATTTACACTATATTATCTAATAACTCACCCTATTCTAACTCTTGGGTCCTTGATACCGGCTGTGGTATTCATATTTGTTCTGATTTGCAGGGACTAAGAAGAAGTGAGAATGTGGAGCATGGAAAGATAAACTTGATCATGGGGAATAGGAAAGCTTCACTTGTCACCAAGATTGGAGTTTATACTTTGTTGCTAAGTAGTGGGTTTACTTTAGATTTGAATAAATGTTGTTATTCACCTGAAATGGCAAGAAATATTATTTCCTTTCATGCTTTGTACAAACAAGGGTTTACCTTTTCTTTTGATAATGTAGTTGGTGGAATAAATGCTTTCTTTAATAATGTGTTTTATTTTAAAGCATTACCTTGTGATGGTGTGTATGAAGCTGTGTCTGTTGTAGATAACTTAGGAAATAATGTGTTGTGTATTGATTCTACTAATGATAATAACTTGGATAAAGCATCATTATGGCACTGTCGTGTTGTACATGTAAGCAAGAAACGCATAGGCCAACTCCAAAATGATGGAGTCTTGGAGTCATTTGACCTAAAATCAGATGATAATTGTGAATCATGCTTACTTGGAAAAATGACAAAGTCACCCTTCACAAGTTCTTGTACTAGTGGTGAAGGTTTGTTGGATCTAGTACACACGGATGTGTGTGGACCCTTCAAAACTGCCACAAGGGATGGTAATCGTTATCATGTGACTTTTATAGATGATTATAGTAGATATGGATATGTCTACTTAATTAAGCATAAGTCAGAGACTTTCGAAAGGTTTAAAGAGTTTAAACAAGAAGTAGAGAATCAATTGGGCAGGAACATCAAGATGCTTCGATCCGATCGTGGTGGTGAGTATCTTAGTACAAACTTCCTCGACTATCTTAGGGAATGTGGGGTTGTCTCACAATTGACACCTCCCAGGACTGTTGGGTTTTGAGCATTATAACACTCCTAAGGTGTTCATGCAACCCTAAATACCTTGGATCTATGTTTTCTCTATTATACATGCAAATATGAACTTTCCAAGGTATTACCTATCACTAGCATACAATTGTCATATACAACATAAGGATCTAGTTAGGATAACATACCTTATTGTGGAGCTTGAAGTCTTGATGTATCTAGCCTTAAGAGCTTAGCCCCAATAGTGTGGAAGCCTCAAGTGGAATCACAACACATCATGGACAAAGAATGAACTTGAGAGAGAATCTTCATGCACCAAAAACTCCATGAACTCTAAGACTAGAGTAAGTTACGATTTTTGCGCTAGAAGCATCTATTTATATGTGCGAGGAATCCAATAGTCAAGGGTATAACCCATAACCCTAATCCATACCCATGGGTTTAATGATCCATGGTTCATGTGGCCCAACTCTTTATGTATCCATACATAAACTTGGTCCAACATGGATCATAAGCCCAACACATATAAATATAAATAATTAACATAATTAGTCCCCATAGATTTAATTAGTCTCTTTTGATCACTAAATTAATTCCAAATTAATTCTTAATCAATACTAATTAAACCATATGATTTCATATTATATATTATAACTTATAATATATTAATAAATCATATATAAAATCTTCTCTCAAAAGTCCATCCTAACAAATTGCCCTGATGATATGCAACCCAAATGGACCATGATACTCTCGGGTCAAGTACATACCAATAATAGTTATAGACTTAGACACTAATCCAACAGTCTCCCACTTGGATAAGTCTAATAACTATTATTGCAAGTACGACTTCATAACCCGACTAGCAATCATAGCTCTTAAAGCCGCTGTCGAACTCTGAACAAATCAAATGACACGTCCATTAGATAAGTGATCATATATTCCTCCATTCTAGATATCATATGGACTGAGACATGGATTATAATCATTCTCTCTGTCCATTTGTTGTTTCCCGATTTTCGATTTATGACAACTGACTAATTGAACAAATCAAATTAGTCCAGGCTTGGCCAAGCACTTAGGGGTGTCATCACTAAATCATCGAGGGGCCCACAGATATGGCTTTTATCCTTGTGAGGTAAAAGGAATGGATAAACTTCGACTCGTATACTTGAACTAACTACTTGTTGAATCATACACAAAGGCACGTTTTATAACATCAAGTTACTGATGCGTTTTCGTACAATCAATGTATAACCAACTCATATATCTCTAGGTTTGAAGAATATAAGATATTATCGTCTCATGATTCACTCGTGATAAAATCCATGAAGTGATTCAAATGAGCGTGAGTTTAATCCAATACTCAGAACTTATGAGCACTCATGAATGTTGTAGCAACCATTGCTATGTCTAATGCACCTTGGACAAATCTTACAAGCCAGATTCATGACAGTCTTAATTCAATACCTACTTCCAACGTATGACCGACTGTGGAGAGTTTGAATAAAATAATTATTCTGGAAGTCAAAACATGCAAAGTGAAACACAAGAATAATAATAATCCTATATGGCCCTAACACTTTGATAGTAAATAAAAAACACCTTTTATCTAAGCACCATATTGATTACTCATTATTCAATGTTTCGATTTTATCAACTTAATACTTGAATAAAAAACATTAGTCATGCCATGCACCAAGCATGCATACTATGTTTACCTATGGTCCTTTCTTTTGTGAAATAGATCAATTGAACACGACTCCAATGATGCTCAATTCACAATCCCAATCCCTTTTGTAAATGTAAGAATACCAAACTCTTGCCATTTACTGTAATCTGTTAGATTCTAAACTTATATGCAATGATTCTCTTGTAATAACTATGCACAAAAGTCACAAAGACTTGGCAACAGACATTACAAAGTATTCCAATGGAGATCAGTTCCATGGAAACGATGTCTCATATTCAAAGTACATTCCTCTGAACATCCTTCTTTGCATTAAGTTTTCTAATCTTACACAGATTCAGAGAATAACTTCCACCTATGGAAACAATTCCATATTACCATTGTGACTATCACTTCTAAACAAGAGTTGACTCTTTTCAGAATATGTCAATATGGTCCTTTCCAAAGTTTAACACTATACTTCCAATTGTCCATGAGCAACCAATCTTCGGTAAACCTCAAATTGTCCTCGACAATTGCTTAATCATTTTAGTCATATCCGGTTCTATTCCTTTTCCCTAAGCATTTGGAAAATTTAGAATGGATGTAATCAATCCTATACCCGAAGCATATAGGACACGATTCATGCTATAAAAATTTTATTTGCCATGTTCTCACAATTCGAACTATGAAGAGGGATGTCGTAATCATAATCGAATTTTGAGAACGCAACATATATAGAATTTCCTTATGTTGAACCATTTCAACATAACATTCATATATATCCTTGACTAAAGCTGATTAAAATCTCAATCTAAGCTTGTAGAATTGGAATGAAGTATAAAATTCTCTCCCTTAATTATAGCAAAACAACTTTTTTTAAACCCGAATTGAAACTTTTGTTTCCTATAATTAACATTGCTAACTTGCAACACTTAACATAATAATCATGCTCCCACTAACATGATGATTATTAGCATAACACTTATGCTCCCACTAGCTCTGACATGTATCCAGAAATCAGCTGGACTTCTTGAAATCAATACTTTATTGACTTTCTTACCAAAGTTCAGATTTCTGATACGAGATGCTTTGATAAGACTTTATCAAAATCATACACCTTTCCTTAGATAGCTCACATGTTTGTCTAAAGAATTATGAAGAGGGATGCCGTAATCATAATGTTTAGACCTTCTGCCATTCTCACAAGTCCATGCTAGTGTGCCGGTTAACCATACGCGCTCCACCAATGACTTTGAGAATGAAAATATCACAATTGCTATCTACTTAAAATCTACTTAGTGAAAGAGTTTCCTCACCATCATTTTCATGAATCGGAGAGAAACCTTATGACACTTAGATTTTTTTATGGCATAACTGTTCCTATCCATGCGAATTTGTCATAACCATAATCATAAGACAAGGTTAGTGACAAAACCAAACTCATATGGACTGAACTTATTTAATCTTAATTTCTTGCCACCTGGCAGCACAGGGCCTACCATTGCTTCCAGGTTGTTATTGATGCGTGCAAATAGCTACACCTAATTTTATTATTTATAACCTAACTACCTTAACTAACTAACTGCACCTAGGCAGTGTACCTAGTCAAAATTATAGAATAGTTGGGTAAGTCGGGTGTCGATCTCAGGGAACGGTTTTGACTAATTAATTTATCTACTATTAAATTGACCTAATTTTAGAGCAAAGAGGGAGTTTTATCTGATTTTGCAAGACCAGACGAACTTAAATCACAAATTTCAATCAATTAATTAAAGACACTCCTGTCTTGTTTGATTCCTCTTCTTTATTTATGTTTAGCTAATAATTATGGATTATAAAAGTTGGTCACCAATTATTATGTAATTAGCAATTCAAGTCCAAATTTACTAATCTTTTTACCAATTCATGGACTACCTTGTATGGTCAAACATAAGTAAAACACAGAATTAGTTATTAATTATAGGTGAGCTATGTGAGATTTATCTAAGCAAACACAATTATGGTCATAAATTATGTCCTCTAGCACAACTAAATTAGTTGCTTTTATCACTTATCTAAGATTTTGGTCGATCCTAGCTCTAGCAATTCAATGTTCACTAAATCACTAGGTTTCAAGTTCATGTAATTTAATAATCACTAAGCTACACAGAACATGAATTTAAGCAACCAAGACACTAAAATAACATGCTAGGTAATGATAATCAAACACAAGCAATTTACCAACTAATCAAATTCAATAGTCATTGAGCTAAAACATAATTCAGAAGCTTCATCTAGCTAGACAAGAGCTGCTAGATTCAGCTACTCATAGTAACAAGTAAGCAAAAACAAATCAAGTTATCAAACATGTTCATAACTATCAAACTAATTAACTAATTATGAACCTTTACTCCTTTTGATGTTGAAAGCCCTTTCCAGAACTCTTCTTCTGTTCAAAATCGTCTTCAGGTAACCTTCCAATCCGCCAAAAAACTCTCCAAGTCGTAATGGGCAAGGGAATTTATAGTTTTCTGATTTCCCGAGTTCACGTCGTGAACCATAAGGATTCATGTCGTGAATGCGATCTTTTCGTATTCGACAAGGACTCTTCCACCCGGATGCAAATCTTCTGGAACAATCGATTCACGTCGTGAACATCAAGTTACTCACGTCGTGAGTATGTCTTTTTGGTGGAATTTTTTATCCTTCTTCCCTTCAAGCCTCCAAAGTTCCAAATATTGTCAATTCTGGTCCCTTACTTCGAAAATGCCTTACTTTGGCTACAAATTACAATTTATCCTTATAAGTATCATAATTCTATGCAAATAACAAAAATATTAATAAAAATATAAATAAATATTGCCTAAAAATGTGTATAAATATGGCAATATCAAAATACCCCACACTTGTTCTTTGCTTGCCCTTAAGCAAATCTAATTATTAAATCAAACCTTCATCACCAATATCACATAGAACGATCCAACTCAAGCTCAGCCATTATGCTAAGACCTCAACGCATGCATTTGTATCTAAAAATTTTCCTAAGTAACCCCCCTCAATTCTAAATACTCACAATCCTCATAAACACTCGCCCACTTCTTTTGAACAACACTCATTTTATGCAACCCTCCGAATCCATCCTCAGAAAGCTTTCTAGCCTCAAGGTATTTTTGTAAAGCCACCCAAGCATACATAAACTAGAGAATTACAACTTTTAGAAGATACCACAACTTGGAGCTCTTGAATTCTTCTTTTCTTTGATATTTGATCTTTGATTTCTTTGAATTCACCACCTTTTTGTGTAACTTTCGTATCTTCAACTTTTGAAACTTCAGAAGTTTTGATCTTTGATCTTCATACTTTGATACTTTTATGCTCCAAAATTCTTCAATTTCTTAACTTTTGGTAATTTCTCTCTCTCTTTTTTTTACATGTACTCACTTTTTTATATATATCACTCAAAAACCTACATGCTTAAGCAGGGGCGCTTTACTTCAACACTTGTTGGTTAGAGATATTAGTCTATGTGCAATGACTACCTAAGCTTTCCTAGATACATTTCAGGTTTAGGCTGCTAAACATATTGCGATCCTCAAACTAAGCGAGGTTGTGTTTTTGTCCCATGATTTCACTAGAATAAAGGAGGCCACAAATGCACTATAACGTGTACCGGCTCAACTAAACATTTAAGCTCTTATCGGATCATCCCCATGCAACACTAGCAACTAGAGTTTAAATTATTATTACTAGAACTAATATTAGATTATTATTTCAAACCTATTAAAATTTTTTAAATTTCCTAAAATTTATAGCAATTTATTTTTTTACTTTTTCTACCCCTACCCCACACTTATTACATACAATGCCCTCATTGTATGCATAAAATAAATTAAAAGCAATAAAAGGGAGAAAAAGGAACAGACTCCCCTGGGATAGAAGTGGCAAGATCGAACTCCAAACGTGTAGTTGACATGTGCATCTTGAATATGGAACTTCATCTAAATAAGGAACTTGGACTTGAACTCGCGAAAGATGTAAGTGAGCCAACAAGCGAAAAAGCAATGAATCGAAACTTCAATCTCCCATAAGAATGGTGTAAATCTTCAAAATGTATAGAATAATGTGGGAAAGCATACGCCACTTCGTATAGTAGAGGAAATAGCCAGCATGCGGGTCATAAAAACCCCAAAAATAGTGAAAATAGGAAACTCACGACGTGATTTATATAGGCTCACGATGTGAGGTCGCAGGAATGCAGAATCTGAAATCTATAATAACTCAACGCACGACGTGAATAGTGTATGATCACGTCGTGAAAACTGGGCGACTGAAAAATGAGAATGCCCATTCTTCTTATTACTTTTGGCATTCCATTCCAATTTCTAAATTGATAAAGACACTGCTGATTGCAGAATTTCTATGATTCCTTGCTAATCTCATCCTCTCTCTCGACTCACCCCACACTTATTTTTAATTGTGGGTCTCGACTCCTAACTCTAGACGTGTAATGAACCTTGACTAGACGATCACGACTCTTGACTCGACTTTACTCCCTTCCCAAGACTCCTTAGCAAGCTGTAATCCAACAACCAAAAGAAAATAAAAGTAACATAATAAACCAACAATTGTTCAACAATCCGTACAAAGTGTTCGAACCAAAAAACTAAAACCAAATAAACTAAAAACTAAAAACTAAAATAAATAAAACCAAACTAGCGATCAATCATCTTCCTCTTCACCCCGAGCTCCACTAGTGCCTGCCCCATCTCCTCCTTGGCCTCGATACTCGCTCATCCTAGGGCAAATTGGGTAGTGGTACCCTAAATGAGGAGGCTGCTCAACATGGAAATGTTGCACCAAATTCTCCATTGTCCCACCAATCCAGTTCATGCTCAAGGAAAGCTGGTCAAAATACCCTGTCATATCATCCCCAAAATGTGATGCTACCATGGGTGCGGGTGTATGCACCAGCTGTCCTCTCTCTCCTCATCCTCGCACGTTCCTCCTTCGAGGCATTTGCTGTGGTGCGGGTTGATCACCCTGCTGCTCACCACCATCCTCATCATACGACCCCAAAATACCCCAATGAGTTCCATAATTTTTGACCACCCGCATGGTCTCCAAATAACCCATACTAAACTCATGCTCATCCATGCAAGTCATGGAACGAGTGATACCGGGAACAAGCAACCCATATGATCAGGCCAAACGGGTAATGAAATTCCCTCCACAAATAGGGCTCCCGGGGCGAGAACTGGCAGCAGAGTCAGCCAGAAAGCGTGCCAAAAAAATAGGGAATGTTGCAACACACTCCCGACTGCAAACCATAAAAAGAATAAATTCTGCTTTGTCACCTTGTCCCCATGCCTTCTGTGATTGATGGGGAAAGTGATAAATCGGTGTAGAACTCGGTGGATAGGAGATCGAATGCTGCTCTCGGGGGACACTCCAGAATTGAATATTCCGGAGGCAATATTATGCCAGAAATCGAACCCAATGACATCATCCGCATACCCTCTAGCTGCATCTCTCAAAAACATGCCAAACTCGGGAGTCATCTCTTGGGGATTATATATCCCCACCACCCAAGAAAATTCCATGAGGTTGCATTCCCGATACTCACCCCCGAGACGGAATACCAAAGCTTGTGGATAATGGGGGTCTTGGACATTCTCATGGAATGTCACTGTTGAGAAAAACTCAACACAAAACTCCTTATATACCCGCTCTTGGATGCGAAAAAGGTTGAGCCATCCCGAGCAAGTGAACGAATAACCATTTCCAATAAATATTTTGGTCAGAAACGGGGACATCCTATTCATTAGTCCAACTTCCCTCAACCGTGTCCAATTCATGGTGGGTGCGACTGCAATCTCCCGGTTGTAAAGCCACCCCAACCGATTGTTCCAACGCGTATAAATATCCCATGACATATTCGTTAGAAAGACGTAAAACGAGTGGAGACTAGAAACCCCGGTTGGAACTTCTCTTCTGGGACCCATTCCTATACAAATAAACAAAAACAAACCAACAAAGACATCCCAAAAGACTAGTATTAAAAGAAACTGCAAAATGTCCAGTCCAGAATTCACGTCGTGAACCCCTAAGGATTCACGTCATGAGTTCATCATCGCACCGTGAAATTGTCTAATTTCTGTACAAATCGGGCTAATACAATACTTGGGGTTTTATGCTAGATCATTTCTAAGTACATTGCAGGCACATGCAGTAACGATTTCAACATTTAGGGTATCAATTTTTAATATCTAAAGAAAAGTAAACCCTAACCCCTAAATCTAGCAATTAAAGCAATAATAAACAATGGGAAGAATATTAATGTACCTATGATGATGAATTATGTAAGCAGACTAAGAATATTGAGAATGTCGGCCGCAATCACAAAGAGAGGGGACCAGAGGGAACACGTTCACTTCGTGGGGAATAAGAAATGAATTAGGTCAAATTGGATTCTGTCTTTAACTGTGGTCCCGTGTATTTCAGGACTCACGTCGTGAATCCTAAACGGTTCACGTCGTGAATACTGTAAAATTTTTATTAATTTCAAATTTGTCTATTAACTTGATTCTTAATTATTACCACTTAATTTTTAAGGACCTCACACTCAGTGTGTAATTATGAATATAGTGATTCGGATGATATGATCGGTTTCCTAAAAAAAAACTAAAAAATGCAAAAAGAAAAAGAAAATGCAAACCAAACTCGGGTTGCCTCCCGAGAAGCGCTTCTTTTTGAGGAGTCGTGAACTGGACTCCGTGCCTCCTATGTTGACTCGTCAGAAGAGTCCACCATCAGGATCTTCTGCTCCTTGAAACGCCTCTTGTAAGCTTGCACTCGACGAATATACGCCTTTTTAGAATTCCCCTTCTTATCCTTGACTTCGTTTCCATCGAGCTTGCGTTTGATCCCTTGAGTCTTCAATTTTTCATCATTTTTAAGCTTCATAATATCCTCCTCTTCCTTCACCACTGGGCTAGTCACCTTTGATGTAACCTCCTCTTCATCACTAGACATATCATCACTTTCCTTACTCACCCAAGATGTTGGTGTTTTATAAGCAAACACCTCGAATACAAGTGGAACAGAAGCTCTTGGCTTGGTGTGCTTGATTTGCTGAATTGTTTTAATTTCTTCTTCCATAAGTGTCTCCAATTCTGCAAGCTCATTATCATCTTCAATATTGAACACTTCACCTTGAACATCATATCCTTGGAAACCATCTTGTAGTCCAAAAGTTTCTTCTTCATCACCAACCCTCAACATGAGCTTGGATTCTCGAATATCGACAAGAGCCCTAGCAGTATTTAGTAGAGGACGACCAAGAATAATGGGGACATTAGCATCCTCTTTCATATCCATCACTACAAAGTCAACTGGGAAAACGAATTTCCCAATTTTTACTAGGATGTCTTCTACTATCCCTCTTGGGTGAGTCACTGAACGGTTTGCCATATGGATTGTCATCTTTGTAGCCTTCATCCTCTGAATATTTAACTTTTGGTAAAATGAAAAAGGCATCAAATTAATGCTAGCCCTAGAATCGGCTAAAGCATATGTCTTCAAATTATTACCAAACTCACATGGAAGAGTGAGGCGTCCAGGATCTCCCATCTTCTTAGGTATCTCTCCCAATACAGCCCTTAAGCTTTGTTCACTTAGAATGACCTTGGAATTTTTCCTTAATTCTTGACGAGTGTCTATTAAGTCTTGGAGGAACTTCGCGTATTCTGGAATTTTCGAAAACGAAACAATGAAAGGAGTATTAATAGGAATACCCTTTATTTTTTGAATAAACTCCAGATGTTCCCTTTCCAGTGGGCTAAGATGTGCTCGAGACGGGAATGGCAAAGGCGGTTTATAAGCTGGAACAGATACGATTTTATTCTGTTCAGACCGAGCCCACGTCGTGAGCATATCGAGCTCACGACGTGAATCTGGCGTTTCAGCAGATTCTTCGTTTTCGAGTTTTGTCTTCTTAGGCTTTGGTTCAGATGGCTTTGGCTCCACTTCTAATGCTTTTAGGAATTCAGAAATCGCCTCTTCTTCAGTATCAATGGCCATGACGTGAGATTGAGTATTCTTTTCAGGAATTTGTGGAGACAATCTTTTATTTACCAAAGTAGTAAGTTGACCAAGTTGAACTTCAAGGTTATTGATAGAAACTTGCTGACTTTTTAATAATGATTGTTGGTCAATCATCATAGCATGATGATTCTTCATCATAGTTCTTTGATCCTCTATTGCAGTATCAGTAGCATCATGCCTTTTTTCTGAGGCTTCCATAAACTTCATTAACATGGTCTCTATATCAACTTTCTTCTCAGCTGGTGGTTGCTCTCTTTGGTAGAAGCCCCGGCCAGTTTGCCTAAATTTCTCTTCTTTTTGCTTCTTGTATTCATCGTAAGGCAGCCACTCCTTCTTTGGTTTTCTCCAATCTTTATCGTATTTGTCCCCACTTGAATAGCAAACTTGAGCTTTCTTGTTTCCATATTCATCCATATTGCAATCTGTTGTCAAATGTGGGCCACTACATCTCTCGCAACCAACTCGAATTGCATGAATTGATTGGTCCATTTGGGTCAATCTCCTATCCATAGTGTTAAGCATTGCCACGATAGCAGCCATCTCTTCAGTTTGTGCACCTCCACTGCCTTTTATTCCACCACGCCCTGGGTTGTGATACTCACGAGAATGCTTTGAAAATTCTTCAATTAGCTCCTTGTCCTGATTTGGTTTCTTCTTCGCTAGTGGTCCTTGCGAATCAAGGAGTTGTCTAGTCATGACATTCACCCCATCATAGAATATCGACATCTCTTGCTGAATATTGAGGTCATGTTGAGGACAATTCCTTAACAACCCCTTGTAGCGCTCCCATGCCTCGTATAATGACTCCCCCGGATTTTGCTAAAAGTTGGCAATCACCTTCTTGAGTTTAGAGATTTTGGAGGGTGGGAAAAACTGATCTAGAAATTTCCCACGCAATTGGGCCCATGTGGTGATTGTACCAGATGGAAGTGCCTTCAACCAGTCTTTTGCAGCTCCCTTGAAAGTGACTGGTAACATCCTTAGCAAAGCTGTCTCCCTTGGGATATTAGGAGTATTAAAATAATCCGCAATATCATTCACCTCGTCTAAATGTTTGAAAGCATCCTCATGATCCTTCCCATAGAATGGAATATCCTTAAGTTCAGTAAGGATGTGTCCCTTTAACTCGAATGTGGCATTGGCAGGAATCGTAGGATGTACTAAACCCGGCCCCACATCATCTCGAATGCGCTTTTTGTAGTCCCCCATGGCCATCTCATCAATGTTCGCCATTTCGTTCTCCGGCTCGTTCTCGGGTTCACTCGTATAAAGTCCAAATTCTGTTTCTGATTCGTACTCAGACTCGTGTGGATTAGGAAATTGATCGAAGACTTCAAACTTGCTCTTTGAGGCTGAACTCGATTCTCCCGTTTTCTTTCCTGACTTCCTTGAAAAGGCTGATTTCAGTTCTTGTAAAGGCGACTTCTTATTATTCTTTTTGTGCAGCGTAGACTCCGGATCTTCAAGTGGTGGCACCAAAGGTGTGTTGGATCCTCTGGTCATCAACTCCTGCAAAACAGACAAAATAAAAACGTAAAACTGAACAAAAACTAAATAAAAATTTCCTACAGACTGGCCACCACGTCGTGGTAAATACCACCACCTCGTGTTGTCGCAGAAAAGCTAACAGAAAAGAAAATCGCAGAAAATCTAAAAATTACTGAACTCACGTCGTGAACTTAAGGTTCACGTCGTGAGCCTAGTACTGGAAAAAAACTAGGCTGAAAAAGTAACTTTTTGCAGGTTTTACCCCATAAAAAGGATCAATCAACCTAAAGCAAATAAATCAAACAAATCAAATAAGCCGTTCCCCGGCAACGGCGCCAAAAACTTGATGCGTGTAAATAGCTACACCTAATTTTATTATTTATAACCTAACTACCTTAACTAACTAATTGCACCTAGGCAGTGTACCTAGTCAAAATTATAGAATAGTTGGGTAAGTCGGGTGTCGATCTCAGGGAACAATTTTTGACTAATTAATTTATCTACTATTAAATTGACCTAATTTTAGAGCAAAGAGGGGGTTTTATCTGATTTTGCAAGACCAGACGAACTTAAATCAGAAAATTGAATCAATTAATTAAAGACACTCCTGTCTAGTTTGAATCCACTTCTTTATTTATGTTTAGCTAATAATTATGGATTATCAAAGTTGGTCACCAATTATTATGTAATTAGCAATTCAAGTCCAAATTTACTAATCTTTTTACCAATTCATGGACTACCTTGTATAGTCATACATAAGTAAAACACAGAATTAGTTATTAATTATAGGTGAGCTATGTGAGATTTATCTAAGCAAACACAATTATGGTCATAAATTATGTCCTCTAGCACAGCTAAATTAGTTACTTTTATCACTTATCTAAGATTTTGGTCGATCCTAGCTCTAGCAATTCAGTGTTCACTAAATTACTAGGTTTCAAGTTCATGTAATTTAATAATCACTAAGCTATATAGAACATGAATTTAAGCAACTAAGACACTAAAATAACATGCTAGGTAATGATAATCAAACACAAGCAATTTACCAACTAATCAAATTCAATAGTCATTGAGCTAAAACATAATTCAGAAGCTTCATCTAGCTAGACAAGAGCTGCTAGATTCAGCTACTCATAGTAACAAGTAAGCAAAAACAAATCAAGTTATCAAACATGTTCATAACTATCAAACTAATTAACTAATTATGAACCTTTACTCCTTTTGATGTTGAAACCCCTTTCCAGAACTCTTATTCTGTTCAAAATCGTCTTCAGGTAACCTTCTAATCAGCCAAAAAACTCTCCAAGTCATAATAGGCAAGGGAATTTATAGTTTTCTGATTTCCCGTGTTCACGTCGTGAACCATAAGGATTCACGTCGTGAATGCGATCTTTTCGTATTCGACAAGGACTCTTCCACCCGGATGCAAATCTTCTGGAACAATCGATTCGCGTCGTGAACATCAAGTTACTCATGTTGTGAGCATGTCTTTTTGGTGGAATTTTTTATCCTTCTTCCCTTCAAGCCTCCAAAGTTCCAAATATTATCAATTCTGGTCCCTTACTTCGAAAATGCCTTACTTTGGCTGCAAATTACAATTTATCCTTATAAGTATCATAATTATATGCAAATAACCAAAATATTAATAAAAATGTAAATAAATATTGTCTAAAAATGTGTATAAATATGGCAATATCAGTTATGCAAACAATTGAGAACTCATAGAGCTCACAAGCATAGTCAACTTATAACTGGAATAGACACGGAAATAAGAATATGTCAACACGATAGGTTACAAACCTCAAGTCGTGGGCCAGTGATTAACAATATTCTTGATTAGTTCTTGAAACTATCTTACGATCTTTTAAGACTCCCACTGACCTCTTGACATATAAGATTCTCTTGTCAAGAACAATTCCTTGACAAAACGAATTATTCAAGAGTTAGTGCGGATTCTTATCAAGATAAACACTTCTCACAATTGGTCTTAGTTGGTCTCTGTTTTATCCAAAACATCACAACTTACCAATTTCAAATTTACAAGAGTAAGAAACATGTTACTCTACATTTGATAAGTGTTATAAACCTTTCTTAAAATTATGTCACTCAAGTTACAATCTTAGAGTATGACTCTAAGACTTGTTTTGGAACGAAGTATGATTTATCTTTTGATATGACCATTCATGATTCCTCTCCTTAGCCAAACAAATGCACTAAGGTGTCTTTAGAGGATCAATTGTGATACAGTTTTTATAATCACTAAGATAATCATAAAACAAGATACTCAAGTACTCTCCCATCTCTTCAGATTGGAGAAACTTTTATCTTTCTACCTTATTTGATTCTTCTTATCCGTTCTGACATACATTGAAAGTTTTCCAATGTTTCAGAATTACACTTAAACTTGTAAGCATAACCATATTTACTAAACTTTAGTAAATCATAACGAATAATCGTATTGACCTTTGTGGTGAACCTGATCAGCGCACAACCAAGTGTACCCAATCCTTTAGTTCTTCACTCAACTCACACATACATGTGAACAAGGTCTTAGTCTTGATTTCCCAAAGATGAAAATTCTCATTCATCACACAGTACAACTTGCATGATTCTAAGTTTCTATCCAATTGAAACTTGGGTGATGAGAATCTTTCCTTATTTGGTAAATTATGACACTACCATAAATGAAAGAATCAAATTTTATTTTCCAATATTGCTTTCAATGGAAACATATAAACAACAATTTTTCACAAATGCCATTGTAAGGATACTTAAAATAAATAAATCAAAACCTTTTTTTTATTTTAAAACTTGCGGAAAAATCTTATCCTTACAATGCAAATACATATGAAAACTATGTTGATATCTATTCCTAAGCAATTTATCGTAACTCTTAAGCAGTTGCTCAACATTCTGATCACCGAACCATTTTCGCGATCAGAATCAACATACTCTTTCTTTAAGCTTCCTTTGATTTTCTAAAACATCAAAATATAATTAGATTACATTATGTATTAAGAATCTCCAAAAGATACTTAATAGAGTTAGATAATAGACTTTACCTGAAGTAGAGTCAAACTTTTGACTTTACCAGATCTTTCAGGTAAATCTGGCAGCTTCGCAACCAATGCCCCTTATTTTGACAAAAGAAACATATGGAATCTTTGGAAATGGTACATGAGACTATCTCAGACTTATCCTTTCTCTTTACCATTAGGTCAAATGACTTCACCATGGCCGATCCCTTTCCATTGGGAAGAGATAGCTTTTCTGGACTTCTAATGTTACCATTGTCAATGTCCATGGAAGTTTGGGAAGTTGATCTTCCAATCAAATTTTGCTTTACCTGTGCCCCAAATCATTGCTGATTTAGCAGCATCAAGCAAATAGGTAAGATCATTAAGGGTCATGTCTTGATCTGTCATCAGGGTGTGACTGAAGAACCAAGTCAACAGCCAACTACCTCGAGACTTCGACACCCGACTCTCCCGGCTTGCCAATAGGGATTGAGTGATCTTGAACTTTTCAAGCATTTGATCTTGTGGGATAGGGAGAATAATTGGAAGAGATGGAGGAAGTGAATCATGATTTCTAGTCCCATTAATGCACAACAAAGGGATTAATCTTTCACCTTATTTGCCATGTGGGATATCATCTTCAATAGGATAGCTTGTTCCTAAAGATTTGGGAAGACCGTAGTTGTCTTAACTAGACATCTATAATGGGAGAAATTCAAGTTTAGTTGATTTAAAGTCCTTAATATAACACCCAATATGAAATATTAAGGCTAGGACCCAACAAACTATTTTATAACTTGGAAGAGGGGTGCCGTAATCCAAGCTACAAAATATTTGAAGGTAGGTAAATGACGATTTACCAATTTCCACCATGAAAAACAAAATAAATTATTAAGTTTTAATTGGATTTGAAACTCCTATATCTTTTGAGATTCAATGAACTTTCAATGGCATGTTTAAATCTCGATTGTGCCCTCTCAAGTTTGTGATTGGGATGCCGAGGATCACAAACAAGGTGTGAATAACCATGTAAATTGACTTGGTACCCTTAATTTTATCACCCAATCGATGTGCCGGTTAACCACACGCGCTCCACCGATCTATGATAAAACTTAATTCACCCTTTGCTACACATTATCAGTCCTATGATAGTGTGCCGGTTAACCACACACGCTCCACTAACGACTTAACAAGGGTGCAAAGTTTAATTTCATGGGTTAGCACCAAATTCACATTTTCCTAAGTAACTAAGATTGGGAATTTATAAGTGTTTAGTTACTTAGTATTTATCATTATACTTTTAATGAAGGGAGAATTATAGTCCTTTCCTACCCGTTCGGCTAACGACCCTCCACCAGTCAAGGAAGCGGTGGGTGAGAATGGACACCCATTAAACTCCCATTTTATAAGCAGTAACGTTATACCCCCCTTAGAGACTGGCTTCGTGAATGAGGCCTACTAACGGTAAGATTGACTTTACTCTTATACATATATATAATCATTAACTTTTAATATTATAATAGTATAAGGGTTTAATTTTAAACTATTAAAATTCTTGGGTTTGATTTGGAATTAAAGTATACATGGGGAGGTGACTTTGCAAATTCCAAAACTTGAGGGCAAGTTTTGAAACTTTTCAAAACTCTTAGATTTTCATAATTGATGAGTTTAATTAAGGTTTTAAAAACTTAAATGAAGAGACTCTTGAACATCCATAACTTGAGGACAAGTTACTTTTTAATGAGACCTTTCATATAACTTGAGGACAAATTACTAAAACATATATTATGAATAACTTTTAGATTAATTTGGATTGAAAAAAACTATCACAAACATGTCTAGCAATATTCATAATCTTCATTAAACTCATATGAATAAGACAATTCAAATCAAGCAATTTTCATGTAATTAGCCTAATCATTAAACTAATACAAAACATGAAACTTTTGACAATTATCTTGTGAATTGGATTAGAATGATCATTACCACATCAAAAACAGGTTTTATAAGTCACAAACAGTTTAAGGTAATGATTCTAGACCAATTCCAGCCTTAAAACTCGAAGATATGCTGTCTGGGGTTCCAACTCGTCGAGTGCATGAACCAACTCGACGAGTCCATCAGTGGACTCGACGAGTCCACTGTCCAGAACAGCATAAAATCAATTTTTTCAGCATTTTTCAGCAATTTGCATCAAGTATAATTGAAAACAAGCCTAGGCTCTGATACCATTGTTGGGTTTTGAGCATTCTAACACTCCTAAGGTGTTCATGCAACCCTAAATACCTTGGATCTATGTTTTCTCTATTATACATGCAAATATAAACTTTCCAAGGTATTACCTATAACTAGCATACAATTGTCATATACAACACAAGGATCTAGTTAGGATAACATACCTTATTGTGGAGCTTGAAGTCTTGATTTATCTAGCCTTAAGAGCCTAGCTCCAATAGTGTGGAAGCCTCAAGTGGAATCACAACACATCATGGACAAAGAATGAACTTGAGAGAGAATCTTCATGCACCAAAAACTCCATGAACTCTAAGACTAGAGTAAGTCACGATTTTTGGGTTAGAAGCATCTATTTATTTGTGTGAGGAATCCAAGAGTCATGGGTATAAACCATAACCCAAATCCATACCCATGGGTTTAATGATCCATGGTTCATGTGGCCCAACTCTTTATGTATCCATACATAAACTTGGTCCAACATGGATCATAAGCCCAACACATATAAATATAACTAATTAACATAATTAGTCCCCATAGATTTAATTAGTCTCTTTTGATCACTAAATTAATTCCAAATTAATTCTTGATCAATACTAATTAAAACATATGATTTCATATTATATATTATAACTTATAATCTATTAATAAATCATATATAACATCTTCTCTCAAAAGTCCATCCTAACAAATTGCCCTGATGATATGCAACCCAAATGGACCATGCTACTCTCGGGTCAAGTACATACCGATAATAGTTATGGACTTAGACACTAATCCAACAAGGACACCACAGTTGAATGGTGTAGCTGAGAGGCGTAATCGAACCGTGTTGGACATGGTTCGTTCCATGATGAGTCGAGCTTCGTTACCAATCTCATTTTGGGGGTATGCCTTACAGACTGCCGCCCATATCCTTAATCTGGTCCCTACAAAGAAGGTTGCCAAAACACATCACGAGGTGTGGACTGGAAAAGTTCCTAATCTAGCCCACATCAAGATTTGGGGTTGCGAAGCTTTCGTGAGATGCGAGACTCACGATAAGCTCGAACCTCGAAGTGAGAGGTGTATTTTCATCTGCTACCCACATAAATTCTTTGGTTACCTCTTCTACAGACCTAGTGAGAATGTGGTCTTTGTAGCAAGGAGGGCTGTCTTTCGAGAGAGAGAGTTCATAAGCCAAGGAAACAGTGGGAGGGAAATTGACCTTGAATAAATTCAAGAGTCAAGTGGTGAAGGAACCTCAAACCCTAGCAATCAACTTGAGGAGGAAACTCCTATTGATCCAATTGACGAGTCTGTACCTCTGAGGCGTTCCACAAGGGTTAGGAATGCACCTGAGCATTACTATGGTTTCCATATTACTGCGGAGGGTGAGAAACTTATCAGTGATGCGACACTGGTGAGTCTGGATGAACCTAACAGCTATGCGGAAGCCATGGTAGGCCCCGAGTCTTCTAAATGTAAAGAGGCAATTGACAGCGAGATACAGTCCATGTATGACAACCAGGTTTGGGACTTGGTTGACAATGTACCAGGTCGTAAGACAGTTGGGTGCAAATGGATCTTCAAGAAGAAGACCGACATGGATGGTAATGTACACACGTATAAGGCGCGACTGGTTGCAAAGGGCTTTTCTCAAACTCCGGGAGTTGATTATGATGAGACCTTTTCAACAGTAGCCAAGATTAAGTCTATTAGGGTATTGTTAGCCATTGCTGCATTTCATGACTATGAAATATGGCAAATGGATGTCAAAACTATGGGTGAGCATTTGGACCGGACCGGACCGGATCGGCTCTTGGACCAGACCGGTTATGGAGGATTTTGTGGACCATGGACCGGACCGGATGAGTCGTGTCTGTGTCCGTGTCCGTGTCCGTGTCCGGGTCCAGGTTCGGGTTTTCCGGTTTTTGGACCCGTTTGGACCGGTACAACTTTAATTGCATAGAGTATAAGTAATCTACATTGATGTATAATATTATAACTTGCAAAATTAATATGTTTCCGTTTCATGCATAACTAATCTACATTGATGTATAATATTATCACTTGCAAAAATTAATTTTCCAAATAAAAGCAACTAACATATAAATCAAGTTCACCAACAAAAGTTAAACAATTTTAAGACAAACATACAAAAGTATTACCGTAACAACAAAAATCATAGTTTAAACTTTAAAATCATTCAAACTAACAAACTTCATAAAATCATAATCTAATCTTCCATTGGCCTCTTCCCCATATCATTGTCATCCATATGTAACATATTTAAAGCTTGTGCAATCTCTACATAAACACAAATGAAAATGTTGTTAGTATTTAATAAAAAGTAATAATTGTATAAAAAAAGAACAAAGATTGTAATTTTTTTACCCAAAGCTATATCATCATCGTTCAAGATGTCATCAACGTTGTCAACTATCGGATTTGTAGACTTTCTCACCCAATCTTGGGTGCATAACAAAGCTTCAACTATCAACGTCGATAAACTAGTCCGATACTCACTTACAACTCTACCACATGTGCTAAACGCAGACTCGGACGCTACACTTGAGATTTGTATCGCCAATATGTCTAACAACAAAGAATTAAATGGTAACAACATTAATTTATAAAGAAACTATGAAAGACTAAAAAAAAGTAATCACCTTTCGCCATCCGAGCAATTGTTGGGAACCTAATTGCGTTTACTCTCCACCACCCGAGAATTGAGAAATCTTTTTTATAATTAACTATATTCTCTTTCAAATAAGTTCGTAACTCGTTATCCGTTGGATCCGAGTTGCTACCTCCTGTACAAAGAAAATCACCGAAAAAATCGTTATCATCATCAACATCAATGACTATTTGACTAGTCTCTTGTTGATATGATCCACCGTTGTCAAATCGTTCCAAGTAGGTCATAAATAAATTCTCCATCCTATTCTCAACCTCTTGGACCATTTGACGTGCTTTTATGTCTATGCCCGCGGGGGTCAATGACGGTTCCATGTACCCGATCATTTTTTTAAAAGCATGTAACAAAAAAAGTGATTTGGTGGTAGGATCAAGTAAAACCGCAAAGTACATAAAATCGTTCATCTTGTTGTATGCACCCCAATACTTGTCGTATTTCGTCTTCATATCTTTTACCATATCGAGAAACATTGGTTTGGTTGACCACTTTCTTAGATGTATGTCCACATCTAAGACTTCCCGAATAAAAAGATTTACCAAAGGTTTTGATGTAGCCGAAACAAGCTCTGTTTTTGTTTTGAATTTTTCAAAGAATTTAACCATTTCGGTTGCAACTTCAAAGTCATAATTTTTCGGTACTCTATCGAGATCCCTTTCATATGATTTATTTGTCAAAGATACATAAACAAACAAAATTAAACAAAATCATCCAATTCTCGTCTATGAAGTGAGCCGTGACCACCATGTAAGTAGTCCTTTGACAAGAAGACGTCCAAGTGTCCGTTGTCAAATGTATAGCAGTCTTTGGGTTACTTAAAAATTGAAGCATTTTGGTTCTTTCTTCTATGTAAGATTTGGAAACATTCCGGGATATTGTATGTCTAGATGGCAACACGACCTTAGCATTAAGTGCATTGATGTATTCCACAAAAGCCTCGTTTTCAACGAACTTGAAAGGTAGTTCACCTACCACAAAAAGGTTATCCGGGTTTCCATGTTTTAACACTAGTATCCCCATTTGACTCCTTCTTTGGATTCAATTTGGTTTGAGTTGGATCTTGTAGCTTATCCGGGTTTTTTTGACACCTACCTACGTGTTTAAGTAAACTAGAAGTCCCATTTCTTTCCACATCCGCCTTTAGTAGCCTTTCACACCAATGACATTTTCCATATCTTCTTTCGACACCATCATCCTCTTTTATCATAACTTTATCAAATGTGTCCCAACAAGAGGATATTTCTTTGCCACTTGTTTGTTTGTTTTTTTTTGCGATTTGTTTTCGTTTTGCCATTTGTTCTTTTTTGTTTGTTAAAATTTGATTGATCATCTTTGCCGAATCATCAACTAAATTGATTTGTGGTGTATTCTCAATAAATTCCTCTTCATCAACATTCGTAACCTAGGTTACATATAGTCACAACAAAAATGTTTTCACAATTAATCAACAAAATATAACGACATACTTTATAACATTCAAGAAAAATTAACAAAATGCAACCAAAAATTGTAACCCTAGTTTACATATAGTCACAACAAAAACTTTTTCACAATTAATCAACAAAATATAGCAACATACTTTATAACTTTCAACAAAAATTAACAAAATTCAACCAAAAATCATAACCCTAGTTTACATACAATCACAATAAATTTTTTTTGACAACAAATAAACTAAATATAACAACATACTATATGACATTCAACAAAAATTGAAAAAAATCAACAAAAAATCATAACCCTAGTTTACATATAATAACAATATTTTTTTTTGACAAGTATTCAACCAAATATAACAACATTCTTTGTTATTTCAACAAAAATTAACAAAAAAACAACCGAAAATCGTAACCCTTACTTGAGTTTCATCATCATCATCAACTCCAATCCAATTAGCATTCCGGATTTTTGATTCCACTACTTCTGAATCGAGACTTGAGTTTCACAGAAATCGTTTTTCACTTGAATCGACACTTGAGACTTGAGAGAGGGAGAATCGACACTTGAGAGTTGAGACTTGAGAGAGAGAGAGAGAGAACTGAGAAGCCGCGAAGGTTGAGAGAACTGAGAAGGAACAAAAACCTGAAATTTACATCCGACTTGCGACTTGAGAGAAGGGCTACGAGTTCGACTTGCGACTTGAAACTTTCGATGATCGAGTCGATGTCGATCTTTCTTTGCGTTTGGTAATTGGTACGCTACGTACTGTTATGGGACACGGAACGTCAAGACTCAAAAGCCTATTAATTTAATGTTAAATTTCATATATATTTTGCTTTCTTTTTAATAAACGGGAATTGATATTTAATTTACTAAGAGAAAACTATAAGAAAAAGAAAATCAATTGGATTTGATATTTGTGTGCCAAATGGGCTTTTATGCATTTTTGGGTTTTTGACGTTAGAGAAGGGAATCATACAGATAACATACATAAACAAATCTCTTGTGCCAAATGTGCTTAATTTAAATTGATTTTTTTTAAACATGTCCAACCGGTTCTAAACCCGGTAAAAACCGGACCGAACCGGTAAAAAACCGGACCAGACCGGATAGAAATCTTAGAACCGAGAACCGGCCCGGGGGTCCAAAAAAACGGTCTGGTCCGGTCCACCGGTCCAAATGCTCACCCCTAGTCAAAACCGCTTTCCTTAATGGAAAGTTGGCTGATGATGTTTACATGAATCAGCCAGAGGGTTTTGTTAGCACAGAGTACCCTAATAAAGTGTGTAAGCTTGAGAAATCCATCTATGGATTGAAACAAGCACCTCGCAAATGGAATCTTTGCTTCGATGAGAAAGTCAAAGAGTTTGGCTTTTCGAGGAGTGAAGATGAATCTTGTGTATATGTCAAGGCTAGTGGGAGTATAGTCAGCTTTTTGGTACTGTATGTGGATGACATACTACTCATAGGAAATGACATCCCAACCTTGCAGGAAGTGAAATCCTGGCTTGGGAAGTGTTTCGCTATGAAGGACCTTGGAGAAGCTGCCTATATCCTAGGGATAAGGATTCTGAGAGATCGGAGTAAAAGACTAATTGGACTTAGTCAGAGTACATACTTGGATAAGGTGCTGAAGAGGTTCAGCATGCAAGATTCCAAGAAAGGAGAGTTACCCATCCAGAGTAACGTCAGATTGAGTAACACTCGGAGCCCGAGTACCGAGGCTAAGATAGCATAAATGAGTCGAGTACCTTATGCTTCTGCTGTAGGCTCGATCATGTATGCTATGACTTGTACTCGTCCGGATGTGGCCTTTGCATTTAGCATGGTCAGCAGATATCAGGGGAACCCTGATAAGGCTCACTGGACTGCGGTAAAGAATATCCACAAGTACCTGCGGAGGACTAAGGACTGGGTCCTTACCCTCGGTGGGAGTGATGACTTGAGAGTCGTAGGGTATAGTGATGCTAGCTTCCAGACTGATAGGGATAATTTCCGCTCTCAGTCGGGCTGGGTCTTTACCTTAAACGGAGGAGCAATTACTTGGAAAAGTTCCAAGCAGGAGACAATGGCTTATTCAACTTGCGAATCAGAGTATATAGCGGCAAGCGAGGCAGCAAAGGAGGCAATATGGCTGAAGAACTTCATTGGAGACCTTGGAGTTGTACCAGCTATAAAGGAGCCTATGGAAATCTTCTGTGATAGTGAAAGTGCAGTTGCCTTAGCGAAGGAACCAAGGGATCACGGGAGATCCAGACACATTGACAGAAAATACCATTTCATCAGACATCGAATAGAAGAAGGATTCCTCGTGGCAAAGAGGGTATCATCGGATGAGAACCCAGCAGACCCCCTCACGAAGGGACTGGGCAGGGTTCAGCATCTCCAGCATGCAAGGGGCATAGGGCTGAAGGATGATATTAGTTTTAGTAGTTAGATAACTTTGAAATTTGTAAAGTGTAATTGACATTTGATGATGAATAAAAGTTGTGTTTATTTATGAGTAAAGTGTTGCTATCTTTTGTCAATTGTTTACTATTATTTCTTTTGCATGTTTTGACTTCCAGAATATTTATGTTGTGTTTAACATATTATTCAAATTATCCACAGTCGGTCATATGCCGGAAGTAGATATGAATTAAGAATGTCATAAGTTGGTTGTAGAGGTCTAAGATGTTGGACATGGCCTCAACACTCATGAGTGCTCATAAGTTCTGAGTATTGGATTCAACCCACGCTCGCCGGTATCACTTCATGGAATTTATCTCGAGTGATCGCGAGACGGTAATATCATATAAGTCTTCAAACCTGAGATATGTCTTGTTGACTATGAGTTGGTTATACATTGATCGTACGAAACCACATTGGTAACTCGATGTTATAAAACGTACATTTGTGTGTAATTTAACAAGTAGTAGAACAAGCATATGAGTCGAAGTTTATCTGTTCCTTCTTGGATTAGAAGCGATATCTGGGCCCCTTGATGATTTTGTTTTGACCTATGTACCGGGCCCGGTCAGAACTAAATTGATATATTCAATTAAGTTCTATGTCAAACAAATCAGGAAATCGGGAAACAAACTGCTGGACAATAAGTAAGACATTGTTCCATGTATTTGTCCGGCTGATATCTAGAACAGAGGATTATATGATCACTTATCTTAAATGGTGTATCATCATCTTCTCAGTTCCGAGAGACCTTGAAAGAGCTATGATTGCTGATCGGTTCCTGAAGTTATACTTGCAGTTACAGTTATTAGACTTATCCAAGTGGGAGACTGTTGGATAAGGTGTCTAAGTCCATAACTATATTTGGTATGTACTTGACCCGACCCGGCATGGTCCATTTGGGTTGCATGGCATCATGCATTTGGATAGACTAAAAATGAGAGAAATAACACTTGTGGTTTATTAATATATTATAAGTTCTAATATATTAATAGTATTATTTAATTAGTATTGATCAAGAATTAATTTGGAATTAATTAAGTGATCAAAAGATGACTAATTAAATATATGGGTTGATTATGTAAATCATCCATAACTTGTATAGTGGGCTAAAAGGCTCCATAGATTATCAAGTTGGGTAAAACCCATAAGATGCTCCATGGATGCTCCATGGGAGTTACAAACCCATGGGTCATGGAAATGAAGAGTCATGTCACATTAGGGTTTACATGGTGTAACCCTAGATGTGACACACTATATAAGGAACATGATACTCACCAAAATCGGCTACACTAAGAACAAGAGAGGGCAAGCCGATTTATACAAGTGTTATACATACTCTAAAGTTATTCCAAAGCATTTGGTGTTGTGTGAAGCATTTCAGACATCACACTTGGGGTGCTAGGCTCTCAAGGTTTTCAAGGAATCAAATCAACTACAAGGTATGTAATTCTAGCCATATTTTAGATTAAAAGTTCCCCATGTATGCTAGATAGGATTATGAACCTTGGAAATCATATTTTTCATGTATTTTAGACAAACATAGATCGAAGGTTTTCTAGGGTTGCATGTACACTTAAGAGTGTTAGAATGCTCATAACCCATCACCCTCTTCCAAATTGTAAAATATTGTGTTGGGTCCTAGCCTTAATATTTCATTTTGGGTGTTATATTAAGGAATCTATATCTAATCTAAACTTTGTCTTTCTTCCTTTTTAGATGTCTTCCAACAATGCTGCTTCTGGCTCAAACCCTACCAGCTCCTTCTCTCTTATGAATCTTTGTGGGAGTGTCATCTTTGATGGAACTAATTTCAATGATTGGATTAGGAACATAAGGATGGTCACTCGTTATGAGGACACGGAATATGTCCTAGAGAAGGAGCTTAAGGTCATCAATGAGTCTGCTGCTACTCCTCATGAGATTGCTGATTTTAGGGCACATGAGAAAGATGTCACCAAGGTAGCTTGTATCATGCTTGCCACCATGTCTCCTGAACTCCAAAAGTCCTATGAGGACTTTTACCCTTTTGAGATGCACCAGGATCTGATGGAAAGATACCATCAGAGTGCTCGTCAAGAGCGTTATGAAATCATCTGCTCCATGATTACAACAAAGATGAAGGATGGTAAACCCATCACGGGCCACTTGCAGAAAATGTAAAGGTTTGTGGACAGTCTGCTCAAACTGAATGTGAACTTTGATGAGGAGCTGGCGATAGATATTATCATATACTCCCTACCTCCATGTTATGATCAGTTCTGCATGACATATCATATGAACAAGGAGGAAGTCACTTTGAGAAAACTTCAGGGCCTTTTGAGGACTGCCGAAAGTGGTCTCAAAGGTAAAAATGTTGTAACCACTCCTACTGCTAGTGCCCCTGTTTTGGCAATCGGGCAAGGTAAGGGGAAGAAGAGTAAGGCTCCTTCCAAGATCCGCAAGGGAAACTCTCTTGATGGATCCTCTTCAAGTGGAACCAAAGGAGGTTCTGCTACTCCCTCGACCAACCCAAAAGAAGCAGAGCGCTTCTATTGTCATGATAAGGGGAACTGGAAGCGAAGCTGCCCCAAGTACTTACAGGATGTTAAGGATGGGAAGGTTAAACCCACCCATGTAGGTATTTACACTATTCTATCTAAAAACTCATCACATTCTAACTCTTGGGTTCTTGACACAGGTTGTGGTATTCACATTTGTTCTGATGTGCAGGACCTAAAAAGAAGTAAGGATGTGGAGCACGGGAAGATAAACTTGATCATGGGGAATAGGAAGGTTTCACCTGTCACCAAGATTGGAGTTTACTCTTCATTGCTTAGTAGTGGGCTAGAAATAGATTTGAATAATTGTTGCTACTCATCTGAAATGGTGAGAAATGTTATTTCTTTTCATGGTTTGTACAAACAAGGTTTCACATTTTCTTTTGATAATGAAATTGGTGCAATAAAAGCTTATTATAATGGTGTTTTTTATTTTAAAGCATTACCTTGCAATGGTGTATATGAAACTGTGATGGTTGTACACAACTTAGGAAATAATGTGTTGCATATCGATTCTTCTAATGATTTGGATAAGGCATCCTTGTGGCATTGTCGTCTTGGACATGTCAACAAGTAGCGCATAGGCCAACTCCAGAAGGCTGGAGTTTTGGAATCATTCGACTTAAGGTCGGAAGACACTTGCGAGTCTTGTTTACTTGGAAAAATGACAAAGTCATCCTTCACTGGTTCTTGTGAAAGGGGTGAGGGTTTGTTGGATCTCAAACGCACCGATGTGTGTGGGCCCTTCAGAACCGCCACAAGGGATGCTAACCACTTCTATGTGACTTTTACTGATGATTACAACAGATATGGCTATATCTACTTAATCAAGCATAAATCAGAAACCTTTGAGAAATTCAAAGAGTTTAAGCAAGAAGTGGAGAATCAGTTGGGCATGAAGATAAAGATGTTCCGATCCGATCGAGGTGGTGAGTATCTTAGTATCGAGTTCCTGGTAGGCCTGGCAATGGAGCGGGTTTTGACCCTGATCCGATCCAAACCCTTAACAATTATATGGGTTTGGAGCATAGTTTTTTGATCCGTTTACCCGTTAACGACCCGTACCTGCTAACCCTTTTATTAAAAGGGTCGGGTATAGATCAGCACTGATCCGCACCATTTATAACCCGCCCCATATAAATTTTAGAATTATACATTTATATTTTATACTACCTAAAGTTTACTTTAAATTCCAATCGAAAGTCCAAAGAGAAAAGGCTAAAGACTAAACTGTTTTTACATAGGACTCAATGACTTAACTTCTAGACTTCCAGTCTTCTCCAAAGAATCATGATGTCATTTCATTTATATTTCATCAAGTAATCGCCAATTTCATTTATAAAGCAATAAATTCATTTATCAACTGGAAGAAAGTTAGCAATTGCTATTCTCTATCAATGCAATTGACAGTAAAAAACCAATCGAAAGTTACTACAATAATGATTTTAATTCCAATCGAAAGTCCTCGAATACGTAATCTATTTTTCTAAATCAACATTTGTTTTATTTAATAAATGTTATTTTATTATTTAAGTAAAATGTGTTTGATTATTCAAAAAACCTACGGGTTACGGGGCGGGTTTGGATATCAGTTGATTCGGTGGATAAGGGTATGGGTTTGATTATTCAAAACCCTGCTGGTTACGGAGCGGGTTTGGATCGGACTTTGAAATTTGTTAAATGGGTTTGGATCGAGGTCGATTTGCTCCAAACCCGCCCCATTGCCAGGTCTAGTTCCTGGACTATCTTAAGGAGTGTGGAATTGTTTCACAGTTGACGCCACCTAGGACACCACAGCTTAATAGTGTGGCTGAGAGGCGCAACCGAACCTTGTTAGACATGGTTCGTTCCATGATGAGTCGAGCTTCGTTACCAATCTCATTCTGGCGGTATGCCTTGGAGACTGCCGCCCATATGCTTAAAAGAGTCCTAACTAAAAAGGTTGCCAAAACACCTCACGAGATGTGGACATGGAAGGTTCCCTCGTTAGCACACATCAAGGTTTGGGGTTGCGCGGATTTCGTGAGGCGCGAGACTCACGACAAGCTCGAACCTCGAAGTGAGTGGTGTATTTTCATCGGCTACCTGCAAACGTCCATTGGTTATCTCTTCTACAGACCGGGTGACAATGTTGTCTTCGTTGCAAGGAGAGGGGTTTTCTGTGAGAGGAAACTTATATTCCAAGGGGACAGTGGGAGGCAAATTGACCTTGAAGAACTTCAAGAGTCAATTGGTGAAGGAACCTCAAAAACTAGCGATCAACCTGAGGAGGAAACTCTTGTCGATCCGATTGACGAGTCTGTACCTATGAGGCGTTCCAGTAGAGTTAGAAATACACCTGAGTTTTATGGTTTCCATATTACTACAGAAGGTGATACATTTATTAGTGATAGTACACTGGTAAATTTGGATGAACCTAACACTCATAAGGAAGCCATGGCAGGCCCCGGGTCTGCAAAGTGGAAAGAGGCTATGGACAACAAGATTCAGTCCATGTATGACAATCAAGTTTGGAACTTGGTTGACAATGTACAGGGTCGTAAGACAGTCGGGTGCAAATGGATCTTCAAGAAGAAGACCGAAATAGATGGGAATGTACACACTTATAAGGCGCGACTGGTTGCGAAGGGCTTTACTCAAACTCCGGGAGTTGACTATGATGAGACCTTCTCACCAGTAGCAAAGATTAAGTCTATTAGGGTTATGCTACCCATTGCTGCATTTTATGACTATGCAATATGGCAAATGGATGTCAAAACCGCTTTCCTTAATGGGAAGTTGGCTTAGGATGTTTACATGAGTCAGCCAGAGGGTTTTGTCGATGCTAAATACCCATAATAGAGTGTGTAAGCTTGAGAAATCCATTTATGGATTGAAACAAGCATCTCGTAGATGGAATCTTTGTTTCGATGAGAAAGTCAAAGAGTTTGGCTTTTCGAGAAGTGAGGATGAGTCATGTGTATATGTCAGAGCTAGTGGGAGTATAGTTAGCTTTTTGGTACTGTATGTGGATGACATACTACTCATAGGAAATGACATCCCAACCTTGCAGGAGGTGAAATCCTGGCTTGGGAAGTGTTTTGCTATGAAGGACCTTGGAGAAGCTGCCTATATCCCAGGGATAAGGATATTGAGAGACAGGAGTAAGAGACTAATTGGACTTAGTCAAAGTACCTACTTGGACAATGTGTTGAAGAGGTTCAACATGGAGAATTCCAAGAAAGGTGATTTACCGATCCAGCACAATGCCAGACTGAGAAGACTCAGAGTCCGAGTACAGAGGCTGAAATAGCTGAGATGAGTCGATTACCATATGCTTCCGTTGTTGGCTCCATCATGTAATGTATGACTTGTACTCGCCCTGATGTGGCCTTTGCGTTGATCATGTTCAGCAGATATCAGGGAAACCCTGGTATGGCTCACTGGACTGCGGTAAAGAATATTCTCAAGTACCGGAGAAGGACTAAGGACTGGGTTCTTGTCCTCGGTGGGAGTGATGACTTGAGAGTGATAGGGTACAGTGAAGCCAGTTTTCAGACCGACAGAGAGAATTTCCGTTCTCATTCGGGTTGGTTATTTACCCTGAATGGAGGAGTAGTAACTTGGAAAAGTTCCAAGCAGGAGAACATAGCTGATTCAACTTGCGAATCAGAGTACATAGCTGCGAGCGAAGCGGCAAAGGAGGCGATATGGCTAAAGAACTTCATTGGAGACTTTGAAGTTGTACCAGCTATAAAGGAGCCTATGGAGATTTTCTGTGACAATAACAGTGTGGTTGCCTTAGCCAAGGAACCAAGAGATCATGGAAGATCCAAGCACATTGACAGAAAATATCACTTCATAAGACACAAGACAGAAGAAAGACTCCTCGTAGCAAAGAGGGTATCGTCAGAAGAGAACCCGGCAGATCCGCTCACGAAGGGACTGAATAGGGTTAATCATTTGCAGCATGCGAGGAGCATCGGGCTGAAGGACGATATTAGTTTTAATAATTAGATAGTTATTTATGAAACTTGTAATAGATAAAATGTAATTGACATTTGATGATTAAATAAAAGTTGTTGTTTATTTATGAGTAAAGTTACCATCTTGTGTCAATTATTTACTATTGTTTCAATTTTGCATGTTTTGACTTCCAGAATAATAAGATTATTCAAACGGTCCACAGTCGGTCATACTTTGGAAGTAGGTATTGAATCAAGACTGTCATGAATTTGGCTTGTAGATTTTTTGAAATGGTTAGACATTGCTATGACATTCATGTGTGCTCATAAGTTCTGAGTATTGGATTAAACCCACGCTCACTTGTATCACTTCATAGAATTTATCTCGAGTGATCGTGAGATGATAATATCATATAAGTCTTCAAACCTAGATATATGAGTTGTTGAGTATGAGTTGGTCGTACATTGATAGTACGAAAACGCATCGGTAACTCGATGTTATAAAACGTGTTGTTGTCTATGATTTGGCGAATAGTTAGTACAAGCATATGAGTCGAAGTTTATCTGTTCCTTTTAGTCCTTAGAGGATTAAAAGCGATATCTTTGGCCCCTCGATGATTTTGTTTTGACTTATGTGCCGGGCCCGGTCAGAACTCAATTGATGTGTTCGATTAAGTTCTATGTCAAGCAAATCAGAAATCGGGAAACAAACTGCTGGAAAATAAGTATGACGTTGTTTCGTGTATTTGTCCGACTGATATCTTGAGAACAGAGGATTATATGATCACTTGTCTAAAATGGCGCATTCTAGTTCAACTGGTTTTAAGAGCTACGATTGCTGGTCGGATCCCGATGTCGTACTTGCAATTATAGTTATTAGACTTATCCAAGTGGGAGACTGTTAGATAAGGTGTCTAAGTCCATAACTATATTTGGTATGTACTTGACCCGATTTGGCATGGTCCATTTGGGTTGCACTTTACCGGAACAATTTGGACTTTGAGAAGTGGATATGTATGATTTATTAATATATTATTAGTTATAATATATTAATATGAAATCATATTATTTAATTAGTATTGATCAATAATTAATTTGGAATTAATTTTATGGTCAAAAGAGACTAATTAAATATATAGGGTTTGATTGTGTAAATCATTCATTCTTATAAAGTGGGCTAGTGATCCATAATTCCTTATGATGGGCTTAACCCATGTGGTGACCCATGGGTGCTCCATGGAGGTTAAAACCCATGGATCATGAGGGATGTGGAAAGTCATGAGTTACATGGTGTAACCCTAATGTTCACACTATATAAGAAGCCCTCTGGTTCAAGAAAAAGGCACCTAGTGAGTTAACAAGGAAAGGCCGATTTTGTGAGCTAGAGAGTTGTCTTCCAAAGTTTGCAAGTGTTGGTGGTGATTTGTGATTCCACTTGAGGCATTCACATTATTGGTGCCAGGCTCTTAAAGCTCCAAGTAATCAACCACAACAAAAGGTATGTTTCCTAACTTGTTTTATTCACTATATATCAAAGTTTTATATGCTAGTTAGGGTACACTACAAGAAAAAGTTGAAATAACTACGGAAATTTGCTATGAAAGTAAAATACGTAGTTATTCTGCTACGGATTATGCTACGGAATGGCTTGTCATAGCTATTTTGCTATGGAACTTGCTACATAATTACATTCCGTAGGTAATATTTGAATAACTACGGAATTTTGCTACAGAATTAAAAACCCTAGCTATTGTACTATGGAATATACTACAAACTAGTTAGACGTAGGTATATTTGCTACGAAATTAGCTACAAAATTGCATTCTATAGCTATTATTTGAATAACTACAGAATTTTGCTACGCAATCGGAGTTCGTAGTTATCATGCTACGAAATTTGCTACAGAATTATAAGGCGTAGGTATTTTGCTACAACTCTTGCTACAGATTAAGTTTGTAGTTACTTTTCTACAGAAATTGTTATGAAATCAAAATCTGTAGCTATTTTGCTACAAAATTTGCTACCGCATCTAAGTCCGTAGCTAGCTTGCTACGATATTTGTTACAGAGTCAAAATTCGTAGCTATGTCGGTACAGAATTTGCTACAATATCATAGGTCGTAGCTATTATACTATAATATAAAAACCATAAATATTATACAATAGAATTTTCCAGTATGCAATTTTAAGTGTTTGGAGGTTTCTCAAGTAAGGTTTAAACCCTTAAAACCGAAATTTCAAATTGCATTAACTAATTACTTAATTAAAAATTATTTTTATATTTTATACATTAAATAAAATATTAAATAACCAATATAAAGTAAAATACATTTTAGACCTTAGATCGTTTTATGGTTTTTAGTATTCAGTAATTACGACTCATAATCCTCACGAATTCACGACTCACACCGAGGAAACCGATTCAAGGAAACCAAAAAACCCATCAACCGAAACTGATTCCCACCTCTAATATTTAAGATTGAAGCCTTTCTTAAATTTTGAGTCCAGACTTTAGTAGCAACCACGTTGCATTTGAGGTAAGCAAGAACCGCCAAAATCTTAGAAATAGTTTGGTAGGGGCTGGTCACATCCCGTTTGTTCGATCGATTGTGGTGCTTTCCGATGCGCATTGGACCTCGAACGAACCTCTTAATAGAAAATAGGGTTGTGCATGGGTCGGTTTTGGTCCCAAACCCAACCCAACCGCTTTTTGGTTTTTAGAACCTAATAGGACCGGTTTCTGTTCGGTTCGGTTTCTTGGGTTCTGAGGTCGGTTTGGACGGTTTTTCGGTTTCTTGGGTTCAACCCATACACTGATCACAGGTTCTGGGTTTAAACCCATGGGTTTTGGGTTCCAATCCATTTTCCATAAACGAAGCAACAAGTTAAATACTTCAAAAAACACCAAATTGAAGTCAAATACTTCAAAAAACATGAGTCTTAGAACAAATAGTCTATTACAAGTTACAACCAAAGCTCGAAATAGTCTATTACCACCAAAACACAATCAAGTATGGGTGGTTTCTCGGGTTGGATGGGTGGATTTCTTGGGGCGGTATTTCGTTTTAAAGTGTGGGTCGGTTTCTGGGTAAAAACCGAAACCGAAGCCAATTTTTCAGTTTCTAAAAATTGCAAACCCTAACCGTCGGTTTTGCTTTATTTCGGGTTTTTCGGTCTCGGTGTCGTCGGTTTCTCGGTTTTTTGGTTTAGGTTTGCTCACCCCTAATAGAAAATGCACCCCGTTGGTCTAAGTAACCCACATAAGTAAATAGTGTCGGTCAATTTTAAAATAGATTGTATATTTTTTATCAGTGAGCATACCAGCTATCGCATCGTCAATGAAATCTTGATTTTCGGTTCTAGAAACATCAAAAGAACGATATCTGCATCTACCCTTTAGAAAATACTTGAGCCACTGAGTCAACGAAAAGTGAAACAAATTGAAATGACTAAGTATCCTTTAACTTGAACATCAAAGAATTATTTTTATATAATCTATATTACTTTAATTTTATTTCAGACTCGGATTTGGTCAACATCGGTACTACTCGATCAACCCTGAAACCGATCAAAGATTACTTTGACTTATAAAAAAATTAAAAAAAAATTAATAAACCCGAAATTAATAATCAAATACCCTTTTCTTTTTCACTTTTACATTCCCGCTGAAGATTGTTTATGCAGGTGTGTTTGTGTATAATGCGTGGTAAGGGCATAACAGATAGAAGTGAAAGTAAGTTGCTTTTTCCTGCCAGGGGTATTTAAGTATTTTTCAGTTTTTTTTCAAGCTTGCAGTCCTGAATGGTCTAAAATCTGAATTAATAATGATAAAATTTGTACCACTAATTTTTTTATTTGAACATTAATGTCGTTTGCGGATTTTAGTAGTTTTTCCTGCCAGGGGTATTTAAGTCTTTTTCAGATTTTTTCGAGCCTGCAGTCCTCAATGGTCTAAAATCTGAATTACTAATGATAAAATTCGTACCACTAATTTTTTTTATTTGAACATTAATGCCGTTTGCTGATTTTAGTACTTTCCATTACACAAAAGCACCAAAATCGATTCTTTTATAGATACCACTCTTGACTCTTGAAGAGTAGTGATGTGCTTGATTTACAAAGCTACCATTTCCGAATACTGCTTCTGAATACAAGTTTCTTGATCTAAATTCTTGTTAAAAACTTATTCCATCAATTTTCAAGCACTTTTATGTTCATCTCAATTTCGTTTGCCACTCTGTGAGTTGTTCGGACTTTTAATTTTCGCCCAGGTTTTTTTTTCTCTATGTAATTTTCGCAAACAGTAGGAGAATGAACAAATTGCCCCTAGAACTAATAATTGACCAGTTGACCCATTCCTTATATATTTGAAATCCTTTCCATGTATATATAACCCACACAATTACTTCTTCCTTATATATCTTCAATCCTTTATTGTATATTAAGAAAAAAAATAAAATATATTTTAAAAATTCCTATCATAACTCCCGGCAAAACAATTTTTTTCCAAAATATTCAATTTTTTTTTTAATTCCCTATCCCACTCCCGGGAAAACAGAAATCCCTATATCCACTCCTGGGAAAACAGAAATCCCTATATCCACTCCTGTCAAAACCGTTCCCCCAATATTTAGGCGTAACTTGCCCATGCAGAGGAAAATTTCTCTATACGTCTTTGGTCGTGTTTCCTTTCCTTCCACTATTTGGTGCTTCCAATCCTTGTGATTCCACATATGCTTTTCTTATTCGCTTTTTATTCTTCCCTCGATCATCTTCTTTACCTATCAACAACAAAAGTAAGAAAAGAACCAAAATCGTTAAGGTCTTTATTTACAACCACATGGTTTTTTTGTAAGTTCAAACATCGACTTTCAAATAATAAAAATGACCATCATTAACTACAACATGGTTTTTCTTCTCTTTTATTTTCCCTAAGCCTGTCTTATATGATTCCTCTGTTTATTTTTGGTGGGTATTGAAAGATAATTGCTAGTTCTGGGGTTTACTTACTCTGTAGATGTTTCTAATCTTGAAAACGGAATGGAAAAATGCTTATAATCTGATAAGTTCAACAGCAAGATTAGGCCCATGTGTTGTAAACTGAATATATTATTCATATTACGAATTTTTATGGTATCAAGTTCTTTTCATTTCCTGTAAGATTATTTTTGTTACAAATAAGTATATTTCAATCTTATAATGTTGTATTTCTAATGCATTTATTATATTACAGGAAAGATGTCTCCATTCCCATTTAAAGGAGCTCAAACAAGGCCTCGCAAAAACATGTATCGTCTGTTACAAAGGCATCTTAATGAAGCATCTACACCAGCTGCTACTATAACATCCCCTTTGGTTACCCCTACATCCACACCAACAACATCTACCTCTCTACTATTTCGAATTGTATCAACCCCATTATCCAACCCTTCAATCACACCAGCAACTTCATCTACCTCTGAATCCACACGTACACCATCTACCCCCCCCCCAATTGTTTGGTAGTGTATAAACCCCATCAACAAAACCAGCCCCATCATCTTCCCCTACCTCCACAACAATCCCATCCACACCGGTTTCTTCTGAACAACAAGACATACAGCTAGAAGGATGCATACATGTTAAAGTGTGGGAGAATGCGTAAGCTAACATACTAACTGATTTTCATTTTTGTGTTTAAGTTTGATTTATTCATATCTATTTGCTATTTTTTTGTAGGTTATTACCTTCAAATAAATGTTCATCCATAATTAAGAAATCATTCCTAGACAAAGTGGATGAAAATGGATATAAGTGGGTAACTATAAGCGAAGAAATAAAACTGTTTTATTGGGAAGAGTTTCAGATACAAGATTTTTATATATATATATTTTTATGTAATTATTAGGCATATCATTCAATTATTATAACTCCATAGTTTTTATGTATTGTACAAAAAATGTCAGTGGGATGTTGCAGTTGGTGACTCAGTAGTCAAAGCTACTTGGGAACACAAGGCCAAAGAAGGATATCGCCAATATATCTATGACATAAGCACAAGAAATCCAACTCGTGAAAAGCCATGCCACATAGAACAACATGTGTGGAATGCTTGGAATGCAATCTGGAACTCAGAGGACTTCAAGGAAAAATCAGAGCAAAATAAAAAAAAATTAACGTAAAGGTGTAGTGGGTGGAAAAGCCCCACCTACTCATAATGGTAGATCGCCTTCACATCAACAAATTGCTGCTGACATGGTAAGTGTTTTTTAACCGTTAATATCATTTTTAGCTTCTTATTTTCATTTTTAGTTATTATTACTTTATAAAAATGATTATAGCATCCTCAAAATATCTTAGTAATATAACCTCGCTCTTGGTTTATTACTGGTTAAATCAAAGTATTATAGCCTAGTCTTATTATATATTTCTTTTGATACACCTTTTGGGTGAGATTTGACATATGTATGGTATTAATGTAGGAGGAATATACAGGACAAGCTCCTTCATGCTATGATGTATTCATGTTTACCCATACTAAGGATCATGACGGGAAGACTTTTCAAGTTGACAAAGCTAAAGAAGTTCATGTAAGCTTAATTTTAATTTATTTGATAATATAAGCTTAAATAATCTTGTATAAACTATATATTAATGCAAAAATAACATTGCAGGATTTTTTGGTGTCTCGACGTGCGGAGTTGGCAGTCCTAGGAGAGGAAGTTGATGAAAGTGAACTGTTTTATAAAGCTGTCGGAGGACATGACCGTAAGAAAAGAATTTATGGGCTTGGATCATATGGCAGGTCCATTTTTCCTGAAAACTCTTCTCAAACTTGCACTTCACCGCAGACAACTTCTGAAAAACATCATCTTGAGACAAAAATTCAGAAACTAGAGGAAACCATAGAGCAACAAAGGACGGAGTTGAATGATGTGAGAAACATGGTCAATGATATGAGAAACACAAATAATCAGTGACACGTTTTTTTATTGCATGTTTTTGATTTCTAGTTGAGTTTGATTATTAGATTGGTTTTATTGGTGTTTTGGACAAAGCAAAATATAATTCCATGATAAACTATTTTTATTAAGAATTTATGTAATTTTTTTTGTTTATTGCACTTTCATAATGTTGATTTTATTATAAATATGCTTTGGGAATTTTTTTTGTCACTTTTGCATGTATTTTGCTACAGAATTAATCATATCATCAATTTTTGCTATTGTTATTTTTATGGAGTTTCTACGGATATTTTCACAAAGTTATTATGTAGTTGAATTGCTTTGGATTTTGCTATGTAATCTATTTTGTCATATATTTTTTGCAACGGAAGTAGACCGTGGTAAATTTACTATGAAACATTTGTAACACAAGTGTATTGTAGTAAATTTTCTACAAGACATTTGCTACGGAAGTAGAATGTAGTGAATTTACTACGGAATATTTGCTACAGAATTAGGTCATAGTAAATTTACTACGGAGTACTAGCTACGCCATTACCCATAGTAGATTTGCTACAGAAACTAGCTACGAATTTAGTTTGTAGTTAATTTGCGACAGATTTACTACGGATCGGGGCGTAGTTAATTCACTACGGACTTGCTACGGAAATAAATTGTAGTTAATTTGCTACGATGTTGCTACGGATGTAGTCCATATCAAGTTTTCTATGAAATAAGTCCGTTGTAAATTTCGTTGCGAAGGTGCTACGGATTCCGTAACGAACCTTTACTAACGAAGAATTTGCCTACAGAATGGATCCGTAGCAAATTCCGTCGCTAATCAATTTTAACTACGGAATATCATGTTTTAGCTACGGAATTTTTCCGTAGTTATTTCGACTTTTTCTTGTAGTGGTAATACCTTGGAAACTTCAAGTTTGCATGTATAATAGTGAAAACATAGATCCAAGGTATTTAGGGTTGCATGAACACCTTAGGAGTGTTAGTGTGCTCAAAACCCATCAACATACATGACCTACCAAAAATGTGCATGAAACATTTGTGATGTTCTACGAGGACATGATGATCCATGTGGACGTGATGTACCAAGTAGCTGAAGATGCTCCGAGTTCTTGAACATGTTCTAAGTTCTTGAACATGCTCCAAGTTAGTGAAGATGCTCCAAGATAGTCCAAGTGACTTCCGGTTGATCCAAGATAGTGGAGATGGTCCATGATGGTCCAAGAGATCAAGTTGGTGAAGATGGTCCAAGTTGGTGAAGATGGTCCAAGATGATCTAAGAAGACTGAAGATGCTTCAATTATACGTCCAGTTGGTCCAAGGAAGTGGAGATGGCCCATGATGGTTCAAGAGATCAAGTTGGTGAAGATGCTCCAAGGTACTTCATGTTGGTCCAGGTTAATGAAGTTGCTCCAAGAGAATGTAAGATGCTCCAAGTTGAATGAAGTTGCTCCAAATTTGGTCTAGCGCCTGAAGTTGCTCCATGTTGATCCAAGTGCATGAAGTTGCTCTAAGATGGTTCCAATTGGTACAAAATGGTTCACAAATGACCTTTAAAGCTTTTGATCTTTTCCTTCTACTATATAATGGAATGCTCCATGAACCAATACAAGCACATATGTATTTATTGAAAAGGATGGTCCACTTGTCAGAAGATGCTCCACTTGGCTAAGGATGCTCCATGGTGAAGTAAGTGATATTCTCTATCTAACTTAGCCGCTTTTCCTAGACTCTAAGGCATATGATAAACAGAAAGTATGAAATGCATGCATTAAATAATCTAACTTTATGGTGATGTGTGTGCATGTGGATAGAGAAATAATCATAAGTAAGATTAAGACTTAGAAGCATGATAAAATTAGAAGCATTATGGATATAACTTGAAGAGTTATTTACTTCCCAAAATCATAACATGTCTACTTGACTTGATTAAACATCAATATATATATATATATATATATATATATATATATATATATATATATATATATATATATATATATATATATATATATATATGAATGTGTTTTTGTGTTTAGGTCTCGAATTCTCTTGACTAGAGTAACCAAGTAGATGTTTAAGAAAATTCCCTAAGAGTATAAAAGCAAATCCAAGACGATAACGGTTAATTTGATCTTGATCTTAGACAGTCGCTCATAGGAATTTCTCACATTTTACATTGGTGTTTAGTTGGTATGGAAGCAGAAGAGTGTAAAATCACTAAAGTTGAGTTATATCTCTCGCTGTCCCAGCTCGCACTCAGGAGACATTTAGTATGCCTTAATATGAGCTTATATAAATAATGTTAGACACTAGTTCTCATAACAGATATTGATCACACTCAGAATGGTTTCAACATTACTCATATGCTTTCTTCATTCATTTCATTAACATCCACACTCATCTCTCCGTCGGCAATAGTGTAGAGAGGTTTATCGATATCATAGTGTCTTGTGCAACAATGAGTTTTCTATTTGTGAGTGCTACAGTACACCGGGAATCTGAACCGTTGATCTGCATCTTGTGATTTGAGTAAGCTTTAAGAGTGAAGTGTAGCCTTTGAAGAGTTGGATCCTGGAGTTTGATCAACTACTAGAGGGATCCATAAGTATATTCTCATCACAACTTCAGAAGTACTAATGATTTGAGTAACTTCATTCTTCTTTATGTTGCTTTTCATATCTCTACTAGAACACAAGTTTCACATTTTGATTCTTTTTTTTAATTTTTAAATTATTTTTTATAATTTTTGTAAATTTTAATTTCTAAATTTATTTATTTATTTATTTTTTTTAATAAAAACTTGTGCTTCATCTCCCATTAAAAGTTGATGTTCCTTTGAAGTGAACTTGGAGTTCTATTGACACCAGTTGTGCTCTCTTCCAGATTGAGTTTGCAACACTTGAAATTTCTTTCTTGACGTTTACTCTTAGAAATTCGAGGAGGGAGAGAGAGAGAGATAGAGAGAGAGAGAGAGAGAGAGTGAGTGAGAGAGAGAGTGAGAGAGAGAGAGATAGAGAGAGGGGGGGGAAGAGAGAGAAACAAGATCAATTGTAGATGATGAAAAGATAAACTTTAGCATCTTGAATTTGATAGATTTAATGATTGATCTTGTAGTCTTGTCACTATCGTGGTGAAGTGATTTAACTCTAGTTGGGGGAAGGTTGCATATACAACAAGGTGTTGAATATGGAAAATCAAGAATGGGATCGTCTTTGATCATTTCGATATCTGCTCAAGATGAGAACTAAGCATCAAGGTATAAATACTGTTAACCATGTAAGAATACCTATAAAGCCTATGCCCACAGAAATGAAACCACTTGCTAGTGTTGATGAAGTTCAAGTAATCTCACATAAGTTTTTTGTACTGTCCAAATCATCTAACACGTGTCCCAAAATTAGATCTTGGTTTTAGAGGTTAGTCTCAAAGGGAATAATTTTCAACATATAATGAGAAATATTGAAGAGAATTTTCACCTGTATTGGAAAATACATTGCTCCTAACCAATGTTTAATACTAGTACCTGAACGATGTTACAGAAAAAGTAAAATCTTTTTCGAGCTTTCTTTAATCTAAAGTAGAGATAAAACAAAAGAAAATAAAATCTTTTTGGTGTTTTTCAAGTACTTAAAAAATACGAAAAAGAAAGAAAAAATTAATTTTGGTATTTTGAAGTGTGTTTTGATTTTTTTATTTAGAAAGAAGAGAGTAAAACTCAAATGCCTAGAGAATTTGGATTAAGCATGCCAAGTCGTCCTAGAAAGTGTAAGAACTTGGAATCATCCAGAGACTTGGTGAATACATCTGCAGTCTCTTTGTGACAATCCAAATTTTTTTTTGCCTTGTAAGTCCAGCCAATCAATCGAGAGTCAGACTCGTTTCTGCTATCTTTTAGCATTGTTTAGGGTCTGTTTGAGTGTTCTAAGCCTAGTACATTCATGTTTTGGGTTTAGGGATGAGTTAACTTAGGTTCTTCAAGTTGCATTCGAGCCAAACACTCCATCAATAGGAGTGTACGGCCGCACACATGGGTGTACGGCCGTACACTCAAGGTGGCCGTGAACCCATGCCCATATATAAACTATTCCTTCATTACTCTTCATTTCTTACACTTCCAAGTCAAGAAAGTCAATTCTCTCTCAACTATCATCAAACTTTTCACCTTGATCTTCAAAAAAACGTAAGTATTCCTTCCATTGATTAGTTGATACATTTCTTTATCTAGTGAAGATCCATGATTCCATCCATGAAACATCATCAAACTCATGAACATCAAGAGTGTACAGCCGTACACTCTATCTACGGCCGTATACCCTTGTTAGGTTCATAACCTAAGGCCTTAAACACTTGCTAGGTACTTGTTATCCCTTAGAACTCTTGAACCATTGAATCCCTTTGAGTCAAGACCCAAAATGCATCCATTTTGGAGTGTGTACGGCCATAGACACTTGGTGTGGCCGTACACACCTCAAGTCCTTCCAAAATGAAAGATTTGTTCATCCTCTTGTTGTGCATTTGTCACACTAGTTTCCCCATGGATCAAACAACCCTTTTTGCATGTTTTCCATGAGTGTACGACCGTACACTCCATGACAGTACACCCCTTGGCCGTACACTCCATTGTGTGGCCGTAAACCCCTTTTAGTCAATCACATGTGATTGTAACACTTAGTTCAAGTGTTTCCTAGTCCCTAAGGGTGTTTCCTTGCATGTTAGTTGTTTAAAACACTAATTACATGCCTATATATGCCATGATATGTCATTTAGGACTCGTTTGTGTCTCGGGAATTCATTCGTGGAACTTCTCATCCTTATGCGAATCTGTAATTGAATCACCCACATAAGGTGAGTTCATACCCTATAACCAATCTTTTAAATGTCTTTAAATGCTTTTAAGGGGGGGGGGGGAATACAAGTTGAACACAATGATAATTGTGTAAATGCATTTGTGATAACCATCATATTCAAAGGATTTCTTATACCTTATAAGTGATCAAAACCATTTCAAAAACTCTTTTAAGTTATGTTACTTTATAGTTTATAAAACTCCGTTTTTAAAGTACGAGCATAACTCGATAGATAAATGAGTCTTTTCTACAATTCAGAGTCGGTTCAAAACAAATATACTAGTAAGCTATAATAGGTATAGTTTAAGGGTTCAGAACATACTATAAAGAGAAACAGGGAGGAACATACTATAAAGAGAAACAGGGAGGAACATACTATACATATACAAGAATACTATAACAATAATGTGAAACCACTACTTCACGGCTTAGCAATATACTTTTTAGGTCGCGTTTTGTAACCAGAGTCTCCTGGAGGGAGAGCATGAGTTTGTATATAGATCTATACGGGATTGACACCCCACACCTTGCTGCTAGCTACAGTGGGACTTGCAAGTCTACGGGTGACAAATATTACACCATTTCGGCACCATTAGGTCGTCCTGTTATCACGTGTCGTATCAGTATGGTTATAACCACATCACATTTTAAACCTAAATTAACAAACTAGTTTTAAGGTAGTCACTTTTTACAACATTACTGAATACTTTCATCATTTTAAAAAGGGAAAACAGGACAGTCGAGTCTTATTACATTCAGTTAGAAAGGGGCCTATAATGCTAACTTTATGATTCCTCGGTAGATACATCAGGGATATATATTAATCGGGTCCAACAGACAGTAGGATGTGTGCTTTCCGCTTCATTTCCTGTTCCTTGTTTGGTTGTGTGCTTAGAACAGATGCACCCAGTCTACTATCTATTCGATCTTAGCTACATATATATTTTGTATACAGTATGGGTCAGGTCATAGTATACAAATTCAATACACCGTTTTCTAGTTCAAAAACATACTTTTTCTAGATAGAACATTTTGGTAGGCTAAACTAGAAACTTATCAGTAAAGGGTTTAATCCATTTTATTAAACCAGTATAACTTAAAGGACCTTTGGTGGTTAATTTTATAATACCTTAGTTTATACATCAGGGTTATATATAATTAATATCCGATAGACAGTTGGATGTGTGCTTTCCGCCTTACTTCTTGTTCTTTGTTTGGTTGTGGGCTTAGGGTTGATTCACACAATTAACTATCAATTCGATATTAGATTATATATAGCTTTTATAAACAAAGTGATTATAGAAGGAACCATTGTGGTTACCATTTTTACTAAAGGAAATAAGGGTTTTTCTTAAAGAATGTTTTCATCAAATATAAAGAAACTATTACAGTTAACTTCGTGAGTAACAAATGAATACATCAGGGTTATATACAATGAAGATGTAACAAACAATGGGATGTGTGACTTCCGCCTCATTCCTTGTTCCTTGATCCAGGAACTACCTAATAATTATCGGACGTTGGATGGGTCAGAATGAAGATACAATCTTTGCCAACATATATGCCCCTTAGGCATCCTACGACTAGGTCAAAATATGGGAAGAATTACTTAGCATCATTCGATCCAAGGCTGGTAGATGGGTTATATTCGGTGATTTCAATGATGTGCACAGGCCGGCAGAGAGACTCAACTCCGTTTATTGTCGGCGAACTGCAACGAATTTCAACAACTTTATACAGGAAGCAGGATTACATGAATTAAACATGGGTGGACTAAGGTTTACCTACTGTCATGATGGGGTCAAACTGAGTAAACTAGACAGGTTCTTGGTGTGCCAAAACTTCCTCCATTCATTCCCAACAGCTGCTGTAACGGCCCTCCCCCGGGAACTCTCCGATCATAGTCCGCTCACTCTTATCTCTCAATATATTGACTTTGGTCCTCCTCCGTTTAAATTCTTCAATTCTTGGCTTATGATTGATGGTATCGATAACATCGTGCATACGGCTTGGAAGAAATTTCGTGGCTATGGACCTCCAGACGCATACCTTGCTGCTAAACTCAAAAATCTTAAGGAAGCTATTCGGAAATAGCGGAACTCGATCTACCTCGCTGAACAAGACTCTGTTAATAATCTGAAAAAGACTGTGGAGGAACTTGACAGGTTAGCCAAAGTGAGGCCCCTCTTGGAGGCGGAACATATAAAAAGAAACACAAATTTCCAAAAAATCGTTGAAGCGGAGCGGTTGGCAGCCATTGACTTGAAACATAAAAGTCGAATTAAAAGGACTGTAGATGGGGATGAGAACACTAAGTTCTTTCATGGCTGCATTAACAACAAAAACAGGCGCACAAGGCTAAATGGTCTAACAATTAATGGACAATGGTGCACGGAGGCTGGAAAAATCAAACAGGAAGTATTCCAGTTCTACAAAAATAAGTTCCATGAGCACCGGACCACGAGACCAAAACTTATAAATTCCTTGTTTAGCTCACTCTCACCAGAAAGGTCGAATCACATTGAGGCCCCCATTACACGTGAGGAAGTTAAGGAGGCTGTCTGGGCCTGTGGAAGTGACCGTGCCCCGGGCCCCGATGGCTTCACCTTCCAATTTATAAAGACTTACTGGGACATCATGGAATTGGATATCATGGCTTTTGTCAAGCATTTCGAGAGATATGGAAAATTTGCAAATGGATGTACCTCCTCCCACATGTAACATCCCATTTAAATATAATAATTAAATAATAGACCCGAAACCCTGAGAAGTAGTTTTTATTATTATTTTATATTATTATAGCCCAAAAGCAAGTAATAATTATCGGATGTTAGAATTCGGGGGTTAAAAGTGTAAGTTTCGAATTAGTTTTGTAAATATTTGTGAAGGCAGGGACTAAATGGTAACTTCTGGGACTTTATTTGAATAGATTTTAGAGGCTAAGGGGCTATTGGTAAGTATCAGACTTAATTTGTAAAGAATCTCAGGAGGCTGGGTTTAAAAGGTAAATTTCGGACCTTATTTGGAAAGAATAATGGAAGAAGGGGCCCTTTCTGTGATTATGGGATAGATCTTAAAGGATCCGGGTATTTAAGCATAATACCACCGTAAACCCTAACCCTATTTCACTATTCCCATCCATTACCCTCTTCTTCATACCTTCGCAGCCGCCATCTATGCGCCTTAGCGTGAGCTTTCACTGCTCCGGTCACCGGCGAACTCGAGGACGCAAATCACGACCGACTGTTGTCGCTGTCGAAGACGACCTCGCCACCGTTGCTGCACTGCCGACGACGAAGACGAGTTCTCTTTCTTCCTTATGCCGATGCGTCACAGCCACTACTCTCTTCGTCGTAAAAGACGAGAGTTAGACTGATAGGGTGGTCGTGGGAGGGGCGGTTGAACCGGCTGCTATTGGGGTTCGCTGTAGCTGTCGTCTCCATGCGGTTGTTTCGCCACAAGCTGCTGCGGTTAGCAAGCTCAGCCCACCGCCACCGTCGTGCGCCGCTAGGTGGGTTGTGGTGTTACTATTCTGGGTGTGGGTGTGTGTATCTTTGGAGGTGTTTCAAGTGTAGGTCACGTGGGTATGTGTTGTTTGGCCGGAATTCGGAGAAGGCCACCACCACCACCGTGAGGTGGTGGCTGCCACCACGTGCCACCGCCGGCCACCACAAGGTGGCTGTGTGTGTGTGTGTGTTCATTTCCCTTTTAGTGTGTTTATTTTGAGTTGTAAAATGTAATTTAAAAATGGAATAATAAAAGAAATTGAAAACCACCACCTTAGGGTGGTGGCTGCCGCCATCGGCCGCCGTGTCGGGTGGCGGTGTACTTGCCTTGTGAGTTTGATTCGTTTGGGGTGCTTGAAACCCTAATGGGTCTAATGGACCCTAATTGACCTAAGGAAAACCCTAATGGGCTTAATGATATTCTAGTGGGCCTAATAGGCTCAGTAAAGCCCTAATTGACCTTGAAGCCCAACAAATTGATAAATGGGCTAGTATTTGGGTTGGAAAAACCATAATGCCAATAAAACCCTAATTTGGGGAATTAATTGGGACACACGGGAATTATTTAATAACTGGAGATATTAAATAATAATCATTGGCAAAAAAAAATCTAAGCAATATTGGACTTAATGGATTAAGTCCTTAGTGGATTAAGTCATTAATGGGTTAAGTGAGAAACACTTAACCCTAATCATCATTTTATGTGAAACCCTAATTTCACTTGGGCCTTGAGTTGGGCCTTTCCATTGGACCTTGGTGATGGGATTATTAATGGGCCATCCAAGAATAATCATATGTATTAGAATATGTTGTTGGGCTTTAGGGTAAGGCCCATATGAGAGTTTGGGCCCAATTTGGAAAATTAGGCCATAGATGGGCCATTATTTGGGCCTTGATGATTATGAGACATTGGACATTTGAATGCAAATTGTTTGGACTGGATTAAATGGTTGGGCCTTAGGGGAAGACCATGTAGAGAGTTGGGCACAATTTGGAAAATTGGGCCATATGTTCGGCTTTAGCCCATTGGTTGACTATTGGGCCTTTGGAGTGTGGGTTGGACCTTGGGCTTGGAACCCAATTATTAATTGGGTGTTGTTTGATGTTGACAGCTTGGGAATCTGTCAACCAGCAGCTGGAGTTTTGTCTGCGGGACTTCAGCAGTGCGCCAGGTGAGTTATCCTCACTATACTCAAGGGTCTAAGGCACCAAGGCCGACCCTTTGAATTGTTATTTGGTTATGCTATGCTAGTATGATCTTCTAGATCAGTATCCTAGAGGGTAGGATGATATTATTGTTGGATTAATGTCTAAGTCCATAACTATATTTGGTATGTACTTGACCCGACCTGGCATGGTCCATTTGGGTTGCACTTCACCGACCCAATTTATATGGATAGTCTTTTGAGAATAGTATATTTATGATTTATATTAATATATTATAAGTTCTAATATATTAATATGGAATCATATTATTTAATTAGTATTGATCAAGAATTAATTTAGAATTAATTAAGTGATCAAAAAGAACTAATTAAATATGGACTCTTATATATATGGAATGGGCCAAGTTCATTTAGGTTGGGCTAAGCTTTCATGGATGGTCCATGGAGCTTTTAACCCATGGATCCTATGTAAATGAAAGGTCATGGGTATTAGGGTTTACATGGATGTAACCCTAATCCTCCATAATATATAAAGCGGTCCTTGGCTCACAAAATTGGCACAAGTGTGTGAAAATAAGAGTGGGCCGATTTTAATGTGCATACATATTCTCTCAAGTTCTTCCAAGGTGTTTTGGTGATTTGTGATTCCATTTGAGACTTCCACACTATTGGGGCTAAGCTCTTAAAGCTTGAAGACATCAAGCTATATCAAAAGGTATGTCATCTAACTAGAACTTTGTAGTATAGGTGCTTCATAATATGCTAGTTAGGATGAAACCTTGGAATAGTTAATATTTTCATGTATAATAGAGAAAACATAGATCCAAGGTTTATAGGGTTGCATGTACACCATAGGAGTGTTAGAATGCTCAAAACCCAACAGTGGTATCAGAGCCATGGGTTGTTTTCTGTTATATTGATGCAAATGTTTTATTTTCAAGTTGGAAAAAAAAAGGAAAAAAAAAACATGACGTTTGTCAAATTTTAAGATAATTACTTGTTTTGTGAAAAACGAATTATTTGTAAAATTTGAATCATTTGTTATATGAGTTGAATTAGGTCAAATTTAGTAAAAGATAAAATGATATGATTATTTTATTAGTTTTAAAAGTTTGATCTAAATGTTTTAAGGAGTTACAAATTTTGTCATAAAATTTTGGAGCTCAAAAGTTTTTTTTTTAAAGTTGTGATCTTAAGGGTTTTTGAAACTTCCATAAGTTATGGATATGAAAGTTTTTTTAAAAAAAAAAATTGATTCAAAGTTTTTATGGAGTTACAAAATTTGGTGTTAATGTTTTAAAGAATTCCATAACTTGTTCTTAAGTTATGGAACATGGAAAGTTTCATCATAAAACACCATTAATTCCATAAGTTATGGAATCCAAAGGTTTTCAAGAATTACAAAACTTGCCCTCAAGTTTTGGAATTTGAGAAAAGTTTTTTATGAAAAAAAAAATTGAATTCTAAAACTCTTGGGTTTATAACTTAAACAATTAATTAAATGGTTTTAATTTTGAGTTTAATAATTGGATTTATGATGTTTTGTTGAATAGTTCAAATTAACTCTTATGGACTTTATTAATAGTTAATTAAAGCGTTTAATTAAAAGAGTATTATTAATCCATAAATATATGGTTTGAGTTTAATTAAATTAAAAGTCTAGTTTAATTAATAGATTAAACCACCAAGTATTTTAAATGTCTAAAATACACCCTTATACTATTATAATATTAAAAGTTTAATATATTATATGTATAAGAGCAAGTCGTCTTACCATTAGTAGGCCTCATTCACGCAGCCGGTCTATAAGGGGGGTATAAGGTTACTGTCTATAAAATGACAGTTTAATGGGTGTCCACTCTCACTCACCGCTTCCTTGACCGGTGGAGGGTCGTTAGCCGAACAGGTAGGACAAGGACTATAATTATCCCTTCATTATAAGTATAATGATAAATACTAAGTAACTAAACACTTATAAATTCCCAATCTTAGTTACTTAGGAAAATGTGAATAAGGTGCTAATCCATGAAATTACACTTTGCACTTTGTTTAAGCTGTTAGTGGAGCGTGTGTGGTTAACCAACACACTAACCTGGACTTAACAAGGTAGGAAAAGGGTAACTTAATGTTTCTCATAGTATCGTTGGAGCGTGTGTGGTTAACCGGCACATCGATTGAGGGGTAAATATTAAGGGTACCAAGTATATTTGCATGGTTACTTCACACCTTGTTTTGTGATCCTCGGCATCCCAGTCACAAAACCTGAAGGGCACACTCGAGATTGAAACATGCCATTGAAAAGTTCAATGAATCTCAAAAGAATCTAGGAGTTTCAAAACCAATTAAAACCTAATAATACATTTCGTTTATCTTGGTGGAAATTGGTGAATCGTCATTCACCTACCTTCAAATATTTTATAGTTTGGATTATGGCATCCCTCTTCCAAGTTATAAAATAGTTTGTTGGGTCCTAGCCTTAATATATCATATTGGGTGTTATATTAAGGACTTAAATCAACTTTACGTGAATTTCTCCCATTGTTGATGTCTGGTTTAGACAACAATGATCTTCCCAAACCAAGCTTTCCTAATGAATATGACTTCCCGAGTTTGGCTCATGGAAGTCATACTTCTCTTCCTCCACCTCCTCCAATTATTCCCCCTAACCCACAAGTTCAAGGTCACTCAAGCCCTAATGGCAAGCAAGGTCTATGTGTGATCACATCTTAGAGATGAAGTCACATATTGACAAGTCGGGAGAGTTGGGTGTCAAAGTCTTGAGAAAGTTGGATGTTCAATCACTTTCTAAGTCACATAGTGAGTTCCTTTTGGGACTACTATGAAACAGACTATGATATGAACCTTAATGATCATATCTATTTGCTTGGTGCTGCTGAATCAACAATGATTTGGAACGATAGTAAAGCAAATTTGATTAGAAGATCAACTTCCCAAAAACTTTATGGACAATGACAATGGTGACACTGGAAATCCAGAAAAAGCATTCTCTTCCCAATGGAAAGGGATTGGCCATAGTCAACCCGGTTGACCAAATGGTAAAGAGAAAGGCTAAGTCTGAGATAGTCCCATTACCAAAGGGTCCATATGTTTATTTTGCCAAAGGAAGGGGCGTTGATTGCAAAGCTGCCAAATTTACCTAAGGATGTTAAAGTCAATAAGTTTGACTCTACATCAGGTAGAGCCCATTATCTAACTCTGTTAAGTTCTATTCTGAGATCCTCATTACATGATGTGACTGGGTCACATGTTGATGTTTTAAGAATCAAAGAATAGAGAGAAATCTTAAAGGAAGTATATGTTGATTCTGATCGCGAAGGTGGATTTCGATCGCATCAGAATTTTGAGCAGTTGCTTAAGAAGTTATGATATATTGCTAAGGAATAGATAACAACAATTTTCCATGTGGATTGTAAGGATAAGTTTTTCCGCAAAGTTTTAAAATAAAAGAAAACTGTTTAATTTTATTTATTTGAAGTATCCTTATAATGGCATTTGTGGAAAATTGTTGCTTATATGATTCCACTGACAGCAATATTGGAAAATGGATTTGATTCTTTCGTTTGTGGTAGTGTCTAAATTTACCAAATCAGGAAAGTTCCTCATCACCCAAGTTTCAATTGGACCGAAACTTGGAATCATGCAAGTTGAATAGTATGATGAATGAGAACTTTCAAGTATTGGAAAATCAAGACTAATTACTTGTTCACATGGATGTGTGAGTCAAGTGAAGGACTAAAGGGATCGAGTACACATTCTTGTGCACTGGTCATGTCCACCACAAAGCTCGTTAAGACTATTTTATTTACTAAAGTTTAGTAAATATGGTTATACTTACAAGTTTAAGTATAATTCTGAAACATTGGAAAAGTCTCAATGTATGGCAGAACGAATGGGAAGAATCAAATTAGGCAGAAAGATAAAAGTTTCTCAAATCTGAAAAGATGGGAGAGTACTTTAGTATCATGTTTGTGATCATCTTAATGATTTAGAAATCATATCACAATTAGTCCTCTAAAGGTCATCTTAGTGTATTCTTATGACTAAGAAGAGGAGTCATGAATTGTTGAAATGGTTAGATCAGGAAGATGAGTCATACTTCGTTCCAAAACAATTCTTAGAGTCATACTCCAAGATTGTAACTTAAGTGACATATCTTAAAGAAAGGTTTAAAACACTTGTCAAATGTAAGAGTAAAAGTGTCCTACTCTTGTACATTTGAAATTGGTAAGTTGTGATGTTTTGGATAAAACAAAGACCAACTAAGGCCAATTGTGTGAAGTGTTTGTCTTGATAAAGAATCCGCACTATCTCTTGAATATTTGGCAAGATAGTCTTATATGTCAAGAGGATAGTGAGAGTCATAAAGATCCTAAAAAGAATTTCAAGAACTAATCAAGAATAAAACCTGAGGTTCTTCACTAGCACACGACTTGAGGTTTATAACCTATCGTGTTGACATATTCTGTGCCCATTCCAGTTAAAGTTGGCTTTGCATAGGAGTTCTGAAAGTTCTCAATTGGTTGCATAACAACTTGGAAGCAATGGCAGGCCCTGTACTGCCAGGTGGCAAGAAGTTAAGATTGCATAAGTTCAGTCCATATGAGTTTGGATTTGTCATTATCCTTGTCTTGTGACTATGGTTTTGACGATTCACATGGATAAGAACACATGCACCATAAAATCTAAGGGTCATAAGGTTTCTCTCCGATTCATGAAAATGATGGTGAGGAAACACTTCCACCAAGTAGATTTGAAGCAGATGGCAAAAGGTCTAAACAATTGAGACTATCATTACGGCATCCCTTTTCATAAGTCTGAAATTGTTTAGACACACATGCATGCTATCTAAGGAAAGGTGTATGATTTTGATAAAGTTTTATCAAATCATCTCGTATCAGAAATCTGAACTTTGGTAAGAAAGTCAATAAAGTATTGATTTCTAGAAGTCCAGCTGATTTCTGAGTACATGTCAAAGCCAGTGGGAGCATAAGTGTTATGCTAATAATCATCATGTTAGTGGGAGCATGATAATTATTGTTAGTGTTGCAAGTTAGCAATGTTAATTATAGAATACAAAAGTTTCAATTCGTGAGGCTGTAGGGATTGAAAAAGTTGTTTTGCTATAATTAAGGGAGAGGATATACTTCATTTCAGTTCTAAAGGCTTAGATTGAGACCTTAATCATCTTTAGTCAAAAATATATATATGAATTTCATGTTGGATTGGTTCAACTTAAGGAAATTCTATATATTGCGTTCTCAAAATTCGATTATGATTACGGCATCCCTCTTCATAGTCAAATTTTGAAAACATGGCAAATAAAAATATTGTAGCAAAAGACTGGTCTAGAATCATTTCTTTATGTGAGACATCATGAATCGTGTACCATTTGCTTTGGGTACATGATCGATTGCATGTGCTATAATATTTGTCATTTCTAAATTTTTCCAAATGCCCAGAGGCATTAAGAAGGGAAAAGGTCTAGAATTGGATATGACTAAAATGATTAAGCAATTGTCGAGGACAATCTGAGGTTTACCAAAGATTGGTTGCTCAGGGACAGTTGGAAGTATAGTGCTAATTTTGGAAGGACCATATTGACATATTCTGAAAAGAGGCATCTCTTATTCAGAAGTGATAGTCAAAATGACAATATGGAGTTGTCTCCATCGGTGGAAGTTATCTGTGTAAGATTAGAAAACTTAATGCAAGAAGCATGTCCAAAGCAATGTACTTTGAATATGAGACTTAGTTTCCATGGAGTTGATCTCCATTGGAATACCTTATAATGACTGTTGACAAGTCTTTGTGACTTTGTACATATTCATTACAGGAGGGTCAGTGCATATAAGTTTAAAATCTAAACAGATTTCGATAAATGATAGGAATTTGAAATTCTCACATTTTTCGATAAGGATTTGGGAGTGTGAAATTAGAATCATTGAAATAATGTTCAATTGGTTTATTTCACAAAGTAAGGATCATAGACAAACATAGAGTGCATACTTGGTGTATGGCAAAGCTATTGTTTAAGAAAAACATAGTGTACATGCTTGGAGCATGGGACAACTAGTGTTTTTAATTCAAGTATAAAGTTGATAAAACCGAAACAATGAATAATGAGTAATCAGTATGGTGATAAATAAAAGTGTTTATTTATATTCATAGGGTTTGATACCATATTTGATTCATTTATTCTTGTGTTTCACTTTTCATGTTTTGACTTCCAGAATAACTAAGTCGCTCTTCCTGAATGATTAACTTATTCAAACCATCCACAGTCGATCATATGTTGGAAGTAGATATGAATCAAGACTGTCATGGGTTGGCTTGTAGAGGTCTAAGATGTTGGACAAAGCGGTGCTATAACACTCATGAGTGCTCATAAGTTCTGAGTATTGGATTCAACCCATGCTCATTTAAATCACTTCATGGATTTTATCACGAGTGATCATGAGACGATAATATCTTATATTCTTAAAACCTAGAGATATGAGTTGTTACTATGAGTTGGTTGTACATTGATTGCACGAAAACGCATTTGGTAACTCGATGTTATAAAACGTGCCTTTGTGTATGATTCAACAAGTAGTAGAACAAGCCATATGAGTTCAAGTTTATCCATTCCTTTTACCTTCGGGATAAAAGCGATATCTGTGGGCCCCTCGATGATTTAGCGATGACACATGTGAGTGCTTGGCCAAGCCAGGACGGATTTGATTTGTTCAATCAGTCAGTCATCATAAATCGAAAATCGGGAAACAACAAATGGACAGAGAGAATGATTATAATCCATGTCTCAGTCCATATGATATCTAGAATGGAGGAATATATGATCCCTTATCTAATGGACAAGTCATTGACAAGGTCAGAGTTCGACAGCGGCTTTAAGAGCTACGATTGCCAGTTAGGTTTGAAGTCATACTCAATAATAGTTTTAGACTTATCCAAGTGGGAGACTGTTAGATTAATGTCTAAGTCCATAACTATATTTGGTATGTACTTGACCCGACCCGGCATGGTCCATTTGGGTTGCACTTCACCGGCACAATTTATATGGATAGTCTTTTGAGAATAGTATATTTATGATTTATATTAATATATTATAAGTTCTAATATATTAATATGGAATCATATTATTTAATTAGTATTTATCAAGAATTAATTTAGAATTAATTAAGTGATCAAAAAGAACTAATTAAATATGGACTCTTATATATATGGAATGGGCCAAGTTCATTTAGGTTGGGCTAAGCTTTCATGGATGGTCCATGGAGCTTTTAACCCATGGATCCTATGTAAATGAAAGGTCATGGGTATTAGGGTTTACATGGATGTAACCTTAATCCTCCATAATATAAAAGGGGTCCTTGGCTCACAAAATTGGCACAAGTGTGTGAAAATAAGAGTGGGCCGATTTTAGTGTGCATACATATTCTCTAATGTTCTTCCAAGGTGTTTTGGTGATTTGTGATTCCATTTGAGACTTCCACACTATTGGGGCTAAGCTCTTAAAGCTTGAAGACATCAAGCTACATCAAAAGGTATGTCATCTAACTAGAACTTTGTAGTATAGGTGCTTCATAATATGCTAGTTAGGATGAAACCTTGGAATAGTTAATATTTTCATGTATAATAGAGAAAACATAGATCCAAGGTTTATAGGGTTGCATGTACACCATAGGAGTGTTAGAATGCTCAAAACCCAACAATTATGTGATGTGTGGTATGACCTGCTAGATCGGTATCCTAGAGGGTAGGATAATATTATGTGGTATGTCGTATGATCCGTTAGATCAGTTGTTGTCTATAGACTGTTATGTGATTATCTGTTATATCTGCACATGTTTGTTTGGCGGTTGAGGGTTATCTGCTTTATGCGAAAGCCAATAGACATGGGCATTCCAACCTATTGGTTGTGGGCCGTGAGTATTCCATCCCAAGGATGATTGGAGTCATAGTATGTGGGCATTCCAACCTGTTGGTTGTGGGCCGTGAGTATTCCATCCCGAGGATGATTGGACTCATAGTATGTGGGCATTCCAACCTGTTGGTTGTTGGCCTGGGGTATTCCATCCCGAGGATGATTGGAGCCATAGTGTGTTGGCATTCCAACCGGATGGTTGAGGGCCTGGGGTATTCCAACCCGATGGTTGACTGGACCCATAGTATGCTGTTATGATTATATGTGTATTGTTGCGGGTATTGGTATTTTGGGGGAACTCACTAAGCTTTCGGGCTTACAGTTTCAGTTTATTGTTTCAGGTGCATCAGGGGATCGTGGCAAGGCAAAGGCGTGATCGTAGGGCTCCTCACTTTTTATGACCTTGTTTCTGTGATACTCTGATATTATACATTTTGAAAACAAGTTTTGTAATGGTTAATAGATTTGAAATGTTTTTAAAAGTTTAAATTTGGCATGATTTTTATGGGTGTTACAAGTTGGTATCAGAGCCTTGGTTTGAGTGAATTGGAGGAACACTCGTGTGACTCCAGTCTCAAATAAAGGAAAAGATTTTCAAAATGATTTTCAAATGGTTTTCAAAATAAGTAAAGGAGGATGCAGGGTGTACGATCAGCCGAAGCTAGTAAGTTGACCCCAAAATACCATACAGTTATTTGATTATGTGATATTTTAGAACAGCACGCTAGTGCTAGGCTAGGGATCTTCAAGAATTGAATGATAGAATTGCCTTATTACATTATGCCTGGTAGCCTAGGGTTTTCCTTATATGAGATTGACATAATTACTGTAGTGGCTTAGTGTATGCATCACGGTCGTACATAACTAAGATCTTATAGACTGAGAATGTTTGGTTTCGCCTTATTTCCTGTTCTTGTTTGATGAAGGGCTTAGGGTAGGATCAAGTATTCGAAAGTCTATAGGGTCCAACGTTATGTATGACTAGCATACACTGGTGCTGCAGGGTTGGTGGAAGTTTCATAGGTGGGTGGCTTGTGTGAGATCGGTAGGTCAGTTGTGAGACAGTTAGCATTCCTCTAGAAGTGAGGTTGGGTGACCACCATGTGTATGTATATTGTTAGGGTGTTGTGGTGATACTTGAGACAAATATGGGTAGGTGTGGAAGGTAGTATGGGCCCGTACTACTGAAAGCACAGGACCCATACGCGTAGCAAGGAAGTCACAACCCCTAGGGTTGGGTTGGGAGTTGGTTCCCTGTCCTTATATGGGTTATTTCAGCTATTGCAGAGGTTGTTTCAGCTACTGCAGTTCAGCTGTGGATAATCGAGCTGGTGAGTGAGTCAAGTGCGAGACCCTGAATGATATGATTTCTAGAGCCGATAGCGGGGGATTTGTTGGAGCACTTTGGGAAGAAGGGTATTATATGGGAGGTCTGCGGACCGGGTCCCACAGGATGGTTATTCAGTATTGTCAGGATTTAGTGGTTTTAGTAACCGTTATTGATTGGCGGAGGAAGGCGCCAAGGGAAGCAGCTCGTTGTTGAGACATTAGTTGGAGCATCTATCTTTGGACTTCAAGAATTGATAGAAAAGATCAGAAGGCGTTTCTTGTGGGGTGGGTGTGAGAATAGATCCAAAATGCATTGGGTATCGTGGGATAGAGTCACTACTTCACTTGAGAAAGGTGGATTTGGGGTGGGATCGCTTCGCAATCTAAATATTGCACTTATGGTCAAGTGGTGGTGGAGACTAAGGGTGGACCAATCTGCCTTGTGGTGTCACGTCATCAATGGGATACACAATCTTAAGAAGCGGACAGCCGACCAACTTTCAAGAAAGACTATAAGTGGAGTGTGGAATAACATAGCATGGGCCTCGAATGAAGTTCAGAAAGCTGGATTGGAACACAACAATATTTTCAAAAAGGCGATTGGGAATGGACGGGACACATTGTTTTGGGTTGATGTTTGGTGGGGAAATGAAACTTTAAAATCGAGGTTCCCGGAATTATTTAACATTGATTGCAGGAAAAGATGTCTAGTTAGTGAACGTATATCAAACGATGGATTCACATGGGACTGGAACTCGGATCCCATGGCACCACATCTGAACCGAAACCTGAGTCATCTCGAAGCGTCGTTGGGGTAGGCTCGTATATCAAACAGATCGGATACTTGGAGTTGCACAATTGGAGTGAATGGGATGTGTATGGTGGAGGCGTTCCAGAATAAACTGGACGAATCTACCCCTATCTTACCCGGTCCTAAAGTTGAATGGCTGAAAGAAGTCCCACTCAAAGTACGGTGTTTTGTCTGGAGGCCCAAATGGGGTAGAATCCCATCAGCGCAGGCTTTGGAAGTTAGAGGGGTTCAAACATCATCACCAAATTATGGATATTGTCTGAATTGTGTCGAAACAGCAGACCATATTTTCACTCAGTGTGAGTTAGCAGTTATAGAGCGCAACTGGATCATGAATTGGTGTGGTACTAATCCGGGATGTATTGATAGCACGGAGAAACGCTTACATTTTGCAGCCAACTGGAGTCAGTGTTCGACGAAAAGGAGAATACTTACGATGATATGTTACGGGATGATCTGGAGTCTTTGGAAAGCCCGAAATGCTAGGATCTTCAATCAGGAGAAAAGGAGTCCAACCCAGGTTATTGATGACATTCAAACATTGGTCTTCTATTGGTTAAAACACAGGGGATCAATGGGAAGTATTCGGTGGTGTGATTGGATCGTGTCTCCTTTTTCTCTTTTATAATGTGGTGTATTTCTTTGCTTCTTGTTCCTTTTTCTTTCCCTGTAACCTTTTTTTTGTACTTTTCTTGCTGGGCTCATCTAGATTCTTGATAGGTGTGACTCATTTATAAAATCGTTAGCCGTTTCCGAAAAAATAAAAATAAAACTAAAAAAAATAAATAAAAATTTAGAAAAATTGTATTTGATCTTTATTTCATTGGCTTTTACTCTATAAAATTCTTTTCCGTTCCAAAAAGCATGATAACACTTACCTAATAAACATAATAAAATAAAAATAAAAAATATTGAGTCCATCCCTTGTCAATAGTTAGACCTTATAGTTACTTTTAATACTTAGTTCCTCATGCAGTTTTATTATTTCACAATAAATTTTTTATAAGTTCAAAAATTGTTCATCCTGTTTCTACCTATTGAAAAACATTTTTTGATCTATTTTTTTTGCTTTATATTTCTAAAACTCCATCACTTAAAAATGTTTCTACTAATAAAAAAGCATTTTGTTTTGTTTGTACTAAGAAAAGAAATTATATAAGTTTTTCATGTGATTTATTATACAGTGTATCATGATAAAGAAAATTATATCTTTTACTCACTAAGTAATTGTTTTTTTTGCCCAGCCTGTTTCTTGATGGCTGTTGCTTTTTATAAATTATCGCCGGTTCCAAAAAAAAGTGTAGTTAACAACTTTACGCAACAGTTTGCCGACAAAAACAATTTCTTCGGAAAACATGCCATAGGGAACTTTTAGCGACCATTTTCCTAAGGACAATTTTCCAACAAATATATGTTGTTGGAAGTACCAATAGACTTCACACACAACTCATTTTCATAGAATTATCAGGCATTTCTGACTAAAATTGAGCGTGACACTAATTGGTGACAACATTTTCGAAACATTTCTCTAATTTTCAAAAGCATTTCCGACACAAATGCAGTGTAAAAAATTGAGGGGAGCATTACAAAATTATCTCATAAAATCGGCCAAACCACAAACGCAATGCTGTTTTAAACCTTATGTATCTACTAAAAACTTGTAAAACATATTTAAAACTTAAATGCATAAATTATACTAAATATCAAGATATAAAAACAATATATTTTGCTATAGAAAAACAAAATCATTTTGAGTAAACTTTTTAGTCATGTTCTTTTACTAATATATTTTATTATTTTCATTTATTTACTCTTTCAATTATGCCTAACGAGTGCCAGATATGCAAGTGAGTAATGTTGGTGTACAATTTTGTCTCGAGAAAAAACAAATGCATTTATTGATAATTGACGATCATAAAGTCCACACGGCAGCATATATATGGTCGGCATTCACGGTGATACATTGTTCGCCATATATTTAAAACCGAATTCCGTCGTTTTTATGAAGTTAAATGAAACGTTTACAGTTAATTGGTGAAGATTATACATCAAAGGTGTACATTAAGGTTCCATTAATATCAAATCCAACTTCCAACTAACCTATCCATTCACACACATATGCATAGACAGAACAAGAATCTTTAATTATAAATACCCTAACCATTGACAACGTTTGTTGCACCAAACACATTTTCAATAACATAACTAGCAAACATATAAGTTTCCTACAGCTTTAGTGCTCGTATACTTGAAAAATGGCAAGGATGGCAATGATGGTCTTATGTGTAGTGGTAACTTGCATGGTGGTGGCTGCACCCTATGCAGAGGCTGCTATTACCTGTGGTCAGGTGGTAAGTAGCTTATCTCCATGCGTTCCCTACCTAAAAAATGGTGGTGCTGTGCCACCGGAATGTTGCAGTGGGGTTAAATCACTCAATAGCGCTGCAAAAACAACTCCTGATCGTCAGACTGCTTGTGGCTGTTTAAAGAGTGCTTCTGGTGGCGTCAATCCAGGCAACGCTGCTAGCCTCCCCGGCAAGTGTGGTGTCAGCATCCCTTACAAGATCAGTCCTAGCACTGATTGTTCCAAGTATGTTAAAATATCTGTTTATTTTCTTCAATTTCAAGTTGATAGACTCATCTACTCGATTAAATCTTTCATGAACAAACTTTAATTGTGTTGATGTGGTTTTCGCAGGGTGCAGTGAGTCCGTGATGTTTATGGATGTTTGGAAGATTAGAAGCATATATATCTAAATTACAATAATTATGGAGAACACTATTAATTGTGTTTGAGAAAGACATGTATGACTGTATAAGTCTCTATGATTTGTAGTGCATTTTCAAGTAAAATAGTGTTCCTGTTATCTTTGTAATGTCATCAACTTTTTTATATACTTCCCTGGCTCTCTCCTTTTATTTCCTGTCATTTTCACAGCACCTGCCAATTAAAGGCATGTAGATTCAGAGCGTACAGGTGCATTATCTGTCTTCTGTTGGATCAAACTAAAGAACATTATTAGAAATGGCAAAAAATATCGCTGCATATACACACATGAAGGAGGGAGAGGTTCTTGTAATACAAGTGATATTTCTTTATAATCAATAACCATGTGAAAGTCACATGGGAATATATATATATATATATATATATATATATATATATATATATATATATATATATATATATATATATATATATATATATATATATATAATAAATCAAATTCATTGTTTTTAATTCCTACAAAATAAAGTATAACATTGATATATTATTTGTACATATATAATACTAAAAAAAATAAGGGTGAAATGTGTTTAGGTGGCTGTTTCATATCAATTTTGTGTGGTCAGGCACTCACGGCTCAACTTATTTGGGGCTCTAAGCAAACAAAAAGATTATAGCTCTTCATTCTTATAACTTAAACCAAATCTCAATCTATTTCTTAATGCGTCTCAACTAATCACTTATATAAATATTAAGTTTGCTGAGGTTTTGATCTCCCAACTTATGTGGGACTCAAAGGTAGAGTTAATATGAAGCACGAGGATTATCGAATTTATATAAAAGAGGAGAGTTGGCTGAGTTTCATCTATGAACGATGTGGTATATGTTTAAGTAGCTTTCAAGATAAAATGAATGAAAGGTAAGCGAATAGATGGGAACATGAGACACTTAGTTTGATAAAACAATGCTTTTACCACTGGGCGAAGCTCCAACATGTCTTTATATCCAAAGAAATATGTATATATACATATATAGTTAATAAAATCAACTTTAAAATTGGGGACCTTTAGAATTAAAGCTGGGGGTGGGGGGGGGGGGGGGGTTCAGGTGAAAATAATATAAAGCTGACATGAGTGACCAAAAATAGAGTAAAATATGATAACATACACATTGGTCTAAAAATCACTAGTGCATGATAGATTGTTCATACGAAATTTAAAGTGAATAAAAGAGATATAAACACAACAAATACAATTATTTGCAACATTTTCAGTGGTCCGGTCACACTCTTGATTTTGAACATTCATTGAGACTATACATGTCTTTTATTCTAATTGGTTGTTTTTGGATCCACATTTATTTTACAAATGTCTTCCCAATAGAAAAATAAATTTAATTATTTTATTTAACAATACCGCTTAAATAAATTTTGAGATATAATTGAAAATAAAATACATAGAATTTACAAATATTATGAGCACAAAACACAAAATACCTAGTATTTATAAATACTATGAACGTAACCCATAATAAAAAGAACTATCCTTAAATTTACAGATAATTATTCATATAAATTCAATTTTATTTATAAGTGATCTTTGATATAAATACAATTTAAAGTTTATTTATATCAAAGAATGTTTTTTTTTTGTAACAAATAAAGATTTCATTCCAATGACTAGCAAGGAGCTAGAAAAAAAATTAGGGATCAAAAAGGGGATTTTGAAGCCAAACATTCCAAGTAATTAAAATTTTCTTATTCCTACTGTTATATTACCGATAAGTAGTAACAATAGCTTTCTCCTCAATCAAACAATTTGAGAAGTTCATCGATTGGAATACCTAATCATTTCGAAATCGCCAAATCATCCAAATTTCCGTCACTATAATCAGATCCACAACTTTCTTTTTCGGCTTTAATATAATCATCATGTCAACTCATGACAGAAGCTCTGCAACATTAATCGGAGATGGGAAAGAAAGATCAACCCACTTAGAAATTGCCCCCCCCCCCCACCACATACACACAGACACATACTAGTACGATGATGTACCTGATGAAGTCTAAGCGAATCAATATGTTTCCTAGTATCTCCCACCGAGAACTTACTATCCACCGCCAATTCCCATTCCTATCTATTACGCTCCTATTACAACAACACACCTTGAAGCATGGACAACAATCCATCGTATTGGTCAGCCACAACACCTTCACACACAAAGGATCGCCAATCTCACACCCAGGTCGAATCCCCCCATCTATCGGCTACAAGTGTAACGTTCATAAAATTCTTGAAAATTTTAACTTTTTAATTAAACCCAAAACCATCATTGTTTACTAATTGTTTTCAAAATATGTTTCAACATCAGATAAATCCCAAGATCATAAGACAAAAACATGTGGATATGCACGATCACGCCTTCACCTTCTCGTGATTCTCTAAGGTACCTGAAACATAATCCAAAACTGTAAGCCCAAAGCTTAGTGAGTTCCCCCAAAATACCGATACATAACAAATAACACAATTATAATAACAACATGTAATGTGTCCACGACTTAATAGACTGGATTACCCCTGAGCCCACATCACAATTCTGGCTTGCCCTTGGCCCACAGCTTATGTCTGGCTTGCTCCCCGACCTGATCAGTCATTAGACTGAATACCACCAAGCGCTCAGTACGAGTCTGGCATGCCCTTCCCGGCTCTCAGCTCGTATCTGGAATGCTCATGAGTCCTCCATATTAGTATGACATGCCCTCCCTGGCCCAGCTCATATCTGGCATACTCCACGGTTTGTTGGCTACAACACAATGCAGTACTACCTCAACCCAACCCACACAATATGTCGACATATAACAAATAATATCATATACAGATAAACATGCAATATCACAGGTAGTCCTACAGATATATCAGACTAGCATATCAAGACTAGCATGTATATCTATATCATACTCAGCATATCAACAATATCAAGTTGTCAAACCAATGGGCCTCTCTTGGTGCCTTCGGCCCGAAAGTATAGTGAAAAAAACTTACCTCACAAAGTCAAACCACACTAAAACCTTTAACTGCTGGCTCACGAAAAATCCCGAACTGTCACATCAAACAAACATACAATTAACAATTGGATTACCATCATTGACTAAGGATTCATACTTAGGGTAAATGACCACTTTACCCTTTCCCTACTTGGGCAACGACCCATGCCCAATTCTTTGTCCAAGAAGGCCCAACAATAAATAATCGCACAAAGACCAAACTTGGCCAAATTTTCCAAATAGGGCCCAACTCCCATTAGGGCCTTACTCCAAGGTTCAATACTTTACTTAGACCAAAATACTCAGTACTCAGATGGTCCAATAAGAGCCTAAGCATCTAGGCCCAAAAGGTGGCCCAACTTGAAGCCTAAACTAGCTAAACCCAATAGGCTGAGTACGCAGGACGGACCCAGCTGCACGCTCAACATACCCGCCTTGACCAGAAAGCGCACCGCTGACCACCTACGCCCGAAGTACTCCTTGGTATGCCTAGTGTGCGATGTGGCCATGAAAGTCTTCATTAAACTCTTAATGCATCACGTCCAAACGTCCCAAATCAGTTCTACAGATAAAAAGGTGTCCCAAACCATAAAGTTTCCAACTTTGTGGTTATGCATGGCCAATAAATCTTTAGACTCAAAACCCTTGCTTGTCTTAACCACTTAAGACCTTTTATAACATGCATGCAACCACTAAATGGGCCAAGATAGCATTTTTATGACCTAAAACACTCTAAATCTTCTAAAAGGACAGATCCTTTGGTCTTAGAGTAGCTCAACTCATCAAGACCAACAAAAAGGACTTAAGCACACATAAAACTTTCCATGCAAGATCTTAGGGAAATACAAGTAAAGGTTAGAGCTTTTTACCTTCTAGAGCTTCCCAAGGAGATGAAGATCTCAGATCCATAACTTGAATCCCACACCAAAGTTCTTCAAGGAATGTCTTCTTCTTCTTCTTCTCAACACAAAGAACCCTCACACACACACTCAAACTCACACATATAAAGGCTAGGGTCTTGCACAACGTCCTAAGGATATGGAGGCTGAAAATGTTGGGAGAAATGAGCTATAAAGACACTTATATACCACCTAAACACTAAATATTAGGGTTTTCATCCATACATGAGTACGCCCAACATACACAAGCGTACGCCCAGCGTACTAAGGCGCGCCCTAGTACGCTCAACAAACCCTTGTATACGCTTAGCGTACTCCTCCTGACCAAAATTACAAAATTGTCAATAAGGCATCCCATGGCTGCAACCTTCTATTCCCAAGGACCAAATTGACATAGCTTAAAACCAAAGGAGCGATTTGAAAATACCAAAAACCCAGGATGTTACAACTCTCTCCCACTTGAACTAGACTTCGTCCTCGAAGTTTGCTGTAGAGGACTAATATGGGTAATGTTCCCGTACTTCCGCCTCTGGATCTTAGGTCCACTAGGAGCCCTTCCAATGATGCCACTTACCTTTGCCAGAGGAATTTCCTTGCTACGCAAAAATTCACCTTCCTCTCCAGAATAGCTACAAGCCTTTCAACATAATTCAGGCGCTCATCGACCTGAATATCATCCAAGGAAACCACAACATCCTCATCCAATACGCACTTTCGCAGCTGCGAAACAAGGAAAGTGCTATTAATCTGACTGATCCCCTCAGGAAGATCCAATATATAGGCAACTTTGCCAATCCTGGCGATCACTCGAAATGGCCAAAAATTCTGGGGACCCAACTTTGCCTCTTCCTGAAGTAAATCATACATTTCCAAGGTGAGACCTTTAGTAACACATGCCGCCGACCTGGAACTCCAACTCGGATCGGCGCCGGACGACATAGCCCTAAATCTAAGGTCTCAAATCAGCCTGATTTCCTGGTAGACCGCCCATACTAGACCATTTTTAATTCCATTCCATTGATCTTCCAAATTTACTATTCCACTTCTAATTACCTGAGGTTTCTACTAGAAAACAAAATTGCAACTCACATGCTGATGTCCGAAACTCTGCACTTGACCGAACAAAGCAGATATTCCCTCGAGAAAAGACTCATCCTGATGATAACGAATCATACAGATATAATGAACAATGCGAGACAAACTGGGAGATAAACCTTCTAGTGTTGAACAAGACACTGCTTCCTTTATCTGTTGAACCAGCTACCACTTTTGAAAATTCCGAGCTCCACATAGATAGAACCAATAAAATGCAATCACATGAAGCTGATCTGTCCTCAAAACTGAAACCATCCTTAACCCTGAACCTTTCCATCGATACTTTGGCATTCATATTCTTTAATTCAATTCTTACGAAAACAAAGACCTTGAACACCAAACTCGCGATTCCCAACGCGAGTTTCCCTTAAGAGCCAGCTCAGAACTTAACTCACAACCGGAGATCCAAGGATCTACACTTGCATCTCTTGAAATCTTCTTGTTCACGACAACCCTTCACTAAACCGAGACATAAAAATTCTCAGCCACCGTTGGTACCACCAGTCTCACACCTGGGCCAGCAACCAGGTTAAAAGACAAGGCTACCAAAGCCTAAGCATCCCCCTGAACAACTTACTGCCCACAAGGTCATTCCTACTAACTAAGTTCCATTACTTCACCCTAACATCCTCTACCAGGCCCCACCTGTATTGTTGTATGCACACAGGCCTTGCCCGCGGCACCTGACCGCACTAGAGCTACACAAGCCCGATCCCGCCTCAGATCCGAATGGTTCTTCATCTGAAACAGAGAAATGATCTCCAACCATCCTATCCGACGTGCCCAAGACACGAGTTGATACCCATCGTTACTTCTTTACCTCAATTGGTGAATGCTATGATCCCACCGCAGTCTTACAACACTTCATCCTCCTATGGTTTGCCGACTGATACACAAAGTAGTCTAGTCTCACCATATACCATAACAAACAAACCACATGCATAAATACTCATGCCTGGCCCAATCAGCCTCGGGCTGGAATACCAGGCATGTCTATAATGGGCGCAATCATCCTTTGGATGGAACGCCTTCATATCATAAGCACGTTTGGTCCAATCAACTATCAGGTTGGATTACCAAACATGTCGAATCATGCTTCGAATCTCCTAAAACCTTCGTTGAACCACAATAGATAGCGATGTGTAAACGTAACCCCCATCTTGGATCCATTCACAAGCCTGCTAGTAATCATAATGGAAACGCTGACTGGCTGTTGGAAATTTCCTGAACTCCCAAAATGCACAACTTTAGTCCCAATGGCCATTGGTGTCACTTCCCTCTTTACTGGGACGTGAAACTTACCCTAGCTCCATACCTGATTCAGCTCTCAAGGACTTTGATCAATTCTCCCCCACTTGAATTCGTCGATGCTCTCCCATCCCACGAATTTGGTTGGATTCCCAATCTATCTTACCCTTATGAACCAACTATCACCCACGCTTACCAATAATAGCATTTCGATATTAGCTTATCTCAACGATTGTCAAAAACCTGAATTCCCGAAGAATACCTCGTAAATCTTAGCAGGTCCGATAATCTCAATCGCTTCTCATGATACCGCAACAAATCCTTAAGTTCTATTAGCTGGCGACTACATCCATAACCCTTGCTACCGCTTCTTCTCTAGCAGTGATAGCAAAGGACCCCAAAGGTTCTCTTGTATAACTGTTGGTCCTACCTGAACGAATGCTACCACGTCAGAACTCCGACTTGTTGATGAGCTATTCCCGCTACTCTGACTATAGATCCTTTAACCCATCTCCAGAACTGGATTCACCATGAGAACCGAAATGATCCACTGAGCAACTGAATTCCGCCCAGCAAGATACGACCCGCCGACGACTCATGGCATGCGAAATGGCATACGATGGTTCACAATACAAAAATCAGGAAAAACAGAGGACTAACCTGAAGATACCACGTACCCATACCCATAAGATTCTAAGGCATATAAAAAACTGATCGAGAACAATTTAACCATAAAATAATTAGCGATTTGGAGTTCAAATTACATACCATAAATTTCTTGCGACTCGACTTTAACCTCCTGAGGAACGATGAATGTCGGAACCTGGAATCCCTCCGTCCCCAAAGTAGGCAGCAGGACCGGAAATAACCTGGCTGGTGACAATGAAATCATATTTGATCCTTCTTACACTCCTGATGCATATGTCCTTTTCCCCACACTTGAAACACTTGAACTTGTGACAAGCAAATCTTTAAGTTCCCCCACACCTCCCAAACACATCATGATTCTCCTGTCTCACAGTACCCAGGTCAGCAATCTCAGCCTCCTCGATTTTTATTGGGAGAGTCCTTTTCCTCTTCCCTAGTTGTGCCCCCACAACCAGATCTCCCCCAGCAGCCATCCCATTAGCAGCACCGCCTACAGACTGTAAAGTTGCGATCTACTCCTCAAGCCTCGAAATAACCCTGCCTGTGATCCGATCTATGACACTGGGCAATTCTTAATGTAAGATCTAAAAAAACCTCCATGACAATCACCTCCCGCATCTGATCAACATACAACATTGGCCTTTCCTGGCCACTAGCTCCTGATCCTGATCTGGATCCTGCCTCCAATCGTCTCGACATCACCATACTGAACATAACCAGGAAGATATTAGATAATATGCATATCATAACGGGGAACCAACTCCCAACGACACCCTAGGTGTTGTGACTGAAGGGTTTTGAGCATTCTAACACTCCTAAGGTGTGCATGCAACCCTTGAAACCTTGGATCTATGTTTTCTCTATTATACATGCAAACTTTCATTTTTCTAAGTTTTCATCCTAACTAGCATACCATGAAGTATATGTAATACAAAAATCTAGTAGAATGGCATACCTTTTCTTGTAGCTTGATTCCTTAAGCCTTTAAGAACTTAGTGCCCCAAGTGTTGCACCTCAAATGGAATCACACAACACCACCAACAATGGAGGAACTTGAGAGGAGGTTACTTGCACTGTTAAAATCGGCTTGCCCTCTTGTGTAAGCACTTAAGTGCCGATTTCATGAGCTAGAGGGGTTCTTATATAGTGTGGCTTAATTAGGGTTACACCATGCAAACCCTAATGTGCATGACCTTCCATATTCCTCATGCTCCATGGGTTTAAACCTCCATGGATCATCCATGGGTCACCACATAGGTTTAGCCCAACATAAGGAACTATGGATCATAAGCCCACATTATCAGAATGAATGATTTACATAATCAATCCATATATATTTAATTAGTCTCTTTTGATCACAAAATTAATTCCAAATTAATTCTTGATCAATACTAATTAAATAATATGATTTCGTATTAATATATTAGAACTTATAATATATTAATAAACCATAATTAACCTCTTCTCAATTATCCATCCTTCAGATTGTTCCGGTGCCATGCAACCCAAATGGACCATGCTACTCTCGGGTCAAGTACATACCAATAATAGTTATGGGCTTAGACACCTAATCCAACAGTCTCCCACTTGGATAAGTCTAATAACTATCATTGCAAGCATGACTCCAACCCGACTAGCAATCGTAGCTCTTAAACGCCGCTGTCGAATTCTGACCTGCTCAATGACTGTCCAATAGATAAGGGATCACATATTCCTCCATTCTAGATATCATATGGACTGAGACATGGATTATAATCATTCTCTCTGTCTATCTGTTGTTTCCCGATTTCTGATTTATGACGACCGACTAATTGAACAAATCTAATCAGTCCAGGCCTGGTGTCATCACTAAATCATCGAGGGGCCCACATATATCTTTTATAACATCCAAGTTACTGGTGCGTTTACATATGTCAATGTGCAACCGGCTCGCAACTACAACTCACATATCTCCGTTTCAAGAATATAAGATATTATCGTCTCATGATCACCCGTGATAAAATCCATGAAGTGATTCAAATAAGCGTAGGTTGAATCTAATACTCGAATCTTATTCTAGGAGCACTCAAAAACACTGTAGCCACCTTGTCCTAGACAAACTACAGACCTATTCATTACAATCTTGCCTCAATACCTACTTCCAAAGTATAATCGACTGTGTATGGTTTGAATAACCTAGTTATTCGGGAAGTCAAAACATGAAAAGTGAAACGCAAGAATAGTACTAATCCTATATGGCCCCAAAACGTTTGAGCCATATTGATTACTCATTATTCATTGTATAATGTTTCGAATAATCAACTTAATACTTGAATTAAAACAATAGTTATGCCATGCTCCAAGCATGCACACTATGTTTATCCAAACAATAGTTATGCCATGCACCAAGCATGCACACCATCTTTGTCTATGGTCCTTACTTTGTGAAATATATCAATTGAAATAACATTTCAATGATGCTCATTTCAAAATTCCAAATCCTTATTGCAAGTGTAAGAATTCCAAATTCTTGTCACTGCTAGAAAGTGTTAGATTCTAACTATCATGCAAATATTCTTTTGTAATGTCTAGGTGCCAAAAGTCACAGAGACTTGACCAATTATATTACAAAATTTTCCTTTGGAGATTGTTACAAGACAATTCCATGGAAATGAAGTCTCAAATTCAAAGTATATTCCTTTGAACATACTTCTTGCATAAAAGTTTCTAACTTTTACATCTATTCTTCAACTCCCAATATGGGAACATTCCATATTTGCCATACGACAACTCATTATTAATAGACTCCTGTCTATTCATAATAATGTCAATATGGTTCATCCATTACTATACTTCCAACTGTCCTTAAGTGACCAATCTTTAGCGAACCTTAGATTATCCTTAACAGTTGTTTAACCACTTTAGTCATATCCGGTTCTATTCCTTTTTCCCTCTTAATGCCCTAGGCATTTGGAAAATTAGAACACGAGAATATTATAACATATGCAATCGATCCTATACCCGAAGCATATTGGCTACGATTCATAATGTCTAACATAAAGACATGATACTTAATCAGTCTTTTGCTATAATATTTCTATTTGCCATGTTCTCATAATTTTGATTATGAAGAGGGAATAATCATAATCAAATTTGAGAATGCAATTAACATTTCCAAATATTCAATTTCCTTATGTTGAACCATTCCAAGATAACATTCATATATATATATATATATATATATAGGACTAAATTTGATTAAAATCTCACAATCTAAGCTTTTAGATTTGAAATGAAGTATAAATTCCTCTCCCTTAGTTATAGCAAAACAACTTTTCAAACCCTACGACTTTGCGACTTGAAACTTTTTTTTTCTATAATTAACATTGCCAACTTGCAACACTTTCCATAATAATTATGCTCCCACTAGCATAATAATTATTATCTTTATTAGCATAACACTTATGCTCTCACTAGCTTTGACATGTACTCATAAATCAGCTGGATTTCTAGAGATCAATACTTATTGAATATCATTACCAAAGTTTAGATTTCTGATATGAGATGCTTCGATAAGACTTTATCTAGACTTCTCAAACTCATACACCTTTCCTTAGACAGCTGACATGTGTGTCTAAACAGTTTTAAGAACTTACAGCAATAAGTCTCAAATGTTTAGACTTTTTCTATTCCTCACAATTCGAATTATGAAAAGGGATATCGTAATCATAATCAAATTTGAGAATGCAAATATCACAACTGCTATCTCCTTAAAATATACTAAGTGAAAGCGTTTCCTCACCATCGTTTTCATGAATCGGAGAGAAACCTTATGACACTTCGATTTTATGGTGTATGTGTTCCTATCCATGTGAATTTGTCATAAACATAATCACAAGACAAGGTTAGTGACAAATCCAAACTTATATGGACTGAACTTGTTCAATCTTAATTTCTTGCCACCTGGCAGGACAAGGGCCTACCATTGCTTCCAAGTAGTTATGAAAACAACTGAGAACTCATAGAACCCACATGCATAGTCAACTTTAACTGGAATGGGCACAGAAATAAGAATATGTCAACAAGATAGGTTATAAACCTCAAGTCGTGTGCTAGTGATAAACAATAGGTTTTTTCTTGATTAGTTCTTGAAACTTGTTAAGATCTTTAAGACTCCCACTGCCCTCTTGACATATAAGATTCTCATTTCATGAATCATTCCTTGACAAAACAAATATTCAAGAGTTAGTGCGGATTCTTATCAAGACAAACACTTCACACAATTGACCTTAGTTGGTCTTTGTTTTATCCAAAACATCACAACTTACCAATTTCAAATGTACAAGAGTAGAAAAACTTTTACTCTACATTTGATCAGTGTTTTAAACCTTTCTTAATATTATGTCACTCAAGGTTACAATCTTGGAATATGACTCTAAGACTTGTTTTGGGAACGAAGTATGACTCATCTTCTTGATTTAACCATTTCAACAATTCACGATCCTTCTTCTTAGCCATACGAATGCACTAAGATATCCTTAGAGGATCAATTGTGATATGGTTTTCCATAACCAGTAAGATGATCATAAAACATGATACTAAAGTACTCTCCCATCTTTTCAGATTGGAGAAACTTTTATCTTTCTGCCTAATTTGATTCTTTTCATTCGTTCTGCCATACATTGAACTTTTTCCAATGTTTCAGAATTATACTTAAAACTTGTAGGCATAACCATGTTTACTAAACTTTAGTAAATCATGATGAATAGTCTTATTGATCTTTATGGTGGATCTTGACCAACGCACACCCAGTGTACCCGACCCCTAGTCCTTCACTTGACTCACATATACATGTGAACAAGGAATTAGTCTTAATTTACCAAATATGAAAATTCTCATTCATCATATAATACAACTTGCATGACTCCAAGTTTATGTCCAATTGAAACTTGGGTGATGAGAATCTTTCCTTATTTGGCAAATACTCGACACTACCACAAACGAAAGAATCAAATTCATATTGCGAACATAGAAACATAGAAACATCAATTTTCACAAATGCCATTGCAAGGAGATATAATAAAATAAAAACAAAATTATATTTATTTATACAATGCGGAAAATACTTTTTTCTTACAATGCAATTACAAATGAAAACTATGTTATTACATATTTCCTAGCGATCTATCATAACTCCTAAGCACCAGCTTAAAAATCTGATCTTCGAACCATGCGATTGAAATCCATCTTCGCGACCAGATTCAACATATTCTTCCTTTAAGCTTCCTTCCCTTTGCATGATCCTACAAAACATCAAAATGCAACCTTGTCACATCATGTATTAAGAATCAACAATTAGGAACTTAATAGAGTTAGATAGTAGACTTACTTGAAGCAGAGTCAAACTTTTCGATTCTAACTTTTCTCAGATCTTTCAGGTAGTCAGGGCAGCTTCGCAACCAATGCCCCTTTTCTTGGCAATAGAAACATATAAACTCTTTGGGAATGGTACACGAGACAATCTCAGACTTAGCCTTGCTCTTTCCCTTGGAAAGAGAAATCTTTTATGGACTTCCAATGTTTCCATTGTCAATGTCCATGGAAGTTTGGGGAGTAGATCTTCCAATCAAATTTGCTTTTCCAGTGCGCCAAATCATTGTTGATTCAGAAGTAAGTAGCAAATAGGTAAGATCAATAAGGGTCATGTCGTGGTCTGTCACATAGTAGTCCTTAATGAACTCACTATATGACTCGGGAAGTGATTGAAGAACCCAGTCAACCGCCAACTTCATCGAGACAACGACACCCAATACTCTCAGCCTGTCAATATGTGACTTTATCTCCAAGACGTGAGTACACACAGGCCTTCCATCTTGATGTTTCATTGCAAGTAGGGCTTGAGTGACCTTGAATTTTTCAAATCTTTGAACTTGTAGGTTAAGGAGAATTATTGGAGGAGGTGGAGGAAGTGAAGTATGACTTCCACGATCCAACCGCGGGACATCATCTTTAAGAGGAAAGTTTGTTCAAAAAGATTTGGGAAGACCATAGTTATCTGAACTAGACATCTACAATGGGATAAATTCAAGTTAGTTGATTTAAGTCCTTAATGTAACACCCAAATGAAATATTAAGGCTAGGACCCAACACAATATTTTACAATTCGGAAGAGGGATGTCGTAATCCAATTGCAAAATATTTGAAGGTAGGTAAGTGACGATTTACCAATTTCCATCACGAAAAACGAAAAAGAATTTTAGGTTTTAAGTGAATTGAAATTCCTAGATCCTTTGAGATTCATTGAAACTTTCAATGACATGTTTAAATCTCGATTGTGCCCTTCAAGTTTGTGACAGGGATGCCGAGGATCACAAAAGAGGTGTGAATAACCATGCAAATTAGCTTGGTACACCCAATGTTACAACCACCTAATCATTGTGCCGGTTAACCACACACGCTCCATTGGTCTATGATTAACATCAACCTACCCTTTACCACGCACTGTCAGTCTAGATTAGTGTGCCGGTTAACCACACACGCTCCAGTAACGACTTAACAAGGTGCAAAGTGCAATTTCATGGGTTAGCACCATATTCACCTTTTCCTAAGTAACTAAGATTTGGGAATTTATAAGTGTTTAGTTACTTTATATTTATCATTATACTTTTAATGAAGGGAGAATTAGAGTCATATCCTACCCCTTCGGCTAACGACCCTCCACCAGTCAAGGAAGCGGTGGGTGAGAGTGGACACCCATTAAACTGCCATTTTATAGGTAGTAACCTTATACACCCCTTATAGACCGGCTTTGTGAATGAGGCCTACTAACGGTAAGACTGACTTTGTTCTTATACATATATATAAATATCAAACCTATAATATTATAATAGTATAATGGTTAAATTTTAAACTTTTTTAAAATTCTAGGGTTTAGAACTAAATGTTTCAAAAGTTAGACTTTTACATATACAAATTCCAAAACTTGAGGGCAAGTTCTGAACTATTCAAAAACTTTTGGAATCCATAACTTATGAGTTTAATATAGGTTTTATGAAAAGACTCTTAAGATTCCATAACTTGAGGACAAGTTATGGAGTTCATAAAAGCATTTATGGGAAAAAGACTCTTCAAGTTCATAACCTATGATTTTAATGATCTCTTTAAAAGAAAACTTTTCATTTTCCGTACCTTGAGGACAAGTTATGGAAATCATCAAAACCATTTAGGTCAAAAATTCTAACAAGAAAAACAAACAATTTGCCAATGATCTAAATTAAACTCATAAGAACAAGACAGTTCATATCAAACACATTTCATGTAATTAGCCTAACCATATAAACTAATACAAAACATGAAACTTTGACAATTATCTTTTAAATTGGATAAGCATGAACATTACCCTCATGAAAAACAAGTTTCTAGGTTCAAAAAACAGTTTAGGGTAATGATTCTAATCCAATTGCAAGCGAAAACTCGAAACTCGGCTCATAGGTGCAATACTACGTCGTGGTAAAAGCTGCCACGTCGTGGTGAGTAGTCAGATGCAAAAATGGCAGATTTTCTAACTTTGAAAAACAAGTGGCATCAAGTATATGAGAAAACAACCCTAGGCTCTGATACCACTGAAGGGTTTTGAGCATTCTAACACTCCTAAGGTGTGCATGCAACCCTAGAAACCTTGGATCTATGTTTTCTCTATTATACATGCAAACTTTCATTTTTCCAAGGCTTCATCCTAACTAGCATACCATGAAGTATATGTAATACAGAAATCTAGTAGAATGACATACCTTTTCTTGTAGCTTGATTCCTTAAGCCTTTAAGAACTTAGTGCCCCAAGTGTTGCACCTCAAATGGAATCACACAACACCACCAACAATGGAGGAACTTGAGAGGCGGTTACTTGTACTGTTAAAATCGCCTTGCCCTCTTGTGTAAGCACTTAAGTGCCGAGTTCATGAGCTAGAGGGGTTCTTATATAGTGTGGCTTTATTAGGGTTACACCATGCAAACCCTAATGTGCATGACCTGCCATATTCCTCATGATCCATGGGTTTAAACCTCCATGGATCATCCATGGGTCACCACATGGGTTTAGCCCAACATAAGGAACTATGGATCATAAGCCCACATTATAAGAATGAATGATTTACATAATCAATCCCCATATATTTAATTAGTCTCTTTTGATCACAAAATTAATTCCAAATTAATTCTTGATCAATACTAATTAAATAATATGATTTCATATTAATATATTAGAACTTATAATATATTAATAAACCATAATTAACCTCTTCTCAATTATCCACCCTTCAGATTGTTCCGGTGCCATGAAACCCAAATGGACCATGCTACTCTCGGGTCGAGTAGATACCAATAATTGTTATGGGCTTAGACACCTAATCCAACAGTGACTTCCTTGCTACGCGTACGGGTCCTAGGCTTTCAGTTGTATAGGCCCATACTACCTTCCATACCTACCCGTATTTGTCTCAAAGATCATCACAACACCCTAACACTACACATACGCATAACCATACACTATATCCTAATTCTATAGAGGAAAGGATAAACATATTACAACTGGCTGGCTGACTCCACACAACTCATCCCACCACTAGCTGCCACATGACCCTCTATTGGTGTTGTGCCACCGGCATGTTGCAGTGGGGTTAAATCACTCAATAACGCTGCAAAAACAACTCCTGATCGTCAGACTGCTTGTGGCTGTTTAAAGAGTGCTTCTGGTGGTGTTAATCATGGCAACGCTGCTAGCCTCCCCGGCAAGTGTGGTGTCAGCATCCCTTACAAGATCAGTCCTAGCACTGATTGCTCCAAGTATGTTAAAATATCTCTTTATTTTCTTCAATTTCAAGTTGATAGACTCATCTACTGGATTAAATCTTTCATGAACAAACTTTAATTGTATTGATGTGGTTTTCGCAGGGTACAGTGAGTCCGTGATGTTTATGGATGTTTGGAAGATTAGAAGCATATATATATCTAAATTACAATAATTATGGAGAACACTATTAATTGTGTTTGAGAAAGACATGTATGACTGTATATGTCTCTATGATTTGTAGTGCGTTTTCAAGTAAAATAGTGTTCCTATTATCTTTGTAATGTCATCAACTTTTTTATATACCTCCCTGGGTCTCTCCTTTTATATTCTTGTCATTTTCACAGTACCTGCCAATTAAAGGCATGTAGATTCACAACGTACATGTGCATTATCTGTGTTCTATTGGATCAAACTAAAGAACATTAATAGAAATGGCAAAAAATATCGTTGCATATACAAACATGAAGGAGGGAGAGGTTCTTGTAATACAAGTGAGATTTCTTTATAATCAATAACCATGTGAAAATCACAAGGGAATATATATATATATATATATATATATATATATATATATATATATATATATAACAAATCAAAATTCATTGTTTTTAATTCCTACAAATTAAACTATAACATTGATATATTATTTATACATATATAAATACTAAGAAAATAGGGGTGAAAGGTATTTAGGTGGCCGTTTCATATCAATTTTGTGGGGGTCAGGCAGGGACGACTCAACTAATTTAGGGCTCTAAGCAAACAAAAAAATTAAGGCCCTTCGGTTTTATTAATTAAACCAAATCCCAAACTATTTTGTTAATGCATCTCAGCTCATCACGTATATAAATATGAAGTTTGTTGAAGTTTTGATCTCTCAGCCGATGTGGGACTTAAAGGTAGAGTTAATATGAAGCAAGAGGATGGTCGAGTTTATATAAAAGAGGAGAGTTGGCTGAGTTTCATCCATGAGCGATGTGGGATATTTTAATGTAGCTTCCAAAATAAAATGAATGAAACGTAAGCAAGAAAATGGGAACCTGAGACACTTAGTTTGATAAACCATTGTTTTTACCACCAGACCAAGCTCCAACATTTCTTTATAACCCAAGAAATACGTATATATATACATATATAATTAATAGAATAAACTTTAAAATTGGGGGCCCTTTAGAATTAAGGGCCCAAAGCCCTTGTGCAGTTTTACAAAGGGTAGAGCGAGACCTGGGGTCAAGTGAAAATGATATAAAGCTGACATGAGTGACCAAAAATATAGTAAAATATGGTCACATACCCATTGGTCTAAAAATCACTAGTGCATCATAGATTGTTCATACGAAATTTAAAATGAATAAAAAAGATATAAAAACAACGAATACAACTATTTGCAAGTGTTTTCAATGGTCAGGTCACACTCTTGATTTTGAACATTCATTGAGATTGTATATATGTTTTATTCCAATTGGTTGTTTTTGGGTCCACATTTATTTTACACATGTCTTCTCAATAGAAAAATGAATCTAATTGTTTTAATTAATAATACTTCATAAATAAATTTTGAGATATCATTGAAAATAAAATACCTAGAAATTACAAATATTATGAGTACAAAAAACAAAATACCTATTATTTACAAATATTATGAGCAGAACTCATAATACAAAGAACTATCCTTAAATTTACTGATAATTATTCATATAAATACAATTTTATTTATGAGTGATCTTTTATATAAATACAATTAAAGTTCATTGATATCAAAGATTTTTATTTTTTTTTTGAACAAAAAAGGATTTTATACCAAGGACCAGAAGGAGCTAGAAAAAAAATTAGGGATCAAAAAGGGGATTTTGAAGTCAAACATTCCAAGTAATTACATTTTACTTATTCCTACTGTTATATCACCCATAAGTAGTAACAATATCTTTATCCTCAATCAAACTATTTGAGAAGTTCATCGATTGGAATACCTAATCATTTCGAAATCGCTAAATCATCCAAATTTTCGTCACTATAATCAGATCCACACCTCTTTTCGGCTTTAATATAATCATCATGTCAACCGACGGCAGAAGCTCTGCAACGTTAATCGGAAATGGGAAAAAAGATCTACCCACTTAGAACTAGCCCCCCCCCCCCCTTTCATACACACACATACTTGATTTGCAAACTCGCAAAATGTAAAAATATGAATGGTATTCTCTTGAGTGGAGTCAAAAGTCGTACACAAAAGTAAAAAGAACATTAATGTCACGGTTCACAAGGTTAACACGAGTAGGGATCCCATTTAATTAGTAAGATTCTCGAAAGTAAGACATTACCCTTAACGAGAGCAAGTTTATACTATCTAGTACTATGATGTACCTGATGAAGTCTAAGCGAATCAATATGCTTCCTAGTAGCTCTCACTGAGAACTTACCTTCCACTGCCAATTCCCATGCCTATCTATTGCACTTCTAGGTCAAATCCCTCCACGTACCGGCTACTAGACAATCTCAATGAACCTCCAAGCATAAATCCTAGGAAAAAGGTCCATAAAATTTGAACTACCAAGCCACACTTTCTTCCAAAAGTACGTATTTAGACCATTTCCCAAGATTTTTTGAGCCATATTATGAGGAATAAGCCTCTGATCATGCATCTTTTAAAAGGAGATAACCATAGCAGACCAAATTCTACATTTATTAAGGTTTTGATCAAACTGGCCCAATCCACCATTAAAACCATGGATATAGGTAATAATCTGCACCCAAAGCAGTTGGATTCCATAAGAAATCTCCATAATCACTTTTGCAACAAAGCTTGATTAATGCAACGGAACTCATAACATGTGACATCCCCAAATTTCTCGGCCAGAAAAGACCGATTTAGTTTATGCTTTTAAAATAAAATCAGAGTAATCTTCCAAAAGATGTTGCGGAATTTGTCGCCAAAACAAAATATGATAAAAATTTATCAAAACATTTCTTAAATAAATGTATTTTCATTATAAAACAAAACCTTGGGATGTCATGTTCCGATACAGACCAAAAGCATAAACAGTACATTATAAGTCTTACGACAGTTATTTACATCTACTGGCCTATAATCCAAAAATCCATCGTCATCATCCAATTATGCTCTGGGTCCACTACCTGTAATATACAAAAAGCTGAGTGGGTCAGGCTTGTGAGCCTGGTGAGCATATAGGGTTTTCAACCCTCAAATAATAAATTTATTAATTTTTAACAACCAACAATAAATTTATTAATTTCATCATCCAATAATAAACCTGATTACCCATTCCCGTTATCCTCACTTTACGTCCTTAAACACCTATCACAAGGGACCTAGTCTAAGGATTTTCATCGGGGTGACAACACTGCTTTAGGGATTCCTCAGCAATTTATGTCAAATAAGGCAACCATGAGGGGGATGGAGTACACCAGCGAACATATAGTTCACCAACACCTACAGGTTGCGAGCCTGTTAGCGTTCCACTGGACTGTCTAGAAAGGTCTGTGGTTGTCATCTATACTCCGCTAGATGACTACAACAACAACATCAAGGCCTCTCATCATTTTAACACACATCAACTATTTCATCTACCAATATTTTACCCAATATATTTGTAGATAAAAATACATATACAGTTTAAAACTTGTATAAAACATCCATTCAACACCCATCTCAAATAAACAAACAACATATATACACATAGCACGTATTTTATAGAAAATACTTCATACCTATGTGTAAGAAAAAAGTGACTATACACTCACTTGGTATAACGATAATCGGGCAACACTTCATTTCTTAAAGCTATCGTTTCCGATAAAACCGGGATGTTTTCCCAAAACTCGGGCTTCACGCAGGCAGAGTTTCGTCTCGAAAATTCTTTTTCTTGGGATCTTCGGGCTCTCCGTTACTTGCTTATGATGATAGGATGATAAAATAGGACTGGGGGGTAATTTTCGCAATATAGAAGAAAGTATATGGGTGAAAGGATGAAAGTTGTAACATAAAATCGGATGGCATCGATCGCTATTTATAGTGGCTGGATACATGAGTTATACTGGGCATAACTTTAGAGTACGTTGGGCGTACTCCTTCTTTAGCCAGTACGTTGGGTGTACATCGAGTACGCTGGGCGTTTCGGAAGGATCATATCAGACACGTCAAGGCTATGACACGTGTCTCTCATGCGAAGAAGTAGGGCTACATGGCCAATCTCGGACCGTGAACACGAGTAAGCTGGGCGTACTCCGAATTTTCCAACTTCAAAAATTCGTAACTTTCGCATACGAGCTCAGTTTTTGACGTTCTTTATATCCACATGTAGATGAGACTATGCTCTACAACTTTCATTGAGACTCCGTCAGCTAATTTTGACTTTATTTTTAAATTTATATTTTTAACAAGCCGGGACAGGAAAAGTCCGTTAAAAATTCATAACTTCTTCATACGACGTCCGTTTTTGTCTGTCTTTTTACCGTTGAACTACTATGAACAAGATCTTCGATTCTCGTTTAGGTTGTTTTGGCTAAAAATCACTCGATCTAAAATTTGAGTTTCGGGCTGCATATAACTAAGCTGAAACTTAGAAAAATCATAACTTCCTCAGACGAAGTGAGATTTGAGTGTTTTTTTATGCACGCTCTCGGTTTAATGTATAGTACGACTTTCGTTTAGATCACTAATGCTAAAAAGAACTTATCGTAAATTCACTTTTTACGTCATACAACGTTGTGCCGGTTCTGTCGCGAAACTTCGACAGGTCATAACTTCTTCGTTATAACTCGGATTTCGATATTCTTTATATTTCCAGAATCCTTATTTCAACCACTACAACTTTCTTCATAGATATCGGGGTTATTTATCATTTATTTTCGATGCTTGTTTTTATCCTTAATTTATTAAATTATAATAATTAAGTATAAAACACATAATACTCAAATAATACATCTTTATTATTTTAAAACAAATTACAAAGGTTGACCTAGACTATTACATCATAATTAATGTCTAGCCTAGAAACATGGGCGTTACATAACATCCAAACCCCATTTTTCTTTTTCTATTAACGTTATGTCCCATTTGATCCAAGTAATATTTTTTCTCCATTCTAAACACCCCAAAAAAAATCTACACCACAAACTATCAAACAACCGAGCAATCGTCTCTGGAAGCTTAAAAAGGGACATGGAATAAATATCCAGGTCGGCCAATGGAAATTAAAACAGGTTATTTATAGCTTATATTTTGTTATTTGCTTAACTTCTTTGAATTTGCTCTTTTTTTTTTCATTAGCTTTTATCTTTATAAAATTTAATGTTGTTCCAAAAAGCAAGATAACACTTGCCTAGTAAACATAAGTAGATAAAAATAAAAAATATTGAGTCCATCCCTTGTCAAGAGTTAGGTCTTATAATTACTTTTAATACTTAGGTCTTTTGGCAACTTTATTCTTTCATAATAAAATTTTTATAAGCTCGAAAGTTTTTCATCCTGTTCCCACCTATAGAAAAGCATTTTAGATCTATATTTGTGTTATATATTTTCTACAACTCCATTAGTTAAACGTGTTTCTACTTATAAAAAAACATGTTGTTTTGCTTGTCGTAGGAAAAATTTTATATAAGCTTTTCATGTGATTTATTATATAATGTATCATGATAAAAAAATTATAATTTTTACTCACTACTACAAAAGTATATTGTCAAAAATGTGTATGAAACAACTTTAGGCGATAGTTTGGCGTCAAAAATATATTCTTCGGAAAACTAGTCATAGGAAACTTTTTACGATCATTTTCTGAGGAAACATTAGACTATTTTCTGAAAAATATATGTTGTGTGATGTACCAACAGACATCCCACACAACTCATTTTTGTGGAATTCAGAGGCTTTTCCGACTAAAACTAAGTGTGACACTAATTGGTGACAGCGTTTTGGAAACATTTTCGACAAAATTGAGCTCTAATTTTCCAAAGCATTTCTGACACAAATGTAATTAAAAAAAATTATGGGGAGCGTTACAAAATTATCTCTTACAATTGGCTAAACCACAAACGTAGTGGCGTAGCTAGAATTTTGTTTTAGAGTAGACCAAATAATTTACAAAACATAAACAAGTAGCAAAATATTTCTAATTGTAATAAAATGTAACAATGTATGATTTTAAAGTAAATTGTTCTTTTAAGTTGGATGTAACTGATTAATTAAGATAAGAATAATATATTAATATATGAACCTAATGAACGGGGAAATCACCTCACATTTGTGTGGGGTGGGCAATTGCCCACTCTTGCACCCATATAGCTATACTCTTGCACAAACAAAATGTTGTTGAAGACCTTATGTATCTAATAAAAACAACAATAGCCACCTTGTCTTCCTTTTTCTTCACCAATAAACTAGAATCTGTTGAAGTGATAATATACACATTATGTTCAAGAAACTCTGCTATTCTTCCAAACCATGCCCTAGGCGACTGTTTCAACCCGTAAAGAACTTTCTTAAGCATACATACATGGTTAGGATGTACATTGCTCACAAATCCTAATGGTTGATCCATGTATATAGTACGGTCTAAATTTCCATTGAGAAACACACTAATAACATCCATTTTCCATAGCTTCCATTTCTTGACTGATGCAAGAGCTAGGAAGATCTTCATTGTTGTTAACTTTGCAACGGGACTAAAATTTTCTTCAGAATTAAGGCCATATTCCTGGGAAAAACCCCGTGCAACCAGTCTCGACTTGTATCTTTCTATTGATCCATATGCCTCCCGTTTCACCTTATATACCCACTTCCATGAAATTGGATTTGCATTACTTGGATTTGGAGTCAACTCCCAAGTTTGGTTTCTTTTTAGAGCTTCATATTCTTCTCTCATTGATGAAACCCATTCTTCTTTAACACAAGCTTGATCATAGGTTACCGGCTCAGTTACAACATCTACCACAATAGCAGTGTTTGCATATTTGGGGTTAGGTCTCCTTATACAAGATGATCTTCTTATGCTGGCCGGTTCATCCGATGTTTCATTTTCAGCAATGACGCGAAACATTCCGGCTTACCAAGGTTGTTGTCTCTATGCAACTATTTCTTTTTCTACAACTGTAACCTGATCATTACCAAGGATAAAGTCAACACTTGATGACTCAATCTCTTCCTTGAGCTTGTTGGAGTTTGGGAGGTTTTCTTTGTTTGGAAACTACCAATATTACAATTCATTAAACACTACATTACGTAATATATAGCACTTTCCATACCGTAGTCCACAACATTTCCACCCTTTTCTGTCATTGTCCTATCCTAAAAATATGCATCGAATTTCTTTCTTTTCTAACTTGCTGCAAAGGTGGTTAGGTATGAACATACAACATACACACCCAAATACTTGAAAGTAACTTACAGTGGGTTTTACATTCCAAAGTAGTCCAAAAGGAGACACAAATTTGAGTCCTTGTGGTGGAATTCGAATGAAACATATGCAGATGTTTGCATGGCTTTAGTCTAAAACCTCCAGGATACATTTTTATCATGTAGCATGATTCTACGTATTTCACCCAAGTGCCTATTCTTTCTTTCAGGGACCCCATTTTGTTGGGGTGTGTTTGGGCATGTCAGTTGTCACTTGATCTTGTGTTCTTTCAAGTAGTTAGTGATATCAGCTGAGAGATACTCACCCCTGTTGTCTGAATGTAAAAACATTACAACATGTTTTCTAGTCTCTTTCTGCTTTTTCTTTAAAATCTTTGAACCTTTGTAATACTTGTGCCTTTTCTTTCATGAAATACACCCACACAAATTTTGAATAGTCATCGATAAAAGTTATCATGTACCTTAAACCTTTGACTAATGGTTGCTTCATAGGTCCAAATACATCCGAATGAATAAGCTGTAAGGGTTTTTTAGCTTTAAAATTTGACTTCTCAAAGGGTTGTTGGCAAGCGTTTCTATATTGACACCCAACAAAAATAGTTTCCTTGTTCACTTCTAATTGTGGTAGCCCTGTAACAAGTTTCTTTCTCATCATCATATCTAACTTGTTATAGCTTACATGGCTCATTCTCATATGGCACAGTTCACTAGTTTCGTTCCTCCTGGTTCTTTTTACATAAGCTATTTCTACTAACATAACATATATTGACTGTGTTTAGATGCCTTTTCATCACATGTACAAATGGAGTTTCAAACTTCGCATATATCTTGACATCATTAGGTGTAAAAACCACATGATGTTCTGCAAAGCCTAACTGAGAAACTGAGAGTATATTCTTCCTCATTCTTCGGATAACATACACCCCATGTAGTGCTAGGTCATGATTGCTTTCTTCTAGTGAAAACACGACATCGCCTATATGGGTTATAGGGAGTTTAGTGTTGTTGCCTATGACCATGACCCTACTTCCTTCATATTTAACTGGATCTTGTAACCTTTTCTTTCTCCTATCATGTAGTTAGAACCCGAAATCTATATTCTGTTCATCTATTTTTTGCTCTCACCAGTTGTGGTAGCATTGAATGCGTCATTCTCACTAACTTGAGCCATAAGAGCTTCTACGTCTAAAGGATCTTCCTCTTGAGTGGTTGCAACATTCTCTTCTTCTACTTGTTTTATAGGACAATTTCGGGCTATGTTATTCTTTCCACCATAATTGTATCATTTAATGGAAAACATTTGTTGTTATAACGACGCTTACTCTTATCTTCTTTATTCAAATCACGACCTCTTCCTTGAGAATCATAACTTTTCATATTATCTTCATTTAGCTTGAAGTTTTGACTCGAACTTCCCTTGAACTTTGTTCAACTTTTCTCTGCATAAAGAGCTTCTACTGAAGTTTTATAAGTACCTCCCCCATCTGCTTTGCTAGAGTTTCTTGTGCTGCCAACATGTTTTCTAACTCTACTAAGGAGGGTTGGATTGGTCATCCTTTAATCGCTACTAAAAACTTTGGAATTTAGGCTTCTTCAAACCGTGTATGACAATCCTTTTTATCCTTTGTTCATTTACAGGAGCCAAAGGATCTATCTCTCCAAACTTTTTGCATGTAACCTTCACTTTATGAATGTACTGGGGAATCAACAGTTCCTTTTGAGACATTGACATCAAATCATTCTCAAGCATCTGGAGTTTTGTATCACTCTTCTTGGAAAACAATGTAATCAAGGTTTCCCATGCTTCTTTTGGGGTAGCAGCATCTCTTATATGTTCTAGCATTTCTTCTTCCATGGTACTCTTCAACACAAGCATTACTTTCCCTGCCTTTATCTTCCACTTACTTAGTACACCATTGTTATCTTCAGCCTCACGTTGATTTTTTCCCGCCCCTTTTACAACTTCCCAAAGATCATGGACTTGCATGTACGACATTATGCATGTAAGCCATGTTGTAGTTGCTTTGATTAAGCTTCTTCACACCACCAGCCACCTGCATTTCTACCATGACCGAGTGCTCTGATACCACTTTATCCTACTAGAGGCCTTGGACAACACACACACAAAGCTCTTTGAATGTACTATGAAGATAAAACACATAGGAATCTAAAGACTTTTCACACATGGAAAACACACACTAAGGGTGTTTATTATTGCTAGAATTAACTGAAGACAAATTATCACACGCCTTATAAACATTACAAGGAACATGGAGCACTAAATATGGGATAACACACCACTACTTCTAAAAACTCTAAGGAAAATAAATCAACAGAGTACTAAATTTTAACATCCTATTTTCACAACCAGAAATTTTCATTTTTATAGAGTAAAATAACAAACACAGAATCCTCAATGCTACTGATGGGTGTGTACAGTCCCTTCTTCGCCTTCCCATGATCACCGATAAAACCTGTAAAAAAAAATTTAACAACTGGGCAAGCACAAAGCTTAGTTAGTTTCCCTCCAAAATACCACACACAACCACACAGATATACATATTGCATGTTCGGTCCACAACCTCCCAGTTGGATTACCCTGGCCCACAACCTCCCGGTTGGGTGCCCTGGACCACAACCTCCCGGTTGCATTGTCACACATATTGCATAATGGGTCCATAACCTCCCGGTTGGACTACCCTATCCCACAACCTCCTGGTTGAATTTCCCTAGCCCACAACCTCCAGGTTTGATTACTCCGGGTTTGTTGACTGACCGCACAAAGTAGTAGAGCTCAACCCAACCACAATATGTCAACATATACATAATAGATAACATATACTCAGCAAACAACTATTCATATAATCAATCAATAGGCTAACAGGCAACATCAATCATACAGCTCACTACCGCCTACTAGTCCTCTCACAGCACACTATCCCGCTTGTAGTGATCTGATTATGATGACATGTGCAAAATAGTAAAGATCAAGTGAATCAATCAATCATAAATAACACCAAGAGTAAATAAAATCTATTTAAGCTCCATTAGATCTAGTAAGCCATTACAAAGTGGGTAAGTAATAATTTTCTCACTAGTCTAATCTCTCCAAATGGGTTCCGTAATGGTTCTTACATAAATAAAAGTCATTCACTTCCTATTTATAGGAAAGACTCAACCAATTACACATCACAATAGGGTAAGCCACATCCATGGAGAACTTTGTACCCTAACATTCTCCCCCTCAAAGTTACGATTAGATGTCCCAACTTCAAATTCCAAAGGAGCTCTAAGCGATCAAGACCCAACTCCCCCTCGAACTAACACCGATCTTCAAATCCACTTCGAAAAAAAAAATATACAATTATCTTCGAATACCCATTTCAACATTCTCCCAATTTTTATAATCAACAAATGATTATAAAACCCACAAGGGTATGAGAAGCGCTCGAAGAATAACGATGATGAAACTCCCTCTCAATGTGTGACAAAAATGCAACCACAAAAATCTTGCACGAAAAACAATCACGAAAAGTCGAGGAAAAAATCTTCAAAAGTTGTGAAGATTTCGAATTTTGGGTGAGAGTTGCAAGAAATTCGTACACTGGGTAATAACTGTCAATTTTGCAGATTTTGTAGGGACCGATTGCGACAAATCAGCTTCAAACGCGAAACTTTACCCCAAATGCGAAATTAGACATAAAGTGTCAATTCACATCAACTGCAGGGACTTATCTTCCCACATCACAAAATTATACCACCAATTCGAAATTGGTTATAAACTGTCAAATTGCTTAAACTTCAGGAATTCGAATTACAACATCTTCACTCTTCTAAAAAAATTAACCCCATATCAAAATTGGGTATTTTCTGCCAACTTGTTGAAACTATAAGGATTCGAATGTGAAATATTGTTTTCTTCCCCATTTCGATTCCAATACGAACAAAGAACGTCAGTCGAATTCGATCTCAACTCCAAATCATACCCGTCGAACACAATATTGACCTATCCGATTTTGACTCCAAGTAATGTGTTTTCGACCATGAATCCCAAACGAATACCGTCGAAATCAATTCTCTCGACTCGAACGACTCAAAGAACCATTCCTAGATGCTCGATTCGAAATTTCGATTAATCACATATCAATTTCGACTAGATATGTGTTCGACCATCAAACCATGTTCGACTCTAATCAACAACAATACCAATCGAAATTGATTTCGACTCCAAGTCAATGACTTACGACTCATCATCCTAAAATCGAAATTCAAATCTTTCATATTCGACGCTAATAAACTACAATCAAACATGTTTTTGATTCCAATCAATCCCAGATGCAAACAAAGACAACAACATCAGCAGAATTCGATTTTGACTTCAATGCTAAAGTTGATTTCTTGACTCGAATTGACCAGCAACATCAGTAGAAATTCAATTCGATTCGATGCCACAGTTCTTGATTTCGATTCCAACCTAACACTGCGACTATCAAAATCGCAATTCGTAATCATCCCTTTGATATACCAAAATCCATAAGTTAAGCAACAAAAATCATTGTTCCCATAGAACTGGAATTTTCGACCATCCTATTCGTTCGTAACTTCTCAATTGTTGAAAATCATCCCTTCAATCATTCAATACCAAAGTCGAAACTTTGTTTTCAATTGGAACAATTGGAAAATCACTGAAAAGTATTCACTACTCAAGATCGAACAATCTCATGAAATCAATTGATGAGACAATCACAGAAAATGAATTGATGAGATGAAGCTTGAAATATGATCGATAACAGGTAAACCAAGAACAATTAATCGATACATTATTGTGAATCAAAAACAACGTTGATGAGATTAACTGATAAAACAGATTTGATGTGAAGAAATAAGAATAAATAAAACATAAATCGTGATGTTTGAATGAAATATCAGTTGAATCGGTATGAACTGAATAAAAAATAAGATTGTAATTGAGATTTTTTATCAAGGATTTGGGCTCGAACTTGGAATCTTGGACAATGAACAGTATCGAACCAAGTTTGAGCTCAAAAGAATGTATAGATGAACAGTATCAGATCGATCAAATAAAAAAAATAAGATTGAGATTTGGGCTTAACATTGGATCGAATGAACAATAAGAAGATTATGAGAATTTTTGTTTTGGGCATGATGTAAAAAATGTAGTTGATCATAGCAATCGGGTTGAAACAAATTTGATCCAGTGAGTCAAGTTGATCAAAAATCAATAAAGAAAGCACGAATTGAAAATAATCAAAATATGATTGAATATGAATTTCGAGAAAACCTGAATCGTTCATCATCAGATCTTCAAAATCAAGGTATCAATCTCAACATGAATTTTTTGGAATCTATTTGTGAACTTGAGAAACTCTTGATAATTCTTTTTCCATTTGCAATACTCGAATCAATCATTGAAGATCTTGGTCCTTGGTTGGAATTAGAAAATTACCCAACTGCACATTGTACCACCCATGATGCACAATGTACAATCCATGAAACTTCTCATTTCTCCAAGATCTATCTTCATCTTCATACGAATTTGAGAATCTTCAACAATTATGGGTTTGGAATTTGAAATCATTGCAACATTTGATCATTGTTGCTTTGGAACCCAAATTTCCTTCATTGATTTTGGCTTCAAGACAACATTTGAAGAATTTTGTTTACAAACCCAAATTTTCTTGTTTTTGATCTTCTTCTTCTTTTTCTTCTTCATCTTTTGGATCTTGAAGATTTGAATTCAAGAACAAATTCATTTTTCTCAACTTGAACTTGGCAACTTTGAATCAAATATTTTGGAGTTTGATACATTTGAACTTCTATATGGCACCATTCATTCAAACAAATTACAAGAACTCAAGCAATCATCGGTTTGAACTCCTATTGAACAAAAAAACTTTCACAACCTCATGAAAATCACATTGAATTCCCTTTTCTTGAAAATCATGAGCATGATGAACTTCTTCAAGAACATATTCAACAAACTCAAGAGCATGAAGATCATTTGGGTCTTCAATAAGAGAAACATATTCCTTTTTGAATAATTCTCTTTCTTTTCCTTCCTTTTGATTACTACACCAAGATAACATATCCATGGAAATTTCAACCAAAATTTGAATCTTACAAAGTGATTGAAACATCAATTTTCCAAAATCATCTTTCTTATTTCCATAAGAGATTAAAGAATTCCATGTAATAAACCCGTGTTTCAACAATAATCCATAAAACTCTTTCTCATTGACTTTGTATCTAACATCTTCAATTATCAGGATCCAAAAATCATAATCCCAACACACCATCTTTGATCAATTAACAACAAAGATCACAAAACTTGGATATTTATATAGAGAGAAAGTGATTATGAATGAAATCTCTAGAGAGAGAAAGTAATTTCGAATGACTTTCTAGAGAGAGAAAGAAAATTTGATCAAAATTATAAAGAGAGAAAGTTATTTTGACATGTGTTTTTAGAGAGAGAAATTAAAAATCACATGAATTCTAGAGAGAGAAAATCGAATTTGAATGAAGATCAAAGAACTAATTCGATTTCTAGAATCAAAAACACACCCAAAGATGAAGAACTTACAATAATTTGAGATTCACCAAAGCATGTTGTCATCATGGATCAAATTCTTGAAAACTTCAAGCACACTTCAAGAACACCCGCTCTAATAACAATTGTAGTGACCCAGTTATGTTGACATATGTAGAATTGTAAAGATCAAGTGAATCAATCAATCTTGAAGAAGACAAAGAGTAAATAAAATTGTTTTAAGCTCCATTAGAATAGCAAGATTACAAGTGGCTAATGTAAATTCTCTCACTAGACAATCTCCTAAATAGGTTCCATTATGGTTCTTACATAAATAGGAGTCACTCACTTCCTATTTATAGGAAAGACTCAACCCATTACACATCACAAGAGGGTAAGCCACATCCAAGTAGAACTTTGCACCCTAACACCGCTACTAGCTAACCACCATGAAATGTGTAACCAACATAACCAAATATGATATTGCCACCCGAATAGATGATCCCACTCTCGATCCACAAACAAACAAGGAACATGCAAGAAGTCCTAGATCACGAGTTCTCAGGCTATCCTACATGACTACATACAGCCCCTAGGGCACTCCACTAGATGAGAACCAATATACCACTAGTACAACATCCTATAATATAAGGATATATACACAGATGTTGCAGATCACTATAGCATACTAACATCTTATATACCATGATACAGATCTAACATATCACCACAACATAACAACATCCTCTATACTAGGATGCACAACCTAGTGGGTCGGTATTGGTGTCTTCGATCCACATGTACAGTGAGGAAAACTCGCCTGAATCAAAGAACTCTGAAACACTGCGACACGATCCATTTTCTGTACTGCTTGCACTTGCGAATCCACTATCACCAAAACCAGATAGAATCTTAATTAATAGCCCAAAATCCTCAAGTTTGGACCATGGTCAAACTTGGTCAAAAATTTAATGGTTAATGAATGTCAAGATCCAAGGTTGCTGATTACACACAACATACGCGACCTGTCCTCACTCCTACATTAAGAACTTTATCCATTAAGGCCTTTTGTCTAGAGCTCAGATCTAGACTCAGAACATCGACTTTAGTCAGAAAGTTCCCACCTTTATGAATTTTCATGGATAGAAAAGGTGCAAAAGCTAAAACCCTAACTTCTTATTCCATTAAGACATCATAACTCTTGCATGGAAGGGATACAAGGACCAATATTACATTTTTATGGCTCCTAATAGCTCCATAATGGATAAAGTTTCCAATTTTATCCATTAGGATGGTCCAAACAACCAAGATCTAGTCATTAAGTTTCAAAGGGACCAAACGTGCATCTTTCTCAAATTAATCCATTAAGTTCAAGTCTCCAACCTTCAGATCTGAATCAATATGATGTTTAAATGTAGAAAGTTTCCAACTTTATCCATAACAAGGTCACAAACTTTCAAAATCTAAACTTTCTGCACTAAAGTGACTAAGACCTCATAACATACAAAACTAGCTATATATAACAAATGCATCATCAATATTTAAGCTTTATACCTCTAGAAAAAAGATCAACGTGAACAAGGACTCGATGTAAAAGCTCCAATGCAACCAACACTTCTCCAATGCGCTCATTCTTCTACAAGATTCACCAAGAACACTCCAAAGCACTAAAAATACATTCTTTTGCTCACAAGGCTCAAACTAGGGTTAGGGTTTCAAGGGAGGACATTTGAGAGGTGAAGGCTGAGAAGGGAAAGGGTTTGGGGAAGATAAAGAGTTTAAATAGCGCTCAAAACCCCAAAATCAGGATTTGGGTTCTGATCGCGTAAGCCCAGTGTAATCCTGGTATTCCCAGCGTACCAGGTTAAATCTTCGCAATTATCATTACTTAGTATGCCCATCGTACACCCTATACATCCAGCGTACTAGCATAAACCCAAAAACCTCCTAACTTCTAACAATCATTACTTCTTCGGTCCAACTATGTTTTCAACTATCTTTATATCCATGGAAAGGTATTGAAGAACCCCAAAATATTATCTAATTATCTTAGACTAAAAACTTATCGAACAAAAATCCATATTTCTTGCAAGAACCCGTCCTATGACATTTTCCTTTCTACCCTTTGGCCCAAAACACAATTCAAGGGTTAAATATCTTAACCATCATTACCTCTTTCCACAAGAACTAAACTTTAAGTCATTAAGGCCCAAAGTTTGTACCCAATTGACTTCCGGTCCACGGCTATGAAATAAGAAACTACAGGAAACATGATGTTATAATTCTCCCCCATTTAAATTAGATTTTGTCCTCAATATTAGTTCTCGCTTCCACTTCATGGTATATCCCCTTGAGGGTCCTTCAAACTCGAGTCCTTCAATGCGGTTGAGGTCACTGAAATACCAACATCTGAAACCATCATCAATAATGGTTCCACCCTGGGATCAAGTCAATCAAACCCAGACTCCAAAATCTAACGCAACCCTCGTCTCAACTAAACCGACCGAGAATCAGCATATTTGATTGGTCCAAAAGCTTCTTGGCCAAACGTCATCATGTTAATCCTGCACATATGTGCACCAATGCAAAGAAAACCAAACAGTCACATACTAAACTATACCACGCTCCTACCCGGCTGCGACAGCTCTGCTTAGCGATCTATCGTCAACACTTGGCCCACCCCCAGTCCACTAACCGACAACAGCACTCGGGCATACCCCCGATCCACTAATCAATAATAGCACTCGTAGCCCAACAAGACGCACATCGATCCCAACAAGACTTAACTGTCCCAATCAGGCCTTTTAGCCGTGACTCAGACTTCCAAGCCCTAATCAGACAAGAACAGACAAGGAAGCCTTCATCACATCCCTCGACCTAGGATTCTAACACCCTAGAGTATAAAGCACAAGCATGATCTATGGATGTTATAACAACTAAAACTAATACGACTCAAAGGGAAATCCAACAGGTGACGATTATCTTAACACAAAATCAGAAGATTTGGTAGTTGCACGGAAGTCTTAGACTTGGAGAAATCCGATTGAGAACCGAACCTTGGCACAAGGTCTTCCTGCTGCGAGGTTCCATTCTCCCCCACTTGAAATATGCTAGAATTTGGCAACTTCACAATGCTTTGATACCCGTACTAACTTGAACTCTACCACATGATCCCAACCACTAATATCCAGATACACCGGAAAATCTGAACCCACACAACATTTGCAAATTTGAACACACATAAAACCGAGGAAAAAGATAATTAATCCATTAATAATAAAAAATAAAATTTGACAGAGAAAAATAAGATAATTTCATTCAAATGACTATCCAAGATGACAAATGAACTTCAAACATAAACATAAATACATATGAATACCAACACTGCAACAATCGACCAAAAAGAGGAAGTGATAACTCAAACCTCGGTCTCCGGACGCCCCACGATGACCATCAGGTAACTTCTAAGCTAGGGGTGTAGGGTCCAACACCTCACTGAAAACTGGAAACGGCCAACGAGCCCTGAAGTGGCCATCATGGCCGCAATGGAAACAAACCCGCGAACTTTGCCTGCAATCCCTGACAAAATGACCCTCCTCGCCACACCTGCGAAATAAAAATGATCGGCACCTTCCATCATGAAACTTCCCGCACCTTCCACACACGGAACTCCTCCCCTCAGCTGATCCTAAACACGGGTCGGCAGACTTGTCCCGCTTGGTTACCAGCTGATACTTTCTGGAAGTTGTTCCCCCACCTTTTGCTGAATCTCCAACTCAATCTCCCTCTTCCTAGCGCTTGACTGCATCCCATTTAAGGTCTAGTACTGCTGAGTATATACAAACCCTCGAATATCTGTCTTGAGCATACTCAAGTATCGCGACATCTGTGCCTATTATGAAGCGACATACTCAGGGCAGAAAAGCACTCTCCATAAACATTTTGGTGATCTCCGTCAACGACTCCGACGTTTGCTTGAGCGACAGGTACTCCTGTGTCAGTCGCTCCCACTCCACAAGAGGAACTTACTCCGCTTAGAATATATCTAGAAACTACTCCCAAGTAACTACGACTTGCTCTACATGCGAAAACCCCTTGGTCACGAACTCCCATAAATCCTTTGCATCCCATTGGAAAATATTCAATTCAAATTACACCTTCTGGCCCTCGGGAAAGGAAAACGTGAAGAAAAATCCCTCCATGTCAGAAATCCATCTAAAAACGTTGATCGGGTTCCTGTCGCTTCTGAACTTTGGAGGCTTCATATAATTGACCTCTAGGTACTGCATCGCATCACCTCCCTAAGATCCTGCAATGGTGACGGCTGCTATGGCTGCAGCAGCAGTTACCTGTGTGACGGCAACATAACGCTAGTCAAACTCCTCGATCAACGCAGTCTTGAATAAACCAAACAACTTAGGAGTCACTTCCCAGAATGCCTCGGCCACTCCGGCAGTAATGATTCTCCAGATCTCCTCCTCACTCGGACATGCTCTCCTAGTGTCACGAGCTCCTAATCCTGAACCTTAAAAAGGTGCCATACTAAAATATACCAAGGAGATATCAGACATCAAAACACAGTGCTCAACACACCAGACCACACTCCGATTAGTTCCTTAGTAGCCTCGAGGTTCCTCCTTAATCTCATACAGATCACGTACTTTTAGTAGTACATGCCAATACTACCTTCCACACCTATCCTGAATCTCGATTTAGAATTCATCCCAAGGTCCTAAGTCACTCTACTAGACCACTCCTTGGTGCGCTAACACCTACATGTCCTACGAGCTACAACTAACTTCCTATGCACTCTTTCTAGGATTGTCCTCACTCCTGCACCACTGGTTGCTTTTGTACATGCTTGTTGTACACAATACGAGGTCAGATAGATTATTGAATAATCGACTCTACCCTAATTCCACAACCAAACAAGGAACAGGAAGTAAGGCTAAGTCAATCATTCTAAGTCTATTTAATCCCAACCATATACAACTAATCAGCATACACGTATAAATCACAAAATCAAGTAACATATAACAAGCAACTCCGTATAGCATAAGGCATCACCAAAGTCTGGCACTTCTATCCCATAGTTCCTAAAAGAACCTTAGCTCATCCACTAGCATGCTTTTCTAATAGTTCACATATCAGCAAAAGCAAAAACTCAACATATATAACAAGTATAGGTATTTTGCGGACCATATTATTATATGGGATCTCGCTGACTGTACACACAACATCTTCCTATAAAACCAAAGTTAAGTCAAGGTCTATGTTCCCTATTCCATGCCAAAAATCAAACAAGAACATGACAAGAGACCAAGTCCATGTCCCTAACCTAACCATTTTATTATAAATTTATTTTTCAAAATATTTTGTGAAAATTCTCGGATCCTAGTTTGAGACTGGATTCACACAAGTGTTCGTCCAATTCTCTCAAACCAGGGCTCTGATACGGACTTTTTGTTGGATTAGTGTCTAAGTTCATAACTATAATTGGTATGTACTTGACCCGATTGGCATGGTCCATTTGGGTTGCATGGCATCAGAACAATTTGGATAGACTTTTGTGAGAAAAGGATATTTATGATTTGTTAATATATTATAAGTTCTAATATATTAATATGAAATCATATTATTTAATTAGTATTGATCAAGAATTAATTTGGAATTAATTATGTGATCAAAAGGAGACTAATTAAATATATGGGGATTGATTGTGTAAATCATTCATTCTTATATATGTGGGCTTATGATCCACAGTTCTTCATCTTGGGCTAAACCATGGAGTAACCCATGGATACTCCATGGAGATTTTAACCCATGGAGCATGAAGAATATGGAAAGACATGAGTTACATGGTGTAACCCTAACAACCACAATATATAAGGACCCCATGGCTCAAGAAATTGGCACTAGTGTGTGTACAGATGAGGGCTAGCCGATTTGAGCATAGGAACCTTTTCTCTCAAGTTATTCAAAGATGTTGGTGATGTTGTGTTAACCATTTGAGGTGTCACATTTGAGGCACTAGGCTCTTAAGCTCCATGGAATCAAGCTACAACAAAGAGGTATGTAATTCTACTAGAATTTATATTATATGTACTTCATATTATGCTAGTTAGAACAATACCTTGGAAAATGGATATTTGCATGTATAATAGAGAAACCATAGATCCAAGGTATTAAGGGTTGCATGTACACCTTAGGAGTGTTAGAATGCTCAAACCCTTCAGTGGTATCAGAGCCTAGGCTTGTTTTCAATTATACTTGATGCAAATTGCTGAAAAAAGGCAGAAAATTGAATTTTTTGCTGTCTGGACAGCTGACTCGCCGAGTCCATTAAGGGACTCGACGAGTCCATGCCTAAAAAGTGCCAAAAATCATCCAACTCGTCGAGTTGGTTCATGCACTCGACGAGTTGGACCCCCAGACAACATATTTTTGAGTTTTTTGGCTAGAATTGGACTAGGAACATTACCCTAAGCTGTTTTTGAACTTGTAAACCTATTTTTGATGTGGTAATGTTCATGTTAATCCAATTTCAAAGATAATTGTCAATAGATTCATGTTTTGTATTAGTTTAATGGTTAGGCTAATTTCATGAAAAGTGTTTGATTTGAATTATCTTGTTCTTATGAGTTGATTTAGATTAATAGAAAATTATTAGATAATATGTTTTCAATCCAAATTAATCTAAAAGTTGTTCATAATATGTGTTTTTTTAACTTGTCCTCAAGTTATATGAAAAGTCACATTTATGATTGTTAAAACTCATAAGATTTCCATAAGTTATGAAAAATGGAGAGTCTCATTTTTAAATGTTTTAAAGTCTTCCATAACTTGTCCTCAAGTTATGGAACTTGAAGAGTTTTTCATTAAAACTACTTTAAACACATAAGTTATGGAATTGAAAAGTTTTTGAATTGTTCAAAACTTGCCCTCAACTTTTGGAATTTGTAAAGTTTCCCCTTATGAATACTTTAATTCCAAGTTAAACCCTTAGAATTTTAAAAGTTAAAATTCAACCCTTATACTTTATAGTATTATAAGTTAATAATATATATATATATATATATATATATATATATATATATATATATATATATATATATATATATATATATATATATATATATATATATATATATGTATAAGAACAAAGTAAGTCTTACCGTTAGTAGGCCTCATTCACGAAGCCGGTCTATAAGGGGGGTATAAGGTTACTGCCTATAAAATGGCAGTTTAATGGGTGTCCACTCTCACCCACCGCTTCCTTGACTGATGGAGGGCCGTTAGCCGAATGGGTAGGACAAGGACGAGAATTCTCCCTTCATGGATTTTATCACGAGTGATCATGAGACGATAATATCTTATATTCTTCAAACTTAGAGATATGAGTTGTTGACTATGAGTTGGTTATACATTGATTGTACAAAAACGCATTGGTAACTCGATGTTATAAAACGTGCGTTTGTGTATGATTCAACAAGTAGTAGAACAAGCATATGAGTCGAAGTTTATCCATTCCGTTTACCCTTGGAGGGATAAAAGTAATATCTGTGGGCCCCTCGATGATTTAGTGATGACACCCTGAAGTGCTTGGCCAAGCCAGGACTGATTTGATTTGTTCAATTAGTCAGTCGTCATAAATCGGAAATCGAGAAACAACAAATGTACAGAGAGAATGATTATAATCCATGTCTTAGTCCATATGATATCTAGTATGGAGGAATATATGATCCCGTATCTAGTGGACGCGTCATTAATTTGTTCAGAGTTCGACAGCAGCTTTTAAGAGCTACGATTGCTAGTCGGGTTTTGAAGTCATACGCAATAATAGTTTTACACTTATCCAAGTGGGAGACTGTTGGATTAGTGTCTAAGTCCATAACTATAATTGGTATGTACTTGACCCGATTGGCATGGTCCATTTGGGTTGCATGGAATCTGTTCGGTCAAAATTATGGTTTATACTTTGCTTTTCTAGGCAATTGTATTTTTCCGTAATGTTTTATGAGTTTACGACTGTGTTTACGGCCGTGAACAGGTTTACGACTGTGAACCTGTTCACGGCCCATGTCTCATATATATAGGGTGAGGAGTGCATGTGGGTATTTGGCCAAGGACCTTAAGTGTGTGAAATTAAGGTGTGTTCTAGAGAGAAGTAAGGAGAGGAGCATATTGTAGAGAGAGAAACTAGAGAGAAGAACTAGTGTGTGTGTGTGTGAATCTCTTGTAAGGAGCATAATTCATATCATCAATACATTAGATTCATCTTATTATTCTTCTTCTTCTCTTCTATTTTGATCTGACATCATTCGTTTGATTGGGATTCCGCACCATCAAACGGATCTGTTTGATACACAAGCATATTTGGGGACTTACAAGTGGTATTAGAGCTTTGATTGTATCAATCAATTTTGTCAAATCTGGAGCTTATTTGATCATATTTTTAAAGGACTTTTGCGTTTTTGGATAGATCGTGGTAAAATAAGGGGGGTTTGTTCTTCGAATTTTTGATAAAAACGAGTTTTTGATCGAGCTTTGGAGCAAAAATGGTGAAAAACGTCGTTTTTTCGAAGGTTTGTAACAAGATTCAGCTTAGCCCAACTGGTAAGGCGGGTGCTTGTTGACTCAAGGGACCCGGGTTCGAATCTCGGCAGCCCCAATTTCCCTTTCTTTTTTTAATATGAAGCTGTGCTGCGAGGACGAGGTGCAAGGGCGTCTGCTGACCGAGACCGAGACCAAGGCTGCTGAACCGTACACCTAGTCGCACACTCCGAGGCCGCACACCGAGGACGCACACTCCGAGCCGTACACCGAGGACGCACACTCCGAGCCGCACACCGAGGACCGTACACACCTAGCCTCACACCGAGGATCGTACACGCGTGTGCGACCGTACACCTTCAACTGGCCGTACACCTTCAACTGGCCGCACACCTTCAATCAGATCGCGAAAAAAATTCTAACTCAAATAAAATACCTTCGGTTCCTAATTTCGCAAAATGACACTTTCAGCCCAAAATTCAAAATCTTTTATTTTTAAATTCCATTTTCTACCAAAAATTTTAGTTTTTAAATTTTGACTTTTATTTTTGACTTTTTACTTAAAATTTTGATTCGTCGGGATATGTTAAGACAAAATTTCAACATGTTCAATTATATCCCTGGAGAAACCCTGGAAGCTCAGTTGCAGCGATTTACTACACTTACTACTGAGATGAATATAACTGGGATCTTCTTGACCAAATCTGAGATAAACAAAAAGCTGCTGAATGCACTTCCGAAGTCGTGGGATATGAACGTGGCTGTCATCAAGAAGACAAAAGATCTCAATCGTCTTAGTCTTGCTGCTGTAATTTAAGAACTTGACGCTTGAAGTGTGGAAAAACAATGAGTTCTGCAAACATCCCGGTCAATGAAGTTTCATGTGCTCCATCTTGTGAAGCTACGATTAAACTTCTTCGGGAACAAATTGATTTATTAAAAAGAGAAGTTGAGGACCTGAGATATGAAGGATATCAACCCAGGAAAGGACAGAAACCCCTGAAGGCTGAATTAGAAGCAAAAACCAAAGACTTTAAGAAGCTTCAGGAAGATTATAGCAATAAATGTGAAAATTATGACTATGTTAAGAGACAACTTGCTGAATTAACTGCTGAGCTTGACACATTAAAAGGCAATTTTGAAACTTCAGATTTTGATTTTAGAAAATTTGATGTGTCAAGCGAAGTAGTTGCTAACATGATAGACCATTGTTTACAATTTAAAAATAACCAACAAAAGGGTCTAGGTTATGAGAGTGTCCCTCCCCCTTTCAATCATAACTACTCTTATACTCCTCTAACTAAGGAAGAAATTGAAAATGAAGCACATCTTCAGTATGGCCAACCCCCTGCTCCAGCTTCAGTTACGACTGAACAATCAGGGCCAAATGAGGGTGTTGAGAAAAAAGATACTAATGTTTCTACTTCATGTGCAGATAAAGTAGCAGAAGATGAGAACAAGGAGAACACTACTGAACAAACCAATATCTCCTTGAACTCTGAATATGTTGCTTCAAATTCAGCTGTTTCTGATCAACATGCTGTTGAGAAATATAGGCCACCAATTCCAGTGAAACAGAGTGCCTGTTGTAACTGTGCGTGTGGGAACAATAAAAGTCAAGGCAAGGATTCGCCACCAGGGGTAGGAAGAAACAACTTCCCAGTGAAGAAAAAGGCATGTTTTCACAGTGGAACACCTGGACACATTGCCAGAAAGTGTCCTAATCGCGCATACGTTCCTTACTACGCACGCGGCTGCCAGAACGCGCCAAGTGGGAGATACTTCAAAGGAAACCCTTCGAGGTCACATTCAGACAATGGTGACTGGAATGCGCAGAAGGCCAAGAATCAAACTTCCAAGGCCAAGAATCCAAATCCCAAAGGCAAGAAGGGAATGCCAGCCATGAAGTCCAATCCAAGAGATGCTCCAGCGAAACCAAGACCGGCTAGGTCAAAGTCATCTCGGCGATTGGCTTCAAGTTCAAAATCACTTTCCGAGGAACCCATCCGATCCAACAAGAAATGGGTTAAACCCAACTACAAATGGGTTCCGAAGGTTCAATCTCCCAAATCAACTAATGACTCTAATATTTCTACATCTTCTGTTTCTGATAAGCAGGATATGTCATGGGAGAGAGTACCGTGCAAAGATGACAAAGGTCGACCCAGTTTCAAAATGGACTGGGTTCCAAAGACCAACTAATCCCACTCTGTATCGGAGCAGCTATAGAGGCATATCATCAGACTTCGGTTTGTTGGTAGTGGCTGTTCCAGGCACATGATAGGGGACATCTCTCAACTGTACAACATTTTGATCTTTGTTTGAGAGTATGTGTCCTTTTGCGGGAAAAGAAGAAAGGAAGGGATTACTCATGGGGTTAGTGCTTAATGACATGAAGACTTTTTGGATCTGTTCTGAGATTATCCGTGCTGTTCTCAGACCTTCTGGATGCAAATTCAATCGGTGACTTACGGTTTGAGTTTTCTTCTCTACACTCCTGAGTTTATCTTAATCTGATTCGTTTTAAAGACAATCTTTTATAGTTTTTTCTTTAGTAGGCGACTGTTGGGAAATGATATCAAGATAAAGTGATAACGGGCAGTCTAAAACATGTGTAAGGTACTGAATCTGAATTGTCTAGACTCTATGTTCAAGGTGCTGGTAGGCACGAAGGATTTGATAGTGTGGATTTAGATCGGATTGTTTGGACTGACCATACGACGCTCGGGTAGATTGAGCAGTGAGATAAACATGGAAACCTATAGGATACACTAAAATTAATACGCATCTAGAATAGTGGTTCGAATTTTCCTTGATGTACGGACTTATGTCCTTAATTCTGGTTCTGATAGGGCGACTGGGGGGTTCTGATAAAGTAGGTCTGTAGAAATTATTTTCTTGCTTTCTATCTGTCAGTCATATGTTGCCCCATCTGCGTTATCGGAAGATTCGACCTGGATTGCAACATATGCAACTCTATTTCTACGCACCTCCTTATCTATGGAATTCTTTCTATCTGTTAGCCATATGATGTCCCCTCTGCGTGATCGGAAGATCCAACCTGGGACACAGCATATGCGACACCCTACTATCTCTATAACCCTCTATCTATGTTAGTCATATGTTGTCCCCTCTGTGTGATTGAAAGAGATCCGACCTGGGACACAACATATGCATCTATCTGTAAATCTGACTTCCTCCTTAATAATTGTTTACTCACCTAAAGTAAGGAGTCCTTAGGAAGTTCTTGATAACCAGGGTATATCAGGAAGTGGGGAACACGTTCTAGTGCAACTAAAATTGAACCATTTAGAGGTTTTCTATAGATCTTGCTGCTTAATTTAAGTGGACAACACTACCCGTGGTCGTCGTCAGCTAAATGGTTTATTTAGAAAAGTTTGTCGATATTCTTCGTGTTTAAGTGGACCACAATACCAGCAATTGACCAGATCTATTCATGAAGGTGAAGGTACTGATAAACAAGTTAAGACTGTCTCACAACATTGATCCCAAATATTTTTGTTTTTGTTAAATTTGTTCATAGTTTTCCTCTATGCACAAATTTAGGGGGAGAATTAAAAAAAATTCAAAAATCAAACAAAAATCAGAAAAATTCAAAAATCAAACAAAAATCAGAAAAATTCAAAAATCAAACAAAAATCAGAAAATTAAAAATCAAAAAATAATGTTATTTCTATTTTATTTTTTTCAGAAAATATGAAAAACCCAAAAATATTGTGTGCTAAAGTTTTCTTTTAGTTTTGTTTTGTCTTGAAAAATGAATTCAGATGTAGATGAGACTCATGGAGTCTGTATCGAGATTTCTGAGTCGAAGCTTCATCCGTGAGCATCGAAGAATTTTCATTCGAAGGAGCAAGAAATGAAGATTATTCTTTAAACATTCAATCCTTCAACCCCAGAAGCAAGGTAAAGCTGTTCTTGAAGATTATGTGACGGATTGCATTGAAGTCTCCTCAATCAGTCTGCTGCTATCTTGAACCTGCTGAAGTGATCCAAAAGAATATTTCTCTCAGTTGTTCTCTCTGAAGATTCTCAAGCTGAAAGCGCTATCTTTCAAGAATCAGTACATCAAGCCTCCTCACCTAATGTGCGTTCAGAGTCAAATCTTGAAGAAATGCCCAACCGCTCAGGATGAAGTCATTTATTGAAGACTCATATGTTCATCTTGAAGCTGTGAAGAAATCAAAGATTAAAGCTGAAGCCAAAGCTCCCATTGAAGATTAACAAGAAAAGACAACTACTTTTTAGGGGGAGCTTGTTGGGTCATTTAGAAAAGAAAGTTATAAACCAAGGGGGGGATTGTTGGGTCAAAATTATGGTTTATACTTTGCTTTTCTAGGCAATTGTATTTTTCCGTAATGTTTTATGAGTTTACGGCTGTGTTTACGGCCGTGAACAGGTTTACGGCCGTGAACCTGTTCACGGCCCATGTCTTATATATATAGGGTGAGGAGTGCATGTGGGTATATGGCCAAGGAGCTTAAGTGTGTGAAATTAAGGTGTGTTCTAGAGATAATGGCAAGTGGTGATTCTGTGAAGGATATAACAAGCAAGTTTGACAAATTGAACAAGTTTGAAGGACAATATTTCCGTAGATGGCAGAAAAAGATGCACTTTCTCCTTACCACTCTGAAAGTGGTATATGTTCTGAGTACACCCATGCCAGTCTTACCAGAATCTGTTGAAGATGAACCGTTGGAGGCAACAAGAAGGAGATCAAAGTGGGAAAATAATGATTACATATGTCATGCTCATATTCTTAATGGTATGTCTGACTCTTCGTTTGATATCTATCAAAATTTCGAATCTGCAAAAGAACCGTGTGATTCCCTTGAATCCAGGTACATGGCTGAAGATGCTTCTAGCAAGAAGTTTCTTGTTAGTAACTTTATGGGTTACAAGATGATTCACTCCAGGCATGTTATGGAACAATTCCATGAAATGTTAAGGATTCTGGGACAGTTTGCTCAGCACAATCTGAAAATGGATGAGGCCATTTCTGTAGTTGTGATCATTGACAAACTGCCCCATTCCTAGAAGGATTTTAAACACAATCTGAAACATAACAAATAGGAATTGACTTTGACTCAACTTGGAAGCCATTTACGGATTGAAGTGTCCTTAAGGATCAAGAACTTGATAACAATCCTAAAGGCAAGAACCAAGTTGGTTCCTCTTCTGTGAACATGGTGGAAGGAGAAAGTTTAAATAATCCCAAAAAGTCTAATGGAAAAAGGAAGTTTAAAGGAAAGGATGCCAAGTCTTCCAACAAGAAGGCTAAGTTGGTTTTTTGGAATTATAACAAACCGGGTCACTTTAAGAAAGATTATCGTCTCCGTAAAGCAACAAGGTTAGATTTTTGTTTTCATGTAGAATTCTAAATATGTTCAGAATTATATTTCTGTGATTTCTGAAGCATTTTATGTGCACGATGATGATGTTGCATGGTGGGTTGATTCGGGTGCAACAAACCATATATTTAAGGATCTTTGTTGGTTCAAGGAATGTCAACCAATTGAAGATGAATCTGTCGTGAAAATGGGAAATGTTGCAACTGAACCAATCAAGGGTTTAGGATCTGTTTTACTTTACTTTACTTCTGGAAAGTGTTTGTGTCTAAACAATGTTTTATAAAAGTTTTACGTACCGATATAGGTGGTGAGTATTATGATCCGGTTTATTTTGAATCAACTAGAATAATACATAAAACCATGGCTCCTTATACACCATAATAAAAGGGTGTAACTGAAAGGAAAAATAGTACTTTAAAAGAAATGGTTAATTCGATGTTGTCCTATTCAGGTTTAAGTGAAGGTTTCTGAGGTGAGGCTATGTTAATTGTCTGTTATATGTTGAATAGAACTCCAAACAAAAGGAGTAAGAATACTCCTTATGAACTTTGGTGTAAAAAGGTACCAAATTTGACTTATCTCAAAGTTTGGGGTTGTCGAGTAGTAGTGAGGCTCATTGAACCCAAAAGGAAAACATTGGGTGAAAGAGGTATAGATTGTATCTTTATTGGATATGCTGAGCATTCCAAAGCTTATAGATTCTATGTTTTAGAAACTAATGAATTTGTGTCTATGAACACTGTTATAGAGTCAAGAGATGCTATCTTTGATGAAGAAAGATTTACATCTATACCTAGAGCAAGGGACGTGATTCAACAATCTTTTAGTAAGAACACAACTCAAGCTGAAGATGCTTCTGGTGGTACTGTTGGGTTTTAGTACACTACAACATCCTATGGTGTACATACAACCCTAAATACATTGGATCTATGTTTTAACTAATTATACATGAAAATGGTTTCCAAGGTATTAAACCTACAACCAGCATGCATTTGATATAAACCATATAAAATACTAGTTAGGATAACATACCTTTTGATGGAGCTTGAAGTCTTGATGTATTAGGCCTTAAAGAGCTTAGCCCCAATAGTGTGGAAGCCTCAAGTGGAATCACAACACATCATGGACAAAGGAGAAACTTGAGAGAGAATTCCCATGCACACAAAAACACCACCAACTACAAGAATACACTAGTGGCGATTTAGGGCAATGGAGTATGTATTTATATGTGGGATTTCAAAGGTCATGGATATAACCCAAATCCATACCCATGGGTTTTATGATCCATGGTTCATGTGGCCCAACTCTTTATGTATCCATACATAAACTTGGTCCAACATGGATCATAAGCCCAACACATATTAATATAACTAATTAACATAATTAGTCCCCATAGATTTAATTAGTCTCTTTTGATCACTAAATTAATTCCAAATTAATTCTTGATCAATACTAATTAACTCATATGATTTCATATTAATATATTAGTACTTATAATATATTAATAAATCATATATAACCTTCTCTCAAGAGTCCATCCTAACAAATTGTCCTGATGATATGCAACCCAAATGGACCATGCTACTCTCGGGTCAAGTACATACCAATAATAGTTATGGGCTTAAACATCTAATCCAACAGTCTCCCACTTGGATAAGTCTAAAACTATTATTGCAAGTACGACTTCATAACCCGACTAGCAATCATAGCTCTTAAAGCCACTGTCGAACTCTGAACAAATCAAATGACGCGTCCATTAGATAAGTGATCATATATTACTCCATTCTAGATTTCGTATGGACTGAGACATGGATTATAATCATTCTCTCTGTCTATTTGTTGTTTTCCGATTTTCAATTTATGAAAACTGACTAATTGAACAAATCAAATCAATCTAGGATTGGCCAAGAACATAGGGGTGTCATCACTAAATCATCGAAGGGCCCACAGATATCGCTTTTATCCTTATGAGGTAAAAGGAATGGATAAACTTCGACTCATATGCTTGTACTAACTACTTGTTGAATCATACACAAAGGCACGTTTTATAACATCAAGTTAGTGATCCGTTTTCGTACAATCAATGTACAACCAACTCATAGTCAACAACTCATATCTCCAGGTTTGAAGAATATAAGATATTATCGTCTCATGATTCACTCATGATAAAATCAATGAAGTGATTCAAATGAGCGTGGGCTTAATACAATACTCAGACCTTATGAGCACTCATGAATGTTGCAGCAACCATTGCTATGTCTAATGCACGTCAGACAAATCTTACAAGCCAAATTCACGACAGTCTTAATTCAATACCTACTTCCAACGTATGACCGACTGTGGAGAGTTTGAATAAAATAATTATTCTGGAAGTCAAAACATGCAAAGTGAAACACAAGAATAATACTAATCCTATATGGCCCCAAACTCTTGAGTGTAAATAAAAAACCCTTTTATCTAAGCACCATATTGATTACTCATTATTCATTGTATAATGTTTCGATTTATCAACTTAATACTTGAATTAAAACAATAGTCATGCCATGCTCCAAGCATGCACACTATGTTTACCTATGGTCCTTTCTTTTGTGAAATAGATCAATTGAACACGACTCCAATGATGCTCATTTCACAATCCCAATCCCTTTTGTAAATCTAAGAATACCAAACTCTTGCCATTTACTGTAATCTGTTAGATTCTAAACTTATATGCAATGATTCTCTTGTAATGACTATGCACAAAAGTCACAAAGACTTGGCAACAGACATTACAAAGTATTCCAATGGAGATCAATTCCATGGAAACGAAGTCTCATATTCAAAGTACATTCCTTTGAACATCCTTCTTTGGATTAAGTTTTCTAATCTTATACAGATTCAGAGAATAACTTCCACCTATGGAAACAATTCCACATTTCCATTTTTTACAATCACTTCCGAACAAGAGTTGCCTCTTTTCAAAATATGTCGATATGGTCCTTTCCAAAGTTTACATTATACTTCCAATTGTCCACGATCAACCAATCTTTGGTAAATCTCAGATTGTCCTCGACAATTGTTTAATCATTTTAGGCATATCTCGTTCTATTCCTTTTTATTTTCCATGTTCTCACAATTCGAACTATGAAGAGGGATGCCGTAATCATAATCGAATTTTGAGAACGCAACATATATAGAATTTCCTTATGTCGAACCATTCCAAAATAACATTCATATATATCTTTGACTAACGTTGATTAAAATCTCAATCTAAGCTTGTAGAATTGGAATGAAGTATGAAATCTTCTCCCTTAATTATAGCAAAACAACTTTTCAAAGCGAATTGAAATTTTTTTTTCTATAATTAACATTGCTAACCTGCAACACGTAACATAATAATCATGCTCCCACTAACATGATAATTATAACTTAACTAGCATAACACTTTATGTTCCCACTACCTTTGACATGTACCCAGAAATCATTTGGACTTCTAGAAATCAATACTTTATTGACTTTCTTACCAAAGTTCAGTTTTCTGATACGAGATGCTTTGATAAGACTTTATCAAAATCATACACCTTTCCTTAGATAGCTTACATGTTTATCTAAACAATTTTATAACTATGAAAAGGGGTGCCGTAATCATAGTCTCAATTGTTTAGACCTTTGACGTTTCTCACAAGTCTATGTTAGTGTGCCGGTTACCTACACACGCTCCACTAACGACTTTAAGAATACAAGTATCACATTTGCTATCTACTTAAAACTTACTTAGTGAAAGCGTTTCCTCACCATCATTTTCATGAATCGGAGAGAAACCTTATGACACTTAGATTTTCTGGTGTATGTGTTCCTATCCATGTGAGTCATAAGCATAATCTCAAGACAAGGTTAGTGACAAATCCAAACTCATATGGACTGAACTTTCCCAATCTCATTTTCTTGCCACCCGGCAGCACAAGGGCCTACCATTGCTTCCAGGTTGTTATGCAAACAATTGAGAACTTACAGAACTCTACAAAGATGCATTTGGTAGATCTAGGATCAAGTTTGCTGGAAGTCTCTTGTCTAACATAAGCTTCGCATCCCCAAACATTCATATAAGATAAGGATGGAGGTCATCCATACCACATCTCATAAGGTTTTTTCTCTACCTTCTTAGTTGGTGCAATATTCGACTCATCATGGATCGAACCATATCAAGTAAGATCCGATTTCTCCTCTTAGAAACACCATTAAGCTGGGGTGTTCTAGGTGGAGTGAGTTGTGAGATAATCCAACGACTCCTTAGATGGTGTTGGAACTCTTGGCTTAAGTACTCGCCTCCTCTATCCGAACGAAGGATTTTGATTGCTTTGTCGAGTTGATTTTCAACTTCACTTTGAAACAATTTAAACTTTTCAAATGCTTCATGTTTAGGTTTCATCAAATATACATAACCAAAACGACTGAAGTCATCAGTGAAGGTGATATAATATCTCTCACCATATCTTGACATTGTTTTGAAAGGTCCACATACATCGGTGTGTATGATGCCTAATAAAACACTTGCTCCTTCACTTGTTCCTAAGAAAGGGGATTTTGTCATCTTGCCACATAAACATGATTCACATATGTCAAATGACTCAATGTCATTTGCCCCCAGAAGTCCACTCTTTTGGAGTTGAGATATGCTCTTCTTGTTTATATGACCAAGGCGACAATTCCATAGATATGTTTGGTTCAAATCCGGTTTGGGCCTTTTGGTGTTAACATGATAAAGGGACTTATTGTTTGAGGTGTCATCTAGGTTTAATTCATAAATTCCATTTATTGTTCTAGCCTCAAAATAGAAGATTCTGTTCAAGAAGGAGTGAATTTTATCAGCAACAAATTTGAAATCATAACCGAATTTTCTCAAACGCGAAACTGAAATGATATTTTTAGTAATAGAAGTAATTAAACACACATTGTCTAATGTCAAGTACATACCAGATGGTAAACATAAATCAAAATGTCCTAAAGCTTGGACCGCAACACGTGCTCCATTGCCGACATGTAAATACCATCTCATCTACTTTCAGTTCCTTACTCTTTCTGAACCCCTGCAACGAATTACAAATATGAGTTACACAACCAGTATCTAATACCCAAGTGTTAGATGAAAAAGTAAATAATCCCATTTCAATCATGAAAATGGATATACCTGAAGGGCCTTCCCCGGCCTTCTTGTTTTTCAACTCTGCAAGGTACTTAGGAAAATTCCTTTTCCAATGCCCGACAACTCCACACTCAAAGCATCTGTCATCTTTGGAAACCTTTTCCTTCTTCTTGGGTGGTGGGTTTTGAGGAGCTTTCTTCCCTTTTCCCTTGCTAGCTTCTAGTGAAACATCCCAAAATACGACCCAAAATTTTTTGTTTCAATATTACTAAAAATCACATCATCGAATGTCATACATACTAAGAACCATAGAATGAGTAACTCAAAAGTCAAGTAACAGTGTCAAAACAAATACTGTATCAATCATATCAAAATATCTGAATAAAACTCCCAGGAAAAAACTGAAGCTGTGGTGTGTGCCATCCCATCATCTCGAGCTCTTCCCCTTACTTGCGGAAGTACCTGAACCCAAAAACTAAAACTGTAAGCACAAAGCTTAGTGACTTCCCAAAAACTACCACATACCATACAATGACATATAAGCAAATATTGGGCCCCGCCCACTGCATCGGGCCACGCCCGACATCGGACCGAAGTCCGGAACTAGCTTGGACCCCGCCCGGCATCGGACCGAAGTCTGGAACTAGCTTGGGCCCCGCCCACTACATCGGGCCCCGCCCGACATCAGACCGAGGTCCGGAACTAGCTTGGGCCCCGCCCACTACATCGGGCCCCGCCCGGAATCGGACCGAGGTCCAGAACATATAGCACATAACAGAACCGAACATAACATGCATGAATCACGAAGACAACAAGCATACATATCTACTTCTCGGGACTCTCCCGGTATCGGACTGAAGTCCGGAACTACTATATAAACGAGCCGGCATTGAGGCCGTAGACCCGTTACTACTGCAAGGAAACTCACCTCGTAACGCTGGATGCTGAGGTGCTAAATCTGAGACGGTCTGACTGTTGCTCCGGAACTCCCCGACTACAAATCCCATAAACACTAAATCAAATACTGATAACTAATCTCAGGGTAGAATGACTATTTCACCCCCGGTCAAGGCCAACTCCCGGGTCAAAGTCAACTTCTTGGTCAAAGTCAACATCCAGTTGACCGGACTCGCCGAGTTGGGCCGCCAACTCGCCGAGTCCCTTTCATCCGTTCTAGTCCTCTACTCGCTTTTACTCGTCGAGTTGGCGAAGACTCGACGAGTTCTTCTTCGATACATACATCGAGTCTAACTTCATCCGACTCGCCGAGTTTTATGAAAAACTTGTCGAGTTCTCCTTCATCATATGAACAAGTCCAGACTGCGACTCGCCGAGTCGTAAGAACAACTCGGCGAGCCTGAAGAACAACTCGCCGAGTTGAAGAACAACTCGCCGAGTCCCAAGCATGCTATTACTATAAAGTCGGTTCTAATCGATTTCAGTGCTTCCAAATCATAGATCTGAGCTTCTAGGACAGGTTTTACACGTAAAGTTTCCAACTTTACGTGCATGCACAAGGGTATGAGGCTAAAATACCCAAAATCATCAAGTACTAAGCACCTAGGGTTTGGAACAAGGCCATGATTGCATAAAGGTGGCTATAATGAGCTCCTGGAGTTCAATAAAGTCCAGATCTAAGGTTTCCATCCAAAGGAAAGTCCATATCTCAAGTTTTGAATCATATAAGGCTCCATGGAAGACATAACAAGCATAAAAGAGGGTTTAATAGAGGAATACACAAGGTAATAACTTTATTACCTGAATGAGAAACAGATGGAGGCTAAATCTTGGATCTCCTTTCTCTTCTATGGACCTTCTTCTCTTCCTTCTCTTGCAAAGCCTCCAATCTAGCACAAACACACTCAAGCTCAACAATGGGGGCTAGGGTTTACAGGGGAAATGCTCTAAAGGTGCTGGAGGCTGGGGTGGGAGGCTATAATGACGTTTAAATAGGGTACAAACCCTTGAAATTAGGGCTTCATCCAGACAGGCAGACTCGCCGAATCCCAACATATGGACTCGCCGAGTAGGCAACTTAAATCGCGTGATCATCCCGTCTCTACTCGACGAGTCGGGCTACAGACTCGTCGAGTACCCCTTAGTAAAATGAAAATTAATTTATTAATTCACATACCATAAATGGGGCGTTACAATTCTCCCCTACTTATCTTAGACTTCGTCCTCGAAGTCTGCTGCTGCTGAATATATGAATATCTCTAGATAATCCTCCCTCATCTCCTCCTCGGTCTCCCACGTCCACTCTGAACCCTTTCGGTGCTGCCACTGCACCTTCACTAGCTGGACTACCTTGTTCCTCAAGATCTTCGTTTTCCGATCCAAGATCGCAACGGGCCTCTCAATATAATTGAAGCTGCTATCAACCTGAATATCCTCCCAGGGTACAACTGCTGACTCGTCCGCCAAGCACTTCCTCAACTGAGAAACATGGAAAGTGTTGTGGATCTGGCTAAGCTCTGCTGGAAGGTCCAACCGATAAGCGACCCGACCCACCCGGGCCAATATCCTAAATGGACCAATGAACCTGGGGCCCAACTTGCCCCTCTTCCGAAACCTGATAACACGCTTCCAGGGTGATACCTTCAGGAGGACCATATCGCCCACCTGAAATTCCAAATCTGAACGCCTCCCATCGGCGTAACTCTTCTGCCGACTCTACGCAGTCTGCAGTCTGCTACGGACCTGCTGGATCAACTTTGTGGTCTTGAGTACCACCTCTGTACTCCCCATGACTCTCTGACCAACCTCACCCCAACAGATTGGGGTCCTGCACTTCCTCCCGTAGACCATCTCGAAGGGAGGGCGATCAATGCTGGCGTGGTAACTGTTGTTATACGAAAATTCCGCTAATGGAAGATACGTATCCCAACTGCCACCGAAATCTAAAACACATGCCCGAAGCATGTCCTCGAGAGTCTGAATCGTCCGCTCTCTCTGCCCGTCCGTCTGAGGGTGGAACGCGGTACTGAAATGGAGACGAGTCCCCATCTCGTCATGAAACCGCTTCCAGAATTTGGGAGTAAAACGGACGTCTCGGTCTGACACTACCGAAACAGGCACTCCATGCCGTGCCACCACCTCGCACACATAGATATCGGCTAGCTTCTCAGCCGATATGCTCTCCTGGATCGGTATAAAATAGGCGCTCTTGGTCAGCCGATCCACTATGACCCAAATCGAGTCAACTCCACGTGCGGTCCTGGGAAGCTTAGTGATGAAATCCATAGTGACATCCTCCCATTTCCACACCGGAATATCTAACGCCTGCATCTTGCCGTGGGGTCTCTGGTTTTCTGCCTTGACCTTCCTGCAGGTCAGACATCTCTCTACGTACCAGGCTACGTCCCGCTTCATGCAGGGCCACCAATAGTCGGGTCGAAGATCTCTATACATCTTTGTCGCCCCAGGTTGGATGGAAAATCGAGACTTATGGGCCTCGTCCATCAACACTTTCCGCACTCCGCCCCAGTACGGTACCCAAACTCTCCCATGAAGAGTCAACAATCCCCGACTGTCATAATCAAAGGAAGCTACTCGGCCCACTATTCTCTCACACTTCTGCCTCTCCTCCTTCAAGCCCTCAACCTGAGCCTCGCTGATCTGCTCCAATAATGGAGTAATCACTGTCATCCTCAGACAAATATCCCTGATCGGGGCCGCTACCGCCTTGCGGCTCAGGGCGTCAGCCACTACGTTGACCTTGCCCGGATGATAAAGGATCTCACAGTCATAATCCTTTACCACATCTAACCATCGTCGCTACCTCATGTTCAGATTCGGCTGATCCATGAGGTACCTCAAACTCTTGTGATCCATGTAAATGACACAGCGGACCCCATAAAGGTAATGTCTCCAAATCTTGAGAGCAAACACTACTGCCCCCAACTCCAAGTCATGTGTCGGATAGTTAGCCTCGTGAGGCTTCAACTGTCTAGAGGCGTAAGCTATCACATGGCCTCGCTGCATCAAAACTGCTCCCATACCTGTGATCGAAGCATCACAGAAGACTACAAAATCCTCTACTCCCTCTGGCAGGGTAAGAATCGGCGCCTCGCACAATCTCTGTCTGAGGGTCTCAAAAGATGCCTGCTGCTCAGGCCCCCAGCGGAACACCACCGACTTCTTGGTCAGTCGGGTTAGCGGAACTGCTATCTTGGAGAAATCCTGAATGAATCTCCAGTAGTACCCTGCTAATCCTAGGTAGTTCCGAATCTCAGTTGGAGATCTCGGGACCTCCCACTGCATCACGGCCTCTATCTTGGCCGGATCCACTAGTATACCCTTCTGGTTGATGAGGTGTCTTAGGAATTGCACCTCGCGCAACCAGAACTCGCACTGGGAGAACTTCGCGTAAAGTCTCTCCCTCCTCAGCGTCTCTAGCACCTCTCTCAGGTGCTCCTCGTGCTGCTCCTGAGTCTTGGAATAAACCAAGATGTCATCAATGAACACTATCACAGATCGATCCAACATCGGTCTGCATACGCAGTTCATGAGGTCCATGAAAGCGGCTGGAGCGTTGGTGAGCCCGAACGGCATCACCACAAACTCATAATGACCATAGCGGGTCCTAAAAGCGGTCTTCTGCACATCCTCCTCCCTGACCCGCATCTGGTGATATCCTGACCGTAGATCAATCTTGGAGAACCAAGATGCTCCCTGAAGCTGGTCAAACAAATCGTCTATCCTCGGGAGTGGGCAACGGTTCTTCACTGTTACCTTGTTCAACTCCCGGTAATCTATGCACATATGGTGCGACCCATCCTTCTTCCTCACGAAAAGGATCGGGGCTCCCCATGGTGAACTACTCGGCCTGATGAAACCCTTGTCTAGCAGCTCCTGCAGCTGCGTAGACAACTCATGCATCTCCGGAGGAGCCAGTCGATATGGTGCCTTGGCTATCGGAGCCGCACCCGAAACCAGGTCAATCCGAAACTCGACCTGTCTTTCCGGAGGTATCCCAGGTAAGTCCCCTGGGAATACGTCCGGGTACTCTCATACTACTGGTACATCATCAACGGTCGCCTTACCCTTCTCCCGAGCATCTATAACATAGGCGACATACCCTGCACAACCCTGCTGAACATAGCGCCTCGCTCTCGCTGCTGAACACAGAATCAGTCCGCGATGTGGCCTCTCGCCCTGAATCACTAACTCTCCCCCCACTGGGAGTGCGAACCCTCACTAGCTACAGCTCACAATCAATCACTGCCTCATTGGGGCTCAGCCAATCTATACCCACTATAACCTTATTCCCCCGCAGGGGAATGGGAACCAAGTCCACTGAAAACTGCTCGTCAAACAACTGCAGCGAACACGCCCTATGTACACTCGTGACCCTGACGGTCCTGTCATCAGCTATCTCAACTTCGAGTGGACAATCCAGCTCCCTCGGAGCTCTACTAAACTTCTTGCTAAGCGCAAGTGAAACAAATGATCGGGTAGCCCTCGAGTCAAACAATACTGTCGCTGAAATGCCGTTCACTAAGAACGACCCTATATGAAAATATATAACCATGAGAAAACAATCAGTATCAATAAAGAGGTAAGAGAAAATACAGACCCGTCACCACATCAGGAGTCGCTCGCGCCTCCTCTGCTGTCATCTGAAAAGCTCTACTCTTCGCACCTGGCGTCTCACCCCGGCCCTGGCGGTCATCTGTAATCCTCAAAGTAGCAGGGGCAGGTGCTACCAACTTCCCTGCTGCTGCTAAACTCGGGCACTGGGACTTTTTATGTCCCCTCTGATTGCAATGAAAGCAAATCAGATCTGATGCTGTGGTGGTAGTAGTAGTAGCTGTACAGTCTCTGCTCATATGCCTAGTCCGGCCGCACTTAAAGCAACCGGGACTCCCTGCCTTGCACACCCCATCGTGCACTCTCCCACACTTGCCACACCGACTGTGGCTCTGCTGTCCTCTAGGTCTGTGATCCGATACCTTGGGCTTTTTGCCCGAACTCCCTGTGCCAGATACCGCCTCTGGCTTCCTCTTCTTCTCTATCTCTAAATCTATCTCTCTTTCACGAGCCCTCGCAATCATATCATCCAGCGTTTTACAGCTGGACCGACTCACAAATTGGCGGATATCACTCCGCAACATCTCATGATAACAGGCCTTCTTCATTTCCTCATCAGCTGCATAGTGAGGAACGAGAAGAGCCCTCTCCCTGAACTTGGCGGTGATCTCCGCCACTGTCTCTGAAGTCTGGGTGAGATCCTGAAACTCCCTAGCTAACTGCTGCACCTCAATAACTGGTGCAAACTCGGCTCTGAACCTGGTAGAAAAATCAACCCAGGTCATCGCATCAATAGCTGCGTCATCTCCGATAACATGCCCAATCTCCTCCCACCAATCTCGTGCCCTGTCCTTCAGGAGACAGGATGCTAGTCTGACATTGTCCCCCTCGGGACATCTGCTGGTGCAGAATGCATTGGCGACATCTGCCAACCACCTGGTACTCGCAATGGGGTCTCGCGCCCCATGGTAATCTGGAGCTCCACAAGCCCGGAACTCCCTGAAGGTGAGCGTGCGCGACCCCATCATAGCCGCCACCTCAACCCGGAAAGTGCTCAACCTCTCGTCCATCAGCTCTAAAATACCCTCCTTGATCGAACCGAAGATCACAGGAGTCTGCTCAAGTATGGTGCGAGTAATCTCTGAAGAGAGAAACTCCCTAGTCTGCTCGTCTAACTGCCCGGCCTCCAGGCCTGATCCTGATCCCTCTCCGGCAGCTGAACTGTCGACTGCTAGTCTAGGGCGTAAAACCACCATTCTGAAAACACATCATGACAAACGTCAGAAACACTGATATATCTCGAGGGATCGCTACTACTGCAAGTTTCCTGGTCTCATCTCAGCTTTCCTTGGTTCAAGTACGGATCCTCTGCTTTTAGTAGTACGGGCCCATACTACCTTCCACATCTATCCGTACTTTTCTCAAGTACTGCCTCGGCTCCACCAAGTGACTTCTACCGCTACTGATCTCTGCTACTCTCATCCTAGGCTTGCCCTAGGGAAATCCCTGACTCTATCCAATCCAGTCCTCAGCTGCTGAAGGCCTCCTTGTAATGCCAATTAGCCATCACCTGAATACCATCACATGTGGCGAGGCTCAGATAATCCTTCGAGTAAAAGACTCGTCCCTACAACGGTTAGACTCAAACAAGAGCTGCGCAATAGGGCCAAATCTAGCACTCTGAGATTATCCAACCCTGATCACATGTGACGTGACGTATTCACCTAATGGCTAACTCCCATCACTCCGAGTCCCACAAAGCACAAAGCAAGCAGCATTCAGACACAGGAGACTACTCAAGCAATTCTATCCTCATAACAAGAAACTTTACTAGCATACAATGCTAAACTCATACCATCAGGCATAACCTAAACATGCTATCCTACTGCTGTCTACTCAGTACTATCATGCAACTCTCATAAGCTGAAACACATATAGCAGGCACATAAGGCATCCTCCTAGATCCTTAGTCCTATTCTAGCATGTTGTTCTACTAAAACTGGAACTGATAAACATAACATAAACTTGTATGGGTAATTTGGGAGTACTTACTTGAGCTCGGCTGATTGCATGCACCACACCCTTTTCTCCTTTTCAAAAACTCTTTTCTTTTTAAGTTTTCTTCTTTTTTCAAAATCCTCTTGAAAACATTTTTCTTTTGAAAATCTTTTTACCATTTCCTTAGTTTGAGTCCAGTCACACCCGAGAGTGTGCCTGAATCCCTCAAACCAAGGCTCTAATACCAACTTGAAACATCCCAAAATACGACCCAAAATTTTTTGTTTTAATATTACTAAAAATCACATCATCGAATGTCATACATACTAAGAACCATAGAATGAGTAACTCAAAAGTCAAGTAACAGTGTCAAAACAAATACTGTATCAATCATATCAAAATATCTGAATAAAACTACCAGGATAAAACTGAAGCTGTGGTGTATGCCATGCCATCATCCCGAGCTCTTCCCCTTACTTGCGGAAGTACCTGAAACCAAAAACTGAAACTGTAAGCACAAAGCTTAGTGAGTTCCCCCAAACTACCACATACCATACAATGACATATAAGCAAATACTGGGCCCCGCCCACTGCATCGGGCCCCGCCCGGCATCGGACCGAAGTCCGGAACTAACTTGAGCCCCGCCCGACATCGGACCGAAGTCTGGAACTAGCTTGGGCCCCGCCCACTACATCGGGCCCCGCCCGGCATCGGACCGAGGTCTGGAACTAGCTTGGGCCCCGCCCACTACATCGGGACCCGCCCGGCATCGGACCGAGGTCCGGAACATATAGCACATAACAGAACCGAACATAACATGCATGAATCATGAAGACAACAAGCATACATATCTACTTCTCGGGACTCTCCCGGTATCGGACTGAAGTCCGGAACTACTATCTAAACGGGCCGGCATTGAGGCCGTAGACCCGTTACTACTGCAAGGAAACTCACCTCGTAACGCTGGCTGCTGAGGTGCTAAATCTGACACGGTCTGACTGCTGCTCCGGAACTCCCCAGCTACAAATCCCATAAATACTAAATCAAATACTGATAATTAATCTCAGGGTAGAATGACTATTTCACCCCCGGTCAAGGCCAACTCCCGGGTCAAAGTCAACTTCTTGGTCAAAGTCAACTTCCAGTTGACCGGACTCGCCGAGTTGGGCCGCCAACTCGCCGAGTCCCTTTCATCCGTTCTAGTCCTCTACTCGCTTTTACTCGTCGAGTTGGCGAAGACTCGACGAGTTCTTCTTCGATACATACATCGAGTCTAACTTCATCCGACTCGCTGAGTTGTATGAACAACTTGTCGAGTTCTCCTTCATCATATGAACACGTCCAAACTGTGACTCGCCGAGTCGTAAGAACAACTCGTCGAGCCTGAAGAACAACTCGCCGAGTCCCAAGCATGCTATTACTATACAGTCGGTTCTAATCGATTTCAGTGCTTCCAAATCATAGATCTGAGCTTCTAGGATAGGTTTTACACGTAAAGTTTCCAACTTTACGTGCATGCACAAGGGTATGAGGCTAAAATACCCAAAATCATCAAGTACTAAGCACCTAGGGTTTGGAACAAGGCCATGATTGCATAAAGGTGGCTATAATGAGCTCATGGAGTTCAATAAAGTCCAGATCTAAGGTTTCCATCCAAAGGAAAGTCCATATCTCAAGTTTTGAATCATATAAGGCTCCATGGAAGACATAACAAGCATAAAAGAGGGTTTAATGGAGGAATACACAAGGTAATAACTTTATTACCTGAATGAGAAACAGATGGAGGCTAACTCTTGGATCTCCTTTCTCTTCTATGGACCTTCTTCTCTTCCTTCTCTTGCAAAGCCTCCAATCTAGCACAAACACACTCAAGCTCAACAATGGGGGCTAGGGTTTACAGGGGAAATGCTCTAAAGGTGCTGGAGGCTGGGGTGGGAGGCTATAATGACGTTTAAATAGGGTACAAACCCTTGAAATTAGGGCTTCATCCAGACAGGCAGACTCGCCGAGTCCCAACATATGGACTCGCCGAGTCCCAACATATGGACTCGCCGAGTAGCCAACTTAAATCGCGTGATCATCCCGTCTCTACTCGACGAGTCGGGCTACAGACTCGTCGAGTACCCCTTAAGAAAATATAAATTACTTTATTTATTCACATACCAGAAATGGGGCGTTACATGTAGATTTCCCTTGAAGTTCTTTCCTTTGGTCTTCTTGACTTTTCCTTCCCTAATCATGAGCACTTGGGGAGTTTTACATGGGATATTCTTCTCTACAGTTTTTAGCATCCCGTGCAACTCAGGGATAGGTTTCTCCCACCCATTCATGCTATAGTTCATGATGAAAGCATTGTAAGACTTTGTCAAAGAGTTCAGAATGACATTTGTAGCCAAGTCTTGTCGGTATGGAGAGCCCAATCTCTCCAATTGATCCATGTAGCTTTTCAACTTTAGAACATGTGTGCTCACATTCCCATTCTCCTCCATTTTCAAAGGTAGTGTAGTGTTCCAGATCCCGCTGAAGATCGGGAACCATAGAGGCAAGCATAAGACATGAAACATCAAGTGAATCATCTATATGCTTTAGCCATGCATCATGTGCAGCCTTTGGGAGAGCAGGTGGTTCATCAGGGGTTTGGTTTTCAAGGACATAGTCTTTCTTTTTCTTATTTCAAAACGATTCTTAAATTTTTGTGCCAGTCTAAAAAGTTGGAGTGGTTGAGCTTATCTTTGTCAAGAATTGGCCGAATGTTCATTGGGTGATGTGTTATAGTAATTTGTGGAGCCATCTACAAAAGTTTAACAAAGTTTTCATTTAGTATTTAATTCTTTAAATAATAATATCCCTTTTGTTTCCTAAAACATTATTTATTTAAAGTCTAGGATCCAAGTTACAAATCAAATAAATGGTTAGGTATCATTTATCCCATTTAACCAATTTTAACAAGGTAAATAACTTGTATTAATTACACCTTTTGTAATTCCTAGATTTATAAGACCTTTAACAATCCATTGGTTAGTTTGACATGTTTGGTCTCATTTATGCCTTGGAATACTCTTGTGTAGGTGACCTTTATCACAAGAGGTTTCCAATCAAGTCATCCAATTAGAGAAACTTGTACAATTGGTCCATAACTTGGTTATAGAAATCGCAAAAATACTTTGGCCATATAAAGATAATACTAATGGTTAGGTATCCTTTATCCTACTAGCATTATACAAGTAATGTGCAAATGTTTCTAAAATTGGATGACATAGACTTGCATTTTGAAAAAAAAGGATTTGTATGTTTTATTATTCTATTTAAAACATGTGATATCATGACAATTGCATGCATCCAACATATCATGGTATCAATTTTTCTAAAAAAATCACTTTTAAGGTTCTTATAATAAAACCCGGTTTTTATATTTCGGCCTGGTTCAATTTTAAAATTAATAACTAGTATTAAGTTTGTGTTTAAGCCATGTAGAACCTTTTAAATATTGTTTAATAAAACTTCCTTTCATTAAAAAAATGATTTTTACACCAATAATTCAATATTTCAAAAGTTGTCGTAATTAAAAATTTTATTGCTAGAATATGTTACATATTATGTCCATATTTTAGCTTTTGAAATCCAAACTCCATGTGATGTTTATTTTTGTTAAAAATAGTTTTAGTTTGTGAAAAACTAAGTTATAAACCACACAAAATATTTACTTGAAAAAATAAACAACACAAGCATGCATTTGACATAAACAAGCCTTAAACTATATAACACTTTTGTGAGCCAACACAAAAGTGTTAAGTCCTTCCTAAGGGACAAAGGGACCAAATATTACAACTTTTTCTTCATGTGATCTTTAAGCTCCCATTTGCATTGACAACCAACTTTGTTTCAATTTTGTAAAAGCTTTATAAAAGTTATGAACTTTTATAAAATCTTTATAAAAACTGTGGGTCTCCATGGTTCTTCAAGAAATGGCCTCCATCTTCATCTTGTTACATTTTTCATAAAATAAATCTAGTCTAAAACTAATCTATTACATAAAAAATAACAAGAATAAAAAATAGCTACTTTTATTACATCTTTATGAATAAAAGAATATTACAAACCATTTTCAACCAAATCACACAAACAACAACACACATGGTCCAAGGCTTGTTTATGCACTCTAAAACACATATAAACATAAAACAACCTTCGTTTTTCTAAGACAACTTTAAGTGACAAAAATGCATGTAGGTTTTGTCACATAAAATAACAATTATAAAGTTGTCAAAGAAAATATGTATGAACTTGTTTTTATACAAAAACAAGTTATCCATATTCTCCAAAAACTAAGATTTCTATATATAAATCAAAAATCTAACCAAACTTGCAAGGTGACTCTGATACCAATTGTTGAGTTTTATTTAAAACTTAGTTTCAAAAACTACAAATAATGGCAAACAGAAGACTTGAGTTTTATAAAATAACATAAACATTTTATCACCCACCAAGGATCATCTTGCAAGTATAAGAAAGATTTAAAACACAACCATATATGGAAGATGTGGTAACAACCTTTGAAGCACTTTGAGTCCTCTAAGGGAGGATTGGAAGTTGATGGAGTGAGGATGAACCCTTGAGACACCAACAATATCCCAACTTGATTAGAATTCTAGTTCTTATGTTAAATCTTAAGCTTGGAACAAAATACCCAAGTATATATTCCAAGAGAGAAAAAAAAGTAACAATTTCTTCAAGAACTCAAAGCTAAAGAAGAGATGGAGAAAGGATGAAGAAGCTCACGAATTTTTGGGCAAAAATACAAGCCAAAAGGTGTGTCTAATACAAGTGCAAGCTTCATCCTTTTATAGCCATAAATCATGGTTTTAACCATGAGGTATTTACACTTTTAAGACTACCATGCCCTAAGTCATCAACCATGTCTCCTAGGGTGGTTACTTTTGCATTAAACAAATAAAAAAGCTATGCTCTCAAAAGAAGAAAAATAGTTTAAATTTTATAAACTTAAAGTTTATAAAATATAAACTTTGTCTTTAGGTAAAAGACAAAAGACTCAACTAGTCCAAAATGTTGTACATGACTTATTAATTCATACATTATGAAATAATGTGTTACTTGTATTGTAAAATAATTATTTCCTTAAAATAAATATTTTCCCAATTTATTATAAGAGTTTATTAATATTTATTAAAATCAATTTTTAATAAATAATCAATTTTATCAAGTTGTTGTTAGTTTGACCCTTAGGATCATATGTTATTTAGCAATATCTTTTCAATATGACTCTTGAGCATACTAGATCTTTCAAAGGGTATGTTTGTAGGCAAGGGATCTGCTGATGGTGGAATGTTTAGATTCCCTGTAATGGTTAATATGCCTAATATCAATGACAATAATGACCTATGCTTGAGTCTTCTAATGTGTAGCATGCTACACTTGGATATGTCTATTTTGACACATCAAGGCGGTTAATCAAACTTCAACACATCCCTTACAACACTCAAAATATAAATGAAACACTTGTGTTGAATCAAGGTTAACGCGAAAATTATCCGAGTCCATTGAAAGGATGACAAAACCACTTGGATTAATTCAAAAATATGTGTGGGTTCACATAAATTCAAATCGATTGAAAGGTGGAAATAAGTACTTAATGTTGGATTAGTGTCTAAGCCCGTAACTATATTTGGTATGTACTTGACCCGGTTATGCATGGTCCTTTTGGGTTGCCTTCACTAAAGCAACTTGACAATGTAATTTAAGGAAAGAGAGAGGATATTATGGTTTATTAATATATTATAAGAATAATATATTAAAGGAGAAATCATATTTATTTAATTACTATTAGTCATAAATTAATTAGGAATTAATTTGGTGACTAAAAGAGATTAATTAAATAAAGGGGCTTAAATTGTCAAATGTGTGATAGTTGAGTTTTTGGGCTGGGAAACCTAATGGACTAAGGGGGAACGAAATTATGATGAAGGATCATCATATTTTCGTCCAAGGCCCTATTCCAGAAGGTTGCTTGGGCTGCTTGGTGACTAAGTTGTCCATTAGGGTTTAGACCGAAACCCTAGCAGCCTACAGTATAAATAGAGACCCTTGCTTGCAATTTTCGGCCACTTGCTTCCCAAGAGAAACCCTAGGCCGAAATTAACCATCCTCCCTCCTCTCTCATAGTTGCCTTCTTGCTTGTGGTGTTTGTAAGCCATTAGAGGAGTTACAATTGTGACTCTAAGCTCCAAGAAAGAAGATTCAAGCTTCCATTGAAGAGGTAAACATCTAGATCTGATGTTATATATTAATTTCGAAATTATGTATGCTAGATTAGGGTTTGCAAGTCTTGGATTCAATGCATGTATAATAGAGAAACCTACATCCAAGCATTAGGGTTTGTATGAGCACATAGGATTGTTCTTATGCATAAAACCCATCAGTGGTACCAGAGCCTTGATTGGTTTCTGTTGTATCTGATGCAATTGTCGTTTTTCTGATGAAAATCGTTTTTTTTTGCCTCTGCCCGACTCAACTCGGCGAGTCAGTATCTAGACTCAGCGAGTTGGCCCTACTCGGCGAGTCCAGGACTGACTCGGCGAGTCCGGGAGTCAGACAGAGTATGTTTCAGGATTTACTTGCTGTTTTGTTGTAGGATTGATGCCAAAATCGTTTTTTGGTAATAAAATCCGAATTTTAATGTATGCAAATGATTATCCTTACCAAAACAGAAGATAATTTCAAATCTTTTGAATAATAGTTTCTTTATATGATAAATATGGATTATTTAAATTATTTGGTAATTATCTTGTGACTAAAATTTGATTAGGTCAAATATAGATAATCATAAAATAAATTGTTTAATTTATCTTATTTGTTATTTGATCCCTTGTGTTTTGAAAAGTTCAAAACTTGTCCTCAAGTTTTGAAATTTAAATTTTATGATTAAAAGTTTAATTTTGAATGATTTAAATTTCAAACCCTTAGAAATTTTACAAGTTTAAAATTCAACCCTATACTGTTATATTATTACAAGATAAAATAATATATATGTATAAGAATAAGCTAGTCTTATCGCTAGTAGGCCTCATTCACGAAGCCAGTCTATAAGGTGGGTATAAGGTTGCTGCCTATAAAATGACGCTTAATGGGTGTACACTCACACCCACCGCTTGCTTGACTGGTGGAGGGTCGTTAGCCGAACGGATAGGATAGGGCACTTAATTCCTCATTATAAGTATAATGAATATTGCAAAGTAACTACAATGTTTTTCAAATTCCCAATCTTAGTTACTTTAGGGTAAAATGTGAAAATTGATGCTATTCCATGGAATTACACTTTGTACCCTTGTCAAACGTTAGTGGAGCGTGCGTGGATAACCGGCACACTAATTTGGGATTGACATTGGTGGCGAAGGGTGGCTCGATGTTTATCATAGATCGATGGAGCGTGCGTGGCTAACCGGCACATTGATTAGGTGATAGAGACATTGAGTGCACCATGTTGATTCGCATGATTATTCACAACTTGTTTGCGATCCTCGGCATCCTAGTCGCAAATTTGAAGTGCATATCGAGATTTAAACATGCCATTGAAATGTTCAATGAATCTCAAAAGAAATCTAGGAATTTCCAAATACATTTAAAACTTAATCTCTTTTCATTTTTCATGGTTAAATTTTAGTGAATCGTCATTCACTTACCTTCAAATTATTTACTTTTAGATTACGGCATCCCTTTTCTAAGTTGTAAATAATGTTGTTGGATCCTAGCCTTAATTTCTCATTTGGGTGTTTAATTGGGGATTCATTTCTAATCAAACTTTGTTCCTTTCTGTTTCAGATGTCTAACGCAAACGCAAACAACAACGCTTCTGGGTCATTCTCGCTGATGAACCTATGTCAAAAGGTGACATTTGATGGGTCGAATTTCAACAAGTGGAGGAGATACATTCGCATGATAACTCGCTACGAGGACAAAGAATATGTCCTCGATGAGAAACTGGAAAAGATCAACCCAGAAGTTGCTACTCCTGAAGAAATGGCCGCCTTTGTGGCCCACGAGCGTGATGCTACGAAAGTTCATTGCATCATGCTGGCCACCATGAACCTCGAACTCCAAAAGTCCTATGAGGACATGTATCCATATGAGATGCATCAAGATTTGTTGGACAGGTACCACCAAAGTGCGAGGCAAGAGCGCTATGAGATCATTACCAACATGATCACCGCTAGGATAGGGAGTGGAGAATCTCTAACCGCCCATTTGCAAAGGACGCAAAGGTATGTTGATCGTCTTCTCAAACTTAATGTTAAGTTTGATGAGGATTTGGCTATCGACATCATCCTCCACTCCTTGCCTTCCTGCTACAACCAGTTCAGAATGACCTACCATATGAACAAGGAAGAGGTCACCCTGAGTAAACTTCAAGGGCTCCTGAGGACTGCTAAGAGCAACCTCAAGGACAAATCTATTGCATCATCCTCTACTGTAGCTGCTCCTGTGTTGGCAATTGGCCAAGGAAAGTGTAAAAAGAGGAAGGCTCCTTCTAAGAGCCACCAAAAGGGTAAGACCCAAGATGGTTCCTCTTCTAGTGGGACCAAAGCAGGTTCTGTTAAGCCCTCTTCTGACCCCAAGGAAGCAGAGTGCTTCTACTGCCACCAGAAGGGCCACTGGAAACGAAGCTGCCCTAAATATCTACAAGATATTAAGGATGTGAAAATAAAGCCCACCTTTGCAGGTATGTATTCAATTAAATCTAATAACTCATCACTTGCTACTTCATGGGTCCTTGATACTGGATGTGGTTTCCACATTTTTTCTGATTTGCAGGGGCTAAGAAAAAGTAGGGAAGTGGAGCATGGGAGAATAAACTTGGTCATGGGAAACAAGAAGTCGTCACCAGTAACCAAGATCGGAGTTTATTATTTAGTGTTGAGTAATGGGTTAGGACTAGATTTAAATAATTGTTGCTATTCGCCAGATATGGCAAGGAACATGATTTCTTTTCATGGATTATATAGACAAGGTTTCAGATATTCATTTGATAATAGCAATGGTTCTATTAATGTTTATTTGAATGGTGTTTTTTATTTCAATGCATTACCTTGTAATGGGATTTATGAATCTGTGTTAATTGTAGATAATTTAGGAAATGATGTCTTGAATATTGATTCGTCCAATAGTTTGGACAAAGAATGCTTGTGGCATTGTCGCCTTGGCCATGTTAACAAGAAACGCATAGCGCAACTCCAAAAGGATGGAGTCTTGGAGTCATTCGACCTTAGGGACGATGACGTGTGTGAATCTTGTTTACTTGGGAAGATGACCAAGTCACCCTTTACTGGTACATGTGAAAGGAGTGAGGGTGTATTGGATCTCATACATACTGATGTATGTGGACCCTTTAGATCCACCACAAGGGACGCTTGTCGCTTCTACGTGACTTTTACAGATGATTATAGCAGATATGGATATACCTACTTAATCAATCAAAAGTCGGAAACCTTTGAAAAGTTCAAAGAGTTTAAGAATGAAGTAGAGAATCAGCTGGGCAGGAAAATCAAGATGCTTCGATCTGATCGAGGGGGAGAGTATCTAAGTCTTGAGTTTCACGACTATCTAAAAGAATGCGGAATAGTTTCGCAATTGACGCCTCCTAGAACACCACAATTGAATGGTGTGGCTGAGAGACGTAATCGAACCTTGTTGGACATGGTTCGTTCTATGATGAGTCGTGCTTCGTTATCAATCTCATTCTGGGGGTATGCCTTAGAGACTGCCGCCCATATCCTTAACTTAGTTCCCACCAAGAAGGTTGCCAAAACACCTCACGAGATGTGGACAGGGAAAGCTCCCTCGTTAGCTGTGACAACCCGAAACTTTTATCCTGTACAATCGATCTTTATAGCAATATTAAACTCGATTTTATCATCTTTTAACGCCGTTTAAGAGTTAATTTAAGTGTTCTAGGCTTAGTATAACATGGATATGAGTCTTAGGAAGCGTTAGAAAGTGTGTAGCATCACAAAATCGGGCCAAACACATCAAAGAAGGTGTGTGCGGCCGCACACCCGCGTGTGCGGCCAACCAGCCGCACACCCAACCGCACACACCCTCCAGCCTCACACCCGACCCTGTATATTGGAGGAGACCCCCCTTCATTCACTCTTTTCCTCTTTTGGCTGCACCCTACTCTCTCTCTCTACTTTCTCTCTCTAGAAACATCATCCAAGAACACTCTAAGGGCCTCAAAAACGTGAAGCACTCCATCATTCAGCTTGTTATATTGGTAAGACACGTGAATCTAAGCTTAAAACTCATAGTGTTCTTCGTGTTCTTCATCCTTTGAAGGTATACGGCCGCACACCTTCATAAGGTGGCCGCACACACACTAAACTCTCCAAAGTGCAGAGTTTTGGCCTTCATTTACTAATAGGACTTGGTATTAGCACAAGAACACCTCGAAAACACCTCAAAATTCGACATTTCGGACACAAACGAGGAGTGTACGGCTGCACACTCCTGTGTATGGCCGCACACACCCTCTGTACGGCCGCACACTCCTGTGTGCAACCGCACACGCAGCCTGGCCGCACACCCTGGCCACACACCCACTCAAATGACCGTACACCTCCCTTATTTGATCATATAGGGTCCCGACAAGCCTTTCCAAGTCTTTAGGGTGGTTTCCCGTCATGTTTAGTCATGAAACACCCTAATTCTAACACACATACGTGTTATCACATGATAATAGGATCCACTCGCGTACGAAACATCGGTTGACACTCAACACTCGTAACAAATTGTGCTTTCGGATCCTACGATAAACAGTGAGTTCATACCCCTACACTTTTCTGAGTTTTTCATGTTTTCAGAGGGGGAATACAAGCAAAAGTACAAGGAAACTTGTGCTCAAATATATTATTTTGTTTAAAATAATTATATGTTCAGTATGCTTTCAAACACAGAAAACCGTTTTACCATTCGATTTAGAAATCAACTCGTAGAAACAGTTTTCAAAACTAAAGCACGGAACTTATGAATCTTGTCATAAATTGTGATGTTTTACAAAGGATTCATACCAACCATAAACAGGGTTTTCTGTATTATTACTTGTAAATTTTTTAGTCTAAGGATTGGAGACACGCCCTTGGTAACACTCCATCGGATTCGTGAGTGTAGGACTACCCTTGTAACCAGAATCTTTTGGAGGGAGAGCGTGACTATTGTGTATAGATCTATACGGGACTGACTATCCCGCACCTCGCTGCTTGCTACAGTGGGACCATCAGGTCTACGGGTGACAAGGTCATAAAATGATACTGGCCACCGTACGTGCCATATCCAGTTTAATGTATGGTTATGAAACTCGCAACCTAGATAACAGAGATTTACTTTGGTAATAATGAATCTAGTGAACTAACCTCAAAGTAATAACCGATTTGATTACTAGAGGGTATTGATAATACCCTTAGGATCTAGTTCACTACCTACTTATTAGTTCTATTTTTGTAATAAGACTAATACATCTCACGGAGAATAAACAGGGCCTTTCAAGGAAACTACATCTAACGACACAAGTATGGTAGATACTTGTACTTCTCTTTCAGAATCGATAACCAAACATCTTTCATAAGAAAATATGGGATTTTCTTGGGATAACTCAAACTTTCATAAACAGGTGGTTTATCATATAACTAATGGGAAATCAAACATCTTTCATAAGAAAATATAGGATTTTCTTGATAAACACTTTTCAAAGGATCAAAGAAACCTTTCTTTCACCAGAACTAAACGCTTTTGAACTCACCAGCTTTATGCTGATATATTTTAAAACTGCTTGTATTCTCAGGGCATCAATAGACAGGTTTTCCTGCCGACTTTTGAGAAGACGGAGTGTTTCGGATTCACGTTTTTTACTTTTGCTACACTGTTATGTATAAATCATGTTTTTGAACAATGTAAATATTCATATTATAATGTAATGGTTGTGTTTACTATGCTTACTATGATACAACTGTTGTGATACTACGCATGACGTCACACCACCCCGGAACGTTTCCGCCTTCGGTTTCGGGGTGTGACAGATTGGTATCAGAGCTATTGTTTATAGTGAACTAAGTATACCGAACCTTACATGGTATACAACTATAAACACTAAAGGGCTGAAGTGCTCTGAACTAAAAGTATACTTTTAAAATATAAAGTATTTTACAAAAAGTATATAAGTATATCATAGTACCAGAATCTGTGTCTTAAGTAGAACATAACAAAAATATTATGGATGTTGAACACTGCGGTTAAACCTGGGCAGTTATGTAATCGTGTCTAGGGTCAATATAGCATGATCAACTATATTCATTCGAGACATGACCAACATGTGCTTGGGTGTGACTTTGGTGTTGCAACAGGCCTAAAACTTACCCGGTATCCGTACAACTTAAAATACTATAGGAGTATTTTAGTCAGAGCCGAAATACCTCGTAGAAATTCATTCCAAGTGTTGCTACTCATCCCTTTTAGCGATAACTTACTTGCATTAGTAACTTTCCCTTGCTTATCGCTTAGTAGAACACTCCAACAATCATTATGAGATATATCTTTGCTTCATATCTCTTGATTCAATTCAGAGGACTTACCATTCTCTTCTTCCTGATTCTTTTTAGAACAAGATGCCTCCCCGAAGAAGACCCATCAGAAGGAACAACAACACTCCACCACCACCACCCCCCCCCTCAGTTTGATCCCGCTATGTTTCAAGCAGCTGTTACTGCTGATGTGGCTGTCGCGATGTCACAGATGAATCCTGGCGGATCTGGTGGACAGGGAGGTGGTACGCATCCCCAAAATCATGAAGGTGGTCAGGGACACCAGAAGGAGTGCTCCTATAAAGACTTCATGAACGCAAAACCCACATCCTTCGACAGCACTGGAGGTGTCATTGCCCTGACTCAATGGATCGAGAAAATTGAGTCCATCTTCGAAATATGTTCCTGTTCAGAGGTCAACAAGGTGAAATTCGCCGCTTGCACTTTCGCCAACAAAGCATTGACCTGGTGGAATAGCCGGGTCAAGTCCCTAACCCTGCCAATAGCAAGTGCTATGGGTTGGGAGAGCTTGAAAGAGCTCATGCTTGCTGAGTACTGCCCACGAGGCGAAATCCAGAAACTGGAGCACGAACTCTGGAACCTAAAGATGAAGGGTTCCGACATTGCCGCCTACACATCTAGGTTTGAAGACCTAGCGCTTCTTTGCCCGGGAATGGTCACCCCGGAAAGCAAGAAGGTTGAAAGATACATTTGGGGGTTGACCCAACCGACCAAAGGAAATGTCCTGGCTGCTAGGCCAAACACCTTCGACAGTGCTAAGTGTCTGGTGCAGATTCTCATAGATCATGGAGTCGATCTTGATGAAGTGAGAGCCACTCCTGAACCGACTAAAGGGAGTGGTGAGAAAAGGAAATTCTGGAAACATAAAAAGGGCCAATCTTCGCAGGAACCTTCAAAGAAGCAACACACGGTAGCAGTCCACGCTGCTACTACTCCTGCTGCTACTTCTGCCGTGCAAGCACCTACCAATAAATATGCTGGTACCCTCCCTCGGTGCGACAAATGTAACTACCACCATAACCCCGGCCCATGTCGTGAAATGTTATGTTCTAACTGTGGCAAAAAGGGGCACACGGTTCGATTTTGCAAAGCACCAGCTCAACCAACCAACCAAACATCCGGAACAGGCGTCGGTCAAGCCTGCTATAATTGTGGAGAAGTCAGACACTACAAGAGAAACCGCCCCAAGGCAACAACAGCTGGTGGCACAGGAAGAGTACTGACGATGGGACGCGAAGAGGCAGTCGCTGATCCCACAGTTGTTTCGGGTACGTTCCTCCTCGACAACTCTCATGCATGCATTCTTTTCGATTCTGGTGCTGAAAGAAGTTTTGTTAGTCATGCATTCAAACATTTTCTTAAACATAAACCTCAACCCTTAACCGCAATGTTTACCGTCAAGATGGCTAACGGAGAGAAAGAGAGCGCGAACGACATATTCATAGGATGTACTCTTACCTTAGGCAACCATTCATTCCCCATCGACCTTATGCCAGTTTCCATAAAAAGCTTCGATGTCATTATCGGTATGGATTGGTTGAGCCCCAATCATGCTGATATCCTTTGTTACGAAAAAGCTATCCGCGTCAATCTCTCCTCTGATGAAACTCTCATGATTTACGGCGACAAACCCAGTTCGATCCTCCGTATCATTTCATGCATCCAAGCCCAGAAACTACTGAGAAAGGAGTGTTATGCGTTCCTAGTCCATGTCATTAACGAGAAGCATGAAGTTAAAGACTTCGAGAGCATCCCTGAAGTCTGCAACTTTCCCGATGTCTTTCCCGAAGATCTTCCGGGAATCCCTCCTGAACGCGAAGTCGAGTTTCGCATCGACTTAGTCCACGGAGCTACTCCCGTAGCTAAATCTCCATATCGCCTAGCACCAGCAGAAATACAGAAGCTATCTAGTCAGCTCAATGAGCTGCTCAGCAAAGGATTCATCAGACCGAGTTCCTCACCCTGGGGAGCCCCGATCTTGTTCGTGAAAAAGAAGGATCGATCCTTTCGGATGTGTATCGATTATCGGGAGTTGAACAAGCTCACAGTCAAAAACCATTACCCTCTTCCTCGAATCGACGATCTCTTCGACCAACTTCAAGGAGCCAACTACTTCTCGAAAATAGACCTAAGATCAGGGTACCTTCAGCTTAGAGTCCATGAGAATGATGTTCCTAAGACAGCATTTCGGACTCGATATGGTCACTACGAGTTCGTAGTAATGCCCTTCGGTCTAACCAACGCACCGGAAGTGTTCATGGACCTGATGAACCGGGTGTGCCGTCCTTTCCTGGACAAGTTCGTCATCGTGTTCATCGACGATATACTTGTCTATTCCAGAAGCGAGGAAGATCACAAACAGCACTTGAGATTGGTGCTGGAAACTCTAAGGACGGAGAAGCTTTACGCGAAGTTCTCCAAGTGCAAATTCTGGATTCGAAAAGTAACCTTCCTAGGTCACATGGTAAGCGAGGAAGGCATTCACGTGGACCCTTCCAAAATCAAAGCGATAGAGAACTGGTCAGCACCGAAGACACCCACAGAAATTCGCCAATTCTTGGGTCTCGCTGGCTACTATCGCAGATTTATCCAGAATTTCTCCAGAATTGCCAAACCCTTAACCACTCTGACTCAGAAAGGCGTACCCTTTTGTTGGAGTGAAAAGCAAGACACTGCGTTCCAAACGTTGAAGCGGGCCCTATGCAGCGCACCTATTTTGTCCCTTCCCGAAGGGACGGAGGACTTCGTTGTCTACTGTGATGCATCCAATCAGGGCCTAGGCTGTGTGCTCATGCAACGGGGAAAAGTCATTGCTTATGCCTCAAGACAGCTGAAAGCACACGAAGTTAACTATACAACGCACGACCTGGAGTTGGGAGCAGTGGTCTTCGCATTGAGGATATGGAGACATTATCTCTACGGAACCAAGTGCACTATCTTCACTGACCATAAAAGCCTACAGCACATCTTCGACCAGAAGGAGCTGAACATGCGACAACGGCGTTGGGTTGAGCTACTCAGCGATTACGAGTGCGAAATCCGCTGCCATCCCGGCAAGGCCAATGTGGTGGCAGATGCCCTCAGCCGAAAAGAGTACTCAGGTCGCAGAGTGAAGGCACTGACCATGACTATCCATTCCCATTTATCCGCGCAAATCAAGGAGGCTCAGCTGGAAGCCTTAAAACCAGAGAACATGTCGGGTGAAGCCTTGAGGGGAATGGAAAAGAACCTAGAAATCAAGGGAGACGGAGTCTATTATTTAGTGGACCGGATCTGGACCCCAAAGTTTGGTGGTTACAGAGAGTTTGCAATGAACGAAGCTCACAAGACCAGATACTCCGTTCACCCAGGTTCGGACAAGATGTACCTCGATCTCAAGAAGTTATATTGGTGGCCAAACATGAAAGCAGAGATCGCTACATTCGTGGGCAAGTGTCTGACTTGCGCCAAAGTGAAGATCGAATATCAGAAACCCTCAGGTCTGCTCCAATAGCCAGAAATTCCCGAATGGAAGTGGGAGAGGATTACTATGGATTTCATCACCAAATTACCCAAATCTCCGAGTGGGTACGACGCCATCTGGGTGATAGTCGATCGACTGACTAAATCCGCTCACTTCCTTCCGATCAAGGAAAGCTTCAAAATGGAGAGGCTCACGCGAATCTACATCCAAGAGATAGTTCGACTGCATGGTGTGCCTGTGTCCATTATCTTCGATAGAGATAGCAGGTTCACTTCGAGGTTCTGGCAGTCACTTCAGAAAGCTCTTGGAACTAAGCTGGATATGAGCACAGCTTACCATCCTCAAACAGATGGACAGAGTGAGAGAACCATCCAAACCTTGGAAGACATGTTGAGAGCCTGCGTCATCGATTTCGGCGCATCATGGGACACTCATCTTCCTTTGGTTGAATTTTCCTACAACAACAGTTACCATACCAGTATCAAGGTTGCGCCTTTCGAAGTCCTCTATGGCCGCAAATGCAGATCCCCTCTGTGCTGGGCTGAGGTGGGCGACACGCAGCTAGCCAAGGGACAAGTCCCTGACAACACTCTCACTGATCCAGAAATCATCCGCGAAACCACAGAAAAGATCATACAAATCCGAGAACGACTTAAGGCCTCTCGAGATAGACAAAAGAGCTACGCCGACATACGACAAAAACCCTTGGAGTTCCAGGTTGGAGATCGCGTTCTGTTAAAGGTCTCGCCCTGGAAAGGCATAATACGCTTTGGAAAGCGTGGAAAGCTAAATCCAAGATATGTAGGACCATTCGAGATCCTCGCTCGGATCGGTCCCGTAGCCTACAAACTCCGACTGCCTCAAGAGCTTAGTAACATTCATCCCGTCTTCCACGTCTCGAACCTTAAAAAGTGCTTATCCGATGAGACTCTTACTATTCCTCTCCATGGGATTGAAATCAACGAGAATCTAAACTTTGTGGAAGAACCCATCGAAATCATGGATCGAGAGATCAAACGAACGAAACAAAGTCGCATCCCGATAGTGAAGGTTCGCTGGAATGCCAAGCGGGGACCTGAATACACTTGGGAGCGCGAAGATCAGATGAAACAGAAGTATCCGCATCTCTTTTCTAATCCATGATTTGTATTCTATATTCGAATTTCGGGACGAAATTCCCTCTAACGGAGGGATGATGTGACAACCCGAAACTTTTATCCTGTACAATCGATCTTTATAGCAATATTAAACTCGATTTTTTCATCTTTTAACGTCGTTTAAGAGTTAATTTAAGTGTTCTAGGCTTAGTATAACATGGATATGAGTCTTAGGAAGGGTTAGAAAGTGTGTAGCATCACAAAATCGGGCCAAACACATCAAAGAAGGTGTGTGCGGCCGCACACCCGCGTGTGCGGCCAGCCAGCCGCACACCCAACCGCACACACCCTCCAGCCTCACACCCGACCCTATATATTGGAGGAGACCCCCCTTCATTCACTCTTTTCCTCTTTTGGCTGCACCCTACTCTCTCTCTACTTTCTCTCTCTAGAAACATCATCCAAGAACACTCTAAGGGCCTCAAAAACGTGAAGCACTCCATCATTCAGCTTGTTATATTGGTAAGACACGTGAATGTAAGCTTAAAACTCATAGTGTTCTTCGTGTTCTTCATCCTTTGAAGGTGTACGGCCACACACCTTCATAAGGTGGCCGCACACACACTAAACTCTCCAAAGTGAAGAGTTTTGGCCTTCATTTACTAATAGGACTTGGTATTAGCACAAGAACACCTCGAAAACACCTCAAAATTCGACATTTCGGACACAAACGAGGAGTGTACGGCCGCACACTCCTGTGTACGGCCGCACACACCCTCTGTACGGCCGCACACTCCTGTGTGCAACCGCACACGCAGCCTGGCCGCACACCCTGGCCGCACACCCACTCAAATGGCCGTATACCTCCCTTATTTGATCATATAGGGTCCCGACAAGCCTTTCCAAGTCTTTAGGGTGGTTTCCCGTCATGTTTAGTCATGAAACACCCTAATTCTAACACACATACGTGTTATCACATGATAATAGGATCCACTCGCGTACGAAACATCGGTTGACACTCAACACTCGTAACAAATTGTGCTTTCGGATCCTACGATAAACAGTGAGTTCATACCCCTACACTTTTCCGAGTTTTTCATGTTTTCAGGGGGGAATACAAGCAAAAGTACAAGGAAACTTGTGCTCAAATATATTATTTTGTTTAAAATAATTACATGTTCAGTATGCTTTCAAACACAGAAAACCGTTTTACCATTCGATTTAGAAATCAACTCGTAGAAACAGTTTTCAAAACTAAAGCACGGAACTTATTAATCTTGTCATAAATTGTGATGTTTTACAAAGGATTCATACCAACCATAAACAGGGTTTTCTGTATTATTACTTGTAAATTTGTTAGTCTAAGGATTGGAGACACGTCCTTGGTAACACTCCACCGGATTCGTGAGTGTAGGACTACCCTTGTAACCAGAATCTCTTGGAGGGAGAGCGTGACTATTGTGTATAGATCTATACGGGACTGACTATCCCGCACCTCGCTGCTAGCTACAGTGGGACCGTCAGGTCTACGGGTGACAAGGTCATAAAATGATACTGGCCACCGTACGTGCCATATCCAGTTTAATGTATGGTTATGAAACTCGCAACCTAGATAACAGAGATTTACTTTGGTAATAATGAATCTAGTGAACTAACCTCAAAGTAATAACCGATTTGATTACTAGAGGGTATTGATAATACCCTTAGGATCTAGTTCACTACCTACTTATTAGTTCTATTTTTGTAATAAGACTAATACATCTCACGGAGAATAAACAGGGCCTTTCAAGGAAACTACATCTAACGACACAAGTATGGTAGATACTTGTACTTCTCTTTCAGAATCGATAACCAAACATCTTTCATAAGAAAATATGGGATTTTCTTGGGATAACTCAAACTTTCATAAACAGGTGGTTTATCATATAACTAATGGGAAATCAAACATCTTTCATAAGAAAATATGGGATTTTCTTGATAAACACTTTTCAAAGGATCAAAGAAACCTTTCTTTCACCAGAACTAAACGCTTATGAACTCACCAGCTTTATGCTGATATATTTTAAAACTGCTTGTATGCTCAGGGCATCAATAGACAGGTTTTCCTGCCGACTTTTGAGAAGACGGAGCGTTTCGGATTCACGTCTTTTACTTTTGCTACACTGTTATGTATAAATCATGTTTTTGAACAATGTAAATATTCATATTATAATGTAATGGTTGTGTTTATTATGCTTACTATGATACAACTGTTGTGATACTACGCATGACGTCACTCTGCCCCGGAACGTTTCCGCCTTCGGTTTCGGGGTGTGACATTAGCACATATCAAGGTTTGGGGTTGTGAAGCTTTCGTAAGACGAGAGACTCACGACAAGCTAGAACCTCGTAGTGAGAAGTGTTATTTCATCGGCTATCCACAGAAGTCTTTTGGCTATCTCTTCTATAGACCAAGTGACAATGTTGTCTTTGTTGCTAGGAGAGGGGTTTTCAGAGAAAGAGAACTCATAAGTCAAGGAGACAGTGGGAGTCAGATTGACCTTGAAGAGCTTCAAGAGTCAGGAGGTGAAGGAACCTCTGACACTGGCGTTCAACCTGAGGAGGAAACTCCTGTTGAACCAATTGACCAGTCCTTACCTCTTAGACGTTCAAGTAGAGTTATTGTTCCACCCCAGTTTTATGGTTTCCATATTACTACTGAAGGGGATACGTTTATTAGTGATAATACACTAATAAATCTAGATGAACCTAATAGCTACAAGGAAGCCATGGCAGGCCCGGAATCTGCTAAATGGAAAGAGGCAATGGACAGCGAGATTCAGTCCATGTATGACAACCAAGTTTGGAATTTGGTTGATAATGTACCAGGTCGTAAGACAGTTGGGTGCAAGTGGATCTTCAAGAAGAAGACGGACATGGATGGGAAAGTGCACACTTATAAAGCGCGATTGGTCGCGAAGGGCTTTACTCAAACTCCTTGAGTTGACTATGATGAGACCTTTTCGCCAGTTGCTAAGATAAAGTCTATTAGGGTAATGCTCGCAATAGCTGCGTTTCATGATTATGAAATATGGCAGATGGACGTTAAAACTGCTTTCTTTAATGGGAAGTTGCCTGAGGATGTTTACATGAATAAGCCAGAGGGTTTTGTCGATGCGAAGCATCCCAATAGAGTGTGCAAGCTTGAGAAATCCATTTATGGATTAAACCAAGCATCTCGCAGATGGAATCTTTGTTTTGACGAGTAGGTCAAAGAGTTTGGTTTTCTGCGAAACGAAGATGAGTCATGTGTGTATGTCAAGGCCAGTGGGAGTATAGTGAGCTTCCTCGTATTGTATGTCGATGACATACTACTCATAGGAAACGACATCCCAACCTTGGAGGAGGTCAAGTCCTGGCTTGGGAAGTGTTTCGCTATGAAGGACCTCGGAGAAGCTGCGTATATTCTGGGAATAAGGATAGTGAGAAACAGAAGTAAGAGAATGATAGGACTCAGTCAGGATACATACTTGGAAAAGGTACTAAAGCGTTTTAGTATGGAAAATTCCAAGAAAGGGGAGTTGCCAATTCAGTGCAATACCAAACTGAGTAAGACTTAAAGCCCGAGTACAGAGGCAGAGATAGCTGATATGAGCCGGGTACCTTACGCTTCCGCAGTTGGCTCGATTATGTATGCTATGACCTGTACTCGCCCTGATGTGGCCTTCGCTTTGAGCATGGTCAGCAGATATCAAGGGAACCCTGGTAGAGCACATTGGATTGCTGTCAAGAATATTCTTAAGTACCTACCAAGGACCAAGGAATGGTTTCTAGTCCTCGGTGGGAGTGATGACTTAAGGGTGTGAGGGTACAGTGACGCTAGTTTTCAGACGGATCGGGATAATTACCGATCGCAGTCGGGCTGGGTCTTTACCCTGAACGGAGGAGCAGTGACTTGGAAAAGTTCCAAGCAAGAGACCGTAGCTGATTCAACGTGTGAATCAGAGTACATTGCGGCAAGCGAGGCGTCAAAGGAGGCTATATGGTTGAAGAACTTCATTAGAGACCTTGGAGTTGTGCCATCCATAAAGGAGCCCATGGAAATTTTCTGTGATAATGAAGGAGCGGTTGCCTTAACCAAGGAACCAAGGGATCGTGGCAGATCTCGACATATCGACAGGAAATACCATTTTATTAGACATCGGGTAGAAGAGGGACTCCTCGTTGTGAAGAGGGTATCGTCGGAAACCCAACAGATCCCCTTACGAAGGGACTGAGTAGGGTCAAGCATTTGAAGCACGCTAGGAGCGTTGGGCTAAAGGACGATATTAGTTTATATTAGATAGGAAGGAAACTTGTAATAGACAATTTTGTATTCAACATTTGATGATTAAATAAAGGTGTGTTATTTATAAGAAAGTTACTATCTTGTGTTGATTATTTATCTATTGTTTCAGTTTTTGCATGTTTTGACTTCCTGAATAATAAGATTATTCGAACGGTCCACAATCGCTCATATGTTGGAAGTAGATATGAAAGAAGATTGTCATGAATTTGTTTGTAGATTGTCTAAAAGGTTTTAGACATAGCAAAGGTTTGCGACAAAGTTTATGAGTGCTTATGAAATATGTTTTGAGCATTGGAATAAACCCGCACTTGCTAGTATCACATCATGAAAGTTATCACAAGTGATCGCAAGATGATAATATCATATAATCTTTAAACCTAGAGATATGGTTGTTGTTTGCTAGTTGATTATACATTGATAATGCGAAAACGCATCAGTAACTTGATGTTATAAAACGCATTATTATGTGTGACTTAGCTAGTAAATGATAAAAGCATATAAGTCGAAGTTTTTCTGTACCTTTTATTCTAAGAGAATAAAAGCGATATCTTGGCCACTCGATGATTTAGTTTGACTTATGTGCCGGGCCCGGTCAGGATGAAGTTGATGTGTTCAACTAAATTCTATGTTGAATAAATCAGAGATCAAGAAACAAAAATACTAGACAACAAGTATTGTCAGCATGATATCTAGAACAGATGATTATACGATCCCTTATCTGAAGGACAGGATTTTGATCAGAGTTGACAGAAGCGTATAAGCGCTACGATTGCTAACCGGATTCTGAAGTCATATGTGAGATATAGTTACTAGACTTATCCAAGTGGGAGACTGTTGGATTAGTGTCTAAGCCCGTAACTATATTTGGTATGTACTTGACCCGGTTATGCATGGTCCTTTTGGGTTGCCTTCACCAAAGCAACTTGACAAGATAATTTAAGGAAAGAGAGAGGATATTATGGTTTATTAATATATTATAAGAATAATATATTAAAGGAGAAATCATATTTATTTAATTAGTATTAGTCATAAATTAATTAGGAATTAATTTGGTGACTAAAAGAGATTAATTAAATAAAGGGGCTTAAACTGTCAAATGTGTGATAGTTGAGTTTTTGGGCTGGGAAACCTAATGGACTAAGGGGGAACGAAATTATGATGAAGGATCATCATATTTTCGTCCAAGGCCTTATTCCAAAAGGTTCCTTGGGCTGCTTGGTGACTAAGTTGTCCATTAGGGTTTAGACTGAAACCCTAGCAGCCTACAGTATAAATAGAGACCCTTGCTTGCAATTTTCGGCCACTTGCTTCCCAAGAGAAACCCTAGGCCTAAATTAAGCATCCTCCCTCCTCTCTCATAGTTGCCTTCTTGCTTGTGGTGTTTGTAAGCCATTAGAGGAGTTATAATTGTGACTCTAAGCTCCAAGAAAGAAGATTCAAGCTTCCATTGAAGAGGTAAACATCTAGATCTGATGTTATATGTTACTTTCGAAATTATGTATGCTAGATTAGGGTTTGCAAGTCTTGGATTCATTGCATGTACAATAGAGAAACCTAGATCCAAGCATTAGGGTTTGTATGAGCACATAGGATTGTTCTTATGCATAAAACCCATCACTTAATCGATGATTGCACTAAACTATGTTATGTCTATCCACTTAAAGGTAAAGATGAAACGATATACAATATGAAAGTGTATAAAAGTGAAGTTGAGAATCAACTAAACAAAAAAAATTATTAAGAAGTGATTATGGACGTGAATATGTATCACCATTTAAATAAATTTATGAAAATCATGGTATAAGACATGATATTGTTGCACCTATGTCACCACAACAAAATGAAATCATAGAAAGGAAAAACCACACCTTAAAGGAAATGGTAAATGTCATGCTGTTAAGTTTTGGGCTGCCACCCAAAATGGCAGGGGGGGGGGGGTTGTGTTAATAATTAACTTCATTTTAAACAAGGTACCCCAAAAGAAAATGAATATAACACCATACGATTTATGGTTGGGTATAAAACCATCTTACAAATACATTCGAATGTGGGGGTGTCTCGGAAAGGGTGTTATACCTAACCCGAAGGTTGTAAATATTGGACCGAAGATTGTTGGTTGTATTTTTATTGATTATGAACGAAACAATAATGCTTATCGGTTTCTTGTACACAAATCTTAAATACCATATATTCAAAAAGTCACAATAACAGATTCAAGAAACGCATCATTCTTTGAAAATGTGCTTCGATTCTTGTTAAGATTGAGACAAGTGCTCCAAAAGTAGTCAAGCATAAAGAATTTTATTATGAAAAAGAAATTAAGTAAAATGGTACAAGTCAAGAAATCATTTGGAGATGATTTCTAAAAGTATATGGTTAAAAGAGACCCTCAAAATTTCAAAAAGGAATTAACAACGAAATAAATTCCTATGAAAGACCTTAGTGGAAAGAGGCAACTAAAAGTTAAATGGATTGTGTCTTGCAAAATCACACATGGGAACTAGTGGATATACCTTTAGGGTGTAAACCACTAGGTTATATATGGATCTTCAAGAGGAAAATGAAAGCAAATAGATCCAAAGAACATGAAAATAGGTTTGGGCACAATTACATGTGGTTTCCACAAAAATATATACTGATTTAATGTTTGGAAATTTAGAATAAAATGATACTTCTATACACCAAGAGCTATTTCCATTAAATCCAATAATATTGGTTGTTATTCATCAAAACAAGATAAAGGTTTCGATGAATATTTTGACATTCAACACACAGTTGAAAGGACTACGGATAAAATTATGAGTATAATGGTTCTAAGAGTTGACGGCATATTTGAAAAAACTAATAATGGTTCTATCAATTGAACTAGTGAGATTTAGAAAGAATGAAATCACTAGTTTAGTGGATTTCCAAATAAGAAGTAAGAGTTGACGGCATATTTGAAATATATGTCTGGATAAACAACATATGAATGCCTTGATTAATTTCATTTATATGATTTTATAATTATATGTGGTCATGATAACTTCTCGAAATTTGGAAGTATATCATTCTATTATGAAACTAAAAGTTCTAAACACAGATTTAGAAGTATAATCTACATGGAACAACCTAGCAGTTATCTTACCTGAGGGAAAGAGACAAAATATGTAAATTGTAAAGTCTTTATATGACTTAAAGCATGTTTTGGAACAATGGTATCAAAATTTTGACTTTTTCATTTAACGTGAATGGATGTGATTGTAATGTATCGAAAACATCAATAAAATTTTTCATTTTTAAACCATCAAATCCATACAAAACATTTGTTCCAAAACAATCATAGTAAAAGGTATCTCTCAAACATTAGAGTAAAAAAATAATAATCAGTTTGGAAAAAGCCATCAAAGGATGTTGTGAAGTCAAGTCGGGCCCTTCCTTTTAGAATTGGAAGTACCTGAAAATATTTAAACCACAAAACCGTAAGCACAGAGCTTAGTGAGTTCCCCAAAATACCATATACCATACATAAGATACAGAATGTTATGAACTGGACCATAGTCTTACTGTTACTATCAGCCATGACCCTAATCATGGTCTTTCCCCAAAATACCATATACCATACATAAGATATATAAATGTCGAGGCCAGACCCTAGTCTTACATATAATTTCTAGGATCCAGATCCTGGTGTTACATACAATTTCCAGGAGCCAAATCCTGGTTTTTCATACATATGCCAAGGGCCACACCCTGGTCTTCCATGAATGTATCACAAAGACAACTAGCATCCTACATAGTATACTGCAAAGACTCACCTTGCAGACGTAGTCAACAACTAACAACTCTCAGAGCCAATGAACATGTGCTATACAACTCCTAATAAACCGCACAAGGTAAACACTTAGGCCCCGTTTGATAGATGCTGACTGAGAAAGTGCTGATTGGGAAATGTCTGTCTAGGTAGGAAATCCTGACTGAGTAAGAATACATGCTGTTTGATTGTACATCTGACTGAATGTGTTGACTGATGAAAAATGACCATTTTACCCTGCTGCTGTATATAGCGATGGATGAAATTGCTGAATAATTATAAAAACATACATATTGACATACAAAATGTGAATTACACACAAGTTATTTAAAAATCCAAATAAAAATTGTCATACAAAATGTAAATTAAACATAAATCATTTAATATCCAAATAAAAACATAATGAAATTTAAAATAACATAATAATTTAATGTAAAGTAGGTGAAAGTAGTTGATTTGCAATCTGATCACGCAAAACACGCATATATTGAATGGCTTCTGGACCCCATTCTATGCCTTGTATGCTTTCTCTATCAGTCCCCCCCACCTTGGACGTCAGGAGTAACCATAGTGTTCTCCTCAAAATTTGTAAACAAGTCATCTTCTATATTGTATTTCCTTATAAAATTATGGACCGCGACACAAGCAATGACTATGTCTCTTTGCACTGTAAAAGGATAAGGAGTCATTTATTTTAAGATTGGGAATCTCGCGTTCAATATACCATAAGCACGCTCAATAACATTTCTAAGTTGGACATGAGCATAATTGAACCTTTCTTCTCTAGTTAAAGGTCCGCCTCTTCGAAAATCGGCTAACCAATACCTAGTATTGCGGTATGGAGCCATAAACCCACGAGTGTTTGTATATGCAGCATCACAAAGGTAATATGTATCTGCAAATGAGTGTGACACATATTATATAAATAAGATAGATAATAAAAGTTATATTAATATTACAAACCTTGTGGAGGAAATGGAAATCCAGAAGTCGGATTGAATGCAACTTCTTTCAAAACTCTTGAATCATGTGCTATACCCTCCCATCCAGCCTAAACAAAGGTGAATATCATATCAAAATCACAAATTCCTATTACATTTTGAAAACATTCTTCTTTTCCTCTTCCCCTATAACAAGTTTGTTGATCAACGGGTACAACCGCATGTACAACAGTTCCATCTAATGCACCTATTGCTCCGGAAAAAATCTCTTTTAACCGTCTATGTCATCTCGAGTTATGTCTTGTTGGATTAGGAGTTGTTGGTACTATAATTTCTTTTTCAAAACACATCATTGCAGTTAGGACCTCGTGAAAACATTGATAAATCGTTTGTGTGGAGTGATGAAATCTTCCCTTAACCGCGTGAAAACGTTCATTATGTCCTATAACATGTAAGAACATAGCCATCTTCTCCTCAATGCTTATTGTCCTACTATCTTGCAATCATTTTTTTTGGGTAAAATGGTTGCATAATAATGCAAATGCCTCTTATGTAAGACGCATCATATCGAAACATTGTGTAGGGTCTCCGTACATCAAATCTTGCGTATAAGCATACCCGCTTGAATCGTTATCTCTAATTCTATGAATTCTGATTAGCCTGCGCCGATTTGATCTCAACCAATAAAACACAAGTAAAAGAAAAGCTACAACTTCACCATCAGAAACCATACTTGACCTGTTACAAACAATTAGGTACCATGTTAAAGTAAAAAAAATCGTGCACCAAAAAAACTAGTAAACATCATCCAAAGTAACAAAAGTCATATAACAAAAAGTCATATTCAATATCGAATAACATATCAACCAAAGTAACAAAAGTCATTTAACAAAAATCATATAACAAAAAAACTAGTAAACATCACCAACTCTTTTGTTTCCACCAACTTCCTTATTTTTTGAACGCCCTGAAGATTCTTCACTTGAACCTACGTGTTGTGTTGAGGTTTCCATTGGAACATCATCATCAAAATCATGGGCACTAAACTCCTCTACAAGACGAGGGAGTGTAGAAGATGGCCCCCAATTTTGAAAGCTTGTTGAGGTCGAGCCTTCAAATAGTTGGGTGCAAAGATCAGGGAACATCAGGGGTTTAGTTTTCAATGACAACATGAACTTGTTCAACTATTTACAATTTTTATAAATATTAGTATTTGTTATAAAAATAATCATACTAGTATTTTTTATAAAAAGTATTACCTTCCCCTCTTCCTTCCATTGTTCATCGGTCACATTAAATTTATTTTTTATAGGATCATATATATTGCCGGTTTTGTTTTTCAGATTCACCCAAGCAACATATTTTGATTTGTAGTAGTCAAAGTGGTTTCTCATTTGCTTCTGATCAACCACTTTACCATGTTCGTTTATCAATTTTTCGCGCATTGTCTTCCATGAACTTGCCTTAAGCCCAGAACCCTCACGTCAATTAGTGTTTAGTTCATGGATACATGCATCAAGGAACGTTTCATCCTCACTCTCGTTCCAAACCAACATCCTAAAACATTAATATTTAAAGTAATTTATCATAGTTTTTATCAAGATCAAGAACAATTTTAAACATAAAGCAATTTTCAACCAAGGAAGTTAACATCATCCTAAATAATAATAGCACAATTAAACTAAAAAAAAAGTAATGATTTGATAACTTATACACAAACAATTTCATATTTCATAAAACATCAATATTCCAGCTAACAATTTCACAAAGATAACAAGCTAACAATTAAGGTCAACAATATCAACATATACTTAAACAATTTCATAACATTTGGATTTTGATTTTGATTTCATAATACAACAAACATAATTTCTGATTTTATAGCTTATAAACAAAAAAGAACTTCAAATTTCTGATTTTATAGCTTATAATTTATGATTTTATAGCTTATAAACAAAAAAACACCTTCCAATTCACATTCAATTTCAGATTTCATAACATTAGAACAAAAAACTTCAAATTTCAGTTCTTATACACAAAGAACTACAAAAAAGAACATAAAACAACTTACAATTCACATACAATTTCGAAATTCATCATATTAGAGCAAAGAATTTCATATTTCAGTTCTTGTACACAAAGAACTACAAAAAAGAACAAAAAAAAACTTCCAATTCACATACAGTTTCAGAATTCATAATATTCTAACAAAATAGTATTTTGATTTCATAAAGAACTTCAAATTTCATACCATCAAAGCATAAATGGTATCTGATTTTGAAAATTATTAACAGAAAAGTTAGAAGAATATCTTACATGTGTGATGGAGTCGAGAAGGCGTCACCGATTGAAGAGAACTCTGGAGGTGGCGGAGGTTAGACCGCCGAGATAGCAGAGGTCCGACCGGCGACCTCTGTTTGGCGTTTGGCATTCACTGTAGTGTTCTTCCTGTATGGTGGCTGTGCTTTTAGGTCACTGGGAAGGGAACACGAATGAGGGAAGAAAGAATAAAGGCGCAGGGGTAGGATGGTCTAATTTCCAGTCAGCGATTGTTAAGAAAATGAGCGAGAAAGCAATTTGGGTCAGCTGATCTAACCGAGAAAGCACAAATCAAACACTTAGGGTCTGACCGAGTCAGCCCAATTTGCTGACTCGACCCAGTCAAACATTTATCAAACATTGCCTTAGTTCACCTTTTACAACTACCAATTAACCAAAAGTCAACCATGTCAAAAGTCAACGGTTAAATCTAAAGTCAACAGTCAAAAATCCTCATCAGCTAACCTCCATGTCATGGCCAGTCCATTTCCATGTCGCGCTTCACAAACTCAGTCCCAATCCAACAGCCCAACCACAAATAATTCAATCCCCATGCCATGGCACCCAGTGGTCACGTCGTGACTCACTCCAAACAAAACAATCGATAAATCCCTTATCGTCATGTCGTGACACCCTTCATGTCACGTCGTGGCTACAAGCTGGGAGCAACTTAATAGATTGAGTCCTTAACCTATTAAGCATTCAACTCCAAATTTCCAAAACCCTTTTAGGGTCTCAAAAGGCTCATAAACATCCAAACTTTATGGACATGCATGTCTCTCTCTTTCTCTCATCTAGGTCAAAAATGGTAGAAATAAGGTCAAAATCCCCATACATGAACTCAAAATTACATAACTCATCATATTTGGAACATCTAACCATCTAGGGACCTTAATGACCCATAAAGCTGCCAACTTTATTGAATCTAACGACTCAAAACATCAAGAACAACAAGAAGAAGAAGCACATAAACCTATATCTAGAAGACGGTATCCAACTAAATCAAAAAAAGGAAACTCACAAAGGTCTAGAAGTTGCTCCAATTAAACATCTATGCTTGACAATAGGTTCTCTACACCAAAAGGATCTTCTTCTTCCTTCCAAATGCACAAAATCACCAAAAGTAAGCTCAAGTATGGTGGAAAGGGTGTTAGGGTTTACTTCAAGGTCCTTGGGATGATGGAGGCTGGAAATGATGCCCTAATCTAAGGTTAGATGCTTAAATATGGAGGAAACCCTAAAATTATGGGCTTCGGGCAAAACAGTTGCCACGTCATGACACCCTTCATGTCATGTCGTGGTGACCATCCGAGAAACACGATCCTCTTCTTGCATGCCATGTCAGGACAACCTATACATCTCGACGTGACATATGGTTTTCCTCAATAACCATTCCTTTGACTCCTTTATGTCATTCATTGATCCATTCTGAGAGACAAGTGTTACATGATGAAATAGATCCATTTAAATGGAACTTCAAAGTATTATTCCATTTTATGACATACTATGATCTTTGAGATAGGATGCCTTAGGAATTATACATGTAGATGGTTATAACAAGAAATTGCATGGAAAAGTATGATAATTTCAAGGAGACTCATGTATGGTATATTCATAATTACATCTGCCCAATGTTATTGTGATTTCAAAAATACATGTAGTGTGTATGCTTATCTTATTATGTTGACACAATTATATAGATATTTAATAGTGGTAACTATGATGTAGTAATAACCATATGTTAATGGTCAATATATGATGGAAAATATCGGAGATAAGGTTTAGAAGTTTATCCAAGTTTGGAAAATAAACTAAAGAGCTCTGTAAGTTATTGGGAGACTTCCCATAATAAGCCAATATATTCTATATGTGTACGTGGTGTGTCTAGACGTATTTGTCAAAGACATAACATTGTTTAAACGACGCCTCTCCAGATGAATTATCTTAAATGAACACATAAAGTCGAAATAAGATTGTGAATCTGCTTACAAAATGCTTGAAATGAAAGGTCATTATGAGGAGTGGGACTAAAACATGGATTAACAAATTACTGCGAAGGAAAACCCAACCTAGTTGACTGGACATCACATGCACTAGGCTCAATGGGACATCCTACTTGCATATAACATTTGTGAATCACTACGGGGGTCCACCCCAATGCATTCCTAAAAAAAAGTTATGCAGGTTAAGATTATAGTCGTGGATGATAGATTGGAAATCATCACACAATAACAGAGTCACCTAAGTGAGAAACAAGTGGGGTCGCTTCAAAGGGAATTGTATAGGCACACTACTAAGAGCTCTTACAAAACCAGGCAAGTATCCATGACCATAACAGACACATCAAATAAAGCCTAACTATGTTAGGGAGAATCATGTGAGAAATATATTGATTATTTACAAAAACGAAAAAACAGTTTAAGAACATCGACTCTATTGTTCCGCTAGTAAAATAAATATGTATCTTAAGGGAAGGTTCAAAGGGTAACACATACATATCATATCCATGATTCAACTACTGAAATTCATCTAGGTAGCTTGAAATTTTTTGACCAAATTTAATTCACGTGGGGGATTGTTGGAAAATTGGTTTTAACCAAATTATAAAAATGGGTTTTCTGTATTTTTGAACACGAAATTCGAACCTTAAATCACATTTAAAATGAATTAATGGTTATATATTTGTTTTCACTTCCATGAGATCTTCCTTTAGGTATATCATATGTCCAAAACAAATATAAGATGAATGAGAAATTAATCTATAATGTGAGGGTTTTGGAAGAAGTATATTAAAGAGTTCAGTAGGTGAGAGAAAGAAAAGAAAAGTTTAGGGACTTTTCTACAAATAATCTTTCTTTTTGTAACTAAAAATACAAATTAATTATTAAAAGAATATTGTGATTAATGTCAGCATTTAATCTCTATCGGTTACAAGTTTCGCTTTTAATTTATTTGTATAAATAGAGGTTTTTGGTGACTATTTGGCAGACCCTAATGCAAACAAAATTCTCTTCTTCTGCAGTTTATCTTCTTCATTTTCTTGTTACATTGAATGTATAGTTAAGATCTACTGATGGTTCGACTTTCTAAATGAAGCACTTCAAGTTGTTGTATCTTGGGGAACAAACACCCGGTAATGGACGGATTTTTTGTAAGGACAATATGTTAAACATATGTCTAGGCCTTTTCTATTTTCTTGTTTGTTTTTCGTATATTTCCATAATATTATGCTTTCAATAGACTCACGTCCTCGTTTCATTACTTTGTAGATTTGTTTATATATATATATATATATATATATATATATATATATATGTATGTATGTATGTGTGTATGTATATATATATATATATATAGAGAGAGAGAGAAAGAGTTAGGTTCATATATACACCTTATCTATTGTGTGATGTATAATCAGTTCTCAACCAATCAATAGTTAAAGGAACTATAATAAATTCAATAATTACTTAATCAATTACCCAAAATTATAATCCTATATTTATGGAATGTTGTATTATTAGTATTCTTCTTCCCCTTTATCTCTCCCTACAAACTTCTTCTAGGTCGTCCTCACTGAACCTTCTCTCTCACATTGTTCCTCGATCGTTCCCCCAAAGTCCAACACCGTCATCCGGACTCTATGTTGTAGTCGGTCACGATCTCACAAAATCTACAGGTATTTGAACTAGGATTTTTTTTCTATGGTGATTGGTGAAATAATCGACAATGTATGTTCTTTTGTCCCTAGTTTTATTTGTTTGATTTTGTGATTGATCTGGTTAATTTTATTATTTGGTATACTAAAGATTAGCAAAATAGGAACTAGAATGTTCAATTTGAAGTTCGTTTTTTCTTGTAATTGGTCAATTCTAGTTTTAATTGTCTTTAAGTTGTTCTATTTCTAATTTTGTGACTAATCTAATATATTTGGTGATTTTTTATACTAAAGATTAGCTAATCGCAACTAGAACGTCGAATCGAAACTTATATCAGGTTGTATCCATCCGACTTTTTGTATCCATCCAATTTTTTAATTTATCAAATGTCAATGATTAATTCTTGTTTTTTATAATTTTATTCAATAGTTCTCATAATCAATATTTATTTTATTATATGAATCATTTTACGCTCTTTTAGAATCTAGAAACACTTAACAAAGTGACTAGAAATTTTATCCAATCTCAATCACTTAAGTTAAGAAAATTGAAAGAGTAGATTCTTTAAGTTTCAAAATTCATTGTAGTGCAAAAAAACTAAATTTCCTAGTTCTCTCGTATATATAAATTTGCTTCAGTTGGATAATTGATACCATTGTGTGTTTGATTGTTTGGAATTATTTTTCAATTAACCTTTTTTTTGAAAGGCATGACTTTATCTAGTATCCAAATTTTGGCTCGTTTGAAGCTACTTGTGTCAGTTCTATTCAAAGCTTCATGCTTCTTTTCTTTATGGTTATTTCTTGTTATTGGCGTGTCTACTGGTTCTTTTCTAGTGCTAGCCTTTTTGGTGGATTCTATAGATTTTTGATTTTCATGTATCATGTATTTTATGGCTATGTTGACAGTTTTGTGCATGACATGTGGTGCTTTTTAGGCGCCACTTTAGTTCTTGTTGCTTTCTATCTGGTTGGTAGTGAGCGTGTTGATAATTAAGAATGATTCTCTAATTTGACCATTATACCCTTGTTATTTTCTGGTTTGGTTAGGATTGGGCAATATCTGTTCGAGATTTAATCATCTTTTCATCTCTTGGTATTAGCTGATTAATTATGTTTATTGTCTCGTGAATATTTCTTATATTCTTCTGTATGGTGTCTAATATATTGGAATCCTTAAAGACCATCAAGCTTGAGTGGTTGAAAATCCAAAAGTAAAAGTGGCTAAGAACAAGTTCATTCTCAAACAATTTTTCCGTTCATACTTATTCATACAGGTGCATTCTTTTAAAATAACCCAAAATGTAGGTTGTTTTTCTAATGTGAAATGTTCAATTTCACAAAATTATTTTTCATTTTCACTCATTCTTATTCATTCTCATTCTTAACCACTTAGTAACAATTAATCTTAAAGAATATCATTGTATATATTCAGTGAGAATACTCATATTCTCATAACGCATTATTCTTTGTGAAATTATGATTTGTGTTACTTTTTTTACATGAATGTCTCTTAATTATTATTAGAACAAAAGGTTATTTTTTCAACAATATATGTTACTTTTTAATAATGTTGCTAATTTGTCAAAGAATTCAACTGCATAAATTCCGTAAGAATGGTCATATTTTCAAAGAATACATTGTGTTTTGTGAAATTATTATTTTTATTACTTTATATATATATATATATATATATATATATATATATATATATATATATATATATATATATATATATATATATATATATATATATTAAAAGTTTGCAATAAGAATGATTATTATTTTCATGCCAATTGTTATTATTTGAGAATATATGTAGATGTATTCTTTAAGAATGTTAATTCTCAAAAAATCATTTGATTAAAATCATATTTTTAAAGAATAAAAAGAAAATGTATGTTCATTGTAATAATATATGAACCTAAGTTTTAATAAAAATAATCTAATTATCCATTTTAATTTTATAATAAAATATATTTAAGTATTTAAATAGAAATCTTATTAATATACGCAATAAATGAGGAATATTCATTTATTAAATATAGGTTAATAGATTAAAATACGTTTATAGTTAACTAAGTATAATTATATAATACATGATACGTTTATAGTTAACTAATTATAATTATATAATACATGATATTCCATGTTAATCATATGTACTTTTAAATTACTCTCATTCATTTTTTTTAATCCAACCGACATGAAGTGTCATATATTCATATAATATTTGTAGTTCATATTTGATCAATAACTCTATATATATATATATATATATATATATATATATATATATATATATATATATATATAGAGGGAAGAGTTATATTGAAAAAAAACCCTAAAAATCATAAAAATGAATAAAAAAATACGTAGATATCACAATTTTTTTTTATTTTATATTCTTCAAAATCACAGGTTTATTATAAATTCGCTGAAAAAAAATTATAAAATCGAATTTTTATTTTTTTTCAAAAAAAATTTCAGTGAACTTATTGTTAAACCTACCATTTTTTAAAATTTAAACTCAAAAACAAAAATATTTGTGATCTCTAAGTACTTTTTTTATGCATTTTTAATATTTTTAAGGGTTTTTTTTAAAGTTTTTGTTTTGCATAGACCCTAAACATATATACACACGTTCTAGAACTTCTAAATATCAATAATATAATAGAAATGTTACTACTAAATATCATTAATATAATAGAAATGTTCATAATGAAGTTTTACAATTTTTGATTTAAATGTTTATGTTCATATATATATATATATATATATATATATATATATATATATATATATATATATATATATATATATATATATATATGAAAAAAAAAGGTTTAAGAACTTCCAACTTATATTTCACACAATATGATTCTTACAAGGGAGATAGAGAGAGAAGTGTATATGCTTTTCGATGCCTCTCTATCGGAAAATAAACACACTTATTTATACAAGATTTTAAGTGGACAACTCAATTATAGAGAAAACCCACGATAAGGTAGCTGGACCACCTATTATTCAAACTTATTCACAGCTGGCTTCAATAATTCTCAGGACTGCTGTGAGGTGGGGTAGGTTTCTAGAGAAAATTTGACAAACCAGGCAAAGTAGGATAATAATTTAAACAAACAGACAAACAGCTGTAAAGTGGTCCGAACACGTTGCTTTTTAGAGTCGACAGTATCTGGCTCCACGTATATTGGTCCTCTTCGAAAGAAGGCCTAGTGTATGGAGTATAGCGTCATCCCATCCGTCATCTTCAAGAATGTAACTGGTACAGTTACATTCTTCCTCTTTGTTATTGTCTCCTGTGGAATCGTCATCCCTTACGTATCCGAGGCCCGTACGATAATATTTGTGAGTTTCATATGGGCCTAGTTTTTTATTCGTGTCTTGTGATTCATCAGTCCAGTCTCCTTTAGGCTTGTATGCATGGACCGGGTTGTTTCTGAAAATGGGCTTTTCCTCTTCTTCAGTTATGCAGTTGATTGACAGGGAATTGTTAGGCCTTTGGGCTCTTTTTGCCTGATCTATGATTTCTTTTCCTTGGGCTTTGGTTTGGCTTTGGGCTTCAACTTTATTAGCTCGTATTAAGTATGTTCCAAAACGTGCTCCATACCATTCCCATCTTCCGCTATCGTCATGGGTTTCTGCTTCATACCATTGGGTTTTACAATTTTTCTCCTTTTTATGGGCTTCATGAAATTGGGCCAGATTCATGTTTGCCATGCTTTGTGGTTTTAAGGTTGAAGGACTTTCTTGAGTAAATCTTTGGGCTAAAGGGTAAGTAACTTCCTGCGGTTGGTCCTTGGTTTTGATTATGGGTTTTGGTAGTAACTTCAATTCTTCCAAAAGGCTTTGCATTTGCTTGAGTTCTTCCATCCTTTGGTCTTTACTAATTCTCTTATCCTGGATTGCTTCTTCGGCTACTTTCATTATCATCTTGGCCTCTGGCTGCTTCTCGTGATCCTGCAAACAAAAGGTTACCATTCGTGATAAGGAGTCTGCTAAAACATTTTGTTTCCCATCAATATGTTCGATATTGATTTGTACTCCAGTTCCTGTAACTGCATCTGTAAACTTTAACCACCGGACTCTTGAGGCTTTGTTGGAATTAGTTTTGTTGTAAAAACTAATTATTGCCTGGCAATCAGTTCTGAGGGTTATTTCCTTCTTGTCTAAGTAATGGATCTTCAATTTCTCCAGTGTGTTTATGCAGGCATTGATTTCAGCGTCAATGGTGGATTGTATAGTTTTAAACCTCCCGCTGGTATAGGCGCAAACTTGTTCTTGAGACTTTGGGTCTCCTTTCTTGTTCTTCCACTTGCAAATTCCTCCCCATCCTTCCATGCATCCATCCGTTTCTAGGATTAAATAGGCTTCTTTTGGTGGGATTTGAAGGTCTGGTAACTCTTGAACTTGCCTCTTTATCTTCTTTATCAGTTCGTAATCTGAAGGTTTGAGCCTTTTGTCTCCATGTAGGCTTGTTTTTTCATATAGGGGTCCAAGTAAGATACCAAGCTTTGGGATATATCCTCTTGCGTAATTAAGAATTCCTAAGAATGATCGTAGGCCTGCTTTTGTCTTCATATTTTTTTCATTGAAATCAGCAATTTTCTTAATTATGTGTGGTTGGAGTTTAAGCTTCTGCCTTCCAACGACTGCTCCGAGGAAATCTATTTATGTTACTGCAATCTTCATTTTTGTTGGAGAGAGGACGAGGCCAAATTCTTTGCACTTTTGAACCAATATCCTTAAATGGTGTTTATGTTGCTCTTCGTTTTCTGAGAAGACCAAAATGTCGTCAATGTAAACTGCGATAAAATTTTCCGTTCCTCTAAAACATCGATCCATTTTTCGTTGGAAGATTGCTGGGGCATTTTTTAGCCCAAATGGCATAACTAGCCATTCATATAATCCTCCTGGTACCAGAAAAGCAGTCCATGGTATGGATGCTTCTTCCATTGCTACTTGATGGAATCCTGATTTTAAATCAAATTTGGAATAAATCTTGGATCTCCCGATTCTGTGTAGCAACGTGTTAATACCTGGCAGAGAGTATTGATCTTTGTACGTATTGTCATTCAATGTTCGATAATTGAAGACCATACGTTCCTTTCCTTTTATCTCTTCACCAGTTTTGGTGTCGATTGTTGTGCCTGAGTTGACTAACATGGCCATGGTCCTGTGTCTACTTGAACTGTGTCTTATAACTCCTAATTGTAGTAGAGCATCAATGTGCCTTTTGAAGGCGTCTTCCATGGCCGGTGTCACGTGCTTGAGAGGCTTGTCTTGTATTGTGATATCAGGGTTGATGATATCAATTTTGCACAACTCTCCATTCTTTCGCCAGTGTTTCAACGGTTCTTCACCAATATAGCCTTGTTGCTTAAGCTCTTGGATGACTGGGTTGAAATCTTTTGAGAGATTTAGAATAATCTCTGGTATAGCAGGTGAAGTTACATATGCTTCCTGTAACATTTGATGAGCTTCATCGTCGTACCAGTCCCATCCTTGAAATTCTTCGACTGCAGCAACCTCTGCCTGGGGGAAAGATCTTATTTTTGTAACCCTTTTGTACAAGGTTATTTCGTCCCCTTCAATTCGAATTCCTCCATTCATGGCTCTTGTGAAATTCGTTCCGATGAGCATTTGTATCCCATCACTTATGCTCATATCAAGAACATAGATCAGAGGCATTCTGAATTTATTACCTTCAATCACAAAGTAGCCAGGTTTAATTTTGTGATCTGCAGGTTGCCGTGAGTTAACACCATTGAAATAAACAGTTCGTTCAAGTGGTTCTAAGGCTTCTTGTGGTATGACTGCCTTGCTTACACAGCAAGCGGTTGCACCAGTATCTAAAATAGCATTTACTTTGAACATCTGGACGCCTTGGATTTCGAATTCAACGGTGACATTGTATAGTTTGTTTGTCACCTTTCTTACTTTGGGTTCTTCAACTGTATTCATTGAATGGTGGACTTCTGTTTCGATGAACACTTTGGCTGACTTCTGGGTTTCTAAGGGTGGGAATTGTTCATTCGAGTAAGGATTTTGAGAGTCTTGGTATGGGGTTTCTGGTTCGAGCGTGTTTATTTCTTGGAAGCATCTTATCTCTTCCTCTAAATCTTTTATCTTTTCTCTTGCCATTCTAAGCTGATCTTTAAGAATATGAACATCCATAATTCTATTATGCAGCTGATGTTCATAGTCTTTCTGCATGTTTGCTATTTCAACTCTTTGCTCCATTAGAGTTTCCTTTAAGCTTCGTATTTCATTTTGCAGTTTTAGAGTGTCAATGTCTCTATTTAAGAGCGCATGCCCTTCAGTCCTGAGTCTTTCTGCATATTCCTTGGCTTGATCTTGGAGGGCTTGTTTGAAATTCTTGTCTTTTTCTTGCAAAAGTTCTTTTAGCAACTGAACCTCTCGTTGGGTACTTTCAGCAATTCTTTCTTCTCTTTTGATTGTTATCCTTTTGCCAAGGTAATTGAAGGCACAAAGAGCACATGTTGTGAGCTTATAGTGTGAGCAATGTAACCTGGACCTATGTGTTGTAGCTATCCCACAATAATAGCACATCACATGGTTTGTCAGACCATTTTCTTCCCAATTATGCTGACAATTTTTGCTATTTTGAGGAAGTTGTTTGTCTGGCCTCCATGAGCCCACTTCCTGTGTTTGCTTTTGAATTTGTGAAGAACTTCCTGGATGGAACATAAAACATGTTTCTTCAAGTGGTGATTCATTGATTAATGTCTCAATGTTCTGATTTGTTTTTCCTTGCTCTCCTTCGGAAAAACTATAAACACTAGAATCATCATTGGCGGCTGAAATGACATCCCATTCATCACCAAGTTCCATATTTTGAAATACGGCGGCTCTAGCCATATTCCCTTTTTCACTTCTGCAGTCTCGTGCAAAGTGTCCTTCCTTTCCACAGATGTAGCACTTGCATTTGGAAATCCTGCTCCTATCATCTTTATATTTCCTCTTGAAGACCTTGATGTGGGTTTTGTGGGGTTTACCTTTGTATGTTGTTGATCTTCTGAGGCCGTATTTCTTTGTTGCTTTATAATATCCGGGGATTGGGATGTTAGAACAGAAGTCAAGTGCTCTTAATTCTTTTTGTAGGGCAGCTTCTTTGCACATTTCTGCAACAAAGCTATGTGTGAACTTGATCGCTGGTAGGACTCCTGATCCAAGACCAGGATATTTGGCTCTAAATAATTCTTCAATTTTCTTTGATAATATTGGTGGAAGTTTGGTGAAGAATTTCTCTGTTGTGGATGGGAAGAACATCCTGCCTGATTTTGAAGCCAAAATCCTGAATTCATCAAGGAATTTCCATAGGTCTTTTGTGTGTTCACAGGTGAGTCGTTCAAGATCTCTGTAGGCTGCATCTTGTTCTTCAGTAGATCCTCGGTAGGGGTCTTCCAGAAGAATAATTTGGCGAACTTGTGAAGTAATGTTTTGTGGGTCGTCCGCTATAGCCTCTAGTGTGGTGTAGGCATCAGGGTACATGGTTCGCCATTGTTGCCACATTCTTTTTTCATTTTCTCCAAATAGATTTTCAACAAATGCAAGTTTTGCTTTGTTGTCAGGCCAATCTTGGTCGTTGAGTCTATTAATTGTTATAGACTCCCATCTGGAGATTACGTCTGCCCATAAGCCTGGATCTGCTGGTAGGATTAGTAAAACTCCTGTGCCGAGGTGGGCTGGTGGTAATGTCCACTGCTGATTATAGTATTCACCATATCCTCCTTTAAACACTCTATTGGTTCTTGGATAGTTGAACCCTGTGGGTTGCTGCTGTTGTTGCTGTCTAGCAGGTGGGTAGGTTGGGAGACCCATATTATGATCACTTGGAGGATCATATTGTCCGCTTTCTTCTGTATTTGGGAAGGCTAACTGCTCTAGGTCTCTTCTGAGCTTTCGGATTCTTGGATATTCCATAGCGTCTTCTTCGGTTGTGACGGCAACTATTTTTTCTGTGTTTATCGCACCAAAGGGGTCTTTCTGATCATGTTCATCTTCGTCTTGTTCATCATCCGTCTCCCAGCCGGAAGGTATGATGTCCTCTATTGCAATTGTTTCAGAAGGGGGATCATATTTGACCAGATAGTCAAATTTTCCAGATGGCTCTCCTAGAGTATCCCAATTGTTTTGTTGAATAAATGCCCCAATAAATTCTTCTTCAGGCTCATCTTGCTCAAGGACTTCTCTATCATTATTGTCAACAGAGTATCTTCTAGGTTCTGGCCTTCGTGAGTATCTTGTGAACTTTAAGCTTTGTGATCTGTCAAGCCTGTTATTGACAGCTACTCCGATTGGAACTCTGAATGTTGCTTGAGTTGATGGTTGAAGGTGCCAACTTCTTCCCTCAAGGTCTGATATGCTTAGATTCTCGCCTGGAATTGCTATGATTCCGCTTGTTTCCAGGTGGTCTACTGCATTTTGGACTTCATATTCAAAGCCCATGTAGCTGGTGTTTGATAATCTTCCGGTGAGATTAATGGTTACCAGGAGGTTGCTTTCTCCTCCTTGCCATGCTTCATAGCCATGAGTTTGGATTGCAACTTCAATGTGGTTATGGAAATCTTCTGTGCTTATCATCATATTTGGCACCATATAGATTAACTGCGTTCCTGCAGATAAGTCTATTTCCATTGTCCCTATGATGGTTGTACTGTTTTCCCATCTAGTATCACGGAGTACTGCTAGTGCCATAGTCCCTGCTCCTCTCCTATGGAGTGCATGTATGCGGATCATAATTAATCCCATGTGTACATGTTGCAACCCTGATTCTTGAAGTTGTCTGTAACTTTGATCATTACAGAGCCTTATATTTGTCTGTTGCCCTTCTGTTACTAGTATCCTTCTTTCTGAATAGTGTTGATACACTCTGTGACGAACTGTGGTTCTGTTGTTGGACTACAGGACTTCTGCCGGAACGAGACTTGCCCTTCTGCTTCTTGAAAGTTCTAGTTGTCTTTCTGGGCTAACCATGGATTCTAAGGTTCTGTTGTACCTTGTTCCAAACGTCCTCTGAAGACTTCTTCTTGTGTTGTACTGAAGTCGTTGAATCTGTTGATATCCTCGTATCTGATCTTCTTGTGTTGGTGGTTGAGTCTGGGTTACAGATTCTCTGTTAAGAACGGTTGCCCTGTGGCTCATTTTCTCGAGTCTTTCTTGTATTCTTCTTTAAATATTATGTTGGGATCTTGGTAAAAGTATATAGGACCTTGTTTTCTTGAAGTGACTGTTTTTTCCGTAATTGAAACTTTGTCTAACCGTTTGGATAAGCTGATGATGGATTCTTCAAGGTCTGCGGGTGTTGCTTCTTTTCCACGACTGACTTCCTTTTGTAGTCTTTCAACCTTTTCTTCTATTTCTGAAAGCTTCTGGTTTTGCTTTATTACTAGATATAATAGGGTGTTGTTTTGTTTAATTATGGCTGCGTTTTGCGCTGCCTCACCACTTTTGTAATCAGATGGTTTTGCAAATCCAACTGCAGGTGAATCAAAGTCTTCTGTTGCACCGACGGCTTCCTGATAGTCCGAACTAGCTCTGACACTAGCTAGGCTCATGAGGTTAAGAAGGCTCTTACTTCATGCAGAAGACGTTCAACCTTCTGGATCTTCTGATTAAGGTCTTCCGTGAGTTTGAGTGCTTCTTTCTCAACCAATTTTGGTTGCTCGGCTATTCTTTGAACTAGATCGAGAACTTGACTTTTAGTGAGGGGTTGATATTGATGTACTTCAAACGAGATTTGCTGTAGGCTTTTTCTGGTTTCACTCTGGGTTTTTCTTATCAATTCCTCACAGGTTTCTAAACGAAGTTGTAATTCCTTTTGATTTTCAAGTATCTGATGAAAACGTTTGATGCAAACTTTTGCGTGTAAAAGTAGTTTATCATGAATACAGGAAATATTATTACTTAAAACTGGCAGCTTGACCTTTTGAGTTTCTTCAAGGTTGAGATATTCAAGGTTAGCAGTTCGGGAATGTTTATACCAATCTGCTATATCTTGTTCAAAACGATCAGTCATAGAAAATAATAACTTCTGTATTTATACTAAGGGAGTTACTATTCTTATTGGACTTGTGGATGCTAAAATTCTTTGAAAAATGTTCACGTTTCCACACATAATTCCCCCTTCTGGGTACTTGATCGCGTGTACTTTGGCTTTTACATTAGTTTTTGAAAACAGGACCCACATAAATAAGAAATCCAATAACAACCGTTTAGGATAATACAGACGATATTACTTTAAATAACCAAAGATTTTTAAACAAAACTAGAAGAAAGGTACAAATATCCTTTTCCTGCAAACCTTGAATGGGCTTTTAAGCTACCATGCTTATAAACGCTTTGTTCATAAGCTCTGATACCAAATAAAAATATTTACCAGGAAAGTATTTTTATTCTAAGAAAGTATTTTTATTCTAAGAACAAAGACTAAATCTTAGAATATTCAAACATATTTATTAAAACTTACTTGAAAAAAAAAAAGGTTTAAGAACTTCCAACTTATATTTCACACAATATGATTCTTACAAGGGAGATAGAGAGAGAAGTGTATATGCTTTTCGATGCCTCTCTATCGGAAAATAAACACACTTATTTATACAAGATTTTAAGTGGACAACTTTTATATATATATATATATATATATATATATATATATATATATATATATATATATATATATATATATATTATTGTTGATTTCTGTTTAACGTTAAAAATACATAAATAAATGGACACTAGTTAATTTATTAAACAAATAAACACAAACAAGGTTTTTTTTATTGTTCAGTTAAACTTAAATAAATCTCTTTGTTCGTTAATTCGTTATCAATGTTAATTGCCAAGAACTCAAATATATGAGACGAACTTTGATAATAATCTCTTGCGTTTGCGAGATCTTTTTTGAATGAAATCACCCCTTTTGAAATGAAAATAAAAACATCTAATGACAACAAGTACAATTATTGCATGCAGTGGACGTTTTCTATTGGTCACTCTACTTTCACACCTTGGGTTTTCGTTTTCAGCATTTATTGAGCCAACATGAGATGTTAAATTGTGAATGGTTAGATCCATCTATGTTTTAGACAAGTCTGTTCGAATTAAATATAGAATTTAGAAAATTATTTAATATATTTTAATAAATTTTTTAGTAAATATAAATGTGTGGACTAGTGAAAAAAATACATTACGGGTGATCGAGACGGGTGGACTTTCATTTCAGGGCTATTTTAAAGCTTTTTGTTTACACTTATTTAATACTGTTTTTATTGCGGAATTGGTCACAAAATATATTTGACATGATATAATATTAAAATCAAGGCATTTCAAAAGATTTTACATTTTAAAAGTCTGGGATGTCATAACTGATAGAAGAAACATATGAATTAACGGAGACTTATAACATCTAAATATACTAATGATTTACATCTCCTTAAATCTCTCAACAGAAACATACATCATTATCCAAGTATTTATGATACAAACATACAAAGTGGGTTATGTTGGGAAACCTGGTGAGTACATAAGGTTTTCAACCCACACTATTATAACCATTAATTATATATTTTTTAGCAAACAAATTACTAAGTTACACATTCTCGTTATCCTCACTTTCAAATCCTTAAATAATGATCTTGAGGGATCTTTCCTAAAGGATCTTTATGAGCAACAGTTGTCATGTACCTTTCCTTATACATCTAGGTACAACCGTACAATAGTACTTTGGTTATAGCACAACATGTCACAACTCATTATTTTGCAGAACATTTTACTAAGTAGTATATTCCTAGGTGACTAAGAACAACAAAACAATAGTACTTTAGTTATAGCACAGTGGGTTACAACTCGTTATTTCGCACAGTCTTTACCTCAGCCTCTCATTTATTATTTTACTCAACCCTTTACTAACCTTTCACAACCTCTCGTCGTTTATTTCACACAGGCCTTCACTACACAATCATATATTAAGTATAATAATTTATATATGATTTAATGAAGTAATAACTATATCATATTATAGAGATATATTGAACACGGATAAACAACACACATAGCATTTAATCATTTAGAATACTTGTATTTATGTGTAAGCAAAACGTAACTATGCACTCACTTGTTAAATGATGACTTCGAAATCGGACAGCGCTTCGCTCTAGCACGTAGTGTTTCCTTTGATGTGACCTAGTATAATTATCACTAAGTCTTAGTTTAATATTCCTTATGACTAATGATAGTTTAATTCCTCAAAAATCTCAATGTCTATTGATCTATATCTGATAAGGGACAACCAGGAAGGGTGATATCGGATGTAGGGTCCATTTGTTATATAGAGTATACTGTTTGGAAATTCCACTTTAAACACCTCACTATATCCAACCTAGACATCGTCTTCGTAAGTAGTTCAATCAGTAATATGACGTTGGTTTTACTGACAAATGTTATTTATAAATTCATAACAACGATTATGAATTTAAATATAAATTACACTAAAATAATATATAATGTAATTTAACTTACAGAGATTCCCTAGACAAAAGTCTGGAAATTAAACTGACAGAGCTTCTACTTGAAGGCTACTACTTGTCGAGCACTCAGGGATCGCAGGACGTCACCAATATACTAGAAACTAAGGAAATTGGATCTAATGTAGAGAGAACTTGAGGGATAGAGCTACAGGGATAGGATATGAGAAGAATATAAGGAGGCATGTATTTATAGCCGAAAAAAGATATGCGCGCCACACACTCTATCTGGGCGCGTCGCGCAAACGGTCGGGGGTGCTGAGGTGTTGTTCTCTGAGTGGTGCCACATGTCGAGATTTTGGTGGATGTCAGATGCGTGTCGCACATCTTGTCTGTGCCCGCGGCTGCGCACAAAGCTTTCTGTTTTCTTAAAAAAAATCATAACTATCGACGAGATCTACAACTTTTATTTGGACTCCATTGACTAATTTTGGTTTTATTTCTAAAGTTATATTTTTAATAGGCTTGGACTGTTAAAGTCTGTTAAAAATTCATAACTTTATCGTACGATATCCGTTCTTGTCTTTCTTTGTATCGATGGATAGGTATTGACGAGATCTCTAACTCTCGTTTAGATTGTTTTTCCTGACAATCGACGTATTTTAATTTTGGTTCTGAGCTATATCATACTACAATGAAATATTAGAAAAATCATAACTTCTTCTCAAAAAGTCAGATTTGGAAGTTCTTTATATGCATACTCTTGGTTTTACGACTACTATGAATTTCGTTTAGATCACTTAGGCTAATAACTAATCTATTAAAAATCCACCTTCTACGATACGTAGAGTCGTGTGATTTGTGCATATATATATATATATATATATATATATATATATATATATATATATATATATATATATATATATATATATATATATATATATAGGTTAATGTGTTTCTTACATAATTGTATGTATATTAAATGATTTCCATAATTGTATGTATATTAAATGATATCCATAATTATAATTCTCTTTTTATAGAAACAAATTAAATTCATCATTAATGTCAGCAATAACATTCTTTCAGAATGAATTCGCATCTAGATTTTTATGTATGAGTTCGTTTTTTGTTTCACTACTCACCCACTTAAAATAAATAAAGTTGCATAGAATATGAAGAATAAGAGTGTATTCTACTAGAATACGCTCTAATTCTACTAGAATACACTATCATTCTTCTAGATACGAATTCATTCTAAAAAATTATTATTGTTGACAATAATAACGAATTTAATTAGTTTCCATAAAAAGGAATTATAAGTATGGATATCATTTAATATACATATAATTTTACTAAATTCTTATTGGTGCATTCTAGCACACAATAGATGTGAAAAACATTTGAACCTACCTCTCTCTCTCTCTCTCTCTCTCTCTATATATATATATATATATATATATATATATATATATATACATATATATATATATATATATATATATATATATATTACATCATATCTTAATATTTTTAGCTATAGTTATGTTCGTTATAGGGCAAAATATACTTAATCATTATGTTGTAGTAGAAAAAGACATGCTCGGGAATGAAAAGGAAGGAATATATAAGTTGGAAGCTAGGAACTTGGATCAAGGACAAAAAGAAGAAGAAACGTATCATTACCACGTCGTTGTGACATCCTCCATGACGTGGCCTTTTGAAAAAACCTGATGAACTTAGAAAACTTGTAGGTCACACGGTAAACTTAAAGACCGCGGCGTGGTGAGAATTACCACGACGTGGTGAACCGACTTCCAAAAATTATAAATAGAATGCAAATTTTTCCGAAAACCTAACTTGTGCTGGATGCTTTAGTCGACTTTTGAAGGCCATAGACATTATTAAGAAGCTTTGAAGTGTATAGATTGATTAAAAGCTCGATTTTGGGAGATTTTGAGACAATACTTCATATATTTACTTATTCTTCTTGTGTTTGATCATGGATTACAAGTTGAATTTTGTTTTTACATATTTGTTTGCTGAGGTTGTGGGCTAAATACCCTAACTTTCGTTTAGAATAGATTTCTTGCTTATTTATGAGTTGATTTATGGATTGGATTATGCTAATGTAATGCATGGGCCGTCATGTATAAGTTTAATCATTTTCGTTATTAAAATTGAAGGCTAGCAAAGAGTACGCTTGTCGTACACAAGGTACGCATGACGTACTCCCTTTTGCATGCGCGTTTCGGGATGGCTCCTGCATACGTTAGACGTACCAATACTTACGCATGGCGTACTCAAGCCAGGGGCAAACCCTAATTTTTAGGGTTTGCACCGTATTTAAACTCATTAAGTTCCTCAATACCATCACCCTATCAGCCTCCCTTTCCTCTTAAGTCATATAACGAAAACCTAGCCTCCCATAGTGTGTTATTGAGCTTTGGAAGTAATTTTGTGTTGTTTTGTGTACATTAAAGAAGGTGGTGCTTGGTGACCAAGCTTTGGTTGGACTTATGGTTGTAGATCCAGAATCTTCATCAAATGTGCTGGCTCCAGAAGGTATAAAGTTCTCATCTTGAAACCTCGTGGTGCTACATTGAGAATAGGGTTTGATTTTGAGCTTATTATAGTCTTATGAGTTCTCTTTGTGAGTTTGAGCCACTCCAGGAGCTAGAAATGCTAGATCTTAACCTCTCGGATGTTACTTGTGTAAAAAAATGCTATCTTGATGAATCATATTGGTCAATGCATCATTAACAACCCTATTATGGGTCTTAATGGACAAAATTGGGTTTTGGGTCCCATTAGGACATGCGAAGTGGTAAAGTTGCCAACTTTATGCACTAATACCTTGAAATGAAGTAGATCTAAGGTTTGGACATTAAGAGCTTAAGTGGTTAAGAGAAAATTGGAAAAATGGGACTCTGGACGGTACGCGACACGTAATTCCTAGTACGCTGCGCGTACTAGGTCAACTGCCTGTTTTCGAGTCAACATTCATACTGTTGGATTAGATGTCTAAGCCTATAACTATTATTGGTATGTACTTGACCCGAGAGTAGCATGGTCCATTTGGGTTGCATATCATCAGGACAATTTGTTAGGATGGACTTTTGAGAGAAGGTTATTTATGGTTTATTAATATATTATAAGTTATAATATATTAATATGAAATCATATGTTTTAATTAGTATCGATCAAGAATTAATTTGGAATTAATTTAGTGATCAAAAGAGACTAATTAAATCTATGGGGACTAATTATGATAATTAGTTATATTTATATGTGTTGGGCTTATGATCCATGTTGGACCAAGTTTATGTATGGATACATAAAGAGTTGGGCCACATGAACCATGGATCATAAAACCCATGGGTATGGATTATGGGTTATACCCATGACCCTTGGAATCCTACATATAAATAGGTTACTCCATAGCCAAAATCACTACTTCTTTTCTTAGAGAAATATGGAGGTGTTTTGGTGCATGGAATTCTCTCTCAAGAGCCACCTTTGTCCTAGGTGTGTTGTGATTCCATTTGAGGCATTTCATACTATTGGTGCTAAGCTCTTAAGGCCAAATACATCAAGACTTCAAGCCATATAAAAGGTATGTTTCCCTAACTAGTATATTATATGGTTTATGTCAAATGCATGCTAGTTATAGGTTTAATGCCTTGGAAACCATTTGTATGTATAATAGAGAAAACATAGATCCAAGGTATTTAGGGTTGTATGTGCACCATAGGATGTTGTAGTATACTAAAACCCAACAGTGGTATCAGAGACATGGGTTGTTTTCTATTATATTTGATGCAAATGTATTTTTTTTTCAAGTTGAAGAAAAAAAAAGAAAAAAAAAACATGAAGTTTGTCAAATTTTATGATAATTACTTGATTTTATGAAAAACTAATTATTTATAAAATTTGAGTCACTTTACTACAAGAGTTAAATTAGGTCAATTTATTAAAAGATAGAATGATATGATTATTTTATTTGTTTTAAAAGTTTGATCTAAATGGTTTTAAGGAGTTACAAATTTTGTCATAAAATTTTGGAACTCAAAAGTTTTTTTTAAAGTTATGATCTTAACAGTTTTGAAACTTCCATAAGTTATGGATGTGAAATGTCTCATTTATTAAATCTTTAGGTTATGAATTCCAAGAGTCTTCAAAGGATAATTGTCAAAGTTTCAAGATTTGTATTAGTTTATATGATTATCTAATTTCTTGAAAATTGTTGATGTGAATTATCTTTACTTATGAGTTTAATCTAGATCATAGAAAAATTATTTGATTATTGTGTTAATTGGAATATTTGATCTTAATGGTTTTTATGAACTCCATAACTTGTCCTCAAGTTATGGAAAGTGAAGAGTTTTTCTTTTTAAAGTGTCATTAAGTATCATAGGTTATGAAAATAGAAGAGTCACTATTTTTAATGTCATCATTAAATGATTTAATGTCTTCCATAACTTGTCCTCAAGTTATGGAACTTGATTTTTTTTTCATTAAACCTTAATTAAACTCATAAGTTATGAAAAATCCAAGAGTTTTGAAAGGTTTCAAAACTTGTCCTCAAGTTTTGGAATTTGTAAAGTTACCCCCCATGTATACTTTAATTCCAAACTAGACCTTAGAATTTTAAAAGTTTAAAATTCAACCCTTATACTATTATTATAATTTTAATTATATAGATATGTATAAGATAAAGTCGTCTTACCATTAGTAGGCCTCATTCACGAAGCCGGTCTATAAGGGGGGTATAAGGTTACTGCCTATAAAATGGCAGTTTAATGGGTGTCCACTCTCACTCACCGCTTCCTTGACCGGTGGAGGGTCGTTAGCCGAACAGGTAGGACAAGGACTATAATTCTCCCTTCATTATAAGTATAATGATAAATACTAAGTAACTAAACACTTATAAATTCCCAATCTTAGTTACTTAGGAAAATGTGAACAAGGTGCTAATCCATGAAATTACACTTTGCACTTTGTTAAGCTGTTAGTGGAGCGTGTGTGGTTAACCGTCACACTAACCTGGACTTAACAAGGTAGGCAAAGGGTAACTTAATGTTTATCATAGTATCGTTGGAGCGTGTGTGGTTAACCGGCACATCGATTGAGGGGTAAATATTGAGGGTACCAAGTATATTTGCATGGTTACTTCACACCTTGTTTTGTGATCCTCGGCATCCCAGTCACAAAACCTGAAGGGCACACTCGAGATTGAAACATGCCATTAAAAAGTTCAATGAATCTCAAAAGAATCTAGGAGTTTCAAACCCAATTAAAACCTAATAATACATTTCATTTATCTTGGTGGAAATTGGTGAATCGTCATTCACTTACCTTCAAATATTTTATAGCTTGGATTACGGCATCCCTCTTCCAAGTTATAAAATAGTTTGTTGGGTCCTAGCCTTAATATATCATATTGGGTGTTATATTAAGGACTTAAATCAACTTTACGTGAATTTCTCCCATTGTTGATGCCTGGTTTAGACAACAATGATCTTCCCAAACCAAGCTTTCCTAATGAATATGACTTCCCGAGTTTGGCTCATGGAAGTCATACTTCTCTTCCTCCACCTCCTCCAATTATTCCCCCTAACCCACAAGTTCAAGGTCACTCAAGCCCTAATGGCAAGCAAGGTCTATGTGTGATCACATCTTAGAGATGAAGTCACATATTGACAAGTCGGGAGAGTTGGGTGTCAAAGTCTTGAGAAAGTTGGATGTTCAATCACTTTCTAAGTCACATAGTGAGTTCCTTTGGGACTACTATGAAATAGACTATGACATGAACCTTAATGATCATATCTATTTGCTTGGTGCTGCTGAATCAACAATGATTTGGAACGATAGTAAAGCAAATTTGATTAGAAGATCAACTTCCCAAAAACTTTATGGACAGTGACAATGGTGACACTGGAAATCCAGAAAAAGCATTCTCTTCCCAATGGAAAGGGATTGGCCATAGTCAACCCGGTTGACCAAATGGTAAAGAGAAAGGCTAAGTCTGAGATAGTCCCATTACCAAAGGGTCCATATGTTTATTTTGCCAAAGGAAGGGGCGTTGATTGCAAAGCTGCCAAATTTACCTAAGGATGTTAAAGTCAATAAGTTTGACTCTACATCAGGTAGAGCCCATTATCTAACTCTGTTAAGTTCTATTCTGAGATCCTCATTACATGATGTGACTGGGTCACATGTTGATGTTTTAAGAATCAAAGAATAGAGAGAAATCTTAAAGGAAGTATATGTTGATTCTGATCGCGAAGGTGGATTTCGATCGCATCAGAATTTTGAGCAGTTGCTTAAGAAGTTATGATATATTGCTAAGGAATAGATAACAACAATTTTCCATGTGGATTGTAAGGATAAGTTTTTCCGCAAAGTTTTAAAATAAAAGAAAACTGTTTAATTTTATTTATTTGAAGTAACCTTACAATGACATTTGTGGAAAATTGTTGCTTATATGATTCCACTGACAGCAATATTGGAAAATGGATTTGATTCTTTCATTTGTGGTAGTGTCTAAATTTACCAAATCAGGAAAGTTCCTCATCACCCAAGTTTCAATTGGACCGAAACTTGGAATCATGCAAGTTGAATAGTATGATGAATGAGAACTTTCAAGCATTGGAAAATCAAGACTAATTACTTGTTCACATGGATGTGTGAGTCAAGTGAAGGACTAAAGGGATCGAGTACACATTCTTGTGCACTGGTCATGTCCACCACAAAGCTCGTTAAGACTATTTGATTTACTAAAGTTTAGTAAATATGGTTATACTTACAAGTTTAAGTATAATTCTGAAACATTGGAAAAGTCTCAATGTATGGCAGAACGAATGGGAAGAATCAAATTAGGCAGAAAGATAAAAGTTTCTCAAATATGAAAATATGGGAGACTACTTTAGTATCATGTTTGTGATCATCTTAATGATTTAGAAATCATATCACAATTAGTCCTCTAAAGGTCATCTTAGTGTATTCTTATGACTAAGAAGAGGAGTCATGAATTGTTAAAATGGTTAGATCAGGAAGATGAGTCATACTTCGTTCCAAAACAATTCTTAGAGTCATACTCCAAGATTGTAACTTGAGTGACATATCTTAAAGAAAGGTTTAAAACACTTGTCAAATGTAAGAGTAAAAGTGTCCTACTCTTGTACATTTGAAATTGGTAAGTTGTGATGTTTTGGATAAAACAAAGACCAACTAAGGCCAATTGTGTGAAGTGTTTGTCTTGATAAAGAATCCGCACTATCTCTTGAATATTTGGCAAGATAGTCTTATATGTCAAGAGGATAGTGGGAGTCTTAAAGATCCTAAAAAGAATTTCAAGAACTAATCAAGAATAAAACCTGAGGTTCTTCACTAGCACACGACTTGAGGTTTATAACCTATCGTGTTGACATATTCTGTGCCCATTCCAGTTAAAGTTGGCTTTGCATAGGAGTTCTGAAAGTTCTCAATTGGTTGCGTAACAACTTGGAAGCAATGGCAGGCCCTGTACTTCCATGTGGCAAGAAGTTAAGATTGCATAAGTTCAGTCCATATGAGTTTGGATTTGTCATTATCCTTGTCTTGTGACTATGGTTTTGACAATTCACATGGATAAGAACACATACACCATAAAATCTAAGGGTCATAAGGTTTCTCTCCGATTCATGAAAATGATGGTGAGGAAACACTTCCACCAAGTAGATTTGAAGCAGATGGAAAAAGGTCTAAACAATTGAGACTATGATTACGGCATCCCTTTTCATAGTTCTGAAATTGTTTAGACACACATGCATGCTATCTAAGGAAAGATGTATGATTTTGATAAAGTTTTATCAAAGCATCTCGTATCAGAAATCTGAACTTTGGTAAGAAAGTCAATAAAGTATTGATTTCTAGAAGTCCAGCTGATTTCTGAGTACATGTCAAAGCCAGTGGGAGCATAAGTGTTATGCTAATAATCATCATGTTAGTGGGAGCATGACAATTATTGTTAGTGTTGCAAGTTAGCAATGTTAATTATAGAAAACAAAAGTTTCAATTCGTGAGGCTGCAGGGATTGAAAAAGTTGTTTTGCTATAATTAAGGGAGAGGATATACTTCATTTCAGTTCTAAAGGTTTAGATTGAGACCTTAATCATCTTTAGTCAAGAATATATATATGAATTTCATGTTGGATTGGTTCAACTTAAGGAAATTCTATATATTGCGTTCTCAAAATTCGATTATGATTACGGCATCCCTCTTCGTAGTCAAATTTTGAAAACATGGCAAATAAAAATATTGTAGCAAAAGACTGGTCTAGAATCATGTCTTTATGTGAGACATCATGAATCGTGTACCATTTGCTTTGGGTACAGGATCGATTGCATGTGCTATAATATTTGTCATTTCTAAATTTTTTCAAATGCCCAGAGGCATTAAGAAGGGAAAAGGTCTAGAATTGGATATGACTAAAATGATTAAGCAATTGTCGAGGACAATCTGAGGTTTACCAAAGATTGGTTGCTCAGGGACAGTTGGAAGTATAGTGCTAATTTTGGAAGGACCATATTGACATACTCTGAAAAAGAGGCATCTCTTATTCAGAAGTGATAGTCAAAATGAGAATATGGAGTTGTCTCCATAGGTGGAAGTTATCTGTGTAAGATTAGAAAACTTAATGCAAGAAGCATGTCCAAAGCAATGTACTTTGAATATGAGACTTAGTTTCCATGGAGTTGATCTCCATTGGAATACCTTATAATGACTGTTGACAAGTCTTTGTGACTTTGTACATATTCATTACAGGAGGGTCAGTGCTTATAAGTTTAAAATCTAAACAGATTTCGATAAATGATACGAATTTGAAATTCTCACATTTTTCGATAAGGATTTGGGAGTGTGAAATTAGAATCATTGAAATTATGTTCAATTGGTTTATTTCACAAAGTAAGGATCATAAACAAACATAGAGTGCATACTTGGTGTATGGCAAAGCTATTGTTTAAGAAAAACATAGTGTACATGCTTGGAGCATGGGACAACTAGTGTTTTTAATTCAAGTATAAAGTTGATAAAACCGAAACAATGAATAATGAGTAATCAGTATGGTGATAAATAAAAGTGTTTATTTATATTCATAGGGTTTGATACCATATTTGATTCATTTATTCTTGTGTTTCACTTTGCATGTTTTGACTTCCAGAATAACTAAGTCGCTCTTCCTGAATGATTAAGTTATTCAAACCATCCACAGTCGGTCATATGTTGGAAGTAGATATGAATCAAGACTGTCATGGGTTGGTTTGTAGAGGTCCAAGTTGGTGGACAAAGTGGTGCTACAACACTCATGAGTGCTCATAAGTTCTGAGTATTGGGTTCAACCCGCGCTCATTTGAATCACTTCATGGATTTTATCACGAGTGATCATGAGACGATAATATCTTATATTCTTCAAACCTAGAGATATGAGTTGTTACTATGAGTTGGTTATACATTGATTGCACGAAAACGCATTTGGTAACTCGATGTTATAAAACGTTCCTTTGTGTATGATTCAACAAGTAGTAGAACAAGCCATATGAGTCGAAGTTTATCCATTCCTTTTACCTTCGGGATAAAAGCGATATCTGTGGGCTCCTCGATGATTTAGCGATGACACATGTGAGTGCTTGGCCAAGCCATGACTGATTTGATTTGTTCAATCAGTCAGTCATCATAAATCGAAAATCGGGAAACAACAAATGGACAGAGAGAATGATTATAATCCATGTCTCAGTCCATATGTTATCTAGAATGGAGGAATATATGATCCCTTATCTAATGGACGTGTCATTGATTTGTTCAGAGTTCGACAGCGGCTTTAAGAGCTACAATTGCTAGTCGGGTTATGAAGTCATACTTGCAATAATAGTTTTAGACTTATCCAAGTGGGAGACTGTTGGATTAGATGTCTAAGCCCATAACTATTATTGGTATGTACTTGACCCGAGAGTAGCATGGTCCATTTGGGTTGCATATCATCAGGACAATTTGTTAGGATGGACTTTTGAGATAAGGTTATTTATGGTTTATTAATATATTATAAGTTATAATATATTAATATGAAATCATATGTTTTAATTAGTATCGATCAAGAATTAATTTGGAATTAATTTAGTGATCAAAAGAGACTAATTAAATCTATGGGGACTAATTATGATAATTAGTTATATTTATATGTGTTGGGCTTATGATCCATGTTGGACCAAGTTTATGTATGGATACATAAAGAGTTGGGCCACATGAAGCATGGATCATAAAACTCATGGGTATGGATTATGGGTTATACCCATGACCCTTGGAATCCTACATATAAATAGGTTACTCCATAGCCAAAATCACTACTTCTTTTCTTAGAGAAATATGGAGGTGTTTTGGTGCATGGAATTCTCTCTCAAGAGCCACCTTTGTCCTAGGTGTGTTGTGATTCCATTTGAGGCATTTCATACTATTGGTGCTAAGCTCTTAAGGCCAAATACATCAAGACTTCAAGCCACATAAAAGGTATGTTTCCCTAACTAGTATATTATATGGTTTATGTCAAATGCATGCTAGTTATAGGTTTAATGCCTTGGAAACCATTTGCATGTATAATAGAGAAAACATAGATCCAAGGTATTTAGGGTTGTATGTGCACCATAGGATGTTGTAGTATACTAAAACCCAACACATACATCATGCGTACGAGGAGTACGTCGAGCGTACTCGTGAAGTGGGCTTTCGACGTTTTGGGCCTTAGGTATGTTCGGCCATGGTTGGGCCTTAGTTTATGAGTTTGGCCATTTTTGGGCTTTTAGGTTATTATTGTGTTTTTGGTCCAAGCTAGTTGGGCCTATTAAGTGAAAGGTAAAATAGACTTTTACCCTAGGAGTGAGGTTGAGGAGTCGGGACCCCGGATGGTTATTGACGTAATTATTAATTAGGGTTGTTTTTGTTTGGTTAGTGAGGTGGTTACCAGTTACAACAGCCTGCGTAATTCATTATCAGCAGGATCGAGTTGAGTTTGCTCGCTATACTGTAGGACACTAGGATATGTTATGTGCTTGTAGTCTCTGTGACTCCTATTGTATATGTTATATGCATGTGTTCCTATTTGTTATATGTATGTTAAGTGAAATAGACGCGAGGGTGAAATAGACCCGATACAGCCTTATGTTGACATATGAGTTGAAATAGACTCAGAGGTGAAATAGACGTAGGGATGAAATAGACCCGGTACGGCTTGGGCCAACACATGAGTTGAAAGAGACTCGGGGGTGAAATAAACCCGGCATGGCCTTGAGCTGGCAGATAAGTATGGTATGTTGTCTTTTAGGGAACTCACTAAGCTTCGTGCTTACATTTTCAGTCTATGTTTCAGGTACTTCCGGATTCAAGGGGAAGAGATCGGGGTGATCGCATCGCACACACCACGTAGTTCCGCATTTTACCTTACTCTGATGTATTTGTATGTTTTAGTCATACTTGATTATATTATGGTGTTAAACATGTTTTGAAAGATGGTTTATATTATTCTAAACATTGAAATTTTTGGCCATAATTTTTGAGACGTTACAAGTTGGTATCAGAGCCTTGGGTTGAAGGATTCAGGCATACTCTCGGGTGTGTCTGAACTCAAACTGAGGGTTTGATAGATTTTTCAAAAGAAAATATTTGTAGAATAGTTTTCTAATAAATAAAAATGGTATGGTACATGTAATCGACCGAGCTCAAGTAAGTTTTCCCAGAATACCCATAGTGATGGGTTTTGAGCATATCTACATTCCTATATGCTCATGCAACCCTATTTGCTTTGGATCTAGGTTTTTCTCAAGTTATACTTGCAAATTAATTTTCCAAAGCAAGAACCCTAGATCTACTGTATATAAAATTGAACTCTATACATATTAGGGTTTTGAAGAATACATTTCTTGTTAGTTAGTAGTAACAAGTAATCCACAGAAAATCTTGACTATTGAAAGCTTGAGTGCTCTAAGTGTTGCACCTCTAATGAAGTCACAAACACCACTAGCAAAGGATGATTGAGAGAGAGGTAATGGAGGCTCTTGATTTTCGGTTAAGGCTTCTCTAAGAATGCTTAGGCCGATTTCAAGGTGTTAAGGGGTCTTTATATACTTGTGGCTGCTAGGGTTTTTGGTGGAAACCCTAATCTGATTGCTTAAGCCTTAAACAGTCCATGGACACACTCTAGAAGCCCCCCTGGACGAAATCTTCTATGGATTTCCCATAGATTTCGTCCAACCCATTCCAAGGTGGTCCAGCAGCCGAGTTTGCAACTATCAATGATTTGCATAACCAGTCACCTAACTTTTAATCAATTCCTTTAATCCCAAAATGTATTCCAAATTAATTTATGATTAATACTAATTAAATTATATGATTTCTCAATTAATATATAATTCTTATAATATATTAATAAAGCATAAATTAACCTCTTTCTCCAAAATTCATCCTATCAAGTTGCTATGGTGAAGGCAACCCAAAAGGACCATGCTACAATCAAATCAAGCACATACCAATTATAGTTATGGGCTTAGACACCTAATCCAATAGTCTCCCACTTGGATATGTCAAATAACTATAACCGCCAATGCAACTTCAGAATCTGACTTAGCAATCGTAGCTTTCAAAAGCCGCTGACAATCTCTGACCTAGTCAATGACACGTCCTTTAGATAAGGGATCACATAATCCTCCGTTCTGCAAGATATCATGTGGACAAAGACATGGAATAGAGTCATACTCAATGTCCAACAGTTTGTTTCCCGATTTCTGATTTGTCTTACAACGAACTTATATGCTTGTACTATTTACTCATCAAATCGTACAGAACAATACATTTTATAACATCAAGTTACTGATGCGTTTACGCACTATCAATGCACAACCAACTTGTAAACAACAACTCATATATCTCGGTTTAAAGACTATACAATATTATCGTCTCACAATCACTTGTGATAAATTCCATGAAGTGATTCAAATGAGTGTGGGTTTAATCCAATACTCAAATTCCTGTTTCAGGAGTACTCATGAACGTTGCAGCACACCTTTGTTATGTCTAAGGACTTGGACAATCGACTGTGGATAATTTGAATAATCCTATTATTCAGGAAGTAAAACATGCAAAATGAAACACAAAATAAACAATTGACAAAAGATAGTAAACTTTACTCATAAATAAATCTTCCATTATATAATTATCAAATGTCAATTACATTTAAATTGTTACAAGTTTCTAACTGTCTATCCATTCACTAAAACTAATATCGTCCTTCAGACCAATGTTCCTCGCATGCTGTAAGTGCTTAACCCTGCTCAGACCCTTTGTGAGGGGATCTGCTGGATTCTCCTCTAATGATACCCTCTTGACTACGAGGAGTCCTTCTTCTACCCGATTTCCGATGAAGTGGTATTTTCTATCGATGTGTTTGGATCTACCATCGTCCCTTGGTTCCTTGGTTAAGGCAACCGCTCCTTCGTTATCATAGAAAATCTCTATAGGCTCCTTTATGGCTGGTACAACTCCAAAGTCTCCAATGAAGTTCTTCAACCATATTGCCTCCTTCGACGCTTCGCTCACTGCTATGTACTCTGATTCGCACGTTGAATCAGCCATGGTCTCCTCCTTGATACTTTTCCAAGTTACTGCTCCTTCATTAAGGGTAAACACCCAACCGGTCCAAGACCTAAAGTTGTCTCTGTCTGTCTGAAAGATGACGTCACTATACCCCGTCACTCTCAAGTCATCACTTCCACCAAGTACGAGGGCCCAGTCCTTCGTCCTTCACAAATACTTAAGAATGTTCTTTACTGCTATCCAGTGAGCTCTACCCAGGTTCTCTTGATATCGACTCTGTTGGGTTATGAGCATTCTAACACTCCTAAGTGTACATGCAACCCTAAATACCTTGGATCTATGTTTTCTCTATTATACATACAATTATGAACATCCAAGGTATTATCCTAATCTAGCATACATAATAATAAATATAACAAGATAGAATACATACCTCTTTGATGTAGAATGTCTTCATGAAGCTTGAGTGCCTAGTGCCCCAAGTGTGACACCTCAAATGGTTCACACAACACCAAATACACTTGGAATAACTTGAGAGAAACTTGAACACTCCTTGAAATCGTCTAGCCCTCACACTCCTTGAAATCGTCTAGCCCTCACACTCACACCAAACCTTGATATGTGCCAACGAGGGAACCTTCCCTGTACACATCTTGTGAGGTGTTTGGAAACCTTCTTAGTTGGGAGTAAATCAAGGATATGGGCGGCAGTCTCTAAGGCATACCCCCAAAATGAGATTGGTAGCGAAGCTCGACTCATCATGGAACGAACCATGTCCAACAAGGTTTGATTACACTTTTTAGCCATACCATTTAGTTGTGGTGTCCTAGGTGGCGTCAATTATGAAACAATTCCACATTCCTTAAGATAGTTGTGGAACTCGATACTAAGATACTCACCACCTCTGTCAGATCTGAACATCTTTATCTTCTTGCCCAATTGATTCGCATCCCTTATGGTGGATTTGAAGGGCCCACACACATCTATGTGTATGAGATCCAACAGTCCTTCACCTCTTTCACAAGAACCAGTGAAAGCTGAATTGGTTATCTTTCCAAGTAAACAAGACTCGCATATGTTGTCCGACCTAAGGTCAAATGACTCCAACATTCCATCCTTTTGGAGTTGAGCTATGCGCTTCTTCTTGACATCTCCAAGACGACAATGCTACAAGCATGCTTTGTCTAAACCATTTCATGAATCAATATGCAACACATTATTTTCTAAGTTATTATTGTGATATGTCGGAGAGGGCTGAGTTGAGATTGCCGGTGAACCCCGTGAAAACGACTCCTCCTTATATCGCAGTACAAAACAAGAAAGAGATCGTTAGTCGACGTCTGGGAGGGGTTCCCGGGACGAAGCTCCGAAGATCAAGTTAGTATGAGATCTGAGAGAGATTGTAGTAGATTACAGTAAAGAGAGAATTTCGTCCCCTTCCTTGTGAGGAAGAAGGATCCTTTTATACCTGTTTATGAGGCGTGTTCCTCAACTGATTCTGTTGAGGATTCCTTCGTGATGTGCGACGTGGCGGACCCATATTGCAGGGCCTTCCGACACGTCTTTTGCCTCATTCTCTCATTGGTTGGAAGGAGATATTCCAAACGTTTATGAAGATCATGGCTATCATCTAAAGGGCAAGCGTGAATCTCTGATTGGCCCCACGTTTGTCGGGGTATAGTTTCCCAGAGAAGGGTTAAGGCGCGGCTCTGCACCTTAACCGCCATATCAGCGCTCTTCGCATTGGAAAAGGCCCAGACATGGCTTTAGACTGGGTTCTGACCAGGCCAAGCCCGGTGTTAGTTTGACTTTTTTTTGACGTTCCCCTAAGGGATACGTTAACAAGTCCCTTAGACTCATAGGCGCATGCGTCATTTTGACAGTGTAACCGTTCGAGTCTATATCTTAGCACGTGTATGACCGGGATTAGTTCTACCGTTTGACAGGCCTTCGACAGCACCGTCAATGTGTGTCAGTCCCGTTGGGAAATAGTTCGTGATGCCAGTTTCGCCTTTAAAATCCCCCCTTTTCCCCAGGCTTTTCATCCTCATATCCCCATTTTGGTTTTGTTATGTAAATCCGAGTATTCCGTTGATTTCCTTTTCGCTTATCTATTCTTTTTTCGATAATGGACCGTTACAGTCGAGTCCCTACTACTGTGGAGTTCCGGTTTCTGCAAGACTGATTGGGCTTCCTAACGGAGCATGTCGTAGTGATTTCGGCAAAGGGGGTATCGATCTATGATTGTCCTCCAGGGAAAGTTGGAGTACCCATTCCTTTGAAATGATCGTGCAACATTATCATTTTACTGTCGACGAGTTAACCCCGAGTTCTGTCAATATAATTGTCGGTTTTCAACTGATCTGTCGCTCCTTGGGTCGCGTTCCTACTTTCTGGGTTTTTAGTTACTTTTTATGTTCAATTACAAACTTCGGCGTACGTACCCTAGCGAAGCAATGAGGCATTCATCAACTGATCGTGGGGCATAAGTATCATAGAAAACAAGACTTTCCCGACTGTCTCTTCAAACTGTTTGGGGACAATCTGAATCTCGGCAAACGGTTGGGGAGCGTTACTGTCAATGGAGAAAAATGGGAACACTTTATTCTTGTTGTGGCCGGTATGAGTGTCGCCTAGAGGGCTCGCAGGAAGATGGCGTAGATGTTCGTCGTGAGATGCGGTATTAACTCATCTCCTTCTCCCCCTCCCCCACCCTTTTTTTTAAAAAAAAGTGAGGATAGGGGATGTTATTGGCTCGTGAAATCTTATTTTTGGCGTTTGCTTTCATAGGTGCTAAAGCCTAGATTTCTTTGGAGATGGCCCTGCGTGGTCATTATCAGGGCAATCTTTGCCACCGGGAGATCGATCTGGTGGAGACTCTTCCTCCTCCTGTTTCTGAAAGACGCATGCGAGAGCTTGCTGGACGGCCCTTGGCAGGGGAAGGAAATGATGGTTCCAGTGGACATGTTTCGCTTTTCCAACCAACCGTTGGGGTCGTTTTCCCGATTCATTCACCAGTTTCGGCTTCTTCTGGTTTACCTGCAAGAGCATGGGCAGACAAAGGTAATGCTCCTATTCGGAAAAGACGGAGTTTTCGCGTGGTGCTGTCGTCAGACGAGGAGACAGAATCCGATGATGCGGGTCTCCGTCCTCGTAAGAGGCACAACACCGTGTCTATGTCCAAACTCCATTGTGGCATCGAGGATGCTCTTGGTGATAAGTTCTCGGTGCTCGTGCAGAAAGAGGAAATGGTGGTGACTGGTTCTTCGATAACACCACCTCCACCGCATACTGGTGCGCTTTCAATTGATCTTGGTTCCGGCTCTATGTTTGGGAGCATGCTAGGTTTTTGTGGAAGTTCTTCCCGGGCGGAGAGGTTTCCAGTGGTAGGCGAAAGGGGAACTGCGCCTCACTCTTCTTCGTTCAAAGCTTATATTCCGAACTGGGTGATTACTTGGGAGTCTTTACTATCGGAGGACGCCACCACCTAGGAATGGAGCAACAATACTCATCCTACGACCACGATGAAATTTCTTACGGGCAAATCGGGGGCTTGCGCGGCTGACGACCTACGTTATGCTGCTGCCAACCAGATTTGCCAAGCCGGTGTGAACGAAGCGCAATTATTATTTTTGCAAAGTACCATCACCAACCTAAAGGAGGAGGTCCATGATGTAGAGGTCGAGCGTCGTATTCTTTCTGAACAAAACTGCATTATGTCCTGCGAGAAGGCCATTCTGGAGGAGCATGCAGCCACTTTGGAGAGCCAAACATAATGCCTAGAAGGTCAAGTGAGCTCTCTCACACGAGAGAAGGATGTGCTGGCTAATAGATTGGCCAGGTGTCAACGTCAACTGGCTCGAGCCCGTGTTGAAGGTGTTGTTGCTCGAGGTAGTTTGCAATGGGTGTTGGAGAATGGGGTGGTTCCTATGATTGACAGAGTAATCGAGAGCTCTGAGTTCGCCAAAGGGGTCCAGGGTGTTCGCGAGGCTTGTGAAGCCCTTGGGTTTTAGAAGGGGAGGCAACTGAGTAGTTGCTCCACATCTTCCGGTAAGTACGAAGCCCCGGGTCCTAGCCAAGTGGCTAGCATGGCCAAGAAGGTCGACACTGCCCTTACATCCTTTGCCGAGACGGATTTTGTCGGCCTCTTCCATTTAGGGGAGTTATATTATGATGGCTTCCGTTATTTTTGTGGCAAGCTGAGTCCGGGAGGTTCTACCTCAGACTCCGAGGGAAGATTTATGTTTTCCCTTTTTGTTCGTTCTGTAATGTAGCTGCTTTTCTATGTGCTATGCATAGTGTAAAACACTGGTTGTTAATAACCATAAACTGTTTTTTATGTTTTGTATTTGGCATGGAAGAATTCTCTTCCCCTCCCCCTTTTTTTGTATGTATGCAAACGCTTTGAATTGTCCTGTGGTATCTCTAAGGACGGGTTGTTCTACTATAATTCGTTTTTGTATATTCTATTGTTCTAGGGTTTGCGTTAATCTGGTAATGTTTGCTTCAGATGTCGCATAACTGCTACTACTGACTTATGTTACTCTCACTTTTATGTTTAATTAGGCTTATGATATTAAGCCGTGAAATAGTAGTCAATGTTGTTGACTATAGTGTATGGTTTAGCTACCAATACATTGGTTGAGATCGTCATCTCAAGACCTTTGTTGTTCAATTCTCAGGGGGAAAGGTTATGAATCTTTAACAACCCCTCGTTCTGTGCCATTTACACATTCTCAGCTCTGAGATGTCATTGGTATATTGTAGGTAAAGATTATGACCCTTTTAAGTCCTACGACTGCATTCTTGCATAGATTTTTCTAAAGTAGCATAAGTGATCAGCCTTTGTTGCTACTTGGAAAATATGCACAACCTCTATACTTTGTGCTTTTGCAATACAGAATTCTGGAAAGTTTTTTCAAAATGCAAATTATATTATTTCTGGAAGGAAAAAAGAAAAACATGAGAAAATAGACTCTGAATGTCAAAGTGTCAGGGCATGCGCCCGGTCTTTGCTTTGTTCCTGAAGTATGGCTATCCTGGCAGAGTTGGGCCATACTTCTTGTTGGGTGGCGACGTCTTTTTTACACCTGGCGTATGTGGGTCTTCATAGGTTGGGGCTTCCTTTCATTTCCCCCAACAGGGCCCGACGCGGGGGAGTTACGCTTCGTTTCTCGTACCGTGAGGGTGCTCTCGCCTGTCTTTCTTTGTGACCCGATGCGTGTTGCAGCTGTGGGAGACACCTTCCTTTGGTCGGGTGAGAGTACCACATGTGCGTTTCTGCACACCTATCCTCCTTGTTGTTACTGGAGATGTTGTTTTGCTTACCGGGGTCTTTGCTGGCGCTCTTCTCTTGGGAAACCTGCACGTTAGAAAGAACGAAATTCTACCTCCATTGTTGTTGTTTCTTGTGCTTGCGCCCACTATTTTGAGGAGATTTGGTTCATGTCTAACATCGGCTAAGACTTGCTCTGGATCCCGAATTGTTCTTTTGTTGGGCATTGCCTGGTTTTCAATTATGGGCCAAGCAGATGCCTTTGCCTGTGAGCCAACATTTCCTTGCCGTGTGCTTGTCACTGTTTATTCTGGCTGAGTGCTCCTTGGGTCGGCGTTAGTTCTCTCTTGTGGGAGAGATGTTGTGATTCGACTGAACACATCCCACCGTCTTTTCTTGGTCTCACGGACTGGCACTTGTGCCACGAAAGATATCCTTTGTGGGCCTTCTCTTTTTTGGCGACCTTCGTTTTGACGAGATTGGGTTTCTAGCCTTCCTCCTCGTTAGGCATCATGCCCAATTTCCGGCATGGTCGCCACTAACGTTGCTGACCTGTCACTCGAGCTGAATTTGAGAACACCGTGGAGAGTAGATGGAATTGCTTGCAACTGGAAAAGCGTAAGCCGGCATAAGAGAATGTTGTTCTCTGCCGGGCGATCGACAACCAAGAAATCGAGCACCCTTGTTATCTACTTTCCCCGTCATGACTAACCAATGTGAACGGGAGTCTGACCGTTCCCGTTGACCAAATGCGGTGACTAGTGAAGCCAACTAGCAGGCCCTGGCACGGTGGCTGGAGATACTCTTTCGATTCGATTGGCAGTTGACGAAGGCAGTGCTCGTAGATCACGTTGACTCTGCTTCCGTTGTAGATGTAAACTTGTTCTACACAGTGTTGACTAACAAAGCTGGTGATGTGCAATGGATCATTGGGGTCCCAATGTTCTGGCCTGGGGTCATTTGTTGAGAATGCTACGTTGAGGATGTTTTGGTGGCATTGCCTTGTATTTGTATGTCAGCTTTGGTGATTGCTACGTGGGCGGGGCCCGGTGACGGTATGTATCTTCGCCCTATTTTCGTGGTCTTTTCCTCCATCCTTTTGATTTTTTGGCGGGTGTTTATCCTCGTCGAATTTTGCCCTAAGGTCTTTGCTATATCAACTATGTTTCCAACTAGTTGTTTCTCGTCAGTCTCCCTCTTCAACACTGTACACTCGTTGGTATCGTGCGTTTTTCTTCTACGATACTCACAAAACTTGGGCTTGTCTTTGTTCTCCTTGGCTGGAGCCTTGTCGATTGCATGAACATCAGTATGACCGCTTCTGCTATCGTCCCTGTTGAGCGCTCTATGCCTTCTAGACATGTGCCGGGAGTGACGATTGTGTTGCTGCTGGTTGCCATCTTGCCTTTCTTGTGGGGCCGAGATTAGCCGTGACACCGCCTCTTCCTGCCTGGCATACGCATTGGCTACAACTTTGATATTGGCCTCCTTTCGCTCTTCCCCTTCGATTTGCCTCAGATATTTTTCCACACAGAACTTAAGTTCGTCCCGGGATCTAGGGACAGTTCCCTGCATCTACCTCGATAGGGGCCCCAGGAGCAAACCTTGGGTGAAAGCGCCTATTACCAGGAACTCTTCATGTCCTGGAACATTCAAGGTGGCCAACGTGAATCGATCATAATACTCATTAATTGATTCCCCCTCTCTCTGCTTGCATGCCATTACAGAATTAGCGCCCCCTTGCCTTTCCTCAACTGTATGAAATTGTTAAGGAAAAGGTATTTCAGCTGCTCAAAACTTGAGGTGTTGCCCGACCTCAGAGACTTGAACCACTTACCTGCATTTTTGGTCAGGGTGCAGGGAAAACAAGTACAGGTGAAGCGACGATCCATCTTGAGGTATGTCATCGTCCATTCATAAATGTCAATGTGGTCATTTGGGTTTGTACTGCTGTTGTATTTGGGCATGTGGGGATCATCGCCGTGTGAAGAATCTTGTACTGCAGTAGCTCGTGGCTGAAATTCGAGCTGGCGCTTCATATAGGGTTGTCCATGTATGAGTATGGCATACCACCATAAGCCATGTGTTGCTGCATCTGGTAGGGGCTCGCATACATCTGATTATGCATGGCTGCCTGCGAGATGTACGGTTGATACTATTGTAGGTTTGGCTGCAATTCAAAGTTTTGGATTGCATATTCCCCTGCTTGGGGAACCAGATATGGGATTGCTCCTGTGTACTATTGTGTGTACAGAGTGAACGGCTGAACGACTACCATGAGGGGATTGAATTTAGGTGCTACTGAGAACTAAGCTATGGATCCATAAGGGCCAGATCCCTGGCTGGATGAAGTCTTCACGCATGTTACTTGCGGCTAAGATGGTGCAGGTGTTGCACCTGGCATCTGTTGTACGAGTTGGTTGAAGATCGGCGGTTGTTGTGCAAATATCAGCAAATGAGATAACCCTGCCATGTCAGCGTGTGGGTGGACCATCGGGGAATATTGTCGTTGCGGCTGAATAGTGTGAGGGATCTAGCTTCCGGTGTCGGAGGTAAGTGGGATAGACTGTTGTTGTGAAACGGGGATCTCTGTTTGTTGCGTTGTGACGATTTGTGGAGTTCTGGTTATGATCGTCATTTGTGGAATTGTGTTGGCTGTTGGGCGCCAGAGGCTGGCTGTGAGAGTTGTTGCCGTCTGTACTGCAGAGCTAGATGGCGTTTTTGAAACTGGAGTGCAATTTGATGCGTGCCCTTCCTGAATGGAAGTTTGCGCTCCTTCTAGTGATTGCATCGGACGAAATGGGCTTTTTTCTAGTGTTCCAAACACTATTGGGGTTTCGCCCGCCATTGTTGCTCGTTGAATTTGTTGCGTGGATGTATCATTCTACAGATACGCCCGGATGGAGCCAAATGTTGTGATATGCTGGAGAGGACTAAGTCGAGATTGACGGTGAATCCTGTGAAAACGACATCCCCTAACATCATAGAACAAAACAGGAAAGAGATCGTTAGTCGACGTCCGGGAGGGGTTCCTGAGACGAAGCTCCGACGATCAAGTTAGTATGAGATCTGAGAGAGATTGTAGTAGATTATAGTAAAGAGAGAATTTCGTCCCCTTCCTTTTGAGGAAGAAGGATCCTTTTATACCTGTTTATGAGGCGTGTTCCTCAACTGATTATGTTAACGATTCCTTCGTGATGTGCGACGTGGCGGACCCATATTGGAGGGTCCTCCGTCACGTATTTTGCCGCATTCTCTCATTGGCTGGAATGAGATCTTCCAAACGTTTACGAAGATCGTGGTTATCGTCTAAAGGGCGAGCGAGACTCTCTGATTGGTCCCATGCTTTCCGGGGTATAGTTTCCTGGAGAAGGGGTTAAGGCGCGACTCTGCACCTTAACCGCCATATCAGCGCTCTTCGTGTTAGAGAAGGCCCATACATGGCTTTAGACTGGGTTCTGACCAGGCCAAGCCCGATGTTAGTTTGACTTCTTTTTTGACGTTCCCTTGAGGGATACGTTAACAGTTATCTACAACCATCATAGTTTCATATACACCATTATAGGGCAATGCTTCAAAATAAATTAAACCATTATCATAAGGATTAGTAGAACCAACTTCATTATTAAATGAAAATCTAAAACTTGTCTGTACAAACCATGAAAAGAAACAGTATTCCTCGTCATCTCTGATGAGTAGCAATAGTCATTCAAGTCTAATCCTAACCCACTACTAAGCACTAAAGAGTAAACCCCGATCTTGGTGACAGGCGACGATTTCCTATTCCCCATTATCAGGTTCATCTTCACGTTCTCTACACCCCACCTTCTTCTTAGCCCCTGCAAATCAGAACAAATGTGAAAACCACATCTTGTATCAAGGACCCAAGAACTAGCATGTGATGAGTTTTTGGACATAATAGTATAAATACCTACGAAGGTGGTATTTCGGGCAGTTTTGTTTCCAATGCCCCTTTTCATGACAATAGAAGTATATTGCTTCTTTTGGATCAGATGAGGGAGGAGCAGAACCACCTTTTCCTTTAGATCTACTTGAAGAAGTTCCATCATGAGAATTTCCCTTGTGGTTCTCAGAGGGAGCTTTCCTCTTTTTCCTCTTCCTATGTCCAATAGCCAGGACTGGGGCAGCAACATCAAGAGTGGACTCGACACATTTGCCTTTCAATCCACTTTCAGCAGTTCTCAACAAACCTTGAAGTTTGCTCAAGTTGACTTCCTCCTTGTTCATATGATAAGTCATCTTGAACTGATCATAACAATGAGGTAAAGAGTGTAGGATTATATCAATGGCATGCTCTTCGTCAAAGTTAACAATCAACTTGAGCAAATGATCCACATACCTTTGCATTCTTTACAAGTGGTTCGTGATGGACTCTCCATCCTTCATCTTGGTTGTTATCAGTGAGGCGAAAATCTCGTACCTTTCTTGATGCACACTTTGATGGTACTTTTCCATCATGTCTTGGCACATCTCGTAAGGCCAGTAGTCCTCATAGAACCGTTGTAGCTTAGGAGTCATATTGACCACCATAATAGATGACACCTTTGTAGCATCCTTTTCAGGAGCCCTATACTCATCCAATTGTTTAGAAGTAGCTTTGGTTTCATCTATCTCTTTGAGTTCTTTGCCGAGGACGTATTCTTTCTCCTCATATCGTAAGGACATCCGAATACTGCGAATCCAATCATTAAAATTGGATCCATCGAAAGTGACCCTAGCACAAATGTTCATAAGAGAAAAGGAGCTTGAGGAGTTGGAGTTAGAGCCAGAAGCGTTGATTGACCCAGACATCTGAAAAAGAAGAACAAGTTTTGATTAGATAGGAAATCCTTAATATAACACTCAAATGAAATACTAAGGCTGGGACCCAAAAATAATTCACAATTCAGAAAAGGGATGTCGTAATCTAATTGTAAATTATTTGAAGGTAGGTAAATGACGATTTACCAATTTCACCGCCAAAAACGAAATTTAAAAGAATTAGGTTTTATTAAATGAAATTCCTAGATCTTTTGAGATTCATTGAACATATCAATGGCATGTTTAATTTCAATTATGCCCTTCAAGTTTGTGAATAGGATACCGAGGATCACAAACAATGTGTGAATAACCGTGCAAATATGCTTAACACTCTCCATGTCATTTACCACCTAATCAATGTACTGGTTAACCACAGACGCTCCATTGATCTATGACAATTTACGAGCTACCCTTTGCCATCCTTGTTAGTCCAAGTTAGTGTGTCGGTTAACCACATACGCTCCACTAAGGAGTTGACAAGGTGCAAAGTGCAATTTCATGGACTAGCATCATTTTCATATTTTTCTTAAAGTAATTAAGATTGGGAATTTATAAAACATTTAGTTACTTTATAATTATCATTATACTTATTAATGAGATAATTAATGTCCTATCCTACCCGTTTGGCTAACGACCCTCCACTAGTCAAGAGTGCGGTGGGTAAGAGTGGATACCTAATGGCGGTCATTTTATAGGCCGCTTCCTTAAACACCCCCCCATAGACCAGCTTAGTGAATGAGACCTACTAACGGTAAGACTGACTCATCTTATACATATATATAAATTAAACTTTTAATGTAATAACAGTATAAGGGTGTATTTTACACTTCTAAAAATACTAGGGTTATTTAAGAATTTAATATTTCAAAATTAAAAATATTAATTGAAATTTAAATTCCAAAACTCTAGGGCAAATTTTGAAACTTTTAAAAAACTTCCAGATCATATTTTAAACAATTAAATTAATCACATAATTTTGACATTATCTTAAAATTTGATCTAATCCATATTATTTGGTAAGGAAATCCGATTACCATACAAAAAATTCAATTTATGGTGATAAAAACGATTTATGGTAATTATCCCAAACCAAACAAGATAAGGAAATCGAAAAATCAGCTGTCTGATGAGTTAACTCGTCGAGTCAAGTTTGGACTCATCGAGTTCATGCAACTCGTCGAGTTCATCTTTGAACTCGTCGAGTTCATCAGACAGATTGCGAAATATGTTTTCTTCAAGCTTTGAACAAATTACAATTGCATCGCATATAACAGAAAAACACCATAGGCTCTGATACCACTGATGGGTTTTGAGCATATCTACATTCCTATATGCACACACAAACCTATTCGCTTTGGATCTAGGTTTTTCTCAAGTTATACATGCAAATTAATTTTCAAAAGAAAGAACCCTAGATCTACTATATAAAATCGAAATCTATACATATTAGGGTTTTGAAGAATACCTTTCTTGTTAGTTAGTAGTAACAAGTAATCCACATAAAATCTCAACTCTTGAAAGCTTAAGCGCTCCAAGTATTGCACCTCTAATGACGTCACAAACACCACTAGCAAAGGATAAGTGAGAGAGAGGTGATGAAGGCTATTGATTTTCGGCTAGGGCTTCTCTAAGAATGCATAGGCCGATTTCAAGGTGTTAAGGGTCTTTATATACTTTTGGCTGCTAGGGTTTTAGGTGGAAACCCTAATCTAATTGCTTAAGCCTTAAGCTTTCCATGGTCACCCTCTAGAAGGCCCCTTGGATGAAATCTTCTATGGATTTCCCATAGATTTCGTCCAACCCATTCCAAGGTGGTCCAATAGCCCAGTTTGCAACTATCAATGATTTGCATAACCAGTCCCCTAACTTTTAATCAGTTTCTTTAATCCCGAAATTAATTCCAAATTAATTTATGATTAATACTAATTAAATGATATGATTTCTCAATTAATATATTATTCTTATAGTATATTAATAAATCATAAATTAACCTCTTTCTCCAAAATTCATCCTATCAAGTTGCTATGGTGAAGGCAACCCAAAAGGACCATGCTACAATCAAATCAAGTAAATACCAATTATAGTTATGGGCTTAGACACCTAATCCAACATATACATTTTTTATGATATGCTTTGATCTGTGAATCTGTGAACCGCATGCTAATTTAGGGATAAGGATTTGCTTAGGAGTTGCATGATAGAATGCTAGGAGACATGATTTGTATGCCTATTGTTTGAGCATGTAGACTTGCATGCTAGTACTAATCGGTTAGTGATAGGATGACCTATTTAGGTTACACGTGCTCTGATTACTGAACGGGGTAAAGCTTTTAGTCCTCTTCTTTTTAAAAGGGCAAATACAGTGGTTGATAATGGTGGTGGTAACTACTAAATCCGCAATGATGAGCCAAGAGAACAGTTGGGGCGAAGGTTGAGAAAGAGATTCAGAGATGTGGAAGAGGAACCCCCAATTATTCTTCATGAATACGAGCTACCTATGGATGCCTACAATGTGGCAATGCATAAGTATCAGGATAATGTGGGAAGGGTGTCAACTACTCAAACATACTCATACATTCCAACTTGGAATGAACTTTGGGTGGAGCTAGAGGAAGTGGTGGTGGAGATGATGAGGAGTGATTTATCCTTTTCTTTTAGTTTATTTGCATGGCTTTATGACAACTTTATTTTCATTTGTTTTTGTTTTTGTTTGGTATATTTAATTTTTCGTTGTGTAGGATTTTGGTAATATTTAGGATTTAAGTAATTTGGTTTGTTTGTTTCCTTTTTATTACTGTTTTATGTTTTTAGATCTCGCAGAAGTTAGTGTTCGATGAGAGGAGCATATTGTGTAAGACATCAATGAGCTTAAGTGAGGGGTTAGGAACGCGATGAGAGAAGCGAATTTGAGCATCGAGAGCATTTAATGGGTCAAAAGAGCTGAAGAATTACATTTTTCGGAGTATTAGAGAAATATATATCATCTTGGGTACCAAACATTTAGTGAAAAAAATATGATCCATAAACGAATTTTTAACCTTTGAATGCCAACGACGACGTGGTCACTAATTATCACAAGGTGGTGAAGATAAAGAAGACGATTTCTTTCACCCAATTGTCAACCACGATGTGGTCACCAATTACCACGACATGGTGGAAGGATTAAATTCAATTTTCGAGTAATTTTTCTGAACCTATTGAAGTACATTATTCCATAGTATAAAATTTCAGTTCAATAGCAGTCAAAGAGTTCTATATTTCAACAAATTGGCGAGCCATCAACCACATAAGAAACAAGATCAACCTCACAACTTCTATCCTAGAGGAGTTTGTTCCTTTTTCTCACTCTTACTTTTATGTTTTTCATAACATGCAATGGGGACATTGCACAAAATAAGTGTGGGGTAGGGGTTGATTACTTCAGAGTACAACCATTTGATTTTTACAAAATTTGCATGATCATCAAAATTGCTAGTTTTGACAATATGCATTCACATAAACTTGAAATAATAGATTAATTTAGGAAAATCTAGCCAATTGGAATATTTTTTTGCTAATATTGTGTCGGATGATCCGATGCGAGCCCAAATGTTTACTGAGCCAATATATGTTATAGTGTATTTGTCGCTTCTCTTTCCTAGTGAAAATTCATGAGATATGAAAGGTAATCTAGTAGTTTGTACGATATAAAAAGTATTGAAGCATGTACCTGAAATCTATCCAGGAGAGCTTATGTAGTCATTGCACTTAGAATAATACCTCTAACCAATAAAGGTTGTAGTTAAGCTCCCTTGCTTAAGCATGTAGGCTTTCAACGAAAAACATGAGATATAAGAGAGAGAGAGAGAGAGAGAGAGAGAGAGAGAGAGAAATTGCAAAAGTCAAAAGAATTGTGGAGCTATTAAAGTATGAAGATCAAAAGATCAAAAAATTCTAAAGAATCAAAAATTGAAGATTCAAAAAATCAAACAAGAAGGTATTGAATTCAAAGAAGTCAAAAGAAAATATCAAAGAAGTGACGAATTCGAAGAGCTCCATTGTGGTATCAAAGTTGTAGTTCTTTCTAGATCATATGTATGCTTGGGAAGCTTAACCAAAAATACCTTGAGGTAAAGAAAGATTCTGAGGATGGATTCGGAGGGTTACAAAAATGAGTGTTGTATAAACTAAGGGGTGAATGCTCATAAGGACTGTGATTATTTAGGATTGGAATGTTTTTAGGAATTATAGACAAAAATACATGCATTGCGGTCTTGGGATAATGGTTGGGTTTAAAATGGATTGTTTTATGTGATATTGGTAATTTAAAAATTAGTTTGCTTGGGGGCAAGCAATGATTAAGTGTGGGTAATTTCGATATGTGCATATCTACATATATATTTTACATCATATCTTAATATTTTTAGCTATAGTTATGCTCACTATAGGACAAAAGATGCTTAATCTATTATATTTGTGTTATAGAAGTAAAAGACTTGCTCGGGAACAAAAAGTAAGGAATATGGAAGCAGGAAGCTAGGAACATGGATCAAGGCCAAAAAGAAGAAGAAAAGTTTCATTACCACGTCATGGTGACATCCTCCACGATGTGGCGTTTTGGAAAATCCCGATGAACTTCGAAGATTTACTGGTTACGCGATAAACCCAAAGACCACAACGTGGTGAGAATTACCACAACGTGTCGAAACGACTTTAGAAAATTATAAATAGAATTCATATTTCTCCAAAAACCTAACTTGTGCTGGGAGCTTTAGTCGACTTTTGAAGGCCAAAGACGTTATTAAAAAGCTTTGAAGGGCAAAGATTGATTAAAAGCTCGATTTTGGGAGATTTTTTGGCAATACTTATTTTATTTACTTATTCTTCTTGTGTTTGGTCATGGATTACAAGTTGAATTTCGTCTTTGTGTATTTGTTTGTTGAGGTTATAGGCTAAATACCCTAACTTTCATTTAGACTAGATTACTTGCTTTCTTATGAGTTGATTTATGGATTGGATTATTCTAAGTTGATTATTTGTTATGTTATCTTATTAAAGAACCTCATTATGTTTATGATAACTACTTTTTAAGTTTATTGTTGAGTTTAATTAAGTTTGCATGACCTATCATACTTAATTGACTTTAATCTTATGATCTTGTGATTTGCAAAATTGTAGGACTAGTGTTTTGACAAAAAACTTAGGGTTAATTAGAAAGGTGGGTAAGTGAATGTATGAGCTAATATATTAATACCAATTATATATTGAATTGATTTAATTAACCAAATAGATCAATCCATTATAAGTCTCACATAACTCAAGCTAAACGCTAGTAAGTTTGTTGGTTTATCCACTTGATCACTATATAAATGAACTTATTTGCTAAAGGATTAGGTTAGTGAACATTAATCTAGTTATCTTAGGAATCGGTAATCAACAAAGCATTATGTAACACCTTGTCCCGAATCGTTTCCTAATTCGGGGCTGCGACCCGAAGACCGGTTATCATAAGGTTTAGGGCTTTTAGAAAGGAAGATTTATACCCAGTTGGATGTGGGAAATGTTGGCTATGTGATGAAAGGGTTCAATTCGTGATTTGGAGCCCAAGGGTATTGGTAGAGGGGTTGGTTCGGGCCTTTTATGAATTTTGGATTTGAGTTCGGTTGGCTTTTAGGAAAAATTAAGTTTATAGGAGTGTAGGGATTCTCGTTACCTTTCTGTGGATATAAAGAACCTCGAAAACGGATAAGGGATGCAAAAGTTATGATCGTTTGAAGTTAGAAGGGTTTTGGACCAAACCGGGTAGACTGGCGTACCAGGTAGGAATGCATGGCGTTCATGGGCAAAATGGACGCAGACACTTTTAGCGAAGGCAAGGCATTTTTTGACCAGATGAAAACCCTAATTTAGGGTCTTGGACCCTATTTAAAGACCTTAACTCACCTCCAACGCTCATTTTCTTCAGTCTCCATAACCCTAAGAACGAAACCCTAGCCTCCATTTGAGTATTTCTTGAGCTTGATTGTGATTCTTGTATGTTTTTGGTACTTAAGGAGGAAGAAGGAACTTCTTGAAGAGTCATTGCTTGACTTAAAGCTTTTGGATCCAGGCTTTGTACACATGGATCTATCTTCTACAGGGATAAAGTCTCAGCCTTGATAACTCTTTCATATAGATCTAGCTTAGTGGTATTTTATTATGTTTTTGGTCCCGTTGTGGTGGTTCTTGTGAGTAGAAGTTACTCCATGACCTTTAAGCTTCATATTTGGTCCTTGTTGGGGTTATGGAGTCATAAACTTTGGATCTTGATGAGTATAAACATTCCATCCATGATTTGGTAGTCATTTGGTGAAGCTTGGGACTTAGGGTTTTGACTCGGGCCCTATTATGTCATGCTAAGTCATAAAAGAAACTTTATGACTTAAGAAGTCCCTTTGAATCAGATCTGGAAGTTTGGACTAATGTATTAAGGTATTAAGAAGTTTTAAGATATTTTGGAGTGATTTTGACCTTTAGAGTTCATCCTCGGTGATTGGGCTTCATTAAGCCGTGCAAAGGCTTAAGGCCTTCGACTTTATGGATTAAGTCGCTTATATTGAGCTATTCTGGGATTTTGGACGTTTGGCTTAAGGGATTATGCCATTGGATTAAGAAGTTGGAAGTTGTCGGGAACATCGTTCGTACCCCTGTGGAGCGCAGTGCGTTTCGGATGGGAGCCCCAATGTTTGAGCAGCGTAGAACGCCATGCGTTCGTCTGGTCAGTGGGTTTTTGGGCTTTTTTGACTTGGACTCTTTTGGAATGGGCTTCGGTTGGGTTGGGTTGTTTCTTGAGGGATATTAATTATCTGTTTGAGCTCTAGTTAGACCTTAGAACTTTGAGTGGGCCTTAGGTTTGGTTTGGGCCTCGAGTTGTGTTGTTGGGCCATTAGTGGGCCTTGGTCCAAGTTTGGGTTGGGCCTATTAAGGAAAGGGTAAAATGGTCTTTTACCCTAGGAGTCGGGAATTATGAACAGAGACCACGGTTAATGGATTATGGCATAATTATTAATTGGGATTTATTTGTTGTTAGTGTGGGATTTCCGGTTCGGCAGCCAAGTGTTATCTGATTAGCAGCGGCGCAAGGTGAGTTTTCCTCATTTTACTTTCGGGTCGAAGGTACCAAGGCCGACCCATTGGTCTGATATCTTGCTATCCGCTGATATGCTGAGTATGGAATAGATACGCATGATAATGCTAGTTGTCGATATGCTAGCCTGGTAGATCTATAGGACTACCTGTGGTTCTGTCTGTATGATTATCTGTTATATGTTGTTATCTGTTATATGTTGATATATTCTGTTGGGTTAAGGTAGTACTTCTTCATGTTGTAGCCAACAAACCCTGGAGCATTCCAGTTATGAGCTGATGTCCGGGTGGGAAATGCCAGACTCATACTGAGGGCTCAGGTGCATTCCAGATAGGAGCTGAGGACCTGGTGGTATGCTAGACTCATACTAAGGGCTTGAGAGTATTTCAGTCTAATGACTGATTGGGACAGAGAACAAGCCATATATAAGTTGTAGGCCCCAGGGGCATGCCATATATAAGTTGTGGGCCCTGGGGGCAAGCCAGACATATGTTGTGGGCTCAGGAGCAAGCCAGATATGATTTGTGGGCCTGATATGCAAATCAGACTCATATTGTGGGCTTAGGGTTAATCCAGTCCTTTAGTTGTGGATCCAGTGCATGTTGTTTATTAGTATATGTTAGCTGATTGTGTGGTGGTACTTTGGGGGAACTCACTAAGATTTGTGCTTACAGTTTTTGGTTTATAGTTTCAGGCATTTTAGAGATTCGTAGCAAGGCGAAGGCGTGACCGTACACATCTAGATTTTATGTCATCGATGTTGGGAGGCAAGCATTTTTAAATGATGTTTTTGGAAAACAGCGTTTTATAAATACTTTTATAGTAAATGGGTTGATTTTGAAAAAAAATTATTGGTTGATTTTTAAAGATGTTACAAGTTGGTATCAAAGCCTTGGTTTGACTGAATTGGAGGAGCACTCGTGTGAATCTAGTCTCAAACTAAGGAAAAAGATTTTTCAAGTAGTTTTCAAAATAATCAAGGAGGATGCGATGTGTACAATCAGCCGGGGCCAGTAAGGAGATTATTATTTGATATGTTAGAATAGCATGCTAGTATTAGGATAGGGATTTTCGGGAATTATATGATAGAATTTCCTGATATATGATGCCTTATCTCTTTTAGATTCCCTAATTTATTAATTTATGACTCTTTTGCGTGTGACTGGCTATGAAGTGAATACGCTAAGTCACATGCTACATGCTTTAAATGATCTTAGGATAAGGTGTTTTGTCATGCTGCGCAGCTCTTGTCTGAGTCCAACCGTTGTGGGATTGAATCTTTTAGCTTAAGATTGTTTAAACTGTGGGGCATGTGATTGTATTCATGCGAAAGTCATTTGGCACCAATGGAGGGTCACGTGGCAGTTAGTGGTACGGTGAGTAATGTGGGTTCATTCAGCCAGTTACGTTGTTGGATAAGGAGGCAGTGGTTTCCTTATAGTGGGTGCGGTTCATAGCGGGTCAGTGTGAGGAATGATTAGCCACTCTTGAGAGAGTGAGAGCAGGATGAAGGTGCACTCGAGATGCTGGGAGTTGGAGATCCAGAGTTTCGTATGGGGATCTATCAGATTTCATTGTGTTTTAGTGCCAGTTGGCTCCTCTGCTCGAATGCTGCTTGATTTGTGCTTTGTGGGACCCATGTCGATGAGAGTTAACCATAAAATGAATACATTAAATTCCATGCTATGAAGATTAAATAATCTTAGAATGAAGGACTTGGACCTGTTGCGCAGCTCTTGTCTGAGTCCAACCGTTGTAGGGTTGAGTCCTTTAGTCGAAGGATTATTTAAGCTTTGTTTTATGTAATTGTATTCATGAAATCGTTACCTGACATTGGTAGGGTTCTTCAATAGCTGATGGTAGAGGAGGTGTAGGGGGGATCCTAGGAGAGCCTAAGAAGTATTTTTAGTGCGGATGTTTCGCTGTGGACCAGGTATTGGGAGTATTTTATCAATAAGTGTTAGAGGACCCGAGATGATCCTTAAGGAAAGTATGGATAGGTGTGGAAAGTAGTATTGGGCCTGTACTACTGGAAGCACATGATGCATACTCGAATCGAAGAGAGTTTCGGGGATTCTAAGGGCTGGTAGGGGGAGATAGTGTGGTTGGATACCATGATTCGTGGCAGTGGCTCCGCATCTTTCAATCTTTGGTTATGGTTGCTCAGGCATGAAATCAGGTCTGGAAATTGTTTTGGGCCCCAATGTCGAAGTCGATTTAGGTTGTTTGGTTCAGACCTTGGTGAGCTTGTTGGTTTTTAGGTCTAGAAGGTTTCGTTTGAGGCCGTGTATTCGAGTCGCGAAACTCAAGGATGGAATAACCATTATGAACGGCTAAGAAATTGTAGTTAGAAGTAGAATAGTTGAGTGATGTTTTGGTATGTCACTATCCATGGTGGGGATTAATTAAGGGTCAAGATGTAAGCCCATCTTGGATCGTAAGTCGGTAATTGATTATTGCAGGATAGTTTGTAGTTTAATTAAGGGTCCGTGTTCTTGGGTTATAGCAGGATAGGTATCGGATCATCGATTGGGATTGCAGGCAAGGAGGGTACGTTTTGGATCGTAAGTCGGTAAATGATTATGATTTGATGTGAACCGTAATGATAAAAGGTCATGATTGGAAAATTTTCAAAGGTCTTCAGCGGAAAATTCAGGATTCTCTTAGGATTGGTTTGATCTCTGTCTGGGTGGTCATCCTGCGTTTGTTATTCATTCCAGGGTTAGGAATGGTGGTACCTGCTTAAACCGATTTGAGTTATGATGTGGTTTCAACACCAGTGGGTGGTAGTTCGAGCCCTACGTAGGGGGGGGGGGGAACTGGGATTCTGATTCTCAGGTTAAGTATCAATCGTTGAGGGATTTGTCAATTCGTTGTTTGGATTGCTATTTTCAGATTAGTTTGGGCAGATGTTGATCGGTAAATCATTTCCAGAAGCGGGTATGTTTTGTTCCATGTGGGTTTTGATTCTCTAGATTAAGTGTCAATGTGTCCTCGACTGTTGGTCGTTGGGTTCACCATTTAGCGTACGTTCTTCGAAAGTTCAAGTTGTGACAGTTGAATTTCAATGGACATGTCAACCTATCATCAAGTTCAGTATGTTTTATGCCTTTTGGTCCCTCAATGGTGGTGTGAAACTTTAGTTCATAAGCAGGCTCAAGTTTTGGTAGCATTCAGGATCACTTGGGTTGAATTATGGGCATGGTTCTTTTGGGTTATCGCCTTCAAATTGGATCAAGAGTACAATCGTTTATCATATTCATGGGTCGTGTGCGACCATGCTTTCGTAGGGTTTTGCATTAGTAGCATCTTGTTCTTTGAAGGGAATCGTGAATGAAAAGATTATGACATTGTTGTGCTCAGTTGGCGTTGTGAGAGACGTTGATTAGGTCCCTGCAAGACGATGGAATGAGGTGAGTATCTTTAGGCCCGGAGTGCTGGGTGAATGATGTGATATCAACAAGATTGGTGTGATATCGGGAGCATTCAAGACATGGGATGAGGGCTGGATAGGGCATTCCAGACTCATGTTATGGGCTCGGAGGCAATCTAGACCTATGATGGGAATTGAGCACTACATCATTCCAATGGTGTACATGCAAACCCTAAGGATTTGGATCTAGTTTGTCTAATGAACATGCAATAATCATCCAAAGCCATAAACCCTAGATCTAGCATATGTATATCAAAATTAACATGTAAAAATAGATCTAGATGAATACCTCTTATAGAATGGCTTGAATCTCATGTCCTTGGAGCTTAGAGTCACAAATGTCACTCCTCTAATGGTTTACAAACACCATAAGCAAGAGGATGATATTCGAAAGAGGAGAGGAGCACCAAAACCGTCCAAGATCTCTACCAGAAGACTTTTTTTTTCGTATTTGAGATCCCTAGGGGTCTATTTATACTTGTATGGGCTGCTAGGGTTTCAGGAGAAGCCCTAATTCTCTGCTTAGGCCTTAAGCAACCCATGGAACCTTTCTAGAAGGCCCTTGGACGAAAATCATATGGGCTTCCCATAGATTTCGTCCAACCCCCTTCCCTTTAGGAATCCATAGCCCACAATGCAATTATCTTATAATTACAATATTAGTCCCCAAGTCTAATTAATCTCTTTTAGCCACAAAATTAGTTTCTTAATTTATTCTTATCCAATATATATATATTAATTAAACTCTATGATTTCTCTATTAATATATTATTCATATAATATATTAATAAACCATAATTAACCTCTTTTTCCATAAATCATCCTATCTAGTTGCTTTGATGAAGGCAACTCAAAAGGACCATGCAAAACCGGGTCAAATACTTACCAAATAAAGTTACGGGCTTAGAGACAAATCCAACAGTCTCCCACTTGGATAAGTCTGGTAACTATAAATGCAAGTATTATCTGATTAGCAATCGTAGCTCTCAAAGACGTTGTCGAACTCTGATCTTATCAGTAACCTGTCCTTTAGATAAGGGATCATATATTCCTCCATTCTAGATATCGTATGAACTAAGACATGAATTTTAATCGTACTCTCTGTTCACGTGTTGTTTCCCGATTTCTGATTTATGACGACTGACAACAGACTACAGTTGAACACACCAACTAGTCCCGACTTCGCCAAGTGCTTAGGGTGTCATCACTAAATCATCGAGGGGCCCACAGATATCGCTTTTATCCCACTTTGGGTAAAAGGATTGGATAAACTTCGACTCGAATGCTCGCTTGTACCTACTCAGCAAATCACACACAACAATATGTTTTATAACACCAAGTTACTGGTGCGTTTACATGTTATGAATGTGCAACCGACTCGCAAGATACAACTCACACATCTCGGTTTCAAGAATATATAATATTACTGTCTCACCAATCACTCATGATAAAATCCATGAAGCGATCCAAGTGAGCGTGGGTTTAATCCAATACTCTAATCTTATAGCAGCACTCATGAACTCTACAGCAAACTTGTGCTATGTCTAAACGCTTTAGTCAATCTACAGACGGATTCATGACAGTCTTCTTTCATACCTACTTCCAAAGTATGAGCGACTGTGGAGGGTTTGAATAATCTTATTATTCGGGAAGACAAAACATGCAAAGTGAAACACAAGAATAATACTAATCCTATATGGCCCCAAACTTTTGAGTATAAATAAAACACATTTTATTTAATCACCATATTGATTACTCATTATTTGTTGTTTCGGTTAATCAACCTTTTACTTTAATCATAACAACAGTTGTCCTATGCTCTTAGCATGCACACTATGTTTTCCTATGGTCCTAACTTTGTGAAATAGATCAAATGAACACATTTCCAATGATGCTCATTTCACAGTTCCTAATCCTAATCAATTAGTGTAAGAATAGAAAATTCTCGCCACTACTGGAATATGTTAGATTCTAACATTTAATGCAATGGTCCTTTCATAATATCACAGCGCCAAAGTCACCAAGACTTTGCCAATGAAATTACAAAGTGCTCTATTGGAGATTGTTACAAGACAATTCCATAGTCATGAAGTCTCACATTCAAAGTACATTCCTTTGAACATCCTTCTTGCATAGAAGTTTCTAATCTAGACATAGATTCTTAACGTCCAACTCCTAATAAGGAAACATTTCCATATTTGCCATATGACAACTCATTCTAAATTGAATCTTATCTATTCGTAATAATGCCAATATGGTCCATGTATGACTATACTTCCAATTGTCCGCAAGCGACCAATCCTTGGCGAACCTTAGATTGTCCTTGACAGTTATTTAATTATTTTAGTCAAATCCGGTTCTATTCCCTTTTTCCCTCTAAATGCCCTAGGCATCTGGAAAATTTCTAGAACGGTCGAATATTAAAGCATATGCAATCGATCCTATACCCGAAGCGTATGGGATACAATTCATAATGAAAAACATGATACTTTACCAGGTTCTTGCTATAATATTGTCATAATATTTCTATTGGCCGTGCTCTCAACATTCGAACTATGAAGAGGGATGTCGTAATCATAATCGAACTTTGAGAATGCAAATAATAAATATATCCTTGACTAAATTCAATTAAAATTTCTCGATCTAAGCTTTTAGATTGGAAACGAAGTATAACATTCTCTCCCTTAATTATAGCAAAAAGAACTTTTCAACCCCTGCAACTTTGCAATGTGAAACTTTTGTTTTTCTATAATTAATATTGCCAACTTGCAACACTTAAAATAATAATCATGCTCCCACTAACATGATGATTATATCCATTCCAGCATAACATTTATACTCCTACTAGCTTTGACATGTATTCAGAAAACAGTTGGACTTCTAGAAGACAATACTTATTGACTTCCAAAGTTCATAATTCCAATACGATGTGCTTCGATAAGCCTTTATCTAAGCTTCTCAAACTTACACACCTTTCCTTAGATAGCTCACATGTGTGTCTAAACTAATTTAGAACTTATATTACTAAGTCCCAAATGTTCAGACTAATCAACAAATCTCACAATTCGAACTATGAAGAAGGATGCCGTAATCATAGTCGAATTTGAGAATGCAATTTACATAATCGCCATCTCCTTAAAATCTCTCTCAGTGAAAGCGTTTCCTCACAATCATTTTCATGAATGAGAGAAACCTTATGACACTTAGATTTTATGGTGCATGTGTTCCTATCCATGCGAATTTGTCATAACCATAATCATAAGATAATGTTTGTGACAAATCCAAACTCTTACGGACAGAACTTGGTCATTTTTAATTTCTTGCCATCAAGTGTCCCACCATTGCTTCTAAGTTATTTAGCAACTCACCTATGCCAGTCAATTTACTTTCATTGAACAAGGTGTTTGCCCTTATGCAGTCAATTGAGAACTTGTAGAACTCATATGCATAAGTAACTTTACTAGAATGGCATAGAAATAAAATTTTGGCAACACGATAGGTTACAAACCTCTAGTCGTGTGCTAGTGTTTAATAGGTTTACTTCTTGATTTGTTCTTGAAACTTTTCAAGATCTTTAGACTCCTACTGACCTCTTGACATATAGGATTCTCTTGTCAAGAAAACATTTCTTGACAAACAAATATTCAAGAGTTAGTGCGGATTGTTATCAAGACAAACACTACACACAATTGGTATTAGTTGGTCTCTGTCTTATCCAAGACATCACAATTTACCAATTTCAAATGTGCAAGAGTAAGAAAAAAACAATTTTCTACTTCACATTTGATGAGTGTGTTAGAACTTCTTAAGATGTGTCACTCAAGTCATAATTTTGGAGTATGACTCTAAGACTTGATTTTGGAACGAAGTACGATACATCTTATTGACTTAACCACTACAACAATTCTCCATTCCTCTTCTTAGCCAAACTAGGGCACTAAGGTGTTCTTAGAGGATGAATTGTAATATGGTTCCTACGATTACCAAGACGATCATAAAACACGATACAAAAGTACTCTCCCTTCTTCTTAGATTGGAGAAACTTTTTATCTTTCTGCCTTCATTGATTCTACTTATTCGTTCTTCCATTCATTGAAACTTTTCAATGATTCAGACTTACACTTAATCTTATAAGTATAACCACATTTACTAGACTTTTAGTAAATCATGACGAATAATGTTATTATTATTTAGGGTGGACTTGACTAGTGCACAACATTGTATACTAGTTCCTATAGTTCTTCACTTGACTCACATACTTATGTGAATAAGGAATTAGTCTTAATTACTTAAGTACCAAGCTTTCCATACATCACACAATACAAGTTGTATGATTCCAAGTTTCTGTCCAATTGAAACTTGGGCGATGGGAATCTTTCGTTACTTAGAAAATTATGACACTACCATAAATAACATAACTAAGAATCACTTCCATTGAACATTGCTGATAATAGAAATACTCAAACATCAATTTTTGATACATGTCATTGCAAGGATAAATAAATAAGACAACACAAAATTTATTTTATTGCGGAAAACTTTGTCCTTACAACGCAACTTAATTGAAAAACTACGCTATTACATTTCTTAGCAATCTATCCTAACTCTAAAGTAGCAGCTCAAAAATATGATCTTCGAATCCATGCGATCGAAATCCATTTCTTCACGATCAGATTCAGCACGCTTCTTCCTTTAAGCTTCCTCTCTTTTCTTCGATCCTTCAAAAAATGTAATCTTATCACATAATGTATCAAGAATCAAAAATAGGAACTTATAGAGTTAGTTAATGGATTTTACCTGAAGTAAAGCCATACGTCTTGACTCTCCCATCTCTTAGATTTCTTAGGTAGACAGGAAAGCTTCGTCTCCAATGCCCCTTCTCTTGGCAATAAAAGCAAATTAACTCTTTTGGAACAGCACACGGAACTACTTCAGACTTTGCCTTTCTCTTATGATCAAACTTTTCGACCATGGCATGCCTTTCGTTGCCATTGCCTATGTCCATGGAGGTTTGGAAGGCAGATCCACCAATCAACTTTGCTTCTCCAGTGCGCCAAATCATTGCTGATTCAGCAGCAACAAGCAAATAGGTGAGATCGATGAGGGTTACGTCGTGGTCTATCATATAGTACTCTCTTACGAACTCACTATATGAGTCAGGAAGTGATTGAATAACCCAGTCAACAGCTAGCTTCTCATAGACAACGACTCCCAACATTCTTAACCTATCAATGTGTGACTTCATCTCTAAGACGTGTGCACACACTGACTTTCCTTCTTCATGTTTACTTGCCAAAAGGGCTTGACTGAGCTTGAACTTTTCAAGCCTTTGAACTTGTGGGTTAGGGAGAACAATAGGAGGAGGTGGAGGAAGTGAAGCATGATTTCTTGTTCCTTGATCGAATCGTGGAATATCATCTTCGTGTGGAAAGCTTGTTCCAAGGGATTTGGGAAGACCATAGTTGTCATACTTTGACATCTACAAAACGGGAGAATATTCAAGTTAGATGACTGATTGATTGAGTCCTTAATAAAACACCCAAATGAGATATTAAGGCTAGGACCCAATACAATATTCTACAACTTGGAAGAGGGATAACGTAATCCAAATTGCAGAACATTTGAAGGTAAGTGAATGATGATTCACTAATTTTCCACCATAAAAAACGAAAAAGAGATTAAGTTTTAAATGTATTGAAAACTCCTAGATCCTTTGAGATTCATTGAACTTTTCAATGGGATGTTTAAATCTCGATATGCCCCTCGATTTGTGATTGGGATGTCGAGGATCACAAAACAGGGTGTGAATAACCATAAAAACTTACATGGTGCCCTCAATGTTACAGTCACCTATTCGATGTGCCGGTTAACCACACACGCTCCACCGAACTATGACAAACATTGAGTCACCCTTCGCTACCTTTGCTTAGAACCCATTTAGTGTGCCAGTTAACCACACACGCTCCACTAACGTCTTAACAAGGGTACAAAGTGTAATTTCATGGAATTGCATCAAATTCACTTTTTCCTAAAGTAACTAAGATTTGGGAATTTTGTAAAACATTTAGTTACTTTATAATTCATTATACTTTTAATGGAAAGGGTTGTCCCTATCCTACCCGTTCGGCTAATGACCCTCCACCAATCAAGGAAGCGGTGGGTGAGAGTGGACACCCATTAAATGGCTATTTTATAGGCCATAACCTTATACCCCCCTCATAGATCGGCTTTGTGAATGAGGTCTACTAACGGTAAGACTAGCATTTAAGTTATACATATATAATATTAGACCTTTTAATTTAATATATAGTATAAGGGTGTATTTTACACTTTTAAAATACTATGTGGTCTAGTTTAATAAATTACACTTTTAATTTAATTAAATGTAAACCATATCACTATGGATTTATTAACTTTCTTTTAATTATACACTTAATTAATTTAATAAAACGATAAGGGTGCAATTTGAATTTTTTAAAAAATTAGGGTTTTAGAATTTAACATTTTAAAATCAAAATTTTAATTAAAATTTAAATTCCAAAACTTGAAGGAAAGTTTTGAAACCTTTCAAAATAATTAGGTTTAACTATTTAAATTTCAAAACTAAAACTTCTAAGTTCAAATTTAAACTATAAAACTTAAGGGTGTAAATTGAAACTTTTCAATGTAACTAGGTTAAGTATTTGACTTATAATAATCCTATATTGTCCATATTTAACCAAATCCATCAATTCTGATGAAGATAATCATTCCAAACTTAAAAAATCAGATTTAGGCAAGAAAAACGAGTTTTGGCAATTATCCTCAACAAAATCTGGCAGAAAAATCGAAAATCCCGGCAACAGAACCGAAAACTCGTCGAGTTGGGCTTCTGAACTCGTTGAGTTCAACCAACTCGTCGAGTTCATATAGAACTCGTCGAGTTCATATAGAACTCGTCGAGTTCATGCTCTAGGCAGAAAAATTTTCGATTTCCTGATCTTTTACAGTTCACAATTGCATCAATTCATTATACAAACAGCCTAGGCTCTGATACCACTGATGGGAATTGAGCACTACATCATTCCTATGGTGTACATACAAACCCTAAGGATTTGGATCTCGCTTGTCTAATGAACATGCAATAATCATCCAAAGCCATAAACCCTAGATCTAGCATATGTATATCGAAATTAACATGTAAGAATAGATCTAGATGAATACCTCTTATAGAATGACTTGAATCTCGTGTCCTTGGAGCTTAGAGTCACAAATGTCACTCCTCTAATGGTTTACAAACACCTTAAGCAAGAGGCGGATATTTGAAAGAGGAGAGGAGCACCAAAACCGTCCAAGATCTCTACCAGAAGACTTTTTTTCGTTTTTGGGATCCCTAGGGGTCTATTTATACTTGTGTGGGCTGCTAGGGTTTCAGGAGAAACCCTAATTCTCTGCTTAGGCCTTAAGCAACCCATGGAACCTTTCTAGAAGGCCCTTGGACGAAAATCATATGGGCTTCCCATAGATTTCGTCCAACCCCCTTCCCTTTAGGAATCCATAGCCCACAATGCAATTATCTTATAATTAAAATATTAGTCCAAAAGTCTAATTAATCTCTTTTAGCCACATAATTAATTTCTTAATTAATTCCTGTCCAATACATATATTAATTAAACTCTATGATTTCTCTATTAATATATTATTCATATAATATATTAATAAACCATAATTAACCTCTTTCTCCATAAATCATCCTATCTAGTTGCTTTGATGAAGGCAACCCAAAAGGACCATGCACAACCGGGTCAAATACTTACCAAATATAGTTACGAGCTTAGACACAAATCCAACAACCTATGCTGAGGACCTTGTAGGGGTATTCCAGTCATAGGCTGTCGGCCCATTGATCATGACTATTCATTTCTTTTGCTGTGGTACTTTCGGTGTTGACGCGTTGATGGAAGTCCGGAGACTCACAAATCATCTGGTTTGGATAAAAGGAGCAGTTTAGGGTTGTTGGGAGTATCATTCGTACAGTGGAAAGTCTCTGCGAAATGTTTGTGTTATAAATCCCATCTATTTGCAAGTTGTTATTAGGGGTTCGATTATCAAAATTGGTTATCGATTATGGAGTCTCGAATCATAAAGTTCTTGGTGAATGTCTTGAGTGATTTTCCAGGTGGGGGTACACCCGAGTTGATAAGGATTGGAGGCATATGTGAAAATCCTTGGATTTCTCATCTTTGCTCGTAGGAGTAGTGGTTGGAAATAGCATGTCAGGGAGTCAAGGGTTCATTAAAGGTTTTTGGTTCATATTATAGATTTGGAATTGGTGGAAAATTCACGATTGATACATTTGAGTCCTTTTCTGCGTGTTTGGTAGTGATCATACTCAAAGATAAGGGGTGGATTCAATGAATGGTTGAATGTCAGTTCTGGAATATGGGTTTGAAGTTTAGATCTGATGGGTTCCTGGTCTTGAGAGGCAGATTGTTTGAGTTGGTTCGGTGGTTGTAGTTGAGAGTCCCCAGCCCTGTGGTTCTCGCTAAAAGTTCAGTTTATATCTAGGAAGTTTTAGATCATGTTGGCGTTGTGTGTGCTTCTTTTTAGCATTTGATGGATGAGGCTCACAATATGGGTCGTCATGGTATTGATGTATCAGATGTTTTCATCAACAAGTCATCGTTTATGTGATGGTATATTGGGTTGAGGTGATCTAGTCATGCTGAAGGCTCAACATTTGGGTCAACCTACATGGAGATCATGCAAGTTTGGGCTTTGGATTCAGCTGTAGCTTTGGTTCGTTAGTAAAAGGATCATTGTTGTTCTTAGTTATGGTGTGGGCCGGAGTGTTTGGTTCCCAGGTGGGTGATAAGGAGTGATAAAGAGGACGAAATCCAATTTAAGTGGAGGAGATTTGTAACACCCTATCCTGAATCATTTCCTAATTTGGGGCTGTGACCTGAATACAGGTTATCATAAGGTTTAGGGCCTTTAAGCAACGGAGATATAGACCCACTTGGATATGGGAAATATTGGTTTTGTGATAAAAAGGTTCGGTTTGTGCTTTTGATCCATGGGGTACTAGTAGAGGCTTTGGTTCGGGCCTTTTATGAATTTTGGATTTGAATTTGATTGGCCTTCAGGAAAAAAGTATGTTGATAGGAGTGTAGGGCTTCTCGTTACCTTCCTGTGGATATAAAGAACGTCGAAAACGGATAACGTTGCACAAGTTATGATTATTTGAAATTAGAAGGGTTTAGGACCAAACCGGGTATGCAGGGCGTACCAGGTGGGAATGCATTGCGTTCATGGGAAAAGTGGATGCAGACACTTTTGGCGAACACAGGGCGTTCGTTGGGAATGCAGGGCGTTCGTTGGCCAGATAAAAACCTTAATTTAGGGTCTTGGACCCTATTTAAAGACCTTAACTCACCTCCAACACTCATTTTCTTCAACCTTCATCCTCTCTAACCCTATGAACGAAACCCTAGCCTCCATTTGAGTATTTCTTGAGCTTCATTGTGATTTTTGTGTGTTTTTGGTACTTGAGGGGGAACAAGGAACTTCTTGAAGAGTTAGATTAAGCCATTGGATTAAGAAGCTGAAAGTTGTCGAGAATGTCGTGCATACCCCTGTGGAGCGCAGCGCGTTCCGGCTGGGAGCCCCAATGTTCGAGCAGCGACGAATGCCATGCGTTCGTTTGGTCAATGGATTTTTGGGCTTTTTGGACTTGGACTCTTTTGGAATGGGCTTCGGTTCGGCTGGGTTGTTTCTTTGGGCTATGAATTATCTGTTTGGGCTATGGTTGGGCCTCAGGACTTCAAGCGGGCCTTAGGTTTGGTTTGGGCCTCAAGTTGTGTTGTTGGGACATTAGTAGGCCTAGGGCCAAGTTTGGGTTGGGCCCATTAAGGAAAGGGTGAAATGGTCTTTTACCCTAGGATTCAGGACTTATGCTTGGAGACCACAGTTAATGGATTATGGTATAATTATTAATTGGGATTTATTTGTTGTTAGTGCGGGATTTCTGGTTCTGCAGCCGAGTGTTATCTGATTAGCAGCAGAGCGACTTGAGTTTTCATCACTGTATTTTCAGGTTGAAGGCACCAAGGTCGTCCCATTGGTTTGATATCCTGCTATTCGTTGATATGCTCAGTATTGAATAGATACGCATGGTTATGCTAGTTGTATGTTGACATATTGTGTTGGGTTGATGTTGTACTGCTTCTTGCTATAGCCAACAAACCCTGGAGCATTCGAGTTATGAGTTGAAGGGCTGGGGCATGCCAGACTTATACTGAAGGCTCAGTTGCATTGCAAATACTAGTTGAGGACCGGGTGGTATGTCTGATTCGTACTGAGGGCTTGAGAGTATTTTAGTCCGATGACCGATTGGGACAAAAAGCAAGCGAGACATAAAGTGTGGGCCCCAGGGGCAAGCCAAACATATGTTGTGGGCTCAGAGATCAAGCTAGACATAAGTTGTGGGTCCCGGGGCAAGCCAGACTTATGATGTAGGCTTAGGAGCAAGCTAGATATGAGTTGTAGACCCGATAGGCAAGCCAGACCCATACTATGGGCTCAGGGGTAATCCAGTCTTTTAGCTATGAACCCAGTGCATGTTGTTTATTGGTATGTGTTAGATGTTTGTGTCGTGGTACTTTGGGGGAAGTCACTAAGCTTTGTGCTTACAGTTTTTAGTTTATGGTTTCATGCATTTTAGATAATCGTAGCAAGGCGAAGGTGTGACCTTACACATCCAGATTTTATGTCATCGATCTTGGGAGGCAAACATATTTAAATGATGTTTTTGGAAAAAAAATGTTTTGTAAATACTTTTATTAGTAAATGGGTTGTTTTAGAAAAAAAATTTATTGATTGATTTTTAAGGATGTTACAAATTAATCCATTGCACTTCCATTAAATCAACCTTACTAGCAAGTATATCGAATCTAAATGAAAGTCTCTATTATCTTGATTAAAATCATCTTTTGCATTTCCTTTCTTTTAGTTTTGCCTTGAGTTTCATTAGTTGTTAATTAGTTTCTGTCTATGTTTTAGATTGATTATTTAAGTTTCTAGTCTTTCAAAACTAGAGAAAAACCCATTTTTAACTGAATAGTTGTTTAGGTAACTTTAGTAGATAAAAATAGCTAGTAATTTTGTTCCTTGTGTTCGATACCCGACTATTTGTGTTATGATATTTTTGATTAGGTACGCTGCCTTAAGCGTATTAGTTACTTGAATTAGTTTGTTAAAACTAGTATATAAATTATGTATCATCACCATGTCGGTTTAATTGCGAAAATACGAAGAACCATAACTTCTTCATACGAAGTCAAATTTCAACATGCTTCATATGTACGAAATCCTTTTCGCATGTACTATCAATTTGGTTATAATTATTATCGTAAATAATATTTTATACAACAAGTCATTTTTAATTCTTATAATCACTAGCACGAATCTGCGGGTGTTACAATTATCCCCCCCCTTAGCATGATTACGTCCCAGAATCATCAACAAAACAAGGTTTGTATAATGGATCTACACATTATCTTTACATCCTAGGTAAAAGATCATAACTCTTTGGTCTTATTGACTGATGGTGGTGTTCAATCTTGCACCTGCTCTTCCTTCTAAATTCAATCTCCATTGGAGGCTCCTGCTCCCTTTAGAATTAACTTATCCTAAGATATGGTCTTTATTTTAACTATCACAACAGACTGATGAGCCTTGCTCCAATGACCTTTTATCATATGATGCATTAGCTAGACTCGGGTATCTCCGAGTCAGATTCTAGTATGGACGATTCATTCCTTTATGTTCTAATGTGATATAATCACATTCTAGCATGTGACACTTCTAGCTACAAGCCGCTTAGTCTTAACGATGACTGCGATACTTCTATCTATCGCTACGATTATTTTTTTCCTTTAATCTCCTAAATTTAGTAGGATGCTACACCAATCATGGTTCTATGAACCAATTAACTTACTTTTCATACTTTTTCTCAAGTCAGACTCGATTCGATATGACCTCTAGGGTCGGAATACATTCTTCTTCTTATTCATTAGCGAAATGATGGTAACGACGGGTATGAACAAAACGAAATAAATTACTAGTGCCTTGGTAACCTTGTGACTTTTCCTGATCTAAGTGTGAGTCCCGTGCTTCTGTTAGTATAGGCCTCTACTACCTTTCACACCTACTTATACTCGTCCCAATAATTGCCTAGTTTTCCAAATCACCATACAATAAATTCAAATAGTAATTTAACACATCAGATATCATAACTAAGTATTATATTATTTCTTTAAAATGATTATAGTGGTATTCAAGTTCACCCTACACTATGCCTCTTCACTTGGGCGACATATTGCTATCTATGTAGGATGCCTAATTCATATGCTAGACTTCGTATATACAGCTCCATAATCTTAGTCATTTGCTCCATCAAGGATCATCTGGAATACTCTTTCCTTTGGTTTTGGCGGTGCATTCGGTTTTGCAGCTTCTCTCTTCTTTGGCCAGTCCTTCATTAAGTGCCCTTCTTCTCTACATTTGAAACATACCCTCCCATTAAACCTACACTCATCAACATAAGAACCAGGCCTTCCGCATTTGTATCAAGTCACCTCTTCTTTGGATTGCCCGAAGTGTTTCCTTCTCTACCTTTCACAATGTTTTGCTTCGTTGGTGTTCCCAGGTCTCTTATCATTGGGTCCGGACTTCGAAAACCTACTTTTTTTAATTGGACATTGAAGATCCCTCAAAATTCCTTTTCTCTCCAGTTTCAACCTTGTCTAGACCTTTTCCCTTTATTTGGGTTTCCACATTCCTAACTGCCGAGATGGCTGCTTTTAGAGTATTTTCTAGTTTCACTGTTATACCAAAATCCATCGGTAGTCCACTAGCAAACTTATTGACCATGGAAAGTTCGGTAGGAACTAAGTAAGGAAACAAATTCATTTTCTCGGTAAGGACTGCAGCATACTCGTTGACACTCAGCCTTCCCTTCTTTAGGTACCGGAACTCATTGTTGATCTCCAAAAGATCTTGTTTAGAGCATTACTGCTTCTTTAGCTCTTCCAAAAAGTTTTCCCAAGACATCTTTCCTGCATCTCCCTTCAGCATGGAATCAGCCAATAACTTCCACCAACTTAACACTCCAGTCTTTAGTTGTTTGAATGCTAATACGTTCTTCTGTCGATTGCTGCAGTTGCGGCTTTCAAAGACCATTTCCATCTCCGAGATCCGGTCTATAACTTCTACCCGTGTCGGGATACCAGATATACTTGGTGGTTTTGCATCTATAAAGTCCTTATACTTGCACGTATCTCCTTCAATTTCCATTCACACGTTATTCCTCCTTCCCACTTGAGGTTCCATACGACTCACTATCCTACTATAATTTCCTTTTAAGATTGTTCCTCGTTAAGCTCTGGTTGCATGACAGGTATAGTAGTCTCACTTCCATTTTCCCGAATGAGTTATCTTATTTCTTCCCTTTGTTCAGCTAGCAGAGCTCTAATCATTTCCATCATGACCGGTTCAACTACCGGCACTGCTTCAAGTGCACGCTCGATTACAGGGGGCTCAGGTTGCTAACGATTTTTGTTATTGTTTTCCAATCCGCTTTGTGTCCTCACAATGGCGTTCTTGTAACATCCTAAAATTTCAAACAACAATTTCATTTTTAATTCATTCCAATGTATCCAATAATCATATCAAATCAACCAAAAGTATGTCATAGTAAAAAGTCATCAGAGTACAAAATCACGAAATATGAAAAAACATGGGCACATACTGTGCAATCAGGTCGGGCACTTCCCTTTCGATATCGAAGTACCTGACACATAAATTGAAAATCATAAGCACAAAGCTTAGTGAGCTCCCTCAAAATACCACATACCATACATACATAACAGTCAAAACATAATTGGGTCTATTTCACCTCCTTCAGTCTCTTTCAACCGGTACTGAGTATATTTCACCCCATTCGGTCTCTTTCAACTGGTATCGGGTCTATTTCATCCCTTACAGCTAGCATACAATCATAACAATAAGAGTCACAGAGACAACAAACATAAACAAGCCTAACATGAAACTGTCACGAAGACACTTTCATCCTATAAACATAAATCAGTGGGCCGAAATTGGTGCCTTCAACCCATGTGTATAGTGAAGGAACTCACCTTAGTCTGAAGATAAACAAATCACACTCGGGCTTCGGAATCGAAAATCCCCACACTAAATCACAAATAATATAACCCTAATTAGCAATTAGGTCATTAACCCAAACTGACGGTCCAAAATCTAAATCCCAACTCCTAGGGTAAAAAGGCTGATTTATCCTTCTCTTATTGGGCCTAACACTTTGTTGTCCAAATCCAAACTAGCCCAAAGTAAAAAAGACACTCAAGGCCTAATATGGGCGCGAATCCATAAAGGCCCAACTCAGAAGGACTCTTGGCCCAACAAGGGCCTAATACCCAAAAGTCGAAGGTAGCCCAAAATGGATGTTCTAAGAGAATAGGATCGGTGTACTCTTTCCTACGCCCCGTGTACTATATATTCACAAAGGGAAGGTTATGGGGCCAATATGCAATACGCGTAACGTACCTAGACTTACGCCCGACGTACGCATCAATGACCAAAAAATAACCTTTATACCCCTTATTTATATTTTTAGGTGCTTATGGCATACTTAACAATGTCCCACTCTAGCACTCCCGTTTTATTATGTAAATAGCAAGATAATTCCCGAAAATTCCTTATATAGCTAAAAGCATTTTTATCAATACCAGTGATATTATGCAAGACTTTAATACAAGAAGATTATATGGTATTGTCTTCAACTTTCAATCTCCACCACCATCTGACAAGAAAGGAAAGTGTTAAAGTTCGAAGACAACCAATCCCAAGACCACACTTACTGTAAGATTGTGTCACCACATCCCAAGCAACCTAATGAATCTTCTTTTTATTATTAATGCCACCCAATAGAAATTTCTTTCTTATACTTTCCAATAAATCAAGAATCTATTTTGGAGATTTAAAGAGATTAAAGTAATAGATAGTTAGGATACCTAAAATAGAGTTCAAAAGCGTAAGTCAATCCCCAAAGTGAGTGGTTTCTTGTTTTTCAAGTGGATAACTTGGCTTAAAAATTTCTCAATAATGCGATTCCAAAATATGGTTAGCTTCACTACTAGAAAAAATGTATTTCATGAAATGCAATGCTTGTTATAAAAGGGTACAGATGACACGCAAATGCATGCCATTGAAGACCCTATCATAAAGGAAGACGACACACATTTGTGTGTCATAAGTTTATGACACACATTTACGACACGCATTGCGTATCATCAAAACCCCTGTCATAAAGAAAGACGACACACATTTTTGCATGTCATGAGTAAGTTCTCCTTTGATAGTCTTCATGTCATCTTTAAGCCTTGCAACTTCACCACTTTAAGATGCATCAACTCAACTAATGTTGACTCTTTTTCTACAAGTTTCATACACTTTGGGATATCAAATAACTTATCTAGTAAATGAGTAAATTATGTTTTTTTAGATAATTATGGGACCATCTCATAAATATGTATATGTTATCATTAAATCTGGTTATTATGGTAAGAATATAAATTGTTGATGGACCGATTTATAGGATATTCACTTACCTTTTGTGGGTTGAGTTCCCAGTCTGACTTAAGATCCTCAAGATCTCTTCCATCTCTCACATTAGGATATATCTCCATTTGTATATACATGTGATGAGGAGCAGATCAAGATACACAAAATACACATGTAAATTCGTTTAGGTTTTGCATAGGGATTTTAGATAAAGTTTTTGAGATTAAATGCAAAACCCAACTCAGTTCTTCAGATCCAAAGATCATAATGATACATGTATTTAATCGTTCTTTCAGGTTTAGAGTTCTCATTTGATAGACTCGAGAATCAAGATCTAAAGTTATGTTTCCGCGTTTTAAGTTTTGGTTATCAAAATTACTAACAACTGATATCAGAGCCTATTCAAATCTGTTACTAGAAATTTTAGGTTGGTTTATGATCTCTAAAGTTAGTCTATGAAATAACATACCTATTGTTCTTCTCTACATCAAGATTGCATTCTTTGAGTTCCATTTTTTTGCATGTTTTCTTGATCGAGGATGAGAGAAAGAAAATGTGCGGGATATGGTTCTCGTTTCTTTTTCGATATGATGATAAGTTTACCATGTTTTGTTTTAAGCAACTTTCATGCTCTATAATGATCGATGGTCTTGTCTAGCCTATTTTCATTTTTAAATTCTATTTGAGCATACCCAAACATGCTACATGTCCTGCTGCTATATTGGAAAAATATTTCTCTATATTTTTTTAATGCTTTTTGTTCCTACTTATTATCCTATCCACATGAAATTATGACATGTGTCATGTTTGGATAAAATTAATAATATTTTAATATACTTTTTATAGTAGGAAGATATTTAAGAATAAAAATAAAAAGATATTTAATTTCTATTTTTTAATAGCCTACTTTTTGAGAATAGATATTGATAAGTGGAAAGTACAACTTTTCTTTTGAATTTGATCGTGCGATAATATAATACATATCTTTTGCTTATTGATTCTTGAATAATTTTAGAAGCTATTATGTGAAGGATTATTAGGATCATATATATAAATCTTATGTATTGGATAAAATTAATCTAGCTTCGAAACTTTAGATAATTTAAATGTAGTGCATGAGCTTTAGATGCACCTATTAAACGTGACTTATCCTGCTTTGGAATGCTTGCTTAGAATCATGATCAATATTAATATTTTTTTAATATTTTTTGTTCGCTACTGTGATGGGTTTTGAAGTAAGGATTTCTTTATTTATTAATTTTTTTAAATAAAAAGTCTTTTGGCTTAGGGATATATTTTTTTATTTGTTTATGATTGATATAATATCGTTACCAAATTAACCTCTATTATTTTAAGCAATTTGGTCGTAAATTTATTAAGTTTTATACGATATTTATTTTTATGTAAATTGTGTTCTGCCCAAAGATAGACACAATTTTACAAATATTTCAGGTTGTCAATAAGCTACGTTTATAATATATCTTTTTTAGAGTAAATTAATTGACACAATATATCGTCAAAGTGATCTCTTTTGTGAAAGTTAATTTATAGAAAACTAAAATACGTTTGGTTTAGGTGTTTATTAATGTGGATATAACTAAGATTAGTTATGTTCTATAAACAACAAATTTGTATGTTAATATTTTGTAAAATAGACACATCTATAATAGTAAATATTTGACAATTTGTTTTGGTTACATATCATTAATAAGTCAATCTAAATATGGACTTTTTTAATTAACATGATTTATTATTGATGTTTATTATTAAATTTTATGGTTTATGTGTTAATTAATGCGGATATTAATTGACCAAAAGGTAGATTAATATTTGGCAAGATAAACACATGTTTGATGATAAATATGCAACAATTTTTAGGTTGCATATCATTAATAAGTCGATCCAAAGAATGATTTATTAATTGACATGAGTTATTCTCAATTTTTATTATTAAATTTTATAGTTTATGTGTTTATTAATTAGCCGACCAAAAAGGTTGCTTAATAGTTTGCTGGATGAACATATATGTGGTGATAAACATGTCACAATTATTTTGGTTCCATGTGGTTAATAAGTCAATCTAAAGAAGGGCTTGTTAATTGACATGATTTATTGTCATTGTTTTATCAGTAAAACAAATATATCTTTTGCAAGTTAATATTATTGTCCAAAGACTTGATATTAGTGTTGTGTCGATATCTAGTATGGATGTCATAAATTGAATTATTGATTATGGTTTATGGATTAGTGAGCATAAAACTAAGATTAGTTATGTTCTATAAACAACAAATTTGAATTTTTGCATTATATTTGCCAAACTTGATCATATTTATGATTCATATACTCAATGAGATTAACTTTAAGGAATGAAAGGAATACACTATGTTAGTTCTCAGTTGCATGGATATTGACCTTGCATTCTTTTTAAGAGCAACATTCTTTGAGGATGTTGAGTTTTGGGGGAAGCAAGGTTAAAAATATTGTCCATAAGGAGGAACCAGTCTTGATTCCTATTATTATTTTCGATAGAATGAAAAATTATGAATCAAGGACCGATAATGTCATTCAATCACCTATTCAGAATGAACAAAATCACCAACCTCAACTTAAGATACCTTATCTGTGGTACGATAAGTTTCATGAATTTATTATCTCGTTTGGTTTTGAGGTAAATACATTAAATCATTGCGTGTATCAAAAATTAGTGTGAGTAAATATATCTTTCTGGTTTGTATGTTGATGACATATTGCCTGCCATCAATATATTAAAGTATTTTAAAATGAAGGATATTGGGAAAGCGGGAAGCCTATTAAAGTATTAGGATTCAAGAAGAAAAATCTTGTGAAATTCTAGGATTGTTACAAAAGAGCTAGATCGATAAGATCCTTGCAAGATTTTGCATGCAAACTACAAACCAAGTGACACCCTTGTCGCTAAAAGAGATAAATTTAGTGTCAATCAGTGCCCTAAATTCAGCCTTAAAGTTAGAGAGATGTAAGTCAATAGAAGTTCTACTAAGTCAAAGCATATTGACATCAACTTTATGGTTGTTAATAAAATAGTGCAAATTGTCAAATATTTATAAAACACATATAGATAAACTCCATATAGAGGATCCCTATATAAAAGGATTACCTCCGAAGGTCTTTCATGAGCAACTACACAGGTTGGTGTGGTAATTTGTTTTAGTTGGAGTTTTGTAGGTGTTTTATGTTTTATTTAAGAACAATTATGTTGTCCTATATAGACTAAGGATTCGGTGAATTCCATTATTAGTTGCACTTATTTGAAGTTTGATCTCACTTCAAGCTAATGAGGAACTCATAGGAAATCTATTTTAATTTCAAAACCACACATTCATGGGTTTAGTTATGTAAATTGGAATATAGATCGCTTTGATCCTATACTATTACGATTAATGGACGAGATTATTTAAGGGTACCAATACTATAATAACATTCATTAAATCGCTTATATGATTATATATACATTTATATATATGTGGTCCAATCGGAGATTGCTAGATACTTATGAGACCACTTCATAAATATGTATATGTTACCATTAAATTCGGTTATTATCGTAAGAATATTGTTAATGGACTGATTTATAGCATATTCACTTACCTTTTGTGGGATGAATTCCCGGTTTGACTTAAGATCCTCAAGATCCCTTCCATCTTTCACATTAGGGTATATCTTCATCTATATATATATATATATATATATATATATATATATATATATATATATATATATATATATATATACATGTGATGAGGAGTAGATCAAGATACACGAAATACACATGTAAATTCGTTTAGGGTTTGCGTTGGGATTTTAGAGAGAGTTCTTGAGATCAACTGGAAAACCCAACTCAATTCTTCAGATCTGAAGATCCTAATGATACATGTATGTAATCGTTCTTTCAAGTTTAAAGTTTTCTTTTGACAAATTCGAGAATCAATATCTAAAGTTATGTTTCGCGTTTTAAATTTTGGTTGTCAAAATTACTAATTTTTTTTTCAAGTCAAATCAATTAAGTATGCTGCTATTTCTTGTGTTTTTTTTACCAAAAAAGACCTAAATACATGAAATAGCAAGTTACTTCAACTTATTCGTAGTAAAAGAAGCTTAAATGCAAGAAATAGCAAAATACATTGATATTTCCTACACTTCGGGACATAAAATGACTTGTGTAGTAAAAAGAGTAAATTATGTGTTTTTCAAGTCAAATTGATACAAGTATCTTGCTAGTTCTTGCATTTAACAAAAAAGACCTAAAAGCATGAAATAACAACTTACTTTAACTTATTTGTGGAAGGAAGAGAATGAAAATCCGCATCCAAAACTGCAATCACATCGTTGAGTGAAACCGATTAACAACAACAGAGCCACAATGTCAACACATCTTCTTGAAATGACAAAACTGCCATTCACTAGCGAATTTAGTCCTAAAGGGTCAACAGGGTTGAGTTTAGTTAACGGAGAACAGTTAACGGATAGCAGATTGAATGCAACACCTTTAAATCACACATACAATATAACTAATTCAACTTTTAATTCATATTAAATACTTAAAAAAGAAAAAACTAATTGGTATGTGTTGATGTATAGGGATTATATAAATCTTAATCGTAGCAGGGAAAAAGAAGGAGAAAACACTGTAATTCAATATGACAATAGCTCAACAATCCAAATTCCAAAACATCTTGGTTCAAAGTAACACCAACAATATTGATGTAAAGTGGAAAGACTATTCCCGTTATCACATTCATCATTTTAAAAATGGATTTTTTTCAGCAAAAGTAGAAATCTCGTCAAAATTCAAGCACATTAACTTGTTTTCAAGTGGATTAACTTGATATTGTATTTCGTACCATAATAATTTATTCCTATAATGCAGCAAGTATAAAACCATTAACCAATGGATCAACTTGTAGTTTAATTTATTGTAATAAAACCAATAACATAGTAAAAAAAAAATCGTCAGATCGCATGAGAGAAACCTATATTCTGTTCATTAGACACTTTTTTCCTGCTAAAGATTCAATATCTCCGTACTCTATCCCACCTAAAGTTACTAAAATATTGTGGCAAAACTCAAAATCAATTGCAAACGACCTTCAAGACCCACGACTTTAAAAAACAAAATCCACCTTTTCATGCCCAATAATTTTGATATCATTGATGCCATGCTTATGCTTCAAGACCCAAAATCTTAAAAATAAAACACACCATTTCATGCTAGTTTTAAACCAATATGGAACTTATGATGATGAGAGTTTAAATGGTTAACCAACTTTATCAAACAATAGTTTAATAATTTAAGTCAATACTCCCATAGAACACCCAAATTAGTTAAATATCTTCGAACCCAAATTAGTTAAATATCTTCAAGATCTACGTCCTAATGTGCATCAACATCTAATAAAAACACTCTCTCAAATGTCAGGGACCAAAATACTCATGAAAAATCCAAACGTGTAACAATAAGAAATAAGGAATGAGAATGATGGAATGCATGGAAATGGTAAACAACATGCTAATGGATGGACCATTATCGGGAGAAACTAGGGGTGGACTTTCATTAACCACGTGGAAAGGAAGAAATATGTAGATATTTAACACAAAACACATATGTATATCACAAACCAGATTGAAACCAAAATCATCTAAATATATTTGATACACTTAATTTTGGAAATCATTGGGGCTATATAAGTAGAGAATATTGACCTGTAGGGACGGATTTTTTTAAAACTGAGCTAGCAAGCAAACATCGCATAAGTTTTCAAAACCAACGACGATCTCCTTAATTAGATAAACCAAATCATTTCCATTAAAAGAGAATAAAATAAATCATTGTAGTTAATTAAAACCAAATCAGATTGAAATTTTTTCAAATATAATGCATCAAATTTTGGAAGATCTCGGTAATTAGTAGGCATATCAACGAACGCCAATAATAATGTTGTCAAAAGAAATTTCCAACAACAAAGATGGTGGAAGCATGCAAAAATCTTGTGATTCTTTGAAGGAAAAATAAACCTAGGGTAACACCGATAACTATTTAAGGGAAATATCTAATATATTGTACGAATTGAAGGATGATTATAGAGGAGACGCCCGTGTTTGGCTCTTAGAAAGGAAATACCGCACCTGCTTATGGTGATGGCGACTGACGATGAAGATTCCGTCAATAATCGAGTTTTGGAGAATGAAGCGGAGTTGAGCTTCGAAGAGCGGCGGATCCCAGAGAAAAGAGGCGGAGTAGAAGCGGGGGATTAAACCTCTCAATGCTATTCGGGCCTCTTAGGTAGAGGATTTGTATTGAATATGATCTAGGGTTCATAAATGTTTAAGGGTTGATATCATGGCTACAAAGCTCCAAAAATACGAAAGGGAGAAAGACTGACAACCACATAATGCTATTAGGGTTCATCGGTAGACGATTTTACATCCTACGAAGGAGAATGAGGAGACACAGGGGGTTTTTAACTTTTGGGGATTCCATTCTCCCGCTAAACTATTAAAAAAATGGATAACACGCTTTCATGAAAAAAATTATAACACGACACACTTTTTATGATAGGTGGCCTCCGTGCTTATATTTTTTTTGTGACACTAATTTTAGGATACGCAAAAATGCATGCCCTAAATCCTTCAAATTTTGGAATAGCTGACATTAATTTTAGGCATGCACTTTTGCGTATCATGAAACAGTGCGTGTCATTAAAGAGCTATTTTCTATTAGTGCTTCATATATATCGGCTGATCGGTAGCCCGTGGTAAGTGAAAGGGAAACAAGTGTCTTCATAACTCAAAACACTAGCAAGTCTGGAAACTCTAACTCCAAAGACCTTGAGAAATATGACTTATTAAGGTAATTAATTTTTCAGTTTGTTCACATTTAGATAACACTAAACCTGAAACCACATATGAGAAATTTAATCTGGGTCCCACCGGTCACCATCCCATCTCTCATTCTCCCCAACTTGTATTTCTTTTCCATCGTTAGTGACATCGACAACTCCACTATCCCTTTTTTTTCGATCCTGCAACTCCGACGAACCAACACCACAAAAGATGAAAAGGAAATAAAAGTTGTGATGTATTGGGTTGTAGTGGTGGAAAATTCAATGAAGAGACAGTGAGTTGTGGTGTTGGTTTGGCGGAGTTAAAGGACCGAAAAAAAGGGATGGTGAAGATGTCGATGTCACTAAAAATAGAAAGGAAATAGAAGTTGGAGAGGATGAGATATGTAATGGTGACAGGTGGGACCCATATTAACATTTTCAAATGTGGTTTCAGGTTTAGGGTGAGGAGATACAGATATGTGGGGTCTATTAATTTTTTTAAATATATAAAAAATAAATACATAAATAAGAAAATTAATTAAAAAATAAATTAATAAGGTAACAACAGTATTTTTAGATAAGACAGAGATCAAACGCGCAACAAAAATAAACAGTAGGAACCATCCAATTTTAAAAAAATGTTAGGGATCAAACGCACAAATTCTCCCAAACCACAACAACCATTCTTGTGATTTACTCATACTTTTCGTTTTGTTCATATTTGAGTAACTATTTTTTTTACACATCTAGGTAAGGAAACTTGTTGAAAGTGTTTACATATAACCATTATGACCGGATGTAACCTACTACATCAGGCCATAATGGTCATATATGAACACATCCAAAAAGTTCGTTACCTAGATGTGTACAAAAAAAATAGTTACCCAGATGTAAACAAACCGAAAAGTTAATTACCTTAATAAGTCATACTCCTAAAGACTTTGCTTCTCCTAAGATAAACTGTAAGCCCTGAAGCAAGAAAAAAACTTTTTAGAATTTTATTAAGATTGATAAATTGGACTTCAAACCATTTACCCACAAACATAACATCATCCGCATAAATACACATGATTATGCGGTAAGAAGTACCTTGAAAACGTGTCCATCATACAATTCTTTCAAAAAAACACCAAGCCTCTCCATAAAAATGATAAAGACAACAAGAGATAAATGATCTCCTTGTCTTACACCTTTCTTTATTAGGAACTCATGAGTTGGAGAGCCATTCACTAAAATAGGATCAAGATATCCCCAATTCAAAGAATCAAACGCCTACTCAAAATCAACATTAAATATAAGCAGCCACAACTTATACCTGATAAAGAAAAAAATAAAAAAACGTGAAATCTTGACTCAAATAATAAATGTTTAATCCACGCTTGTCAACACCTTACATTGTTTTTTGATATCCATTATAGTTTTTATTGTTTAAAGGTTAGTTCTGTTTGAAATTTTATAAATTTACAATATACTCTCAACAAATCCATCAGTTTAGTGTATAAGAGAATGAATGGGAGAGATCCTAGATAGTAGGATCTGTTACAACAGGAAGGAATACAAAGTCAAATAGACTAAGTCTATCATTATCTATACAAAAGAATACGTGAATAATGTATACAAATGTAAATCGTGCTATGTATTAATAGGGTCCCTCGAGATGGACGAACGGGAGAGAAGTCCAATCTTGGACACGAGAGTATAAAAACGTTGCTTGAGAAGAGGTTTTGTAAGAGCATCTACCAGTTGATCATCTCCAATGATGTGAGTGACACGTATGGATCCCTCCTGTACTTTTTCACGAACAAAATGGAAATCTAGAGCGAGATGTTTCATGCGTGAGTGAAAAACAGGATTGGCGGAATAATGAGTGGCACTTAGGTTGTCACAATAGATGGTGGGGGTGATGTGCGATTTGTTGCCAAGTTTAGTAAGTAAAGAGATTATCCATTGAACTTCAGTTGTAGTAGAGGCTACGACCCGAAATTCTGCTTCAGTGGATGATTTGGCTATGGTAGGTTGACATTTTGAAGGACAGGCTATTGGATTGGAACCAAGATAAATGATGTAGCCGGTGGTGTTGCAATATGTTTGCTTGTCTCCTACCTAGTTTGCATCAGTGAATGCATGTAGATGTAGTAGAGAGTCACGTCGTGTAACTAAGCCATGGTGAATTGTACCATGTAGATATCTTAATAAGCTTTTCAGAGCAGCCCAATGAATGACAGTTGGTCGATGCATGAACTGAGGTAATTTGTTTACAGCAAAAACAACATTTGGGCGTGTAAGGGAGAGGTATTGTAGTGCTCCAACAAAGGATCTGAAATCCTTGGGATTGGGAAGTGGTGTGCCATCATTGAGGGTTAAATTGACTGTGATCATTGGAGTGTAGTTTGGTTTACAATCACTCATGTTGTCTTTTGTTATGAGGTCAAGGATGTATTTGGTTTGAGAGAGAAATAGACCTTTAGAGTGAGGTATGACTTCGATGCCAAGAAAGTAGGGGAGGTTTCCCAAGTCTTTGAGTGAGAACCTATTTGCAAGAGTGATGATGAATGAAGAGATAAGAGAGGAATTTGGTCCGGTGATTATGAGGTCATCAACAAAAACTAGAATATAAATGGGAGATGTTTTGGATTGGTTAGTGAAGATAGAGGGGTCAGAGATGGTGGGTTTAAAGTTGGAAGAGATGAGAAATGATTTTAATTCTTTGTACCAAGCTCTTGATGCTTGTTTGAGCCCGTAAATGGCTATGTTGAGTTTTCAAACATGGTGAGGAAGGGTTGGATTAGAGAAACCAGGAGGTTGAGACATGTAAACAGATTTAGTGAGGTTTCCTTGTAGAAATGTATTGTTGATGTCTAGTTGGTGAATATACCATTTCTAAGAGGTGGCGAGAGACAAAATCAAGCATAGGGAGGCAGGTTTGACGACGGGACTAAATGTTTCAATGTAATCAAGCCTAGGTCGTTGGTGGAATCCCTTAGCGACTAGTTGAGCTTTTAGGTGATCAATGGTGCCATCTGGGTTGTATTTGGTTTGAAAAACCCATTTACAACCAACATGGTTGGGGGCAAATTCATGTGAAACTAGTGTCCAAGTTTGGTTACGAATGAGGGCATCATACTCTTCTTGCATGAATTTACGCCATTGAGGTTGTTTGAGTGCTTTAGTTATAGTTTGGGGCTCATAGTGTAGTTGGGTAATAGATTGGTAGAGGACAAAGTTGTATTGTGGTATTTTTGATTTGGTTTGCGAGTTTGTCTAGTGTTTATGGGTGATCTTGGTAAAGGTGGGGCAAGATTGTTTTGGGGGGATTGTGGAGGTGTATAGTTATAAGATGATGATGATGAGGGGGGCTGTTTGGAGAGGACGATGAGGATGGAGGGGCTGTTATCGGGGGAAGATGAAGTTATTTGTGGAGTGGTAGGTGATTAAGTGGAGGGAAGAAGTTGTATGTGGAGCCTAGTGTCGGGATTAGGCGACGGTTGTATTGTAGTTTTAGTGAGTGTTGGGTAAGGAAAAGATGTTTCAACAAAATGAACATGCCGTGAGGTGTATATTCTGTTGATAAGTGGGTCAAGAAGGTGATAGGCAGTTTGTGAGGAAGAGTAGCCAACAAAGATGCATGTTATTGATCGGGGTTGGAGTTTATGATTAGTGTATGGACGTAACCATGGGTTTGCAAGACAACCAAAACTTCATAATTTGTCATAATTTGGTGATTTTTGAAAAAGAAGAAAGCAAGGTTGTAAAAAACGCTAGACGTTAGCTAATCGGTGGACGAGGGTTAAGGGATTAATCGGTTAGGCGGGGATTAATCGGGGGATTTATCGGGTACCATTAATTACAAATTTTTTGAATTTAAAAAATAAAATATACTAATAACATAACAAAAGATTGTAAATACCACGAATATGCTAACAAAATAGGTTGATATGATTAATACAACACTAATCATTCATCAAATAGTTTCCATTAAGATAAAGCTTCTTCAAAATGTTAAAATTTCGTCGTTTTCTACAACTTCACTCATTATGTATGTAGGGATTAATCGCTATACGTCCTCTAATTGGTCGAGTAGCGCCTAGGGATTAATCGGAACCTAGTCGGGATTTTTACAACACTGGACGAAAGTATGGAGAATGATTTTAAAGGATGATGGTGGGAAGGCAATTTATGAGATAAGAAGCAATGGTGACATCAAAAGACCAGAACTGTAATGGTAAGCTTGCATGAGAAAGTAATGATAAGGCAGTTTCAACTATGTGGCAGTGTCTTCGTTCGTCATATCCATTGTGTTTAGGGGTATGAGGGGGAGAAGTAATGTGAGTTATGCCGCAAGAGGCTAAGTGAGGTTGAAGCTTAATATATTCTCCACCATTTTCAGAGAAAAGTTTTTTGGTTTTGGTTTAGAAGTAGTTTTCAACAATATTTTGAAAATGTATGAAGGTGGTAAGAGAATCAGATTTTCGTTTTAAAGGATAAAGCCATGTGTACTTGGTGAAGTGATCAACAAATATGATATAATACTTGAAACCATCTATTGATTGAATTGGAGATGACCATACATCCAAGAAAAGTAGTTGTAATGGTTTGTTAGAAGTAAGGGAAGAACTATGAATAGGAAGTTTATGACTTTTATTGATGCAACATGAATTACAATTTTATTTTTGAAAAAAAAAATAGTAGAAACAGTGGATGCTAAAATCTGGAAGACTCGAAGATGTGGATGTCCAAGCCGATGATGCCAAGGTGTGGACTTACTGAACTGTGTATGGAATGCAAGAGGATGAGTTGCTGAACGAAAAGCATAAACTCCTCGATTAGCTGTTTAGTGGAGTAGAATTTGGTTGGTTTTGAAGTCCTTGAAAGAAAATGGCATGAATATAATTGGATTAATATGGGATTGTCAATACATAATCGAGAAATAGAGATGATTTTACATGATATGGATGGAACATAAAGAACATCAGTGAGAGTAAAAGAAGTATTAGCAAAAGGGGCTATTAGAGAGCCAACACGAGTAATGGTAAAAGACGAAACATCTCCGATAACGAGTTCATCGGTTCCATCATAAAGTGTGTGAAGTGCGAGTGCATTGAGATCATTGGTTATGTGATGAGAAGAACCGCTGTCAAAGAGCCAGTCTGGAGTTGAATTAGGTGAGGTATTCATCAGGTGAGCTTGTGGATGTGTGTTGTTGTAGTTGGTTTTTGGGATAAGTGGTAAGTTAATTTGTGGGTATTTGTTCTTGAAGGCGTAACAGGAAGTGAGTTAATGTCCTTTAGTGAAACAGAATTGGCATTTGCTAAGGAATTGGCGGGTTGTGCCATTAACTATGGGGGTGGGAAGTAGAGCAGGAGATGATTGATTAGAAGTCCGATTCTGCCATGGTTTGTTTTGTGGCCGTTTGTTTGCTGCAAAGGCGGTCACTAGTTGGTGAAGTGAATTGGTAGTAGAGGTTTGTTGGAGAAGAGAAAGCTCATGATTTATGAGTTTTTCGTGTAGTTCATGAAAAGAAATAGGGATATCTCGGGCGTGAACAACATCGATGACTGTTTTGTAAGTGGTAGAATTGAGACCATTTAGGATTGCATCAGTTATATATTCTTTATCCATCTTCTTTCCCAAAATGTTGAGTTCATCAACAAGGGTTTTAACATATTGCATATAATCTGTAATGGTTTGGTCGTTGGTTTTTGTTGATTGTTTTAGGCGATGATGTAGTTGTTTGATGTGGCCATGAGAGGGATTTGCATATGTTTTTGAAATAATGTTCCAAGCCTCAAGTGAAGATGACGCTTTCGTGACTAAAGGAATGATGAGTGGGGAGAGAGTACCAAAAAAGAGCTCCAAAAAGTAACCTGTCTTGGCGAAACCAGGTAGCAAAGTCTGCATGGGGAGTAGATACACCATTTGTAGTCGTGGGTTTAGCAGAGGGAAGGTGCCATCGATATATATGTAAAGATCCAGACCATGAAGAATGGCTTCAGTTTAAGTTTTCCAACTGAGATAGTGTATGGAGGTAAGTTTTAGGGAAGCTGGGAATTGAACAAGAATTAATGATGGTGTATTGAGAGGCAGGGTGGGGATTACAGTAGATGAAGAGCTTGAACTAGAAGACATAGTTGTCCATGATTAGGAAGTGTAGGTTTTCCTGGCTGATACCATATACGAGAATGAATGGAAAGATAATTTCATTCAATTGATAAGAGATACATATACACGAGAGATCCTAGATATTAGGATCTGTTGTAACAGAAACAGGAAGGAATACAAAGTAAAATAGTCTAAGTCTATCATTATCTATATAAAAGAATACATGAATAATATATACAAATGTAAAACGTGCTATGTGTTAATACAATGTTTTCACTTATAAAAAACCAACTTAACATTGTTTTGATTGTCCTAAGGAAAAAATATATTAGCTTTTCATGGAATTTATTATACAACGTATCAAGATAAAATGTTTTACTTACTACTAGAAAACTATATTGCAGGAAATATGTAGGAAACAAAAAGTTTGCTGACAAAACTAATTTCATCGGAAAAGCAGTCATAGGAAACATTTTGCGACAATGGGCATGTTCGGCAAAATTAGTTCGTAACTGGTAGCTTGTAGCTTGTAGCGTTAAGTAGCATTTGGATTTGGAGCGTTTGTTTAAACTAAACGCTAGAAGCCTATAGTGCCAAACAAGACTTTCTGTTCAAAACGCAGCGTTTTGTCAAATGCTAGAAACCAGAAGCTCTCAAACGCTCTCAATCGCTCCGTGCCGAACACGCCCAATGTTTCTTCAAATATATGTCGTCCGAAGTACCGACACACTTCCCACACATCACATTTTCATGGATATTTGAGGCGACCAAGACTAAACATGACACTATTTGGTGACAATATTTCCAATAAATTTCCAAATTGGGCTCTATTTTTGCAAAGCATTTTCGACAAAAATTGCAGTCTAAAAAATTGTTGGAGGGTAAGAAAATCAGACAACAAAAACAATGTTATTTTAAACCTAAGAACTATTTTTTTCGCATGTATCTAAAAACTTTTTAAACATATTTAAAATTAAATGTATTGATTAAAAAAACAATATTTTTATAGTACATATCTTGATATACTACATATCAAGATATAAAAAACAATATCTTTTGCTATAGAAAAGCAAACTCATTTTGGGTGAACTTTTTAGTCGTCATGTGCTGTTAGTAATAGTATATGTGATTATTTTCGTAGTTTTACTCTTTCAGTTATGTCCACCGACGGCCAAATGCAAGTGAGTAAAAAGTAATGTTGTCCTACAATCTTTGTCTCGAGGAAAAGTAAAAAGTACTTATTGATAATTCAAGATCATATAGCCCACACTGCCGTACATGGTCGGCATTTACAGTTATAGGTTTTGTGACACATTTAAAATCGAATTCAATTCCATCATCTTATGAAGTTAAACGGAAAGCTTACCGTTAATTGGTGAACCGTTAATTGGTGAAGATTATAAATCAAAGGTGTTGAAGGTTCCATTAATATTAAATCAACCTTTCAACTAACCAATTCATTCACAAACACATATGCATGGACAAGAATCCCTATAAATACCGTAACCTTTGAGAACGTTTCTTGCACCAATCACATAACAAGTAAACATATAAGTTTCCTACAACTTTCGTGCTCCTATATTAGAAAAATGGCGAGGATGGTAATGATGGTCATATGTGTAGTGGTGACTTGCATGGTGGTGGCGGCACCCTATGCGGATGCTATTACATGTGGTCAGGTGGTAAGCAGCTTAACTCCATGCATTGGCTACCTAACAAAAGGTGGTGCTGTGCCACCGGCATGTTGCAGTGGGGTTAAGTCACTCAATAGCGCTGCAAAAACAACCCCTGATCGTCAGACGGCTTGTGGCTGTATAAAGAGTGCTTCTGCAAGCATTTCCAACATCAATGTGGGCAACGCTGCTAGCCTCCCCGGCAAGTGTGGTGTCAACATCCCTTACAAGATCAGTCCAAGCACTGATTGCTCCAAGTATATATATGTTCAAATATATGTTTATATTTATTTTATCGGTTTCAACATTGAAAACTCATCTACCGGCTTAAATCTTTCATGAACACACATTAACAGTGTTGATTTGGTTTTTGCAGGGTGCAGTGAGTCCGAGATGTTTATGCATGTTTGGAAGATTTGAAGAATCTATATCTAAATTACAATAATTAAAGAGAGCACTATTTTTGTTTAAAAATTATATATATTACTTATATATGTCTCTATGATCTGTACTGCCTTTTGACATAAAATAGTGTTCTTGTTATATTTGTGACGTCATCATCACTTTACTTATATACCTCCCTCCCCTTACTTTCCTGTGTCATTTTCACACCTGCAAAGGCATATGTAAATTCACATGTACTGATGTACATGAGCATCATTTTGCTGGACCTCATTTATATAGAGGTCCAATTAAAACTCTAAAATATCATACTGTACATGTCATGAAATAACGGATCCAGAAGATAAAACTAGTATATGTGATTTTCAAATTAACTAAAAGTTTCAAAAAAATAAATGCCCAAAGCCTGATCAAACAATTCTGGATTAAAAAAATAAATTGAACCGTGTCATAGTTAGGTCCTCTCGTATAATTAAAAAGATTAACAACAAAAAATAAATAAAAATTAAGATTCTGTTAAAACAAAACAACAAATCAAAAATTTCCATTAAGCCTTAGAGTTTTTATCCGTTGTAGCTAAATGATAAAGCAAAATTGAGACATTACAAAGAAAGAAAAAGACCACATGCAACATGAGACACTAACATCTTTAAGCAGCAACCAGTTAAGGGGTATGAAAGGCAGCCAACCAGCCATGAACTTTGGGGCAGAAACAGTAGCAACAAAACTTAATAAAAACAACAATAACGGCATTTGTAATTAAATATTAAACTGCTAACCCACTATGGAACTGAATCAAATTAACACCAAGTTGCAGGATGTTGGGGTAATTCAGAATATAGAGTCAGGGGTATTTTAGGAAACTTGCCTTTTATTTGGTATTTAAATTAGATTAGGATTCTGATTTTATTCAAAATGTTGAGCATATACTCAGAATAACAAATTTTTTTTCCATAAAAACAATGTTTTACGAACAATTTTGAATCTAAAAGAAGAACAACTCGATTATTAATTACAAGCAACTAAAAACTATACAGCGTAACCACAAGATTATAGAAAATAACTTGTAATACCACTACTATAAAAATTTCGTTTAATGACACGTGAATTACGAAACACACTAATTTTATGACATGAAAAATCTGTATATATCATAACAAAAGTCATATTTTCTAAAATTTAAAACATTTACGACGTGTATTATTATTTGTCATAAAACTAATGTCACATTAAAATAAAAACATGGAGTACACCATTAAAATATGTGTGTCATCTTTCTTCCCACCGACATAATTCCTAAACCCCCACTTCCTGTCCGCATAAATCCTTGCTACAGCTTTTGAACGGGACACAAATTCATTCAAAGAGCTCACTCTACCTCCCCTCCACCCTACACAAGTTTTAGTCTGCGACTCCTCATCGTTCTTTCAGATTTGAGACCCCTCTTTCAGATATGAGACCACTCTTAGATACTTACATTTGTGTACGTACCTTGGGCCTAAAGTATTACACATTTACCCTTTCCCCTCGTTAGAATTAGATAGATATATACTAACTTTCCCTAATCAGACGACATAGCTCGACATCGACATTGATCACCATTGGACTAGTGACCACCACTGTCAAGCAGCGATGCAGCGCCAGATCGAATCAGCACAAGCTTCCTTGGGGCGACACTTCACGATGTTTGTGATTATATAGAGTGTTGATCTCACTTAGGTACAACTAATGAAAGAAATGTATTCTATTGCTTAATTTGGTTTTATCTTTTATGTTTTATGCTTATTTTTCTCATTGCTCGAGATAATATAAACTTGAAAACTAATGACTTGGACCTCAAAAGCTATATATCGATTGGACTTTGCATCATAATTTAACTGGTTAATTCCATTTAAATATGCTACAAATGATCCTAAAAAGACTAAACACCTACGTGTTCTTCATGGAGCTAAGGAAATCTTATTTCTGTTTGAAGCTAACTTGACTAAAGATTTTGTTGAGATTCTTCACAATTGTTTGGACGAGGTATATAAGATTTTAAATTCTGTAATTTACTTTCTGCAAATCCCCTGGCTTTTTCTCTTTGACTTGAAACTAATTGCATAACATGCTTAAGTGTGCATTGGATCTACTTATGTTAATGTAGATGTGTTGAATAATGAAAAAGACACTGGTAGCAAGATGTTGTTGGTTGAAGGTACATCACTACTCCTAGAGTTGTCATTTGTAGCTTCAAGTATTTTTTTTATATAGTTTCTTGAAAACATCAACATAACAAAATTTTGTAATATGTTTTGTTTATATATATATATATATATATATATATATATATATATATATATATATATATATATATATTATACCTTATAAAGCATTTTTAATCAAATGCTGAATTTTAAGTCGTACAAGCCCTTATGTACTATTTACAATCATTTTATGCATTGCCAAATCATGGATATTAGTTTGGTCAATATCTGAAAAAGTCAAAATAATAATCACGATGGTTTTGACTAAGTCCCCATTCCCTATCTGGTCCAACAACTTCTACACTATAAAGTATGAAATCCTGGCAAAAATCTCTCATTGTTGACCATCTTCCCCTATATCAGGAGCTATTTGTCTCCTTGATATCATTCCCGTTTCTCTTTATATTCTCCCTCTCACTAGAAATCCCTAATGCCATTCACCACCACCATTTACCCATGTCACCACCGAATACCACCAACATACAAATGGACACCACTACCCACGATTACACCACCGTACAACCACCATTTACCCCTTCAACCATGGCACCACCACCATCTTTGTCTTCACAGGTTGTCAATACGATATCTCCATACACATCGACGACCATCTCTTTTGTATTTCTTCAGTTCTTTTGGGTTCCCGTCTACAATTCTACATCGATAGCCTGATATCAGGTAATTATCGATTTTTTGGTTTTCATGGTTTTTCTTGCTTTTGTTTAGATTTATTAAAGTCGCTCTGTGCTTAAGAAATTATTTATGAAATTGAATGATTTTTGCGATATCAAGTAGGAAAAGTACAGAAGATATATATATTTTTTATTTGTAGCTGATGATAATGACTTTTGTTAGGGAATAGATGACGATGAACCAAGGTAAACAGTCCGAGGTTTTGTTGCCCTTCATCCTATCTTAGTGAGGTAAAGTCACTTGCTTCATTCCCTCATGTTTTTGTACTTAGGTTGTATCTCAGTCATCTCCTCTGTCTCTCCCTCTATCCCTCGATCAAAGTAGGTGAAATTTGACTCTCGATTCAATTGATATTGGTTTGCTCTCTGTATCGACCGATTTCATCTGGTTTCAATATAAAGGCTATATTTTTTTCATCATAAATTAGGGTTTTTGGTTTGCTACTTCAGATTTATGGAGACGGAGGGGGATTTTATCAAATATTACTTTATTTCCTCAACAAAACACCTATATAGCGAAAGTTAATATGCCAATTAAGGTAACCATCTTTTCCTGATCATGAAGCACAAGAAAATACATAAAAAATTTCTTTTGATTGTTTTTAGTCTTTAGTCTTGAAGCCTTGAATCTTGATGGCAATGGCTAGAAAATGTTTTGTGTTTGCCATGGATGTTGAACAATTGAGAGGACGATATGTATCTCTTTTTTTTCTTTAAACGGTTCCATATTTACCCCTATTGTTTTTTACCATTTGCTTTATTATGACTTAAGTGCAGTGAATAACTCACTGTGAAACTCATTGCAAGTGTGAAGAATTAAGGTAATAACCACTTCCATCTTTGCTATAGTCAAGACGTCCCTAGAAAAAGAACCCACATCACACCTTCAGACTTTCTGTTTATTATTTATTATTACACTCTGCTTTCATTTCCTTCTATCTTTTCATGAGAGAAAGAGAAAAGGTCATGGACGAATCCAAGAGAAGAAAGATGGAGTCGACACTTGGCTCAAAACCAAATCCTTCTCATATCGTAAGTACTTCCATTAATTTACATATATAAACTTCAGATTGCATCAATTTGTAGGATGAATATTAAAATGTTGTAGTAAATGAATGAATGAGATTTTCACAATCATACTTGAAATTTCTTTCTAAAGAACCAACATATCTGTGAAAATTCAAAAAAAAATGTCAGGATAAGCAAATATTTGTAGGAAGATTACCCACTAAGCATATCTAAAAGTTTTGGTCAGTTTTATTTAACCTATTATAGCGTATCTAATTTTATGTTAACCTATTGGAGTTACTTTTTACTATTTTTGTAACACTTTGACAGTTTATTGTTAAATTTTTGTTAACCTGTTGTTAATTGTTAAGGATGACTTAAAGGGTAATGTTTTTTTGTTTGAATACTACCTGAAATGTGTATGTGTGTGTGTGTGTCATGTATAGTAGGTTTAAAATAGTCTATAGTAGGTTAGCAATTGCGGTCCTTACTTGGGCTTTTTTTATTAACAAAACATAGAAGTGCTTTTCGATTAAAAATGACATGAAGTGCTTTCTAATTTAAAAATTCTCAAAAATCTCCATCAAGAAAAAAGCTGATAATTTGCTATTAAAAAACAAAAATAAACCCTGTCTAAAGAAATCCAGAAAATACAAAGTAGATTGTTATTTTGGTGAATTGTTTGCTGTTATTTCAAATAATAAATTATCTTTATTTATTTTCCATATCAAATTGTAGTCTTTTTGTTTAACAATTTTGTTTATTATTTGTCAATTTCAGTAGTTTTTTTTTCAAAGCAATGTAGGGTGTTATTTGACAATTTTTATATTTTTAGCAAAGTAGGTTGCTATTTTTTCCAATTATAATTTTTTATGCAAAATAAGTAGTAATGCTTTATTGCTTTTTAATCTATTGACAACATATTGGCATCAACATAATTTAGTAAATTCGTTAATATAGTCTAGAAGTGTCTTAATTGCCCGAAAAATACCTTATTTCATCTAAAGCCATGACTTTTACTTATTTTCCATTCGTATTGAAAATAATCCAATCTGCAAGACTACAAGACAAAGTGGTAATGCTCAACTACTATGGACTACAAATATAATCATATCGTACGAAGTGTCAATGGCTAAAAGACATGTGTTGGAGGCGTTTGAGCGTACCATGAGACATATAACTGGGGTGAGGCTCTCATTTGGTGGAAAGATAATGGTTTTGGGGGGTGATTTCAGACAACTGTTTCCAGTCGTGACACGTGGAATACATGCATATACTATGAATAATTGTTCAGACGTGGTAAACTATTTGCTCAAAAGAACTAATTGCTTCTAGAAACTAATTTATGAAAAAAAAACTATTAACACTCGTCGCTTGGCGCGGGTAAACGGCTAGTGTATATATATATATATATATATATATATATATATATATATATATATATATATATATATATATATATATATATATATATATATATATATAGGAAAACCAGACAATACTTGTCAAGAACCGCAACAAATTTGATGCCACTTGCCAATATCTGATGACTCTTGTTAGGAAGTAATGCAGATAAAACATGAAACCAAAAGTACACAAAGACATAGTCTTTACGTGATTCCATCAAGGTGACCTACGTCCACGGACAAGAACGGAGTATTCTTCATTCACAGAGTTCTCAATCATAGGTTACAAGTACAATTCAATAGAGATTTGCCCTACTCACTAAGGATACAAAGGAAACTTCTCAAATGACTACCAGACATCCCTATTTATAGACTAGGGATCAGACTTAAAACGCTAATGGGCCAAGCCCATTAATCCATAGGCTCGTGAAAGGTGTTAACCAATCACAATCCGTCATGCAACCGCTTCTGGAACCTTCATCATTGAGAGACATTGCATTTGCACCATCAATACATAACTGGCACATCATATGTCATTGAGTGGCACCCCTTGTCACTTAGTGGCACCTCCTGTCTCTTGGTGGCACATCCAGTGCATGACACTTCGACGAGGTGTCATGACAAAACATTAGGACCGATTTCCTTGAGCGTCTCCAACTTTTTAGACTCATTGGACAATCTTGAGCATCATTGTGTAGATTATAGCATGAGTGGCACATCAAGGGATGTCATGGCACATCAGGAACACATGTGGCACACTAGGAACATGTGTGGCGCATCAAGCCACCTAATGGAACATTAGGATGCCCTAGTGTCGCATCATGATCATTAGTGGCACATCCATGCTTCAACATCACATCAACAGTGCATCGATACACTAGAGTACAACATGGCATACTATAGTGGGGCACTTTGTTCCCAAGATGATGCATCAACCTTCAATATAGCACAATGTCCATCAAGATGTCACATCCTCCTTCAAGATGGCACATCCTCCGTCACGGTGGCACATCCTCCTTCTAGATGGCAAATATTGAATCTAAAGTGGCACATCCTCTTCCCAAATGACACATCTGATATTCTAAGTGGCACATCCACACCTAAAATGGCCCATCCGTGCTCCAAGATGCTCCGTTCCTTTCCCAGGTTCTCCATACCCCGTTTAAGATGATGTGACATCCTAATTTTCACAGCCAGAGGAGACTGTTTTATTTATGCTTATTTTAAAAACAAAATATTCTTTATATAGCGGAATTTGTCCTATAAAAGGTATTTCCGAAGAAATGTTTTTCATTGATTATTAAAACTTGGGATGTCATAACTGATACAAGAAACATAAGCATAAACGTAAATATTACTGTCCTTACAACATCTAATGACCTATATTTCGTTTAATTTATCATCAGATCCAAACATCATATACTTTCGTATCGATGGCTGTGATACAAAGGAACTAAGTGGTTCAGGTTGGGAAACCTGGTGAGTACATAGGGTTTTAAACCAAAAATAATATAGTTAATTATATATTTTTCAACAAACAAATAACCCAGTTACCCATTCCTGTTATCCTCGCTTCCTAATCCTTAAATAATGACATCGAGGGATCTTTCCTAAAGGATATTTATCGGTAGCAATTGTCATCTATTCTTCCTTAAACATCTAGGCACACCAATACAATAGTACTTTGGGCACAACACAATAGTATGATAGTATTTTGGTTAAACAGAACACTTAGATGGTACTTGGTCACAACACAGCAGGTCACAAATTATTATTTCGCACATCATTTTGCTAAGTAATATTTTCCTAGATAATTAGGCACAGCGGTACAATAGTACTTTGGGTAAGCATAACAGTATGACAGTACTTTTGTTACATCACATCAGGTCACAACTCGTTATTTCGCCCAACCCTGTACTAACATACTTCAGCCTCTCATTTATTATTTTACTTAGCCCTTTACTAACCTAGTACCGCCTCTCATCTATTATTTCACATAACCCTTCACTACCCAGTTATATTTTAAATATAATAAACTATGTATAGTTTAATCAAGTAATAGTTATATCATGTTACGTAGTTATATTAAACACAGTTAAACATCACACATATTATTTCAACATTAAAAATACTTGTATTTATGTGAAAGCAGAAAGTAACTATGCACTCACATGTTAAAGTGGATGACTGGAAATATTGGCAGTGCTTCGCTTTAGCACTTAGCCTTTCCTTTGATGTGACCTAGGTTTAATTATCACTAAGTCTTAGTTTATTTTTTCTTATGTCTAATGATAGTCTAGATGCCTTAACAATCCCAATGTGTACATCAAGATCTATCAAGTAAGGAGCAAACAGGTAAGATCATATCAGAGGTAGGGTCCATATGGGATATAGAGTATATTTTTTGGAAATCTCACTTTAAACACTTCGCTAAATCTAGCCTAGAAATCACCCGCGTAAGTAGATCAATCATTAATATGACTTGGAATCACTAACAAATCTTATTTATAAATTCATAGTAATGACTATGAATATAAATATAAGTTACATTGAAAGCAATATATGCATAGCTTAACTTATAGAGATTTCCCAGACAAAATCCAAAAATTGCACTGGCTGAAATCCAACCTGATAATTACTAATACCGGGCACTCAGGGACCTCAGAGCTTCGCCAAAATTTCCTAAATACTAAGAATTTTTGGGCTAAAGGAATAGAAACTCGAAAGAGATTGTTAGCAGAGGTATGGAGAAAGAAGTGAGCAAGGACAACTATTTATAGGCTGAAAACTGGGCAGACATGTTGCACCCTATGGCGACGTCGGTCCTCCCACCTTCTGATACGTGTTAGGTAGGAAGTGGGGTGATGTGGCAGCTTCTAGAAGACCGCACCACGCCTTTTTGCGCGTGACGCATCTCGTGAAACTTAAAAAATTCATAACTTTCTCATACGAACTCTGTTTTTGATGTTATTTATATCCACGCGTAGCTATCAACGAGATCTACAACATTTATTTAGACTCCATTGGCTAATTCTCAACTTATTTTTTATTTTTTATAGAAGGCTTAGAGTGCTAATCTCCGTTTAAGGTTCATATATTTTTCATACGAAATCCGTTCTCGACTGTCTTTATATCGACAGATTCCTATTAACTTGATCTTTGACTCTCATTTATATTGTTTTGGCTAAAATGAAACCGAACTAAATATAATTTTTGTGCTAACATAGTTGCATTGAAACTTCGAAAAATCATAACTTCCTCATATGAAGGTAGATTTGGACGTTCTCCATATGCACGCTCTTGGTCTTATGATTACCACAACTTTTGTCTATATTGCTTAGACTAACAAGCAATTCACTTTTTACGACGCATACATCCATGTCAGTTTAATCGGGAAACTTCGATGAAGCATAACTTCTTTATATGAAGTCGGATGTCAGAGTTCTTTATATGTACGAAATCATTATCATATATACTATAACTTTGGTTAAGGTTATTTATCCTAAATAACCTACTATCAAAATATCATTTTTATTTCTTATTATATCTTAATTGTCTAGCCCGAATTTGTGGTAGTTCAGATGATCCGTTCCTTTGTCACATGCTCGGTTCCTTTTTCATATGAGCCATTCCCTTCTCAGATGATTAGTTCCTTTTTATCACATGCTCCATTGAACCCAAATGCTCGCTAAGAATGCTCCAAATGCTCAAGTCACATTTAACAATCTTTACCTTGACTTGAGTATCCTCTCAACTCTACCTTAAAGCAAGAACTTCCTCTCCTTTCCCGATATCCATCCTCGAAGGAACCTAACTATTGTGAACATCAATCATGTACAAGCAAAGCTTGAACTTCTCTCTAGGCATCGATTTTGTCAATATGTCTTCCGAATTCTCCTTGGTACAAGAGATTTGAATACGAAAACTGTCTTAAAACATGATAGGTTTCTCCATATTCAAAACAAGACTCTGAATGAGACCAACCACCAATGATCTTCTTATCTCCTCATCACCTTCATTGTCTTAGTCTATCGACCCAAACAAGTTTGTATTTCGTGTATTAACACCATACACCAGACAAACAACAAGCGTTCCCTTTAAGTGTTGCAAGATCCTCCTCACCACTTCCCAATGAGCTTTCCCCCGATTACCTGGAACTACCATAGAAGTACAAACAAGTTTGGACTGATCACAATAGAATGACAACAAGACCTTCTCAATGTAGTGAGAAATGTATAATCATCCTGATCTTCTATCCCTCCGAATATCCATCCCTGCAATCTTCTTTTCAGTTCCGAAATCATTCATCACAAACTCATTCTCCAAAAGCTTCTTTAAGTTGTCTTTCTGGATATCAACATCACGATACACTTCTTCCATTCGTTGTTCAAGGGATTCCACACATCTATGTTGTACCATCTCACTCTTTTGTTCCTTATTTAACATAAAGTTGTGTAGTTTTTGTGTTGCAAACTCCACCTTCTGCCTAGTACCCTGGTCATTCCCCACATTACTTGTATCACCTCCTATCTTGTTACACATAGCAAATTCAAAGGTCACAACTCTGATAGAGTCTTTCCTCATTCTGTACACCACAACTGATGACCTTTCCGTCCAGATTCATATCCTAGAAATATGCACTGCATTGCCATCGGCTCCAGTTTACCATCATTCACACGAGCGTAAGCAAGGCGTCCAAACATTCGTAAACCAAAGTAATTAGAGGTTTTCCTACACCACACCTATTTAGGAGTCTTATAATTAGTTATAGTTGATGGAGATCTAATCACGGAATATCAAGCAGTGTTGACTGCTTCTGCCCAGAATTGCTTCGATAAATTAGCTGATAATTGCATACGCTGAGCACGCTCCACTAGTGTTTCGTTCATCTGTTCTACGACTCTACTTTGATGCGTTGATTGTTGTACATTGTGATGCCTCACTATACATTCTTTTTTGCAGAAGTGGTCAAACGAATCCTTGCAAAACTCCAAACCTATTTTGTTATGAGTGACCTTACTAAGTTCCTAGTCTATTTTTCAACGGTGGTCTTCCACTCCTTGAACCACCCAAACACTTCATCTTCGTCTTTTATCTTTAGTAAGTAAACCCAGTTCTTCCTTGAGTAATCATCGAAAAAAGTCACAAAGTATTAACATCCATCATGAGACTTCACTTGAGAGGGACCCTGATGTGTATTTTTAATGCACTAGTTTTTTATCTATATTTCCTAGTCTACGGCATCTAAACCACACCTCACAGATAGTGAACCTGATCGAGTACAATATAGTTTTGATAAGAAAGAGTGTCGAACTCAAGGGGATCGGTAGTGAATTAACATTAGAGTATTTGATTATAGATTATACTAAATAAACGAAAGCAGAAAAAGGGTTTTATTATTAAGTGTAAAAAATAATAACTAAGCTAACTAAATAAACTGATTGGAAACATATCACTTTAGGTACATTAGTTTAGATTGAATTACTTCTCAAAATCGTGGCTAAATTACTAAGTGCAATGGATATTTATTCATTATTCACCGATTCCTAATATGACTTAGTGTGACAACCTAGAGAGTAGGTCACCGACCAATGTTAACATTTAGCGATAGGACATAAAAATGTAATAAGGACAACCTTGTAACCACCCGATATATTTTAATATATTCAAAATTTTCTCCCTTAATTACGTTAACCTTTAGGCTTAAAATTAAGTGCTCAAAAAGTTGTGTCACTTTGAGAACAAGTTAGCATATTCAGACTCCTTAAGCTACCGCGATTCCAGAAATATAAATTTCGGAAGACTCCAACACCGTACGTGTGTTATATGGCATTTATGGTAAATGAATATCTAGCATAATTAAAAAGTTACAAAGACGAAAACTACAAAGAGATAGGTTGACTTTTGGAGAAAGTCACAAACTAGAAAATCGTAGTACTACTTAAAGTAGGAATTATAAGGCAACGCCTAAAACGGACGTCATATGAGAAAGTTATGATTTTTATAAAATTATAACGGTCATAAAAACACGTCGAAAAACGAAAGTGAAAACTAGACAAAACGACCAAAAGGAAATTTGTAGAGAATGAAGTGACCTCCAGAAATATATAAAAGTCGTTGAGAACGGAGTTCATATGCGAGAGTTACGGAAATTTGAAGTTGAATCTTTACCATCAAGTGCACTCGCATGCACTGAGTCGCATACACGGACACCCGATTTCGTCGAGATACGGGATGACGCGGCACGCTGAGATGAGGAGACATGGCAACATATTACGGTTCGTGCACATTTTCACGGCATGCAGTCCAAAACTAGCTATAAATAGCATATTTCGGCAGCTCATTTCCCTCACAACTCTCTTCAATTCTCTCTCTATATTGTCTTGAATGCTGTCGCCCCAGTCGACTCTCGAAGAGCTAACTTGTGGTTTCTACCCTTCACCAACATTTTCAAGCTCACATGTTAGTTTCACGGCCCCATTTTCCACATCTTTCGGGGGTAAAATATGTCTAAAATGCAACTTTACATAGTTATTAGTAATTGTACTTAGATAATTATGCTCATAACATTAGGATGATATGATGACTGGTAGATACTTTGCCCAAACTCATTAGCTAATATTATACCTAGTTGTTTTACTGAACCACTATGATAGATAAGATCATACCTAGTCGTCACGCTGGCTAGTTGCCAGGAAACGCCGAAACTCGTTATTTTAGCCACCTTTGAATAAGCTTAGTACCTAGTGTTACTTTGCCCAAATTCTCGGCTACACAAAACAAACACACACACACACACACACACACACACATATATATATATATATATATATATATATATATATATATATATATATATATCAGATAAGTAATATATATAATAAGTAATACCATATAAATACAACACGAACGACCAGGGGAGGCCCCGATGACAAAAGTTAGATGAGATACAATTCAACAACAAGCTGATAGATTTCTAGCTAGCTCCCGACCTATATGTGTTAATTCTTAAGTGAGCGAGAGAGATATGTATAAATCTATACAAGATTGACACTCCTACCTGTGGTTTCTAGCTACAACTCGACCGCAAATTGAAGCAGGCATAACTTTCTGAACACGGCGACGTCAGATGAAGCGTCATGGATTTTCGGGATCAACAGTCATAACTCGATTATAGGAATTCATCGTAACTTTATCAAACTAATATGAGCTATCATGAACTACTATTAGGAACTAATTAAGTAGTGATAGTACACACAAACTCAAGGAAATGAGTTTAGGTCAACCAACATCTAACTATCTTAGAGTACCACTAGGAATCTACCTATGACAGTTGTGATAGTACTCACAAACTCAAGGAAGTGAGTTTAGGATAAACCAAATCAATAAAATATCCACACACGTTTTATAATAATAAAACCTGTGGACTCACAAACATTGTGTTGACCTCTCAAACCACATGTATTCTCAGGAGAATGAACCTGTCTGTAGGAGGAGATAACCCCAGTGATGCAGCCCGGAACCTATGTGCTTTGCTTTTGTACTTTGTTTTCGTAACCTACTTGTACCTCGAACAATTATGTAATATATTTTATTTAATGAATAAATAGCTATGTTGTTTAGTATATCCTATGTATCATTCAATGCATATCTTGTCCTTAAATCCCAACATCCTAACGTCACATAGCCTGTCGCTTCCGCTTCTGGCCAGGGGTGTGACAGATTGGTATCAGAGCTACAGATTATAGCGAACTAGCAATTCCTTAGGAAATACAACTATAATATAGGGCTACACTCTGATTAGGTTTATATCTCTAACCTTAATAAAAAGTACTAATATTAAGTACCCTACTTCTTGATTACTTACGTAAGATGTGACTAGTTTGAACTATCGCTTGGGTTGATGGATTTAAGAACAACTATATGGTAAAATGATCTTACCCTACGATAATTCTCATATGGTTGATCCATACTTGATAGTGTTGGAGTAAAAAACCCTAAAATACACCCAACCCAACAAATATTAAGAGGAATATAGATACGCTCATAATAGTATATCTACTACCTAAGAATACGAACCCACGAAGTCGCAACTCAGAATTTTAGGTCAAAAATCCTATCTAGAGTTGGTATAGTACAGCCTCCGTACAACGACTAGACCTAGAATGCACAACTAAGTTTTATTATGGTTCGGCCGATGCACGACCGCACTAGGATATAGTGGTTGGCAATCTAAATGCTTGAGGACTTCTGGATTGGATGCATAGGAAAAGATTCTATACTCTGAAGCTTCTCTTAGAGACTTCTACGTCTGGTCACTTCTAAATGAACGACGTTTACACTCAAGGATTTTTCCGCCCTAGGAACCTCTAACTTACGACATACAAAGGGGACTCAGGAGTTATGGGTTTGTCGAGAGAAAGGCAGGTGATGTATCGTGGAGGGAAACTTTCTCATCAGAGAATGAGCGTGTGGTACTTGATGAATCAGACCCTGTCGATACCCCAGAGGATGGTAATGACACGGACCCGATTACACTCCAGCTGAGCACCCCTCAGAGCCATCCATTTCGCTAAACTACACACCGTCTAGGCTAGAGCTTCTTAGTTCGGAGTACGAGCCCAAAGAGGCCGAAGAGGACACTGCCACCTCACCAGAGACCTCGAAACCCCGCCTCACTCCTTCACATCGGGCATACAGGACACCCACAGGTATTCGGGTGAAGAAAACCCCGAGGAAGGCTTCTACTCCCTCACAGAAGAGGTCGCCGTCCCCACCAGCATCACCACCGCCAATGATGAAATCTCGTGGCGTCACCATTTAGATGCCCCATATATGAGCCTAGGCGTAGCAGGAGGCTATCGATTCATAGATTGAGGTGGGGGAGTCATCCATTGTACCTCTCCCTACACAAGATACTCCTGTAGACTAGGCCATCTCTCTTCTGGTGCCCCACACCGCCCATCACTCAGATCGCATTGCAGCAATGGAAACTAAGCTCTTTTTATTGAGTATGGCCTTGGTGCAGCTCGACGAGCAGGTGTAGTACATGTAGCAGGAGAGGGACTTGATGAAGAAAAGGACCTTACTCGTTCAGGATCAGTTGTAAGAGGCGCAGGGGAGGCTCCATTCCATTACCAGGTGTTGGAGGAGGTGATCAGCCACACAGATCGATTGGAGCTCAAGGTGGAGAGGATGGAGTCTTGAGTCTCTCTTTATGATATTTGGCTATAGTTTGTATATTGACAATTAGTCCAGCTGATGACACTTCTTATAGTGTACTGTGAATTTTAGTTTCTTTTTTTGGCCCTATCATGATGGCTACGAGGGATACAAATATTTTTCTTTAGGGTTAGGGTAACGGAAAAAGCTTTTACACGTAAGTTTTGTAACCTCAAAGCTTTTCTTACATAACCACACCCAATTTTGGTAATTTTGGCATCATATATGACATATATTATACTTACCTGGTTGCATGAAAGCTGTGTTGTTATGGTATTATTTTTTCAAGTAACATTAACACTAATACACCACGACCTAACCATGAGAGTACGAACTTACTAATTCCGACAACTCACATCTCGAAACTAACTTTAGGAATTTAGAAATGGCACCCCTAAGCATCACCAGGTCTAGACAAGGTCTTCAAGCTGAGCAGGATGCTCAGTCGACACAACGTAACCCGCCCCTAGACCATGCGGCTATTGAAGGAATGGTCGAACAAAGATTCGATGAAGCACTAGCTACACATGGAAATTACACGAACTCTGGAACGGGAGGAGAAGGTTCCCAAGGAAACGAAAGAGGTGCAACAAGAGTATAAACCTACGAGGACTTCATGAACTTCAAACCTAGGACATTCTATGTAACACTCTAAAATTTTCAAATAAAATTTTCATTTTTAAACCCATACAAAACACAGTTTAACATCTCATACTCAAATTATAAATTGTTCAAAACACAACCACAAAAACTGTTTGTCACATATCCCATAATCCTCAAAACATAAATCAACAAGCTGGTGTGTAGAATCATGTCGGTGCCTTCCCGCGATCCTGAGATGTACGTGAAACACATTTTACACAACACTGTAAGCACAAAGCTTAGTGAGTTCCCTAAAATACCACACACAAATAATTAGCCTCTCATGGCTATATCTCTATAAGGATAGTCCGGTCATGTGTCACAGGGAAGAGCCTACGGTCTCATGGCTCAGGTTGGACCCTCCAGTCCCGTGTCTCAGTGAAGACCCTCTGCTCTCACAACTCAGTTTGGACCCTCTGGTCCTATCTCAATAAACACACAGAATAATATACAACATAAATCACAATAACAGAATGCATAATATCACATATCTCAGTATAGCACATAAGATCCTCCGGTCAATAACAAAGATAAGACCCTCCGGTCGCATAGTAATAACCACTCAGGTAAGTATAGTGAGAAGACTCACCTCATAAGTAAGCAAGTAAGTATCATACTCAAACTGTCGGTCTAGACTCCACCTACATATATCAAAATCATTTCTAATTAACAATTTGCATTAACACCTCCCAAAGATGTTAAGCTAACTAATCTACTAATTCTTAGAAAGGGTGAAAGACCATTTTACCCCTCCACGGTCTCCAAAGTCCGCATTTTGACCAAACTCTAAAAAGTCAACGGAAGTCAATACTCAAGCCAACAGTCCATGTTGACTCAACTCGTCGAGTACATCTATGCGACTCGTCGAGTTCCTTCTGTTCTCAGAAAATCGGGAAAATTCGAGTCAACTCGCCGAGTTATCTCACCAACTCATCGAGTTTGCACAGTGTCCAGAATATCAGGGGGAAAACCCTAACCAACTCGTCGAGTTGGCTAACCAACTCGTCGAGTTGGCTAACCAACTCGTCGAGTTCCTTCAGCTCCTTCTCTCATTCAGACGCTTTTAAGCGGGACCAAGGCCCCAAACTCTAGATCTAGCCTTTTTTGACAGAGATTCCATGTAAAGCTGCAAGCTTTACGTCCATGCATGGTATTTAGGGGCCAACTTTGCCAAAACAAGGCTCAACAAGGGGTTTAAGGCATGAAGATTTGCCAAAGCTTGATAAAGCTTGAGTCTTTAGGCCTAAAGGGCCTAATAGTGTCCAGATTTGAAGTCTTAGTTTCAAAGCATGGTAAAAACCAATAATGACTCAAGAAGAAGCTACAAAATGGCCATAAACTCTCTAATGGAGAGATCTAATAAACAGGTGATCAAGGTAATGGCTTTTTACCTTCAAATGGCTGCTACAACTGAATGGATGCAGGATCTATAGACTCCTTCTCTTTCCAAGCTCTTTACTCTTCAAGGAATGCACCAAAACACACACTCTTAGCCTTAACACACTCTCAAGATGAAGGTAACTTGATTAGGGTTTGTCTCTGGTGATAAAGTGATGAGGGAGGCAGGGTAAAGCACTTAAGGTCCTTTAAATAGGGTGCAAACCCTGAAATTTAGAATTCTCACACTCAGCTCCAACTCGTCGAGTTGAGTCCATCAACTCGTCGAGTTAGTTCTAAAATCACGCGACCAATCCCAGTCTTTACTCGACGAGTTAAGGCCTCCAACTCGTCGAGTTGCCTTAACAATATGAATATATTAAGCATTTAAATTTATACCTGGGAGTCGGGATGTTACAATTCTCCCCCACTAGAATCAGATTTCGCCCTCGAAGTCATTCTATGGAAACAATTCTGGGTACGGCTCACGCATCTCAAACTCCGACTCCCAAATCCACTCGGATCCCCTCCGATGCTGCCACTGAACCTTAACCAACGACACCTCTTTATTTCTCAAAATCTTCACCTTCTTATCCAAAATCGCCACCGGCTTCTCAATGTAGTTCAGGCAATCATCAACCTGAATGTCCTCCAAAGGGACCACTGCCGTCTCATCGGCTACACACTTCCTTAGCTGGGATGCATGGAAGGTGTCATGAATCTGGCTCAACTCTACAGGCAGCTCTAATCGATAAGCTACCTTACTTACTCGATCTATCACTCTGAAAGGACCAATGTATCTTGGCCCCAGCTTGCCCCGCTTCCTGAATCGAATCACCCCTTTCCATGGGGATACCTTCAGGAGCACAAAATCGCCGACCTAGAACTCTAGCTCGGAACGTCTCTGATATGCGTAACTTTTCTGACGACTCTGGGCCATCAGCAACCTCCGTTTAACCTGCTGGATTTGCTCTGTCGTCCTGAGCACCATCTCAGTGCTACCAATCACTCTCTGGCCGACCTCCCCCAACAGATGGGAGTCCGACACCTCCTCCCGTATAAAAGCTCAAAGGGAGGCATACCAATACTGAAGTGATGGCTGTTGTTGTATGAAAACTCAGCCAAGGGCATGTAGGAGTCCCAACTCCCACCGAAGTCCATAACACATGCGCGTAGCATGTCCTCTAGCGTCTGAATCGTCCGCTCGCTCTGCCCGCCTGTCTGGGGGTGGTATGCAGTGCTGAAATGTACCCCATGTCGTGCCACCACCTCTCGAACATAGACCTCTTCCAATTTCTCTGCAGAAGAGCTCTCACTTATAGCCAGGAAGCGAGCACTCTTCGTCAACCGATCTACAATCACCCAGATCACATCGATACCCCTTGCAGTCCTCGGTAATTTGGTGATAAAATCCATAGAAATCTGCTCCCACTTCCACTGGAGAATCTCCAAAGGCTGCAACTTGCCATGGGGACGCTGGTGCTCTGCCTTGACCTGACGACAGGTCAAACAACTCTCGATTATCCATGCCACATCTCTCTTCATAAGTCGAGGTTTTCCATTCACCCTGCCTCGACGCATATTCTATCACGTGCCCCCTTTGCATCAACATGGCACCCATTCTGAAATGGATGCATCACAGTAGACTACAAAGTCCTCTACTCCCTTCGGAAGGGTTAACATTGGAGTTTCGCACAATCTCTGGCGAAGAGTCTCGAATGATGCCTGCTGCTCAGGCTCCCAAGCAAAGATAACACCCTTCCTGGTCAATTTGGTGAGAGGAACAACAATCTTGGAGAAATATCTGATAAACCTCCGATAGTAGCCTGCCAAACCCAGAAAACTCCTGATCTGGGATGGGGACCTCGGCACCTCCCACTGCATAACTACCTCAATCTTGGCCGGGTCCACCAAAATCCCATTCTGGTTAATGAGGTGTCCCAAAAACGGGACCTCTCGTAACCAGAAATCACACTTGGAGCATTTGGCATAAAGCCTCTCCATCCTCAACACCCCAAGAATCTCCCAAAGATGTTCCTCGTGTTGTTCCCTAGACCTCGATTACACCAAAATATCATCGATGAACACGATCACCGACCGACCCAACATGGGTCTACACACCCGGTTCTTGAGATCCATGAACGCTTCCAGTGCATTGGTGAGCCCGAAAGGCTTCACCACAAACTCGTAATGCCCATAACAAGTCCGAAAGGCCGTCTTCTAGATATCCTCCTCGCAGACCCTCATTTGATGATACCCAGATCTCAAATCAATCTTGTAAAACCAAGATGCTCCCTGCAACAGATCAAAAAAATCATCGATCCTCAGTAGTGGGTAACGGTTCTTGACCGACAACTTGTTCAACTCCCGGTAGTCGATGCACATCCGGTGTGAAGTATCATTTTTCTTGACAAAAAGGATCGGCGCTCCCCACGGCGAGCTACTCGGTCTAATGAAACCCTTCCCCAACAGCTCCTGGAGCTGCGAGGATAACTCATGCATCTCTGGCGGCGCAAGACGATATGGTGCCTTGGTAATAGGCGCCACCCCCGGAATCAGATCGATCTGGAACTCCACCTGTCTCTCAGGAGGCACGCCCGGAAATTCCTCAGGGAAAAAATCCGGAAAATCACATACCACTGGAACATCATAAACAGAAATTGGCATTTCAGTGACAACCCATGCATCCGTGCTGTAGAATCTGCCTTGCCCTGGCGGCAGATCAGAAAGCTGATCCCGATCTAGTACCCTCGCCATAGACCGTAAGCACTCCCCCACTAGGGTCTCGTATCGTCACTATCTGACGCTCGCAGTCAATCACGGCTCCAAACCGGCTCAAGCAATCCATGCCCACTATGACACATAAATCTCCCATCGCTATCGGCACCAGATCTAAAGAAAACTCAAAACCAAAAATCTCTAAAACACATCCCCGAAAAACATCAGTGGCAAAAACTGCATGCTCGTCAGCTATAGAAAGCCTCAACGGTCGACTCAAAGCCTCGCGTCTAACACTGATGCGACGACCAAAGCAGGCATATAATTCATAAGAAAAGTACCTATATGAAACACATCATAAGCATAAACAAATCTCAAAATAACATGAATAAGGAGATACGTACCAGCAACAACGTCAGGTGCTGCGCGGACATCCTCCGCAGTCAGCTGGAAGGCTCTCCCACGAGCTCTCGGAGCCTCGGCCTTCCCCGGCCGGCCATCAGTAAAGCGCAAATCAGCAGGAGCAGAAGTCTGGGCTGATCCCTGAGTGAGTTGAGGACACTCGACCTTCCGGTGGCCAGTCTGGTTGCAATGAAAGCAAACCTATTATCCCTTGGTGCAGTCCTTCGCCATATGCCCCTCCTTGCCGCATTTGTAGCAAATCCCTTCTTCGCAAGATCCCTCATGACTCTTGCCGCACTTTCCACAAATGCGGCCCTTATGGCCTCCTGCTCTTGAATCAGCGGGCTTAGCCCGCTTGGTCGCCGACTGCGACTGCACTGGTCTCCTGTCTCTCCCCTGAGACTCTCCCTCCTCTCTAGTCTGTATCTCCAACTCAATCTCCCTCCTCCTGGTATTAGTCTGTAGCTCAGCTAATGTCTTATATGTTGAGTTTGCCACAAACTCCCGAATATATCGCCTCAAAATGCTCAAGTATCGACTTACACGTGCCTGCTCCGTAGACACGTGCTCAAGGCAGAACAACACCGTCTCATGAAACATCCTCGTAATCTCTGTCACTGTTTGTCTTCTCCTTGAGAGACAAAAACTCCTGGGCCAATCGTTCCCTCTCCACCTGGGTAACATACTCATCTTGGAATAACTGGGTGAACCTCGCCCAAGTCACTGTTGCATGGTCTGCAGTAGAATAATCAGTCGTCACAAATCTCCACGAGTCCTTCGTTCCCAAGCGAAGCTGGTTCAGCGCAAATCGGACCTTCAGGTTCTCAGGGCATGAACAAGTATGGAAACATCCATCGATATTAGAAATCCATCTCATAGCATAAATCGGGTCCTGGGTCCCGTCGAACTCTGGTGGCTTCGTGTTATTGAACTCTCGGAGCAACAACAAATCACCCCCTGTGGCGTTGCAGCTGCAAGGGCTGCAGCGGCTGCGGCAGCAGCAGCCTCCTTGACAGCAGCATAACGCTCGTCAAAAGTCTCAATCAACGTGGTCTTAATAGACCCGAACATCTCTGGAATGGCCTCCCTGATAGCTGCGGCAACCTCCTCAGCAATGATCCTGCGGATCTCCTCGTCACTAGCACTCGCCCTCTCGAGGTTACCGGAACCTGATCCTCGGGTAGCCACCATAGTCTCTCTATGAAACATAAACACAAGAATCATCAGGGACAGGCTAAAGCACACACATATATACACATCCCTAGATGCTCATTAGTATTCTGAGATTCTTACTTGAGTCGCGTACAGATCCAGTGTTTTCAGTAGTACGGGCCCAATAGTATCTTCCACACCAACCCGTAGATGTCCCAAGTCCTGCTCCTAGGATCCTAATTCACAAGTACTCTATCCCTCACAGATATCAACTACTCTCTCCATAGATTCCTCAAATGAACAACTAGGTATCTCTCCTAGATTACTCTTTGATTCAAAACTATCTCTCAAGGATATCCTGCCATGTACCCCTACCCAGCACACACAGAGAAAATAGCATATAATGTCAATCAATAGCATCCTCCTAGGCTAAGGCATCATGAATCAGACAACTCTAGCTCTAAATTCCTGAAATACCTAGCCTACAATCTAGCATGCAGCTCTAATATCTCATAAATATCTCATCTCATAATATAAACAAGTAAGGGTATTTTGGGAAATCACCGTTCGGGCTCTGGCTGATTATACACACTGCTTCATCTCGTTTCCTATTAAAAATTTTTGCTCGTTTAGAAAATCATTTCTTTTAGAAAAAATTCTCAAATCCTTAGTTTGAGTCCAGACATACCCGAGGGTACATTCGAATCCCTCAAACCAATGATCTCATACCAACTTGTAACACTCTAAAATTTGCAAAAAAAAAAAAATTCATTTTTAAACCCAAACAAAACACAGTTTAACATCTTATACTCAAATTATAAATCGTTCAAAACACAACCACAAAAATTGTTTGTCACATATCCAAGAATCCTCAAAACATAAATCAACAAGTTGGTGTGTACAATCATGCCGGCGCCTTCCCGCGATCCTATGATGTACCTGAAACACATTTTACAAAACATTGTAAGCACACAGCTTAATGAGTTCCCCAAAATACCACACACAAATAATTAGCCTCTTATGGCTATATCTCGATAAGGACCCTCCGGTCATGTGTCACAGGGAAGACCCTCCGGTCTCATGGCTCAGGTTGGACCCTCCATTCATGTGTCTCAGTGAAGACCCTCTGGTCTCACAACTCGGTTTGGGCCCTCTGGTCCTATCTCAATAAATGCATAGAATAATATACATCATAAATCACAAAGATGGAATGCATAATATCACATATCTCAGTATAGCATATAAGACCCTCCGGTCAATAACAAAGATAAGATCCTCCAGTCGCACAATAATTACCCCTCTGGGAAGTATAGTGAGAAGAGTCACCTCGTAAGTAAGCAAGTATGTCTCGTACTCAAACTGACGGTCTAGACTCCGCCTACATATATTAAAATCATGTCTAATTAACAGTTTGCATTAACAACTCCCAAAATGTTAAGCTAACTCCTCTACTAAATCTTAGAAAGGGTAAAAGACCATTTTACCCCTCCATGGTCTCCAAAGTCCAAAATTTCACCAAACCCTAAAAAGTCAACGAAAGTCAATACTCAAGCCAACAGTCCATGTTGACTCAACTCGTCGAGTGCATCTATGCGAATCGTCGAGTTCCTTCTGTTCTCAGAAAATCGTGAAAATCTGAGTCAACTCGCCGAGTTGTCTAACCAACTCATCGAGTTTTCACAGTGTCCAGAATATCGGGGGAAAACCCTAAGCAACTCGTCGAGTTGGCTAACCAACTCGTCGAGTTCCTTCAGCTCCTTCTCTCATTGAGACGCTTTTAAGTGGGCCAAAGGCCCCAAACTCTAGATCTAGCCTTCTAGGGCTGAGATACCATGTAAAGTTGCAAGCTTTATGTCCATGCATGACATGTAGGGCCAACTTCGCCAAAACAAGGCTCAACAAGGGGTTTAAGGCATGAAGATTGGCCAAAGCTTAATAAAACTTGAGTCTTTAGGCCTAAAGGGGCTAATAGTGTCCATATATGAATTCTTAGCTTCAAACCATGCTTAAAACCAATAATGACTCAAGAAAAAGCTATAAATGGCCATAAACTCTCTAATGGAGAGATGTAATAAACAAGTGATCAAGGTAATGGCTTTTTACCTTCAAATGGCTGCTACAACTGAATGGATGTCGGATCTATAGACTCCTTCTTGTTCCAAGCTCTTCACTCTTTAAGGAATGCACCAAAATACACACTCTTAGCCTTAACACACTCTCAATATGAAGGTAACTCGATTAGGGTTTGTCTCTGGGTGATAAGGTGATGAGGGAGGCGGGGTAAAGGACTTAAGGTCCTTTCAATAGGGTGCAAACCCTGAAAATTAGGGTTTTCACACTCAGCTCCAACTCGTCGATTTGAGTCCATCAACTCGTCGAGTTGGTTCTAAAATCCCGCGGCTAATCCCAGTCTCAACTCGACGAGTTGAGGCCTCCAACTCGTCGAGTTGCCCTAACAATATGAATATATTAAAAATTTAAATTTATACTTGGGAGTCGGGATGTTACATTCTATTGGAATGCGGGAGTTGTAGGAATCACCGGGTGGATCGAAAAGAATGAGTCTGTCTTCGAGATCAGCTCTTGTGCTGAGGACAGGAAGCTCAAGTTTGTCGCCTGCAATTTTGTAGATGCAGATATGTCTTGGTGGAATGGCCACGTCAAGACTCTAGGCCTCGCCAACGCCAATGCTTTGTCTTGGGAGAAACTAAAATAAATGATCCTCGAGGAAAACTGTCCTCAAGAGGAGATGAAACAATTAGAGCATGAACTATGGAACTTGACCTTGAGCGACGCCAACATCTTGACCTACACCAATAGGTTCAAAGACCTCACTAATCTTTGCCTAAATTTGTGACCCCCACCCCATGAGTACAAAAAAATGGAAAGGTACATATGGGGATTGATTCAAACCATTCAAGGGTTGGTCACGGCCTCTCGACCTTCGGCATACGACAATGGAAAAAGATTGGCTTACCACCTAACCAAACAAGAAATAAGACGAGGCACGTTGGTCAATAAGACCGACATCCCATGGTTGAGGGAAAGCTAGCACAAATATGGACATCGATTCTAGGGTACCTCCAAGAAAACTCCCCGCAAGAGATAGAAGACTGTAAGGGCCTACGCCATCAGTCAGACCCCGACAACGATAACAGCCCCTGCATCTGAAGGACAGTATGCGTGAAAGCACCTGAAGTGCAATTTGTGTCATTACCACCACTCTGGAAACTGCATGCAATGTAATAGGTCCAATCGCAGAGGGCATACTAAGAAATACTGCCGCCAGCCTATGACTGCTCCTATTGCCACAACCAACCTAGGCATGGCTTCTTTGCCAGATAATCGAGTCTGCTTTGAATGTGGGATTGTTGGGCACATCAAAAGGCACTGCCCAAGGCTGAGGAACGAGGGAGGAAACGCTACAGGAAGAGTGTTTATGATTGGCATGAAGGATGCCATTAAAGACCCCACCGTTGTGACATGTACATTTCTTGTTAACAGTTTATACACGTCTATACTCTTTGATTCCAGTGCTGAAGGGAGTTTCATTACATCTAAGTTTAGAAAACTTTTAAGCCATTAGTCTAGGAAATTAGATGAGTCTTATAGAGTAGAAATGGTCAATGGAGAATCCAATAGTACTTAGGAAATACTAGAAAATTGCCTTTAACTCTCAATAACGACTCCTTTCATTTTAGTCTCATGCCTATAACCATCGGTAGCTTCGATGTCATAATCGGAATGGATTGGTTATCACCGCACCGAGCTGAGATCTTATGCTATGACAAGGAAGTGCGACTACCCTTACCCAATGGGGAATCCTTAATAAACTATGGAGATAAGACCGTAAAAGTTCTTAGAATCATTTCTTGCATGAAGGCGTAGAAGTACCTTCACAAGATATATCATGCTTTCTTGGCCCATATTGTAGATAAGAGGGGCGAGACAAAGGAAATCAAGGACATACCCCAAGTATGCAATTTTCCCGATGTATTTCTGGAGGACCTACCTAGACTACCGCCAATTTGTAAAGTCGAATTTCGAATTGACCAAGTCCCAGGGGCAGCTCCAGTGGCAAAATCACCCTACCAATTAGCCCCTTCGGAAAGGCAAGAGTTGTCCAGTCAACTTCATGAGCTGTTCGATAAAAGCTTTATAAGACCGAGTTTATCACTCTGGGGAGCTCTAGTGATATTCGTCAAAAAGAAGGAAGGAACCTGTAACGCCTGTGTTTCTAGGCTAGGCATTAATATTGACATAATAGTCTAGTTTAACCTTGGTAACTCATTTTGAAGAAATGAAAAGGAATTATGTGAATATTATGTGAATTATGTGTTTTATGCTTAATTATTAGGATTTAATTAATTAAGAATAAAAATAAGCGTCGAAAATAAATATTAGATAAAGCTGATATCTGTTAAGAAACTTTTAGTGGTCGTGACAAGGATTCCTGATATATAAAGAATACCGTAATCCGAGTTATAACGAAGAAATTATGACCTGTCGAAGTTTCGCAACAAAACCGGCACGGTGCCAAATGACATAAAAAGTGATTTTTTGATAAACTACTTTTTAGCCTTAGCGATCTAAATGAAAGTCGTAGTGTTCGTTAAACCAAGAGTATGCATAAAAAGAACGCCCAAATCTGACTTCGTATGAGGAAGTTATGATTTTTCTAAGTTTCAGCTTAGCAGTAGACAGCTAAAAACTCGAATTTTAGATCGAGTGATTTTTAGCCAACATAACCTAAATGATAATCAAAGGTCTCATCAATAGTAGTACAACGGTAAAAAGACAGACGAAAACGGACGTCGGATGAAGAAGTTATGAATTTTTAACGGATTTACTGTCCCGGTCTGTTAAAAGTAATAATATTAAACTTAAATTCAAAATTAGCCGACGAAGTCTAAACGAAAGTTGTAGAGCGTAATTTTACCTACGCGTGCATATAAAGAACATAAAAAACGGAACTTGTATGCGAAAGTTATGGATTTTAGAAGTTTTGGCACAAAAATCAAGAAAAAACACGAAATCCGAGGAATTTCGCATGGACAGACTTCGGCCACGTCACCCGGATTCTTGCATGCATGCCACATGCTTATTGCTGATTCGACCGAAGGGAGGCCCAACCGAAGCAGGACGCGTGCCCGGTGACTCCTCGCATCCGAAGCCGCCTCGCCTCCGTCCGACGCGTGTCGCACCAGGTGTCCGAGCTTCGCATGCGCGCCACCTCCCACCCCTCGCACCCTAGACCTCGGTCCAATCAGAAGCCAACACCTAGAGCCTTGCAAGTGCGTGCTACCTGACCCTCACATCTGCTGACACCTGCTCGCTTCTCAGCCCTCAGATCAGAAGCCTCGCCCCTATAAATAGAAGGGTGCGAGACCTCCCGGGTATATTTTGGAAAAATGTCATTTTTCACCCCTTAACAATATTTCTTTCATTCCGACTTCCCCCAAAGCCCCGGTATTATACCAAACACCCAAAATACGTTCCGAAGTGCCCGAAGACTCGGAAAAATTTATCTTTTCGGTTTTGAATCCCAACCCTCGCAGAGCCCGGTTTCTCAATAAAACTCCCGGTTTTATTAGAAACGATCGTTTTAGGAAACGAAGTGCTGCCTGATTATCATTAAATCCGGTGAGTGTGTAGTCACTTTCATCTTACACCTAGATATGAAGTATTTTCTATAAAATACGTGCTATGTGTAATTATATTAATTGTTTAATTGAGGTGACTGTTGAATAGATGTTTTATACAAGTTTTAAACGTTATATGTATTTTATCTACAAATATGTTGGGTAAAACATGGGTAGACGAAATAGCCGATGTGTGTTAAAATGATGAGAGGCCTCAGTGTTATTGTGATCCAGTCATCTAGCGGAGTATGGATAACAACCACATACTTTTCTAGACAGTCCAGTGGAACGTTGGCAGGCTCGCAACCTGTAGGTGTTAATGAGCTTGGGTGTTCATTTGTTGTACTCCATCCCCCACATGGTTGCCTTATTTGACATAAATTGCTGGGAAACCCCCAAAGCAGAGTTGTCGCCCCGATGAAAATCCTTAGACTAGGTCCCTTGTGATAGTTGTTTTAGGGACGTAAAGTGAGGATAACGGGAATGGGTAATCGGGTTATTGTTGTTTGATGAAATTAATAAATTTATTTATTGTGGGTTGAAAACCCTATATGCTCACCAAGCTCCCAAGCCTGACCCACACAGCTTTTTATATTACAGGTAGTGGACCCCGAGCATAGTCGGATGATGATGAGAGATTTATGGCTTATAGGCCAGTAGTTGTAAATAACTGTTGTAAGGTTTTGATAAACTTCTATCATGTTTTGTTTTGGGGACCAATTCCGCAACATCTTTTAAAAGGATTTCTCTGACTTTATTTTAAAAGCATAAATTAAATCGGTCTTTTCTGGCCGAGAAATTAGGGGATGTCACAGTTGGTATCAGAGCATTAGTTTAAGCGAACTAGGAATTTGTAGGATTTCTAGACTTAAGCTTAGAATGCTATGTGATGATTGTGCGATGAGTGTCTACCATATTTTAGACACGAGCACTAGTTAATTTTAGGAAAGATGCCTAAAATGCTTTTATGTGCTATATGTTATATGTTTGCCATATATGATATTATTTGTTCGGATCTATGGTCTGTTGCCGACCGAATCTGGAAACCTTATGTGTTTAGGGTTCTAAGCGTACAACTACGATATTAGAACTAACATGTAAACGTTTTGGAGTGATAAAGAGAATTTAAAATATCGATCGTGGAGAAAGATCTAAATTCGCCTTATTTGGTATATAGATTATAATGGCAAGAACTCGCAGTAGAGTTGGAAATGAAAACGGAAACATGAATCAACAACCTCAACCCCAAGTACTTGAGCAAGTACCTGTTGCAGGAGCAGCACCTGAGCCAATGACGATGGCTGGGGTACAAGCAATGATGCAGATGATGTTGGATCGCCAAATGGAGGAGACAAGGCGATTACTATAACAGAATAGGGAAGAAACTACGATACTTGTTGAACAGCCCAAATTGAATGAAGGGCAACCAAAAGGAGGGAACTACAGTGGGACTCTTGGTGAAGCCAACCCACCGATAGTTAGAAGAAACAACCAGGATGGAGGAGGTGATGGACGTGGATGCAAATACAAAGATTTCATGGCATCCAAACCACCGTGTCTATCTGGAAGCCTGACACCAGTGGAAGTCATGAATTGGATCTCCAAAATGGAGACAATGTTTGAAAGTTGTGAGTGCAGCAACAAACAGAAGACCGCACTTGCAATTCCTCTGTTAAAATCTGGTGTATTGAGCTGGTGGAAGTTACTAGCTGATTCGATGCCCAAGGGAGAAGCTAGAAAGATGTATTGGGAAGACTTTGTGGTACAATTGAAATTGCAATACTGCTCTGAGCAGGATCTTCTGGAAATCAATAATGAGTTCCAGAATTTGAAGAAGGGAAAGATGAGTGTTACTGAATACGCTGCTAGTTTTACAGAAAAGATGAAGCTTGTTCCTTATCTAGTTCCGACTGAACTCTCCAAGGTCAACAAGTTTTCCCTCGGATTACCAGCGGACTTTGGTCCGATGGTCAAGCAAGCAACCACGTTGAAAGCCGCCATCTGGGCTGCCAAGAATATTGAGACTCAGATCAGAGAGAATGGTCTGGAGAGGGCAGAAGTTGGCGAAAAGAGAAAGTTTGAAGGAACTTCAGGTTCCAACAAGAAAAACAAATTTTCAAAGTCTAAGAAGTTTGGAGGAAGAGGAGGAGGCGAAGTGAAATGGTGTGAAAAGTGCAAGAAAAAGCACTCTGGGAAATGTAGTGAGGAGGTGACTTGCTACAAATGTGGAAAGAATGGGCATTATGCCAATGAGTGTCCGTCCAACAAGAGGGTATGCTTTGGATGTAACGAAGAAGGGCACGTTTTGAAAGACTGTCTGAAGAAGAAGGATGCAACAAAGCCCAATCTTCCACCAAAGCCGAATGTGAGAGCCTTTCAGATGACACTTGAAGCTGCGAAAGAAGAAGCCGATGTCGCTTCAGGTACCTTTCTCGTAAACGAATTGCTTGCCCAAATTTTTTTTGATTCTGGAGCCAATTACGCCTTTATTTCGCATGAATTTGGTAGAAAACTAGCTTTGCCTGTAGATAGACTAGTTAATGCTTTAATAGTCGAGGTTGCTAGTGGCAAGTTTATACCTGTTAGCCATCGTATGAAAAACATCCTCATTGACTTGAATGTGAATAAGTTCCACGAGGAATTATTACCTATCGAGTTAAATGGTTTCGACATAGTTCTAGGAATGGATTGGCTTAGCGCCAATGATGCCGATATATTGTGTAGAAAGAAGATAGTAAAAATAAAACCACCAGGGAAAGAGTCGTTTATGGTGTATGGAGACAAACGCAGAGTAAACTATGGAATCATTTCCCTAATGAAAGCCAGAAAGTGTTTGGCCAAGGGATGTACATCATATCTAGCGTTCGTGATCGATGCTCAGAAGGAAAAGAAGGAGGTGCAGAATATTCCGGTGGTGTGTGACTATCCGGAAGTCTTTCCCGAAGATCTTCCCGGATTGCCCCCTGATCGACAAGTAGAATTTCGTATCGACTTGGTATCAGGAACGACGCCAATAGCAAAAGCACCGTATCGATTAGTGTCACACCCCACAACCGAAACGGCGGAAATGTTCTGGGGTGGAGGACGTCATGTTTAGTATCACAAGATATGCATATAGTAAGCAAAGTAATGAAAAACCATTTCATTTAGAAAGAAAGTGTTTACAATGTGTGTGTTCACAAAGCATAGAATACATAAGCAAATAACAAACAAGACTTGAAGCTATATTGCTCCATCTTCTGAATCCTCGGCACGAGTACCTGTCTAATCGGCTCCTGAGAATACAAGTTATTTGAAAGAGTTGATCAGCAATTAAGCTGGCGAGTTCATAAGATTTTAGTGATGTACGTTTGTAAAATGTTGTAGTAAACTGCTGTTGAAAATGTAGTTGAAACATGTAGTAATTTGTAAGTTTTGTTTAGAAAAGTTCGCCTGTTCCTCCAGGAATTCCTATATTTCCTGCCTTGATGAAAGATAAGTAAAAATGACTCTACCCTTTCTATGTGTACTAAATGAATACAAGTTATATAAAACTCAGAGTAACCAAACAATCAATTGTGTGTATCTGCCTTAAGTCCACAACCAAACAAGGAACAGGAGATGAGGCAGATGACACACATCCCATTGGTTGTTAGACCTTTATTGTATATAACCCTGCTGTATTCCTTTGGTACTCACGGAGTTAACTGTAATAGTTCCTTTGTATTTAAATGAAAAGATTCCTTAAGAAAACCCTTATTTCTTACTATAAAATGGTGACCACAGTGACTACTTCTATAATCACTTAGTTTACTGACTATATATGATCTAATATAAGATAGAGAGTTAATTGGGTGAATCTGCCCTAAGCCCACAACCAAACAAGGAACAGGAAGTAAGGCGGAAAGCACACATCCAACTATCTATTGGGCATTGATGATATATATTCGTGATGTATAGACTAACATATTATATAGTTAATCACCTAAGGTCCTTTGAGTTTGTACTGGTTTAATAAAATGGATTAAACCCTAAACTGGTAAGTTTCTAGTTTTGTATACCAAATGTTCTGTTTTGGAATGTATGTTTTGTACAAGGAAACCATGCATCGACTCTGTGTACTATGACTTGACCCATACCTGGTACCCTTATGATGACTCAATGTATACTGGACATATATATCTAGAATCGAATAGATAATAGGCTGGGTGAATCTGCTCTAAGCTCACAACCAAACAAGGAACAGGAAATGAAGCGGAAGGCACACATCCTATTACCTGTCATATCCTATTGATATATATGTATCCTTTTGGTGTATACATTAAGGAATCATAAGGTTAGCATTATGGTCCTCTTTACTAAACGTAGCCTTCTACCAAGGCATCTAATGTTATGTATGTTTGTTCTTCGACTGAGTGTGTGTTTTCCCAAGTGAGACCCTCACTAACTAAATATAGTATACACCTTTATGGATATGTGAAAAGATCACAAAGTAAGTGTAATAGGGAAAATAATGTTTTACCTCAGCAGTAACACTGCTGGCTATAAAGTAATAAAATACAGACTCCATGTGGTATTAAATGAACAATACGCCTCGGAGAGTCGATTGAAATGGAATACAGACTCCAGGTGGTATTAAATGAACAATACGCCAAATGCGAGGAAACACCTGATGTGGGTGATTCAACGAATATGCGCGTAAGGATGACAAGTTCCACGAGTGAAGTCCCGAGACACAACAAGTCCTAAATGACATACATTGGCATGTATTGACATTAATATAGTGCTTGGAAGCAACCAAATGCGAGGAAACACCTCACGGGACTAGGGAACACTTTGACCAAGTGTTGGAATCACAGGTGATTCAACTAAAGAGTGTTTAAGGCCATGTATTGGTGTTTACGGTCCTGAGTTTACGGCCAAGGGAGTTTACGGCCGTAAACACATGGTCAAAGTTACATATGATGGGGTTTGAATGCTAGGGAAGCTTGAGGGATATTTGCTCTACACAATGGTGAGGAAGACCACTTCATTGGAGGCTTTTGATGAGTTTACGGCCCAAAGGAGTTTACGGCCGTAAACTCATGGACATTATGAAGTGAGTGTGGTTTAAGGTCTTACAAAGCACCTGGCAGTGTTCTAGCCTCAAGTCCAAGCCTTAGGAAGAGTTTAAGGCTCAAATGACACACTTATAGGGGTTTACGGTCAAGGGAGATGGCTTGACCGTAAACTCCTTTTGATCCTTCATTCTTGATGTTTACAAGGTCCTAAGCACGAACCTTAACTGGATATCAAGTATAGGGAAGAGTAGTTACGATGTAGAGGCTTGAAATGGCCGATTTTGGCCAAGAACACTAGTGTGTGTTCTTGGTGTTCTTGGTGAAACTTGAAGATTTGAAGATCTAGTAAAAAATGGATGTTTTCATGGATGGAATCAAAGAGTGTGACTAGAAGATGAAGTGTAACAACAAATCTAGGAAAGAACACTTACGTTTTTGAAGATCTCGAGTGAAGATCGGGATGATAGTTGAGAGAGAATAGGAGTGCTCTTGAGGTTGGAATGTGAGAAATGGCTGAAAATGATCAAGGACCACATATATACTCTTGGGTTTACGGCCAGGATTGGGTTTACGGCCGTAAACTCCATGTTTACGGCTGTAAACTCCATGTTTACGGCTGTAAACTCCACATGTTGGAGTTTAGGGCTTTAGTGTTGTACAGTGTCTCTAGCAGGTGCATTCTAACACTCATTCCTTGAGTGTACTAGGCTAATAACTCCTTTAGAATGACCTTTAACCAGACTAGGACTCATTTCCAATAAGTCTGACACTCTGTTGAGTTGACTGACTGTGATTTAAAAGCAAAAAAATTTTCGGGTTGTCACATCATCCCCCCGTTAGAGGGAATTTCGTCCCGAAATTGGCTTTCTTACAGTACTGTTGGGTTGCGCTCCTCTGATTTGCAGAATACCTACTCGTAGACCTGGCAATTTTTGCCCTGGTGTTCATGATAGGATTTGTACTTGGTCCCTCTATCATCACCTTGTGTATACAAGTCGTATATAATTAGGATTAGTAAGACGGTCGGATGTGCGACTCTGCCCCAGGTCCACAACCAAACAAGGAACAGGAGATAGGGCGGAAACACACATACTAAATCTGCATAATCATGATCATATACCACCCTCGTGTATACACTGAATAGTGATAGGTGGGCTGTATTCGTCCATAGCCTCTCTTCTCGAACTGGGTCTGCTGGACGAGTGGTATTCCGTGATGGTCTGCGGACATTCGACGATGAGGTTTCGGAGGATAAAGTACTCTTCACATGAGTACTTCGGGGTTTAGAATACGAGAGATAAAACTGAGGTTTATGTTGGACTGTCGATATGAATGACGAAAGCTTCGAGAACTTGCCGATCGAGGCGATAGAAACATATGAACTTTAGTATGTTGAGGACCACGCCAATTCATGACGAATGATAGCATCAGACTCTTTACTGAACAAAGTTCGGCCGATTAGAAGGGAATGTATGTTATACGATGATGTATCCCTAGCACGTTCGAAATGTACTCTTAGTGCGCTCGACTATGTACTTCTAGTGTGTTCGAAATTGTACTCTTTGTAAATGTTCTAGTGTTTTCTGTTTTCCCCTTTATGTTAACACTCCTACGTATCGTACCGCGATGTGCGCGTACATACTACGAAAGATATATTATTAAGTTTATCACCTCGTGCCTGCTAGTCCTTAGTACGTGAAATCGTACCAATGTCAACGCAAGGCCGGAAAGATATATTATTAAGTTTATCACCTCGTGCCTGCTAGTCCTTAGTACGTGAAATCGTACCAGTGTCCACGCAAGGCCGGAAAGATATATTTTTAAGTTTATCACCTCGTGCCTGCTAGTCCTTAATACGTGAAACCGTACCAGTGTCAACGCAAGGTCGGAAAGATATATTTTACGTGCTTTTCCCTGGTACTTTGTGCTTTTCCCTAGTACTTAGTATGTTCTCCTCTGTACTTGATATGGTATGTTTCTCTATGTATATGTTATAGTATGTTCCTCCCTGTGTTATCGTGTATTGTATCTAGTATGAACTGAATCCCTAAACGGGTCCTTTAGTTCTCTTGAATAGTGCGACTGATTCCTATGAGCGAGTTATTATGATTACTTTTAATTGTTATCCCCAAGTGTTAATCTTATATAAATATAAATTAAGTTTCAAAGCAATTACTAGGTCGAAAATGTACCGCTGCTCGAAGGCGACTCTGAGGTTGATTCCCTTGCGGTGATCATCAGAATCCGTCCATCCGCGCCTGAGTCCTTTGTTATCGGGCAATCCTCCTGGTAGTCTCCAATCTCACCACAGCCATAACAGGCTTGGTTTTCTTCAACTCCGGGGACTTGGGAGATCGGTCGAGCCGGTGCCCTGTAGAAATGGACTGTGTGTCCTTTTCTGTGGCAGTTCAGACACTGCATTTTCCGGCATACTCCGGTGTGGTGGTAGTTGCACTTCCCACACCTCGGAAGGGTTCCAGCATATCGACTGGCAGGTGCTGGAGTAGTAGGTTTTGTGGTGGTGTACATAGTACTCGTTCGTTCCTCCTGCGGGGTATCCTGTGTTGTTCGCTTCTTCTTCCCCTTGTTCTCTGACTTCTGTCCATAGTCCTCTTTCCTTGATGGCTCGGGAACCAGGACTTCTACGCCATGATGGACTTCGTGGTCGATGAGTAGCTGGGCCAGGCGTTTGGCACTATAGAATGTGGTTGGTTTAGAAGACAACACATTTCCTTGGGTCGGTGCAGTCAGACCCCAAATGTATCGTTCTATCTTCTTGCTCTCCGGGGTAACCATCCCGGGGCATAGTGCTGCCAAGTCGCTAAACCTGTCAGTGTAGGCCACTATGTCTGAGCCAACCATCTTGAGCTCCCATAGCTCTTGTTCTAGTTTTTGTACTTCGCCCCTTGGACAGTACTCTCTCATCATCATTTCCTTCAGGTTTTCCCAACCCATAGAGTTAGCCACCGATAAAGTTAGTGACTTAACATGGCCATTCCACCATGTTAAGGTTCTGCCGAAGAAGGTGCAGGCAGCAAACTTCACCTTGCTCCCTTCGGGGCACGAACAGATCTCGAAAATCGACTCTGTTCTCTCGAACCATTGCATCAGAGTGATGACTCCACCGTTTCCGTCGAAGGAATTAGGTTTGCATTTCATGAAGTCTTTATACGAACATTCCCTTGGGTGTTTATGGGTATCTCCGTGGTTGTTTAGGTGAGCACCGCCACCAGATCCACTGATACCGCTTGCGCGAATTTGGGTTAGGGCGGCTGTCGTGGCTGCTGTTACCGCTGCCTGAAAAGCAGCTAGGTCGAACTGTGGCGGGGGTAGTGGCGATTGAGTTGGAGTTATCGGAACAGTGCGTCTGTTCGATTTGCGAGGAGGCATCTTTGCTAAAAGAATACAAAGATGAGATGGAATAAGTCTATAGCAGTGGACACAACCAAAAGCTGAAAAGACCAGGTTATCCCAGTTCTGAGTGTATCGAGTCCTGACTTCCACAGGGTTCTAGAAACAATTCATAAAAGAGTCTATATGTAAATAAACTCTATGAATTTGAAATGACTATCCTCGAATGAATATCTGTTACCTGAATAACTGATACCAGTTGCAGGTAAGAAAATAATCCTAACACATAATGTGAGCAGTGTTTCCACTCGCTCATTAAGTTAACAAGATTATTATTTATTAGTGTGACTCATAAGACCTTTTGGTTACTTCGGTTGCTCCTTCTTTGAAAACTTCTCCTGAATTTGCTCTTGTTCCTCCTGGATTCTTCTGTTGTCTACTATGAGGAAGTGGTTACATCTATCTGGGTTTGTCGTGCGAGAATGGATGTGACTAAAGAATTTATGAGTTTTAAGGTAACTTTATGGGGTGATCCTTACAGAGTCCTCCTATCATTGCACAATGTATACAAGTTGTATATAACCTAAGATTAAATAGACCTTCGAATAAGTGATCCTACTCCAAAACCACAACCAAAAAACGAACAGGTAGTAGAGCGTAGATCACAAATTCTAAGTCTATAAATTCTTAATTATACATAACCTTGGAAGTATACATTGCAAGATTATAGACCTATCCGTAAGGGTCTTTTAAGTTATCACAGAAGTTATTTGTATAGTGCCTAAAATACTCCTATAGTATTTTAATGTAATCTTCCTGATATGTTTCAAACTTGTTATCGCGTTATAGCATCATAGAATACTCCTATAGTATTCTAACTCTAATGTACTTGATCTAGTATTCTCTCGACTTAGTATTTGGTACGTTTTAAGACTGTTGCAACACCACATCACTCTCAAACACATGACGGTCACATCTCGAATGAATATAGTTGATCAGGCTATATTGATCCTAGCTATGATTACATAACTGCTCAGGTTTGACGACAGTGTTCAACCCCTAAATACTTTTAGTTCTGTTCTTCTTGTGATACTTGGTCTAGTATGTACATGTATAAGCAAGTAGGTATATTTTTATAACTTATCGTTGTACCCCTAAAATATACCATTATCCAGAGCACTTAAGCCCCATTGTATTTATAGTTATATATCTTTTATTGTTTGATATACTTAGTTCACTATAAATAATGCTCTGATACCAATCTGTCACACCCCAAAACCGGAACGGCGGAAATGTTCTGGGGTGGAGGACGTCATGTTTAGTATCACAAGATATGCATATAGTAAGCAAAGTAATGAACAACCATTTCATTTAGAAAGAAAGTGTTTACAATGTGTGTGTTCACAAAGCATAGAATACATAAGCAAATAACAAACAAGACTTGAAGCTATATTGCTCCATCTTCTGAATCCTCGGCACGAGTACCTGTCTAATCGGCTCCTGAGAATACAAGTTATTTAAAAGAGTTGATCAGCAATTAAGCTGGCGAGTTCATAAGATTTTAGTGATGTACGTTTGTAAAACGTTGTAGTAAACTGCTGTTGAAAATGTAGTTGAAACATGTAGTAATTTGTAAGTTTTGTTTAGAAAAGTTCGCCTGTTCCTCCAGGAATTCCTATATTTCCTGCCTTGATGAAAGATAAGTAAAAATGACTCTACAATCCTTTCTATGTGTATTAAATGGATACAAGTTATATAAATCTCAGAGTAACCAAACAATCAATTGTGTGTATCTGCCCTAAGTCCACAACCAAACAAGGAACAGGAGATGAGGCAGATGACACACATCCCATTGGTTGTTAGAACTTTATTGTATATAACCCTGGTGTATTCCTTTGGTACTCACGGAGTTAACTGTAATAGTTCCTTTGTATTTAAATGAAAAGATTCCTTAAGAAAACCCTTATTTCTTACTATAAAATGGTGACCACAGTGACTACTTCTATAATCACTTAGTTTACTGACTATATATGATCTAATATAAGATAGAGAGTTAATTGGGTGAATCTGCCCTAAGCCCACAACCAAACAAGGAACAGGAAGTAAGGCGGAAAGCACACATCCAACTATCTATTGGGCATTGATGATATATATCCGTGATGTATAGACTATCATATTATAGAGTTAATCACCTAAGGTCCTTTGAGTTTGTACTGGTTTAATAAAATGGATTAAACCCTTAACTGGTAAGTTTCTAGTTTTGTATACCAAATGTTCTGTTTTGGAATGTATGTTTTGTACTAGGAAACCATGCATCGACTCTGTGTACTATGACTTGACCCATACCTGGTACCCTTATGATGACTCAATGTATACTGGACATATATATATAGAATCAAATAGATAATAGGCTGGGTGAATCTGCTCTAAGCCCACAACCAAACAAGGAACAGGAAATGAAGCGGAAGGCACACATCCTATGACCTGTCAGATCCTATTGATATATATGTATCCTTTGGTGTATACATTAAGGAATCATAAGGTTAGCATTATGGTCCTCTTTACTAAACGTAGCCTTCTACCAAGGCATCTAATGTTATGTATGTTTGTTCTTCGACTGAGTGTGTGTTTTCCCAAGCGAGACCCTCACTAACTAAATATAGTATAAACCTTTATGGATATGTGAAAAGATCACAAAGTAAGTGTAATAGGGAAAATAATGTTTTACCTCAGCAGTAACATTGCTGGCTATAAAGTAATAAAATACAGACTCCAGGTGGTATTAAATGAACAATACACCTCGGAGAGTCTATTGAAATGGAATACATACTCCAGGTGGTATTAAATGAACAATACGCCTCGGAGAGTCTATTGAAATGGAATACAGACTCAAGGTGGTATTAAATGAACAATACGCCTCGGAGAGTCTATTGAAATGGAATACAGACTCCAGGTGGTATTAAATGAACAATACGCCTCGGAGAGTCTATTTGCCTTGAATCCCTAATTGGTTAATTAACGTTTAAATGTGAACTCGTATGTTACATTAATTTATCGTATAACAATGTTTGTATAGTAAGTCGAAATGTAGTAATGTTCACTATGTACTAGTGTATAGTGTACTCTCCTATATAGTATGTACTAGTTGTATCGTATGCTCTCTCTGTCTAGTATGTATGTATGCTCTCTTTGTTTCTCATCATAGTATGCTTTGACTTATGTATGAACTGACTCTAAACTATTCCTATTATAGTTTACTAGTAATGCACTTGAACTGTTGTGAAAAAAGACTCATTTTACCACCAAGTTATGCTGGTACTTTTAAAAATGGAGTTTTGTTAAACTATAAAGTACATAACTTCAAAAGAGTCTGTAAAACGTTTTGATCGCTTATAAATGACATAAGTAATCCTTTTGAAAATGTTTATAACAAACAATTACACGATTAGCATTGTGTTCAACTTGTATTCCGCCCCTTAAAACATTGAAAACAGTTAAGATTCATTACGGGGTATGAACTCACATGATGTGGGTGATTCAACGAATATGCGCGTAAGGATGACTAGCTCCACGAGTGAAGTCCCGAGACACAACAAGTCCTAAATGTCATACATTGGCATGTATTGACATTAATATAGTGCTTTGAAGCAACCAAATGCGAGGAAACACCTCATGGGACTAGGGAACACTTTGACCAAGTGTTGGAATCACAGGTGATTCAACTAAAGAGTGTTTAAGGCCATGTATTGGTGTTTACGGTCCTGAGTTTACGGCCAAGGGAGTTTACGGCTGTAAACTCATGGTCAAAGTTACATATGATGGGGTTTGAATGCTAGGGAAGCTTGAGGGATTTTTGCTGTACACAATGGTGAGGAAGACCACTTCATTGGAGGCTTTTGATGAGTTGACGGCCCAAAGAAGTTTACCGACGTAAACTCATGGACATTATGAAGTGAGTGTGGTTTAAGGTCATACAATGCACCTGGGAGTGTTCTAGCCTCAAGTCCAATCCTTAGGAAGAGTTTAAGGCTCAAATGACACACTTATAGGGGTTTACGGTCAAGGGAGATGGCTTGACCGTAAACTCCTTTTGATCCTTCATTCTTGATGTTTACAAGGTCCTAAGCACGAACCTTAACTGGATATCAAGTATAGGGAAGAGTACTTACGATGTAGAGGCTTGAAATGGCCGATTTTGGCCAAGAACACTAGTGTGTGCTCTTGGTGTTCTTGGTGAAACTTGAAGATTTGAAGATCTAGTCAAAAATGGATGTTTTCATGGATGGAATCAAAGAGTGTGACTAGAAGATGAAGTGCAACAACAAATCTAGGAAAGAACACTTACGTTTTTAAAGATCTCGAGTGAAGATCGGGATGATAGTTGAGACAGAATAGGAGTGTTCTTAAGGTTGGAATGTGAGAAATGGCTGAAAATGATCAAGGACCACATATATACTCTTGGGTTTATGGCCAGGATTGGGTTTACAGCCGTAAACTCCACATTTTGGAGTTTAGGGCTTTAGTGTTGTACAGTGTCTCTAGTAGGTGCATTCTAACACTCATTCCTTGAGTTTACTAGGCTAATAACTCCTTTAGAATGACCTTTAACCAGACTAGGACTCATTTCCAATAAGTCTGACACTCTGTTGAGTTGACTGACTGTGATTTAAAAGCAAAAAAATTTCGGGTTGTCACAATTAGCACCAACATAGATGAAAGAGCTTATGACACAACTTCAGGAGTTATTGGAAAAAGATTTTATTCGACCTACTTCATCACCCTGGGGAGCCCCAGTGTTATTTGTAAAGAAGAAAGACCGGAGCATGAGAATGTGCATCGATTACAGAGAACTGAATAAGACAACAATAAAGAACAAGTACCTGTTGCCAACGATTGATGACCTGTTCGATCAGTTGCAAAGTTCGAGCTACTTCTCGAAGATCGATCTGAGTTCAGGATATCATTAGCTAAAGGTAAGAGAGCAGGATATTAAGAAGACTGCGTTCAGAACAAGATATGGACACTATGAGTTCTTGGTTATGTCGTTGGGACTAACCAATGCTCCAGCAGCTTTCATGGATTTGATGAACAGGGTTTGTAAACCATACCTTGATAAATCCGTGATAGTGTTCATAGATGATATTTTGATTTATTCAAAAAGCAAGCAGGAGCATGACAAGCATCTGCGTGAAGTGCTAGAAGTTCTGAAAAATGAGAAGTTGTATGCAAAGTTCTCCAAATGTGAATTTTGGATTCAAGAAATCTAATTTTTGGGTCATGTGGTTAACCTAGAAGGGATAATGGTCGACCCAGTGAAGATTGAAGCTGTGATGGAGTGGGAACAACCGCAAAGTCCTACGGAGATCCGAAGCTTTTTAGGATTAGCTGGATATTATCGAAGATTTATCCAAGGCTTTTTTTCGATCGCTACTCCATTAACAGATTTGACCCACAAAGGAGCTACTTATACTTGGAATGAGAAGCATAAGGAAGCTTTTGAGAAGTTAAAGAAGAAATTCTGTGAGGCACCGATTCTTTCGTTACCTGAAGGAATTGACGACTTCGCAGTTTATAGTGATGCCTCTGGAGTAGGGTTAGGTTGTGTTCTGACCCAAAGGGATAAAGTGATAGCGTATGCATCGAGGCAATTGAAAGAGCATGAAAAGAACTACGCCACTCATGATCTGGAGTTGGCAGCGGTAGTATTCGCCTTAAAGATATGGAGGCACCATCTTTATGGCACTAAATGCAAACTTTTCACTGATCATAAGGGTCTTCAATATCTCTTTAATTAGAAGGAATTGAACAAGAGGCAACGGTGCTGGCTAGAGTTACTTAAGGACTACGACTGTGAGATACTTTACCACCCTGGTAAAGCAAATGTTGTTGTTGATGCTCTCAGTCGGAAGGTAAATCTTGAAAAGAAAAGGCCAAGAGAGTTGAGAATTGAAGTTGTCTCGACAATTGTGGAAAGTATAAAGAAAGCTCAAGAGGAAGCTTTAGAGAAAAATGATCGAAAGGAAGAACGTTTGGGCAAAACATTAGTGTTTGATACAAACGGTCAAGGACTAAAGGTATTCCAAGATAGGATTTGGGTACCTAAGACAGGAGGAGTAAGAGACCTTCTGATGGAAGAAGCTCACAAGACCATGTACTCGATTCATCCCGGCAGCACAAAAATGTATAGGGATCTAAAACCGTACTACTGGTGGCCGACGATGAAGCTCGATGTTGCTAAGTATGTGGTCGAGTGTGTGACATGTGCTAGGGTTAAGGCACAACATCAGAAACCGTATGGGAGTTTAGAACCTTTACCTGTACCCATGGGTAAATGGGAAGACATCACCATGGATTTCGTGACTAAACTGCCCAGAACAAAGAACGGTCACGGCATGATTTGGGTGGTCATTGACCGCTTCATTAAGAGTGCGCATTTCATAGCAGCCAACGAGAAATGGTCTATGGATAAGCTTGTGAATTCTTACGTGAAGGAAATTGCGAGGCTTCATGGTGTTCCGTTAAAAATTGTATCAGATCGTGACAGCCGTTTTACCTCAAGGTTTTGGAGGAGTCTACAAGCGGAATTGGGTACCAAGTTGTGTTTGAGTATAGCTTACCATCCGCAAACCGATGGTCAGAGCGAACGAACAATTCAAACGTTGGAGGATATGCTGAGAGCATGTACCCTGGAATTCCAAGGTAACTGGGATGAACACTTACCTCTAGTAGAATATTTCCTATAATAATAGTTTCCACTCGAGCATCAAGATGGCACCTTATCACGCTTTGTATGGAGAAAAGTGTCGAACGCCGTCATGTTGGCTGGAAGCTGGGGAAAAGCAGTTTATGGGACCTGAAATAGTCCATCAGACTGCTGAAAAGTTGAAAGTTATTAAAGAAAGGATTTTAGCAGCTCAAGATCGACAAAAGAGCTATGCTGACAGGAAAAGACAACCGATATCATTCGAAGTTGGAGATTCGGTTTTACTTAAAGTCTCGCCGTGGAAGGGACTTATAAGATTTGGTAAAAGGGGAAAATTGAGTCCAAGGTTTATTGGACCGTTTAAAGTTCTTCAGAGGATGGGGAATCAAGCTTACAAGGTAGAATTACCAGAAGAACTAGAGGGTATTCATAACACCTTTCATGTGTGTTATTTAAGAAAGTTCACGGGAGATGTGCCTGACATAATTCCAATTTCTGAATTAAGGTTGGATGAAAACAAGAGGTTAGTTGAAGAACCAGAGGCAATCGTTGACCGTAAGACTATGAAGTTGCGACGCAAATTGGTCGATTTAGTGCTTGTGCGATGGAAACATACGAATGGGCCAAATCTCACCTGGGAAACGGAGAGTGACATGATGAGTCGCTACCCACATTTGTTTGCTGATGTGTGATTCTGGGGACGGAATCATCCTAAGGGGGAGAGAATTGTAACGCCCGTGTTTCTAGGCTAGGCATTAATATTGACATAATAGTCTAGGTTAACCTTTGTAACTCATTTTGAATAAATGAAAAGGAATTATGTGAATATTATGTGAATTATGTGTTTTATGCTTAATTATTAGGATTTAATTAATTAAGAATAAAAATAAGCGTCGAAAATAAATATTAGATAAAGGCGATATCTATTAAGAAAGTTGTAGTGGTCGTGACAAGGATTCCGGATATATAAAGAATACTGAAATCCGAGTTATAACGAAGAAGTTATGACCTGTCGAAGTTTCGCAACAAAACCGGCACGGTGTCGAATGACGTAAAAAGTGAGTTTTTGATAAACTACTTTTTAGCCTTAGTGATCTAAATGAAAGTTGTAGTGTTCGTTAAACCGAGAGTATGCATAAAAAGAACGCCCAAATCTGACTTCGTATGAGGAAGTTGTGATTTTTCTAAGTTTCAGCTTAGCAGTAGACAGCTAAAAACTCGAATTTTAGATCAAATGATTTTTAGCCGACATAACCTAAACGAGAATCGAAGCTCTCGTCAATAGTAGTACAACGGTAAAAAGACAGACGAAAACGGACGTCGGATGAAGAAGTTATGAATTTTTAACGGATTTCCTGTCCCAGTCTGTTAAAAATAATAATATTAAAATTAAAGTCAAGATTAGCCGACGAAGTCTAAACGAAAGTTGTAGAGCGTAATTTTACCTACGGGTGCATATAAAGAACATCAAAAATGGAGCCCATATGCGAAAGTTATGGATTTTAGAAGTTTTGGCACAAAAATCAAGAAAAAACACGAAATCCGAGGAATTTCACATGGACAGACTTCGGCCACGTCACCCGGATTCTCGCATGCATGCCACGTGCTAGTTGCTGATTCGACCGAAGGGAGGCCCAACCGAAGCAGGACGCGTGCCCGGTGACTCCTCGCATCCGAAGACGCCTTGCCTCCGTCCGACGCGTGTCGCACCAGGTGTCCGAGCTTCGCATGCGCGCCACCTCCCACCCCTCGCACCCTAGACCTCGGTCCAATAAGAAGCCAACACCTGGAGCCTCGCACGTGCGTGCCACCTGACCCTCACATCTGCTGACACCTGTTCGCTTCTCGCCCTCGGATCAGAAGCCTCACCCCTATAAATAGAAGGGTGCGAGACCTCTCGGGTATATTTTGGAAAAGTATCATTTTTCACCCCTTAAACAATATTTCTTTCATTCCAAGTTCCTCCAAAGCCCCGGTATTATACCAAACACCCAAAATACGTTCCGAAGTGCCCGAAGACCCGGAAAAATTTATATTTTCGGTTTTGAAGCCCAACCCTCTTAGAGCCCTGTTTCTCAATAAAACTCTCGGTTTTATTAGAAACGATCTTTTTAGGAAATGAAGTGCTGCCCGATTATCATTAAATCAGGTGAGTGTGTAGTCACTTTCATCTTACACCTAGATATGAAGTATTTTCTATAAAACACGTGCTATGTCTAATTATATTAATTGTTTAATTGAGGTGATTGTTGAATAGATGTTTTACACAAGTTTAAAACTGTATATATATTTTATCTACAAATATGTTGGGTAAAACATGGGTAGACGAAATAGATGATGTGTGTTAAAATGATGAGAGGCCTCGATGTTATTGTGATCCAGTCATCTAGCAGAGTATGGATGACGACCACAAACTTTTCTAGACAGTCCAGTGGAACGCTGGCAGGCTCGCAACCTGTAGGTGTTAATGAGCTTGGGTGTGACAACCGTCAATTTTGGCCAAGTCAAAGTCAACTAAAGTCAACAAGTCAAACCGGTCAACTCATCTAACCCTTGTATATTAGGGTTTCCATTATGTTTCTTATCGAACAACTCGCAATCTTAATACAAAGTATCACTTGGAATTTTCACGTGTTCGAAAACTCTAAACCCTAATCAGGGCAAGTGATGAAACTAGTCGATAAAACATTATTCCTTAACCCTCGGGGGCATATAACAATCATAACAAGACTTAACGAGGTTTACAAACCTTGAATTGCGAAGCCAAACACTCAAAAAGGTCACAAAAGAAGTCTCTCCCAATCTCTTTCACTCTAACTCTCCCAAAACTCTCTAAGTAGGAGAAATCGCTACAAGTGTGTGTAATCTCTCCCAAATCTCTCCAAGAATGTGAAATCTCTCCCAAATCTCTCTCTGTATGAGAAATCTCTCCAAGAATGTGAAATCTCTCTCAAATCTCTCTCTGTATGAGAAATCTCTCCAAGTGTGTGAAATCTCTCCCAAATCTCTCTCTGTATGAGAAATCTCTCCAAGAATGTGAAATCTCTCCCAAATCTCTCTCTGTGTGAAAAATCTCTCCAAGAATGTGAAATCTCTCCCAAATCTCTCCAAGTATGTCAAATCTCTCCCAAATCTCTCCAAGTATGCGAAATCTCTCCAAGTATGTCAAATCTCTCCCAAATCTCTCTCAAAACCTCTTTTGATCTTTTTGTAATCATTTGGGGCATCCCGACACTTGACTTGGTGAAAAACCATTCGAAACGGAAATATACCTTGGAAAATAGCCTCTTAGGGCCGAAGTCCCTCTATAGGGACCAAACCCTCCTTGAACCGGAGTCTCCTTAAGTAGCCGCAGCCATCTAGCCGCAGCCACCGACCGCAGCCACCGACCGTAGCCACCTGGAGCACCGCATCCGAAGTCCCCTCCGGTCCTACCTGCCGAACTCGCCTGCGGTACCTGCTCGGACCGCAGCCCCTTTTCTCTTCGAATCCGCATCCGCGACCAAGCCTTCACTTCGGACCTAAGGCTATTAAGACCGGAGTCACCCTCCTAACTTCAGATTTCCCATTTTCCACCCGGTTTTCGACCACAACTTCATTTTAAGCCCGTTTTTAATTATTTTAACGAGGGATTTTCACCCAAACTTATATTTTGACATATAAGACCCCATATATTCATGAATTCAGCATATTTTTAGGAAATCCTTATTTATGAATAAAAATCTATTAAGTAAGATCTTGTGGTGGAGTATTGACTTTGCCTTAGTGTATGACACAAGCAACCACTCCCATGCCCACTCAATGACCAGCTATTGTCCTTCCACCATACCTGGTCATTCAAGAGTACTATCCCCACCATTTGACCAGCCATACTCTTGATCAAAGGCTGAAAACTATTATCTCTCCTCATCTTTCTCTCATTTCTCTCATTTTTCCTCCAAAGAACAAACACTTTTTCTCTCACTTCTCTCTCTCTAAAATTCGAGATTCAAGGGCTGATCATCAAGTTTTCTTTCGCTTTTGGTAAGTGATATTATCCTCCTTGTGATTATTTAACATCCTTCATCCAAATCATAGCTTGCTTACACAAATATCGTCACATTTGGGTTAGATCTTCAAATCTTCAAGGCATCTTCTTAGTGTTATTGAGTTGAACACTACCTTTCTCCATCATCCATCTACTGAAATCACTTAAGGTGAGTTCATACCCCTATCTTTTCATGTTTTTCTTAAGTTTTACGGGGGAGAATACAAGTTAAAACACCAAGAACTCAACTAAACTCATTTAACAGCCTTCATCAGAAAAGTTCAACTCCATTGACGGACTGTTTTGGTCAACTTAAACATTTTAGTTTTCAAAACTGTATTAGGTGCAAATAGTTTAGGTTCATACCTTTAAAATGACTACTTGCACATCACCATACGATTTTTCTACAATTTATGGTGATTTTTACAAAACTGCCTATCATTTCAAAAAACGAATTCGGACCAGTCTGTGAATATGAACATTTTAACACAAGTTAAAGACTTCCAAAAATCATAATAAAAATTATGAACAAACTAGACACATTTTTTGAACTCTCAGAATTTACGGATTCAGTTTTCGACTTCGTATGATTTTTATATGATATTTCTAAAACAGTGCAGAACGGTTAAAAACTAGTTAACAGCTTATAACTTTCATAACACTTTGTATTATGTTGAGCAAAGTGTATCAAAATAAGTTGTAAATATTGAATGTATTTTCTTGTTAGTTTATCATTAGAAACTGAAATTTAGTCATTCATGATAAGGTTTACTCATTCATTTCGAATACTTATAATAAACTTCAATAAGCATAGTTTATGGATTTTTACTACATGAAAAAGGTTTTACTCTCAAAACAAATGGGTTTTTCATATCTGTACGTAATAAACTATAATAGTAATAGTTTAAGGATTTCATATCACTAATTTATTCAGAAAAGGTGATTTTACTTCCTTCATGGAAGAGGTTTTAATATCAAACTGTGTGTAAACTAGTTAACTTAGGATGTGAGGCAATTCTCTCCCCGTACGTTCGAGTACGGGATCCCAATTCCTGTACGTTATAACCAGAGTCTCTTGTAGAGAGAGCCTGATAATTGTGTATAGAACTATATTGGGTTTGACACCCCACACCTTGCTGCTAGCTACAGTGGGACCTGCAGGTCTACGGGTGACAAGAGTCATAGTATCTTAACGTCTGAAAAACGTTGTGCAGGCTATTTCTCGTTATAGTATGGTTATAGCGACTCACATAGGTAGTTAACAATCTTTCAAGTTTACTTCTAAATCAAACGAGTTTATGTCGATTTAAACTTACATGAATTACTTTAAGTATAGTAAAATACTTGTACACTTTCGGTCTTAGGATTAAAGACAACTCATAACACATAAAGTTTACGGGATTTTTCTCAAATCAAAAAGTGTTTTATGCCGATTTAAAATCACTTTTATATCTTTAAGTATGGAAAATACTTGTTTATTTTCGGTCCTGGGATTTAGGACTACATAACTTTTATAAGGAAAATATTGGATTTTCTTTGGAAACATATTTCTATTGACACTACATCTCGTCTAGAATTGTTAGACTTCAACGGTTCATTTAACTCAAATTATATATAACTTATATACGCTGAGTGATCATAGAAGGAATCTATGGGTCCTTCTAGAGTTCATTATCGCATAACATAGGAGCATTCATTCCACACTTAAGTAAGAAAATATTGGATTTTCTGGAAATCATACTCTATCGCTTTTACAAGGAAAACGGTTTCTTCCTCAAACAAAACTCTTATGAACTCACCAACTTAATTGTTGACACTTTTTCAAAACTACTTGTATTATCAGGAAATCAGTGAAACAGGAAAACCAACAGCATTTTGAGGATGGGACGATAAATCGTCAAACAATACATTTTGTCATCATAATGTAATTGATTTGAATCATGTAAACATATACTTTGGTGTAACCTTTTCAATTATATTTATGATGGTTGTATTTACTTTGAGCACTATTATACTCGTTGTTGTGATACTATACATGAAGTCCTCCACCCCCGGACGTTTTCGCCATCGTTGGTTTGGGGGTGTGACAGATTGGTATCAGAGCATTGTTTATAGTGAACTAAGTATATCGAACCACATAAGATATACAAACTATAAATGCATTGGGACTAAGGTCTCTGATTTAACATTTTTCAAATAACTATACTTTTAGAAATAAATAGTTTCTTGTTAAAAGTATACATGCATGCATACATACTAAGGTCAGCATCATTCTAGAACAAAACAAAAGTAATGATTGTTGAATGGCACAAGTAGGCTTGGGGATGTATAGTCAGGTCTGGGAATGACATAGCCTGATCAACTGTCTAACCCAGAGGTGATTAGCATATGCCCGGGAATGGTTGTGGCGTTGCAACAAGTCTAAAAACTTACCAATTCTATCTACAAACAAACATTGAAAAGCATAAGTCAAACATTAAAATACTATAGGAGTATTTTGTGATACCATAACCAACTTATGTGAAAACTAAAGACCCCTATTAGTAGGTCTTTAACGACTGAGTGCATACGCCAAGGTTATACATAATTAAAGATATTATAGACTCAGAATCTATGACTATTGCTCTACTTCCTGTTCCTTGTTTGGTTGTGGACTTAGAGTAGAGTCATTTATTCGAAGGTCTATTCTATCTCAGACTATGTATAACTGGTATGCACTATGTGATTATCGACGTGACTGATAAGGATCACCCCCCTATAAGTAATTATAGGATTAGACGCCTATTAATTATCTCTTCCACTCCTATTCTCGCACGTATAACATAGCAAGATCCTACTTACCAGGCGACCCCTATTTTCCCAACCAGGGAGATGGTGGATGGTTATGAGAAGAATCAGAAGCAGAACCGGAGGTAATCAACCCTCCATGCATGGCCAGGGTTCCCGCGAACCGTTTCGACTACATCGTACCTGTGCCCCGTTGGGCAACCGCGATCGAGGGTTGGAGTCGACGGCAATGACAACAATCACCATGTGGAGACCAACGAGGGTGCTATGACCTCAACCACGGGGGACCGACTGACAGAGCCAACCCGGCAAAGACTCGGCGGATCGCGAACATCGGGGATTAAAACAGGAAGACTGCAAACCGAGTTCGAAAACTGCGCGCTACTACTAACCCTACCGTCTCACGTCCCCGAGACTCGGGAAGAAACTACTATTTCAGAGACCAACTTTCTTTTTAAGACCTTATCGCCGCTCGGGCAGAGGCAAAAGAGTAGCAGGGTAGGCACACGACATTCGAAGAGAGAATGGTTGCAGCCAAGCGTCGATTGGCAGAGCTGCAAGGTGTATCGACTTTGCCTCAGGCATCGCAAGGGACGGATCATCGTGAGTAGAGTTCATACCGCTCACAAGACCTTGTAAATTAGGTTCATGAGTATGCGTTGGTGCTATTCTATTCTATTTGTAAGCACAACACTACGATTTAAACGGTTGTACTAATCGAGAGATCTATTTGCTATCAAAACTTTTCCTTGCATGGATGTGAGGTATACCTGCATCGAGGTCAAAATTTTCTCCGAAACCATAATTACTAAGAATCATATTAACAAGATGGGCTTAGGACATACCTAACAGACTCGAAGGTCTATTTAGTCTTAATTATATAACTAAGAATACATCAATTGGTCGTAAGAAGGACCTAGCTTGGATCAAATTACAAGGTTTCACTTGCATACAGAACTACTAAAATACATGAGTTTATCATATATAGACTCTCGTTATGAACTGTTTTCAGAACACCATAAACAACCAAAATACGTTACAAATTGAACTAAGATAAACTTAGTTAGAAAACTCGCGACGTATAGCCATCCTAAAAACTCATTATCGTCTCACCTTTAAACATTTTAGTGGAAAGGTGCCTTCTTCGTAGACCTATAGGGTGCGATCATACGAGCGCTAATACACCGGATCCCATCAAAACTCCTTAGCTAAGTGTGTTGGACAAACATGATCCTAAGATGAGTAAAGCTTAACGCCTGTACGAAACCTACTTCTACCCACTACCATAACTCCATCTCAGGAATGTTAGCAGAAACACTAAGAATAGTACAACAATGTGCAAAAATTTATACATGTGAATATAAATCGTAAGAATGCACTTGAGATAATTATCCCCACTCACGAAGTCGTTTTTCATCGTGAAACAGAGCTATGTCTTCACCAAGAGGCAACCAACCAACTAGCAAGGCGCCAACCCTGCAGATAGACTCTGCTACTTTTCAAGCTGCAGTCACGGCAGCCGTGATAGCCGTCATGGCGCAACTCAATGCTAACAACGCCAGCAGAGATGGAAGTGGTACCGACAATATAAATCGTTGTAACAATCAGGAACACTGGCGGGTGTCTGCCAATGAAGGCGCCTCAGGCCACAAACCTATGAACAAGAAGCGAAAGTTTTGGAACAAAAAGGAGCGCAACCAATCTTAAAGATTCGCTAAAAGACAACAACCCATGGCCACACCTACAATTACGGCAGCAGTCACAACACATGCCTCGACATCAGCCACAACATCTATCGCTCAACCACCAGACAGGCAATATATGGGAACACTTCCAAAGTGTAACAAGTGTAACTACCATCACACAGGAGCTTGTCGGATTCCACGCTGTATCAACTGCAACAGGAAAGGGCATATCGTCCGCTTCTGCAGGACCCCGACCCAGCGCATCGCTTCAACCACCAATACTGGTGTAAGTACAGTATGCTCCCTATGTGGTGAAACGGGACACTTCAAGAGAGACTGTCCAACCGAGAAGAATGACGGAGGAGCAGGAGGAGTGTGACAACTGAACCAGCGGAAGCCTATTAGGACTTTTGTAATGTTTCCAACGACAAAAACGTTTAAGTACCATATGTTTGTAATGAATTTGGTATGATTGCTAAAATTACCGTCTTTCTAAAAGTAGTTAAAATACTCTCTCGTTCGAATCAAATCAAAGACATTCATATATGACCTTAGGATCATTACTTGTAAGCTGTGATGACTTTGTGCATACATCGGGGCTATTTATAATCAAAATACTAAAGAGTTAAAGCAAATAATTCCATCCTGACTCCTGTTCCATGTCTAGTAGTGGGATTTGAGTGGAGCCACCCACTCGACGATTTCACCAATATCAAATTACATGCGACTTACATATACCGCTCGACCATAGAGTGACCTGTCAGGGATCATGATATCAAGTATCATTGCTAGCTATTAGAACACACTCACTACCAGTGCTAGATGATGTGGTAGGAATCATCTGCAGTAATAATAACATCGAACGAAACGGAACACACTGAAAAGAAACACAAGATAGTCTATCACCCTAATGAGCACTTCTTACGAATACAGCTTAACACATGTTTTACCTAAAAAGATACTGTTGTCGTCATTCGATTTCAATTGATATAGTCCTCACTTTCCTGACTAAACGGCTACGAAAAGACCTTTCACCTAACCTCGAAAAACCTTCGTCTCTCATAAACACAAATCCAACACGGACCTCCGGGCCATCTCTCGCCGCGAAACCTGAAAACACTCACCAGAGGAGTATTTTACCCTCCGAAGCCTTACCACAAGTAATTCCAGAAGACCCTTCCGGAATTTCACGCATGCAACAGATAAGGCTCAAGCACAGAAGCTTGGGACGAATACAGTTAGTCTACCACTACTACGTGTATACGCGAGGATAACGTATAATTAAGATTCTACGGACATTGGATGTGTGCTTCCGCCCTATTTCCTGTTCCTTGTCTGGTTGTGGACTTGGGGCAGAGTCACCCATCCAACTGTTTCACCAACCTTAAGTACATACGACCTATATGCGCAAGTTAATGATAGATGGACCAGGTACGAGTCCTGCCATGAAATTCGAGACAAGGATACCCTGGAGGGCGAGTGAACGTCCCATCATCCGAATAAGTCTAGTCGTGTAAACCGAACCCATATGTTCCCTACCGATCTAATCAAACGAGAAACATTAAAGCAAACCCTATGCAGCGCTCCGAGGAGAAGTTATCACTTATGACTTAGTATAAATTTGAGAAATGCTGAAAGCATCTCGAGAACACGGCAAAACTGTTGGATATAGTGTCTAAGTCCATAACTATATTTGGTATGTACTTGACCCGACCCGGCATGGTCCATTTGGGTTGCACTTCACCCGAACAATTTATGGATAATCGTTTGAGAATAGTATAAGTTATGATTTATTAATATATTATAAGTCCTAATATATTAATATAAAATCATATTATTTAATTAGTATTGATCTATAATTAATTTAGAATTAATTTAGAGATCAAAAGTATGACTATTTAAATATGGGCTCTTGTATTTATATAGTGTGGGCTAATGCTTATTTGGAATGGGCTAGGCTTGCATGGAAAGTCCATGGATACTCCATGGAGCTTTAACCCATGGATCTCATGGAAATGAAAAGACATGGGTATTAGGGTTTACATGGATGTAACCCTAATCCACCACACTATATAAAGGAGGCTTTGGTTCTTGAAATTGTACTAGTTGATGTGTGTAAACCAAGAGGGCCGATTTCAAGAAGTTTGTGACTATTCTCTCAAGTTTCCAAGTTTGTGGTGATTTGTGACTTCCATTTGAGGCATCCACATTATTGGTTCTAGGCTCTCAAACTCCAAGCAATCAACTACTACTACAAGGTAAGTAATTCTACTAGTTTTATTTGATTCAAGTTTCCCATGCCATGCTAGTTAGGATAAGAACCTTGGAAAAATAATTATTTGCATGTATTTTAGACAAACATAGATCCAAGGTTTCTAGGGTTGCATGAACACCTTAGGAGTGTTAGTTTGCTCAAAACACATCAGTGGTATCAGAGCCTGGTTTGTTTATTTGATACTTGACGCCAAAAAAAAAAAAAAAAAAAAAAAAAAAAAAAAAAAAAAACTTGAAAATCGAAGTTTTGTTCAAAAGCTCGTATCAAAATTTCAAGTTTTGTATATGTACTTACGACTCTTGAAATTTTGATATGAACACTCATAAACATATGAGTTTAGAAGATCATATAAATTATGTGCTAATAATTGATTAGATTAATTCTTGATCTTTATGTGGTTTAATGGAGTCCATAACTAGTTCTTAAGTTATGGATAACCAAAAGTCACATTTATAAATAACCATTAAAAGAACACATAGGTTACAAAAAATGAAGAGTCTTCATTTTTAATAACCATTAACTCATAAATTATGAGAAATGAAAAGTTTTGAAAGTTTACAAAACTTGTCCTCAAGTTTTGGAACATGTAAAGTCATATTAAAAACTTTACTTCCAACCCCTAGAATTTTAAAAAGTTAAAATTCAACCCTTATACTTTGTAATATTATAAGTTTAATAATATTTATATATGTATAAGATCAAGTCGTCTGACCGCTAGTACGCCTCATTCACGAAGCCGATCTATAACGGGGTATAAGGTTGTTGCCTATAAAATGGCAACTTAATTGGTGTCCACTCTCAGCCACCGCTTCCTTGATCGGTGGAGGGTCGTTAGCCGAACAGGTAGGACAAGGACTTATAAATTCTCATTAAAAGTATAATGATAATACTAAAGTAACTAAACTTTATTGAATTCCCAATCTTAGTTATTTTAGGAAAATGTGAATAAGGTGCTAATCCATGAAATTACACTTTACATTTTGTTTAAGTCGTTAGTGGAGCGTGTGTGGTTAACCGGCACACTAACTTGAACTTAACAAGGTAGGTAAAGGGTGACTTAATGTTTATCATAGTATCGATGGAGCGTGTGTGGTTAACCGGCACATCGATTGAAGGGTAATACATTAAGGGTACCAAGTAATTTTCATGGTTACTTCACACCTTGTTTTGTGATCCTCGGCATCCCAGTCACAAAACTTGAAGGGCACACTCGAGATTGAAACGTGGCATTGAAGAAAGTTCAATGAATCTCAAAGAATCTAGGAGTTTCTAAACCAATTAAAACCTAATTAAATATTTCGTTTTTCATGGTGGAAATTGGTGAATCGTCATTCACCTACCTTCAAATATCTTATAGCTTAGATTACGGCATCCCTCTTCTAAGTTATAAAATATTGTGTTGGGTCCTAGCCTTAATATTACATTTGGGTGTTTTGTTAAGGACTATCTCTATATCTAATCTAATCTATTCCCTCTTCTTTTCAGATGTCTTCCAATAACAATGCTTCTGGCTCAAACCCTACTAGCTCCTTCTCTCTCATGAATCTTTGTGGGAGAGTCATCTTTGATGGGTCCAACTTTACAGATTGGATCAGAAACATCAGGATGGTCACTCGGTATGAGAACAAAGAATATGTTCTCGACAAGGAGCTGAAGGTACCCGAGCCAACTGCTACTCCTGAAGAGCTTGCTGAATATGAGGTACATGAAAGAGATGCTACAAAAGTGGCATGCATCACGATGGCCACCATGACATCCGAGCTCCAAAAGTCCTATGAGGACTATTATCCTTTTGAGATGCACCAGGACTTGATGGACCGCTACCATCAAAGTGCTCGTCAAGAGCGATATGAAATAATCTCCTCCATGATAACAACCCGAATGAAGGATGGTGAACCCATCACGGGCCACATGCAGAAAATGCAAAGGTATGTGGACCGTTTACTGAAGCTGAATGTGAACTTCCCTGAGGAGTTAGCAATAGACATCATTTTGCACTCCTTGTCATCGTGTTATGATCAATTCCGCATGACATATCACATGAACAAGGAAGAACTCACCCTCAGCAAACTTCAAGGACTCTTGAAGACCGCCGAAAGTGGTCTAAAGGGTAAGTCGGTTGTTACTACTCCCACTCCTACTCCAACTGCGGCCAATCTCTTGGCAATCGGGCATGGCAAAGGGAAGAAGAGAAAGAACCCTTTTAAGGGTACCAAGGGTAAGACCCTTGAAGGCTCCTATTCAAGCAAAACCAAGAAAGGTTTTGTCACTCCTTCTGCTAACCCTAATGAGGCTGAATGCTTCTATTGCCATGAAAAGTCGCACTGGAAGCGAAACTGCCCAAAGTACCAGCAAGATTTGAAGGATGGGAAAGTAAAACCCAACCATGCAGGTATATACACTATATTGTCTAATAACTCACCTCATTCTAAGTCTTGGGTCCTTGATACAGGTTGTGGTATTCACATATGTTGTGATTTGCAGGGACTAAAAAGAAGTGAGAATATGGAGCAGGGAAAGATAAACTTGATCATGGGAAACAGGAAAGCTTCACCTGTCACCAAGATAGGAGTTTATTCCTTAGTGCTAAATAGTGGGTTTACATTAGATTTGAATAAATGTTATTATTCGCCAGAAATGGCAAGAAATGTTATTTCCTTTCATGCATTGTATAAACAAGGTTTTACCTTTTATTTTGATAATAATAATGGTAGTATTGATGCTTTCTTTAATAATGTTCTTTATTTTAAAGCATTACCTTGTGATGGCGTGTATGAAACTGTATCTGTTGTAGATAATCTAGGAAATAATGTATTGTGTATTAACTCTTCCACTAGCTTAGATAAAGCATCCTTATGGCATTGTCGTCTTGGACATGTAAGCAAGAAACGCATAGGCCAACTCCAAAAGGATGGAGTCTTGGAGTCATTTGACCTAAAGTCAGATGATAGTTGTGAATCTTGTTTGCTTGGTAAAATGACAAAGTCACCTTTTACTGGCACTTGTGCTAGGGGTGAAGGTTTGTTGGACCTCATACACACGGATGTGTGTGGACCCTTCAGAACCGCCACAAGAGATGCTAATCGGTTCTATGTGACTTTTACTGATGATTTTAGTAGATATGGATATGTCTACCTAATCAAGCATAAGTCAGAAACCTTTGAGAAATTCAAAGAGTTTAAGCAAGAAGTGGAGAATCAGTTGGGCAGGAACATTAAGATGCTTCGATTCAATCGTGGTGGTGAGTATCTTAGTACTGAGTTCCTTGACTATCTTAAGGAATGTGGGATTGTCTCATAATTGAAACCTCCTAGGACACCACAGATGAATGGTGTAGCTGAGAGGCGCAATCGGACCTTGTTGGACATGGTTCGTTCCATGGTGAGTCGAGCTTCGCTACCAATCTCATTTTGGGGGTATGCCTTAGAGACTGCCGCCCATATCCTTAATCTAGTCCCTACAAAGAAGGTTGCCAAAACACCTCACGAGGTGTGGACTGGAAAAGTTCCCAATCTAGACCACATCAAGATTTGGGGTTGCGAGGCTTTCGTGAGACGCGAGACTCACGATAAGCTCGAACCCCGAAGCGAAAGGTGTATTTTCATCGGCTACCCACATAAATCCTTTGGTTACATCTTCTACAGACCCAGTGATAATGTGGTATTTGTAGCAAGAAGAGGATTCTTTCAAGAGAGAGAATTCATGAGCCAAGGAGATAGTGGGAGGCAAATTGACCTTGAGGAAATTCAAGAGTCAAGTGGTGAAGGAACCTCAAACCCTAGCCCGCAACCTGAGGAGGAAACTCCTGTTGAGCCGACTGAAGAATCTATACCTCTGAGGCGTTCCACCAGAGTTAGGAATGCACCTGAGCATTATTATGGTTTTCATATTACTGCAGAAGGTGAGACACTTATCAGTGATAACACACTGGTAAATCTGGATGAGCCTAACAGCTACACGGAAGCCATGGCAGGCCCTGAGGCTGCTAAATGGAAAGAGGCTATGGATAGCGAGATACAGTCCATGTATGACAATCAAGTTTGGAATTTGGTTGACAATGTACCTGATCGTAAGATAGTTGGGTGCAAATTGATCTTCAAGAAGAAGACCGGCATGGATGGTAATGTACACACTTATAAGGCACGACTGGTTGCAAAGGGTTATTCTCAAACTCCGGGAGTTGATTATGATGAGACCTTTTCACCAGTGGCCAAGAGTAAGTCTATTAGGGTTCTGTTAGCCATCGCTGCATTTCATGATTATGAAATATTGCAAATGGATATCAAAACCGCTTTCCTTAATGGAAACCTGGCTGAAGATGTTTACATGGTTCAGCCAGAGGGTTTTGTCAGTACAGAGTACCCCAGTAGAGTGTGTAAGCTCAAGAAATCCATTGATGGATTAAAACAGGCACCTCGTAGATGGAATCTTTGCTTTGATGAGAAAGTCAAAGAATTTGGCTTTTCAAGGAGTGAAGATGAATCTTGTGTCTATATCAAGGCTAGTGGGAGTATAGTCAGCTTTTTGGTACTGTATGTGGATGACATACTACTCATAGGAAATGACATCCCAACCCTGAAGGAAGTAAAGTCCTGGCTTGGGAAGTGTTTTGCTATGAAGGACCTTGGAGAAGCTGCCTATATCCTAGGGATAAGGATTTTCAGAAACAGGAGTAAAAGACTAATTGGACTTAGTCAAAGCACCTATGTGGACAAAGTGTTGAAAAGGTTCAACATGCTTAACTCCAAGAAAGGAGAGTTACCCATACAAAGTAACGCCAGATTGAGTAAGACACAAAGCCCTAGTACTGAGGCTGAGATAGCAGAAATGAGTCGAATACCTTATGATTCAGCTGTAGGATCGATCATGTATGCTATGACGTGTACTCGACCTGATGTAGCCTTTGCTTTGAGCATGGTTAGCAGGTATCAGGGGAACCCTGGCAAGGCACACTGGACTGCGGTAAAGAATATCCTCAAGTACCTACGGAGGACTAAGGACTGGGTCCTTACCCTCGGTGACAGTGAGGACTTGAGAGTTGTAGGGTACAGTGATGCTAGCTTTCAGACTGACAGGGATAATTTCCGCTCTCAGTCGGGCTGGGTCTTTACTCTAAAAGGAGGGGCAATTACTTGGAAAAGTTCCAAGCAGGAGACAGTGGCTGATTCCACTTGTGAATCAGAGTATATAGCAGCAAGCGAGGCAGCAAAGGAGGCTATATGGCTAAAGAACTTCATCGGAGACCTTGGAGTTGTACCAGCTATAAAGGAGCCAACGGAGATTTTCTGTGACAGCAATAGTGCGGTTGCCTTAGCCAAGGAACCAAGAGATCATGGGAGATCCAGACACATTGACAGAAAATATCACTTCATCAGACATCGAATAGAAGAAGGAATCCTCGTGGCAAAGAGGGTATCATCGGATGAGAACCCAACAGATCCCCTCACGAAGGGACTGACTCGGGCTAAGCATATCCAGCATGCTCGGAGCATAGGGCTGAAGGATGATATTAGTTTTAGTAGTTAGATAATCTTGAAATTTGTAAAATGTAATTGACATTTGATGATAAATAAAAGCTGTTATTTATGAGTAAAGTGTTGCTATCTCTTGTCAATCGTTTACTATTATTTCTTTTTGCATGTTTTGACTTCCAGAATAATTATGTTATGGTTTATATCATATTATTCAAACTCTCCACAGTCGGTCATATGTTGGAAGTAGATATGAATCAAGACTGTCATGGGTTGGCTTGTAGAGGTCTAAGATGTTAGACAAAGCGGGGCTACAGCACTCATGAGTGCTCATAAGTTCTGAGTATTGGATTCAACCCACGCTCACTTGTATCACTTCATGGAATTTATCTCGAGTGATCGTGAGACGGTAATATCATATAAGTCTTCAAACCTAGAGATATGATTTGTTGCCTATGAGTTGGTTATGCATTGATTGCACGAAAACGCATTGGTAACTCGATGTTATAAACCGTGCTTTTGTGTGTAATTCAACAAGTAGTAGAGCAAACATATGAGTCGAAGTTTATCTGTTCCTTCTAGGATTAGAAGCGATATCTGGGCCCCTCGATGATTTTGTTTTGACCTATGTACCGGGCCCGGTCAGAACTAAATTGATGTGTTCAGTTAAGTTCTATGTCAAACAAATCGGAAATCGGGAAGAAATGCTGGACAATAAGCAAGACCATGTTCCATGTATTTGTCCGGCTGATATCTAGAACAGAGGATTATATGATTACATATCTAAAATGGCACTTCATAGTTCAACAGAGTTTAAAGAGCTACGATTGCTGATCGGTTCCTGAAGTCATACTTGCAACTATATTTATTAGACTTATCTAAGTGGGAGACTGTTGGATATAGTGTCTAAGTCCATAACTATATTTGGTATGTACTTGACCCGACCCGGCATGGTCCATTTGGGTTGCACTTCACCCGAACAATTTATGGATAATCGTTTGAGAATAGTATAAGTTATGATTTATTAATATATTATAAGTCCTAATATATTAATATAAAATCATATTATTTAATTAGTATTGATCTATAATTAATTTAGAATTAATTTAGAGATCAAAAGTATGACTAATTAAATATGGGCTCTTGTATTTATATAGTGTGGGCTAATGCTTATTTGGAATGGGCTAGGCTTGCATGGAAAGTCCATGGATACTCCGTGGAGCTTTAACCCATGGATCTCATGGAAATGAAAAGACATGGGTATTAGGGTTTACATGGATGTAACCCTAATCCACCACACTATATAAAGGAGGCTTTGGTTCTTGAAATTGTACTAGTTGATGTGTGTAAACCAAGAGGGCCGATTTCAAGAAGTTTGTGACTATTCTCTCAAGTTTCCAAGTTTGTGGTGATTTGTGACTTCCATTTGAGGCATCCACATTATTGGTGCTAGGCTCTCAAACTCCAAGCAATCAACTACTACTACAAGGTAAGTAATTCTACTAGTTTTATTTGATTCAAGTTTCCCATGCCATGCTAGTTAGGATAAGAACCTTGGAAAAATAATTATTTGCATGTATTTTAGACAAACATAGATCCAAGGTTTCTAGGGTTGCATGAACACCTTAGGAGTGTTAGTTTGCTCAAAACACATCAGTGGTATCAGAGCCTGGTTTGTTTATTTGATACTTGACGCCAAAAAAAAAAAAAAAAAAAAAAAAAAAAAAAAAAAACTTGAAAATCGAAGTTTTGTTCAAAAGCTCGTATCAAAATTTCAAGTTTTGTATATGTACTTACGACTCTTGAAATTTTGATATGAACACTCATAAACATATGAGTTTAGAAGATCATATAAATTATGTGCTAATAATTGATTAGATTAATTCTTGATCTTTATGTGGTTTAATGGAGTCCATAACTAGTTCTTAAGTTATGGATAACCAAAAGTCACATTTATAAATAACCATTAAAAGAACACATAGGTTACAAAAAATGAAGAGTCTTCATTTTTAATAACCATTAACTCATAAATTATGAGAAATGAAAAGTTTTGAAAGTTTACAAAACTTGTCCTCAAGTTTTGGAACATGTAAAGTCATATTAAAAACTTTACTTCCAACCCCTAGAATTTTAAAAAGTTAAAATTCAACCCTTATACTTTGTAATATTATAAGTTTAATAATATTTATATATGTATAAGATCAAGTCGTCTTACCGCTAGTACGCCTCATTCACGAAGCCGATCTATAAGGGGGGTATAAGGTTGTTGCCTATAAAATGACAACTTAATTGGTGTCCACTCTCAGCCACCGCTTCCTTGATCGGTGGAGGGTCGTTAGCCGAACGGGTAGGACAAGGACTTATAAATTCTCATTAAAAGTATAATGATAATACTAAAGTAACTAAACTTTATTGAATTCCCAATCTTAGTTATTTTAGGAAAATGTGAATAAGGTGCTAATCCATGAAATTACCCTTTACATTTTGTTTAAGTCGTTAGTGGAGCGTGTGTGGTTAACCGGCACACTAACTTGAACTTAACAAGGTAGGTAAAGGGTGACTTAATGTTTATCATAGTATCGATGGAGCGTGTGTGGTTAACCGGCACATCAATTGAGGGGTAATACATTAAGGGTACCAAGTAATTTGCATGGTTACTTCACACCTTGTTTTGTGATCCTCGGCATCCCAGTCACAAAACTTGAAGGGCACACTCGAGATTGAAACATGGCATTGAAGAAAGTTCAATGAATCTCAAAGAATCTAGGAGTTTCTAAACCAATTAAAACCTAATTAAATATTTCGTTTTTCATGGTGGAAATTGGTGAATCGTCATTCACCTACCTTCAAATATCTTATAGCTTAGATTACGGCATCCCTCTTCTAAGTTATAAAATATTGTGTTGGGTCCTAGCCTTAATATTACATTTGGGTGTTTTGTTAAGGACTATCTCTATATCTAATCTAATCTATTCCCTCTTCTTTTCAGATGTCTTCCAATAACAATGCTTCTGGCTCAAACCCTACTAGCTCCTTCTCTCTCATGAATCTTTGTGGGAGAGTCATCTTTGATGGGTCCAACTTTACAGATTGGATCAGAAACATCAGGATGGTCACTCGGTATGAGAACAAAGAATATGTTCTCGACAAGGAGCTGAAGGTACCCGAGCCAACTGCTACTCCTGAAGAGCTTGCTGAATATGAGGTACATGAAAGAGATGCTACAAAAGTGGCATGCATCACGATGGCCACCATGACAGTCGAGCTTCAAAAGTCCTATGAGGACTATTATCCTTTTGAGATGCACCAGGACTTGATGGACCGCTACCATCAAAGTGCTCGTCAAGAGCGATATGAAATAATCTCCTCCATGATAACAACCCGAATGAAGGATGGTGAACCCATCACGGGCCACATGCAGAAAATGCAAAGGTATGTGGACCGTTTACTGAAGCTGAATGTGAACTTCCCTGAGGAGTTAGCAATAGACATCATTTTGCACTCCTTGCCATCGTGTTATGATCAATTCCGCATGACATATCACATGAACAAGGAAGAAGTCACCCTCAGCAAACTTCAAGGACTCTTGAAGACCGCCGAAAGTGGTCTAAAGGGTAAGTCGGTTGTTACTACTCCTACTCCTACTCCAACTGCGGCCAATGTCTTGGCAATCGGGCATGGCAAAGGGAAGAAGAGAAAGAACCCTTTTAAGGGTACCAAGGGTAAGACCCTTGAAGGCTCCTCTTCAAGCAAAACCAATAAAGGTTTTGTCACTCCTTCTGCTAACCCTAATGAGGCTGAATGCTTCTATTGCCATGAAAAGTCGCACTGGAAGCGAAACTGCCCAAAGTACCAGCAAGATTTGAAGGATGGGAAAGTAAAACCCAACCATGCAGGTATATACACTATATTGTCTAATAACTCACCTCATTATAAGTCTTGGGTCCTTGATACAGGTTGTGGTATTCACATATGTTGTGATTTGCAGGGACTAAAAAGAAGTGAGAATATGGAGCAGGGAAAGATAAACTTGATCATGGGAAACAGGAAAGCTTCACCTGTCACCAAGATAGGAGTTTATTCCTTAGTGCTAAATAGTGGGTTTACATTAGATTTAAATAAATGTTATTATTCGCCAGAAATGGCAAGAAATGTTATTTCCTTTCATGCATTGTATAAACAAGGTTTTAACTTTTATTTTGATAATAATAATTGTAGTATTGATGCTTTCTTTAATAATGTTCTTTATTTTAAAGCATTACCTTGTGATGGCGTGTATGAAACTGTATCTGTTGTAGATAATCTAGGAAATAACGTATTGTGTGTTAACTCTTCCACTAGCTTAAATAAAGCATCCTTATGGCATTGTCGTCTTGGACATGTAAGCAAGAAACGCATAGGCCAACTCCAAAAGGATGGAGTCTTGGAGTCATTTGACCTAAAGTCAGATGATAGTTGTGAATCTTGTTTGCTTGGTAAAATGACAAAGTCACCTTTTACTGGCACTTGTGCTAGGGGTGAAGGTTTGTTGGACCTCATACACACGGATGTGTGTGGACCTTTCAGAACCGCCACAAGAGATGCTAATCGGTTCTATGTGACTTTTACTGATGATTTTAGTAGATATGGATATGTCTACCTAATCAAGCATAAGTCAGAAACCTTTGTGAAATTCAAAGAGTTTAAGCAAGAAGTGGAGATTTAAGCAAGTATATGTCTACCTAATCAAGCATGTGGTTAACCTAGAAGGGATAATGGTCGACCCAGTGAAGTTTGAAGCTGTGATGAAGTGGGAACAATCGCAAAGTCCTACGGAGATCCGAAGCTTTTTAGGATTAGCTGGATATTATCGAAGATTTATCGAAGGCTTTTTTTCGATCGCTACTCCATTAACAGATTTGACCCACAAAGGAGCTACTTATACTTGGAATGAGAAGCATAAGGAAGCTTTTGAGAAGTTAAAGAAGAAATTTTGTGAAGCACCGATTCTTTCGTTACCTGAAGGAGTTGACGACTTCGCAGTTTATAGTGATGCCTCTGGAGTAGGGTTAGGTTGTGTTCTGACCCAAAGGGATAAAGTGATAGCGTATGCATCGAGGCAATTGAAAGAGCATGAAAAGAACTACACCACTCATGATCTGGAGTTGGCAGCGGTAGTATTTGCCTTAAAGATATGGAGGCACCATCTTTATGGCACTAAATGCAAACTTTTCACTGATCATAAGGGTCTTCAATATCTCTTTAATTAGAAGGAATTGAACATGAGGCAACGGTGCTGGTTAGAGTTACTTAAGGACTACGACTGTGAGATACTTTACCACCCTGGTAAAGCAAATGTTGTTGTTGATGCTCTCAGTCGGAAGGTAAATCTTGAAAAGAAAAGGCCAAGAGAGTTGAGAATTGAAGTTGTCTCGACAATTGTGGAAAGTATAAAGAAAGCTCAAGAGGAAGCTTTAGAGAAAAATGACCGAAAGGAAGAACGTTTGGGCAAAACGTTAGTGTTTGATACAAACGGTCAAGGACTGAAGGTATTCCAAGATAGGATTTGGGTACCTAAGACGGGAGGAGTAAGAGACCTTCTGATGGAAGAAGCTCACAAGACCATGTACTCGATTCATCCCGGCAGCACAAAAATGTATAGGGATCTAAAACCGTACTACTGGTGGCCGACGATGAAGCTCGATGTTGCTAAGTATGTGGTCGAGTGTGTGACATGTGCTAGGGTTAAGGCACAACATCAGAAACCGTATGGGAGTTTAGAACCTTTACCTGTACCCATGGGTAAATGGGAAGACATCACCATGGATTTCGTGACTAAAATGCCCAGAACAAAGAACGGTCACGGCATGATTTGGGCGGTCATTGACCGCTTCATTAAGAGTGCGCATTTCATAGCAGCCAACGAGAAATGGTCTATGGATAAGCTTGTGAATTCTTACGTGAAGGAAATTGTGAGGCTTCATGGTGTTCCGTTAACGATTGTATCAGATCGTGACAGCCGTTTTACCTCAAGGTTTTGTAGGAGTCTACAAGCGGAATTGGGTACCAAGTTGTGTTTGAGTACAACTTACCATCCGCAAACCGATGGTCAGAGCGAACGAACAATTCAAACGTTGGAGGATATGCTGAGAGCATGTATCCTGGAATTCCAAGGTAACTGGGATGAACACTTACCTCTAGTAGAATTTTCCTATAATAATAGTTTCCACTCGAGCATCAAGATGGCACCTTATCACACTTTGTATGGAGAAAAGTGTCGAACGCCGTCATGTTGGCTGGAATCTGGGGAAAAGCAGTTTATGGGACCTGAAATAGTCCATCAGACTGCTGAAAAGTTGAAAGTGATTAAAGAAAGGATTTTAGCAGCTCAAGATCGACAAAAGAGCTATGCTGACAGGAAAAGACAACCGATATCATTCGAAGTTGGAGATTCGGTTTTACTTAAAGTATCGCCGTGGAAGGGACTTATAAGATTTGGTAAAAGGGGAAAATTGAGTCCAAGGTTTATTGGACTGTTTAAAGTTCTTCAGAGGATGGGGAATCAAGCTTACAAGCTAGAATTACCAGAAGAACTAGAGGGTATTCATAACACCTTTCATGTGTGTTATTTGAGAAAGTTCACGGGAGATGTGCCTGACATAATTCCAATTTCTGAATTAAGGTTGGATGAAAACAAGAGGTTATTTGAAGAACCAGAGGCAATCGTTGACCGTAAGACTATGAAGTTGCGACGCAAAATGGTCGATTTAGTGCTTGTGCGATGGAAACATACGAATGGGCCAAATCTCACCTGGGAAACGGAGAGTGACATGATGAGTCGCTATCCACATTTGTTTGCTGATGTGTGATTCTGGGGACGGAATCATCCTAAGGGGGAGAGAATTGTAACGCCCGTGTTTCTAGGCTAGGCATTAATATTGACATAATAGTCTAGGTTAACCTTTGTAACTCATTTTGAAGAAATGAAAAGGAATTATGTGAATATTATGTGAATTATGTGTTTTATGCTTAATTATTAGGATTTAATTAATTAAGAATAAAAATAAGCGTCGAAAATAAATATTAGATAAAGGCGATATCTATTAAGAAAGTTGTAGTGGTCGTGACAAGGATTCCGGATATATAAAGAATACTGAAATCCGAGTTATAACGAAGAAGTTATGACCTGTCGAAGTTTCGCAACAAAACCGGCACGGTGTCGAATGACGTAAAAAGTGAGTTTTTGATAAACTACTTTTTAGCCTTAGTGATCTAAATGAAAGTTGTACTGTTCGTTAAACCGAGAGTATGCATAAAAAGAACGCCCAAATCTGACTTCATATGAGGAAGTTATGATTTTTCTAAGTTTCAGCTTAGCAGTAGACAGCTAAAAACTCGAATTTTAGATCGAGTGATTTTTAGCCAACATAACCTAAACGAGAATCGAAGCTCTCGTCAATAGTAGTACAACGGTAAAAGGACAGACGAAAACGGACGTCGGATGAAGAAGTTATGAATTTTTAACGGATTTCCTGTCCCGGTCTGTTAAAAATAATAATATTAAAATTAAAGTCAAGATTAGCCGACGAAGTCTAAACGAAAGTTGTAGAGCGTAATTTTACCTACGGGTGCATATAAAGAACATCAAAAATGGAGCCCATATGCGAAAGTTATGGATTTTAGAAGTTTTGGCACAAAAATCAAGAAAAAACACGAAATCCGAGGAATTTCACATGGACAGACTTCGGCCACGTCACCCGGATTCTCGCATGCATGCCACGTGCTAGTTGCTGATTCGACCGAAGGGAGGCCCAACCGAAGCAGGACGCGTGCCCGGTGACTCCTCGCATCCGAAGACGCCTTGCCTCCGTCCGACGCGTGTCGCACCAGGTGTCCGAGCTTCGCATGCGCGCCACCTCCCACCCCTCGCACCCTAGACCTCGGTCCAATCAGAAGCCAACACCTGGAGCCTCGCACGTGCGTGCCACCTGACCCTCACATCTGCTGACACCTGTTCGCTTCTCGCCCTCGGATCAGAAGCCTCACCCCTATAAATAGAAGGGTGCAAGACCTCCCGGGTATATTTTGGAAAAGTATCATTTTTCACCCCTTAAACAATATTTCTTTCATTCCAACTTCCTCCAAAGCCCCGGTATTATACCAAACACCCAAAATACGTTCCGAAGTGCCCGAAGACCCGGAAAAATTTATATTTTCGGTTTTGAAGCCCAACCCTCGCAGAGCCCGGTTTCTCAATAAAACTCTTGGTTTTATTAGAAACAATCTTTTTAGGAAATGAAGTGCTGCCCGATTATCATTAAATCAGGTGAGTGTGTAGTCACTTTCATCTTACACCTAGATATGAAGTATTTTCTATAAAATACGTGCTATGTCTAATTATATTAATTGTTTAATTGAGGTGATTGTTGAATAGATGTTTTACACAAGTTTTAAACTGTATATATATTTTATCTACAAATATGTTGGGTAAAACATGGGTAGACGAAATAGTTGATGTGTGTTAAAATGATGAGAGGCCTCGATGTTATTGTGATCCAGTCATCTAGCAGAGTATGGATGACGACCACGGACTTTTCTAGACAGTCCAGTGGAACGCTGGCAGGCTCGCAACCTGTAGGTGTTAATGAGCTTGGGTGTGACAACCGTCAATTTTGGCCAAGTCAAAGTCAACTAAAGTCAACAAGTCAAACCGGTCAACTCATCTAACCCTTGTATATTAGGGTTTCCATTATGTTTCTTATCGAACAACTCGCAATCTTAATACAAAGTATCACTTGGAATTTTCACGTGTTCGGAAACTCTAAACCCTAATCAGGGCAAGTGATGAAACTAGTCGATAAAACATTATTCCTTAACCCTCGGGGGCATATAACAATCATAACAAGACTTAACGAGGATTACAAACCTTGAATTGCGAAGCCAAACACTCAAAAAGGTCACAAAAGAAGTCTCTCCCAATCTCTTTCACTCTAACTCTCCCAAAACTCTCTAAGTAGGAGAAATCGCTACAAGTGTGTGTAATCTCTCCCAAATCTCTCCAAGAATGTGAAATCTCTCCCAAATCTCTCTCTCTGTATGAGAAATCTCTCCAAGAATGTGAAATCTCTCTCAAATCTCTCTCTGTATGAGAAATCTCTCCAAGTGTGTGAAATCTCTCCCAAATCTCTCTCTGTATGAGAAATCTCTCCAAGAATGTGAAATCTCTCCCAAATCTCTCTCTGTGTGAGAAATCTCTCCAAGAATGTGAAATCTCTCCTAAATCTCTCCAAGTATGTCAAATCTCTCCCAAATCTCTCCAAGTATGCGAAATCTCTCCAAGTATGTCTAATCTCTCCCAAATCTCTCTCAAAACCTCTTTTGATCTTTTTGTAATCATTTGGGGCATCCCGACACTTGACTTGGTGAAAAACCATTCGAAACGGAAATATACCTTGGAAAATAACCTCTTAGGGCCGAAGTCCCTCTATAGGGACCAAACCCTCCTTGAACTGGAGTCTCCTTAAGTAGCCGCAGCCATCTAGCCGCAGCCACCGACCGCAGCCACCTGGAGCACCGCATCCGAAGTCGCCTCCGGTCCTACCTGCCGAACCCGCCTGCGGTACCTGCTCGGACCGCAGCCCCTTTTCTCTTCGAATCCGCATCCGCGACCAAGCCTTCACTTCGGACCTAAGGCTATTAAGACCGGAGTCACCCTCCTAACTTCAGATTTCCCATTTTCCACCCGGTTTTCGACCACAACTTCATTTTAAGCCCGTTTTTAATTATTTTAACGAGGGATTTTCACCCAAACTTATATTTTGACATATAAGACCCCATATATTCATGAATTCAGCATATTTTTAGGGAAATCCTTATTTATGAATAAAAATCTATTAAGTAAGATCTTGTGGTGGAGTATTGACTTTGCCTTAGTGTATGACACAAGCAACCACTCCCATGCCCACTCCATGACCAGCTATTGTCCTTCCACCATACCTGGTCATTCAAGAGTACTTTTCCCACCATTTGACCAGCCATACTCTTGGTCAAAGGCTGAAAACTATTATCTCTCCTCATCTTTCTCTCATTTCTCTCATTTTTCCTCCAAAGAACAAACACTTTTTCTCTCACTTCTCTCTCTCTAAAATTCGAGATTCAAGGGCTGGTCATCAAGTTTTCTTTCGCTTTTGGTAAGTGATATTATCCTCCTTATGATTATTTAACATCCTTCATCCAAATCATAGCTTGCTTACACAAATATCGTCACATTTGGGTTAGATCTTCAAATCTTCAAGGCATCTTCTTAGTGTTATTGAGTTGAACACTACCTTTCTCCATCATCCATCTACTGAAATCACTCAAGGTGAGTTCATACCCCTATCTTTTCATGTTTTTCTTAAGTTTTAAGGGGGAGAATACAAGTTAAAACACCAAGAACTCAACTAAACTCATTTAACAGCCTTCATCAGAAAAGTTCAACTCCATTGACGGACTGTTTTGGTCAACTTAAACATTTTAGTTTTCAAAACTGTATTAGGTGCAAATAGTTCAGGTTCATACCTTTAAAATGACTACTTGCACATCACCATACGATTTTTCTACGATTTATGGTGATTTTTACAAAACTGCCTATCATTTCAAAAAACGAATTCGGACCAGTCTGTGAATATGAACATTTTAACACAAGTTAAAGACTTCCAAAAATCATAATAAAAATTATGAACAAACTAGACACATTTTATGAACTCTCAGAATTTACGGATTCAGTTTTCGACTTCGTATGATTTTTATATGATATTTCTAAAACAGTGCAGAACGGTTAAAAACTAGTTAACAGCTTATAACTTTCATAACACTTTGTATTATGTTGAGCAAAGTGTATAAAAATAAGTTGTAAATATTGAATGTATTTTCTTGTTAGTTTATCATCATAAACTGAAATTTAGTCATTCATGATAAGGTTTACTCATTCATTTCGAATACTTATAATAAACTTCAATAAGCATAGTTTATGGATTTTTACTACATGAAAAAGGTTTTACTCTCAAAACAAATGGGTTTTTCATATCTTTACGTAATAAACTATAATAGTAATAGTTTAAGGATTTCATATCACTAATTTATTCAGAAAAGGTGATTTTACTTCCTTCATGGAAGAGGTTTTAATATCAAACTGTGTTTAAACTAGTTAACTTAGGATGTGAGGCAATTCTCTCCCCGTACGTTCGAGTACGTGATCCCAATTCCTGTACGTTATAACCCGAGTCTCTTGTAGGGAGACCGTGATAATTGTGTATAGAACTATATTGGGTTTGACACCCCACACCTTGCTGCTAGCTACAGTGGGACCTGCAGGTCTACGGGTGACAAGAGTCATAGTATCTTAACGTCTGAAAAACATTGTGCAGGTTATTTCTCGTCATAGTATGGTTTTAGCGACTCACATAGGTAGTTAACAATATTTCAAGTTTACTTCTAAATCAAACAAGTTTATGTCGATTTAAACTTACATGAATTACTTTAAGTATAGTAAAATACTTGTACACTTTCGGTCTTAGGATTAAATACAACTCATAACACATCAAGTTTACGGGATTTTTCTCAAATCAAAAAGGGTTTTATGCCGATTTAAAATCACTTTTATATATTTAAGTATGGAAAATACTTGTTTATTTTCGGTCCTGGGATTTAGGACTACATAACTTTTATAAGGAAAATATGGATTTTCTTTGGAAACATATTTCTATTGACACTACATCTCGTCTAGAATTGTTAGACTTCAACGTTTCATTTAACTCAAATTATATATAACTTATATACGATGAGTGATCATAGAAGGAATCTATGGGTCCTTCTAGAGTTCATTATCGCATAACATAGGAGCATTCATTCCACACTTAAGTAAGAAAATATTGGATTTTCTGGAAATCATACTCTATCGCTTTTACAAGGAAAACGGTTTCTTCCTCAAACAAAACTCTTATGAACTCACCAACTTAATTGTTGACACTTTTTCAAAACTACTTGTATTCTCAGGAAATCAGTGAAACAGGAAAACCAACAGCATTTTGAGGATGGGACGATAAATCGTCAAACAGTACATTTTGTCATCATAATGTAATTGATTTGAATCATGTAAACATATACTTTGGTGTAACTTTTTCAATTATATTTATGATGGTTGTATTTACTTTGAGCACTATTATACTCGTTGTTGTGATACTATACATGAAGTCCTCCACCCCCGGACGTTTCCGCCATCCTTGGTTTGGTGGTGTGACATTGGGTGTTCATTTGCTGTACTCCATCCCCTACATGGTTGCCTTAGTTAACATAAATTGCTGGGAAACCCCCAAAGCAGTGTTGTCGCCCCGATGAAAATCCTTAAACTAGGTCCCTTGTGATAGTTGTTTTAGGGACGTAAAGTGAGGATAACGGGAATGGGTAATCGAGTTATTGTTGTTTGATGAAATTAATAAATTTATTTATTGTGGGTTGAAAACTCTATATGTTCACCAGGCTCCCAAGTCTGACCCACTCAGCTTTTTATATTACAGGTAGTGGACCCCGAGCATAGTCAGATGATGATGATAGATTTTTGGATTATAGCCCAGTAGTTGTAAATAATTGTTGTAAGGCTTATAATGTCTTGTTTATGCTTTTGATCTGTATCGGAACATGACATCCCGGGGTTTTGATATAAAATGAAAAGATATGTTTCTTAAAGAAAGGTTTTGATAAACTTCTATCATGTTTTGTTTTGGGGACCAATTCCGCAACATCTTTTAAATGGATTTCTCTGACTTTATTTTAAAAGCATAAATTAAATCGGTCTTTTCTGGCCGAGAAATTAGGGGATGTCACAGAAGCTTCAGAATGTACATCGACTACCGAGAGCTGCATAATTAGACGATCAAGAATATATATCCACTCCCAAGGATTGACAACCTGTTTGATAAATTACAAGGATCCAACTTCTACTCGAAGATTGCTTTAAGGTCCGGGTACCATCAACTTCTAGTGCCAGAAGAGGAAATTCCAAAGACGGCATTCGGAAAACGTTTTGGTCACTATGAGTTCCTAGTTATGCCTTTTGGCTTTACCAATGCCCCAATAGTATTCATGGATCTAATGAACCTTGTTTTTAAACCCTACATTGACAAATTTGTGATCGTATTCATCGATGATATATTGATATACTCACGGACAGAGGAAGAACACGGTCTACACCTTCGAATCATGTTGGAGTTGTTAAGGAAGGAGAAATTGTACGTAAAATTCTCGAAGTGTGAATTTTGAATCAGAGAAATACATTTCCTAGGACTCGTGGTCAGCGATAAGGGAATTCATATAGATCCTTCCTAGATCAAATCCAGAAAAGAATTCGGAAGCACACACAACGCCAACAAAGGTGGGTCAATTTCTAGGATTGGCCGGATATTACATGAGATTTATAGAGAATTTATCAAAAATAGCAAAACATCTCACTACACTTACACAGAAGGATACCAAAGTTCGAATGGAAAGAACAACAAGAATCCGCGTTTCAGAAATTGAAACATATGTTGTGTAGTGTGCCAATTCTTTCGCTTCCGGAAGGAACCAAATACTTTGTTGTCTATTGTGACGCATCACATCAGGGTATGGGATGTGTACTCATGCAAAGAGACAAAGTGATCGCTTATGCCTCACAATGTGACAATCCGAAATTTCGTTTCATACAAACCATTCATAATCAATCAAGTCAGATATTTTTCCGATATCGTTTACCATTGTTTTGCGTTTATTTGGGTATTCTAAGCTCAGTGCAATCAAGGTTTGGGCTCAGGGATGAGTTATTCCTAGGTCATAACAAAACATTCAGGCCAAACATTCCTTCAAGAGGAGTGTATGGCCGCAAACTTGTGTTTACGGCCGTACACCCCCACCCCACCCCTCATGGCCGAGAACTCCTCCCTATATATGGAGTAGTTGGCCTTCATTCACCACTTTACACACTTCAAGTCTAGAGCTCTCTCTCTCTCTACCATCGAGTTTCTTTCAAGATCTTCAAAGATGTAAGTGTTCCCACCTTGACTTGTTGCTACATATTCTTATTCTAGTGGTGAATCCAAGTTTCATCTCATAAATTTCATCATTTGCTAGATCTTCATCTTTCACCAAGAACACACACTAGTTCTTGGTGGCTAAAAACCCTCTTCAAGCTTCCTAATAGTAAGTACCTACTTCCTATGCTTGTTATCTACTAGAAATGCTTGCTTTTTAACCAGAAATCGACCAAATAAGCATGAACACGAAGGGTTTACGGCCGCAAAACCATGTGCACGGCCGTACACACCTCACGGGCCGTAAACCCTAGTCTTTAGTCAAATATTGGCCTTAAACTCTTCCTTAAGCTACGCATGAGACCTAGAACACTTACGGAAGGATAGAAAGGACCTTAAAACACCTCAAATGCACACTTTATCAAGAGTGTACGGCCGCAAACTCCTTGGCCGTACACCCATGGGCCGTAAACTCTTGGGCCGTAAACCCATGGGCCGTAAACTCTTGGGCCGTAAACTCTTGGGCCGCAAACTCTTGGGCTGCAAACCCATGACCGTACACACCTTTATGTGGCCGCAAACTTCCCTCTTTCAATCACATATGATTCTAACACTTGGTTTCAAGTGTTTCCTAGTCCCTAAGGCGGGTTCTTTTCACGATCAGTTGCAGTTTACCCTAATCTAATACACATTTGTGCTATTATATCTTAAATAGGATCCGTTGTGTTCGAGACTTCACTTGTCACTCAGCATTTCTATCAATCTTACATTCAAATCACACGTCAAACGGTGAGTTCATACCCCTACATTTTCCGAGTTTTTAATGTTTTCAGGGGGGAATACAAGTAAAAGCACAAGTAATCTTGTGTTCAAATATATTATTTTGTTTAATATATTTCCATTAATAATATACATAGGATATAGAAATCAGTTTTACAAAAAGTGTTAAGATACTAACCTTGCAAAAGTAGTTTTCAAAACTAAGGAAATGAACTTATGAATCATGTAAACTAGATTGTACAATATTGTGAGGCTCTACTTCAAAACTGTACCCTTAGGTGTACTGAATTAAATCCTATCCTAGTATAACCAGAGTCTCTTGGAGGGAGAGCGTGAGATTTGTGAATACATCTATTCGGGATTAACAATCCCACACCTGAACTGCTAGCTACAGTTAGGCAGACATGCATGGGGTGACAAATGTCATTTAACCAACACTTGAAGAACGTTGTAAAGGTCTCTAGGTCATATCAAGCATGGTTATACGACTCACAGTAAGTATGAACTAATCAATTGTTTATGGGATTACGCTTTTCAATTAGTTTTATTTATGTAATAAGACTAATATACATCACTGGGGGTAACCAGGGTTTTCAAAAGGAATAATGCTTAAACGATATGAGTATGGATTTCGCTTTTCAATTAGTTTTATTTATGTAATAAGACTAATATACATCACTGGGGGTAACCAGGGTTTTCAAAAGGAATAATGCTTAAACGATATAAGTATGGATTTCGCTTTTCAATTAGTTTTATTTATGTAATAAGACTAATATACATCACTGGGGGTAACCAGGGTTTTCAAAAGGAATAATGCTTAAACGTTATAAGTATGGATTTCTCTTTTCAATTAGTTTTATTTATGTAATAAGACTAATATACATCACTGGGAGTAACCAGGGTTTTCAAAAGGAATAATGCTTGAACGATATAAGTATGGTAGATACTTGTACTTTCGGATTTAGAACGGGTAATTCGATAACCTTCACTTAAGGGAAATGCAGGATTTCCCAGGGTAAACATCAATATTTTATAAAAGATGGTTTATTAATCAATTAACGAATATTCATATTTCCTCCATAACTCCTTGGTTTATGTGTGACTAGTATGAACCAAGACGTTATAGAAGAAATGGGTCTAATCATGCTTTTCATAAGAAAATATGGGATTTTCTTGAGGAACACTTTCAATAGATATCAAAAGATTATTTTACTTATGGTATACACTTATTACACCAGATAGTATGAGGTTTTCTGGGAAAGATATTGCACTTTTTAAAAGAACCGAGAACCGTCTTTCTAAAACAAAATGTATATGAACTCACCAGATTTATGCTGATACTCTTTCAAAACTTACTTGTATTCTCAGGGCTCTAGTAGACAGGTACACCCTTTGAGAAGACTGCTTAGTACCGTACCGCGACTCCTGTTGTCTTCTGTATCTACTTTGATGTTTGAATTTGAAATATTTAAAATACCTATGTAAAAATTATACTTATTAATCCAATGGTTGGCTGTACTTTGATTACTGTAATGCATGTGTTGTGATACTTACATGACGTCCTCCACCCCGAACGTTTCCGCCGTTCCAGTTTAGGGGTGTGATAGATTGGTATCAGAGTCTTGTTTATAGTGAACTCAATATATCAATCATAAAAGATATACAACTATAAACACATTGGGATAAAACACTATGACCAAGAATTATACTTTAAAAATATATCAACATTTTATAAAATTATAAATATATATATTCAGAATATGTATATACTAGAACAAGAATCACAAGAAGAACAAAATAAAAGTATTTGGATGTTGGATACTGCGGTTAAACCTGGGCAGTTATGTAATCATGTCTAGAATCAATATAGCTTGATCAACTATATTTATTTGAGACATGACCAACATGTGCTTGGGAGTGATTATGGTGTTGTAGCAAGTCTCAAACTTACCAAGTATATGTACACCAGATATCGGTAGAACAAGAATATACGACTTAAAATGCCATAGCAGTATTTTAATTACTATAAGATAACAACAAAGTATCAAGCATGCAATTATAATACTATAGCAGTATTATTAGACTCAGCGTTTCTGACTATCTCTTTCACCTATAGTCTCGCGTAGATAGCATGGCTGGATTCAATCTTCCTGGCGACCCGTATTTTCCCAACCAAGGAAATAATGGATGGCTTGAGGAAGAGCCAGAAGAAAATCATGAAATTCCTTTGGACGATGACTTCACCGAACAATTTCCTGAAGAGACTGACTCCGAACCCGATGTCGAGAACCTACCTCAAGTGACCCCAATACCAAATCCTAACCACTGACTTGAATTCCAAGGTCCAACGCCTATGTGGGTTGGGAGTTTGAATAGGTGGAGCCACGAGCAAGGCCAACCCCTCCCATACAACGAAAACCGCAACTTCTACAATTTGAACGAAGGAGGCGCTGCAGACAGGGCCCTTCCAATTTTGATACGCCGAGTGGCTCGCACTGTTGAGCTAGGTGTGGCAACCCTTCAGGAAACTATGGAACTCGAAGCGGATTCAAGCACCAGCATGGATCGCATTCGTCGTCTTGAAATTGCTCATGGGAGAGTTGTGAGGGATAATGAAGCTCTACAGCGAGAGTTAGCTTCAACCCGAGCTGAAGTCATAGAGCTCCGAGCTCAGCAGTCAGCATACGAGAGACGCCTACTTGGTGTCGAGCGTCAGCTGGCTGAATTAAGGTTTCATCTGAGGGGTGCCCGTCATCGATAGGAAATACTCTACTCATCCTTCCGTTTGGCTTAAGGAATAGCCTTCATAGCTATGCTCTAGGTAGCTCTTTCCCATGTAGACATTTCTGTCTTGCAAATACTGTTTCACTAGTTCTTTATGTTGTCAATTTTCCCTCGGTTGGTATGTTGTAGACCTATTCCTAGGTCAAATTTTCCGAACTTTGTGTAATCTTAATACCAACTATAGTGACAACAATCTTATTTCCGTTAAAGATCATCATTTGCAAAAATATATCTTAGATCGGTAGCATGCAAACTAAGTAACTTTATCAAAGTCGTACCACTATTTCATCTTCGAAACATATTCGTAGGCTGTAATCTTACCCTAGACGATCACCCCTTTCCCATCGATCTCATGCCAGTATCCATAAAGAGCTTCGATGTTATAATCGGCATGGATGGGTTGAGCCTCAATCATGCTGATAACCTTTGTTTCGAGAAAACGATTCGTATCAATCTTCCCTCTGGCGAAGCCCTCACTATTTATAGTGATAAACACAGTTCGAACCTTCGTATCGTTTCATGCATCAAAGCCCAGAAGTATCTGCAGAAGGAATGTCATGCATTCTTATCTCATGTTGTTGACGAAACGTAAAAAGTTAAAGACCTCGAGGGCATTCCCAAAGTCTGCAACTTTCTTGATATCTTCCCCAAAAATCTTCCAGGGATTCCTCCCGAGCGCCAAGTCGAGTTTCGTATCGAATTAATCCCCGAAGCTACTCCTGTAGCTAAACCTCCATATCGTCTAGCGTCGGCGGAAATGCAAAAGTTATCCAGCCAACTCAATGAGCTGATCAGCAAAGGATTCATAAGTCTATTTTATGTAAGCTTTATTATGAATTGTTTTCAAATCTTTTCGAAAGTTGGAAATCGATATCCACCAATCGAAGGTAACTTAGTTCGGATGACACTCGGTCTTTAACCATTCTAGAAACTTACTTCTATTCTTGCTAGGACTACATCATAGGGATGTAGGTCGAATCATTGAGAACCAGATAACAAAATGGAAAATTTTGATACATATATAAACATTTAGAATACATCCAGAGGCAACCATTGTTGCTCACAAGCTCATTTTCTCAACATGTAGCAGATCATGCCTCCGAAGAAACGCATCCAACCCACCAGTAAAACACCAATCCTTTAGATGGATTCAGCTACGTTTCAAGCTACAGTCATAGCAGTCGTAGCAGCTGCCATGACTCTCCTTAATACTAACAACGTGAATGTTAGCGGAAATGTTAACGGCAATCCTGATCGTAGTGATAACCAATTTCAGCAACAAGTTCCTGCTGGTAAAGACACACCAGACTTCAAACCTAATATCCTGAAATGAAAGTTCGAGAACGAGAAAGTGAGTTGTTCAACTCAAGGACCTACTAAAAGGAAACGAACCGGGGCAGTCAACACCCCCGTCAACCCTGCTATTCCAACACCAACCACACCATACTTGGGAAACCTCCCATACTGCAGCGAATGCAACTACCATCATTATGGAGTCTGCCGAGTGTTGCGTTGCATTAGATGCAACAAGAAGGGACACACCGCCCGCATCTGTAGGACCCCAGTCGAGTTCATCACTTCGACTACCAATGTTGGGACTAGTCCAATATGTCACCTATGTGGTGGAGTAGGACATTTCAAGAAAGACTGTCCAAAAGAGAAAAACGACGGGGAAGCAGGAGGAGTTTGACCCTAGAGAATGGGGAAGCATCAAAGAACCCTGCTATATTTTGGTACGCTTTCAAAACCCCCAATAATTGTTTATAATTCTGATTACTCTTTCGTTCAAATTAAATCCCAACATTCATATAAAATTTGAATCCCTAATTGGTAAACTATGATGGATTAGTGTATATGTTAGGGTCAGTTATACATGACTTGTATACACCAAGCGATTATAGAGAGACCTAGTAAGAATCATTTCATAAAAAGTCCATAATTTCAAAGTATCAGAACCCTCGTACTAGTAGTACCCGCCAACGTCGAATCAAAAACAAGAAACACCAGAAACATACACCCCGAGGCACCAATGTTCTAACAAAACGCTCCCTCCGAACTAACTTAACGCGCGATTCTACGACGTCTTTCCGCTTAGTCCGACTTAGTCTACGTCATACCAAAACCGTACGTCCCTAAGGAGACCCTTTGCCTTAAACCGCTCCAATCCCAAAACTCTCGTCACTCATAATGGCAAAGTAGATGCGAACTTCAAAAATTCATTTTCCTTCCAAAACCCGAAAGTATTCATGCGAAGAGTATGGCATCCACCCGTAACCTTCCTTAAGCATCCTCGGTAGACCATTGTGGGGTTACCATTCGAACAACAAGGCAAATTCAGGCACAGAGGCTAGGGACAAATACGGTTAACCTATCCATGAATAATGTACATACGAGGGTGGTATATAATTAAGATTCTACTGACTTAGGATGTGTGCATCCGCCCTATCTCCTGTTCCTCATCTGGATGTGGACCTGGGGCAGAGTCACTCATCCGACCGCCTTGTCAATCTTAATTGTATACGACTTGTGTACACGGGACAATGAGAGATGAACCAGGTATGGATCCTACCGCGAACTTCAAGACAAAGCCTGCATGGGACCTCAAAAAGGGGCATTTTACCAGTTGGATGAACATGATAGAACAAGCTAAGCCTACCCACCCTTCACAGATCATAACAACGGATACAGCAGTGAAGATCAACTAAAACACCAAGCGAGAATCCGAATTCACTGGAGAACGCGAGGGTTTTTATGAAACTCAGGTACCCTACCGATCCTAGAGAAGTGTCTATCCAACGAGACACTTGTGATACCCTTCACCTTTCTCCAAGTCCAGGAATTATGCTCCATGTTTGAATTTCGGTACAAAATTCCCTTTAACGGGGGGATGATGTGACAATCCGAAATTTCGTTTCGTACAAACCATTCATAATCAATCAAGTCAGATATTTTTCCGCTATCGTTTAGCATTGTTTTAGGTTTATTTGGGTATTCTAAGCTCAGTGCAATCAAGGTTTGGGCTCAGGGATGAGTTATTCCTAGGTCATAACAAAACATTCGGGCCAAACATTCTTTCAAGAGGAGTGTATAGCCGCAAACTTGAGTTTACGGCCATACACCGCCACCCCACCCCTCATGGCCGAAAATCCCTCCCTATATATGGAGTACTTGGCCTTCATTCACCACTTTACACACTTCAAGTCTCTCTCTCTCTCTCTCTCTCTCTCTCTCTCTCTCTCTCTCTCTCTACCATCGAGTTTCTTTCAAGATCTTCAAAGATGTAAGTGTTCCCACCTTGACTTGTTGCTACCTTTCCTTATTCTAGTCGTGAATCCATGTTTCATCTCATAAATTTCATCATTTGCTAGATCTTAATCTTTCACCAAGAACACCAAGAACACACACTAGTTCTTGGTGGCTAAAAACCCTCTTCAAGCTTCCTAATAGTAAGTACCTGCTTCCTATGCCTGTTATCTACTATAAATGCTTGCTTTTCACCCAGAAATCGACCCAATAAGCATAAAAACAAAGGGTTTACGGCCGTAAACCCATGTGTATGGCCGTACACACCTCATGGGCCGTAAACCCTAGTGTTTAGTCAAAGATTGGCCTTAAACTCTTCCTTAAGCTATGCATGAGACCTAGAACACTTTCAGAAGGATAGAAAGGACCTTAAAACACCTCAAATGCACACTTCATCAAGAGTGTACGGCCGCAAAGTCCTTGGCCGTACACCCATGGGCCGAAAACTCTTGGGCCGTAAACCCATGGGCCGTAAACCCATGGGCCGTAAACTCTTGGGCCGTAAACTCTTGGGCCGCAAACTCTTGGGCCGCAAACCCATGACCGTACACACCTTTATGTGGCCGCAAACTTCCCTCTTTCAATCACATATGATTCTAACACTTGGTTTCAAGTGTTTCCTAGTCCCTAAGGCGGGTTCTTTTCACGATCAGTTGCAGTTTACCCTAATATAATACACATATGTGCTATTATATGTTAAATAGGATCTGTTGTGTTCGAGACTTCACTTGACACTCAACATTTCTATCAATCTTACATTCGAATCACACGTCAAACGGTGAGTTCATACTCCTACATTTTCCGAGTTTTTAATGTTTTCAGGGGGGAATACAAGTAAAAGCACAAGTAATCTTGTGTTCAAATATATTATTTTGTTTAATATATTTCCATTAATAATATACATCGGATATAGAAATCCGTTTTACAAAAAGTGTTAAGATACTAACCTTGCAAAAGTAGTTTTCAAAACTAAGGAAATGAACTTATGAATCATGTAAACTAGATTATACAATATTGTGAGGCTCTACTTCAAAACTGTACCCTTAGGTGCACTGACTTAAATCCTATCCTAGTATAACTAGAGTCTCCTGGAGGGAGAGCGTGAGATTTGTGAATAGATCTACTCGGGATTGACAATCCCACACCTGAACTGCTAGCTACAGTTAGGCGGGCATGCCTGGGGTGACAAATGTCATTTAACCAACACTTGAAGAACGTTGTAAAGGTCTCTAGGTCATATCTAGCATGGTTATACGACTCACAATAAGTATGAACTAATCAATTGTTTACGGGATTACGCTTTTCAATTAGTTTTATTTATGTAATAAGACTAATATACATCACTGGGGGTAACCAGGGTTTTCAAAAGGAATAATGCTTAAACGATATAAGTATGGATTTCGCTTTTTAATTAGTTTTATTTATGTAATAAGACAAATATACATCATTGGGGGTAACCAGGGTTTTCAAAAGGAATAATGCTTAAACAATATAAGTATGGATTTCGCTTTTCAATTAGTTTATTTATGTAATAAGACTAATATACATCACTGGGGGTAACCATGGTTTTCAAAAGGAATAATGCTTAAACGTTATAAGTATGGATTTCTCTTTTCAATTAGTTTTATTTATGTAATAAGACTAATATACATCACTGGGAGTAACCAGGGTTTTCAAAAGGAATAATGCTTGAACGATATAAGTATGGTAGATACTTGTACTTTCGGATTTAGAACGGGTAATTCGATAACCTTCACTTAAGGGAAATGCAGGATTTCCCAGGGTAAACATCAATATTTTATAAAAGATGGTTTATTAATCAATTAACGAATATTCATATTTCCTCCATAACTCCTTGGTTTATGTGTGACTAGTATGAACCAAGACGTTATAGAAGAAATGGGTCTAATCATGCTTTTCATAAGAAAATATGGGATTTTCTTGAGGAACACTTTCAATAGATATCAAAGGGATTATTTTACTTATGGTATACACTTATTACACCAGATAGTATGAGGTTTTCTGGGAAAGATATCGCACTTTTTAAAAGAACCAAGAACCGTCTTTCTAAAACAAAATGCTTATGAACTCACCAGCTTTATGCTGATACTCTTTCAAAACTTACTTGTATTCTCAGGGCTCTAGTAGACAGGTACACCCCCGAAGCTTTTGAGAAGACTGCTTAGTACCGTACCGCGACTCCTGTTGTCTTCTGTATCTACTTTGATGTTTGAATTTGAAATATTTAAAATACCTATGTAAAACTTATACTTATTAATGCAATGGTTGGCTGTGCTTTGATCACTATAATGCATGTGTTGTGATACTTACATGACGTCCTCCGCCCCCGAACATTTCCGCCGTTTCGGTTTGGAGGTGTGAAACACGCCAACTCATGACTCACGAGAATAAATACACCACCCATGACCTGGAATTGGGAGCTATATTTTTCTCTTTAAAGATTAGGCGACACTACTTCTATGGCACAAAGTGTGTCATATACATGGACCACAAGAGTCTTCAGCACATATTTAGCCAAAAGATACTCAACATGAGACAACGAAGATGGATTGAGCTGATGAACGACTATGAGTGTGAGATTCGATACCACCTGGGAAAAGCTTAAATAGTTGCTGATGCCCTAAGCAAAAAGGGACGAGTCAAACGTCACAGAGTGAAAGTGCTCACTCTAACAATCCAGTCAAACCTTCTTGCTCAAATTCAAGAAGCTTAAGTAGAGGAACTCATGGAAGAGAACAAGGCAGAAGAATGCCTACGAGGCATGGAGAAACAATTCGAGTCCAAAGAAAATGGAACCTTGTGTTTTTTATGGACCGAATTTGGGTGCCAAAATTTGGCGACATCAAGAGTCTAGTGTTGGACGAAGATCACAAGACAAGATACTCAGTTCACCCAGGATCTGATAAGATGTACCTTGACTTAAAGAAAATGTACTGGTGGCTAAATTTGAAGGCAGAAATCACCACCTACGTGAGAAGTGCTTGACCTGCGCTAAGGTGAATGTAGAATACCAAAAACCATCAGGTCCACTGCAACAACCTGAAATTACCGAATGGAAATGGAAACAAGTTTCCATGGACTTCGTCACAAAACTACCCAAAATGCCTAACGGTTACGACACAATTTGGATAGTAATCGATCTTCTGACTAAGTTCGTCCATTTCCTATCCATTAAGGAAACGGGTAAGATGGAGAAGATGGCCAGGACTTATGTCAAGGAAATAGTCCGGCTAGACGGCGTGATAACATCGTTCATTTCAGACAGAGACAGCCGATTTACATCCTGGTTCTGGCAAACAATGCAACGAGCATTCGGAACCCAACTCGATATAAGTACCGCCTATCACCCACAAACATAATTGGGAGAAAGTGTCGTTGGTTGAGTTTTCCTATAACAATAGTTATCACACGAGCATAAAGGATGCACCAAATGAAGCACTTTATGGGAGAAAGTGTCGTTCACCTTTGTGTTGGGCGGAAGTCGGTGACACTCAACTAGCAAATAAACACACAGGGAACAAGTTGATAACTGGACATGAGATTATTTATTTGAGAACTGAGAATATTGTGAAAATAAAGTCATGATAAGGGTATCTCCTTGGAAAGGAGTTATAAGATTTGGCAAGAGAGGCAAACTGAGAGCTGAGAATTTTGATCTATCGTCAAAATTGAATCCATTCATTACCCTTGAGCCCTTCGATCGATGCCCTCGGCACATAGATACCCCAATTCTCAACCCACGAAACTAAAATTATACACGAAACTCCCGCTATACACGACTCGAGATCTTACACATAAACCAACCCGACACTCAACTCATAAACCGAGATCCCCAGTTCTGTACTTACATTACACCCAACGCTTCTGATAACGATAGTCCTTGCTAGACCGAGATATAAAGGTTCCCAAACCGACGCTGAGACTACCAGTCTCGCACCTGGCCCAACCACCAGGTCTTCAATGGCCTAAATAGCAAGGTCACCCAGCCTATAAACCTCTTTGTGACACACACTAAACACCCCCTGATTCAGCAATTTAAGATCCAAATCCTTGACCAAATGGTCTCGACCGGGTCTCACCTATATCTGCCAAAATCACACGGGCCTCACCCACGGGTCTCACCAATCTAGGGCTACATAGGCCCGAATCCACCTCGAACCCTAATGGTCCTTAATCCTAAACAGAGAAATACTCATCGGCAGACCTGGCGGCCGTGCCAAAGGCACAACTGATTTCCCTTATATCCTTATAGCCATTGCTACGCTCGTCTACTTCAGTCTGGTGAATGCTACAAACCCATCGCAGTCTTACAACACTTCAGATTGACCATGGTTACCACCCATGGCCTTACCACACCTTAACCATCACAACCTCATGCACCTGAGTCGAAACCCACATCCAACAGGTTTTTAGGTCATGCTTCGAATTTTGAAACCCTTATCAGGCAAGAACAGGCAGCGAGGATCTATCATGTCTCTCAATCTGGATCCACAAACCTACTATGTAGAACAAGAAGATGCCGACCAGCTGTTGGGAGTTCCTTAAACTCCCACTTACACAACCTCAACCTAAACGGCCACTTGGGTCGCCTCTATTCCTGACGAAGATGCGAAACTTGCCCTAGTTACACACCTGATTCAACTCTCGGGAATTCTGGTCGATTCTCCCTCACTTGGATTCGACGAAGCTCCTTCATCCCATAAGTCTGATGGATTCCCAAACCATCGAGCCTCATATAGCGTGAACTGTCTATGCCCTGCGCTTACCATACTAGCGTTCCATTACTAGCCAATCTCAACGATTGCCCACTCCTGGAATCCGGAAGAATACTCTTGAGACCTTAGCTAGCCTGATGATTCAAATCACCTCCCAAGATATCATACCAATTCCTTGAGTTCATATACCCGCGTCTAAGAACCATGACTGTTGACATGCACCGACGAACCTCTACTCTGATTCCTATCCTCAAGGAATCATTAAACTCTAACCGGCTTCAGTCGATGCGAAGATACGATTCCCTTGATACATCCAATGATGAAACAACTCACACAACTGACACCACCATCTTCATGCTACCAGTCCTTTCCTAGCAACGGTAGTGCCTTGAACTCCAAAATTCTTCCTTAGGTAAATGTCGTTCCTACCCGAACAGATAATAGAACCATTAAACCCTGGCTTAACTGGAGAACTACCTTGCTAATTCCTGACCAAATATCCTCCAAGCAAAAGTCCCGAAAGGATCCCGACAAAGACCCAAAACGATAACGGTACACGCGGAACCCACTCCACAAGATACGTCCATCTGTAGGTTCATCAAAGGACTTCTCGGCATGCAGAATGACATATAAGTATCCTTGATAACACAGACAATAGCAGAAAACTGACCCGAGATCTAACTTGTTCAAACTCAATCAAAATTCCAAAGTGATAAAATTTCCCCGATATCCATCTTGAAGGGGGCAGAAGATAACATACCTGCAAACATCTGAAGGAATCCTGACCACCTCCTCCTGAGTTACCTCGACCATCCTGAGGACATGGTACAACACTCCCTTCCGATCCCAATGATAGGAACTAACAGTAGGATCCTCCTTCCCGAAGGATTCTAAGGATCCATAAGCTTTGGGCTCCAGATGAGCCCCCAACTGCCCTTCTACAATCTCGTCCCGAAAGGCCCCGAGACGACTATCGAGAGCTCCAAAATCCCTTTCTTGGCTGAACGAAAGACCACCGAGGTCCATTCCAAAACTCTGCGAGTAATCTCCGATGAGATGAACTCCCACATCCGCGCATCGATCGGCTCAGTACCTGCACCTGAGCCGGAACCAGAATCTGGATCCCATTCTTGAGTGCTCAACACCATACCGAAATGAAATGAAAAAGATCTGAATATACCCAAGAATCCTTATCCCACAGGCTTCCTAGATTCTCCAAGACTCTTCCCGATTCGAGTATGGATCTTATGCTTTCAGTAGTACGGGCCCAATACTACCTTCCACACCTATCCATATTTTCCTCAAGAATCCTCCCGAATCCTCTAAGTGACCTTCTCAACCGATACCCCAACTAATCTCTAGACATCACAACTAAGCCCACTGAAGCACTTCCAATGATTACCAAACACCCCCTGCCTTCAGAAATCTTTACAAAATCACTCCTAAATTACATTTAACCCCCAATATTCCAAAAATTATGACATTTAGCTCCCAAAACCAATGCCTTGCTGAATTATTACGAATTTCGGGCGACAATAAATAACATAAGAAAATGATATAATTACATCTCGGGGGTCTAGGGCTACTTATTTATTTACTTATTTTATTTAATTTAAACGGAATGTTACATATTATAAACTACTATTAGGAACTAATTAAATAGTGATATTACACACAAACTCGAGGAAGCGAGTTTAGGTCAACCAACATCTAACTATCTTAGCCTACCACTAGGAATATACCTACGAAAGTAGTGAGAATACTAACAAACTCAAGGAAGTGAGTTTAGGATAAAAAAAATAATTAAAATACCCTCACAAGTTTTATAATAATAAAACATGTGGACACCCCAACATTATGTTGACCTCTCAAACCACATGCATTCTTAGGAGAATGAACCCGTCTGAAGGAGGTGATAACCTCGATGATGTGTCCCGGAACCTATGTGCTTTGCTTTTGTAATTTGGTTTCGTAACCTAATTGCACCTCGAACAATTATGTAATATCTTTTATTTAATGAATAAATAAACCCGTCGGCCAGGTATGTGATACTTTGCATAGACAACTAACTCTAATGAATTTAATGACCCTTAATTTCATCGTTATGCCATTAGTTGTCCATGAATTCATTATTGAGTAGGTATTAAGCAAGATTTGATCTTTAATAATCCTAATGATCATAGGAAATAAATCATGCATAGAATGATCATCTACTCATGCACACACATTAAAGTTCAAAACTTCATTAACCTAACCCTAGGTTATGATCAAACTCTAGTCACAATTACCAATGATCATGGAAAACTATGATTTAAATTAACATAGTCAGAATGGTCATCTAAACTTTATTAATTCAGTAATATGCAATAAAGTAGAGAGATTTAACACAAATGGATCTTTCAATCAAACCTGAAAAAATAAATTAAATAAGAAGAAACTATCCAAATAGCAATTTAATCCAAAATCTCAAGATTCATCTAGTTTAACACAAAGCAATGGGGGATTTTGAAGCCCTAAATCATAAATTAAAACATAGATAGAAACAATTGTAATGGGGGTTTTGAAGCCCTAAATCATAAAGTAAAACATACAATGGAGATTGCGCTGACACTCATAAGTACTTGAAACAGAGATTTAAGTATTGGAACAACCCATGCTCAGAAAGATTACTTCCTAGATTCAATAATACATAATTATGTAAGGATAATATATTTTATTCTTAAAATGGAGAGACATTGAGTTCTTTTCAAACATTTTTGTTATGCTTTGGTCTTGCTCTAACGCTATCTGTAACTGGCAGTCATAACGGGTGACTCCAAGCATGATTTGACAAAAAAAAACCGTGTAGTAAGATTTTATCTGTTCCTTCTCCCTTAACAAGAGAGGCAATATCCTTGGGCCCTGGTGATGATTTCCTGCTGATATTTTATATGCTTGTCCGGGTCCGGACTAAATTGATGTGCTCAATTAGTAGTCTGATTTGATCATTAGAAATTAGAAATCAAGAAACATAAAGTTGAACTGTTAGGTTGATTTGTAATCCATGACTCAGTTCACAATGATATCTTGTGGAAACAGAGGAATAATTGATCGCTTATCTAAGGGTTGATTCTTGGTATGATCATAATTCGGCAGTTGTTGTGGAAGGCACACTTTGGTGGTTATTCGAAGATTATTCGTCCAATAGTAGTTGATGAAATATCCAAGTGAGATATTGTTGGAAATCGGTGTCCAATGCCATGACAAAACTGGTATAACTTCGGGAAAAATAACAAAGTCCTTTTAGGTTACCCTCAAGAGCTAATAATAGCTAGAAAGGATTTAAGAGAGTGAGACAAATAGTTTATTAATTTATCATAACTTGTTAAATTAATTAGAAACTTGTGAAAATTAATTTGACTTAATTTTTGACTTAATTGGATTGAATTAGAGTTAAACATGTATTGATTAAAGGTGTAGGGACTGAATTTAAATTGTTTAAATGTTGAACAAGAGGAGCATTCTAGAACCCCTAAAGGGTATGGATGGTTTTGGGGAGTCTTGGAGGCTTCCAGAATCAATCCAGGTAATGTATAAGGAAAGGATTTAAGTATGGATTAAATCTTATTATTTCATTGATTCAAATCTGCTTTGTCTTCAAGTTACCTTAATTACAAATACACCCTTAGAGCCTTAAGAATTTTGTTCCTAACCTTTCTAAGAGTGATCATTTTGTTCTCATGGTCCTTTCTCCTCTCTCCTAAATATTCTAGGGTTTTAATCTTTTAGTGTGAGCTATTAGAGGCATTCCTAGTTTGGGTGCTAGTTCTTCCATGAACAACAATTGAGTTCGAGATCTACAAGTGGTCAAGTGCAAGTATAATTTTTTCCTAAAGGTTGTTATTCTTATCCCTTTTGATTAGTTTATTTTTCATAGTTTTGAAAGTATGTTTCCACAATAGTAAAACCTGAATCTAGGGTACATGTACACTTAGGATTGTTTTTGAATACGTCCGTTGCCTAAATCAAGTACAGAGATGCACAGAAAACCCAAAAACGGTATCAAAGCAATTAGGTTTTAGTTATGAGCACTAAATTGAAAAAAAAACCTAAAAAATTGAAAATATACATGTTAATCATAGGTGTGGCACACCCTGTGTTGATTTCTAGGGTTTCATGATTTATGCTGTAATTTTAAATTTAGGACTTATCTCTAGTTTAATTTATTGTCTTAATATGTTTAAAACTAAACTGAATAAGTAAACTAGGAGGATAAATATGCCTAATTGATTTGAAATTATAGAGAAGATATATATATATATATATATATATATATATATATATATATATATATATATATATATATATATATATATATTTATAAGGTTAGGTTATTGTGTTTTTTATTACTATTGTGTGGATGTAGGGATGATTCTGATCCTATCGTTTTTATTAGTTTAAGTTAGTGATTATCTTATAAAATTAAATCAAAAAAAAATCTAATTAAATAAAATGGTGACTTAAGGGTATTTTAGTCAATTAAACTTTATTTATAAAAAAGGAAAATTTTGGATTTTAAGGAATAATTAATTTATTTTTTACATATGATTTTAAAGGATAATAGTTCTCTAAATTCGGATATTCTGTAAGAATACATTTTCTGACAGAATGCATATTCTGACAAAATACATATTCTAATTGAATGAACCTATTGAAAAATAACAAAATTTTGAACCATGAGTTGAAGAATAACAACAATCTTAAACTATGACATTCTTGAAAAAAAATTCACATTCTATAAGAATACAATGCTATATAGTAAGTCATTCTTGAAAGCATCTTTATTATATAAGAATAGAATGTCATCTTTAAAAAATCTTCATTCTCATTCTTGAAAGAATCTTTATTCTCATTCTTGTTTCCTGCTTTAGTAGCTTGGTAGAATATATTTATTCTTGAACTTGATTTCAAGTCTTTCTCTTGAATGTGTTTGTATGTTCTTTAAACATTCTATTAGAGTGATTCTGTAATGCCCAAGTCTCTGCCAAAAAGATACACATTATCAAACCCTATTAAATGAAAATTATTACTTCTTTTTGTTAAACAAATATGATTCAAATAGAATCGGAATTCAGAATAAAAAACCGTATTATTAAAGTATTTGATTTGATCATGCCATCAATTAATATTCCAAGAAAAACCTAAAATTCCCAAGATTTTAACATAGTTGACCGGAAGTTCAATTGACATATTTTAATATTATCCTAGTATGCAACTATCTATAATAAAATTAAGAGTAAATTACACGAATGGTCCCTATGGTTTAGGATAATTTGCGTGTTTGGTCCCTAACTTATTTTTTTAACTCGGAAGGTTTCTATTGTTTGTTTTTGTTACGTGCTTGGTCCTGTCTTACCTAAAAAATCTATTTTGCCATTGATTTTTTAATTTATTTAAATAAACGCACCCCCAACTACACTCCTCTCATCTTATCTTACCTACCTCACCATTTTTCCATATTTAAATAATAGTTTTTTTAGGTAAGACAGAGACGTAACGCGTAACAAAAACAAACAATAGAGACTAAGCGTGTAACAAAAACAAACAGTAGAGACTTTCTGAGTTAAAAAAATAAGTTAAGGACCAAACATGTAAATTACCCCAAACCATAGGGACCATTCGTATAATTTACTCTAAAATTAGTTTCTAGCAACTTGATAACAGAAGTCAAATTTCAACATCAAATAGATTCTCAAAGTCATGTCTGGTTACATATAAATAAACTAAACAAACTTAAGCAATTTCATTCTCAATTCATCTCCTTGTATGAAAATCTAGAAAAAAAAACATACTCCCTTGTTCTCCAATCAACCTTAGGTAGGATTCAATTTAATATTTCAATTAGTTATAAAGTGGTAAAAGGTTCTCGAAAGAAAGCATAAATGAAAGCTTTGACATGGAACTTATAAATATAAAACTTTGGTGGGAATAAGATTATTTTTGGGTTTACCAAAAAGGACTGTAAAGTCTCTAGAAAGCAAAAACCCTAGACTCCTGTTTTTTCGTCCAACGTTCAGCTTCTTGACATCTATATGAATACTACAAACAGAAAAAGACAAACATATGATAAGACTTACCTGCCGATTGTGATCTTTGGAGCTTGAATTGAACTTCTAACTATTTCAATGGAGAGATCAGATGATGAACTTTTCCAGCCACCTATACCACTGGACGTCTCTGTACTCTACTCCTAAACCTTTTCTCTGTATAGTACTCCTAAACTACTCCTAAATCCACATATGTCTCAGACAGAACATGAATCTTCGACCTTAAGGAGGGAAGTCAACACTAGTTACCGTTGGTTACAAACCCTTTGATACTATTATATCTTTATATTATTTATTAATTATTTAATTATTCTTTAATTTTGATTGGTCCATCAATCCATATATATATATATATATATATATATATATATATATATATATATATATATATATTGTTAATAAGATTAAGGACTCCCGCTTCTTTTTCAATCTTCATTCATTCAAAGCCATCAAAAAGAAAAATAAGACAAAGACAAAAATAAGGTATGCTATTGAGCTTAATTCTTTAGAAAACGAAGACCGTGAATACAAATCGAAATAAAGATATGCATGATAAAATCAACAGCAATACGAAAATTTATATGAAGAGTACTGCATAAACATTAGATTCTTAGATTTTTTTTTGTTTTTGTTTTTGTTTTTTTTTTTTGTTTTAAATTAAAGACCTTAAGAACATACGCAATAGGTTTACGGTTAGTGAGGTTAGTGATTGGGAAAAAGAAAGTTGAATAAACATAAGAAATGGTAACTACCGACCAAGAGATGAACCATTGGTTGTAAGTGGAGAGCGGTCTTGGATGTAGAAGTATGATTGATCAGCTCCAATCGTTTCAACAATTTTGTAAAATAGGGGAGCGGTGGTATGATATGTAGAACAAAAATCGGTGGATGAATGGAGAACGGTGGACGATACATTGGGAGGCTAGAGGGGAAGAACATGACTCCATAATTCCAGAAGGTGAAGCTTATCAGAACAATGCAACATGAGTAGTTATGAATGATGTTGATATCTATGGCTTCTTTCAAGAGGTGTAGCGATGTGGTGTCAAGTAAACCGGGTGAAATTGATGTAGGCGACAGGAGAAAAATACGATATTCATATATAACAATATGACAACATCCAACTATTATACACGATCATACTTTTACCACATCTCCTCTCATATTTCACTCTTCATTTTGGTATATAATATTATAACAGTCTCACATCGTTGCTTGTTTGTATCTATAAACCTTTTATTGGAAACGTCAAATATATTAAAGACCGCTCACCACGACTAGCAAGGAGCTAAAAATATGTGAGGGACAAAAAGAGGTATAATTACATGTCTCGAAAAGAAAGGGGACCTAGTTAGCAGGGTCTAAGGTGTTGTTTGTTTTTTTAGAGGTAAATGTCTGCAGTCTGCGGACCAAATCTGCAAACCTCTGCAGAAGACGAGGTGGACCAAACATTTGCAGTCTTTAAGAAGAAGACTGTTTGTTTTTTAACGTTTGCAGACTATTAAAATAAACTGAAATTTATATAAATTGATTTTACAACCTTACAATAGTTTTTCAGCACCGGAATTTAAATAATTTTAGTCTTACAATATTGAAATAAAATTATACAACCACACAATAATTCTAGCCATACAATAATAATTCATTTCATATTTTATATTAACCACACAATAATTTTTATAAAAAAGGACCTTTATTTTCGGCCTTGATATTTTTTCCCTCCGTTAAATCATGTATAAATAAAGTGAGTTAGAATTGTATTTTTTAATTGACATAATGATTATTTTATTTTAATGTTTAAAAATAACAAATAATGAATGACTCTTTTTTTAATATAATGGTTAAAAGTTAATTTGATGACATGACAATATTAAAAACCTGATAATATTAAAGACCGTATAATATAAAACATAAGAGCTTGATCATTCTTTATTAGACTTAATAAAGAAACAAGGGATAATTCAATATTAGGTTATTAGGTAATACAGATTAGAAAATAATTTTAGAAATGTTGATAATGCATGGCAAAGAAAAAATAGTAAAATAAAATAAAAAGTGAATCTTGATAGGAAGAAAAACATACAGGTGGTAGCCACACAAAAAGGAAAAAAAAAAAAAAAGCAGCGTCTATTATTTAACCCCTCCAATCTATAAATTTGTTTATTAAGGAAGGAAGGAAGTAAAACGCGGCCTTATGCAGTGAAGAATTTAATTGTGTTTTCTTTTTTTGTTTAAAGTGAGTGAGAAGAGGTCAGAAGACATATGTCCATGTCTGCACCAAAAAGAGGACGCACACACTAAAAAGGTCTGCGGTCTTCTAAAAAACAAACAGTCTGTAAGAGCATACATCTGCGCGCTGTCTGGCGCAGACATAAGAGTTCAAAAAGAAATTTTTGAAAAAAACAAACAACACCTAAGTTACCCATATGATTACACATATATATGATAAAGAATTGCAAGCTCTGAGGAGGCCACGTCCAGTCGTCGACAATGCTAGGCTGCCGAGTAAAATTTCCTAACTAGCTAGGCATCCTTCCAGAAGAGTGAGTATCTCGTTACTTGCACCTGGCACAAGAAAAAATATATAGATGACAAGGATAGTTACTGAAATTGCTAAGATTGTCGACAGCTTCGGAAATATTTCTCCAAACACCGGCTGGAAGCTGATTTTTTGGCAGTGATTTCAGTTGGCTTCCTCTTTTAAGTTATCTAAACTTATGATGACATCTCCACACATAAGTTCTATCTGTTCTGAGAAGACAAAAAACCCAAATAAATTACTTAATTTATTTTTATTATATTTAATTGATTATTTCATATAATTACACGATCATTTACGTGTAGCAACTATCGAATGTATTGGTAATTACGGAAAACAGTGTGATAGATAAAATTGAAGATCTAGCTAGGCGGCTGTAAGTTGCTTGCGATTCAAATAACTGAGGCTACATTGTTATTATTATTAATTCAAATGAAAGTATTACAATTCAATGGTGAAGATTTTAGATAAAAGAGGAATGTAGCGTGTAGGTTACATAATATCAAACCAGCTTTTCCATCTATAACTAATCTCTTCATACAAGCACGGGAATGGACTAGAACGCCTATATATATCGTCACCTTGCACAACATTTTCTTATACCAGCAACAATTGCAATCCTATAGAATCGAAAACACAAGTTTCATACTCAGTACTCATATTCATACAAAATGGCTAGAATTGTAATGATGGTCTTATGTGTAGTCGTGACTTGCATGGTGGTGGCGGAACCCTATGCACAGGCTATTACCTGTTATAAGGTGGCTAGTGACTTATGGCCATGCTATGGCTACTTAACAAATGGCGGTGTTGTGTCATCGTCATGTTGCAGTGGGGTTGAGGCACTCAATAACGCTGCAAATTCAGCCTATGCTCGACAGACTATATGTAGCTGCTTGAAGAGTGCTTACTCAGCCGACTCCGGCATCAAGCTGTCTATCGCTGCCAGCCTTCCCAGCGACTGTGGTGTCAACGTTCCTTATAAGATCAGTCCAAGCACAAAATGTTCCACGTATGTTAAAATAAATGTTTATATTTGTATTTTATACTTTTCCGTTTGTTTTTGCATGAGCACGCATAAAACTGTATTGACGTGGTTTGACATATGGTGATTTTTGTAGGTTGGGGTGACGCGGTGATGCTTATGCATGTTGGAAGACTGGAAGCATATATATCTAAATTACAATAAATGTCGAGAGCATTGTATAATTGTTTGAAGAAGACATATATGACCGTATGTGTCTCTTTAGTTGTACTGGCCTTTCACTTCAAATAAAGTTCTTGTCATTGCATTTTAATTGATGAATATATAATATTCAGAATACGCGCATAACTAATACCAAATATGAAACTTATCTTCACATATATTTAACATACATTGTTACAGACAATGGTGGATTAAAAAAAACAGTTTCTATTCAACACAGCTATAATAATGAGGGGCAAATTCAAAATTTTGGAGAAAGACTTTAAAGAGAGAGGAACTACAGGAGTATAGTAGGAGAAGCACTTTGTGCAAGAAGATAAGAAATCACTCGAGCAAGTGTACATCAGAATTATATACAACATGTATATATAGGGGCCAAACATTGCAGAATCCTTCAAGTGAACCATAGCACACTTTCAAGGCAGCCTTTCTGGACAGCCATAACCGTTTCATCTATAATTGACCAATCCTAACACTACAAGAATAACCGGCTTTAGCAGCGACGCCTTTAGCGGCGACGGGGACTTTTAGCCGCTAAAGGTGTCGCCGCTAAAGGCTTATTTTGGCGATCCGCATCATTTCAATCTTATCCGTCGATTTAAGAGATGATCCTACGACTAGGATGACATAAGAAATCCCGCGTTGTTTTCCCTCCGGTGTGTCGCCGCTAAAGAGTGCGCGTCGCCGCTAAAGGCTTATTTTGGCGATCTGCGTCATTTCAATCCCATACGTCGATTTAAGAGATGATCCAACGACGTAGAAAACCCTGCGTTGTTTTCCCTCTCATGTGTCGCCGCTAATGAGTACGCGTCGCCGCTAAAGGCCGTCGACCATAAAACCCCTCTCTGCTCCATTTTTCTGTGTTCTCCCTTCTTGCTCACCATTGTCGTCGAACTCATCGGAATTTCACAAAGAACTTCGCAATTTCACCCATCTTTGCTCCATTTTTCTCCTTTTCCTTTTCCTTTTCACTTCTCCTTACTAAATTTCTAGCATTGATGTGTATTTATATGTGTATTTTGTGTTTGTAGATATGGATGTGTATTTGTATGTGTATTTTGAATGTATTTTATGTATGTATATGCGTTTTTGTATGTACAATCCTATGTATATATGTACTTTTATGTATATGTATGTGTATTATGTATGTGTATGTATTTTCGTATGTATATGTGTATTATGTATGTGTATGTATTTTCGTATGTATATGTGAATTTTGTATGTGTATTATGTATGTACATGTGTATTTGTATGAATAGAAATACATATTAATAGCAGTGACGCATTTAGTGGCGACAGAGAGCATTAGCGGCGACGAATGGAGCATCAGCGACGACCCTTTAGCGGCGACATGTCGCCGCTAATATCTTTAGCGGCAACATTTTGGACCTTTAGCGGCGACGTCTGTCGCCGCTAATACTCTTATTTCTTGTAGTGTAAATTAAGTTGTTGTTTTTTATTTATTTGTATATATATTTTTTAAATGAGTTTAATTTGGATCGAACGTTTTCGCAAAAAAATGTTGATTTCTATTTCATTTGTAAAAATGAGTTCTTGTTTGGTGGCCCATATAAAAAACAACATACGAATGTATAGATTTTATATTCGACATTTTCAAGTTTCATGATAATCCCACAAATTACATGTTATTTTCATTTTATATATTTTTTATAGAAAATTTATATTTCATTTCTTTTACATCAAATGTAAATTTTTATATTATATTTAAAATATATAATTGAAAATTTTCTATTCTGTTTAATGATTTACACCTTTAGAATAATGTAATAAATACATTCAAGCTGATACCAATATTGAATATATTAGATGTTACGAAATTACGAAATTACAAGCTAATTAAACAAACAACTACAAAAGAAATTAAACATGAATTACAAACTAAATTAACATAAACTTACAAGAACAATGAAAGTTACTTGGTTCACATTGTATTGAATCTTGGTTGAGAATTTCAACAATTTCTCATGTTATGACCAGGTTGATGGCATATTCCAAATTTGCGAGGTTAATTAAGATGACGAACATCCATTTCGTTAAGAAATCGATTTGCAGGCCTCCAAACTCGACCGGGAACACATTTTGATTAATCTTTTCCAATACTCCAATCAACCTCTAACCAATAATCAACACGAGGAAGTGGTGAAAACCCTTCATTATATTGTTACTTATATGTCATAGTTGTGTAAACATGATTGATAATGGAAAAAGGGTTATCCATTCTAAAACGAAAAACTGCAAGAGCATGTGAATAACATAATCTTTGTATCTGACACTTACCACATATGCATGTATGTTGATAATAATAGACAATGTGGATAATTACACATTGACGATTTTCATCATAAAAAAGACACTATTGACTTTTAACAATTTTGTCTAAATATTGTTAGCTTCAAGATTAATTGCTTTGATTTGTTTCTTATACTTTGCAAAATTTCCTTTTTGTGTGGTGGTGCCAATACCCCAACAAAATGATGTAAGGCTCACATTCTTTTACCTTTTTATGAGATTGCTTCTGATGTGTCGAAGACCAAAACGATGGTATCTTAATGGTTATTCCCATTAGATATTTGAATTTTAGACAATATTATGTACCCTACGATTTAGTTGTGAAGAAAAATTCGTGTATGGAGTTACATCCATGACTGGAGAATTAAAGAAAAAAGTTAGGATTGCAAATTTATGAGAACTATGGTTTATGAAAATGATGATAAAAATTTAAATGGTGAACTCAATTTATACAACCGAAAATGAATTGAAAGAACAAAGTCATAATTGTTTTTTTTAACCTTTACTTACATATTTTTCAAATGAAAATGACATCATACTTTTATTTTTTTCATGTCGATAGTGACAACTGATACATCTACTTTGCAGATAAAGAATAACAACTCAAATGCTTTTGTTTTTCTCTACAAATAATTTGATATAAAAAATTTATATATATTAAATTAAAAGAAATATTTGATATTGGTAGATTTGAAGGCTTTGACTAAATTTTTATACTAATATCTATTGTTTAAAGTGTTACATAAATTCCGATTATGTAGTTTTAATAACAAACTTATATATCATATGTAACAATGGTTAAAATATAAACTTTAAAAAATAAAAGATATAAAAAGTAAATAACATGTAAGTTGTAGGGTTAATTTCCAACACACCCCCTTTATGCTAGAATTTTAACACATCACCACATTTGAATTTTGTTTGTTGTTATATAACTCTTACGTCTTAAAAGGTTACCCTATTGTATCACCCACTAAAAAATGACTTCCTTCACTTTTGCAAGAAACTTCATTCTCACCAAGAGCATTATGTTGAAATTAATTTTAAACTTCATCCTCTACAAAATTTATGTTGCAATAAAGATGGTAACAAAGACTGCTTTTTCACTGTAACAAAATTGGGTTATATCCACGTAAAATACTCGTCATTATAGATATTTTATGTCAATTATTTTTTTGAAGAACATGAAAGGAAATGTCGCGTCATTGAAGACAAGTAATGTTATGGTTCAATTATGGTAAGTATACACTATGAAACTCGTTATTATACGTCAAACCCATCATTATATGATAGGGTGTTTTTGGAGATATATCTATCTAATTTTGAACCATCATGAGTAATACACCTTTAGTGATGTGTTTTTTCATATCGACTGATAAATGTTTACTTACAATGATCGTTTATAAATATTATTTTGGAGACACAAATGTAATTAAGTTGTAAGAATACATTATTTTTTTCTATCATGTTTAATCGTTTATCATTACTATTGTTTACATATACCGACAAAGAAAAGTTTAAGACGTCACCAAAAATGATCTATACTAGCATGTTATTTATTTTATTGATTATTGATCAATTTTAGTGACATGTTTAATATTATAACGTGAATATTGTGAAAGTTTACTCACTCACAAGCAATTAAACGGTGAGTATAAAATACTTATAGTGATGTGTTTTGTCATATCGAGTGATAAATGTTTACTTAGACTGTTTATAAATATTATCGCCGCCATTGCTGAATTTCGGATACACAAATTTAATTAAGTTGTAAGGATAAGTTACCTTTGCTAACATGTTTAATCATTTATCATTAATATTGTTTACATACACCAACAAATAAAAGTTTAAAACATCACGAAAAATGATCTATACTAACATGTTATTTCTTTTATTATAATTATTGATCACTTAGTGACATTTTTAATAATATATCGTGAATATTGTGAACGTTTACTCACTCACAAGCAATTAAACTGTGAGCATAAAATACTTATAGTGATGTGTTTTTTAATATAGAGTGATAAATGTTTACTTACGGTGACCGTTTATAAATATTATCGCGGCCATTGTTGATTTTTTGATACACGAATATAATTAAGATGTAAGGATAAGTTACATTTCCTAACATGTTTGATCGTTCATCATTACTATTGTTTACATACACCGACATGTTTAACGCGTCACAATATGTTTTTTATTATTTATATTGTAAAATGTTTTTTTTTAAATTTAATTACACATATATAGGGCTACTTTTTCATAGACCGTCTTTTGTTAGGCTTTTGTATTTCATTATTGTTTAAACTATATGTATATCCGGATCCTGTAACAATATAGATTAAAATAGGTGTTAAACATACATTGAAACAAACATGCCCAATTAGTGTATGCAATTAACTAATAGAATCGTTTTAAAAAATTATAAGGTTTAAATAATGAATATAAATATTAATACAATGTACTTATGCAAATAAAGTACCTTAGGATAAAGGGTTACAAGATTTTTTTCCAAAGCCACAAAAGAACCTACTGCATCATTAACTGTGGACAGGCGTTTCTCTCCATTTGGTACGCAGGCGGATGACTTTATTGCTTCATCCACAGAAACTCTATAGTAATAAGTCGTCAGTGGCTTTCCATGTATTTCATGATTTTCATCGATAGAATACATGACATGACCCTTCACAACGATCTTGCTACGTTCACACATTGACAGTGAACATTTTATTCTCTACACTTAGATACACATATTATTAATAAATGTAAAAATCTATAAGTTTAATTAACTGACATGTATATCTATTTAAACATGTTGAATATACATACTTTTTTCAGTTGCTGCAGTGACTTGGTTTGAGGTGTTGCTATCTTTTTTTCAGTTGAATTCATAGCTTGTGGCTCCTCACACGTAGATGTAACATTTTCTTCACTGTCATTCAGACTTTCCAGAAAACAGTTTACCATTTTTAGTCCACGAAAGACAGTTAAAAATATTGGAGAATAAGTGTAAAAAACATATAACTTACATGGTATTCGACCTGTTTGGGGGGTATTTGAGATCCTGATCCACCCACATAATTGTTTTTCCTTTTATGGGATGACAATATATGATGAAAGCATTAACTAGCAATCCATTGTATTAAAATTATCATCAAAAATTCACTTACTTACTTTTTATGTAGGAGCCTTTGTTGGAGGTGGAGTCTTAGTTATTAGAGAGGGCATCTGTCATAAAAAATTCAACTTTGCACCTCAGATCCTAATTTGTTTTAATTTGCTCTTGTAGGCTTTTCTGAAGGAAAGCAATTGTTTCTTTTGATGTGGATATGGATGGAGACAGATCCCAATATCTAGTTGGAGTGACTCCCGTGCCAACCCCTCTTACGAATCCACCATGATCTTTGCCAAAGACCAGTGAGAGGGCATCTGTGGTTGGTTGAAGAATCATTTTTCCTTCTTCAATTCCAGCTTCATGACTGATCTAGAAAAAATGTATGTAAAATAAATATAATGTTAGTTGTGTTGTTTATCAGTTAGAATTAACAAACATCAATTAAACCCAAATAAGTTGCTAGTTTCGCACTACATACTAACTCTTCTACAACAACCTTAACTTCTTCTCGGTCATATTTTCCCTATTTATTTTCCCATCCTTTCATCCACAATAAAGACCGTGGGGGAAGTTCATCCACACCACTTACTTTATCTTCCACCTATTAATATTAAGAATGATCAACCGATGAAGCAGAAAGAAGACAATTAAGTTGCAACTATATACATATATATATATATATATATATATATATATATATATATATATATATATATATATATATATATTGGGAAGGGTTATATGGAAAAAAAAAACCCTAAAAATCATAAAAATGAATATAAAAAATACTTAGAGATCACAAAACTTTTTTTTGACTTTATACATAAAAAAATCGCAGCTTTTTTAAAAATTTCGCTGAAAAAAAAATTAAAAAATCGATTTTTTTTTTTTGGTTTTTTTTTCAAAAAACATTGAAGCAAATTTATGTAAAAAGGTGCGAATTTTAAGAATATAAAATCAAAAAAAAGATTTGTGATCTGTAAGTTTGTTTTTATGTATTTTTATGATTTTTAGGGTTTTTTTAGGGCTTTTTGTTTTTCATAGAACCTAAACCTATATATATATATATATATATATATATATATATATATATATATATATATATATATATATATATATATATATATATATATATATGTTGGGTATAATAAATTGCGTCATTGGGCATATTTATTTAGTATTTAGTGTTGGGCCTGTCCAAGCCGTATCATTTATTAGGGTTTAAGTATTAATAGTGCATGCATGCACCGTAGATGATTAACGTTTTGATAACGATACTCTTGTAAACCCTAGTACGCCTCTACAATAGCAATTCTTCATAGAGCTATTCTGAGGCGTGACTTTTAATCATTCGACACATTGATTGATTCATTTTGTGTTCTTACTTTACTTCGTGTTCATATCATACTTGTTCAGAATCTATTCGATCTATAAGGATTTTAGCCTTATCAATTGGTATCAGGGCAGGAGATTGTGTAAATCATACGCATCTCTTCTGTTTGAAGAAATCATTAGGGTTTCCGCTATTATCGAATTTGTTGGAGCCGTCATTACTTTGTTGACGCCACTCCGGGATGTTGATATTACCCTAATACGATCTTAGAATTCTGATTCTTAACAGGTACGAAAATCAAGTCAACATGTCGCACGACGATTCTCAAACCAATCCAATCAACGTCTCAAACATCATAGGATCAACCACAAGGATTATGATTCTATATCCTCACGAGTATGAAGTATAGGCTCTTCATTTTGAAGACTATGTTCTTGGCTCAGAAGATAATGGGTATTTGATCTGGGAACCTATTACCTTGGGTCCTTTTGTTCACTGTGAAACCAAAAGAACCATTAAAACTCAGAAGGAATACAACCAGTTGCTCATTGATATGAAGGAGGTTCCTCAGGATGAGAAAAACAAACTCACCAGTAATATGAAAGCAATGAGGGTTATCAGGTTCGCTCTACAGTCCGATACATTGCGCTTGGTGAGTTCTTGTGACACTGCAAAAGAGATTTGGGACATGCTTAAAGAGCTTTATTCCACAGATGAGGATCTCGAACATTCCACCCAAACACTCATGCTTTCGCAATTTGGTGACTTCAAACAAAAGCCAGAAGAGAATCTTAGCCAGACGTTCAACCGATACAATCATCTTCTCAGTAAGATGATTAAGCATGGAATAGGACGAGAGGTGATCGAGCAGAAGATCATATTCATGAATGGACTTAGACCTGAATGGATGGCAGTGGTCTCAACTGTTAAAGCACACGACCAGTTCAAGAATTATTCATTGGCCAAACTAGTTGGAATTCTTAAGTCACATGAAAGTGTAGTGAAGAAAGAAACGAAAGTTGTGTCTAGTATGGGGTCCTTAGGTCTCATTTCGAAGGGCAAGGGTGTTGCAGAGGACGAACCAGAGACTGATCTCTCTGATAGTGATTTAACGAACGAAGAATACGATTTGATGGTTTCAAACCCCAAGCGGTTTGCAAGAAAGAAATTCCCTTCCACAAAGAACCGAAACTGGCAGGGAAGTTACAGCTCCGAGAAAGTGAAAGAGGAGAACAAAAGCACTCCTCAAAAGGATGAAGAGAAGAAGGAAAGCAAGTTGGTTGGTGACTCAAGCTATGACTGTAACTATTATCATGGCAAAAATCACTTGGCTAAGGAATGCATGCTGAGGAGGCTGAATGAGAAGAAAGATGAAGAGGATGATGAGGCTTACCACTTGTGTAAGCTGGAAGAGATCAAGAAGAAGAAGTCTACTGATAAATCAATGCCTGCTTTAATTGTGCAGGAGAATACAACTGAGAATGAGTTTGGAGGAGTGGAGATCTGGTCTACTGATTCGGAGGATGAGGAAGTTCGCAAGCTCACACATGACAGGGCATATGTTGCGAAAGAAGACGGATCTGAGTACGCTGGAAGGTGTCTGATGTTGACCAACGACGTGTCATAGATGAGAGACTACACAACTGATGATGGATATGAGGAAACGAAAGAGAGAAGAGAAGATAAGTGCTTTGCAGCAAAACCAGCCTGTGAGCAGATCAATGAATGTGATCCACTGATCAAGAAGGTAAATTCCATTCTCGAATCTCTTAAAATACCCATATCTAACTTTGAAACAGAATTAAACGATCTAAAATTCACCTTTTCTAGTATTAGTGGTAGCTTAAAACAAACTCGTCTGACGAATTCTAACCTAACTGATCAAATTCGCATGATTTCATCCAAGAGTGAGGAGCGAAGGATTTTGATAGAAAAGAGAGAGTCAGAGATGTCTAGATTTAGGGACGAACATATTTATTTGCAGCGTGATAATTTAATGCTTTTGAAACAAAGGAATATTTTTTGTTTAATTGCTAAACGACTTTATACTAATATTACTCAGTTGCATTTAGATTGTGAAATTGGAAAAAAGATTCACAAAATGATGTTGCCTTTCCTTGAATTAAAGGAAGACGAGATTGATGCTGATTGTTACAAGTGTGAATCTATCGTCTCTTCAGATGAAACCTCTGATGCTTATAGAATTGGTCTGGATAAAATTGAATTCTTCATTAAGTCCAAAGACCACAAGGAAATGCTGAAAAACTTAATTGATGAAAATGGCAGGTTGAAAATAAAGACCGAAACCGTACAGAAATTTGACTCATTGAGTTCTAAGTTGAGTTCAGAAAACAAAATCAATATTGAAAGTACATCTGAATTTGATGAGGACAGTGACATTAGTGAAATATCTGTAGAGGGTGAGGTTGACTGTTCTGAATTTGTTAAGAACGAACCTGAACCTGTAAAAGTCCTTATCTCTGAAAATTCAGTTGAATTCGCTCGGATTTCTCAAAATCAACCAAAAATACTAAAAGCGAAAGCAACTGTTTTTCCAAAGGTCCAAACTGTACAAATTCAAGTGTTTTCCACTGCTCGACTAAACAAACATAAAACCATCGAACTAACGTCCATTGTTAATGAAGATAACAAAGATGGCCGTGATGAATTCTTTTGGTCAGCACCAATTGACAATGCAGACGAAACTAAGGGTCTGTCTGAAAGAACCTCCTGGAGAGTTAAAGGCAGATATGTGGCTGAACCAATCAACAAGCCATCAAGTTTTGAGAAGGCTAGTACAAGTGGTACCAAGGATGTTCAAAGCAAACCCACAAAGGAGACAAGCAAATCTCAGTCTGTAAAGAACGAAACTCAAGCAAGTAAAGCGAAAACAAAGGTGAATATTCACAAATCCTCTAAGCAACTTGCAGAGCAAAAACATCATAGGAATCGGAGATATCAGAAGAATCTCAACGAAAGGAAGCAGTTTTGGAAATCCCAAAACTCTAACTACATTCGCAAAGAAAAAGCTTCCAATCAAAAAGCGAAAACAAGTTCGCAAGCGAATCCCAAACAGTGTTCACACTGTCATTCGTGTGGTGTACAGAAACAAAAGGGGAGTTTCACTCACAAATCATCATCTTCTAAGAAGTTCATTGAGAAACCCAATTCTCACCATTCTCAACCAATGAAAGCTTCTATCAAGGATGTCAAAGGAAAGGGAAAGTTGATCCCAAGTTCTGAAGTTCAAACTAAGAAGTCGATAACTAACCCTATGAAAGATAACAAAGATCTTGTCAAAAATCAAATTAAGCAAAAACAGACTAACTCTGATAAGACGAAAATAAAATTTTTCACAATAAATAGAAAGGACGAAACCACCCTGATTAAGCGAACTTATATGGTTGATCGCTCCATCGTTTTTCCACTTTCTGTAAAAGGCTCACAAGGACCCAAGCAACTTTGGGTTCCTAAATCTGCTTAATTTTTGCAGGTTATACGTGACGAGCAGTTCGACAACGAATGGTACATTGATAGTGGCTGCTCACCTCACATGACAGGAAGGAAGGAAGAGCTAAGAGAGTTTCGGGCTCTCAAAGATGGTGGATGTGTAAAGTATGGGAATAACTCCTTTGGAATAATTAAAGCCTACGGGATGATTACAAATGGAGATTTTTCAATCCGAAAGGTGGCCTATGTGGAAGGATTGCAACACAACCTAATTAGTGTTTCACAGTTAGTTGTGGGGACTGGCTTGAAGGTATCCTTTGATGATGAAGGATCAGAAATAATAGAAAAGAAAATGAAAGCAGTTCTGTTGATGTCGCAGCAAGAAGGCGAAATGTATCCGTTGAACTTAAATCCAATACGAAGGAAGCCTGCGATATGCCTTCTAACAAAAGCTCACTTAGGTGATAGCTGGAGGTGGCACAGAAGACTTTCACACCTCAACTTCAAAGACATCAACAAGCTTGTACTTGGTGATCATGTGTGAGGGCTTCCTCTCTTGAAGTTTGATAAGGATCATCTATGCTCAGCATGCGAAATGGGGAAGCAAAGTCGAAAAAGTCATCCAAATCTTGTAAACAAGAAAATCATCGAACCTCTTGAACTTCTACACATCGATCTTTGTGGACCTTCTGCAATCGAAAGTGTCGGTGGTAGTAAGTATATTCTTGTAATTGTTGATGATTGTTCTCGTTTCACTTGGGTGTATTTTCTTAGATAGAAATCTGATGCGACTCCCAAGCTCAAGAACTTTATAAAGCAAGTGGAGATTCAACTGCGAAAGCTGGTTCGTAATGTTAAAAGCGACAATGGGCTGGAATTCAAAAACAAAGAGTTTGAAGAATTTCTAGCTGAAAAGGGAGTAACATACAACTTCTCTGCTCCCTATACTCCACAACAGAATGGTGTAGTTGAAAGGCGAAACCGTTCCTTATGTGAAGCTGCACGAACCATGCTCAGTTTCGCTTGTCTACCTCTGTATTTCTGGGCCGATGCCATTGCGACTGCTTGTTTTACCCAGAATCGATCTATCCTAAATAAGCGATTCTCTATTACTCCATATGAAATCATTAATAATCGTAAACCTAATGTCAATTTTTTCCATGTCTTTGGTTCCAGGTGTTTCATCTTTAATTCCAAAGAAAACCGAAACAAATTTGATGTGAAAGCTGATGAAGGTATCTTTTTGGGGTATTCGCTAACCTCCAAGGCATATAGGGTTCTAAATAAACACTCAAAGAAAATAGAAGAAACCTATTATGTCACGTTTGACGACAATTACATGAAGAAAATTCAATCAAGCGCAGGTCAACTGGAGGAAAATTTTCCTAAGACAGGGCAAGTTATTGTTCCACTCTCCAATCTGTATGAAGAGTACATGCTATTTTTTGATGAGCCAGAGAAAGCCATCACCTCTGAAGCAAGAGCAGTTGATAACAAAGTAGACGAACTGAAAAAGATAATTGATGATGCTTCTTAAGAAATGGAAAGCGAAACTCAGAGTCCACACGAACCTCCACAAGATAGCACACCATTGCAAGGGGAGGTTTCGTCTTCATTCTCTAAACCTGATTCGCCTTTCCAGGGGGAGAACCCATCTCCAACCATGACCCACGAAAGTCCACTAGAGGGGGAGAATTATGAACCTGATGTTGAAATCGTTTCATCATTCGAGGGGGAGAATCATAATACGAATGATGATTCGGATGTTCAATCAGAATTCGAAGAAGTAAATGTTGAACTGGATCCTTCCTATGATCCAAACTACCCTCCACTGAAAAAATGGACCAAAGATCATCCGAAAGCACAAGTTATTGGTGAATCGTCTGAGGGAGTTCTTACACGCACTCAACTAAAAGCGAAGCAAACTGCTTTATTCTCTCAAGTGGAATATGTCACACCCCGAAACCGATGGCGGAAACGTTCCGGGGCGGAGGACGTCATGTATAGCATCACAACCAATGAATAACAACAATCATAGCAACACAACCATTACAGTGAATAATTAAATAAAAATGTTTACATCAGTTTGAAACTTTGTCTGAAACTTAGTTTGAATTACATCCAATAGCTTTGTATATCATAAACATAAAACTCTTATTGCTCCAGTTCCTCGAAAATCCAGCAAATACCTGTCTACTGATTTCCTGAGAATACAAGCAGTTTGAAAGAGTATCAGCATAAAGCTGGTGATTTCATAAGCGGTGGTTTGTAGTGAAAATCGTTGATGAGTTCTTAAAATGTTTGTATAGTTCCAAGAAAATCCGATATTTTCTTTAGTGAGGATGTAGTGTTTTCAATTCTTATAAAACCATGAACTTTTGTCACTGAAAACTATAGTGATATGTGAAATTATTACTTCATGTGACTAACTAATGCTAATCATGATGTAATAGTATTTCGTGCGTGAAACCATTGTATGCTCGTTTCTGTTTGAAAATCCTGAAAGTTCTCCAATTGTAGTGTGTATTAGTTCTATTTAATGTAAATAAAACTGTTGAAGAGTGTCAAGTTGTAAACTAAAGGTGATTTATACATATTGTGAGTTGTATAACCATGCTTGATATGACTAGAGACCTTTCCAACGTTCTTCAGGCGTCGAGTTAAATGACATTTGTCACCCTATGCATGCCTGCCCAACTGTAGCTAGCAGTTCGGATGTGGGATTTCAGTCCCGAATAGATCTATTCACAAATCTCACGCTCTCCCTCCAGGAGACTCTGGTTATACTATGCTAGGATTTATCTCTGTACACCTAAGGGTACAGTAGTGAAGTAGCGCCTCACAGTATCGTACAATCTAGTTTACATGTAGTGTAGTACCGTTCTACCGTAGTGAAAATCCGTATGTATACCGTATGTAGTGATAATTACAGTTATGAAAACCATGATAAAGTAGTGATGTAACTGTAAACTGTTTCTGTCTTAGCGCATATGTTTCGTAGTGAAAGTTTCTGTACTTGTTATGTTTAGAAAAATCCCAAACTATACCGATTATAGTTTGCATGAATAGTGCATAGCGTGTCCGAAAAACTAAGCAATTTTAGTGAAAACGTCCCTTATGCTCAACACAGTACAAAAGGGTTAAAGTATGAGATTTGCATAAGTTTTGAAAACATTTATGTTTAGCTTGTATCCCCCCCCTGAAAACATTAAAAATACGTAAAATGTAGGGGTATGAACTCACAGTTGTTACGTGAAAGCGCTGACTGAAATGAAGATCCTCGAGTTGTTGCACGTGACACTTAACGAAATCCTATAATCAAATAAATACATATATGTATCTAAATTAGCGATTTCGTTAGATAAGGTGTTAGAGGAACACTTGTATTCGGTTGAGGAATGTTACCGGGACTTGATCGAATCGATGAAAGTGGGTTTTCAGCCAAAAGCACCACTTAAAAGGTGTTTACGGCCGTGAACAAGGGTTTACGGTCGAAAGACAGTTTACAACCGTGAACAGGGTTTACGGCCGTGAACTGGGGTTTACGGTTTCTGAATGCTCGGTGAGTTTACGGCCGTAAACTCAACAACAGAGTTTACGGTCTTTGAAGATGGACCATAAACTCAAGAACACTGGTGCTGATTACGAAGAGATAAACGTTTCCAGACGTTCCGAAGTGACTCCAAACGGTGTTTCTCGATGTTTCCCGAAGTTTGAAGGTGTTTACGGTCAAGGTTCTTAGAGAGAGAAGGAGAGAGTTTTTGGCCAGAAATGTTCAAATGAAGGTGGAGGTCTCGTATTTATAGGGGTCTTGTGGTCGGTGGGGGGTCCACTCTTTACTGGTCGTAAACGGGTTTACGGTCGTAAACGGGTTTATGGTCGTAAACTAGTTTACGGTCGTAACCTTACTTAGGACGGAATTGTTTGGTTTTTCGAGATATTCGGGTTCCCGCGCGATTTTTGGTTCCGACTTGTAAATAATTTAATTATATATAACTAGATTATTTTCTAAACCAAGAAGTTTGACGTAAAAGTTAATGAATTTGAAATTTTATTAACGGAAATTGCGTAACGGAAATGGACAAAGTTTCGGGTTGTCACATCATCCCCCCGTTAGAGGGAATTTCGTCCCGAAATTCGAACATAGAATACAAATCATGGATTAGGAAAGAGATGCGGATATTTCTGTTTCATCTGATCTTCGCGCTCCCAAGTGAATTCAGGTCCCCGCTTGGCATTCCAGCGAACCTTCACTATCGGGATGCGACTTTGTTTCGTTCGTTTGATCTCTCTGTCCATGATTTCTACCGGTTTTTCCACAAAGTTGAGGTTCTCGTTGATTTCAATCTCATCGAGAGGAATCACAAGTGTCTCATCAGACAAACACTTCTTTAGGTTCGATACGTGGAAGACAGGATGGATGTTGCTGAGCTCCCGTGGTAACTGAAGTTTGTATGCTACGGGACCAATCCTAGCATGGATCTCAAACGGTCCAATGTACCTTGGGTTTAGCTTTTCACGCTTCCCAAAGCGTATCATGCCTTTCCAGGGTGAGGCCTTCAGAAGGACGCGGTCACCAACCTGGAACTCCAAGGGTTTTCGTCTCTTATCGGCATAGCTCTTTTGTCTATCTCGTGAGGCTTTCAATCGTTCCCGGATTTGTACAATCTTCTCAGTTGTCTCTCGGATGATCTCAGGACCAGTGAGAGTACTGTCGGGGACTTGACCCCTGGCTAGCTGCGTGTCACCCACCTCAGCCCAGCACAGAGGGGATTTGCACTTACGGCCATAGAGGGCTTCAAACGGCGCAGCCTTGATGCTGGTATGGTAGCTGTTGTTGTAGGAAAATTCAACAAAAGGAAGATGAGTGTCCCATGATGCGCCGAAATCGATGACGCAGGCCCTCAACATGTCTTCCACTGTCTGAATTGTTCTCTCACTCTGTCCGTCAGTCTGTGGATGATAAGCCGTGCTCATATCCAATTTAGTTCCAAGAGCTTTCTGTAGTGACTACCAGAACCTCGATGTAAACCTGCTATCTCGATCGGAGATAATGGATGCAGGTACACCATGAAGGCAAACTAACTCTTGAAGGTAGATCAGTGTGAGTCTCTCCATCTTGAAGCTTTCTTTGATTGGCAGGATGTGGGCGGCTTCGTCAACCGATCGACAATTACCCAGATGACATCGTGCCCACTAGGAGATCTGGGTAACTTGGTGATAAAATCCATGGTTATCCTTTCCCACTTCCACTCAGGTATTTCCGGCTGTTGAAGTAGACCTGAGGGCTTCTGATATTCGACCTTCACCTTGGCGCAAGTCAGGCACTTGCCTACGAAGGTAGCAATCTCTGCTTTCATGTTTGGCCACCAATAGAGTTGTTTGAGATCCAAGTACATCTTATCCAACCCTGGGTGAACGGAGTATTTAGTCCTGTGAGCTTCGTTCATTACAACCTCTCTGTAACCACCGAACTTTGGGGTCCAGATCCGGTCCATGAAATAATAGACTCCGTCTCCCTTGAGCTCCAAGTTCTTGTCCATTCCTCGCAGTGACTCATTTGCCACGTTTTCTGCTTTCAAAGCTTCTAACTGAGCCTCTCTGATTTGCGCGGACAAATGGGAATGGATGCTCATTGTTAGTGCCTTCACCTTACGTCCTGAATACTCCTTTCGACTGAGGGCATCTGCTACGACATTGGCCTTGCCGGGATGATAGCGAATTTCGCACTCGTAGTCACTGAGTAGCTCTACCCATCGCCGTTGTCTCATGTTCAACTCCTTTTGATCAAAAATATGCTGCAAGCTCTTATGGTCGGTGAAGATAGTACACTTGGTTCTATAGAGATAGTGTCTCCAGATCTTTAACGCAAAGCCCACTTCTCCCAACTACAAATCATGAGTTGTGTAATTGACCTCGTGTGTTTTCAACTGCCTCGAGGCATAGGCGATGACCTTTCCTCTCTGCATGAGCACACACCCTAGGTCCTGATTGGATGCATCACAATAGACTACGAAGTCTTCCGTCCCTTCGGGCAGGGACAAGATAGGTGCGCTGCATAGGGCCCGTTTCAAGGTTTAAAACGCAGTGTCTTGCTTAACTCCCCAACTAAAGGTTATACCCTTTTGTGTCAGGGTAATTAAAGGCTTTGCGATTTTGGAGAAATTCTGGATAAATCGGCGATAATAGCCCGCGAGACCCAAGAATTGTCGGATTTCTGTGGGTGTCTTTGGTGCAGACCAATTCTCAATCGCTTTGATTTTGGAAGGGTCCACGTGTATTCCTTCCTTGCTAATCACGTGTCCTAGGAAATTTACCTTCCTGATCCAGAATTCGCACTTCGAGAATTTCGCGTATAGCTTTTCTGCTCTTAATGTTTCCAATACCTGCCTTAAGTGCTGTTTATGATCGTTCTCACTCCGCAAATAGACAAGTATATCGTCGATGAACACAATCACAAACTTGTCTAAGAAAGGGCGGCACACCCGATTCATCAGGTCCATGAATACTGCCGGTGCGTTGGTTAGACCAAAGGGCATTACTACAAACTCGTAGTGTCCATAGCGAGTTCGGAATGCTGTTTTGGGTACATCATTCTCATGCACTCGCAACTGATGGTACCCTGATCTTAGATCGATCTTTGAGAAATAGCTGGCTCCCTGAAGTTGGTCGAAGAGATCGTCGATTCTGGGTAAGGGATATCGGTTCTTAATGGTCAGCTTATTCAGCTCTCGGTAGTCAATGCACATCCGAAAGGATCCATCTTTCTTTTTCACGAATAAAATCGGAGCTCCCCAGGGTGAGGAACTCGGCCTTATGAATCCTTTGCTGATCAGCTCATTAAGCTGGCTGGATAAGTCCTGCATTTCCGCTGGCGCTAGACAGTAAGGAGATTTAGCTACAGGAGTAGCTTCGGGGATTAAGTCGATACGAAACTCGACTTGGAGCTCGGGAGGGATTCCTGGGAGATCTTCGGGGAAAACCTCAGGAAAGTTACGGACTTCGGGGATGCTCTCGAGGTCTCTAACTTTTTGCGCCTCGTCGACAACATGAGCTAGGAATGCATGGCACTCCTTCCGCAGATACTTCTGAGCTTTGATGCACAAAATGATACAGAGGTTCGAACCGAGTTTATCACCATAAATCATAAGGGTTTCGCCAGAGGGAAGATTGAGACAGATAGCCTTCTCGAAGCAAAGAATATCAGCACGATTGGAACTCAACAAATCCATGTCGATAATGACATCGAAGCTCTTGATGGACACAGGCATAAGATCGATGAAAAAGGAATAATTGTCTAGGGTAAGAGTACAGCCTATGAATATGTCGTTAGTGTTCTCCTTCTTTCCGTTAGCCATCTCGACGGTAAATGTTTCGGTTAGAGGTTGGGATTTACATTTGATTAGATGTTTGAACGTATGACTAACAAAACTCCTCTCCGCGCCAGAATCGAAAAGAATGCATGCATAAGAGTTGTAAAGGAGGAACGTACCCGTAACAACGGTAGGATCAGCAACTGCATCCTCCTGGCCCATCACCAAAACTCTTCCTGTATTGCCACTAGTTGTTGTGTTGGGGCAGTTTCTCCTGAAGTGCCCAGTCTCTCCACATCCATAACAAGTTTGACCAACGCTCGCTCCCGGAGCCTGGTTGGTTGGTTGAGTTGGCACCTTGCAGTATCGAGTTGTGTGTCCTTTCTTTCCACAGCTGTTACAACTCAACTCACGGCAGGGCCCGTGATGATGGAAGTTACACTTGTTGCACAGGGGTAGTTTTCCAGCATAACCACCGGCAGGAGATTGGGTGGTTGGAACAGTAGTGGGAGCAGCAGCAGGAGCAGTAACAGCATGAACTGCCACTGTTTGTTGTTTCTTGGAGGGCTCCTGCGAAGACTGACCCTTCCGTTTGTTACCAAACTTCTTCTTCTTCCCACCGTTTTCCTTTTTGTGGCTCGGAGTCAGCTGCCACCTCATCCAGATCGATTCCATGATCGATCAGGGTCTGTGCCAGATCCTTGGCGCTTTCAAAAGTAATTGGTCTAGCAGCCAAGACATTCCTCTTTGTTGGTTGTGTCAGTCCCCAGATGTATCTTTCGATTTTCTTGCTTTTCGGGGTGACCATTCCCGGACAGAGGAGAGCCAGATCACAGAATCTCGCGTTGTAGGCAGCGATGTCGGAACCCTTCATCTTCAAGTTCCAGAGTTCGTGCTCCAACTTTTGCACTTCGCCCCTCGGGCAGTACTCCGCGAGCATGAGCTCCTTCAGTCTTTCCCAAACCATGACATTAGCTACTGGCAGGGTTAGGGTTTTGACTCGACCATTCCACCAGGTCAAAGCTCTGTCGGTGAAGGTGCAGGCAGCGAACTTCACCTTGTTTGCTTCATAACATACACAAATTTCGAAGATGGATTCGATCTTCTCGAACCATCGAGTCAGGGCGATGACACCTCCATTTCCGTCGAAGGACTTGGGTTTTGCAGTCATGAAGTCCTTATAGGAACATTCTTTTTGATGTCCCTGACTTCCACCTTGTCTCTGTGGGTCGGTTCCACCTCCAGCCCCACCAACGTTCACTTGTGCCATTGCTGCAGTCACGGCGGCGGTAACTGCTGCCTGGAACATGACGGGATCGAACTGAGGAGGTGGTGGTGGTGGTGGAGTGTCGTCGTTCCTTCTGACGGGTCTTGGTCGGGGAGGCATCTCGTTCTAGAAATCAATCAGGAAGAAGAGGATGGTAAGTCCTCGAGATATATAAAACAAAATATATCTTATCCTGATAATAAAAGTATACTACCGAGCGATAAGCAAAGAAAGGTTACTAACGCAAGTAAATTATCGCTTAAGGAAGAAGAGGTAGCAACACTTAGAGTGAATCTGTATACTGAGTTTGGCTCTAGCTAAAATACTCCTATAGTATTTTATGTAGAATGATTTTGGTAAGTTTTTAGGCCTGCTGTAATACCACAGTCACTCCCAAGCACATGTTGGTCATGTCTCGAATGAATATAGTTGATCAGGCTATATTCACCCTAGACATGATTACATAACTGCCCAGGTTTAACCGCAGCGTTCCAGCATCCAAATACTTTTGTTCTGTTCTACTAGCGATACGAATTTTGTTATGTATGCATGCTCGTATACTTTTATAAAAATACTTATATTTTTAAAAGTATACTTTTAGCGTAGAGCACTTAGGCCCCTTATTGTTTATAGTTGTATACCACGTAAGGTTCGGTATACTAGTTCGCTATAAACAAGGGCTCTGATACCAATCTGTCACACCCCGAAACCAATGGCGGAAACGTTCCGGGGCGGAGGACGTCATGTATAGCATCACAACCAATGAATATCAGCAATCATAGAAACACAACCATTACAGTTAATACTTAAATAAAAATGTTTACATCAGTTTGAAACTTTGTCTGAAACTTAGTTTGAATTACATCCAATAGCTTTGTATATCATAAACATAAAACTCTTATTGCTCCAGTTCCTCGAAAATCCAGCAAATACCTGTCTACTGATTTCCTGAGAATACAAGCCGTTTGAAAGAGTATCAGCATAAAGCTGGTGAGTTCATAAGCGGTGGTTTGTAGTGAAAATCGTTGATGAGTTCTTAAAATGTTTGTATAGTTCCAAGAAAATCCGATATTTTCTTTAGTGAGGATGTAGTGTTTTCAATTCTTATAAAACCATGAACTTTTGTCACTGAAAACTATAGTGATATGTGAAATTATTACTTCATGTGACTAACTAATGCTAATCATGATGTAATAGTATTTCGTGCGTGAAACCATTGTATGCTCGTTTCTGTTTGAAAATCCTGAAAGTTCTCCAATTGTAGTGTGTATTAGTTCTATTTAATGTAAATAAAACTGTTGAAGAGTGTCAAGTTGTAAACTAAAGGTGATTTATACATATTGTGAGTTGTATAACCATGCTTGATATGACTAGAGACCTTTCCAACGTTCTTCAGGCGTCGAGTTAAATGACATTTGTCACCCTATGCATGCCTGCCCAACTGTAGCTAGCAGTTCGGATGTGGGATTTCAGTCCCGAATAGATCTATTCACAAATCTCACGCTCTCCCTCCAGGAGACTCTGGTTATACTATGCTAGGATTTATCTCTGTACACCTAAGGGTACAGTAGTGAAGTAGCGCCTCACAGTATCGTACAATCTAGTTTACATGTAGTGTAGTACCGTTCTACCGTAGTGAAAATCCGTATGTATACCGTATGTAGTGATAATTACAGTTATGAAAACCATGATAAAGTAGTGATGTAACTGTAAACTGTTTCTGTCTTAGCGCATATGTTTCGTAGTGAAAGTTTCTGTACTTGTTATGTTTAGAAAAATCCCAAACTATACCGATTATAGTTTGCATGAATAGTGCATAGCGTGTCCGAAAAACTAAGCAATTTTAGTGAAAACGTCCCTTATGCTCAACACAGTACAAAAGGGTTAAAGTATGAGATTTGCATAAGTTTTGAAAACATTTATTTTTAGCTTGTATCCCCCCCCCCTGAAAGCATTAAAAATACGGAAAATGTAGGGGTATGAACTTACATATTGCGTGAAAGCGCTGACTGAAATGAAGATCCTCGAGTTGTTGCATGTGACACTTAACGAAATTCTATTATCAAATAAATACATATATGTATCTAAATTAGCGATTTCGTTAGATAAGGTGTTAGAGGAACACTTGTATTCGGTTGAGGAATGTTACCGGGACTTGATCGAATCGATGAAAGTGGGTTTCAGCCAAAAGCACCACTTAAAAGGTGTTTACGGCCGTGAACAAGGTTTTACGGTCGAAAGACAGTTTACGGCCGTGAACTGGGGTTTACGGTTTCTGAAGGCTCGGTGAGTTTACAGCCGTAAACTCAAGAACAGAGTTTACGGTCTTTGAAGATGGACCGTAAACTGAAGAACACTGGTGCTGATTTCGAAGAGATAAACGTTTCTAGACGTTCCGAAGTGACTCCAAACGGTGTTTCTCGATGTTTCCCGAAGTTTGAAGGTGTTTTTAGGTGTTTACGGTCAAGGTTCTTAGAGAGAGAAGGAGAGAGTTTTTGGCCATAAATGTTCAAATGAAGGTGGAGGTCTCGTATTTATAGGGGTCTTGTGGTCGGTGGGGGGTCCACTCTTTACTGGTCGTAAACGGGTTTACGGTCGTAAACGGGTTTACGGTCGTAACCTTACTTAGGACGGAATTGTTTGGTTTTTCGAGATATTCGGGTTCCCGCGCGATTTTTGGTTCCGACTTGTAAATAATTTAATTATATATAACTAGATTATTTTCCAAACCAAGAAGTTTGACTTAAAAGTTAATGAATTTGAAATTTTATTAACAGAAATTGCGTAACGGAAATGGACAAAGTTTCGGGTTGTCACATAATCCCCCCGTTAGAGGGAATTTTGTCCCGAAATTCGAACATAGAATACAAATCATGGATTAGGAAAGAGATGCGGATATTTCTGTTTCATCTGATCTTTGCGCTCACAAGTGAATTCAGGTCCCCGCTTGGCATTCCAGCGAACCTTCACTATCGGGATGTGACTTTGTTTCATTCGTTTGATCTCTATGTCCATGATTTCTACCGGTTCTTCCACAAAGTTGAGGTTCTCGTTGATTTCAATCTCATCGAGAGGAATCACAAGTGTCTCATCAGACAAACACTTCTTTAGGTTCGATACGTGGAAGACAGGATGGATGTTGCTGAGCTCCCGTGGTAACTGAAGTTTGTATGCTACGGGACCGATCCTAGCAAGGATCTCAAACGGTCCAATGTACCTTGGGTTTAGCTTTCCACGCTTCCCAAAGCGTATCATGCCTTTCCAGGGTGAGGCCTTCAGAAGGACGCGGTCACCAACCTGGAACTCCAAGGGTTTTCGTCTCTTATCGGCGTAGCTCTTTTGTCTATCTCGTGAGGCTTTCAGTCGTTCCCGGATTTGTACAATCTTCTCAGTTGTCTCTCGGATGATCTCAGGACCAGTGAGAGTACTGTCGGGGACTTGACCCCTGGCTAGCTGCGTGTCACCCACCTCAGCCCAGCACAGAGGGGATCTGCACTTACGGCCATAGAGGGCTTCAAACGGCACAGCCTTGATGCTGGTATGGTAGCTGTTGTTGTAGGAAAATTCAACAAAATGAAGATGAGTGTCCCATGATGCGCCGAAATCGATGACGCAGGCCCTCAACATGTCTTCCACTGTCTGAATTGTTCTCTCACTCTGTCCGTCAGTCTGTGGATGATAAGTCGTGCTCATATCCAATTTAGTTCCAAGAGCTTTCTGTAGTGACTGCCAGAACCTCGATGTAAACCTGCTATCTCGATCGGAGATAATGGATGTAGGTACACCATGAAGGCGAACTATCTCTTGAAGGTAGATCCGTGTGAGTCTCTCCATCTTGAAGCTTTCTTTGATTGGCAGGAAGTGGGCGGACTTCGTCAACCGATCGACAATTACCCAGATGGCATCGTGCCCACTCGGAGATCTGAGTAACTTGGTGATAAAATCCATGGTTATCCTTTCCCACTTCCACTCAGGTATTTCCGGCTGTTGAAGTAGACCTGAGGGCTTCTGATATTCGACCTTCACCTTGGCGCAAGTCAGGCACTTGCCCACGAAGGTAGCAATCTCTGCTTTCATGTTTGGCCACCAATAGAGTTGTTTGAGATCCAAGTACATCTTATCCGACCCTGGGTGAACGGAGTATTTCGTCCTGTGAGCTTCGTACATTACAACCTCTCTGTAACCACCGAACTTTGTGGTCCAGATCCGGTCCATGAAATAATAGACTCCGTCTCCCTTAAGCTCCAAGTTCTTGTCCATTCCTCGCAGTGACTCATTTGCCACGTTTTCTGCTTTCAAAGCTTCTAACTGAGCCTCTCTGATTTGCGCGGACAAATGGGAATGGATGCTCATTGTTAGTGCCTTCACCTTACGTCCTGAATACTCCTTTCGACTGAGGGCATCTGCTACGACATTGGCCTTGCCGGGATGATAGCGAATTTCGCACTCGTAGTCACTGAGTAGCTCTACCCATCGCCGTTGTCTCATGTTCAACTCCTTTTGATCAAAAATATGCTGCAAGCTCTTATGGTCGGTGAAGATAGTGCACTTGGTTCCATAGAGATAGTGTCTCCAGATCTTTAACGCAAAGCCCACTTCTCCCAACTCCAAATCATGAGTTGTGTAATTGACCTCGTGTGTTTTCAACTGCCTCGAGGCATAGGCGATGACCTTACCTCTCTGCATGAGCACACACCCTAGGCCCTGATTGGATGCATCACAATAGACTACGAAGTCTTCCGTCCCTTCGGGCAGGGACAAGATAGGTGCGCTGCATAGGGCCTATTTCAAGGTTTGAAACGTAGTGTCTTGCTTAACTCCCCAACTAAAGGTTACACCCTTTTGTGTCAGGGAAGTTAAAGGCTTTGCGATTTTGGAGAAATTCTGGATAAATCGGCGATAATAGCCCGCGAGACCCAAGAATTGTCGGATTTCTGTGGGTGTCTTTGGTGCAGACCAATTCTCAATCGCTTTGATCTTGGAAGGGTCCACGTGTATTCCTTCCTTGCTAATCACGTGCCCAAGGAAATTTACCTTCCTGATCCAGAATTCGCACTTCGAGAATTTCGCGTATAGCTTTTCTGCCCTTAATGTTTCCAATACCTGCCTTAAGTGCTGTTTATGATCATTCTCACTCCGCAAATAGACAAGTATATCGTCGATGAACACAATCACAAACTTGTATAAGAAAGGGCGGCATACCCGATTCATCAGGTCCATGAATACTGCCGGTGCGGTGGTTAGACCAAAGGGCATTACTACAGACTCGTAGTGTCCATAGCGAGTTCGGAATGCTGTTTTGGGTACATCATTCTCATGAACTCACAACTGATGGTACCCTGATCTTAGATCGATCTTTGAGAAATAACTGGCTCCCTGAAGTTGGTCGAAGAGATCGTCGATTCTGGGTAAGGGATATCGGTTCTTGATGGTCAGCTTATTTAGCTCTCGGTAGTCAATGCACATCCGAAAGGATCCATCTTTCTTTTTCACGAATAAGATCGGAGCTCCCCAGGGTGAGGAACTCGGCCTTATGAATCCTTTGCTGATCAGCTCATTAAGCTGGCTGGATAATTCCTGCATTTCCACTGGCGCTAGACAGTAAGGAGATTTAGCTACAGGAGTATCTCCGGGGATTAAGTCGATACGAAACTCGACTTGGAGCTCGGGAGGGATTCCTGGGAGATCTTCGGGGAAAACCTCAGGAAAGTTACGGACTTCGGGGATGCTCTCGAGGTCTCTAACTTTTTGCGCCTCGTCGACAACATGAGCTAGGAATGCATGGCACTCCTTCCGCAGATACTTCTGAGCTTTGATGCACAAAATGATACAGAGGTTCGAACTGAGTTTATCACCATAAATCATAAGGGTTTCGCCAGAGGGAAGATTGAGACGGATAGCCTTCTCGAAGCAAAGAATATCAGCACGATTGGAACTCAACAAATCCATGTCGATAATGACATCAAAGCTCTTGATGGACACAGGCATAAGATCGATGAAAAAGGAATAATTGTCTAGGGTAAGAGTACAGACTATGAATATGTCGTTAGTGTTCTTCTTCTTTCCGTTAGCCACCTCGATGGTAAATGTTTCGGTTAGAGGTTGGGATTTACATTTGATTAGATGTTTGAACGTATGACTAACAAAACTCCTCTCCGCACCAGAATCGAAAAGAATGCATGCATAAGAGTTGTAAAGGAGGAACGTACCCGTAACAACGGTAGGATCAGCAACTGCATCCTCTTGGCCCATCACCAAAACTCTTCCTGTATTGCCACCAGTTGTTGTCTTGGGGCAGTTTCTCCTGAAGTGCCCAGTCTCTCCACATCCATAACAAGTTTGACCAGCGCTCGCTCCCGGAGCCTGGTTGGTTGGTTGAGTTGGCACCTTGCAGTATCGAGTTATGTGTCCTTTCTTTCCACAGCTGTTACAACTCAACTCACGGCAGGGCCCGTGATGATGGAAGTTACACTTGTTGCACAGGGGTAGCTTTCCAGCATAATCACCGGCAGGAGATTGGGTGGTTGGAACAGTAGTGGGAGCAGCAGCAGGAGCAGTAACAGCATGAACTGCCACTGTTTGTTGTTTCTTGGAGGGCTCCTGCGAAGACTGACCCTTCCGTTTGTTACCAAACTTCTTCTTCTTCCCACCGTTTTCCTTTTTGTGGCTCGGAGTCAGCTGCCACCTCATCCAGATCGATTCCATGATCGATCAGGGTCTGTGCCAGATCCTTGGCGCTTTCAAAAGTAATTGGTCTAGCATCCAAGACATTCCCCTTTGTTGGTTGTGTCAGTCCCCAGATTTATCTTTCGATTTTCTTGCTTTTCGGGGTGACCATTCCCGGACAGAGGAGAGCCAGATCACAGAATCTCGCGTTGTAGGCAGCGATGTCGGAACCCTTCATCTTCAAGTTCCAGAGTTCGTGCTCCAACTTTTGCACTTCGCCCCTCGGGCAGTACTCCGCGAGCATGAGCTCCTTCAGTCTTTCCCAACCCATGACATTAGCCACTGGCAGGGTTAGGGTTTTGACTCGACCATTCCACCAGGTCAAAGCTCTGTCGGTGAAGGTGCAGGCAGCGAACTTCACCTTGTTTGCTTCATAACAGACGCAAATTTCGAAGATGGGTTCGATCTTCTCGAACCATCGAGTCAGGGCGATGACACCTCCATTTCCGTCGAAGGACTTGGGTTTTGCCGTCATGAAGTCCTTGTAGGAACATTATTTTTGATGTCCCTGACTTCCACCTTGTCTTTGTGGGTCGGTTCCACCTCCAGCCCCACCAGCGTTCACTTGTGCCATTGCTGCAGTCACGACGGCGGTAACTGCTGCCTGGAACATGACGGGATCGAACTGAGGAGGTGGTGGTGGTGGCGTAGTGTCGTCGTCCCTTCTGACGGGTCTTGGTCGGGGAGACATCTCGTTCTAGAAATCAATCAGGAAGAAGAGGATGGTAAGTCCTCAAGATATATAAAACAAAATATATCTTATCCTGATAATAAAAGTATACTACCGAGCGATAAGCACAGAAAGGTTACTAACGCAAGTAAGTTATCGCTTAAGGAAGAAGAGGTAGCAACACTTAGAGTGAATCTGTATACTGAGTTTGGCTCTAGCTAAAATACTCCTATAGTATTTTATGTAGAATGATTTTGGTAAGATTTTAGGCCTGCTGTAATACCACAGTCACTCCCAAGCACATGTTGGTCATGTCTCGAATGAATATAGTTGATCAGGCTATATTCACCCTAGACATGATTACATAACTGCCCAGGTTTAACCGCAGCGTTCCAGCATCCAAATACTTTTGTTCTGTTCTACTAGCGATACGAATTTTGTTATGTATGCATGCTCGTATACTTTTATAAAAATACTTATATTTTTGAAAGTATACTTTTAGCGTAGAGCACTTAGGCCCCTTATTGTTTATAGTTGTATACCACGTAAGGTTCGGTATACTAGTTCGCTATAAACAAGGGCTCTGATACCAATCTGTCACACCCCGAAACCAATGGCGGAAACGTTCCGGTGCGGAGGACGTCATGTATAGCATCACAACCAATGAATATCAACAATCATAGCAACACAACCATTACAGTTAATACTTAAATAAAAATGTTTACATCAGTTTGAAACTTTGTCTGAAACTTAGTTTGAATTACATCCAATAGCTTTGTATATCATAAACATAAAACTCTTATTGCTCCAGTTCCTCGAAAATCCAACAAATACCTGTCTACTGATTTCCTGAGAATACAAGCCGTTTGAAAAAGTATCAGCATAAAGCTGGTGAGTTCATAAGCGGTGGTTTGTAGTGAAAATCGTTGATGAGTTCTTAAAATGTTTGTATAGTTCCAAGAAAATCCGATATTTTCTTTAGTGAGGATGTAGTGTTTTCAATTCTTATAAAACCATGAATGTTTGTCACTGAAAATTGTAGTGATATGCGAAATTATTACTTCATATGACTAACTAATGCTAATCATGATGTAATAGTATTTCGTGCGTGAAACCATTGTATGCTCGTTTCTGTTTGAAAATCCTGAAAGTTCTCCAATTGTAGTGTGTATTAGTTCTATTTAATGTAAATAAAACTGTTGAAGAGTGTCAAGTTGTAAACTAAATGTGATTTATACATATTGTGAGTTGTATAACCATGCTTGATATGACTAGAGACCTTTCCAACGTTCTTCAGGCGTCGAGTTAAATGAAATTTGTCACCCTATGCATGCCTGCCCAACTGTAGCTAGCAGTTCGGATGTGGGATTGTCAGTCCCGAATAGATCTATTCACAAATCTCACGCTCTCCCTCCAGGAGACTCTGGTTATACTATGCTAGGATTTATCCCTGTATACCTAAGGGTACAGTAGTGAAGTAGCGCCTCACAGTATCGTACAATCTAGTTTACATGTAGTGTAGTACCGTTCTACCGTAGTGAAAATCCGTATGTATACCGTATGTAGTGATAATTACAGTTATGAAAACCATGATAAAGTAGTGATGTAGCTGTAAATTGTTTCTGTCTTAGCGCATATGTTTCGTAGTGAAAGTTTATGTACTTGTTATGTTTAGAAAAATCCCAAACTATACCGATTATAGTTTGCATGAATAGTACATAGCGTGTCCGAAAAACTAAGCAATTTTAGTGAAAACGTCCCTTATGCTCAACACAGTACAAAAGGGTTAAAGTATGAGATTTGCATATGTTTTGAAAACATTTATGTTTAGCTTGTATCCCCCCCCTGAAAGCATTAAAAATACGGAAAATGTAGGGGTATGAACTTACATATTGCGTGAAAGCGCTGACTGAAATGAAGATCCTCGAGTTGTTGCATGTGACACTTAACGAAATTCTATTATCAAATAAATACATATATGTATCTAAATTAGCGATTTCGTTAGATAAGGTGTTAGAGGAACACTTGTATTCGGTTGAGGAATGTTACCGGGACTTGATAGAATCGATGAAAGTGGGTTTTCAGCCAAAAGCACCACTTAAAAGGTGTTTACGGCCGTGAACAAGGTTTTACGGTCGAAAGACAGTTTACGGCCGTGAACAGGGTTTACGGCCATGAACTGGGGTTTACGGTTTCTGAAGGCTCGGTGACTTTACGGCCGTAAACTCAAGAACAGAGTTTACGGTCTTTGAAGATGGACCGTAAACTCAAGAACACTGGTGCTGATTTCGAAGAGATAAACGTTTCTAGACGTTCCGAAGTGACTCCAAACGGTGTTTCTCGATGTTTCCCGAAGTTTGAAGGTGTTTTTAGGTGTTTACGGTCAAGGTTCTTAGAGAGAGAGAAGGAGAGAGTTTTTGGCCATAAATGTTCAAATGAAGGTGGAGGTCTCGTATTTATAGGGGTCTTGTGGTCGGTGGGGGGTCCACTCTTTACTGGTCGTAAACGGGTTTACGGTCGTAAACGGGTTTACGGTCGTAAACGGGTTTACGGTCGTAACCTTACTTAGGACGGAATTGTTTGGTTTTTGGAGATATTCGGGTTCCCGCACGATTTTTGGTTCCGACTTGTAAATAATTTAATTATATATAACTAGATTATTTTCTAAACCAAGAAGTTTGACTTAAAAGTTAATGAATTTGAAATTTTATTAACGGAAATTGCGTAACGGAAATGGACAAAGTTTCGGGTTGTCACATAATCCCCCCGTTAGAGGGAATTTTGTCCCGAAATTCGAACATAGAATACAAATCATGCTTTAGGAAAGAGATGCGGATATTTCTGTTTCATCTGATCTTTGCGCTCCCAAGTGAATTCAGGTCCCCGCTTGGCATTCCAGCGAACCTTCACTATCGGGATACGACTTTGTTTCATTCGTTTGATCTCTATGTCCATGATTTCTACCGGTTCTTCCACAAAGTTGAGGTTCTCGTTGATTTCAATCTCATCGAGAGGAATCACAAGTGTCTCATCAGACAAACACTTCTTTAGGTTCGATACGTGGAAGACAGGATGGATGTTGCTGAGCTCCCGTGGTAACTGAAGTTTGTATGCTACGGGACCGATCCTAGCAAGGATCTCAAACGGTCCAATGTACCTTGGGTTTAGCTTTCCACGCTTCCCAAAGCGTATCATGCCTTTCCAGGGTGAGACCTTCAGAAGGACGCGGTCACCAACCTGGAACTCCAAGGGTTTTCATCTCTTATCGGCGTAGCTCTTTTGTCTATCTCGTGAGGCTTTCAGTCGTTCCCGGATTTGTACAATCTTCTCAGTTGTCTCTCGGATGATCTCAGGACCAGTGAGAGTACTGTCGGGGACTTGACCCCTGGCTAGCTGCGTGTCACCCACCTCAGCCCAGCACAGAGGGGATCTGCACTTACAGCCATAGAGGGCTTCAAACGGCGCAGCCTTGATGCTGGTATGGTAGCTGTTGTTGTAGGAAAATTCAACAAAAGGAAGATGAGTGTCCCATGATGCGCCGAAATCGATGACGCAGGCCCTCAACATGTCTTCCACTGTCTGAATTGTTCTCTCACTCTGCCCGTCAGTCTGTGGATGATAAGTCGTGCTCATATCCAATTTAGTTCCAAGAGCTTTCTGTAGTGACTGCCAGAACCTCGATGTAAACCTGCTATCTCGATCGGAGATAATGGATGTAGGTACACCATGAAGGCGAACTATCTCTTGAAGGTAGATCCGTGTGAGTCTCTCCATCTTGAAACTTTCTTTGATTGGCAGGAAGTGGGCGGACTTCATCAACCGATCGACAATTACCTAGATGGCATCGTGCCCACTCGGAGATCTGGGTAACTTGGTGATAAAATCCATGGTTATCCTTTCCCACTTCCACTCAGGTATTTCCGGCTGTTGAAGTAGACCTGAGGGCTTCTGATATTCGACCTTCACCTTGGCGCAAGTCAGGCACTTGCCCACGAAGGTAGCAATCTCTGCTTTCATGTTTGGCCACCAATAGAGTTGTTTGAGATCCAAGTACATCTTATCCGACCCTGGGTGAACGGAGTATTTAGTCCTGTGAGCTTCGTTCATTACAACCTATCTATAACCACCGAACTTTGAGGTCCAGATCCGGTCCATGAAATAATAGACTCCGTCTCCCTTAAGCTCCAAGTTCTTGTCCATTCCTCGCAGTGACTCATTTGCCTCGTTTTCTGCTTTCAAAGCTTCTACCTGAGACTCTCTGATTTGCGTGGACAAATGGGAATGGATGCACATTGTTAGTGCCTTCACCTTACGTCCTGAATACTCCTTTCGACTGAGGGCATCTGCTACGACATTGGCCTTGCTGGGATGATAGCGAATTTCGCACTCGTAGTCACTGAGTAGCTCTACCCATCGCCGTTGTATCATGTTCAACTCCTTTTGATCAAAAATATGATGCAAGCTCTTATGGTCGGTGAAGATAGTGCACTTGGTTCCATAGAGATAGTGTCTCCAGATCTTTAACGCAAAGCCCACTTCTCCCAACTCCAAATCATGAGTTGTGTAATTGACCTCGTGTGTTTTCAACTGCCTCGAGGCATAGGCGATGACCTTTACTCTCTGCATGAGCACACACCCTAGGCCCTGATTGGATGCATCACAATAGACTACGAAGTCTTCCGTCCCTTCGGGCAGGGACAAGATAGGTGCGCTGCATAGGGCCTGTTTCAAGGTTTGAAACGCAGTGTCTTGCTTAACTCCCCAACTAAAGGTTACACCCTTTTGTGTCAGGGTAGTTAAAGGCTTTGCGATTTTGGAGAAATTCTGGATAAATCGGCGATAATAGCCCGCGAGACCCAAGAATTGTCGGATTTCTGTGGGTGTCTTTGGTGCAGACCAATTCTCAATCGCTTTGATCTTGGAAGGGTCCACATGTATTCCTTCCTTGCTAATCACGTGTCCAAGGAAATTTACCTTCCTGATCCAGAATTCGCACTTCGAGAATTTCGCGTATAGCTTTTCTGCCCTTAATGTTTCCAATACCTGCCTTAAGTATTGTTTATGATCGTTCTCACTACGCCAATAGACAAGTATATCGTCGATGAACACAATCACAAACTTGTCTAAGAAAGGGCGGCACACCCGATTCATCAGGTCCATGAATACTGCCGGTGCGTTGGTTAGACCAAAGGGCATTACTACAAACTCGTAGTGTCCATAGCGAGTTCGGAATGCTGTTTTGGGTACATCATTCTCATGAACTCGCAACTGATGGTACCCTGATCTTAGATCTATCTTTGAAAAATAACTGGCTCCCTGAAGTTGGTCGAAGAGATCGTCGATTCTGGGTAAGGGATATCGGTTCTTGATGGTCAGCTTATTCAGCTCTCGGTAGTCAATGCACATCCGAAAGGATCCATCTTTCTATTTCACGAATAAGATCGGAGCTGTTGGGTTTTGAGCATTCTAACACTCCCATGGTGTACATGCAACCCTATAAACCTTGGATCTTTGTTTTCTCTATTATACATGCAAATATTAACTATTCCAAGGTTTCATCCTAACTAGCATATTATGAAGCACCTATACTACAAAGTTCTAGTTAGATGACATACCTTTTGATGTAGCTTGATGTCTTCAAGCTTTAAGAGGTTAGCCCCAATAGTGTGGAAGCCTCAAATGGAATCACAAATCACCAAAACACCTTGGAAGAACTTGAGAGAATATGTATGCACACTAAAATCGGCCCACTCTTATTTTCACACACTTGTTCCATTTTGTGAGCCAAGGACCCCTTTATATATTATGGAGGATTAGGGTTACATCCATGTAAACCCTAATACCCATGACCTTTCATTTACATAGGATCCATGGGTTAAAAGCTCCATGGACCATCCATGAAAGCTTAGCCCAACCTAAATGAACTTGGCCCATTCCATATATATAAGAGTCCATATTTAATTAGTTCTTTTTGATCACTTAATTAATTCTAAATTAATTCTTGATCAATACTAATTAATTAATATGATTCCATATTAATATATTAGAACTTATAATATATTAATATAAATCATAAATATACTATTCTCAAAAGACTATCCATATAAATTGTGTCGGTGAAGTGCAACCCAAATGGACCATGCCGGGTCGGGTCAAGTACATACCAAATATAGTTATGGACTTAGACATTAATCCAACAGTCTCCCACTTGGATAAGTCTAAAACTATTATTGAGTATGACTTCAAAAACCTAACTGGCAATCGTAGCTCTTAAAGCCGCTGTCGAACTCTGACCTTGTCAATGACTTGTCCATTAGATAAGGGATCATATATTCCTCCATTCTAGATATCATATGGACTGAGACATGGATTATAATCATTCTCTCTGTCCATTTGTTGTTTCCCGATTTTCGATTTATGATGAATGACTGATTGAACAAATCAAATCAGTCCTGGCTTGGCCAAGCACTCACATGTGTCATCGCTAAATCATCGAGGGGCCCACAGATATCGCTTTTATCCCGAAGGTAAAAGGAATGGATAAACTTCGACTCATATGGCTTGTTCTACTACTTGTTGAATCATACACAAAGACACGTTTTATAACATCGAGTTACCAAATGCGTTTTCGTGCAATCAATGTATAACCAACTCATAGTAACAACTCATATCTCTAGGTTTGAATAATATAAGATATTATCGTCTCATGATCACTCGTGATAAAATCCATGAAGTGATTCAAATGAGCGCGGGTTGAATCCAATACTCAGAACTTATAAGCACTCATGAGTGTTGTAGCACCACTTTATCCACCAACTTGGACCTCTACAAACCAACCCATGACAGTCTTGATTCATATCTACTTCCAACATATGACCGACTGTGGATGGTTTGAATAACTTAATCATTCAGGAAGAGCGACTTAGTTATTCTGGAAGTCAAAACATGCAAAGTGAAACACAAGAATAAATGAATCAAATATGGTATCAAACCCTATGAATATAAATAAACACTTTTATTTATCACCATACTGATTACTCATTATTCATTGTTTCGGTTTTATCAACTTTATACTTGAATTAAAAACACTAGTTGTCCCATGCTCCAAGCATGTACACTATGTTTTTCTTAAACAATAGTTTTGCCATACACCAAGTATGCACTCTATGTTTGTCTATGATCCTTACTTTGTGAAATAAACCAATTGAACATAATTTCAATGATTCTAATTTCACACTCCCAAATCCTTATCGAAAAATGTGAGAATTTCAAATATCTATCATTTATCGAAATCTGTTTAGATTTTAAACTTATATGCATTGACCCTCCTGTAATGAATATGTACAAAGTCACAAAGACTTGTCAACAGTCATTATAAGGTATTCCAATGGAGATCAACTCCATGGAAACTAAGTCTCATATTCAAAGTACATTGCTTTGGACATGCTTCTTGCATTAAGTTTTCTAATCTTACACAGATAACTTCCACCTATGGAGACAACTCCATATTCTCATTTTGACTATCACTTCTGAATAAGAGATGCCTCTTTTTCAGAATATGTCAATATGGTCCTTCCAAAATTAGCACTATACTTCCAACTGTCCCTGAGCAACCAATCTTTGGTAAACCTCAGATTGTCCTCGACAATTGCTTAATCATTTTAGTCATATCTAATTCTAGACCTTTTCCCTTCTTAATGCCTATGGGCATTTGGAAAAATTTAGAAATGACAAATATTATAGCACATGCAATCGATCCTGTATCCAAAGCAAATGGTACACGATTCATGATGTCTCACATAAAGACATGATTCTAGACCAGTCTTTTGCTATAATATTTTTATTTGCCATGTTTTCAAAATTTGACTATGAAGAGGGATGCCGTAATCATAATCGAATTTTGAGAACGCAATATATAGAATTTCCTTAAGTTGAACCAATCCAACATGAAATTCATATATATATTCTTGACTAAAGATGATTAAGGTCTCAATCTAAGCCTTTAGAACTGAAATGAAGTATATCATCTCCCTTAATTATAGCAAAACAACTTTTTCAATCCCTGCAGCCTCACGAATTGAAACTTTTGTTTTCTATAATTAACATTGCTAACTTGCAACACCAATAATTATCATGCTCCCACTAACATGATGATTATTAGCATAACACTTATGCTCCCACTAGCTTTGACATGTACTCAGAAATCAGCTGGACTTCTAGAAATCAATACTTTATTGACTTTCTTACCAAAGTTCAGATTTCTGATACGAGATGCTTTGATAAAACTTTATCAAAATCATACACCTTTCCTTAGATAGCATGCATGTGTGTCTAAACAATTTCAGAACTATGAAAAGGGATGCCATAATCATAGTCTCAATTGTTTAGACCTTTTGCCATCTGCTTCAAATCTACTTGGTGGAAGTGTTTCCTCACCATCATTTTCATGAATCGGAGAGAAACCTTATGACCCTTAGATTTTATGGTGTATGTGTTCTTATCCATGTGAATCGTCAAAACCATAGTCACAAGACAAGGATAGTGACAAATCCAAACTCATATGGACTGAACTTATGCAATCTTAACTTCTTGCCACCTGGGAGTACAGGGCCTGCCATTGCTTCCAAGTTGTTATGCAACCAATTGAGAACTTTCAGAACTCCTATGCAAAGCCAACTTTAACTGGAATGGGCACAGAAGATGTCAACACGATAGGTTATAAACCTCAAGTCGTGTGCTAGTGAAGAACCTCAGGTTTTATTCTTGATTAGTTCTTGAAATTCTTTTTAGGATCTTTAAGACTCCCACTATCCTCTTGACATATAAGACTATCTTGCCAAATATTCAAGAGATAGTGCGGATTCTTTATCAAGACAAACACTTCACACAATTGGCCTTAGTTGGTCTTTGTTTTATCCAAAACATCACAACTTACCAATTTCAAACGTACAAGAGTAGGACACTTTTACTCTTACATTTGACAAGTGTTTTAAACCTTTCTTTAAGATATGTCACTCAAGTTACAATCTTGGAGTATGACTCTAAGAATTGTTTTGGAACGAAGTATGACTCATCTTCCTGATCTAACCATTTCAACAATTCATGACTCCTCTTCTTAGTCATAAGAATGCACTAAGATGACCTTTAGAGGACTAATTGTGATATGATTTCTAAATCATTAAGATGATCACAAACATGATACTAAAGTACTCTCCCATCTTTTCAGATTTGAGAAACTTTTATCTTTCTGCCTAATTTGATTCTTCCCATTCGTTCTGCCATACATTGAGACTTTTCCAATGTTTCAGAATTATACTTAAACTTGTAAGTATAACCATATTTACTAAACCTTAGTAAATCAAATAGTCTTAACGAGCTTTGTGGTGGACATGACCAATGCACAAGAATGTGTACTCGATCCCTTTAGTCCTTCACTTGACTCACACATCCATGTGAACAAGTAATTAGTCTTGATTTTCCAATGCTTGAAAGTTCTCATTCATCATACTATTCAACTTGCATGATTCCAAGTTTCGGTCCAATTGAAACTTGGGTGATGAGGAACTTTCCTGATTTGGTAAATTTGGACACTACCACAAATGAAAGAATCAAATCCATTTTCCAATATTGCTGTCAGAGGAATCATATAAGCAACAATTTTCCACAAATGCCATTATAAGGATACTTCAAATAAATAAAATTAAACAATTTTCTTTTATTTTAAAACTTTGCGGAAAAACTTATCCTTACAATCCACATGAAAAATTGTTGTTATCTATTCCTTAGCAATATATCATAACTTCTTAAGCAACTGCTTAAAATTCTGATGCGATCGAAATATACCTTCGCGATCAGAATCAGCATATACTTCCTTTAAGATTTCTCTCTATTCTTTGATCCTTAAAACATCAACATGTGACCCAGTCACATCATGTAATGAGGATCTCAGAATAGAAGGGCTCTACCTGATGTAGAGTCAAACTTGTTGACTTTAACATCCTTAGGTAAATTTGGCAGCTTTGCAATCAACGCCCCTTCCTTTGGCAAAATAAACATATGGACCCTTTGGTAATGGGACTATCTCAGACTTAGCCTTTCTCTTTACCATTTGGTCAACCGGGTTGACTATGGCCAATCCCTTTCCATTGGGAAGAGAATTCTTTTTCTGGATTTCCAGTGTCACCATTGTCACTGTCCATAAAGTTTTTGGGAAGTTGATCTTCTAATCAAATTTGCTTTACTATCGTTCCAAATCATTGCTGATTCAGCAGCACCAAGCAAATAAATATGATCATTAAGGTTCATGTCATAGTTTGTTTCATAGTAGTCCCAAAGGAACTCACTATGTGACTTAGAAAGTGATTGAACATCCAACTTTCTCAAGACTTTGACACCCAACTCTCCCGGCTTGTCAATATGTGACTTCATCTCTAAGATGTGATCACACATAGACCTTGCTTGCCATTAGGGCTTGAGTGACCTTGAACTTGTGGCTTAGGGAGAATAATTGGAGGAGGTGGAGGAAGTGAAGTTCCAAGAGATTTGGGAGGATCATAGATGTCTGAACCAGACATCTTTTTGGGAGATATTCAAGATAGTTGATCTAAAGTCCTTAATATAACACCCAATATGAAATATTAAGGCTAGGACCCAACAAACTATTTTATAATTTGGAAGAGGGATGCCGTAATCCAAGCTATAAAATATTTGAAGGTAGGTGAATGACGATTCACCAATTTCCACCAAGATAAACGAAATGTATTATTAGGTTTTAATTGGTTTTGAAACTCCTAGATTCTTTTGAGATTCATTGAACTTTTCAAAGGCATGTTTCAATCTCGAGTGTGCCCTTCAGGTTTTGTGACTGGGATGCCGAGGATCACAAAACAAGGTGTGAATAACCATGCAAATATACTTGGTACCCTTAATATTTACCCCTCAATCGATGTGCCGGTTAACCACACACGCTCCACCGATACTATGATAAACATTAAGTTACCCTTTGCCTACCTTGTTAAATCAAGCTAGTGTGCCGGTTAACCACACACGCTCCACTAACTGACTTAAGCAAAGTGCAAAGTGTAATTTCATGGGTTAGCACCAAATTCACATTTTCCTAAGTAACTAAGATTGGGTATTATTAAGAGTTTAGTTACTTAGTATTTATCATTATACTTATAATGAAGGGAGAATTATAGTCCTTGTCGTACCTGTTCGGCTAATGACCCTCCACCGGTCAAGGAAGCGGTGAGTGAGAGTGGACACCCATTAAAATGCCATTTTATAGGCAGTAACCTTATACCCCCCTTATAGACCGGCTTCGTGAATGGGGCCTACTAATGGTAAGACGACTTGCTCTTATACATATAATATATTAAACTTTTAATATTATAATAGTATAAGGGTGTATTTTAGACATTTAAAATATTTGGTGGTTCAATCTATTAATTAAACTAGACTTTTAATTTAATTAAACTCAAACCATATATTTATGGATTAATAATACTCTTTTAATTAAACGCTTTAATTAACTATTAATAAAGTCCATAAGAGTTAATTGAATTATTCAATAAAAACATCATAATTCCAATTATTAAATTCAAAATTAAAACCATTTAATTAATTGTTTAAGTTATGAACCCAAGAGTTTTAGAATTCAATTCTTTTTTTTATCATAAAAAAACTTTTTCCAAATTCCAAAACTTGAGGGCAAGTTTTGTAACTCTTGAAAACTTTTGGATTCCATAACTTATGGAGTTAAATACTTGTTTTATGATGAAACTTTTCATGTTCCATAACTTAAGAACAAGTTATGAAATTCTTTAAAACATTAAGACCAAGTTTTGTAACTCCATAAAAACTTTGAATCAATTTTTTTTTTAAAAACCTTTTCATATCCATAACTTATGGAGGTTTCAAAAAACTCTTTAGATCAAACTTTTAAAACTAATAAAATAATCATATCATTTTATCTTTTACTAAATTTGACCTAATTCAACTCATATAGTAAAGTGACTCAAATTTTAAAAATAATTAGTTTTTCATAAAATCAAGTAATTATCTTAAAATATGACAAACTTCATGTTTTTTTCCTTTTTTTTCCCTTCAACTTGAAAAAAAAATACATTTGCATCAAATATAATAGAAAACAACCCATGGCTCTGATACCACTGTTGGGTTTTGAGCATTCTAACACTCCTATGGTGTACATGCAACCCTATAAACCTTGGATCTATGTTTTCTCTATTACACATGCAAATATTAACTATTCCAAGGTTTCATCCTAACTAGCATATTATGAAGCACCTATACTACAAAGTCCTAGTTAGATGACATACCTTTTGATGTAGCTTGATGTCTTCAAGCTTTAAGAGCTTAGCCCCAATAGTGTGGAAGCCTCAAATGGAATCACAAATCACCAAAACACCTTGGAAGAACTTGAGAGAATATGTATGCACACTAAAATCGGCCACTCTTATTTTCATACACTTGTTCCATTTTGTGAGCCAAGGACCCCTTTTTACATTATGGAGGATTAGGGTTACATCCATGTAAACCCTAATACCCATGACCTTTCATTTACATAGGATCCATGGGTTAAAAGCTCCATGGACCATCCATGAAAGCTTAGCCCAACCTAAATGAACTTGGCCCATTCCATATATATAAGAGTCCATATTTAATTAGTTCTTTTTGATCACTTAATTAATTCTAAATTAATTCTTGATCAATACTAATTAAATAATATGATTCCATATTAATATATTAGAACTTATAATATATTAATATAAATCATCAATATACTATTCTCAAAAGACTATCCATATAAATTGTGCCGGTGAAGTTCAACCCAAATGGACCACGTCGGGTCTGCTCAAGTATATACCAAATATAGTTATGTACTTAGACATTAATCCAACAGGAGCTCCCCAGGGTGAGGAACTCGGCCTTATGAATCCTTTGCTGATCAGTTCATTAAGCTGGCTGGATAATTCCTGCATTTCCGCTGGCGCTAGACAGTAAGGAGATTTAGCTACAGGAGTAGCTCCGGGGATTAAGTCGATAAGAAACTCGACTTGGCGCTCGGGAGGGATTCCTGGGAGATCTTCGGGGAAAACCTCAGGAAAGTTACAGACTTCGGGGATGCTCTCGAGGTCTCTAACTTTTTGCGCCTCGTCGACAACATGAGCTAGGAATGCATGGCACTCCTTCCGCAGATACTTCTGAGCTTTGATGCACGAAATGATACAGAGGTTCGAACTGAGTTTATCACCATAAATCATAAGGGTTTCGCCAGAGGGAAGATTGAGACGGATAGCCTTCTCGAAGCAAAGAATATCAACACGATTGGAACTCAACAAATCCATGTTGATAATGACATCGAAGCTCTTGATGGACACAGGCATAAGATCGATGAAAAAGGAATAATTGTCTAGGGTAAGAGTACAGCCTATGAATATGTCGTTAGTGTTCTCCTTCTTTCCGTTAGCCATCTCGACGGTAAATGTTTCGGTTAGAGGTTGGGATTTACATTTGATTAGATGTTTGAACATATGACTAACAAAACTCCTCTCCGCACCAGAATCGAAAAGAATGCATGCATAAGAGTTGTAAAGGAGGAACGTACCCGTAACAACGGTAGGATCAGCAACTGCATCCTCCTGGCCCATCACCAAAACTCTTCCTGTATTGCCACTAGTTGTTGTCTTGGGGCAGTTTCTCCTGAAGTGCCCAGTCTCTCCACATCCATAACAAGTTTGACCAGCGCTCGCTCCCGGAGCCTGGTTGGTTGGTTGAGTTGGCACCTTGCAGTATCGAGTTGTGTGTCCTTTCTTTCCACAGCTGTTGCAACTCAACTCACGGCAGGGCCCGTGATGATGGAAGTTACACTTGTTGCACAGGGGTAGTTTTCCAGCGTAATCACCGACAGGAGATTGGGTGGTTGGAACAGTAATGGGAGCACCAGCAGGAGCAGTAACAACATGAACTGCCACTGTTTGTTGTTTCTTAGAGGGCTCCTGCGAAGACTGACCCTTCCGTTTGTTACCAAACTTCTTCTTCTTCCCACCGCTTTCCTTTTTGTGGCTCGGAGTCAGCTGCCACCTCATCCAGATCGATTCCGTGATCGATCAGGGTCTGTGCCAGATCCTTGGCGCTTTCAAAAGTAATTGGTCTAGCAGCCAAGACATTCCCCTTTGTTGGTTGTGTCAGTCCCCAGATGTATCTTTTGATTTTCTTGCTTTCCGGGGTGACCATTCCCGGACAGAGGAGAGCCAGATCACAGAATCTCGCGGTGTAGGCAGCGATGTCGGAACCCTTCATATTCAAGTTCCAGAGTTCGTGCTCCAACTTTTGCACTTCGCCCCTCGGGCAGTACTCCGCGAGCATGAGCTCCTTCAATCTTTCCCAACCCATGACATTAGCCACTGGCAAGGTTAGGGTTTTGACTCGACCATTCCACCAGGTCAAAGCTCTGTCGGTGAAGGTGCAGGCAGCGAACTTCACCTTGTTTGCTTCATAACAGACGCAAATTTCGAAGATGGATTCGATCTTCTCGAACCATCGAGTCAGGGCGATGCCACCTCCATTTCCGTTGAAGGACTTGGGTTTTGCAGTCATGAAGTCCTTGTAGGAACATTCTTTTTGATGTCCCTGACTTCCACCTTGTCTCTGTGGGTCGGTTCCACCTCCAGCCCCTCCAGCGTTCACTTGTGCCATTGCTGCAGTCACGACGGCGGTAACTGTTGCCTGGAACATGACAGGATCAAACTGAGGAGGTGGTGGTGGTGGCGGAGTGTCGTCGTTCCTTCTGACGGGTCTTGGTCGGGGAGGCATCTCGTTCTAGAAATCAATAAGGAAGAAGAGGATGGTAAGTCCTCGAGATATATAAAACAAAATATATCTCATCCTGATAATAAAAGTATACTACCGAGCGATAAGCACAGAAAGGTTACTAACGCAAGTAAGTTATCGCTTAAGGAAGAAGAGGTAGCAACACTTAGAGTGAATCTGTATATTGAGTTTGGCTCTAGCTAAAATACTCCTATAGTATTTTATGTAGAATGATTTTGGTAAGTTTTTAGGCCTGCTGTAATACCACAGTCACTCCCAAGCACAAGTTGGTCATGTCTCGAATGAATATAGTTTATCAGGCTATATTCACCCTAGACATGATTACATAACTGCCCAGGTTTAACCGCAGCGTTCCAGCATCCAAATATTGTTGTTCTGTTCTACTACCGACACGAATTTTGTTATGTATGCATGCTCGTATACTTTTATAAAAATACTTATATTTTTGAAAGTATACTTTTAGCGTAGAGCACTTAGGCCCCTTATTGTTTATATTTGTATACCACGTAAGGTTCGGTATACTAGTTCGCTATAAACAAGGGCTCTGATACCAATCTGTCACACCCCGAAACCAATGGCGGAAACGTTCCGGGGCGGAGGACGTCATGTATAGCATCACAACCAATGAATAACAGCAATCATAGCAACACAACCATTACAGTGAATACTTAAATAAAGATGTTTACACCAGTTTGAAACTTTGTCTGAAACTTAGTTTGAATTACATCCAATAGCTTTGTATATCATAAACATAAAACTCTTATTGCTCCAGTTCCTCGAAAATCCAGCAAATACTTGTCTACTGATTTCCTGAGAATACAAGCAGTTTGAAAGAGTATCAGCATAAAGCTGGTGAGTTCATAAGCGGTGGTTTGTAGTGAAAATCGTTGATGAGTTCTTAAAATGTTTGTATAGTTCCAAGAAAATCCGATATTTTCTTTAGTGAGGATGTAGTGTTTTCAATTCTTATAAAACCATGAATGTTTGTCACTGAAAACTGTAGTGATATGCGAAATTATTACTTCATGTGACTAACTAATGCTAATCATGATGTAATAGTATTTCATGCGTGAAACCATTGTATGCTCGTTTCTGTTTGAAAATCCTGAAAGTTCTCCAATTGTAGTGTGTATTAGTTCTATTTAATGTAAATAAAACTGTTGAAGAGTGTCAAGTTGTAAACTAAAGGTGATTTATATGATGGGTTTTGAGCATTCTAACACTTCCTAAGTGTACATGCAACCCTAATAACCTTGGATCTATGTTTGTCTAATTATCATGCAAAGTTGAATTCCAAGGTTATATTCCTATCTAGCATACATGGGGAACAAATTTTAACTTGCATGAACGATAGAATAACTTACCTTGTTGTTGCTTATGATCCTTGAAACCTTGTGAGCCTAGCACCCCAAGTGTGATGCCTCAAATGCTTCACACAACACCAAATGCTTTTGGAATGACTTTAGAGAGAATACACACTTCTAAAATCGGCCTAGCCCTCTTGTTTCTTATGTGTCATCGATTTTGGTGGAGAACATGTTGCTTATATAGTGTGTCACAGCTAGGGTTACACCATGTAAACCCTAATGTGGCATGACTCTTCATTTCCATGACCCATGGGTTTGTAACTCCCATGGAGCCTCCATGGAGCATTCAATGGGTTTAACCCAACTTGATTATCCATGGAGCCTTTTAGCCCACTATACAAGTTATGGATGATTTACATGATCAACTCATATATTTAATTAGTCATCTTTTGATCACTTAATTAATCCTAGATTAATTCTTGATCAATACTAATTAAATAATACTATTAATATATTAGAACTTATAATATATTAATAAACCACAAGTGTTATTTCTCTCATTTAGTCTATCCAAATGCATGATGCCATGCAACCCAAATGGACCATGCCGGGTCGGGTCAAGTACATACCAGAAATAGTTATGGACTTAGACACCTTATCCAACAGTCTCCCACTTGGATAAGTCTAATAACTATAACTGCAATACTTCAGGAACCGATCGGCAATCGTAGCTCTTTCAAGGTCTCTCGGAACTGAGAAGATGATGATACGCCATTTAAGATAAGTGATCATATAATCCTCTGTTCTAGATATCAGCCGGACAAATACATGGAACAATGTCTTACTTATTGTCCAGCAGTTTGTTTCCCGATTTCCGATTTGTTTGACAAAGAACTTAATTGAACACATCAACTTAGTTCTGACCGGGCCCGGTACATAGGTCAAAACAAAATCATCGAGGGGCCCAGATATCAGCTTCTAATCCAAGAAGGAACAGATAAACTTCGACTCATATGTTTGTTCTACCACTCATTGAATTATACACAAAAGCACGTTTTATAACATCGAGTTACCAATGCGTTAACGTACAATCAATGCATAACCAACTCATAAGTAACAAATCATATCTCTAGGTTTGAAGACTTATATGATATTACCGTCTCACGATCACTCCAGATAAATTCCATGAAGTGATTCCAGTGAGTGTGGGTTGAGTCCAATGCTCAGAACTTATGAGCACTCATGAGTGTTGTAGCCATGTCCAACAGCTTAGACCTCTGCAACCAATCATGACAGTCTTGATTCATACCTACTTCCGACATATGACCGACTGTGGAGGTTCGAATAATATGATATACCAAACATAATTATTCTGGAAGTCAAAACATGCAATAGAAATATAGTAAACGATCGACAAGAGATAGCAACACTTTACTCATAAATAAAACACCTTTTATTCATCATCTAATGTTAATTACACTTTACAAATTTCAAGGTTATCTAACTACTAAATCTAATATCATCCTTCAGCCCTATGCTCCGAGAATGCTGGAGATGCTTAACCCGACTCAGTCCCTTCGTGAGGGGATCTGCTGGATTCTCATCCGATGATACCCTCTTTGCCACGAGGAGTCCTTCTTCTATTCGATGTCTGATGAAATGGTATTTTCTGTCGATGTGTCTGGATCTCCCGTGATCCCTTGGTTCCTTGGCTAAGGCAACTGCACTTTCACTATCACCGAAAATTTCCATTGGCTCTTTAATAGCTGGTACAACTCCAAGGTCTCCAATGAAGTTCTTCAGCCATATCGCCTCCTTTGCTGCCTCGCTAGCTGCTATATACTCTGATTCGCAAGTTGAATCAGCCACTGTCACTTGCTTGGAACTCTTCCAAGAAATTGCTCCTCCATTTAAGGTAAAGACCCAGCCTGACTGAGAGCGGAAATTATCCCTATCAGTCTGAAAGCTAGCATCACTATACCCTACAACTCTCAAGTCTTCACTCCCACCGAGGGTAAGGACCCAGTCCTTAGTCCTCCGTAGGTACTTGAGGATATTCTTTACCGCAGTCCAGTGTGCCTTGCCAGGGTTCCCCTGATACCTGCTAACCATGCTCAAAGAAAAGGCTACATCAGGTCGAGTACACGTCATAGCATACATGATCGATCCTACAGCCGAAGCATAAGGTATTCGACTCATTTCTGCTATCTCAGCCTCAGTACTAGGGCTTTGTGTCTTACTCAATCTGGCGTTACTCTGGATGGGTAACTCTCCTTTCTTGGAGTCCTGCATGCCGAATCTCTTCAGCACCTTATCCAAGTAGGTACTCTGACTAAGTCCAATTAGTCTTTTACTCCGGTCTCTCAAGATCCTTATCCCTAGAATATAGGCAGCTTCTCCTAGGTCCTTCATAGAGAAACACTTCCCAAGGCAGGACTTAACTTCCTGCAGAGTTGGGATGTCATTTCCTATGAGTAGTATGTCATCCACATACGATACCAAAAAGCTAACTATACTCCCACTAGCCTTGACATATACACAAGATTCATCTTCACTCCTAGAAAAGCCAAATTCTTTGACTTTCTCATCAAAGCAAAGATTCCATCTGCGAGGTGCTTGCTTTAACCCATAAATGGATTTCTCAAGCTTACACACTTTATTAGGGTACTCTGTATTGACAAAACCCTCTGCCTGACTCATGTAAACATCCTCAGCCAACTTTCCATTAAGGAAAGCGGTTTTGACATCCATTTGCCATATTTCATAGTCATGAAATGCAGTTATGGCTAACAGAACCCTAATAGACTTAATCTTGGCCACTGGAGAAAAGGTCTCATCATAATCAACTCCCAGAGTTTGTGAGAAACCCTTTGCAACCAGTCGTGCCTTATAATTGTGTACATTACCATCCATGTCGGTCTTCTTCTTGAAGATCCATTTGCACCCTATAGTCTTACGACCTGGTACATTCTCAACCAAGTTCCAAACTTGATTGTCATACATGGACTGTGTCTCGCTGTCCATTGCCTCTTTCCACTTGGCTGACTCAGGGCCTATCATGGCTTCCGCGTAACTGTTAGGTTCATCCAGACCTATCAGTGTCTCATCACTGATAAGTGTATCACCTTCCGCAGTAATATGGAATCCATAGTAATGCTCAGGTGTATTCCTAACCCTTGTGGAACGCCTCAGAGGTACAGACTTGTCAATTGGCTCAACAGGAGTTTCCTCCTCAAGTTGAGTGCTAGGGTTTGAAGTTCCTTCACCACTTGACTCTTGAATTTCTTCAAGGTGAACTTGCCTCCCACTGTCTCCTTGGCTTATGAACTCTCTCTCTCGAAAGAAAGCCCTCCTAGCTACAAAGACCACATTCTCACTAGGTCTGTAGAAGAGGTAACCAAAGGATTTTTGTGGGTAGCCGATGAAAATACACCTCTCACTTCGAGGTTCGAGCTTATCATGAGTCTCGCGTCTCACGAAAGCCTCGCAACCCCAAATCTTAATGTGGTCTAGTTTAGGTACTTTACCAGTCCACATCTCATGAGGAGTTTTGGCAACTTTCTTTGTGGGAACTAGATTAAGGATATGGGCAGCAGTCTCTAAGGCATACCCCCAAAATGAGATTGGTAGCGAAGCTCGACTCATCATGGAACGAACCATATCCAACAAGGTTTGATTACGCCTCTCAGCTACACCATTCAACTGCGTTGTCCTGGGAGGTGTCAATTGTGAGACAATCCCACATTCCTAAGATAGTCGAGGAACTCTGAACTAAGATACTCACCACCTCGATCGGATCGAAGCATCTTAATGTTCCTGCCCAATTAATTCTCGACTTCCTGTTTAAACTCTTTAAACCTCTCAAAAGTCTCTGACTTATGCTTGATTAAGTAGACATATCCATATCTACTGTAATCATCAGTAAAAGTCAAATAATAACGATTAGCATCCCTTGTGGCATGTTTGAAGGGCCCACACACATCCGTGTGTATAAGATCCAACAAACCTTCACCCCTCTCACAAGAACCTGTGAAGGGTGACTTTGTCATTTTTCCAAGTAAGCATGATTCGCAACTATCATCTGACTTTAGGTCAAATGACTCCAATACTCCATCCTTTTGGAGTTGGCCTATGCGTTTCTTGCTTATATGTCCAAGACGACAATGCCATAATGATGCTTTATCCAAGTTATTATCATTAACAGAATCAATACACAATACATTATTTCCTAAGTTATCAACCACAGATACAGTTTCATACACACCATCACAAGGTAATGCTTTAAAATAAAGAACATTATTAAAGAAAGCATTAATCGAACCAACTTCATTATCAAATGAAAAGGTGAAACCTTGTTTATACAATGCATGAAAGGAAATAATATTTCTTGCCATTTCTGGCGAATAACAACATTTATTCAAATCTAAACTAAACCCACTACTTAGCGATAAAGTATAAACTCCAATCTTGGTGACAGGTAAAGCTTTCCTATTCCCCATGATTAAGTTTATTCTTCCATGCTCCACATTCTCACTTCTTCTTACTCCCTGCAAATCAGAACATATATGAATACCACAACTGGTATCAAGGACCCAAGAGTTAGAATGGGGTGAGTTATTAGATAAGATAGTGTAAATACCTGCATGGTTGGGTTTAACTTTCCCATCCTTCACATCTTGCTGGTACTTTGGGCAGTTCCGCTTCCAATGTGACTTTTCATGGCAATAGAAGCATTCAGTCTCTTTAGGGTCAGAAGAAGGAGTGACAAAACCTTTCTTGGTTCCACTTGAAGAAGAGCCATCAAGGGTCCTAGCCTTGGTACCCTTCGAAGAGCTCTTCGTCTTCTTCCCTCTACCTTTCCCGATTGCCAAAACCGGGGCGGAGTTTGGAGTAGGAGTGTTAACAACCGACTTACCCTTAAGACCTGTTTCTGCGGTCTTGAGGAGTCCCTGAAGTTTGCTGAGTGTGACCTCTTCCTTATTCATGTGATATGTCATGCGGAATTGATCATAGCACGATGGTAAGGAGTGCAAAATGATATCTTTTGCAAGCTCCTCAGGGAAGTTCACATTAAGCTTCAGCAACCGATCCACATACCTTTGCATTTTCTGCATGTGGCTCGTGACGGATTCCCCGTCCTTCATCATGGTTGTTATGATAGAGCATATGATTTCATACCTCTCTTGTCGTGCACTTTGATGGTATCTTTCCATCAGATCTTGGTGCATTTCAAAAGGGTAGAAGTCCTCATAGGACTTTTGGAGTTCCGCTGTCATGGTGGCCAACATGATGCATGCCACTTTTGTAGCATCCCTTTCATGTGCCCGGAAGTCAGCGATCTCCTGGGGAGTTGCAGTGGTCTCATCAATCTCCTTAAGCTCCTTGTCAAGGACATATTCTTTGTCCTCGTAGCGGGTAATCATCCTGATGTTTCTGATCCATTCATTGAAGTTGGATCCATCAAAAGTGACTTTCCCACACAAGTTCATAAGGGTAAAGGAGCCATTAGGATTAGAGCCAGAAGCAGCATTGTTTGAAGACATCTGAAAGAAGAGGACAAGATTAGTTTAGATATTAAGAGAGTCTTTAATAAAACACCCAAATGTAATATTAAGGCTAGGATCCAATCACAATATATTATAACTTAGAAGAGGTATGCCGTAATCCAAGCTATAACATATTTGAAAGGTAGGTGAATGACGATTCACCAATTTCCACCATGAAAAACGAAATATAAATATTAGGTTTTTAATTGGTTCTTAGAAATTCCTAGATTCTTTTGAGATTCAATGAACTTTTCAAAGGCATTTTTCAATCTCGAGTGTGCCCTCCAAGTTTTGTGACTGTGATACCGAGGATCACAAAACGAGGTGTGAAGTAACCATGCAAATCACTTGGTACCCTCAAGGTTTATCACTCAATCGATGTGCCGGTAAACCACACACGCTCCACCGATGCTATGGTAAACCTTAAGTCACCCTTTACCTACCTTGTTAAGTCCAAGTTAGTGTGTCGGTTAACCACACACGCTCCACCAACGACTTAAACAAAGTGTAAAGTGTAATTTCATGGATTAGCACCTTATTCACATTTTCCTAAAGTAACTAAGATTGGGAATTTAATAAAAGCATTTAGTTACTTTATAATATTCATCATACTTTTAATGAGAATTTATAAGTCCTTGTCTTACCCGTTCGGCTAACGACCCTCCACCGATCAAGGAAGCGGTGGGTCAGAGTGGACACCCATTAAGTTGCCATTTTATAGGCAACAACCTTATACCCCCCTTATAGACCGGCTTCGTGAATGAGGCGTACTAGCGGTAAGACGACTTGACGTTATACATATATATATTAGTAACTTATAATATTATAAAGTATAAGGGTTGAATTTTAACTTTTAAAATTCTAAGGGTTGGAACTAAAGTTTTAATCAAGACTTTACATGTTCCAAAACTTGAGGGCAAGTTTTGTAAACTTCCAAAACTTTTCATTTCTTATAACTTATGAATTAATTGAGTAATAAAAATGAAGACTCTTCATTTTTATAACTCTTGTGTTCTTTTAGTGGCTTTAATAAAAGTGAGACTTTTCGTTTTCCATAACTTGAGGACAAGTTATGGACTCCATTAAAACACATTATGATCATGAATTAAACTACCATGAAGGTTACAAACAATTCCTATGATCATCTAATCTTCATAAGTTCAAGAACATGAATATGAACACTTTCAAGAATAAAAAATTACACTTAAAAAAACTTGTAATTTTAATAATTGCCATTCTAAATGGATTAGCATAAACATTACACCATCTAAAACAAGCTTTAAAACATCAAAACAGTTTAGGGTAATGTTTCTAGTCCATTTCCAGCAACAAATGTGCAAACATTCATACGAGCAGAAAACAGAAAAACGATTTTTTTTCAAGCTGTTTGCACACAAAAAAAAAACAACAACAAACGAACCATGCTCTGATACCACTGATGGGTTTTGAGCATTCTAACACTTCCTAAGTGTACATGCAACCTTAATAACCTTGGATCTATGTTTGTCTAATAATCATGCAAAGTTGAATTCCAATGTTATATTCCTATCTAGCATACATGGGGAACAAATTTTAACTTGCATGAAAGATAGAATAACTTACCTTGTTGTTGCTTATGATCCTTGAAACCTTGTGAGCCTAGCACCCCAAGTGTGATGCCTCAAATGCTTCACACAACACCAAATGCTTTTGGAATGACTTTAGAGAGAATACACACTTCTAAAATCGGCCTAACCCTCTTGTTTCTTATGTGTCGCCGATTTTGGTGGAGAACATGTTGCTTATATAGTGTGTCACATCTAGGGTTACACCATGTAAACCCTAATGTGGCATGACTCTTCCTTTCCATGACCCATGGGTTTGTAACTCCCATGGAGCCTCCATGGAGCATTCAATGGGTTTAACCCAACTTGATTATCCATGGAGCCTTTTAGCCCACTATACAAGTTATGGATGATTTACATGATCAACCCATATATTTTATTAGTCATCTTTTGATCACTTAATTAATCCTAGATTAATTCTTGATCAATGCTAATTAAATAATACTATTAATATATTAGAACTTATAATATATTAATAAACCACAAGTGTTATTTCTCTCATTTAGTCTATCCAAATGCATGATGCCATGCAACCCAAATGGACCATGTCGGGTCGGGTCAAGTACATACCAGAAATAGTTATGGACTTAGACACCTTATCCAACACTATACATATTGTGAGTTGTATAACCATGCTTGATATGACTAGAGACCTTTCCAACGTTCTTCAGGCGTCGAGTTAAATGACATTTGTCACCCTATGCATGCATGCCCAACTGTAGCTAGCAGTTCGGATGTGGGATTGTCAGTCCCGAATAGATCTATTCACAAATCTCACGCTCTCCCTCCAGGAGACTCTGGTTATACTATGCTAGGATTTATCCCTGTACACCTAAGGGTACAGTAGTGAAGTAGCGCCTCACAGTATCGTACAATCTAGTTTACATGTAGTGTAGTAGCGTTCTACCGTAGTGAAAATCCGTATGTATACCGTATGTAGTGATAATTACAGTTATGAAAACCATGATAAAGTAGTGATGTAACTGTAAACTGTTTCTGTCTTAGCGCATATGTTTCGTAGTGAAGGTTTCTGTACTTGTTATGTTTAGAAAAATCCCAAACTATACCGATTATAGTTTGCATGAATAGTGAATAGCGTGTCCGAAAAACTAAGCAATTTTAGTGAAAACGTCCCTTATGCTCAACACAGTACAAAAGGGTTAAAGTATGAGATTTGCATAAGTTTTGAAAACATTTATGTTTAGCTTGTATCCCCCCCCTGAAAACATTAAAAATACGGAAAATGTAGGGGTATGAACTTACATATTGCGTGAAAGCGCTGACTGAAATGAAGATCCTCGAGTTGTTGCATGTGACACTTAACGAAATTCTATTATCAAATAAATACATATATGTATCTAAATTAGCGATTTCGTTAGATAAGGTGTTAGAGGAACACTTGTATTCGGTTGAGGAATGTTACCGGGACTTGATCGAATCGATGAAAGTGGGTTTTCAGCCAAAAGCACCACTTAAAAGGTGTTTATGGCCGTGAACAAGGGTTTACGGTCGAAAGACAGTTTACGGCCGTGAACAGGGTTTACAGCCGTGAACAGGGTTTACGGCCGTGAACTGGGGTTTACGGTTTCTGAAGGCTCGGTGAGTTTACGGCCGTAAACTCAAGAACAGAGTTTACGGTCTTTGAAGATGGACCGTAAACTCAAGAACACTGGTGCTGATTTCGAAGAGATAAACGTTTCCAGACGTTCCGAAGTGACTCCAAACGGTGTTTCTCGATGTTTCCCGAAGTTTGAAGGTGTTTTTAGGTGTTTACGGTCAAGCTTCTTAGAGAGAGAAGGAGAGAGTTTTTGGCCAGAAATGTTCAAATGAAGGTGGAGGTCTCGTATTTATAGGGGTCTTGTGGTCGGTGGGGGTCCACTCTTTACTAGCCGTAAACGGGTTTACGGTCGTAAACGGGTTTACGGTCGTAACCTCACTTAGGACGAAATTGTTTGGTTTTTCGAGACACTCGGGTTCCCGCGCGACTTTTGGTTCCGACTTGTAAATAATTTAATTATATATAACTAGATTATTTTCTAAACCAAGAAGTTTGACGGAAAAGTTAATGAATTTGAAATTTTATTAACGGAAATCGCGTAACGGAAATGGACAAAGTTTCGGGTTGTCACAGAATACTGTATGTTTAATTCGTTCGTCTCCAAGATAGAACTAAAAACCGTTAAAACTGCACTTGATCATTCTGATTGGGTACAGGCTATGCAAGACGAACTCAATGAGTTCGAACGAAACAAGGTTTGGAGACTGATTTTCACACCACCGGATGCATCTGTAGTTGGTCTGAAATGGGTATTTCGCAACAAGATGGATAAAGAAGGTAATGTAATAAGGAACAAGGCGAGACTTATGGTGAAAGGATACTGTCAGGAAGAAGGGATCGACTATGAAGAGACTTTCGCTCCAGTAGCAAGGTTAGAATCCGTTCGAATCTTCCTAGCATACGTCGCACACAAAAACTTTGAGGTATTTCAGATGGACGTCAAGTGCGCATTCCTAAACGGAGAATTAGAAGAAACCGTATATGTTGAGCAACCACCGGGTTTTGTGAACGAGAAGTATCCCAATCACTGCTATATTTTGGACAAGGCAGTTTATGGTTTAAAGAATGCGCCAAGGGTCTGGTGTGAAACTCTAACTCGCTTTCTTGAAATGTCAAAATTTAGACAAGGTTCGGTTGACCCAAACTTCTTTCGCAAGAAATAGGGTGACCATTTAATGATCGTCCAAATTTATGTCGATGACATCATCTGCGACTCTACGAATCCTAGCTTAACAGCTGAATTCAGAAAGTTGATGGAGACTAAATTTGAGATGAGTTCCATGGGTCCACTTAACTTTTTCCTTGGACTAATTATAAGACAGAGACCAAGAGGCATTTTCATAAATCAGGAAGCTTACACAAAGACCTTACTGACCAAGTTTGGAATGATGGGAGACTCAAGAGTGAAGGTTCCAATGGCATTTGGAACGAAGCTATCACCATCTCTGGAAAAACCGGCTGCTGATATTACTCTCTATCGTCAAATGATAGGCTCATTGATGTATCTAACAACTAGTAGACCATATATTATGTTTTCTGTTTGTTATTGTGCCAGGTTTCAAGCAAATCCACGCGAACCTCAAATGGTGGCCGTCAAGAACATCTTTAGATACCTGGAGCGAACCTCATCTCTTGGTATATGGTATCCAGCAAAATCAGGGTTCCTCGTTCAAGCATTCTCAGACGCTGATCTTGGAGGATGTGGATTAGATAGAAAAAGCACCACTGGAGGATGTCAATTTCTCGATGGCAAACTTGTCAGTTCGCAGTCCAAGAAGCAAACGTGTGTCTCCTTGTCAACAACTGAAGCTGAATATATAGTTGCTGCTTCAGGTACATCTCAACTCGTCTGGATTTAAAGTCAGCTTCGTGACTATGGCTTCAACATGAAGCAAATCCGACTTTACTGTGACTCTGAAATCACAATTTGCATATGTCACAACCCAGTGCAGCACTAAAAAACGAAACACATCGCACTGAGGTATCACTTCATCAAGGATCATGTGGAAGATGGTAATGTCGAGATTTATTTCGTTCGAGCTGACATATTCACGAAAGCCTTGCCTGAAGCAACCTTTAATAGAATATTCCAAGGCTTAGGAATGATGGAAGCTTAATCGGTTCCGAAACCACCTTCGCTTCCATGAGTATCACTTTCGTCTTCGCTCCATAAGTTTCTATCAAGCGAAATGAGGCGAACGTTCATTCTATTTCGTTCCGTCTTTTTCGGGACACGAAATGGAATGAACACTCGCTCCTATTCGCTTCACTCATTCTTTATAAGCGAACGGTTGGTTAGTAATTTCACTTCTTACTTGTGGTTTGGAACTCCTGTATCTTTTGTATATTATGCATTGTAAAAGTTTGTTTCGCATATTTTATGTTTTTATCTATTTTCAGAAAATACAAAGAGTTTTTTCTTTCTGTTTTTAATTATTTTTCAGAAAACTAAAATACAAAAATATTTTCCTTTTGTTTTATTTAGAAAATCTCAAAATACAAAAAATATTTTCTTTGTGTTATGTATTTTTTTATTTTCACATATTGCAAAAACCCAAAAATATTACAAATGATCTTGGAGGTAAAGTTTCGTGTGAAAGGGCAGGTATAACATTATTTATCTATGTATTAGCTAAGTGTCCCTAGAAGCATGCTGATGTATGTTGTCCAAAGCCTCGATTGACTCGATGTGAAGCCTTAATGAATCGAATCTACCATTTGTTTCTTCCCAAGCAGGCTGTTAAATTTACATTAATCATGAGCTACCTTACTCTTCTCTCTTTGAGTTAAGAGTTATCTACTTAGTCACTTGCGTTGAGCAGAGGTACATTTGCTTCTCTGAAACCCTCTTCATCTTTCTCCATTGCATTCACACTCATCAACGCAACCCTTGAGACTCTCAGCTATACCATTGAGGCTTATGGTTGCACAACATCTGTGTTCATGATCTTAGTTTCGTTCACCACGAACTGAGTGAAACCCAAAATCCAACACAATTACATGAATTAATGGTGAACAATTAAATGTTCTAGATTTTCACCATGGAATTAACGAAAACCACTTTTGTGGTATGTATCAAGAAATCTCTTTTATTTTTGCGAGATCTTTGTGAAATTGTCTAAAACTAAGACATTTCTTCCCAAAAGATCCAGTTTCGTTTTTGTTTTTGAGATTTCTAACATTTTACCAAGTCACTGAAAAGTTATCAATCCTACTTGATGTTATACGCTGCACTGGCCACACAAGTACTTCGTCCAACTTTCGTTCTTATATCAATTTCGCAGTTTGGTTGAAGCAAAAGCCACCTCACATGCCTGAAATTAAAAAGATGCCTTTCAATGTTTCTTAACAAACATTTAATCGTATTTCATTGGGAAACCATGCAGACACTTCTCATTCTCTCTTGACTTTGAAGGAAGAGATTCGTGTCCGGGATCCTCAGTTTCGTGTCATATATGACATTACTAAATCCCATAGATATATTTTGCTTTATTTCTTTTTCTTTGGCACAGTCTTGCACGAAGATCTTTATGATTTTCCAAAATTCTAGTTCGTGGTACTTATGGTGTTTTTCAGATTCACAGTTTCGCTTCTCGATGTTATGGTGGTCTTGTATTTCAAAAGGCGAAAGGTGCTCAGTTTATTTATTTGGAATATGAAGCATTAGGGAAAATATGAAGAGTCGGAGGAATGGATAAGATTTCAAACCACAAGGCGCGTGAATTTGAAACGGTTCCTATCATCACGCCTCCTGACACCTTTTTCGGAGTAACAGTTGTCACATCGCGCTTTTTCAGGCGTCTTTTCATAGAAAATCATGCAATCGTCATCAAAGATCTTTCTCTCTCCTGGTAAATTGTATAAAAGGCCCCAAATCCCTTATTTCTCTTTACCACTCTCAATACTCTCAAGAAACCTAAAGGCGATTTCTCTGACGGTTCATCTTCTTCTTCACGCACCTGCAACAATGGCCGATTCATCATCTGTTCAAGACCATACTGCTAAGTCCTCTTTCCTCACCACCAAGCCCAACCAGAACTCGATCCTCGACTTGGCTCCGTTCAAATATGACGCGTTCATGCTTCCCATTGTCGAGTGCTTGAAGTACTCACCTTTGGTTACTGCCTTAACCATGGTTGAATTTGTTCCAATGTCACTGTTTTCAAAGGCCTTTTCATCTGCTAAGTTTGTCAAGGAGGAGGGAAAGATCATGTTTGAAGTTCTTGATACGAAACACTCAGTCTCAAAGTCTAGGTTTTTCTCTCTTCTAGGGCTAACCTATGTCGATTCAATGGTGAATCTGGAATCTATTTCTACTGCCCAGATTTTCGACATGTTCTACCAAATGGGGTATACTGATCTTCTCACCACTATCACCAAGTTCAAGAAGTCATGTCTTCCACCCCAATGGAATGGTCTATTTACTCTTCTCTTCAAGGCTTTCTCTGAGAGAGTAAGTGGATCCGACTGTGCTAGCAAATCATTCACGACAATCCTCTATAGCCTCTACCATGGTATTAACCTTGATTATGGGTCCGTTCTTTGGGCTCAATTGGTGCAGAGTATGAATTTTTCATCTCGACACAGTGAGATCTCTTGCGCACGTTTATGGACGATTGTGGTGTAGCGGGCAATTGAAAAGTTCAATATTTCGGTGATGGCAGACTCATTAATGTCGTCGATTGCCACCTTCCACACTACGAAGATTATTATCACTGATAATTCAAAGTTTATATTTGTGGGGTCTATTCCGGAGACTATGTACAGATGTGTTTCTGGGGCTAGAAAAATTATCACTGAGTACAAGAAGAAACCTGTTTCGGGTCCTAGGGAGCTTACTTCTGAGATGCAATGCTCCTTAGATGAAGCTGATAAACCCAAAAAGGGAGGCAAGAAGGGAGATAAGAAGAAAGGGGTTCAAGAAGGTCAATCTTCTCCAGCTCCAACCCCTAAGAAGCGAAAGACTCAAGGTGCAGCTCCTTCGGCTCCAAAGAGGTGAAAGCTCAGAAAGATGATATTGAAGTCCAGCTCACCTTCAACAAGCGATACTGAGTACGTTCCTTCTGATCCAGCTAAAGTAGATTCAAGCGAAAGCGAAAGTTCTCAATCTGCGGGTTCGCTTCGTGGTGATTCGCCTCCACCTTCCCCACATCAAAAGGTACCTTTAAACGATTATGTTCCAACTCCACCTCCTTCTCCTACTCACACTACTATTTCTATTACCATCACTCCTTGCCCACCACCAATTTCATCTCAACCTACACCAATTTCATCTCAACCTACACCAATTTCATCTCAACCTACACAAATCTCATCTCAACCACCATCTGTTATTTCTACAACAACCATCTCTACTACCCAGCCGCCACCCATCTACACTGAAACCACTACAACAACTACCACAGGCAAACCTCTCGTCAATGTCAACGCATCTGATGCGGGGGCAACGACTTCAGGTTTTGTCAATACCTCAATACCACCTTTCGTTTTGGTAAACGTATCTGATACGGGGGCTCAAACTTTAGGTTTCTCCACTCATGTTTCACCTCCTATTTCCCCTCTTAACCATAATTCCCCATACATGGTCTTTTGTGATGACGAAGATGAAGATCGTGGGGGTTTTACTTATAGTCCCTTCCAAATCCAGACTGAGATTTAAGACGAGGTGCAAGTCACAAAAGGGAAACTCCAGTCCCTCTATGAAAAGATCGACCAACTGATTCTCTCTAACAAAGCTTCCTCTACTGATGCATACGCCAAAGCAGCTATTGAGTCGCTCTTTGAGCGAATCATGAAGCAACACTTTGCTACTGTTGAAACATCGAATAAAGCTGTCGCCGATTCTGCTAAGGTTTGCAAGTCCACAAATGAAAACGTCGATAAACTAATTGAAGAAATTAACTCTTTCATGGAGAACTTCCAAACCACTTTTAATTCCAACACCACATCAGCAATAAAAGCATTGAAGACTCTGGGCTCTCTCTTCAAGACTAAGAAGGCGCAACTCCAAGAGATTCGTACTGGTCTTAAAACTGACCATGAATCATTTCAACCCACTATCTCGTCTCAGCTTTCTCAGCTTAAAGAAAAATTAGTGAAGGAGAGTACCCTGAAGGACTCTCTCGCTCTCAAGTCAGAAGAAGCCAAGGTGTTAAGTGCCAAACTTGAAGCTTCGTAGAAGTAGGTCCATGATCTGTTATCTGAGAGGGCAGTCATGCACAGCTGTATAACTGATGTTACAGGCATGCTCTACGATATCATTGATACCAGGGACTCCATCATCACCATCACCATGCGAAAGCATCTGGCAGAAAAGTTTAGGCCAGTCTTCGCCATGCTTCACCACCTTGAAGGTGTTTCTGATCAATCCTTTAATCCGAAACAAGGGGGAGAAAGTGTGGCTGGTGGATCAAGAAAAGAATGACCTACAACTCCTGTCAAGCCTATTGTCAAGAATGAACCCAAAGGCAAGGAAAAGTTGTTTCGTGATGACCCAGTCATTGATAATGAAGACAAAGAGGAGCCTACTAAAGAAGAACTGAAAAGACGAAAAGTTCATGAAGGTGAACTGGATGAGCACCAACGAATCATCCGTGAAGCTGAAGAAAAAGAAAGGGATGAGAAAGAAGCACAAGCTACTCTTCAGAGCAAAAAGCTCTTGTTCCCCAATTCGTCCCTGAAGCGAATCCGGCGCGATGCTGTTGATCTTCCAAGCCAGTATTGGTTAGAACCAGTAGTTTCGTTTGATCTTCATAACACACGAGACTCACAACTGGATCTGCCAATTATTCCAAAAGCATTCAGATTTCGTTCTTTTGTTAAAGTGGCCAAAGCTCCATTCACAGACAGCGGAGCTGATCATATGTTGTTTTCGTTTTATCTGAAGCATATGAAGCCACAATACGAAACCTGGTGTAAAGGTTACAGGGCCGATAGAGAGTGATAGCTTTCCGAATGCAAAGTTTAAAGTGGCAAGAGGGTCAGCCAGCCAATGCTATGAGTTTACTCTCGCAAATCTTCCATGCCTTAAACCATATGATTGGTTCACTCTTTACAACATTTTGCTGAAGGATAAAGAAAAATATGAACCTGTCATGTCTCATCGCAAGCACATGATAAAGTCATATATTCAGGAGATTAGAGAAATGGGTGTTGAAGTTGCTGCAGTCCTGCGAAAGAAGCCTTCAGCTGTTCTTAAGGAAACTCCTAAGGACTTTGAAATATTGAAGCTAGGGAAACTTCACAGTGGACATTGGTTTGTGGTTTATTTTGCTAGGGAACGAACTGGAGCAGACTATCGCAAAGAATGCTTCTATCCTTCTGATAAGCATCTCTATACCACAAACTTCCTTGAGTACATTTTGGACTAGGTTAGCAAGTTCAAAGGCAACAAGAAAGATGACATCAAGTGCTTCTCAGATATGGTTCTATGGTACATTGAAGTGCACCAAGCAATTTATGCTATGATTCCGAAGGTGTATGAAGTGCAGAAACGAATCCAAGGCTAAAGGGTTCGGGCCTCAATTGACGCAAAGGGGGAGATTGTTGCGTATAATAGATTGCGTCATTGGGCTTATTTATTTAGTATTCGGTATTGGGCCTGTCCAAGCCGTATCATTTATTAGGGTTTAAGTATTAATAGTGCATGCATGCACCGTAGATGATTAACGTTTTGATAGAGATACTCTTGTAAACCCTAGCACGCCTCTACAGTAGCAATTCTTCATAGATTTCTTCTGAGGCGTGACTTTTCATCATTCGACATAGTGATTGATTCATTATGTGTTCTTACTTTACTTCGTGTTCATATCATACTTGTTCAGAATCTATTCGATCTATAAGGATTTTAGCCTTATCAATATATATATATATATATATATATATATATATATATATATATATATATATATATATATATATATATAGACACACATACACACACATTGAGTAAAAAATTAATTAATAAAAACACGTTCAACAGTTGAAATATCGGTCAATGGAGTTACTAATTTTTTCTTTTAATTTAGCATAACCCCACGTCCCATTTTTCGTGGGTAATGGAACTTTGCTCGAGCGACTTTTCCCTTATCAGACCTGACCTTCAACACAGAGTAGTAAACAAAAGAATGTCATCAAATGATTTATAAATTAGTTTAAATTATTACGAAATTGCTTATGATGAACAGAATTAACATTAATTTAGAGCAATTTTGTAACTTTGAATGCTTCTAATTGTACAGCTTCAATGAATGTGTACCAATGCCTTTTTTTGATAAACGAATGATTCTGGAGTGGTCTATGTTTTAGTTTCCTTGGTGTACCCAAGTTGGGCTCTATGAACTGTGTATTAACATGATTTCTGAAAGTGCGCCGAAATCTACCAAGATAGGATAAAACTTTCTCCCTTCGACGTTCATCCGATTGCAAAAAACTGTTGCATGAATAGTTAGTTGCATGTTAGTAAATTAAAGGGTGATTGGGAATTGGTTATATTTGTTAGTCGGGCATATATATGTATGTGGGAATGCTAATAAACCTTAGCGATTTTTTTATAAACGTGCTTTATATATATATATATATATATATATATATATATATATATATATATATATATATATATATATATATATATATATATATATATATATGGTAACAAAAAGCTTTTTTTTTAATGTTTAATTGGATAAGGTTCTTTTGTTTTTTGTTTTGCATAGGGAAATCTTCAAAGAAGTCCCAATATTTTCAGAAAAGTTAAACTTTAGTCAAAAGATTTTTTTTTGAACGAAAAAGTCTTAAAAACCAGCAAAATTTTGCATTTTGACCTTTTTTGACCGGTTGGAACCGGTACCAAATCAATTTGGGACTATTTCGTAAACTAACCCAAAATATTGAGACTTTTCTATAAACAAAAATATTATGATTTTTCTACAAACAAAACCCTTATTATTACTATTACTATTACTATTACTATTATTATTATTGTTTGTTGTTGTTGTTGCTGTAACAGTCCAAATCAGGTATGACCTTGTAGCCCTTGAAGTATTTCAAATATAACATAAGAAGCCCTTAAGTATGCTGGGCGTACTTATGAGTACGCTTAGCGTACTTGGCAAGGAGGATCACGGAGGGGCAGCACGTACGCTGGGCGTACGTGCCGGATGTTCAAACCCAAAATTCCGGACTTGAGACCTATATAAACACCCTTAATGCATTTGAGCCTCAACCTAAGCAGCCTCCTTCACCTCCAAACGTCTCTGAAAACCCTAATACCATTTGTGAGTGCATTTTGAGCCTAAAGAGTGCATTTGTGGTCCTTATAGTGTTCATTCAAGAAGGAGAAGTTGTTAAGGAAGCTTGGAGTGTCATTTGGCTTCAAGAATCCACATATAGTCGACCTTGAGGAGCTATGGAGGCATAAAGCTTGACCTTTCCATCTTAATCTCTAGATTTAGCTATGGTTTTCTAGTTTTGTCCCCTTTGTTAATTTTGGATCTCCTCCTGTGAGTTGAGCAACTCTAGAGGATGGAAATGACAGATCTGAGGTTCTTTGGTCCGTTTGCAACATAAAAATGGAGTCTTGGTGGGTGTTTTGACCTCATGCATGGGTTAAGAACCTTAAAAAGGTCTTAATGGTGGTGTTGGGAACATATGAGACATGCAAAGGCATAAAGTTTCCAACTTTATGCCCTAGGTCGTCTTAATAATCTTAGATCTGACTTTTGGACATAAGGGAATTGAGTATTAAGCACTTAATGGAGAAAGTGCTTAATATGTTAGTACGCTGGGCTTAACCTAGCGTACGCTGCGCGTAAGTCCCAGAGACCCAGTATGTTGCGCGTACCAAGGTGGTACGCTAAGCGTACGCACCACAGATGGGCTTGGATCTATTTTGGGCCTTTGAGTTGTTGGGCCCCATTTGGTTATTGGACTTTGTTGCATTTTGGGAATAGTGGGCCATTTTATCTGTTTTGGGCCATTGATGTTATGTTTGGGCCTTATTGGGCCAAGAGGCCATTAATGATTTTTGGACATGGACTTGGGCCCATTAACAAAGAAAGGATATTTCGGCATTTATGGAAGGACTTGGGGTTTGGGTTTCCCTTTGATCAAGTGAAGTCCTAACATTGGTTAATATTATTATCCAGCGCGGGTGGTTGCAGACAGTTAGGAAAGCAACTTTCGGATTCTTCGGACAGAGGTGAGTCTCCTGACCATACGAATGGGTCTAAGGCACCAAGGCCGGCCCATTTTATGATGTGTAGTATCCTAGCTGAGATTCTATTATGTGACATGTTAGTTGGTATTAGCTAGGAAGTATGCTATTGATATATGTCGTATGTTGTATGGAAAGACCATGGGAGAGCCCATGGCACTTGGATGTAAGACCATGTGGAGAGCCCATGGCTTTCCTATCAAAGACCATGGTAGAGCCCATGGCACTTAGGTGTAAGACCATGTGGAGAGCCCATGGAATCCTGGAGTAAGACCCTGGGGACGAGCCCACGACATCCTTATCGGTTGTATGTATTGCTTATGTGGTATGCATAGCTGTTATAGCTAGTATGATATGTTATCTGTGGTTTGTGTGTGGTATGCTCTGGGGAACTCACTAAGCATTAGCTTACAGTTTGTGGATTTGTTTCAGGTACATCTGAGCCTAAGGGCAAGTGCAAGGCATGATGGCGCGGTGTGCACTCTCACTCGGACATTTTATGGGACACTCTGATATTTCGGAAATAAAGTGTTAATTGATATGGTTTTGAAAAGAATTGTAACTGGTTTTGTGGATAATTAAAAATAAAAATTTTCTTTTGAAAATTGGGTCGTTACAAGTTGGTATCAGAGCCTTGGTTTGAGGGATTCGGGCACACTCTCGGGTGTGTCAGGACTCAAACTAAGGAAATGGTAAAATTGTTTTCAAAAAATAAAAGTTAAAAACTTTTAAGGAATGAAAAGAGGAGAGTTCAACGCGCGTGATCGGTGGAGCCAAGTAAGTAGTTCCCCAACGTGTTAGCCATGTTATACTGATATTTGAGCTTGATAATCATATGAAACTTGTTATGTGTATTCTTCTAAAATTGTATACGGTTAGGAGCTTATAGCCTTAGAATGATTGATTTGGCCTTATTTCCTGTTCCTTGTCTGGTTGTGGTCTTAGGGTAGAATCTTTTATTCGAAAGTCTATTTGACCCTTTTCTATGTTTAAATTGCATGCATAAAGGCAACCTGTTATGATTGGTTTGTTTGATGTGGGTAGAGCAAATCTTTGGACATCCTGGGATTTGGGTTATGCAGTGGTTTGTGGTATATGATTTATTTTGGGACGAATTGGAGTTATCAGGTAGAGCCCTGGGAAAAGGTACAGGTAGGTGTGGAAGGTAGTATTGGGCCCGTACTACTGAAAGCACGGGACCTGTACCCGAACCAATGTTAGATCTGACAGCTCTAAGGAGGACCGGTGTGGGAAGATCCCCTATATATATATGTCCTGATTATTATGGTTTATGACATTTCAGTTCAGCATGGTGGTGACATGATTTGGTACAGGGGGATCAGGATCAGGATCGCGATCGGGATCTGGATCTGGATCGGGCAGCGGTACTAAGCCTAGCGACGAGAGGCTGCGCGAGATCATCGCAGCCGAGGTTACGAAGGGCATCCTTGACGCTACCCCAGTGATCTTTGGGATAGTCAAGGAGGGGATTATGGAGATTATGGAGGAGAGGCTCAGGTCATTAAGAGTTGAGATTGCTGCGGGCTAGGTCGGGGCCCGAACTGCCTCGTTCTGGGAGTTCAAGGCATGTGGAGCAACGGAGTTTTTCGGGGTCAGGGACCCCATTGTTAGTCGACGCTTGGTGGCGGATATTGATAACGCCCAGCGTACGAGTTCTTGCCCTGATGCAGAAAAGGTGGGTTTTGCTTCATGTATGCTACGAGACAGAGCCCGAGATTGGTGGGGAGAGGTGACCAGCCAGGTGGGAGTAGCCGGTATGGCTGAGATGACGTGGGCCGAGGTCGTTCGACGATTTGATGCATAGTTTGCACCACCTATTGAGGTGCAATGACTTGTGAGGGAGTTTCATGACCTTCAGCAGACCACCGAGACTGTGGTGGAGATCACCGCCAAGTTTCGGGAACGAGCTTTGTTGATCCCATAGTACGCTACGGATGAGGATATAAGGCGGACAAGATATCATTGCATGCTAAGGGATGATATCCGGGAGTTTGTGAGCTTTACGGGGTGCAAAACCCTGAATGAGATGGCGGAGAAGGCCCGTGAGCGGTAAATGGAGTTGGAATTCCGCACCAAGCGGAAGCCTGAGCAGGCACAGGCGGCGATGGGTCAGGCTAAAAAGCCTAAGACCTCAGACACTTCCAGCAGGGGCCAACAGGGGTGTGGCCGGTGTGCCAAGTGCGGCAAACCGCACAACGGGGCTTTTCGAGCGGCAGGCTCGAGATGTTATGCGTGTGGCCAATCGGGCACGTGATCAGCAATTGCCCCAAGAAGGGCTTGATTTGGTTTCACTGCAACCAGACCGACCATAAAAAGGCCGAATGTCCGAAGTTGCAGGGAGCGGCAGGCTCAGAGTCTACTTCATGATCTATCAAGTAAGGAACAACCACGTAGGATTGTATCGGAGGTAGGGTCCGTTTGGTATACGAAGTATACTGTTTGGAAATCCCACTTTAAACACCTCATGAAATCACAGCCTAGACATCATCCCCATAAGTAGATCAATTAGTATAACGACTTTGAATCATTGATAAATCTTATTTATAGGTTCATAATAACGATATTATATTTGAATATAATCTATATCTAATGTAGGGTATGCGTATCTCATTTAAAGCGGATTTTCTTAAAAACCGGGCTCCGCTGGAGCAAAGCTTCTGAGCCGAAAAGCTCTTTTTCTCGAAGTTGTCGAGCGCTCTGGGGCTTTTTTCTAGCGCTAGGGGAGTTCCCTAGGGCTTAGGGGGTTTTCGGAGGTTTAGAGAGAAACTAGAGAGAGAAGGGTGAAGGTGTGAAGAAATGAGGGTAGAAGGGGTTCTATTTATAGGATAAAATATGGATCAACTTGGTGCCACATGTCACCATCTGGTGGCAAGACTTGGGGAGAAAGCAATGGCCCAGATTCAGCCACGTCACCCCTTCGCATCAGCACCCTTCCGACGTCTAAGCCCTGTAACTTTCGCACAAGAGATCCATTTTTGACGTTCTTTATATCTACGTGTAGGTATTGAGAAGATCTACACCTCTCTTTTTGACTCTATCGGCTAATTATCGACCGATTTTAAATTTAACAGTATGAGAAGATTACACTGTTAAATGACCGTGTAAAATTCATAACTTCTACATACGGAATCCGTTTTCGTCTGTCTTTTTATCGTTGAACTCCTATTAATGAGATCTTCAATTCTCATTTAGGTTGCATTGGCCAAAAATCGATCGATCTAAAATTCGAATTTCGGGTTGTGACCTGCTATGCCAAATCTTAGAAAAATCATAACTTCCTCAAACGAAGTCAGATTTAGGCGTTCTTTTTATGCACGCTCTCGGTTTAATGTATAATACAAATTTCATTGAGATCTCTAAGGATAAAATGTAGTTTATCAAAAATTCACTTTTTACGTTACGCGGTGCTGTGCCGGTTTAGCCGTAAAACTTCGACGAGTCATAACTTCTTTGTTATAACTCGGATTTCAGCGTTCTTTATATTTCCGGAATCCTTCTCACGACCACTACCACTTTCTTCATATATATTGGGTTTATCTACACTTTTATTTTTGGCGCTTATTTTCATTCTTAATTTAATACATCTTTATAAACAAGTATATAAGCACATAAAATCACATAATTCACATAATATTCAAGTAATTCCTTTTTATTACTTCAAAATGAGTTACAATGGTTGACGTTGAATATTACATTATTATACTAATGCGTAGCCCAGAAACACGGGCGTTACAATTCTCTACCCTTAGGATGATTTTGTCCCGGAATCATGCATCAGCAAACAGATGTGGATAGCGACTCATCATGTCACTCTCTGTTTCCCAGGTGAGGTTCGGCCCATTCGTATGTTTCCAATGCACAAGAACTAAGTCGACCATCTTGCGTCGCAACTTCTTTGTCTTACGGTCAACAATCATTTTGGGCTCTTCGATTAGCCTTTTATTTTCATCCATTCTTAACTCTGAAATTGGAATTATGTCGGGAACTTCTCCCGTGAACTTCCTCAAGTAACACACATGGAAAGTGATATGAATACCATCTAGTTCTTCTGGTAATTCCAACTTGTAAGTTTGGTTCCCAATCCTCTGAAGAACTTTGAACGGTCCAATAAACCTTGGACTCAACTTTCCTCTTTTTCCGAATCTTGTAAGTCCCTTCCATGGTGAGACTTTAAGCAAAACCAAATATCCAACTTCTAATGTCATCGGTCGTCGCTTTTTGTCAGCATAGCTCTTTTGACGATCCTAAGCTGCTAACATCCTTTCCCTAATCACCTTCAGCTTTCCAGCAGTCTGATGAACTATCTCGGGAACCATAAACTGCTTTTCTCCCGCCTCAAGCCAACAAGACGGCGTACAACACTTCTGTCCGTACAAATCTTGATAAGGTGCCATCTTGATGCTCAAATGGAAACTATTATTGTAGGAAAACTTGTAACACCCGGTTTTGAAAAGTACTTCGGTTGCGGGTTTGGAGGCCCAGGGTATAAGCTATTCGGTCTTATATGGGATCTCGGGTTAATCCGAAAGGTTTTAGGCTTGGGAGTGTGGCAAGGAGCGTAGGGCTTCCCGCCACCTTTTCATGGATATCAAGTTCGTCGGAAACGGACTTAGAGTGACGGAGTTATGGCATTTTGAAGTTATTGTCAATTTTAGCCCCTAATGGAGTTTTGTGACAAGGAAGCCCATGAATGCAAGGAATACATGCGTGTGTTTAGCTGGGTACGCGCAACGTAAGTTGGGTTACGCCCAGCGTATAAGGATTTAAGGTCGCGGGTGCGGAGAGGCGTACGCCCAACGTACAAGAAGTACGCCCAGCGTACGCTCAGAGTCCCTAAACCCTAATTTTTAGGGTTGGATCACTATTTAAAGCACCTTAAGTCTGAGGGGGTGCCCTTCCTTTTCATTCTCAGAGCCTTAAACCCTAATTTCGAGTGGTAGCTTCATCAAAGAGTGTTGTGAGTTTGGTGGGTGCATTTTGGGTGGTTTGTGGTGCATTTCAAGAAGTTGGAACTTGTTGCAAAGATGGGAATCAAGGAGGAGCTTGTGGATCTGGCATTTGGGACTCATTCTCAGCTTGATGAAGGTATAAAGCTTTGATCTTGATATTTCATCCCTTAGATCTACCATTGTGAGTTTTAGTTCATTTTGGTCCCAAGGATGGAACTTTATGGTTGAAATCCGATTCTTAGGCTTTGAGTTGCCACTCTCAGTGTTAGATGAGTCCCTAAGGCAGAAAGTTTCCATCTTGGAAGTCTTTATGGGTTCATGCATGAGTTAAGACCATTTCCATGGAAGTAGTTTGTCATTTTTGGAGTTTGAGATTATGTGGGTCATGCAAAGCCATCAAGTAAGCAACTTTATGGTTTTAGACGTTGAAGAGGACTCGGATCTGTGATTGTAGCTTCTAGATCTGAGTATTAAGCACTTAATGGGAGAATGACTTAACAGGGGAGTACGTTGAGCGTACATGCAGGTACGCCCAGCGTACACACTATTTGGATAGTACGCTCAGCGTACATGGGAGTACGCCCCGCGTACTCATCAATATTGGGCTTGGAGTGTTTTAGGCCTCGGGTTGGGCCAGGCAGTGGACTTCGGGCCTTAGTGGACCATCAGAAGTCAGATGTTTTGGGCCAGGAATATGTTTGGGCTTAAGGTAAGGCCCATTAGAGGGTTTGGGCCCAATTTGGCAAATTGGGCCCTTAGTGGGCCACTAGTGGGCTTGGAAAGCCTACCTAGTGTTGGGCTTTTGTTTTGGGTTTGGGCCTAAGTTTGGATCGTACTGGGCCAGGGGTAGAATGGTCATTTTACCCCGTGCATGGATTAAGGATTATGGTATGGGACCTAATTGCTAATTGGGTATATTGATTGGTAGTGACAGCTCGGGAAGATGGCGGGGCAGCAGCTAAGGAATTCATGTGGGAAGCTTCTGCAGTGCGAGGTGAGTCTTCTCACCATACCAATGGGTCTAAGGCACCAAGACTGGCCCATTTTATGATAGTTGGTATATTAGTTGTGTAGAGGTGTGTGACTTGAATATGTGATAATATGCGGTAGAGATAGCCTTTGTGGCTAATGCTAGAGGTAGCCTTTATGGCTAACGGTAGAGATAGCCTTTGGGGCTAACGGTAGAGATAGCCTTTGGGGCTAACGGTAGAGATAGCCTTTGGGGTTGACGGTAAAGATAACCTTTATGGATAATGGTATAGATAACTTGATAGCTAGTTGATATGTGATATGTGGTAGAGGTAGCTTTTATAGCTAATGGATATGTGATATTTGGTAGAGGCAGCTTTTGTAGCTAATTGATCTGTATTATGTGGTAGAGGTAGATTTTATAGCTAATTGATATGTGGTATGCGGTAGAGATAGCTTTTACGGCTAATATGATATGTGTTATGTGGATTATGTGTGAGGTATGCTCTGGGGGACTCACTAAGCTTTGTGCTTACGGTTTACAGTTTTGGTTTCAGGTATCAGCGTTTTGGAAAGGAAGAGCTCGGATTGATTGCAGTGTACACACCTATGATTTCTGCAATGAATGATTTTAGGAGGAACTCTGATAAATGTTTTACTTAACGATGATTTGAAATGTTCGAAATAAATGGTATTAATGTTTTAGCTATATTAAAAATGAAATTTTTATCCTTGATTTTTGGGTCGTTATGAGTTGGTATCAGAACCTTGGTTTGAGGGATTCGGACATACTTTCGGGTGTGTCTGAACTCAGACTGAGGATCAGTAAAGCTTTCAAAAGAAAAAAAATTTAAGTAAAGAATTTCTAAGACAAGAAAGGGTGTGGTGCATGCAATCAGCCGAGCTGGAGTAAGTTTCCCTAGAATACCCACATTTGTTATCTGTTATGATTTGATTATGAATCTGTGAATCGCATGCTAGTTTGGGATAGTGGAGATGCCTGTATATGTTGCATGAGTTGGTAGACTTGCATGTTTGTGTTGGGTAGTCAGCAATAGGTTGGCCTGATATGAGGTGCTTATAGCCATGAGGATATTGGATGTCATGCTGGAATGAGAATGATAGTTGGTATTTGTACTGCAATGTGTACGTTTTGAAAATTGTATACGGTTAGGATCTTATAGCCATAGAATAGCTGATTTGACCTTATTTCCTGTGGTCTTAGGGTAGAGTCTATTATTCGACAGTCTATTAGATCTTGTTCTGTGTATAATTTGCATGCATAAGGCAGCCGGCAGCGAGGGTGGATGTGGACAGCATGGGTTGTGGTATTTGGGCCGAATGTTCTATGATAGTTTGTGGGTCGGAGATTACCCCAGGGGAAGTCTAGGATAAGGTTAGCGACAGGTGTTACCTGCTTGCAGGATGTATATGTGGATAGACTGATTTGTCTAGTGTGCTGGTTAGATTTACCGATTACCTGAATGCTGCTTGCTTTGTGCTTTGTAGGACTTTTATTAATGTGAGTTAGCTATTAAGTGAATATGTTAAGTCATATGTATCACAGACTGGATAATCTCAGAGTGATGGACTTGACCTATTGCGCAGCTCTCGTTTGAGTCTAACCATTCTAGGGATGAGTCTTTTACTTGAAGGATTATCTGATTTCTGCTACATGTGGCTATATTCATGAGGTAGCTAGTTGACATTAATGGGAATCTTTCAGCAGCTGAGGGCAGGGTGAGGTTGGGAACCTAGGAAAGCCTAGGATATGCTCCAGTGAGCTCAATGGGGCGGTTCGGTGAAGCTGGAAACCTAGGGGGAGCCTAGGAGGTGCTGCAGTAGAGATCGTCTTGCTGTTTAGCAAACATTTAGTATATCTGTGGAGTAAGTGACTCAGAGGATTCAGGAGGATTACTGAGGAAAGTATGGATAGGTGTGGAAGGTAGTATTGGGCCCGTACTACTGAAAGCACATGATCCATACTCGAATCGGTGAGAGTCTTGGAGAATCTGAGAAGCTTATGGGAAGGAGAATTCTTGGTTAAGCCTTGATCGTGGGAATAGCTGCTTTGCAGAATGAGGATGAGCACACATGGATGAGACCAGGGTTTTCACCCGGCTCCGGTGGTGAGCCGGTTAGAGGAAGGACTGCGCAATGAAGTTTCGTTCGAAGGGTTGGAATTGTCATTGGGATCGGGATGAGGTGTTACATCATGTTCTCAGGGTGGTCGAGGTATCACAGGAGGAGGTGGCCAAGATTCCTTCAGATGTTTGCGGATATGCTATCTTCGGCTATTTCCGGTGGACATTGGGTATTTGTATCGCATGGGGATTGTGATAAGTTGGATATCGGGTTGGTTTTCTGCTATTGTCTGGGTTAGCAAGGGTTGTGAGACGTCATTCTGCATGTAGAGGAATCTTTAAGAGATCTTTAGACGGATGTATCTCGCGGAACGGATTCTGCGTGTACCATGATTGCGCCGAGTCGTTGTCGGAATCTGTTCAGTGATCTGGGATTGCTACAGGAGTAGCAGGTTTGGCCGCATCTTCAGGGATTGCCCATAGGGAGGATCAGTGAGTACACATGCTCCAGTCATCTGCGAGGTTGGTTCAAGGGCTTGGACGAGGGAGTTATGACTAGTTTTCAGTAGCCTTAGTTTTTATGTTTGGAAGAGCCATCGGGATTGCCGAGGGAAGAGAGAGTTGTGGCTGAGGTTTGGTTAGACTATCCGTTCATTGGAGTCCGAGATCTGAGCGTGACATCGTTTAAGCATTTGAAGTCATTAATGATGTTGGGATACAATAAGTGTTAGTTGGATTTCAGGAAGTGTGTTGTTTGGGCAGGGATATTTTTGGTATGCTAGCTTTGGTAAGCACTGGCCGTTACCAAGGTGAGCATGGAAACGTAATGAGGATTGGGAATCCTTCCAATTTCGTGTGCCGAGTAGACTTAGTTGAATCTAAGTAGGGGAGAACCGTCCAGCTATCCAGGGCAGAAGAAAGGGTGAATGTGATGTAAGACTACGGGAAGGCCGTAACATTCACTAATGGTCAGTTAGGGTATAGTGTTGTAAGACTGTGGCGGAGCTGTAGCATTCACTAACAGTAGAGACTGTTGTAAGACTGTGGGGGTGCCGTAGCGTTCACGGATTCTTTCAGGTGATTTGGACTAGGGCAGGCTAGTTCGCAGGGTTGTGGGGGAGCCACAACTTGGTTAGGACCATGACCAGAGGTGCTTGACCGAGCAGTTATTCGGGGGTGAGCCCGAATGGTTATGGGAAGTTAAGATGGAACCGGTAGAGACTGCTGAGCTAAGGGTTGGACCTTGTCATACATGATCTGGTGGTCGAGTAGTGCATGTTTCGGTAGGGCTACGGCTAGGTAGCCCTGTTATTGGATCTCGTAAGAATCTGTTGGTTAGACCGGGTGCGAGACTGGAAGTCTCAGGGAATCGGCTAAGGGTGTTTATTAATCGGTCGAGTAAAGGATGACGGGAAGTTATGGAGCATTACGCAAATGCCGATTCGGGGATCTCTGGATAGGAGAGGAGTAACAATTCGGATTTGGATAGGATTCCGAATCGGAATTCATGCAGGATTTTATTTCAGTGAGATGGGATGTGGGGCATCTATATGCCAAGGGCATCGAGGGAAGAATTCCAGGGTGGTGAACGGGTTGGTATTGATGGTAGTCTGATCCATTGTGATGTGCCTCAGGTAGCTCCATCCGTAATAGAGCCACGACATGTCGGAGTCAGGAAACGGCAGCTCGAAGGTGACCGGGTACGATGTAAGAATACAACTATTCTGGTAGTATTCACCCTTTTTTGTCGGATTCAGTGGCGACAGGTTGTCAGTCTATCTCAATCGGATGGATCAAATGGATTGAGGGAGATAGGGCAGTTATGGTTAGACGAGGTATCCTTCAGAGGTCGCAAGGGACTGCTGAGTGTGATTTGGATCTGTAGAGACCCATTTTTATAACGAACGGTGAGTGCGGAAGAAAGATATCTCGAGATTAATCGTGTTTTTGTAAGTATGAACACGAAGAACATATTATGAGTTCATGAAAAAGACTAAGAACAAAGAGAGAAGAATATTGATATTCATGAAGGACATGGTGGGAGAGAAACTCTCCCTGGGTGGGAGAACCCACCAACTTTCTCTCTCTAGAGATTACATTGTGAGAAGTGTATTCTCTTACTAAGGAAAAGATAAGCTAGCTATATGTAATAAATGACCAACTCTCCCTTTATATAGGAGGGAGAGTATTTACACCACAAAATACAATAAAGGGAAAATACAACCTAATAAACACTCATTATTTGTGGAGCATTTCCATGCACCAACATTCTCTCCCTAAATGCTTACAAATGATGAGAGATCCAATAAGTGATACAAGGCTATAATACAGTAATCCGACTAGCAAGTGTGGTAATAAAATGAAATCAAGTGCTGAAATGTCTCTAAAACTCTGAAGTGTCTGTGCAGTCTGAAACTGGTCATGAATCTCTGAAATGAAGGTCTTCGGCTTCAAAGCACAACCAATGAAGTAGAAAAAATAAGATCCAAATCTTCAAACCAGTCATAATCACCGGAAGAAGAAGGTCACCATGAGCAAGTAGAAGATCCAATAAAAGAAACACTTCGGCTTCAAAAGTCTGAAAAACATCTCAAGTTCTCGAATCAAAATACACCGAAATTCTTCAAAGAATAACCTGCTAAAAATGTGAAGCATCCATTAAATGAAGTCCGGATAAAAATAATGTGAGTCCAAAAACATGGTCCAACAATGTCGAAAATTTGATCCAAGGACCAAAAATAAGTGCCACGTCACATTGCCAAAATAATCTTCGTCTTCAACATATCACAAATCCAAACTCGTGAAACCATAAGATCTGAACCGGATGCGAACACAAAATCATCCTGTGGTAGAGTCCGAATAATAAATAATCTGAATCGGAAAACATCGAGTAATGCCAAAAATTTGATCCGTAAAGACCAAAAAGAAGTGCCACATCGCATCACTAAATAAATAATCGCCTTCAGAAGTCTTCAAAATCCAAACTCAAACAATCATAATAACCAAATCCGGATGATATTCTCTCCCTATTTTTGATAACCAATGACCGGATATCAAAAATCAACAAATCATCGGATGGAGAGTGTCGGATACCAAGATCTAATAGAGAAGCTCTCCCTAGATGTATGAAGGGTCTCGATAAGAAACGAGACAGAGTAAAAGAGATACTCTTGCGGTCATGAGGAGGCGGGTGACATAGTTGCTGAAGTTGTGCTGAGAATAATCTGTTGTGCCAAAAATATATCCAAATATCCAAACTGCGGTGTCGGAACACTTGAAGTGGTCTTCAATAGAAAGTAAAGTCCACATGCTCAAGATACATGCTTCGTCAACCAAAAATCAAGAGCGACAGGTCATAAAATCCCATAATGTGAAGAATGCGAAACAACTTTGTTGATCAATCGCCGTTGTGGTGCAAGCATCACAAAAAATAATATGAAGTCCGACTGCGGTAGAAATATTCTTTCAATAATAATAACCGGCATGAAATGAACCAATGTGACAATCCAAGGGTGCGGTTGTGGCAAAAATTGGTGTTAAAAAAATAATTGGCGTAATAAAAAAAATTGGTTTTAATAAAAATAAATTGGTTTTAATAAAAAAAAATTAATTAAAAAAAAATAATGCAGAAAAAAAATCTGAATAATAAAAAAAACATAATTCTAGAAGAAAAAAAAGGTTTAAAAAAAAGGGAAAAAAAGGAGGGGAGGGGAGGAAAAAGGAGGAAAGGAGGGGGGAGGTGGTGGAAGGAGGGAAGGAAGGAAGAAGGAAAGGGGAGGAAGGAGGAATAAGGAGGAGGGGCTGAAGGAGGGTGGATGCGGGTCTAGTAGCTTGCGGATGAGAGGAGGTGGTTTGGGTGGGAGGTGATTGCGGTAGGAGGTGACTGCGGGTGAGAGAGGTGATTTGGGTGGGAGGTGGTTGCGGTAGGAGGTGATTGCGGGTCAGAGGGGAAGGTGGGGGTCTTGGGTGCGGATGACTGCTGATGGTGAAGGAGGATCCGAGGTCTGGAGGGTATTGCGGTAGGAGTGGTCTGGTTGCGGGTCTAGGCTGGGTGCAGTGGGAGGCTAGGCTGGTTGCGGTTGGAGGAAGCTGGGTACCGAAGTCAGTGATGTAGCTGCGGTTCGGAAGGAAGGCGAGGCGGCTGCGGATGAGAGACTGCAGTAGGCGCGCCTGCGGTCCGACGCTGCTGATCCGAGACTGCGGTAGGTCAGGCTTGCGGTAGGGAGTCCGGACTTCGGTCTGAAGGCAAGAGGGAGGCTGCGGTCCTCGGATTTAGACTAAGAGGACTGCGGTACTTAGGCCTGAGAGGGGCTGAACAGGTGACGAAAAATGCTATTTTTTCATGAAAAATGGTACCGCAAAGGCCGTTTATTCATACTTTAATGAGGGAATCTTTTTATAAAGCATTTTAAGTCAACATGTGGTCTTGGGAAGGCAAAAAAGAAGAGTGTGCAGGGGGTTTTAGGGGACAAAAGGTGATGGGATTTGTCATAGTCACATGGTTTTATCTTGGGAAGGAAAATAAAAGTTGAGTACTCTTTACCAAAAAGAGTAACAAGGACAAGTGGCTTTATGCAAACCAAAGAATTACGTCCATACATTCTTCATAAAGATCTACAGCAACAATTTGTTTATGAACAAGAGAAGTTCATACCTTTTGGATGACAAAAGTTGTTGGGAAATGTCTTCAAGAAAGAATGCTTCAACTTTATCAATAATTAAGCCCATAATTTTTGTGTCTTCTCATCCAAGAAAAAGAAACTCCTGGAGCAAATCTTCAACTTTTAAGAGACCACAAAATTAATTTCTCTTTCCATTTTTCTTCATTTCTTCAACAGCAAAATAATAAACTTGTAAGAACATCTTTTTCCAGCAATAATAGAACGATCAGCAGCAGCAACTTTTATTTTTGCTAAGATAGAATCACCCAGAAAATAGAACTAAGAACGAACTTCATAAAAAAAATTCCGGAAAGAAACCTGAAATTTTTTTTCTTGCAGAAACACGGAAAAATCACAAGATAATCACCGAACGGTAGTCGTTCCCTTGAACTAATCGTGAGATCTTCAAGGTACGGCTCTGATACCAATTGTAGAGACCCATTTTTATAACGAACGGTGAGTGCGGAAGAAAGATATCTCGAGATTAATCGTGTTTTTGTAAGTATGAACACGAAGAACATATTATGAGTTCATGAAAACGACTAAGAACAAAGAGAGAAGAATATTGATATTCATGAAGAACATGGTGGGAGAGAAACTCTCCCTGGGTGGGAGAACCCACCAACTTTCTCTCTCTATAGATTACATTGTGAGAAGTGTATTATCTTACTAAGGAAAAGATAAGCTAGCTATATGTAATAAATGACCAACTCTCCCTTTATATAGGAGGGAGAGTATTTACACCACAAAATACAATAAAGGGAAAATACAACCTAATAAACACTCATTATTTGTGGAGCATTTCCATGCACCAACAGGATCAGCAATCGGGTAGGTGTACGGTGTTCCGGACAGTTGGCAGACAGGTTGGGACCAGGAAGGTCCCCGGTTGTTCTTCAGGAAAGCAGCCATATGGCAGCAAGAGGAGTAGGAGCAACTTTAGTTATTTGGGGTTTGTGTCTGGAATTGCTTGTTATTCGGTAGACGCAGTTGATCGGTGATTTTTTTCTTTAGGAAGCCTCAACGTAATGCGGGTGGGAAGTATTCTATCTAAGCTGGGTTCTTGTGAAATCAGTTCGATGATGATTCGGTGTGGGCAGTTTTCAGGGAGTCAGACCATCTCGAAACCTCAGATTTTAGATAAAGCAGGTGTGATCAGGTTGCAAGGAATGCGTTCAACTTCGGGTTCTAGAACCCTACGAGGGTTGGTTTCGGTTGCCTTGGAAAGGCTAGGGTATGCTCGAGGCTGTGGTCATGAGGCCTTAGTTATTTGGCGTGAGGTTGGTATGGAATGATTTCGAGGACGAAATCTAATTTAAGTGGGGGAGAGTTGTAACACTCGGTTTTGAAAAGTACTTCGGTTGCGGGTTTGGAGGCCCAGGGTATAAGCGATTCGTTCTTTTATGGGATCTCGTGTTTATCCAGAAGGTTTTAGGCTTGGGAGTGTGGCTAGGAGCATAGGGCTTCCCGCCACCTTTTCATGGATATCAAGTTCGTCGGAAACGGACTTAAAGTGAAGGAGTTATGGCATTTTGAAGTTATTGTCAATTTTAGCCCCTAATGGAGTTTTATGACAAGGCAGCCCATGTATGCAAGGAATGCATGCGTGTGTTTAGCTGGGTACGCCCAACGTATAAGAATTTATGGTCGCAGGTGCTGAGAGGCGTACGCCCAGCGTATGAGAAGTACACCCAGCGTACGCTCAGAGTCCCTAAACCCTAATTTTCAAGGTTGGCTCACTATTTAAAGCACTTTAATTCCGAGGGGGTGCGCCTCCCTTTCATTCTCAGAGCCTTAAACCCTAATTTCGAGTGGTAGCTTCATCAAAGAGTGTTGTGAGCTTGGTGGGTGCATTTTGTGTGGTTTGTGGTGCATTTCAAGAAGTTGGAACTTGTTGCAAAGATGGGAATCAAGGAGGAGCTTGTGGATCTGGCATTTAGGACTCATTCTCAGCTTGATGAAGGTATAAAGCTTTGATCTTGATCTTTCATCCCTTAGATCTACAATTGTGAGTTTTAGTTCATTTTGGTCCCAAGGATGGAACTTTATCGTTGAAATCCGATTCATAGGCTTTGAGTTGCCACTCTCAGTGTAAGATGAGTCCCTAAGGCAGAAAGTTGCCATCTTGGAGGTCTTTATGGGTTCATGCATGAGTTAAGACCATTTCCATGGAAGTAGTTTGTCATTTTTGGAGTTTGAGCTTATGTGGGTCATGCAAAGTCATCAAGTAAGCAACTTTATGGTTTTAGACGTTGAAGAGGACTCGGATATGTGATTGTAGCTTCTGGATCTGAGTATTAAGCACTTAATGGGAGAATGACTTAACAGGGGAGTACGCTGAGCGTACATGTAGGTACGCCCAACGTACACACCATTTGGCTAGTACGCTCCGCGTACAAGGGAGTACGCCCCACGTACTCATCAGTATTGGGCTTGGAGTGTTTTGGGCCTCGGTTTGGGCCAGACAGTGGACTTTGGGCCTTTCGGCCTTAGTGGACCATCAGAAGTTAGATGTTTTGGGCCAGGAATATGTTTGGGCTTAAGGTAAGGCCCATTAGAGGGGTTGGGCCCAATTTGACAATTTAGGCCATTAGTGGGCCACTAGTGGGCTTGGAAAGCCTACCTAGTGTTGGGCTTTTGTTTTGGGTTTGGGCCTAAGTTTGGATTGTACTGGGCCAAGTGTAGAATGGTAATTTTACCCAATGCATGGTTTAAGGATTATGGTATGGGACCCAATTGCTAATTGGGTACATTGATTGGTAGTGACAGCTCGGGAAGCTGGCGGGGCAGCAGCTAAGGAATTCATGCGGGAAGCTTCTGCAGTGCGAGATGAGTCTTCTCACCATACCAATGGGTCTAAGGCACCAAGGTCGGCCCATTTTATGATAGTTGGTATATTAGTTGTGTAGAGGTGTGTGACTTGAATATGTGATAATATACGGTAGAGATAGCCTTTGTGGCTAATGATAGAGGTAGCCTTTATGGCTAATAGCCTTTGGGGCTAACGGTAGAGATAGCCTTTAGGACTAACGGTAGAGATATCATTAGGGGCTAAAGGTAGAGATAGCCTTTGGGGCTGACGGTAGAGATAGCCTTTGTGGCTAATGGTAGAGATATCTTGATAGCTAATTGATATGTGATATATGGTAGAGGTAGCTTTTATAGCTAATGGATATGTGATATGTGGTAGAGGCAGCTTTTGTAGCTAATTGATATGTATTATGTGGTAGAGGTAGCTTTTATAGCTAATTGATAGGTTGTATGCGGTAGAGATAGCTTTTACGGCTAATATGATATGTGTTATGTGGATTATGTGTGGGGTATGCTCTGGGGGACTCACTAAGCTTTGTGATTACGGTTTACAGTTTTGGTTTCAGGTATCAACGTTTTGGAAAGGAAGAGCTCGGATTGATCGCAGTGCACACACCTATGATTTCTGCAATGAATGATTTTGGGAGGAACTCTGATAAATGTTTTACTTAACGATGATTTGAAATGTTCGAAATAAATGGTATTAATGTTTTAGCTATATTAAAAATGAAATTTTTATCCTTGATTTTTGGGTCGCTACAAAAATCTACCAGAGGTAAGTGCTCATCCCAGTTTCCTTGGAATTCCAGGGTACATGCTCTTAGCATATCTTCCAGCGTTTGAATTGTTCTTTCGCTCTGACCATCAGTCTACGGATGGTAAGCTGTACTTAAACACAATTTCGTACCCATTTCCTTTTGTAGACTTCTCCAAAACCTTAAGGTGAAACGACCATCACGATCTGATACAATCGTTAGAGGAACACCGTAAAGTCTTAATACTTCCTTCACATAAGCATTTGCAAGCTTATCCATATACCATCTCTCACTGGCTCCTATGAAGTGTACACTCTTAGTGAAACGATCCACGACTACCAAAATCATGTCGTGACCGTTCTTCGTTCAGGGTAGTTTAGTCACAAAGTCCATGGTCTTGTGAGCTTCATCCATCAGGAGATCTCTTACTCCTCCCTTCTTTGGTACCCAAATCCTATCTTGGAATACCTTCAATACTTGAGTATTCGTATCGAACACTAACGTTTTTCCCAAACATTCTTCCTTTTGGTCATTTTTCTCTGAAGCTTCTTCCTGAGCTTTCTTAATGCTTTCCACAATTGTCGAGACAACATCTATTCTCAACGCTCTTGGTCTTTTTCTTTCAAGATTTACTTTCCGACTTAGAGCATCAGCTACAACATTTGCTTAACCAGGGTGGTAAAGTATCTCATAGTCGTAGTGCTTGAGCAACTCTAGCCAGCGTCGTTGTCTCATGTTTAATTCCTTTTGATTAAAGATATACTGGAGACTCTTATGATCAGTGAAAAGTTTGCACTTCGTGCCATAGAGATAATGCATCCATATCTTTAGGGCAAATACTACCGCTTCCAAGTCCAAATCATGAGTGGGGTAGTTCTTTTCATGCTCCTTGAATTTTCGAGATGCATATGCTATCACCTTTTCTCTTTGGGTTAGAACACAACCTAACGAAACTCCAGATGCATCACTATAAACTGCGAAGTCTTCAACTCCGTCGGGTAAGGAAAGAATTGGTGCTTCACACAACTTCTACTTTAGCTTCTTGAATGCTTCTTCGTGCTTCTCATTCTAAGTATACGTAGCTCCTTTATGGGTCAAAGTTGTCAATGGAGCAGCTATCGAAGAAACGCCTTGGATAAATCTTCAGTTGTATCCAGCTAATCCCAGAAAGCTTCTAATCTCAGTGGGACTTTTCAGTCGTTCCCACTTTATCACAACTTCAATCTTTGCTGGGTCAACCATTATTCCTTCCTGGTTAACCACATGACCCAAGAATTGGACTTCTCGACTCCAAAATTCACATTTGGAGAACTTTGCATACAACTTCTCCTTCTTCAACACTTCTAAAACTTCTCGTAGATGCTTGCCATGCTCCTCTCGGCTCTTTGAGTAAATCTAAATGTCATCTATGAACACTATCACGAATTTATAGAGGAATGGTTTACAAACCCTGTTCATCAAATCCATGAACGTTGTTGGAGCATTGGTTAGTCCAAATGACATAACCAAGAATTCATAGTGTCCATATCTTGTTCTGAATGCACTTTTCTCAATATACTGCTCTCTTACCTTCAGCTGATGATAACCTGACCTAAGATCGATCTTTGAGAAATAACTCGAACCTTGCAGCTGATCGAACAGGTCATCAATCCTTGGCAAAGGGTACTTGTTCTTTACTGTTGCCTTGTTCAGCTCTCGGTAGTCTATACACATCCTCATGCTTCCATCCTTCTTCTTCACAAATAACACCAAAGCTCCCCATGGTGATGAACTAGGTCTAATGAAACCGTTGTCCAACAACTCCTGAAGTTTCGTCATGAGCTCTTTCATCTTCGTTGGTGCTAATCAGTATGGTGCTTTCGCTATTGGTGTCGATCCTGGTAACAAGTCTATTCGAAACTATACTTGTCTATCAGGGGGTAGTTCAGGAAGATCTTCGGGAAAGATTTCCGGATAGTCACACACCACTAGTATTTGCTGTATCTCCTTCTTCTCCTTCTTAGAATCGATCACAAATGCCAAGTGTGATGTGCATCCTTTAGACAAGCATTTTTTGGCTTTCATCAGGGAAATGATTCCAGAATTTACTTTGTGTTTGTCCCCGTACCCCATAAATGACTCTTTCCCCGGTGGGTTTACTCTTACTATCTTCTTCCTGCATAGTATTTCGGCATCATTGGCGCTAAGCCAATCCAATCCATCATTGGCACAGTATTTCGGCATCATTGGCGCTAAGCCAATCCATCATTGGCATCATTGGTTAACAGCTCTTCGTGGAATTTGTTTCCATTTAAGTCGATGGCGATGTTTTTAATGCAGTCACTCACAGGTATGAATTTTTCACTGGCAACTTCTACAACTAGAGCATTATCAAGTTTATCTACAGGCAATGCTAGTCTTTCACCAAATTTATGCGATACAAAGGAGTAGTTTGCTCCCGAATCAAATAGTATATTGGCAGGCAATCCATTTACAAGAAAGGTACCTGAAGCGACATCCGATGCATCCTTCGCAACTTCCAGTGTGATTTGGAAAGCTCTTGCTTTTGGCTTTGGTGGAACATTGGGCCTTGTTGCCTCATTCTTCTTCGGGCAGTCCCTCGAAATGTGCCCTTCCTTGTTCCACCCATAATATACTTTCTTGTTGAGGGTGCATTCATTGGCATAGTGCCTAAGGCTTTCCACATTTAAAACAAGTGACCTCTCCGTCACATTTCCCATGGTGCTTCTTTTTGCACTTTTTGCACCACTTCACTTCACCTCCTCCTCCAAATTTCGTCGAACCATACTTCGAGAACTTGCTCTTCTTGTTGGACTTCGAAGATCCATCGAACTTCCTTTTCTCACCAACCTCAGTTCTCTCCAGACCACTTTCTCTTAACTGGACCTCAACATTCTTGGCTGCTCTAATGACTGCCTTTAACGTGCTTGCCATTTTGACTGTTGGGCCAAAGTCTGATAGCAATCCGTTAGCAAAATTCTCTATCTTGGCGAGTTGAGTCGGCACCAAGTATGGAAATAACTTCATCCTATCAGTGAATGCAGTAGCATAGTCATCAATCCTCATTCTCCTCTTCTTCAAGTTCTGGAACTCATTGTTTAGATCTATCAGATCTATCTCTGAGCATTACTGCATCTTCAACTGCTCCAAGAAGATTTCCCAAGACATCTTCAGGGATTCTCCCCGGGGCATCGTATCTGCCAACAACTTCCACCAGCTCAAGACTCCGGTCTTCAGTTGTCTGACTGCAAAGACGGTCTTCTGTTTGTCGCTACAGTTGTGGCTCTCAAATACCATCTCCATTTCGAAGATCCAGTCCATAATCTCTACTGGTTTTGGGATTCCGGAAAGAATTGGTGGCTTGGCACCCAAAATTTTCTTATACATACGTCCATCTCCGTCGATTCCCCTATCTGGGTCATTCCTTCTTGCCACTAGGAGTTCAACTTGGCTTACAGTGCGGCTGTAATTCCCTTCCTCTGACTGTTCAACGATCAGCTCAGGTTGCACAATGGGTACTGTAGGTTCATCCCTATTTTCATGCAACATCTGCCTCATCTCTCCCCTTTGTTCATCCATCATAGCCCGAATCAAGGCTTGTACTCCAGCCATTGTGATTGGCTCAGGTGCAGCTGCTGCTACATATACTTGCTCCATCACTTGGGGTTGAGGCTGTTGATTCCCGTTTCCATTCGTGTTTCCGACTACACTTCTTGTTCTTGCCATTTCGATCTATACACCAAATTAGGTGAATTTAGATCTTTATTTACGATAGACGTTTAAATCCTCCTTATCACTCCGAAACATTACATGCTAGTTCTAATACCGTAATTTATACGTTTAGAATTCTGAACACATAAAGTTTCCAGATTCGGTCAGCAATAGACCATAGATCCGATCAATTAATAGCATATAAGGCATCTTTATAGCTATAACATAAACCATTTAGCACATAATAACAATTTAGGTATCTTTCCTAAAATAAGCTAGTGCCCATGTCTAAAATATAGCATACACTCATCTCACAATCATCGCTTAGCATTCTAAGTTTAAGTCTAGAAATCCTACAAATTCCTAGTTCGCTTAAACTAATGCTCTGATACCAACTGTGACATCCCCATTTTCACGGCCAGAAAATACCGATTTGTTTATGCTTTGTTTGAAAACCAAAGTAACATTTTAAAGAAAAGTGTTGTGGAATTTGTTCCCAAAAGATAAATATGATAAAGATTTATCAAAGCATTTTTGAAGAAATGTATTTCATTATATTAAAACCTCGGGATGTCATGTTCGATACAGATCAAAAGCATAAACAAAACAACATAGGCCTTACAACATTTATTTATATCTACTGGCCTATGATCCATAATCCCTCATCAAGTCATCCAACTATGCTCTTGTGCCACTACCTGTAACACAAGAAACTGAGTAGGTCAGGCTTGGGAGCCTGGTGAGCATATAGGGTTTTTAACCTAAAATAAATAGTTTATTAGATTCATCAAATCAATCATCCCGATTACCCGTTCCCATTATCCTCACTTTACGTCCCTAAAACACCTATCATAAGGGACTTATCCTAAGGATTTTCATCAGGATGGACATTACCGATAAGGGGGTTCCTTCGCAATAAATGTCTGTAAGGCAACCATGAGAGGGATAGAGTACACCGGTGAACACATCGTTCACAAACACCTACAGGTTGCGAGCCTCCTAGCATTCCACTAGACTGTCTAGAAAATTATGTGGTCGTCATCTATACTCTGCTAGATGAATGGATCAACGTCAACATCGAGGCCTCTCATCATTTTATTTCATCACACATCAACTATTTCATCTACTTATGTTCTACCCAACATATTTTTGTAGATATAAAATACATATATACAGTTTAAATCATTTAAAACATGTATAAATCATTCATGCAGCATAGATATCAGGAACATAAATAATATGCACACATAACACGTAATTTATATTAAATACTTCATATCTATGTATAACATGAAAGTAACTATGCACTCACTTGTTAAATTGACGACTCGAAATTCGAGCAGCGCTTCGCTTCTTAACAATATGATTTCCTTCAACGAAACCTAGTATTATTACCACTAGATTTTAGTCTAACTATTAGTCTAGATTCGTCATTAACTCAGAGTCTATTTCATGATCTATCAAGTAAGGAAAAACCAGGTAGGATCATATCGAAGGTAGGGTCCGTTTGGTATACGAAGTATACTGTTTGGAAATCCCACTTTAAACACCTCACTAAATCACAGCCTAGACATCATCCCCGTAAGTAGATCAATCAGTATAACGACTTTGAATCACTGATAAATGTTATTTATAGGTTCATAATAACGATATTATATTTAATTATAAGCTATATTTAAAGTAGGGTAGACGTATCTAACATACATCGGGTTTTCTTAAAAACCGGGCTCCGCTGGAGCAGAGCTTCTCGAGCTGAAAAGCTCTTTTTCTTGGAGCCGTCGAGCACTCCGAGGCTTTCTTCTAGCGCAAGGGGAGTTCCCTAGGGCTTAGGGGGTTTGGGAGTTTTAGAGAGATAATAAAGAGAGAGAGAGAGAGAGAGAGAGAGAGAGAGAGAAGGGTGGAGGTGTGAAGAAATAAGGGTGGAAGGGGTTCAATTTATAGGCTAAAATATGGCTCAACGAGGTGCCACATGTCACCATCTGGTGGCAAGACTTGGGGAGAAAGCAATGGCCCAGATTCAGCCACGTCACTCCCTTCGCAGCAGCACCCTGCCGACTTCTAAACCCCATAAATTTCGCATAAGAGCTCTGTTTTCGACGTTCTTTATATCCACGCGTAGGTATTGACAAGATCTACAACTCTCCTTTTGATTCCGTCAGCTAATTCTCTACCGATTTTAAATTTAACCGTATGAGAAGAGTACACTGTTAAATGACCGTGTAAAATTCATAACTTCTACATACGAACTCCGTTTTCGTCTGTCTTTTCATCGTTGAGCTCCTATTAATGAGATATTCAATTGTTATTTAGTTTGCTTTGGCCAAAAATCGATTGATCTAAAATTCGAATTTCGGGTTGTGCACTGCTATGCCAAATCTTAGAAAAATCATAAATTCGTCATACGAAGTCAGATTTGGGCGTTCTTTTTATGCACGCTCTCGGTTTAACATATACTACAAATTTCATTTAGATCTCTAAGGCTAGAAAGTAATTTATCAAAAATTCACTTTTTACGTTACGCGGTACCGTGCCGGTTTAGCCGTAAAACTTCGACGAGTAATAACTTCTTCGTTATAACTCGGATTTCGGCGTTCTTTATATTTCCGGAATCCTTGTCACGACCACTACCACTTTCTTCATAGATATTGGGTTTATCTACATTTTTATTTTTGGCGCTTAGTTTCATTCTTACTTTATTATATCTTTATAAACAAGTATATAAGCACATAAAATCACATAATTCACATAATATTCAAGTAATTCATTTTTATTACTTCAAAATGAGTTACAATGGTTGAACTTGACTATTACCTCATTATACTAATGTGTAGCCTAGAAACACGGGTGTTACAACCCGCTCCTACGACTCTTCGGATCACTAACGGCCGCTAGGGCCAGGCAGATGCGTCTGCGGCGAAGAGCACGACTTTCCAGCTGATGGCAGAGGAGGTGTGTGCAGCTCTCGATGTTGTGAAGATTATGTATCTTCTCCTTATCTCTTTATTTTTAATTGAATTGTTGTTTATGTTTATGTGTTTTATTTTAGGATCGTTCCTTGTGAACAGTATCTTCGCTTTAGTATTATTTGATTCGGGGGCTACCCGATCAATTGTATCTCTTATGCTTAGCAAGAGATTTGTTGGAGCTATGTGGGAGTTGGGTTGTCCTCTAGATGTTGAGATTGTTGATGATAGGTCTATCCGGGTTGCGAGGGTTCATCGAGGTTGTACTCTCCAGTTGTTCAACGAGCAATATCCGGTTGATCTGGTTCCCATTCCTCTGCGTGGGAACAAGGTTATTGTGGGAATGGATTGGTTGAGCCCTAACGGGGCAATGATCGACTATGACAAGTAGTTATTTCGGGTTCGGACCCCAAGTTGGGGAGAGCTGGTGATTCAGGGTGAGAGACCGCATCGTAGGCCGATTGTGTGTTCTGTAGTGAGGGCCAGACATTGTCTTTATCAGGGTTATTCGGGTTGTGTCGCATATGTCATGGATACTCGGTATAAGGGGGAAGGCGACCGTGGATGATGTTTTGATCGTGCAAGATTATCCCGATGTGTTCCTAGACGATTTTCCAGGGGTACCTCCAGAGATGTAGGTGGAGTTCATGATTGATTTGGTTCCAGCTGCGGCTCCAATAACTAAAGCACCGTATCGGCTGGCTCCTCCTGAGATGTAGGAGTTGTCTACATAGTTATAGGAGCTGTTAGAAAAGGGATTTATTAGGACAAGCACTTCGCCTTGGGGAGCCTCAATTCTGTTTGTGAAGAAAAAGGACGGGTCTCATCGGATGTGTATCGACTATCGGGAGTTAAATAACGTAATGGTGAAGAAACGTTATCCCCTCCCGAGGATTGATGATCTTTTCGACCAACTTTAGGGTGCATCTTGGTTCTCCAAGATTGATTTGCGATCGGGTTATCATCAGATGCGGGAGCGGTATGAGGATAAGTAGAAGACGACTTTCCGGGCTCGATATGGTCATTACGAGTTTGTGGTGATGCCTTTTGGGCTCACCAATGCTCCATCCGTGTTCATAGATCTCATGAACCGTGTGTGCAGACCGATGCTGGATCGGTCTGTGATTGTATTCATCGATGATATCTTGGTTTATTCCAAGACTCAGGAGCAGCATAGGAGCACTTGAGGAAGGTGTTGGAGACCTTGAGGAGGGAAAGACTTTTCTCAAAGTTCTCCAAGTGCGATTTCTGGTTGGGCGAGGTGCAGTTTCTGGGGCACCTTGTCAACCAGAAGGGTATTCTAGTCGATCCGGCCAAGGTCGAGGAAGTGATGTGCCGATTCTGACCCTGCCCGAGGGTGTCGATGACTTCGTGGTTTGTTGTGATGCATCGATCACAGGTTTGGAGGCAGTGTTGATGCAGCGGGGTAGCGTGATCGCTTACGCTTCGAGGTAGCTGAAGCCTCATGAGGAGAATTATCCGACCCTTGATTTGGAGTTGGGGGTTGTAGTTTTCACCCTCAATATTTGGCGGCATTATCTCTATGGGGTCCGGTGTACCATCTACACGGATCATAAGAGCCTGAGATACTTGATGGATCAGCCGAATCTGAACTTGAGGGAACGTCGATAGTTATATATGGTGAAGGATTATGATTGTGAGATCCTGTACCACCGGGGGAAGGCCAATGTTGTGGCCGATGCTCTCATCCGCAAGGCAGTCGAGGATCCGATCAAAGACATATGTTTGAGGATGACCATGATTACTCCGTTATTGGAGTGGATTCGTGAGCCACACATGGAGGCTATGAAGGAAGAGTACCGGAAGAGCAAGTTTATTGTGGGGAAGGTGGCTTCCTTCGATTATGATAGCCGCGTAATGTTGACTCTGAATCAGAGATTCTCGGTTCCTTATTGGGGTGGTGTGCGCCAAGTTCTGATGGAGAAGGCTCACAAGTCGAGATTCTCCATTCATCCTGTGATGACGAAGATGTATAGAGATCTTCGTCCTGATTATTGGTGGCCCTGCATGAAGTGGGATGTGGCTTGGTACGTAGAGCAGTACTTGACTTCCAGGAAAGTCATGGCCAAACATCAGCGGCCTCACGGCAAGATGCAGCCATTGGAGATTCCCGTTCAGAAATGGGAAGACATCACTATGGATTTTATCACGAACCTCCCCAGGACGGCGCGTGGATTGGATTCTATCTGGGTCATCGTGGATCGATTGACCAAGAGCACGCATTTCATTTCGATCCAGGAGAGTATTTCTGCAGAAAAGTTGGTCGAGATTTATGTTCAGAAGGTGGTGGCACGTCATGGGGTGCCGGTATAAGTGGTTTCAGACAGGGATGCCTGTTTTACTTCCAGATTTTGGATGCGGTTTCATGACGATATGGGTACTCGTCTCCATTTCAGAATGGTATTTCATCTACATACCGATGGTCAGAGTGAGCGGACTATTCAGAATCTTGAGGACATGTTGCGTGCGTGCGTTTTCGATTTCGGTCGGAGTTGGGATATGTATCTTCCATTGGCGGAATTTTCATATAACAACAGTTATCACGCCAACATAGATCGACCTCCTTTTGAGATGCTCTATGAGAGGAAATACAGGAACCCGATTTGTTGGGGCGAGGTCGGTCAACGAGTTATGGGGAGTACCGAGGTGGTACTCAAGACCACAGAGATGGTTCAGCAGGTTCGGAGCAGGCTCCAGTCAGCTCAGAGTCGGCAGGAGAGCTATGTCGACAGGCTTCAGTCATACTTGGAGTTCTAGGTAGGAGATATGGTTCTCCTGAAGCTGTCACCTTGGAAAGGTGTCATCCGGTTCAGGAAGCAGGGAAGCTGGGCCGCAGGTATATCGGTCCCTTCAGGGTTTTGGCTCGAGTGGACCGAGTCACATATCGCCTTGATCTTCCATCCGAGCTCAGTCAAATTCATAGCACATTTCATGTCTCTCAGCTGCGGAAGTGTTTAGTGGATGATTCTGCACTGGTACCATTGGAGGATATTCAGGTCGATGAGCGCCTGAATTATATTGAGAGACCTGTGGCGATTTGGGACCGAAGGACGAAGACCTTGAGGAACAAGGTAGTTGAGCTGGTGAAGGTGCAGTGGCAACACCACAAGGGATCAGAGTGGACGTGGAAGCCTGAGGAGGAGATGAGGGAGCACTATCCAGAGATGTTCGGGACAGCGGACTTCGAGGACGAAGTCTGATCCAAGTGGGGGAGAATTGTAACACTTGTGCCTTGGTATGTTCCTTATTGCCCTTGAGTATTCAATATTTGCATTTTGGTCCCTGAAGTAGTACACGGGGCGTACCACTTGCTACGCTTAGCGTACAGGTTGAGAAGCCAGTACGCCGGGTGTACCACTTGGTACGCTTAACGTACTGGGTTGGTGGCGAGACGGGACTTAGGTTGCGTACACAAGTGTATGTTGGGCGCACGTAAACTTTAATGAAACCCTAAATAGGGGTGTTGCACCCTATTTAAGCATCCTTATCTTCTGGGGCTGGCCTCTTTACCAACACCCAAAGCCTCCAAAAACCTAAATCGAGTGGTAGCCTCCATTGTCAAGCATTTGAGCCTTTGAAGAGAGTTTGGTGTTCATTTTTTTCATTGTAAAGGAGTTAGAAGATCTTGAAGTTGCTAGGCTTGGAGAAGGAAGTCTTGGATCCAGAACCTCTGTCCATTTTGCAAGAAGTTTGAGGTATCAATTTCTTATGTTGGTTGTTAGAAGCTTAGATCTCCTTTTTGGTTAAATAGTTATGTTTTTAGCCATGGTTTGGATGGATGTTGGGATTAGGACGTCCCAAAGGCTTATTCTTTCAGATCCAAGGTCTTCATGTACTCCTTTGGCATAAAGGTGCCAACTTTATGGAGTGTAGGGGCTTCATGCATCCATTAAGTCCTTCATTACATCCTTTTTGTGCTTTAGAGCTTCTTATTGTCATGCATCGACATAAAGTTAGCAACTTTACGTGATATTTCAGCTTTAAGGGGTCAGATATTTATCCTGGAGCAAAGTCTTAAAGGGTTAGGAGCTTAATCTTGAAGTTGGATGAATTGGTTGAGTACGTTGGGCATACAAGCCTATACGCGCATCGTACAAGCCCTCGATGCAGTACACTTAACATACCAGCAGAGTATGCCCATCGTAATCATTCTGATGGCATTTCGATAATGGTTTTTCGATTTGGGCCTTTATTTGGGCGTGGAAGGTTAGGTTTAGTTGGGCCATCTGATTATGATAATTTTTAGGCCAAATATGTTATTGGGCCTTGGGCTAGGGCCCATGTGGAAGGATTGGGCCCAATTGGGAATTTGGGCCATATTTTGGGCCTTGATGGATTGTTTATCTTTGGGCCCATTGGATTGTGGTTACGGGCTTCATTCTTGGACCACGCTAGGTTAGGGGTAAAATGGTCTTTTTACCCCAAGTAGAGATTTTGGGTTGATGTAGATCCCAAATTTTAATTAGTTTTTATGTGGCAATTGATAGCTCGGGGAGCTGTAGGACCAACAGTCAGGGATCATTCGTTTCATTCAGCTTTTCGAGGTAAGTTTCCTCACTGGGTTTACCGTGTCTAAGGCACCAAATCCGACCCTTGATTGGTTATGTTGATATACTTGTTGTGTATGTGATACTTGTATGTGCTTGTATATGTATGTTTACTGGGCGGGGCCCGTTATGCGAGTGAGGGCGTGTCCCGTATCTCATTTGGGCAGGGCCCGTTATGTGAGTGTGGGTGGGGCCCGTTATGCGAGTCAGTGCAGGCGCCAGCCACTACTACTCCCAGGATCACGGATGGACGCCAGGGTAGGGAGGAGTCCCTGAGGGCTTGAGGCCGTGCTTTCCAGCTTACGACAGAGGAGGTCAGGGCGGCACCAGACGTCGTTACTGGTATGCTTCTATTTAATATTCTATCAGTTATTTTATAGTATGCTTATGTTTATGATTATGTTAGGTACCTTCTTACTGAAGTCCTAGTCTACTCTTGTGCTATTTTAATCAGATGCGAGTCGATCTTTTGTATCTCAGCCTTTCAGTAGGGTTTTTGATATGAATCTTGGAGAGTTGCAGTGTCCATTGCGGGTTTCCATCGCCAACGAACACGGGGTTTCAGGATCGAGTGTTTATCAGGGTTGTGTCTTGGAGATTTTTTGGGTTCATTAACCAATTGATTTGATTCCCATTCCCATGGGGGATGCATGTGTGATAGTAGGGATGGATTGGTTGAGTAGGTTTGGTGCTATGATTGACTGTAAGGGTGTGTGGGTGGTACTTCTCAACTCAAGTGGGGGAGAACTGGTTATTTATGGAGAGGGTATAAGGATTGGATCGGCCTTTTGTTCTGCTGCCTGGGCTCGGCAGTATCTGTAGCATGGGTTTATGGGTTATCTTGCGTATTTGGTTGACACCAGGGTTATGAAGGAGGTTCCAGTCTCGGTTGTGCCTTTGGTGAGGTAGTTTGCTGATGTGTTCCTAGAGGAGTTACTTGGTGTTCATCCGAGAGGTAGGTGGAGTTCAGGATCGAATTGGTTCCAAGTGCAGCTCCGATTGACAAGGCAACCTACCGGTTGGCACCACCTGAGATGCAGGAGTTGTCCTCACAGCTTCAGAAGTTGTTGGGCAACCAATCCATTAGACCGAACAGTTCGCTGTGGGGAGTACCGATTTTGTTTGTCAAGAAGAGGGATAGTTCACACCGGATGTGCAGTGATTACCGAGAGTTGAACAAGTTGACAGTGAAGAGCCGTCACCCACTTTCGCGGATTGATGACCTCTTCTATCAGTTGTAGGGTGCATCTTGGTTCTCCAAGATCGATTTGAGGTCAGGAATCATTAGATGAGGGTTAGAGAGGAGGATGTGGATAAGACCGTGTTTCAGACGCGTTATGGTCATTACGAGTTTGTGGTGATGTTGTTTGGGCTCACCAATGCGCCTGCGACATTTATGAATTTGATGAATCGGGTATGTCGGTCGATGCTCGATCGATCAGTCATGTTTTTTTATGATATCTTGGTGTATTCACTACTAGAAAACAGCACTTTAATGGCGTGTAAACAATGACACTCGCTGATAGAGGACGCGCATTTGTGCGTGCCCTAAAAAATAATGTCAGTTTTGCAAAATTTGAAGGATAGAGGACACGCATTTGTGTGTGCCCTAAAAATAGTGTCCAACAAAAAAAATTAAAAACACGGCGGGCACTTATCATAAAAAAAGTGTGTCGTCTAAAACTGACGCTTTATATTTTTCTTTATGAACGCGCGCTTCTCCAATTTTTTAATTGCTAAGGGGGGAATGAAATCCAATAAATAAAAAACCCCGCCTTGATACTCTCGTCCTTCTCGTATGTTGTACAATCCTCTTCAATCAAAAGAAACCCTAAAAGCATTGTGTGTAAAAGATCGATAATTCCATACTTGAAGTTCCTAAAATCTTCATCGATCAAAAGAAACCCTAAAACCCCGCCTCATACTTGAAGTTCCTGTAAGTGCTTTTGTTATCTTGTTATGTTCTGCAATAATCTAATTCCTCAACGACGTTGAGGAGGGGTTATTTCCGTCGGTCGGTACTCTATCCCATCGTTTCCGTAATCTGCCAAACATTGGACTAAGTCCAGTGCATTATTCAACTGAAGATCCATCTGTGTTGGGTTGGACTGGTAGTAGAGGGGCAAAGATGTCTAGGCCCACGACCGAGAATCAGAAGATCCAAAGTGTGTTACCCAACTTAAACCCTGATCAACGTTTCTATGGGTTTCCTTCATCAAAAACGTCTCAAGTTCTTCAACGGGATCAAGGTGTACGCTCGCATAATAGAACGGAATGGAAAGAGAGACGCAAAAGAGGAATTACGTGGGGTTTACACGGAGATCACTTCTAGAGGTAAAATACTGAAATTCGAAAGAATCAGTGATAGCATTGTGCTGCTATCACTCTTTCACCCTTTTTGTATTTTTGGAGCTCTGCAGCCATATGGAGGTCAATGACGGAGGCTATCCTCTTTTCTCGACCGTTTTTTTCCTTTGAGTCGCTAAAGACGCACCCTCGTAAAAATACATCATATACTCAGTTGATGTCTTGTGTGTATTCTTGTTGATGCTGTTCTTGAGGTATAAAAAACACATCATATACTTAGTTTACAAGATTATTGTTGATTTCGTTATCTTATACTTCTACCTGGGAAGCATAGCCCTCGTAACTCAGAAGTGGTTCCAAATTTGACCCTAATTACATATTTAAGAGAACTCATTTGCATCTATCTTTTTTTCCCAATTTATCCAAATTTAACCCCAATTTAGCCATTTGAAACAGAGGATTCAGCATGTATAAGCTAGTTCATGGGAACTGTATCTTCTATTGATGTTGTTGACCCTTTTCACTAGCCTAATTCTCCATTGTGACTTCTACAGGTAACATATATATATATATATATATATATATATATATATATATATATATTCTCTAGTTCTATTATATGTATTTTACTATATTCTGACATTTTTTCCCTTGAAAGGGATGAATCCGATCTCTTGCAAAATGTGAAGCAGGTAAGTCCATGGTTAGTTAAACTTGTGTCACGTATGCCAGATATTCATATTTTTCCGTTTTCACCACAAAGAAAGAATCTCCAATTACTCCAACCTCCAGATTTACCCTTTTCACCACTATATTCTGACATTTTTACCCTTGGCAAATTGTTTTGAATTGGAACTTTTGATAATTCTTATGATCATTTGATGTATAAACATTCAAAATGTGAGGTGAAACAAATTGGTGATGAACCTTTCAGGTATGTGTTACAAATGTGTCAAAGCAACAACTAATTTTTTAGTCCAAATTTATTAAAGTTTTTTTTTCTTTTTTCGGTGTGTTGGTACAGTAAATTTGTGAGAAAAGCTAGAAAGCTGACAATTCATTTGGATGCATGCAACCACAATGATCAAATGTGACCATTTATTTGGAATTACGGTTATTTGTTGTTAGTATACATAATACATGGGATATAAATGCTGTTAATTTTGTTGCAGAAAATGGAAAATTTATAGCTTCCTTCTTCTGATCTTAGGAAGAACCTGAACATTATGATAAAAAGTAACCATTTATTTCCCTTTTGTAACCTCACAAGTTTATCAAAAGATGGTGAAATGGAAAGACTGAAAGTTGGTAACAGTTTGGTTCCTGTGAAACACAATAAAGATAACTAAAATGATTTAATTAGGTCTAACTGGAAATTAAATTGTATGTTTATTATGATCTTGGAACTATTTTAAATTTATATCTAATTAATGTTGATGATTTTTTAACTTTGTATCAGATGAAGGGTTGTGCTAAACCGAAGAGAGTCATGCAAAAAATTCTTTCTTTGGGATATGTGTTGAATCGGGTTGGATAGCTTGTTGTAGAGACACGTGTAAGGAACAAAAGGGAATAACAACATAGCAAGGTGATATCCCCACTAACTTTATCCCACCACTAACTCTAGCCTGCAAAAATAATAAAAGACCAAACTACACACTCCATATTAGGGATGAGCATCAGGACCGGGCAACCGCCTTTGGAACCGAAACCGACACGGAAGTGCCGGTTCCGGTTCCTAAAGTTTCACGGATAAATGCAATGGTTCTGCTAAGACATGACATAAACCATTAGATAGGCTGATTATGGTTGAATCAATGATACCTACCTCAATGGATCGGCCTATGGCCTGGATTATGCGATCAAAATGGTGGTTTTTTCAACTTCAAAGGATATATCATAACACACTTTTCTGTGATATTGCTAGTCATTTGTTAGTCATTTGTGTGATATTAAAAGACCAAACTACACTCCATATGAACAACTTTTGTGTGATATTGCTAGTCATTTGTTACTAATATATCATAACGCACATTTTTCAATACATGCAAAATTATCAAAAACCAGGATATGTTTACTCTAAAAGCATATAAAATGTATTTTGAACATGCTTTCCTTCATCTCTATAAGCATGGACTGATATCCTTCCATGCAATTTGTCCTAATGTATGTGTCTGCATAAGGAGAATATTATATACCAATAGAACTAGAGGTTGCACTTATCATTTATATAAGATTCTATCACTCAATTCACTCAAATTGGACCTATTTTTGTTTTAAAGTTAGAACTGGCCTGATATTCTTGATTTGCTTAGAATGAAGTTTATCCGAGGTCATAAGTCTAACTAGAGAAATTTTCTTACTATGAAAGATTTTGCAGCAATGATACCTATCCAAAGATTCCTGAAGTTGAAGCACTCTTCTTTCAGTTTCTTCCAACTGCATCCGCTTATACTCACTTGATTCCAGAGCTTCAGTAGACTTCCTATCAGATTCATCTGCCCGTTGTGTTTCCCACTGATAAATCCTGCATGGCATAAGTACATAAGAACTACTAGTATGCAGTGCCAATGAGAGAGAAATTTCTAGGAAACCAAGAGTACCTTCAAGTTTTTAACTTCTGAAGTCAAACTAGCAATCTTTTGTGTGTCTTCTACACGAACTGGAATTTCTTTGACAACTGAGGATGCTTCTTCAATCGCTTTCCGTGCAGACTCCCGTTCCTTAACAAGCAATGCATTTGTTTCATCAATTTTATTCTGCATAGCTTGCATGGAGTTTTGCAAATTCAGAACTTCCTGATCTTTTGCTGCTTTTACTTCATTGATTGCTTTCTGTGCAGACTCACGTTCCTTGACAAGAAACACATTTGTCTCATCAAGTTTACTCTGCATAGCTTGCAGGGAGTTCTGCAAATTCAGAATTTCCTCATCTTTTGCTTCTTTTGCTTCTTGAATTGCTTTCTGTGTAGAATCGTGTTCCTTGAGAAGCAATGCATTTGTTTCTTCGAATATATTCTGAATGGATTTCAGGGAGTTTTGCAATTCCTGAATTTCCTGAACTTTTTCCTTTTTGGCTTCTTCAGTTGCTCTCTCTACAGAAACACGTTCCTGAACAAGCATAAACCATTAGAATGAAGTTCCCTGTTGCAAAGCATGAATCCTCATTACGGTCAAAGCTATCTTACATCTCTAAAACCTGAGCCCCTCTCCTTTTCTTCCCGTTCTCTCTAAAACCCCTCACGATCAAAGCTATCTTACATCTCCCATTTTGTTTATAATCTGAGATTCTGAGGTAAAAACCTTTTCGATTTTGTCACGTTTTTTTTATATCGAAGCTTGGAAGGAAATAAAATCACCTGGATCGATGTTCTTGGTGCGAAACTAAAACCCTGATCAGTTGGGGATTGGAAATTCTGGGGGTTGGACGTTCACCACCACTCACCTGTTTACACCACCATCACCGCCTTCTGTTTACAGGTTCGATTTGTTTCTCCATTTCCATCTGTAACTTTTTTTCCATCTACATCTGCAAAATAGCAGTTTGTGTTATTTGGGGTTTTCAAAATAGTAGTCTGTGATATTTGGGGTTTTCATTTTTATTATGGCTAAGTTGAAGAAGTAATTTCAGAGGTGGAGTTTCTGAGTGAATCATGGATTTGTGCATTTAATCATATAAGTTGCCCCACCACCGATCACATATTAACACAATTGTTTTCCTTTTGATTATGAATAGATGCCTTCAGGTACGCTCTTTTTCTTTAATTTAACACTCTAAATCCTTCTAATTTTTAGGTACGTTTACTTTTGTATAAACCCTGAATTTGGCTGATAGAGCAACTATTGCCAATATCTCACCTGAGTATGGTTTATCCATTGTCTTCTTCCTTATAAGATCATGTCACACTTTAGCACCTTAAATTAACAGGAAGAAATGATGAAGTTGTAAGGCATTTTTATACTTTGAAAAGTTTGAAAAAAATGTTACATGATGATTGTGTTTTGCCTCTTCAGACCCCTACAGGAGATCAATCATATAATGATTCCGGATTAATACCTCGAACAATTAGGTTGCTTAAAGACAAGTACCCTGATCTTGTAAGAATTTACATTCAACCTATATTTTCTTTTTAGTTTTTACTAAAAGTAGTTATATTTATATTTACCTGTTGGTGAAATCACATGAACAGATCATTTACACTAATGTTGCTCTAGACCCGTATTCTTCAGATGGGCATGATGGTATTGTCAGAGAAGATGGTAAGTGTTCCTTTTTTGACTTTTTACATTTTTGCCCTCATTTTTCATGTGTGTTACATTTCACAGGAGTTATAATGAATGATGAGACTGTGCATCAGTTGTGTAAACAGGATGTTTCACAGGTATTTACCATTTCAACTTTTGACTTTTGACTTCAAGGGTGTTGATATTTTCACAGGTTCATACTTTTAACATTTATATTTATATTTGTTATGCAGCATGAAAGTATTGGTTTAATCAAGTCTATTTCTTATTATATTAAAAGAATTTGTGGTGTACTATAATGGATGACAAGGCTGCTAGAGATTCTAGAAATGGTATTCAATTCAAACGATAGTACAATCATAGATGAAGATATCGATAGAATCATTGCTAAGGGAGAAGAGGCAACTGCTGAACTTGATGCCAAGATGAAAAAATTCACAGAAGATGCAATCAAGTTCAAAATGGACGACAGTATGTACATTTAATTTTTATGCATCTTCATTTTTACTTTCATTATTGTATTCTAACTTCTAATGGATTACATATGAAACTGTTGATTTGTATGATTTTGATGATGACAAGTCTCTTGTCCTATGATTATGTGTATTACTATGTTGTGTCATGCTCATAATTTCTTGATGACTGTGTGTTTTAATTTATGAAGGATGAGAACAAGGTTGACTTTAAGAAGATTGTGAGTGATAACTGGATGGAGCCTCCACAGGTATCATGTGGAAACAGAAGAAGCATAACAATAAGAAGTAGAAACAAGAAAGTGTTCCTTAATAGCAATGTAGTATTAGGTTATATAGTTAGGGAAAACCTCTTGATAGCAATGTACAATCAGATCCCCTTAATACCAATGTATTACAATTTTTTGACATGATGTTATTGGATGAAATTGATTTTTTTGGTATATATTTGTTTCCATATTTTTGTATTATACGTAAATGAGTATCGTAAAGACGTGTCGTAAATATATATCGTAAATGGTTGTTGAAGTTTATGACACGCAAATGCATGTCATCTTCTTTTATGACAGGGGCTTTAATGATACGCATTGCGTGTCCTAAACGCGCGTCGTAAGGTTACGACACGCAAATGCGTGTCATCTTTCTTTATCACAGGGCTTTCCTTGACACGCAATGCGTGTCGTAAACGCGCGTCGTAAATGTGTGTCGTAATTGCGCGTCGTAAATGCGCGTTGTAAATAGACGACACGCAAAAGTGTGTCGTCTCTCATTATGACATGGCCTTCCTTGACACGCATTTGCGCGTCGTCTGAGCGTTTTACGACGCGCATTGCGCGTCGTAAAAGGCTGTTTTCTAGTAGTGATTCCAAGACCAGAGAGCAGCATGAGGAGCACCTTCGAGAGCTTCTAGTAGTTTTAAGGGTGGAACGACTTTATGCTAAGTTCTCGAAATATGAGTTTTGTTTACGAGAGATCCAGTTATTGGGACATCTTGTTAGCTAGAACGGGATTTCGGTCGACCCGACCAAGATTAAGGCTGTTATGTAGTGGGAGGTTCAAAACTCCCCATCTAAGATCAGGAGTTTTTTGGGATTAGTAAAGTATTATCGGACATTTATACATGATTTCGCCAAGATTGCGGTACCCCTCACTCGTCTAACGAGGAAGGGCATGGATTTTCACTGGGACCTGAGCAGCAGGCTGCATTCGAGACCTTGAGGCGGAAGTTATGTGAGGCCCCAGTGTTGACCCTCCCTTAGGGTGTTGAGGATTTTATAGTATTTTGTGATGCATCCATCACCAGCCTGGGGGGAGTTCTTATGCAGCGAGGGAGGGTTATCGTTTGTGCTTCCTGGCAGTTGAAGCCACATGAGGCTCGTTATCTGACTCATGATTTGGAGTTGACAGCAGTGGTGTTTGCTTTCAAAATTTTACAGCATTATTTGTATGGGGTCCTATGTACCATCTACACGAATCACAAGATTTTGAGTTATCTCATGGACCATCCGAATCTGAACATGCGACATCATAGGTGGCTTGACATGGTCAACGATTATAACTGCGAGATTATGTAGCACTCGGGGAAAGCAAATGTGGTCACGAATGATTTGAGCCGTAAGTCGGCTAGTTCTATTGGCATAAGCCTATGTATGAGGATTTTGATTGATTCACCATTATTGGGTATGATTAGAGAGGCTCTGGCTAAGGGAGACAAGAAAGAGATATGGTAGTAGGAGCGACTCAGAGGCGAGATGCAATTTAGGTCATAGTAGATCGGTTGTGTCGGGACTTGCGACTTAGTTTTTGGTGGTCGTGTATGAAGCAGGAGATAGCCTGGTAAGTCGAGAGGTGCTTGACTTGTCGGGTGGTCAAAACTGAGCACCAGAGGCCACATGGAAAGCTTCAGCCTTTGGAGGTTCCCATGAGAAAATGGGAACAAATAGCAATGAATTTCATCACCAAGTTACCTCGAACGGCTAAGGGGCATGATGCAATTTAGGTGATAGTAGATCGGTTGAGTACTCAAGACATATACAAGACATAGAAATTTAATTCAAACCATAGTAAGGATTTTGAAACCCGTTAGTTAAATTTCAGGTTGCTAGGACACCTAAACTAGGCATAAGCTACCTGCAATCTAGGATCGTAAGTGATTTAAGAATACATCATAGAAAAATATCATAGGACACAAAGTCAAAACAGTACACTGTAAGCCTTTTATAAAGGCATGTTCTTGAAAGTGATTTCCACTACGACTTCAAAGATAAATTTCCCTAGTTACTCGCATTAAAACAAGCCAACAATGTTCCTAGTCAACAAAAAAAATCAACATTTCACATCTGAAAGTGACCATTCATCGTAAAATATAAATTCAGAGAGTCCCAACCAACCAGTTCCCGGTTATGGAAGACTTTGCGAGAAGCTCATGAGTTTGTCTAAGGTAGAAAATGAAGTTCTGTGAGAAGTGTAGATGCAACAACATCTACTAGATTTCAATAACTCTGATAAGATAGCATTAAGGTGTGTTAGGAGTAGGATTTCGGGAACGAAATCTTTGTAAGTGAAGGAGAGTCGTAACACCCCGTTTTACCATTAAGTAGTATTCAATATAAACATTGTTTATAAAATCCAAAGTAGATATATCTTACTCTTCATCCCAATTAATCGTTCGTAAGTCGTAAAAATAAGTGCGCCGAAACATATATATATATATATATATATATATATATATATATATATATATATATATATATATATATATATATATATATATATATATATATACAGAGAGATAGAGAGAGAGAGAGAGAGAAAGTACACGTCGTCCCGATCCCGAAAATATAAATTTTATAGAAATCCGACTATGTATGAATTAGATATGATTTTTATAAGATATAAAAGTAAGTCGCGCACAAGGAATGTGTGACGTCAAATGGTACGAAGAGAATGGTTGACTTCTGGATAAAGTCACCAAAATGAAAATCGTAGTACTCTTTAAGATATGAATCTTGGTAAAAAGAACACCAAAATCGGAGTCTGTATGAGAGAGTTGTTATTTTTGCAAAATCATTAAATCATATAAAAATAAGGGCAAAAAATAATGTTAGAATTGATGGGTTTTAGGTAAAACAAATAAACTAGAAAACAATTCCTAAGTTCACATGCAACCTACTTTGGATCTATGTTTTAACTATTAAACATATAACTTTGAGTTGCAAAACAAGAACCCTAGAGGAGAGAGGCTAATTTCGAAATTAACAAACTAGGGTTTAGGGTTTACATACCTTTCAATTGTTATAGCAAACAGTTGATATTCCCTTGATCTTGATCTTGATCTTCTTGGAAGCTTTAGCACCACAAGTGTAATGCCTCTAATGGAATCACACCCAATGACTAGCAAGAAGGAAAGTAGAAGAAGAGAGAGGGGATGGAGTATGCAATTTCGGCCAAGGTATTCTTCCAAAGAATGAGTACCCTAAAATGTGAGCCAGGAGGCTCCTTAAATAGTTGAGGGAACTAGGGTTTAGGGAAAACCCTAGTAATCCTTTGCTTAGGGCCTAAGCAAGACCCAAGGCCTTATCTTGGACCCCTTGGACGAATTCTCTAGGGTTTCCCCTAGGGTTTTCGTCCACCCCCTTCCAAGGGAGTTCTGGATCCTTCCATTCAACTATCAGTTAATTGCAAACTAGTCCCTGCACTTTATAATCAATTCTTTTAACCCCAAAATCAATTCTGATTAATTTTTGGCTAACAATTAATTAAACATAATGATTTCTAATTAATATATTAATCCATTAACATATTAATAAATCATTTATATATATATATATATATATATATATATATATATATATATATATATATATATATGTATATATATTAATTTATTAATCTTATAAATTAATATCTCTCCTTTCATAATTTCCTTGTCCAGTTGCTAGGTTGAGGGCAACCCAAAAGGACTGTGCTGCTATCAATTCAAGTACATACCAATTATAGTTATGGGCTTAGACACCTAATCCAACAGTCTCCCACTTGGATAAGTCTGTAACTATAATTGCTAGTATGCCTTCTAAATTTGACCAGCAAATTGTAGCTTCCAAAAAGCTGCTGCCGAACTCTGACCCAGTCAGTTACGTGTCCGAAGATAAGTGATCATATAATCCTTCGTTCTGCTAGATATCCCTAGACATAAGACATGGAATGTAATCAATCTCTTTGTCGAGAATCTATGTTTCCCGATTTCTGATTTGTGATGATGTAGGACTTCTAATCGAACACATCAATCTAGTCCTGGCTGGGCCCAGCACATAAGTCAACACCAAATCATCGAGGGGCCCACAGATATCGCTTTTCCTATTTGGGCAAAAGGAACGAATAAACGTTGAGTCATATGCTTGTATCTTTTACTCATCAAATTATACATGACAATACGTTTTATAACACCAAGTTACTGATGCGTTTTCGTATCACCAATGCACAACCGACTTGTAAATTACAACTCATATATCTTCGTTTCAAGATTATATGATATTATCGTCTCAGTATTACTCGTGATGAATTCCATGAAGTAATACTCTGAGCGAGGGTTTATCCAATACTCAAATCTCAATTTCTGAGTACTCATGAACATTGCAGCAATTCTATTGCCATGTCTATCCTTAGACAATCTACAATCCAGTTCATGACAATCTTAATTCACTACTTACTTCCAAAAGTATGAGTGACTGTGGAGTTTGAATAATCTTATTATTCGGGAAGTAAAACATGCAAAAATGAAACACAATAATAAACAATTGACAAAAGGCAGAAACCAAACTTATAAATAATACTTTATTATTTAATCACCAAAAGTCAATTACATTTACTTTGTTACAAGTTTCAGAATAAAACTAATCTAACTACTAAAACTAATATCATCTTTCAGTCCTATGCTCCGAGCATGCTGAATATGCTTAGCCCTACTCAGACCCTTTGTGAGGGGATCTGCTGGGTTATCTTCAGATGACACCCTCTTTACTATAAGATGGCCTTCTTCAACTCTATGTCTGATGAAATGGTACTTTCTGTCGATATGTCTGGTCTTACCATGATCTCTCGGTTCCTTTGTCAAGGCAACCGCTCCTTCATTATCACAGAACAGTTCCATAGGCTCCTGGATGGTTGGAACAACTCCGAGATCCCCGATGAAGTTCCTCAACCAAGCTGCTTCTTTCGACGCTTCACTTGCTGCTATGTACTATGATTCACAAGTAGAATCAGCCACCGTATTTTGCTTGGAACTCTTCCAAGTAACTGCTCCTCCATTCAGTAAAAACACCCAGCCCGACTGAGAACGGAAATTATCTCTATCCGTCTGAAAGCTGGCATCACTGTAACCATCTACTCTCAAAGTATCACTGCCACCAAGCACAAGGACCCAGTCCTTTGTCCTTCGCAAATACTTGAGTATATTCTTAACTGTTATCCAATGAGATCTACCTGGGTTTCCCTGATAGCGACTGACCATGCTCAAAGCAAATGCCACATCAGGGCGAGTACATGTCATAGCGTACATGATCGATCCGACAGCGGAAGCATAAGGTACACGAATCATGTCATCTATTTCAACATCTGTACTCGGGCATTGAGTCTTACTCAATTTGGTATTGCTCTGGATAGGTAGCTCTCCCTTCTTGGAATTTTCCATACTAAACCTGTTTAGTACCTTATCCAAGTATGTGCTCTGACTAAGTCCAATTAGTCTCTTCTTTCTATCTCTCAATATTCTAATCCCAAGAATATAGGCAGCTTCTCCAAGGTCTTTCATGGCAAAACACTTTCCAAGCCAAGACTTAACTTCTTTCAAGGTTGGAACGTCGTTACCAATGAGTAATATGTCATCGACATACAACACCAGAAAAGTTACTATACTCCCACTAGCCTTGATATACACACAGAACTCATCTTCACTTCTAGAGAAACCAAACTCTTTGACTTTCTCATGGAAGCAAAGATTCCAACTTCGAGATGCTTGTTTCAATCCATAAATGGATTTCTCAAGCTTGCACACTCTATTGGGGAACTTTGCATCAACAAAACCCTCTGGCTGACTCATGTAAACATCTTCAGCCAATTTCCCATTAAGGAAAGAAGTTTTGACATCCATCTGCCAGATTTCATAATCATGAAAGGCAGCTATGGCAAACAATATCCTAATAGATTTAATCTTAGCCACTGGCGAGAAGGTCTCATCATAGTCAACCCCTGGGGTTTGAGTGAAACCTTTTGCAACCAGTCGAGCCTTGAATGTGTGCACATTTCCATCCATGTCTGTCTTCTTCTTGAAGATCCATTTGCACCCAACTGTCTTACGACCTGGTGCACTATCAACCAAATTCCAAACTTGGTTGTCATACATGGACTTAATCTCGCTGTACATTGCCTCTTTCCACTTGGAAGCCTCTGGGCCTGTCATTGCTTCCTTATAAGTGACTGGTTCATCTAAGTTTACCAGTGTTTTGTCACTTATGAATGTGTCACCATCTGAAGTAATATGAAAACCATACAACTCAGGTGGCACACTCACCCTAGTGGATCTTCTAAGAGGTAATGAGTTATCGATTGGTTCAACAGGAACTGTTTCCTCTGGTTGAGTGCTAGTGTCATCTAAGGTTCCTTCATTGGCTGACTCTTGAATTTCTTCAAGGTCAATAGTGCTCCCACTGTCCTCTTTAAATATGAGCTCTCTTTCAATAAAGACTCCTCTTCGTGCTACAAAGACCACGTTCTCACTAGGCCTGTAGAACAAATATCCAAAAGACTGCTTTGGGTAACCAATGAAAACACATTTCTCACTTCTAGCTGCTAGCTTGTCGTGAGTCTCTCGTCTTACGAAAGCTTCACAACCCCAGACTTTAATATGTGCTAACGAGGGAACTTTCCCTGTCCACATTTCGTGAGGTGTTTTGGCAACCTTCTTTGTAGGGACAAGATTGAGGATGTGGGCGGCTGTCTCTAAGGCATACCCCCAGAAGTGAATGGGAAGCGAAGCCCGACTCATCATAGAATGAACCATGTCTAACAAGGTTCGATTACACCTCTCAGCTACACCATTTAACTGTGGTGTCCTAGGAGGAGTCAATTGTGAGACTATCCCACATTCTTTCAGATAGTCGTTAAACTCGATACTAAGATACTCCCCGCCTCTATCGGATCTAAGTATCTTTATCTTTCTGCCCAATTGATTTTCGACTTCATGCTTAAACTCTTTGAACTTTTCAAAAGTTTCTGACTTATGCTTGATTAAGTAGATATATCCATATCTGCTATAATCGTCGGTGAAAGTCACATAGAATCGATTAGCATCTCTTGTAGTTGATCTGAAGGGCCCACACACATCTGTGTGTATGAGATCCAACAGACCTTCACCTCTTTCACAAGACCCTGTGAATGGTGATTTTGTCATCTTTCCCAAAAGACAAGATTCACACATATCATCTGACTTTAGGTCAAATGATTCCAACACTCCATCCTTTTGGAGTTGGGCTATGCGTTTCTTGTTAATGTGTCCAAGACGACAATGCCACAAGCATGCCTTGTCTACACTATTAGACAAGTCAATATTAAGTACACTATTTCCTAGGCTATCAACACAAGTCACTGTTTCATACACACCATTACAAGGCAAAGCTTCAAATATAAAAACACCATTCTTATAAACATAAATTGAACCATTCAAATCATTAAAAGAATATGTAAAACCTGTTGGATAAGGTGTCTAAGTCCATAACTTATTTGGTATATACTTGACCCGACCCGGCATGGTCCATTTGGGTTGCACTTCACCCAAACTGTTTATGGATAATTTTATGAGAATTGTATACTTACGATTTATTAATATATTATAAGTTATAATATATTAATATAAAGTCATGTTATTTAATTAGTTTTAATCTTGAATTAATTATGAATTAATTTAGTGATTAAAAGGAAGACTAATTAAATCATGGGCTATTATATTTATATGGTGTGGGCTAATACTCATTTGTTAATGGGCTAAGCTTATATGGAAGTCCATGGATGATCCATGGAGCTTTTAACCCATGGATCCTTGGAAAGGAAAAGACATGGGTTATTAGGGTTTCACCCTAACCATGCACACTATATAAACAAGCTCATGTTGCATGAAATACTACCCTAGTGTGTGTGTAATAGTGGTGGCCGATTGCTAAGTGTTAGTATACTCTCTCATACATTTTCCAAGTTTGTGGTGATTTGTGATTTCCATTTGAGGCATTCACATTATTGGTGCTTGGCTCTCAAATTCCAAGGAATCAACAATCAACAAAAGGTATGTAATTCATCTAGTCCTTTTTATGTTTAAAAGTACCCCATGCCATGCTAGATAGGTTATAAACCTTGGAAAATAATATTTTGCATGTACCTTAGACAAACATAGATCCAAGGTTATTAGGGTTGCATGTACACTTAGGAAGTGTTAGAATGCTCAAAACCCAACAGTGGTATCAGAGCCTAGGCTTGTTTGTTTGATACTTGATGCAAAATAGTGATAAAAAGTCGTTTTTTTGCTATCTGACTGATGAACTCGCCGAGTCCATGGGGGGACTCGCCGAGTTCATGTGTAAACTCATCCTACTCGCCGAGTAGGTTCGTGCACTCGGCGAGTAGGAGCCTCAGAATGCAGATTTTCGACTTTTGCTGCTGGAAATGGACTAGAAACATTACCCTAAACTGTTTTGGTGTTTTAAAACTTGTTTTAGTTGGTGTAATGGTAGTTCTAATCCATTTACAATAGCTTATATCAAAATTTCATGCTTTGTATGTGTTCATATAATTCTTGAAACTTTGATGATCATGTTCATGTTCTTATGAATTTAGAAGATGATAGGAATTATTTGCTGAATTGTTTAGGATTAATTCTTGATCATTTATGTGTTTTAATGGAATCCATAATTTGTCCTCAAGTTATGGATATCCAAAGGTCACTTCTTTTAAACACACATTTAAAACACATAAGTTACATAAAATGAAGAGTCTTCATTTTTATGAACCTTTAATTCATAAGTTATGAAATGAAAAGTTTTGGATAGTTACAAAACTTGCCCTCAAGTTTTGGAATTTGTAAAGTTTCACACACTTTAATAAACTTTAATTCCAAACCCTTAGAGTTTTAAAAGTTAAAATTCAACCCTTATACTATTTATAACATTAATGGTTAATTATTATATATATGTATAAGATCAAGTCGTTTTACCGTTAGTAGGCCTCATTCACGAAGCCGGTCTATAAGGGGGGTATAAGGTTGTTGCCTATAAAATGGCAACTTAATGGGTGTCCATTCTCACCCACCGCTTCCTTGGTCGGTGGAGGGTCGTTAGCCGAACGGGTAGGACAATGACTTTAAATTCTCATTAAAAGTATAATGAATATTATAAAGTAACTAAACCTTTTATAAATTCCCAATCTTAGTTACTTTAGGAAAATGTGAATATGGTGCTAACCCATGAAATTCACACTTTGTACCTTACCAAGTCGTTGGTGGAGCGTGTGTGGTTAACCGACACACTAACTTGGATTAGTAAGGATCACGAAGGGTGACTTAATGTTTATCATAGATCGGTGGAGCGTGTGTGGTTAACCGGCACATCGATTAGGTGATAATATTAAGGGTACCAAGTGACTTTGCATGGTTATTCACACCTTTTTTTGTGATCCTCGGCATCCCAGTCACAAAACCTGAAGGGCACAATCGAGATTGAAACATGCCATTGAAAAGTTCAATGAATCTCAAAAGATCTAGGAGTTTCAAATCCAATTAAAACCTAATAAATTATTTCGTTTTTCATGGTGGAAATTGGTGAATCGTCATTCACCTACCTTCAAATATTTTATAGCTTGGATTACGGCATCCCTCTTCCAAATTATAAAATATTGTGTTGGGTCCTAGCCTTAATATTTCATATTGGGTGTTATATTAAGGACTTGAATCAACTAACTTGATTTTCTCCCATTGTAGATGTCTGGTTCAGACAACTATGATCTTCCCAAATCGCTTGAAACAAGCTTTCCTCTTGAAGATGATGTCCCTCAACATCATGCTTCACTCCCTCCACCTCCTCCATTTATTCTCCCTGACCCACAAGCCCGAAGACTTGAAAGGTTCAAGGTCACTCAAGCTCTACTAGAAACGAAACATAAAGATGGAAGACCTGTGTGCACTCATGTCTTAGGAATGAAGTCACACATTGACAGGTTGAGAATGTTGGGTGCTGTTATTTCAAGGAAGTTCGTTGTTGACTGGGTTCTTCAGTCACTTCCTGAGTCGTATGGTGAGTTTATTAAAGACTACCATATGACAGATCCAGACATAACCCTAATAGATCTTTCTTATTTGCTTGTTGCTGCTGAATCAGCAATGGTCAAGCAAATATTGATGGAAGGTCTAATTCTCAAACTTCCATGGACATGGACAATGGTAACATTGGAAGTCCAGAAAAGCTTTCTCGTCCCAATGGAAAGGGATCGGCCTTGGTCAACCCGGTTGACCAAAAGGTAAAGGGAAAGGCTGAGTATGTGATTGTCTCGTGTACCATTCCCAAAGAGTCTATATGTTTTTATTGTCATGAGAAGGGACATTGGAAGCGAAGCTGCCCTGAATACCTGAAATATTTGAAAGCAAGTAGAGACAAAATGTTTGACTCCGCTTCAGGTAAGTCCACTATCTAACTTTGTTAAAGTTCCTAATTGTTGATTCTGATTACATGATGTGACTAGGTTGCATCTTGATGTTTAGCAGGATCGAGCAAAAGGAAGGTTAAAATAAGAGTGTGCTGAATCTGATCACGAAGATGGATTTCTATCGCATGGTTCGAGGATCGGATTTTTGAGCCACTACTTAAAAGTTATGATAGATTGCTAAGAAATATGTAATAGCATAGTTTTCATTTGAAGATGCATTGTAAGGAATATTTTTCCGCATTTTAATAAAGAAATAAAAGTTTTGTTTAGTTTATTTTATATTATATCCCCTTACAATGGCATTTATGGAAATTGATGTTTGTATGTTTCTAGCAATATTGGAAATATGAGTTTGATTCTCTCATATGTGGTAGTGTCTGAATTTACCAAATGAGGAAAGGTTCTCATCACCCAAGCTTCAGTTAGACAGAAACTTGGAATCATACAAGTTGTATTGTATGATGAATGAGAATTTTCATCTTTGTAAAATTGAGACTAATTCATTGATCACATGCATATGTGAGTCAATTGAAGGACTAAGGAATTAGGTACACTGGGTGTGTGCTGGTCAAGGTCCACCACAAAGATCAATTCGTCATGATTTACTAAAGATTAGTAAATATGGTTATACTTATAAGGTTAAGTATAATTCTGTAACATTGGAAACGTTTCAATGTATGGCAGAACGGATGAGAAGAATCAAATTTGGCAGAAAGATAAAAGTTTTTCAAATCTGAAAAGATGGGAGAGTACTTTAGTATCATGTTTTTATGATCATCTTAATGATTATGAAACCATATCACAAATTCATACTCTAAGGACATCTTAGTGCATTGTTATGACTAAGATGAGGGGTCATGAATTGTTGGAATGGTTAAAATCAAGAAGATGGATCATACATGTTTTTATGATCATCTTAATGATTATGAAACCATATCACAAATTCATACTCTAAGGACATCTTAGTGCATTGTTATGACTAAGATGAGGGGGTCATGAATTGTTGGAATGGTTAAAATCAAGAAGATGGATCATACTTCGTTCCAAAACAACTCTTAGAGTCATAATCCAAGATTGTAACATTGAGTGACATAAAGTAAGGTTTAAAACACTTATCAAATGTAGTGTAAAATGTTTTCTACTCCTGTACATTTGAAATTGGTAAGTTGTGATGTCTTGGATAAGACAAAGACCAACTAAGACCAATTGTGTGAAGTGTTTATCTTGATAAGAATCTGCACTATCCCTTGAATATTTGTTTTGTCAAGGAATGGTTCTTGACTAGGGAAACTTATATGTCAAGAGGACAGTGGGAGTCTTAAAGATCCTGAAAGGATTTCAAGATTTAATCAAGAGTAAAACCTGAGTTTTATCACTAGCACACGACTTAAGGTTTGCAACCTATTAAGTTGACATAATTCTTGTTTATGTGTCTGTTCCTATTGAGTTAACTATGCATATGAGTTCTGTTAGTTCTAAACTGTGTGCATAACAGCTTGGAAGCATTGGTGGGCCTTGTGCTACCAGATGACAAGAAATTAAGATTGAACAAGTTCAATCCATGTAAGGCTGAATTTGTTACTAACCTTGTCTTGTGATTATGGTTTTGACAAATTCACATGGATAGGAACTCATACACCATAAAATCTAAGTGTCATAAGGTTTCTCTCCGATTCATGAAAATGATGGTGAGGAAATGCTTTCACTAAGAAGATTTTAAGTAGATAGCAATTGTGATGTTTGCATTCTCAAAGTCGTTAGTGGAGCGTGTGTGGTTAACCGGCACACTAACATGGACTTGTGAGAAATGGCAAAGGTCTAAACAATTAAGACTATGATTACGACATCCCTTTTCATAGTTCTGGAAATTGTTTAGACACACATGTGAGCTATCTAAGAAAGGGTGTACGAATCTAAATTTCAGAAGTCCAACTGATTTCTGGAAATATGTCAGAGCTAGTGGGAGCATAAGTGTTATGCTGATAATCATCATGTTAGTGGGAGCATGATTATTATGTTTAGTGTTGCAAGTTAGCAATGTTAATTATAGAAAAACAAAAGTTTCAATTCGTAAAGTTGTAGGGGTTGAAAAAGTTGTTTTGCTATAATTAAGGGAGAGGAAATTATACTTCATTTCAATTCTAAAAGCTTAGATTGAGTTTTAATCATCTTTAGTCAAGGATATATATATATGAATTTTATGTTGGAATGGTTCAACATAAGGAAATTCTATATATATTGTGTTCTCAAATTCGATTATGATCACGACATCCCTCTTCATAGTCGATTTTTTAAAACATGGAAAATAAAAAAATATTGTAGCAAAAGACTGATCCAGTATCAGGTCTTTATGTGAGACATCGTGAATCGTGTCCCATATGCTTCGGGTATAGGATCGGTCACATGTGCTATAGTATTCATCTTTTCTAAATTTTCCAAATGCTCAGAGCATTAAGAAGGGAAAAGTCTAGAATTGGATAAGACTAAAATGATTAAGCAATTGTCGAGGACTATCTAAGGCTCACCAAAGATTGGTTGCTCAGGGACAGTTGGAAGTATAGTGTTAAATTTTAGAAGGACCATTTTGATATATTCTGAAAAGAGGTAGCTCTTGTTCAGATATGATAATCAAAATAGGAATATGGAAATTTTCCATATTGGGAGTTGGATATTAAGAATCTATGAGAAAGTTAGAAACTTTTATGCAAGAAGGATGTTCAAAGCAATGTACTTTGAATATGAGAGTTCGTTTCCATAGAGTTGATCTCCTTTGGAATCCTCTGTAATGACTGATGACAAGGTTTTGGTGACCTTGTGCATAACCATTACGAGAGGATCAGTGCATATAAGTTTAAAATCTAACAGTTTTTTTTTGGTAAATGGTAGGAATTAGGAATTCTTACATTTACAATAAGGATTTGGGATTGTGAAATGAGCATCATTGGAATCATGTTCAATTGATCTATTTCACAAAGTAAAGATCATAGTCAAACATAGTGTGCATACTTGGAGTATGGCATAACTATTGTTTAGAAAAACAAAGTGTACATGCTAGGAGCATGGGACGACTGTTGTTTTTGTTCAAGTATTAAGTTGATTATTTGAAACATTATACAATGAATAATGTGTAATCAATATGGTGATAAATAAAAGGTGGTTTTATTTATATTCAAAAGGGTTCTGAGACCATATTGGATTCGATTATTATTGTGTTTCACTTTGCATGTTTTGACTTCCAGAATAGCTAGGTTATTCTTTCCGAATGACTAAGTTATTTAAACACTCCACAGTCGTTCATATGTTGGAAGTAGGTATGAATTAAGACTGTCATGAATCGAGTTTGTAGATGGCTAAACGTGTTTAGACATAGCAATGGTTGCTACAACATTCATGAGTACTCATAAGTTATGAGTATTGGAATTAACCCACGCTCACTTGTATCACTTCATGGAATTTATCTCGAGTGATCGTGAGACGGTAATATCATATAAGTCTTCAAACCTAGAGATATGAGTTGTTACCTATGAGTTGGTTGTGCATTGATTGCACGTAAACGCATCAGTAACTTGATGTTATAAAACGTGCATTTGTGTATAATTCAACAAGTAGTAGAAACAAGTATATGAGTCGAAGTTTATCTGTTCCTTCTAGTCCTTGGAGGATTAGAAGCGATATCTGGGCCCCTCGATGATTTTGTTTTGACCTATGTACCGGGCCCGGTCAGAACCTAATTGATGTGTTCAATTTAGTTCTTTGTCAAATAAATCGGAAATCGGGAAACAAACTGCTGGACAATAAGTACGACGTTATTCCATGTATTTGTCCGGCTGATATCATGAGAACAGAGGATTATATGATCACTTATCTAAAATGGCGCTTCATAGTTCAACAGAGTCTTCGAGAGCTACGATTGCTGGTTGGTTCCTGAAGTAACATACGCAAATACAGTTATTAGACTTATCCAAGTGGGAGACTGTTGGATAAGGTGTCTAAGTCCATAACTTATTTGGTATATACTTGACCCGACCCGGCATGGTCCATTTGGGTTGCACTTCACCCAAACTGTTTATGGATAATTTTATGAGAATTGTATACTTACGATTTATTAATATATTATAAGTTATAATATATTAATATAAAGTCATGTTATTTAATTAGTTTTAATCTTGAATTAATTATGAATTAATTTAGTGATTAAAAGGAAGACTAATTAAATCATGGGCTATTATATTTATATGGTGCGGGCTAATACTCATTTGTTAATGGGCTAAGCTTATATGGAAGTCCATGGATGATCCATGGAGCTTTTAACCCATGGATCCTTGGAAAGGAAAAGACATGGGTTATTAGGGTTTCACCCTAACCATGCACACTATATAAACAAGCTCATGTTGCATGAAATACTACCCTAGTGTGTGTGTAATAGTGGTGGCCGATTGCTAAGTGTTAGTATACTCTCTCATACATTTTCCAAGTTTGTGGTGATTTGTGATTTCCATTTGAGGCATTCACATTATTGGTGCTTGGCTCTCAAACTCCAAGGAATCAACAATCAACAAAAGGTATGTAATTCATCTAGTCCTTTTTATGTTTAAAAGTACCCCATGCCATGCTAGAGCTAGATAGGTTATAAACCTTGGAAAATAATATTTTGCATGTACCTTAGACAAACATAGATCCAAGGTTATTAGGGTTGCATGTACACTTAGGAAGTGTTAGAATGCTCAAAACCCAACAAAACCTTGTCTGAACAATGCATGAAATGAAATAATGTTTCTCGTCATCTCAGACGAATAGCAACAATTTATTAAATCTAATCTAACATCATTACTAAGCAGAAGCTGATAAACTCCGATCTTGGTTACTGGTGAAGACTTTTTGTTTCCCATGATCAGGTTTATCCTTCCTCGCTCTATCTCCTCACTTTCCTTTAGACCCTGCAAATCAGAACAGATATGAAAACCACATCCTGTATCAAGGACCCATGAACGAGAAGATAATGAGTTATTAGCAGAAATAGTGTAAATACCTGCCGAAGATGGCTTCAATTTGCCATCCTTGATATCTTGCAGATATTGTGGGCAAGATCTCTTCCAATGCCCCTTTTGGTTGCAGTAAAAGCAAACTGCCTCTTTTGGATCAGAAACATGGGGAGTGGAACCATTGGGCTTAGCCTTTGGGCCATTACTAGATGACCCAGCTTGAGCCTTGCTCTTCCAGTTTTGTTTGGGAGGACCTTTCCTCTTTTTCCCCTTTCCCTGTCCAATAGCCAAAACAGGGGCACTCGTAGGTGTAGAGGGTATACTTTTACCCTTCATCCCTGCCTCAGCTGTCTGCAACAAGTTGTACAATTCGGCCAAGGTCTGCTCAGTATTGTTCAAATGGTAAGTTAGAATAAACTGACCATAACATTCAGGAAGTGAGTTCAAGACCATGTCAATGGCCAATTCCTCATCAAAGTGAATATTGAGCTTGACCAAACGCTCTATGTAGCGTTGCATTCTTTGCACATGTGACACAACCGACTCCCCATCTTTCATCTTGCAAGCCATGAGTGACTTGACTACTTCGAACTTTTCTTGACGAGCTCGCTTATGGTACTTTTCCATAAGGTCCTTGTTCATCTCGAAAGGCCAGAAGTCCTCATAATACCTCTGCAGTTCTGGGGACATAGTTGCCACCATGATGCATGCCACTTTGGTAGCATCATCGTAATGTTTCTTGTAGGCAGCAAGATCTTCAGGAGTAGCTTCATTCTCATCAAGCTCTTTGAGCTCCTTTTCAAGAACATATTCTTTGTTCTCGAAACGAAGAGCCATCTTGATGTTGTGCATCCAATCGTTATAGTTTGAGCCATCCATAACGACTTTGGAGCATATATTGAGCAAAGAGAAGTTTTGGTTGGAGGAGGACGAAGCAGAAGTGTTTCCAGGAGTAGACATCTTAAAAGAAAGAAAGGTTTAGTTAGATTTCAAGATACCTTAATAGAATAACCCAAAGATATAATATCAAGGTTAGGATCCAACTATGAAGATTCACAACTTAGAAATGTGATGCCGAGATCCAAGTGCAAATTTCATAAAGGTAGGTGAATGACGATTCACCAATTCCACCATTAGACGAAATAAACGAAGTGAAATTCCTAATTCTTTTGAGATACATTGAAACTATTCAATGGCATGTTTTAATCTCAAATTATGCTCTTCTATTTGTAACTGGGATGCCGAGGATCACAAACAAGATGTGAATAACCATGCAAATGTGCTTGGTAACCTCATTGTCTTTATCATTAACTATTGATGTGCTGGTAAACCACACACGCTCCATCAAAATGACAATTATGAGATACCCATTACTACTCATTATTAGTGCCTTTTAGTGTGCTGGTTAACCACACACGCTCCACTAACGACCAATAAAGCATAATGTGCAATTTCATGGATTAGCATACTTTTCACATTTTTCCTAAAGTAACTAGAGTTGGGATTTTGAAAATAATGTTCTAGTACTTTCTTTAATACCATTATACTTTTAATGAGAAGTAGTTGTCCTATCAAATCCGTTCTGCTAACGACCCTCCACTAATCAAGGAAGCGGTGGGTGAGAGTGGACACCCATTCAACTACCATTTTATAGGCAGTTTCCTTATACCTCCCTTATAGATTAGCTTCGTGAATGAGGCATACTAGCGATTTGACTGACCATATTCTTATACATATATAATATTAGACTTTTAATTATAATATATATATAAGGTGTGTTTTAAAACATTTTAAAACTTCAAGGGTTTATAAATTTCGAAATTTAAGCTATTAAATTTAAATTTAAATAAGCCAATTAACTAGATTTAATATTTATCTTTTAATTAACTATTAATCAAATTATTAAATCTTGTAAGGATTATCTAATTAAATTAATCCATTAATTTAATCATAATCCTTATCCCTCTAAATTTCGAAAAATAGGGTAAGGATAATTATCCAATTAATCTAATTAAGTAACAATTATCCAAAACAAGAAACCCTAGTTATCCTCTAGCATATTTCGAAATTCACAAGGGAGTAGGCTAGGGTTTTCAAAACCCTAACCCTAATTTCGATTAGGGTTCTTTGGAGGCTAGGGTTTTTCGAAAAACCCTTTTCATCCAAAACCCTAGAAATCGAAAATTTGGCCTTTAGGGTTTAATAGCTATAAACCCTAATTTGCAATTCAACAATTATAGCAATTCAATTTAAAACAAACAATGGCTCTGATACCACTGATGGGTTTTAGGTAAAACAAATAAACTAGAAAACAATTCCTAAGTTCACATGCAACCTACTTTGGATCTATGTTTTAACTATTGAACATATAACTTTGAATTGCAAAACAAGAACCCTAGAGGAGAGAGGCTAATTTCGAAATTAACAAACTAGGGTTTAGGGTTTACATACCTTTCAATTGTTATAGCAAACAATTGATATTCCCTTGATCTTGATCTTGATCTTCTTGGAAGCTTTAGCACCACAAGTGTAATGCCTCTAATGGAATCACACCCAATGACTAGCAAGAAGGAAAGTAGAAGAAGAGAGAGGGGAGGGAGTATGTAATTTCGGCCAAGGTATTCTTCCAAAGAATGAGTACCCTAAAATGTGAGCCAGGAGGCTCCTTAAATAGTTGAGGGAACTAGGGTTTAGGGAAAACCCTAGTTATCCTTTGCTTAGGGCCTAAGCAAGACCCAAGGCCTTATCTTGGACCCCTTGGACGAATTCTCTAGGGTTTCCCCTAGGGTTTTCGTCCACCCCCTTCCAAGGGAGTTCTGGATCCTTCCATTCAACTATCAGTTAATTGCAAACTAGTCCCTGCACTTTATAATCAATTCTTTTAACCCCAAAATCAATTCTGATTAATTTCTGGCTAACAATTAATTAAACATAATGATTTCTAATTAATATATTAATCCATTAACATATTAATAAATCATTTATATATATATATATATATATATATATATATATATATATATATATATATTAATTTATTAATCTTATAAATTAATATCTCTCCTTTCATAATTTCCTTGTCCAGTTGCTAGGTTGAGGGCAACCCAAAAGGACTGTGCTGCTATCAATTCAAGTACATACCAATTATAGTTATGGGCTTAGACACCTAATCCAACAAGAATTAGCTGATGGGGTCTAAAGAAAAGTTGTAGATCTCGTCGAGAGCTTTCCGGGGATATAAAGAACGTCAAAAAAACGGAGTTAGTATGACGAAGTTATAGAATTTACAAAATCTACATGTTACGCCGCGCGCGACGTGCACTTCTAGAAGGTGAAAACACGGACAGAGAAGCCGACACGTGGCACAAAGCATGTCTGGATACATTGCCTTATGCGCGCGACGCGCACTCCATTTTCACGAGACGCACGCCCGATTTTGGTCCTATAAATAGCCATTGAACCTCCGTTTGTTCCCCTAACCTTTGAGATCTATTCTCTTGAGTTTTACTCAATTTAAGCCTATTTTCTTGAGTTTTTGTCCTACGTCGAAGCCCTGAGTGCTCAACTAGTTGTAACCTTCGAGTAGAAGATCCCGAGTCAGTATTATGCCTGCTTAGTTCCCAGTTTTCATCAAGAACCTCTGTAAGTTAAGCTACACTTAGTTATGTTAAGTGTAACTTTTAGTTGTAGTTATAGTCGTTATTATGAACCTATAATTAAGATTTATTAGTAATTCCATGTTATAATACTGATTAATCTATTTACGAGAGAGGTGTCTAGAATGGTCACATTGGCTTGGTTGTTGGATTTCAGAAAAGCTATATGCCGAAATGATCATGTCTCCCAACTGTCATGCCTGGTTGATCCTTACTTGATAGATCTATCAGTATTCATTAGGATTAGTGATAATATTATAGGTTAATACTCTTTATGCGTGTTACTTGTCTGTTGGATCACCAATTGGATCGCCCTGATCATGTCAATCGCTTAAGTAATTGTCCAAGTGAGTTCATCTTACTATATTATGTATTCCAGTATATATCAATGTATGTTAAGATATAGGAACTAACAATGTAAAGCCCATAGTATAGTTTTCTATGTTCATGTAGAGCTGAATATGTAGTATCTATGTGCGTGATTATTGACATGCTTATATGTTATTATGAATTAGTTAGGGGATGATGGCGGAGTGACAAAGAGGTCGGGATCCTATAGGCCCACGTGTTAACGAAATGACATGTATGTCATAAGTACACATTGATACGTGTTAACGAAATGGCATGTAGGTCATAAGTGCACATAGACTCGTGCTGAAGACAAAATTGCATGTACGCCGTAAGTCTAAAATGCTTATATTATTTGTATGCATGTATGTGTATTGTGGTATATGGTATATTGGGGGAACTCATTAAGCCTAGCGCTTACCCTGTTGTTATAAATGTTTTTCAGGTACTTCGTGAGAAGGGCAAGGCTCGACTGTACATGCGCATTCGCAATCATATTTCTGCATGTACTTTGAAATTAAATAAATGACTTTTGAATGGAAAAACCTAGATAATTGTTATGAATAAAAGAAATATTGCTTTATAAAAATGAAAAATTTGGGTTGAAAAGATGGACGTAACACAAATATTCCATAAATTCAACTAGGAATCATTCAAATCTTCATCTTCTTGCATCCAAATCATATTTTTAGTATCAACTCATGTTTATGAGTATTATATACTCATCAAATGCTCTTAAACAAAAGATTCCATAGTTTTCATCATATTTCACTCAAATCCGTTCCAATTTTAGCATATACATGATTCTACTGTCATGGATGAATTTAAGCATTCTAATTGGATTTGTTTCTAGAAAATATCATCTAGGTCATAGAATCCAATCTCATTTTATCAACAATTGTAATATCCCCATTTTGGGTTTTCTAGGGTTCATGGAGCTTTTTACCCAAATCATCAAATCCATCAATGGGATGATTGGATTGAGATTAGAACCATGGAAACCATTCAAGGGAGGTTAGAAAACCAAACTGTTGGGTCTAGAAGTGTTGCGTCCTTGGGCTCGGTCCTTAGCCCAGTTTAGTTATCCGGTTTGGGCCTGTCCAACCGTGATTGTTTTATTAGGGTTTAGTATTTAAGGTGCATGCATGCAACCTTTATCAGTAACGCTTTAATTATTATTCTCATTATTGTCCTATAAACCCTAGCTCGCCTCTACAGTGGAAGTTCTTCATCAAGCTCTGCTGAGGCGTGACTACATTTGAATCATTAAGCATTTCTTGATTCTATATCGTGTTTACTGTGTTTGTTTGCTTTTATTGTTTAGCCTGTTGAAGATCTAATCGATCTAAGAGTTTTTCAACTCATCAATTGGTATCAGAGCAGGAGACTGTGTAATTCATACACATCTCTTCTATTGAAGAAGATCTTAGGGTTTTTGACTTTGATTGATATTGTTAGAGCCGTCATTTGCTATTGACGTAGTTCTTTAAATATTCGATCTTACCCTAACGTTATTTACAACTCAATCAATGGATGATTCTCAGTCAAACCCGATCAATATCTCCAACAGCATAGGATCGACGACAAGGATCCCTATATTGTACACTCAGGATTATGAGGTCTGGACGCATCACTTTGAAGACTACGTGATTGGCTTAGAATACAATGGATACTTGATCTGGGAGGCGATTACTGTAAGTCCATTCGCTCACTCAAGCACTTCAAGAATTGTTAAAACTTAAAAGGAGTACAATCAACTCGTCAATGATGTGAAAGACATTCCTCAAGATGAGAAGGAAAAGTTTTAGTGCAATATCAAAGCTTTAAGAATGATCAGGTTTGCTTTACAGTCAGACACGTTTCGGTTAGTAAGCTCATGCACAACGGCAAAAGAAATATGGGACAGATTGAAGGAATTGTACTCTACTGATGAAGATCTTGAGCATTCAATCCAAACATTGTTTGTAACATACACGTTTTGAAATCGTGTTTTAAGTAAATAATATTATGAAATATTATGTGATATTAAGTATTGAGTTCTAACAGATAGTTTTTACTAGAAATGAAGTAAAACTATGTTTAGAATCACTCATAAATTATTGGAAGTCTTATGAGATTCCAATTATTAGCCAAATAGTGAAATTTAGCGAAAATATAAAATTTGAAATAAGTGAAATTTTATTATTTAAAGTTGTAGATAATCTCGTTAGAAACATGTAGGCGAAAACCTCGTCGAAATCCAAGTTGTAACGAAGAAGTTATGACCAATCGAAGATCCGCGACAAAACCGGCACGGTGCCGAATGACGTAAAAAGTGAGTTTTTGATAAACTACTTTTTAGCCTTAGTGATCTAAATGAAAGTCGTAGTATTCGTTAAACCGAGAAGTTCGATAAAAAGAACGCCAAAATCTGACTTCGTATGACGAAGTTATGATTTTTTTAAGTTTCAGCTTAGCAGTAGACAGCTAAAAACTCGAATTTTAGATCGAGTGATTTTTAGCCGACACAACCTAAATGAGAATCGAAGGTCTCGTCATTAGCAGTACAACGGTAAAAAGTCTGACAAAAACGGACGTCGGATTAAGAAGTTATGAATTTTTAACGGATTTACCAGTCCCGGTCTGTTAAAAATAATAATATAAAAATAAAGTAAAAATTATCCGACGAAGTCTAAACAAAATTTGTAGAGCATAATTTTCCCTACGCGTGCATATAAAGAACGTCAAAAACGGAGCCCGTATGAGAAAGTTATGGATAATTTTCGAGAAAATTCGCATGAATAGTGCCAGCCACGTCACCCTCGCTCTGAGCTGGCCATGTGTCCGAAGCTGCTGCGTGGCGCATCCGAGAAACGACGTGTGTCGCACAGGTGTCCGAAGCCGGTCACATGAACCTCGCATTCTTCCCTCGTGACCCGACCCGCGTATTGCTTCTTGAATCGACCTGCGTCATCCGACCAATCCGAAGCTCGCAGCTGTTCCGACCCTCGCTTCCAAGCCTCGCCCTGCTGCCAGCTGGTCCGAGCCTCGCAGCCACCTGCCTTCTTCCCCTCGCTTCGGATCCGGACCTCGCACCTATATAAGGGGTGCGAGACCTCCCGGGTAAATGTTAGAAATTTGCCCTTTTTCACCCCTAAACTTATATTTCTTCTACTCCCACTTCCCCCGAAGCCCCGGTATTGATTTCCAACACCCGAAACACGCCCCGAGATTCCCGAGAAGACCGAAAAATTTATCTTTTCGGTTTCGAAGCTCTACCTTCGTAGAGCTCGGTTTTCAAGAAAACTCCCGGTTTTCAACGAAGAAAGTCATATTTAGAGCCGAAGTGCTGCCCAAATTACTATTTTAACCCCTGGTTATTTCACGGTGAGTTTAATATATAGGAACAATTGTATGTTATGTGTTATATGTGCTATGTGCTTTTCCATGTTATCATCTCGTGTTATTATTTCTGCTATTTTTATAGCAAGGCTGTACCTCAATCCACGAAGTGTATGACATAAGCATCACTTGGGTATTGGTATGAACCGTTGACCATGAAGTGTATGACATAGGCATCACTTTGGCTTCGGTAGTATGCTAAGATAAGGCTGAAAGCCTAAATATTCTAGCAAAATGATATTCCTGAGTATTTTCTGTGCCATTTATGTTGAAACTTTATTGATTGTATATCAAGTATGGAAATTGTTATGTCTCATTGATTGATATGGAAAGCTTTTCGCATTATGCCTTTGTTGTTCCTTGATCCTCCTTGCCTCTGTCATATTGAAGTATATATATGGCATAACGTTATATTGTATCTATTATTGAACTCACTAAGCGTCACCGCTTACCCCTCTCAATGTTTAACTAATTTGCCGGAGATAAGCTTCCAGTATAGTTATATACTGATAGTAGATTTTTGAATAGTTTGAAACTATTGTTTTGATAGAAGATTTTCGAATAGTTTGAAACTATTGTATTTTGAACTCCCATATGTATAAATCTATAGAATCCTGGGAAGTTATGTAATATATAACACTATGAAATAGTGGGTTTGTATCTAGTAGTTTGTAATCACTTTATCAATATAAAATATTGTTTTTATGAATATGCATGTAGCATGTTTCGGAGTAACAATTGTAAACTATGAAAGTGTGGGTCTTTCATTGTTGCTCTCAGAATTTGGTGACTTCAAGCAGAAGCCCGAAGAGAAGCTTATTCAAGCCTTCGATCGCTTCAATCATCTCCTCAGTAAGATGATAAAGCATGGGATTGAAAGGAAAGTCATTGAACAGAAGGTGACATTCATGAATGGCCTTAGACCCGAATGCATGGCTGTGGTGTCTACTGTAAAGGCACATGAACAATTCAAGACCTATTCTCTAGAAAAACTGGTGGGAATATTAAAGTCACATGAGAGTGTTGTGACTAAAGAAACGAATGTGGTTTCTAACATGGGTTCCTTGGCCCTAATCTCCAAAGGAAAGAATGTTGCTGAAGAAGAAGAAGATTTAGATCTTTCTGAATATGATCTAATAAGTGAAGAGTATGCTTTGATGGTATCAAATCCCAAGAAGTTCATCAAAAGAAGGTTCCCAACAAATAAGAACCGAAATTGGCAAGGTAGCTACAGTGCCGAGAAAGCAAAGGAGGAATCGAAGAGTGTTTCTCAGACCGAAGAACCAAAGAAGGAAGTAAAACTTAGAGGTGACTCGGACATTAATTGTCACTACTGTGGAGGCAAAAATCACTTCGCCAAAGATTGTATGCTGAGAAAGATGTCAGAAAAGAATGAAGATGAGGACGAGGAAGCGAACCTCACACGTCGATTGGAATAAATCAAAAAGAAGAAAGCTGGATCTAATAACACTATGAATGCTCTTAATGTACAGGGAAATATTGTTGACGATGAGTTTGGAGGTGTTGAAGTTTGGTCCACTGATTCAGAAGATGAAGAAGTGAGGAAGCCTACTTATGGCAGGGCCTTGTTGGTGAAAGAAGAGGACGTTGCAGGAAAGTGTCTAATGGTGACTTCTGGGGTGTCACATATGAGAGGCTATACCACTGATGGGGGACTGGATGAAGGGAAGGAGCGAGAAGACAGGTGTTTTGTAGCGAAACCTGTCAATAAGCAGATCAACGAATGCGATGAGTTGATCAAGAAGGTACAATCTATTCTTGTTTCCTTACAAATTCCCATCACAAACTATGAAAAAGAACTAAATGGATTAAAATCTAAATTTTCTAGTATAAGTGGTAGTTTAACTCAAACTCGCGTCACAAACTCTAACCTAACTGATCAAATCAGCAGGGTATCATCGAAGAGTGAGGAGAGGCGTATGTGGATTGAGTAGAAGGAGAAGGAGTTGATTAGGTCTAGGGATGAAACAATTTATTTACAAAGAAATAATTTTAAGCTTTTAAAACAACGGAATGTTTTCTGTTTAATTGCTAAACGATTATATTCCAACATTACTCAATTGCATCTTGATTGTGAAATAGGGAAGAAGATACATCGTATGATTTTACCCTTCCTTGAGTTAAAGGAGGATGAAATAGATGCCAATGCATATAACTGTGAAAACGTTGTTTCTTCTGATAATATTTCTCCTGCTTACAAAATTGGTCTTGACAAAATAGAGTCCTTCATTAAGTCAAAAGACCATAAGGACATGCTCAAAAATTTGTTGGATGAAAATGACAAATTAAAAATCAAAACCGAAACTGTACAGAAATTTGACTCTTTGAATGCACAAGTTGAGTTCAGAAAATAAAATTGATATTGAAAACACTTCTGAATTCAATGAGGATGATGATATGAGTATAATATCCGTGGAAAATGAGGTTGACTGTTCCGAATTTGTCAAGAGCGAACCCGAAACCAACAAAAATCTTATTTCTGAAAATTCCGTTGAGTTCGCTCGTTTATCCAAAGAAAAGACCAAAGTCCTCAAGGAAAAGGTTGTTGTATATCAAAAGGTCCAAACGACTCCAAATCAAGTTTATAAAGTTCATGGAGTTACTCAGCAACAGACAGCCGAAGTGACAGCATTGGTAGCAGAAGATAATGCTAATGGTTGTGATGAGTATTTCTGGTCAGCACCGATCGATAACGCTGATGAAACAGAAGGTCTGTCTAAGAAAACATCATGGAGAGTAAAAGGAAGGTATGTGGCAGAACCACTTAATGATCCTACACGCTTTGATGTGCCAAGAACAAGTGGTACCAAAATTTCTTCAGGTGAACCGGTCATGGTGTCTAGCGAATCCTCTTCGCTAAACAGCGAGCCTCATGCTCAAAGACCAAAGAAAAAGGCCAACATCCACAAAAATCCAAAACAGGTGTTAGATCAAAAACATCAATGAAATTTGAGGTACAAGAAGAATCTCACTGAAAGGAAACAATTCTGGCGATCTCAAAACCCTAATTACATTCGCTATGAAAAGCCTTCTAAGTCAAAGGAGGAAGGAAAAGAAAACTCCACTTCTCGTGCTCAACATGATGAAAACAACCGAAAGAAGAGTTTCGGTCCTCAGAATCAAAACAACCGAAAACATAGTTTCGGTCCACAAAGGTACAACAACCAAACAAGAAGTTTCGGTCCTCAAGATGTGAGAACCCAAAAGGGTAGTTTCGGTTCTAGACCAACCAGTGAGAGGAACCGAAGAGAAAGTAGTTTCGGCTCTCAACCATGTAAGAGCAATGACCGAAAGTTTAACTCTGATCCCAAATCTCATATCTCTCTTTCTTACTGTGATTCACAGAATGATCGAAAGGGAAAAGGAAAGCTCTCTCCAGAAAACGCAAAGAAGACGTCGTATAAACCTGATTTTGAGTCCCGAAAGTCTGCCAACGTCAAATTCTCAAATTCAAAAACTCCACCTAAAGTACCCAACTCAAATAACATCAAAGTCTTCACCATTAAAAGAAAAGATGAAACAAACTTAATAAAAATGACCTTTTTAGTTGATGTTTCTCTTACAATTCCCTGTTCTGTAAAAGGCTCACAAGGACCCAAGAAACTTTGGGTTCCTAAATCTGCTTAATTTTTGTTGGTTATACGTGACGAGCAGTTTGACGATGAATGGTACATAGACAGTGGCTACTCGCGTCACATGACAGGAAGAAGGGAAGAGCTGAGGGAGTTTCGGTCCCTTACAAATGGTGGAAGTGTCAAGTATGGTAATAATTCTTTTGGCATGATTAAAGTTTATGGTATGATCACCAATGGCGATTTCTCGATACGAAAAGTGGCGTACGTTGAAGGTTTACAACACAACCTTATCAGTGTTTCTCAGCTGGTGGTTGGTACCGGGTTAAAAGTTTCATTCGATGACAATGGCTCAGAGATTATTGAAAAGAAGACGAACAATATTCTGCTGAAATCGAAGCGAAAAGGAGAGATGTACCCTCTGAATCTCAATCCCATACGAGGGAAACCAACAATCTGTTTACTAACGAAGGCTCAATCAAACAAAAGATGGCTTTGGCACCGAAGACTCTCCCATCTCAATTTTAAAGACATCAACAAACTGGTGCTTGGGGATCATGTTCGAGGTCTTCCTGTTCTGAAGTTCGATAAAGAACACTTGTGTGCTGCATGTGAAATGGGAAAGCAAAGTCGACAGAGTCATCCTTCTCGAGTAAACACAAAAGTTATTGAACCACTTGAATTACTTCACATTGATTTATGTGGTCCATCTTCAATCGAAAGCATTGGCGGTAACAAGTGTATACTTGTCATTGTGGATGAGTTCTCTCGGTTTACTTGGGTGTTCTTTTTGAAGCAGAAATCAGAGGCCACTCCCAAACTTAAACTCTTTATCAAGCAGATAGAAGTTCAACTACGAAAGGTAGTTCGCAACATAAGAAGCGACAATGGGTTGGAGTTCAAGAACAAAGACTTTAAAGATTTTCTTGCAGAGAAGGGAACAACTCACAAATTCTCGGCTCCGTATACTCCACAACAGAATGGAATTGTCGAAAGGCGAAACTGATCTTTATGTGAAGCAGCCCGAATCATGCTGAGCTTCGCTTCTCTACCTCTATATTTTTGGGCTGATGCCATTGCTGCTGCATGTTTTACACATAACATATCTTATCTTAACAAATGTTTCTCCATCACTCCCTATGAGATCTTGAACAACCGAAAGCCTAATGTAAAGTTTCTCCACATGTTCGGTTCAAGATGCTTCATCTTCAATTCAAAGGAGCACCGAAACAAGTTTGATGTCAAAGCAGACGAAGGAATCTTTCTGGGATATTCCTTAACCTCCAAAGCATATAGGGTTCTCAACAAGCGTTCAAAGAAAATAGAGGAGACCTATCATGTTACCTTCGATGATAACTACGTCAAGAAACTGAAGACAACCGAAGGCTCTGTAGAGGAAATGTTTCCAATCTCTGGTCAAGTTACGGTACCCATTTCAAACCTCTTTGAGCAGTACATGCTGCTGTTTGATGTACCAGAAAAGGCTATTCACTCTGAGTCTGAAGCTGCAGACAACAAGGTAGATAACTTGCAGAAGATAATCGATGATGCTGTGAAGAAAATGGCAGAAGAACAACTGGCAACAACCGAACAGCCAGACTCAAGCGAACCTCAAAAAGATAGTTCTCATATTCAGGGGGAGGGTTCGTCCTTTCCACATAACCAAGATTCACCATTCCTGGGGGAGAGCTCATCATCATTCATTCCAACCGAAAGTCAAGTCCAGGAGGAGAATTCAGAACCTGAAGCTGAGGAAGTATCATCATTCGTGGGGGAGAATGCAAACGATGATGATATTCAGTCAGAATTTGAAGAAGAAGTGAATGCTGAAATGGATCCCTCATATGATCCTAATTACCCTCCTCTCACCAAATGGACCAAAGATCATCCACAAACACAAATTATTGGTGATTCGACAGAAAAGGTTCTCACACGATCTCAACTGAAAGCGAAACAAACTGCACTTTTCTCTAAAGTAGAATTCTGCATGTTTAATTTGTTCGTCTACAAAATCGAACCAAAGACGATCAAGACTGCACTTGATCATTCCGATTGGGTACAGGCGATGCAGGACGAACTCAATTAGTTCGAGCGAAATAAAGTGTGGAGACTGATTCCAACACCAAAGGATACTTTTGTAGTTGGATTAAAGTGGGTTTTCAGGAACAAGATGGATAAGAAAGGAAATGTAATACGCAACATGGCAAGATTGGTTGTGAAAGGTTACTGTCAAGAAGAAGGCATAGATTACGAAGAGACCTTCGCTCTAGTGGCAAGGCTAGAATCCGTTCGTATTTTTCTCGCCTATGCTGCACACAAGAACTTTGAAGTATTCCAAATGGATATGAAGTGTGCCTTCCTAAATGGAGAACTGGAAGAGACGGTGTATGTAGAGCAACCACCGGGTTTCATGAACGAGAAGTATCCAGATCACTGCTACATTCTGGACAAGGCAGTTTATGGTCTCAAGCAAGCACCAAGGGCATGGTATGAAACTCTCACTAGATTTCTCAAAATGTCTAAGTTTAAACAAGGTTCGGTTGACCCAACCTTCTTTCGTAAGAAAGAGGGTGACCACCTTATGATCGTTCAAATTTACGTTGATGATATCATCTTCGGTTCCACGAATCCTAACTTAACAGTTGAATTTAGGAAGTTGATGGAGACTAAATTTGAAATGAGCTCAATGGGTCCTATTAGCTTTTTCCTTGGCTTGAATATAAGACAGGGACCCGAAGGCATTTTCATTAATCAAGAGGCTTACACAAAGACCTTGCTTGCCAAGTTTGGAATGATGGGAGATTCGAAAGTAATGGTTCCTATGGCGTTTGGCACAAAGCTAACACCTTCTCTAGACAAACCGGCTGCTGACATGACCCTTTATCGTCAAATGATAGGGTCTCTAATGTATCTAACAGCAAGTCGACGAGATATAATGTTCTCTGTTTGTTATTGTGCCAGGTTTCAAGCTAATCCACGTGAACCTCACCTGCTAGCTGTGAAGAACATCTTTCGATATCTGAAGCGAACCTCTTCTCTCGGTCTGTGGTACCCAGCCAAATCAGGATTCTTTGTCCAAGCATTCTCAGATGCTGTTCTTGGGGGATGTGGACTGGACCGAAAGAGTACCACTGGAGGATGCCAATTTCTGGATGGCAAACTTATTTGCTGGCAATCCAAGAAACAAACTTGTGTGTCTCTCTCCACTGCTGAAGCAGAATATATAGTCGCAACATCATGCACATCTCAGGTCATTTGGATACAAAGTCAACTTCGAGATTACGGCCTGAACATGAAGAAAATCCCACTATATTGTGACTCAGAGAGTGCAATTAGGATTTGTCATAACCCAGTGCAACACTCAAAGACGAAACACATCGCACTGAGGTATCACTTTATCAAAGATCATGTGGAAGATATTAGCGTTGAAATTCATTTCGTAAGAACCACTGATCAATTGGCTGACATCTTTACTAAGGCCTTACCTGAAGCAAGTTTTAATAAAATCCTACAAGGCTTAGGAATGATGGAAGTTGAATCTGTACCGAAATCTCTTTTGTCTCAATAAAAGTTGGAAGCGAAATAGAGCGAACGCTCGGTCCATTTCGGGTTTGGTTCTTCCGGGAACCGAAATGAACCGAATGCTCGGCCTATTTCGGGTTCGGTCTCACCGGGCTCGGTTCGCTTCTTATCTCCAAATGATGATTTCGGTTGTATAGTATGTATACTATTTTCTCGCAATTTATTTTATGTTTTTCCTTTTATTTTTATAAAATCCAAAAATATTTTTCTTTCTGTTTTAATTATTTTTCAGAAAATCTTATAAAATCAAAAAACATTTTTCTTTCTGTTTTATTTCTTTTCAGAAACTTCAAAACTCAAAAAAAAAAAATTCTTTCATTTTATTGCAATTTGCTTCATTCTTAATATAATTTGTGTATAAGATCTATTCTCAATGATGGAGCTGGGGCATGTATAATTCTTTATCTATGTACTAGCTAAGTGTCCCTAGAAGCATGCTGCTGCATGTTGACCCAAGCCTCAAAAGATTTTGAGTGAAGACTTAATGACTTGATATATACAAATCATGTCTTCCCAATCAGGCTGTCAAATTCACTCTAATCATGAGCTACCTTACTCTTTTCACATTAAGTTAAGAGTTTTTCTGCTTTGTCTATCTCTTCTAGCAGAGGTACATTCGGTTCTTTAACCACCTCCTCTTTATTCTCCATCATACTTCATCTCATAAATGTAACCCTTGAGACTCTCAGCATCACCACTGAGGTTTACGGTTACACAACTTCTGTGTTAATGATCTTAGTTTCGTGCCACTACGTGCTAAGTGAAACCCAAAATTCAAAACCTTTAAAGCATTGACGGTGAACAATTAAATGTTCTAGATTTTACCCTTTGAATTAACGAAACCACTTTTATGAAAGTACCCTGAAATCTCCTTTTATTTTTGAGAGATCCTTATGAAAATGTCTTTCACAAGACTTTTCTTCCCAAAGGATCCAGGTTTATTTTTTTCTTTTCTTTGAGATTTCTAATTAACATTTATCAACAAGTCACTGAATATGTTCCAAACCTACTTGTTTAACAGGCCACATCGGTCTCACAAGTACTTCGTTCTATTTCGGTCTTATGTCAAGTATCGGAATCCAGAATTGAAGCGAAAGCCACCCTTAATAGCCTTATATATAAAAGATGCCTTTCAATGCTTCTCAACAAGTAATTGATTGTACTTCAATGGGAATGCAAACAAGCACTTTGAAGTCTCTCTTGACTTTGAAGGAAGAGATTCGTGCCCGGGATCCACTGCTTTTTGTCTTAAATGACATCACAAATTCCCACAAATAGTTTGATTTATTTCTTTATCTTTGACACTATCTTGCACGAAAATCTTGAATTTTCCAAAAGTCTTGTTTGGTTATTTATAAGCTATTCATAAATATATATAGCTTCGGTTCCTAACGATGTAATGCAGTTATTTCCAAACGAAGGGTTGAGTCGGTATAAAGCCATTGGTACTTATGGTAATAAAGATTCTATTGAAAGTTCAAGCGGTGACTCAGCAGGAAGTCTAATCGATTGGTAATTTGAAAAGAGGATAAGTATGGAAAGGCGCGTGAATTTGAATCGTTACCTAATCATGCGTCATCAGTTGTTAGATCGGCGTTGCTTGTTGTCAAATCACGCCTTTTTAGGCGTCGTTTCCAAAATTAATGGAATCATTGCTCCCGATTTTTCTCCCTCTCCAAAATCGTATACAAGGAATTGATTTTTGTGGGATTCTTCTCTACCACACTTCAACTCTCTCAAGCAAAAGAAGGCGATTTTGTTTTCACTATTCATCTTCTTCCTCTTCAAGCTTCAACAATGGCAGAATCTTCCTCTGTTCAAGAAACCACTGCACGCTCCACTCTTCTTGCAATCAAGCCCAACCAGAACTTATTGATCGATCTTACACCGTTCCTCTACGATACTTACATGTATCAAGTGGTGGAATGTCTAAAGTATTCCCCACTCCTTAAAGCTCTGTCAACGGTGGAAGTTATTCTAATGTCATGCTTCTCACAAATCTATTCCACTGCTACGTACGACAAAGGTGCAGAGAAGATTTACTTCGACATTCTCAACCAGAAGGCTTCAATTTCCAAGAGTCGATTTTGCTCATTGCTAGGGCTCCCTTATGACGAATCCATGGTGAATCCTGATTCCATCTCCACAGGTCAGCTTTTCTCGATGTTCTACAACATGGGGTACCTTGAAACCCTAATTACTGTGACCAAGTTCAAGAAATCATGCCTTACTCCTCAATGGAATGGCCTATTCACCCTTCTTTTCAAAGGACTTTCTGAACGAAGTGCAGGATCTGATGGTGCTAGCAAGTCTTTCATGACTCTGCTTTATGGGTTGTACCATGGTGTCAACCTTGATTATGGTTTGGTTTTATGGCTTCAACTTGTCCAAAGTTTGTCATCTGCTTCTCGCCACACAGAAATTTCATGTGCCCGGTTTTGGACCATTGTCACTCAATCGATTATGGACCGTTATCATATTCCTATCATGGCAAACTCACTGCTCTCCTCCATTGCTACATTTCATACCACAAACATCATTGTCACTCATCCGTCGAAGTTTCTCTTCGTTGGCTCAATTCCTGAGTCAATGTATGCTTGTGTGTCCCCTGCGAGCAAGCTTATTCAGGAGTACAAGAAGCTCCCCTCTTCTGGTCCAAGGGAACTTACTCCTAAAATGATAAAATCTATTGAGGAAGCAGAGAAACCTGCTAAGCGGGGCGAGAAGCAAGAAGCGAAAAAGGGAGATAAAGGAGGTCGAGTATCAAAGGTTCAGACTCCAAAGAAGCGAAAGTCTGAGAAGGCAGCACCTTCCCAGCCCAAACAGAAGAAGGTCAAGAAACCTGCTCGGAAGCTTATTTATCAATCATCGAGCGACTCCGACTCCGAGTACGTGCCTATTGGTCATCAACCCACCATTCCTAGCGAATCTGAGAGCGAAAGCTCATATGATGAAGGTTCGGTTCGTGGTGGTACACCACCTCATTCGCCTATTCCAGAGGTACATGTTCGCTCCCAAGAACCTTCTCCTCCACCTGTTTCCATTCCTTTTTCCTTACCTCACACTTTCCCAATAATCACCTCTCAACCTTCCTCTACCATTCCCATTCCTACACCTATTTTCTCTAAAGCTACAACAACCACCACTGGAGTACATACCAACGTATCTGATACGGGGGTTCGTACCTCAGCACCCGAAACCCCTGTTACTACCAAACCTCCATCACCTACCCAACCGACAGAGACCAATACCGTTCTTGGTGGTGACAATGTTGAATATGACACCTTCTACTACAATCCCTACAGGGTGCAAAGCGATAATGATGATGATGTCCCTGTCACCAAACGCCATCTCAAGGAGCTGAATGAGAAGCTAGATAAACTGATGGCCTCCTCCTCTACTCAGCATTCCTCCCCTGAGTCTGCTATAAAAGGCTTGATGGCCACCTGGGTCAAGGAACACGAAGCTTCAATCACCAAATCAACTTCTGCTATTGATGCTTCAACAAAAGCTTGCACGGAGGCGACCGAAAAAGTCGATAAACTAATTTCTAACGCAAATACTTTCCTTGATTCTTTACAGGGCACTGCAGAGCAGAATGCTAACAATGTCAATGCCTCGGTTGAGTCCCTCACTCAATCTCTTCAACAAGGGAAAGCGCTATTTGAGGTGCTTCTCAAGGACCTCACCTCTGATCACATCAAATATCAGGCTTCTGTCTCGGAAGGTTTAGATAAATTTTAGGCACATCTTGCCTTGGAAAACAAAGTGATGGATGTAGTTGCTCTGAGGACCACTCAACTCAAAACCCAGACTCTCAAGCTCAATCAAGGGAACAAGGATCTTGAAGCACTGCGTTCGGAGCAGTCTATGGTTAAAAGCTCTGTTGGTAATGTTCACTCTATTCTCCTTCATCTTCTTGAAGCCTACGATTCCGTTCTCACCATCACGGTTCGACGTCATTTGGATGAGAAGTTACGGCCTACTCTGGATATTCTAAGCCGGATAGAGGGTGTTCTGGAGTCCGTTGCCTCTCCGCAACAAGGGGGAGAAGAGCCGAAGTCTTCATCTCAACCACCGAAACCACATCAACCGAACCCTCAACAACCGAAACCGAAGGTGGTTACTAAACCAAAAGGGAAAGAAGCTTCAGGTTCGGGCATGCAGGATAGGGGAAAAGGAGTTGCAGATGATACTGATGATGAGGATGATGTCTTTTGTAACATACACGTTTTAAAATCGTGTTATGTAAATTAAAAAGTTAATAATATTATGAAATATTATGAGAAATTGAGTGTTAAGTTCTAACAGATAGTTTTTACTAGAAATAAAGTAAAACTATGTTTAGAATCACTCATAAATTATTGGAAGTCTTATGAGATTCCAATTAAAAGCCAAATAGTGAAATGTAGCTAAAATATAAACTTTGAAATAAGCAAAATTTTATTATTGAAAGTTGTAGATAATCTCGTTAGAAACACGTAGGCGAAAACCTCGTCGAAATCCGAGTTATAACGAAGAAGTTATGACCAATCGAAGATCTACGATAAAATCGGCACGGTGCCGAATGACGTAAAAAGTGAGTTTTTGATAAACTACTTTTTAGCCTTAGTGATCTAAATGAAAGTCGTAGTATTCGTTAAACCGAGAAGTTCGATAAAAAGAACGCCAAAATCTGACTTCGTATGAGGAAGTTATGATTTTTACAAGTTTCAGCGTAGCAGTAGACAGCTAAAAACTCGAATTTTAGATCGAGTGATTTTTAGCCGACACAACCTAAACGAGAATCGAAGGTCTCGTCATTAGCAGTACAATGGTAAAAAGTCTGACGAAAATGGACGTCGGATGAAGAAGTTATGAATTTTTAACGGATTTACCAGTCCCGGTCTGTTAAAAATAATAATATAAAAATAAATCAAAATTTTCCGACGAAGTCTAAACGAAAGTTGTAGAGCATAATTTTCTCTACGCGTGCATATAAAGAACGTCAAAAACGGAGCCCGTATGAGAAAGTTATGGATTTTACAAGATTTGGCACATTTTCATTTAATTTTCGCATTAATAGTGTTGATCCACGTGGCAATTTCTGATTGGACCGCAGCCTCGCTGGCACTTTCTGATTGGTCCGATGTCGTGTCCGCCTCGTTTCCGACGTCTTGACTCACCCTCGCCCGGATCCGACGCATGTCGCGATGAGTCGTCTGAAGCTGCTTAGTCACCCGGTGACTCCTCGCATCCGAAGACGCCTGTTGCGTCCGAAACGAGCCACATGGAGCCCTCGCATGCGCGCCATCTGGTCCTCTCGCGAGCCGCCAGCTGCCCCTCCTCCCTTCGGCCAAAGACCTTCGCCTCCTATAAATAGGAGGGTGCGAACCCTCTCGGCTAACTTTGGAAATTTCACACTTTTTCACCATTTTTCAATACTTTTACTATCCCGACATCCCCCGAAGCCCCGGTACTTATTCCAAAGCCCGAAACGCGCCCCGAGATTCCCGAGAAGCCCGAAAAATTTATCTTTTCGGTTTCAAAGCCCTACCTTCGCAGAGCCCGGTTTTCAACGAAGAAAGTAATATTTAAAGCCGAAGTGCTGCCCAAATTACTATTTTGACCCCCGGTTATTTCTCGGTGAGTTTAATATGTAGAAACAATTGTATGTTATGTGTTATATGTGTTATGTGCTTTTCCATGTTATCATCTCAAGTTGTTGTATCCGCTATTTTTATAGCAAGGCTGTACCTCTGACTTGAAGTGTATGACATAGGCATCACTTGGGTATTGGTATGAACCGTTGACCATGAAGTGTATGACATAGGCATCACTTTGGCTTCCGTAGAATGTTATTCCTGAGTATTTTCCCGTGTTATTTTTATTTCTGCTATTTATGATAGCAAAGCTATACCTTTGACCATGTGATCAGTTTACGAACTCAGATTCACAGTGGCATTGGTATGTAGCCTCTGGCCAGGTAGAGCATGTCCCCCAGTAAGTGAATGACTCTATTCTATGGCATTGGCTTATGGTTAGACAGGGCGTGAAAACCTGAAATCTACCTTAATGTTAATCAGAAATTGTTTGTCTTCAGTGCCATTTGGGCCGAAGCATTATTGATGTTTATCAAGTATGGAAATTGTTATGTCTAAATGATTGTATATCTTTGAATTAAATCAATGATTGTTAGGGAAAGCTTATCACATTATGCCTTTGTTGTTCCTTGCTCCTATTTGCTTCTGCCATATTGGTATATATATGGCATAACGTTATATTGTATCTATTATTGAACTCACTAAGCGTTATCGCTTACCCCTCCCAATGTTTTAACATAACGCAGGCAATAAGCACCCAGTATAGTTGGAAGACTTAGAATAGTTGTAATATTATTTTTGTATTTTGGTTTAGGTTTGTATAGATTTACAATATCCTGGGTAGTTATATAAAATCTTAAAACATAGTCGGTTTGTATCCAATCTTTTGTAATGACTTTATCAATGTAAAAATATTATTTTATGAATATGCATGTAGCATGTTTTGGAGTAACTATATTGTCAAGTATGAAAGTTTGGGTCTTTCAGAAATATGAAAGTATAGAAAGGGGTTCTTTCAATCATGGTATCAGAGCAGTGGTTTAAGTGAACTAAATACCACGGATTGGTATTTAGACTTAACCTATTGGAAGTTCAATATATGAACTGAATCATTGTAAATATATGGATAGAAACCATAGGAAATACTTAAGTGGGGTATTGGGTAGTGATAAACCCTAGTATTCTAAGATATTAAGTTACTTCAAAAATTTTAGAGAATTAGTTTAAGTGAACTAGGACTGTTGAGAATTTCTAGACTTAAACATAAATTGTTAAGTGAAGATGGTACGATGTGTATCTGGTATACTTAGGTTGAATACCTAAATGGAAACAAGCACTAGAATATTAAGAAGAGATATGCCTTATATTCTAATATGTGCTAAATGATAAATGAATGTAGCATGCCTTAGAGTGCTTATCTATAATTGCTATTATTTGAGAAAGTTTAAGGTCTGTTGCCGACCTTGGTTTAGAAAATTTTATGTTCAGAATTCTAAGAATTTCCGTAATAGAAATTACATGAAACTTTTCGAAGTGATAGAGACACTTATGACAGTTACCATCGATAAGTTTATAAATAAACGATCACGGGATATCGTAAAATAATAAATATGGAATGTTATCGTAAATAGTGTATTAATACCTATGAAGTGGTATTATGCATTTAAAATATGTAAGATAATATAATAACATATTTGGAAGAAAGATGTGCGTTTGAAACACGTTGGGTGAGATAAATGTGTTGGTGCAAATCCGTGAAGTTGTTCCACCGCTGTCTAGATTAAAGCAGTGATAGTTTATAGAGTCGGAAGAACCGAGGATGGTGATAAATACTTCGACAGTATTGAAATTAATGTAGTACCAGATTTAGAAGAATTAAAAGAAGATCAAAGGAAAGGCTAATGAAGTTTTCAGACTCAATAGGCCAAGACCTTGTGATGTAGTATGTAGTTCGAGTAGTAACCCTATACAGGATGCTCAGACTTAGTATTGAATAATACTGAGTGATGATTGATTTCTATCACATCCTTATAGAAGTTCCATTGTGTGTTAAGCTAACTTTAACATACAAAATTGGGATAGTGAAATAGGTTATTTGGTTGTGAAAAGGCTGAGTGGCTTACTTGTTAGAGTAAGGTAGAGTACTTAGTTGAAGAAGATATACACTCATATTATTATATGAGAAGAAATATTGTAATTAGGAATGATAGAGAACCAAGTTGAAGCTAGTAGAGCTTGCTGAGATGCAACTATAATGCAGACTTCTTAGGATAGACTCCTATGAAGTAGACTTAAAAGATACAACCATGAGAAGAAGACTTACTCAGATACAGGAATGACGAGGTCATGAAAGGATAATGAAACCAATAAATATGCATGATGGTTTGCATGAGTTAGAAGATGATGTAAGTAGTTGGAAACTATTTGTCTTTACACTGCTAGAGGAAATTTTGGGTGTAGTATGTCTTGCAGAGTAGACACTACCCGAGAAAGAATTTATATGAAGAAATGGAAGTAAAATTTCTATCGACCTATGGAAAAGTATTAGGATATATTAAATCGAGCATATGCATGAGAAGAATTTTAGAAGGCGAGTATAAGTAATCCAATATATGTTTGATAGAAATGCGAAAACCCTAGTTCAGTCTAGGAGAAATTGTTGTATGTACTTGTTTGAACGCACTTAGGTGTGAAAATTTGCTTTGTGAAAACTTTTGAATAGTGACTTGGGAACTGCGAGACAATACTTGGGACGAGTATGAGTAGGTGTGAATAGTAGTAGAGGCCTATACTACTGGAAGCACATGACTCACGCTTGGATCAGGAATGGTCACAAGGTTACCAAGAAGCTAGTAAATGATTCTGTTTTATTCATGTCTGTCGTTACCTTCGATTCGGTAATGACTAAGAAGATAATTATCGTTCAAATCTTAATGTCATAAAGAATCGAGTCCGATTAGTATAAATCCGCGAAAGGAGTCGATTGGTTCAGAGAACCATGTCTTGTATAGTGACGAAACTTCAGTAGGAATACTGAAGAAGTAAATGGTCGAGGTAGTCGATAGAAATATAACGATCTTTATTAAAGGATTGAGCAATCATTAGCCAGAGATGTGACTGGTTATGTGGTGTTACTGGCCACAAGAAATGTTTCCGCCCTACTCTTACTAGTCAAATGGCAGGGAGTCAAGTTTTCGTTCAACAATCAAAGAGTACTCCAACTAAAAAAAAAAAAAAAAAAAAAGAGGAGCTGCCAAAAGCTAAAAGATGTATATGTCCGAAAGCACGAATTAGGGATACGTGGTGCTATTCTTTCTATTCCGAAGCATCCACGTGTTGATCAAACTCTTTTCATTTTCTTTATTCCATCAGCTTGATTTATTCGATCTGATTCTAATACAAGAGTTTGGTTCGTTATGTATCTTGTGTGTTATAAATACAAATGTCATTAGAATAAAACCATTCGAGTTGTTGTTATAGCAAAAGTAAAGACCTTATCTTGGGTTTAGTCTATAAACCAAGAAGGAGCAGGAGTCTGCAATGAGAATTGAGTTTTAACTCAAAGATTAGGATCGAAAGCCCAATAGAGAATGATAAGCGGGTGCAGGTTTGAGCACCGCTAGTAATTAATAAGTTGAAGAGTTTGACAATCGTTTGGCAAACCAAAAGTTAAATATTGTACAGTATAGATTACCACAGAGGAAGTAAGTTAGGACTCGAATGTTGTGACTAGTAATTTTCTCGTAAACTTTAGATCTGCTTACATCTTATTTGATTGTGATGCCTCAGATTCTTTCGTGCCTTATAAATTTGCACATTATTTTCAAATTGCTTGTTATGCAAATTGTCCAATCATTTCATATAGATAACATAGGAAATATATCATTACTTACTGATAAAGTCTATAGAGATAGTGTCATAGGAATTGAAAGTTATAATCTTCCTGCTAACCTAATTCCTATCTTCTTTCCCAACTTTGATATTATTCTCGGCATGAATCGATTGTCAAAGAATTACGCAGATCTCTTGTGCTACGAAGAGATGATATGCATCCCTATCGAAAGGAGGGATTCTATTTATGTCTACGGTGAAAATAATAAATTTCTTTCTTAAAAACTCGTAAATTTATATCGAAGGGATATTTTACTTATCCGGCTTATACATTTAATACCTTGAAAGAGGAGAAGAAAATTGTGAATGATAGCCTTTGGATAATTATCGACCAGCTGATTAAGAGTGCATATTTTCTCGCCATACGTATAGCGGTTCTAATGAAGAAACATGCACAAGTTTACTTAGACGAAATTATGGCGAGACATGGTGTGCCACTAAAGATTATTTCCGATCGTGATACTCGCTTCACTTCTCACTTTTAGGCGAATATGAAAAGTGAATTGGGATCTCGAGTTGCTCCCAACACAGCTTATCATCCCCAGACCGATGGTTAGACGGAGAGAACAATCCAAACAGTAGAAGATATGCTTCGTGCATGTGTCTTAGAGTTCGGTAGTAAATGTGAACACCATTATGTTGGCATAATGTAGGACAGAAAATCCTTGGTGGTCCTGAAATGATTCAAGACACCACTGCTAAGATTCAAATTATACGAGAAATAATGAAAGTAGCCTAGGATCGACAAAAGACCTGTGTAGAAATGGAGGAGACGATCCATAAAATTCCAAGTGGGTGATACTGAAGGTAACCCCGTGGAAAGGTATTATGAAATTTGAGAAGAAAAGGAGATTGAGTCCTAGATTTGTTAGACTTTTCAAAAATTATATAGAGAATTAGTCAACAAGCATATCGCTTGGAAATTGCCTGAAGATTTGGCAGGTATTCATGATGTATTTCATGTAAGATATCTACGTAAATGCTTGAGCATGTATGATGAAACGGTTCCATTATCCAAGGTGAAACGAGATAATAAAATTATACTTAGGGAAAATAAGAATGAGATAAGAGCGAAATATCCTCATTTGTCTAAATCGTTGTGATTTCGGGGACGAAATCCTCAAAAGGAGGAGGTATTTGTAACATACACATTTTGAAATCGTGTTATGTAAATTAAAAAGTTAATAATATTATGAAATATTATGAGAAATTGAGTGTTAAGTTCTAACAGATAGTTTTTACTAGAAATGATGTAAAACTATGTTTAGAATCACTCATAAATTATTGGAAGTCTTATGAGATTCCAATTAAAAACCAAATAGTGAAATTTAGCGAAAATATAAACTTTGAAATAAGTAAAATTTTATTATTGAAAGTTGTAGATAATCTCGTTAGAAACACGTAGGCGAAAACCTCGTCGAAATCCGAGTTATAACGAAGAAGTTATGACCAATCGAAGATCTGCGATAAAACCGACACGATGCCGAATGACGTAAAAAGTGAGTTTTTGATAAACTACTTTTTAGCCTTAGTGATCTAAATGAAAGTCGTAGTATTCGTTAAACCGAGAAGTTCGATAAAAAGAACACCAAAATCTGACTTCGTATGAGGAAGTTATGATTTTTACAAGTTTCAGCGTAGCAGTAGACAGCTAAAAACTCGAATTTTAGATCGAGTGATTTTTAGCCGACACAACCTAAACGAGAATCGAAGGTCTCGTCATTAGCAGTACAATGGTAAAAAGTCTGACGAAAATGGACGTCGGATGAAGAAGTTATGAATTTTTAACGGATTTACCAGTCCCGGTCTGTTAAAAATAATAATATAAAAATAAATCAAAATTTTCCGACGAAGTCTAAACGAAAGTTGTAGAGCATAATTTTCTCTACGCGTGCATATAAAGAACGTCAAAAACGAAGCCCGTATGAGAAAGTTATGGATTTTACAAGATTGGACACATTTTCATTTAATTTTCGCATGAATAGTGTTGATCCACGTGGCAATTTCTGATTGGACCGCAGCCTCGCCGGCACCTTCTGATTGGTCCGATGCCGTGTCCGCCTCGTTTCCGACGTCGTGACTCACCCTCGCCCGGATCCGACGCGTGTCGCGATGAGTCGTCCGAAGCTGCTTAGTCACCCGGTGACTCCTCGCATCCGAAGACGCCTGTTGCGTCCGAAGCGAGCCACATGGAGCCCTCGCATGCGCGCCATCTGGTCCTCTCGCGAGCCGCCAGCTCCCCTCCTCCCTTCGGCCGAAGACCTTCGCCTCCTATAAATAGGAGGGTGCGAACCCTCTCGGCTAACTTTGGAAATTTCACACTTTTTCACCATTTTTCAATACTTTTACTATCCCGACATCCCCCGAAGCCCCGGTACTTATTCCAAAGCCCGAAACGCGCCCCGAGATTCCCGAGAAGCCCGGAAAATTTATCTTTTCGGTTTCGAAGCCCTACCTTCGCAGAGCCCGGTTTTCAAGAAAACTCCCGGTTTTCAACGAAGAAAGTCATATTTAAAGCCGAAGTGCTGCCCAAATTACTATTTTGACCCCCGGTTATTTCTCGGTGAGTTTAATATGTAGAAACACTTGTATGTTATGTGTTATATGTGCTATGTGCTTTTCCATGTTATCATCTCAAGTTGTTGTATCCGCTATTTTTATAGCAAGGTTGTACCTCTGACTTGAAGTGTATGACATAGGCATCACTTGGGTATTGGTATGAACCGTTGACCATGAAGTGTATGACATAGGCATCACTTTGGCTTCGGTAGAATGTTATTCCTGAGTATTTTCCCGTGTTATTTTTATTTCTGCTATTTATGATAGCAAAGCTATACCTTTGACCATGTGATCAGTTTACGAACTCAGATTCACAGTGGCATTGGTATGTAGCCTCTGGCCAGGTAGAGCATGTCCCCCAGTAAGTGAATGACTCTATTCTATGGCATTGGCTTATGGTTAGACAGGGCGTGAAAACCTGAAATCTACCTTAATGTTAATCAGAAATTGTTTGTCTTCAGTGCCATTTGGGCCGAGGCATTATTGATGTTTATCAAGTATGGAAATTGTTATGTCTAAATGATTGTATATCTTTGAATTAAATCAATGATTGTTAGGGAAAGCTTATCAAATTATGCCTTTGTTGTTCCTTGCTCATATTTGCTTCTGCCATATTGGTATATATATGGCATAACGTTATATTGTATCTATTATTGAACTCACTAAGCGTTATCGCTTACCCCTCCCAATGTTTTAACATAACGCAGGCAATAAGCACCCAGTATAGTTGGAAGACTTAGAATAGTTGTAATATTATTTTTGTATTTTGGTTTAGGTTTGTATAGATTTACAATATCCTGGGTAGTTATATAAAATCTTAAAACATAGTCGGTTTGTATCCAATCTTTTGTAATGACTTTATCAATGTAAAAATATTATTTTATGAATATGCATGTAGCATGTTTTGGAGTAACTATATTGTCAAGTATGAAAGTTTGGGTCTTTCAGAAATATGAAAGTATAGAAAGGGGTTCTTTCATTTTTATTGAAGAAACGGTTCCTAAACCAAGTCCTCTCAAAGTCAAGCCCACTTCTAAGGAGATTAAGGAAAAAGTCACCGATGCTATCAATAAGGAGAATGAGATGAGAAAAGCGAATCTGCTTAATCAGAGGAAATCGATGTTTCCTCTGTGGACGTTGGAATGGCTACGAAAGGAGGTTATTGAAACTCCAAGTTCACTTTGGCTGGAGCCCGTTCTTTCATTTGATGTCGAGAATTCTAAAGATTCTCAATTTGACATGCCAATCACTCGTAGAGCCTTCATCTTTCACTGCTTCGAGTCTATAGTGGCGGTTCCTTCTCCTGACCCGAAGGTTGATCAAGACTTACTTGAATATTATCATGAATTCTCTCAACCTCAGTACCTTACCTGGAGTAACAAGAAGATCACAACAATTAAGGTGCTGAAACCTATTGCAGCAGGGAAGTTCATTAACGTCAAGTTCAATGTGACCCGAGGATCAGATGGTTCGGTCCATATGATTTCGCTTGCTGATCTGCCAAATCTGAATCCACACGATTGGATTCTTCTGAACAGCATCCTACTCTCCAATCAGAAAGAATATGAGCCCATCATTGATCACATAAAGTGTATGCTAGTGTGTTACATTCATGAAGTGGCGAAGATGGATCATGAGATTGCCACTGCCATACGCAAGAGACCTATAATCAAGCATGTTGGGACGGCTGGTGACACTAAGCTGATGGTGAAGGGAAAAATTGATCCACAGTCTCACACCATCATGTTTCTTAGAGGTGAAGGTCAAAGATGCTTATTTGCTCTGGCTGACAAACATCTATTCTCCAATCCCTGTTTGGAGCACATTCTTGAGCTTATCCATGGGTGTGATCAAAATAGTGAAGCAGACAACACTACAAAAAAAAAAGCCATTTAGTGGCACACATTTTTAGTGGCATTTATCTTTTGTGCCACTAATTTTGCTTTTCAATGGCACTTTGCATATGCCATAAAAAAGAGAACTAGTTTTAATGGCATTTTATATTTTATGTCCTTTTAAATAGAATTAAGTGGAACAAAACAATATATATATATATATATATATATATATATATATATATATATATATATATAAATCTCTCCCATATTACGATGCTTCAATTTAACTTTACATGAAATATATATATTTATAGAGTGAGGCTTAGAATTAAGGATGGAATAAAAAAAATATATGTGCCATTAAAACTTAAAAAATGTGGCCTAGAATTAACGATGGGATAAAAATATATATATGTGTCATTAAAACTTAAAAAAGCATCTTATCTTATTTTAAATGAAAAATATATTCACTTTTTAAATGATGCGTGTAAAAGAATACAACTAATGTGCCATTTATTTAGACCTAACTTTCATTTTCATTTGTGGCTCGTTTTCCCCTTCTCTTGTGCATCTAGTAAAAATTTCAGCTTGGCTTCCCCTTTCCCTCCAGAATTCCCTCCAGAATCAGGTGAAATTTTTAGTTTCCCTCCATTAAAAGTTGAAATCGACCGCCAGGGAAATTTCCCATCCCTCTATTGAAAATTTCTGCTGTGAAATTATAGTTTTGAATGGTTATAGTCGTGATTTCCTCATCCTTCAAACAATTTCAACAAAACAAACCTTACTGGCGAACTTTAGGTTAAGTTTCACCTTCACTCGGGTTCACTAACACCTTTTAAAATTCGATCGATCTCTGCTTCCTACTAACGATTCGATTACAGGTATCACCATCAATCTCTGGTCCAAGGCTACAAGGCTACTGGGTCAATTGGTTCCTTGTTGCAACTACGATTTTTCTATACTACATTTTGCCTCCATAGGAGTTAGCTACTTCAGCAGGTATTCATTCTATTTTCTTTGTTGTTTTTTGTAGTACTGTCATTTCTGTTTCCTGATTGTGAGACCTAATTACTCATACTCATGCCTGATAAAAAGTTTGAGATGCATCTTATACTAATACCATTTCTTTTGTTATAGTTAATCTTCTGTTGTTTCTCACTATAAGTCATGGACAGATCTTGGATGTATCTTGCACCAAGATCAAGTCAAACTTTTGTTAATGGTGTGCTAAACTTCTTGAAGTTTGCATTTGAGAGAACAAGTGTCAACGGGGGGATGATAAAGTGTCCATGTACAAACTGTATAAACATGGAATATCATAATAGACAAATTGTTCTAGATCACCTCATATGTTCAGGGTTCTGTCCAAACTACTTGAAATGGGTATATCATGGGGAGGACACAATAGTTGCATCAACAAGCACAACCCATAACGAAGAAGAAAGCATATTTCACCATGAAATGCATGAAATGTTGAATGATATTTTTGAGATGGAAGGTGGAAGGGGAGAGGAAATACATGAGAATGCCTTAAATAATAGTCAAGAGATGGGAAATGGGAGAAATAAATTCGATGACCTTATGAAGGAGGCTGAAGAGAAAGTGTATCTGAATTGCAAATACAACAAATTATCATGTGTGGTGTATTTGTACCATTTAAAGTGTCTTGGTGGTTGGAGTAACAAATCTTTCTCTATGTTGTTAGAGTTTTTAAAGGATTTGTTACCTGAAAGAAATGTGTTACCTAAATCAACACATCAAGTAAAAAAAATAATGGCTAACTTGGGATTAGGATATGAAAAAATTCATTCATGTCCTAATGGTTGCATGTTGTTTTGGGATGACAAGGAGAAAGATGAAGTTTGTTCTTTTTGTGGGTCTTCTAGGTGGGAAGTTCATGAAGCTAATCCAGAACAAGAAGTGAGTCCTCCCAAGAAAAAGGCATAAAAAATATTGCGGTGGTTTCCTCTAAAGCCTAGACTTCAGAGATTGTTTATGTCATCAAAGACAACTAATTTTATGAAGTGGCATCATGTAGATCGTGTAAAAGATGGAAAGCTGCGACACCCAGCAGATGCATTAAATTGGAAAGATTTTGATGAAAAGTTTCCAGAATTTGCTCGTGATCCCCGTAATGTTCGCCTAGCTTTGTCGAGTGATGGTTTCAACCCGTTTAGGACAATGAATGTGGCACACAGTATTTGGCCAGTTTTTCTTATTCCATACAACTTGCCTCCATGGTTGGTTATGAAGCAACCAAATTTCATTCTTTCTTTAATCATCCCGGGTCCAAAAAGTCCTGGAAACAAAATAGACGTGTATATGCAACCTCTGATTAAAGAGTTGAAGGAGTTATGGGAGGATGGAGTTAATACATTTGATGCATCAACGAAACAACACTTCCAGTTGAAGGCTGCTCTTATTTCTACCATATCAGATTTTCCAGGTTATGCCAATCTGTCTGTATGGAGCACTAAAGGAGAACTTGCATGTCCTATATGTGGTTTTGATACTAATTCCAAATGGCTAACCAATGGAAGAAAGTGGTGTTATATGTGTCATAGGAGGTGGCTTCCAGTTGACCATCGTTGGCGTTTAGACACTAGATCGTTTCTTGGACGCCACGAATTAAGAGTAGCTCCAGTTCCTTCTTCTGGAGAGGAGATTCTACAAAAACTAGAAAATACAGAATTTCTTGTTGACAATGTTAATGGCGGTCCATGGAAAAAGAAAAGTATTTTTTTTATGTTGCCATATTGGGAACATTTGCTTTTACGTCACAATCTTGATCCGATGCACATTGAAAAAAATGTGCAAGACAACATAGTGGGGACTGTATTAGGACAAGAAAAAAAGTCCAAAGATAACTATAAAACAAGGCTTGACTTACAAGAATTAGGTATGAGAAAGGAATTGCATCCAAAGAAACGACCTAGAAGTAATGTTACTTTCATGCCAAAAGCCTGCTATCAGATGTCCCGGGCTGAAAAGACTGAATTTTTAAAATGTCTCAAGTCAATCAAACCACCTGATGAGTTTTCATGCAATATCTCTCGATGTGTTCATTTAAATGAGCGCAAACTAATTGGGATGAAAAGTTATGATTGTCACGTGTTGATGCAAGAGTATTTGTCGATTGCATTACCAGACCATGTAAGCTCGGTCATAATTGAATTATGCGATTTTTTTAGGATCATTTGCTACAAGGATTTATCTGATGATGATTTAAATTTTATTGAGGCTAAAGTTTCTCTCACTCTATGCAAATTAGAGAAAATATTTCCGCCTTCCTTCTTTACTGTAATGGTACACTTGGTAATCCATTTAACCAGAGAGGTGAGGCTTGGAGGTCCTGTTGCATTTCGTTGGATGTACCCTATTGAAAGGTACATAACATTTCTATAAAGTTTATTTATTGTTTTCTACAATTTAAAACTTATAAATAATCAGTGACTTGTAACTATGGCACTACAGGTACCTTTGTAAACTTAAGTCATACGTTCATAATAGAGCTTGTCCGGAAGGATCAATTGCTGAAGGTTATATAGCTGAAGAAAGTATAACTTTTTGCTCCAGATATATATCGAAAGTAGAAACCGTCTTCAGTAGACCAGTTAGGAATGATGATGAGGGTCAACAAAATGACATTGAAGAATCCAACAATCTTTGCCCCAGTCGTGCTATAGGGCATAAATTGCATTCGGGACTATCTTTTCACAAAAGAAGGAGGAGATCTTCAAATTCAGTCATTGATGAGAAGTCTCTTTCTCAAGCTCATCGTTATGTACTATTCAATGTCGAGACAGTTTCACCTTTTCGAGAGTAAGACAATACATGATTTTTATGTTATTAGAAACTCTTTCTATTCATTCATCTTCCACAGAAAAATATTAATATGGGTTTTCTTTTAAGGGAACACAAACGGATAGTCAAGGGACAAAACCATTCTCGTCGGCTACCAGATTATGAAATCGACAAGATTCATGCCCAACAGTTTAGTGATTGGTTCAAGAGAAGGGTAATTCGAAAAAAAATGTTGAATATGTTATAATTTTTCATTTAGGATATTAGTTTTAAGACTACTAACAACTATGTTGTAGGTTGCACGTATGGAAGAACAAGGTGATGAAGTAACTGAAGACCTAAAATGGCTTGCTCGTGGTCCACTTAGAAGTGTGCAACGATACTCTGGATACCTTGTTAAGGGTTACCGTTTTCATACAAAAAATCGAGAGAAATCACTAAGAACCCAAAACAGTGGTGTCGTTGTTACTGTAGAAGGTGCAAATTATGCTAGTAGTCAAGATAGAAGGCCTGTTCATAGCGTGATTAACTACTATGGTAAATTGAGTGACATTATTGAGTTAAACTACTCAGGTCAAATACGAGTAGTTTTATTCAAATGTGAGTGGGTTGACATCAATAGGAGCTGCAAGAAAGATAATGGTGTAACATTGGTGAATTTCTCATACAAGGCACATACAGGTGCTAATTTAACAGATGATCCCTTCGTATTGGCATCACAAGTTGAGAAAGTGTTCTATGTCACAGATCCTAAGCAGAAAGATTGGGAAATTGTCAAACATGTAAAATTAAGAGATGTATTTGACATGGGAAGTGTCGATACTCAGGTTTCTCCTTATTCTAATGATTGCACATTTGATGTGCCTAACTTGCATAGGATTGGGGATGATGGTGAAGATGGCATAGACATTACCCCCGAGATGGAACATGAAGCAGATGTTGAAGAAAGCGATGATGACTCTATTCTTTTTTGATATGTCATTAATATTATGTCTTAAATCTTGGTGTACTTTTTGGACAATTGTATCATTAGGTGCTATATAGTGGTGTTTTTATCTGTTATACATGTGTGTGCGTTAGATTTATGATACTTGGAATGCATCTTTTGTTTATTGCATATTATTTTAATATTAATTATATGGTCAATATTGATGTTTGTATTGCATGTGTTTTGAATAGACAGTATGGGAAGGCGAAAGAGGCTATGTATCACTTCTACTGAAATCAACGAGCTCATTGAAGACCATGGGGCTACTGAAACTGAAGGTGTTCAATCAAATTGTGAAGAATGTCAGTCTATTAATCAACAATCTAACCAACAATCTTCTGAGTGTGAGATAGGTGCAAACGAACAAGGTATCTTAGTTACTCCAACACAAAATTACCATAGGGTATAATAGATTAATGGTAATTATAAAAGAACAGAGGATTGAAATATAAAAAGAAAGAGGGTTATAATGGTCATTATAAAAGAACATGTGTATGAAAATTAAAAAGAAACAGGGGTATAATGGTCATTACAAAAAACAGCGGTTTGAAATTATAAAAAAAACAGAGGTATAATGGTCATATAAATACAAATACAAATACAAATACAGGGGTTTATTGGTAGGATATTTTCTTTTGTCTTTAAAAAGAAACAGACGTAAGAAACAGCGTAATTTTGCTTTTGGCTTTCAAATCCAAAGTTACAATATATGTCCCTGGTTTTGACTCTTATTTCCCCTGTAACCCCTCATCCCATATTTCTTTTTCATATTTGGTTTACAAACTTTTCAGTTTACACCCTTAGGTTTCACAATTTATTTGAAATTTGATATTATTAAAATCTTCTTTAATTAGATTTTATCTAACAATTTTTTTAACAATAACCATGTTTTTGCTGAATTATTTATACAAAAATTGTCGTTTTACTGATATGTTAATGATCAACTACATGTCCTTTTATTGAATTGATTTTACAGATTTGGTCCTATGAAATTTACAAAATAGGTCCCTGTGTTGACAAAAATATGATAGAATATGTCACTATTTCAATTTTTGTTGTTTATTCCCCGGTTGCTATTGAGTTACATTTTTTTGGTTGCTATTGTTTAGGTGCTCCCAAAAAGGTCAGAGGTTATACCCAAAAATCAGAAACATGGAAAATGAATAGTACACAAAGAATAGTTGTCACATTTAACAACTTTGGAAAGCCAGTGGGGGATGAAGGTAATGAACTTGTTCAGTACCTTGGAACGCTTGTGAGGATGGCCGATCATGTTTCAATAGAATATTCTGACTGGAGAAAGGTTCCCATACAAAAGAAAGAGGATATGTATTCACTGGTTAAGGTATATATCACTTATAATACTTGATAAAGGATTTTCTTTTTGTATTCATATATGCTAATATATTAATTCTTTTATGTGTAGTCCAAGTTTATATTTCATCCAGTTGAGACTAGTGAGATTAAAAAATGGATCTTTCATAGCATGGGAAAAAAATGGAGAACATGGAAAGGTTCATTAAAGACACGTGCGTATGATCCTAGCCTTTCTATTGATGAAATTGTGACACAACAAACTAAAAAAGACAATAGAGTGAATCCAACTCAATTGAAAGAATTAGTTACTCGTTGGTTCACTTCTGAATTTCAGGTAGATCTGTAAGTTTCATTTTATGTATATTTGAAGAATGTGTAATAATTTACTATTTACCTTAGAGTACATGTGCTGTAAAAAGAACGAGTCGTGAACAGATGCACGAGCCTCATGTTACGGGAACGAAATCATTTGCCAGACTTGCTCATGAAATGGTATTATTCTTGTTTTTTTTAGTTTTATTTATTTATTTATTTTTGTCTTTTTTGGTTTTCATTTCCTTTAATAGCTATATATTAAACATATCTTTTTTCCTTTTATAGGCAATAAATAATAATGGTGTATACCCATCACGAGGAGAAATGTATGTAACAACCCGCACTCGTAAAGATGGAAGTATTGTTGATGATAAAGTTGCTGAAGTTGTGGTAATGCACGTTTATGTATTTTAAATGTTCCTATCATATGTATGTTTATTTTTTATCATATGTATGTTTATTTTTTAAATATTACATGTGTTATGATATATTTAGGCTTCATTGAAAGCTATTGCAAGTGATTCCATAAGCACACCTAGAGATTCAAGTGATATTACAAATGATGACTACTCAAAGGTTAAAGGCCCAGAGAAAAGGGGGTATGTTCGATTATTTGGAAGGATGCCGGCTGCAAAAAAGAATGGTGACTCTTCATCAGATTCACAAACTGTTCATCAACTAAAGAGTGTTGTCAACGTTATGGCAAACATCATCCAAGAACATATCCCTAATGCAAACTTGTTTGCAGTTCTTAGAAATATGAACATAGAGGTAATTACATGCACTAATACTTAGTTTATATTTTATGTATTAATCATATTAATTTGTTTTCATTAATATGTTTTAGGTCCCTGGTATTTCTTCAGTCCCTAACAATTCTATATCAGTTAACCAGATATCACCAGTAAGAAGTCAGGATAACAATGGTATATACTTTACTGTTTCAACTTTTCACATATGTATTGGACAATACTTTTACTTGCATTTTGAATCATGTTTTCATTGTATGCAATATTGAAAGGTGTTTGTTTTTTTTAACAGGTAACCACTAGTGTCATTGGTAAGAAAGAGTTTACATGAGGATCACATTACTTCCATGAAGATTTTGAGAGAGATTTAAGAGCGTAATGATTTTTTGTGTTTTATGTTAGATTTTTAGACTTAAATTGACACTTAGTAGGAATTTGTTTCCAAACATTTGGAACGTTTTTGGAAGACGATTTAACTTTTAATTGAAATGATGGTATTATGATTTTACAATTTATTGTTTTGTTTATCTTTTATAATTAATGATTTTAACTAATCAAAGCTAATATGTTAACTGTCTATAATGACATTTAAATTGGGAATACGGTTTTTGTAGCAAAAATTATGTGCCACTAAATGTGGTATAGATTTTAAATAACTATAGTTTTTACCGGCACAAAACTTGTGCCACAAAATCTTTTTTATATATTGTGGCAAAAAAAAAGTGCCACTAAAACCTTAAAGGTTTGTAGTGACAAACCAAAAAGTGCCACTAAAAGGCTTTAGTGGTATCGCTTTTAGTGGCACTTTTTTTGTGTGCCGCTCATTCTTAGTAGGGTCTTTAGTGGCATTTTTTAAGTTTTCTGTGGCACTTTTTGTATGCCATTAAATGGCTTTTTTTGTAGTGCAAGAAGCTGTTCTCCGATATGCTTCGGTGGTATATGGATTTCAGACAAACTCTTCTTGCCATAATTCCAAAATTGTTCAAGGTTGTGAAGCGAACTACTCAACCTCCACCGAAGTGATGTCTCTCCCCATTTGACGCAAAGGGGGAGATTGTTGGGTCTAGAAGTGTTGCATCCTTGGGCTCGGTCCTTAGCCCAGTTTTGTTATCCGGTTTGGGCCTGTCCAACAGTGATTGTTTTTATTAGGGTTTAGTATTTAAGGTGCATGCATGCAACCTTTGTCAGTAGCGCTTTAATTATTATTCTCATTATTGTACTACAAACCCTAGCTCGCCTCTACAGTGGAAGTTCTTCATCGAGCTCTGCTGAGGCGTGACTACATTTGAATAATTAAGCATTACTTGATTATATATCGTGTTTACTGTTTTTGTTTGCTTTTATTGTTTAGCCTGTTGAATATCTAATCGATCTAAGAGTTTTTCAACTCATCACAAACCCTAATCATCAATTGAAGCCAAAATCGACATTGTGTTTCAACCCCATTAACTGCTCATTGAAACCATCTTATCCTTTCATTACTTCACTACTTTTCTTGAACGCTTCACAACTCCACTTGAATCAAACTCTACGAGCTCTTGAGATCAAAATCGTCATTAAAAGACCTCTAGGATTAAGAAAAATATATGGAAGAGAAATAAGGAGAGTGTTCATCTTATTTCCCATATTTTCACATTTAGTTCCTCTAATTCATGCATTTTGTCGATTTTTACCATTACTCCACTTTTTCACATTTTTCTAAAAGATTATCATGAAAATTCCTCCTCTATCCATTATATAACTTTGGTAGTCTTTTTCATTAACTGAGTCAACCCTTTGGTCAACACACTTTTCCAATTTGGTACTTTTGGCCCCTCCTTGCATAAGCTCTTTAAAAATAACTCCAAACCAACTTAGAAGCTCCAATTAACTTCTAAAATGGTCCATCTCCATTCTAATCTTCACAAACTTAGTTCAAGTTATCAAGTTGGTCTAATCTTTAGTCAAACCTATGTCTTACCCGATTGTCACAAATGCCCCTTTAACTTTTTAAGATGATATAATTTTCACTTCTAACCTTCTAAACTTCATATCAACTAATGATATAATTATCCTTTGATGATTTAACTATATAAATTATTTTTTGTTTAATTATTTATTAATTTAAGAACTTAGTCTTAAATTTTAGGATGTTACAGTGGTGGCCATGGTCGATGGCATGCAATTTGTGGTGGTGGTGAGAGTGGAATCAGACCAAGGGAAAGAAATGGGAGAAGAATTGTTTTAGAAACTTACGTGACTTAAAGATTGTCACCACTAGCTCCTCCTTTCTCCTTGAATCATCTTCTCCTTCAACGCCCCCCCCCCTCTCTCACGGTCATAGTCGGCCAAAAACACCTTCTTCACGTTCTTCCTTTTTGAGTTGCACTTCACCACACATACACACATCACTTATTTTTTTGTTGCTATGGATCGGCTCCAACTACTAGATAATAAGGGAGAGAGTCGATCAGCCCCCTAGTTGATCAAAAATTAAGGAATTTTCGTATATTTTACAATTTAGCCCCCTAAGGAAAGCCAGAAGGACACTTATTGCCCCCAAAACCATTTTTCTTGCAAGTTTTATCCAAGTCTTACCCAAAATAAATATTTTCTTCGAAAATAAAATATAATGAGATTAAATAAATAGAAATTAATAAAATAAGGTCATACTGAGAACCGAGGTGTTACATCAGAGTTAGGTATAACTTCATATTCCTTGTTTCTCCCACTATAACTGGGAGCCATATCCTTCGGTTCAGGTATGGATGAAAATTGTTTTTTATCAAATATTGCATCTCTTAATTTTGTGATAGAATTAACTAAAACATAATCATTAGATTACAAAACAAAGAACATATATACCTTGGAAGCTTAGTATAACCAGCGAAGATACAATTAATGTCTCTTTCACCCAATATTTTCAGTTTGGGTTCGATTAGTCTCACAACTACCCTACTAAATATATAGAAAGCTGTTAACACATATTATTCCCATAATCCATCACTCAACCCCGAATATGACATCATAGATTTCACCATTTCGTTGAGAATTCAAATTTTCCTTTCTAATATTCCATTTCATCCAAATTTTATACGAAGGCTGCACAAACTTCATGATCTTCTTTTTTATTGAAATTAATTGCCTTAACAACATATGCAATAGGTTTAGGGTTAGTGAACAGGAAGAAGAAACTTGAATAAACGTAAGAAATGGAAACTACCAACCAAAAAGGGAAGCGGTGATTGTAAACGTAGAGAGGTCTTAGTTAGATTCAAAAGAAGGATTGATCGACACCAATCGTTTCAATACTTTAGGAACATATGGGAGTGGTGGTATGATATGTACAACGAAAATCGTGGATGAATAGTGTAACACCCATAAAAATCAAGCCAATTTAAAACTTTTTAAATCATTCAAAACCATTAGTTATTACAAATCTGTTTTCAAAATAGTTCCATATCAGAGTATCCCAGAAATCCAAATCAAAATATGAGGAAGTGTACGGTCACGCCTTCGCCTTTCCGCGGTCATCCGTCGAACCTGAAACAATAATCGATAAATGTAAGCTCGAAGGCTTAGTGAGTTACCCCCCAAAATACCAACCACATATAACCATAATCATATCATATCAATAAATACAGAACAACCATGCATCTCGAGTCTACAGTGTGACTGGTCCGCTCGTACCGGGCCTTCAGTCCACCTGGTCCACTCTCTGAGTCTATAGTCTGACTGGACCGCCCGTATCGGGCCTTCAGTTTATATGGTCCACTCTCCGAGCCTCGGCACGTCTGGACCGCCCTCTCGGGGCCTTCAGCCTATCAGGACCGCTCGCTGGGCCTTCGGCCTGACTAGATTTGCCCGGCCCGGGCCTGCAGTCTACCCGGTCCGCCCAGGGTGTCTTGGCCTACTGCACACAGCAGGACCTGCCTCAACCCTTTCCCCAAACCAACAAACATGTGCACATACATATAAACAAGTAAACATGCAGATCTAACAGATCACTAACATGGCAACCATCCTATAACCAGGATACCGATCTACCCGATCTCTAGCATAACAACCATCCTAAACCAGGATGAAATCTAACATAGCAACCATCCTAAACCAGGATGAAATCTAACATAACAACCATCCTAAACCAAGATGAAATCTAGCATATCAATAACATAGCAACCATCCTAAACCAGGATGAAATCATAAAGGGTCGGCCTTGGTGCCGTAGACCCTGTTGATATAGTGAGGATAACTCACCTCGTAAGTAGCTCGGAAGGTAGTATCAAACTCCTCCAAATGAAGCTCCAACTCCAACACATATATTCACCAATGTCCTTTGCTATAAATATCCAATTTATCAAAATACCCTTAGAAGTCAACTGGTCAACCCTTGGTCAAAGTCAAAGTCAACTGTCAAGGTCAACAGTCCATGTTGACCTTAACTCGTCGAGTACCCTTAGCTACTCATCGAGTTCCTTGCATAACTTGCCAACCTGCCGAGTCACTCGTATGACTCGTCGAGTTCCTAGTGACAGTGGTCGTAACTCCTTGGCCAACTCGCCGAGTTTTCCCTTTATAACTCATCGCGTTCATACGTGTCTAAAGGTTGGGAAAACCCTCGCAGACTCGTCAAGTCGACTGACTCGCCGACCCCAGGGCAACCTTCATCGGACTCGCCGAGTCGTTCATCCAACCCGTCGAGTTCATGACCATCTTCATATGACTCACAGAGTATACCATGCGACTCGCCGAGTCCCTTCAGTCCTTCATCTATACATATGCTTTTAAGCCATGCTAAGGCTCCATACTGTAGATCCAACTTCCCAAGGCATGCTTATCACGTAAACTTGCAAACTTTACGTGCATGCAAGGCTCTAATGACTCAAAATGCCAAAACCAAGCTTGAAATGGGGTTTCACACTTAAGGAGGGGTTCATACTTGCCAATGCTGATAACTTTATGGACTTACAAATCAAAGAGAGTTCAGATCTGAACTTACAACTTCCGATCTGAGCTCATACCCAAGAATAGCTTCATAACCAAGCCAAGAAGCCCTAACTTCATCCAAAGAGATCTAGAAAGGAATGAGGCCAAGATCATGAATTGATACCTCAAATGAAGCTAGTTGAGATAGACTTCAGACCCACAAACGTTCTTGCCTCCAACTTCTTGATCTTCAAGCTTCTTGCATCAAGGTCTTCTTTCCAAGCTTGAAATTTACACTAATATGAAGCACACACACAAATTAGGGTTTCTGGACTCTCAAGAGGCTGCAAAGGAACTAAGGGAGGCTAATGATCCCTTAAATAGTGTGCCAAACCGGGAAAATTAGGGTTTCACCCTCCAGATCCAACTCGTCGAGCCACTCTTCCGACTCGGCGAGTTGGTCACTTAAACACGTGGCCCAAACCCGCTACTACTCGACGAGTCAGGCAACCAACTCGTCAAGTAGATCTTGAATTCATGAGAATTTATAACCATCAATTGGTATTCGAGAATCGGGGCGTTACAAATAGAAAATGGTGGACAACACGTCCGGAGGCTAGAGGACAGGAGCATGACTCAGAATTCCGGAAGGCAAAGCCTATCTGCACAACGGAACATAAATATTTCTGAATCGATGTTGATATTTATGGTTTCCTTGAAGAGGTATCTATGTGGCGTCAAGTAAACCGGATGAAATTCCTATAGGCGGGAGGAGGAACTTAGGGTTTTTAAATATAACAATGATTTAAGAAATTACAACTATTACATGCGATCGTACTTTTAGCACATCTCCTCTCAAATACATTTCACTCTTCATTTTTGGTATATATAATAACGTGTTAATCTCACATCGTTGCTTGCTTGTATATATCTACAAACTAGGCGAATGCCCGCGCGTTGCACATAAACACCTATATAGTTGAAATCTTTACAAATGTTGTTATTTAAATATAACAATAACGTTGTTAAATTTGATATAATAATTTGTATACTGAGTTGATATAATATATTGATTATTATGAATTGTATGATAATATATACATCTATTAAAACTGCATAATCTCAATCATTTGAATGATCTCTACCCGCGGGTTACTCATGAATAAAATTAAATGTAATATATGGCTTAATATTATTTATAATTGTTGTTATTGTTAATTACTTTTTAAAAATTTATTTGCATAACGTTTTAATTTCTATCATTGTAATTATTTAAAACATCAAACATTGTTTCTTGTTTTTAAAGGTAACAATATAATCATTTATATAGAGTTATTTTTAACTATTGTTATTATAAGTTATTTTAAGCTATTTATTTGGAAACTTTTAACAATTATAAAAATATATTTAGGAAATGTTCTAGTTAAATTGAGATTAGAATTTAGTTTTTCCATTTAACACTATAATTTATCACTTTTAATTATTCACAAAATATTCTTTGGGTTTTTTAAGTGAACTGCAATTTATATTTAAGTTGACCCTGTAATGTTATATTTAAATTAACAATTTAAGTATTTTGTCCAAACTGTTCAATAATTGTAGCTTTAAACTGATAATGATTTATATACAACAACATATTAAATCTAATAAATTAAGTATAATATGTTAAAAGTTAAAGACATAACTTTATAAGTAGAAGTAAAGATACTATTTTAATTTTTAAATTTAGTTTTTTTATGATTACACTTTAGGGTTGATATATATTTAACCTTATTAATCAACTTATAATCATTATTAGAAATACACTACAATTTATCATTTTGAACTATTTACAAAATATTTTTTTGGTTGTTTAAGTTGAACTAAAATTTATATTTAAGTTGATTTGTAATGTTATATTTAAATTAACAATTTAAGTATTTTATACAAAATTGTTCAAAAGTTGCAGCTATAAAATGATAATGGTTTACATACAACATCATACTAAAACTAATAGATTAAGTGTAATATGTTAAAAATAGAAAACATAACTTTATAAGTAGAAGTAAATATATTATTTTAATATTATAATTTAGTTTATATATGATTATACTTTAGGTTTGATATTTATTTAACCTTATTAACCAACTTATAATCATTATTAGAAAGAAATTGAAAAGTCATGGGAGTTTCAAATGAATGTGGTGAAAGGAAAAATGTTGACTTTATAAGTATTCTAGACGAATTCTCGCGCGTTGCGCAACGTATGTTAAAAATATAATGTAAAAATGTTGAAAATATATGTTTAAAATTGTTATGTTATTGACATTAACTTTGACATAATATTTTGAACAATATTATTCATTGACGTCAACCCACCTTCCTCATTAATAAAATTAAATATAATTATCTATTTAATATTATCTTTAACCGTTGTTATGGTTGATTGATTTTAAATTTTATTTATGCGATTATTTTCTAATTTCAATAATGATCTTCATTTAAAATACAATTTATTTGTTGTTAGCGTTATGTAATATATAAATTGATGTTATCATCATTTAAAATTATTTTTCTTTAGTTTTAAACAACTTATTACTGTTATTAAGTTAAAGAAGACTTTTAAGAAACATTTAATATTACTATTAAAATGTGAAGCATACACTAATTAATAAACTGATAAGATAGACAATTTGAATTTCAAAAGACACTTGCATGGATAATATGACATATCTATAATTTTTATAATTTGATTTTATTATTTATAATTATCGTTCATTAGTTTTAAAACCACTTATTATTGTTAATAAATGAAAGAAAACTTTTAAAAGACACTCATTATTATAATTAAAATGTTAAACATATACTAAAATATAATGTGATAAGATAGACAATTTGCATTTTAAAATAGACTTACATGGATACTATGGATAACATTGTATATCCATGATTTTTAATTAATTATTACTTTGAAGCAACACAAACATACAAATATATATACAATATTTAATTAGAAATTATCCATATCACTTTCCATAACATATGATCGATAACATGAATCTAATCTAATTACATTAAAGTTTCAACCACAACATACAATGATTGTCTTAAAAGAATACTTAAACGTTATGTAAATTATAAATTGATGTTATTATCATTTAAAATTATTGTTCCTTAGTTTTAAACCACTTATTATTATTAATAAGTTAAAGAAGACTTTTAAGAAACACTTAATATTACTATTAAAATGTGAAACATACACTAAATAATAAACTGATAAGATAGACAATTTGCATTTCAAAAAGAGACGTGCATGGATAATATGACACATCCATAATTTTTATAATTTGATTTTATTATTTATACATATCGTTCATTAGTTTTAAAACCACTTACTATTATTAATAAACGAAAGAAAACTTTTAACAGACACTTATTATTATAATTAAAATGTTAAACATATACTAAAATATAAAGTGATAAGATAGACAATTTGCATTTTAAAAGGGATTTACATGGATACTATGGATAATATTGCATATCCATGATTTTTAATTAATTATTACTTTGAAGCAAGACAAACATACAAACATATATACAATATTTAATTAAATATTATCTATTTCACTTTCCATAACATATAATCGATAACATGAATCTAATCTTAGTTTACATTAAAGTTTCAACCATAACATACAATGATTGTATTAAAAGAATACTTAAACCAAGAAAAAATATAAAAAATGAATTAGTATATAACAAACTTACAAATTAAAAACTTTTGACATAATAACATGGCTCGGAAAATTGTCCAAAGCCCTCAAACCAACACAAAATCTTTAAACTTGTTCTTTGTGAATTTTATATGTTATTTGTATTTGTGTGTCTATTCAAACAGAATGACATTTATATAGTAGACTATCTATTAATTGCTTATTAAACATATTATATAAGTTAAAAAACTTTCATAATGTGTGATTAATTATTTTGAAGGTGAAAAGGTGTGGGGGTTTCAAATGCATGAGGTTCTTGAAAAATTGTGTTGGGGTTTCAAATGCATGAGGTGATAGGAAAAATGTCTTCTTTATAAATATCGTATGATCTTTTACAAGTATATTTCATGAGAATACATCAAACAAATAAATTACTTAATGGCCTATTTTTATTGGCCTATTTTTATTATATTCAATTGATTATTTCATATAGGGATAATGACTTAAAAGGGTAATATATATTTCGATTTGTACACATTTGGTCACTGAGTTTTTTTTTTCGTCCACATTTACCCCTTAAACTTGTTAAACTGTACACATTCAGTCGTTATGACCGGCTACTCCAGGTTAGCCGGTAAAAATGAATTAATAGGGTAATAAATTTCTCATTTTGTACACATTTAGTCCTAAATATTTTTGTACACATTTAGTCCTTAATATTTTTTTTTGTTTTAAAATAAGTCATTTTTGTTTTTGTACTCAGTATTTATGAATGATTTCTTTAGGTTTTTCTCACGACATCTTACGTGGGGCAATCATTAATGAGATGTTTTGGGGCTGTTGATGCTTATGTCCATCGCGATCTCGACTACTTGGTTGCTTAGGTCATGTGTTCTGAACGTCATAACTTCTTCATATGATCTCAGGTTTTAATGATCTTTACATCCATACGTTCGTATTTTAGTCTACTACAACTTTTGTTTCCCGTTAAAAATAATATATTTTTACTTACAATCTTTCTATCCATACATTTTTTTATGAATACATGTATGAATGTTTTTTTTATAAAATCGTAAATAAAAATATATTACATTTTAACGGGAGTAATCTTAACGAAAGTTATAGTAGACTCAAAAAACGAACACATGGATATAAAGATCGTTAAAATATGATATCGTATGAAAAAGTTAAGTCGTTCAAAACACAAGACCTAAGCCAAACCATAAGACATACGCAACCAAGCAGTCGAGATCGCGATGGACATAAGCATCAACAACCCCAAACACATCATCAATGATTGTAACACGTAAGATGTCATGAGAAAAACCTAATGAAATCATTCATAAGTACTGAATGAGTACAAAAACAAAAATGATTTATTTTGAAACAAAAAAATATTAAGGACTAAATGTGTACAAAAATATTAAGGACTAAATGTGTACAAAATGAAAAATATATTACCTTATTAAGTCATGTTTTTCGGCTAACCTAGAGTAACCGGTCATAATGACTGAATGTGTACAGTTTAACAAGTTGAAGGGGGTAAATGTGGACGAAAAAAAAAACTCAGTGACCAAATGTGTACAAATCGAAAAATATATTACCCTTTTAAGTCATTATTTGCACCATCATTTATGTACCAACGAATTGGTAATGACGGAAGAATATTGATATACAAAAAATTGAAGATCTAGCTAGCTAGGAGGGCGGAGGCTGTAGTGTTGTTTGCGATTCAACTAAATAAGGCTACATTATTATTATTATTCACTCAAATGAAATTATTACAATTCAAAGGTGAAGATTATAGATAAAAAAGCGATGTAGGTTCAATTAATATAAACCCAGCTTTTCCAACGAACCAATCTCTTCATACAAGCATAGGAATGGGCAAGAACGTCTATATATATCGTCACCTCGCACAACATTTTCTTGCACCAGCAACCATTGAAATCACATAGAAAGGAAAACACAAGTTTCTTACTCAGTACTCGTATTCTTGAAAAATGGCTAGAATGGTAATGATGGTCTTATGTGTAGTCGTTACTTGCATGGTGGTGGCGGAAACCTATGCTCAAGCTACTACCTGTGATGTGATCAGGTGGTTAGTGACTTATCGCCATGCTATGGCTACTTAACAAATGGCGGTGATGTGTCATCAGCATGCTGCAGTGAGGTTGAGGCACTGAATAGCGCTGCAAATTCAGCCTCTGCTCGTCAGACTGCATGTAGCTGCTTGAAGAGTTTTTACTCATCCAACTCCGGCATCAATCTCTCTAGCGCTGCCAGCCTTCCCTGCGAGTGTGGTGTCAACCTTCCTTATTAGATCAGTCCAAGCACAGACTGTTCCACGTATGTTAAAATATATGTTTATATATATTTGTATTTTATTAGTTTTCTATTATTTTTGCATGAACACACATAAAATTGTATTGACGGGGTTTGACATATGGTGATTTCTGTAAGGTGGAGTGACGCGGAGATTCTTATGCATGTTTGGAAGATTGGATGCATATATATCTAAATTACAATAAATATCGAGAGCATTGTATAATGGTTAGACATATACGACTGTATGTGTAGGAGATCAACCCTGTTGGATCAAATAGTTCAAGCCACAAAATACAAAGATGGAGTTTTAAGAACCAACTGAATGTTCTCTGTTTGCATTACTAGAAACTGATTACAGAGGAAAACATAAATACTGAATACAAAGAAACAGAAAATAGCGATTTACATGCATCTGCATGTTCTTCTACGTGTGTGGTCAAATGCCACATTATTTTCCAAAATACGAGGTCAACACAGGACCAAATCATCTTTATTCAAATGCCTCAACGGCTAACTTAGAATTAAACCTATAATGATCCCCCTTAATTCTGAGTTTTAATCAGCAATGCTTTCTATTCCCAACAAGTTCCTCATCAGCATGAACTTCACACGTGCTAAAGCTTTGGTCAAAGGATCAGCCTTTTGATCTTCCCCGCTTACATGCTCCACCTGGATCTCCCTTCTTTGAATACAGCCATGTATGAAGTGGAACTTGTTATCAATATGCTTACTTCTCCCGTGGAAAACTGGGTTCTGCATCAAATCTATAGTTGATTTGTTGTCAGCATAAAGTTTCACTCTTTCTTCCTTTATCCATGTTAAGTCTTTTATCAAGCTCCTCAGCCATAGTGCTTGACACGCAGCTTCTGTAGCTGCCATGAATTCCGCCTCGCATGAGGATAACGCCACTGTTTTTTGCTTTTGCGAAGACCATGTGATAGCTTTATCAAAAAAATAAAATATTGTTCTAGTTGTTCCTTTTCTTTCATCCAAATCTGTCCCATAATTGCTAACACTGTACCCAACTAACTTCTTGTCTCCACCCTTTTTGTACACCAAACCATAATTCTTGGTACCTTTGATGTATCTCAATATCTGTTTCACAGCCTTGAGATGACTCTCCTTTGGGGCATCCATGTACCTACTTGCAATACCCACAGAGTAGCTCAAATCAGGTCTAGTGTGGGTTAGGTATCTCAAGCTTCCAACAATTTTTCTATAGTCAGTGGCGTTCACCGGTACTCCTTCTTCATCCTTTGTTAAACCAGATCGTGGTTCCATGGGGTACTTGGTGGGATTACAGTCACCCATACCTGCAGTTTGCAAGATCTTTTCAGCATACCCAACTTGGTTTATCATGATGCTTCCATTCTTTTGCATGACTTCAATCCCAAGATAATAGGATAACACTCCTAAGTCACTCATATCGAACACCTTTTTCATTTGTTGTTTGAAAGCATCAATCAACTTGTTGTTCGAACCTGTTACAATTAGATCATCTACGTACACTCCCACCAGCAGTGTCATATTTTCCTTCTTAATCTTGTATACAACATATTCTTGAGGACATCGCTGAAAGCCCATGTCCTTGAGTGTCTTGTGGAGTTTTGCATCCCAAGCTCTTGGGGCTTGACGTAGCCTGTAGAGGGCTTTGTTCAGTTTGTACACCATGTGCTCCTTCCCTTTGACTTGAAATCCATCAGGTTGCAAAACATACACCTCCTCCTGTAGCACCCCATTTAGGAATGCTGATTTGACATCCATATGATGAACTCTCCACCCCTCGTCTGTTGCTAAAGCCAAGATAACTCAAATTGTTTCCATTCTAGCCACTGGTGCGAAAGCTTCTTTGAAATCAACTCCCTTTTGTTGTACGTACCCCTTTGCGACAAGCCGGGCTTTGTGTTTAATGATCTTTCCACCTGCATATCTTTCTTTACCTTATACACCCATTTTAATCCAATTGATTTTTGTCCTTTGGGAAGATTCGTTAATATCCAAGTATTATTGGCTTCAATTGACTCCAGTTCTTTCTTCATTGCAGCTTGCCACTCCTGTTCGTTCGCCGCCTCTACATACGTTCTGGGTTCTTCCCCAGCGAACATGAGTTCCTCAATTTCCTCTTCAAATGGCTGACAACGACTGAGTACATCTTCGAATGTGCGGAACCCTCGAACTGGTGTGTCATCATATGTTGATCGGTTTGGCAACGAGTCCGATGACAGTGTTGTGCCTTGGGAAGATGAACTGCTTTCGTCGCTTGTTACTGAAGTAGGGGTTTGTGGTGAGCTTGCTGGGTTGGACGGACCAGATCTGGGAAACGGACTTCCTGGGCTTCCATCCTCATGTTGGACTCCCTGGTCCTGGGTTTGATTGTTGTTTTCTATTACATCTTCATAAGAGATTTCACTTGGAAATCTAGTCCAGTCTTGACCAAAAAACTGTGATTCGTTTTGAGCTGTGGCCCACTTCCATTTTGTTCCTTCATCGAATATCACATCCCTAGCCATATATTTCCGTTTTTCACTTGGGTTGTACAGACGAAAGGCTTTTCTCCCTGGTTCGTTGCCAAGATACACCAATTGAATGATACGATCACTTAACTTTGTAAGCTTGTTGGCCAGTCTTTTTGCATGTGCCACACAACCAAAACCCCTAAAATGCTCCAGTGTTGGTTTCTTCCCATACAGTGCTTCATAAGGAGTTTTATCTTTTACTCATTTTCTTAGAACCCGATTGAGAATCTGAACAGCATGGCGTACTGCCTCTCCCCATAAGATTTCTGGAACTTCCATTGCTTTCAATAACGATCTCGTGACTTCAAGGATAGTTCGATTACGCCGCTCCACAACTCCGTTTTGCTGTAGAGAGTATGGAGCGGTCAGCTGTCGCCTTATTCCTTCCTTGCTACAATATTCATTGAAATCATCAGATGTAAATTCTCCCCCACGATCAGTGCACAAGCCCTTTAGCTTAAACCCGGTTTCACTTTCCACCTGTTTTCTAAACCTCTTGAAGGTTTCAAAAGCCTCACTCTTTTGTTTGAGCATGTATACCCACATGAACCTGCTGTGGTCATCAACAAGAAGGAGGAAGTAGTGATTACCTGCTACTGTTTGTGGTGTTATGGGTCCACAGAGATCAGCATGCACGAGTTGTAACAGGACATTTGCTTGCCATTGAGATTCTTGTGGGAACGATTTTCGGGTCTGCTTGGCTACTAGACACCCTTCACAAACTTGTGCTGGGTGGCACACCTTTGGTACTCCACGCACCATTCCTTTCTCCACCATGGATTCTAACAATCGAAAATTGACATGCCCTAGACGAGCATGCCATAGCCAAGCCATGTCGTCTATTTTCGTGTGAAGACAAACTAGTTGAGTTGTATGAAGAACTATCTTGTACAAGCGGTTTTTCGAACGTTGTACCTTCATCACAAGCCTGTTGTACTTGTCGTGTACCTTCAGAAAGTCTTGCTTCATCCCAATTTTTTACCCTTCTTCCGTCATCTGCCCGAGACTCAGAATGTTACTTCGAAGAGCGGGAATGTAATACACTTCTGCAATGACCAGTTGTTCTTTATTCTTGCAATCTAGCAAGATGGTTCCCTTTCCTTTAATCTGAACTCTTGACCCGTCTCCAAAATGTACCTGTCCCCTTATATTTTCATCCAATTCTGCAAAATAATCTCTTACTCCTGTCATATGGTTACTAGCTCCATTGTCTAGATACCATGTGTCTTTTGGATTCCCATTTAGACTCGGAAAGACCTTGTCTTCATTTAACAAAACCAACTCTTCAGTCTTTTCTCCGTGTACTGTCAGAGTAAAGTTGTCTCATCTTCTTGTGCTTGAGTGAGATTCACATTGCCTTCTGTACGTTTTGGTTTAGGGCATTCTGATGCAAAATGACCAAAATCATCACAGTTAAAACACTTGATGTGTTTCTTGTCTCGATTCTTCCAACGGTATTGGTTGTTATCTCGTGACGAGTTGCCACCCCGGCTACCTCTGCCTCGCCAACTGCGTCTTCCTCGACCTCCATTTCTTCCTCCTCGGTCATTTTGTGATGAGCCTCGCCCTCTTCCTCCTTATTTCTTTCCGTGAGTTTTCTGACCATTTTGTCCCTCCGATCGGGTCAGCATCAGACTTGCTTCTGCGGTTACATTATTGGATCGAAGCTTCAAACGGGATTCATAAGCTTTGAGCCTGCCAATTGCTTCCTCAAACGACATGCTATCGATATCTGAATATTGCTCAATCGATGCTACAAGTTGTAAGTATTTGTCTGGAACCGAATCAAGCAATTTCCTCACCATCGTTCCATTCCCCAGTGTTTCTCCCAGGCTGCTGTAGCTCGAACTGATACCGCTTATCTTTCCTGCAAACTCATCGATTGTTTCTCCTTCCTTCATTCTTAAAGAATCAAACTCACTCTTGAGTGCATGCTTTCTTGCCTTCTGAACTCGATCGGCACCCAAGTAACGAGTCTTCAACGAATCCCATACTTCTTTTGCTGTTTTCTTATGCGCAACTTGAAGAATCACGTCATCGGGTACGCCCTGGAATATGAATTCTCGAGCCTTCTTACTTTTCTTTTCATCAACAGCCATGCCAGCTCGATGATCGATGGATTCCCATACTCCCTAGACATCCATTATCGCCTCCATCGTTATTTCCCATGTTGTGTAGTTCGTGTGTGACAACATCGGGTATTGGAGTGGTACGCCCCCATTCCCGTTGTCTTTTCCCTGTATAATCGACATGTCTTCTAGGCGTAGGTATTTGGGCGTAAACTGGGAAAGAGCTCTGATACCAACTGTAGGAGATCAGTCCTGTTGGATCAAATAGTTCAAGCCACAAAATACAAAGATGGAGTTTTAAGAACCAACTGAATGTTCTCTGTTTGCATTGCTAGAAACTGATTACAAAGGAAAACATAAATACTGAATACAAAGAAACAGAAAATAGTGATTTACATGCATCTGCATGTGCTTCTACGTGTGTGGTCAAATGCCACATTATTTTCCTAAATACGAGGTCAACACAGGACCAAATCATCTTTATTCAAATGCCTCAACGGCGAAATCATAATTAAACCTAACAGTATGTGTCTCTTTAGTTTGTACCGGCCTTAATTTCACTTCAAATAATGTTCTTGTCATTGCATTTTAATTAATAGATGAATATATAATATTAAGAATACGCAATATAACTTATACCAAATATGAGACTTATCTTGACATATATTTAACATACATGGTTACAAACAATGGTGGATTAAGAAAACTGTTTCTATTCAACACAACTATAATAAAGAGTGGCAAATTCAAAATTTTGGAGAAAAACTTTAAAGGGAGAAGAATTACAGGAGTAGGAGGAGCACTTTGTGGAGGAAGATAAGAAGCCTTTATTAATCACTCAACAAGTGTACATCAGAATTATATACAACATGTATATAGGGGCCAAACATTGCAGACTCCTTCAAGTGAACCATATATAGCACACTTTCAAGGCAGCCTTTCTGGACAGCCATAACCGTTTTATCTATAATATGACCAATCCTTAATTAATAAATTAACCCTAATAAATATTAATCTTTATGTCTAGTTTAATTTCAAACATACCCCCATTATGCCGGACTTTTAACACATCACCACACTTGACTTTTGCTTTGCTGTCATATAGCTCTTAAGTCTTAAATTAGGTACCCTATTGTTTCACCCACTAAAAACTGACTTCCTGCACTTGACTTTGCTGAGAAACTTAGTCTCACCAAGAGCATTATGTTGATATTAATCTTAAACTTCATCTTCTACAAAACTTTTGCTGCAATAAAGATGGTAACAAAGATTGTTTTTCACTGTATGTGGAGCCCTATGTTAACTCTGTAAAAGAGACTTTATGGAGAGAAAGACTCCAACATATATAAAGACATTGAGGACCAAGCAGCACCATTGTGTAATACACTAACATTCATTATATAAGAACTAAACAAACCTTTTATTAATCCCATATGCATACAACTTCGTTTATAAGCACCACCATGGACAACATCAACAGGGCTCCTTCGACAATATAACATTTCAAGCTTTCAAATTCTTGATCACCGTTTGATTATTTTAATCTTTCACCCACATGATTTGGCAACTTTTTGATCCCCGTGACTCCTTGAGCAGTGTTGTGAAACTCGGGCTAGGCGGTCGGGTACTCGGACGCGAACATGTCTGAGGCGCCTAATTAGGAATCGGTAAAAATACTTGGAATCGGTCAAACTCGGTAAAACACAGAGAAAGTCGATCCAACTCCGAAATTTTGGCTTTTTTTAGAAAAAATTCTATAATTGTTATTGATATTCATCTATTTTATTATAAATTTTGATAAACTTGTAATATTTGTTATATATATATATATATATATATATATATATATATATATATATATATATATATATATTATTTTCTTAAAATTAATTTTATATAATTTATCCGGTCTGAATCCGCCTTACTCGCTAGTCGGTCGCCCTGAGTACTCCTAACGAGTTTTACAACACTGTCCGTTAGCCATGCCTTTTCTAATTTTTTACATAAATAATGCTGGAATAAATATGAAGGAAAAAGAGCGATATTATGGATCTGCATTGATAAGCAATTACGTAAGCAAAGCGACCTATTTATACTGTAAAAAGGCATAACGACTAAACCTAAAAAACTGGAACAATGTGGGACTTATTCATAAGCTAATGACTCCTAAAATTACTACCTTACACGAGGTTATCATCACACTCATTAACCTTTGAATCAACTTCTAACACTCCCCCTTTATTTAAATTTGCATACTCCTAACTTGTTGCTGAAATACGTGAACTTTTCAACAGGTAGAGCATTTGTTAGTAGATCAGTTGGTTGTTCATGAGTGTTGTAATACTTGACACAAATTTCATTATTTGTTATTAGATTGCGAATGAAATGAAAACGGGCATCAATATGTTGGGCCTAGCCGATTTGAGGCCCTTGACAGTAAAAAAAAATTAGTAAACACTACAAGAAATAAGAGTATTACCGGCGACAGGCGTCGCCGCTAAAGGTCCAACATGTCGCCGCTAAAGGGTGGCTCGTCGCTGATGCTCCATTCGTGGCCGCTAAAGTTGTGTCGCTGCTAATGCTCTCCGTCGCCACTAAAGGCGTAGCTGCTATTAATATGTATTTCGATTCATACAAATACACATATACATACATAATACACATACAAAATTCACATATACATACGGAAATACATACACATACATAATACACATATACATACGAAAATAATACACATACATAATACACATACATATACATAAAAATACATATATACATAGGATTGTACATACAAAAACACATATACATACATAAAATACATTCAAAATACACATATACATACAAATACACATACAAATACACATCCATATCTACAAACACAAAATACACATATAAATACACATAAATGCTAGAAATTTAGTAAGGAGAAGTGAAAAGGAAAAGGAAAAGGAGAAAAATGGAGCAAAGATGGGTGAAATTGCGAAGTTCTTTGTGAAATTCCGATGAGGTCGACGATAATGGTGAGCAAGAAGGGAGAACACAGAAAAATGGAGCAGAGAGGGGTTTTATTGTCGACGGCCTTTAGCGCCGACGCGTACTCATTGGCGGCGACACATGGGAGGGAAACAACGCGGGGTTTTCTACGTCGTTGGATCATCTCTTAAATCGACGGATGAGATTGAAATGACGCGGATCGCCAAAATAAGCCTTTACCGGCGACGCGCACTCTTTAGCGGCGACACACCGGAGGGAAAACAACGCGGGATTTCTTTTGTCATCGTAGTCGTAGGATCATCTCTTAAACCGACGGATGAGATTGAAATGACGCGGATCGCCAAAATAAGCATTTAGCAGCGACGCATTTAGCGGCGACGGGGACTTTTAGTGTTAATTTAGTCGGGCACCACCCACTACCACCTCGGGTGGTGGTGGTTAACGGCGGCTCACGGCGGCAGCCACCACCTTGCGGTGGTAGTGGTTATGATTCTAGACCAAAACATGTCAAAGCATATCTCAAATAGCAATCCATTCACACTCAAATGCACACCGCCTCCCAACACGACGGTTGGTGGCGTTAGAAGGCGGCAGCCACCACCTCATGGTGGTGGTGGTGGATTTTCCTTGATTATTCCGACCACAAATATGGTTATACAACATAATATCCAAAAGAACACACACACACAATATAACACAGACACAAGCTCAGCCACCCTTGTGGCGACAGGCGGTGGTCGGAGTCGATAGACACCACCTCACGGTGGTGGTGGGTCTCTTCGGTTTTCCAGCCAAACCTTCACACTTCCGACATATACGACGAGCAACAGCAGCATACACGCCTACACATTCTAATACAAATGAAACCACCCACCTGGTGGCATGCAGTGGTCGGAGAATATTAGTCACGGCGAAACAGCCGCATGGCGGCGACGGCCACGTCAATGCAACAGTGGAAGAAAAATGTGGCGGAGAGTTGAATCGCGATAGCAACGATGGCAGCAGCGGCGTCTGACGGCAGCTTCGTCTTCAATGGTTTCGGCGCAGCGGCGACAGAAATCATGGTGGTTCACGTCCCACACCAACACTCCTTGTCCCGCTTCCGGCCTTCAGTGGATCTCCCGGCTGTTCGTTACGTTCCCGACAGTATGATGGTCGCGGTGGTTAACGATGGATGATCGGGCGTTCTTTGGCGGCTACAAGGGGTGGCGGCTGGAGGAAGTTGAAGTAGGGTTAGGGTTTCCTTGATATGCATCCTTAAGAATGGGTAGGGAGGGTATCAGGTTTAATCCCGTCTCCAGCTCCGAAACTTCATACGAAAATTGACAGAACTGGTCCCTTCCCATCATATTCTTTTCAAAACAAGCCCATAAGTTTCCATTCAGGCCTCAGCATTCCAAAATCCTTTCAATTTAAGTCCAATAATTACCAAAAACCCCCTTCCCTCTTAAAATATTTACAAAGCCAATCCGGAACTTACACTTGTAATCCCCGAAATCCAAATTCTATCGTTTAACTCCCTAAAACCAACACTTTGCTAAATATTAAGGATTTAGGGTTAAAAATAAAATAATATGATTTACATTTCGGGGTTAAGAGTTTATTATTTATTTACTTATTTAATTAAATTTCAAACGGAATGTTATAATTCTCCCCCACTTAAATCAGATTTCGTCCTCGAAATCACCCTTACCATTCCCGACACGCCAAACAACTTGAACAGCTCGGCCACAACCCTTAGCATACCACAGCCTTCCCAAGGCAACCAAAACCAACCCTCACAGGGCTCTACAACCCGAAGATGAACGAATTCCTTGTGACATAATCATATTTACTTAATCTGAAATCTGAGGTCTCGGAAAGGTCTTACTCCCTAACAGACCGCCCATACTGAATCATTATAGCTGAATCCCGCTCCCTTATCTCCCAGCTAACTTCTCATCCTCTAATAACTTGGGGTTTTCACTGGGAACGCGAATCACAGACCAGATATCCCTGCAGGGCACTTATACTTGACAGAAGGCTAAGATAATCCTTTGATTAGAAGATCTATCTCTGAAACGGTTAGACTCATACGAGAGTTGCGCAATATGGTCAAATCTATTACTCTGAGATTATTTAATCCCACTACGTGTGTCTTAGCATTTCTTAAACACCCAGATACTCCTCATACACACGGAAACCCAAATCACTAATACTGCCCTAAACACAGAAACTGTCCGAAACAGTAGGTTGCCTTCTGGTTGCTTCCAAAATCCCCCGAGACCTCCCTGGTCCCAATTCGTCAGCCAGTCATCCGAAATACTGGGTTCCAGCCCGGTTGCTGAGCCAAAAGACTTCCACATAGTCGCCCCACACGACTGTCGAATGAAGTCCTCATCTGTCAGTAGTTGCCATTAGTTATCTTGCTACTATTGCTCTAACGACCTCCTAATCCAACCTATCGGGTCCATACGTCGAATCCTGACGTCACCAAATCCAAGGCGAAAAGTGATTGCTACATGACCAAGGGTAGCCTTATATCACAAACGACCTTAAACGGTCCATTGCTTCCTTGATCCCATAACTGCAGTGGTGTTCCTACGGTTTTATCACTGGCTCAACCAGGTCTAATTGATCTGGAGAAATAAATAAACCAATCCGGGCATTTGCCACGCCCTCACTGCTGCACCCTAACTGGTGGGTACTACTGTTCCTACCGCGATCTAACAATACTCCCATGCTATCTACCAACCTAGTGAATGCTACGGCTACATCCGCAGTCTTACAACACTCTAGCACCATCTGCCAACCATGTGAATGCTACGGCTACAACCGTAGACTTAAAACACTCTAGCACTATCTGACAACCTTGTGAATGCTACGGCTACACCCGTAGACATACAACACTCTAGCACTATCTGCCAACCTTGTGAATGCTACGGCTACACCCACAAACTTACAACACTTTAGCACTATTTTCCAACCTTGTGAACGCTACGGCTACACCCACAAACTTACAACACTCTAGCACTATCTGTTAACCTATGTCCTACCACCAATTCAACTATACCCATCCTGGGTCGAACACGCACTCGACCTAACACTCAACTGAACTTGAGTCCTAACTGAACCTCTAACTTGGTCCCCGAAAACTGCTATCCGAGGCCAAGGAAAGCGTGGACCAAATGTTGGAACGTTTTCCGAACTCCCAACTCACACAATCCTCAACCTAGACGGCCACTCAACCGCCTTCCTCCCTGACGGGGATGTGAAACTCATCCTAGTTTCACACCTATTTCTGCTCCTGAATACCCGATCGATTCTCCCCCACTTAGATTGGCCTAAGTCTTCACGGCACGTGAGAATTGAAGGTCTCCCAATTCTTCTTACTTTCTAATAATCCATTGTTGACAACTTGTGCTTACTAATGCTAACGATCAATTACCAGTCAAACCCTAAGATCGCCCATCCTCTGAAATCTTGAAGAGTACTCTTGAAATCTGGTCCAGCCCGTTCCTACTTCCATTCTCGCACCACCACTGAACTCTAACCGAACACAACCCATGCAAAATTACAATTCTCTTAAACATCTAATGACCAAACACCTATGCATCTAACACTCGTATCTTTCTGCTACACTTCTCTTGTAGAGACGGTAGTACTAGAACCCAGAAGTTCTCCCATAGGCCACCACCGATCATACTAGAACATATGATGAAACCTCTATATGCCATCGATACGGGTTGACTAGCTCGATAAAGCTACCCACAGGCCTTCCACATAATACCCCAGACCGATCTCTACTTTGAACCGAGAGAACACTAAAAACCCCGATCCAACAAAAAGGGAAACAACCTTTCACTAACTACTTAGTAATTCACGGTATGCAAATGACATATGACAATATTTGAAGATATACCCTAACAGGAGAAAAGAAATAAACCAGTGATACACTTACTCAACCTGCTACAATATTCCAAACCAAAGCAAAATTCCCACAACAATGTGCAGATAAAACTGAAAGAAGGCAAAGATACATACCCGCACCATCGCCTGTTGGAGTCCTGACTTCTCCTGTCTGACACTACAGAGCCTGACTCTTATCTGTTGGGGCTCCTGCCCTCCTCCTCGGACAGTCGGCCTTCTTGTGGCGCACCTGACATAACAAGTATAGCCAGCTCCATTGCAAGCCCGAACTTGTGTACCCGGAAATGGGCAACGCAACAGTGTCCTGAGGGAGGAGTTTAGAGGCCTTATATCGCAGTGAAAACATAATGGGCTGGCCCCCTGAGAACAATCTCTGCTGACATGACCAACCCCGCCACACTTGTAACAACCTAAACCCCTGGAACGACAAACTCCCTTGTGCACTTTCCCGCAGGTGCTACACTGACTCCGACCCTGCTGGACTTTCACACGATGATCATAAGTCTTGGGTCTCTTCCTGGGACCCTATACTATACGCACCTGGCACGGCCCTCTCTTCCCAATGTGCTCCAAATCGATCTTGCATCCTCGGACTCTGGAAGTCATATCCTTCAGGGTCTGACAACCTGTTACGCTCACTAGCTCACTTGCCAACGGATGAACTGCAACAGCTGGAACATCCTCTGCCCCAAACCGGGTCACAAACTCCTCCCAAGACATAGTATCCAATTCAGAAAGCGCAATAGATCGCACAATGAATTCCCAGAAGCTCCTTGTCGCCCGATACAGGAGATCCAAGGCGAACCGAACCTTGGCTCCTATGAGGTAGGGACTAGTGCGGAAAACACCTTCCATCTCCTCAATCCAACGCGAACTCAAAATCTTGGCAGTCCTTCCCTTGACTGGCTCACCACCTGAGCCGAGACCTATTCCTGAACCAGAACCGCCTCCCTGAGAGCTCATCTCCAAACATAAATACAATCAAGCAAACAATCAGAATTTGCCCAAGAATCCACCTCTCATAAGCTCCTTGGATTCTCCAAGACTCTCACTGATTCAAGTATGGATCCTGTGCTTTCAGTAGTACGGGCCCAATACTACCTTCTACACCTATCCATACTTTCCTCAAGAATCATTCTGAATCCTCAAAGTCACCTTCTCAAACTGATACCCTGAATGCTCGCTAACAGCGCAACCAAATCCACTAAAGTATTTCCTAGACTTTCCTAGGTTCTCGACCTCACCTAGCCCTTAGCTGCTGAAAGACTCCCACCAATGTCAACTAACTACCTCATGGATATAGTCACATGCAACACAGATAAGATAATCCTTCAAGTAAAAGACTCAATCCTAGAACGGTTGGACTCAGAAAAGAGCTGCGCAATAGGGTAACTCCTTCACTCTGAGATTATTCAACCTGTGCCCCATGTGACTTAGCATATCCACTTAGTAGTCAATTCACATCACCAATAGCCCCACAAAGAACAAAGCAAGCAGCATTCAGACAATTGGGAAAATCTAACCAGCATATCACTAATCAAACCATTTTATCCAACTATCTGAACCATACTAATCATGCAATTTCCAAGAGCTCAAACAATCAGGCATAACCTAAACAGGCCATCCTATCACTGATTGATCAGTACTAGCATGCATGTCAACAAGCTCATACATTAGGCATACAAGGCATCCTTCCTAGATCCTTAGCCCTAATCTAGCATGCAATTCACATATTCATAATTCATATCATAACATATCATGGATGGGTATCTTGGGGAAAACATACTTGAGCTCGGCTGATTGCACGCATCACACCCCTTGTTCTTTATTAAAACCCTTATTTTTAATTTTAGAAAAAAAAATTCTTGTAAAAATCTTTCAAACCCTCGATTCGAGTCCAGATACCCCCGAAGGTAAGTGTAACATCCCAAAAATTCAAGCCAATTTAAAACTTTTTAAAACATTTCAAAACACATGATTATTACAAAACTTGTTTTCAAAATAGTAAATTGTCAGAGTATCCCAGAATCAAATCATAAAGTCATAAAAAGGTGAGGAGCGGTACGATCACGCCTTCGCCTTCCCGCGATCATCGGAAGTACCTGAAACAATAATCGATAAATGTAAGCTCGAAGGCTTAGTGAGTTACCCCCAAAATACCAACGCCATACAGATATATCCATATCATATAAACATATAAGCAAACAATACATCATGTGTAATGAGCCATCAGTCTGACTGGACCGAATCCCGGTCCTCAGTCTATCTGGACCGCTCTCCGAGCCCTCGGCACGTCTGGACCGCCCTCCTCGGGGCCTTCAGCCTATCCGGACCGCTCGCTGGGCCTTCGGCCTGACTAGATTTGCCCGGCCCGGGCCTGCAGTCTACCCGGTCCGCCCAAGGTGTCTTGGCCTACTACACACATCAGGACCTGCCTCAACCCTTTCCCCAAACCAACAAACATGTGCACATATATATAACAAGTAAACATGCAGATCTAACAGATCACTAATCATGGCAACCATCCTATAACTAAGATACCGATCTAACCGATCTCTAGCATAGAAACCATCCTAAACCAGGATGAAACCTAACATAGCAACCATCCTAAACCAGGATGAATTCTAGCATAGCAATAATTATAGCAACCACCCTAAACCAGGATGTAATCTAACATAGCAACCATCCTAAACCAGGATGAAATCTAACATAGGAGTAACATAGCGACCATCCTAACCGAGGGTGTAAATCATAAAGGGTCGGCCTTGGTGCCGTAGACCCTGTTGATATAGTGAGGAGAACTCACCTCACAATGTCGCACTGAAGTGATAGGCTCAAACTCTCGAATCACCACCACGAACTCCACCACCTATAGTCACCATAAAACCCATTTCCATAAATTTCCAAATTACCAAAATACCCCCAGAGGTCAACTGGTCAACCCTTGGTCAAAGTGAAAGTCAACAGTCAAGGTCAACAGTCCATGCTGACCCGACTCGTTGAGTGCAGTTCACCGACTCGTCGAGTCCTTCCTGAACTCGAGAAGTCGTGAAATCCTTAGTTGACTCGTCGAGTTTCCCTGTAACTCGCCGAGTTCATGCATGTCCAAAGGTTTGGGAAAACCCTAGCCGACTCACCGAGTCTTCGACTGACTCGCCGAGTCTAAGGCAATCTTCAACGGACTCGCCGAGTTATTCATCCAACTCGTCGAGTACCTGGCCATCTTCATGTGGCTCGCCGAGTTGACTATGCAACTCGTTGAGCCTCTTCAGACCTTCACCTATACATACACTTTTTAAGCCATGCAGCGGCTCCATATTGCAGATCCAATCTTCTAAGGCATGTTTATCACGTAAAGTTTCAAACTTTACGTGCATACATGGCTCTAAAGGCTCTTAATGACAAATCCAAGATTATAATGGAGTTTTACACTCAAGGAAGGCTTCATACATGACCAAGCTCGAAACTTTATGAACCTAGAACCCAAGAAGGGTCCAGATCTGAAGTTGCAACTTCAGATCTAGCCCATACACCACAATAACATCATAACCAAGCCAAAATAACCCTAAACTTCACCCAAATGAGATCTAGAAAGAAATGAGGTAAATGTGGCGACTTGATACCTTCAAATGATGCTAACTGAGGTAGATTTCTGATCCCCACAAGTTCCTTGCTTCTAGCCACTTGTTTCTCCAAGCTTTCCTCACTAAGATTCACCTTCCAAAACTTAGAACACACAAAATGAAGCAGACACACGAATTAGGTTGGTTTGGTTCTCAAAAGACTGCAAGGGGGATAAAGGGATGCTTTTGATCCTTTAAATAGGGTGCAAAACCCCGGGATTTAGGGTTTCATCTGCCAGCTCCTACTTGTCGAGTCCCTTCTTGGACTCGGCGGGCAGGTCACTAAAACACGCGGACCAACCCGCTGCTACTCGACGAGTAGGGCAACCAACTCGTCGAGTAGACCTTGAAATCAAAGAACTTTATATTAAATCAATACCTGAGAATCGGGGCGTTACAATTCTCCCCCACTTGAACTAGACTTCGTCCTTGAAGTCTTCCACTGTGAACACTTCTGGATAATGCTCCTGCATCTCTACCTCTGGCTCCCACGTCCACTCGGACCCCCTACGATGTTCCCACTATACCTTCACCAAAGGTATCTCCTTGTTCCTCATAATCTTCATCTTTCTCTCCAGTATGACCACAGGCCTCTCAACATAATTCAGGCACTCATCGACCTGAATATCATCCAATGACACCACTGCCCCCTGATCTATAATGCACTTCCGCAACTGTGAAACGTGGAAAGTGTTGTGGATCCGACTAAGCTCCTCCGGTAGCTTTAGCCTATAAGCCACCTTGCCAACCCTGGCCATGACACTGAACGGCCCAATATATCAGGGACCCAATTTTCCCTTCTTCCTGAAGCGGATCACACCCTTCCAGGGCAAGACCTTCAGGAGTACCATATCACCGACCTGAAACTCTAACTCGGATCGGCGCCGGTCGGCGTTACTCTTCAGCCGACTCTGAGCGGTCTGTAGTAGCTGCCTAATCTGCTGAATCTTTTCGGTAGTCTGCAAGACTACCTCTGTCCGTCCCATCACCCTGTGTCCGACCTCACCCCAACAAACTGGGGTGCAACATCTCCATCCATACAACAGCTCGAAAGGCGGGGCGCCAATGTTGGAATGATAGTTGTTGTTGTAGGCGAACTCTGCAAGCGGTAGGTGGGAATCCCAGCTCCCACCGAAGTCAATGACACATGCCCTCAACATGTCCTCGAGGGTCTGAATGGTCCGCTCGCTCTGACCGTCTGTCTGGGGATGAAATGTTGTGCTGAAGTGCAACCGCGTGCCCAGTTCCTCGTGGAACTTCTGCCGAAACAGGAGCTAAATCTAACATCCCGATCGGAGACCATGGAGACCGGAACCCCATGGCGAGCCAAGATCTCACGGACGTACACTTCGGCCAACTTCTAGGCCAATGAACTCTCCCGTATGGCCAAGAAATGGGCACTCTTGGTCAATCGATCCATGATCACCCAAATGGCATCAAACCCCTTCGCCGTCCTCGGCAGCTTGGTAATAAAGTCCATCGTGATCTGTTCCCATTTCCACATGGGAATCTCCAGGGGCTGCAGTTTTCCATGCGGCCTCTGATGCTCGGCCTTGACCATCCTACAGGTCAAGCACCTCTCGACGTACCAAGCGATATCTCGCTTCATTCACGGCCACCAGTAGTTCAAACTCAAATCCTGATACATCTTGGTGGCCCCCGGGTGAATAGAGAATTGAGACTTCTGAGCCTCCTCCATGATCGTCTGTCTGACCCCACCAGACATCGGAACCCATACCCGACCGCATCGGGTCAAAAAACCTCGGATATCCTGCACAAACCGGGTATTCTCACCCTTGATCCTCTCCAACTTCCAATTCTCTGGTCGCATGCCCTCCACCTGAGCATCTCTGATCAAACTCACAAGTGAAGAATCCACCTCTATCCTCATACATATAGCTGGGGTGGAAGACCCAGCTGACTTGCGGCTCAAACCATCCACAACCACATTCGCTTTACCAGGGTGGTAAACGATCTCGCAATCGTAGTCCTTGACTACATCCAGCCACATGCGCTGCCTCATGTTCAGGTTCGGTTGATCCATGATATATCTCAAGCTCTTGTGATCCGTGTAAATGGTACAACGGACCCCATAAAGGTAATGTCTTCATATCTTGAGAGCGAACACCACTGCTCCCAGCTCCAAATCATGCGTAGGGTATCTCGTCTCATGCGGCTTCAACTGTCGCGACACATAAGCTATCACTCGTCCTCTCTGCATGAGGACCGCCCCTAAACCTGTGATGGATGCATCACAGAACACCACAAAATCCTCAATTCCCTCCGGGAGTGTAAAAACTGGAGCCTCACACAACCGCTGACGGAGGGTCTCAAACGCCCTCTGCTGCTCAGGGCCCCATCGGAAATGCACCCCCTTCCTCGTCAGACAAGTGAGAGATACTGCAATCTTGGAGAAATCATGTATGAATCCCTGGTAGTACCCCGCCAATCCTAGAAAGCTCCTGATGTCTGAGGGAGATTTCGGAACCTCCCACTGCATGACTGCCTCGATTTTGGCCGGGTCGACCAAAATCCCATCCTGGTAAACGAGGTGCCCCAGGAATTCGACCTCTCATAACCAAAACTCGCATTTCGAGAACTTGGCATAAAGGCGTTCTCGCCTCAGAACTCCCAATAACTCCCGCAGATGCTCCTCATGCTGCTCTCGGGTCTTGGAATACACCAAGATATCGTCGATAAACACTATGACCGAGCGATCGAGCATCGGTCTGCAGACCCGATTCATCAGGTCCATGAATACTGCTGGCGCGTTGGTGAGCCCAAACGGCATCACCACGAACTCGTAATGTCCATAACGCGTCCGAAACGCGATCTTCTCCATGTCATCCTCCCTCACTCTAACCTGATGATACCTGGATCTCAAATCGATCTTAGAAAACCAAGATGCACCCTGCAACTGATCGAAAAGATTATCTATCCTCGGGAGTGGATAACGGTTTTTCACCGTTAACTTGTTCAACTCCTGGTAATCGATGCACATCCGGTGCGAACCATCCTTCTTCCTGACGAAGAGTATTGGTGCTCCCCATGGGGAACTGCTCGGACGAATGAACTACTTTCCCAACAGCTCCTGCAACTGTGATGATAACTCCTGCATCTCTGGTGGTGCTAACCGGTACGGCGCCTTGGCGATGGGAGCCGCACCTGGCACTAGGTCGATCCTGAACTCGACCTGCCTCTCCGGAGGTACTCCGGGTAACTCCTCCGGGAACACATCGGCAAATTCCCTGACCAGCGGAACGTCTGAAACTGAACCCTGCTCTCTGGCCCACGTATCTACCACGTACGGTGATAACCCGCACATCCGTGTTGAAGGTATTGCCGAGCCCTAGCGGCTGAACAAAACCCTGATCCCAACCTGGTGCCTTCGCCATAAACAATCAGTTCTCCCCCACTTGGGGTTCGAACTACGACTCGCTGACCCTCGCAATCTATCATGGCACCAAAACGGCTAAGCCAATCCATCCCTACGATCACGCACACCTCCCCCATGGGAATCGGTATCAAATCTATCGGAAAGGACACTCCGAAGATCTCCAACTCGCACCCTCGATAGACCGAAGAAGCAGAAATTCCGTGTTCGTTGGCGATAGAGACTCGCAACGGACACTCTAGCTCGCCCACTGGCACACCAAACTCCCTACTGAAAGTCTGAGATACAAAACACCGACTCGCGCCCTAGTTAAATAAAACCAAAGCAGGCAAGGAGTTCACTAAGAACGTACCTAACCACAGGTACAACGGATAAGCATAAAACATATGTAATAAATGAGATAAAGGATAGAAACATACCATCAACCACATCTGGTGCTGCCCTGGCCTCCTCCGTTGTAAGCTGGAAAGGACGCCCCTGGGCCCTCGGGGGCACTGTTCGACCCTGACTCCCGTCAGTAATCCTCAATGTAGCCGGCGCTGGAGCCTTTGCCGGCCTGGCTGCAAGCTGTGGACAGTTGGTCTTCACGTGACCAACTTGATGACAGTTGTAGCAAATCCTCATATCCTGAACCGGGGCCGTCTGACGACAATCCCTCGCAAAATTCCCCTCCTGGCCGCATTTGCGGCATCCGCTACCTGATCTACAAACCCCTATGTGCCCCTTTCCGCACTTGCCACAAGTGCGGCCCTTATGTCCCCCTGTCCTGGAATCAGCGGTCTTAGACCGCTTTGGCGCCGGCTGCGTCTGTGCCGGGGCCCGAGCCCGCTCTCTCAGCTGTAACTCAATCTCAAGCTCCCGCCTCCTGGCGGCGTCCTGTAACTCCAGAAGCGTATCACAACGCTGAGTCGCCACAAACTGTCGAATATCCGTCTTGAGCATGCTCAGATAACGAGTCATCTGAGCTTTGTTCAGAAGAAAACTTCGGGCAGAACATCGCCCTCTCAGTGAACATACGGGTGATCTATGTCACCGTCTCCCGCTCCTGTCTCAACTCCAGAAACTCCTGAGCTAACCACTCTCGCTCGACTCGAGGAATGCAGCGAGCGCAGAACATATCCCTGAACTGCTCCCAAGTAACAGCAACTCTCTGTTCGTCTGAATACGACCCAGTCATCAACCTCCAACAGTCCTTTGCCCCGGACCACCGCAAGTTCAGGGCACATCTGACCTTCTGGTCAGTAGGACATAAACATGTGAAGAAACATCCATCCACGCCAGACAGCCACCTCATAGCTTTGATGGGGTCCTGAGTCCCATCAAAAGTAGGGGGCTTCGTGTTGTCGAAGTCCCGATACTGAAAAGCCCGACCGGCTCCTATCCCTGCCGCCGATACATCTGTTGTAGCTGCTGCGGCAGCCGCCTCAGTGAGGGCTGCATAGCGATCATCGAAATACTCCACCATAGCGGTCTTAATAGACCCGAACATCTCTGGAAACTCGGCCTGGAACAAAGCAGCAACCTAATCATGCAGGATCTCCCGGATCTTGTCATCCATCTCATCTGGCCTCATTTGGCCGATAGTCTCGGGCGCTGTCGATGCCCCCTGTCCGCCCTCTCCCTCTCCCTCTCCTGATCCCAAACCGGATCCAGTCACAAGGCGCCTGGTCATCACCATTCTGAAACATAACACAAGGTATCAGATAATCCATACAAAGAACTAGGAACCAACTCCCGACAAAACCCTAGGGGTTGTGACTTCCTTGCTACGCGTATGGGTCCTGTGCTTTCAGTAGTACGGGCCCATACTACCTTCCACACCTACCCATATTTGTCCCAAGTATCATCACAACGCCCCAACCATATACATAATCATAGCGAACACTCAAGCCTCACTCCTAGAGGAAGGCTAAATATCTCGTAATCGGCGGACTCATCCCAAATAACCTACCCCTCCATGAAACTTCCACCAACCCTGCAGCACTCGTGTATGATAACCATACATAACGCTGGACCCCATAGACTTTCGAATACTCGGTCCTACTCTAAGCCCACAACCAGACAAGGAACAGGAAATAAAGCCAAACCAAACATTCTCAGGCTATAAGATCTTGATTACGTATAGTCGTGATGTAAACACAAAGCAACTATAGTAATGATGTCAATTTCATATAAAGAAAACCCTAAGCTATCAGGCATCATATAATTAGGCAATTCTATCATGCAATTCCTGAGGATCCCTAGCCTAGTACTAGCATGCTGTTCCAATCATATCTCATAACTGAATTAACCCGTAAGGTATTTTGGGGTCTATCCACAAGCTCCGGCTGATCGTACACTTGCATCCTCCTTTTATTATTTTGAAAACATTTTAAGAAAATCGTTTTGTAACTTGTCCTCAATTTGAGACTGGAGACACATAAGTGTTTCCTCCAATTCACTCAAACCAAGGCTCTAATACGAACTTGTAACATCCCAAAAATTCAAGCCAATTTAAAACTTTTTAAAACATTTCAAAACACATGATTATTACAAAACTTGTTTTCAAAATAGTAAATTGTCAGAGTATCCCATAATCAAATCATAAAGTCATAAAAAGGTGAGGAGTGGTACGATCACGCCTTCGCCTTCCCACGATCATCGGAAGTACCTGAAACAATAATCGATAAATGTAAGCTCGAAGGCTTAGCGAGTTACCCCCAAAATACCAACGCCATACAGATATATCCATATCATATAAACATATAAGAAAACAATATAACATGCGTAACGAGCCATCAGTCTGACTGGACCGAATCCCGGTCCTCAGTCTATTTGGACCGCTCTCCTAGCCCTCGGCACATCTGGACCGCCCTCCTCGGGGCCTTCATGTAACGCCCGGGTTTCGGGGCTAAGCATTTTAGACGATGTAATAGTCTAGGTCAACTATTTTAACTCTTTTGATGTAATGAAGATGAAATATTTGAGTATTTTGTGAATTATGTGAATTTATATGCTTATTATTTAATTATAAATGTATAATTAATAAAGAATAAAAATAAGAGTCAAAATTAAAGTATGGGATAAGCCCGATATCTTTACATAAAGTTGTAGTGGTCGAAACAAGGATTCCGGAGATATAAACAACGCCGAAATCCGAGTTATAACGAAGAAGTTATGACCCGTCGAAGTTTCGGGATGGAACCGGCACGATACCGGGAAGCGTAAATAGTGAATTTACGATAGAGCCAGTTTTAGCCTTAGTGATCTAAACGAAAGTCGTAGAAAACGTTAAACCGAGAGTGTCCATAAAAAGAACGCCCAAATCTGACTTCGTATGAGGAAGTTATGATTTTTCGAAGTTTCGGCTTATTAGTGTACAGCCCGAAGTTCGAATATTAGATCGAGCAGTTTTTAGCCGACACAACCTAAACGAGAATCGAAGATCTCGTTAATAGTAGCGTAACGATAAAAAGACAGACGAAAACGGACGTCGGATGAAGAAGTTATGAAGTTTTAACGGACCAATCCTGTCCCGGCCTGTTAAAAATATAACTTTTAAAATAAATTCAAAATTAGCCGACGGAGTCTAAACGAAAGTCGTAGAGTACGTTCCCACCTACGCGTGGATATAAAGAACGTTGAAAACGGAACTCGTATGCCAAAGTTATGATTTTTAGAAGTCGGGAAGGAAAATTGCGAAATCTGTAAGGAGGTGGTGACGTGGCCAAATCTCAGCCGTTGCTTGCTGAGCACGGCCTCGCATCCGATGATCGCCACGAAGCCTCGCTCTACGCCCCGCGTCCGAAGCTGGGTACGCCCGACGTACTTGATCTTGTCTGGTTCCGAGAGTGGATGCGAGCTAGCATCCTTATCCGAACTACGCCCTGCGTAGTTGAGTGGTACGCGCAGCGTAGGTCCGAAGTTCGGCCCTATAAATAGGCTGCGAGGGTTTCCGGATTTTTCACTCATTTCTCCATTCCTTTCTCTCTCTACTTTCTCTCACTACCCCCTTTAACCCCCCTAAACCCTAGGAAAAATCCCTAGCACCCTAAGGAAGCCCCGAGGCTCCCGGAGTCCCGAGAAAAACGGTCTTTCGGTTCGGAAGCGCTGCTCCGAGCAAGGCCCGGTTTTCTTTAAAATCCGCTGTAAGTGAGCTACGCCTACGCAATTTTTAATATAACTTTTAAATAATTATAGTAATGTTATTAGGTCCTTAAAATAATTATTTGGGCTATTATTATGAGTTATATTGAGTGTTATTTAACGCTTATATAATAATAATAATAGGTAGACTATTAATTAGTCACAGTTAACGTTAAAACTAAACTCTAGTGGTATTAATACTAGGTTTTGGTCAAGGAAAAATTGTTTTGAGATAACGAAGTGCTGTTCAAGTACCGAGTCACCACCTAATCAAGTGAGTGCATAGTTACTTTCATCTTACACATAGATATGAAGTATTTTATATAAATTACGTGCTATGTGTGCATATTATCTGAATACTTGCTGTCTATGTTGGATGAATGATCTTATACACGTTTTTCATGATTTAAACTGTATATGTATTTTATATCTACAAAAATGTTGGGGTAAAACATGGGTAGATGTAATAAGACGATGTGTGATAAAATGATGAGAGGCCTCGATGTTGTTGGTGATCCAGTCATCTAGCAGAGTATAGATGACGACCACGGACTCTTCTAGACAGTCCAGTGGAACGCTAGCAGGCTCGCAACCTGTAGGTGTTTGTGAACGACGTGTTCACCGGTGTACTCCATCCCCCTCATGGTTGCCTTTAGGACATTTATTGCTGAGGAACCCCCCTAGCAGTAGTGTCCATCCCGATGATGATCCTTAGGCTAGGTCCCTTATGATAGGTGTTTAGGGACGTAAAGTGAGGATAACGGGAACGGGTAATCGGGTTATTGTTGATTGATGAAATTAATAAACTTATTTATTGTGGGTTGAAAACCCTATGTGCTCACCAGGCTCCCAAGCCTGACCCACTCAGTTTCATGTATTACAGGTAGTGGCGCTCGAGCATAGATGTGATGTTTTGGATGAGGGATTACGTATATAGGTCTGTAGATATGAAATAATGTAGTAAGGCTTATATTGTACTGTTTATGCTTTTTATCTATATCGAACATGACATCGCAAGTCTTTTAATGAAATACATTTCCTTGGAAATGGTTTTGATAAATCATTATCATATTTCGTTTTGGGACAAATTCCGCAACACTTTTATTTAAAATGTTAGTCTGATTTTCAAACAAGCATAAACGAAATCGGTCTTTTCTGGCCGTGAAAATGAGGATGTCACAGTTTGTATCAGAGCATTAGTTTAAGAGAACTATGAATTTGTAGGATTTCTAGACTTAAACTTAGAATGCTAAGCGATGATTGTGAGGTGTGAGCACTAGCTTATTTTAGGAATTTTGCCTAAAATGCTTTTATGTGCTAAATTTTATGCCTTATGTGCTGCTAATTGTTCGGATCTATGGTCTGTTGCCGACCGGATCTTGAAACCTTATGTGTTTAGGATTCTAAACGTACGACTACGATATTAGAACTAGCATGTAAACGTTTCGGAGAGATAAGGATGATTTAAACGTCTATCCTGAATAAAGATCTAAATTCACTTTATTCGGTGTATAGATCAAAATGGCAAGAACCCGCAGTGGAGCTGGGAATGCAAATGGGAATAGGAATCAACCCCCATTGATTCAGCAAATACCTATTGTAGCGGATGTTCCTGAGCGAATCACGATGGCCGGAGTGCAAGTGATGATCCAGATGATGTTGGATCGTCAAATGGAGGAAACCAGGCGTTTGCTCCAACAAAATCACGAGGAAGCTACCATACCAATCGTAGAGCCCGAGCTGAATGATGGGCCGTCTGAAGGAGGAAACTACAGTGGGACTGTTGGTCAAGCCAACCCACCGATAGTTAGGCAAAACCACCAGGGTGGAGGAAATGACAGACGTGGATGCAAATACAAGGATTTCATGGCATCTAAACCACCATGTCTATCTGGAAGCCCGACGCCGGTGGAAGTCATGAACTGGATCTCCGAGATGGAAACGATGTTTGAAAGTTGCGAGTGTAGCAACAGGCAGAAGACCGCTCTCGCGGTTCCTCTGTTGAAATCTAGAGTACTAAGCTGGTGGAAGCTACTAGCTGATTCAATGCCCAAAGGAGAAGCGAGCAAGATGTCGTGGGAGGATTTTCTGGTGCAGTTAAAGATGCAATACTGCTCTGAGCAGGATCTTCTGGAGATCAACAACGAATTCCAGAATCTGAAGAAGGGAAGAATGAGCGTTACTGAATACGCTGCAAGCTTTATAGAGAAAATGAAGCTTGTTCCTCACCTCGTCCCAACTGAACTCTCCAAGGTTAACAAGTTTGCCCTCGGATTACCAGCAGACTTCGGTCCAATGGTCAAGCAAACAACCACTCTGAAAGCCGCCATCTGGGCTGCTAAGAATGTGGAGACCCAGATACGAGAGAAGGGTCTGGAGAGAGCGGAGGTGGGAGAGAAAAGGAAATTTGATGGGTCATCGAAATTCAGCAAGAAAAGCAAATTCTCAAGGTCTGGTACGCAGAAGTCTGGAGGAGGTGAAGCCAAATGGTGCGACAAGTGCAAGAAGAAGCACCAGGGGAAATGTGACGGAGGAGTCACTTGTTTCAAATGTGAAAAACCTGGGCACTATGCCAACGAGTGCACATTCATTAAGAAGGTCTGTTATGAGTGCAACGAGGAGGGGCACATTTCGAGGGACTGCCCGAAGAAGAAGGAGGCAGGAAGACCCAACATTCCACCGAAGCCGAAGTCAAGAGCCATCCAGATGACGCTCAAGGCTGCAAAGGAGGTAGCAGACGTCGCTTCAGGTACCTTTCTTGTAAATAGATTGCATGCCAATATACTATTTGATTCGGGAGAAAACTATTCCATTGTATCGCATAAATTTGGAGGAAAATTAGGATTGCCTGTAGAAAAAATTGATAATGCCCTGATTGTAGAAGTTGCCAGTGGCAAGTTCGTACCTGTTAGTAATCGTATTAAAAACATCGTCATCGACCTAAACGGTAACGAATTCCACGAGGAGCTGTTAGCCATAGAATTGAACGGTTTCGACATCGTTCTGGGAATGGATTGGCTTAGCGCCAACGATGCTGAGATTCAATGCCGAAAGAAGATAGTAAGGGTAAAACCACCCGGAAAAGAGTCATTTATGGTGTACGGGGACAAACGCCGAGTAAATTCTGGAATCATCTCCTTGATGAAAGCCAGAAAATGTTTGTACAAGGGATGTGCATCATACTTGGCATTCGTAATCGATGCTAAGAAGGAAAAGAAAGAGGTGCAGAATATACCGGTTGTGTGTGATTATCCAGAAGTCTTTCCCGAATATCTTTCCGGATTACCGCCTGATAGACAAGTGGAGTTCAGAATAGACTTGTTACCAGGAACAACACCGATAGCGAAAGCACCATACCGATTAGCACCGACGGAGATGAAGGAGCTTATGACTCAACTTCAGGAGTTATTGGACAACGGTTTCATTCGACCTAGTTCATCACCCTGGGGAGCTCCGGTGCTATTCGTGAAGAAGAAAGACGGAAGCATGAGAATGTGTATAGACTACCGAGAGCTGAACAAGGCAACAGTGAAGAACAAGTACCCATTGCCGAGGATTGATGACCTATTCGACCAGCTGCAAGGTTCGAGCTACTTCTCAAAGATCGATCCTAGGTCAGGATATCATCAGCTAAAGGTGAGAGAGCGGGATATTGAGAAGACTGCGTTCAGAATGAGATATGGACACTACGAGTTCTTGGTTATGTCATTTGGACTAACCAATGCTCCAGCAGCATTCATGGATTTGATGAATAGGGTTTGTAAACCATTCCTCGATAAGTTTGTGATAGTGTTCATAGATGACATTCTCATCTACTCGAAAAGCCAGGAGGAGCATGGCCAGCATCTACGAGAAGTGTTGGAAGTCTTGAAGAAGGAGAAGTTGTATGCAAAGTTCTCTAAGTGTGATTTTTGGATCCGAGAAGTCCAATTCTTGGGTCATGTGGTTAACCAGGAGGGAATAATGGTTGACCCAGCAAAAATCAAAGCTGTGATGAAGTGGGAACGTCCGAAGAGTCCCACAGAGATTCGAAACTTTTTAGGATTAGCCGGATATTACCGACGATTTATCCAAGGCTTTTCTTAGATAGCTGCTCCATTGACTGCTTTGACCCATAAAGGAGCTACATATACGTGGAATGAGAAACACGAAGAAGCATTCGAGAAGCTAAAGAAGAAGTTATGTGAAGCACCGATTCTTTCTCTACCTGATGGAGTTGAAGACTTCGCGGTCTATTGTGACGCATCTGGAGTTGGGTTGGGTTGTGTTCTGACCCAAAGAGAAAAGGTGATAGCATACGCGTCTCGACAACTGAAGGAGCATGAAAAGAACTACTCCACTCACGATTTGGAGTTGGCAGCAGTGGTTTTTGCTCTAAAGATATGGAGGCATTACCTCTATGGCACAAAGTGCAAACTTTTCACTGATCATAAGAGTCTCCAGTATCTCTTTAATCAGAAGGAGTTGAACATGAGGCAACGACACTGGCTAGAGTTACTCAAGGACTACGACTGTGAGATACTTTACCTCCCCGGTAAAGCAAATGTTGTTGCTGATGCTCTAAGTCGAAAAGTCAATCTTGAAAGGAAAAGGCCAAGAGCGTTGAGAATAGAAGTTGTCTCGACGATTGTGGAAAGTATCAAGAAAGCTCAAGAAGAAGCTTCGGAAAAGAATGACCGAAAAGAAGAACGTTTGGGAAAGACGTTGGTATTCAGTACAAACCGTCAAGGACTGAAGGTATTCCAAGATCGGATTTGGGTACCTAAGACGGGAGGAATAAGAGATCTTCTGATGGAAGAAGCTCACAAGACCATGTACTCGATTCATCCCGGTAGCACTAAAATGTATAGGGACCTAAAACCCTACTACTGGTGGCCGACGATGAAGCTCGATGTTGCAAAGTATGTGGCCGAGTGTATAACTTGTGCAAGAGTTAAGGCACAACATCAGAAACCGTATGGGAGTTTAGAACCCTTACCTGTACCCATGGGTAAATGGGAAGACATCACCATGGATTTCGTGACTAAACTTCCCAGGACGAAGAACGGACATGACATGATTTGGGTGGTCGTGGATCGTTTCACAAAGAGCGCACACTTCATAGCTTCCAACGAAAGGTGGTCTATGGATAAGCTTGCAAATGCTTACGTGAAGGAAATTGTAAGACTTCACGGTGTTCCTCTAACGATTGTGTCAGATCGTGATAGTCGATTCACGTCAAGGTTTTGGAGGAGTCTACAAGAGGAATTGGGTACGAAATTGTGTTTAAGTACAACTTATCATCCGCAGACCGATGGTCAGAGTGAAAGAACGATTCAAACACTGGAAGATATGCTAAGAGCATGTACCCTGGAGTTCCAAGGTAACTGGGATGAGCACTTACCTCTGGTAGAATTTTCCTACAACAACAGTTTCCACTCGAGCATCAAGATGGCACCCTATCAAGCCTTGTACGGACAGAAGTGTCGTACGCCGTCTTGTTGGCTTGAGGCTGGAGAAAAGCAGTTTATGGGCCCAGAGATAGTCCATGAGACTGCTGAAAAACTGAAGGTGATTAGGGAAAGAATGTTAGCAGCTCAGGATCGTCAGAAGAGCTATGCTGACAAGACAAGACGACCGATGACCTTCGAAGTTGGGGATTCGGTTTTGCTTAAAGTCTCACCGTGGAAGGGACTTATAAGATTCAGAAAACGAGGAAAGTTGAGTCCAAGGTTTATTGGACCGTTCAAAGTTCTTCAGAAGATTGGGAACCAAGCATACAAGCTGGAATTGCCCGAAGAACTCGATGGTATTCATAACACCTTCCATGTGTGTTATCTGAGAAAATTCACGGGAGAAGTTCCCGACATAATTCCGATCTCAGAGCTAAGAATGGATGAAAACAAGAGGCTGATTGAAGAGCCCAAGACAACTGTTGACCATAAGACTAAGAAGTTACGACGCAAGATGGTCGACTTAGTGCTAGTCCAGTGGAAACATTCGAATGGGCCGAATCTCACTTGGGAAACAGAGGATGACATGATGAGTCACTATCCGCATCTGTTTGCTAACGCATGATTCCGGGACGGAATCATCCTAAGAGCGAGAGAATTGTAACGCCCGGGTTTCGGGGCTAAGCATTTTAGACGATGTAATAGTCTAGGTCAACTATTGTAACTCTTTTGATGTAATGAAGATGAAATATTTGAGTATTTTGTGAATTATGTGAATTATGTGAATTTATATGCTTATTATTTAATTATAAATGTATAATTAATAAAGAATAAAAATAAGCGTCAAAATTAAAGTATGGGATAAGCCCAATATCTTTACATAAAGTTATAGTGGTCGAAACAAGGATTCCGGAGATATAAAGAACGCCGAAATCCAAGTTATAACGAAGAAGTTATGACCCGTCGAAGTTTCGGGATGGAACCGGCACGATACCGGGAAGCGTAAATAGTGAATTTACGACAGAGCGAGTTTTAGCCTTAGTGATCTAAACGAAAGTCGTATAAAACGTTAAACCGAGAGTGTCCATAAAAAGAACGCCCAAATCTGACTTCGTATGAGGAAGTTATGATTTTTCGAAGTTTCGGCTTATTAGTGTACAGCCCAAAGTTCGAATATTAGATCGAGCGGTTTTTAGCCGACACAACCTAAAGGAGAATCGAAGATCTCGTTAATAGTAGCGTAACGATAAAAAGACAGACGAAAACGGACGTCGGATGAAGAAGTTATGAAGTTTTAACGGACCAATCCTGTCCCGGCCTGTTAAAAATATAACTTTTAAAATAAATTCAAAATTAGCCGACGGAGTCTAAACGAAAGTCGTAGAGTACGTTCCCGCCTACGCGTGGATATAAAAAACGTTGAAAACGGAACTCGTATGCCAAAGTTATGATTTTTAGAAGTCGGGAAGGAAAATTGCGAAATCTGCAAGGAGGTGGTGACGTGGCCAAATCTCAGCCGTTGCTTGCTGAGCACGGCCTCGCATCCGATGATCGCCACGAAGCCTCGCTCTACCCCCCACGTCTGAAGCTGGGTACGCCCGACGTACTTGATCTTGTCCGGTTCCGAGAGTGGGTGCGAGCCAGCTGGTGCGAGCTAGCATCCTTATCCGAACTACGCCCAGCGTAGTTGAGTGGTACGCGCAGCGTAGGTCCGAAGTTCGGCCCTATAAATAGGCTGTGAGGGTTTCCGGATTTTTCACTCATTTCTCCATTCCTTTCTCTCTCTACTTTCTCTCACTACCCCCTTTAACCCCCCCTAAACCCTAGGAAAAATCCCTAGCACCCTAAGGAAGCCCCGAGGCTCCCGGAGTCCCGAGAAAAAGGGTTTTTCGGTTCGGAAACGCTGCTCCGAGCAAGGCCCGGTTTTCTTTAAAATCCGCTTGCAGTGAGCTACGTCTACGCAATTTTTAATATAACTTTTAAGTAATTGTAGTAATGTTATTAGGTCCTTAAAATAATTATTTGGGCTATTATTATGAGTTATATTGAGTGTTATTTAACGCTTATATAATAATAATAATAGCTAGACTATTAATTAGTCGCGGTTAACGTTAAAACTAAACTCTAGTGGTATTAATACTAGGTTTTGGTCAAGGAAAAATTGTTTTGAGATAACGAAGTGTTGTTCAAGTACCGAGTCACCACCTAATCAGGTGAGTGCATAGTTACTTTCATCTTACACATAGATATGAAGTATTTTATATAAATTGCGCGCTATGTGTGCATATTATCTGAATACTTGCTGTCTATGTTGGATGAATGATCTTATCCACGTTTTTCATGATTTAAACAGTATATGTATTTTATATCTACAAAAATGTTGGGGTAAAACATGGGTAGATGTAATAAGACGATGTGTGATGAAATGATGAGAGGCCTCGATGTTGTTGGTGATCCAGTCATCTAGCGGAGTATAGATGACGACCACGGACTCTTATAGACAGTCCAGTGGAACGCTAGCAGGCTCGCAACCTGTAGGTGTTTGTAAACGACGTGTTCACCGGTGTACTCCATCCCCCTCATGGTTGCCTTTTAGGACATTTATTGCTGAGGAACACCCTTCGCAGTAGTGTCCATCCCGATGATGATCCTTAGGCTAGGTCCCTTATGATAGGTGTTTAGGGACGTAAAGTGAGGATAACGGGAACGGGTAATCGGGTTATTGTTGATTGATGAAATTAATAAACTTATTTATTGTGGGTTGAAAACCCTATGTGCTCACCAGGCTCCCAAGCCTGACCCACTCAGTTTCATGTATTACAGGTAGTGGCGCTCGAGCATAGATGTGATGTTTTGGATGAGGGCTTACGGATATAGGCCTGTAGATATGAAATAATGTAGTAAGGCTTATATTGTACTGTTTATGCTTTTGATCTGTATCGAACATGACATCCCGAGTATTTTAATGAAATACATTTCCTTGGAAATGCTTTTGATAAATCATTATCATATTTCGTTTTGGGATAAATTCCGCAACACTTTTATTTAAAATGTTACTCTGATTTTCAAACAAGCATAAACGAAATCGGTCTTTTCTGGTCGTGAAAATGGGGATGTCACAGTTCAGCCTATCCGGACCGCTCGCTGGGCCTTCGGCCTAACTAGATTTGCCCGGCCCGGGCCTGCAGTCTACCCGGTCCGCCCAGGGTGTCTTGGCCTACTGCACACAACAGGACCTGCCTCAACCCTTTCCCCAAACCAACAAACATGTGCACATATATATAACAAGTAAACATGGAGATCTAACAGATCACTAATCATGGCAACCATCCTATAACTAGGATACCGATCTAACCGATCTCTAGCATAGCAACCATCCTAAACCAGGATGAAACCTAACATAGCAACCATCCTAAACCAGGATGAATTCTAGCATAGCAATAATCATAGCAACCATCCTAAACCAGGATGTAATCTAACATAGCAACCATCCTAAACCAGGATGAAATCTAACATAGCAGTAACATAGTGACCATCCTAACCCAGCATGTAAATCATAAAGGGTCGGCCTTGGTGCCATAGACCTTGTTGATATAGTGAGGAGAACTCACCTAACAATGTCGCACTGAAGTGATAGGCTCAAACTCTCGAATCACCAACACGAACTCCACCACCTATAGTCACCATAAAACCCCTTTCCATAAATTTCCAAATTACCAAAATACCCCCAGAGGTCGACTGGTCAACCATTGGTCAAAGTCAAAGTCAACAGTCAAGGTCAACAGTCCATGCTGACCCGACTCATCGAGTGCAGTTCACCGACTCGTCGAGTCCTTCCAGAACTCGAGAAGTCGTGAAATCCTTGGTTGACTCGTCGAGTTTCCCTGTAACTCTCCAAGTTCATGTGTGTCCAAAGGTTTGGGAAAACTCTAGCCGGCTCGCCGAGTCTTCGACCGACTCGCCGAGGCAATCTTCAACGGACTCGCCGAGTTGTTCATCCAACTCGTCGAGTACCTGGCCATCTTCATGTGGCTCACCGAGTTGACTATGCAACTCGTCGAGCCCCTTCAGACCTTCACCCATACAGACACTTTTTAAGCCATGCAGCAGCTCCATATTGCAGATCCAAGCTTCTAAGGCATGTTTTTCACGTAAAGTTGCAAACTTTACGTGCATACATGGCTCTAAAGGCTCTTAATGACAAATCCAAGATTATAATGGAGTTTTACACTCAAGGAAGGCTTCATACATGACCAAGCTCGAAACTTTATGAACCTAGAACCCAAGAAGGGTCCAGATCTGAATTTGCAACTTCAGATCTAGCCCATACACCACAATAACATCATAACCATGCCAAAATAACCCTAAACTTCACCCAAATGAGATCTAGAAAGAAATGAGGTAAATGTGGCGACTTGATACCTTCAAGTGATGCTAACTGAGGTAGATTTCTGATCCCCACAAGTTCCTTGCTTCTAGCCACTTGTTTCTCCAAGCTTTCCTCACTAAGATTCACCTTCCAAAACTTAGAACACACAAAATGAAGCACACACACAAATTAGGGTTGGTTTGGTTCTCAAAAGACTGCAAGGGGATAAAGGGAGGCTGTTGATCCTTTAAATAGGGTGCAAAACCCCGAGATTTAGGGTTTCATCTGCCAGCTCCTACTCGTCGAGCCCCTTCTTGGACTCGGCGAGTAGGTCACTAAAACACACGGACCAACCCGCTGCTACTCGACGAGTAGGGCAACCAACTCATCGAGTAGACCTTGAAATCAAAGAACTTTATATTAAATCAATACCTGAGAATCGGGGCGTTACAGTAAGTCTGAATCCCTCAAACCAAGGCTCGGATACCAACTTGTAACATCCCAAAATTTAGAGCCAAAAATTTCATTTTTAATTAAGTAATTATAAAAACCATTAGTATGAAACATCAATAGTGTCAACTCATTTCATAATAAAAAACTAGTATTTTAAAAAAAACCAAAACATGTCATAGAAAAGTAATATCAGGGTACAACTCCCAAGGATCTCATAATGCGAAATCATAGTGTGATGCGTTGCGATCATGCCGACTCCTTTCCTTTTGAAGAAGAAGTACATGAAACCAAAACTGAAAACTGTAAGCATGAAGCCTAGTGAGTTCCCCCATCATACCACATACCATAAAATAAACATACTGTAAGGCATATCTGGGTGCTCAACCTACCCATGTCAGACATACCGGGGTGTCTGACCTACCCCTGTCAGGCATACCTGGGTGCCCGACCTACCCATGTCAGGCATATCTGGGTGCCCGACCTACCTCCGGTTTATTTCAACCGATTTCGGGGTCTATTTCACCCCTTCCACTACCACATAATATCATATCATAAACATATTGTCATGGATATATGGGTGCCCGACCTACCCTCCAGTTTATTCCAACCGGCTACAGGGTCTATTTCACCCCTACCACTATCACATAATAACATAGCATACTGACACATGATAATAACAAATAGTGGCATACCAGACAATTATCACAAAGATAATCATCTAACTACAAAAAACTACTAGTGGGCCGACCTTGGTGCCTTAGACCCACTGCTACCGGGAAGGTAACTCACCTCGCACTGCTGAAGTCCCGCGGATAAACTCTAGTTGCTGGATGACAGATCCCCGAACTTTCAACATCAAAACAACACCCAATTAATAATTGGGTTCCAATATATAACCATAAGTCCATGGTTGGGGTAAAAACACTATTTTACTCCCAACCTAGCTTGATTCAAGCCCAAGGCCCAAACTCACACTCAGAATGCCTAAAACCAAACAATGATCTAAGGCCCAACATATGGCCCAATTTTCCAAATTGGGCCCAAACCTTCACATGGGCCTTACCTTAAAGCCCATCCAAAATTTCTAATCCATATACTTGTTCTTGGGTGGCTCATCAATAGCCTAATCACCAAAGCCCAAAAGAAAGGCCCAAATCAAGGCCCAACCAAAATTAGGGTTTTCACATAAAATGACGACTAGGGTTATTAAAAACACTTAACCATTAAGGACTTAATCCATTAAGTCCATCATTCTACTAAGTCAATCATACGATGTGGCCTAGCGTAATTCATAATTCAATTCCAATGGTCCAAAATGCGCGTCCCGACAACTCCAAAACCAATATATCCAAAATTAGAGTTTTCTAAACCCTAATTAGGGTTTCCAACCCAATCGCGTGCCAATTTAGACAAATGGTAAATTTTTTTGGTTATTTAGTGTTAATTAAGTCGGGCACCACCCACTACCACCTCGGGTAGTGGTGATCAACGGCGGATCACGGCGGCAGCCACCACCTCGCGGTGGTGGTGGTTATGATTCTAGAACAAAACATGTCCAAGCATATCTCAAATAGCAATCCATTCACACTCAAATACACACCGCCACCCAACACGGCAGTTAATGGCAGCAAAAGGCGGCAGCCACCACCTCATGGTGGTGGTGGTGGATTTTCCTTGATTATTCCGGCCACAAATATGGTTATACAACATAATATCCAAAAGAACACACATACACAATATAACACATACACGCTCAACCACCCTTGTGGCAGCAGGTGGTGGTCGGAGTCGATAGCCACCACTTCACGGTGGTGGTGGTTGGTCTCTTCGGCTTTCCGGTTAAACCTTCACACTTCCGACATACACAACCGGCAACAGCAGCATGCACGCCAACACATGCTAATACGAACGAAACCACCCACCTGGTGCCGTGCAGTGGTCGGAGAATATTAGTCATGGTGAAACAGCCGCATGGCAACAACGGCCACGACAATGCAACAGTGGAAGAAAAAAGTAGCGGAGAGCGGAACTGCGATAGCAACGACGACAGCAGTGGCGTCCGACAACGGCTTCGTCTTTAATGGTTTCGGTGCAGAAGCGGCAGCAATCCCGGTGGTTCCCGTCCCACACCAACACTCCTTTTCCCGCCTCCGACCTTTACTGGATCTCCCGACTGTTCGCTATGTTTCCGGTAGTAGGATGGTCGCGGTGGTTGACGATGGATGCTCCGACGTTCTTTGGCGGCTACTGAAGGGTTTTGAGCACTCTAACAACCTTATGGTGCACATGCAACCCTAGATGCTTTGGATCTATGTTTTCTCTAATTATACATGCAATTTGTTTTTCCAAAGCACGCATCCTAACTAGCATACAATTTGAAAATTGAACAATATAACTAGTTAGATTACTTACCTCTTAATAGGACTTCTAGTTCTTGGCCTTCAAAAGCTTTAGCACCTCGAATGTGATGCCTCTAATGTGTCACAAACACTACGTGAAAAAAGAGGCTTGAGAGAATAAGTTTCTTAGTAAAAAAATCGGTTTACACTCTCCAAGAATGTATGTACAACCGATTTTAGCTCTAGGGAGTTCCTTTTATAGTGTGACAAGTGCTAGGGTTACATCCATGCAAACCCTAATGCACCATGAACCTTCATATTACTTAGGCTCCATGGGTTAAACCTCCATGGACTATCCATGTTGATTTAGCCCATCCTAAATAACCATGGATCATTGGCCCACACTATAAGAATCATTGATTTACCAAATCAGTCCCCATATACTTAATTAGTCTCTTTTGATCACTAAATTAATTCCAAATTAATTCTTGATCAATACTAATTAAATAATATGATTTCATATTAATACATTATACTTGTAATATATTAACAAATCACAAATAACCTTATTCTCAAAATTCCATCCTATCAAATTGCATTGGTGAAGGCAACCCAAAAGGACCATGCTACTCTCGGGTCAAGTACATACCAATTATAGTTATGGGCTTAGACACCTAATCCAACAATCTCCCACTTGGATAAGTCTAATAACTATAACTGCAAGTACGAATTAAACCCGACTAGCAATCGTAGCTCTTAAAAGTCGTTGTCGAACTCTGACCCAGTCAGCGACGCGTCCTTTAGATAAGCGATAATATAATCCTCTGTTCTTCAAGATATCAGCCGGACAAATACATGGAACAATGTCATACTTATTGTCCAGCAGTTTGTTTCTCGATTTCCGATTTGTTTGACAGAGAACTCAATTGAACACATCAATTTAGTCCCGACCGGGCCCGACACATAAGTCAAAACAAAATCATCGAGGGGTCCAAGATATCACTTTTAATCCTCCAAGAATTAAAAGGAACAGATAAACTTCGACATTATATGCTTGTACTAACTATTCGTTAAATCATACACAACAGTGCATTTTATAAAATCAAGTTCATGATGCGTTTTCACACCATCAATGTACAACCAACTCATAGTCAACAACTCATATATCTTGGTTTGAAGACATATATGATATTATCGTCTCACGATCACTCGTGATAAATTACATGAAGTGATTCAAGTGAGTGTGCGTTTAATCCAATACTCAGACCTGATGAGCACTCATGAATGTTGTAGCAATCTCTTGCTATGTCTAAAACACTTCAGACAATCTACAAGCCAAATTCATGACAATCTTGCCTCAATACCTACTTCCAAAGTATGATCGACTGTGGACAGTTTGAATAATATAATTATTCTGGAAGTCAAAACATGCAAAATGAAACAATAGTAAACAATTGACACAAGATAGTAACTTTACTCATAAATAAAACACCTTTTATTTAATCATCAAATGTAAATTACATTTTATCTATTACAAGTTTCAAAATACTAATTAATCATTAAAACTAATATCATCATTTAGCCCAATGCTCCTCGCATGCTGCAAATGCTTAACCCTACTTAGTCCCTTTGTGAGGGGATCTGCTAGGTTCTCATCTGATTTTACCCTCTTTACCACGAGGAGTCCTTCTTCCACCCGATGTCTTATGAAGTGATATTTCTTGTCGATGTGACTGGATCTGCCATGATCCCTTGGTTCCTTGGTTAAGGCAACTGCACCCTCATCGTCACAGAAAATCTCCATAGGCTCCTTTATAGCTGCTACAACTCCAAGGTCTCCGATGAAGTTCTTCAGCCATATCGCCTCCTTGGACGCTTCACTTGCTGCTATGTACTCTGATTCTCACGTTGAATCAGCTACAGTCTCCTGTTTGGAACTTTTCCAAGTTATTGCTCCTTCATTCAGGGTAAAAACCCAGCCCGACTGAGAGCGGAAATTATCTCTGTCGGTCTGAAAGTTGGCGTCACTATACCCTGTGACTCTTAAGTCATCACTCCCACCATGAGTAAGGACCCAGTCCTTAGTCATGCATAGCTACTTAAGAATATTCTTTACCGCAGTTCAGTGAGCTGTACCAGGATACCCTTGATATATGCTGACGATGCTCAAAGCAAAGGCCACATCAGGGCGAGTACAAGTCATAGCATACATGATCGAACCAACTACGGAAGCATATGGTACGTACTCGACTCATCTCAGCTATCTCAGCCTTTGTACTCAGACTTTGAGTCTTACTCAGTTTGGTATTGCCTTGGATGGGTAAGTCACCTTTCTTGGAATTCTCCATGCTTAACCGTTTCAATACCTTGTCCAGGTAGGTACTTTGACTAAGTCCAATTAGTCTTTTACTCCTGCCTCTCAATATCCTTATCCATAGATGTAAGCAGCTTCTCCAAGTTCCTTCATAGCAAAACACTTCCTAAGCCAGGACTTAACCTCCTGCAAGGTTGGAATGTCATTTCCTATGTGTAGTATGTCATCCACATACAACACCAAAAGCTAACTATACTCCCACTAGCCTTGACATACACACAGGACTCATCCTCGCTTCTCGAAAATCGAAACTCTTTGACTTTCTCACCGAAACAAAGCTTCCATCTGCGAGATGCTTGTTTCAACCCATAAATAGATTTCTCAAGCTTACACACTCTATTAGGGTACTTTGCATTGACAAAACCCTCTGGCTAACTCATGTAAACATCTTCAGCCAACTTCCCATTAAGGAAAGCGGTTTTGACATCTATTTTCCATATTTCATAGTCATGAAATGCAGCTATGGCTCACATAACCCTAATAGATTTAATGTTCGCCACTGGTGAGAAGGTCTCATCATAGTCAACTCCATGAGTTTGAGTAAAGCCCTTCGCAACCAGTCGCGCCTTATATGTGTGTACTTTCCCATCCATGTCGGTCTTCTTCTTGAAGATCCATTTGCACCCGACTGTCTTACGACCCGGTACATTGTCAACCAAGTTCCAAACTTGATTGTCATACATGGACTGAATCTCGCTGTCCATAGCCTCTTTCCACTTTGCAGACTCGGGGCCTACCATGGCTTCCTTGTAATTGTTAGGTTCATCCAAATTTACCAGTGTGCTATCACTGATAAATGTATCATCCTCAGATGTTATATGGAAACCATATAACACAAGTGGAACACTAACTCTACTAGAGCGCCTCAGAGGTACGGACTCGTCAACAGGTTCAATAAGAGTTTCCTCCTCAGGTTGATCGCTGGTGTTTGAGTTTCCTTCACCGCTTGACTCTTGAAGCTCTTCAAGGTCATTTTTCCTCATACAGTCCCCTTGGCCTATGAGTTCCCTCTCGCGAAAGACTCCTATCCTTTCAATTAAGACAACATTGTCACTGGGTCTATAAAAGAGATATCCAAAGGATTTTTGTGGGTAGCGGATGAAAATACACCGCTCACTACGAGCTTCGAGCTTGTCGTGAGTCTCGCGTCTCACGAAAGCCTCGCAATCCCAAACTTTGATGTGTGCTAACGAGGGAGCCTTCCCTGTCCACATCTCGTGAGGTGTTTTGGCAACCTTCTTAGTTGGGACTAGATTAAGGATATGGTTTGCAGTCTCTAAGGCATACCCCCAGAATGAGATAGGTAACGAAGCTCGACTCATCATGGAACGAACCATGTCCAACAAGGTTCGATTGCGCCTTTCAGCCACACCATTATGTTGTGGTGTCGTAGGTGGCACAATTGTGAAACAACTTCACATTCCTTAAGATAGTCTTGGAACTCGATACTAAGATACTCACCACCCCGATCGGATCGGATCATCTTTTTCTTCCTGCCAATCTGATTCTCCACTTCTTGTTTAAACTCTTTGAATTTTTCAAAGGTTTCTGATTTATGTTTGATTAAGTAGATATAGCCATATTTGTTGTAATCATCAATAAAAGTCACATAGAAGCGGTTAGGATCCCTTGTGGCGGTTCTGAAAGGTCCACACACATCAGTGTGTATGAGATCCAGCAAACCTTCACCCTTTCACTGGTACCAGTGAAGGGTGACTTGGTCATCTTTCCAAGCAAACAAGATTCGCAAGTGACATCCTACCTTAAGTCGAATGACTCCAAGACTCCAACCTTTTGGAGTTGGCCTATGCGTTTCTTGTTGACATGTCCAAGACAACAATGCCACAAGCATGCCTTATCCAAACTATCGGAAGAATCAATGTGCAACACATTATTTCCTAAGTTGTCTACAACCATCACAGTTTCATATACACCATTACAAGGCAATGCTTTAAAATGAAAAACACCATTATAAAAGGCATTAATAGCACTAATTGCATTATCAAATGAAAAACTAAAACCTTGTTTGTGTTGGGTTTTGAGCATTCTAACACTTCCTAAGTGTACATGCAACCCTATTAAACCTTGGATCTATGTTTGTCTAAGATACATGCAAAATATTATTTTCCAAGGTTTATAACCTATCTAGCATGGCATGGGGTACTTTTAACCATAAAAGAACTAGATGAATTACATACCTTTTGTTGATTGTTGATTCCTTGGAGTTTGAGAGCCAAGCACCAATAATGTGAATGCCTCAAATAGAAATCACAAATCACCACAAACTTGGAAAATGTATGAGAGAGTATACTAACTCTTGATTTTGGCCACCACACTTACACACACATTAGTGTCTTTTTCATGCAACATAAGCTTGTTTATATAGTGTACATGGTTAGGGTGAAACCCTAATAACCCATGTCTTTTCCTCTTCCAAGGATCCATGGGTAAAAGCTCCATGGATCATCCATGGACTTCCATATAAGCTTAGCCCATTCCCAAATGAGTGTTAGCCCACACCATATAAATATAATAGCCCATGATTTAATTAGTCTTCCTTTTAATCACTAAATTAATTCATAATTAATTCAAGATTAAAACTAATTAGGTAACATGACTTTATATTAATATATTATAACTTATAATATATTAATAAATCGTAAGTATACAACTCTCATAAAATTATCCATAACTAGTTTGGGTGAAGTGCAACCCAAATGGACCATGCCGGGTCGGGTCAAGTATATACCAAATAAGTTATGGACTTAGACATCTTATCCAATAGACTCCCACTTGGATAAGTCTAATAACTGTATTTGCCTATATTACTTCAGGAACCAATCGGCAATCGTAGCTCTCGAAAACTCTTGTGAACTATGAAGCGCCATTTTAGATAAGTGATCATATAATCCTCTGCTCTCATGATATCAGTCGAACAAATACATGGCACAATGTCTTACTTATTGTCTAGCAGTTGTTTCTCGATTTCCGATTTGTTTGACAAAGAACTTAACTGAACACATCAATTTAGTTCTGACCGGGCCCGGTACATGGGTCAACACAAAATCATCGAGGGGCCCAGATATCGCTTCTATTTCTAGAAGGAACAGATAAACTTCGACTCATATGCTTGTTCTACTACTTATTGAATTGCACACAAAGGCACGTTTTATAACATCAAGTTACTGATGCCTTTACGTGCAATCAATGCACAACCAACTCATAGGTAACAACTCATATCTCTAGGTTTGAAGACTTATATGATATTACCGTCTCACGATCACTCGAGATAAATTTCATGAAGTGATACAAGTGAGCGTGGGTTTATTCCAATACGCATAACTTATGAGTACTCATGAATGTTGTAGCAACCATTGCTATGGCTAAACACCTTTAGTCATCTACAATCCCAATTCATGACAGTCTTGATTCATACCTACTTCCGACATATGACCGACTGTGGAGAGTTTGAATAAATTAATTATTCTGGAAGTCAAAACATGCAAAACTGAAACAATAGTAAATAATTGACAATGATAGCAACACTTTACTCATAAATAAATCACAAATTTTATTCATCATCAAACGTCGATTACATTTTACAAGTTTCAGAAAAGGCTATCTAATCTGTAAAACTAATATCGTCCCTCAGCCCGATGCGCCTCGCATGCTGCAAATGCTTCACCCTCGTTAGTCCCTTCGTAAGGGGATCCATAGGGTTCTCATCTGACGATACCCTCTTTGCCACGAGGAGTCCCTCTTCTATCTTGTGTCTTATGAAGTGATATTTTATGTCAATGTGTCAGGATCTGCCATGATCTCTTGGTTCCTTGGCTAAGGCAACCGCACTATTGCTGTCACAGAAAATCTCCATAGGCTCCTTAATAGCTGGTACAACTGCAAGGTCTCCGATGAAGTTCCTCAGCCATATCGCCTCCTTTGCCGCTTCACTCACTGCTATGTACTCTGATTCACAAGTCGAATCAGCTACAGTCTCCTTTTTGGAACTCTTCCAAGTGATTGCCCCTCCGTTTAAGGTAAAGACCCAGCCCGACTGAGAGCGGAAGTTATCTCTATCAGTCTGAAAGCTAGCATCACTATACCCTACTACTCTTAAGTCATCACTCCCACCAAGGGTAAGGATCCAATCCTTAGTCCTCCGCAGGTACTTGAGAATATTCTTTACCGCAGTCCAATGAGCCTTGCCAGGGTTCCCCTGATATCTGCTGACCATGCTCAAAGCAAAGGCCACATCAGGACGGGTACAAGTCATAGTATACATGATCGAACCAACAGCGGAAGCATAAGGTAATCGACTCATCTCAGCTATCTCATCTTCTGTACTCGGGCTCTAAGCCTTGCTCAGTTTGGCATTGCTTTGGATCGGTAATTCTCCTTTCTTAGAATTCTGCATGTTGAACCTTTTCAACACCTTATCCAAGTAGATACTCTGACTAAGTCCAATTAGTCTTTTACTCATTTCTCTTAATATCCTTATCCCTAGGATATAGGTAGCTTCTCCAAGGTCCTTCATAGCAAAGCACTTCCCAAGCCAAGACTTAACCTCCTGCAAGGTTGGGATGTCATTTCCTATGAGTAGTATGTCATCCACATAAAGTACCAAAAAGCTAACTATACTCCCACTAGCTCTGACATACACGCAGGACTCATCTTCACTTCTTGAGAAACCAAACTCTTTGACCTTCTCATCGAAACAAAGATTCCAACTTCAGGATGCTTGTTTCAATCCATAAATGGATTTCTCAAGCTTGCACACTCTATTGGGGTACTCTGCACTGACAAAACCTTCTGGCTGATTCATGTAAACATCCTCAGCCAACTTTCCGTTAAGGAAAGCGGTTTTGACATCCATTTGCCATATTTCATAATCATGAAATGCAGCAATGGCTAGCATAACCCTAATAGACTTAATCTTTGCTACTGGTGAAAAGGTTTCATCATAATCAATACCCTGAGTCTGAGTTAACCCCTTCGCAACCAGTCGAGCCTTATAAGTGTGCACCTTCACATCCATGTCGGTCTTCTTCTTGAAGATCCATTTGCACCCGACTGTCTTACGGCCTGGTACATTGTCAACCAAGTTCCAAACTTGATTGTCATACATGGACTGTATCTCGCTGTCCATAGCCTCCTTCCATTTAGCAGACTCTGGGCCTGCCATGGCTTCCTTAACACTGTTAGGTTCATCCAGATTTACCAGTGTACTGTCACTGATAAATGTATCACCTTCCGTAGTAATATGAAATCCATAATAAAACTCAGGTGTGTTCCTAACCCTTGTGGAACGCCTCGAAAGTATAGACTCGTCAGCTGGATCAACAGGAATTTCCTCCTCAAGTTGATTGCTAGTGTCTGAGGTTCCTTCACAAATTGAGTCTTGAATTTCTTCAAGGTCAATTTGCCTCCCACTGTCTCCTTGGTTTATAAATTCTCTCTCTCGAAAGACCCCTTTCCTAGCCACAAAGACCACATTCTCACTGGGTCTGTAGAAGAGGTAACCAAAGGATTTTTGTGGGTAGCCGATGAAAATACACCTTTCACTTCGAGGTTCGAGCTTGTCATGAGTTTCGCGCCTCACGAAAGCCTCGCAACCCCAAATCTTGATATGGTCCAAATTGGGAACTTTCCCAGTCCACATTTCATGAGGTGTTTTGGCAACCTTCTTTGTAAGGACTAGATTAAGGATGTGGGCGGCAGTCTCTAAGGCATACCCCCAAAAAGAGATTGGTAGCGAAGCTCGACTCATCATAGAGCGAACCATGTCCAACAAAGTTCGATTGCGCCTCTCAGCTACACCATTCAGCTGTGGTGTCCTGGGAGGTGTCAATTGTGAGACAATCCCACACTCCTTAAGATAGTCGAGGAACTCAGTACTAAGATACTCACCACCTCGATCGGATCGAAGCATCTTAATGTTCCTGCCCAATTGATTTTCTACTTCCTGTTTAAACTCTTTAAACCTTTCAAAAGTTTCTGACTTATGTTTGATTAAGTAGACATAACCATATCTACTAAAATCATCAATAAAAGTCACATAATAGCGATTAGCATCCCTTGTGGCGGTTTTGAATGGTCCACATACATCAGTATGTATAAGGTCCAACAAACCCTCACCCCTTGCACAAGTACTAGTGAAGGGTGATTTTGTCATTTTTCCAAGTAGACAAGACTCACAACTATCATCCGACTTGAGTTCGAACGACTCCAAGACTCCATCCTTTTGGAGCTGGCCTATGCGTTTCTTGCTTACATGTCCAAGACGACAATGCCACAAAGATGCTTTATCCAAGCTAGTAGAAGAATCAATACATAATACATTATTTCCTAAATTATCTACAACCGATACAGCTTCATACACACCATCACAAGGTAATGCTTTAAAATAAAGAACATTATTAAAGAAAGCATTAATACTACCAACTTCATTATCAAAAGAAAAGGTAAAACCTTGTTTGTACAAAGCATGAAAGGAAATAATATTCATCGCCATTTCAGACGAGTACACACATTTATTCAAATCTAACTTTAACCCACTATCTAGCAACAAAGTATAAACTCCAATCTTGGTAACAGGTGCAACCTTCTTGTTCCCCATGATTAAGTTTATCTTTCCGTGCTCCACATCCTCACTTCTTCTTAGGCCCTGCAAGTCACAACAGATGTGAATACCACAACCTGTATCAAGAACCCAAGAATTAGAATATGGTGAGTTATTAGACAATATAGTGTAAATACCTGCATGGGATGGTTTCACTTTCCCATCCTTGACATCCTGCAAGTACTTTGGGCAGTTTTGCTTCCAGTGCCCCTTATTTTGACAGTAGAAGCATTCAGCATCCTTAGCGATGGCAGAAGGAGTGGTAGAACCACCTTTGGTTCCAGATGAGGAGCCTTCAAGGGACTTTCCCTTGGTACCCTTCGAAGGGTGCTTCCTCTTCTTCCCTTTGCCTTGCCCGATAGCCAAAACAGGGGTAGTAGTAGAAGTAGGAGTAGCAACCGACTTACTCTTAAGACCACTTTCGGCAGTCTTCAGAAGTCCTTGAAGCTTACTGAGTGTGACTTCCTCCTTGTTCATGTGGTATGGCATACGAAATTGATCATAACACGATGGCAAGGAGTGCAAAATGATATCAATTACCAACTCCTCAGGGAAGTTCACATTCAGTTTCATTAGACGGTCCACATACCTTTGCATTTTCTGCATGTGGCTCGTGAGTGGTTCGCTATCCTTCATACGGGTAGTGATCATGGAGGAGATTATTTCATACCGCTCTTGACGAGCACTCTGATGGTACCTTTCCATCAGATCCTGATGCATCTCAAAAGGGTAATAGTCCTCATAGGACTTTTGGAGTTCAGCTGTCATGGTGGCCATCATGATGCATGCCACCTTGGTGGCATCTCTTTCATGTGCCTGATACTCAGCGACCTCCTCAGGAGTAGCAGTGGACTCATCAAGCTCCTTTAGCTCCTTATCGAGGACATATTCCTTGTCCTCGTAACGAGTAACCATCCTGGTGTTCCGGATCCAATCCATGAAGTTGGAACCATCAAAGATGACCCTCCCACAAAGGTTCATGAGGGAAAAGGAGCCAGTAGGGTTAGAGCCCGAAGCTTTGTTGTTGGAAGACATCTGAAAAGAAGAAAACAAGTTTAGATTAGATATATCGAATCCTTAATAATACACCCAAATGTAATATTAAGGCTAGGATCCAACACAATATATTGTAACTTAGAAGAGGGATGCCGTAATCTAAGCTATAATATATTTGAAGGTAGGTGAATGACGATTCACCAATTTCCACCATGAAAACGAAATGAATTATTAGGTTTAATTGGTTTTTTTTGAAATTCCTAGATTCTTTTGAGATTCATTGAACTTTTCAATGGCATGTTTCAATCTCGATTGTGCCCTTCAAGTTTTGTGACTGGGATGCCGAGGATCACAAAACAAGGTGTGAATAACCATGCAAATTCACTTGGTACCCTTAATATTATCACCTAATCAATGTGCCGGTTAACCACACACGCTCCACCAATCTATGATAAACATTAAGTCACCCTTCGTGATCCTTAATAGTCCAAGTTAGTGTGCCGGTTAACCACACACGCTCCACCAACGACTTGGTAAGGTACAAAGTGTGAATTTCATGGGTTAGCACCATATTCACATTTTCCTAAAGTAACTAAGATTGGGAATTTATAAAAGGTTTAGTTACTTTATAATATTCATCATACTTTTAATGAGAATTTATAAGTCCTTGTCCTACCCGTTCGGCTAACGACCCTCCACCAGTCAAGCAAGCGGTGGGTGAGAGTGGACACCCATTAAGTTGCCATTTTATAGGCAACAACCTTATACCCACCTTATAGACTGGCTTCGTGAATGAGACGTACTAGCGGTAAGACGGCTTTGATCTTATACATATATATATAATAATTAACCATTAATGTTATAAATAGTATAAGGGTTGAATTTTAACTTTTAAAACTCTAAGGGTTTGGAATTAAAGTATATTAAAGTGTGTGTAACTTTACAAATTCCAAAACTTGAGCACAAGTTTTGAAACTATTCAAAACTTTTCATTTCATAACTTATGAATTAAAGGTTCATAAAAATGAAGACTCTTCATTTCCATGTAACTTATGTGTTTTAAGTGTGTGTTTAAAAGAAGTGACCTTTGGATATCCATAACTTGAGCACAAATTATGGACTCCATTAAAACACATAAATGATCAAGAATTAATCCTAAACAATTCAGCAAATAATTCCTATCATCTTCTAAATTCATAAGAACATGAACATGATCATCAAAGTTTCAAGAATTATATGAACACATACAAAGCATGAAATTTTGATATAAAATATTGTAAATGGATTAGAACAACCATTACACCAACTAAAACAAGTTTTAAAACACCAAAACAGTTTAGGGTAATGTTTCTAGTCCATTTCCAGCAGCAAAAGTCGAAAATCTGCATTCTGAGGCTCCTACTCGCCGAGTGCACGAACCTACTCGCCGAGTAGGATGAGTTTACTCATGAACTCGGCGAGTCCCCGCATGGACTCGGCGAGTTCATCAGGCAGACAGCAAAAAATTCGACTTTTTCACTATTTTGCATCAAGTATCAAACAAACAAGCCTAGACTCTGATACCACTGTTGGGTTTTGAGCATTCTAACACTTCCTAAGTGTACATGCAACCCTATTAAACCTTGGATCTATGTTTGTCTAAGATACATGCAAAATATTATTTTCCAAGGTTTATAACCTATCTAGCATGGCATGGGGTACTTTTAACCATAAAAGAACTAGATGAATTACATACCTTTTGTTGATTGTTGATTCCTTGGAGTTTGAGAGCCAAGCACCAATAATGTGAATGCCTCAAATGGAAATCACAAATCATCACAAACTTGGAAAATGTATGAGAGAGTATACTAACTCTTGATTTTGGCCACCACACTTACACACACATTAGTATCTTTTTCATGCAACATAAGCTTGTTTATATAGTGTACATGGTTAGGGTGAAACCCTAATAACCCATATCTTTTCCTCTTCCAAGGATCCATGGGTAAAAGCTCCATGGATCATCCATGGACTTCCATATAAGCTTAGCCCATTCCCAAATGAGTGTTAGCCCACACCATATAAATATAATAGCCCATGATTTAATTAGTCTTCCTTTTAATCACTAAATTAATTCATAATTAATTCAAGATTAAAACTAATTAGGTAACATGACTTTATATTAATATATTATAACTTATAATATATTAATAAATCGTAAGTATACAACTCTCATAAAATTATCCATAACTAGTTTGGGTGAAGTGCAACCCAAATGGACCATGCCGGGTCGGGTCAAGTATATACCAAATAAGTTATGGACTTAGACATCTTATCCAACAGTTTGTACAAACCATGAAAGGAAATAATATTTCTCGCTATATCAGACGAGTAGCAACAATTATTCAAATCTAATTCCAACCCACTACTAAGCAATAAAGAATAAACTCCAATCTTGGTGACAGGCGACATTTTCCTACTCCCCATGATCAAGTTCATCTTCCCGTGCTCCACATCCTTACTTCTTTTAAGTCCCTGCAAATCAGAACAAATGTGAATTCCACAACTTGTGTCAAGGACCCAAGAACAAGAATGTGATGAGTTATTAGATAGAATAGTATAAATGCCTGTATGGGTGGGCTTAACCTTCCCATCCTTGACATCCTGCAAGTATTTGGGGCAGCTTCGCTTCCAGTGCCCTTTATCATGACAATAGAAACACTCTGCTTCTTTCGGATTGGTAGAGGGATTAGCAGAACCAACTTTGGTCCCACTGGAAGAGGATCCATCAAGAGACTTGATGGGTTTTGACCATTCTAACACTCCTAAGGTGTACATGCAACCCTAAATACCTTGGATCTATGTTTTCTCTATTATACATGCAAACTTTCATTTTCCAAGGTATTACCCTAACTAGCATACAAAGATTTGATACTTAGGAAATAAAACAAGTTAGATAACATACCTTTTGTTGTTGCTTGCTATCCTTGATGTATTTGGCCTTTAAGAACTTAGCACCAATAGTATGAAATGCCTCAAATGGAATCACAACACACCATGAATAAAGGATGACATTTTGAGAGAAAATCCTAGACACCAAAATCATCCATATTCTCCAAGAATACATGAGTCGTGATTTTGTCTATGGAGTAACATATTTATATGTGGGATTCCAAAGGTCATGTGTTAACCCTAATCCCATATCCATGGGTTTATGCTCCATGGTTCATGTGGCCCAAATTTTTATGTATCCATACATAAACTTAGTCCAACATGGATCATAAGCCCAACATATAAATATAACTAATTTACACAATTAGTCCCCATTGATTTAATTAGTCTATTTTGATCACTAAATTAATTCCAAGATAATTATTGATCAATACTAATTAAATCATATGATTTCATATTAATCTATTAGAACTTATAATATATTAATAAATCATAAATAAACGCTTCTTAAAAGTCCATCCTATCAAATTGTCCTGATGATATGCAACCCAAATAGACCATGCTACTCTCGGGTCAAGTACATACCAATTATAGTTATGGACTTAGACACTAATCCAACAGTCTCCCACTTGGATAAGTCTAATAACTATTATTGGAAGTACGACTCCACAACCCGACTTGCAATCGTAGCTCTGAAAAGCCTCTGTCGAACTCTGATCCAGTCAATGACGCGTCCATTAGATAAGGGATCAGATATTCCTCCATTGTACAAGATATCATATAGACTGAGAAATGGATTATAATCATTGTCTCTGTCCATCTGTTGTTTCCCGATTTCTGATTTATGACGACCGACTAATTGATCAAATCAAATCAGTCCAGGCTCGGCCGAGCGCTTAGGGGTGTCATCACTAAATCATCGAGGGGCCCACATATATTTCTTTTATCCCTCCAAGGGTAAAAGGAATGGATAAACTTTAACACAAATGCTTGCTTATACTTACTCATCAAATCACACACAACGATATGTTTTATAACACCAAGTTACTGGTGCGTTTACATATGTTAATGTGCAACCGACTTGTAAATTACAACTCACATGTCTTGGTTTCAAGAATATAAGATATTATCGTCTCACTAATCACTCGTGATAAAATCCATGAAGTAATTCAGATGAGCGTGGGTTGAATCCAATACTCGAATCTTATTCCAGGAGCACTCATGAATACTGCAGCTATGTCCTAGACAAACTACAGACCCATTCATGACAGTCTTGCCTCAATACCTACTTCCAAAGTATGATCTACTGTGGACGGTTTGAATAACCTAGTTATCCGGGAAGTCAAAATATGCAAAGTGAAACACAATAATAATACTAATCCTATATGGCCCAAAAACGTTTGAGTCATATTGATTACTCATTATTCGTTGTATAATGTTTCAAATAATTAACTTAATACTTGAATTAAAACAATAGCTATGCCATGCTCCAAGCATGCACACTATGTTTGTCAATGGTCCTTACTTTGTGAAATAGATCAACTGAACACATCTTCAATGAAACTTATTTCACAATTCCAAATCTTTATCACCAGTGTAAGAATTCCAAATTCTTGTCACTGCCAGAATGTGTTAGATTCTAAACTATTATGCAATGATTCCTTTGTAATGTCTAGGCACGAAGACTTGACAACTGACATTACAAAGTATTCCAATGGAGAGCATTTCCATGGAAACGAAGTCTTAAATTCAAAGTACATTCCTCTGAACATCCTTCTTGCATTAAGTTTTCTAATCTTACACAGATTTAAAGAATAACTTCCACTTATGGAAACATTTTCATATTCCCATTTTGACCATCACTTCTGAACAAGAGCTACCTCTTCTCAGAGTATGTCAATATGGTCCTTTTCAAAATTTAAAATATACTTCCAACTGTCCATGAGCAACCAATATTTGGTAAAACTCATATTGTCCTCGACAATTGCTTAACCATTTTAGTCATATCCGGTTCTAGACCTTTTTCCCTCTTAATGCCCTAGGCATTTGGAAAATTAGAACGGATGAATATTATAGCACATGTAATCGATCCTATACCGAAGCATATAAGACACGGTTCATGATGTCTTACATAAAGACATGATACTTGACTAGTCTTATGATATAATATTTCTATTTTCCATATTCTCATCATTCGAATTATGAAAAGGGATGCCGTAATCATAGTCGAATTTTGAGAACGCAATTAACACATCCATATATAGAATTTCCTTATGTTGAACCATTCCAACATAACATTCATATATATATATATATATATATATATATATATATATATATATATATATATATATATATTTGACTAAATCTGATTAAAATCTCAATCTAAGCTTTTAGATTTGAAATGAAGTATGAATTCCTCTCCTTTAATTATAGTAAAACAACTTTTCAAATCCTGCAACTTGCGAATTGAAACTTTTGTTTTCTATAATTAACATTGCTAACTTGCAACATTCATCATAATTGATTATGATCCCACTAGCATAATAATCATTACTTTCACTAGCATAATATTTATGCTCCCACTAGCTTTGACATGTACCCAGAAATCAACTGGACTTCTAGAAATCAATACTTGTTTACTTTCATTACCAAAGTTCAGATTTTTGATATGAGATGCTTTGATAAGACTGTATCTAGGCTTCTCAAACTCATACACCTTTCCTTAGATAGCTCACATGTGTTTCTAAACAATTTAAGAACATACAACAATAAGTCTCAAATGTTTAGACTTTTTGCCATTCCTCACAATTCGAATTATGAAAAGGTATGCCGTAATCATAATCAAATTTGAGAATGCAAATATCATAATTGCTATCTCCTTAAAATCTACTTAGTGAAATCGTTTCCTCACCATCATTTTCATGAATCGGAGAGAAACCTTATGACACTTAGATTTTATGGTGTATGTGTTCCTATCCATGTGAATTTGTTAAACCATAATCAAAAGACAAGGTTAGTGACAAATCCAAACTCATATGGATTGAACTAGTTCAATCTTAATTTCTTTCCACTTGGCAGCACAATGGCCTACCATTGCTTCCACATTGTTATGCAAACAACTGAGAACACATAGAACTCACATGCATAGTCAACTTTAACTGGAATGGGCACAAAAACAAGAATATGTCAACATGGTAGGTTACAAACCTCAAGTCGTGTGCTAGTGTCTAACAATAGGTTTACCCTTGATTAGTTCTTGAAACTTTCAAGATCTTTAAGACTCCCACTGACCTCTTGATATATAAGATTCTCTGTCAAGAACCATTCCTTGACAAAACAAATATTCAAGAGTTAGTGCGGATTCTTATCAAGATAAACACTTCACACGTTTGGTCTTAGTTGGTCTTTGTCCTTACCAAGACATCACAACTTACCAATTTCAAATATACAAGAGTAAAAACATTTAACTCTACATTTGATGAGTGTTATAAACCATTCCTAAGATTATGTCACTCAAGGCATAATCTTGGAGTATGACTCTAAGACTTGTTTTGGAAAGAAGTATGAATCATCTTCTTGATTTCACCGTTTCAACAATTCACGATTCCTCTTCTTAGCCATACAAATGCACTAAGATATCCTTAAATGATCAATTGTGACATGTTTTTCATAATCATTAAGATGATCATAAAACACGATACTCTAGTACTCTCCCATCTTTTTTATATTGGAGAAACTTTTATCTTTCTACCCAATTTGATTCTGCTCATTCGTTCTGCCATACACTGAAACTTTTCGAATGTTTTAGAAGTATACTTAAACTTGTAAGCATAACCATATTTACTAAACTTTAGTAAATCATGACGAATAGTCTTATCGTTCTCTGTGGTGGACCTGACCAGCGCACACCCAGTGTACCCGATCCCCTAGTCCTTCACTTGACTCACATAAACATGTGAACAAGGAATTAGTCTTAATTTCCCAAAGATGAAGGTTCTCATTCATCACACAATACAAGTTGCATGATTCTAAGTTTTTATCCAATTGAAACTTGGGTGATGAGAATCTTTCCATATTTGGAAAATTCTCGAGACTGCCACAAACGAAAGAATCAAATCAATATTCCTAATATTGCTATCAATGGAATCATATAAACAACAAATTTTCACAAAAGCCAGTGTAAGGAAATTTTAAAAATAAGATAAATTTCAAAATTTTTCTTTATTTATAAAAATTGCGGAAAACTTATCCTTACAATGCAAATACAAGTGAAAATATGTTGTTATCTATTCCTAAGCAATCTATCATAACTCTTAACCAGCAGCTCGAAAATCTGATCATCGAACCATGCGATCGAAATCCATCTTCGCGACCAGATTCAACATACTCTTCCTTTAAGCTTCCTTTCTATTCTTCGATTCTTCAAAACATCAAAATGTAATTACATTACATCATGTGATAGGAATCTCCAAATAAGAACTTAATAGAGTTAGATAGTGGACTTACCTGAAGCAGAGTCATAAACGTTGTCTTTACCATCCTTGTGGTCCTTCAGGTAGATACGCCAGCTTCGCAACCAATGCCTCTTCTCTTGGCAATAGAAACATATGGACTCTTTGGAATGGTACACGGGACTATCTCAGACTTAGCCTTTCTCTTTACCATTTGGTCAAATGACTTGACCATGGCCTATCCCTTTCGATTGGGAAGAGAAAATTTTTCTGAACTTCCAATGTTACCATTGTCAATGTCCATGGAAGTTTGGGGAGTAGACCTTCCAATCAAATTTACTTTACCAGTGCACCAAATCATTGCTGATTCAGCAGCAACAAGCAAATAGGTAAGATCGATAAGGGTCATGTCGTGGTCTGTCACATAGTATTCCTTAAAGAACCCGCTATATAACTTAGAAAGTGACTGAAGAACCCAGTCAACAGCCAACTTCCTTGAGACTTCGACACCCAACTCTCCCAACTTGTCAATATGTAACTTCATCTCCAAGAAGTGAGCATACACAGATTTTCCTTCCTGCCAATAGGGTTTTGAGTGACCTAGAACTTGTGGGTTAGGGAGAATTATTGGAGGAGGTGGAGAAAAGTAAGTTCCACTACAACACGAAGAAGGGATTAATCTTTCACCTTGATCGCCTTGTGGAAAATCATCTGTATAACAAAAGTTTATTCAAAAGATTCGGGAAGACCATAGTTGTCTGAACTTAGACATTTATGACAGGAGAAATTCAAGTTTAGTTGATTTTAGTCCTTAATATAACACCCAAATGAAATATTAAGGCTAGGACCCAACACAATACTTGACAATTCAAAAGAGGGATGCCGTAATCCTATTGCAAAATATTTAAAGGTAGGTAAATGACGATTTACCAATTTCCATAACGAAAAACGAAAAAGGAACTTTAGGTTTTAAGTGAATTGAAATTCCTAGATCCTTTGAGATTCATTGAACAATTCAATGGCATGTTTAAATCTCGATTGTACCCTTCAAGTTTGTGACTGGGATGACGAGAATCACAAACAAGCTGTGAATAACCATGCAAATTAGCTTGGTACACTCAAAGTTACAACCGCCTAATCAATGTGTCAGTTAACCACACACGCTCCATTGATCTATGATTAACATCAAGCTACCCTTTTTCACGCACTGTCAGTCCCAGATTAGTGTGTTGGTTAACCACACACGCTCCACTAACGACTTAACAAAGTGCAAAGTGGAATTTCATGGGTTAGCACCAAATTCACATTTTCCTAAGTAACTAAGATTGAGAATTTATAAGTGTTTAGTTACTTAGTATTTCATTATACTTTTAATGAGAATTTAAATGTCCTGTCAAACCCGTTCGGCTAACGACCCTCCACCAGTCAAGGAAGCGGTGGGTGAGAGTGGATACCCATTAAACTGCCATTTTATAGGCAGTAACCTTATACCCCCCTTATAGATCGGCTTCGTGAATGAGGCCTACTAACGGTAAGACTGACTTTACTCTTATATATATATATATATATATATATATATATATATATATATATTAAACCTATAATATTATAATAGTATAAGGGTTGAATTTTAAACTTTTAAAACTCTAGGGTTTGGAACTAAAGTATTCAAAAAGTGAAACTTTACAAATTGCAAAACTTGAGGGCAAGTTTTGAACTATTCAAAAACTTTTGGAATCCATAACATATGAGTTTAATATATACTTTAATGAAAAGACTCTTGAAAATCCATAACTTGAGGACAAGTTATGGAGTTCATAAAAACATTTATGGAAAAAGACTCTTCAAGACCATAACATATGAGTTTAATGAACTCTTTAAAAGAAAAACTTTTCACATTCCATAACTTGAAGACAAGTTATGGAGTACATTAAAGGCCATAAAGATCATCAAATAAACTAACAAGCATGTCAAATAATGTCCATGATCTAGATTAAACTCATATGAACAAGATAATTCATATCAAACAAATTTCATGTAATTAGCATAATCATATAAACTAATACAAAACATGAAACTTTGACAATTATCTTATAAATTGGATAAGCATGATCATTACCACATCAAAAATAGGTTTATAAGTTCAAAAATAGCTTAGGATAATGATCCTAGTCCAATTCTAGCCAAAAACATCGAAAATATGCATTCTGGAGCACCAACTCGTCGAGTGCAAGAACAAACTCGGCGAGTCCACTGTCCAAAACAGCAGAAAATCGATTTTTTAAGCTTAAACAACAAGTAGCATCAAGTATAATTGAAAACAACCCTAGGTTCTGATACCAGTGATGGGTTTTGAGCATTCTAACACTCCTAAGGTGTACATGCAACCCTAAATACCTTGGATCTATGTTTCCTCTATTATACATGCAAACTTGCATTTTCCAAGGTATTATCCTAACTAGCATACAAAGCTTTGATACTTGGGTAATAAAACAAGTTAGATGACATACCTTTTGCTGTTGCTTGCTATCCTTGATGTATTTGGCCTTTAAGAACTTAGCACCAATAGTATGAAATGCCTCAAATGGAATCACAACACACCATGAACAAAGGATGACATTTTGAGAGAGAATCCTAGCCACCAAAATCATCCATATTCTCCAAGAATACATGAGTCGTGATTTTGGCCATGGAGTAACATATTTATATGTGGGATTCCAAAGGTCCTATGTTAACCCTAATCCCATACCCATGGGTTTATGCTCCATGGTTCATGTGGCCCAACTTTTTATGTATCCATACATAAACTTAGTCCAACATGGATCATAAGCCCAACATATAAATATAACTAATTTACACAATTAGTCCCCATTGATTTAATTAGTCTCTTTTGATCACTAAATTAATTCCAAACTAATTATTGATCAATACTAAGTAAATCATATGATTTCATATTAATCTATTAGAACTTATAATATATTAATAAATCATAAATAACCTCTTCTCAAAAGTCCATCCTATCAAATTGTCCTGATGATATGCAACCCAAATGGACCATGCTACTCTCAGGTCAAGTACATACCAATTATAGTTATAGACTTAGACACTAATCCAACAAGACTTTCCCTTGCGGCTCTTAGAGGGATCCTTCTTATTCTTCCCTTTCCCATGTCCAATTGCCAAGACAGGGGCAATAGCAGTAGGAGTAGAAACAACATATTTACCTTTGAGACTACTTTCAGCGCTCCTTAAAAGGCCTTGACGCTTGCTAAGAGTGACCTCCTCCTTGTTCATATGATAGGTCATGCGGAACTGATCATAACATGGAGGTAAAGAGTGTAGAATGATATTTATGGAAAACTCTTCATCGAAGTTCACATTCAACTTCAGCATGCGGTCCACAAACCTTTGCATTTTCTGCAAGTGGGCTGTGATGGATTCTCAATCCTTCATCTTTGTTGTTATCATGGAGGCAATGATTTCATACCTCTCTTGACGAGCACTCTGATGGTATCTTTCCATCAGGCCTTGGTGCATCTCAAAAGGGTAGAAGTCCTCATAGGACTTTTGGAGTTCAGCTTTCATAGTAGCCAACATGACACAAGACACCTTGGTGGCATCCTTCTCATGAGTCCTAAGCTCAGCGATCTCCTCAGGAGTAGCAGAAGACTCATTAATTTCATTAAGCTCCTTCTCGAGGACATATTCCTTGTCCTCGTAACGAGTAACCATCCTGATGTTCCTGATCTATTCATTGAAGTTGGAACCATCAAAGATAACTCTCCCACACAAGTTCAATAGGGAAAAAGACCCAGCAGGGTTTCAGCCAGAAGCATTGTTGGAAGACATCTGAAAAAGAAAGACAAAGTTTAGATTAGATAAGAGTCCTTAATATAACACCCAAATGAAATATTAAGGCTAGGACCCAACACAGTATTTTACAATTTGGAAGAGGGATGTCGTAATCCAATTGCAAAATATTTGAAGGTAGGTAAATGACGATTTACCAAATTCGACCATGAAAAGCGAAATTGATTATTAGGTTTTAAATGAATTGAAATTCCTAGATTCCTTTGAGATTCATTGAACTTTTCAATGGCATGTTTAAATCTCGATTATGCCCTTCAAGTTTGTGATTGTGATGTCGAGGATCACAAACAAGGTGTGAATAACCATGAAAATGTGCTTGGTACTCTTAATGTCATATATCACTTAATCAATGTGCCGGTTAACCAAACACGCTCCATTGATCTATGATAAACATCAAGCCACCCTTTGGCACCCTTACTAGTCCATGTTAGTGTACCGGTTAACCACACACGCTCCACTAACGACTTGGCAAGATGCAAAGTGCAATTTCATGGATTAGCATCAATTTCACATTTTTCCTAAAGTAACTAAGATTAAGAATTTAATAAAACATTTAGTTACTTTGTAATTATCATTATAATTTTAACGAGAATTAATGTCCTATCCTACCCGTTCGGCTAACGACCCTCCACCAGTGAAGGAAGCGATGGGTGAAAGTGGACACCCATTAAACCACCATTTTATAGGCAGTAACCTTATACCCCCCCTTATAGACCGGCTACATGAATGAGGCCTACTAACGGTAAGACTGACTTGTCTTATACATATATATAATTATTAAACTTTTAATATTATAACAGTATAAGGGTTGAATTTTAAACTTTTAAAATTCTAGGGTTTGGAATTAAAGTATTCATAAGTGTGACTTTACAAATTCCAAAACTTGAGGTCAAGTTTTGAAACTCTTCAAAACTTTTCATTAATATAACTTATGAGTTTAATGACTTTTAAAAGTGACACTTTTCATTTTCAATAACTTGAGGACAAGTTATGGAATTCATTAAAGGAATTGAGATCAACATTTTTACTAACAAAAATTATCCAATAATTTATCTATGATCTAGTTAAACTTATAAGTCAAGATAATTCATATCAACAATTTGCAAGAAATTAGCCAAATCATATAAACTAATACAAATCTTGAAATTATGAAAATTATATTTTATTTGGACTAGCATGATCACTACCAAATAAAAAAAACAGATTTTATGATTCAAAACAGTTTGTGGTAATGATCCTGATCCACTTCTGGCCAAAAAACTCGAAAAACTATTGTCTAATCATACAACTCGTCGAGCCCAACTATGGACTCGTCGAGTTCAAGGCAAAATGCAACCTACTCGTCGAGTCCTTTCATGCACTCGCCGAGTAGGTGCTGTCAGAACAGTTTTTCAGCTTTGAAAAATAATAAGCATCAAGTATAACAGAAAACAATCATAGGCTCTGATACCACTGAAGGGTTTTGAGCACTCTAACAACCTTATGGTGCACATGCAACCCTAGATGCTTTGGATCTATGTTTTCTCTAATTATACATGCAATTTGTTTTTCCAAAGCACACATCCTAACTAGCATAAAATTTGACAATTGAAATATATAACTAGTTAGATTACTTACCTCTTAATAGGACTTGTAGATCTTGGCCTTCAAAAGCTTTAGCACCTCAAATGTGATGCCTCTAATGTGTCATAAACACCAAGTGCAAAAGGAGGCTTGAGAAAATAAGTTGCTTAGTACAAAAATTGGTTTACACTCTCCAAGAATGTATGTACAACCAATTTTAGCTCTAGGGAGTTCCTTTTATAGTGTGACAGGTGCTAGGGTTACATCCATTCAAACCCTAATGCACCATGACCCTTCATATTACTTAGGCTCCATGGGTTAAACCTCCATGGACTATCCATGTTGATTTAGCCCACCCTATATAACCATGGATCATTGGCCCACCCTATAAGAATCATTGATTTACCAAATCAGTCCCCGAATATTTAATTAGTCTCTTTTGATCACTAAATTAATTCCAAATTAATTCTTGATCAATACTAATTAAATAATATGATTTCATATTAATACATTATACTTGTAATATATTAACAAATCACAAATAACCTTATTCTCAAAAGTCCATCCTATCAAATTGCATTGGTGAAGGCAACCCAAAAGGACCATGCTACTCTCGGGTCAAGTACATACCAATTATAGTTATGGGCTTAGACAACTAATCCAACAGCTACAAGGGGTAGCGGCTGGAGGAAGTTGAAGTAGGGTTAGGGTTTCGTTGAGATGCAACCTTAAGAATAGGTAGGGAGGGTATCACGTTTAATCCTGTCTCCAGCTCCAAAACTTCATTCAAAAATTGACACAACTGGTCCCTCCCCTCATAATATTTTCAAAACAAGCCCATTAGTTACCATTCAGCCATCAACATTCCAAAATTCTTTCAATTTAAGTCCAATAATTACCAAACGGAATGTTACAATTCTCTCCTACTTAAATCAGATTTCGCCCTCGAAATCACCCTTACCACTCCCGACATGCCAAACAACTTGAACAGCTTGGCCACAACCCTTAGCATACCACAGCCTTCCCAAGGCAACCAAAACCAACCCTCGCAGGGCTCTATGACCCGTAGATGAACGACTTCTTGCGACATAATCATATTTACTTAATCTGAAATCTGAGGTCTCGGAATGGTCTGACTCCTTGACATACCGCCCATACTGAATCGTTATAGCTGAATCCCGCTCCCTTATCTCCCAACTAACTTCTCATCCTCTAATAACTTCGGGTTTTCACTAGGAAACCAAATCATAGACCAGATATCCCCGCAGGGCACTTATGCTTGACAGAAGTCTCATATAATCCTTTAAGTAGAAGATCCATCCCTGCAACGGTTAGACTCATAAGAGAGCTGCACAACAGGGTCAAATCTATTACTCTAAGATTATTTATTCCCGCTGTGTGCGTCTTAGCATTTCTCAAACACCCAGATACTCCTCATAATTCATATCATATCATAACATATCATGTATGGGTATCATGGGGAAAACTTACTTGAGCTCGGTTGATTGCACGCATCACATGCCTTGTTCTTTATTAAAGCCCTTAGTTTTAATTTTAGAAAAAAAATTCTTGTAAAAATCTTTTAAACCATCGATTTTAGTCCAGACACCCCTGAAGGTGTGTCCGAATCCCTCAAACCAAGGCTCTGATACCAACTAGTAACATCCCAAAATTTAGATCCAAAAATTTCATTTTTAATTAAGTAATTATAAAAACCATTCGTATGAAACATCAATAGTGTCAACTCATTTCATAATAAAAAACTAGTATTTAAAAAAAAAAACCAAAACATGTCATAGAAAAGTAATTTCAGAGTACAACTCCCAAGGATCTCATAATGCGGAAATCATAGTGTGAGGCGCTGTGATCATGCCGACTCCTTTCCTTTTGAAGAAGAAGTACGTGAAACCAAAACGAAAACCGTAAGCACGAAGCTTAGTGAGTTCCCCCATCATACCACATACCATACAATAAACATATTGTCAGGCATATCTGGGCGTCCGACCTACCCTGTTGAGCATACCTCGGTGCTCAACCTACCCATGTCACACATACCAGGGTGTCCGACCTACCCCTGTCAGGCATACCTGGGTGCCCGACCTACCCATTTCAGGCATATCTGGGTGCCTGACCTACCCTCGGGTTTATTTCAACCGGTTACGGGGTCTATTTCACCCATACCACTACCACATAATATTATATCATAAACATACTATCAGGCATATCTGGGTGCCCAACCTACCCTCCGGTTTATTCTAACCGGCTACGGGGTCTATTTCACCCCTACCACTATCACATAATAACATAGCATACTAGCACATAATCATAACAGATAGTGGCATACCAGACAATTATCACAAAGACAATCATCTAACTACAAACAACTACTAGTGGGCCGGCCTTGGTGCCTTAGACCTACTGCTACCTGGAAGGTAACTCACCTCGCACTGCTGAAGTCCCGCGGATAAACTCTAGTTGCTGGATGAAGGATTCCCAAACCGTCAACATCAAAACAACATCCTATTAATAATTGGGTTCCAATACATAACCATAAGTCCATGCTTGGGGTAAAAACACTATTTTACTCCCAACCTAGCTTGATTCAAGCCTAAGGCCCAAACTCACACTTTAAAGGCCCAAAAACCAAAAAATGATATAAGGCCCAACATATGGCCCAATTTTCCAAATTAGGCCCAAACCTTCACATGGGCCTTACTCTAAATCCCATCAAAAATTTCTAGTCCATATACTTGTTCTTGGGTGGCTCATCAATAGCCCAATCACCAAAGCACAAAAGAAAGGCTCAACTCAAGGCCCAACCAAAGTTAGGGTTTTCACATAAAATGACGATTAGGGTTAATTAAAAACACTTAACCCATTAAGGACTTAATCCATTAATTCTATCATTCTACTAAGTCAATCATACGATGTGGCCGGGTGTAATTCATAATTCAATTCCAATGGTCCAAAATGCGGGTCCCGACAACTCCAAAACCAATATATCCAAAATCAGGGTTTTCTAAACCTTAATTAGGGTTTGCAATCCAATCACGTGCCAATTTAGACAAATGGTTAAATTTTTTTGTTAATTAGTGTTAATTAAGTCGGGCACCACTCACTACCACCTCGGGTAGTGGTGGTCAACGGCAGCTCACGACGGCAGCCACCACCTTGCGATGGTGGTGGTTATGATTCTAGACCAAACATGTCAAAGCATATCTAAAATAGCAATCCATTCACACTTAAATGCACACCGCCACCCAACACGGTGGTTGGTGGCGGCAACCACCACCTCATGTTGGTGCTGGTGGATTTTCCTTGATTATTCCGGCCACAAATATGGTTATACAACATAATATCCAAAAAAACACACATACATGCTTATTCACCCTTGTGGCGGCAGGAAGTGGTCGGAGTCGATAGCTACCACCTCACGGTGGAGGTGGTGCGTTTCTTCGGTTTTCCGGCCAAACCTTCACACTTCCGACATACATAACCGGCAACAGCAACATACACACCTACACATGCTAATATGAACGAAACCACCCACCTGGTGGCGTGCAATGGTAAGATAATATTAGTCACGGCGAAACAACCGCATGGCGGCGACGGCCACGTCAATGCAACACTAGAAGAAAATGGTGGCGGAGAGCGGAACCGCGATAGCAACGATGGCAGCAATGGCGTCCGACGGCGGCTTCGTCGTTAATGGTTTCGGCGTAGCGGCGATAGCAATCCTAGTGGTTCACGTCCCACACCAACACTCCTTGTCCCGCCTCCGACCTTCAGTGGATCTCCCGGCTGTTCGCTACGTTCCCGACAGTAGGATGATCGCGGTGGTTGACGATGGATGCTCCGACGTTCTTTGGTGGCTACAAGGGGTGGCGGCTGGAGGAAGTTGTTGGATTAGTTGTCTAAGCCCATAACTATAATTTCTATGTACTTGACCCAAGAGTAGCATGGTGCATTTCCGGTTGTGTTCACCAGAACAATTTGACAGGATGGATATTTGAGAAAGAGGTTATTTATGATTTTTTTTTGTTGGAAAGGGAACTTTCCTAACGAGGGTTTCCGGGCCAGCTTTCGCGCACCGACTAATCCCCCGCTGCAAACATGAGACTTTGCCTCATGCCCTGGAGTCACTGTAGACGAACCTCCATGGCCACAAGGGCTTACTATATTATAAGTTATCCACCATATCTTCCACATGCCTTACTATATTATAAGTGTAATATATTGAGAAATCATATTATTTAATTAACATTGGTCAAGAATTAATTTGGAATTAATTTAGTGATCAAAAGAGATTAATTAAATTAAGAGGACTGATTAAGTAAATCAATAATACATATAGTTTGGGCCAATGATCCATGATTGATTAGTGATGGACTAAGTTTATGTGAGAGTCCATGAAGGGTTAGTCCATAAGGCTTATCATATGGATTATTGGATTAAAGGCCCAAGGAATGAATTAGGGTTTACAAGTTGAAACCCTAGGAATTCCACACTATAAAAGTATCCCCTTATCTCCAAATTCACCACTCCAATGGTTCTAAGAGAACCCTAGCCGATTTTGGTGGTTCTAGCTTCTGTCTCAAAGTCCTCCATTTGTTCATGGTGTTTGTGACTTGTTTGAGGAATCAAACTTGAGGTGCTAAGCTCTTGAATGGCCAACAACTACAAGCTACAAATAAGAGGTATTCTTCTAACTAGTTTTATGATTCATATACCATATTTGTATGCTAGATAGGTTTCATGCTTTGGTTAAATTTTGTTGCATGTATAACTAGAGAAAACTTAGATCCAAAGCATTAGGGTTGTATGTTCAGCATAGGAGTGTTATTGTACTTAAAACCCAACAGAAGTTGAAGTAGGGTTAGGGTTTCCTTGAGATGCAACCTTACGAACGGGTAGGGAGGGTATCGGGTTTAATCTCGTCTCCAGCTCCCAAACTTCATACGAAAATTGACACAATTGGTCCCTCCCCTTCATAATCTTTTCAAAACAAGCCTATAAGTTACCATTCAGCCCTCAGCATTCCAAAGCCCCTTCAATTTAAGTCCAATAATTACCAAACACCCCCTTCCTTCTAAAATTCATTACAAAGCCAATCCGGAACTTACACTTTTAATCCCCAAAATCCAAATTATATCGTTTAACTCTCCGAAACCAGCACTCCGCTAAATATTAAGGATTTAGGGTTAAAAATAAAATAATATGATTTGCATTTCGGGGTTAAGAGTTTATTATTTATTTACTTATTTAATTAAATTTCAAATGGAATGTTACAATTCTCCCCCACTTAAATCAGATTTCGTCCTCGAAATCACCCTTACAATTCCTGACACGCCAAACAGCTTGAACAGCTCGGCCATAACCCTTAGCATACTACAACCTTCCCAAGGCAACCAAAACCAACCCTCACAGGGCTCTACGACCAGAAGATGAATGAATTCCTTGCGACATAATCATATTGCAAGAAGAAAGCGTGTGTATGTTGTATGAGTTTCGTTTGGCCGAAAAAACCAAGAAGGCCACCACCACCACCGTGAGGTGGATGCTGCCACCACGTACCACCATCGGCCGCCACTAGGGTGGTTGTGTGTGTGTGTTTGTATTAGTGTGTGTGTTATTTGGGGTTTTGCTTTGTAATACTGTAATTGTGTCAGAATAATAATAAGAAAACTCAAAACCACCACCGTGAGGTGGTGGCTGCCGCCACCAACCGCCGTGTTGGGTGGCGGTGTGCTTTTGCTTGCGTGTAGTTGCATTTTGGATGCTTGGACAAAAATGGACTAGAAACGCTAACCACCACCGTGAGGTGGTGGCCGCCGCCGTGAGCCGCCAATTGACCACGACTACCGTGAGGTGGTGGCCGCCGCCGTGAGCCGACTAACAAAACCCTAATGGTCCTAATGAAACCCTAATTGATCTAAAGACTTAGTTTTGGGCCTATTGGGTTGTGATTGGGTTGGAAGCCCTAATTAGGGTTTAGAAAACCCTAATTTTGGATATATGGATTATGGGTTGTCGGGACCCGCATTTTGGATGACCGGATTGGGATTATGTATTAAGCCCGGCCACACTACATGATCTACCCAATAGATTGATGGACTTAATGGATTAAGTCCTTAATGGGTTAAGTGAGAAATACTTAATCCTAATCGTCATTTTATGTGAAAACTCTAATTTCACTTGGGCCTTAATTTGGGCCTTTCTATTGGGCTTTGGTGATTGGGCCAATAATGGGCCATCCAATAATAATCATATGGACCAGAATATTTAGATGGTCTTTAGGTTAAGGCCTATATGAGGGGTTGGGCCCAATTTGGAAAATTAGGCCATAGATGGGCCGTAATTTGGGCCTTGATGGTTATGAGATATTGGGCCATTAGAATGCTAAATGTTTGGACTAGAATAAATGGTTGGGCCTTAGTATAAGACCATGTAAAGGTTTGGGCCCAATTTGGAAAATTGGGCCATATGTTGGGCTTTGACTCATAGTTGACTTTTGGGCCTTTGGATTGGGCCTTGGGCTTGAATAAAGCTAAGTTAGGGGTAAAGCAGTATTTACCCCAAGTATGTACTTATGGTTATGTGTTGGAACCCAATTATTAATTGGGTGTTATTTTGATGTTGACAGATCGGGAATCTGTCATCCAATAGCTACAGTTTTCGTCTGCGGGACTTCAGCAGTGTGAGGTGAGTTACCTTCTAGTACAAGTGGGTCTACGGCGACAATGTCGGCCCACTAGTAGGAGTTATTTGATTAGATGATTGTCTTTGTGATAATTATCTAAGTTTGCTACTGCTTGATATGTTTTATGTGCTAGCGTGATATGATGTTATGTGATAGTGATAGTTGGGGGAATAGTCCCCGCGTCACGGTCGTAAGGACCGAAGGGTAAGTCGGGCACCCCAGAATTGTCTGGCAGTATGTTTATGTTATGTTATTATATGGTAGTAGTAGTAGGGGTGAAATAGTCCCCGTAGCCGGTTCAGATAAATCGGAGGGTAGGTCGAGCACCCCAAATGGCTTGACATGGGTAGGTCAGGCACCCCAGAATTGCCTGGCAGGGTAGGTCGAGTACCCCATAATGGCTTGACATGGGTAGGTCAGGCACCCTAGAACTGACTGGCAATATGTTTTTTATGTGGTATGTGGTATGATGGGGGAACTCACTAAGCTTCGTGCTTACGGTTTACAATTTTGGTTTCAGGTACTCGTTTTCAAAGGAAAGGAGCCGACTTGATCGCAGCCCATCGCACTATGTTTTCCGCACATGAGATCTTTGGGATTGCACTCTGATATTGTTTTATGATAACATGTTTTGATTATTGACACTTTGGGTTTGAGATGGGATGTTTTATGGATGTTTTTATACTATTGGTTTATGAGTTATTAAACTAAAAATGAAATTTTTGGTCTTGAATTTTGGGATGTTACAAGTTGGTATCAGAGCCTTGGTTTGAGGAATTCGGACACACTCTCGGGTGTGTCTGGACTCAAACTGAGAACTTGGTATGAAAATTTTCAAAAAGAAAAATGACTTTATAAAAAGAATTTTGAATAGAATTTGAAAAGAGAAAAGAACTTTGAAAAGAACAAGGTGTGTGATGCGTGCAATCAGCCGAGGTCAAGTAAGTTTTCCCCAAGATACCCATATATGTTATGTTATGATATGATATGATTATGAGAACTGCATGCTAGATTAGGGCTAAGGATCTAGGAAGGATGCCTTATGTGCCTACTGTATGTGCTTGTAGATTTGCATGCTAGTACTGATCATTCAGTGATAGGATATCCTGTTTAGGTTATGCCTGATTGTATGAGTCTTCAAATCACATGATAGTATAGATTCCTGATTAGAGGATATAATGGTTTGATTGGAGTATGATGGTTAGATTTTCCATTGTCTGAATGCTGTTTCTTTGGTGCTTTGTGGGACTCTCAGTGATGTTAGTTAGCTACTAAGTGAATATGCTAAGTCACATGGGACACAGGCCGGATAATCTCAGAGTGATGGACTTGACCCTATTGTACAACTCTTTCTTAAGTCCAACCATTCTAGGGATGGGTATTTTACTCGAAGGATTATCTGATCTTTGTTGCATGTGGCTATATTCATGAGGTAGCTAGTTGACATTACTGGGAATCTTTTAGCAGCTGAGGACTGGGTGGTTTGGGAACCTAGGAAAGCCTAGGATATTGTTTCAGTGGGTTAGTAGTGAGGTTTAGTGAGACTTGGGTGTATCGGATTGAGGAAGTGACATCGAGGATCCAGGAGGATTGCTGTGGAAAGTATGGATAGGTGTGGAAGGTAGTATTGGGCATGTACTACTGAAAGCACAGGATCCATACTCGAATCGGTGAGAGTCGTGGAGAATCTGAGAAGCTTCGGGGAGGAGTTTGTGACTCGGTTTGGGGTTAGAGGATGTTCCAGCTGTTGCAGCTCAGCCATTGGCAAGTGAGCTAGTGAGCGTGACAGGGTGTGAAACCCTGGAGGATATGACTTCTAAGACCGAGGATGCGAGATCGATTTGGAGCACTTTGACAAGAGAGGGTCGTGCCAGGTGTATATAGTAGGGGGGGTCCCGGAGAGAGACCCAAGACTTCTGATCATCGGATCAAAGGCCAGCAAGGCCGGAGTCAGTGAAGCACGTGCGGGAAAGTACACAAGCGAGTTTGACATTCCAAGGGTTTAGGATGCTATAAGGGTAGTGGAGTTGGTCATGTCAGAAAAAGCTGATCAAGATCCTCCAGATGTTGTGGGTATGTCATCTTCTACTGCTACTAGATGGAGGTTGGGAATACGTATCGCTTTGGAATTATGAGTGAGTTTGGATAAGTTAGAGCTCGGGTCGGTTTTCTACTACTATTTGGGTTATCAAGGATTATTTATGCCATCCTGCATGCTGAAAATTCCTTGATGAACCCACAGAGGGACGCATCTTGCGGAGTGGGTTCCGTGTGTACCGTTATCATTCTGGATCTTTGTCCGGATCTGTGCAGGAGTATTATTAGAGGATATTCGTTCAGGTTTAGAGCAATAGTTCTCCAGTGAAGTCGGCGTTCAATGGTTCTATCATGGTCCAGGTATGGTCGACAATTGTCTATGGATGAAATTTGGAGTTCAAGGCACTACCGTTGCTAGGGAAGGACTGGTAGCATGAAGATAGTGGAGTCAGTTGCGAGTGTTAGACGCATGGGTGTTCGGTGATTGGATGTTCAAGAGAATTGCATTTCTCGCATGTGTCGCGTTCGGTCAGAGTTCAGTAGTGCTGCGAAATTTGTAGTGGGAACGAGGATTCGTCAGCCAGAGTGAAGATTAAGGCCTTCAGTTGACAGCATGGAAGATGGATTGAGGTGTCAGACTGGACTAGATCTCAAGGGTACTCTTCACGATTTCAGAGGATCGGCGATCTTAGGGTTTAACTGGTAATTGATCGCTAGCATTGGTAAGCACAGATTGACGTCATCAACGGATTATTGGAAAGCAAGAAGGACCAGGGATCCTTCAATTCTCATGTGCCGTGAAGACTTAGTTGAAGCTAAGTGGGGGAGAATCGATCGGGTTCTTAGGACAAGTAATAGGTGTGAAACTATGATGAGTTTCGCATCCTCGTCAGGACGGAAGGCGGTCGAGTGGCCGTCTAGGTTGAGGATTGGGTGAGTTGGGAGTTTCTAAAACGTTCCAAATTTTGGTACGTATTTTCCCTTGGCAATAGATAGCAGGTTTCAGAAACTATGTTAGGGCTCCAGTTAGGACTCAAGTTCATTTGAGTGTTAGGTCGAGTGCGTGTTCGACCCAGTATGGAAAGTGTTGTAAGACTACGGGGGTAGCCGTAGCATTCACTAATAGTCAGATAGTATGAAAAGTGTTGTAAGACTACGGGGGTAGCCGTAGCATTCACTAACAGTCAGATAGTATGGAAAGTGTTGTAAGACTACGGGGGTAGCCGTAGCATTCACTAATAGTCAGATAGTATGAAAAGTGTTGTGAGACTACGGGGGTAGCCGTAGTATTCACTAACAGTCAGATAGTATGGGAAGTGTTGTAAGACTACGGGGGTAGCTGTAGCTTTCACTAACAGACAGTTAGCATGGAAAGTGTTCTAAGACTGTGGGGATAGCCATAGCATTTACTAGCGATCAGATAGTGATAGAGTGTTGTAAGTCTGCGGGTGTAGCCGTATCATTCACTAGGTTGGAAGATAGCATGAGCGCATTGTTAGGATGCGGAAGGAACAGTAATACTCACCAGTTCAGGTGTAGCAGTGAGGGCGTGGCTAATACACAGATTGATTTACGGATTTCCTTAGATGAATTAGACCTGTTTGAGCCAGTGATAAGACCGTTGGAACGCCACAACAGATATGAGATCAAGGAAGCAATGGACTGCTTAAGGTTGTTTGTGATATAAGGCTACCATTGGTCATGTAGCAATCACTCTTAGCCTTGGATTTGGAGACGTCAGGAGTCGACGCATGGACCATATCGGTTGGATCAGGAGGTTGTTAGAGTCATAGTGGTAAGATAACTAATGGCAACTATTGACAGACAAGACTTTCGTTCAGAAGTCACGTGAAGCGACTGCGTGTGGGTCTTTTGGTTCCGCAATCGGGTCAGAACATGGTGTTTCAGATGACTGACAAACGAATTGAGACCAGGGAGGGATAAACGAATTGGATTCAACGATAATGATTCAGTATGAGTGGTCTATCAGAGATTCAGGCCATCTCAAGACAGCAGATTTCAGACGGAGTAGATGTGATCTTGTTGCGAGGAATTCGTTCACCTGCCGATTTTAGTGCTTTGCGAAGATTGGACACGGCTACCCTGGGAACGGTAGGGTGTGCCCAGGATGGTGACCAAGTTACTAGAGTGGTTGGGCGTGTAAGGAATGGTAAGGAATGATTTCGAGGACGAAATCAAATTTAAGTGGGGGAGAGTTGTAACACCCCGTTTATTAAATAAATAAGTAAATAAATTACTGATTGTATAGTAGCCCTAAAATCAATAATTATATAGCAAGGTGTTGGTCTCGAGGAGCTAATTGTCATAATTTTAGAGATTGGGGTTAAAAGTGTAAAATTTGGATTCAGGTTTATAACCCGCCACCCTCGCCATGCCAAACCGTAACCCTAAGGATTCATCATCCGCCACTTGGTTCACCAGGCGCCACCACCCCAAGTTCCCTCATGTTTTCCGACCAGATGAAGTCCCGAGCAACCGCCGCATGCTGCCTCACCATCAAGATGCCATCGTGCCTTTGCTGCCGGTAGTGTCATGCACGGAAGAAGGAACCACCTTGAGCGACACTAAGGCTGCCAGAGATGACGTCAGGGAAGTGTTGCTGGCTTTCTCGAATGATCCTCCTCCTCCTCCCATTTCTTCTCAGTATCGGCTAACTCGTGTTGTCGCCGCCGCCATCACTCCTTGCGGTTGTATCATCTTCTTGAAAAACACATCCGGTCGTCGTTACCGTTAGGATGGTGGCTGTGGGTATGTGTTGTAATGCTTCTCAGTGATTGCGATGTGGATTCGCATGCGTATGGGCTCTCTGTCGAGTGAAGCTGTGAAGAACCACCATGGCAGCCGTCCATGGTGGCTGTTGTTGTCAAACCGCCATTGGCTGCTGTTGTTGCTGCCATCTAGTGCCATCGCTGCCGTCGTACGCCGCCAGGTGGGTGGATTGGGTTCATCTTGCAAGAAGAAAGTGTGTGTATGTGTTGTATGTCTTTCGTTTGGCCGGAAAAACCATGAAGGCCACCACCACCACGTGCCACTGTCGGCCACCACTAGGGTGGCTGTGTGTGTTTCTATTAGTGTGTGTGTGTGTCTTATTTGGAGTTTTGCTTCGTAATACTGTAATTGTGTCAGAATAATAATAAGAAAACTCAAAACCACCACCGTAAGGTGGTGGTTGCCGCCTCCTGCCGCCACCAACCGCCGTGTTGGGTGGCGGTGTGCTTTTGCTTGCGTGTAGTTTCTTTTTGGATGCTTGGACAAAAATGGGATAAAAACCCTAACTGCCACCGTGCGGTGGTCGCCGCCGCCGTGAGCCGCCATTGACCACCACTACCCGAGGTGGTAGTGGGTGGTGCCCGACTAACGAAACCCTAATGGGCCTAATGAAACCCTAACTGATCTAAAGACTTAGTTTTGGGCCTGTTGAATTGTGATTAGGTTGGAAACCCTAATTAGTGTTTAGAAAACCCTAATTTTGGATATATGGATTATGGGTTGTCGGGACCCGCATTTTGGATGACCGGATTGTGATTATGTATTAAGCCCGGCCACACTACATGATTGACCCAATAGATTGATGGACTTAATGGATTAAGTCCTTAATGAGTTAAGTGAGAAACACTTAACCCTAATCGTCATTTTATGTGAAAACCCTAATTTCACTTGAGCCTTAAGTTGGGCCTTTCTATTGGGCTTTGGTTATTGGGCCAATAACGGGCCATCCAAGAATAATCATATGGACTAGAATATTTAGATGGGCTTTTGGGTAAGACTCATATGTGGGGTTGGGCCCAATTTGGAAAATTGGGCCATAGATGGGCCGTAATTTGGGCCTTGATGGTTATGAGATATTGGGCCATTAGAATTGTAATGTTTGGACTGGAATAAATGGTTGGGCCTTAGGATAAGACCATGTAAAGGTTTGGGACCAATTTGGAAAATTGGGCCATAGGTTGGGCTTTGACTCGTAGGTGACTCTTGGGCCTTTGGATTGGGCCTTGGGCTTGAATAAAGCTAAGTTAGGGGTAAAGTAGTATTTACCCCAAGTATGTACTTATGGTTATGTGTTGGAACCCAATTATTAATAGGGTGTTATTTTCATGTTTACAGATCGGGAATCTGTCATCCAGCAGCTAGAGTTTTCGTCTGCGGGACATCAACAGTGTGAGGTGAGTTACCTTCCAGTAGAAGTGGGTCTACGGCCACAATGTTGGCCCACTAGTAGGAGTTATTTGATTAGATGATTGTCTTTGTGATAATTATCTAAGTTTTCTACTGCTTGATATGTTTTATGTGCTAGCGTAGTATGATGTTATGTGATAGTGGTAGTAGGGGGAATAGTCCCCGTGTCACGGTCGTAAGGACCGAAGGGTAGGTCGGGCACCCCAGAATTGCCTGACAGTATGTTTATGCTATGTTATTATATGGTAGTAGTAGTAGGGGTGAAATAGTCCCCGTAGCTGGTTCAGATAAACCAGAGGGTAGGTCGAGCACCCCAGAATGGCTTGGCATGGGTAGCTCAGGCACCCGAGAATTGCCTGGCAGGGTAGGTCGAGCACCCCAAAATGGCTTGACATGGGTAGGTTAAGCACCCCAAAATTGTTTGGCAGTATGTTTGTCATGTGGTATGTGGTATGATGGGGGAACTCACTAAGCTTCGTGCTTACTGTTTACAGTTTTGGTTTCAGGTACTCGTTTTCAAAGGAAATGAGTCGGCTTGATCGCAGCGCATCACACTATGTTTTCCGCACATGAGATCTTTGGGATTGAACTCTGATATTGTTTTATGATAACATGTTTTGATTATTGATACTTTGGGTTCGACATGGGATGTTTTATGGATGTTTTTATACTATTGGTTTTATGAGTTATTAAACTAAAAATGAAATTTTTGGTCTTGAATTTTGGGATGTTACAACACAGAAACTGTCTGAAACAGTAGGTTGCCTTCTGGTTTCTTCCAAAATCCCCTGATTCCTCCCTGGTCCCAATTCGTCAGCCAGTTATCCGAAATACTGGGTTCCATCCCGGTTTCTGAGCCAAAAGACTTCCACACAATCGCCTCACATGACTGTCGAACGAAGTCCTCATCTGTCAGTAGTTGCCATTAGTTATTTTGCCACTATGGCTCTAACGACCTCCTGATCCAACCGATCGGGTCCATACGTCGAATCCTGACGTCACCAAATCCAAGGCTAAAAGTGATTGCTACATGACCAAGGGTAGCCTTATATCACAAACGACATTAAAAGGTCCATTGCTTCATTGATCCCATGATTGCAGTGGTGTTCCTACGGCCTTATCACTGGATCAACCAGGTCTAATTCATATGGGGAAATTCATAAACCAATTCGTGGATTTGCCACGCCCTCACTGCTGCACCTGAATTAGTGGGTACTACTGTTCCTTTCACGATCTAACAATACTCCCATGCTATCTACCAACCTAGTGAATGCTACGGCTACATCCGCAGTCTTACAACACTCTAGCACTATCTTCCAACCTTGTAAATGATGCGGCTACACCCGCAGACTTATAACACTCTAGCAGTATCTGCCAACCTTGTGAATGCTATGGCTACACCCGCAGACTTACAACATTCTAGCACTATCTGCCAACTTTGTGAATGCTACGGCTACACCCGTAGACTTATAACACTTTAGCACTATCTTCCAACCTTGTGAATGCTACGGCTACACCCGCAGACTTACAACACTCTAGCACTATCTGCTAAGCTAGGTCCCACCACCAATTCAACTATACCCATCCTAGGTCGAACACGCATTCGACCTAACACTCAACTGAACTTGAGTCCTAACTGAACCTCTAACCTGGTCCCCGAAACCTGCTATCCGATGCCAAGGAAAGCGTGGACCAAATGTTGGAACGTTTTCCGAACTCCCAACTCACACAATCCTCAACTTGGACGACCACTTGACCGTCTTCCTCCCTGACGGGGATGTGAAACTCATCCTAGTTTCACACCTATTTTTGCTTCTGAATACCTGATCGATTCTCCCCCACTTAGATTCGACTAAGTCTTCACGGCACGTGAGAGTTAAAGGTTTCCCAACCGGGTTGACTCAGTCAGTACATGGGGCAAGCTCCTCGTGTATGCTGGGCGTAACTCGCAGTTGACCGAGGATCAGGACGCTAACTTCGTACGCTCAGTGTACCCTTCGGTACGCCCTGCGTACGAGGCTGCTTTCCAACCTCCTAAATAAGTGATTAATCCCTTAAGAACTTGTGTCCAAACTTCAGATCGAAGTCACAAACGATGTTCTAAACCATAAAGTTTCCACCTTTATGGTCTTGCATGGCTATTAAGTCCCAAACTCCAAAAACTTTAGTGTCTTAAGCCATTAAGACCCTCTAGCACTTGCATGGAGGGAAACTAGTGTCCAAGAACCCAGCTTTATGACTTAACACCCCTTAAAACCTCTGAAAGGACAACTCAAATCCCTTGGAGTACCTTCTACTCACAAAGACCAAGTTTGGGACCAAAAAGGCAACAACTTGAGTAAAAGCTAGATCCATGAGATTTCTACATCAAGTTTGAAACTTTTTACCTCCACAAGGTGCACAAGGGGGACAAGATGCTGGATCCAAAGCCTTGAGTGAAACACCACCACTTCAATGCTCTCCCTTCTACTCCAAAACCTTCAAAAGGGCACCAAGAATGGCTCAACAAGCTTTACAATGCACAAACACTCTTTAGGGTTTCGAAATGAAGAGGGAGACTGATGAGAAGAAGGTACATGAGGCCATATATGCCTTGGAATCTTAGTATATCAAATAAAGATGTAGTTAATGTCTCTTTCACCCAATATTTTCATTTTAGGTTCGGTTAGTCTCATAACTACCCAATAGCCAAAAACTTTAAGATATCCAAAGTTTGGTTTTTTTTATACCAAAGTTCATGGAATTATTTTTTCCCTTTTTTTTAAACCCTACTAAATATGTAGAAAGTTGTTAACACATCTTCTTCCCATAATCCATCACTCAATCCCGAATATGACATCATAGATTTTAACATTTTGTTAAGAATTCTATTTTTCTTTTCTAATATTCCATTTCTTTCAAAATTTATACGAAGACTGCATAAACTTCACAATCTTCTTTTTTATTTAAATTAATTGCCTTAACAACATATGCAATAGGTTTAGGGTTAGTGAACATGAAGAAGAAACTTGAATAAACATAAGAAATGGAAACTACCAACCAAAAAGGTAAGTGGTGATTGTAAACGCAGAGAGGTCTTAACTACATTCAAAAGAAGGATCGATCGGCACCAATCGTTTCAATAATTTAGGAACATATGGGAGTGGTGGTATGATATGTACAACGGAAATCGTGGATGAATACAAAAGGGTGGACGACACGTCGGGGAGCTAGAGGAGGGGAGCACGACTCGGAATTCCGGAAGGTGAAGCCTATCTGCATAACGGAACATGAACATTTTTTAATCGATGTTGATATTCATGGTGTCCTTTAATTAACAGGTGGCGTCATGTAAACCAGATGAAATTCCTATAGGCGGCAGGAGGAAATTAGGGTTTTTAAATATAACAATGATTTAAAAAATTACGAACTATTATATGCGATCATACTTTTAGCACATCTCCTCTCAAATACATTTCACTTTTCAGTTTTGGTATTGTAACGTGTTAAATCTCACATCGTTGCTTGCTTGTATATATGTACAAATCTTTTACACGTATATTTCATGAGAAGACATCAAACAAATATAAATTACGTAATGGGCTATTTTTATTATATTCAATTGATTATTTCATATATTTGCACGATCATTTATGTACCAATGAATTGGTAATGACGGAAGAATATTGATATACATAAAATTGAAGATCTAGCTAGCTAGGAGGGCGGAGGCTGTAGGGTTGTTTGCGATTCAACTAAATCAGGCTACATTATTATTATTATTAACTCAAATGAAATTATTACAATTCAATGGTGACGATTATAGATACAAAAAAAAAAAAAAAAAAAGCGGTGTAGGTTCAATTAATATAAACCCAGCTTTTCCAACGAACCAATGTCTTCATACAAGCATAGGAATGGGCAAAAACGCCTATATATATCGTCACCTTGCACAACATTTTCTTGCACCAGTAACCATTGCAATCACATAGAAAGGAAAACACAAGTTTCTTACTCAGTACTCGTATTTTTGAAAAATGGCTAGAATCGTAATGATGGTCTTATGTGTAGTCGTTACTTGCATGGTGGTGGCGGAAACCTATGCTCAGGCTATTACCTGTGATCAGGTGGTTAGTGACTTATCGCCATGCTATGGCTACTTAACAAATGGCGGTGCTGTGTCATCGGCATGTTGCAGTGGGGTTGAGGCACTCAATAGCGCTGCAAATTCAGCCTCTGCTCGTCAGACTGCATGTAGCTGCTTGAAGAGTGCTTACTCATCCAACTCCGGCATCAATCTCTCTAACGCTGCCAGCCTTCCCAGCGAGTGTGGTGTCAACCTTCCTTATAAGATCAGTCCAAGCACCGACTGTTCCACGTATGTTAAAATATATGTTTATATTTGTATTTTATCAGTTTTCGTTTATTTTTGCATGAACACGCATAAAACTGTATTGACGTGGTTTGACATATGGTGATTTCTGTAGGGTGGAGTGACGCGGAGATTCTTATGCATGTTTGGAAGACTGGAAGCATATATATCTAATTTACAATAAATATCGAGAGCATTGTATAACTGTTAGACATATATGACTGTATGTGTCTCTTTAGTATGTACCGGCCTTAATTTCACTTCAAATAATGTTCTTGTAATTGCAATTTAATTAATAGACGAATATATAATACTCAGAATACGCATATAACTTATACCAAATATGAAACTTATCTTGACATATATTTAACATATATGGTTAAGATCAATGGTACGGTGGATTAAAAAAACTGTTTCTATTCAACACAACTATAATAAAGAGTTGCAAATTCAAAATTTTGGAGAAAGACTTTAAAGAGAGAAGAATTACAGGAATAGGAGGAGCACTTTGTGAAGGAAGATAAGAAACTTTTATTGATCACTCGATCAAGTGTACATCAGAATTATGTACAACATGTATATAGGGGCCAAACATCGCAGATTCCTTCAAGTGAACCACATATAGCACACTTTCAAGGCAGACTTTCTGGACAGCCATAATCGTTTCATCTATATCCTTAATTACTAAATTAACCCTAATAAATATTAATCTTAATTTCAAACACACCCCCATTATGCCCTTTTAACACATCACCACGCTTGAGTTTTGCTTTGCTGTCATATTATATATAACATAAAAGCTTGGGAGCAGTGACTTTTTTTTCTCTTTCTTCTGCTGCCACTGAACTTTACCTTTTCATAAAAAACCCCCAATTCTTCTCTTCTTCCCTTTCCTTCTCCGCCTTGCCCCCTCAATACAAATTCGTTCGCTTTTCTCTATTTCCTTAACTTTCCTGCGATGAGCGACTGGTGCTCCGATTCATCACCCCACCTCCTCACCACCGATTACGGCCCCTGCTCACCTAGACGGTACCGCCGCCTCATCGGCTTCTTCTGCTTCATTCTTCCACCGATCGGTGGGTATTCCTGGCTCGATTCTTCCAAAACCCACCGCTTCCACAATAACCAACAAAACGTTTACGTATTCTGTTTCTGCCCTCTCTTTCTTATCTTGCATCTGCAAATTCACCATGTCGCATGCCATGTATCATCAATTTGGGAACCGGAAGACGTGGTGCTGTCGTTGATGGATTTATTCCGCCGCCGTCGATGTTTTCTTCCAAACCTCCTTAATAGGTTATTCCTGATTTGACTAATGTTATATACTTATGTAGAATTTATAAGCTGCATTGTTATCTGTTGCTTACTACTATTTGATATTATTTTTATAATTGTGTTTTTTTTGGATACCTTTTCAGCTTTTCATCAAGTTTTTACGTATTTTTTCTTATTGATATCACATAATATGTTACTAATGAAAGTATGTTACTATTTCCTTCTGCAGGTTTTACGATTCATCATGCAACAAAACCCGAAGAAAAAATGAAAAAATGATTATCCATGATGACAAGGGACTGCAATTGTTTCTATAAAATCATGGTTTCTGCTTCTTTCAAAATAAACATTCCAAATTACTTTTGGACACAAGAAATAACAATCTATTTTGATGGCAAAATACATAAAAGCTACTATATTTTGGTCTTTTTTGTACATAAGTATATGAATATGATGTTTCCTCAAATCAAATCACTGCTCTATCTATCCTCGATCCTCATTACAGTTTTTTTGCTGTTCAAATTGATTTATGAATGGTTAAATCAGTCAACCAAATTCCATTCCGATTTGAACCAAACCAAGTTACAATTTGATTATCAAAACATTTTAATATATATATATATATATATATATATATATATATATATATATATATATATATATATATATATATATTGAGTATAAACAGTTTGAGTTTTGAAGTTTAAATCCATTTTGCAACAACAAAACTAACAAAACAGGGTTGTAATGGTGTGCGTTATTTCATTGCTCGGTTCCCCAAATCAGCTTACATCTCCCCTGAACATTATCTATATTCAGATTCGTTTGTGAAACGAACTATTTCTTCAGCATATTGAAAGCAAATGCTTGAAGATACTTGTAAGATAATAAAAGGATGGTTGTGATGGGTTTTTAAGTTTTGAACACCAACTGCTTGACAAAACTCCTCAATGAAAAATCTAAACTCCTCAATGAAAAATCTGGTCAAGATTGTGTTTCTACTTGGTAAACTGTATCATCTATCTCTTCTTTTACATTAAACTTATATTTGTTTCTACCCTGTGAAAAATTTAAGTGGGTGAATTCTTGGATATGCTTATCCAGACAGGATGACTCTATGAAATTAATCGGATGACTATGAAATTAATAACCTTGAATTCATCTTACAAGCCTTGGTTATAGGTGGATGTGAACGAGGCTTCCACATACATTGTTATGCAGGTCAAACATGAGTTTTTCCTTCTTTTTTTTTTTTTTTTTTTGATATTTATCATTTGTAAATATTGCATTTTTTTCTTTTTTCTTTTTGATGTTAAGGAAAAGATGGAAAACGTGAATTTTTTTTATGCATCAGATGAATAGATGTTTTTATGTTTATACTTTATACATTATTTGCCTTCTTTTTGCAGCTATTTGAGATGAAGGTTTGAGTTGCAACTTTTCAGCAGGTAAGAAGTATTTTTTAAGTAAATTGACGAAATTAGAAATGAGCTTTAGTAGCAAAAAAAACTAATTATATTATGCCCCCTGCTCATTTAAAAGTTTTTTTCAACGTTTTTAATTTTATGTTGTTTTTTAGGTTCATATTTTTGTCGTAGAAAGAAAAATTGATTGATTGTGCAACGCTCTTTGACTTTTAGTGGCAATCGTATACGCTAAAACACATGGTCTCATATTCATCTTATGTTGATGCTATGAGGCGATAATTGATTGTTTGGCTAATAAATATGTCAGAGAGGGTGTTTTTCAGCATGCAATTCGTCAACGATTTCTTGGTTTGCATAAATTTTAAAGCTTTTGTGTCAAAAATAAATTGTATATTCTAAAAGTTTTTTGTTTTATTTTATTGCAGTTTCAGCAGACATAGGCCATGGAATTCACCCCAATTTCATGGAAAAACACTAAAAACACCATTGCACAGAATTGAACAAACGCCTTGTGATAAAGAACTATGCAAACCAAGACAAATGCTAAAACCTATAGCCTTGCAACTCAGGTGAGACTATATTTTGTAAATTTACAATGATTAATTTTTTTTTATTTTCTAATAAAAAGGATTTATATGTAGGATTTTATGGTAAAGGACGAAGCAATTCATACAAACCATTCATCTTCCAACCACTACAGGTATAATATTTTTTCTATTGTTTATAAATTTGAGCAGGTTTTAACAATTTAAGCAATACATTTTCGTTTCTTTTTCAGTGATAAAGGGTAATTTCGGAATACAAAATTCACCAACGGATTCCATTCCGAAATCCGAATGGCAAAATTACTTCTTTGGCAACACTTTTGGAACCGAGTTGAAACCGTAGATAAATTTGAAGATTTTTCAAAATCTTTCATAGACGAGGAAGATGAAGAACGGAACCTCCCACCCCAGTTTGCACAAACCAGAATGGAATTAACCCCTTTTTGTCAACATCAAATAATCACTAACTCTGTTCAAGAACATGGTGTGGATTTTGGTAAAGCCATTCAAGTATCTTTTATCTCTCAATGCCCAACAGAATATCAAAAACCCAGTCTACCAAATTCGGTAAATTACACAAATACCCCTTAACTATTTTTTTAAAGACTTTGGGCTTATGATAAAGTTTATATCTTCTTACTTCAAAACATGAAAACCTGATTGAGTGTTATTCAAGTGGGTCTGAAGATGATTCTGGGAGAATTTAAACATTACTAAAATGTTGTCTTTACCTTCCACAATCTTTAAATTTTCAGGAAACATTTGGGTTTACTGCAGGATTAGACCTACATTTCATTTAGAACTGACACAAAGAACGTGATTTATTACATTGGAGAAGATAGGTCATTAGTGGTTTTAGAGCCTTTAAAACATCATAAAGATGGAAAAAAGTTGTTTCGAACCGCGTTTTGAGTCCAACCGGTACTCAAGGTAATAATAAAATTCAAACATTTTTCCACAATTAGAATCTTCTGTTGACTAATGTTTTGACTATTATCAGAGGAGGTTTTTTGCTAACAAGAGAAAAAAAACGAACACAGCGCTAACGGCGCGCATGATTCCCTTCTAGTTACTCTTGTTTCTTAAATTAGGTACACTATTGTATCACTACAAGAAATCATGGCTTTAGCGGCGACACAATTACCGGCGACGTTGGCTTTTAGCGCGACGCAACCATTTGTCGCCGCTAAAAGCTTGTGTCGCCGTTAAAGGCTTTTCACCCAAATCCGCGTTATCCCATTCTGATAGACCTCAGCCGTTCGATCGAGTATCTAATCTAACGGTTGTGGCATTTTATCCGCACAAAACCAATACCGGCGACATTGTGTCGCCGCTAAAGGTCGAAAACGTCGCCGCTAATTGTGCTATAAAAAAAGACGCGGTACCCTTCCCTCCAGATAGTCGCCGCTGTTAACATTTGTCGCCGGTAAAGCCTTTATTGTCGCCACTAAAGGCGCGCGCAGATAAAAAGAAAACAAATTACGCATTCTTCACTTTTCCTTCCTGTGTTCGATGAAAGACGCATTCTGGTTCGTTCTTGCCCTATTTTTTGCGAGTTATCGTCGATCCCAACAAGAAATCTCCCCAACATTGTGAGATTAGGGATCAAATGTGTTTAGGGCTTCAATTAAACGGGTTTAACTCATGAAAACAGCAAATTACTAGCTTTATTTCGGGTAAAAAGGTAACTTCAAGTTCTTATATCTCTTTGTCTTTCTCTTTTAACATTGATTTCTAGCTCCATTTGATGATTAATTGCAAATTATTTTTCAATTTCATTGTTCTTTGTCGTTTTGTCTTTGGGTTTACTGTACCGGCTGGCGGGTGAGAGTATTTTCCGGTGAGGACCAATTTTTCCGGCGACATTGAGTATTTTCCGCCATTACACGTTCTATTTACTTCTATTTATTGTGAAATTTGAGTTTATTTGCAAGCTATGTGTAGTTATATAAATTATGTGAAAATTGGCATATGTTTGATATATGTATGTGAATCTATGTAAATTTGGTGTATATATGTCAATGTATATGTGTTTGGTGTGTATGTGCAATATGAATCTGAAATATGTGTATTTGGTATAAGTAGGTTGTTATTATCTATATATATGAAAGTATGTGTGTATTTGGTATAAGTAAGATGTTGTTATGTATGTATGTGAATTATATGTGTTTGGTGTATACGTGATATATGAATGTGATATTTGTGTATTTGGTATAAATATGATGTTATTCTCTACATATGTGAAAGTATATGTATATTTGGTATAAGTAGGATGTTATTATGTATGTATGTGAAAGTATGTGTATTTGATGATCTTACGTATTATGTGAAAGTATGTGGTTTTGGTATAAGTAGTATGCTATAATTGGGAAAAAAAACAAAAATAATATGTTATAAAATTGTTTAAAATAGATTGTTATAATTGGAAATATATATATATATATATATATATATATATATATATATATATATATATACACACACACACACGCACACATGATGGAAAAAAGCTAATCGCTAAACATATACCAAATTATTAATTTTTATTTATTTAATATAAATGTTTTTTATAAACATGTGGAAAAAAATCGTTGGATCTTTGATCTTTTTATTTAATACTTACAACTTTGCCTATATAAATTACAAGTAATTGTAACTAAAGTTAATTAAAAAAGTGCATAAATAAAAAATTTTAATTTTTTTTTAATTTGTAATATCTACATTTTTGAGTCAACAAGTGTATTTTAAAAACAAAAGTTAGAAATTGTTATATTTAAAAAAAAAAAGAACAACACAACAACATAAAAAAAATGTTATAAATAAAAAAGAACAACACAACAACATAATATAATTGTTTAAAATATAATGCTATAATTGAAAATAAAACAAAAAAAAAATTTTAAATATAAAAAATATAAAAATGTACAATAGTAAGAAATGTTTTTTTATGGATATACCAAATTATTAATTTGGCTTTATTTAAATTTTTATTCAATAAAAACTAATCGCTAAACATTAAAAAAAGAAACAAACAATTTTTTTTTCAATAATCATGTATGTTTGTACATTTACTATAAATAAAACAAATGTGTGGAAAAAATTGATTCGTTGGATCTTTGATATTTTTATTTATTACTTACAATTTTTTCCTATGTAAATTACAAGTAACTGTATTTAAAATTAATTAAAAAAAGCATAAATAAAAAATTTTAATTTTAATTTTTAATTTTTTTATTTTTTTAAATTGTAATATGTACTTTTGTGAGTCACATATAATTGTTTAAAGTACAATTCTATAATTGTAAAAAAAAAAAAAAAAAAAAAAAAAAAAAAAAAAAAAAACAAGGTGGATTGTAAAAAAACAATGTTAATTCCAAGTCACACCTTGATAGTAACGGTAAATCAGATGTGTGTGTCAAAAATATGATAACTGTTACTTCAAGTACCTGACTGTAGTGGAACGCCATATATTTATAAATGGTTTCAGTAACTCGTACACAGCTTGGATCTATCATGGTGAATCTTTAATTCCTCCAGTCGTCTTTCCAAGTAACGCAATGGCCGATTTAATCGACGATGATGTGATATGGGAGTCAAGAGAAAATGATACCAAACTCGATGAAGGAACCTCGAATACAAGGGGTAGCGGTGTGGATGATGATTTTGCACAGTTGTTAGAAGAAGTGGAAACTAAATTGTATCCTGGTTGCACATTTTCTTCCCTTGAGTTTCTAGCAAAGTTAATGCATATCAAGGTGAACAACAAATGGACTGATAGTTCATTTGATCAACTCCTTGAGTTGTTGCAATCAGCATTTCCTGAAGACAACAAGGTTCTCCTTTCACATTATCTAGCCAAAAAGAAACTGAACTCTATTGGTCTGGGGTATTAGTCGATACATGTGTGCAAAAACGATTGTTTTCTCTTTTGGAAAGAACACAATTCATTGCAAGTTTGTCCCGTTTGTAAAGAGAGTCGATGGATCGATAAAAACACCAAGGGTAAGAAAGTAGCTCATAAGGTGTTACGGTACTTTCCTGTGACCCCTAGACTACGACGTTTATATTGCTCAAGGCTGACTACCAAAAATATGATTTGGCATAGTACCGGACGTTCAGAAGATGTTGTGACATGTCATCCTGTTGATGGGGAACACTGGCAAGATTTTGATAAAAAAAATACCCTGACTTCTCGAGTGAACCCTGTAACGTACGCCTAGGTCTTTCAGCTGACGGTTTTAATCCATTTGGAAACATCTGTAATCCACATAACACATGGCTGGTCATACTCACCACATACAATCTGCCACCCTGGCTTTGTATGAAAGATTCATCATTCATGTTGACTTTGTTGATTCTCGACCCGAAAGCTCACGGTAAGGATATGGATGTTTTCCTTAGGACGTTGGTGGAAGAGCTTAAACATTTTTGGAACTCAGGCGTACGTATTAAAGATGCAGCGACAAACACATTCTTCACGATGAGAGCTATGTTGTTGTGGACAATAAACGTATGGCCAGCGTGTAGTAGTCTATCAGGTTGGAGTGGGCAAGGGTGTAGAACATGTGCTACTTGCAATGAACACACTCCTTCGTACCGTGCAACAAATAAAGTCGTATATATCGGTCATCGTCGTTTCCTAGATGCTAATGATCCGTTAAGAAAGAGGTTGGACTTTAACGGGATGGAACAGACAAGACCCGCTCCGAGACACTTTAGTAATGACGACATACAAGAGCAACTAGGTCGTCTACTAACTCGTAAACCGGGTAAACATCCTGAGCATTGAGGTAGGGAGTCAAAGCGGCAAGATGACGAGTTGAACTGGTCGAAACAAAGCATTTTCTTCGAACTCGAGTATTGGTCTTCTCTACAGTTAAAACACAACATAGATCTCATGCATATCCTGAAAAATGTGGACGAGAGTTTGTTAGGTACTCTTCTAATGAACGATAAAAGTAAAGACACATCAAATGCACGAGAGGACTTGAGAATTCTAAACATTCGGAGAAATGAATGGTTGAAAAAAAAGGGTGACAAGTTTCATAGACCCCATGTGTAACAAACCGTTATTTCAAACATATGTAATAATATAGGTCAATTTGTAGTTCTTTTTAAAATAATAAAGAGAAATTTTAGCATACCGTGTGCATTTACATAATTGACCATAAAAATAAAGTATTAAACAATCTCGATTGGGATGAACAAAGTGGTATAGATTGTAACAAGGTTTCCAAAAATATAAAGAACACTAAAATCCGAGTTATAACGAAGAAGTTATGACAAATCGAAGATCCGCGACAAAACCGGCAAAACACTGTTCAGTGTAAAAAGTAAATTTTCAATAAAAGGATTTTTAGCCATAACAATCTAAATGAAAGTTGTAATTATGTTAAACCAAGAACTTTCATAAAAAGAACGTCAAAATCTGACTTCGTATGAGGAAGTTATGATTTTTCTAAGTTTCAGTATAACAATATACAGCTAAAAACTCGAAATAAAGATCGAATGATTTTTAGCCAACACAACCTAAACGAGAATTCAAGGTCTCGTCAATAGTAGTACAACGGTAAAAAGACAGAAAAAAACGGACGTCGGATGAAGAAGTTATGAATTTTTAACGGATTTCTTGTCCCAGTCTGTTAAAAATAATAATATTAAAAATAAATTCAAAATTAGCCGACGAAGTCTAAACGAAAGTCGTACAGTATAAGTTTACCTACGCGTGCATATAAAGAACGTCAAAAACAGAGCTCGTATGCGAACGTTATGAATTTCGGAAGTTTTTGGCTCGAAAATCGAGAAATTATAGAGAACCGGGAAATTTCACAAGGCTGAGAACCGGCCACGTCCCCTCGCATGCAAGACTGACACGTGTCTCCTCATGGCAGCTTCTGATTGAACCGAAGCTACGGTCCACTGCGCATCCGACACCTTCGCCCTAGACTGGCCTAGTCTAGCTGTAGCGAGCAGCTAAGGCGTGGGGGGTCACCTCGTATAGATCTATACACAAACTCCCGCTTTCCTACCATGAAACTCTGATTATAACTACAGGCTACGATTGTACACTCAGAGGTGCCAACCAACATGTCTCACTAGATTCTCAACCCCTTTTTGTATTATGTTTAATGTTTACGTATAAGTGGTATGTTTTTGTATTCGAAAGGTACATATATAGGTATACGACATTTAATGATTACACAAAGGTATAGTTACGGCATACTAACATGTGAAGTTTCCATTCCAAGCCCTATTAGCATATAATTAGACCACAAATGCCCAATAACATGAAAAAGGGTAATTTAGGCCCAATAGGCATGTAAATGGGCCACAAAAGCCCAATAAACATGTAATCCATAACTTAGACCCAAATGAACATGTAAGTGGGTCGCAAGACCCAATAAACATGTCATGGAAAACATTGGGCTCAATATACATTTAATTTGGCCCTTAGGGCCCAATGGCCAAGAAATGTGAATATTAGGCCCAATAAATAGTTATCAGCGTATTTCGTTCGTTTGTTTTGTTCCGTTGTTTGTTTTAGCTCAAGGTTTACTAGATGGATGATAAGAAGCTTTCTTTTGTAAAAATGACATTTTTGGCCAATAAACCTCCAATTTTTAATTAAGGCCCAAAGTTTTGTAAAAATGACACTTTAGTCTATAATTTATAAAAATTTGTAATTTTGTCCCAAATGTTTGGAATTCACAGATTTAGCCCAAAAAGTTATATTTTCACATTTAGAACCCTGTTTTGCAGAAAAGTACATTTTCAGCCCTTGGTTGTAAAAATTTACACTTTCGGCCCAATTTTGGAAAATTTTATATTTTTGGTCCAATTTGAAAATAAATGTTATTTTAACCCCTAAATTTGGTTTGTTTACATTTATGACTCAAACTTTGGCCAAATTACATTTTTAAACCTCAAAACTTCATTTTTTTCGCAAATTGGGCCCAAGGGCCGTGAGGCCCAATAAGCTTAAAGTTGCATTTTTGGCCCTTTTTAAAGTATGTTTAACATAAAAATACCTTTTTATATATGTAGGACCGGTTTGGTCCTTATAAAAACATAAATGCCACTTTTTGCCCTTATCTTTTGTTTTCTTGACAATTTTGTCCTTTAACAAGGTTTTTGTTGAAATCTTTTGTATCTAAAACTTGTAATCACTTTTGGCATGATAATATGATGGGTATAATGTCATAGTTCATAGATCTTTGCTAATAATACTTAGAATTTCGAGATTTGTTAAGATCCAACACATTTTTACTAAATAAGTTAAGTATTCACACAAAACATGCATATAACACATAGATCTACACATTTTACTTGCATTCTCCCCCAAAAATCATATGAAAACCGAAAACAAGGGGGTATGAACTCACCTTTGCTTGATGTTTCGGTTTTTGAAGAAGAAGTGGAAAGAGATGAAGTAATTTTCGGCCCTAGCAACTTTCTTGAGTGGATCTCGAACTTAAGAAGTTTTCTAGGAGTATGATCACCAAAAGCTTGTTTAAAAGGAGTGATCTAACATCAAAAAGAAGTTATGTAACTTGGATATGTAAAGACTTACCAAGAATGCTGATTTTTGGTAGTGGAAACCTTCTTGAAGATGCTCTAGATCTCGAAAATTATAGAGGAAAGGAGGAGTGTTCTTGTGAATGTTGGAGAGAAATTTGAAATTCGAGTATGTGTGTGTGTGTGTATCTTCGGCCGAGAGTAGAAGAAGAGAGGGGAGAGAGAGAGAGGTGAGGTGACTAGCATGGATATATGGTGGTCCTTGCATGGATACATGATGTATAAAATGGAGGTGGCATCCCCAAGTCAACCCCCCTCCCCATTACACTTCTTTTCTCTTTTTTTTTGTTCTACACATGGGCCGAGATTTTTGGGCCAAGAAGAAAAGGTGGAGTAGTTTTGGGCCCATTAACTTTAGTTAGGATATTTGGTTTGTAAACATAACTTTTTCGGCCCATTGGGCCTTTGGAAGCATTCACGGCCCAAATAGAATAAAAGAATGGGCTTTTAGCTCATTAAGGTTAATTGGATTAGTTATGGCCCAATAAGGCCCATTAGAGTTAGAATGAATCATTCTAGGCCCAAATGGTCCAAAATGTTATAGATTTGGGAGTTGGGTCCATTTAGAATCCAAATAGGGTTTCCAAGCCCAAAATTAGTTGAATTGAATACTTATTGGTCCATTAGGCCCAATAAGGAAATCCTAGTCCAATATAGACTTAAACCGGGATTCTTATGGCTTCAAACTCTTTGATGAACATAAATGGTGAATCCAAATGAGCATTGAGTGAGATTTACTTAGAGTATATGTTTTACAATAGTTGAATGGTTACACATGAATAGAATTTCCTAGCTAAAATGTCAGTTGTGACATCATCACCCCGTTAGAGGGAATTTCGTCCCGAAATTCTTTTGAAAACTAGGATCGTGAAGGTAGGAATAAGTGAGGGTACTTTTGCTTCATCTGGTCTTCATGTTCCCACGTGAATTCCGGTCCGCGTTTTGCGCTCCATCGAACCTTCACGATCGGGATGCGACTTTGCTTTGTACGCTTCACCTCCCTGTCCATAATCTCGACTGGTTCTTCGACGAATAGGAGGTTATCGTTTATCTCAATCTCTTCCAAAGGGACGACAAGGGTTTCATCTGATAGACACTTTTTCAAATTCGAGACGTGGAACACTGGGTGTACGTTGCTGAGCTCGACGGGTAGCTGCAGCTTGGAAGCCACTGGACCAATCCGGGCAAGAATCTCGAACGGTCCAATGTACCACGGGTTCAATTTTCCTCTTTTCCCAAATCGAATCATTCCCTTCCATGGAGAGACCTTCAATAGCACGTGATCCCCGACTTAAAATTCTAGTGGCTTTCGCCGCTTGTCAGCGTAGCTCTTTTGTCGGTCTCGCGATGCTTGAAGTCGAGCTTTGATTTGGACTATCTTCTCGGTTGTTTCACGAATAATTTCGGGTCCTATAAGAGCACTGGATGGCGATTGCCCTTTTGCTAGTTGAGTGTCACCCACCTCAGCCCAGCATAGGGGCGATCTACATTTACGACCATAGAGAGCCTCAAAGGGAGCAACCTTGATGCTCGTATGGTAACTGTTGTTATAAGAGAATTCGATCAGAGGCAAGTGGGCAGCCCATGATTTGCCAAAGTCAATCACGCAAGCTCGTAGCATATCCTCGAGTGTCTGGATGGTACGCTCACTCTGACCATCCGTCTAAGGGTGGTAGACGGTGCTCATATCTAGTTGTGTTCCCATTGCCTTCTGAAGAGATTGCCAGAATCTTGAAGTAAATCTGCTAGCTCGATCCGAGATAATAGATACTGGCACTCCATGGAGTTTCACGACCTCCTTGATGTAGATTCGGGTCAACTTTTCCATCTTGTAGGATTCTTTTATTGGCAGGAAATGAGCTGATTTTGTCAATCTATCGACAATTACCCAGATAGCATCCAATCCGTCTGCTGTCTTTGGCAATTTGGTCATGAAGTCCATAGTAATCCTTTCCCATTTCCCCTCGGGTATCACTGGTTGTTGCAATATTCCTGAGGGCTTTTGGTATTCCACTTTCACCTTGGTGCAAGTAAGACACTTGCCCACGAAAGTAGCTATCTCTGCCTTCATATTAGGCCACCAATATTGCTGCTTGATATCCAAATACATTTTATCTGACCCCAGATGAATAGAATATCGCGTATTGTGGGCTTCATGCATGGCTATCTCTCTGAATCCCCCAATTTTGGGAACCCAGATTTTATTCACGAAGTAGTGGGTTCCGTCGTCTTTAACTTCGAGCTCCTTCTCCATTCCTCGTAGCGATTCACTAGCGACATTCTCTGGCTTCAATGCGTCCAATTGAGCTTCCTTGATCTATGAAGCTAGATGAGATTGGATAGTGATTGACAGAGTCTTCACACGACGATTTGAATACTCCTTTGTACTCAGGGCATCGGCTACCACGTTAGCCTTGTCGGGATGATATTTGATCTCACACTCATAATCATTTAATAGCTCAACCCATCTTCGCTGCCTCATGTTTAGCTCCTTTAGATTTAGAATTTGCTGGAGGCTCTTGTGGTCTGTAAAGATGGAGCACTTGGTACCATAGAGGGCGAAGACCACCGCCCCCAGTTCAAGATCATGTGTAGTGTAATTTACTTCATGTGTTTTCAGTTGTCTGGATGCATAAGCAATTACTTTCTATCGTTGCATGAGGACACAACCTAAACCCTGATTCGAAGCATCACAGTAAACTATGAAGTCTTCGGTTCCCTCCGGTAAGGATATCACTGGAGCACTACAGAGGGCTTGCTTCAAGGTTTGGAAGGCAAACTCTTGCTTTTTGGTCCATTTGAAGGGTACGCCTTTTTGGGTTAACGTGGTGAGGGGTTTGGCTATCTTGGAAAAGTTCTGAATGAATCTTCGGTAGTAGCTTGCAAGACCCAAGAATTGGCGAACTTCTGTTGGCGTTGACGAAATTGCCCAGTTCTCGATTGCTTTGATTTTGGAGGGGTCCACATGTATTCCTTCCTTACTGACTACATGGCCCAGGAAGTTTACATTGCGGAGCCAGAACTCGCACTTGGAGAGTTTCGCATACAACTTTTCAGCTCGTAGGGTTTCTAAAATCTGTCGAAGGTGTTGGCTATGATCTTCTTCACTTCGAGAGTACACGAGAATATCGTCGATGAATACGATCACGAATTTGTCAAGGAATGGGCGGCAGACTCGATTCATGAGGTCCATAAATGCAGCGGGGGCATTTGTTAGACCGAAGGGCATTACGAAGAATTTGTAATGACCGTAACGAGTTCGGAAAGCCGTCTTAGGAATGTCCTCATCTCGGACTTTGAGTTGGTGATAACCAGATCTCAGATCTATCTTTGAAAAGTAACTAGCTCCTTGAAGCTAGTCAAATAGATCATCAATTCGTGGGAGTGGATACCGGTATTTGATGGTGAGTTTGTTTAATTCCCTATAGTCGATGCACATCCTAAAGGATCCGTCTTTCTTTTAAACGAAAAGAACCGGAGCTCCCCACTGCGAGAAGTTGGGTCTGATGAATCCTTTCTCCAGGAGTTCACCCAGTTGGCTTGATAATTCTTGCATTTCAGCAAGGGTCAACCTATAGGGTGATCTGGCTATTGGAGTGGCTCCAGGCACTAGGTCGATTCGGAATTCGATTTGTCGTTCTGGGGGTATTCCCGGAAGATCTTCTGGAAACACGTCCGGGAAGTCACACGCCACTAGGATGTTGCGAATGCTCGCTTCCTCTTTGGTTTTATCCACCACGTGAGCAAGGAATACGTAGTTCTTCTTTTGTAGACACTTTTGTGCCTTATGAAAACATAAATGCCACTTTTTGCCCTTATCTTTTGTTTTCTTGACAATTTTGTCCTTTAACAAGGTTTTTGTTGAAATCTTTTGTATCTAAAACTTGTAATCACTTTTGGCATGATAATATGATGGGTATAATGTCATAGTTCATAGATCTTTGCTAATAATACTTAGAATTTCGAGATTTGTTAAGATCCAACACATTTTTACTAAATAAGTTAAGTATTCACACAAAACATGCATATAACACATAGATCTACACATTTTACTTGCATTCTCCCCCAAAAATCATATGAAAAACGAAAACAAGGGGGTATGAACTCACCTTTGCTTGATGTTTCGGTTTTTGAAGAAGAAGTGGAAAGAGATGAAGTGATTTTCGGCCCTAGCAACTTTCTTGAGTGGATCTCGAACTTAAGAAGTTTTCTAGGAGTATGATCACCAAAAGCTTGTTTAGAAGGAGTGATCTAACATCAGAAAGAAGTTATGTAACTTGGATATGTAAAGACTTACCAAGAATGATGATTTTTGGTGGTGGAAACCTTCTTGAATATGCTCTAGATCTCGAAAATTAGAGAGGAAAGGAGGAGTGTTCTTGTGAATGTTGGAGAGAAATTTGAAATTGGAGTGTATGTGTATCTTCGGCCGAGAGTAGAAGAAGAGAGGGGAGAGAGAGAGAGGTGAGGTGACTAGCATGGATATATGGTGGTCCTTGCATGGATACATGATGTATAAAATGGAGGTGGCATCCCCAAGTCAACCCCCCTCCCCATTACACTTCTTTTCTCTTTTTTTTGTTCTACACATGGGCCGAGATTTTTGGGCCAAGAAGAAAAGGTGGAGTAGTTTTGGGCCCATTAACTTTAGTTAGGATATTTGGTTTGTAAACATAACTTTTTCGGCCCATTGGGCCTTTGGAAGCATTCACGGCCCAAATAGAATAAAAGAATGGGCTTTTAGCTCATTAAGGTTAATTGGATTAGTTATGGCCCAATAAGGCCCATTAGAGTTAGAATGAATCATTCTAGGCCCAAATGGTCCAAAATGTTATAGATTTGGGAGTTGGGTCCATTTAGAATCCAAATAGGGTTTCCAAGCCCAAAATTAGTTGAATTGAATACTTATTGGTCCATTAGGCACAATAAGGAAATCCTAGTCCAATATAGACTTAAACCGGGATTCTTATGGCTTCAGACTCTTTGATGAACATAAATGGTGAATCTAAATGAGCATTGAGTGAGATTTACTTAGAGTATATGTTTTACAATAGTTGAATGGTTACACATGAATAGAATTTCCTAGCTAAAATGCCAGTTGTGACATATATATATATATATATATATATATATATATATATATATATATATATATATATGGTAGAATACTAAGGGTCATGGTTAAACCCTAATCCATACCCTTGGGCTTATTTGTAACGTCCCAAAAATACAGGCCAAAAATTTCATTTTTAAATCAATACTTTGGAAAACATTTGTGAATAAACATCATCCGATCATATCATTTCATAAAATCATTTCTCGTGTCTGAAAACCAAATCATAAAAATAATAGTAACGTCAGAGTACAATCCCAGAACATCTCATAATGCGGAAAACCAATGCGTGTGTGTATGATGTGCCGCTACCGCGCCAGCTCTTTCCCCTTCGCTGAAGAGGTACCTGAAAACAAAACTGTAAACAGTAAGCACAAAGCTTAGTGAGTTCCCCCATCGTCCATATACCATACAATCATATAACATACGTACTGCCAGGCATTTCTGGGGTGCCCGACCTACCCGGTACGACCATTCTGGGGTGCCGACCTACCCGTGTCAAGCCATTCTGGGGTGCTGACCTACCCATGTCGAGCCATTCTGGGGTGCTGACCTACCCATGCCGAGCCATTCTGGGGTGCTGACTACCCTTCGGTCCTAGCAACCGAACCTCGGGGACTATTTCACCCCCTACTACTACTGTCACATATATCATAGCATAATCTACTGTCAGACATATCTGGGGCGTCTGACCTACCCTTCGGTCCTAACAACAGAATCTCGGGGACTATTCTCCCCCTACTACCTCTATCCTATACACCATATCATGCTAGCAGCTAAACATATCATAACATACTGTTAGGCATATCTAGGGTGCCTAACCTACCCTTCGGTCCTAACAACCGAACTCTATCACTATCACATATCATATCACGCTAGCATATAACATAACAGGTAGTAGTAACACAGATGAATATCCAAAGACAAACATCTATCATACGATCCCTACTGGTGGGCCGGCATTGTGGCCGTAGACCCACCGCTACTGGAAGGTAACTCACCTCGCACAAGGCTGCTGATAATCTGTGCGGGAAACCTCCGTCTGCTGCTGCTCCGGAAATCCTCCGGCTACAAACCCCATAAACACTCAGTTAGAAACTGATCTCTATACTTAGGGTAAAATGACCATTTACCCCCAACCAAGTCAAGTCAAAGTCAAAGTCAACTTCCAGTTGACCCGACTCGCCGAGTTGGGCCGTCAACTCGCCGAGTCCCTCACTCTCTACTCGTCCTCATCCGTGACCCTACTCGTCGAGTTGGGCCGTCAACTCGACGAGTTCTTCTCTCATTCGAACGCCCCATGAAAACTCATCCGACTCGCCGAGTTGATGAACAACTCGCCGAGTTCTAAGGAGATTGCCTTGGACTCGCCGAGTCCGTTCATGCACTCGCCGAGTCCCATGAACTTCCAGCACAATGGCTTAGTCCAGAACGTTGGGTCACTCCCTGGGACCCCCTAAAAACCTTTCCACACTCAACTGGGTTCTTTTGACCCTCAACAGAAAAGGCAAAACCCTTAGACTCGCCGAGTCCAATAATGGACTCGCCGAGTTGGTCACGTCCATACCCTAAATCTTTGCTTTCTGATGTACATCCTTTGATCAAAAGATAGATCCAAGCTTCTACAATCGATCTAGCACGTAAAGTTACAACCTTTACGTGCTTGCATGGGACTTTGAGCTCAAAAGGACATAAAACAAGCTCATATGGCACATGGAACCTTTCATGGGTGCAAAAGCAACCCAAATCTGCCTAGTGACTCCTTTCATGATGTGATTCAGAAGCTTAAACCCCCAACCACGTTTGCAAACATGATTGGCTACCAAAATGGCTCAAAAAGCCCTAAATCTTCCCAAAGAGGGATCTAACAAATGAAAGAGCAAGGTATAGACTTTATACCTTCTGAAGACTGCAAATGATGGTCACAACTGAATCCCTCAAGCCTCCTCTTGATCCTTCAAGCTTTTCCTTCTTCCTTGAACCACAAAATCACCAAGATCACTCCAAATGCCTTAAAATTCCTCAATAACGGCTAGGGTTTGCTATGGGGGTCTTCTGGGAGTAAATAGGACGAAGGAGGCCGAGTTAAGTTGTTTAAATAGGGTGCACACCCCTGGATTAGGGTTTTTGTTCAAACAGGGTCTACTCGCCGAGTCCAGGAACCGACTCGGCGAGTCCATCACTTAAGACCCGCGATCTTTCTCGCTTCTACTCGGCGAGTTAATCCTTCGACTCGCCGAGTTCAAGGCCAAAAATGCAAATTATTAAAAGATTAAATGAAAGGATACGTATCAAGAACCAGGTGCTACAAATCTCCCCCACTTATTTTAGACTTCGTCCTCGAAGTCTGCTGCTCGATCCTGGAATAGCTCTGGGTAATGCTCCATCATCTCATCCATCGGCTCCCATGTCCATTCCGAGCCCTTCCGGTGCTGCCATTGCACCTTTACCAGCTCAACCCTCTTGTTCCTCAGATCCTTCGACTTCCGGTCGAGGATCGCTACAGGCCGCTCGATATAATTCAGGCTGTCGTCAACCTGAATGTCCTCCAAGGGTACCACTGCTGAGTCATCCACCAGGCACTTCCGCAGCTGGGAGACATGGAAAGTGTTGTGGATCTGACTGAGTTCGGCTGGCAGATCCAACCGGTATACCACCTTGCCCACCCGGGCTACAACCCTAAACGGTCCAATATACCTGAGACCCAACTTGCCCCGTTTCCTGAATCGGATGACGCCCTTCCAAGGCGACACTTTCAGGAGAACCTTATCCCCGACCTGGAACTCCAGGTCTGATCGACGCTTATCGGCATAACTTTTCTGCCGACTCTGAGCAGTCTGAAGCCTGCTCCGGACCTGCTGAATCTTCTCTGTCGTCTTGAGCACTACTTCGGTGCTCCCCATGACCCTCTGGCCAACTTCACCCCAGCATATCGGGGTCCTACACCTCCTCCCGTACAACATCTCGAAGGGAGGTCGGTCGATACTCGCGTGGTAGCTGTTGTTGTACGAAAAATCAGCTAGAGGAAGATAAGTATCCCAGCTACCACCGAAGTCTAGCACGCATGCCCGCAACATATCCTCCAGAGTCTGGATGGTCCTCTCACTCTGACCATCGGTCTGCGGGTGAAAAGCGGTGCTAAAATGCAGACGAGTACCCAGCTTGTCATGGAACTTCTTCCAAAACCTGGAAGTAAACCGTACATCCCTGTCTGAAATCACGGAGACTGGCACTCCGTGCCGCGCCACTACCTCTCGGATGTAGATATCAGCCAACTTCTCTGCCGAGATACTCTCCTGGATCGGTATGAAGTGGGCGCTCTTGGTCAACCGATCCACGATGACCCATATAGAATCCACTCCCCGTGCGGTCCTGGGAAGCTTGGTGATAAAATCCATCGTGATGTCTTCCCATTTCCACAGCGGGATATCCAACGGCTGCATCTTGCCGTGTGGCCTCTGGTGCTCGGCCTTGACCTTCCTGCAGGTCAAGCACCGCTCAACGTACCATGCTACATCCCGCTTCATGCAGGGCCACCAATAGTCCAGACGAAGGTCCCTATACATCTTCGTTGCCCCTGGATGAATGGAGAATCGGGATTTGTGCGCCTCCTCCATCATAACCTGGCGCACGCCTCCGAGGTATGGAACCCACACCCTGTGGTGTAATATCAATAATCCCCTGCTGTCATAGTCGAAGGAGGAAACCTGACCCACTATACGCTTATTCTTCCGATGTTCCTCCTTCATGGCCTCCTGCTGGGCCTCCCGAATCCGCTCCAAAAGCGGAGTCACCACTGTCATCCGCATGCAGATACCTCTGATCGGCGCCGCCTTGCGGCTAAGCGCATCGGCCACCACGTTGGCCTTCCCTGGATGGTAAAGGATCTCGCAGTCATAATCCTTTACCACATCAAGCCATCGACGCTGCCTCATGTTCAGATTTGGCTGGTCCATGAGGTACCTCAAGCTCTTGTGGTCCGTGTAAATCGTACAACGAACCCCATAGAGGTAATGTCGCCAAATCTTGAGGGCGAACACAACAGCCCCCAATTCCAAATCATGCGTCGGGTAGTTCGCCTCGTGAGGCTTCAGCTGCCTCGACGCGTAGGAGATGATGTGCCCTCTCTGCATCAATACTGCGCCCAAACCTGAAATGGACGCGTCACTATATACTACAAAATCCTCTACGCCCTCTGGCAGGGCTAAGATTGACGCTTCGCACAATCTCTGTCTCAAAGCCTCAAACGCTGCCTGCTGCTCAGGCCCCCAACGAAAGACCACAACCTTCCTCGTTAGCCTGGTCAGGGGTAATGCTATCTTGGAGAAATCCTGGATGAATCTCTGATAGTAGCCAGCTAATCCCAGGAAACTCCGAATCTCAGATGGAGACTTCGGAACCTCCCATCTCATCACGGCCTCTACCTTGGCCGGATCTACCGAAATCCCGTTCTGGTTGACAAGGTGCCCAAGAAACTGCACCTCGCGCAACCAGAAATCACACTTGGAGAACTTGGCGTACAAGTTCTCCCTCCTCAAGGTCTCTAGAACCTCTCGCAGATGCTCCTCATGCTCCTCCTGCGTCTTGGAGTAAACCAAGATATCATCAATAAACACTATCACAGACCGGTCTAACATCGATCTGCACACGCGGTTCATGAGGTCCATGAACGCGGCAGGAGCATTGGTGAGCCCGAAAGGCATCACCACAAATTCATAGTGGCCATAACGCGTCCGAAACGCCGTTTTCTGCACATCCTCCTCCCTGACCCTCATCTGATGATACCCTGAACGCAAATCTATCTTGGAGAACCAAGATGCTCCCTGAAGCTGGTCAAAGAGGTCGTCAATCCTCGGGAGTGGGTAACGGTTCTTCACCGTTACCTTGTTCAGCTCCCTATAGTCTATACACATACGATGCGACCCATCCTTCTTCTTCATGAACAGAATCGAGGCTCCCCAGAGTGAACTGCTCGGTCGAATGAAACCCTTGTCTAACAACTCCTGAAGCTGTGTAGACAACTCCTGCATCTCAGGAGGAGCCAACCGATACGGTGCCTTGGCTATCGGAGCCGCACCGGGGACTAGGTCGATCCTGAACTCCACCTGTCGCTCCGGAGGTATCCCTGGCAACTCTTCGGGGAATACATCCGCGAATTCTCGTACTACGGGCACATCGCCCACCGTCGCCCTACCCGCCTCCCGGGTATCCATAACATACGTGACATAACATGCGCAACCCTGCTGAAGGTAACGCCTAGCTCTCGCTGCTGAACATAAGGCCGGTCCTCGCTGTGGCCTCTCGCCCTGAATCACCAGCTCTCCCCCACTTGGGGTCCTGATCCGCACCAACTGCTGCGCGCAGTCGATCACTGCCCCATTAGGGCTGAGCCAATCCATGCCTATAATCACCTTGTTCCCACGCAATGGAATGGGAACCAAGTCTACCAAGTAGCGCTCCTCAAATAACCTCAGCACACAGTCTCGGAAGACCTCAGATGCTCGCACTGATCGGTCGTCCGCAATCTCGACCTCTAGAGGGCAATCCAACATACCCGAAGACTCAGAAAACTTCTTGCTAAGCGCAAGAGAAACAAATGATCGGGTAGCGCCCGAATCAAACAGTACCTGTACTGGGATTACCGTTCACATGGAACGATCCTAAACAGAGCACATATCAATAACATAAACATCATAAAAATGAACCAGAGGGAAAGAATCATACCCGTCACCACATCGGGTGCAGCGCGTGCCTCCTCGGTAGTCAGCTGAAATGCCCGACTCCTCACCACTGGAGCCTCTGCCTTGCCCTGCCGGCCATCGGTAATCCGCAGGGTCGCTGGAGCTGGCGCTGCTGTTGTCAACTGGGGGAAATTGGCCTTCTTGTGGCCCCTCTGGTTGCAGTGGAAACACAGCAACTCCGACGTCTGAATAACAGGTGCAGGGGCGGTACAATCCCTGCTGAAGTGCCCCGTCTTGCCGCACTTATAGCAGCCCGACGATCCCAATCTACATGCCCCCTCATGTGGCCTGCCGCATTTCCTGCAGCGGCTCGGTCCTGACTGGCCTTTCGGCCTACCATCTGATCCCTTGGGCTTCTTCCCCGAAGCCCCTATCGTCTGTCCCTCCTCTGTCTTCCTCTTCCGGATGTGCTCCAGATCTATCTCCCTCTCCCTCGCCCTGGCAATCATAGAATCCAGGGTAGGGCAAGCTGAAAAACTGACATGCTCCCGAATGTCGGCTCGCAACATGTCATGGTAGCGGGTCCTCCTCATATCCTCATCACCCGCATACTGTGGCACCAGTAATGCCCTCTCCCGGAACTTGGCGGTGATCTCCGCCACAGTCTCCGTCGTCTGTCTCATGTCCAAAAACTCCCTGGCCAGCTGTTGAAGCTCCACAGCTGGCGCAAACTCTGCTCTGAACCGGGTCACAAAGTCCGGCCATGTCATAGCCTCAACAGCCGAGGCTCCCAACGAGTCACCAACGGATTCCCACCAATCCCTAGCTCGATCTCTCAAACATCCTGCTGCAAATCTCACCTTCGACCCCTCGGGGCAGAAGCTAGTCAACTGTGCAGACTCAATGTCTGCAATCCATCGCCTGGCAGCTATGGGGTCCTTTGCCCCGTGAAAATCCGGCGCACCACTGCCCCGGAAGTCCTTGAAGGACAGTGTGCGAGATCCTGACTGGCCAGATACCATGTCGCTCCTGAATGCCCTGAGGCGATCCTCCATCAACTCCACTATCCCTTCCTTGATCGACCCGAAGATAATGGGAGTCGAATCAAGGATGTCTCTGGTGATCTCTGACGCGATGAACTCGCGTAGCCTCTCGTCTATTGGCTCGGAACCTGATCCCGACCCCGATCCCTCTCCTGAACTGCCAACTGCTGGCCTCGACCGTAGTACCACCATTCTGCAATACATAACGACAACTGTCAGTGGTACTGATACATCTAAAGGGATCACGTCTTCTGCAAGGTTCCTGGTCTCGCCTCAGCCTCCCTTAATTCAAGTACGGATCCTCTACTTTCAGTAGTACGGGCCCATACTACCTTCCACATCTATCCGTACTTTCCTCAAGAACTGCCTCGACTCCACCAAGTCCCTACTACTACTGTTGACCTCATGCTAATCTTATCCTAGGCTCGCCCTAGGAAGTCGCCAACTCACTCTCCGCCCTCAGCTGCATAAGAAGTCCCTGCTTTCTTCCCCTAACTAGCTTGCGAATACTATCACATATTACTCAGACTAGATAATTCTTCGAATGAGGGATCCTACCCTACAACGGTTGGACTCAAACGAGAGCTGCGAAATAGGGCTAGCCCAACCCTCTGAAATTATTTAGTCCTTGCAATATGTATCTTAACATATTCGTTTACTAGTTAGTGAAAGACAACTAGAACTCCTAAAAGCACATAGCAAGCAGCATTCGGACATTGAGTACACATAATCATGTATGTACTACTCTGGCTATCATATCGACTGATCTGTACTAGCATACACTGCTAAGCTCATACTATCAGGCATAACCTAAACAGGCTATCCTACTACTGTCTACTCGGTACTAGCATGCAATTCTCATAAAGCTGGAACACATAAAGCAGACACATAAGGCATCATTCCTAGATCCTTAGTCCTATTCTAGCATGCTGTTCTACTGAAACTGAAACTGATAATCATAACATAAACTTGTATGGGTACTTTGGGGAAAACTTACTTGAGCTCGGCCGGTCGCGCACATCACACACCTTGTTCTTTCTCAAAACTCTTTTACTTCGCCTTTAGAAAATCATTTCTTTATAAAATCTTTTAATCCCTCGATTTGAGTCCAGACATCCCCCGAAGGTGTGTCCGAATCCCTCAAACCAGGGCTCTGATACCAACTTGTAACGTCCCAAAAATACAGGCCAAAAATTTCATTTTTAAATCAATACTTTGGAAAACATTTGTGAATAAACATCATCCGATCATATCATTTCATAAAATCATTTCTCGTGTCTGAAAACCAAATCATACAAATAATAGTAACGTCAGAGTACAATCCTAGAACATCTCATAATGCGGAAAACCAATGTGTGTGTATGATGTGCCGCTACCGCGCCAGCTCTTTCCCCTTCGCTGAAGAGGTACCTGAAAACAAAACTGTAAACCGTAAGCACAAAGCTTAGTGAGTTCCCCCATCGTCCACATACCATACAATCATATAACATACGTACTGCCAGGCATTTCTGGGGTGCCCGACCTACCCGGTACGGCCATTCTGGGGTGCCGGCCTACCTGTGTCAAGCCATTCTGGGGTGCTGACCTACCCATGTCGAGCCATTCTGGGGTGCTGACCTACCCATGTCGAGCCATTCTGGGGTGCTGACTACCCTTCGGTCCTAGCAACCGAACCTCGGGGACTATTTCACCCCCTACTACTACTGTCACATATATCATAGCATAATCTACTGTCAGACATATCTGGGGCGTCTGACCTACCCTTCGGTCCTAACAACCGAATCTCGGGGACTATTCTCCCCCTACTACCTCTATCCTATACACCATATCATGCTAGCAGCTAAACATATCATAACATACTGTTAGGCATATCTGGGGTGCCTAACCTACCCTTCGGTCCTAACAACCGAACTCTATCACTATCACATATCATATCACGCTAGCATATAACATAACAGGTAGTAGTAACACATATGAATATCCAAAGACAAACATCTATCATACGATCCCTACTGGTGGGCCGGCATTGTGGCCGTAGACCCACCGCTACTGGAAGGTAACTCACCTCGCACAAGGCTGCTGATAATCTGTGCGGGAAACCTCCGTCTGCTGCTGCTCCGGAAATCCTCCGGCTACAAACCCCATAAACACTCAGTTAGAAACTGATCTCTATACTTAGGGTAAAATGACCATTTACCCCCAACCAAGTCAAGTCAAAGTCAAAGTCAAAGTCAACTTCCAGTTGACCCGACTCGCCGAGTTGGGCCGTCAACTCGCCGAGTCCCTCACTCTCTACTCGTCCTCATCCGTGACCCTACTCGTCGAGTTGGGCCGTCAACTCGACGAGTTCTTCTCTCATTCGAACGCCCCATGAAAACTCATCCGACTCGCCGAGTTGATGAACAACTCGCCGAGTTCTAAGGAGATTGCCTTGGACTCGCCGAGTCCGTTCATGCACTCGCCGAGTCCCATGAACTTCCAGCACAATGGCTTAGTCCAGAACGTTGGGTCACTCCCTGGGACCCCCTAAAAACCTTTCCACACTCAACTGGGTTCTTTTGACCCTCAACAGAAAAGGCAAAACCCTTAGACTCGCCGAGTCCAATAATGGACTCGCCGAGTTGGTCACGTCCATACCCTAAATCTTTGCTTTCTGATGTACATCCTTTGATCAAAAGATAGATCCAAGCTTCTACAATCGATCTAGCACGTAAAGTTACAACCTTTACGTGCTTGCATGGGACTTTGAGCTCAAAAGGACATAAAACAAGCTCATATGGCACATGGAACCTTTCATGGGTGCAAAAGCAACCCAAATCTGCCTAGTGACTCCTTTCATGATGTGATTCAGAAGCTTAAACCCCCAACCACGTTTGCAAACATGGTTGGCTACCAAAATGGCTCAAAAAGCCCTAAATCTTCCCAAAGAGGGATCTAACAAATGAAAGAGCAAGGTATAGACTTTATACCTTCTGAAGATTGCAAATGATGGTCACAACTGAATCCCTCAAGCCTCCTCTTGATCCTTCAAGCTTTTCCTTCTTCCTTGAACCACAAAATCACCAAGATCACTCCAAATGCCTTAAAATTCCTCAATAACGGCTAGGGTTTGCTATGGGGGTCTTCTGGGAGTAAATGGGACGAAGGAGGCCGAGTTAAGTTGTTTAAATAGGGTGCACACCCCTGGATTAGGGTTTTTGTTCAAACAGGGTCTACTCGCTGAGTCCAGGAACCGACTCGGCGAGTCCATCACTTAAGACCCGCGATCTTTCTCGCTTCTACTCGGCGAGTTAATCCTTCGACTCGCCGAGTTCAAGGCCAAAAATGCAAATTATTAAAAGATTAAATGAAAGGATACGTACCAAGAACCAGGTGCTACATTATTGTCCATGATCCATCATCCATATGAACCAACTCTTTATGGATTCATCCATCAACTTAGTCCATCATGTATCGCAAGCCCAAATCATATATATAACTAATTTACACAATTAGTACCTATTAATCTAATTAGCCTCTGGTGATCACTAAATTAATTCTTGATCAACACTAATTATATTATATGATTTCTCAATATATTATACTTATAATATATTAGAAAATTTTAAACAACCTCTCAAACATCCATCCTATCAGATTGTTCTGGTGAAATGCAACCCAAATGGACCATGCTACTCTCGGGTGAAGTACATACCAATTATAGTTATGGGCTTAGACACCTAATCCAACAGTCTCCCACTTGGATAAGTCTAATAACTATAACTACAAGTACAACTTAATAAACCGACTAGCAATCGTAGCTTTTAAAAGCCTCTGTCTAACTTTGACACGCCATTTTAGATAAGTGATCATATAATCCTTTGTTCTTCAATATATCAGTTGGACAAATACATGGAACGTAGTCATACTTATTGTCCAACAGTTTCTTTCCCGATTTCCGATTTGTTTGACATAGAAATTAATCGAACACATCAATTAAGTTCTGACCGGGCCCGACACATAAGTCAAAGAAAAATTATTGAGGGGCCCAATATATCGCTTTTAATCCTCCAAGAATTAAAAGTAGCAGATAAACTTCGACATTATATGCTTGTACTAACCACTTGTTAAGTCATACATAACAGTGCGTTTTATAACATCAAGTTACTGATGCGTTTTCGCACTATCAATGTACAAGCAACTCATAATCAACAACTCATATATCTTTGTTTGAAGACTTATATAATATTATCGTCTCACGGTTACTCGTGATAAATTCCATGAAGTGATTCAAGTGAGCGTGGGTTTAATCCAATACTCAGACCTTATGAGCACTCATGAATGTTGTAGCAATCTCTTGTTATGTCTAAACACCTCATACAATCTACAAGCCAAATTCATGACAGTCTTGCCTCAGTACCTACTTCCAAAATATGATCGACGGTGGACAGTTTGAATAATATAATTATTCTGGAAGTCAAAACTTGCAAAATGCAACAATAGTAAACAATTGACACAAGATAGTAACTTTACTCATAAATAAAACACCTTTTATTTAATCATCAAATGTCAATTACATTTTATCTATTACATGTTTCAAAAAGAACTACCTAATCATTAAAACTAATATCATCCTTCAGCCCAATGCTCCTTGCATCCTGGAAATTCTTAACCCTACTCAGTCCCTTCGTGAGGGGATCTGCTGGGGTTCTCATCTGATGATACCCTCTTTACCACGAGGAGTCCTTCTTTTATCCGATGTCATATGAAGTGATATTTTCTGTCGATGAGCCTGGATCTGCCATGATACCTTGGTTCCTTGGCTAAGGTGACCGCACTCTCGCTGTCACAGAAAATTTCCATAGGCTCCTTTATAGCTGGTACAATTCTAAGGTCTCCGATGAAGTTCTTCAGCCATATCGCCTCCTTCGACGCTTCGCTTGCTCCTACGTACTCTGATTCGCACGTTGAATCAGCTACAGTCTCCTGTTTGGAACTTTTCCAAGTTATTGCTCCTCCATTAAGGGTAAATACCCAACACGAGTGAGAGCGGAAATTATCTATGTTGGTCTGAAAGTTGGCGTCACTGTACCCCATCACTCTTAAGTCATCACTCCCACCAAGGGTAAGGACCCAGTCCTTAGTCCTGCGTAGGTACTTAAGAGTATTCTTTACCGCAGTCCAGTGAGCTTTACCAGGATTCCCTTGATATCTGCTGACCATGATCAAAGAAAAGGCCACATCAGGGAGAGTACAAGTCATAGCATACATGGTCGAGCCAACTGCGTAAGCATATGGTACTCGACTCATCTCAGCTATTTGAGCCTCTGTACTCGGACTCTGTGTGTTACTCAGTTTGGTATTGCTTTGGATAGGTAAGTCACCTTTCTTGGCATTCTCCATGCTGAACCTCTTCATCGCCTTCTCCAAGTAGGTACTTTGACTAAGTCCAATTAGTCTTTTACCCCTGTTTCTCAATATCCTTATCCCTAGGATGTAAGCAGCTTCTCCAAGGTCCTTTATAGCGAAACACTTCCCAAGACAGGACTTAACCTCCTACAAGGTTAGAATGTCATTTCCTATGAGTAGTATGTCATCAACATACAACACCAGAAAGCTAACTGTGTTCCCACTAGCTTTGACATATACATAAGACTCATCCTCGCTTCTCGAAAATCCAAACTCTTTGACTTTCTCATCAAAAAAAAGATTCCATCTACGAGATGTTTGTTTCAATCTATAAATGGATTTCTCAAGCTTACACACTCTATTAGGGTACTTTGCATTTACAAAACCCTCTAATTGACTCATGTAAACATCTTCAGCCAACTTCCCATTAAGGAAAGCGGTTTTGACATCCTTTTTCCATATTTCATAGTCATGAAATGCAGCTATGGCTAACATAACCCTTATAGATTTATTCTTCACTACTGGTGAGAAGGTCTTATCATAGTCAACTCCATGAGTTTGAGTAAAGCCCTTCGCAACCAGTCGCGCCTTATATGTGTGTACTTTCCCATCCATGTCGGTCTTCTTCTTGAAGATCCATTTGCACCCGACTGTTTTACGACCCGGTATATTGTCAACCAAGTTCCAAACTTGATTGTCATACATGGACTGAATCTCGCTGTCCATAATCTCTTTCCACTTTGCAGACTCGGGGCCCGCCATGGCTTCCTTGTTATTGTTAGGTTCATCCAAATTTACCAGTGTTCTATGATTGATAAATGTATCACCCTCATATGTTATATGGAACCATATAACACAAGTGGAACACTAACTCTACTGGAATGTCTCAGAGGTACGGACTCGTCAGTTGGTTCAACAGGAGTTTCCTCCTTAGGTTGGTAGCTAGTGTTTGAGGTTCCTTCACCATTTGAATCTTGAAGTTCTTCAAGGTCAATTTGCCTCCCAGTGTCCCCTTGGCCTATGATTTCTCTCTCGCGAAAGACTCCTCTGCTCGCAACGAAGACAACATTGTCACTCGGTCTATAGAAGAGATATCGAAAGGATTTCTGTGGGTAGCCGATGAAAATACATCGCTCACTACGAGGTTTGAGCTTGTCGTGAGTCTCGCATCTCACGAAAGCCTCGCAACCCCAAACCTTGATGTGTGCTAACGAGGGAACCTTCCTTGTCCATATATCATGAGGTGTTTTGGCAACCTTCTTAGTTGGGACTAGATTAAGGATACAGACGGCAGTCTCTAAGGCATACCCCCAAAATGAGATAGGTAACGAATCTCGAATCATCATCGAACGAACCATGTCCAACAAGGTTCGATTGCACCTCTCAGTCACACCATTAACCTGTGCTGTCCTAGGTGGCATCAATTGTGAAACAATCCTACATTCCTTAAGATAGTCTTGGAACTTGATATTAAGATACTCACTACCCCGATCAGATCGGAGCATCTTTATCTTCCTGCCCAGCTGATTCTCCACTTCTTGTCTAAACTCCTTGAACCTTTCAAAGGTTTCTGACTTATGTTTGATTAAGTAGATATAGCCATATCTGTTGTGATCATCAATAAAAGTCACATAGAAGCGGTTAGCATCGCTTGTGGTGGTTCTGAAATGTCCACACAAATCGGTGTGTATGAGATCCAACAAACCTTCACCCCTTTCACAAGTACCAGTGAAGGGTGACTTGATCATTTCTCCAAGTAGACAAGATTTGCAAGTGTCATCCGACCTTAAGTCGAATGACTCCAAGACTCCAGCCTTTTGGATTTAGCCTATGCGCTTCTTATTGACATGTCCAAGACGACAATGCCACAAGGATGCCTTATCCAAACTATTGGAAGAATCAATGTGCAACACATTATTTCCTAAGTTGTCTACAACCATCACAGTTTCATATACACTATTACAAGACAATACTTTAAAATAAAAAACACCATTATAAAAAGCATTAATAGCACCAATTTCATTATCAAATGAAAAACTAAAACCTTGTTTGTACAAACCATGAAAGTAAATAATATTTCTCGGCATATCAGATGAGTAGCAACAATTATTCAAATATAATTCTAACCCACTACTAAGAAATAAATAATAAACTCCAATCTTGGTGACAAGAGACACTTTCCTATTCCCTATAATCAAGTTCATCCTCCCGTGCTCTACATCCTTACTTCTTTTTAGTCCCTGCAAATCAGAACAAATGTGAATTCCACAACCTGTATCAAGGACCCAAGAACAAGAATGTGATGGGTTATTAGATAGAATAGTATAAATACCTGCATGGGTGGGTTTTACTTTCCCATCCTTGACATCCTGCAAGTATTTGGGGCAACTTTGCTTCCAATGCCCTTTGTCATGACAATAGAAACACTTTGATTCTTTCGGGTTGGTAGAGGGATTAGCAGAACCAGCTTTGGTCCCACTGGAAGAGGATCCATCAAGAGACTTTCCCTTGCGGCTCTTGGAGGGAGCCTTCCTCTTCTTCCATTTCCCATGTCCAATTGCCAAGACAGGGGCAGTAGCAGTAGGAGTAGAAACAATAGATTTACCTTTGAGACTACTTTCAGCAGTCCTTAAAAGGCCTTGAAGCTTGCTAAGAGTGACCTCCTCCTTGTTTATATGATAGGTCATAAAAATTGATCTTAACATGGAGGTAAAGAGTGTAGAATGATATCTATGGCCAACTCTTCATCGACGTTCACATTCAACTTCAGCAAGCGGTCCACAAACCTTTTCATTTTCTGCAAGTTGGCCGTGATGGATTCTCTATCCTTCATCTTTGTTGTTATCATTGAGGTGATGATTTCATACCTCTCTTGACGAGCACTCTGATGGTATCTTTCCATCAGGTCTTGGTGCATCTTAAAAGGGTAGAAGTCCTCATAGGACTTTTGCAGTTCAACTATTTAAGTGGCCAACATGATACAAGATACTTTAGAAGCATCCTTCTCATGAGTCCTAAACTCAGTGATCTCCTCAGGAGTAGCAGACGACTCATCAATTTCCTTAAGCTCTTTGTCGAGGACATATTCCTTGTCCTCATAACAAGTGACCATCCTGATGTTCCTAATCCAGTCAATGAAGCTGGTACCATCAAAGATGACTCTCCCACACAAGTTCATGAGAGAGAAAGAGCCAGTAGGGTTTGAGCCAGAAGCAGTGTTGAAAGACATTTGAAAATGAAAGACAAAGTTTAGATTAGATAAGAGTCCTTAATATAACACTCAAAATAAAATATTAACGCTAGGACCTAACACAATATTTTACAATTTGGAAGAGGGGATGCCGTAATCCAATTACAAAATATTTGAAGGTAGGTAAATGACGATTTACCAATTTCCACCATGAAAAACGAAATTTATTATTAAGTTTTAATTGGATTGAAATTCCTAGATTCTTTTGAGTTTCATTGAACTTTTCAATGACATGTTTAAATCTCGATTATGCCCTTCAAGTTTATAACTGGGATGCCGAGGATCACAAACAAGGTATGAATAACCATGCAAATGTGCTTGGTACTCTTAATGTCATATATCACCTAATCAATGTGCCGATTAACCACACACGATCCATTGATCTATGATAAACATCAAACCAACCTTTGCCACCCTTACTAGTCCATGTTAGTGTGCCGGTTAACCACATACGCTCCAGTAACGACTTGGCAAGGTGCAAAGTGCAATTTCATGGATTAGCATCAATTTCACATTTTTCCTAAAGTAACTAAGATTTAGAATTAAATAAAAGTTTAGTTAATTTATAATTATCATTATACTTTTAACGAGAATTAATGTATTATCCTACCCGTTCGGCTAGCGACCCTCCACCAGTCAAGGAAGCAGTGGGTGAGAGTGGACACCCATTAAACCACCATTTTATAGGCGGTAACCTTATACCCCCCCCCCCTTATAGACCGACTTCGTGAATGAGGCCTACTAATGGTAAGACCGACTTGTCTTATACATATATATAATTATTAAACTTTTAATATTATAATAGTATAAGGGTTGAAGTTTAAACTTTTAAAATTCTAGGGTTTGGAATTAAAGTATTCATAAGTGTGACTTTACAAATTCCAAAACTTGAGGGCAAGTTTTGAAACTCTTCAAAACTTTTCATTTCCATAACTTATGAGTTTAATTATATCTTAAAAATGAGACTTTTCATTTTCTATAACCTGAGGACAAGTTATGAGATTCATTAAAGTAATTTAGATCAACATTTTAATTAACAAAATAATCAAATAATTTATCTATGATCTAGTTAAACTCATAAGTCAAGATAATTCCTATCAACAATTTGCCAGAAATTAGCCTAATCATATAAACTAATACAAATCTTGAAATTTTGACAATTATCTTTTAATTGGATGAGCATGATCACTACCATATCAAGAAAACAGACTTTACGTTTCAAAAAACAGTTTGTGGTAATGATCCTAATCCAATTTTGTCAAAAGACTCGAAATTCTGCAACCAGAGCCATCAACTCGACGAGTGCATGATCTTGACTCGTCGAGTTGCCTTTTTACTGAGTGGACTCGTCGAGTCAGCCAGTGGAATAGAAAGAGGCTCCCACTCGGATTATGATGACATGTACGGAATAGTAAAGATCAAGTGAATCATACAAGCGTCAAGAACACCAAGAGTAAATAACCACATTTTAGCAGTGAAGAAGAAACTTGAATAAACATAAGAAATGGAAACTACCAACCAAAAAGGGAAGCAGTGATTGTAAACATAGAGATGTTTTAATTGGATTCAAAAGAAGGATCGATCGACACCAATTGTTTCAATAATTTAGGAACATATGGGAGTAGGGCTATGATATGTACAACGAAAATCACGAATGAATAGAGAATGGAGGACAACAGGTCGGGAAGCTAGAGGAGGGGAGCATGACTCATAATTCCGGAAGGTGAAGCCTATCTGCACAACGGAACATGAATATTTTTGAATCGATGTTGATATTTATGGTGTCCTTTAAGAGGTAGCTACGTGGCGTCAAGTAAACCGGATGAAATTACTATAGGCAGATGGAGGAAATTAGGATTTTTAAATATAACAATGATTTAAGAAAATACAACTATTATACGCCATAGTACTTGGTACTTTTAGCACATCTCTTCTCAAATACATTTCACTCTTTCATTTTTTGGTATACATATTATAACGTGTTAAATCTCACATGGTTGCTTGCTTGTATATATCTACAAATCTTTTAAACGTATATTTCATGAGAAGACATCAAACAAACAAATTACTTAATGGGCTATTTTTATCATATTCAATTGATTATTATCATTTTATGTACCAATGAATTTGTAATGACGGAAGATTGATATACAAAAAATTTATGATCTAGCTAGCTAGGAGGGCGGAGACTGTAGGGTTGTTTGCGATTCAACTAAATCAGGCTACATTATTATTATTATTAACTCAAATGAAATTATTACAATTCAATGGTGAAGAATATTATAGATAAAAAATCGATGTAGGTTCAATTAATATAAACCCAGCTTTTCCAACGAACCAATCTCTTCATACAAGCATAGGAATGGGCAAGAACGCCTATATATATCGTCACCTTGCACAACATTTTCTTGCACCAGCAACCATTGAAATCACATAGAAAGAAAAATACAAGTTTCTTACTCAGTACTCGTATTCTTGAAAAATGGCTAGAATGGTAATGATGGTCTTATGTGTAGTCGTTACTTGCATGGTGGTGGCGGAAACCTATGCTCAGGCAATTACCTGTGATCAGGTGGTTAGTGACTTATCGCCATGCTATGGCTACTTAACAAATGGCGGTGCTGTGTCATCGGCATGTTGCAGTGGGGTCGAGGCACTGAATAGCGCTGCAAATTCAGCCTCTGCTCGTCAGACAGCATGTAGCTGCTTGAAGAGTGCTTACTCATCCAACTCCGGCATCAATCTCTCTAACGCTGCCAGCCTTCCCAGCGAGTGTGGTGTCAACCTTCCTTATAAGATCAGTCCAAGCACCGACTGTTCCACGTATGTTAAAATATATGTTTATATTTGTATTTTATCAATTTTCGCTTATTTTTGCATGAACACGCATAAAACTGTATTGACGTGGTTTGACATATGGTGATTTCTGTAGGGTGGAGTGACGCGGAGATTCTTATGCATGTTTGGAAGACTGGAAGCATATATATCTAAATTACAATAAATATCGAGAGCATTGTATAACTGTTAGACATATATGACTGTATGTGTCTCTTTAGTTTCCGGCCTTAATTTCACTTCAAATAATGTTCTTGTCATTGCATTTTAATTAATAGATGAATATATAATATTCAGAATACGCATACTATAACTTATACCAAATATGAAACTTATCTTGACATATATTTAACATACATGGTTAAGATCAATGGTACGGTGGATTAAAAAAACTGTTTCTATTCAACACAACTATAATAAAGAGTTGCAAATTCAAAATTTTGGAGAAAGACTTTAAAGAGAGAAGAATTACAGGAATAGGAGGAGCACTTTGTGAAGGAAGATAAGAAACTTCTATTAATCACTCGATCAAGGGTACATCAGAATTATATACAACATGTATATAGGGGCCAAACATTGCAGACTCCTTCAAGTGAACCACATATAGCACACTTTCAAGGCAGCCTTTTTGGACAGCCATAACCGTTTCATCTATAATATGACCAACCCTTAATTACTAAATTAACCCTAATAAATATTAATCCTCAAGTCTAGCTTAATTCCACACACACCCCCATTATGCCTGACTTTTAACACATCACCACGCTTGAGTTTTGCTTTGCTGTCATATTACTCTTATGTCTTAAATTAGGTACACTATTGTATCAGCCACTAAAAACTGACTTCCTACACTTGACGTTGCTGAGAAACTTAGTCTAACCAATAGCATTATGTTGAAATTAATCTTAAACTTCATCCTCTACAAAACTTTTGGTGCAATAAAGATGGTAACAAATATTGTTTTTGTTGGAAAAAATTTAGTATAAATATTTATATTTTTACTAACTGTGCACATATATAAATATATACATATGCTGTAGATATAATTAACTTTAAGTGGGTTTGCGTTCTCCTCCGTGAGAAATTCGAAACGGTATATTATATGTCCAAAATGGAGTATATGTGAATGAGATATCGATACTCAAAGACAGGTATTTGAGAATAAAGTTAGCAAAAGATATGAATGTGAGAATGAGTCCCACAATGTTGATACTATAAGCTTGAATGCATGAAAGGCTTACAAGCTTGTGTCTATGGTTTTATTTCAAAAAAATGTTGATTTTACCCTTTGAAGTTTTTTGGGGTTAATAAAGTCTCGTGTATCTGAGAATTTTGTTATATATGGCTTTTAGGTCAGGTCACCTTGCTCACATGGCACAATTACTCTCTCCTTCTCTCTCTCTCTCTCTCTCTCTCTCTCTCTCTCTCTCTCTCTCTCTCTCTCTTAGCAGTCGAACCCCATATCTTTTACCTTCACCTGCTAATAGAAGGTGTTTTATTCTTGAACACCCTCTATCTGTCTCCATCACTTTCACACCTCCAAATCGAACACCATCAATTTTCTTCTTGATTCAAACCTGCAAATCAAGAGTTTTCCTAAAACATCCCACATCAAACTCTTTCTAGACAATCCATACATTTTAATCCTGTAAGACTTAACATTTAGAAAGATATCACTCTTTGGAATTTGATTGAACATGTCTTGATTTAAAAGGAAGAGGTTCTTTGAAAAGAAAACTTCTCCCTAAAAGAAAACATTAAAAGGAAGAGGTTCTTTGAAAAGAAAACTTTTCCCTAAAAGAAAACATGAGGCATTAACGGATATAAAAAACATCCTGAATGTTCATCATGTTTCTCCCCACACACCAGGTCTGCTCACCAATGAATTGAAGAACAGGATGAAAGTCTCCAATTTCTTTCTAACTACATTGTTCATTGTCTCTACATCCCTCCATGCTCCTCTGTTTTGTGATTTTTTTCTAATCCATCTTATCACCACCATATTTACACATTTAAGAAAATGAAAAGAAATTATCATCTATCACTTGAGCATTTCATTGAACACCTCATATTCACTTGAACATTTCACGATAAATTAAACCTGAAATTGATAGAAATCCCACCATTAAGCCTTCTTCTACGAGATCCATATACACAGACACACACATCAAGAATCCAACCCATGTTCATCGAGTCTTGTCGATTCCATTCTGAGTTAATGATCATTATGTCTTGATGAACGTGAAGATCTAACTGTTGAGAGAAAAACTTAGAGACACACTTGAACAAACGTTAGAACAAGTAGTATTGTGGAATAGTTAATCTCGAAGGATCTAAAAGCTCAACAATAATATTAATAAGTTAGAGAGTTAGTTGCGGAAAAGTAAAGTAATAGAAATGACAGCAATGATTATATCAATTATACACTTAAGTTGATTCATAACATGGAATGCATTCAAACCAAGTTAATAAGGAAGATCAAACTTAGTGATTAAGTCACAGAAGACTTGCTCCGGAGAGAGGTTATAATCAGTTATGTTCTAGTAAGAATTGAGAGTAAGAAGTGATGCGTAGATAGAGGGATAGAAAAGATAACTTCAGAGAAGTGTATTCAGAATAGATAGATGCGTGTAAGTGTGTTTAAATACAAAGAGAATGAGCTCTATTTATAGAGACTCACGATGTACACTAGATTACCTCTCTAAGAGTAGCCATGCAAGGCATACTGGACAAAAGAGAGTGTTACAATAAAAGACAAGTAAAGTAATCTAGTTAAGTGACTGCGGTAGGAAGAGACTCCGGTTGCGGTTGCTGATGAAGAAGTTGATTGCGGGTGCTGGATGGCTGCGGTAGCTGAAGAGGTTGCGGTAGCTGAAGAGGTTGCGGTAGCTGAAGAGGTTGCGGTACCTGTAGTTCAAGAGGGTCACTTTTTATGATTCAACAATTTCCCCCTAAGTGACCTCTTTAACTTCTGATCAGTTATCAAGTTTGAGAAACTTGATCAGGATCCACCAAAACTTCCTGATGTTTTCCAGCCAGATGATTCTTCTTAAGATCTCGAACTTGACTTCTGCGGTAGTGTGCTTCGATCTTTCAACTGCGGTTCGGTAGATGTCAAGTTGCTTCTTGGTGAGGCGATGCATGGCAGTCATTGGAATGAAGTATTTGACATTATCGATCTTCCTTTTGAAAATGACTCCAAGTTCAGGAAAGTTGGTTGCACCTAAGGATCTTTCTTCATAACCTTCGGTAGGCATCGGTGCAGGATCGAGAGGTGGTAGATCAAACTTCTTGGCAATAGTGGGGTAGATGTCTGCGTCGATTTTGGCAAAATCGCAGACAGTTTCCTTCAAAAAGGTATTGGCCCTTTTAAGTGCAATCTTCATCTTCGGGTGCTTTTCTGACTTGTTCTGAAACACCTTAGCAATGAGAAAGACTTCTTCCGGATTTATGCAAGGGAAGTCAGCTTGGGTGCGGACTTAGTCAAGTTCTCTTCTGGTGAGGGTGTACTGGATGAAGTCAGCCTTCATGAACTTCCGAAGTTTGTAGTTCTTAACTGCGGATGGTCTATCGTTAGACCATATTTTCTCAATGGGAGAGGCATGCTTAGCATAGAAAAGACTAAGTCTCTCGAATTCCATTGGCAGTCTCTTGTGGTCTGGAAGGCTGCGGTCGAATGGCTCAAAAACTGTGAAGTACTTAGCATTTGGGGAGATTGGAACATACCAGTAGCCATCCGAAGGAGGTTCAGCATATGTGAGGTGAGGTCTGTAATCTTCATCCAGCAGTCTGCGGTGAGGATTGATCCAAGAGTTGATCAAGGATTCGTCCATGACCGTGTCAAAACCGCATTCTCTGCATATTAGCTCAGCCAGTTTGGCTGCCTTCCAATCTTTCTTCCTTTGGGTGGTGGCAGGAGAGTCAGTTGAGCTTGGAGAGGACATATGCTCCACCAGATTTTTAAAGTGAGGAGGGGTCTCTGGCTTGTTAGGAGTGTTCTCCTTTTGTGGTGAAGTATGAGGAGGTGGAGTATGGTGAGATGGTTGCGGTGTAGGAATTTTTTCTGTGATGATGGGGGGGCTCTGATGTTGAGAGATTGATTGATCGGAGTGATGGACTTCTTCTTCTTCACTTCCCCCTCTTGAGGAATGCAACGGAGGAGCTTCCTCAAGCCATTGTTTAAGGCCATCAACCTTGGCATAGACTTCTTGAAATTGAGCTTTGAGGGCTTCTGCCAATTGTTGATTGTTGGGGATGGAGGGGTTGAAGAGCAGCCTGTGAATCTCTTTGGTGAGTTGAAGGATTTCAGGACCGTGGAAGTTGGAGGACAGGGATCGTTGCAGTCTGTTTATGGTGGCTTGAAGAACTGAGATAGTGGACTCATACGCAATGTGAGTCTCATCTATCAGTTTTTGAGACTGAGTGGCTTGATCCGCAATGGCTGCTTGGAGATCTTTCTTGATTGCGGTCACCTCAGAGATGAGGCGTTCCGTAGCAGCCATAAAGTCCTTGTGATATGCTTTGCGGTTGTTGTCAAGGGACCGGATCCCCATTTCAACTTTGAGAGAAATTCTCTCAGCAGCCAAGCGCTCACGCGTTTCCAAGCGCTCTATTCGTTCGATCAGAGACTGCGGCCCTGGGGTGTCTTCTGGTTGCGGTTGAGTTGGCTTGACCGCAGCTAAGATTTGATCGACTTTTGCTTGTAAGCTCAGAAACTCCTTTCTCGTGACCGCATTATTCTTCTTTTTCTTCTTTTCTTTGGGTTTAGAAGTTGAATGGTGAGAGCCACTGGATTCCTCTTCTTCATCGAACATCATGAGGTCATCATCAGAAGGGCTGGGCTTATTTACCTCCTGAATGTCTTCATCATCAAGACCGAAGGTGGGAGCAGAACTGACCTCTATTGCGGTTCCTTCGTCTTGTGATTCATGAACTGTTCGAGTTAGAATTGGATTTGGAGTTGGAGTAGGAGTTGGAGTTACTCTGGAGGTACCTGCACCTTCACCAGTTGCTTGAGCTTTGAGGATTGTCTCAGCCATCTCGGTCATCCAGTCTTGAACTTTGAGAATGGTGGCTACGGTATTGGGATTATTTATTGCATCTGCCCAATACTTAGCCACTGACTGGATTTCTTGCTCCTTCTGTTGTTGTTGCTTGATCTGTTGCTCCTTGCGGGCTTGGAATGCCCTTCTGAAAGCGGCATATTTCTTTATTTCTGACTCGGTTACCGGAGTGTAGCGTAACCATGAGTCGTTTGATTCATCGCCGTCAAATTCATGAAATCGCACCGAAGTGTCCTTCGGGTCCACGGATCCTTGCACGTTTGTGCTCATTGTGCCTAAACCACCTGCTGCGGATGTAAGCAGAGTAGGATTTCCTGAGCTTCCTTGGTCTCCTTGACCCGTGGTCAAGTTTGGCCTAGGCTTAGTTCTGGCATGGGCGGAAGAAGTGCCCTGTGGTTGGGAAGGTGTTTGTAGTGTATAGGTGATATTCAAAAGGATGGAGTGCAACTCCTCAGGGGAAAAGAAATGCAGTCGGGAAGCCCTGGAGACCTTAGGGCGTGCACCAGTGTCATCCTCTTGGGAGTGAACTGGGCGGGAGTCTCCATGATGTTGTGAATCAGACTCACTTTCTGAGTCTGATTGGAAAATGATGGTGGTGATGAATGGGTCTGCGGCCACCCCAAGGACTACCGGAGCCTTTTGAGAGGCTTCAGTATCGGTCCGGTCATGCATTTGGCCAGAGGTATCTGTTTTTCTTTTCTTAAGGATAGCAATTGGTTGCCTATCCTCATCAGAATCACTATCAGGTGTGGTTGCGGTGGGTTTAGTTTTCCGTTTCTTGGTGGGTGCGGTTCGTTTGGGAGCATCCTTCGTGGGAGTTCTTTGTTTCTTCTTGGTGGCCAATTGCTTTCTTCTTTGAGAAACATTGGAGAGAGTAGTGGAAGAAGGGACTGCGGTACCTTCAGGGTTAATGATTGCGGATGGGTTCTGAGGAGGCGGGGTAGGAGGGTATTGGGCAATACCTTCCGTAGCCTCAATATGGTCTGAGACATCAGCAGTCTCAAGACCCAGAGTAGAAAGAATATGGGTGGGAAGTCTTCTAATTGGTCCAAAAAGAGATTGATCAGAAGATGGATTGTACCTTTTAAGATCCTTAGTGACAAAGAAATTGATGTCACTGCCCATGTCGATTCCTGGATCCGCATGAAGGTCTGAGATGCAGAGTGACCAGAACCTTGCAAAGGTGAGCTCGGTTGGGTTTTCCCTTGGGTTCTCCTTGGGAATGTATTGTAGAAAGTCGTCCCATAGGATCTGCCCGTAGTTTACATCGTGTCCTGTGAATATGCTCCATACCAACTCTAGAAGCTTCAGTCCCATATTGCTTGTGCCTCCGGTTCTGCCGGATAGACTGCGGATGACGAAGTGGCAAACGAATTGCCACACCGCAGGCAATTGTTTTTTCTTGAATTCCCCAATCCCCTTAATCTTCTTCTGGTATCCCATTTGATAAAGAGCAGAAGTGACGTCTGTCATGGAGGGGGTGAAAATCTTGATGGAGGGATGAACAAGGAGATTTATGGCAGAAAGAAACTTTTCCTTGGACAGAATGACCAAAGAATCATTAACTAGGTTAAGATGAACTTCTTGAGGGTTTTCGATTGGGCGATAAGCGGAGAATTCACATTTGAAAAGGGTTGAGATTGGGACAACATCTGTGAAAGCATCAAAGGGGCCAAACAGGGGGTGATTCTTCAGGAACTTGATCATCAGCTTGATCGGGGCATTGTAGGAGGGATGATCTTCGAACACCGCTCTGAAGTTGCTTGACACGATCGTGGGTGTGAGTTGTCGTGAAGCAGATTCTGAACCAGTGGGGTTCACTGATCCAGATGCCTTTGACTGTTTCTTGGAGACACCGGATTTCACCATTGTTGAAGATTGAGAGAATGAGTAGAGAAACAGAGTTCTTGAAGGATTTGAGAGAAAAGATTCAATGTTCAGAAAGCGTAAAGTGATTTTGGGGAAGAAGAAGGGTTTATATAGGTGGTGAATTGGAACGGTAACTGTTTTTTACCCTAGGTAAAAAGAAAGGATAAGGTAAATGGTCGTTTGGGGGGAATCTTTTGAATTGGCAAATAAATCTCAGCCACATAATTATGAAACGGTTTAAAAAGGTTTTTGAGATTTTACCAAAAAGGGATTTGCATTTAATGAAATGTCAGACGTGCATCAACACGTCAGGTGATAGAGTGGTGAGGGGAAAGGAAGTTGTAACGGATGGGACGTTCTGGGTAAGCGGAAAAGACAAATTAAGGATGTGATTATGGAAAAACGTTCTTTTTGTCATCATACCTAAAAATAGGTCTGACACAAGGTTTATTCAGAAAGAGAATGAGACAGTTTCTCAAGGGAATGTTTTTTTTTTGTTATTTAATGTTTTATTTAATGAATGATCATTAAATAGCACACAAAGATTCAAAGGTAGATGAAACAGTTGAGAAATTATCAACGTGATTGCGGATGGAGACTTTATTGCAGATGACTAGGTGTCATTGTAAGGGTCAAATTGTTGTAATTAGTCGAAGTATGTTTTGTACTCTTCGAATATTTTGTAATGTATTTTACTAGGGCACTTTTATTCGAAGTTTTAGTGTCTATGTCTTAGTATATTTTTTGTATGCTTTCAGTTCCCTATAAATAGGGTTATTTACTAGAGTTAGACAAGAACTTTTACAGACTTGTCTCTTGTACTCTGTAAAGAATTCGAAAGCGTAATAGAGCATAACAAATCATATTTACATTCCGTGTTCAAAACTCGCACTCTTACTTGAATTTATACTCTGATTAATTCATTACTCGATTCTTTGGTTTATCAATTGGTATCAGAGCAGGAATCATATCTCTGATCTGATTTTCACGCTGTTCAAAAAGTTTTTGAATCAACTCTTTGATTCAAAAGTTTCCGCATTTTTTTGAAAGTGAAAAATTGTCAAGATCTTAGTCTGTGATTCGATTCTGCATTTGAATTGTTGAATCGAGTGTTATTCTCATCAATTTGATTTGATTCATCTAGTTTCTTTTCAAATTCTCAAATCTTTTCAAACTTCTCAAAATCTTCTTCCGTACAACAATGACGAGTTTCAATCTCAATTCGATGACCTCGTTTTCTCATCTGCTAGGTTCATCAACCAAAATTCCAATGCTAATCCCTGAATACTATGATCAGTGGGCTGATCGGATGTAGGATTATCTGAATGGTCTTGATGAAGAATTATGGACATGTATCACTGGAAGTATCAATGTTCCAGTGAATGTTCAACCAATCGGATCTTCTTCCACAAATTCTGGTGTTGATAATCAAGGAGATCGTTTGAAGAAATTGGAGAAAAGGTGTATGAGGGAATTACGAGGTGCTTTACCTCCAGTTGTGTACAATTACATTAGGAGTTGTACAACTGCAAAGGAAATCTGGAACAATCTGAAAGATAAATTTCAAGGAAGTGAGAAGACAAAAATCAATTCAGTTAAACAGTGTTTGGTTGAGCTGAAAGACTTCAAACAAAAAGAAGGAGAAACAATTGAAGTTTACTATGATCGTCTGAATGAGCTAATCTATCGATGCAATCGCTATGGAATTACCAGGACTTCAATGGAATTCAATCTCATCTTTGTAATGGGGCTTCGAAAATAATGGAGAAGTGTGAGTATGATGGTGAAGAATCAGCAAAGTTTTGATACATCAACTCTCAATGATTTGTACAATCAGTTGAAAACACACGAAGTTGAAGTAAATGAAATTGCTGAGGAATCGAAGTTGAATTTGGGAGGTCCATTAGCTCTTGTGTCAAAGATTTCGGAGAAAGAAGCTGAGAATGGTGATTCTGAGGAAGAAGAACGATTCATCATGAATTCGGATGATGAAGCAATAGCATTTTACTCGAATAATCGTGTCAAGAAATTTTTCAAAAAACCGTTCAATTCGAAGACTAAGCTTGCTGAGGTGAAAGGAATTTCTGTGAGTAAAAATGTTGTTGAGGAGAAAAAGAAAGTTGAGAAGCAAGATTCGAAGATAGCTGAAGGAAAGGGTGAGAAGAAGTTGAAAGGTGATGCTGGAATAGATTGTCATTATTGCAACGGTGCGAATCATCTTGCAAATGACTGTATGCTTCGAAAGAAGGATGAGAGGAAGAATAAAGTCAAGGATGAGGCATACTATGCAGAGAAGCTTGAGGTGGTTCGTGCTAAAGCCAAGAATTTATCATTGGTTGCAAAAGGTGAGCATGAGGATGAAGAAGGAACATATCAAATCTGGTCATCTGGATCAGATGATGAAGAAATGCGAAATCCGACACGTGGGGCATTGTATGCGAAAATGTCAAATGTCATTGCGGATGAACAAATGTCAAATGTCATTGCGGATGAACAAATGTCATTGCGGATGGGTATATTTATGACTGCAGTAGAAGAAACTGAGGAGAGCACTTGTCACACCCCGCTAAAGCGGAAACACGGGGCGTGGCAGTACAAAGGGTTTCATAGCAAAAGTTAAAAGACGACACCAACCATAGTATTAAAAATCATTATAAATTTACAATAGAATTGAACAACTTTTAAAAGAATTACAATGTAAATTGAAATACAACACATGCGAATGCTCCTAAAAGTGATGTGTCCCTAAGTGCCACTTACTTGACGATTCCTGAAAAAGCATGTAAAACGAGCGTCAACTATAAAAATAGTTGGTGAGTACTCACAAATAAACAAAATAATATTGGTTCCATGAATTGAAATCAAAGTTTTGATAAAAGTTTCCAATAATAAAAGTATATTGTTAAAATGAGTAAATAAGTTTGTAAAAAAAAAGAGTTCTATGTCATCATGAGAGATAAGGTATGTTGCCCAAATAAGATGCAACATTCATATTCTCATGGAATATAAAGTTCGTTACTCAAACGAGTAAACAAGTTTCATTGCTTAAAATGAGCAATCAATTTCGTTGCTACAATGAGCAAACAATTTCATTGCTAAAACATGTATATAAGTTTTCAGTAATAAAAATTCGTTGTTGTAATGAGAAACAAAGTTCATTGCTATAATTAATAACAAGTTTATTGCTATAACGAGAAACGAGTTTGTATGTGTATGAGCAAACAATGAGTCTCAACCAAACCTATGACTGAAGCCCTATCAAGATCTATGCTTATCGTTCCATAGATGAATATGGTATCATGCACTCCAGCAATAGGGCGAGTGAGGAGTTGTCAATTCCTAATAGCGCTATCCATAATGACCATTGGCTCAAAGAGTTAATGGTTAGAGATAAGGGAAGGGCCTTAATACGATAAGTTCTCATGTTCCGTGTTGCATAGACATACATAGAGAGATATAGCAATAAAATAGCAATCATGTTTGATACAAATCAATTTAAATACAACATTCAAATAATAGTTTTTCGGGACATGCTTTTCCACCCCAAAACATAAAAACTGAAAATAGGGGAGTGCGTGAATACTCACAATATGCATTGAGATGATGCAAATGGTGCCTTGACTACGCTCCACTCGTACCACTATTGATTCCTACAATAATGGTATTCGCTAGTGAGTCTCTAATCGAAATCTAACACTAGTATACTTACTACTACAATAGAATTATGCCAATAGTGTGTCAAAATTTAATATTGACAAGTTACAAACATTTTTCTGTGAAAATTTAATTTCAATGAATCAATTGTTATATAACAATTTAAGTGGAAATTTCCCATTATTGAAATGCTAATATTTAACATTTTAAGAGGTGTTCCAATGATTAAATATTCAAAAACTAAAATAATTTAGTTCTAAAATTTCCCAAAGTTTTCATTTTAGTTTTAATTGAAGTCAAAGACCTCAAGATAAATTTTCTTGAATTTTTGATTTGTCTGACTATTTTTCACGATTTTAGTTTCTTGAATAACCATAAAATCATGAAAAATACTAAACAGTTAATAAAAATTACCAAACTTCATATTTTGGTTCTAAATGTACTAAAAGACTTCTAGATAAATTTTCATGGATTATGAATATATATAACCATTTTTCATATATTTAATTCTCTAAATAGATACAAATTCATGAAAAATAGAAATCAGTTTCCAAAATTACCCAAACTTTTTGTATTACTGTTATTAAACATTATTAAGCTGGGAAAAATATAAACATTGATTTCTAAACTGTTTAACCAAATTTTATGATTTTTGAGCATTTATTCTAATAAAAATTGAAATAAATAGGAAACAGTTTCCAAAATTACCCAAAAAGTTTTGTAACACTTTTATTATACATGTAAAAGCTGTGAAAAATATAAAAGATATTTTTCAATTAGTCTTTCTATTTTTCTTTGTTTTATCCTCTTAAATAATCATTAATTGGAGAATAATTATTAAACAGTTAAAGTAAATTACCAAAAATTTTGTACACTTCATTTACAGAGTAAATAATCTGGGAAAAATACCAAATGTGGTTTTTATATACTGAAATCCGATTTTGTGGATTTAAGTGTATTTAATCTTAGAAAATAGGAGAAAAATAATATACAGAAGAGAAAAATCATCAAAACTTTTATGTAGCCTCCTAATGTACTACAAGGTGTTCTGGTAAATTTTCATGAATTTTGGATGAGCAGAACTATTTTTTCTATTTTTAGGTCATTATAAATACAAAAATCGGGGAAAAATAGGAATGCATTACAAAAAAAATATTTTTCTGAGTCTTATACCTCTGGTAGCAACTGCGAAAACTGCTATATATCATTTTAAGATTTTCTAAAGTGCTTTTATGATTTATTGGAGCCAAACAAAATGAAAATTCAAAACCATATTAAACAGTAGCAAAAATCGATGAAACTTAATGAGGGATCATTATTTATCATAGGGGTCATCCACGAATTTAACTAGGATTTATAGACCCCAGAAAGTCTTTTATATGATTTATTGCCCTATTTGCTTGCATTAATTATAGTAATTCGAGATAAATGAATTATCTTCTGGAAATTTACAGAGCATCTTATTTTGTTGATGGGAATCTGGGAAAAATCGGATTTGGTCAGAAAAGGAGTTTTAGATATTTATTTGGAAATAAATCCTCCATGAACATCTTTGAAAGCTTTTAACAACATACTTTGATGATCTAGCATCTAAGCTTGAAAATCATCACATGCATGTTTGTTTGGAAGACCATTCACGAGTTTGAAATATTCAAAAATCGTTTTTGAAAGAAAACTTAGAGTGCATGTGGTGATTTTACACCAAAACTTGTAGAAAAGTGCATTTTCATGATCTTGACTTAGGTTTAGGTCCTTGGATTTCACCATTTACAACATGTCTGTTGTTTTTGGATGAAATCCTACCACCATCATCATCAAAACTGAAGTGAATGAACATTCACACAAATTTTCTAAGAGAATGGTGTAGAAGAACAAGGAAATGCAAGAAAAACCTTTAAAACTAGAAAGAAAAGTGAAGGAGATTGAAGGATTTTCGTGATTACCATGAAGAACAACCCTAGAAGATGAAGATTTAAAGGTTAAGAGATGTTCTTGGCTGGAGAATTTCGTGGTTTTAGAGAGGGAAAGAGAGAGTTTGAGTGTGGTAAATGGTGGAGTGTGAGAGAGAGTGTAGAGAGAGAGAGGGAGAGAAGTGAAAGAGATGGAGTGTGAGAGAGGAGTGATTATGTGTTTTGGGAAGAGGGGAAGCATCTTGGGAAGAGGGTGGACGGTTTTGAGTGTAAAATGCCCTCCCTCTCTTTTAATTTTATAAAAAAATTCAATTCTTTTATAAAAATATCAAACTTTTTATAAAATATACACCCTAACCAAGTTTTTGCTCATGAAACCTTGATTTTTGACTTATAAATTTAGGGCAATTGTTAATGACTTAAATTTTATTTTCCTTAAATGCATTTTCATAATTTTAATTATTATAAGATAATATTAGAAGCTTCATAATTATTTTTATAGAATTTTTAAGGTTAAAGTTTATAAATGTGAGTTTTTAGGGCATTTAGGGTTTTTGAGAGTATGTAAGTCTTTGGATATCAAAATTAATTAAATTTTTTAAACTTCAAATTATTTTTGGGTTTTCTAACTCTTATTCAAGTTAGAAATAATGCTTCTAATTTATTTTTACCGATTTATTGGCACTCTATGTAGTGATTCCGAGATTCAAGCGAAATTGAGGAATCAAGTATACTAGTCCTAGTCTTTGACTTTGACTTAAGTTTCTATGAGACTTTGACCTAATTTCTACTACTAGGTCAAGTGCATGATGTGTGTATATGATTAATGAAAAGGTGTTCGAGTCAAAGAGTGACCCAAATATAGATAGTCACTACAGTTAAGTAGTAGTAGAATTCACATATCAATGTGAAATCTAAGCACATTATCCATTGTTTCTAATTGTTTCCAAGTTTCTAATAGGTTATATCTTAACTTCTAGTTACTAAGTCTAGTATGTGTCGTGCCTATACGTGCAACTAAGTTTATTCAAATCTAGAACCGACTCGAATTTTGACGGTTGTCACATTCTCCCCCGGTTGAAAGAATTTCGCCCCGAAATTCAATTCGTGACGTATTCTATTAGAACTCAGTCGAATACAATTATATAGCTGGAGAGGTGGTGACTTGAAGTGTTCTTTGATTATTTTGGGTTTATTTCCTCAAAGGAGAACCCAATTCATTAGCTATAGTCAAATTAATGTTTCCTTAATTCGAGTTCTTTCTTCTAGATTATGGAAAATTTGATTCATGGAATCATGATCCAACCACGGCGACGTAGTCGAAAAAAAAGATCATCTAGTTATATATTATCTGAATTAAGAGAGCGGTACAAGTTACGCAGAAGCACGAACTACACTGAGCGTTAAATCCGCATTGATCCTTAAGTTGCATTCTAAATTAGCACTAAGTGTAAATTCGCCGCCTAATAAAGAAGAGATTATGAACAATTTGTTCACTTCCGGGTTGGCTACTAAATCTGGAAAAGATATATTCCAAAATAAGAAGGGGTAGCACAAATAAAAGAGAAGCGATCGAGGGTAAGTTCCTAAATATACGTACTAAGGGTAGGCAACGAAGTTTTGGTACATCTCAAATGTGAAGGCTATTTAAGTGTCGTCTACAAAATAAATTACGAAATTATTGAGGATCTCCGAGGCTATAATTACTACTACAGTTACTCTTACAATAATAAAACCTTATTCGAAGAATAAATATATTTAGAGAGTCATTGTTGCAAATGGAAACGATGAAAGTTTATGATATTTTAAATTACATTGTGTAGATAGCATTTTAAGTGTTTAGAAGTGAATAAAAAAAATCTCACTGTTATTAAAATGTGTGTTTAGAAATGATAATTAATCTCACTATTATCAAAATATGTAATAATTCCAAGATAACGAAAATACATGTGTGGCGATCAAACGAAGTAGTAAAATAATATAAAGATTAATTAAGGTTACAGGTTTAAGTCATCAATAAGGGAATTTATACGAAAATATTTTGATTACTCTTTTGAAAAATTGTCTAATTCTCTAAGTCACGACAAATTCAAGCTTATGAGTCAGAATATTTATAAAAACAAAGTTGAGAGTTTAGGAACTCAATGAAAATTACAAAGTAGAATGCTATTTTAAGAAACGTGTAAAAATATCGATAATTGAAAATAGTGGATTCTTAATTTAGTGTTTCTACAAAAACAATCATTTAGAGAATATGTAATAGTAAAATTCAAGACTTTTGATGTATTTAAAGAAAAGAAGAAGCATAAGAATACATATCCTTCACATATATTTTTCGGATATAGAAAAAATGATAAGCATAAGAATATTCATCTTGTGTATTAATTATAAGGAAAAATACAATGAAAATTGCATTTTATATCAAGTTTCCGAACTTAAAACGAAAGAGCAAATGTAAATAAAGATCACTTGTTTATAGTAGATTTCAAAATAAAAACAAGATATATATGATAAAAGGCGTAATTGAATATATCCAAGTTGACTAAATCAAAGGTATGCCTCATGACTGTACACGTATTAATCGCTCAAAATGAAAGGGTAGACTTCTAGTCTTTATGTATACGAACATGATACCAGGAGAAGCAAAATAGACAGAAACAAAGTTAGACGATGTATTATGTTAATATTATGGCGTGCGAGATCTAAAATCAGAAGAAGAGCGAGAAATCAAGTTCGGGGGGAAAGAAAAAGGAAGATAGCGGCGGCAATGATTGCTATTGTTAAAATTATAAGAACAATACCTATAGGTAGATTTAAAACCAGGTTGAGATATATTTCAAACTTAAATATTTGATGTATGTTGATGATTAAATAGACATGTGGGAGTTTTAAAGTGTTTGCTAAGGATTGCTAAAAATTCACGAGTTATCTATTAAGTTAAACTTCAATTCTGAAAAAGAAAAAAAAAGCACTACAACTGGTTATTGAAAATCTGACAGTCTTGACCCTTTTAGGCTTGAGTCCAACAATGGTTAAAACGGATAAGGTAAAGACTTAACATATTTAAATGAATAATTGTGCATTGTCGAAAGTGCGTCACTGGAATTTTAAAAGTGAACACTAAGTTTTTCAATTCTTTAAATTTTAGAAACTTTACAAATTATAAAACTAATTTGAAAAAAAAAATAAAGAAAATGAGGTATGTTGAAAATGTAGGACTTAGAGATTTCCTATAAACATGTTTAAATTAGAAAGTTGTAAAAATACCGTGTTGGGTTTCAAGAAAACACATTTAAGTAAAGTACAATGCCTAAATGAGAAGGTAGTCAAGAGTCTTAAAACAAAAGTGGTTTGAAGATCCGATGAAGCTTTTACATATAATAGGACTTCAATGTTATATGTTTAAGTTTTATAGCATAGAGTTTAAACACTTTTATAAAAGAAAATGTTTCTAAGTTTTTCGAAAACGTGTCAAAATGGTAAGCAAGGTTTAAAATGGTTTATATGCCCTTAAAAACTCATATATCCATTGAAATGGATTTGAAATAAAATTGAAATAGGAAGGTTAAAACCAATAATGGTTAAATTGAGTTTTGAAGAAAAGTGTTAAGTTAAAGCAAGTTGTCAGAAGATTTTTAGCGAGAATATGGCTTACATTGTTAAGAAATGTCTACTAAGTTGATTGAAGTGGTTATGAAATATTTTATTGATGATAAATAAAACCGATGAAGCGAAATAATTTTTCGATGGAAGGTTAAGAAGTAAGGAATAAGTATGTTAGTGTAGCTGATCGTACCTAAATACTAAGGCGAGTCTAAGGCGAGTGCCGGTGTCTTTTCCCCCAAGATAAAGGACAAGAAAAATTGTTTGAAAAACGTTTTATGGTCTCAATGCAGTTTCGTGGCCTTTTATAGAGGTCAAAGGGATATCCTATGTTAAGTTTTAACCTGAAGGTGGAAACAACCTAAAGCTAAATCGTAGCGTAGTAATAAGGTCTCATGTATTAGTAGGAATAGGTTAAACCTTTGTGTCTCCTTGTGAGTCGAATCCGGAATGCCCGCCAATGGTATCCAAATGATTATTTAGTGGAGACTCATCTACCTCCTTACGTGATGCTCCAATTCTCATCCGTGTCGATATCAAAACGCTTTTTCATAGTTGTAACTCTAGTACGAAGACGATGAAGAGGTATTGAGGAATAATTCGTATAGGTTTCGACTTATGATTATTACTAGTGTATATCTAGCTACTAACCTTACATCTAAAGTCAATAGCTACCAAGGAATACTCATTCTCACTACTAAGTGCATTGCTCCTAGAGTGGCTAGTGATATAACCTAAGTGGTTAACCTAGCACTTGATAAGGGACATGAATATTTCTAAATAAAGGCATTTTTATAAAAGTGCACTTAGTTTCTAAGTGTATCTAGATGAATGCCTATAATATGCAATGCCCGTACGCACACCGAAAAATTTTGTTTTTCAAAAGTTTAAGTTGAAAATCGTTTTGAACATAATTCTACTATAACCGTTTCAAGCCTCACATTAAGTTTCCTTAATTAAGCATAGTTGGCCAGGGTATACTTAATTAAAGTCTGATAATGCGTACTCGAATTAGTTATACCAGTAGTATGTTCAGTATTTTAAAACCGCTTAGAATTTTTTTTTTTTTTGCTATAGTTGTGGTTCTCCAAAGGAAAACCGGTATTCTCTATAACCTTCGGCTCTGATACCATTTCCTGTCACACCCCGCTAAAGCGGAAACACGGGGCGTGGCAGTACAAAGGGTTTCATAGCAAAAGTTAAAAGACAACACCAACCATAGTATTAAAAATCATTATAAATTTACAATAGAATTGAACAACTTTTAAAAGAATTACAATGTAAATTGAAATACAACACATGCGAATGCTCCTAAAAGTGATGTGTCCCTAAGTGCCACTTACTTGACGATTCCTGAAAAAGCATGTAAAACGAGCGTCAACTATAAAAATAGTTGGTGAGTACTCACAAATAAACAAAATAATATTGGTTCCATGAATTGAAATCAAAGTTTTGATAAAAGTTTCCAATAATAAAAGTATATTGTTAAAATGAGTAAATAAGTTTGTAAAAAAAACAGAGTTCTTTGTCATCATGAGAGATAAGGTATGTTGCCCAAATAAGATGCAACATTCATATTCTCATGGAAGATAAAGTTCGTTACTCAAACGAGTAAACAAGTTTCATTGCTTAAAATGAGCAATCAATTTCGTTGCTACAATGAGCAAACAATTTCATTGCTAAAACATGTATATAAGTTTTCAGTAATAAAAGTTCGTTGTTGTAATGAGAAACAAAGTTCATTGCTATAATTAATAACAAGTTTATTGCTATAACGAGAAACGAGTTTGTATGTGTATGAGCAAACAATGAGTCTCAACCAAACCTATGACTGAAGCCCTATCAAGATCTATGCTTATCGTTCCATAGATGAATATGGTATCATGCACTCCAGCAATAGGGCGAGTGAGGAGTTGTCAATTCCTAATAGCGCTATCCATAATGACCATTGGCTCAAAGAGTTAATGGTTAGAGATAAGGGAAGGGCCTTAATACGATAAGTTCTCATGTTCCGTGTTGCATAGACATACATAGAGAGATATAGCAATAAAATAGCAATCATGTTTGATACAAATCAATTTAAATACAACATTCAAATAATAGTTTTTCGGGACATGCTTTTCCACCCCAAAACATAAAAACTGAAAATAGGGGAGTGCGTGAATACTCACAATATGCATTGAGATGATGCAAATGGTGCCTTGACTACGCTCCACTCGTACCACTATTGATTCCTACAATAATGGTATTCGCTGGTGAGTCTCTAATCGAAATCTAACACTAGTATACTTACTACTACAATAGAATTATGCCAATAGTGTGTCAAAATTTAATATTGACAAGTTACAAACATTTTTCTGTGAAAATTTAATTTCAATGAATAAATTGTTATATAACAATTTAAGTGGAAATTTCCCATTATTGAAATGCTAATATTTAACATTTTAAGAGGTGTTCCAATGATTAAATATTCAAAAACTAAATTAATTTAGTTCTAAAATTTCCCAAAGTTTTCATTTTAGTTTTAATTGAAGTCAAAGACCTCAAGATAAATTTTCTTGAATTTTTGATTTGTCTGACTATTTTTCACGATTTTAGTTTCTTGAATAACCATAAAATCATGAAAAATACTAAACAGTTAATAAAAATTACCAAACTTCATATTTTGGTTCTAAATGTACTAAAAGACTTCTAGATAAATTTTCATGGATTATGAATATATATAACCATTTTTCATATATTTAATTCTCTAAATAGATACAAATTCATGAAAAATAGAAATCAGTTTCCAAAATTACCCAAACTTTTTGTATTACTGTTATTAAACATTATTAAGCTGGGAAAAATATAAACATTGATTTCTAAACTGTTTAACCAAATTTTATGATTTTTGAGCATTTATTCTAATAAAAATTGAAATAAATAGGAAACAGTTTCCAAAATTACCCAAAAAGTTTTGTAACACTTTTATTATACATGTAGAAGCTGTGAAAAATATAAAAGATATTTTTCAATTAGTCTTTCTATTTTTCTTTGTTTTATCCTCTTAAATAATCATTAATTGGAGAATAATTATTAAACAGTTAAAGTAAATTACCAAAAATTTTGTACACTTCATTTACAGAGTAAATAATCTGGGAAAAATACCAAATGTGGTTTTTATATACTGAAATCCGATTTTGTGGATTTAAGTGTATTTAATCTTAGAAAATAGGAGAAAAATAATATACAGAAGAGAAAAATCATCAAAATTTTTATGTAGCCTCCTAATGTACTACAAGGTGTTCTGGTAAATTTTCATGAATTTTGGATTAGCAGAACTATTTTTTCTATTTTTAGGTCATTATAAATACAAAAATCGAGGAAAAATAGGAATGCATTACAAAAAAAATATTTTTCTGAGTCTTATACCTCTGGTAGCAACTGCGAAAACTGTTATATATCATTTTAAGATTTTCTAAAGTGCTTTTATGATTTATTGGAGCCAAACAAAATGAAAATTCAAAACCATATTAAACAGTACCAAAAATCGATGAAACTTAATGAGGGATCATTATTTATCATAGGGGTCATCCACGAATTTAACTAGGATTTATAGACCCCAGAAAGTATTTTATATGATTTATTGCCCTATTTGCTTGCAATAATTATAGTAATTCGAGATAAATGAATTATCTTCTGGAAATTTACAGAGCATCTTATTTTGTTGATGGGAATCTGGGAAAAATCGGATTTGGTCAGAAAAGGAGTTTTAGATATTTATTTGGAAATAAATCCTTCATGAACATCTTTGAAAGCTTTTAACAACATACTTTGATGATCTAGCATCTAAGCTTGAAGATCATCACATGCATGTTTGTTTGAAGACCATTCACGAGTTTGAAATATTCAAAAATCGTTTTTGAAAGAAAACTTAGAGTGCATGTGGTGATTTTACACCAAAACTTGTAGAAAAGTGCATTTTCATGATCTTGACTTAGGTTTAGGTCCTTGGATTTCACCATTTACAACATGTCTGTTGTTTTTGGATGAAATCCTACCACCATCATCATCAAAACTGAAGTGAATGAACATTCACACAAATTTTCTAAGAGAATGGTGTAGAAGAACAAGGAAATGCAAGAAAAACCTTTAAAACTAGAAAGAAAAGTGAAGGAGATTGAAGGATTTTCGTGATTACCATGAAGAACAACCCTAGAAGATGAAGATTTGAAGGTTAAGAGATGTTCTTGGCTGGAGAATTTCGTAGTTTTAGAGAGGGAAAGAGAGAGTTTGAGTGTGGTAAATGGTGGAGTGTGAGAGAGAGTGTAGAGAGAGAGAGAGAGAGAAGTGAAAGAGATGGAGTGTGAGAGAGGAGTGATTATGTGTTTTGGGAAGAGGGGAAGCATCTTGGGAAGAGGGTGGACGGTTTTGAGTGTAAAATGCCCTCCCTCTCTTTTAATTTTATAAAAAAATTCAATTCTTTTATAAAAATATCAAACTTTTTATAAAATATACACCCTAACCAAGTTTTTGCTCATGAAACCTTGATTTTTGACTTATAAATTTAGGGCAATTGTTAATGACTTAAATTTTATTTTCCTTAAATGCATTTTCATAATTTTAATTATTATAAGATAATATTAGAAGCTTCATAATTATTTTTATAGAATTTTTAAGGTTAAAGTTTATAAATGTGAGTTTTTAGGGCATTTAGGGTTTTTGAGAGTATGTAAGTCTTTGGATATCAAAATTAATTAAATTTTTTAAACTTCAAATTATTTTTGGGTTTTCTAACTCTTATTCAAGTTAGAAATAATGCTTCTAATTTATTTTTACCGGTTTATTGGCACTCTATGTAGTGATTCCGATATTCAAGCGAAATTGAGTAATCAAGTATACTAGTCCTAGTCTTTGACTTTGACTTAAGTTTCTATGAGACTTTGACCTAATTTCTACTACTAGGTCAAGTGCATGATGTGTGTATATGATTCATGAAAAGGTGTTCGAGTCAAAGAGTGACCCAAATATAGATAGTCACTACAGTTAAGTAGCAGTAGAATTCACATATCAATGTGAAATCTAAGCACATTATCCATTGTTTCTAATTGTTTCCAAGTTTCTAATAGGTTATATCTTAACTTCTAGTTACTAAGTCTAGTATGTGTCGTGCCTATACGTGCTACTAAGTTTATTCAAATCTAGAACCGACTTGAATTTTGACGGTTGTCACAGCACTTGTACAAAAGGTTAGTAATAACAAACAATAAGGACCCATGAAAAATAAGAATGATATATGGTTGCGGTACCTAGACTGCGGTACCAAAACCATCTATCATGAGTAACTTTCAGTTAGAATCGCAACGGAGACCAATGATGGTCTGCGGTATCTATCAATTCAAAAAGAATTGTGGGTCGAGATTCATCATTCCTAACATTTGCAGGAAGGTGTTAAGTTTTGTGGAGTCGAGCGCTTTTGTGAACACATCAGCAATCTCTTCATGAGTATGGACAAAGATGAGTTCAATGTTACCTTTCAAGATGTGGTCTTTGATGAAATGATACCGTAGTTCAATATGCTTAGTGTTTGAGTGCTGAATAGGATTATGAGAAATAGCAATAGCACTTTCAGAGTCACAATATATCGGTATCCGCAACATTCTGTATCCGTAGTCCATAAGTTGTGTCTTCATCCATAGGACTTGTGAACAACAGCTGGCTGCGGCCACATATTCAGCTTCTGTGGTAGACAGAGATACACAACTTTGTTTCCTTGAAGACCAGCTGACGAGTCTTCCACCCAAAAATTGACATCCTCCTGAGGTACTTTTGCGGTCTAATCTGCATCCGGCGTGATACGCATCTGTGAAAGCTTGCAGGCTGAAGTCATTGCCTGCGGGGTACCATAGACCAAGAGATTTGCTTCCTTTCAGGTACCGTAGTATCTGTTTGGCTGCGGTCATATGTGACACTTTCGGGTCAGCCTGATACCTTGCACATACACCAGTTGCAAAGACAATGTATGGTCGGCTTGCGGTCAGGTACATTAGAGAGCCAATGATACCTCTATAAGTCTTGTGATCCACAAGTTCTCCTGAAGGATCAACAGAGATCTAATAACCGAAGGCCATGGGGACCTTAGCCGAAGAACAATTGTCCATAGAATATTTATTTAACAGTTCGGTGGTGTATTTCTCTTGATGAATGAATATCCCTTGCGGAACTTGTTTCACTTGAAGCCCTAGAAAGAAGTTAATCTCTCTATTCAGGCTCATTTTGAACTTGTTGGTCATGAGCTTAGCAAATTCATTCACCATTTCTTGATCAGTTGATCCGAAGATGATGTCGTCTACATATATTTGAACGAGCATAAGGTGGTTACCATTTGCTTTTCTAAATAACGTGGGGTCAATCACTCCTCTCTTGTACCCGGATGAGACAAGGAATTCAGAAAGAGTCTCATACCATGCTCTTGGGGCTTGCTTCAGACCGTAGACTGCTTTTTCAAGCTTGTAGCAGTGGTCTGGGAATTCAACATTTTTAAAACCTGGAGGTTGCTGAAGGTAAACCTCTTCTTTTAATTCCCCATTGAGAAAGGCACTCTTAACGTCCATTTGGTGTACCTTGACGTTCGTGTGGGCTGCGTATGCTAGGAAGATCCGGATAGCTTCCATGCGTGCTACCGGAGCATACGTTTCATCGTAGTCACTGCCTTCAAGTTGACTATACCCCTTTGCAACTAGCCTTGCCTTGTTTCTGACTACCGCACCAGATTCATCCAGCTTGTTTTTGAACACCCATCTAGTGCCAACAATGGTGTGACCACGTGGCTTCGGAACGAGCTGCCAAACTTTGTTTCTTTGAAATTCTTCTAGCTCTTCTTGCATTGCAGCTATCCAGTCCGGTTCGAGAAATGCTTCTTTGATCGTTCTGGGCTCTACCGAGGACATAAATGCTGCGTATGGCAGTGGTCAGATAGGTCCTTGGAAGATCGAGTCTGGATACCTGCGGAAGGGTTGCCAATGATTTGACCTGGTGGGTGGTCCTTTGTCCATACGTGTAGACGGGGTTGCAGATGATCAGCAGCTGCGGTAGAGGGAATATCTTGAATATCAGAAGAATCTGCGGTTGGAGATGGCTGTTCCCCCTGGACTTGAGAACATCCTGCTAAGTCATCTTGATTTGTTGGAACGAGAATGGAATTTTCTTGAGCAGTTGGAAGAGGTTCCGCCTGGATTGCGGATGGGAGTTCCTCTGGAACCTGAGAAGGTTCCCCCTGGACTGCAGATGGGAGAGTGATAATCCTTGGATCGGTTCTCGTGTCAATGTTCTCTATGAGTTCATCATCCGAATCCGAAGATACGTTTGATGGTAATGATTCTCTCCGGATAGGAACTTGAGTAGCATCAAGTACTGGAACCTCGACGCTTGTTGCTAGATCCGGAGTAGAGCTTTCCCCCTCAACCGGAGAGGTGAAAGTATTGAGAGATGCTACTTCAGATAGAGATGGTCCAGAAACATCAGCGTGTTGTTGTTGAGTTGCGGGTGACACAAGAACTTCGGATAGTTTCGCCGTTTCAACAGGATCGAAAAGATCGTCATAATTGACTTCAACTAGATTTAAAGGACCTGAAGAGGCAGGAATATCGCTTTCCATGATTGCGGTGGTTTCAGTGGATGGAGGGGCGTTGCGGATGTGAGAATCATCAAATTTCACATCGAAGCTTTCAATGATCAGCCTTGTACATCTGATGAGCACTCGATAAGCAACCTTGTTAGTGGAATAACCAAGGAAAATGCCTTCATCAGACTTCGGTGCAAACTTGTTAAGCTGATCTCTGTTGTTGATCACGAAACATCTACACCCACAGATAAGAAAGAAGCGAACATTTGGCTTGCGGTTGTTAAGGCCCTCATATGGTGTTTTATTGAGACGTTTGCACACAATGCTTCAGTTTTGAACAAAGCATGCGGTGGCTACAACTTCAGCCCAGAAGTAGAGAGGAAGGTGTGCGAAGTTGAGCATAGATCTGGATGCTTCTACTAGAGTACGGTTCCTTCTCTCTACTACCCCATTTTGTTGCGGTGTGTAGGGAGCTGAGAAGTTGTGAGAGATGCCCTTGGACACCAAGAAACTGTTGAGGATATGATTAGTAAACTCGGTTCCATTATCACTGTGGATCCTTCTTACTGGAAGCTTGATCTGAAGTTCGATCTCTTTGATGAAGTTGATGAAAATCTGAGGTGTTTCTGACTTGAGTCTGAGGAAGAAGACCCATGTGAAGTGTGTAAAGTCATCTACAATAACCAGTATGTATTTTTTATGATGGAGACTGGCTACGGTAGATGGACCGCAGAGATCAATGTGCAATAACTCCAGTGGTTCAGAAATTGAAGAGTCCATTACCAGAGGGTGACTTGCTTTGGACTGTTTACCACATTCACAAGTCGGACAAAGAGTATCGTTGCTGAATTTGAGAATAGGGAGACCTCTGACTAGTTCTCCTGTGACCAAGTTGTTGATGTACCTGAAATTGAGATGAGCTAGCTTGCGGTGCCATAGCCAGCTGACTTCGGATACAACTTTGGACAGGAAACACAACTGCGGTCTGCCAATGATCAGAGAGACATCCAAAGGATACATGGTACCTTCAGATCTGGATTAGATCAGACAGATGTTTATGTCACTAGTCATTACATAGCAGAACTGATCATCAAATTCAACCCGATCTCCTGCCTTACATAGTTGGCCTACACTGATGAGATTGTGTTTAAGGCTTTCTACATAGGCAACCTTCTGAATATAGAAATTCCCCGTAGTGAGAACACCGTAACCTCGGATGACCCCATTCGCAATGTTGCCGAATGTGACATTTCCACCATTGCATATAGGCCTGAAATCCCGAAGGTATTCTAACCTTCCGGTCATGTGCAAGGAGCAGGCACTGTCAATTAACCATTCTTCTTCTTGTTCCTCCTTGCACAAAGCCTGAGAATTATACGGTTAGTTTAGGCATCCAAACTAGTTTGGAGCCTGGAGCAATTGGTTAATTGCAGAATGATGCATGGACCGAGGTTGCAGGGACGGGTCTCTTGTCAACTTTTAATCCTAGTCCTGGATGTTTGTGCAGAATTGGAGTGTTGTGAGTTTTCGAAAAAGTATGAGGTTTCTGACGCCGACTAGATTTGACATAGGTTGAATCCTTTTGACAACTATAATGACATTTACAAAAAGAGATTTTGTCTTTTGATCTGACACTATGCTTGGTCAGCGGTCTATAGGATGAATTGGACTTGTTACCGGTCCGAGGTTGGTAATCCCTGACATGAAAGTTGTTGGATTTTGAAAAAGTTTGTTTTTGAAAAGGTTTAGCACGTGCAAATCTTTGAGTCCTTTTTGGTGGATTTGGTAGAATACCCTTCCATTTGTTGAAATTTTGACGTAACTTTGAAAGTGTTGGAGTGGGTAAAATCCTTTTCCATTTAGGATCATGTGAGGAATAGACCTGAAAACCATTGTTTTGAAAAGACTGAACACCCTTTTGGGTTGTGTCAGAAGAAGTAGGAATGACTTTTGAAGCTGGACTTTCCCTTTTGTATGTTTTCTTGGTGGGAGAGTTTTTTTTTGAAAAGTAGTGTGAGAAAACAAATTTTTCTGGACTCTTGGACTTTGGAATTCTGACATGCTTCTTATTTTTTGAAAAAGTGTGTCTATTTGTGCCTCGATATCTAATTTCCTCTTTGAAGGCCTTTTTGGCCAAGGATTTTGGTGAACCGCAGTCATTGTTGTTCAACTGCGGTTTCCTGGAATTCTTAGAATGATTTTGAAAACGTGGGCTTGAGTCATCCGAACTTGAAGATTCTGGGGTCTGTGAGCATTGACCCACTTCAAAGTTCTGTATAGGTAATTCATGATGAATCGCCTGAAGGGTCACGGTTCCTTTTACTGAGGACTGCGGTAGTGAAGATTTGACTACTGCAGAGTAAGTCTTAGTTGGGACTTCAGTGGGACTCTTGAGGGACTTTTGACTATAGTGTGAGACACTGCGGTCTGAGAGCAGAGATGGAAAGTCTTTTGAGACTTCGGGGCCCTCAATGACAAATTCTTCATCAACTACGGATGAGGTTTGAGAATTTGGATAAATGGTGCCACAGATAGGAATTTGATCACTTGTGTGACCCAAAACCTCAGGCACAATTTCCTCAATGACACAATTATTGCTTATATTATGGAGTCTACCGAAGTGAGTTTTGATGTCTTCGGGGAAGGTCTTGTCATTGACTAGGAAATGAAATTCTCGGTCTGGAGGGACATACAATCTGTCTTTGTTGAACCGGGGTGAGGAATCCATTGCGGTAGGATATCCATTTGACCAACCCCAATTGTATGTATTGTCCACAGTGCCATTATTTACTAAATTTTCAATAGCTTCACTTTCATTGAACAATTTTTCGATTAAAAGATTTAAGCGTACAATTTCACTATGAGCTAAATCTTTCTGGTTCAAAGCTATCTCTAATTGTGTTTCACTCAGCATTCTTGCATCTTTCTCTAACTCTAAGTCTTTTTCTAACATAGCCATTTTGAGTCTTTTGTTATCCAGGCGTCCTCTCACGTGGAACATTTCTTGGGACGCAATGTTCTTCTTATCTAAGGCTTTGTTATAGTCTGTAAGGACGGCATCACAAGTGTCATTAAGATCATCTATGTATGGTTGACAGTCATGCATGCTATAGTTTAGAGTTTGGATCATGAGTTTTACCTATTCGACGATGCTTAGAGTTCCATCCTTTGCCATGTAGCAGTAGTTCTTTTCCAGCTTTGTAGACTCATCATCATCCGCAGTTGCCAGCATGCAGATTTTCCCTTTTCCTTTGACACTGCTGATGGCTTCATCTTCATCTCCGGATGACCAAACTTGATGGTCTCTTTTGACATGGGCTATGTATGCCCTTGCCTTTTCCTTATCTTCCAACTCTTGAGCCATTCTAAGATAGAATGCTCTGTATTTTACTACATTGGCCTTACAATCTCTTGCAAAGTGATTCTCTTTGTTGCATTTGTGACAAATCACAATATCAGTCTTGTCTTCAGAGGTAGTACTGGAGTCAGTGGTTGGAGTAGACTGTGGTACCTCCTTTGGTTGAGTATTTTGAGATTGCGGTGGTGGATGAGAACCTTTTGGATAACGAGAATGATTATTCTGTGGGCTGAAGTTACGGTTGAATGGAGGTTTGTTGAAATGTTGATTCTTGCGGTAGGAAGGAGGTGGTAGACGGTTGAACTGTTGGCTAACCAGAGCGATAGCCTTCTGAAATTCTTCTTCATCATCATACTCTGAATCTGCTTCGTATGACTACGGTGGAGTGTCATACGAGGAAGAGTAGGATGACTGCGGTGGGGCTTGTGCTATGAGAGCAAGTGGTCCTCCGAAGTCAGCACAGTCTTTGAGTATGGTGGATTCTTGCGCTTGCAACTATCCATAGAGCTTGTAGAGTGACAAAGAGTGAATCTTTCTATCGCCCTGGACTATCATCTTAGCCGTAGTCCAATGTCTTCCCAAACCATTAAGAAACTGAAGATTTGTGTCATGGTTACTGCGGATGGTGCCCGCATTGGATAACTTCGTGACTATCAGGTTGAACCTTTTGAAGGAATCTTCCAAGCTTTCTCCGGTATGAGCTTTGAAGTTGTTGAACTCATTGAGTGCGGTAGTAAGTTTCTTGTCTTGTGCTTGTTCTGAGCCTTCGTACAGATTCTTGAGAACTTCCCAGATCTCTTTTGCTGATTTGCAATTTATGATAATATCGAAGTTGTCAGGAGCAACTTCACAGGAGATTTCATAAAAAGCAACAACATCATTTTCCATTTTATCGAGATCATCCTTGGTGGGACGGCTCATGACTGGTTGTCCTCCTCCTAGTCTGGTTGTAGCGCCTTCAGTTTGGACTGGTGTAAGGACTGGGACATGAGGTCCTTCTTCTACGGATCGCCATACATCTCTACCAAGTCTCCTTAAGTATCTTTCCATTCTTTGTGACCAGTGATGATATTCATTTGCTACCAGTATTGGGGCTCGGTTAGAACCACCAACACTGTTGGAAACGTTCAGAGATAACGATTGTGCCATTTGAATTTTTTTTTTGAAGAAATGAGCTTTAGTGGTATAGAAGGCCCTTTGAAAATCAGAGTTTCGTTTTCAAAAAGCAACCACTATGGCTCTGATACCAATTGTTGAGAGAAAAACTTAGAGACACACTTGAACAAACGTTAGAACAAGTAGTATTGCGGAATAGTTAATCTCGAAGGATCTAAAAGCTCAACAATAATATTAATAAGTTAGAGAGTTAGTTGCGGAAAAGTAAAGTAATAGAAATGACAGCAATGATTATATCAATTATACACTTAAGTTGATTCATAACATGGAATGCATTCAAACCAAGTTAATAAGGAAGATCAAACTTAGTGATTAAGTCACAGAAGACTTGCTCCGGAGAGAGGTTATAATCAGTTATGTTCTAGTAAGAATTGAGAGTAAGAAGTGATGCGTAGATAGAGGGATAGAAAATATAACTTCAGAGAAGTGTATTTAGAATAGATAGATGCGTGTAAGTGTGTTTGAATACAAAGAGAATGAGCTCTATTTATAGAGACTCACGATGTACACTAGATTACCTCTCTAAGAGTAGCCATGCAAGGCATACTGGACAAAAGAGAGTGTTACAATAAAAGACAAGTAAAGTAATCTAGTTAAGTGACTGCGGTAGGAAGAGACTTCGGTTGCGGTTGCTGATGAAGAAGTTGACTGCGGGTGCTGGATGGCTGCGGTAGCTGAAGAGGTTGCGGTAGCTGAAGAGGTTGCGGTAGCTGTAGTTCAAGAGGGTCACTTTTTATGATTCAACACTAACATATACTAATTGAGCGAATGAAAATTAAAAAAGAATGGAGAAAATGATGGCGTTGGTTTCTCGATGTCGTGAAGATTTCTTGGTGGAGATGGTTGTTTGGAGAAATCGATGAACAGAACAGGGGATGGAGAAGATGATGAACAAGTGGTGATGGGTTGTTTTGTATGTGACAACCATCATCCATAAATCAACTAGATGAATTTTCTCTCCTACAAAAATCACTCAAACACAGCTTCAAGAATTTCAGGCTTCTCTTCCCCCATCTTTTTCGTTTCTTTTCTTGAAAAGCTAGTTGCATATCAAGAACAGAGCTTTAACATAAACGATTAAAAACAAAGTCTTTTTGAAGATTTATGGCTTGTGAAATAGAAAGAGGCTCCCACTTGTTTGTGTTCTACAAGGAGAGGAATCAGATGATAGAGAGATAAGAGTGTGAGAAGGGAGATAGGGTCCATGTTTGATTTCGTTGTTTGACCCTTTACTCATCCTCCGTTTGTGTAGTGACCTGGATTATGATGAAACGTGCGGAATAGTAAAGATCAAGTGAATCATACAAACATCAAGAACACCAAGAGTAAATAACCACGTTTTAGCTCCATTAGAATAGTAAGAGTACAAGTGGGTATTGTTATTTCTGTCACTAAACATATCTCTCAAAATGGGTCTTTCATAAAATGGCAGCTACTCACTTCCTATTTATCGGAAAGGCTAAACCCATTACACATCACAATAGGTAAGACACATCCAAGGAGAACTATGCACCCTAACATTCCCCTCCTTAAAGTTAGGATTGGATGTTCCGGCTTCAATATCCAAACGAGCTCGCGCGATCTAGACTATCTCCCCCTCAAAGTAACAGCAGTCTTCCAATCCGCAAAATGAATACCCGAGAAGCTTCGAATACCCATTTCTACAATCTCCCCCTTTTTATAATAAAAAAAATGATTATAAAAACTCACAAAGTATGAGAAGCGCTCAAGGAATAAACTTGAAGAAACTCCCCCTCGATGTGTGACAAAAATGTAACTGCGAAAATCTTGCATGAAAATTAATCACGAAAAGCCGAGAAAATTTTCCAATTTTTGTGAAAATTTTTGACCTTTGGGTGAGAGTTCCAAGAATTTCAAAAAGTGGGTAAAAACTTTCAATTTTGCAAATTATGCAAGGACCCGTTGCGCTAAAACAACTTCAAATGCGAAAGTTTACCCCAAATGTGAAACTAGGCATAAAGTGACAATTCACATTAACTGCAGGGACTCAAAATGAAAATTTTTCCCATTTCTCATTATTATACCCCAATGTCGAAATTGGGCAGAAATTGTCAAAATTCTGAAACTGCAGGGATTTGAAATGAAAAAACTTCATTCTTCAAAGAAAATGACTCCAATTCAAATATGGGTAGAAATTGTCAATTCCTTTAAAGTATAAGGACTCGGATCAAACATTTTCCTTTCTTCCCCAATTCGATACCATGGCACTCATATGTAAGACCGGGATCTCGCCATCAGCATTGTGAGTAAAGACCATGGGGTAGCCCATCGCACCTACATGTTTGCTTTTAGTATGTGATATGATTGGGAAAATCACTAAGCTTTTACTTACAGTTTATATTTGTGGTTTTAGGTACTTCTGATGCTAAGGGGAAGGGTCTGGGTTGATGGCGCAACATTCTTTCCTCACTTGTTTTCGGCAATTTGACATTTTACACTGATGATTTAACATTATTATTAATGAATAATTTTGGAACAATGTGACAATTGTAACTTTGGTGTTTATTTAAAAATGAAAATTTTGATCCTGGTTTTTGGGTTGTTACAAGTTGGTATCAGAGCCTTGGTTTGAGGAATTCGGGCATATTTTCGGGTGTGTTAGAACTCAAACTCAGGAAATGATATGTAACATCCTGATTTCCGAGGTATAACATTTCTACATGTGAGTATGAGTTTACCTGGGATGACTCAACGAGTTGGTGCCTCCACTCGTCGAGTAGGGTTGCGTCTGGGTGACGTGGAAAATGAATGGACTCAACGAGTCGGAGGGATGACTCGCCGAGTCAGTGCTGTTGGCAGAAACCCTAATTCTTTCGGGCCTGGACCTATTTAAAGGCACTTAAGGCCACCTATTGCGGCTACCCTTCAGAGGAGAGAACCCTAAACGAGTCCTGAGTGCTTTGGGCAAGAAAGAGAGCCATGTTGAGCTTCTTGGTGGGTGTCTTGCAAGGAAGAGGAAGGTTTCAAGCCAAAGGGGCCAGAGGAGGTTGTAGATCCGCGATTTGCAACCAAGGAGCATCAGTTAGAGGTATCAATTCGGACCCCTTTCTTCCCTATTTGAGTAGATATTTCTTTTGTGGATTAAGGGCTTGTATTACCTTCTTGGTGGGGTTTTGAATGCATCAAACCCCTCTTATGAGCTGATAGCATAGATCTGGACCTTGGAGGGTCCAGAGAGTCCGAAAGTGGGAAGCCATGGTGGAGCACCCATTGGGCTTTGAAGCTAGGAACCATTAATGGAGTTTTTATGGTTTATAATGCAAAATACACCATGCACGGACATCAAGATCGGACCTTTACGTGACTTTTGGGTAGTAGGAGGTTAGATCTATTAGTTAGAGCTATAGATCTGACCTCAGGTGGCTGGGTGAGTAACCCAATGGAGCCAACTCGCCGAGTCCATGGGATGACTCGACGAGTTGTAGCAGGTGTGACCCAGTAGCCTTGGCCAGTGTCGACTCATTGAGTTGGGAGTCAACTCAGTGAGCTGAGCGAACCCTAGGAAGATCATGGAGAATTCGAGGGGACTCGGCGAGTCACAGGTGTGCACTCGGCGAGTCAGGTCAACATAGAATGTTGACCCAGGTTGACTTCTGTTGACTTCATGAGTGGACCGGTAGGGGGCAGGTGGGGCCAAGGAGGGGTAAAATGGTCTTTTACCCATCCTAAGGGTCAAAAGAGGAAAAGAGGATTTAAAGTATAAAGAGTAATAAGGCGGATAATGATTGAGATGCTTGTCTTATGTGTTAGGCGGAGGCTAGTCCAAGATTTCCAAGTGCTTGTCGGTTACCTGCTAACCAAGGTGAGTCTTCTCACTATACATTACCTAGAGTGGTAATTATGTGTGACCGGAAGGTCTTATATGGTTATAAGGGTTATGAGATGTATGTTATCTATGTGATATGTATATGCTATGTCCTGAGCTTGTAGAGTTTGGACCGGAAGGTCAACAGAGTTTGATGTATGTTATCTATGTGATACGTATATGCTATGTCCTGAGCTTGTAGAGTTTGGACCGGAAGGTCGACACAGTTTGGACCGGAAGGTCAACAGAGTAGGACCGGAAGGTCTATAGAGTTAGGGCCGGAAGGTCATCATGGTAGGACTGGAAGGTCTACCAGAGTTGTGGGACCGGAAGGTCCCACTGAGACACATTGACCGGAAGGTCTTACAGAGTTATAGCCTCAAGTGGCTAATATATTGTATGTGGTATTTGGGGAACTCACTAAGCTTTGTGCTTACCATGTTATGTGTTATGTGTTTCAGGTTTCTCAAGATCACGAGACGGCACCGGCTTGATTGTACACACCAGAGAAAGAGTTATGTTTTGAGGATCCTGGATTATTAATGGAGTTGTGTTTTGTAATTTGAATAAACGAGATTTTTATGCAATATGTTACTAAAAAGTATGCGATTTTAAAATGAAAAATTTGTTTGAAAATTTACGTCGTTACAACTTGGTATCAGAGCCTTGGTTTGAGGGATTCGGATGCGCCTTCGGGTAAATCTGGACTCAAACTGAGGATTTGAGAAAAAATTTCAAAGAAATGATTTTCTAAAGCGAGCAAGAGTTTCTAAGAGAAAACGAGAAGGAGAAGTGTGTACAATCAGCCAGAACCCGAACGGTGATTTCCTAAAATACCATTTCTTTTATGTTATGAGATGTTTATGAGATATTTTATGAGATATCATGCATGCTAGAAATAGGCTAGGTATTCCACATTTTAGGACTAGAGTGACCTGATTTGTGATGCCTTAGCCTAGGAATTGCTGTTATCTGTGATGTGCTTTCGAGTATGTGCTGAGTAAGAGTATCCAGCAGGAATATTTCAGAAATAGAGCTTCGAGTAGAGGAGTAGTCTAGGAGATATACCTAGATAAGCATCGAAGGATGCCTACTGGGAGAGTAGTTATATGCCCGTGTGGGGTAGAGTGCTTGAGGTCGGTGACACCTGTTGTGTGTGAATAGAGCAAGTGGAGTTGTAACCTAGAGTGGTTTACGTATTGGTGGAGATTATTCGATGGCCGAAAGCTGCTTGCTTCGTGCTTTGTGGAACTATCGATGATGGGAGTCAGCTACTAAGTGAATATGACGATATTTAGGAGGTAGATGGCTGGCATCATTAGGAGTTTTTCAGCAACTGATGGCAGAGAAGTGTGAGCACCTAGGAAGAGCCTAGGGGGTGACCGTGGTCAGATGAGTGCCCTGACAGTGTAGACCATTTCGCTGGGGAGCGAGCACGTGTAACAGGATGGACGAACGAGAAGGTTGCGTAGCTACTTAGGAAATTTGGGATGGTCCGTGTGGAAAGTATGGGTAGATGTGACAGGTAGTATGGGCCCGTACTACTGAAAGCAGAGGACCCATACTTGATGCAGGGAGTATTCTGGAGATTCTAAGTAGCAGATTGATTGGTGATGCCGTGGTTCGAGTACCATGCTTTGTAGCGGACTGAGAAGAGAGAACATGGTTCGAGTACCATGATCTGTAGCAGATTAAGAGGAGATAACATGGATGGAGTACCATGGTTTATAGTAGATCGAGAGGTGGCCACATGGTTCGAGTACCATGACCCGTGGCGGTTAGTGTTACTGGTTCTACCAGTTATTCCGTTGTGATTGGTTAGACCGAGATCGGATGCGATAAAGTATGAGGTCAGAGGGTCATGTGGAACAAGTTCCAGCGAAGCATCCCTTGGAGGGAAGTCGAGATGATTCCAAGGTATTTTTGGTGAGATGTCAGATGAAGTTGCAAGGCTCAAGGATGAGTAGAGATGGCGTTTATGGAGGATTACGGCATGAGTTGAGCAATCAGCCGATAGTGGAGATGTCACCTTCTGTGACGTGGGTGGTATTATTTCCGTTTCCTGTGGGAAACATAAGAGGTGTTGAGATTTCGGTTTCTGAGCATGGGGGTAAAACCCTGCGGGTTAGCATTGATGGCGACCTTCCATCAGAGTATTTGGGCAGTATGTCTGCCGAGAGGTAATGATAGAGCATGAGCAGGTTGTCAGTGGAGACTGAGATGGTTAAGGATAAAGATACACCCTATTTGAGCATAGTAGGGCATGTATTAGCTGCAGCGGCGGACGATCAAGAAGAGGATATTGGGGTGGTGGCTCTTATTGTCTATGATGAGTATCGAGTGTGGTAATGAGGTCTCCGCTCTTATTACAAACCACGTGATGGAACGTTGGTTGAGGAGTCGAGGATGAGGAGTATGATAGTTCATTATTTTCATATTAAGAGTCAGAGTTACTACTGGACAGTTTAGATGTCCGGTAATGGGATGGTATGAGATTGTGTATGATTAGAGGCAATCATGATGAGAAGTTTCTGGGGATTTCAACTGAGATTCGGGGTAGTTGGAGTTGTGGGGTCTCTATCAGGGAGACCACCGAGCATTGCGTAGTACCTTCCAAGAGTAAGTGTGATGTTCTTGGTGGAAACAGTCTGTGGAATAGATTATTGGTGCGCCAATTGGTGATGGTTCGAACCCTGAGTGGGTGAGAACCGGGTATTCTATCGAGAGGATCAGAGATTGTTCAAGAGTGGTTAGGGAACTGGATAGAGACATGCACTATGGATTCATGAGACCAGGGTTATTGGTGGTCGAGGTGAGTTGCAGAGGGAGTTAATGCATGTTGTACGCGTTCAAGAAAGGATGAGTGTCTGCACGGCAGGTGGCCATTGGTCAAAGGCCTTGTGGTAGATAAGATTTTTTCGAGGTGGTTGGTTCGTAGGGATACTTCTGCAGTTGGGAAATTTTGGTTCGATGAATGGATTATTTTATGCTCTTTGGAAAGGGTAAGAGATGATCGGGCATCTAATTTCCAGGTCGGCATGCGTAATCTCGCTTGGTTTTGAGCAATAGAGGAAAGAGTTTCGGAGGGTCATCTTCGTGTTCTGAGTCGTTGGCGATTTCTACGTGTTACAATTTCGGAGATGGAGTATTCCGGGGTTACAATTCTCTCGGATTATTTTGAGTTTTGAGTTTGAAATGGCATGTGGTGTATCAAGTATCTACGGTTCCAGTGGGGACCCTTCGGCCAATTGACATCAAGCGAGATTATTCGAGAATGTGGATTGCAGCAGGGAAAGGTGTTTTGTCATGGCGGATGTCGTCAGAAATAGCAATGCGTAATTTGGGTAAGTGTGTACACCTATCTATGTTTGGTCCGCAGGGCATGAGTTAATGATCGTAGTGTGGCGTCGACCTGAGAATGAGATTGTGAAGTGGTAAGAGCAAGTGCGGTAAGACTGCGGGGAGCTGCAGTTTCAATGAGTTAGTGCAAAGGGGTGTGGTGATGCTACGGGGAGCCGTAGTACTCACTATTCAGTGAGAGGTTGTGGTGATGCTACGGGGAGCCGTAGTACTCACTATTCAGTGAGAGGTTGTGGTGATGCTACGCGGAGCCGTAGTACTCACTATTCAGTAAGAGGTTGTGGTGATGCTACGGGGAGCCGTAGTACTCAATATTCAGTGAGAGGTTGTGGTGATGATACGGGGAGCCGTAGTACTCACTATTAAGTGAAAGGTTGTTGTGATGTTGCGGGGAGCCGTAGTACTCACTATTCAGTGAGAGGTCGATGTGATACTACGGGGAGCCGTAGTACCCACTAGTCAGTGAGAGAATGTTGTGATGAAGTACTCTCTGATCAGAGTATGACGTAGAAGAGTTTTAGGCTTGGGTAGCCCTAATATTTAAGTTTGTGGGAGCCTGGTCGTCGAACCAGGGGCGAGACTGGGGTCTCCATATTTGTCGGGAGTCGTTATATTCTGGATTGAGTAGTGGTTGTTGCAACCAAATGGAAGTGGATAAGTGAGGTACGCATGGGTTGCGGGTCATGAGTCATGAGTTGAGTGGTTCATTGGGACGAGTGGTTCCAACTCTGGGCCAGACCAAACTCTCGAGTTTGAGTTTGGCTATGGTAGCGCGTCGGGTAGGCGAGATGAGATTCCAGAATTAGAGATGAGTTCCATGTTGGAGGGTAATGGTTGTCATCTGGTGTCTTAGACCAGTGAAGGTCAGTGCTTGGTTCGGGAGGTACCGCGAGATGCATGGAACTAATGATCCGTAGACGACAAAGGTCAGGGGTGAGCCGATCTTTAGTGGGGATTTTAGTATTCGCTTGGGATAGCGAGAATTTCGTGACTGCTGTGTCACAATGGACCGAGATAGTTGTTGAGAGGGGGAAGGAGGCAAGACGTTTTCAGACATGTAGTGGGTAACCTTTGGAGGTCCAACTGTAGGGTCGAGAGTAGACCAGGTGCTAAATGATAAAAGAGATATCTGTGAGAAAGTGAAGGATTACGATTTTAGAGGTTGAGGACTTCCGAGCGAGCATGATTATTTCTCTTATGTCTGAGATCAGGGTGATGAGAGTTTATTGTTCAGATGGGTTCTGATTACAGTTCAGTGGATGAGCCCCTGGTGGGATGTGAGCCCTTTCTATCCTTGGGGCATGATTCAGATCGTTTGGTATGAGTGATCGGTCGCCGATTTTTGGACTTTCTCTTGTGTGAATCAGTAGATCAGTGAGTTATCAGGGTTGGTGTTCGAGGAGCATATATCATGGTGATAGCTTGAATGGGCGGTTTGGCGGAGGGCTAGGCCACTAGAGTTTCCAGATTTTGGGTATGTCAGAAAGGGGTAACTTAGCGGCAGAAGGGTTGGTTTGGTTCTAGACTTGGGAATTTCTGTGTGGATTCAGGTGTCCATGGAAAAAATATATCGGTGTGGTAGGAGATCCTTTCGGTAGTGCTTTACGGGTTGTTGGATTCAATCTATATGTGATCAAGGAGCGATTTCGAGGGCGAAATCAAATTCAAGTGGGGGAGAATTGTAACATCCTGATTTCCGAGGTATAACATTTCTATATGTGAGTATGAGTTTGCCTGGGGTGACTCGACGAGTTGGTGCCTCCACGCGTTGAGTAGGGTCGCGTCTGGGTGACGTGGAAAATGAATGGACTCGACGAGTCGGAGGGATGACTCGCCGAGTCAGCGCTGTTGGCAGAAACCCTAATTCTTTCGGGCCTGGACCTATTTAAAGGCACTTAAGGCCACCTATTACGGCTACCCTTCAGAGGAGAGAACCCTAAACGAGTCATGAGTGCTTTGGGCAAGAAAGAGAGCCATGTTGAGCTTCTTGGTGGGTGTCTTGCAAGGAAGAGGAAGGTTTCAAGCCAAAGGGGCCAGAGGAGGTTGTAGATCCGCGATTTGCAACCAAGGAGCATCAATTGGAGGTATCAATTCGGACCCCTTTCTTCCCTATTTGAGTAGATCTTTCTTTCGTGGATTAAGGGCTTGTATTACCTTCTTGGTGGGGTTTGAATGCATCAAACCCCTCTTATGAGCTGATAGCATAGATCTGGACCTTGGAGGGTCCAGAGAGTCCGAAAGTGGGAAGCCATGGTGGAGCAACCATTGGGCTTTGAAGCTAGGAACCATTAATGAGTTTTTATGGTTTATAATGCAAAATACACCATGCATGGACATCAAGATCGGACCTTTACGTGACTTTTGGGTAGTAGGAGGTTAGATCTATTAGTTAGAGCTATAGATCTGACCTCAGGTGGCTGAGTAAGTAACCTAATTGAGCCAACTCGCCGAGTCCATGGGATGATACGACGAGTTGTAGCGGGTGTGACCCAGTAGCCTTGGCCAGTGTTGACTCATTGAGTTTGTAGTCAACTCAGTGAGCTGAGCGAACCCTAGGAAGATCATGGAGAATTCGAGGGGACTCGGCGAGTCACAGGTGTGCACTCGGCGAGTCAGGTCAACATAGAATGTTGGCCCAGGTTGACTTCTGTTGACTTCATGAGTGGACCAGTAACGTGGCAGGTGGGGCCAAGGAGGGGTAAAATGGTCTTTTACCCATCCTGAGGGTCAAAAGAGGAAAAGAGGATTTAAAGTATAAAGAGTAATAAGGCGGATAATGATTGATATGCTTGTCTTATGTGTTAGGCGGAGGCTAGTCCAAGATTTTCGAGTGCTTGTCGGTTACCTGCTAACCAAGGTGAGTCTTCTCACTATACTTTACCTAGAGTGGTAATTATATGTGGCTGGAAGGTCTTATGTGGTTATAAGGGTTATGAGATGTATGTTATCTATGTGATATGTATATGATATGTCCTGAGCTTGTAGAGTTTGGACCGAAAGGTCAACAGAGTTTGATGTATGTTATCTATGTGATACGTATATGCTATGTCCTGAGCTTGCAGAGTTTGGACCGGAAGGTCGACAGTGTTTGGACCGGAAGGTCAACAGAGTAGGACCGGAAGGTCTACAGAGTTAGGGCCGGAAGGTCATCATGGTAGGACCGGAAGGTCTACCAGAGTTGTGGGACTGGAAGGTCCCACTGAGACACATTGGCCGGAAGGTCTTACAGAGTTATAGCCTCAAGTGGCTAATATGTTGTATGTGGTATTTGGGGAACTCACTAAGCTTTGTGCTTACCGTGTTATGTGTTATGTGTTTCAGGTTTCTCAGGATCGCGGGACGGCACCGGCTTGATTATACACACCATAGAAAGAGTTATGTTTTGAGGACCCTAGATTATTAATGGAGTTGTGTTTTGTAATTTGAATAAACGAGATTTTTATGCAATATGTTATGAAAAGTATGCGATTTTAAAATGGAAATTTTGTTTGAAAATTTACGTCGTTACATGATAATCTTTTCAATATAAAAAGAACTGAATAATGTTGAGAAATAATCTTGAAAGAAATAGGGGAGCGCAATGTGTGCAATCAGCTGAGCTCAAGTAAGTGTTTCCTAAAGTTACCATACCTATGTATTATGATTAGTATGCTTGATATGTGAACTGCATGCTTGATTAGGGTTAAGGATATCTCCAGGAATCGTATGATAGAATGGCCTGATTTGTGTGATGCCTAATATCTAGATGGAATGGATGTTATGTATTACTTGGAATTGATATAGGCTCGGTTACTTGCTATGTGAATGTTTTCAAAGTTGTATATGCGTAGGACTGTATATCCCTACATGATCGGTTTGGCCTCATTTCATGTTCCTCGTTTGCTTATGGATTTAGGGTAGAATGGTCATTTGACAGTCTATATGATCCTATTTGTGTACAACTTGCATGCACAGGGTAACCAGCGGTGTTGATTGAGGTTATGTGTACTATTAGTATAGAAGTTGAGAGTCTTCTATAAGAGTCTATAATGTTTATGTTGTGCAGCCTAGGTTTTTATGTTGTATTGGAGTAACTAGCTTTGAGGAATAAAATTGGCCTTGGGGATGGTACAGGTATATGTGGAAGGTAGTATTGGGCCCGTACTACTGGAAACATAGGACTCGTACCTGAGATAAGGGTTAGCCTGGAGTCTCTAAGGAGGCTGGGGTCAAGGAGTCCCCTCGAATCTCATTGATTGATTGCTTTTATGTTGTATTTTCAGTCTGAGGATGATAATGACTACTCGCGAACGTTCAGGATCAGGTTTGGGCTCTAGTTTGGGTTCGGGTTCAGGCGTTGAACCGATTGATGAGCGACTGCATGAGCTTATTGCAGTCGAGGTTACTCGCGGCATCCTTGACGCTACCCTGTTGATTTTTGGTACCGTCACGGAAGGGATTATGGAGATTATGGAGCAGCGGCTCAGGTCATTTCGAGTCGAGATTGTTGTGGGTCAGTTTGGGGCTCGAGCTCCATCCTTCCAGGATTTCAAGGCGTGCGGGGCGCCTGAGTTCTTTGGGGTTAATGACCCCTCAGTGACCGAGATTTTTCCCTAAGGGGGTAAAGGTTGGATTTGCGTCCTGCTTACTGAGGGATAGGGCGCGTGACTGGTGGGAGGAGGTTACCCGAGCTGTGGGGACAGCAGGAGTGGTTGAGATGACATGGGAGGACTTTGTCCAGATATTTCAGAGGGAGTTTGCACTAGCCATTGAGGTGCAACAGCTGGACAGGGAGTTTCATGACCTTCGCCAGACCACGGAGACTGTGGCGGAGATCACCGCCAAATTCAAGGAGAGGGCACTATTGGTTCTGCAGTATGTTGCGGACGAGGAGATGAGGAAGACGAGATATCATGTTATGCGGAGGGGTGATATTAAGGAGTTCGTGAGCTTCTCGGGGTGTAGCGGGGAGTTCGCAAGCGGGAGATTGAGTTGGAGCTTTGTGAGAAGCGGAAGCCTGAGCATGTTCAGATAGCTGTGGGTCCGGCCAAGAGGCCCAAGGCCTCTGATACGCACACCAGAGGCCAGTAGGGTCGGGGCCGTTGTGCCAGGTGCGGCAAGCCGCACAGTGGAGTATGTTGGACAGCACGTTCAACATGTTACAGTTTTGGCCAGTCGGGCCACATGAGCAGGGATTGCCCCAAGAAGGGCCTAATTTGTTTCCATTGCAATAAGACCATCCATAACAAGGTCGATTGTCCAAGATTGACCGGAGGAGCAGTGGCGGCGCCCGCGCCAGCCACTTTGAGGATTACTGACGGCCGCCAGGGCAAGGCGTACGCCTCTGTGCTGAAGAGTATGGAGTTTCAGTTGACCACCGATGAGGCCCGTGCAACGCTGGATGTTGTGACTGGTATGTCTTCTAACCTTGCCTTTTATTATTTCCTTTATTTATGCTTATGTCTAATATGATTTTGTATAGGGACCTTTTTGGTCAATCGTTTGTCTGCTAATGTCCTGTTTGATTCAGGGGCTACCCTATCCTTCGTGTCACTTGCGCTCAGCAAGAAGTTTCAACACGCTACGGGAACTCTGAGTTCCCCTCTGGAAGTGGAGATTGCGGATGACCCTACCGTGAGTGCTTCGAGGTTCTTCGGAGGGTGTTTCCTGAACATGTTCAGTGAGAGGTTTCCTATTGATTTGGTAACGATTCCCTTGAGGGGATTGAAGGTGATCATCGGCATGGATTGGTTGGGGCCCAATGGGGCCGTGATTGATTGTGAGCGGCAATTGGTGAGATTTCGAACCCCAAGTGGGGGAGAACTGGTTATTTCTGGGGAGAGAACTTTGCATGGACCAACTCTATGTTTAGCTGCGAGGGCCTGGAGATTTCTGCAGTACGGAGGTTCTAGGTTTCTGGCTTATGTTTCAGATACATGGGTTGAGGCCACGTCAGAGTTGAGCAGGGTACCCATTGTGCGGGATTTTCCTGACGTTTTTCTCCGAGTAATTGCGAGGAGTCCCTCCCGAGAGGCATGTCGAGTTTTGGATTGATTTGATGCCTGGTTTGGCTTCGATAGCCAAGGCGTCATATCGCCTAGCACCGCCTGAGATGCAGGAGTTGTCTACGTAGCTACAGGAGCTGCTAGAGAAGGGTTTTATCTGTCCGAGCAGTTCTCCGTGGGGAGCACCGATATTGTTTGTGAAAAAGAAAGACGGGTTGCACAAGATGTATATCGATTATCGGGAACTGAACAAGCTAACGGTGAAGAATCGTTACCCACTTCTGAGGATTGACGATCTTTTCGATCCGCTTCAGGGTGAATCTTGGTTTTCCAAGATCGATCTTCGGTCAAGATACCATCAAATGAGAGTCAAGGATGAGGATGTACAGAAGACAACCTTTATAACTCATTATGGTCATTACGAGTTTGTGGTGATGCCTTTTGGGCTCACCAACGCCCTAGCGGCGTTCATGGATCTCATGAATCGGGTCTGCAGGCTGATGTTGGATCGGTCGGTGATTGTTTTTATTGATAATATTACGGTCTACTCCAAGACCAAGGAGCAGCACGAGCAACATTTACGCCATGTGTTTTAAACCTTGAGAGGGGAGAGACTTTATGCCAAATTCTCCAAATGTGAGTTTTGGTTGTGTGAGGTGCAGTTTTTGGGGCACATCATCAACCAGGAGGGAATCTTGGTGGACCCCACCAAGATCTGGAGGCACTATTCTTACGGGTGTGGTGTTTTCCCTAAAGATATGGAGGCACTATTTTTACGGGGTCTGGTGTACTATCTACACCGATCATAAGAGCTTAAAGTATTTGATGGATCAGTCGAATTTGTATATGCGGCAACGGAGGTAGTTGGATGTGGTAAAAGATTATGATCGCGAGATTCCATACCACCCCGAGAAGGTTAATGTGGTGGCCGATGCTTTGAGCCGTATGGCGATATGCTCATCGATCTGAGACATTTGTTTGAGGATGACTGTTACCTCACCTATGACGGATTTGATCAAGGAGGCTCAAGTGGAGGATTGAAGAAGGAAAATTGGAATATCGAGTGGATTAGAGGGCAAATTACTTTGTTTGTTAGATATTGTCGGGGGTTATTGACGCAGTGTGGTAGAGTTTGGGTTATGGCGTCAGGTGGGGTGAGACAGAAAATTTTAGAATAGGCACATAAATCCAAGTTTTCTATCCATCCGGGGGCTACAAAGCTGTAACGAGATTTGAGATTGAGTTACTGATGGCCCTGTATGAAAAAGGAAGTTGTTTGGTTTGTCGAGCGGTGCTTGCTTGTAGAAAGGTCAAGGCCGAGCATCAGAGACCTCATGGCAAGGTGCAACCGTTACCCATCCTATAAGGAAGTGGGAGGAGATTACCACGGATTTCATCATAATGTTTCCCAAAGCAACGCAGGGTGTTGATTCTATCTAGGTCGCCGTGGACAGGTTGACCAAGAGTGTGCATTTTATCCCGATTGTCGAGAGTATATCCAGCGAGAAGCTAGCTGATATTTTATGTTCGGGAGGTGGTAGTTAGGCATGCGGTGCAAGTATAGGTGGTTTCGGACCGAGATGTTCGTTTCACCTATAGATTTTGGAGGAAGTTCCATGAGGAGTTGGGAACTCAGCTGCATTTCAGTACATCATACCACCCGCAGACCGATGACCAAAGTGAGAGAACAATTTAGACACCCGAGGATATGCTTTGGGCGTGTGTGTTGGATTTTGTAGGGAGTTGGGATACATACATTCCTCTAGCCGAGTTCTCCTACAACAACAATTACCGTGCTAGTATCGACTGACCTCCTTTTGAGTTGTTGTATGGAAGGAGGTGTAGGACCCCATTTTGTTGGGGTGAGGTTGGTCATCACGTCATGGAAAGCGTCAAGGTGGTGCTTAAGACCACCGAGTTTATTCAGCAGAGGCGCGACAGGTTGCGGGTTGCGCAGAGTCGTCAGAAGAGTTATGCTGACCGATGTCGTTCGGACCTTGAGTTTCAGGTGGAAGACTTTATGTTGTTGAAGGTGTCACCTTGGCAAGGTGTCATCTGATTTCGGAAGCGGGGCAAGCTGAGTCCCCGATTCATTGGCCCTTTCAGGATTACTGCCCATGTGGGCAGGATTGCTTATCGGCTGGATATTCCTGATGAGCTCAGTCAAATCCATAACACTTTCCACGTGTCTCAGTTACGAAAATGTGTAGCCGATGATTCAGCACTGATTTCGTTGGATGATATTCAAGTGGACGAGTGCTTGATTATGTGGAGAAGTCGATTGCCATTATCGACAGGAAGACTAAGTCTTTGCGTAATAAGGTGGTGAATCTTGTTAAGGTGCAATGGCAGCACCTAAAGGGCTCTGAGTGGACATGGGATCAAGAAAACGAGATGAGGGAGCACTACCCGGACTTGTTCGAGGCAGCCGACTTCGAGGATGAAGTCTACTTCAAGTAGGGGAGAGTTGTAACATCTAAGATTTCTCAGGTTTGCTTTTGAACCTTTGAAGTTTGATTTGGTTGCACATTAGGTCCCCGAAGTTAAAATCTTGAAATCTTGGTCTTGATCGTGTACACTAGGCGTATATGAAGGGTTTTACTATACTACAACATCCTATGGTGCACATACAACCCTAAATGCTTTGGATCTATGTTTTCTCTAATTATACATGCAATATTGTTTCCAAAGCATTAAGCCTACAACTAGCATACACAATTATATAATCAACATAAAAGGAAGTTATTGAGTTACCTCTTTTGTTGTAGCTTGTAGAACTTCTTGAGTTTGGCCTTTAAGAACTTAGTGCGCCAAGTGTTGCACCTCAAATGGAATCACACAACACCACCAACAATGGAGGACATGAGAAGAGATTGTCTTGCACATCGGCTAGCCCTCTTGTATCTCACTTAAGTGCCGATTTTGGTAGCCATGAGGTTTCTTATATAGTGTGACACAACTAGGGTTACACCATGTAAACCCAAATGTGCATGACTTTCCACATTCCTTAGGCTCCATGGGTTTTAACCTCCATGGAGTATCCATGGGTCACCACATGGGTTTAGCCCAACATAAAGAACTATGGATCATAAGCCCATTTTATAAGAATGAATGATTTACACAGTCAATACCCATATATTTAATTAGTCTATTTTGATCACAAAGTTAATTCCAAATTAATTCTTGATCAATACTAATTAAATAATGTGATTTCATATTAATATATTAGAACTTATAATATATTAATAAATCATAAATATCCTCTTCTCAAAAGTCCATCCTTACAAATTGTTCTGGTGCCATGCAACCCAAATGGACAATGCTACTCTCGGTCAAGTACATACCAATTATAGTTATGGGCTTAGACACCTAATCCAACAGTCTCCCACTTGGATAAGTCTAATAACTATTATTGCAAGTACGACTCCACAACCCGACTAGCAATCGTAGCTCTTAAAAGCCGTTGTCGAACTCTGACCTAGTCAATGACGTGTCCATTAGATAAGGGATCATATATTCCTCCATTATAGATATCATATGGACATGAGACATGGATTATAATCATTCTCTCTACCCATCTGTTGTTTCTTGATTTCCGATTTATGACGACCGACTAATTGAACAAATCAAATCAGTCCAGGCTTGGCCAAGCACTTAGAGGTGTCATCACTAAATCATCGAGGGGCCCATAGATATCGCTTTTATCCACATGGGGTAAAAGGAACGGATAAACTTCGACCCAAATGCTTGCTTGTACTTACTCACCAAATTACACACAAAAATATGTTTTATAACACCAAGTTACTGGTGCGTTTACATACGTTAATGAGCAACTGACTCGCAACTACAACTCACATGTCTCCATTTCAAGAATATAAGATATTATCGTCTCACAATCACTCGTGATAAAATCCATGAAGTGATTCAAATGAGTGTGGGTTGAATCCAATACTCGAATCTTATTCCTGGAGTACTCACGAACACTGCAGCTATGTCTAAAACACCTAGACAAACTACAGACCCATTCGTGACAGTCTTGCCTCAATACCTACTTCCAAAGTATGATTGACTGTGGATGGTTTAAATAACCTGGTTATTCGGGAAGTCAAAACATGCAAAGTGAAACACAAGAATAATACTAATCCTATATGGCCCCAAAACTTTTGAGTGCCATATTGATTACTCATTATTCATTGTATAATGTTTCGATTTATCAACTTAATACTTGAATTAAAGCAATAGTTATGCCATACTCCAAGCATGCACACTATGTTTGTCTATGGTCCTGACTTTATGAAATAGATCAATTGAAAAATATTTCAATGATGCTCATTTCACAATTCCCAATCTTTATCGCAAATGTAAGAATTCCAAATTCTTCTCACTGCTAGGAAGTGTTAGATTCTAAACTATCATGAAATGTTTCTTTGATAATGTCTAGGTACCAAAAGTCACAGAGACTTGACCAACGATATTACAAAATATTCCTTTGGAGATTGTTACAAGACATATCCATGGAAATGAATTCTCAAATTCAAAGTACATTCCTTTGAACATCCTTCTTGCATAAAAGTTTCTAAGTTTCTCATCTATTCTTCAACTCCTAATATGGAAACATTCCATATTTGCCACAAGACATGATACTTGATCAGCCTTTTGCTATAATATTTCTATTTGCCATGTTCTCATAATTTTGATTATGAAGAGGGATGTCGTAATCATAATCAAATTTGAGAACGCAATTAACATTTCCATATATAGAATTCCTTATGTTGAACCATTCCAACATAACATTCATATATATTATGACTAAATTTGATTAAAAACTCAATCTAAGCTTTTTAGATTTTGAATAATCAAATTTTAGAATGCAATTAACATTTCCATATATATAATTTCCTTATGTTGAACCATTCCAACATAACATTCATATACATATGACTAAATTTGATTAAAAACTCAATCTAAGATTTTTAGATTTTGAAATGAAGTATAAATTCATCTCCCTTAATTATGGCAAAACAACTTTTCAAACCCACAACTTTGCGAATTGAAACTTTTGTTTTCTATAATTAACATTGCTAACTTGCAACACTTATCGTAACAATTATGCTCCTACTAGCATAATAGTTATCTTACTAGCATAACACTTATGCTCCCACTAGCTTTGACATGTATTCAGAAATCAGCTGGACTTCTAGAAATCAATACTTATTGACTTTCATTACCAAAGTTCAGATTTCTGAGACGAGATGCTTCGATAAGACTTTATCTAGGCTTCTCAAAATCATACACCTTTTCTTAGATAGCTCAGATGTGTGTCTTAACAATTTTAGAACATACATCAATAAGTCTCAAATGTTTAGACCCTTTGCCATTTCTCACAATTAAAATTATGAAGAGGGATGCTGTAATCATAATTGAATTGGAGAATGCAAATATCACAATTCTATCTCCTTAAAATCTACTTAGTGAAAACGTTTCCTCACAATCATTTTCATGAATTGGAGAGAAACCTTATGACATTTGGATTTTATGGTGTATGTGTTCCTATCCATGTGAATTTGTCATAACCATAATCACAAGACAAGGTTAGTGACAAATCCAAACTCATATGGACTGAACTTGTTCAATCTTAATTTCTTGCCACCTGGAAACACAAGGGCCTGCCATCGCTTCCAAGTTGTTATGCAAACAACTGAGAACTCATAGAACTCACATTCATAGTCAACCAACTGGAATGGCAAAGAAACAACAATATTTCAACCCGATAGGTTACAAACCTCAAGTCGTGTGCTAGTGTTTAACAATAGGTTTATTCTTGATTAGTTCTTGAAACTTTTCAAGATCTTTAAGACTCCCACTGACCTCTTGACATATAAGATTCTCTTTGTCAAGGATCATTACTTGACAAAAAAATATTCAAGAGTTAGTGCGGTTTCTTATAAAGACAAACACTTCACACAATTGGTCTTAGTCGGTCTTTGTTTTTTCCAAAACATCACAACTTACTAATTTCAAGAGTAGAAAACATTTTACTCTACATTTGATAAGTGTTATAAACCTTTCTTAAGATTATGTCAGTCAAGGCTCAATCTTGGAGTATAACTCTAAGACTCGATTTGGAATGAAGTATTATTCACCTTTTTGATTTAACTATTCCAACAATTCACGATTCCTCTTGTTAGCCATAGAAATGCACTAAGATGACCTTAGAGGATCAATTGTGATATGGTTTTCATAATCATTAAGATGATCATAAAATACGACACTAAAGTACTCTCCCATCTTTTTCAGATTGGAGAAACTTTTATCTTTCTGCCTAATTTGATCATTCTCATTCGTTCTGCCATACATTGAAACTTTTCCAATGTTCAGAATTATACCTAAACTTGTAAGCATAACCATATTTACTAATCTTGAGTAAATCATGCCAAATAGTCTTATCGTTCTTTGTGGTGGGCCTGACCAGCGCACACCCAGTGTACCCAATCCCCTAGTCCTTCACTTGAATCACATATACATGTCAATAAGGAATTAGTCTTAATTTCCCAAAGATGAAGGTTCTCATTCATCACACAATACAAGTTGCATGATTCCAAGTTTCTATCCAACTGAAACTTGGGTGATGAGAATCTTTCCTTATTTGGTAAATTATGACACTACCACAAACGAAAGAATCAAATCCATATCGAACATTGCTAGAATATACATAAACATCAATTTTCACAAAAGCCATTGTAAGGAGATATAAAATAAAACAAAATCAAAATTTTATTTATTTATAAAACACGGAAAACTTTTCCTTACAATGCAGTTACAAATGAAAACTACGTTTCTAAATATTTCTAAGCAATCTATCATAACTCTTAAACAACAGCTCAAGAATCTGATCATCGAACCATGCGATCGAAATCCATTTCTTCGGGATCAGACTCAGCTTACTCTTATTTCAAGCTTCCTTTCATTCTACAAAACATCAAAATGTAATTGCATTACGTCATGTATTAATAATCTCCAAATAGGAAATTAATAGAGTTAGATAGTGGATTTTACCTGAAGTAGAGTCATACACTCTAACTTTACCATCCTCGTGGTCCTTCAGGTTGATACGGCAGCTTCGCTACCAATGACCCTTCTCTTGGCAATAGAAACATATGGACTCTTTGGAATGGTACACGAAACTATCTCATACTTAACCTTTCTCTTTACCATTTGGTCAAATAACTTGACTATGGGCGATCCCTTTCCACTGGGAAGAGAAAGCTTTTCTGAACTTCCAATGTTATCATTGTCAATGTCCATGGAAGTTTGGGAAGTAGATATTCCAATCAAATTTGCTTTTACTAGTGCGCCAAATCAATGTTGATTCAGCAGAAACAAGCAAATAGGTAAGATCAATAAGGGTCATGTCGTGGTCTGTCACATAGTAGTCCTTAATGAACTCACTATATGAATCGGGAAGTGACTGAAGAACCCAGTCAATAGCCAACTTCCTTGGGAACACGACACCCAACATTATCAGCATGTCAATGTGTGACTTCATATCCAAGATATGTGCACACACAGACTTTCCATCCTTGTGTTTGCTATCCAATAGGGCTTGAGTGATCTTGAACTTTTCAAGTCTTCTAACTTGTGGGTTAGGGAGAATAATTGGAGGAGGTGGAGGAAGTGAAGCATGATATTGTGGAATATTATCTTCATGTGGAAGGCTTGTTCCTAAATATTCGGGAAGACCATTGTTGTCTGAACTAGACATCTACAAGGGATAAATTCAAGTTAGTTGGTTTAAGTCCTTAATATAACACTTAAATGAAATATTAAGGCTAGGACCGAACACAATATTTTACAATTCGGAAGAGGGATGCCGTAATCCGAATGCAAAATATTTGAAGGTAGGTAAATGACGATTTACCAATTTCCACCATGAAAAACAAAATTGATTATTAAGTTTTAAATGGATTGAAATTCCTAGATCCTTTGACATTTCATTGAACTATTCAATGGTATGTTTAAATCTCGATTGTGCCCTTCAAGTTTGTGACTGGGATGTTGAGGATCACAAACAAGGTGTGAATAACCATGCAAATTAGCTTGGTACACCCAATGTTACAACCACCTAATCAATGTGCCGGTTAACCACACACGGTCCATTGATCTATGATTAACATCAAGCTACCCTTTGCCACGTACTGTCAGTACCAGGTTAGTGTGCTGGTTAACCACACACGCTCCACTAACAACTTAACAAGGTGCAAAGTGCAATTTCATAGGTTAGCACCAAATTCACATTTTTCCTAAGTAACTAAGATTGGGAATTTATAAGTGTTTAGTTACATAGTATTTCATTATACTTTTAATGAGAATTATTGTCCTATCAAACCCGTTCGGCTAACGACCCTCCACCAGTCAAGAAAGCGTTTGTGAGAGTGGACACCCATTAAACTGCCATTTTATAGGCAGTAACCTTATACCCCCCTTATAGACCGGATTCGTGAATGAGGCCTACTAACGGTAATACTGACTTTACTCTTATATATATATATATATATATATATATATATATATATATATATATATATATATATATATATATATATATATATATATATATATATATATATATATAAATATTAAACCTATAATATTATAATAGTATAAGGGTTGAATTTTAAACTTCTAAAATTCTATGGTTTGGAACTAAATGTTTCAAAGTGAGACTTTGCATTTACAAATTCCAAAACTTGAGGGCAAGTTTTGAACTATTCAAAAACTTTTGGAATCCATAACTTATGAGTTTAATATAGGTTTTATGAAAAGACTCTTGACATTCCATAACTTGAGGACAAGTTATGGAGTTCATAAAAACATTTATATAAAAGACTCTTCAAGTTCCATAACATGAGGACAAGTTATGGAAGACTTAAAACCATTTTATGATGACATTTAAAAATGAGACTTTTCACTTTCCATAACTTGAGGACAAGTTATGGATTTCAATAAAAACATTTAGATCAAAAAATGTAACTAACAAAATCAAACAATTTGCCTATGATCTAATTTAACTCATAAATTAAGATAATTCATATCAAAAAAGTTTCAAGAAATTAGCCTAATCATATAAACTAATACACGTCATGAAACATTGACAATTATCTTTTATTTGGATGAGGATAATCATTACCATAGCACCAAAATCAAATTTTATGAACAAAAACATTTTGTGGTAATGATCCTAATCCAAAACAGGCCAAAAAATGAAATTTTTTTTACACTGAACAGTAACCACCTCGTGGTTATCAGGAAGATTCCAAAAAAACGATTTTTCTTGCTTTAAAAACAATAAGCATCAAGTATAATAGAAAAAAAATCTTAGGCTCTGATACCACTGAAGGGTTTTAGTATACTACAATATCCTATGGTGCACATACAACCCTAAATGGACCATTCTACTCCCGGGTCAAGTACATACCAATTATAGTTATGGGCTTACACACCTAATCCAACAGTACATACTTGTACGTGTAGCGTAGTGGCTTCCATGTCAGTATGTTGCGCGTACTCCAGTACGATGAGCGTACGTGGCTCAGGCCAAAACCATAAGAATTAGGTTTTGAGAACTACTTAAACCTCAATATGGCCCAAGACCCTCCCCTACCTTAACCTCCATTCCCTCTCTCGGCCATCTTAGCAAACCCTGGTGTATTTTGACCTTCTTGGATCTTTTTGAGTGATAGTGTGTGGTTTTGGTTGTGAAGAAGGTTGTTCAAGAAGGAAGCTTTTCCCTTAACAGTTTAGATCTGGTTTCTCTTCTTCATTTTTGCACAAGTAGAAGGTATAAATCTCCAAAGTTTGGTTGTGTTTCTTTAAGTTCCACTTTGAGTCTAGTTTCCTCCTTTGAGTCTCTAAAGTTTAGATGTTGGTGAGTATGAGCTACTCCTAAGCCTCCAATTAATATATTCAGACTTTTCTAGTCATTTTATATCATAAAGGTGTAAGCTTGGACCTTGTTGTGTCCCCATTCATGTGCTAGAGTGTAGGTGATGATGTGTCGTTGGCATGGACGAAGAGTCGCGCTTAGACGCGCCAGAAAATTCCCCACACGCCGCGCCTAGAGGAACGAGCCCGACGAAACTTAGCGCCAGCCAGCACCTGTAAGAGCAGGGCACCCGCAGAGAAGGCCTGCCCCTTGATGCTGGAAGGAAGGCAAGTGTCGGTTTACTTCGTCAGCCAAGCACTACAGGGCCCAGAAACCAACTACCCAATCCTTGAAAAATTGGTGTTGGCACTCATCTATGCAGCACGACGCTTGAAGTGCTACTTCTAAGCACACCAGATAGAAGTATTAACGAACTGCCCGATCAAACAAATACTACTCAAGTCAGAAACGTCTGGACGACTGGAGAAATGGGCAATCGAGCTGGAGGTATAATGACATTAGTTATCGCGCACGTACCAGCATCAAGGGGCAGGCGTTAGCAGACTTTCTCCTTGAAATTCCAGGCGAAGTAAAGGCAAATATCCAAAAGAAAGAGTGACCGGGTGTTGGCCAGCCGAAGGACGGCCAGAGGTGGACCCTATACACTTATAAAGCATCTAGTAAAGAAGGATCGGGGGCCGGCCTGATCTTAACAAGTCCAGAGGGGGGAGAAATTACCTACGCCCTCCGATTTGATTTTCATACCTCTAAAAATGAAGCTAAATACGAGGCCTTACTCGCTGGCCTACAACTAGCAAGACAGATGGGTGCAGACATGATAATAGCCCTGACGGCTTCAAGGTTAGCAGCTAACCATATCAATGGAGAATTCGAAGCAAGAGACAAACGAATGGAGAAATACGTGAAGCCCGTGCAACGGCTCATCGAACCTCTCAAAGAGTTTACCATTAAACAAATTCTAATAGGGGAAAATAGAAGACCAGATGCCCTCAGCAAACTAGCATCGACATGTTTCGATCATCTATCCAAGAAAGTTCTAGTAGAGGTGCTCGAATAGATAAGTATAGATGAGCAGTGGGTGCACACTCTAACGCCATCCCGACACACATGGATGACACTGATAGTTGAATATCTACAACACGACATTCTGTTAGATATCCACGAATATGCTAGAAGAGTACGGATGAAAGCACCGCAATACACAATCATAAAAGGAGTACTGTATCGGAAGGGATTCATGAAGTCGTGGCTAAAATGAATAGATGAAGCCAAGGGTAAAGAAGCACTCCGAGAAGCACACGTTGACCAATCAGGTGCATAATAAGGGGTAAGGGCCCTTACAGGAAAGATACTTCGGATGGGCATCTACTGGCCAACCATCCACCAAAATATGTTAGAGATAACGCGAAAATGTGTAGAGTGTCAAGCTTACTCCCCAGTCCAAGGGGTTTCCCCGATGCCTCTTACAAGTATCTCTAGTCCGTGGCCATTCTGTTGGACTAGGTGTCTAAGCCCATAACTATAATTGGTATGTACTTGACCCGAGAGTAGGATGGTCCATTTGGGTTGCCTTCACCAGAGCAATTTCATAGGATGGACTTTTGAGAAGAGGTTATTTGTGATTTATTAATATATTATAAGTTCTAATATATTAATATGAAATCATATGATTTAATTAGTATTGATCAAGAATTAATTTGGAATTAATTTAGTGATCAAAAGAGACTAATTAAATTAATGGGGACTAATTGTGTAAATTAGTTATATATATATATATATATATATATATATATATATATATATATATATATATATATATATTGTTTGGGCTTATGATACATGATGGACTAAGTTTATGAAAGAATCCATAAAGAGTTAGCCCACTTGAATCATGGATCATGGATAATAAGCCCAAGGGTATGGATTAGGGTTTAACCATGACTCTTAGAATCCTACAATATATATATATATATATATATATATATATATATATATATATATATATATATATATATATATATATATATATATGTCACCCTATAGCTAAAACCAGTTATCCTAGTGTGTTCTAAGAGTTCCTATAACCGATTTTGTGTGCTACTAACCTCTCTCTCAATTCCACCATTTGTTCATGGTGTTTGTAAACCATTTGAGGCATCACATTTGAGGTGCTAAGTTCTTAAAGGCCAAAACTACAAGCTACAACAAAGAGGTAATTGTATAACTCACTTTTATGATGTTTATGTCAATTGTATGCTAGTTGTAGGCTTAATGATTTGGAAACAATATTGCATGTAGAATTAGAGAAAACATAGATCCAAAGCATTTAGGGTTGTATGTGCACCATAGGATGTTGTAGTATACTAAAACCCAATAGTGGTATCAGAGCCTAGGATTGTTTTTCTATTATATTTGATGCATGGCTTATTTTTTTTCAAAGCTGAAAAACTGTTCTGTCAGCATGTACTCGACGAGTCCATTCTTGGACTCGACGAGTATGATGTATTTTGTCTTGAACTCGACGAGTCCATAGTTGGGCTCGAGGAGTTGGATGATCAGACATCAGTTTTTCGGGTTTTTTGGCCTGTTTTGGATTAGGATCATTACCATAAAATGTTTTAGTTCATAAAATTTGATTTTTTTGGTATGCTAATTATTATCCTCATCCAATTAAAAGATAATTGTCAAAATTTCAAGATTTGTATTAGTTTATATATTAGGCTAGTTTCTTGAATATTGTTGATGTGAATTATCTTGACTTATGAGTTTAATTAGATCATGAAAATTATATGATATTTTTGCTTGGTAAATTTGATCTTAATGGTTTTTTTAAGTCCTTCATAACTTGTCCTCAAGTTATGGAACATGAAAAGTTTTTCCATAAAAACCACATTAAACTCATAAGTTATGGAAATCAAAGGTTTTTCAAGAGTTACAAAACTTGCCCTCAAGTTTTGGTATTTGAAAAGTCTCAAATTAAGAAACTCTTGTAATTAAAAAAGTGTAACTTTTGGGTTCATCAATTAAAAAATTAATTAAATAGTTTTTAATTTTGAATTTTTATATTTAGAACCTTGAAGTATTTGAGTAGTTCAAATTGCACCTTATGGACTTTATTAAATTAATTAAAGTGTTTAATTAAAATAGAATTAATAATTCCATAATGACATGTTTTAAGTTTAATTAAATTAAAAGTATAACTTATTTAATAAAATTAAACCATCAAGTATTTTTAAATGTTTAAAATACACCTTTATACTATTATAATATTAAAAGTTTAATGATAATATATATGTATAAGTAAAAGGTCAGTCTTACTGTGAGTATGCCTCATTTACGAAGCCGGTATATAAGGGGGATATAAGGTTACTTCCTATAAAATGGTGGTTTAATGGGTGTCCACTCTCACTCACCGCTTCCTTGACTGGTGGAGGGTCGTTAGCCAAACGGGTAGGATAGGACATTCTCATTAAAAGTATAATGAAAATAGCAAGTAACTAAACACTTATAAATTCCCAATCTTAGTTACTTAGGAAAAATGTGAATTTGGTGCTAACCCATGAAATTGCACTTTGCACCTTGTTAAGTCGTTAGTGGAGCGTGTGTGGTTAACCGGCACACTAATCTGGGACTGACAGTGTGTGGGAAAGGGTAGCTTGATGTTAATCATAGGTCAATGGATCGTGTGTGGTTAACCGGCACATTGATTAGGTGATCTGTAACATTAAGAGTACCAAGCACATTTGCATGGTTATTCACACCTTGTTTATGATCCTCGACATCCCAGTCACAAACTTGAAGGGCACAATCGAGATTTAAACATGCCATTGAAAAGTTCAATGAATCTCAAAAGATCTAGGAATTTCAATTCATTTAAAACCTAAAATTCATTTTCGTTTTTCATGGTGGAAATTGGTAAATCGTCATTTACCTACCTTCAAATATTTTGCAATTGGATTACGGCATCCCTCTTCCGAATTGTAAAATATTGTGTTGGGTCTTAGCCTTAATATTTCATTTGGGTGTTATATTAAGGACTTAAATCACCTAAACTTGAATTTCTCCCTTATAGATGTCTAGTTCAGACAACTATGGTCTTCCCAAATCTTATGGAAAAAGCTTTCCTCATGAAGATGATATTCCACAAGATAATCAAGATGAAAGATTAATCCATTATTCGTGCTGTAGTGGAACTTCACTTCCTCCACCTCCTCTAAGAATTCTCCCTAACCCACAAGTTCAAAGACTTGAAAAGTTCAAGGCCACTCAAGCCCTATTGGCTAGCAAACACCAAGATGGAAGGTCTGTGTGTGCACATGTCTTGGAGATGAAGTCACACATTGACAGGCTACGAATTTTGGGTGTCGTTATTTCAACGAAGTTGGCTGTTGACTTGGTTCTTCAATCACTTCCTAAGTCATATAGTGGGTTCTTTAAGGACTACTATATAGGAGATCACGACATGACCCTTATTGATCTAACATATTTTCTTGTTGTTGTTGAATCAACAATGATGTGGCGCACTGGTAAAGCAAATTTGATTGGAAGATCTACTTCCCAAACTTCCATGGACATTGGAAACATTGGAAGTCCAGAAAAATCTTCTCTTCCAAATGGAAAGGGATTGGCCATGGTCAAGTCATTTGACCAAATGGTAAAGAGAAAGGCTAAGTCTGAGATAATCCCATGTACCATTCCAAAGAGTCCATATGTTTCTATCGCCAAGAGAAGGGGCATTGGTTGCGAAGCTACCATATTTATCTGAACGATCGCAAGGATGGTAAAGTCAAAAAGCTTGACTCTACTTCAGGTAAGTCCACTATCTAACTCTATTAAGTTCCTATTTGGAGATTCTTAATACATGATGTAATGTTATTACATTTTGATGTTTTGTAGGATCGAAGAAAAGAAAGGAAGCTTAAAGGAAGAGTAAGTTGATTCTGATCGTGAAGAGATGGATTTCGATCGCATGGTACGATGATCAGAATTTTGAGCTGATGCTTAAGCGTTATGATAGATTACTTAGGAAAAGATAATAACATATTTTTCATTTGTAATTGCATTGTGAGGATAAAAATTTCCGCATTTTATAAATAAGGAAAATTTTTTGAACTTTATCTTATTTTATATTTCCTTGCAATGGCATTTGTGAAAATTAATGTTTGTATGTTTCTATTGTTAGCAATGTTGAAAATGGATTTGATTCTTTCGTTTGTGGTAGTGTCAAGATTTACCAAATAAGGAAAGATTCTCATCACCCAAGTTTCAGTTGGATAGAAACTTGGAATCATGCAACTTGTATTGTGTGATGAATGAGAACTTCATCTTTCGGAAATTAAGACTAATTCCTTGTTCACATGTATATTTGAGTCAAGTGAAGGACTAGGGGATCAGGTACACTTGGTTGTGCGCTGATCAGGTCCACCATAAAGAACAATAGGACTATTCGTTATGATTTACTAAAGTTTAGTAAATATGGTTATGCTTACAAATTTAAGTGTAATTCTGAATCATTGGAAAAGTTTCAATGTATGGCAGAACAAATAAGAAGAATCAAACTAGGCAGAAAGATAAAAGTTTCTCCAATCTGAAAAGAAGGGAGAGTACTTGAGTATCGTGTTTTTATGATTATCTTAGTGATTATGAAACCATATCACAATTGATCCTCTAAGGACATCTTAGTGCATTTGTATGGCTAAGAAGAGGAATCGTGAATTGTTGAAATGGTTAAATCAAGAAGATAAATCATACTTCGTTCCAAAATCAGGTCTTAGAGTCACACTCCAAGATTGTAACTTCAGTGACATGGTCTTAAGAAAGGATTATAACACTCATCAAATGTAGAGTAAAATGTTTCTTACTCTTGTACATTTGAATTGGTAAGTTGTGATGTTTTGGATAAAACAAAGACCAACTAAGACCAATTGTGTGAAGTGTTTGTCTTGATAAGAAACCACATTAACTCTTGAATATTTGTTTGTCAAGTATTGTTTCTTGACAAAGAGAATCTTATATGTCAACAGGTCAGCAGGAGTCTTAAGGATCTTGAATAGCTTCTAGAACTAATCAAGAGGTCAGTATGAGTGCTTAATTGTTTGAATAACAACTTGGAAGCAATGGTAGGCCCTTGAGCTGCCAGGTGGCAAAAAATTAAGATTGAACAAGTTTAGTCCATATGAGTTTGGATTTGTCAAACCTTATCTTGTGATTATGGTTATGACAAATTCACATGGATAGGAACACATACACCATAAAATCTAAGTGTCATAAGGTTTCTATCCAATTCATGAAAATGATTGTGAGGAAACGCTTTCACTAAGTAGATTTTAAGGAGATAGCAATTGTGATATTTGAATTCTCAAATTCGATTATGATTACGACATCCCTCTTCATAGTTTGAATTGTGAGAAATGGCAAAAGGTCTAAATATTTAAGACTTATTGGTGTAAGTTCAAAAATTGTTTAGACACACATGTGAGCTATTTAAGGAAAGGTGTATGAATTTGAGAAGCTAGATAAAGTCTTATCAAAGCATCTCGTATCAGAAATCTGAACTTTGGTAAGAAAGTCAATAAATATTGATTTCTAGAAGTCCAGTTGATTTCTGGGTACATGTCGAAGCTAGTGGGAGCATAAGTGTTATGGTAATAAGAATGTAATTATTATGCTAGTGGGAGCACAATTATTACGTTAAGTGTTGCGAGTTAGCAATGTTAATTATAGAAAACAAAAGTTTCAATTCTCAAAGTTGCAGGGTTTGAAAAGTTGTTTTGCTATAATTAAGGGAGAGGAATTCATACTTCATTTCGAATCTAAAAGCTTAGATTGAGATTTTAATCGAATTTAGTCATGGACATATGTGAATGTTATGTTGAAATGATACAACATAAGAAAATTCTATATGTGGAAATATTATAGCAAGAGACTGGTAAAGTATCACGTCTTTATGTAATACATTATCTATCGTATCTCATATGCTTTGGGTATAGGATCGATTTCATATGTTATAACATTAATCTGTTCTAATTTTCGAAATGCCTATGGCATTAAGAGGGAAAAGGGACTAGAACGAGATATGACTAAAATGGTTAAGCAATTGTCGAGGACAATCTGAGGTTTACCAAAGATTGGTTGCTTATGAACAGTTGGAAGTATGTTCTAAATTTTGGAAGGGCCATATTGACATACTCTAAGAAGAGGTAACTCCTGTTTAGAAGTGTTAGTAAAAATGGGAATATGAAAATGTTTCCATAAGTGGAAGTTATTCTTTAAATCTTTGTAAGATTAGAAAACTTAATGCAAGAAGGATGTTCAAAGGAATGTACTTTGAATGTGAGACTTAGGTTCCATGGAATTGCTCTCCATTGGAGTACTTTGTAATGTTTGTTTTCAAGTCTTTGTGACTTTTGTGCATAGTCATTACAAGCGGATCATTGCATATAAGTTTAAAATCTAACAGATTATAGTAAATGGAAAGAATTTGGTATTCTTTCACTTATCATAAGGATTTGGGAGTGTGAAATGAGCATCATTGAAGTGTTGTCAATTGATCTATTTCACAAAGAAAGGACCATATGCAAACATAGTGTGCATGCTTGGAGCATGGCATAGCTATTGTTTTAATTTAAGTATTAAGTTGATTAATCGAAACATTATACAATGAATAATGTGTAATCAATATGGTGATTAAATAAAAAGTGTTTTATTTATATTCATAAGTTCTGAGACCGTATTGGATTCGATTATTCTTGTGTTTCACTTTGCATGTTTTGACTTCCCGAATAACTAGGTTATTCAGACCATCCATAGTCGATCATACTTTGGAAGTAGGTATTGAAGCTTGACTGTCATGAAATGGTCTGTAGATTTTCTAAAGGCGTTTAGACATAGTAAAAGTTTGATGCAGTGTTCATGAGTACTCCTGGAATAAGATTCGAGTATTGGATTAAACCCACGCTCATCTGAATCACTTCATCGATTTTATCATGAGTGATTGTGAGACGATAATATCTTATATTCTTGAAACCAAGACGTGTGAGTTGTAGTTTACAAGTCGGTTGCACATTGACATATGTAAACGCACCAGTAACTTGGTGTTATAAAACATATTGTTCTGTGTGATTTGATGAGTAAGAACAAGCAAGCATTTTAGTCGAAGTTTCTCCATTCCTTTTACCCTTAGAGGGATAAAAGCGATATTTGTGGGCCCCTCGATGATTTATTGATGACAAACCTAAGTGCTTGGCCAAGCCTGGACTGATTTGATTTATTCAATTAGTCTGTCGTCATAAATCGGAAATCGGGAAACAAAAAATGGACAGAGAGAATGATTATAATCCATGTCTCAGTCCATACGATATCTAGAATAGAGGAATATATGATCCCTTATCTAATGGATGCGTCATTGACTAGGTCAGAGTTCGACAGCGGCTTTTAGGAGCTAAGATTGATAGTCGGGTTGTGGAGTCGTAATTGCAATAATAGTTATTAGACTTATCCAAGTGGGAGAATGTTGGATTAGGTGTCTAAGTCCATAACTATAACTGGTATGTACTTGACCCGAGAGTAGCATGGTCCATTTGGGTTGCCTTCACCAGTGCAATTTCATAGGATGGACTTTTGAGAATAGGTTATTTGTGATTTATTAATATATTATAAGTTCTACTATATTAATATGAAATCATATGATTATTTAGTATTGATCAAGAATTAATTTTGAATTAATTTAGTGATCAAAAGAGACTAATTAAATTAATGGGGAATAATTGTGTAAATTAGTTATATACATTGTGTGGGCTTATGATACATGATGGACTAAGTTTATGAAAGAATCCATAAAGAGTTAGCCCACTTGAATCATGGATCGTGGATAATAAATCCAAGGGTATGGATTAGGGTTTAACCATGACTCTTAGAATCCTACAATATATATATATATATATATATATATATATATATATATATATATATATATATATATATATATGTCACCCTATAGCTAAAATCGGTTATCCTAGTGTGTTCTAAGAGTTCCTATAACCGATTTTGTGTGCTAGTAATCTCTCTCTCAAATCCACCATTTGTTCATGGTGTTTGTGAACCATTTGAGGCATCACATTTGAGGTGCTAAGTTCTTAAAGGCCAAAACTACAAGCTACAACAAAGTGGTAATTCTATAACTCACTTTTGTGTTGTTTATTTCAATTGTATGCTAGTTGTAGGCTTAATGCTTTGGAAACAATATTGCATGTATAATTAGAGAAAACATAGATCCAAAGCATTTAGGGTTGTATGTTCACCATAGGATGTTGTAGTATACTAAAACCCAACACAGTCTACCAGTGGGGAATTGATATCGTTGGAACGTTCCCAGATGCCCCTGGTAAGGTGAATTACTTGGTAGTTATGGTGGACTACTTCACCAAGTGGATAGAGGTTGAACCATTAGCATGCATATTCGAAAGAAAAATGATCAAATTTCTATGGAAGAACATAATAACAAGGTTCGGAATACTGAAGGTACTCATCAGTGACAATGGATTGCAGTTCACCGAAAACCCATTCCGAAGTTGGTGCGATGAGAAGGGAATTGAGCAAAGGTTCACGTCAGTAGCACATCCACAGGCTAATGGTCATACCAAAGTGTCCAACAGGACGTTGGTAAGTGGAATCAAGAAATGCCTCGGGAAAGATAAAATTAATTGGGTTGAGGAACTACCGGGAGTACACTGGTCGTACAGAACAACGCCAAGAACGAGCACAAAGGAAACCCCTTTTAGCCTAACTTACGACACAGAAGCAATGTTGCCGGTATAAGTTCGATCACTCTGTACGACCCATTTCAAAGAAGCAAACAACGATAAGGATCTAAGGGAAAACTTGGACCTCATCGAAGAGAAGCGTGAGCAGTCGAACATCCGCCAAGCAGCCTATAAAAATGTTGTGGAGAGGTACTATAACCAGAGAGTCAAAGAGAAAGCTTTCAAAGTAAGAGATTACATCCTAAGGTGAAATGAGGCAAGCCACGCCCAGCCACAAGGAAAGCTAGGCCCCACACGGGAAGGACCACACAAGGTCATTGAGGCCCACCGCAATGGCGCATACACGCTTGAAACGAAGGAAGGAAGGAAAATCCAAAAGACGTGGAACGCCAGAAATCTAAGGAAGTTTCACTTCTAGAAAAGAAATCTGCCGCCCGGACTAATCACCCAGGGGACTTTCGGAACCCAAGGCTCAGTGTACATGTGCCCGCTACTTCGTTTCCTTTTGCAAAAACAAAATACTTAGTGTATTCGTAAGGCTCAAAATAGCCATTTAATCTAAATACTTAGTGTATTTACAAGGCTCACAATAGCTTTCCCTTTAGAAATACTCAGTGTATTTACAAGGCTAAGAATGGCCGTTTTATTGAAATACTTAGTGTATTTGCAAGGCTAAGAATAGCCATTTTATTGAAATACATAGTGTATTTGCAAGGATAAGAATAGTTGTTTTATTGAAATACTTAGTGTATTCGCAAGGCTAAGAATATCCATTTTATTGAAATACTTACTATATTCGCAAGGCTAAGAATAGCCACTTTATTAAAATACTAAGTGCATTCGCAAGGCTAAGAACAACCACTTTATTGAAATACTTAGTGTATTCGTAAGGCTATGAACAGCCACCTTATACTCAACGTATTTATTGGAAGAGTCTACCCCAATATTCAGTGCATCCGTAGACATAATAGCCGTTTTACCAAAGATACTCAGTGTATCTACCGGGCCTAGCGACTGAAAGTAACCACCCGGTGCTACATTGCAATCTTATGCTTGAATAATGAAAAGAAATGATACCAGAGGTTTAGAACCAAACCATGCACACAAAATGCAACAGATCGCAAACAAAGCAACAACAACGATCATAAGAAAATACCATTCACATGACCAAAAGTTGCAAAGTTATTACAAACAAGGCCAAGTGGGCCGCTACTATTCAACATTACCACAAACCACAAATGACCAAGTAAACGGGGGAAACAAGAACAAGCTTCATATATTTCTTCACACCCCGAAGGGCAGCACAGGGTACGAAGGTACCTTAAGAATCAACTGGATTATCACCACCACTAGCTTCCACGCCACCATCACCATCACCATCACCATCACCTCCCACCACCACCACCACCATTGACACCACCGCCTCCACCAGCCCCATCAATCAACATGTCGTCCGAAACTTCACCAACATCTTCCAGAGCACAAATCTATCGCATCCCCGCCATATCCAAATGTCCCAAGACCAAGAGAGAAGCATGATCCATAGTGGCGAAAGCGAGTTGGGCATCATTGAGACTAGTAGTGCGACTGGATCGGGAATTATTGGAATTGGGATCATAAACACTGGAATCCACCTCCACTTTCAACCCACAACGGCCGGACTCCTCACCGGCAACGAATGCAGCATGTTGGATCCTACTAACCACATTGGTGAACTCCGGGTGCTCAATTAGCTTATCCATGATGCGCACAACCACCGTTTGTAAGAGCCAGTCCTGGTCACGATGTACAGCCTCTGCCTCATCTTGAGCCTCCTCAAGGAGCTTATCACGGTCACCAACATCCCGCTCCAAGCTCTTATTTTGAATCATTAGCCCCTCGTTATCCTGGGTTAGGGAGTCAACTTTCGCTTCCAATGCAGATCGAATCTCTTCAGTAGCAGTTTTCTCTAAAGAAAGCAGGGCATATCTCTGGTCGGAGTCATTAACATCCTTCTCGTGCTTAGCAATTTGGCATTTAAGTTCGACCGCTCGGGCACCACAACACGTATGGGCAACTTCAATCTCGTACAACAATTGGATGCGACAGGAACCGGTGACCAGATAAAATATTGCTTAGGCAGCGGCATATGACATGTTATGAGCCAATGTGGGGCTGCCCATGGCCTCGATATCAGTGACGGCAGCAAGTGGAAATGCATGGCAAGCAAACTCTATAGTGTTGGTACGGACAGATAAGCGGGAATCATTCCGAAAACTCCAAGAAGGAACAAACACATCAGCCCATGATCATCTCCAGCAGGAGTCCCTCTACTTGGACGGGTTTGATGCAGCATGACCTCCCCGAGACCCCTGGGGGGAGAAAGATCACAAGAAGACTATGGAACAGGTTAGACCAAAACAATGGGTTGCTTAATCGCCCCTTGACCTCCCTCAGACTTTTGAGCATCGTCATCAGGGATCATAACAATCGCCTCTGGCGTGGAGGAGATTCAATTCAACAAACGAGTGAAATTACGTCTCGATTGAACTCACCTCCTGATGTTAAAGACATCGGTGGAGGTCTCCCCCATGGCCAAGACGGCCTTCCACTTAGCTATGGCTCACCGAACGTCAGAAATAATGCCATCCTTTCTATCCTCGACTACCTCCGTATGGCCAGAACCGGCAACAGAAGGCGGAGCAACCGTCATGATGGGTCGTGCAGGCAGGGGCTGCTCTCCAACAGTCGCTGATGACCCCTCCACAACCAGTGTCTCTGGAGGAACAGTCATAGCGAGCCAATAAACCCAACATGGCAGAGGAAGAGTTTCAAGGAGATCAGCCTCCCGATGCTCCAGCTTCCCCCGATACCGCTTTCGCAGAACCTCAGCCATAAAAAGAAGGGACTCAACACCTGCAAAAGCAAAAACAAGCCAAGAATACATAAGCAAAATAATCACCATTCTCAAGCACGAACCCCTTCTTTTTTTAGAAACAAAAGGGGGGAGGAGGGAGAAGGAAGGATAACAGAAAAGAAATCAAAACTACCCACCATTAGTAACAGTGTAAAAGATGAGCATCTTCCCCCATCATCTCCAAGAGGGGATCATCCCAACCCCGGCAAGCAAGACCTTCGATTACTCCTCAGATACGACTTGAATGGTCTTCAGAAGATCAGTAGTAGTCTGGTTACGAGGATACAACTTAGGAGTGACGTTAGAGAAATTGTTTGTCCGGTATCACCCGCAGCCGACCCGATCCTCGTTAACCCACAACCATTTATCTTGCCACTTCTTCAGAGTCTTGCCATCAGGAACGAAGACATGACCCCCATGTCGAGAAGAGAACATGTATTTGTCACCTGTAGAATTGAATCTAAAGAAGCACTTGAAGACAAAGTAGTCAAGGAGCACTCTGTTTTCCCGACAGATCATCTCAAAGCCGCCACCTTGTTGACGGGGTTCGGAGTGAGCATCCGGGCCCTACTGTTGGGTTTTAGTTCAAAAATAGTTTCATAAACTAGAAAAATATGGCAATGGAAGACTTTAATTTTTGAAATAACATAAACTTATACCCACCAAGGATCTTTTTGCAAGTTATAGAAAGATTTAAACACCAACCAAAGGAAGGATAAAGAAATAACAACCTTTGTAGCTCTTTGGGTCCTCATGGGAGGCTTGGAAGTTGATGAAGAATGTGGAACCTTTGAGACACCAACAATTACTCAACTTGATGTAGATGCTAGTCCAAAACTCTTAAACCCTTAAGCTTTAAGTTCATAACCAATATGAACTTAAAGAAGGCATGAAGATGCAAGTGTTCTTCAAGTTTTCTAACCAAAACTAGAGATAAAGGGAGAAGAGAAGGAGGATTGGGCCATATAACTGAAAGGAAGAATGAATCAACTAGCCAAATGCAAGCCTCTTATTTATATGCATAAAGTGAAAGTATTAATTATTAGGTCTTAACACTTTAAGCACATACGTCCCCATGCCATAAACATGCTTGATTTCTTTTGAATAAACTAATGAAAAGCCCATACCTTTTCTTTCTTTTCTTCAATTTCCGAAAATTATATAAAAAGAGGAAAGTTAGTTTAAATTTTATAAACTCAAGTTTATAAAATGTAAACTTTGTCTTTTGAGTAAAAGACAAAAGGTTTTCAACTAGTCCAAAAAGTTATGCATGACTTATTAATTCATACCATATGAAATAATATAATGTTACTTGCTAATGAAAATTATTATTTCCATGAAATAAATAATTTCCAATTTAATTATAAGAGTTTTATTAAATATTTATTAAAATCAATTTCTAATAAATAATCAATTGTATCAATTTGTTGTTAGTGTGACCGATTAGTATCATATGTTACTTAGCAATATCACTTTAATATGACTCTTGAGCATACTAGTCCTTTCACCTACAACCGTTCTTTTGCAAAAGCTCTTCCTGAAAGTCAGTGAGGGGAAGGCGCAAACTAGCATCATAGTTTTTTTAGATAGATGCCTACTTTGCCTGAAGGATGAGATAGGATCATCGATTTGGCCGACGGAAACTCTACACTGTCAACCGGAGAAAGGTCATATGCATCGCTGAGAAGCTTGAACTCACCCTCAGACGGAACGGTGCCAGGTTGAGCAGCCATGGAACCAAAAAGAAAACCCAAACGGGAGAAGAAGAAGAAATATGAGGAAAAAGTAGTGTGGATAAAGAACGCCCTTAACCTGATAAACAATAAGGAAAGGCGGAATATTCAAAATCCCTGACGTAATGATGTAACTGACTGTCATGATGGGCAGTCACGTCGCCGTAAAAACCGAAGCGACAATTAAATCAGAGCTTGGCGCCTGTACCAAGCAGTTAAGTCCAGAACATCATAGCTAGTCGAGCAACGCTATGACTACTGGACTAGGGGACTTGATGACATGTCGTTGGCACGAACGAAGATTCGCGCTTAGATGCGCCGGAGAATTCCCCAAAGCACGTCGTGCCTAGCGGAACGAGCCCGACGAAACTTAGCACCCGCCAACACCCCTAAGTGCAGGGCGACCGCAGAGAAGGCCCGACCCCGCCAGGGGCGCCTTCCGCTCTGCGACAAAAGTGTAACGACTCCAGGTGACAAGGAAGATGCTCAGAGCAACAACCTGAACTAATCGTTGGCTCTGATAGATTAAGGAGCTCGATTATCCAATCAGCGTCCTCAATCCTGTCGGGTCTGACACCCTTGTCCCGTACGGACTAGCAGAAGGGTTTAGTATAAAAGGCTGGCTTGGTGCCTTGGAAAGTAAGTCGCTCTCTCCCGTTTTACCCCATATGCTCCCAAGACTAATCACTGACTTGATCGTCGGAGCATTTTCCCAGGAGCGGCCTCCCAAAGAACGGCTGACGGTTCTCTCTCGTTGTGACCTTGCAGGCTCATCGGAATCATCAAAGGTGTACAACGTTATCGTCCGGTAACCAGATCACATCAGTAGGTTTTGGTGTGATAAGCTAGGTTTTAGAGTTTGGGCTCTTTGTATCCACCCAAAGGCATAAAGATTGCAACTTTATGGCCTTAATGGTCTTAATGGGTCCAGATCTTAATTTTAGGCATTTGTTCATAAGTGATTAAGTCACTTTTGCATGGCTTGAATGGGGGCCACGTACACCGTGCGTACTTCCTGTAGGTCACGCGTACTGCCTCTATTGGTCACGATTCCCGCTTCAACCTTTTACGTTGCGCGTACTAGTATGTATGTCGAGCGTACGGCTCAGATCAGTTGGGCGTACGTTTTGGGCCAAACGATGGGCTCGTTTAATGGATTTGGGTCTTGGGCATTTTTACGATGGGCCACTCCAGCTGTTGTACTCATTGTAGGCCTTAGTTAATCCTTGGTTTGGGCCTAGGATTTTATTGGGCCTTAGGTCTAGTTTGGCCCATCTCACTTTGGACATTAGCCTTATGTTCTAAGTGTTAGTCAAGATTTTGATCCAATTATCTTGGGACTTTATTGTTTAGTTAGCTCGGGAATTTATCCAGCCTAGTAGTCGAGTGTTTGTTTGGCATATCAGCAGTTGAGGTGAGTCTTCTCACCATGTTCATGGGTCGAAGGCACCGATGTCGGCCCATTTCTTATTACGAAGAATGTTGTTGACTTTTGTGATAATTGTATGGAAGACCATGGAACAATGTGAAAATTGAAACTTTGGTGTTTATCTAAAAATGAAAATTTTGATCCTGATTTTTGGACTGTTACACTGTGACATCCTCTAATTTTCAAAACCAATTAAAACTTCTCTTTACACTTTAAAAATAATTTATTTATATTTGCGGAAAATCCCAATATAAAAGATCATTCTGATTATAAATGTTTGTTTCCAACATGTTAAAACCCTAAGGATGTCATAATCAATAAAGATACATGAGTTACAGCGTAAAGACTTGATGGTCCTGGATACTATTGCAAACTGTCTCTTAATCATTTAGCATCCTAATCAAGTTTCACAGGCTTAAGTCCTGATAACTGTGATGCATATAAACTGGGTGGTTTAGGTTGGGGAAACCTGGTGAGATACATAGGGATTTCAATCCCATGATGTTGAGATGATAATATTCCATAATTATCAGACCTGCAAACCAACCGTTACCATAAAATAACCATTCCTACATATTCATTCCTACAGATCCTCACAGATCCTAGACTATCCATTTCTATCGATCGTCACATATCCTAGACTATCCATTCTATCAATCCTCACATATCATGAATAGTGATTATCAGAGAGAAGTTTATCTTGCCTGATGAATCGTTGACTACACAACTACGGCCTTCCTTGCGGTTGTAAGTCATAAAGGATTATAGGTCGTCAGAGTATTAGATGAATATGGTTTTCCAATTCATCTAAGTTTGTGAGTAATGAGCTTACACTAGCAATGTAATTCACAAGACCGTCAAGAATGATCAAGTGTTGTCGCCTACTCCGTGAGGTGACCAGACATACCACTAACAGTTGTCTGATCGGGACCCACCATTTCTGGTCATCCCGTACGGAGCTACCGTACATCAACACCTGATGGTGTCATGGAACAGAACTTTACTCTCCGTTCCTAGGTTACACACATTCTCCCAACTACCTAATATCAAGCTTAATTTAGCTAGGTGATATGTGCATATTTAGTCATATATTTTGTCTAATATCTTAATACTTTTTAGGTATTTTGTCTTGATTATTGAACAAAAGGTACTTAATTATGTTTAAATTGTATTTTCAGCCTAAAAGACATGCCCGAGTTAAAAAGCAAGTGGGATTAGCAATCGAAAACTCGGGAATTGAAGAAAGAAGAAATTAAGCTAAAAAGGTGAAGGACTCAGCGAGTTGGTCCTCAATTCATCGAGTAGATAGGAATATTCGCAAACCATCCGGTGCCTTACCGCACACGGGATTTAAGTGATGGACTCGTCGAGTCTGTCTATGGACTCGTCGAGTCTGTCTATGGACTCGTCGAGTCTGTCTATGGAGTCGACGAGTTGCCCCTGTTTTCAGAAAACTATATAAAGGCATTAATCCCCGAAACCAAAGACTTCCCCTGGATCTTTTGGCGACTTATCTGCGATTGGAAGGATTGTTGAAGCTCTGGAATTCGAAAATCAACCCTAGAGACCAATTTGGAGGAGATCGAAAGGCGAAACATATTCTCTTTTCTTAATCTATTGTTTACATTATGTATTTATCATTGGATTTCGTTTTTGAGATGTTAGTTGCTATAGATATGAGCTAAAAACTCATCACTTCTGTTTAGGGTATATTAGCTTGCTAATATGGATTGATGTTATTGTATGGATTATTTGATTTGGTGAAATTGTTTTGTTAAGCTTGTAAACGATCCTTATGTGTTGTCAATAACTATTTTATGTTAATTATCAAGTCTATTAAGTTGCATGAACATCCTCTTAATTGCTCGCTTCATATGATTTATGTGAAAACAATATTATATGCCTAGTATTAGTGAATATGAACCTAGGATTAATTAGAAAATAGGTAAGTTAATGTGTGAGCTTGTGCGATAAACAACCATACAAGATGTTGATTGAATTAGTAATTTAATTAGCTACAACTACAAGTCTTACTTAACCCGAATCAAAACACTAGGAAATTCATTAGTTTAACCAATTGGCCACTGTTTAAATTAATTTGTTTTCTAAGCATTAGTAATAGTGAATACGAATCTAATCACATTAATCGGTAGCCAATGACAAAATAATCCCTTGCACTTGCCATAAAATCAACCATTGAAACAAGTGAGTCAAACCTGAACAGAAGTCTCTTTTATTATTGAATCTAATTACTTCTTAATTTCTTTAGTTGTTAGTTATCTTAGGTTGAGTATTAGTTAATTGTTTAAGTTTCTAGTCTTGCAAAACTAGAGAAAACCCTTCTTTTTATTATTTGTTCTTAATTAGATAATTCTAGTAATTAGTTTAATTGTTACCGTTTCCTGTGTTCGATACCGTGCTTGCTTGAACTATATTGCTAAAGGATAGGTACACTGCATTTTGTGTGTTTATTTGTGTTTGAAGTAGTAGTATTAAAAACTAGTGCATTTTACACACATCACTAGGTATCCTCCATAAGTCTAAGTTTATCCCTAGACTAGATTACAATGCCTATAACCAACTTTTAATACCAAATTTATTATAAGGTGACATTGACCTATCTCGAGTGTATTTATATTCCCTACAGAGCATTAGGTATTATTATTCCTTTATCTTCTCAACAAAGCAACCTTTAATACTATTACATGATGTTATATATTTAATCCTAACATCAAATAGAACCATATTTGGTTCGCACATAGTACAATATATATATATATATATATATATATATATATATATATATATATATATATATATCCTAACATATAATCCAGGGAATAAGCACATAATTCATGTGCGACTTCTATCATATATTTAATATTTTAATTAATACTTGTCACACCCACAAACCAAGGATGGCGGAAACGTCCGGGGGTGGAGGACTTCATGTAAAGTATCACAACAACGAGTATAATAGTGTTCAAAGTAAATACAACCATCATAAATATAATTGAAAAGGTTACACCATAGTATAGGTTTACATGTTTCAAAATCAATTACATTATGATGACAAAATAAACTGTTTGACGATTTAACGTCCCATCCTCAAAGTGCTGATGTTTTCCTGTTTCACTGATTTCCTGAGAATACAAGTAGTTTTGAAAAGTGTCAACAATTAAGTTGGTGAGTTCATCAGAGTTTTTTTTGAGAAAGAAACCGTTTTCCTTGTAAAAGCAACAAAGTATGTTTCCAGAAAATCCAATATTTTCTTAGTTAAGTGTGGAATGAATGCTCCTATGTTATGCGATAATGAACCCTAGAGGGACCCATAGATTCCTTCTATAATCGCCCAGCGTATATAAGTTATATAAAATTTAAGTTAAATAAACCGTTGATTATAATGGGTCTGCCGTAGGTCCACAACCAAACAAGGAGCAGGAGATGAGGCGGGCCCACCAATTCTAAGTCGATTGTGACTAGATTCTTATATAACTCTATCATATACACTTAGCAATTATAGCTGAAGTCTAACAATTCTAGACGTAATGTAGTTTGAATAGAAATATGTTTCCAAAGAAAATCTGATATTTTCTTAAAGAGTGAATCGTAAGTTTCTATATTAATAAATAGTGCATCCTAGAATTTCCTTCTATAATCTCTAAGTGTATATAAGTTATATAAAATTTAAGTTAAATAGACCGTCGAATGTAATGGGTCTACTCAAGGCCCACAACCAAACAAGGAACAGGAAATAAAGCGGACCCACCAATTCTAAGTCGATCATGACAAAATTCTATATAACTCTAGCATATACACTTAGTAAGTATGGCTGAAAACTAACAATTCTAGATAGAATGTAGTCTTAAAAACCAAAGACCGAGACTATGCTTATCATAATTCATCAAGTAGTGGTAGTGGACATAAACTATACATATCATAATTCACCAAATAGTGGTAATGATAGTGAACACAATATATGCATATTATAGTTTATCAAATAGTGGTAGTGGTAGTGAACATAAACTATACATATCATAATTCACCAAATAGTGGTAGTGATAGTGAACATGAATTATGCATATTGTAGTTTATCCAAAAGTGGTAGTGGTAGTGAACATAAACTATACCTATTATAGTTTATCAAGATGTTTGTAATGTATATGCAACCTAACTATACCTATTATAGTTCTAGCATGTTTGTTTGTGATGTATAAGGACCCTTTTCTATGTAAGTCGAATGTATAGCAAAAATATAACTATGTGTTATCATGCCTTATTTTTGTACTAATGGTAATAATGGAGGATTCTTACAATTCAGTGAGTATTTTCTGTTATATAATTATACCACAACAAGAAACACATGTAAAATATGAAATCTTCGAAGATTAACACTTTGCTCAACAAGTTACAAAGTGTGATGAAAGTTATAAGCTGTTATCTAGATTTTTACCTTTCTACACTGTTTTAGAAAAATCATTGAAAAATCATACGAAGTCAAAAACTGATTCCGTAAATTCTGAGAGTCCACAAAATGTGTCTAGTTTATTCATGATTTTTATTATGATTTTTAGAAATATTTAACTTGTGTTAAAATGTTCATATTCACAGACTGGTCCAAATTCATTTCTGAAATGATAGGCAGTTTTGTAAAAATCACCATAAATCGTAGAAAAATCGTATGGAGATGTGCAAGTAGTCATTTTAAAGGTATGAACCTGAACTATTTTCATATTAAACAGTTTTGAAAAATATTAAGTTTAACGTAGTGAAAACAGTCCGTGAATAAGACTCAACGTTTCTGATGAAAGCTGTTGTTTAAGTTTAGTTAAGTTTTTGGTGTTTTAACTTGTATTCCCCCCCCCCTCTTAAAACCAAAGAAAAACATGAAAAGATAGGGGTATGAACTCACCTTGAGTGATTTCAGTAGATGGATGATGAACAAAAGAAGTGTTCAACTCAAGAACACTTAGATGATGCTTGAAGATTCGAAGATCAAGAGTGGATGAGAAGCTCAAAACTTCCTGGAGAATCTCGAAATCTTGGAGAGAATAAAAGAGGAAGTAAAAATGTATCTTGGGAGGAGGAGAGTGGGGTTTTATAGATGGAAGAGTGAGGGATTAGAGAGTGGCTGATGGAAGAGATTTGATGGAGGTATGGGAAGATCTCGACTTAACTAGAGCAAGGTGGGAATAGTGACATGGAGTGGGTATGGGAGGTTGCTTGTGTCATAACTCAAAGGCAAAGTCAACACTCCACCCAAAATATCCTACCCACTAACCTTGGATAAGATTTACACTCAAAAACGTGATTAATTATGAATTTAGGGGTCTTATATGTTAAAATATAATTTTGGGTGAAAATCCCGCGTTAAAATTATATAAAACGGGCCTAAAATGAAGTCGTAGTCAAAAACCGGGTGGAAAATGGCTTCCTGCGAAGCTCCTCGGGTTGGGGTCGAAGTTCGGTCCTCAGTAGCTTGGACCCGAAGGAGAAATGGGCCGAAGGCGAAGGTCAGGAGCGAAGGCGAGGTTTGGGTTCGGGTCAGCAGGCTTCGGTTCGGGTCAGCAGGCTTCGGTCCGAGAAGGTTCGGCTCAGTAGCTTCGGTCCAAGAAGGTTCGGTTCTTATGGGTTTCGCTTCTTAGGGTTTCGGCCCTAAGAAGGTTCGGTCCTATTTGGCTGATTTTCGCATAAACTCCCCGTTTTGCGCAGTTTTTCACCAAGTTAAGTGGCGGGATGCCCAAAATGATTATAAAAAGTTAAAGGAACTTTTGAGAGAGATATGGGAGAGATTTCACACACTTGGAGAGATTTCTCATACTTGGAGAGATTTGGGAGAGATTGCACATTCTTGGAGAGATTTCTCATCCAGAGAGAGATTTGGGAGAGATTTCACATTCTTGGAGAGATTTCTCATTCAGAGAGAGATTTGGGAGAGATTTCACATACTTGGAGAGATTTCTCATACTTGGAGAGATTTGGGAGAGATTTCACATTCTTGGATAGATTTCTTTTGTGACCTTTTTGAGTGTTTGGCTCTGTAACGCAAGGTTTGTAAACCTCGTTAAGTCTTGTTATGATTGTTATATGCCCCCGAGGGTTAAGGAATAATGTTTTATCAAGTAGAGTCGTCACTTACCCTGATTAGGGTTTAGAATTTCCGAACACGTGAAAACTCTAAGTGATAATTTGTATGAGGATTGCGAGTTGTACAATAAGAAACATAATGGAAACCCTAATGTACAAGGGTTAGATGAGTTGACCGGTTTGACTTGTTGACTTTAGTTGACTTTGACTTGGCCAAATATTGACGGTTGTCACATCATCCCCCTGTTAGAAAGAATTTCGTCCCGAAATTAGTGTTTTGACTGGGACTTGGAGGAAAGATGGGGGAAACTTTTCGTAGTACAAGAAATTGATATGGCGGGGACCAATCCGCCTGATGTTAAATGACGACCTTGGAATTTCTTATTGTAACATGAGTTGAGTCGATTTAAAGGAGTTATTGTTTTGGAATGATAGTGTATTCTACGTGTGCCCTTTATGCTCTCCGCTTTATACTTGGTATTACCACTATGAATATTTTATAATGAAGTTAGTGAGTACTGGTATTACGAATGCTTTAACAATTTGTGATGAAATTTGCATTATAAGTCCTACCAGATCTTTTATAATCGCTTGGTGTAAACTAGTCGTATATCATTAAAATTGCAAGGGCATTCGAATGAGTGACCCCGCCTTAAGCCCACAACCAAACAAGGAACAAGAAATGAGGCGGAATCATACATTATAAGTCCATAGAATCTTAATGATATATGACCATAATGTTTACACTAGCCATCATACATTTACTAATAAAAACCCTGTGTTTTTATATAAAAGATAAGACTTATTCGGGTTTTGTCGTGTTCTCGAGATGCTTTCAGCCTTTCTCGAACTTGCACTAAGCCATAAGTGATAATTTCTCCTCGGAGCGCTGCATAGGGTCTGCTTTAGTGTTTCTCGTTTGATTAGATCGGTAGGGAACATATGGGTTCGGTTTACACGACTAGACTTATTCGGATGATAGGGCGTTCACTCGCACTCCTGGGTAACCTTGTCCGGAAGTTCATGGTAGGACTCGTACCTGGTCCACCTATCATTAACTTGCGCATATAGGTCGTATGTACTTAAGGTTGGCAAGACAGATAGATGGGTGACTCTGCCCCAAGTCCACAACCAGACAAGGAACAGGAAATAGGGCGGAAGCACACATCCAATGTCTGTAGAATCTTAATTATACATTATCCTCGCGTATACACGTAGTAGTGGTAGACTAACCGCATTCGTCCCAAGCTTCTGTGCTTGAACTTTATCTGCTGCGTGAAGGGTCTCCTGGAAATACTTGTGATAAGGTTTCGGAAGGTATAATACTCCTCTGGTGAGTGTTTTGGGGTTTCACAGCGAGAGATGACCCAGAGGTCCGTGCTGGATGTGTTTATAGGAGACAAAAGTTTCGATTATTCGGTATGTTAGGCTTTACTCATCTTGGGATCATATTTGTCCAAACACACTTAGCTGAGAAGTTTTGATGGGATCCGGTGCATTAGTGCTGGTATGATCGCACCCTCATAGGTCTATGAAAATGGCACCTTTTAACTATGAGGCTTAAAAAGGTGAGATGATAGTGAGTCTTGAATAAGGGTTTATACGTCGGGAGTTATTTATCTTAGTTCTGAGTGTATCATGTTCCGGTTGTTTATGGTGTTCTGAAAACGGTTCATAACGAGAGTCTACATATGATAAACTTATGAATTTTAGTAGTATTTATCCCAAAGAAATAATACGCATGTCCCTTTTATTTGTATGATTTTAGCATATTTAGTTTTTAGGGGAAGGTTTTAAGCCTGATGCAGGTCCACACCACATCATTGCGAGGAAGGTTTGGACCGCAAATAAATCTCTCGACTAGTGTAATCACTAACTCGTGGGGTCGGGCCTACACATGGAGGGGAGTAACACCAACGCATACTCATAGACCTAATCTACAAGGTCTTGTGACTAAAATGAACTCTGCTTACGATAATACGTCCCCAAATGGCGAATTGTTGTTGCTGATGGCGACTCCATCCCTCGATCAATGCTGCCCAACGAGGCACAGGTTTGATGGAGTCGAGAAGGTTCGCGAGAGCCCAGGCAATGTGAGGAGAGTTGTCGACCTCTGACTCTACCTCCGACTCTTATCCTCATCACTCACTAATTAAACGACGTCTAATCCTATAGTTACTTATAGGGGGTGATCCTTATCAGTCATGTCTATAATCACACAGTGCATACCAGTTATACATAATCTGAGATGGAATAGACTTTCGAATAAATGACTCTACTCTAAGTCCACAACCAAACAAGGAACAGGAAGTAGAGCAATAGTTATAGATTCTGAGTCTATAATATCTTTAATTATGTATAACCTTATCGTATGCACTCAGTCATTATAGACCTACTAATAGGGGTCTTTAGTTTTCACATAAGTTGGTTATAGTAGCACAAAATACTCCTATAGTATTTTAAATGTTTGACTTATGTTTTTCCATGTTTGTTTGTAGATAGAGTTGGTAAGTTCTTAGACTTGTTGCAACAACACAACCATTGCCGGGCATATGCTAATCACTTATGGGTTCGACATAGTTGATCAGGCTATGTCATTCCCAGACCTGACCATACATCCCCAAGCCTACTTGTGCCATTCAACAATCACAACTTTTGTTCTGTTCTAGTATGATGCTGACCTTAGTATGTATGCATGCATGTATACTTTTAACAAGAAACTATTTATTTCTAAAAGTATAGTTATTTGAAAATGTTACATCAGAGACCTTAGTCCCAATGCATTTATAGTTTGTATATCTTATGTGGTTCGATATACTTAGTTCACTATAAACAATGCTCTGATGCCAATCTGTCACACCCCCAAACCAAGGATGGCGGAAACGTCCGGGGGTGGAGGACTTCATGTAAAGTATCACAACAACGAGTATAATAGTGCTCAAAGTAAATACAACCATCATAAATATAATTGAAAAGGTTACACCATAGTATATGTTTACATGTTTCAAAATCAATTACATTATGATGACAAAATAAATTGTTTGACGATTTAACGTCCCATCCTCAAAGTGCTGATGTTTTCCTGTTTCACTGATTTCCTGAGAATACAAGTAGTTTTGAAAAGTGTCAACAATTAAGTTGGTGAGTTCATAAGAGTTTTGTTTGAGAAAGAAACTGTTTTCCTTGTAAAAGCAACAAAGTATGTTTCCAGAAAATCCAATATTTTCTTAGTTAAGTGTGGAATGAATGCTCCTATGTTATGCGATAATGAACCCTAGAGGGACCCATAGATTCCTTCTATAATCGCCCAGCGTATATAAGTTAAATAAAATTTAAGTTAAATAAATCGTTGAATATAATGGGTTTCCCTAGGTCCACAACCAAACAAGGAACAGGAGATGAGGCGGGCCCACCAATTCTAAATCGATTGTGACTAGATTCTTATATAACTCTATCATATACACTTAGCAATTATAGCTGAAGTTTAACAATTCTAGACGTAATGTAGTTTTAATAGAAATATGTTTCCAAAGAAAATCCGATATTTTCTTAAAGAGTGAATCGTAAGTTTCTATTAATAAATAGTGCATCCTAGAATTTCCTATAGTTTCCTTCTATAATCTCTAAGTGTATATAAGTTATATAAAATTTAAGTTAAATAGACCGTCGAATGTAATGGGTCTGCCCTAGGCCCACAACCAAACAAGGAACAGGAAATAAAGCGGACCCACCAATTCTAAGTCGATCATGACTAAATTCTATATAACTCTAGCATATACACTTAGTAAGTATGGCTGAAAACTAACAATTCTAGATAGAATGTAGTCTTAAAAACCAAAGACCGAGACTATGCTTATCATAATTCATCAAGTAGTGGTAGTGGACATAAACTATGCATATCATAATTCACCAAATAGTGGTAGTGATTGTGAACATGAATTATGCATATTATAGTTTATCAAATAGTGGTGGTGGTAGTGAACATAAACTATACATATCATAATTCACCAAATAGTGGTAGTGATAGTGAACATGAATTATGCATATTATAGTTTATCCAAAAGTGGTAGTGGTAGTGAACATATACTATATCTATTATAGTTTATCAAGATGTTTGTAATGTATATGCAACCTAACTATACCTATTATAGTTCTAGCATGTTTGTTTGTGATGTATAAGGACCCTTTTCTATGTAAGTCGAATGTATAGCAAAAATATAACTATGTGTTATCATGCCTTATTTTTGTACTAATGGTAATAATGGAGGATTCTTACAATTCAGTGAGTATTTTCTGTTATATAATTATACCACAACAAGAAACACATGTAAAATATGAAATCTTCGAAGATTAACACTTTGCTCAACAAGTTACAAAGTGTGATGAAAGTTATAAGCTGTTATCTAGATTTTTACCTTTCTACACTGTTTTAGAAAAATCATATAAAAATTATACGAAGTCAAAAACTGATTCCGTAAATTCTGAGAGTCCACAAAATGTGTCTAGTTTATTCATGATTTTTATTATGATTTTTAGAAATCTTTAACTTGTGTTAAAATGTCCATATTCACAGACTGGTCCGAATTCATTTCGGAAATGATAGGCAGTTTTGTAAAAATCACCATAAATCGTAGAAAAATCGTATGGAGATGTGCAAGTAGTCATTTTAAAGTTATGAACCTGAAATATTTGCATATTAAACAGTTTTGAAAGATATTAAGTTTAAGGTAGTGAAAACAGTCCGTGAATAAGACTCAACTTTTCTGATGAAAGCTGTTGTTTGAGTTTAGTTAAGTTTTTGGTGTTTTAACTTGTATTCCCCCCCTTAAAACTTAAGAAAATCATGAAAAGATAGGGGTATGAACTCACCTTGAGTGATTTCAGTAGATGTATGATGAACAAAATAAGTGTTCAACTCAAGAACACTTAGATGATGCTTGAAGATTCGAAGATCAAGAGTGGATGAGAAGCTGAAAACTTCCTGCAGAATCTCGAAAGCTTGGAGAGAATAAAAGAGGAAGTAAAAATGTATCTTGGGAGGAGGAGAGTGGGGTTTTATAGATGGAAGAGTGAGGGATTAGAGAGTGGCAGATGGAAGAGATTTGATGGAGGTATGGGAAGATCTCGACTTGACTAGAGCAAGGTGGGAATAGTGACATGGAGTGGGTATGGGAGGTTGCTTGTGTCATAACTCAAAGGCAAAGTCAACACTCCACCCAAAATATCCTACCCACTAACCTTGGATAAGATGTACACTCAAAAACGTGATAATTATGAATTTAGGGGTCTTATATGTTAAAATATAATTTTGGGTGAAAATCCCGCGTTAAAATTATATAAAACGGGCCTAAAATGAAGTCGTAGTCAAAAACCGGGTGGAAAAAGGCTTCCTGCGAAGCTCCTCGGGTTGGGGCCGAAGTTCGGTCCTCAACAGCTTGGACCCGAAGGCGAAATGGGCCGAAGGCGAAGGTCAGGAGCGAAGGCGAGATTCGGGTTCGGGTCAGCAGGCTTCGGTCCGAGAAGGTTCGGCTCAGTAGCTTCGGTCCGAGAAGGTTCGGTTCTTATGGGTTTCGCTTCTTAGGGTTTCGGCCCTAAGAAGGTTCGGTCCTATTTGGCTGATTTTCGCATAAACTCCCCGTTTGGCGCAGTTTTTCACCAAGTTAAGTGGCGGGATGCCCAAAATGATTATAAAAAGTTAAAGGAACTTTTGAGAGAGATTTGGGAGAGATTTCACACACTTGGAGAGATTTCTCATACTTGGAGAGATTTGGGAGAGATTTCACATTCTTGGAGAGATTTCTCATTCAGAGAGAGATTTGGGAGAGATTTCATATTCTTGGAGAGATTTCTCATTCAGAGAGAGATTTGGGAGAGATTTCACATACTTGGAGAGATTTCTCATACTTGGAGAGATTTGGGAGAGATTTCACATTCTTGGAGAGATTTCTTTTGTGACCTTTTTGAGTGTTTGGCTCTGTAACGCAAGGTTTGTAAACCTCGTTAAGTCTTGTTATGATTGTTATATGCCCCCGAGGGTTAAGGAATAATGTTTTATCGAGTAGAGTCGTCACTTACCCTGATTAGGGTTTAGAATTTCCGAACACGTGAAAACTCTAAGTGATAATTTGTATTAGGATTGCGAGTTGTACAATAAGAAACATAATGGAAACCCTAATGTACAAGGGTTAGATGAGTTGACCGGTTTGACTTGTTGACTTTAGTTGACTTTGACTTGGCCAAAATTTGACGGTTGTCACAATACTTGTATTAAATCATGTTCATGAAAGGGACTATGCACTCACTTGATAAAATAGGTGACTGGTTATTTGGGCAGAGTTTCGTCTAACACCTCAGATATTCCTTGACGTGACCTACGTATAATTACTACAGAGTTTTAGTCGAATGATCCTGCAGACTAAGAATAGTCCAGATCCTCACTAATCCCAATGTCTATATCAAGATCTATCAAGTAAGGATCAGCCAGGCAGGACAGTTGGGAGGCAGGATCATTTCAGCATAATAGCTTTTTCTGAAATCCAACAACCAAGCGAACATGACCATTCTAGACACCTCTCCCGTAAATAGATCAATCAGTATAACGACATGGAATTACTGATAAATCTTATTTATAGGTTCATAATAACGACTTATGACTGTAAATATAAGTTACACAGAAAAGACTACAGTGTAGCTTAACTTACAGAGGTTCTTCCTGAAAAAGTTAGGAAATTGAACTGGCAGAGCTTCTACTCGCTGGCTACTACTTCTTTAGGGATCGTATGGCTTCTCCGAAGGCTAAAACTAAGGGAAATGGGCTAAAATCGAGAGAATTTCAAGAGAGCAAAAGAGAGGGGGGGATGGGGAGTGAGGAAGCAAATGAGTAGCCAAAGTCTATTTATAGAACAACTGCACGTCGCGCACACATGAGACATCACTCCTCCCATTTTTTCTGCCATGTGTCGCAAATATGGTGGTACACGCTCCACCTTCTAGAAGGTGCATGCCGTGCAACCCACCTGCGCATAGCGCTTCTCGGAAAACTTTAGAAAATTGTATCTTCTTCACACGAGCTCCGTTTTCGACGTTCTTTATATCCCCGGAAAGCTCTCGACGAGATCTACAACTTTTGTTTTCCGTCGGTAAATTTTGAATTTACTTTTAAAGCTATATTTTTAACTGCCTTACATTGTTAAAGTTCGTTAAAAATTCGTAACTTCCTCATATGATATTCGTTCTCGAATTTATTTATATCAACAGAACCATGTGGACAATATCTTCAACCCTCGTTTATATTGCGTTTCCTAACAACCAACTGATTTCTACTTCGGTTTCTGAGCTGTATACTACTACGTTGAAACTTCTAAAAATCCTAACTTCCTCTTACGAAGTCAAATTGGGATGTTCTCTATATATACGCTCTCGGTTTAACGACTACTACGACTTTCGTTTAGATTATTTACCCTAAATAATCTTTTTTGATAATATCTAATTATCGTTGTGACTAATAATTATCTCATTTATTCTTTAATCATCTAGCCCTATCTTACGGGTGTTACATTTGGTCCTCCATGAACAAGCTCTTTCAAAATAACTCCAAACTAACTTAGAAGCTTCAATTAACTTCCAAAATGGTCCCTATCCATCCTAATATTCACTAACTTAGTCCAAGTTATCAAGTTGGTCAAATCTTTAGTTAAACCTAAGTCTTAGCCAATTGTCACAAATGCCCCCCTTAAGTTTTAAGATTGTATAATGTTCACTTCTAACCTTCTAAACTTCATATCAACTAATGATATAATATCCCTTGATGATTTAACTATATAAATCAATTTTCTTTTATTACTTTATTAATTTAAGAACATAGTCTTAAATTTTAGGATGCTACAGTGGTGGCCATGGTCAATGGCATGGCAGCTTATGGTGGTGATGATAGTGGAACCAAACCAAGGGAAAGAAATAGGAGAAGAATTGTTTTAGCAACTTACATGGCTCAAAGATTTTCACCACTACCTCCTCCTTTCTCCTTGAATCGTCCTCTCCTCCCCCCCCCCCCCCCCCCCCGCTTATCTCACGATCATAGCCGGCCAAAAAAACCTTATTCCCGCTCTTCCATTTTGAGCTACACATATACACACATCATGTATTTTTTGTTGCTAGGGATCGGCTCCAGGTACTAGATAATAAGGGAGAGGGCCGATCAACCCTCTAGTAGATCTAAAATTGTGGAATTTTCCCATATTTTACGATTTAGCCCCATAAGGAAAGACATAATGGCAATTATTGTCCTAAAAACCATTTTTCTTGCAAGTTTGATCCAATTCTTACCCAAAATATATATTATCGTCGAAAACAAAATATAATGAGACTAAATAAATAGAAATTATTTAAACAAAGTCATATACTGAGAATCGGGGTGTTACATCAAAGTTACGTATAACTTCATATTCCTTGTTTGTCCCACTAGAATATGGAGCCATATCCTTAATTATGTGATAGAATTAACTAAAACATAATCATTAGATTATAAAACAAAGAACATATATGTCTTGGAATCTTAGTATAACCAATGAAGATACAATTAATGTCTCTTTCACCCAATATTTTCATTTTGGGTTCAGTTAGTCTCACAACTATCGGACAGTCTCAAACTTTAAGATATCCAAAGTTTAGTTTTTTTATACCAAAGTTCAGATGGAATAATTTTTTTCCTTTTTTTTAAACCCTACTAAATACACAGAAAGTTGTTAACACAACTTCTTCTCATAATCTATCACTCAACCCTGAATATGACATCATAGATTTCACCATTTCGTTGAGAATTCTATTTTTCCTTTCTAATATTCCATTTCTTTCAAAATTTATACGAAGACTGCACAAACTGCATAATCATCTTTTTTATTGAAATTAATTGCCTTAACAACATATGCAATAGGTTTAGGGTTAGTGAACAGGAAAAAGAAACTTGAATAAATATAAGAAATGGAAACTACCAACCAAAAAGGGAAGCGGTGATTATAAACGTAAAGAGGTCTTAATTAGATTTAAAAGAAGGATCGATCGGCACCCATCGTTTCAATAATTTAGGAACATATGGGAGTGGTGGTATGATATGTATAACGGGAATCGTGGATGAATAGAGAAGGGTGGACAACACGTCGGTAAGCTAGAGGACGGGAGCATGACTCAGAATTCCGGAAGGTGAAGCTTATCTGCACATCGGAACATGAATATTTTTGAATCGATGTAAATATTTATGGTGTCCTTTAAGAGGTAGCTATGTGGCGTCAAGTAAACCAGATAAATTCCTATAGGCGCAAGAGGAAATTAGGGTTTTTTAATATAACAATGATTTAAGAAAATACAGGTGATCGTACTTTTAGCACATCTCCTCTCAAATACATTTCACTCTTCATTTTTGGTATATATTATAACTTGTTAAATCTCACATCGTTGCTTGTAGGGCTATAAACGAACTGAACGTTCGGCGAACCGCTCGTGAACTGTTCGGCGGGAAGTTCGTTTATCTTCGTTTATTTAATAAATGAACGAACATGAACAAAAGTTATCGTTCGTTTAGTTAAATGAACGAACATGAACAATGGTCTCGTTCGTTTATTTATGTTCGTGAACGTTCGTTTATGTTCGTTTACGTTCGTTTATGTTCGTTCGTTTAAGTTTATTTATATTCATTTATATTCAATTTTTTTATTATATTGCTATATGATATGTTCGTTTATATTCATATATATTCATATATGTTCAATTGTGTTTTTTTATCTTTGTTCGTTTATGTTTGTTCGTTTAGCATGTTCACAAACATAAACGAACGAACATGAACAAAGTAATTTGTTAAACGAACAAACATGAACAAAAAAATCTCGTTCGTTTATCCGTTCGTATTCGTTTGTTGTTCGTGTTCGTTTGGTTCGTTTACACTCTAGTTGTTTGCATGTATATATCTACAAATCTTTTACACGTATATTTCATTAGAAGACATCAAACAAATAAATTACTCAGTGGACTATTTTTATTATGTTCAATTGATTGTTTCATATATTTGCACGATCCTTTATGTACCAATGAATTGGTAATGACGGAAGATTGATATACAAAAAATTGAAGATCTAGCTAGCTAGGAGGGCGGAGTCTGTAGGGTTGTTTGCGATTCAACTAAATCAGGCTACATTATTATTATTATTAACTCAAATGAAATTATTACAATTCAATGGTGAAGATTATAGATAAAAAAAGCGATGTAGGTTCAATTAATATCAACCCAGCTTTTCCAGCGAACCAATCTCTAGCATAGGAATGGGCAAGAACGCCTATATATATCGTCACCTTGCACAACATTTTCTTGCACCAGCAACCATTGAAATCACATAGAAAGGAAAACACAAATTTCTTACTCAGTACTCGTATTCTTGAAAAATGGCTAGAATGGTAATGATGGTCTTATGTCTAGTCGTTACTTGCATGGTGGTGGCGGAAACCTATGCTCAGGCTATTACCTGTGATCAGGTGGTTAGTGACTTGTCGCCATGCTATGGCTACTTAACAAATGGCGGTGCTGTGTCATCGGCATGTTGCAGTGGGGTTGACGCACTCAATAGCGCTGCAAATTCAGCCTCTGCTCGTCAGACTGCATGTAGCTGCTTGAAGAGTTTTTACTCATCCAACTCCGGCATCAATCTCTCTAACGCTGCCAGCCTTCCCAGCGAGTGTGGTGTCAACCTTCCTTATAAAATCAGTCCAAGCACAGACTGTTCCACGTATGTTAAAATATATGTTTATATATATTGGTATTTTATCAATTTTCGTTTATTTTTGCGTGAACACGCATAAAACTGTATTGACGTGGTTTGACATATATTTCTGTAGGGTGGAGTGACGCGGAGATTCTTATGCATGTTTGGAAGACTGGAAGCATATATATCTAAATTATAATAAATATCGAGAGCAATGTATAATTGTTAGACATATATGACTGTATGTGTCTCTTTAGTTTGTACCGGCCTTAATTTCACTTCAAATAAAGTTCTTGTCATTGCATTTTAATTAATAGATGAATATATAATATTAAGAATACGCAATATAACTTATACCAAATATGAGACTTATCTTGACATATATTTAACATACATGGTTACAATCAATGGTGGATTAAAAAAACTGTTTCTATTCAACACAACTATAATAAAGAGTTGCAAATTCAAAATTTTGGAGAAAGACTTTAAAGAGAGAAGAATCGTACAGGAATGGGCGGAGCACTTTCTGAAGGAAGATAAGAAACTTTTATTAATCACTCGAGCAAGTGTACATCAGAATTATATACAACATGTACATAGGGGCCAAACATTGCAGACTCCTTCAAGTGAACCACATATAGCACACTTTCAAGGCAGCCTTTCTGGACAGCCATAACCGTTTCATTATAACATGACCAATCCTTAATTACTAAATTAACCCTAATAAATATTAATCTTCAAGTCTAGCTTAACTTCAAACACAGCCATTATGCCAGACTCTTAACACATCACCACGCTTGAGTTTTGCATTGCTGTCAAATTACTTAAGTCTTAAATTAGGTACCTATTGTATCAACCACTAAAAACTGACTTCCTGCACTTGACTTTGCTGAGAAACTTAGTCTAACCAAGAGCATTATGTTGAAATTAAGCTTAAACTTCATCCTCTACAAAACTTTTGAGGGAAAATGATACAAATGCCCTACGAACTTTCTCTGGTTTACCCGTTGAGTCCCTAAAGTTTTTGTCGGACTTTAAGGGTCCCAAAACTAAGATATGATATGCTCTTTTAGTCTCTATCAACCTGTAATAGCCGGTTCAGTGACATTTTAGACCAGAAAAACTCACTTTGTGCCCCTGTAAAGCCAAAAAATAAGTTCGGGGATCAATATGAATTGAGTGTGAATCAGCTTTAGAAGAAAATGAGTTTTTTTTGTACGAATTGATCCCTGAACTTATTATTTTGGCTTTATAGGGGCACAAAGTGAGTTTTTTTGGTTTAAAAGGTCACTGAACCGGTTATTACAGGTTGACAGGGACTAAAAGAGCAGATCATATCCTAGTTTAGGGACCCATAAAGCCCGAAAAAAAACTTTAAGGACTCAACGGGTAAACCCTAGAAAGTTCGTAGGGAATTTGTGTCATTTTCCCAACTTTTGATGCAATAAATATGGTAACAAATATTATTTTTCACTGTAAGAGTGGAGCCCTATACTAACTTTGCAAAAGAATCTTTGTGGAAAGAGGGAAGACTCCAACATATATAAAGACATAAAAGATCCAGTCGCACCAATGTGTGATATGCTTACATTCACTATATAAGAACTAAACAAACCTTTTATTAATCTCATATACATACAACTTTATCTAGAAGCACAACCATGGACTCCTTCGACAGGAACATTTCAAGCTTTCAAATTCTTAATCCCAGATTGATTATTTTAATCTTTTACCCACATGATTTGGCAACTTTTTGATACCCGTGACTCCTTGGGCAGTGTTGTGCTCGGCCTAGGCGGCCGATTACTCGGAACCAGACATGTCTGAGGCGTCTAATTAGGAATCAGTCAAAAATGCTCAGAATCGTTCAAACTCGGGAAAACACAGAGAAAATCGGTTCAACTTGGCCTATTCGAAAAAACTTAGAAATTTTGACTTTTTTAAAAAAAAAAATCTATAATTGTTATTGATATTCATCTATTTTGTTATAAATTTAATAAACTTGTGATATTTGATAGATATATATATATATATATATATATATATATATATATATATATATATATATATATATATATATATATATATATATCATTTTTTTTAAATTAATTCCATATAATTTATCCAATCTGAGTCTGCCTTGCTCGATAGTTGGCCGCCCTGGGAACGCCTAACGGGTTTTGCAACACTGTCCGTGAGCCATTCCTTTTTCTATTTTTTTACATAAACAATTTTGGAATAAATATGAAGGAATAAAGAGTGATTTTATTGATCGGCATTGATAAGCAATTACATAAGCAAAGCTACCTGTTTATACTCAAAAAAGGTATAACAACTAAAGCGAAAAAACCGGAACAATGTGGAAATTATTCATAAGCTAATGACTCCTAAAATTACTACCTTGGACCAGGTTAGCATCACACTCATTTAACTATGAATTAACTTCTCACACTTCCCCTTTATTCAACTTTGCATACTCCTAACTTGTTCTTGGAATACGTGAACTTTTCAACAAGTAGAGCATTTGTTAGTAGATTATTTGTTTGTTCATGAGTGTTGTAATACTTGACACAAATCTCATTATTTGTTATTAGCTTGCAAATGAAATGAAAACGAGTATCGATATGTTGGGCCTATCCGATTTAAGGCCCTAGGCAAAATTAAAAAATGAGGCCCTTGACAGTAAACTTTTTTTAGTAAAGGAGGGTGACACCTCCGGAAAACTTTATTAATCTAAAAAATAGAATACAATACCAAGCTGGGAACTTCCCACTTATGGACAGACAAGAAAAAGCTCATAGGCCTAGGAGCCAATATCCTAACATCTACACACAAAAAAATTAAATTACGAGATTTTTTATATGCAAACTCATCTATAATAGTATCAAGGTCAATAGTTTCCAACATATATTTCTCGATGCATAACATGGTCAAACCATTTAATCTTTCTCGTGACATTGACGATCTCAAATAGTTTTTTAATAAATTTAATTTTGAAAAAGTTCTTTCTGCTATGCTACAGTAACAGGTAGCGTTAATAAGATTCCATATGCAATGAAAATATTTGGATAACAATCTTCTTCTTTAATAAACTCTAACATTTCAAACACAAAGATAAACACATTTGGCAAAGTCATTTGCAACACTTTTAGTTTCGAAAGTAAATCATTTAAATTCACATCACATGAGTTATTATGATAAAACTATTTTATAAAATTAGTACAACTTTTTTTAAGTTAATGTCATCAAATAATGTGACATCTCTATTTTTTGCCAGAAAAGACCGATTTGTTTATGTTTATTAAATCAGAGTATTCATTTAAAAAGATTTAATATGCAGAATTTTTCTCAATAACATGATAATAATCTAACGATCTATATCTCCTTGAAGAGATGTATTTTATTTATAAAACTCCGGATGTCATCGTCAATACAGAAACATAAGCATAAACAGAGACTTACAATGTCTCAATAATCTAACGGTCTATCTCCTTGAATCTCTCATCATGCATGTAACTTTGTATTGCTTTATATGATACAAAGAAACTGAGTGGGTCATGTTGGGAAACCTGGTGAGTACATAGGGTTTTCAACCCACAATAAATGTGTTTAATTATCAAACAATTAACCCAATTACCCATCTTTATTTTACTATTTATTATTCCCTAAGGATTTATCCTATGGGTCATCTTAATCATTATCGCTGACGGTACTCTTACAAAGATTTCTCCGCAATACATGTCAAGAAGTTTATTTCTATTTTTATTCCTAAGGATCTGTCCTGAGGAATAGGCATGAAGTCCATCGCTGCCAGTTTTTAGGCATGAAGTCCATCGTTGTTGGTGCTTATCTAATGGGCATTAAGTCCATAGCTGCTAGTATCTGTCTAATAGGCACTAAGCTCGTAGCTGCTAGTATCTATCTAATAGGCACTAAGTCCATAGCTGTCAATATTTATCTGATAGGCCTCTCATTATTTTTATCATCTCTCAACATCTATATCATCTTACATGTACCCATCTTTACCCAATTTATTGGTAATAAAAATACATATACAGTTTAAAATCAAATAAAACATGTATACATTGTTCATCTAACATAGATATCAGGAACACGGATAACAGGCACATATAGCACGTAATTATCTTAAATACTTTATATATATATATATATATATATATATATATATATATATATATATGTGTGTGTGTGTGTGTAAGATGAAAGTAACTATGCACTGACTCGAAACTCGGACAGCGCTTCGCTTTTGCATTTGGTTTTTCCTTTGACGTGACATGGGTTCAATTAACACTAAGTCTTAGGCTAATATTCCTTATGAATAAAGATAGCCTAGATCCATCATTAATTCCAAAGTCTACTAATCAATAGGTGATAAGGGGTAACCAGGTAGGATCGTATCAGAGGTAGGGTCCGTTTGGTATACAGAGTATACTGTTTAGAAATCCCACATTAAACATCTCACTAAATCCAGCCTAGACATCATCCCCATAATTAGATCAATCAGTATAATGACTTGGAATCACTAATAAATCTTATTTATATGTTCATAATAACGACTATGACTATAAATATAAGTTACACTGAAAGAAAGAGAGTGTAGCTTAACTTACAGATATTTCTTGGACAAAAAGTCACGAAATTGCACTACCAGAGCTTCTACTCACTATTTACTACTACTTCAAGGGTCGTAGGGCTTCGCTGAAGACTAAAACTAAGTGAAAAAAGGGATAAAAGTCGAAGGGAATCGAGAGATATGAAATGGGAGAGTGTGAGGAATGAAATGGGGGCTGAAGCTTAATTTATAGCCAAATTTGGGGTGCACGGTGCGCAAAAGGGGTGCACGTCACGCATTTAAGGCTATGTGTCCCAGCCACTTTGTGCCACATGTTAGGCTCTCTGTGGTCCATATTTTCACCTTCTAGAAGTACGCGACGCATACCCGACGCGCACCGCGAGGGGCATAGCAGAGTTTGTAAATTCCATAACTTGTTCATACGGACTCAGTTTTCGACGTTCTTTTTTTCCACACATAGCTCTCGACGAGTACATCTTTCCTTTAGGCTCCTTCGTCTAATTCTAACTTTATTTTCTGCCCTTATTTTTTTCCACACTACGACTTTCATTTTGTTGAGTTTACCCAAAAGTCAACAATTCTCTTCGTACCTTTTAACGTCACACATTCCATGTGCATGACTGACTTTTATATCTTTATAAAAATCATATCTAATTCATACGGAGTTGGATTTCTATGAAATTTATATTTTTGGGATCGAGACGACGTGTACTTTATATATATATATATATATATATATATATATATATATATATATATATATATATATATATATATATATATATATGTGTGTGTGTGTGTGTGTGTGTGTGTGTGTGTTTCAACGCACTTATTTTAACGATTTACAGACGATTCGGTTGATTATTTTCCTATCTTTCTTACTACGAAACTTATATCATATTGTCTACAGCACGCACGACTATAGATTATCCTAATCAAGGATTATAATTACTACTTATTATATCTTAATTGTCTAGCCCAAATTTTCGGGCATTACAATTATCCTACTCCTTCTCTTCGATTTCTATTAGGGGATCTCGCTCCTTCTTAGAATTGACTTCATCTAAGATAAGGCTTTTGACTACCATAATAGACCGATGGGTCATGGTCTAATGACCTCTCATCGTATGCTACAATGGTTAGACTCAGGTCTCTTTGAGTCAGACTCTAACACGAAAGGTACCTTCCTTCATGTTCTAATATGATATAATAATATTTTAGCATGTAGCAATCTCTAGCTACTAGTTCTAGGCTCTAATGATGATTTGAAATATGTTTGTCGATTGCTTTGATCCACTCCTTCTTTGATATTTAACTAAGGTCGGACACTACGTCGAACTTACTTCGTAGATTAGTCAGACTCGATTAGATATGACCAACTGAGGTCTGAATGATATTTATCTTTGCAATCATTACCGAAACAAAGGTAATGATGGAAATGAACAAAATAGCTCAACTACTTAGAGACTTAGTAACCTTGTGACTTTCCCTAATGCAAGTACGAGTCATGTGCTTTGGGTAGTATAGGCTTCTACTACCTTTCACACCTACTCATACTCGTCCAAAGTATTGTCTCGCAGTCTACTAAGTTCTATTCCTAAAATCATCAAACAATTTAACATACACTAATGTGTCTAAATAAAAACATGTCCTAATAGAATCGTCTAGGGTTTCTTCCTCGCGTGTCTTCAACCACGATTCTTCTTCTACTTGGTTGGTGGTGGAAACGCTAGACGATGGGACGACTTCAGGAGTTACACCAAAAGTTCTATCAATTATATCTTCCGATAGGTATCATTCACTTTCGTAAACCTTGTCATTTGCTCAGTTTGCTACGAGCCCTTATCATGATGTTCTGTACACAAAGCAGGCGTTCGGTGTACAGAGATGAGAATATAGATACAAAAGGTTTAAACGCGTAATTCTCCTTATTACTCTAAAAAGTTATATGTCAATTCTAATACCGTAATTAAACGGTTATAAACCTGAACACATAAAATTTCCTATTTCTAGGTCGGCAACAAACCTTAAATCTAATTAAGAAATAGCAATTTCGGCAACCTAAAGCATGCTACAAATCATTTAGCATATAAAAGCAAATTACGCATTTTATCCTAAAGTAAGTTAGTGCTTGTGTTAATTCATGTGTACTACCTAAAATAATATGGACACACACTTCACGATCATTGCTTAGCATGCTAATTTTAAGTCTAGAAATTCCCTAAAATTCCTAGTTCTCTTAAACTAATGCTCTGATACCAACTGTGACATCCCCATTTTCACGGCCAGAAAAGACCAATTTGTTTATGCTTATTAAATCAGAGTATTCTTTTAAAAAGATTTATTATGCGGAATTTATCCCAAAAACATGATAATAATATTATCTAAACATTTTTTAAGAGATGTGTTTTATTTATAAAACTCGGGATGTCATCATCAATACAGAAACATAAGCATAAACGGACAGATACAATGTCTCAATAATCTAACGGTCTATATCTCCTTGAATCTCTCATCATGCATGTAACTTTGTATTTCTTCTTGTGATACAAAGAAACTGAGTGGGTCAGGTTGGGAAACCTGGTGAGTACATATGATTTTCAACCCACAATAAATGTGTTTAATTATTGAAACAATTAACCTAATTACCCATCCTTGTTTTACTATTTATTCGTCCCTAAAGATTTATCCTGAGGGTCATCTTAATCATCTTTGTTGACAGTACTGTTACAAGGATTTCTCCGCAATACACATCAGTAAGTTTCTTTCTATTTTTATTCCTAAGGATTTGTCATGAGGAATAGGCATGAAGTTCATCGCTGCCAGTTTTTAGGCAAGAAGTCCATCGTTGTCAGTGCTTATCTAATGGGCACTAAGTCCATAGCTAACAATATCTAGCTAATAGGCACTATGTTCGTAGTTGTCAGTATCTATCTAATAGACACTAAGTCCATAGCTGCCAATATTTATCTGATAGGCCTCTCATCATCTTTCTCATCTTTCATTTCCTAACATCTATATCATCTACCCATCTTTACCCATTTTATACAAAATAAAAATACATATACAGTTTAAAATAAAATAGAACATGTATATATTGTTCATCTAACATAGATATCAGGAAAACAGATAACAGGCACATATAGCATGTAATTATCTTAAATATTATATATCTATGTGTAAGATGAAAGTAACAATGCACTCACTTGATAGAGTGAGGACTCGAAACTCGGACAGCGCTTCGCTTTAGAACTTGGCTTTTCCTTTGATGTGACCTAGTTTCAATTAACACTAAGTCTTAGGATAATATTCCTTATGAATAAAGATAGCCTAGATCCATCATTAATTCCATGGTCTACTAATCTATAGCTAATAAGGGATAACCAAGTAGGAACATATTGGAGGTAGGTTATGTTTGGTATACAGAGTATACTGTTTGGAAATCTCACTTTAAACAACTCACTAAATCCAGCCTAGACATCATGTCCGTAAGTAGATCAATCGGTATAATGCCTTGGAATCACTGATAAATCTTATTTATAGGTTCGTAATAATGACTATGACTATAAATATCAGTTACACAGAAAGGATGAGAGTGTAGCTTAACTTACAAATATTTCTTGGACAAAAGTATGGAAATTGCATTAAAGAGCTTTTACTCGCTAGCTACTATTACATTAAAGGTCATAGGGCTTCGCTGAAGGCTAATACTAAGGGAAACGGGCTAAAATCGAAGGAACACGAGAAAAATGAAATGGGAGAGTGAGAGGAATGAAATGGTGATTGAAGCTCTATTTATAGCCAAATTTGGGGTGCATGGCATGCAAAAGGGGTGCACGTCGCGTATTTTAAGGCTACGTCTCCCCATCCACTTTTTGCCACACGCCAGGCTTTCGGTGTCCGCGTTTTCACCTTCTAGAAACACTCGACGCACAACCAGAGTTTTCGGAGTTCTTTTTTCTCACGTGTAGCTCTCAACGAGTACTACAACATTCTATTAGGTTCCATCGTCTAATTCGGACTTTATTTTGTCACACCCCCAAACCGGAGCGGCGGAAACGTTCGGGGGTGGATAACTTCATGTATAGTATCACAACCATTTCATTACAGTAATCAAAGTAAACACAACCATTACATTAACTAAATAAAATGTTTACATCGGTTTGATTCATGTTTGTAGACATCAAAAGTATGCCAAAGTAAAAGACGAGATTCTATATGCTCCGTCTTCTCAAAACTCCAGGAGGTACCTGTCTACTGATTTCCTGAGAATACAAGCAATTTTGAAAGAGTATCAGCGTAAAGCTGGTGAGTTCATAAGCATGTTTTTGAGAGGAAAGTCGGTTAATGAATCAATAAATGTATTTGTATGCTTCCAAGAAAATCCATTATTTTCTAATAGGTGTATTTTGTTACTGAATCTCATTGAACATGTTGTGCATTGTTTTGTTGAATAAGAAACCTCTTTTTACATGAAAAACTCTGGTTATTGCCAGTATTTATAATAAGTTCGGAAAAGCTTTGAAAACTTTAATATGTATAATAGTTCTATTATTTTATAATAAAACTAATTAAAGTTATTACCATTTGTATATTAATCGTATATTCTTAGTACCAAATTTATGAGTTGTTATAACCATACTTGACCATTGAATTGCCTGAACGACGTTCTTCAGGCGTCGGAATTGAAATGACTTTGTCACCCAGGCCTGCCGGCGTAACTGTAGCTAACAGTTATGGTGCGGGATTGTCAATCCCGTATAGATCTATACACAAACTCACGTTCTCCCTCCAGGAGACTCTGGTTATAATCTCAGGGCTTTTGTTAGTACTTAAGTAAGTACGCGAAGAATGCTCACTCATAAAATGCTATACTAACGATTTCATGTAGAATAAAATGAATCCATTGAATTTAACTTGCTGTCTATATACCTCATAAACTACATATTATATAGTTTATATGTCTGGTTGCATTGAATCTATGATTTGTACCTTGATATGTTAATTGTTCCATAAACTATACATATTATAATTTATATGTTCATTCATGTATTCAATTCATGTTTTACATTGAAAGCTCTGTGATTATGATGAAAACTCCCCTTATGCTCAGCATAGTACAAAAAGGATAATATATCTATATATTTTATGAAAGTATAGAAAGTGTATGATTGTATCAATTGTATCCGTATTAAGTTCATTGAAATTCTTTTGTATAAGTTTCACAAAATCATTTATGTTTGGCTTGTATTCCCCCCCTGAAAACATTAAAAACAGTAAAAATATAGGGTTATGAACTCACTGTTAATTGTGTACAAGTGTTGAATCAATGAACTGGAATGAAGACCCTCGAGTTGTAGTGTGGCACCTAACGGAATCCTAATAACAAATAAATACATAATGTATCTAAATTAGCGATTTCGTTAGATAAAGTGTTAGGAAAACACTTGCTTTCGGATAAGAAATGTTACCGGGACTTGACTGAATCGAGGAAGGTAGGTTTTTAGTCAAATACACCACTTAGGAAATGTCAACGACCGTGAACGGGGTTTACGGCCGTGAACAAGGTGTACGGCCGTGAACAGGGTGTACGGCCGTGAACGTTGTACGACCTTTGAAGGTATACGGCCGTATACTGGTGTGCGGTCAATGAACTTGAAGGTGTACGGCCGTACACTCAAGCACAAAGGTGCTGATTTCGACGAGAAACATGCTCTAGATGCTCTGAAATGACCCCCAATGGTGATTCTCGACGTTTTTCGGAAGGTTTAGAGTGTTTTTAGGGGTGTACGGTCGATAGTCTAGAGAGAGAAGGAGAGAGTGTCCGGTCGGAAAAGTGTAAACAAGGGGGTTGGGTCTCGTATTTATAGGGGTTTTCATTGGTCGGTGGTGGGGTCCACCGGAAACGGGCTGTAAACGAGTGTACGGCCGTACACGGGTGTACGGCCATGAACTCAAGTCAGGCCGTGAACTCGGTCTTGTTCGAAGGAATTCCCGAAATTTCGCGTGGTTTTGGTTCCGACTCGAATATAGAACTCAAAATATATAATTAAATGATTTTCCAAACCGAAGGAAGGTGACGGAACCCAATAAAATAAAATTTTATTAACGGAAATTAATTAACGGAAACTAGAAAAGGGTTCGGGTTGTCACATATTTTTAGCCCTTATTTTTATATTACTTAATGATTTTGCAAAAATCATAACTCACTCGTACGAACTCCGATTTTGGTGTTCATTTTACCAAAATTTCTATCTTAAAGAGTACTACGATTTTCATTTTGGCGACTTTACCCAAAAGTCAACAATTCTCTTGGTACCTTTTAACGTCACACATTCCTTGTGCGCGGATGACTTTATATATCTTTAAAACTCATATCTAATTCACACGGAGTCGGATTTCTACGAAACTTATATTTTCGGGATCGGGACGACGTGTACTTTCAATATATATATATATATATATATATATATATATATATATATATATATATATATATATATATATATATATGTTTCGGCGAACTCATTTTTACGATTGACGGGCGATTCGGTTGATTTTTTTCCGATCTTTCTTACTACGAAACTTATATTATATAGTCTATAGCGTGCACGACTATAGATTATCCTAATCAATGATTATAATTAATATTTACTATATCTTAATGGTCTAGCCCGAATTTGCGGACGTTACAAATGACTTCAATTTTTTTAATTATACAAAAACCAAAAATATGTTTAAAAGTCGTTAATTGTTCAAATATATTTTCTAATAAAGCAATTAGGAGTGAAATTGGTACGGTACCAATTCATTTATTTTTAAACCGTGTACCATACCAACTACAATTGGTATAAAAAAAATTGCTACCGGTACCGTACCAAGTATACCAATTTATTTGGCTACCAACAAGTTTGGTTGGTACAAATTGGCAATTGTATATACCAACTTGTTTTAATTTTCTATTGTAAGATTTAAAAATAAGCAAATACATCGGGGTTTGATGTTTAGTACAGAAATTAGTTACGCAGTTCTTTAATTTACAAAAAGAAATCAAGTGAAGTGATGCTAAAGTAACGTTTTAATTTTGGGCTTTTATGTCGTAATAACTATTGACTAATACGACCAAATGACTAATATAATGTTATTAAAACTGTAAAGTGTACACACTAAATACAATTAACAGTTGGAATATACTATTTCATTTGTCTATATATATATATATATATATATATATATATATATATATATATATATATATATATATATATATATATATATATAGGTTTAGGTTCTATGGAAAACAAAAAACCCTAAAAGTCATAAAAATGCATAAAAAAATACTTATAGATCACAAAACTTTTTTTTTAAAAAAATCGCACATTTTATTACAAATTCGCTTAAATTTTTTTTTAAAAAAAAAACCAATTTAAAAAAAAATTGATTTTTTATTTATTTTTTCAGCGGATTTTTAAATAAATATGCGCTTTTTACATATATAAAATCAGAAAAAAAAGTTTTGTGATCTCTAACTATTTTTTATGCATTTTTATGATTCTTAGGGTTTTTTTAGAGTTTTTTTGTTTTCCATATAACCCTTCACTATATATATATATATATATATATATATATATATATATATATATATATATATATATATATATATATATATATATATATGAATTGGTTGGTACGGTATTACCATGGTATTCAAACTTTTATACCATTACCATACAAATATTGATCTGTTGGTACGGTACTACCAACCAAACATGCTGGCTACCAAATATATTGACTACCAAGTTTCTTGGTTCGGTTGGTAACATGTTGGTTGGTTTTCCGTGGTACAATTTTTCCAGCCCTATAAGCAATTGTCATATAGACAACAATAACAAAATACTCAATTCTAAAAGATTCTTCAGGTGATTGTATTTCATCTTCATTATTAGTTTCATCAAATTGTATTTTTGTACTGGCTTGACGTCTTATTTTAAAAGTAGGTTCAGCATTCATATCAAATGCAATAGCTTTAGCATTGTATATACTAACTACAAATCCTCCGTTTCTATATTTCTTAAAAAATGTTACAATACATTTTAATTATTTAATAGTGGCATCAATATTCATAGATTTAGATTATAATTTTTTACTACACATATTAATAGAAAATAAAATATCATACCAAATGACCATACCAAGTAAACTTCAAATTTTTTTATAGCACTAACTAAACATTCAACTTCACTTTTTGATTTTGCATCATCACACGGTTTACATAATGTTATCAATGCTACCATTATTTGAGGAGCTTGGTACCTAATAGCTTTACACTCTTAATTCTACTCTCCAAATGTTTATTAATTACATATGGATTCTACAGTTAAATTTGGAACTTTATCAAGTACATTTTTTGTCTTTTAGAAGAACTCAAAATTAATACAAATATACGTAGTAAAACTCCCTAAAAAGCCAGCTTCAACACAAGAATGAGTCATATCACTAATTGTAAGGTTAAGGCTATGACAAGTGCATGGCATATACAATATGCTTGGTTCTACAACGTAAAGCTAGGTTCTTGACCTTGAAAATTGCAGATTGATTATCGCATAAGACATCAGTTGCTTTGGTTCTTGGCTTTGTAAACATGTATCTTGCTCTCTCTACTCTCTACCTATTTCTTCTCTATACCATCAACACCATCACATACCATAAAGTTCATAGTAAAAGACCTATTAATTTAGGTGGAGCTTTGATAGATTGTGGTGCTATTTTCACCACACCTTTCATCCTAAAGGCGTGTGGGTAAGTCAGCAGGTGAAGCTGCCAAAAAAGATGGCTATATCATCACACAACCACCATGGATAGTTTTGCATGTGGAGAGAGAGAGGAAGAGGCGGGGGGGGAGAGAGAGAGAGAGAGAGGGAGAGAGAGAGAGAGAGAGAGAGATTCTTCTCTCTCCTTTTTAGTCGGTCGTAAACCACCTCAAGCCACACCACGATTACGGAAGAGGTCGTGTTCACGTGCAGGGTAGGATGTCACATCACACTTACGTGACACCCATACTCGATGGTCTAATCACATCGGTACGATCAGTCACTAGTTACAAATTTAGTCAACTAATTCACATTTATAGTGTACATAAAATTCTATCTCCCTCTTAAACAGTATTTTTCTCTTAGAAACAAGGTCTGCAATAAAATTAAATTTCAATGGTGATGAATTGATGATTAAAGAAAATCACTTATTTGCTTACAACTTAATGATTAGTTGATATATATATATATATATATATATATATATATATATATATATATATATATATATATATATATATATATAATGAAAATGGGTGTGCCTTATATTTTTTATTGTTCGTTAGTGTTTTACTTTTTCAGTCTAAAATAACTAAAACCAAATTATATTATAACTTTTCTGGCATATAAAAATATAAATATCTATGGAATTAAAGATTTTGCTTATAATGTTAGATTATTGGTATTTTATTAGTTGTGATTTTCATCCCTAACTATATTTTAAAGTTACTTCTTGGTCCATTACATAATTTTTTATATAGTTTTCATTTTTTTAATATTATTTTTTAGGTGAAATGATACAAAGCCCTATAATGTTTTCAAAGTTGATTGATTCATTCCCTAAAGTTATTTTTTGGATTTATGGGGATAAGGTAGGTTACAACCTGCTCTTTTATTCCCTTTAACCACTAATAACCAATACATCATGTGACATGTGACCATTTAGACCTTAAAAAAACTTACCTTATGCGCCCATAAAGCTAAAAAATAATTTTAGGGATCATTTCAACCAAAACTTAAAAAAAACACATTGAAAATACACACCCAACGCACTTGAGCACGACACCGCATTCAAAGCTTCTCCGATGGTTGTGAAGTTTCTACTTCCGTCCTGCGTCACCACCAAATTGTACGTCGTCTCATTCACCGTCGTTTGCAACAACCGTCTATCACCCCTTTTCGCCCACTGTGGGGAACCTACCGGACATCTTTCTATACTCCGACTTCGCTTTCTTCATGTCGTTTATTTTCTTCAAAAGCACAAGTGAGTTACTCACATGACGAGAAATCTCTTTCAACGACTTACAGAAATTGTCTTCGAATAAATTAAATGATCTCCTTACAGAAATGTCGACTTATTTTAACCTTCGATTAGACTAGATTGTTATCTTTGTATATGTATAAATATTAATGCAATATACATAATGCTTAACAATGAAATACTTTTATTGCGTCAGACTTGTTTTGAAACCTCTACTTCTTCCCATAAGCCATTGTTTACATCCCACTCCTTGTGTTTCTCCATCATCGCCTTCTTTAATCAAAACAATGCCACCAACAATTATTAGTGTATCTCAAATTGGTGCTACACGATCTGATAAATGGTTATATATGTTGGAGTCTCGATTCTCTCTATAAGGTTCTTTTAGAGAGTTAATATGGGACTCCAATATATCTTACTTAGTATCAGAGTCAGTGTCCCCCACCCTCATGGCTCAACACATCTTGTCTATCCTCATCAAACCTCCAACTGTAAGGCAAAGTGTTAGTATATCATGTAGTGGTGTAACATGGTCCCTTATGTCTCTATATACGTTGGAAACTCCCTTCTCTCCATAATGGCTCTTTTAGTGAGATAATTTGAGTTTCACATATATTTACATAGTATCTAAGTCGGTGTCCCCGCACCCCCATTGTTCAGCACATCTTTTGTATCATCATTGAGCCTCCATCTCTGAGGGTCATGTTAGTGTATCCCATACCGGTGCAACACGGTCTTATGAATAGATATATATATATATATATATATATATATATATATATATATATATATATATATATATATTGGAGACTCCCATCTCTACACAATGGCTATTTTGGAGAGATAGTCTTGGGCTACACATATATTCACCGCAACTTCATCCGAATCCACCACCATCAACACATGTCCCATTAGGGAATATCCTTCTACCATACCAGTACCATCATTACCTCACCATGTGTATCAACCCAATTTTTTTTAACGACCCACTTTTTTTTTAAATTATATTAAAAGAAAAATAAGTCACTTGTTACTCTTTTTAAGTTTTCCAAACATTATTCAGAGTTAACAACAATCTAAAATTTTAGCGGAAGTGATAAATATCCAGGTCTAAGAAACTTCATAATAATAATTTAAGATTTTTCAAGAGAATGTCTCCCGCAATCATACCTGCCTCTTTCCTTTATTTAATGTTGACGAACCTGAAAATGTTAAATAACAACAGGTAATCAAAACGCTTAGTGAACATACACATTACTAAGGTTCTGATATAGTCATACTTTTCTTTGATTATAGTGCTCTATTCGGGACTTGATTTCTTATCTTTAAAGTAATACTTTGGTTATGATAAAACTATATTCGTATAGTTCCCTCTCTTACCTTTCTGGAAATATAAAAATGTCATTCTAACAATTTTTGGTTGATTTTATATATATTTTACAAGTTAACATATTTGAGTTGTCATTTTCTGAACCCACTCTTAAAAGTGGTACCTTTTACTTTTGGAAATATAAAATTCAGTTCTTAGGAAAAATGTATGGTAAACTAGACATTATAAACTAACCAAAACTTTTGGCATTACATGAACTTGAGTTTTGTATAATTAATTATGCATGTCACAAATTGATGTATAATTTTATCTAATGAATTTATTATGATTTTTGAAAGACAACTTATGAAAAATGTGACAGCATAGAGCACTCTGAGAACAGTGACAATTATACCCCTCATAAAGTAGGAATTTGGTAAAGTGATTCAAATGTTGGATAAACTAGACTTATCAAGCTTTCTAGAAAACTAAACATTATAATTTTTGGAGCTTCTAATAGTCTTGTATGGATTTTAAAAGTTGGAGGACACAACATTCTGGGAATTTAGTCATGACAGCTTTTTAGCCACTTTTGATGTCCCATTAAAGACTTAATGATTAAGCTTTAACTTTAGCACTTTTATCATAATTAATACTTATTAGGATATCAATATATGTAATTCAACTTAACTCAAAGGTCATAATACATGGCTTAATGAGAATTCAAAGTTAGGAACTTTATATTAAATACCAACTTTTACACATGTTATGGTTAAGTTACAAACTTAACCCATTAAGATCCTTAAGACACCCATTGGATGGAAAATGGAGTCCTACTCATCACCACCACATGTTGGTTGGTGGTCTATAAGCGGTGGTGTCGTAGTCAATGGTGGTCAAACCACCAAAATAGAAAGTACAATGTTATCAATGGAACCTACCTTAATTCTATGACCTAATCTTCCAACTAATGAAACCAATGATCAAAGGCAGCACCAAAAGGCACCACCCACTGCCACCCCAGAACTGTTGCCGGTGGTAGCCATGGTTGGCACCCATGGTGGGTTATGGCGGGAAAGAAGAAATCGAGCCTAAAGAAGAAGAAGAAAAGAAATTTGATGGATTAAGTAACTTATTTGGATTAGAATCGACACTACCAAGTACCTTTCTCTCCCTCACGGATAACCACCCACCTCCACCCTTCCTTCCCCGATCACAGCCTCGCTGTCGGTCGCTTTACTTTTTCTCGCTTCTCTTGCCGTAAGAACATACACAAACAATCTAAGGTGAGTTTTAGGGTGGGGTTTTGCCTTTAAATGAGAGTATTGGATGGAGTCAGCACCAAGGAAAAAGCCCAACTCATCATCCCGTCGACCTCAAGGGAAAAAACAAAATTTCCTTTTCCAGCCCGTAACTTTTCCAAATGACAGTTTCCACCCTAAAAACAATTTTCCTAGCATATATAAGTTTTAAACTTCGACACTTTCTGCCCAAAACTAAAAACATCTATTATTACTTATTATTATTATTATTATTATTATTATTGCTATTATTATTATTATTATTATCCTTTATATTTATTTATTTATTTATTTTCTTTATTTATTATTTAATCACTTAAAGTTTATTGAATACGTTTTATTCGTTCTATGCACTGATATAATCCTTTAGAATTTGTATCCCTAATTATATAATTATACATATTAATTAATAAACTCATTTCCTGAACTACTAACGAGAATTATGGCGTTACACTATGCCCAACATAAAATATTTTATCCCTATTGTGCTTGAAATTGAAAAAGATCAGTACATTTCTTTGTCCTATGTGTTCAATATTATTTGCCTTTCTTGTGCTCGATCACATTATCAAACCCCAAATACACCTCTATCAACTCCACTATTTAAACAAGACTTGATGTAATTTTTTCCAGATTAATGTACAACACCATATCCAATGATTTCCTTAACACCGTCGTTGAACCTGACTCAACAACACAACTTTCAGGGAATCGTCTCCAAGAAATTTTTGTGATAATAAATCATCTTGTGTCGTCTAAATCGAACAATAATTTTTCCGTAGACACCAAAAATATGAGAATTTATGGGATTACCAAAACTATCTAACCAAACAATTTAATAACACTTCAAAAAATGATCTAAAATTAATCGCAAGGGGATGATCTAAATTGATAAACATGATTAACCAAAAATACTACAACCAGGGGGTTTTCTTAATTTACCTAACTTTTGTAATGGATATCCTTCAATATAGAAACTTTAGGAAAAAAATATATCTTACCCATCGATTTACATCTACATGAGCAACAAAAAAATATGATAGAATCTAATCAACCTTCTTTTGATGTTCATGCTCAAGTCGATCAACAAAAGGACATAGTGTAGGAAGAAATCCATTACCTAAAAGAAAATTTATAGGTAATTTATGATGGGTTTTATAGGTTATAACAAAACATGTGAAGCGGAAAATCTTAACTCTTAACTGCACATGCAACCTATAAAGGTTCTATGTTTTCTCTAATTGATAGCAATAAACTATGAACGTCAAGAGCCCTAATAAACCTTAGGTTTTTCAAAAATACAAGATAGATTAGGGCTTACACACTTTTTGATTATTTTCGTAAATAATCACACCAAAAGTCCTTTCTTGAACATCTTTTAAAGCAAGCACCAAAAGCTTAGTGCCTCTAATGGTTTGTACCCAAACCCTAGTAACAAGAAGACAAGAGGAGAGAGCTCTAGAGATTGAGAATTTCGTTTGTCCTTCTGGGATTTGGGGATGGACGAAAATGAGGAGCCTAAGGGTTCTATTTATAGTTGATAGAAAAACCCCTAGAAACCCTAATTTGACATAAAATAATATTATTTCAAATATGGTATTTATCTAGTTTCCTATTTATGTTAAAGGGATATTCCAGAACCCTTTTGATCTCTATGAAAACCGTCCATGACCTATGGAAGGTTCTGGAATACCTCTTGTTCAACTATAGAACAATTACATCTTAAGACTTTGCACCTTTAATTAATTCAATTAATCCCAAAATTAATTCTACTTAATTTCTGATTTATTCCAAATTAATTAATAGTGTTTCTAATTAATATATTAATCACATAATATATTAAAAAATCATTTATTGCTATTTATTAATCATATAATAATCAATAATCAACCTCTCTCTCCAAAAGTCATTCTACACAATTACTAATTCTGAGGGCTACCGAAAAAGGAATTTGCTTTCAGTTGAAGTATATACCAATTTATTTATGATATTAGACACCTTAATCCAACAACCTCCCACTTGGATAAGTCTATAACTACAACTGCAAGTATAACTTCTAAATCAAATCGCAAAGTGTGCTTTCAAAAGCAACTTTCGAACTCTGATCCAATCGGACATTGTCCCTAAGATAAGTGATCAACTATTCCTTCGCTCTTCAATATATCGTATGGACACGAGACATAGATTATAATCAATTTCATTGTGCAAAATTATGTTTCCCTATTTCCCGATTTGTGATGATCTTATCAAACTACTAATTGAACACATTTATTCAGTCTTGGCTGGGCTCATCACTATAATGTCAACACAAAATCACCAAGTGACCCAAAGATATCACTTTTCTTGTTAGGGCAAAAGGAACAAATAAACTTTGACCATATAACTATTTCATTTACGTACCAAATCATAAATGACACCATGTGGTATAACATCATGTTATTGATGCGTTTTCGCAACACCAATGCATAACCGAGTTGTAAATCATAACTTATATATCTCCATTTGAAGAATAGAAGATATTATCGTCTTATAGTTACTCGTGATTGAATCCATGAATTATTATCTAAGCATGGGTATATCCAATTTCTAAGTACTCATGAATATTGAAGCAATCCTATTTAAATGTCTAATATCCATAAACAATCTACAATCCATTCATGACAGTCTTAATTCACTACTTACTTCCAAAAGTATGAGCGACTGTGGAATTTCAAATAATCAAATGATTTAGGAATTAAAACATGCAAAGTGAAACAGAATAATAATAATTAAATAAGGTAGTACCCATACTCATAAATAGTTCTCTATTATTTAATCACCAAATTTAATTACATTTATTTTGTTACAAAGTTTGAAAATTGTCAGCTAACTACTAAAACTAATATCGTCTCTCAAGCCTATGCTCCTAGCATGTTGGTTGTGCTTAACCCTGCTTAGAGCCTTTGTTAAAGGATTTGCAGGATTGTCTTCTGATGATACTCGTTTCACCAGGATATGCCCATCATCAACCCCATGTCTGATGTAGTGGTACTTTCTGTCGATATGCTTGGATCTACCATGATCCTTTAGTTCTTTTGCCAAAGAAATCGCGCCTTCATTATTGCAGAACAGTTCCATTGGCTCTTGAATTGTCGGGACAACTTCGAGATCGCCGATAAATTTCTTCAACCAAGATGCTTCCTTTGATGTCTCACTCATTGCGTTGCGATGTACCCTGACTCACAAGTAGATTCAGCTACTATTGAGTGATTGGAACTCTTCCAGGTCACCGATCCACCATTCAACAAGAAGACCCAACCAGATTGAGAACAAAAGCTGTCACGATTTGTTTGAAAGTGTGACATCCCTATTTTCACCGTCAGAAAAGACCAGTTTATGCTTATTTTAAAATCAGAGTTTTAATTTACAAATGTGGAATTTGTCCCATAAAATATTCACGAAATGTTTTTCATTGATTTATTAAAAACTCGAGATGTGATCGTCGATACAAGAAACATAAGCATATACAGGCCTTACATTGATTTACACTAATGATCCACATCTCCTTTAATCTCTCAGTGTAATGTATCTTCGCATCGATACATGTGATACAAATTAACTGAGTGGGTCAGGTTGGGAAACCCGGTGAGATACGTAGGGTTTTCAACCCATACTATTATAATTTTTAATTATATAACCATCAGCATTCAAATAACCCAGTTACCCCATTTCCCATCACTCTCACATACTAATCCTATTATGATGATCTTGAGGGATCTTTCCTAAAGGATCTTTATCAACGGACAACTATAATTCATAGGTGATTAGGCACGATGGTATGATAATACTCGCGACAACACGGTAGTATATTAGTACTTTTATATAGTCACGACAGGTACGGCAGTACAAAGTGCTTGGGTTTAGCACGGCAGTACAAAAGTACTTGGGTTTAACATGGAAGTAAAAAAGTACTTGGGTTTAGCACGACAGTACAAAATTACATGAGATAGACATAGGTTATTATCTTACACGGCTCTCTCTCTAACCTATCGCAGCCACTATTCCACACAACCCTATCACAACCTCTTATTTATTATTTTACACAGCCCCTCACTACCCAATCATATTATTAACTATGTTAAACATACTGATAAATCAAGAAGTAGTCATATTTATACAACTACATTAAACACAACAAAGATAGCATATATATAGCAGTTAAGCATTTAGAATACTTATATTTATGTGTATGCTTGAAAGTAACTATACACTCACTTGTTAAAGTGGTGACTCGAAATTCAGGCAGAGCTTCGCTTCTAGCAACTGACCTTTCCTTTGACGTGACCTAGGGTCATTATTACTAAGTCTTAGTCTAATATTCTACACGACTATAGACAATCTAGACCTATCAATCATTCTAATGAATACTGATAGTCTTTCTGAAATCCAACAACCAAGCTGACGTGACCATTCTAGACACCTCTCCCGTAAGTAGATCAATCAGTATATGACTTGGAATCACTGATAAATCATAACTATAGGTTCATAACAATGAATATGAGTATAATTAAATATTACGTGAGAGGAGAGTAAGTGTAGCTCACTTACAGATTATGAATGAGAACCAGGGTCCATGTGGGAAGAACTCTGACTTAGGGTCTCCTACTCAAAGGCTACTACTCGAACACGTACTCCAGGGTGTCGTAGGGCTTCGCCGCAGGCTAGAAACGAAAGAAAAAGGGGGTTTACAGGATGGATATTCGAGAGAGATTGTTGGAGGAGTGGGAAAGAAATGAGCACCGTAACCTCTATTTATAGTACAAGTGCATGCCGCACCTGACCAAGTGCACGTCGTGCACAGGCTTAGTCGTCACTCCTCCCCTTAGATCCTAACACATGTCGATCATTGGTTGGGGTTCGTGGTCCTTCTAGAAGGTGTGTGCGCCGCGCCTCTTACGTGCACGTGCGAATTTCTAAATCTTTAAAAATTCGTATCTTTTTCATACGAACTCCGTTTTCAATGTTCTTTATGTCCTTAAAAATCTCTCGACGAGATCTACAACTTTCCTTTAGACTCTGTCGGCTAATTCTGACATTATTTTTAAAGTTATATTTTTAACTGGCTTAGATGGTTAATGTCCGTTAAAAATTGATAACTATGTCATCCGATGACCGTTCTCGGTTGTCTTTATATCAATGGAATCCTAACAACAAGATCTTCAACTCTCATTTGGATCACTAGGGCTAACAAGTAACCTATCTCCAACTCACTATTTACGATATATACTATAACTCGGTTAAGATTATTTATCCTAAACAATCACTTGTTGAAAAGTCATTTTTATGGCTTATAATAACTTTATTGCCTAGCCCAAATTTACGGGTGTTACAGAAAGTTGGCATCACTTTAACCTCTCGTTCTTAACATATCACTTCCGCCACGAACTAGGAACATGTCTTTTGTTCTCCGCAAATACTTGAGAATGTTCTTAACTGCTGTCCAATGGGCTCTGCCAGGATTTCCTTAAAAGCGACTAACCATGCTCAAAGCATAAGTCACATCAGGACGAGTACATGTCATAGCATACATGATTGATCCTATAGCCAAAACATATATGAATCAACTCATGTCATCTCTTTCTTCATCGGTGCCTAGACTTTGAGTCTTTCTCAACTTGACAGTACAATGAATGGGTAAATACTCTTTCTTGGAGTTCTCTATATTGAAATGCTTCAATACTTTATCCAATTATGTACTCTGACTAAGACCAATGAGATGTTTCTTTTTGTCCCTCAAAATCCTTAAACCAATAATATAGGCTGCTTCCCTAGATCCTTCATAGAGAATCACTTCCCAAACCAAGATTTCACTTGTTGTAAGGATGGAATGTTGCTTCCTATAAGGAGTATGTCATCAACATAAAATAATAGGAAAGTTACTATACTCCCACTAGCTTTGACATACACACAGGACTCATCCTCACTCCTAGAGAATCCAAACTCTTTGACATTCTCATGGAAACAAAGATTCCAACTGTGAGATACTTGTTTCAATCCATAAACTGATTTCACAAGCTTACACACTCTATCAGGATACTTGGCATGTACAAATCCTTCTGGCTGCCTCATATAAATATCCTCAGTTAACTTCCCATTAAGGAAAGGAGGTTTAACATCCATTTCCTATACCTCATAATCATAAAAGGCAGTTATGGCAAGCATAATTCGGATTGACTTCATCTTAGCCACTGGTGATAAGGTCTCATCATAGTCAACCCATTGGGTTTGAGTAAAACCCTTCGCAACCAGTCGAGTCTTGAACATATGTACTTTTCCATCCATGTTAGTCTTCTTCTTGAAGATCTGTTTGCAACCTACTGTCTTTCGACCATGTTCTTGATCAACCACGTTCCTGTTGGATTAATGTCTAAGTCCAAAACTATAATTGGTAAGACTTGACCCGACCCGGCATGGTCCATTTGGGTTGCATGGCATCATGCATTTGGATAGACTATAATGAGAGAAATAACACTTAAGGTTGGTTAATATATTATAAGTTCTAATATATTAATAAGGTTATTTAATTAGTATTGATCAAGAATTAATTTGGAATTAATTAAGTGATCAAAAGGAGACTAATTAAATATATGGGTTGATTGTGTAAATCATTCATTCTTATATATGTGGGCTTGTGATCCAAGATCCCTTATGTTGGACTAAGTCCATGGGGTGACCCATGGATATTCCATGGAGGTTAAAATCCATGGAGCATAAGGAATGGGTAAAGTTATGAGTTACATGGTGCAACCCTAATAGCCACCATATAAAAGAATCCCATGGCTCAAGAAATCATGCACTAATGTGTGAGTGTGAGGGCTAGACGATTTCAAGGAGTGTTCAAGTTTCTCTCAAGTTATTCCAAGTGTATTTGGTGTTGTGTGAACCATTTGAGGTGTCACACTTGGGGCACTAGGCACTCAAGCTTCATGAAGACATTCTACATCAAAGAGGTATGTATTCTATCTTGTTATATTTATTATTTTGTATGCTAGATTAGGATAATACCTTGGATGTTCATAATTGTATGTATAATAGAGAAAACATAGATCCAAGGTATTTAGGGTTGCATGTACACTTAGGAGTGTTAGAATGCCCATAACCCAACAGTGGTATCAGAGCCTAGGCTTGTTTTCTTGTTATACTTGCAAAAGTAGCTGAAAAATCGAGTTGGATGCATATATTCGATTGTTTTGGCTGGAATTGGACTAGGAACATTACCCTAAGATGTTTTTGGACTTATAAACTTGTTTTTGATGTGGTAATGTTCATGCTAATCCAATTTCTAAGATAATTGTCATAATTTCAAGATTTGTATTAGTTTGTATGTTCATGCTAATTTCTTGAAGATTGATGATTTGAATTATCTTGTTCTTATGAGGTTCTTAGATTAATAGAAAAGTTGTGTGAAATAGTTGTTTTCAATCCATTTTAATCTAAGAGTTGATTCCAAAGTGTGTTTTTGTAACTTGTCCTCAAGTTATATGAAAAGTCACATTTAAGAATCATAAAACTCATAAAAGTTGGCAAAGGTTACAAAATGAAGAGTCTAGTTCTAATTAAATGGTTTTATGACTCCATAACTTGTCCTCAAGTTATGGAGGTTCAAGAGTCTCTTCATTAAATTAAAAAAAAAAAGTGTAACCTTAATTAGTTCCATAAGTTACAATAAAAAAAAGTTATTTTTTTTATTAATTAGTTTAAAGTCTTCCATAACTTGTCCTCAAGTTATGGAACTTGAAGAGTTTTTTTTTTTTTTAATTAAAACTACTTTAAACTCATAAGTTATGGAATTAATTTGTTTTGAATAGTTTCAAAACTTGCCCTCAAGTTTTGGAATTTGAAAAGTTTTCACTTATGAATACTTTAATTCCAAGTTAGCCCTTAGAATTTTAAAAGTTAAAATTCAACCCTTATACTTTATAATATTATAAGTTAATAATATTTATATATATGTATAAGAGTAAAGTCAGTCTTACCGTTAGTAGGCCTCATTTACGAAGCCGGTCTATAAGGGGGGGTATAAGGTTACTGCCTATAAAATGGCAGTTTAATGGGTGTCCACTCTCACCCACCGCTTCCTTGACTGGTGGAGGGTCGTTAGCCGAACGGGTAGGACAAGGACTATAATTCTCCTTTCATTAAAAGTATTAATGATAAATACTAAGTAACTAAACTCTTATTAATACCCAATCTTAGTTACTTAGGAAAATGTGAATTTGGTGCTAACCCATGAAATTAAACTTTGCACTTTGCTTAAGTCGTTAGTGGAGCGTGTGTGGTTAACCGGCACACTAACCTGGACTTAACAAGGTAGGCAAAGGGTAACTTAATATTTATCATAGTATCGGTGGAGCGTGTGTGGTTAACCGGCACACTGATTAAGGGGTAAATATTAAGGGTACCAAGTATATTTGCATGGTTATTCACACCTTGTTTTGTGATCCTCGGCATCCCAGTCACAAAACCTGAAGGGCACACTCGAGATTGAAACATGCCTTTGAACAGTTCAATGAATCTCAAAGATCTACGACTTTCAAATCCAATTAAAACCTAATAAATTATTTCGTTTTTCATGGTGGAAATTGGTGAATCGTCATTCACCTACCTTCAAATATTTTATAGCTTGGATTACGGCATCCCTCTTCTAAGTTATAAAATAGTTTGTTAGGTCCTAGCCTTAATATTTCATATTGGGTGTCATATTAAGGACTTTAAATCAACTATCTTGAATATCTCCCAAAAAGATGTCTGGTCTAGACATTTATGATCTTCCCAAATCTCTTGAAACAAGCTTTCCTAAATGAAGATGATGTCCCATGGATATCATACTTCTTTCACCTCCTCCAATTATTCTCCCTAACCCACAAGTTCCTAAAAAGTTTAAGGTCACTCAAGCCCTATTGGCAAGGCAAGGTCTAGGTGTGATCACATCTTGGAGATGTAGTCACATATTGACAAGCCGGGAGAGTTGGGTGTCAAAGTCTTGAGAAAGTTGGTGGCTCAACTACTTTCTAAGTCACATATTTTGGGAATCCTATGAAACAGACTAAGACAAGACCCTTAATGATCTTATCTATTTGCTAAGATCAACTTCCTAAAATGCTATGGACATTGACAATGATGACATTGGATATCCAGTAAAGCTCTCTCTTCCCAATGGAAGGGGACCGGCCATAGTCAACTCGGTTGACCCAATGGTAAAGAGAGAGGCGAAGTCTGAGATAGTCCCATTATCAAGGGTCCATAGGTAACTATTGCCAAAGGAAGGGGCATTGGTTACGAAGCTGCCAAATTTACCTAAGGATGTTAAAGTCAATAAGTTTGGCTCTACTTCAGGTAAAGTCCATTGTCTAACTCTATTAAGTACATGCTGATTCTGATCGCGAAGATGGATTTCAATCGCATGGTTCGGTGATCAGAATTTTGGGCTATTACTTCAGAGTTATGATATTTATATTGCTTAGGAATAGATAACAACAAGGTTTTCATATGGATTGTAAGGATAAGTTTTTCCGCAAAGTTTTAAAATAAAAGAAAAAGGTTTTGATTTTATTTATTTTAAGTATCCTTACAATGGCATTTGTGAAAAGTTGTTGCTTATAAGATTCCATTGATAGCAATATTGGAAAAATGGATTTGATTCTTTCGGTTGTGGTAGTGTCTAATATTACCAAATAAGGAAAGATTCTCATCACCCAAGGTTCAATTGGAGCGAAACTTGGAATCATGCAAGTTGTATAGTATGATGAATGAGAACTTTCAGCTTGGAAAATTAAGACTAATTCCTTATGTGAATAAGGAAAGGACTAAGGGATCGAGTACACATTCTTGTGCACTGGTCAAGTCCACCACAAAAGATCAAGAAGACTATTCGTCATGATTTACTTAAGTTCAGTAAATATGGTTATACTTATAAGTTTAAGTATAAGTCTGTAGCATTGGAGAAGTTTCAATGTGAGACAGAACGAATAAAAAGAATCAAAGTATGGCAGAAAGATAAAAGTTTCTCAAATCTGAAAAGATGGGAGAGTACTTTAGTATCATGTTTATGATCATCTTAATGATTAAGATACCATATCACAATTGGTCCTCTAAAGTCATCTTAGTGCATTCTTATGACTAAGAAGAGGAGTCATGAATTGTTGAAATGGTTAAATCAAAAAGATGAGTCATACTTCGTTCCAAAACAATTCTTAGAGTCATACTCCAAGATTGTAACTTGAGTGACATATCTTAAAGAGGGTTTGTTAACACTAGTCAAATGTAAGAGTAAAAGGTTATCTACTCTTGTACATTTGAAATTGGTAAGTTGTGATGTTTTGGATAAAACAGAGACCAGTTTAGGCCAATTGTGTAAAGTGTTAGTCTTGATAAAGAATCCGCACTATCTCTTGAATATTTGACAAGGGAGTCTTATATGTCAAGAGGACAGTGGGAGTCTTAAAGCTCTTGAAAGTTTCAAGACTTAATCAAGAATAAAACCTAAAGTCCTTCACTAGCACACGACTTGAGGTTTATAACCTATCGTGTTGAAATTTTTGTGCCTATTCAAGTTGGCTTTGCATAGGAGTTCTGAGAGTTCTCAATTGGTTGCACAACTACTTGGAAGCAATGGCAGGCACCTGAGCTGCCAAATGGCAAGAATTTAAGATTGCACAAGTTTAATCAATATGAGTTTGGATTTGTCACTAACCTTGTCTTGTGATTATGGTTTTGACAAATTCACATGGATAAGAACACATACACTATTAAATCTAAGTGTCATAAGGTTTCTCTCCGATTCATGAAAATGATGGTGAGGAAACACTTTCACTAAGTAGATTTTAGCTAGATAGCAATTGTGATATTTGCATTCTCAAAGTCGTTAGTGGAGCGTGTGTGGTTTACCGACACACTAACATGGACTTGTGAGAAGTGGCAAAGGTCTAAACAATTGAGACTGTGATTACGGCATCCCTTTTCATAGTTCTAAAATTGTTTAGACACACATGTGAGCTATCTAAGAGAGGTGTATGATTTTGATAAAGTTTTATCAAAACAATCTAGTATCAGAAATCTGAACTTTGGTAAGAAAGTCAGCTGATTTCTGAGTACATGTCAAAGCTAGTGGGAGCATAAGTGTTATGCTAATAATCATCATGTTAGTGGGAGCATGATAATTATGACAAAGGTTGCAAGTTAGCAATGTTAATTATAGAAAACAAAAGTTTCAATTCGTGAGGTTGCAGGGGTTGAAAAAGTTGTTTTGCTATAATTAAGGGAGAGGAAATTATACTTCATTTCAATTCTAAAAGCTTAGATTGAGATTTTAATCGTATTTAATCAAGGATATATATATGAATTTCATGTTGGAATGGCTCAACATAAGGAAATTCTATATATAGGTCCATTATTTGCGTTCTAAAATTCGATTATGATTACGGCATCCCTTTTCATAATCTGAATTTTGAGAACTTGGCAAATTGAAATGGAAATATTATAGCAAAAGACTGGTTTAGTCTTTATGTGAGACATCATGAATCGTGTCCCATATGCTTCGGATATAGGATCGATTACATGTGTTATATTCATTCTTTCTAAAATTTTCCAAATGCCTGGGGCATTATGAAGGGAAAAGGTCTAGAATTGGATATGACTAAAATGATTAAGCAATTGTCGAGGACAATCTAAGGTTTACCAAAGATTGGTTGCTCAAGGACAGTTGGAAGTATAATGTTAATTCTGGAAGGACCATATTGACATAATCTGTAAGGAGGCAACTCTTGTTCAGAAGTGATAGTCAAAATGGAATATGGAAATGTTTCAAAGTTAGAAATTATTCAATCTGTGTAAGATTAGGAAACTTAATGAAAGAAGGATGTTTCCAAGGAGCTGATCTCCTTTGGAATGCTCTGTAATGATTGTTGTCAAGTCTTTCTGACTTCGTGCATAATCATTAAGAGGATCAATGCATATAAGTTTAGAATCTAACAAATTTCAGTAAATGGCATGAATTTGGAATTCTTGCATTTGCAGTAAGGATTTGGGACTGTGAAAAAAGGATCATTGGAGTGATGTTCAATTGATCTATTTTACAAAGTAAAGATCATAGACAAACATAGTATGCATACTTGGTGTATGGCATGACTAGTGTTTAGAAAACATAGTGTACATGCTTGGAGCATGGGACAACTATTGATTTAAATTCAAGTATAAAGTTGATAAAACCGAAACAATGAATAATGAGTAATCAGTATGGTGATAAATAAAAGTGTTTATTTATATTCATAGGGTTTGATACCATATTTGATTCATTTATTCTTGTGTTTCACTTTGCATGTTTTGACTTCCAGAATAACTAAGTCGCTCTTCCTGAATGATTAAGTTATTCAAACCATCCACAGTCGGTCATATGTTGGAAGTAGATATGAATCAAGACTGTCATGGGTTGGTTTGTAGAGGTCCAAGTTGGTGGACAAAGTGGTGCTACAACACTCATGAGTGCTCATAAGTTCTGAGTATTGGATTCAACCCGCGCTCATTTGAATCACTTCATGGATTTTATCACGAGTGATCATGAGACGATAATATCTTATATTCTTCAAACCTAGAGATATGAGTTGTTACTATGAGTTGGTTATACATTGATTGCACGAAAACGCATTGGTAACTCGATGTTATAAAACGTGCCTTTGTGTATGATTCAACAAGTAGTAGAACAAGCCATATGAGTCGAAGTTTATCCATTCCTTTTACCTTCGGGATAAAAGCGATATTTGTGGGCCCCTCGATGATTTAAAGATGATACATGTGAGTGCTTGGCCAAGCCAGGACTGATTTGATTTGTTCAATCAGTCAGTCATCATGAATCGGAAATCGGGAAACAACAAATGGACAGAGAGAATGATTGATAATCCATGTCTCAGTCCATATGATATCTAGAATGGAGGAATATATGATCCCTTATCTAATGGACAAGTCATTGATAAAGGTCAGAGTTCATCGACAAGGTCAGAGTTCGACAGAAGCTTTTGAGAGCTACGATTGCTGATCGGTTCCTGAAGTCATACGCAATAATAGTTTTAGACTTATCCAAGTGGGAGACTGTTGGATTAATGTCTAAGTCCATAACTATAATTGGTAAGACTTGACCCGACCCGGCATGGTCCATTTGGGTTGCATGGCATCATGCATTTGGATAGACTATAATGAGAGAAATAACACTTAAGGTTGGTTAATATATTATAAGTTCTAATTTATTAATAAGGTTATTTAATTAGTATTGATCAAGAATTAATTTGGAATTAATTAAGTGATCAAAAGGAGACTAATTAAATATATGGGTTGATTGTGTAAATCATTCATTCTTATATATGTGGGCTTGTGATCCAAGATCCCTTATGTTGGACTAAGTCCATGGGGTGACCCATGGATACTTCATGGAGGTTAAAATCCATGGAGCATAAGGAATGGGTAAAGTTATGAGTTACATGGTGTAACCCTAATAGCCACCATATAAAAGAATCCCATGGCTCAAGAAATCATGCACTAATGTGTGAGTGTGAGGGCTAGACGATTTCAAGGAGTGTTCAAGTTTCTCTCAAGTTATTCCAAGTGTATTTGGTGTTATGTGAACCATTTGAGGTGTCACACTTGGGGCACTAGGCACTCAAGCTTCATGAAGACATTCTACATCAAAGAGGTATGTATTCTATCTTGTTATATTTATTATTTTGTATGCTAGATTAGGATAATACCTTGGATGTTCATAATTGTATGTATAATAGAGAAAACATAGATCCAAGGTATTTAGTGTTGCATGTACACTTAGGAGTGTTATAATGCTCATAACCCAACAGTTCCATACCTAGTTGTCATACATGGACTGAATCTCGCTGTCCATTGCCTCCTTCCATTTGGGAGCCTCAGGTCCTGTCATTGCTTCCTTTTAGTTCGCAAGTTCTTCCAAATTTACTAGCGTTCTATCACTGATAAAAATATTCCCATCTGTAGTAATATGGAAGCCATAGAAATCGGGTGGCATGCTAACCCGACTGGACAGACGAAGAGGTAACGAATTATCAATGGGCTCAACATGAGTTTCACCATCTGGTTGAGAGCTAGTATCATCAAAGGTTCCTTCATTGAATGACTCTGGAATTTCTTCCATATTAATAGTACTCCCAATGTCCTCTTTGAATATAAGCTCTCTCTCGCGAAAGACTCCCCTTCGAGCTACAAAGACCACATTCACACTAGGTATGTAGAACAAGTATCTAACAGACTTATGTGGGTAGCCACTGAAAATATATCTCTTGACTCTGTAGTTAGAAGGTTCTTCCAAATTTACTAGTGTTCTATCACTGATAAACATATTCCCATATGTAGTAATATGGAAACCATAGAACTCAAGTGGTATGCTAACCCTAGTGGACCGACGAAAAGGTAATGAATTATCAATGGGCTCAACATGAGCTTCCCCCTCTGGTTGAGAGCTAGTATCATCAAAGGTTACTTCATTTGAAGATTCTAGAATTTCTTCCATATTAATAGTACTCCCAATGTCCTTTTTAAATATACGCTCTATCTCTCTCGTGAAAGACCCATTCGAGCTACAAAGTCTACATTCTCACTAGGTCTGTAGAATAAGTATCCAAAAGACTTATTTGGGTAGCCAATGAAAATATATCTCTTGGCTCTATGTTCTAAATTGTCATGAGTTTCTCGTCTCACGAGAGCTTCACAACCCCAAACCTTGATATGTGAAAGTGAGGCTACTTTCCCTATCCACATTTCATGAGCTGTTTTGGAAAACTTCTTGGTGAGAACAATATTTAAGATATAGGTGGATGTCTATAAGGGATACCACTAGAAAGATATTGGAAGGGAAGCTCGACTCATCATGGAATGAACCATGTCTAACAAGGTTCGATTACACCTCTTAGCCATACCATTAAGTTATGGTGTTCTAGGAGGAGTTCATTATTAAACTATTCCACATTCCTTTAGATAGTCGTGGAAATCGATACTAAGATACTCTCCACCTCTATCAGATCGAAGCATCTTTATCTTCATACCCAATTAATTCTTGACCTCGTGCCTAAACTCTTTGAACTTTTAAAATCTTTCTGATTTATGTTTGATTAAGTAGATATACCCATATGGCTATAATCATCCGTAAACGTCACGTAGTATCGATTTACATCCCGTGTAGTAGTTCTAAAGGGACCACACACATCTGTATGGATAAAGTCCAACAATCCTTCACCTTTTTCACTTGTTCCAGTGAAAGGTGATTTTGTCAACTTGCCCAAAAGACAAGATTCGCATTCATCTTCTAACCTTAAGTCAAATGATTCCAAAACTCCATCCTTTTGAAGTTGGGCGATGCGCTTCTTGTTAAGGTGTCCAAGACGACAATGTCATAAGCATGCCTTATGATGTACACAAATTATACCTATGTAGCTTTAAATTAATAAACCTAACTACTTATCTATTAATGCACCTATAGGCAGTGTACCTAGTCAGTATATAGTATAGTAATGTAAGTTAGGTATCGAACACAGGGAACGGATTCAGTATACTAAAATAATTACTAAAAATTAATCTAAAATCAAAAAATAATTAAAAAGGGTTTTTATCTGATTTTGCAAGCTTAGATTAACTTTAAACTAACAAACACTTAATTAAGAACGGATGTTATCAAGATATTAAAAACATTTTCGTTTAGTCTCGAATCCACCTTTTTCCTATGGTTAGTTCTTATTTATGGATTAATAAAGTTGGTTACTACAATAGATATTATTAGCAGTCGTGATCAAATCTCCTAATAATTTTATCAATTCATGAACTACTATGCAATGATCATATACAAGGAAACACATAATTGACTATTAAGAATTAGTGAGCTATGTAAGATTTATCTAAAATGATCAAATTATGTTCTCTAACACAGATTAAGTTGTTGTCTTTATTACCTAATCTAAGATTTGGTGAATCCTAGCTCTAGCAGTTTAATTTTCATAAACTACTAGGTAATCAAGTTCATGCAATATAAATTGATCATTCAATTACACTTAACCTGATTATAAGCAACAAATATTAAAGCTTTATCATGCTAGGTATCAAAAATCAAACACAAGTTTAAATCCAACTTCACATAATCCATAAAATAAGAAACTAACTCATAGTTTAGGTGTCATCTAACTAAACGAAAGTATACTAAATTAGATACTCATGGCAGAACGTAAACACACAAAAACATAAGAATTAGACATGACTAAATCAACGCAAACTGAATGTGATGTGTGATCTTCAAATATTCAATCTTCAAACGATTTCTCTTCCAAGGGTTGTTTTTCACTCTTCTTTGGCTTCTGATTTCGACAATTACTGCAGAAAATCATATTCCAACCTCCAAAATCGAATATGTAAAGGAGTATTTATAGTTTCCTTAAATCACATCTTATGTCATGAGAATTAGGGTCTCACTTCGTGAGATCAGTAGAAATCTATATTCAGCAAGGAAACTTGCTCTCCGCGTAGTTATCTTGTAGAATAATCAATCTCACGTCGGATTTTATAGTTATCACGTCGTGAGAACTTAGAATTAGCATTTGGAATAAAAACGAATGTCGTCCGAAATTTTGTCTAGTTTTCAGATCATTTTGAATCTTGTCAATCGGAGTTACAAGTCATGAGATATGGTAAACATACTGACGAGGGGTCAAGCTGTCCAGCAACATCCTTTTTGTATCTTTTTCAGCTCCAGTCCTCCAAGTATCCAGCTTTTGTCGATTTCGGTCTTTTTCTTCGAGAATGACCACTTTTGCTACAAAATACAATTTAAACATTATAAGAACGAAACATCTTTACAATTAACAAAATTATAGCTTAAAATGTATTAAAATACTGTCTAGAAATGTGTATAAATATGGCACTATCACCTTGTCTACACCTATAGACGAATCAATGTGAAATACACTATTGCCTAAGTTATCAACGCAAATCACAGTTTCATACACACCATTACAAGGTAAAGCTTTAGACATAAAACCACCATTTTCATAAGCTAAAATCAAACCATTCAAATCATCAAATGAATATTGAAAACCTTGTTTGAACAATGCATGAAAAGAAATAATGTTTCGCGTCATTTCCGACGAATAACATCAATCAATCAAGTCTATCCTAACTTCACCACCGAGCACAAGACCAAAAGTTCCAATCTTGGTAACAGGTGAAGATCTCCTATTCCCCATAATAATATTTATTTTTTTATGTTCCACTTCTTCACTTTCTCTTAGCCCCTGCAAATCAGAACAAATGTGGAAACCACATCGTGTGTCAAGGACCCAAGATCGAATAAACTGTGAGTTATTGACTTGAATAGCGTACATACCTAACGAAGATGGTTTTACCTTTCCATCATTCAAGTCCTACAAGTATTTAGGGAAACTTCGTTTCCAATTCCCTTTGTCGTTATAGTAGTAGCAAGTTGCCTCCTTAGGATCATTCACAACGTGAATATCAACGTTGGGCTTTGTCTTCGACCCACTGCTAGACCCTCCAGCATGGGCCTTGCACTTCTAGGTTGATTGAGGATTATCCTTCCTCTTCTTTCATCTGTTATTTCCAATGGCCAAGACAGGAGCACTTGTCGTAGAAGGAGTCTGATTCTTCTTCATCCCCGATTTAGTAGTTTGCAACAAGTTGTGGAGTTGGGTCAATGTGGTCTCTGTGTTGTTCAAATGATAAGTTAAAATAAACTAATCATAACTGGGAGGCAAAAGGTTAAGGACTATGTCTATGGCCAACTCCTTGTCAAAAGACACATTGAGCTTTTCCAAACACTCAACATATCTTTGCATTCTTTGCACATGGGTGGACATAGAATCTCATTCCTTCAACTTGCATGCCATTAACGACTTGATGGCCTCATACATTTCTTGATGTGATTTCTTGTGAAACTTTTTAGCAAGATCCAAGCACTTCTCATATGACCAATAGTCCTCATAGGACTTTTTCAACTCAGGTACCATAGTCGCAACCACTACGCAAGCGACCTTCATTGTGTCGTCATAGTGTTGTTTGTAAGTGGCAAGCTCCTCAGGAATAGCAGTTGACTCATCAACTTTGATTAATGGTTTCTCATGAACATACTCCTTATTCTCATATCGAAGAGTCATATTGAAATTTCACATGCAGTCCATGTAGTTTGGACCAGCTAGTTTCTCTTTTGATAGAATCGATAAAAGAGTGAAGTTTAAGGTGTTGGTAGAGGTATGAGTAGCAGTAGCATCCGAAGAAGAAATATACATTTAGAGAGATAGTTTTTGTTAGTTGACACAGGTCCTTAATATATTAACCCAAAATAAATATTTAAGGCTAGGATCCATATACAAATCACAAGAAGAGGGATGTCGTAGTCTTTTTGTGAATTTAGATGGTAGGTAAAACAATTCACCAATTTTAATCTATGAAAATCCAAGATCTTTTGAGATTCATTGAATCTTATCAATGGTGTGTTTAATCTCATATTATGCTATTCTATTTGTGACTGGGATACCAAGGATCACAAACAATATGTGAATAACCATGCAAACCCGCCCGACAACCTCGATGTCATTTATCATCTCCAATTAATGTGTTGGTTAACCACACACGCTCCATCAACAATGATAATTTATAGTTTGTACCATCATTCAACTTTATACTCCCAAATTAGTGTGCGGGTTAGCCACAAACACTCCACTAACGGCATATAAAAAATAATGTGTGTTTTCATGGATTAGCATACAATTTCACATTTTTCCTAAAGTAGCTAGAGTGGGATTTTAAAGATTGTTCTAGTACTTTTTATCATTATACTTTTAATGAGGTTATGTCTTATCGAACCCGTTCGGCTGACGACCCTCCACCACACAGGAGAATGGTGGGTGAAAAAGACACGCATTTAACGGTCATTTTATATGTCGTTTCCTTATATCGTCTTTATATCATGGTTTTGTGAATAAGGCCTACTATTGATTCGACTGAATTTTCTTATACATATAGTAACTAAACTTTTAATAATATATAAGGTGTATTTTAAAACTTTTGAAAATGCAAAGTTTAAATATTAATTATCTGAATTAAACTTTTATTGAATTAATATTAAACCAATCATGATTTAACTATATCTTTTAATTAAACAATTAATTAAATCAATCAAATCATTTAGGGATTAAATAGTTATTTAAATTAAACATTTAATAAAATAATTCTAATTTAATTCTAATCCAAACCCTTCTAATTTTCGAAATTAGGGTTTAGGGTTATCAAGTTTTAATTATTCAAATTTTAAGGCATTTAAAATAATAATTAAGGAAACAAGATAAACCCTAAGGGAACACCCCCCCCCCCCCCCCCCCCCAATTTTTGAAAACAGGGTTAAGAAGGATAGAGTTTCAAGAAACCCTAGTCAAGTCGAAATTCTCAAGGGCTAGGGTATATTTTCGATAAAACCTAATTTTAATATATTCATTTTATGCACAATCAATAGAAAACAATGTCACTCATACCACTAATGGGTTTTATAGATTATAACAAAACATGTGAAGCAGATCACTAATACCACTAATGGGTTTTATAGATTATAACAAATCATGTGAAGCACAAAATCTAAACTCTTAAGTGTACATCCAACCTATAAAGGATCTATATTTTCTCTAATTGATAGCAATAAACTATGAACATCAAGAACCCTAATAAACCCTAGGTATTTCGAAAATACAAGAGAGATTAGGGTTTACAAACTTTTTGATTATTATTGTAAATAATCACACCAAAAGTCCTTTATTGAACACCTTGGAAACCAAACACCAAAAGCTTAGTGCCTCTAATGGATTGTACCTAAACCCTAGTAACAAGAAGACAAGAGGAAAGAGGTTGAGAGCTTGTGGATATCGACTATCCTTCTAGGATTAGGGATGGACGAAAATGATGAGCCTAAGGGCTCTATAGCTAATAGGAAAACCCTAGAAACCCTAATTTGAAATAAAATAATATTATTTCAAATCTGGTATTTATCTAGTTTCCTATTTATCTTAAAGGAATATTGCAGAACCCTTTTGATCCCTATAAAAAACGTCCATGGCCTACGAAAGGTTTTGGAATCCATCTTGTTCAACTATTGAACAATTACAACTTAAGTCCTTGCAACTTTAATTAATTCAATTAATCCCAAAATTAGATCTAATTAATTTTTGATTAATTCCAAGTTAATTAACACTATTTCTAATAAATATATTAATCATACAATGTATTAAAAATCATTTATTGTTATTTATTAAACATATAATAAATCAATAATCAACCTCTCTCTCTCTTTCTCTCTGTGTGTGTGTGTGTGAAAAAAGTCATTCTACACAGTTACTGGTTCCGAGGGCAACCTATAAAGGACTTTGTTTTCAATTCAAGTATATACCAATTTACTTATGATCTTAGACACCTTCATCCAACAATTTATAGGTAAACTAGATTACCTACGAATTTCCTACGGAAACAACTCCATAGGAATGTAGCTTATTGGTAATTGGTTCAGACGGATTACATACGGAAAATATCAGTTGGTAATTTACCTATGGTATGCCTACAACTACATTTACCTACAGATCACCCACGAAACTTTTTTTCCTATAGATTTCCTATGGAATTTTTTTCTACATATACATATCCACATTAGTACATACATAGATATACATACATACATATACATACATATATACATACATACATATACACACATATACATACACAAACACACAGATATATATATATATATATATATATATATATATATATATATATATATATATATATATATATATATATATTAGTCATATCCTGAATTTTAAGAGGTATAAGATAGAAAGCTTTTTGTACAAATCAATTATGCATAAATAAATCATTAATACTTGCCAAAAGTTTGAAGGCTTGAATTAATGAAGGTTATTAAGAAATTTAATTTGGAGCAAAATGACAATTTTAAAATATTAAAACTATCATATAAATTAATTTAATTTCTTAAACTTGACACCGATTATATTTAATTTACATCAAATATATAAACAGGTAATATAAATATAAGTTCTAAACATAAATATTTAATTTAAAAGTGGTAAATTTTATTACATATTAACTAATAATAAAATCTAATAATTATTTCTCCGTAAGAAAACTATTCGCCAAAAGAACTATTTTTCGTCGTTGCTTTGTGCGGGCACACATCTATTATATATATATATATATATATATATATATATATATATATATATATATATATATATATATATATATATATATATATATAACTACACATATACATACACATACATATATATGTTGGGTTCTTAGTCAAAAAGAGTTTCAAAAACTCAAGATTTTAGCAACGGATGACAGAGAAAATTTGAACTAACATAAACAAGTTACACCCACCAAGGATCATATTGCAAGAAATGGAAAGAAAAACACCAACCATAGAAGAGTAAAATAAATAACAACTTTTTTTGTCTTTGTAACCTCAAAGGGAGTCTAGAAAGTTGATGGATAATATGGATGAACCTTTCCTTTGTGGACACCAACTATAATTTAACTTGAAGTAGATGCCAATCATAACTCTTAAGTTTTAAGACAAAACCAAAGTTTGAATTAAAGAGAGCAAGTAAAGAACTTCTAACACTTTGCAAGAAGAATGAGAAGGTGTGAGGGAGTGCTTACGGTTCTACAATGCAAGAGTGAACCAAGATTAAAAGTCATATGCATGGTATAAAAGCAAAGTTATTAACCTTAAGGTTTTAGCACTTTAAGACCTACCATGTCCCTAACATCCCATACTCCATCAAGTAGTCCATACATGCTTTCTTAGGGTGAGTTCTTTTGATTAAAAAGTTGAAGATCCCATGCCCTTTGTTTCCTAACCATCTACAGTTTTACAAAGGAAAAAGGAAGCCAACATTTTATAAAACTTACAAACTAGTTTATAAGTTATAAACTTTAACCTTTTGGTAAAATACAAAAAAGTCTTTCTAGTCCAAAATGTTGTATATGATTTAATAAATCATACCATATGATATATTATGTTACTTGTCATTGAAAATTAATATTTCCATGAAATAAATAATTTCCAATTATTCATAAGAGTTTATTGAATATTTATTAAAATCAATTTCTAATAAATAATTAATTGTATCAAGTTGTTGTTAATGTGACCCTTTAGGATCATACTTTAATTAGCAATGAGCATAAAAGATCTTTCAACATATACATACATATACGCACATATAAATATATATAACTATAAATAGTTGATATACTACTACTACTACTACCACCAATATTATTATTATTATAAGTTTTTCTCTCAAGGAACAATCCTTAATGAGAAAAAATGCATATTCAAAAGTTAGTATGGATTCTTGATAAGAAAACACTTCATTGAATTGGTCTTAGTTTATCCTCTATTTTTAACCAAAACATCATAACTACCCATTCTAAATGTGCTAGAGTAAGAAAACATTATTACTCCACATTTCATTAGGTGTTATAAACCTAATTAGTTCGAAACAAGCTTCAAGATACGATTTGTAGTTACTAGAGTATGACTCTAAAAACTTGATTGGAAACGAAGTATGACTCATCTCTCAATTGAACCATTTCAACAATATCTGATTCCTCTTCTTAGTCATACAATTTCACTAAGATGTTCTTTGAGGATCATGTGTGATAAAGTTCCACAATCATTAAGATGATCATAAAACATGATACTAAAGTACTCTCCTTTCCTTTCAGATTGGAGAAACTTTTATCTTTATGCCTAACAAATTCTTCTTATTCGTTCTACTACTCTTTAAGAACTTTTCAAAGTGTTAGAATTATGTTTAATCTTAAAAACACAACCATATTTACTGAAAGCATCAGTAAATCACGACGAATAAGTTATCATCCTTTGTGGGGGATCTGTTTAGTCCACATCGATGTATATTAGATCCTTTAGTCCTTCACTTCACTCACATAAACATGTGATTAACGAATTAGTCATAATCTTCCAATGATCAAGATTCTCATACATCACACTATTCAATTGCATGACTCCAAGTTTCTATCCAATTAAAACTTGGGCGATGAAAATTATTTATCACTTGGTTAATTATGACATTACCACAAGCGATATAATTAAGAATCAAATCCACAATTAACATTTCTAATAATATAAATGTAATCAATACTTTCATAAATGCCATTGCAATATAGGTAATTTACCAAAATTTCACTTTTATTGATAATAAACGAAAAATTTGGAACTTGTCCTTACAATTCATAAAATGAAAACTATGATTCTAAACATCTCCTAACCAATCTATTAAATTATCATAACTCCTAAGTAGTAGCTTTCAAGATCTGATCATCGAACCATGCAATCGAAATCCATCTTTCACGATCAGATTCATCTCACTATTCTTAAGCTTCCTTCTTTCTCTTAGATCCTACAAAACATCAAAATGTATCATCACATCATGTATTAAGAATCTACGAATAGGAACTTAATAAAATAATGGAGTTAGATAATGGATGTACCTAAAGTGGAGTCACGGGATTTGACTTTAGCATCTCTAAGATCTTTCAGGTAGTCTGGGCAGCTTCGCAACCAATGTCCTTCCAATTGGCAATAGAAACATTTGGACCTTTTAGGAATAGCACATGGAACTATCTCAGAATTAGCCTTTCTCTTTACCATATGGTCAAATAGTTTGACCTTGGCCGATCCTTTTCCATTGGGAAGAGAAACCTTTTCTAGACTACCATTGTGTCCATCATCAATGTCCATGTAAATTTGGGAGACAGATCCTTCAAAAACTATTGCTTGACTTGTGCTCTTAAGCATTTATGCTTCAACAGCAATCAACATATATGTTAGATCAATTAGGGTCACTTCATGGTCCCTCATATAGTAGTCTTTGATGAATTGACCATATGATTCAAAAAGCGAAAGTAGAACCAAGTCAATGACTAGCTCCCTTGGGAAAATGACACCCAACATCCCCAATCTGTCAATGTGCGACTTCATTTTCCGAACATGCGCACACACAGACTTGTTGGATTAATGTCTAAGTCCATAACTATATTTGGTATGTACTTGACCCGACCCGGCATGGTCCATTTGGGTTGCACTTCACCGGCACAATTTATATGGATAGTCTTTTGAGAATAGTATATTTATGATTTATATTAATATATTATAAGTTCTAATATATTAATATGGAATCATATTATTTAATTAGTATTGATCAAGAATTAATTTAGAATTAATTAAGTGATCAAAAAGAACTAATTAAATATGGACTCTTATATATATGGAATGGGCCAAGTTCATTTAGGTTGGGCTAAGCTTTCATGGATGGTCCATGGAGCTTTTAACCCATGGATCCTATGTAAATGAAAGGTCATGGGTATTAGGGTTTACATGGATGTAACCCTAATCCTCCATAATATATAAAGGGGTCCTTGGCTCACAAAATTGGCACAAGTGTGTGAAAATAAGAGTGGGCCGATTTTAGAGTGCATACATATTCTCTCAAGTTCTTCCAAGGTGTTTTGGTGATTTGTGATTCCATTTGAGGCTTCCACACTATTGGGGCTAAGCTCTTAAAGCTTGAAGACATCAAGCTACATCAAAAGGTATGTCATCTAACTAGAACTTTGTAGTATAGGTGCTTCATAATATGCTAGTTAGGATGAAACCTTGGAATAGTTAATATTTGCATGTATAATAGAGAAAACATAGATTCAAGGTTTATAGGGTTGCATGTACACCATAGGAGTGTTAGAATGCTCAAAACCCGACAGTGGTATCAGAGCCATGGATTGTTTTCTGTTATATTGATGCAAATGTTTTATTTTCAAGTTGAAAAAAAAGGAAAAAAAACATGACGTTTGTCAAATGTTAAGATAATTACTTGTTTTGTGAAAAACGAATTATTTGTAAAATTTGAATCATTTGTTATATGAGTTGAATTAGGTCAAATTTAGTAAAAGATAAAATGATATGATTATTTTATTAGTTTTAAAAGTTTGATCTAAATGTTTTAAGGAGTTACATATTTTGTCATAAAATTTTGGAGCTCAAAAGTTTTTTTTAAAGTTGTGATCTTAAGGGTTTTTGAAACTTCCATAAGTTATGGATATGAAAGTTTTTTTTTTTTAAAAAAAATTTGATTCAAAGTTTTTATGAAGTTACAAAATTTGGTGTTAATGTTTTAAAGAATTCCATAACTTGTTCTTAAGTTATGGAACATGGAAAGTTTCATCATAAAACACCATTAATTCCATAAGTTATGGAATCCAAAGGTTTTCAAGAATTACAAAACTTGCTCTCAAGTTTTGGAATTTGAGAAAAAAAATTAATGAAAAAAAGAATTGAATTCTAAAACTTTTGGGTTCATAACTTAAACAATTAATTAAATGGTTTTAATTTTGAGTTTAATAATTGGAATTATGATGTTTTGTTGAATAGTTCAAATTAACTCTTATGGACTTTATTAATAGTTAATTAAAGCGTTTAATTAAAAGAGTATTATTAATCCATAAATATATGGTTTGAGTTTAATTAAATTAAAAGTCTAGTTTAATTAATAGATTAAACCACCAAGTATTTTAAATGTCTAAAATACACCCTTATATTATTATAATATTAAAAGTTTAATATATTATATGTATAAGAGCAAGTCGTCTTACCATTAGGAGGCCTCATTCACGAAGCCGGTCTATAAGGGGGTATAAGGTTACTGCCTATAAAATGGCAGTTTAATGGGTGTCCACTCTCACTTACCGCTTCCTTGACCGGTGGAGGGTCGTTAGCCGAACAGGTAGGACAAGGACTATAATTCTCCCTTCATTATAAGTATAATGATAAATACTAAGTAACTAAACATTTATAAATTCCCAATCTTAGTTACTTAGGAAAATATGAATAAGGTGCTAATCCATGAAATTACACTTTGCACTTTGTTTAAGCTGTTAGTGGAGCGTGTGTGGTTAACCGGCACACTAACCTGGACTTAACAAGGTAGGCAAAGGGTAACTTAATGTTTATCATAGTATCGTTGGAGCGTGTGTGGTTAACCGGCACATCGATTGAGGGGTAAATATTAAGGGTACCAAGTATATTTGCATGGTTACTTCACACCTTGTTTTGTGATCCTCGGCATCCCAGTCACAAAACCTGAAGGGCACACTCAAGATTGAAACATGCCATTGAAAAGTTCAATGAATCTCAAAAGAATCTAGGAGTTTCAAAACCAATTAAAACCTAATAATACATTTCGTTTATCTTGGTGGAAATTGGTGAATCGTCATTCACCTACCTTCAAATAGTTTATAGCTTGGATTACGGCATCCCTCTTCCAAGTTATAAAATAGTTTGTTGGGTCCTAGCCTTAATATATCATATTGGGTGTTATATTAAGGACTTAAATCAGCTTTACGTGAATTTCTCCCATTGTTGATGTCTGGTTTAGACAACAATGATCTTCCCAAACCAAGCTTTCCTAATGAATATGACTTCCCGAGTTTAACTCATGGAAGTCATACTTCTCTTCCTCCACCTCCTCCAATTATTCTCCTTAACCCACAAGTTCAAGGTCACTCAAGCCCTAATGGCAAGCAAGGTCTATGTGTGATCACATCTTAGAGATGAAGTCACATATTGACAAGCCGGGAGAGTTGGGTGTCAAAGTCTTGAGAAAGTTGGATGTTCAATCACTTTCTAAGTCACATAGTAAGTTCCTTTGGGACTACTATGAAACAGACTATGACATGAACCTTAATGATCATATCTATTTGCTTGGTGCTGCTGAATCAGCAATGATTTGGAACGATAGTAAAGCAAATTTGATTAGAAGATCAACTACCCAAAAACTTTATGGACAGTGACAATGGTGACACTGGAAATCCAGAAAAAACATTCTCTTCCCAATGGAAAGGGATTGGCCATAGTCAACCCGGTTGACCAAATGGTAAAGAGAAAGGCTAAGTCTGAGATAGTCCCATTACCAAAGGGTCCATATGTTTATTTTGCCAAAGGAAGGGGCGTTGATTGCAAAGCTGCCAAATTTACCTAAGGATGTTAAAGTCAATAAGCTTGACTCTACATCAGGTAGAGCCCATTATCTAACTCTGTTAAGTTCTATTCTGAGATCCTCATTACATGATGTGACTGGGTCACATGTTGATGTTTTAAGAATCAAAGAATAGAGAGAAATCTTAAAGGAAGTATATGTTGATTTTGATCGCGAAGGTGGATTTCGATCGCATCAGAATTTTGAGCAGTTGCTTAAGAAGTTATGATATATTGCTAAGGAATAGATAACAACAATTTTCCATGTGGATTGTAAGGATAAGTTTTTCCGCAAAGTTTTAAAATAAAAGAAAATTGTTTAATTTTATTTATTTGAAGTATCCTTACAATGACATTTGTGGAAAATTGTTGCTTATATAATTCCACTGACAACAATATTGGAAAATGGATTTGATTCTTTCATTTGTGGTAGTGTCTAAATTTACCAAATCAGGAAAGTTCCTCATCACCCAAGTTTCAATTGGACATAAAAACTTGGAATCATGCAAGTTGAATAGTATGATGAATGAGAACTTTCAAGCATTGGAAAATCAAGACTAATTACTTGTTCACATGGATGTGTGAGTCAAGTGAAGGACTAAAAGGATCGAGTACACATTCTTGTGCACTGGTCATGTCCACCACAAAGCTCGTTAAGACTATTTGATTTACTAAAGTTTAGTAAATATGGTTATACTTACAAGTTTAAGTATAAGTCTGAAACATTGGAAAAGTCTCAATGTATGGCAGAACGAATGGGAATAATCAAATTAGGCAGAAAGATAAAAGTTTCTCAAATCTGAAAAGATGGGAGAGTACTTTAGTATCATGTTTGTGATCATTTTAATGATTTAGAAATCATATCACAATTAGTCCTCTAAAGGTCATCTTAGTGCATTCTTATGACTAAGAAGAGGAGTCATGAATTGTTGAAATGGTTAGATCAGGAAGATGAGTCATACTTCGTTCCAAAACAATTCTTAGAGTCATACTCCAAGATTGTAACTTGAGTGACATATCTTAAAGAAAGGTTTAAAACACTTGTCAAATGTAAGAGTAAAAGTGTCCTACTCTTGTACATTTGAAATTGGTAAGTTGTGATGTTTTGGATAAAACAAAGACCAACTAAGGCCAATTGTGTGAAGTGTTTGTCTTGATAAAGAATCCGCACTATCTCTTGAATATTTGGCAAGATAGTCTTATATGTCAAGAGGATAGTGGGAGTCTTAAAGATCCTAAAAAGAATTTCAAGAACTAATCAAGAATAAAACCTGAGGTTCTTCACTAGCACACGACTTGAGGTTTATACCTATCGTGTTGACATATTCTGTGCCCATTCCAGTTAAAGTTGGCTTTGCATAGGAGTTCTGAAAGTTCTCAATTGGTTGCATAACAACTTGGAAGCAATGACAGGCCATGTACTGCCAGGTGGCAAGAAGTTAAGATTGCATAAGTTCAGTCCATATGAGTTTGGATTTGTCATTATCGTTGTCTTGTGACTATGGTTTTGACGATTCACATGGATAAGAACACATACACCATAAAATCTAAGGGTCATAAGGTTTCTCTCCGATTCATGAAAATGATGGTGAGGAAACACTTCCACCAAGTAGATTTGAAGCAGATGGAAAAAGGTCTAAACAATTGAGACTATGATTATGGCATCCCTTTTCATAGTTCTGAAATTGTTTAGACACACATGCATGCTATCTAAGGAAAGATGTATGATTTTGATAAAGTTTTATCAAAGCATCTCATATCAGAATTCTGAACTTTGGTAAGAAAGTCAATAAAGTATTGATTTCTACAAGTCCAGCGGATTTCTGAGTACATGTCAAAGCTAGTGGGAGCATAAGTGTTATGCTAATAATCATCATGTTAGTGGGAGCATGATAATTATTGTTAGTGTTGCAAGTTAGCAATGTTAATTATAGAAAACAAAAGTTTCAATTCGTGAGGCTGCAGGGATTGAAAAAGTTGTTTTGCTATAATTAAGGGAGAGGATATACTTCATTTCAGTTCTAAAGGCTTAGATTGAGACCTTAATCATCCTTAGTCAAGAATATATATATATATGAATTTCATGTTGGATTGGTTCAACTTAAGGAAATTCTATATATTGCGTTCTCAAAATTCGATTATGATTACGGCATCCCTCTTCATAGTCAAATTTTGAAAACATGGCAAATAAAAATATTGTAGCAAAAGACTGGTCTAGAATCATGTCTTTATGTGAGACATCATGAATCGTGTACCATTTTCTTTGGGTACAGGATCGATTGCATGTGCTATAATATTTGTCATTTCTAAATTTTTCCAAATGCCCAGAGGCATTAAGAAGGGAAAAGGTCTAGAATTTGATATGACTAAAATGATTAAGCAATTGTCGAGGACAATCTGAGGTTTACCAAAGATTGGTTGCTCAGGGACAGTTGGAAGTATAGTGCTAATTTTGGAAGGACCATATTGACATATTCTGAAAAGAGGCATGTCTTATTCAGAAGTGATAGTCAAAATGAGAATATGGAGTTGTCTCCATAGGTGGAAGTTATCTGTGTAAGATTAGAAAACTTAATGCAAGAAGCATGTCCAAAGCAATGTACTTTGAATATGAGACTTAGTTTCCATGGAGTTGATCTCCATTGGAATACCTTATAATGACTGTTGACAAGTCTTTGTGACTTTGTACATATTCATTACAGGAGGGTCAGTGCATATAAGTTTAAAATCTAAACAGATTTCGATAAATGATAGGAATTTGAAATTTTCACATTTTTCGATAAGGATTTGGGAGTGTGAAATTAGAATCATTGAAATTATGTTCAATTGGTTTATTTCACAAAGTAAGGATCATAGACAAACATAGAGTGCATACTTGGTGTATGGCAAAGCTATTGTTTAAGAAAAACATAGTGTACATGCTTGGATCATGGGACAACTAGTGTTTTTAATTCAAGTATAAAGTTGATAAAACCGAAACAATGAATAATGAGTAATCAGTATGGTGATAAATAAAAGTGTTTATTTATATTCATATGGTTTGATACCATATTTGATTCATTTATTCTTGTGTTTCACTTTGCATGTTTTGACTTCCAGAATAACTAAGTCGCTCTTCCTGAATGATTAAGTTATTCAAACCATCCACAGTCGGTCATATGTTGGAAGTAGATATGAATCAAGACTGTCATGGGTTGGTTTGTAGAGGTCCAAGTTGGTGGACAAAGTGGTGCTACAACACTCATGAGTGCTCATAAGTTCTGAGTATTGGATTCAACCCACGCTCATTTGAATCACTTCATGGATTTTATCACGAGTGATCATGAGACGATAATATCTTATATTCTTCAAACCTAGAGATATGAGTTGTTACTATGAGTTGGTTATACATTGATTGCACGAAAACGCATTTGGTAACTCGATGTTATAAAATGTGCCTTTGTGTATGATTCAACAAGTAGTAGAACAAGCCATATGAGTCGAAGTTTATCCATTCCTTTTACCTTCGGGATAAAAGCGATATCTGTGGGCCCCTCGATGATTTAGCGATGACACATGTGAGTGCTTGGCCAAGCCAGGACTGATTTGATTTGTTCAATCAGTCAGTCATCATAAATCGAAAATCGGGAAACAACAAATGGACAGAGAGAATGATTATAATCCATGTCTCAGTCCATATGATATCTAGAATGGAGGAATATATGATCCCTTATCTAATGGACAAGTCATTGACAAGGTCAGAGTTCGACAGCGGCTTTAAGAGCTACGATTGCCAGTTAGGTTTTGAAGTCATACTCAATAATAGTTTTAGACTTATCCAAGTGGGAGACTGTTGGATTAATGTCTAAGTCCATAACTATATTTGGTATGTACTTGACCCGACCCGGCATGGTCCATTTGGGTTGCACTTCACCGGCACAATTTATATGGATAGTCTTTTGAGAATAGTATATTTATGATTTATATTAATATATTATAAGTTCTAATATATTAATATGGAATCATATTATTTAATTAGTATTGATCAAGAATTAATTTAGAATTAATTAAGTGATCAAAAAGAACTAATTAAATATGGACTCTTATATATATGGAATGTGCCAAGTTCATTTAGGTTGGGCTAAACTTTCATGGATGGTCCATGGAGCTTTTAATCCATGGATCCTATGTAAATGAAAGGTCATGGGTATTAGGGTTTACATGGATGTAACTCTAATCCTCCATAATATATAAAGGAGTCCTTGGCTCACAAAATTGGCACAAGTGTGTGAAAATAAGAGTGGGCCGATTTTAGTGTGCCTACATATTCTCTCAAGTTCTTCCAAGGTGTTTTGGTGATTTGTGATTCCATTTGAGGCTTCCACACTATTGGGGCTAAGCTCTTAAAGCTTGAAGAAATCAAGCTACATCAAAAGGTATGTCATCTAACTAGAACTTTGTAGTATAGGTGCGTCATAATATGCTAGTTAGGATGAAACCTTGGAATAGTTAATATTTGCATGTATAATAGAGAAAACATAGATCCAAGGTTTATAGGGTTGCATGTACACCATAGGAGTGTTAGAATGCTCAAAACCCAACAAGACTTTCCATCTTGATGTTTACCTGCCAATAGGGCTTGAGTAACTTCTTATTTTTCAGGTTGAAGGAAACATGACTTGGGGAGAGTCACTGGAGGAGGTGGAAGAAGAGTTGGAGAAGCATGATTTCGAGTTCCACCATTGCTTGAAGAAGGGAACATTCTTTCACCTTGATCAACATGTGGTAGATCATCTTCAGATAAAGAAGGAAAAACATTTCCAGAAGGATGAGGAAGACCATTTTTTTCTGAACTTGACATATCAAGTTACTTGATTTTACTCCTTAATTATTAACCGATAAATTTAAATTGAGGCTAGGATCCATATTTTCGATTGGAACTTTGAATAGGGATGTCGTAATCAAATTCGAATCTATTTAGGTAGGTAACACATTTACCAATTTCATTCTCATGAAATTCCTAGATCATTTGAGATTCATTGTATCTAATCAATGGCATGTTAAATCTCGATTATGCTCTCACTTTTGTGACGGGGATGCCGATGATCACAAACGATATGTGAATAACCATGAAAATTAGCTTGGTATTCTCGATGTCATTTATCATCTAATCAATGTGTCGGGTAGCCACACGCACTCCATTAATCAATGATAATTTACGAGACACCCTTTGCCACCCTTTATTAGTCCATATTAGTGTGTCGGTTAACCACACACGCTTCACTAACGACTTATATAAAGTGCAACGTGCAATTTCAAGGATTAGCATCAAATTCATATTTTTCCTAAAGTAACTAAAAGTGGGATTTCAGAAAATAGTTTAGTTACTTTTCATCATTATACTTTTAATGGGGTTATGTCCTATCAAACCCGTTCGACGAACGACTCTCCACCAATCAAAAAAGCGGTGGGTGAGAATGGACACCTATTCAATCACCATTTTATATGCAATTTCCTTATACCCCCTTATAGATCGGTTTCGTGAATGAGGCGTACTAACGGTTGACTTTTCTTATACATAATATATATATATATATATATATATATATATATATATATATATATATATATATATATATATATATATATATATATATATATATATATATATACATATATATATATATATATATATATATATATTAAACTTTTAAATATATACATAATATAAGGTGTATTTTAAAATTTTTTAAAATAACAAGGGTTTAATCTTTTAATAAATTAAACTTTTAATTTAATCAAATTTAAACCACCTTATAGATTTATTAATTATCATTTAATTAATAACTTAATTAAATTAATAATAAGATACATAAGGGTGTATTTTAAACTTTTCAAAATACTAGGGTTTATAATAAATTTCAAAATTAAAATAATTTAAATTTAAGATAAACCAAATATTTAATTATTGATTTCCATTAATATCCAATTAATTAATTAAGCACTTAAACAATCAATTATATTAACCACAAAATAGTTAAATATGTCAAATACCAATCTCCTAATGTGACATCCTCATTTTCACGGCTATAAATGACCGATTTTGTTTATGCTTTATAAAAATCAGAGTACCCTTTTTATTAAAAATGTTGCGGATTTTGTTCCCAGAAAACATGATAAATACTTTATCAAAGAATTTCCGAAGAAATGTATTTTATTTCATTTTAAAACATTTGCGATGTCATCCTCAATACAGAAATATAATCATAAACAAACCTTACATTCATTTACACTAGTGATCTACATCTCTATAATCTCTCAGTGTAAAGTAGCTTCATATCGATACCTGTGATACAAATAAACTTGAGTGGGTCAGGTTGGGAAACCTGGTGAGCACATATGGTTTTCAACCCACAATAATATAATTATTATGTTTAAACATCAAACAATCAACCCAATTACCCATCCCCATTATCTTCTTTAGTCTTAAGGGTCTACCCTTAGAATCATCTATCCTGCATTCGTTCATTCCGAAGTCCATTGCTTCCAAGGTTTATATGACAGGCACTAAGTCCATAGCTGCCAATGCTCGTTCGTAAAGCACTAACTCCATAGCTGCTAAAGTTTATTCATCGGGGACTAAATCTATAGCTACCAGTGTTTATCTAATAGGTACTAAGTCTATAGCTACCAATGTTTATCTAACAGGTACTAAGTCCATAGCTACCAGCGTTTATCCAATAGGCACTAAGTCCATAGCTACCGATGTTACTTATTAGGCACTAAGTCTATAGCTGTCAATGTTCACTCATATCATCTTTCATCTCTCATCATTCATTTATCCATGTTTTACCCAACATATGCGTAGATATAAAATACATATACAGTTTAAATTATGTAAAACATGTATAAAATCGTTAATCCAGCATAAAAAGCAAGTATATAGGTTATATGCACACATAGCACATAATTTATATAAAATACTTCATATTTATGTGTAAGATGAAAGTAACTATGCACTCACTTGTAAAAGTGATGATTCCAAACTTGGGCAGCGCTTCGCTTCTAACGATTCTATTTTCCTTCGACGAAACCTTGCATTATTATTGCTAAGTTTTAGTCTAATATTTATTACGACTAATTATTAGTCTAGATTCATCATTAACTCAAAGTCTACTTTCATGATCTATCAAGTAAGGAACAACTAGGTAGGATCATATCGGAGGTAGGTTCCGTTTGGTATACGAAGTATACTATTTGGAAATCCCACTTTAAACACCTCACTAAATCACAGCCTAGACATCATTCCCGTAAGTAGATCAATTAGTATAAGGACTTTGAATCACTGACAAATCTTATTTATAGGTTTATAATAATTATATTATATTTAAATATAAGCTATATTTAAAGTATGGTAGGAGTATTTCACTTACAACGGGTTTTACTAAAAAATCGGGCTTCGCTGAAGCAGAGTTTCTGAGCCGAAAGCTCTTGTTCTCGGGGCCTTTGGGCGCTCCGGGGCTTTCCTCTAGTGCCTTGAGGCTACTAGGGCTTTAGGAGGGTTTTTGGGGGTTTAGAGAGTGTAGAGAGAGAGAGAGAGAAGTGGGTTTTGGTGTGAAGAATGAAGGCATTCTCGCATGGTATTTATAGGCTGAAATACAGCTGAACTCGTCGAGTTGGGACTCCAACTCGTCGAGTTGGGTGCCACATGTCACCATCTGGTGGCAAGACTTGGGGAGAAAGCAATGGCTCAGATCGCGCCACGTCACCCCCTTCGCAGCAGCACACTCCCGACTTCTAAACCCCGTAACTTTCGCATACGAGCTCCGTTTTCGACGTTCTTTATATCCACGCGTAGGTATTGACAGTATTTACAACTCTCCTTTCGACTCCGACGGATAATTCTCGGCCGATTTTAAATTTAATAGTATGAGAAGATTACACTGTTAAATGACCGTGTAGAATTCATAACTTCTACACACGGACTCCGTTTCCGTCTGTCTTTTTATCGTTGACCTCTTATTAATGAGATATTCAATTCTCATTTAGGTTGAGTTGGCCAAAAATCGATCTATCTAAAATTCGAATTTCAAGTTGTGCACTGTTATGCCAAAACTTAGAAAAATCATAACTTGCTCATACGAAGTCAGATTTGGGCGTTCTTTTTATGTATGTTCTCGGTTTAACGTGTACTACAACTTTCATTTAGATATCTAAGGTTAAAAATTAGTTTATCAAAAAATCACTTTTTACGATTCTTGGTGCCATGTCGGTTTTGCCGTAAAACTTCGACAAGTCATAACTTCTTCGTTATAACTCGGATTTCGGCGTTCTTTATATGTACGGAACCTTTGTGACATATACTATAACATGGTTAAGATTATTTATTCTAAATAATCATCTATCAAAAAGTCATTTTTGACGCTCATTGTCTCTAAATTAACTAGCCTAAATATGCGGGCGTTACAATTATCTCCCCCTTAGGATGATTACGTCCCGGAATCATCAACGAAACAGGGCTTGTATAATGACTCCGTACGTTATTTCTTCATCCTAAGTAATAATCATAACTTCTATATTCCCTCGAATCAGTATCTATCTCTTAGACTTATTGACTGCAAGCGGTGCTCGATCGTGCACCCACTCTCTATCTCACGTTAGTCTTCCAATCATTATCTTCGAGTCATAATCCTTATTGGAGACTCCTTCTTCTTTAAGACAAGTTCTTCGATTACCGCAATAGACTGGTAGGTCATGTTCTAATAACCTCTCATCGTATGATGCAACGCTTAGACTCAGGTCTCTTAGAGTCAAATTCCAGAATGGAATATACCTTCCTTCATGTTCTAGTGTGATATAGTCACATTTTAGCATATAGCATTTCTAGCTACAAGCTTCTTACTTTAACAAGGATCGCAATTGCTTCGACTATCTTTCACTTCAATCCTCTGACTTTAAGTCGGATGCTACATCGATCTTGGTTCTTTGAACCACGTAACACACGCATCTTAGTCGGACTCGATCTGATATGACCACTAGGGTCGGAAAAGCAATCATCTTCTTAGTCATTACCGAAACGATGGTAACGACATACTTGAACAAAGTGGAATCAATTACTAGCTTCTTGGTAACCTTGTGACTTTCCCTAATCCAAGCGTGAGTCCTGTACTTCCGGTAGTATAGGCCTCTACTACCATTCACACCTACTCATACTCGTCCCAAGTATTGTCTCGCAGTTCTCCAATTCATTATCACAAAACAATTTTTAACACATATAAATGTGCCCAAAAAATCATATAATTTTCCTTACACTCTACTAGGACTTCTTCCATGCATATCTTCAATCATCAATTCTGCTTCAACTCGGTTGGTGATGGAAATGTCAGACGATGGGATAACTTCATGGATTATACCAAAAATCTTTCTTTCTGCTAATCGAAAGTGTGCTTCTCCTGCACTAGACGTATTATTTATTAGACGCATTCTAAAGGCAAGATATCACACTTACGATATCTTCCGATAGGTACCATTCGGTATTGTAAGCCTTCTCATTTCCTCCATTTATTCAATTCACTATGAGTCTTCACCATGATGTTCTGCACACCAAAGCAGTCATTTGGTGTATCGAGACGAGAATATAGATAGAGGAAGGTTTAGACGCGTATTCCTCCTTATTACATCCATAAATTACATGTCAGTTCTAATATCGTAATTAAACATTTAGAAATCTGAACACATAAAGTTTCCAGATCCGGTCGGCAATAGACCATAGATCCGATCAAACGATAGCATCATAAAGCATCGCAAATCATTTAGCACATAAAAGAAATTTAGGCATCTTCCCTAAATGAGCTAGTGCTCGTGTCTATTCAGGTGTACTTCCAAAAATATATTAGACACACTCCTCACGATCATCACTTAGCATTCTAAGTTTAAGTCTAGAAATAAATCTTTATTCCTAGTTCGCTTAAACTAATGCTCTGATACCAACTGTGACATCCCCATTTTCACGGCCATAAATGACCGATGTTGTTTATGCTTTATAAAAATCAGAGTACCCCTTTTATTAAAAATGTTGCGGATTTTGTTCCCAGAAAACATGATAAATACTTTATCAAAGAATTTCCAAATAAATGTATTTTATTTCATTTTAAAACATTTGGGATGTCATCGTCAATACAGAAACATAAGCATAAACAGACCTTACATTCATTTATGCTAGTGATCTACATCTCCTTAATCTCTCAGTGTAAAGTAGCGTCATATCGACACATGTGATACAAATAAACTTGAGTGGGTCAGGTTGGGAAACCTGGTGAGCACATAGGGTTTTCAACCCACAATAATATAGTTATTATTTTTAAACATCAAACAATCTGTAGCACCCGATCCCTGGTACGTATTTAATTTCATGAAATGCTGCTATTTACTTTGGGACTCGGCGAGTTGGAGGCCCAACTCGTCGAGTAGACTCGACTGACAATCGGGGGATTAAGTGACCTACTCGACGAGTAGGAGCTGTCTGGACAAAACCCTAATATTTAGGGTTTGCACCCTATTTAAACACTTTATCTCGTCCCAACCCAGCCTCCATCACCCTCCCAACTCAGAGAAACCCTAGTTTGAAACCCTAAACCATTTTTGAGTGATTTTGAGCTCTTTTGTGCCTTTTGTGTGTGTGGAGAAGAAGAGAGCTTAGGAGATCAAGAGGAAGCTAGTAGATCCAGACGTTTTGCTTCATTCTCTGTCCATTCAAGGTAAAAAGCTTGAACCTTGACCATCTATTTCCTAGATCTTGTTTTGGGGCTACTTTTCTACCTTTTCTAAGCTTTTGAGGAGTTATGCTTAGATTTGCTTGTATATGTGGGTTTTTGCTTCAGATCTGGAACCATTGAGGGTTCCCATGGCATAAAGGTGCCAACTTTATGGCCATGGGAGACCAATGCATCATATAAACCCCATTTTATAGCCTTTTGAGCCAGAACCCCATGCATGGACATCAAGTTCGTAGCTTTACGTATAAAAGGGACCCTAAGAGGTCAGATCCATGATTTGGATGCATTAAGTCCCACTGAAATCGACTGTATAGTGTTGGACAAAGAGGGACTCGGCGAGTCACTTGGGTGACTCGGCGAGTCAGGATGCTTTTTCCCCCAAAATGTCTTCTGGAAATGGTTTTGGTTGAGTGGAAGGAACACTCAGCCTGCTAGGGGTTTGTCTTGGACCTGGAAATCATGGGACTCGACGAGTGTATGAACAGACTCGGCGAGTTCAAGGCAATCTCCCAAATTATGAAGACGGACTCGGCGAGTTCAAGGCGAGTCATAGACTGAACATCTTCTTATGGATGACGATGAACTCGGCGAGTTCAAGAACGAACTCGGCGAGTCGGTTCAAGATTGTATAATGTGTTGTTGAAGGCGAACTCGTCGAGCTCTTGCTAGACTCGATGGGTAGGGACGGGTTAAGATATTTTGTGGTTATGGGGACTCAACGAGTTGGCGGGCCAACTCGGCGAGTCGAGTCAACCAAATGTTGACTTTGACCAAAAGTTGACTTTGACCAAAAGTTGACTTTGACCATGGATTTGACTTAGAAATTGATTGGGTTTGGGTTGACCCTTGTAAGGGTTACGAGTAGGAGTATGAGTTGATAACTTGGAAGAGTTGTCGTGTAGGGATTGAGGAGTCGGGGAGAGTTGATTTCCACATCGAGATCAGTGCAGACACTACGCGACATTGAGGTGAGTTACCTTTTGGTAGGTGTGGGTCTACGGCCACAATGCCGGCCCACTAGTAGGATTTGTTTGCTAGATGGTTGTCTTTGTGATAATTATCTGATATGGTTATCTCATATGCTTTATGTGCTAGGATGCTATGACATATGTGTTAGTAGTGGTAGGGGTGGTATAGCCCTAGTTACCGGTTGAAAGATACCGAAGGGGTAGATAGTACCCATGCATGCCTAGCAGAATGATTATGATATGCTATAATGCGGTCAGTATGCTTATGATATTTTATTATGAGATAGTGGTAGGGGGTGACATAGTCCCCAGTTACTGGTTGAAAGATACTGAAGAGGAGGTTAACTCCCGATTACCGATTGAAAGATACTGAAGGGGAGGTTAGCTCCCAGTTACCGGTTGAAAGATACCGAAGGGGAGGTTAGTTCTCGGTTACCGGTTGAAAGATACCGAAGGGGAGGTTAGTTCCCGGCTACCGGTTGAAAGATACCGAAGGGGAGTCCAACTCCCAGATATGCCAGACTGATACCGGTTGAGAGATACCGATGGATAGGTTTTATGTGGTATGTGGTCTGATGGGGGAACTCACTAAGCTTCGTGCTTACAGTTTTCAGTTTTGTTTCAGGTACCTCTTCAGCGAAGGGGAAGGAGCCGACGCGGTAGCGGCACATCACACACACACGCATGATTTCCGCATTATGAGATTTACTTGGGATTGTACTCTGATTTTTATTACTATTGATGATATGGTTTGAGACACGTTGTTACGGTTTTACAAATTGATTTGACATCAGTAATGTTTTTGGTAAACTATTTTATGTGTTACTTAATGAAAGTTTTGGCCTTGAAATTTGGGATGTTACAAGTTGGTATCAGAGCCTTAGTTTGAGGGATTCGGATACACTCTCGGGTGTGTCTGAACTCAAACTGAGGACTTGGTATGAAAATTTTCAAATAGAAAATCATTTTATGAAAAGAAGTTTGAAAAGAGAAAAAGGAACTTTGAAAAAGAATAAGACGTGTGATGTGCGCAACCGGCCGAGCTCAAGTAAGTTTTCTTCCAATATACCCATACATGTTATGTTATGATATGATATGATTATGAGAACTGCATGCTAGATTAGGGCTAGAGGATCTAGGAAGGATGCCTTATATGCCTACTGTATATGAATGAGAACTACATGCTAGATTAGGGCTAAGGATCTTGGAAGATGCCTGATATGCTTGCTATATGTGTTTTTTTTAGCTGCAAGATGTTACTGATTAGTCAGTTATATGATAGCTTGGATAGAGTATGATTGGATTGGGTTACTCAATGCCCGAATGCTGTTGCTTTGTGTTTCAGGAGTCCTAGTTATCTTTAGCTAACTAGTAAACGAATACGTTAAGTTACATATTGCAAGGACGAAATAATTTCAGAAGGTTAGGTCTAGCCCTACTGCGCAGCTCTTGTTTGAGTCCAACCGTTGTGGGATAGGACTTTTCATTCGAAGAATTATCTGGTCTTAGTGATATGTAATGGTATTCGCAAGCTAATTAGGTAAGGGTAGCAGGGGTTCCTTATGCAACTGATGGCGGAGAGTAGGTCGGAGAGTTACCCTAGGGTAACCCTAGGAAGAGATTGGAAAAGAGTGCAACAGTAGTAGAAGGGACTTGGTGAAGTCGAAGCAATCCTTGAGGAAAGTACGGATAGATGTGGAAGGTAGTATGGGCCCGTACTACTAAAAGCATAGGATCTGTACTCGAGTCAAGGAGGGCCGAGATAGAACCAGTAAACTTGTAGAGTGTATGAGACCTCCTGAGGTTTATGTATGATTCTGACAGCTATGTGTTATGTTTCAGAATGGTGATGATCACATGTTACGGAGAAGGAGGTTAAGGGTCAGGATCCGGTTCAGGATCAGGTTCGGGAGTAGGTACCGAGCCAGTTGATGGGGGACTACGTGAGTTCATTGCTTCTGAGATCACGAGAGGTATCCTTGAGTCGACCCCGATGATTTTCGGTTCGATCAAGGAAGGGATCATAGAGTTGATGGAGGATCGCCTCAGGGCGTTCAGGAGCGATATAGCATCCAGTCAGTCAGGATCACGCACATTGTCCTTCAAGGACTTCAGGAGCAGTGGTGCACCGGATTTCCATGGGGCTAAGGACCCCATCGCAGCCAGGAGATGGATTGCAGACATTGAGTCTGCATAGTTGACGAGCTTCTGCCCTGAGGGGTCGAAGGTGCGATATGCTACAGGTTGTTTGAGAGACCGGGCCAGGGATTGGTGGGAGTCCGTTGGTGACTCGTTGGGAGCCTCGGCGATTGAGGCTATGACTTGGTCGGACTTTGTAACCAGGTTCAGGTCTGAGTTTGCGCCAGCTGTAGAGCTTCAGTAGCTGGCCAAGGAGTTTCTGATATGAGGCAGACGACGGAGTCAGTGGCGGAGATTACCGCCATGTTCCGGGAGAGGGCATTGTTGGTGCCCCAGTATGCGGGAGACGAGGAGATGCAGAAAACCTGCTATCATGATATGCTGAGGGCAGAAATCCAGGAGCATGTCAGCTTCTCGGCATACCCGACCCTGGATTCCATGATTGCCAGGGCGAGGGAGATGGAGATAGACTTGGAGCACCTCAGGAAGAGGAAGGCGGAGGAGGGACAGGTTATTCGGGCTTCGGGGAAGAAGCCCAAGGGATTCGACTCTAGGTCGAAGGGCCTGCAGGGCCGGGGCCGTTGTGGGAAATGCGGCAGGTCACATGAGGGGGTTTGCCGCACTGGGCCGGGATCAGGCTGATATAAGTGCGGCAAGACTGGGCACTTTGGTAGGGATTGTACTGCCCCCCTGCCCCCACCTTTCAGACATCAGATCTAATTTGCTTTCATTGCAATCAGAAGGGCCATAAAAAGGCCAATTGCCCTTAGTTGACAGCAGCAGCGCCAGTGAAGGCGCCAGCTCCAGCGACCCTGCGGATCACTGATGGTCGGCAGGGCAAGATAGAGGTTCCGGTGGTGAGGAGTCGGGCCTTCCATTTGACTACCGAGGAGGCACGTGCCGCACCCGATGTGGTTACGGGTATGATTTCTTCTCCATAGCTTTTATTTTATGTGTTTATGATGTTGATGTGCCATGTGATATGTCTTGTTTAGGATCGTTCCATGTGAACGGTATCCCAGTTCAAGTGCTGTTTGATTCGGGCGCTACCCGATCATTCGTCTCTCTTGCGCTTAGCAAGAGATTCCCTAAGTCTTCGGGCATGTTGGATTGCCCTCTAGAGGTCGAGATTGCGGATGATCGATCAGTGCGAGTGTCGACGGTTTTCAGGGACTGTGTTTTGAGGTTGTTCGAGGAGCGTTATTTGGTAGACTTGTTTCACATTCTGTTGCGTGGGAACACGGTGATTATAGGCATGGATTGGTTGAGCCCCAACGGGGCAGTGATCGACTGCGCGCAGCAGTTGGTTCGGATCAGGACCCCGAGTGGGGGAGAGCTGGTGATTCAGGGCGAGAGGCCACAGCGCGGAACAGCACTATGTTCAGCAGCGAGGGCTAGGCGCTACCTTCAGCAGGGTTGCGCTGGGTATGTCGCCTATGTTATGGATACCTGAGAGGCGGGCAAGGCGTCGGTGAGCGATGTACTCGTGGTAAGATATTACGCAGATGTATTCCCAGAGGAGCTGCCTGGGATACCTCCGGAGTGACAGGTGGAGTTCAGGATCGACCTAGTCCCTGGTGCGGCTCCGATAGCCAAGGCGCCATATCGGTTGGCTCCTCCCGAGATGCATGAGTTGTCTACGCAGCTGCATGAGCTGTTAGACAAGGGATTTATCAGGCCGAGTAGTTCGCCTTGGGGAGCCCCGATCCTGTTTGTCAAAAAGAAGGACGGGTCGCATCGCATGTGCATAGATTACCGGGAGCTGAACAAGGTAACGGTGAAGAACCGTTACCCACTCCCAATGATAGATGACTTGTTCGACCAGCTTCAGGGAGCATCTTGGTTTTCCAAGATAGACTTGCGGTCAGGCTACCATCAAATGAGGGTCAGGGATGAGTATATACAGAAGACTGATTTCCGGACTCGCTATGGCCACTACGAGTTCGTGTTGATGCCCTTCGGGCTCACCAATGCTCCTGCCGCGTTCATGGACCTCATGAACCGTGTGTGCAGACCGATGTTGGATCGGTCTGTGATAGTTTTCATTGATGACATCTTGGTTTACTCCAAGACGCAGGAACTGGATGAGGAGCACCTGCGAGAGGTTTTGGATACCCTGAGGAGGGAGAGCTTGTATGCCAAGTTCTCCAAGTGCGAGTTCTGGTTGCGCGAGGTGCAGTTTCTTGGGCACCTTGTCAAACAGAATGGGATATTGGTTGACCCGGCCAAAGTGGAGGCCGTGATGAGATGGGAGGCTCCGAAGTCTCCATCCGAGATTCGGAGTTTCCTCGGATTGGCAGGCTATTATCGGAGATTCATTCAGGATTTCTCTAAGATAGTCGTACCTCTGACCCGGCTGACGAAGAAAGCCGTTCTTTTTCGCTGGGGGCCTGAGCAGCAGGCGGCATTCGAGATACTGAGACAGAGGCTATGCGAGGCGCCGATCCTCGCCCTGCCAGAGGGCGTTGAGAATTTTGTAGTATACTGTGATGCGTCCATCTCAGGTTTGGGCGCAGTACTGATGCAGCGAGGGCATGTCATCGCCTACGCCTCGAGGCAGCTGAAGCATCACGAGGCGAACTACCCGACACACGATTTGGAGTTGGGGGCGGTCGTCTTCGCCCTCAAGATTTGGCGACACTACCTCTATGGGGTCCGTTGTACCATCTACACGGACCACAAGAGTTTGAGGTACCTCATGGATCAGCCGAGTCTAAACATGAGGCAGCGTCGGTGGTTAGACGTGGTGAAGGATTATGATTGCGAGATCCTTTACCACCCGGGGAAAGCCAATGTCGTGGCCGATGCGCTTAGCCACAAGGCAGCGCCAATCAGGGACATCTGCATGAGGATGACCATGGTGACTCCGCTTTTGGAGCAGATCCGAGAGGCCCAGCTGGAGGCCATGAAGGAGGAACATCGGAAGAGCGAGCGTATTGTGGGTCAGGTTCCCTCCTTCGACTACGACAGCGGAGGATTATTGACTCTACATCGTAGGGTATGGGTTCCCTACCATGGGGGTGTGCTCCAGGTTCTGATGGAGGAGGTGCACAAATCCCGATTCTCGATTCATCCCGGGGCGACGAAGATGTACAGAGATCTTCGACCCGATTACTGGTGGCCCTGCATGAAGCGGGACGTCGCCTGGTACGTAGAGCGGTGCTTGACCTGCAGGAAGGTCAAGGCCGAGCACCAGAGGCCACACGCCAAGATGCAGCCGCTAGACATTCCCATGTGGAACTGGGAAGATATTACTATGGATTTCATCACCAAGCTTCCCAGGACTGCACGGGGAGTGGATTCGATTTGGGTCATTGTGGATCGGTTGACCAAGAGTGCCCACTTTATACCGATCCAGGAGAGCATCTCGACCGAGATGTTGTCCGATATTTACATCCGAGAGGTAGTAGCTCGACACGGAGTGCCAGTTTTGGTGATTTTGGACCGAGACGTGCAGTTTACTTCCAGGTTCTGGAAGAAGTTTCACGACGAGTTGGGTACTCGTCTGCACTTCAGCATAGCGTTCCACCCGCAGACGGATGGTCAGAGTGAGCGGACCATCCAGAATTTGGAGGATATGCTACGGGCATTCGTTATGGACTTCGGTGGTAGCTGGGATACCTACCTTCCATTAGTTGAGTTCTCCTACAACAACAGCTATCACGCGAGTATCGATCACCCTCCCTTCGAGATGTTGTACGGGAGGAAGTGTAGGACCCCGATATGTTGGGGCAAAATCGGACAGAGGGTCATGGGGAGCACCGAAGTGGTGCTCAAGACGACAGAGACGATTCAGCAGGTTAGGAGCAGGCTTCAGACTGCTCAGAGTCGGCAGAACAGTTACGCCGACAAGTGCCGATCAGACCTGGAGTTCCAGGTTGGGGATATGGTCCTCCTGAAGGTGTCGCCTTGGAAAGGTGTCATCCGATTCAGGAAGCGGGGAAAGTTGGGCCCTAGGTACATTGGACCTTTCAAGGTTGTAGCCCGGGTGGGCAAGGTGGCGTATAGGCTGGACCTGCCAGCCAAACTCAGTCAGATTCACAGTACGTTTCACGTCTCCCAGTTACGGAAGTGCCTGGTGGACGACTCAGCAGTGGTACCCTTGGAGGATATTCAGGTAGATGACAGCCTGAATTACATCGAGTGGCCAGTAGCGATCCTCGACAGAAAGTCGAAGGACCTGAGGAACAAGAGGGTGGAGCTGGTCAAGGTGCAATGGAAGCACCGCAAGGGATCGGAATGGACTTGGGAGCCGGAGGAAGAGATGAGGGAGCATGTGACACCAGTCAAATTTTGGTCAAAAATTAATTGATCAATAATCGTAATTGGTATGAACCAAGTGGTAGAGTTTGTAACAAGGTTTCCAAAAACATAAAGAACACTGAAATCCGAGTTATAACGAAGAAGTTATGACCAATCGAAAATCCGCGGTAAAACCGGCAAAACACTGTTCAGTGTAAAAAGCGAATTTTCGATAAAAGGATTTTTAGCCTTAACAATCTAAATGAAACTTGTAGAATATGTTAAACCGAGAACGTTCATAAAAAGAACGTGAAAATCCGACTTCATATGAAGAAATTATGATTTTTCGAAGTTTCGGTTTAGCAGTAGACAACTAAAAATTTGAAATATAAATCGATCGATATTTAGCCGACGCAACTTAAACGAGAATCGAAGGTCTCGTCAAAAGTAGCACAACGGTAAAAAGACAGACGAAAACGGACGTCGGATGAAGAAGTTATGAATTTTTAACGGATTCCCGTCCCGGTCTGTTTAAAATAATAATATTAAAAATAAAGTCAAAACCAGCCAACGAAGTCTAAACTAAAGTCGTATAGTATGATTTTACCTACGCGTGCATATAAAGAACGTCAAAAACGGGGCTCGTATGCGAAAGTTATGATTTTCGTAAGTTTGGCACAAAAATAAAGAAAAAATGGGAAAAACCGGGCAATTTCGCATGCCACATCACCCTCGCACGTGGCAGCTGCTGAGTGGACCGAACCCATGCGTGGCACCTCCTAATTGGACCGCAGCCAAGGTCCACTTAGAAGCGAACAACTTCGCATGAGATGCCCCGGAGACACCCCTCGGACACCCCGCAGACACCCCCTTCGCATGCGTGTCAGTTTCTCATTGGACTGAAGTCTGGTCCAGTCCGAAGAGCCCACCTGTCTGAAACACGTGCCTCGCACATGGTCCGAATTCGAGCCGCCTTCGCAGGAGCTGCCGCGTGTCCTGCTGACTCACTCCTCGCCTCGCCATCTGTCCTCCTCGGCCGAACCCTCGCACCCCTATATAAAGGGTGCGAGCCTCCTCGCATAAGAAGAGTTTTTCACCCCATTTTTCACCCATTTTGCACCATTTCACCCCCTCGACTTTCTCACGGCCCCCGAAGGCCCCGGTATCGCGTCTAAAGCCCGAAGCAAGCCCCGGAGCCCCGGAATTCTCGAGAATTCATCTTCTCTCCTGTCGAAACTCTGTCCGGTTTGAGCCGGTTTCTCGTTAAATAAACTCTTTACGGGAAACGAAACGCTGCCCAAATCACCGCTTATCAAAGTGAGTTCATACCCCTATAATTTACCTTTTCAATGGTTTTTAAATACTTTTTAGGGGGGGGGGGGGATACAAGTTTAACACAATATTAAATTGTGTTAATAACTGTATGTGATAATAATCACACAAAATGATTTTGTATGCTTTTAAGAATTATCAAATACTTCCAAAATAACGTGAAGCCATGTTAAATCTTTAAAGTCATGTAAAAACTCCGTTAAATTCTTTGAAAAATGTTTTATAAGCTATTTCAAAGTATAAATGCCAAAATCATGTTTATATATGTATAAATATATAAATAAGATTTGAAGGGCTTAGGACTAATGAATTATCCTATATCCTTTTCCTTGTTTGGATGTGGAATTAGGGTTGTATTGTTTGTCCGAAGGTCGTTTCCTTCTTAATTATATATATATATATATATATATATATATATATATATATATTATACATATATGAGTACCAAAGGTTACTCCTTTTGGTATCTTCACCTTTGTATCAGGCTGAGCAAAGGTGTTCATCCATGAGAAACCATGCTAATCAGATAGAACATATAAATTATAATAGGTATAATTTATCATTCAAAACTAAAGATACAAGTATGAATTACAACTGTATACTTTCCAAGGAAATTACCAAAATTCATTCAACTATACTAAGATATGTATAATACCTTTAATATACGAATAACATACCTTTAAAGAAGTAAAGATACATCATACCTAGTTTGCATTAACAAAGGTACCATACAGAGTACCAGGGTTAGCAAACACGTGGTAATCCCGGGTTTGCATTAACAAAGGTACGATATACAGAGTACCAGAGTTAGCAATCACGAGTAATAATACATCATACCGGGTTTGCATTAACAAAGGTACGATATACAGAGTACCAGAGTTAGCAATCACGGGTAATAATACATTCTGCCGGGTTGTCATTAGCAAAGGTATTATACAGAGTACCCGAGTTAGCGAACTCGAGGTAATAATACATCTTACCCGGTTTGCATTAACCAAGGGTACGATACAAAGTACCAGAGTTAGCATTCATCGGGTAATAATAATAATACATCGGAAATCTCGTTGAAACAATAAATTTGTGAGACCCTTCACGGTGTACTTATCTCAGTACGACCTTTTTAAGTCCTGAACTATTAGCCAGAATCTCTTGTAGGGAGAGAGTGAATTTGTGTATAGATCTATATGGGACTGACAATCCCGCACCTTTACTGTTCGCTACAGTTTGGCCGGCAGGCCTAGGGTGTCAAATATCATACCGTTCCGACGCCTGAAGAACGTCGCCGCAGGCATTTCCGTCATATTAGTACGGTTAATAGGACTCACATGGATAAAACAACGAGTGAATTACAAAGTAATATACTTCTCTTATAACAGTAAGAAAAGTTAATTACATCCCGACCAGATATACCTTCAGTAGCTTTTACTTACAGTAAGAGCTATATATCATGAAATCAAGTATTGTACTTCTGGTTTTGAACATTTAAAACCACAAGGCAGTATTATGGATAATAGAATACTCTCCATGATTAATACTAAGGTTGTTACCGTAGAACATATATAACTAAGAACACTTTTACCAATGAAACGGTTTATGGGATTAAACCACTTTTACAAATGAAACGGTTTATGGGATTAAACCACTTATACAAAGGAAACGGTTTATGGAATTAAACCACTTATCAAATGAAATTTAGTCACTCAATCTTTGTAAACTAGTATAACATAAAAGACCTTTAGTGGTTAATTCTATAATTCCTTAGTTATTACATCAGAGTCGTACATAAGTAATGTCCGATTGACAGTGAAATGTGTGACTTCCGCCTTACTTCCTGTTCCTTGTTTGGTTGTGGGCTTAGGGCAGATACACCCATTTAACTATCAATTCAATATTATGTTATGTATAATCAGTATAAACTAAGTAATTACAGAGGGAAACTATTGAGGTTATCAGTTAATCACCTCAGGAGATATAGGATTTCCTGGAGAAATCAGTGAACTCATTCAAAGAACTTAGGGTATACTTAACAGAACTAAAATACTTATGAACTCACCAGCTTAAATGCTAATCTACTCTTTTCAGATAACTTGTATTCTCAGGAATCCAGTAGACAGGTACACTCCAGAAGCTTTTGAGAAGACTACCTAGTACCGTACCGCGACTCTTGTCTTCTATTGTACCTACTTTAGTGTTTGAATATGTAATGTTTAAACACTTATGTAAAACTTATAATTATTAATGCAATGGTTGTTTGTACTTTGATTACTATATTGCATGTGTTGTGATACTTACCTAAAAGTCCTCCACCCCCGAACGTTTCCGCCGTTCTGGTTTGGGGTGCGACAGAGCACTACCCCGAGCTTTTTCCAGATACAGCAGCAGACTTCGAGGACGAAATCTAAAATAAGTGGGGGAGATTTGTAGCACCCGATCCCTGGTACGTATTTAATTTCATGAAATGCTGCTATTTACTCTGGGACTCGGCGAGTTGGAGGCCCAACTCGTCGAGTAGACTCGACTGATGATCGGGGGATTAAGTGACCTACTCGACGAGTCGGGAGACCGACTCGACGAGTAGGAGCTGTCTGGACAAAACCCTAATATTTAGTGTTTGAACCCTATTTAAACACTTTATCTTGTCCCAACCCAGCCTCCATCACCCTCCCAACTCAAAGAAACCCTAGTTTGAAACCCTAAACCATTTTTGAGTGATTTTGAGCTCTTTTGTGCCTTTTGTGTGTGTGGAGAAGAAGAGAGCTTAGGAGATCAAGAGGAAGCTAGTAGATCCAGAGTTTTTGCTTCATTCTCTGTCCATTCAAGGTAAAAAGCTTGAACCTTGACCATCTATTTCCTAGATCTTGTTTTGGGGCTACTTTTCTACCTTTTCTAAGCTTTTGAGGAGCTATGCTTAGATTTGCTTGTATATGTGGGTTTGTGCTTCAGATCTGGAACCATTAAGGGTTCCCATGGCATAAAGGTGCCAACTTTATGGCCATGGGAGACCCATGCATCATATAAACCCCATTTTATAGCCTTTTGAGCCAGAACCCCATGCATGGACATCAAGTTCGTAGCTTTACGTATAAAGGGACCCTAGGAGGTCAGATCCATGATTTGGATGCATTAAGTCCCACTGAAATCGACTGTATAGTGTTGGACAAAGAGGGACTCGGCGAGTCACTTGGGTGACTCGGCGAGTCGGGACGCTTTTTCCCCCAAAATGTCTTCTGGAAATGGTTTTGGTTGAGTGGAAGCAACACTCAGACTGCTAGGGGTTTGTCTTGGACCTGGAAATGATGGGACTCGACGAGTGTATGAACAGACTCGGCGAGTTCAAGGCAATCTCCCAACTTATGAAGACGGACTCGGCGATTTCAAGGCGAGTCATAGACTGAACATCTTCTTATGGATGACGATGAACTCGACGAGTTCAAGAACGAACTCGGCGAGTCGGTTGAAGATTGTCCGATGTGTTGTTGAAGGCGAACTCGTCGAGCTCTTGCTAGACTTGACGGGTAGGGACGGGTTTAAGATATTTTGTGGTTATGGGGACTCGACGAGTTGGCTGGCCAACTCGGCGAGTCGAGTCAACCAGATGTTGACTTTGACCAAAAGTTGACTTTGACCATGGATTTGACTTAGACATTGATTGGGTTTGGGTTGACCCTTGTAAGGGTTACGAGTGGGAGTATGAGTTGTTAACTTGGAAGAGTTGTCGTGTAGGGATTGAGGAGTCAGGGAGAGTCGATTTCCACATCGAGATTAGTGCAAACACTACGCGACATTGAGGTGAGTTACCTTCCGGTAGGAGTGGGTCTACGGCCACAATGCCGGCCCACTAGTAGGAGTTGTTTGCTAAATGATTGTCTTTGTGATAATTATCTGATGTGGTTATCTCATATGCTTTATGTGCTAGGATGCTATGACATATGTGTTAGTAGTGGTAGGGGTGGTATAGCCCTAGTTACCGGTTGAAAGATACCGAAGGGGTAGATAGTACCCATGCATGCCTAGCAGAATGATTATGATATGCTATAATGCGGTCAGTATGCTTATGATATTTTATTATGAGATAGTGGTAGGGGTAACATAGTCCCCAGTTACCGGTTGAAAGATACCGAAGGGGAGGTTAGCTCCCGGTTACCGGTTCAAAGATACCGAAGGCGAGGTTAGTTCCCAGTTACCGGTTGAAAGATACCGAAGGGGAGGTTAGTTCCCGGCTACCGGTTGAAAGATACCGAAGGGGAGTCCAGCTCCTAGATATGCCAGACTGATACCGGTTGAGAGATATCGATGGATAGGTTTTATGTGGTATGTGTTCTGATGGGGGAACTCACTAAGCTTCATGCTTACAGTTTTCAGTTTTGTTTCAGGTACCTCTTCAGCGAAGGGGAAGGAGTCGGCGTGGTAGCGGCACATCACACACACACACGCATGATTTCCGCATTATGAGATTTACTTAGGATTGTACTCTGATTTTTATTACTATTGATGATATGGTTTGAGACACGTTGTTACGTTTTACAAATTGATTTGAGATCGGTAATGCTTTTGGTAGACTATTTTATGTGTTACTTAATGAAATTTTTGGCCTTGAAAATTGGGATGTTACACAATCAACCCAATTACCCATCCCCATTATCTTCTTTACTCTTAAGGGTCTACCCTAAGAATCATCTATCCTGCATTCGTTCATTCCGAAGTCCATTGCTTCCAGGGTTTATATGACAGGCACTAAGTCCATAGCTGCCAATGCTCGTTTGTAAAGCACTAACTCCATAGCTGCTAAAGTTCATTCATCGGGTACTAAATCCATAGCTACCAGTGGTTATCTAATAGGTACTAAGTTCATAGCTTCCTATGTTTATCTAACAGGGACTAAGTCCATAGCTACCAACGTTTATCCAATAGGCACTAAGTCCATAGCTGTCGATGTTATTTATTAGGCACTAAGTCTATAGTTGCCAATGTTCACTCATATCATCTTTCATCTCTCATCATTCATCTACCCATGTTTTACCCAACATATTCGTAGATATAAAATACATATACAGTTTAAATTATTTAAAACATGTATAATATCGTTAATCCAGCATAAATAGCAAGTATATAGGTTATATGCACACATAGCACGTAATTTATATAAAATACTTCATATCTATGTGTAAGATGAAAGTAACAATGCACTCACTTGTAAAAGTGATGATTCTGAACTTGGGCAGCGCTTCACTTCTAACGATTCTATTTTCCTTCAACGAAACCTAGCATTATTATTACTAAGTTTTAGTCTAATATTTATTGCGACTAATTATTAGTCTAGATTCATCATTAACTCAAAGTCTACTTTCATGATCTATCAAGTAAGGAATAACCAGGTAGGATCATATCAGAGGTAGGGTCCGTTTGGTATACGAAGTATACTGTTTGGAAATCCCACTTTAAACACCTCACTAAATCACAGCCTAGACATCATTCCCGTAAGTAGATCAATCAGTATAACGACTTTGAATCACTGATAAATCTTATTTATAGGTTCACAATAACGATATTATATTTAAATATAAGCTATATTTAAAATATGGTAGGCGTATTTCACTTACAGCGGGTTTTACTAAAAAACCGGGCTTCGCTGAAGCAGAGTTTCTGAGCCAAAAGCTCTTCTTCTCAGATCCTTTGGGCGCTCTGGGGCTTTCCTCTAGTGCCTTGAGGCTACTAGGGCTTTAGGAGGGTTTTTGGGGGTTTAGAGAGTGTGTAGAGAGAGAGAGAGAGAAGTGGGTTTTGGTGTGAAGAATGAAGGCACTCTCACATGGTATTTATAGGTTGAAATACAGCTGAACTCGTCGAGTTGGGACTCCAACTCATCGAGTTGGGTGCCACATGTCACCATCTGGTGGCAAGACTTGGGGAGAAAGCAATGGCTCAGATCGCGTCACGTCACCCCCTTCGCAGCAGCACACTCCCGACTTCTAAACCTCGTAACTTTCGCATATGAGCTCCATTTTTGACGTTCTTTATATCCACGCGTAGGTATTGACCGGATCTACAACTCTCCTTTTGACTCCGACGGCTAATTCTCAGCTGATTTTAAATTTAACAGTATGAGAAGATTACATTGTTAAATGACCGTGTAGAATTCATAACTTCTACATACGGACTCCATTTTTGTCTGTCTTTTTATCGTTGAGCTCTTATTAATGAGATATTCAATTCTCATTTAGGTTGCGTTGGACAAAAATTGATCGATCTAAAATTCGAATTTCAGGTTGTGCTCTGTTATGCCAAATCTTAGAAAAATCATAACTTCCTTATACGAGGTCAGATTTGGGCGTTCTTTTTATGTATGTTCTCGGTTTAACGTATACTACAACTTTTATTTAGATCTCTAAGGCTAAAAGTAGTTTATCAAAAAATCATTTTTTACGATTCCCGGTTCTGTGCCGGTTTTGACGTAAAACTTCGACAGGTCATAACTTCTTCGTTATAACTCGGATTTCAGCGTTCTTTATATGTATGGAACCTATGTGACATATACTATAACTTGGTTAATATTATTTATTCTAAATAATCTTCTATCAAAAAGTCATTTTTGACACTCATTGTCTCTAAATTGACTAGCCCGAATTTGCGGGCGTTACACCTAACATCTAGGCTTTTAATTTATCATGCAAGACATACCAAAAACAGATTTGGGATAAACATAGAAAGTATATATCAATTAAAAGCTGATACGGCAGATTAGACACAGATTTTTCGGATATGGCCGAGCTCACGTCGTGAGCCTTATAGCTCACGTCGTGTGAGCTGATTTACAGCAAACAGATTCGCATTAGACTGAGCTCACATGGTGAGCCTCTAAGCTCACGTCGTGAGCTGCGACAGATCATAACAGGTTTCTTTTATCGATTCACCAATGTGCAAATCCATGAAAGACAACCCATGGCTCTGATATCACTGATGGGTTTTAGAGGTTACAACACAATGCACTAAGCGGAAAATTATTCAAACATATCAAATAAATTAGGGTACATGCAACCTAGTTGGATCTATGTCTTTCAAGAAAAACAACATATTATGAACCCTAGGTTATAAAACTTTTTTGTGATCTAATTAAGTCATAAGAATAAGAAAACACAAACCTTTAAGATCGTTATTGTAAACAATCTTTAATTCATTCTTGAATACCTTTGGTAGCAAGCGCCATAAGTGTCGCGCCACTAATGGTTCACAAACATACTTAGCAAGAGGATGAGATATGAGAGAGAAGGTGGAGGCTTGAGATTTTCGGCTATTCCTCTAAGGAATGAAGTGGCCGAAATCGAGAGGGGTATAACCCTTTATATAGTTGTGTTAGCTTAGAGCCAAAGCTAGGTTTTTAAGGAGGAACCCCTAATTCTTTATCTTAAGGCCTAATCAGCCCAAGAACTCCATCTACGAGGCCCTTGGACGAAATTTCTAGGGTATTCCTAGAAGATTTCGTCCAACCCATCTAGGAGGGTTCTAGAGCCCAAATCCACAATTATCAATAAATTGTCAAACAGATCATGCACTTTTAATTAATCTTTTAATCCCAAAATTAATTTCTAATTAAATATTAATTAAATAATATGATTTCTAATTAATATATTATTTCCATAATACATTAATAAATCATTCATTTCAATTTATTAATCAAATAATAAATTCTTCCTCTTTCTCAATATGTCATCCTGTCTAGTTGCTAGTATGAAGGCAACCCAAAAGGATTGTGCTACTATCAATTTAAGTACATACCAATTATAGTTATGGGCTTAGACACCTAGTCTAACAAATATCTGATCCCAACACATTCTTAATCACACAATTCTTTGAACTCTCCCTGAATCGATTCTCCTCTTGAATTCGGTTTTCCCCTAGATTTTTAGAAATAGTTAGTGGAGCCCTGAGTCGTCGAAGGGTCCAGCAAATAGAAGCTCTCGGGTTGGAGTTCTGCCTGTGACGGTTTTCGCTAAAAACTATGTAACTTAAGCTACACTTATTACACTTTAAGTGTAACTTATGTTTAAGTTCATTGTTGTTATTATGAACTTATAAACGAGATTTATCAGTGATTCCATGCCAAAATACTAATTGATCTACTTACGAGAGTGATGTCTAGGCTAGATCTAGTGAGATGTTTAAAGTGGGATTTCAAAACAGTATACTCTATATACCAAACGGACCCTACCTCCGATATGATCTAACCTGATTATTCCTTACTTGATAGATCTTGATGTAGACATTGGGATTAATGAGGAATCTAGGCTATCATTAGTCACCAGGAATATAAGACTAAGACTTAGTGATGTGCTTACCTAGGTCAAATCAAAGGAAAAGCCAATGTGTTAGACGAAGCGCTGCTGAAATAACTAGTCATCCATTTTTAACAAGTGAGTGCATAGTTACTTTCATGATCACAATTTTAATACAGGTATCCAATAAATTTATTAAATATTTGTCGAGGGCTTACATGTGAATTATGTGCTTATTGCGTGGAATATATGCTAGATGTACATTTGATGATATACGACGTGCGAACCGGATATGATTCTATATGTGTTAAGATGTGTATATATAATATTATCACATGATAAAAAGAATAAAAGTATTATTACTGAGAAAGTGAATGTATATCAATACATAGTACTTTGTATCTAATATATACACTAAATTTAGGATGGTATTGCCTAAACAGAGTTGCTATTAGAAGTTGATTGTAAGCAATGTAGTCTTGCCTAGTGATAAGACTCGTAGATAATGCTTAGTTCAATTTAAGTTGATAGAGTGTTAGTTATACCCTAAGACTTACATATGAGGCTTAGTTCAATTAAGTTTGGATATTGGGTAGCATCTTATTAAGGGAAGTGTGTGAGACAGGAACGAAGAGTAGAGTTATGTTTAGTGACATTATCAGGTGTTGATGGTACGAATTACATACCGAAGTATGACTAAGTATTCATTTTGGATGACCATAAATGGTGGTTCCAGATTAGGCAACTATAACGGTATGCCTGGTTATATCCCAGAGTAAGATGACAACACTCGATCACTCTAGACGCTATTGTGAATTACGTTGCTAGTGTCGGCTCATAACGCATAGACGTGGATGAAATGAGATACCATATTCATCAAATACTCTGATGGCTCGAGTGCCTTTGTGACTTACGCTGGCCAAGGAAGCCCCTAGCAGTGTAGTCAAACCCTTGCTCTAAACGATTCATCAGGTGAGATAATTCTTCCTGATAACTGTAGACTAGGATATGTGAGGATCGAGTGCCTTGGTAACAGTTGGTTTTGCATTTTGATATATATATATATATATATATATATATATATATATATATATATATATATATATATATATATATATATATATATGTTAATGACTTAAAAGGGTAATGTATTTTTTGATTTGTACACATTTGGTCACTGAGTTTTTTTTTTCGTCTACATTTACCCATTTAACTTGTTAAACCGTACACATTCAGTCCTTATGACCGTTACTTTAGGTTAGCCGGAAAAATGACTTAATAGGGTAATATATTTTTCATTTTGTACACATTTAGTCATTAATATTTTTGTACATATTTAGTCCTTAACATTTTTTTTGTTTCAAATAAGTCTTTTTTTTGTAATCACTCAATAGTTATAAATGAATTATTTAGTCCTTTTTTGTACATATATGGTTTGGATCATTTGACAAATCAAAGATTCTTGGAAATGCAAGAACATTTCTATTTTTTTTTAAATACTTTGAAACATCTAATGATTTTTTTCTGCTTAATCATATATATATGCAGATATGAAAAATTTTCATATACACACACACATTTGTTTCTTTCAGCAAATTAAGTCCTTTATAAGCTACTTAATGGCTGGTATAGTAAAAAAAATATTAATGTCTCAATGTATTTTTTTTTTCTATTTTTTTTAAAAGTTCTCAGATTTTGATGAATATATGAGGTCTCAACGGATCTCAACCATATATATATATATATATATATATATATATATATATATATATATATATATATATATATATATATATATATATATATATAGACACACACACATAAGCATATACACATACACATACATACATATAGATACACATAAATATACATATATAGATTTACATATACGCATACAGATACATACATGCATAAACTTATACATATGCACTTATATATACACATACATATCAGGCGTTAGCCCTGAGTCGATTCTCCTCTTGAATTCGGTTTTCCCCTAGATTTTTAGAAATAGTTAGTGGAGCCCTGAGTCGTCGAAGGGTCCAGCAAATAGAAGCTCTCGGGTTGGAGTTCTGCCTGTGACAGTTTTCGCTAAAAACTATGTAACTTAAGCTACACTTATTACACTTTAAGTGTAACTTATGTTTAAGTTCATTGTTGTTATTATGAACTTATAAACAAGATTTATCAGTGATTCCATGTCAAAATACTAATTGATCTACTTACGAGAGTGATGTCTAGGCTAGATCTAGTGAGATGTTTAAAGTGAGATTTCAAAACAGTATACTCTATATACCAAACGGACCCTACCTCCGATATGATCTAACCTGGTTATTCCTTACTTCATAGATCTTGATGTAGACATTGGGATTAATGAGGAATCTAGGCTATCATTAGTCACCAGGAATATAAGACTAAGACTTAATGATGTGCTTACCTAGGTCAAATCAAAGGAAAAGCCAATGTGTTAGACGAAGCGTTGCTGAAATAACCAGTCATCCATTTTTAACAAGTGAGTGCATAGTTACTTGCATGATCACAATTTTAACAAAGTATAGTAAAAAAAATATTAATGTCTCAATGTATTTTTTTTCTATTTTTTTTAAAAGTTCTCAGATTTTGATGAATATATGAAGTCTCAACGGATCTCAACCATATATATATATATATATATATATATATATATATATATATATATATATATATATATATATATATATATATGTTTAGGTTCTATGCAAAACAAAAAAACCCTAAAAATCATAAAAATGCATAAATAAAATACTTAGAGATCACAAAACTTTTTTTTGAATTTTTTTATCAAAAAATCGCAGCTTTTAACATAAAATCGCTGAAAAAAAAAATTTACAAAAAAAAAAAAAATTGATTTTTTATTTTTTTTTTCAGCGAAATTGTCAAAAAGGCTGCGATTTTTTGATAAAAAAATTCAAAAAAAAAAAGTTTTGTAATGTCTAAGTATTTTTTTATGCATTTTTATGAATTTTAGGGTTTTTTTGTTTTCCAAATAACCCTTCCCATATATATATATATATATATATATATATATATATATATATATATATATATATATATATATATATATATATATATATATATATATATATATATATATATATATATATAGACACACACATAAGCATATACACATATATACACATACATACATATAGATACACATAAATATACATATATAGATTTACATATACGCATACAGATACATACATGCATAGACTTATACATATGCACCTATATATACTGGTTACGTATTCACAATCGGAGGAGCTACAATTAGTTGTATGACGAGACTTCAAAAGAGTGTAGATCGTTCAACTACGAAAGCACAATATCGGGCGTTAGCGGAAGCCAGTAAAGAAATCATTTGGTTCAAGATATTTCTCATAGAATTGGGATTGGATCAAGAAGATTGTGTGTTGCATTGTGATAATCATAGTGTAGTTCATCTTGCCAAGAATCTGGTGTTTTATTCAAGAACGCAACACATCAAAATGAGACATCACTTTATTAAAGAACCGAATAGTAAATGAAGGCTCAATTTGAAGAAGATCATTGGTGCTAAGAACCTTGTGGATATGTTCATCAACACAGTAACGTTAGAAAAGTTGCAGCTTAGCAAGGTTTCAACCGGTCTTCCTACAAATTAGAGTCCAAGACACAAGCTAGAGAGTATTTGGGTTTCATCTTCGATGGCAGAAGAATTTGATTTATAATTTAGCCTCTAAATATGATATTGTTGACTTGTTGAGTCTAGATGAGTTCCAGTGTACGAAACACATTGGATGGATTCGGGTGAGTTCTTTATGTGAATGCTAAAAGTTTTTCGAGATAGGAGAATGCAGAAGGTAGATGGTTATGGAACTCAGTTTGCAGGACAGTTCTCAGCAAAGATAAGTTTATTTGAAATATCTTAACATTACATTCCTAAGCACGTCGTATTTCCAAAACTCTTATAATAGATAACAAGTCAACTGCAGGAGCATCTTAATCCTAAAACATACATTATGCTAAAAGCGCATATAAACTAATATTTGATTATATAAATTTTTTGATCTTCAATCGTATTCTTTTTAAAGAATCAGATAATACCTCCTGAGATCTTATTGCCTACTAGAAAAATTAGATGTATAAGTTCTTTTTATCTACTTGTAAACTTGTTGTCGACTTAGTTATATTATATTATTCCTCTTAGAATTTTATAATTTGCAGATTCCACATGTAGGATTGAAGTTGTGTATATATATATATATATATATATATATATATATATATATATATATATATATATATATATATATATATATATATATATATATATATATATATATATATATATTCGAAGAGTTGAATGTTTTTTTGCCTTTGCAATTTGAAGTTTTATAGATTGTTTTAGTTTGGAGTTTGAACACTTCAAGTTTTTACATTTTATTCACGTTTTGTTTCGTTCTATTTTCTAGTTAATATATTTCTTTTTTGGAATTAGTTAATAAAAGCTCAAATGATGAAAGGAGCACTTTGATAATAAACCGTGTTGGCTTAGGCTCATTTAGGCTCAACATTCAAGCAGAGCCCGAACCTATTCAGTTTTTCATGAGTCTATCTAAATTTGGATACATAGTGCTCGAAACAAGCCGAGCTCAAGTTCAACCCCTAAAAGTTTAAGCAAACCGCACACAAGCTTTGTTAGGCTTGGAATCACACCCCTACATCTATAGTATATGACATATCACAATGATTTTACTCTCACGAAACAAAGAACAAACACAAAACTATTTTAGTACATTTTGCTTCTAAATTTTTGCTTAAACCTTGAACTACTATTGGATTATCCGAGGTTAATTTCATAATATCAGATGTATTTAGGTATTAAGGGTCAAAATATAACTTTTGAAAAGTGTTCAACATGATCCATTAAGATATCCAAGTAATCGATTGTCGTATACCATACAACACATATTCTCCAACAAACACAATTATAACTTTGATGACTCCAATGTCAAAATCTATGATAGTTTATAGCCAAAATATAACTGATAAGCCCATCTCATAATCACCAACTAATAAGTTGAACCCATTGGGCTTGGATCAGGCCCATAATCACGAGCTAAGGCCCGGTCATGTTATATATATCTGATAATATCCATTTAGCCAAACCATATAAACATATAAGATCATATGCCAAACACAAACTGATCCAACATAATCCCTACATAAAATTCATTTTTCTTCCCCATAAACCCACCGGAAATTCAAGAAAATGTCACCACAAAAACAAGAAAATCTAAAATCATAAGTTATCCGGTGTTAGAAGCCATCCACTCTGCTTGCATGAACATTGCCCTTTGTCTCTTCTTCAAAGCTGCAGCCTGAGGACTCAACCCCATTGGGGATTCAGGACTAGGGTTGGAGGTCAAACAGCTATCAATTTGGGTGACAGATGGCGGACAGTCATTGGCTACCTTGATTGCCAGCTCAGATAACTCCTCCCTAGCTGCCTCCAGTCCAGCTGTCGCAATTGCTTGATCATTTATAGCTTTACAAGCTTTTTCCAAGATCGATTGAAGATACTTTCCTTGTGATTCAATCCGAAGCTGGAGTCGATGTTGAACCTGAAATTGCAATAATTGGGTAAATTTTTCAAAGTATGAGGTTGTAGTAGGAATAAATGAAAGTAGGAGGGTGTAAGTGTAATAAACAAATCTTTTGAGAAATTGGTGTAAGCAACTGACCTCTAGTTGGTCGTGTAATCTTCTTTGGACTTCCATTTGTGCTCGTAAAGCTTCTGTAACCTCAAAGCCACTATTTTAAACAAAGATTAGATTTAGAGCAATTAATAAAATTAATAACTCGAGAAACAAAAATAAATAAATAAATAAATTACTCGTTTAAATCTTGTGCCATCATTCTTGTAGATGATGATGTGGACGAACCCATGTCCTGGCTTTCAGCAATGCAAGACGCTATAGATCAAACCACACGATACAATCAATAACTAAAAAAGTTTATCTGTGGGCCCCATTTGACAGGACAGGACAGAACAGGTTGTACTGCGTTTGACACGCATTCTCAAACGCATTAGACTGAGACTGGTACTGATGTCATGACAAAAATTACAATTTTTTGTCCCAACAAAAAGTATCGATCTCTCATATGTGCAAAAGACGTAAATGCCCTTCTCATCAACATCGCCGGACTAGATTGGCTACAATGAGGAAGTTAATAAATTTGGTACCTTCTTTAGAGTTCTCTGGGAACTCTTTGCATGATTGTTTCCCCATACGATATTTCTGCGAAAATATGTATGTGTGACATGAGTTATTATAATTAAAGTTAAATATATATTTTTTGGGAGTGTAAAGAAAATAATGGACCTGAAGATGTGACTTGAGATGATAGAGTGTGAGGCCTTTTACCCCCATTGTTCTCATTATCATTTTTGGTGTTGCTTCTGCAAATTAATTTACATCAAGATATATAAAGAAGGTTATAAACTATAGAAAAATGTACCACATAACTATGATTGTAACTTTTTGAAACAATTAAAGATTATTATATGGATTTTGTTAATCTGTGACTTTGTGATTTGTAGGATTTGCGTTTGTCCAATATTTGTGGATTTGTAGGAAGAAAACTAGACAATAAATAGCTAAGACTCAAAAACTATGATCCTAACCATTTTCTTACAAAAGTTATTGACTAGTTTAAATTCCAATAAATATGAGATCCAAATATCATAAGAACTATAATAAGGTGCATAAAACACATGGGTTTAGTAGCAATAAGGGCAAAAAGATTCAATTTTTGAGAAGAATATAGTCATCATGCGATCATAAACTATCTTAAAATCGATAATCACACATGCACACAACATTGAGTAATGATCAATTTCATGAGATTTAAATCTACACAACATTGGGTAATGATCATAAACTTGTTATAGATTTGTTGACAATTTTCCACCAATTCTTTTCTTTCTGCGTATTTGAAGAAAGTATTATGTTGGTGTCACTCGTTTTCCTCAAAAATTTCTAAAATCAACTTTAATTTGAAAGTTAAAAAGCAAACCTTTTGACCCAAAAGCCACTTATGAGCACCGAGGAAATGAGTGAGAATCAAAATCTACTAAACCCTAATCAATACACAAAAATGTCGCCATATGATTGTACATCGTATTCTTCAAATTACCCCCAAAATCCCAAATCATCAAAAGGTATAAGCAAACTCAATAAATTCAACAAACTAACTTACAGTATACAGACAATAATTATAAAACTCAATCGAGAAATCGCAAAGCAATGTGAAAGAAATAGATGAAGAATAGACTGACTATCGGGGCCACCAAGCTGAGTAACTGCATCGACGAATCTCTCATGGAGCTCCGCCGTCCATCGGAGCCTCGGCTTCGGATCTGTCGTCAACACCAAACATGGATCTCCGACCAAGTTGGTACTAGTTAACGGCCGGGGGAAGTCGATACCAGTTCCTTCCAATGGAATCGAGTGAATCCCTGAGTACATTTGGGGAAAAGGAACAAAACCCAGATGATTTCTGAATCAAATGATGTTAAAAATGAGAGGATTGAGATTGGTGGGAGGCAAATGCATGCATTTAGAGGAGAGAAAGGCATAGACAGCGATGGATGTGTTCTTTTCTTGTCTTCGTCTGCCTTTATCCCGGCTTGTCGCTGTTGCTGTTGCTTCCCCCACCATTCAACATTATTTTCTATTTCATGGACTCATGGTTATTTGGATGTGTTCTTATAAGGTCATATGAAAAGAATGTTTTCTTTTATTATTTATGATGATTTGGTTGTTGGAATTAATAAGAAAAAGTAAGTAACTTTGTAGAAAAAAAGTTTCATTTTGAACATGTATAAATCATTTGACACTTTTTGTATTTAATTCTGAATGAGAGTTGTGAATGCTAAAAATATTGACCAACTTTGCTATGAATTTATGAGTAAATATAATATTTTTATATCTTATATAACAAAAACTATCAAGGCAATATGGTTTAAGATTTAAGATGATTACTTATTTTTTTATTATATTAATTTGATTTTTTTGTTCATAAATAATGAATACAACTAAATTTTACGAAAACAAGTCATTAAACTCGAACTTGTTTTCTTATGGAACAAGCAAATATATTAAATAAAAGAGGGCGCACCTAGCAAGGGGCTAGGAGTCACCCACCAGAAAAGTACAAAATAAGAATATAGATAGCCCTTTTACACATATGAGAAAGGGCAAACAATCCAATCTCACCAATTACAAACTCTTTTCTTTCGTTTATGTTTAAACCATAGGATTTGATGATTTTCACCACTATTTCAGGAATTGTTTTTATGTTGTTGAATACCCTATCATTACGAGCTCTCCATGTGCACCAAAACATGTCATAAAAGATGCTGATTAACATCCTTCTTCTCTTTGAACATTTTCCCAAACTGAAAGCAAAGTCCAGAACTTGTTGTTCTTGAAATATTGATATAGTTTTTTAAATATTTAAATCGATCCTAAAACAAATGAAAATTGATCTAGATAGTAGTTACTAGCTGAACATTTATATCATTATATGATTGTTCATAATTGATAAAATCTCAAAAGGTTCGCAATACAATGACTTAGTTATTTTCAACACAAGCTAAATCTTCTAATCGATAATTAGGCCAAAAAAAGAACTTGAATTTAATTAATTCATTTTTGTTATGTCAAAATCTTGATTTTGAATTATAATATACTCCTATAATTTTATTCTAATATATGCCTAGTTATATATAATTCAAGCTTGTTTTTTTAATTTCACATTTTTCATATTTGTGATTTATTTTGTTCTCAAAATTATTTATATGGTTTGAGTGTATAGATATGTCATAAAATTCATTATCATAATTGAAATTATGTCGATCAACTATGTAGTGTGTGCCAAAATTAATTTTAATTTTTTATTCTACTTTATGATTTTTATAGTTTTGCAATAATTGAATTTGACTAGACATATAAGATGTCCTTTTGAAAAATAATTTATTGAGGATAAGAATATATCTATATAATTGCTTTTATATATGTTAATCAAATTATTTGATTTGTAAGTTACAATAGTTATTTTGAAAACACATGTCCAAATAAAATGATGACATTTGATTTGATAAATATTTTATAGAATACGAAACTATAAGGCTTAAGGGAGTGGGTGTGATTGATGTGGCCGCGGCGCACATGGCACACTGTCCCTAGTGTGTGGCATGAACCGAACTCGACATCCTTGGTGTGTGTGTAAGCTTATGTGGAGCTAGAGTAGAAATATTTTGTCATATTATTACTATATCACCGTTCCCTTTAGTTTAATATAAAACTTGTAAAAATTCTATTATGGTTAACTTGTCATTTCATTTAGAAAGCTCCAGATACAAAAGAGGATGAAATTTTCAACCACCAATCTTTAATAATTGAATTCATATCAAAGTTGTTGATTTGTCTATTATTATTATCACTATAACAAAATCAATTATTTCTTCATTTACTTCCGTTGTTAAATGTAATGTTAATTTAAATACTTTCTAAAAGTTTAAGAGTAAATCAGCAAATTTACACATGGTTCACTGTTGTATCTAGAACCTATGATATTACTTTTAATAACTTGATCATATATTCATATTTATTTACAACTTAATAATATATATGTTTCAAACAAGTTAGGGTACGAAAAATAAGTAGTTTTTTGGGGAAAGAAAAAAAAAATCTAAAACATAAGACAAGTTTTCTTAAATTTTCACAGAAAATAAAAAATTTCTGTTTTCCAAAATTATAAAGAACTTATAAAAAAAATTAAGAAACTAATAAGGATTAGGTTCAACAACCTTAAACTTATGATCTGGTTTATGTTGTTGATTAAACCTTCCGGAAAGATTAGATGAATTTTTGTAGCAATCTTCACATAGGTCAAAACCAATATCCTCTAAGCAATCTTCGCATTTATACCGGTCTCCAACAAGCGGATACATCTGGTTTAAAAAAAAATAATAATAATAACATTATTTTGGTGTGTAAATCGATAATATAGTAAAAGAAAAGTGCATTGTGATTTGACTATTTTACCCTCGTTTTAGGGTAATCGGGAAAAATGTTTTTTTTTTTCAAACGGTTAAAAAGTATAACGGTTTAATCATGTAGTTAAAGCTACTAATTGATAAAATGGTAAAAATACATTACTTAAAGTGACTAAATTGAAAAAAAGGTAAAAGTACATAAGTACAAGTGCTTTTTCTTTATTTTGTCATGATATTATTCTTGAAAAAAAAAAGACATTTTCTGAATTTATTTAAATAAATATGGACATAAGTTTAATAAAAGAGAAAAGATTACCCCACAAAAGTCACAACCAACTAGAAAGTGAACCTTCAACCCTGGTTTGCACAAATAATCACTCATAGAGACAGATGAACATTGACCACCTTGTGGAACTTGTGTTGACCCTGATCATGTACATTGGATGGAATGGAATCACAAAGGAACGGAATGGAATAGAACAATGGAATGAGTAATTACATTCCGTTATGAATTTTTCATTTTAAATCTATATATATTATATGTAAATGTAAATGTAAATACCTGTTGATGAGCTTCCTTGTTCGTGAGTTTTGAGGTTGTTAATAGCCGTTTTTCTTGCGGAATATTCTTCCGGAATATTCTGTTCCAAGAAACCTTCTAGAACCAAACAGACTTTTGGGAATCCATTTGGATGCATGCTTTGACACACTGGGCATCGACATGGCTTGTTGGATGAATCAACAATACATGTTTCACAAAAAACTGTGAAAGGACACAACAAAAGAATAGTTTAGAGTAAATTACAGCTTTAGTCCCTATGCTTTACTCAAAATTGCAATTCAGCCCAAATTTTAAAACTGTCTCAATGTTGTCCTAAATTGCAATTCAACAATTCACAACGAAATGCAAACTTAAGGTTGACAATGGGACAATTTCAACTTTTGGACTTAACTTGCAATTTTAAGTAAAGCACAGGGACCAAATTTGTAATTTACTCAATAATATATTATTAATAAAAGAAAAGAGTAAATTGCTATTTTAAAATTACATCATTTAAGATAAAATATGTTATGATTAAGAAAGTAGCTTGATGATAAAATTATGAGTAAAATACAAATTTGGTTCATGCCACATACTCTCTTTTTCAGGTTTGGTCCAAGGGCAAAATGGTCATTCTAAAAAAATTAACAGATGAGTAGTTAGATTTAATAATCCATGGACCACAATCAATATGAAACCTTGGAATATCCCAATGGACCTAAATCATAAAAAATGAGATATCACAAATCACAATACCAAATCTGTAATTTACTCAAGAAAAATAACATATATTAATAAATAATAAAAAATATTGGTGCTTTTTGAACAAAAAAGTTGAGAAATGTCATAGTTTGTTACCCAAAAATAAACATTAACCATATAATTTATAGTGTTATGAATTTTTTGAGCACTTACCATGTCCACAATTAAGAACCACAGGTCGATAGAGAAGTTCTTTACATATTCCACAAAGTAAATCATTAACAGCTACATTTTTTGAGATTTCATCACTTGAAGTTGTAGGAGTCTCCTTTGTACATTTATCAGGTTTCAATGATTCTTCAACTGAACAATCTTTACCTTGTTTATTATTATTTGATACTGTTAAGTAGTTTTCAAACTGTGGTGAGAAGGTTCCACGTGTCTTTTCATCCTCTGCAATAAGAAAAATGATCAAATTGATGTATTGTTATTTTATAGGTTTTGGGTAACAAATTGCTATAAAGGGCAAAAAAAAGGGAAGGTGGTTATTATTTTGGGTTATAAACCTATTTCCAAACTTGACACCAAGAAAAATCAGGCTATAAAAGAAAAGGCCAAAAGGGTATAAACTGTTTTGAATGTAACATACCTTTCACTTGAATTTCCCTTCTTTGATAGTCTTTAGGATACAACTTCAGCAACACAGAGTGAAGGAGCCAACAGATGCTAGGAAAATGGTTATATGAATGGCGACAAACAGGGCAACTAGATTCCTGCCAAGTGTCCATTGCTTCAAAGACACACCAAAAACATGAAATATGGCCACATGCTGCAAAACAGGGACAAAAGTATTATGTAAAAATTTGTTATACAAGTAACATTCAACTTGTGGCTTTTTGCAAATCCTTTTCTTACCCAAAACAACTGGCTTGTAGATGAGATCCCTGAAAAATGAAAGGATTATACACACACACAGATTCAAAACAAAGATAAAGAATAGCAGATATAAACTAATTGCCTACTCATCTTTCACCTTCTTCACCACCTCCTAAAGATCACAGGGTAAAAAACAAAATTGACTAGATTCAGCCATTTTTGCTTCCTTTGATGCCTATTCATGCTTAACTCATTGTTGGTGGAATCTGGAATTGCCAAATTCATTAAGATCAATCCTACTTACAAGAATTTGATGCCTAGATTTCAATAAGTAGCTTTCAATGATCCAATGCAATCGCCAAGATATTTGTCATTCCTAAATTTCGTATAGTTATTAACTTACAGAGTTACAGATATAAAGTTGATAATGATCTTAAACTACATGATTATGAACTAACATTGATTATGAAACTCGAAATTGCCAGTTCCGATTTCTGGAAGGGATGGAGTTCATCTTAATAAATTAATCTCAGCTTCACTAAACTAATTAACCGAAATCTGCAGCAAATAGTCCGCGCACTGATCACTCATCTATATCGACAGGTCGCAAAAGACACAGAATTACGTCCATTAATTAAAATTAAAGAGTAAAAAACTAATCTTAAAGCAAAATAAAAACGTATTTCGATTAGGCTACGATCGGAATAAAAGAAAAAACGAATCTAATTATTGTTCATATTCGGATGCAGGCTTACAAGCAAACGCAACATTTGAAGTCGTCAGAAAATTCCTCGAGTTTATCATCGCCAGCTTTTTCGCCGTCGAATCCACCGCCGCCGATGGCAGGATCATTGTCAGGAGTATTCATTGCAGCACCGCTACGCTCGGAAGGAACTGGAAATACCTCAGGGTCGGCTATCGAGATATTCTCTTAGACTACTGCAATCGTAAATTCATCCCAAATAGTTATTAAAAATATACTTATTTTCTTTCATTTTCAGTTTTTCACATTTCACCTACATAATCCAATGACATCATTTTTCCTAAATTAGCAACTCAATCCACCGATTTTTTTTTTTTAAGTATATCAAAAAAAATATCAATACTAAACTACTTATCTCATTTCACAGAGAAAAGAAAACTATATATTTCAACAAATTTTAATCAATTTTATAAATAACTAAACATGAGATCTATATATTATACAGATTTATTAAAAAAATTAACATCAATCATTATAATAAAATAGTATAAATTCATGTAAATATCACCTTACATTTAGCAAAATAAAGAAGGAATGAACAGATTTAAAGTTGTCATTAACATTGTCGTTATGAAAATATAATGACGTGACAATTAAATGAAAATAGACGACACAAAAAAATAACAAGTGGAAAAAGGAATTATAAAAATGTGTCTGACAAAACTTATTAAAAATGCTTTTAACTTTTACTTATAGCTTATTAGCTTATATGGTATTAAAACGGGATTTTTTTTAAAATTGTTTGAATTTACTTATCTAGTGACGGTATTAAAATGGAGTTAATGTTTGGATTTACTTATCTAGTGTCAAAACGCTATAAGCTAATAGTCTATTTTTAATGTTTGGCAAAAAAAAATCTACTTATATGTGTAAAATTTCCAAAAATGGCTCCTTTTATATAAGCACAAGAACATCATTCAAAATTCAAAAACAAGAGGAGACATGCCCAAGCTTGACAATAAGAATTGAACATAAAAAGTGGGTGCTAGTGTGTTACTTGTTTAACATATAAACCTAGGTTCAATTGCTAATTGAAGCACAAACACATACACAATTGGACAGTTCGGATCAAAAAGACCAATCTATGTTACAGGTTTAACATCTCGGTATTTCATTCAAAATCAAATGTCATTTCACATTCAAAGTTAAACTAACTTCATTACAAATGTTTCAGTTTTCCAGCTCTTTTATGAGTTATGCATCAATTGACATAATTCAGAGAACCAAAATAAACAAATTGATAAGAAGGGAATAACTATAACTTTAATATCACCCAGAAGAAGGGAATAACAGAAACCATGTAAAAGAAGGAAGACTGGCAGCAGGAAAAAGAAAAGGTGAATGAAACCCGGGAAAAAATGGGAGAAAAACGTGTCTGTAGCTGAGAGGTCGAAGGTCTCCGGTGTGGCTGTGGGGTGTAACAATCTCCGGTCGGTGGTGGATTCACAGGGGAGGCGCTAACGGCGGCGAGCAGGAGAGGACTCGTCGCTTAGGAGCCAAAGTCAAGAGAAGTAGATGGAGGCGTTTGTGAATGTGTCGTTGTACAATAATGTGTATAAAGGTTTTATTAGGTTAAGAGTATATTGGTTAATTCCTCAAAATTGTGAAATAAGGTGTTTTTAATAAGCAAGGGGTAAGCAACATATGAAAAATGACTTATTAGAGGTCCCAAACAACTATAAGCTATTTTCAGAAAAGTTGTTATCCAAACACTCTTTTTAACTTATACATGTGTGGAACAAGAAATAAGTTTAAAAAAACTATTTTTTTAAGCTTAGCAAACCACCCTCTATAAATCACAAAAAATGACATGTATCAAATCCAATGAAAAGTTGACATTTGTCAAAAATGATTTTTATATATTATGGTAGATACCATATCTATTTGTTTAGATTGGAATGAGTTGTCTTGGCATACCACTCGGCAAGGATGACCACGCTCGGCAAACACCAGTTCCTATGCTCGGTATGCCGAGCATTGGAGCCTAAATTCTCTCTCTCTCTCTCTCTCTCTCCAAATATACCAACTTAATGCTTGTGTTGTTGATGTTTGAGGAAGAAGACGCATACCAGATTGATTGTGGGAAGTAGAAGTATAATAGATTAAGACCAGGGGCGGCTTAACCAGTTTGGGGGATCTAATGTAACGCCCGAGTCGCCAGGTATAAACTTTAACCATTATTTCAATTAATCAAGGACTAGACCATGAGTACGTTGGGCGTACACTAGGTACGCACGGCGTACTCCTTTGCATGCGCGCATCGGGGTTGACCCCTACGTACGCTGGGCATACCCATGCGTATGCATGACGTACTCAAGCCAGAGGCAAACCCTAATTTTTAGGGTTTGCACCATATTTAAGCTCATTAAGTCCTTCAAGTTCACCACCTTATCAGCCTCCCTTGCCTGTTGAGTCATATATCGAAACCCTAATCCATTTTCCCTAAAGTTTGAGCTTGTGTGTGTGTTTTGGGTGTGTGTTTTTCTTAGAGAATAAGAACAATAAGAGTTGTGAAGAAGCATTGGATCAGAAAGAGCTTGTAGATCTAGAGGTTTCTCATCATTTCTATCTTATTGAAGGTAAAAAGCTTCTACCTTGATGACTCCATGTGCTAGTTGTTAGTTAAGGGCTTATTTCTTCATAAACTGGTCTTTAAGGTATTTCTTGAGAGTATGAGCTACTCCAGAAGGTTATAATGCTAGATCCTAGTGTTTCTAACGTCCCTTGAGCATAAAAATGGAGTCTTGATGGATTAAGTTCAATCATGCAAGGATTGAAGGTGGTTTCATGAAGATAATGTGATTAAATACAAGATTTGCCCCATTAAGACATGCAAAAGCATAAAGTTGGCAACTTTATGACTTAATGCACTTTAATAAGCCAATATCTAAAATTAGACGTTGGGTATTAACTGATTAAGACCTAGCTCGATCTCCCTCCTCCTGTGAAAGAACCCCTTTCTCTAAATATTAATATTACTCCAAACATGCTACATGCATATTCATAAAAATATTTTACATATATGGTTTTATTACAAAAGGCTGGATACAAACCAAATAACAAGTTTTTACAAAATTTTATATATATTACATAACTTCCCAGGAATTTATACACTAAATACAAAAACTATAATATTATCTATTCTACATCTTCTACCAGTACATGACTATACTAGATGCTTATCACCTGCAATAGTTTAAACATTGAGAGGGATAAGCGGGTGACGCTTAGTGAGTTCAATAACAGTTACAATATAACGCTATTCCATATACATATCAATATGACAGAAGCAAAGAGGGACAAAGAACAACAAAGGCATATGTGTATCATATGACAGACTTTCCATATCAACCGACAATCTGATTCAATGATTTACAATCAATGAAATATAAAAATTTCAATACTTGATATACATCAATAAAGCTTCAGCCCAAATGGCACAGAAAATACAATTTCGGATTATCGTTTTGCTAGAATATACAGGCTATCAACCCTACATAGCCCTATGCCAATACCAGAAGTTATACGAGTCATGCTCTACATGGCCAAAGGCACAAAGCCAATACCAGAAGTTATACGAGTCATGCTCTACATGGCCAAAGGCATAAATCCGATACAAGAATAATACAGGAAAGCACATTGAACATATAACACATAACATATAATTGTCCCTATATTGAACTCACCGTGACCTATTGATAAAATGATAATTTGGGCAGCACTTCGCCTCTATAAACGACTTTCTTTGACGAAACCGGGGATTTTAGTTGAAAACCAGGCCTTGCGCGGGCAGAGTTTTAACTTGAAAGATTATTTTCTCGGGCTTTCGGAGCGTCGGGACTTGCTTCGGGTGTCGGGGATATTTCCTAGGCTTCTGAGGTTTGTTAGGGTAATTTTAGAGAGATTTGGGGGTGTAAAAGAGTAAATTTCGTAACCTTAAATCGGGCAGCCTCGCACCCTATTTATAGTGTCCGAAGACTCTCCGTATGTTGGGTGTAACTCTCCGGTACGCGGGGCGTACTGCATGGCAGTTCTCTACGCTGGGCGTACAAAGTGGATGAGATCAGACGCGTCAAGGCTACGACATGTGGCATTCATGCGAAGGAGTAGGGAGGGTGACAAGTTCCAGATCTCTTACACGAGTACGTTGGGCGTACTCCTTCGGACCAGTCTCGAAGTTTGTGCCCAAAACTTCAAAAATTCGTATCTTCCGCATACGAGCTCCGTTTTTAACGTTCTTTATATGTACGCGTAGGTGAAATTATGCTCTACAACTTTCGTTTAGACTCCGTCGGCTAATTTTGACTTTATTTTTAATGTTATATTTTTAACGGGCCGGGACAGGAAAAGTCCGTTAAAAATTCATAACTTCTTCATCCGTCGTCCGTTTTTGTCTGTCTTTTTACCGTTGTACTACTATTGACGAGATCTTCGATTCTCGTTTAGGTTGTATCGGCTAAAAATCACTCGACCTTTATTTCGAGTTTCGAGTTGTGCACTGCTATGCCGATTATTAGAAAATCATAACTTCCTCATACGAAGTCTGATTTGGACGTTCTTTTTATGAAAATTATCGGTTTAACGAATGCTACGACTTTCATTTAGATCACTAAAGCTAAAAAGTAGTTTATTGAAAATAAACTTTTTACGTCATTCGACGTTGTGTCGGTTCTGTCGCGAATCTTTAAGGAGTCATAACTTCTTCGTTATAACTCGGATTTCGATGAGGTTTTCGCCTAAATGTTTCTAACGAGATAATATACAACTTTCAATAACATTATTTTTACTTATTTCCAACTTTATATTTTCGTTAATTTCGATAATTGACTTTTGATTGTAATCTCATAAGACTTCCAATACTTTTCGAATGATTCTAAACATAGTTTTACTTCAATCTCATAAAACTATCTTGTTAGAACTCAACACTCAAAATCATATATTATTTAATAATATTCATTTTTAAACAAAACACGATAACTGAATGTGTATGTTACAAATACCTCTTCATTTTGAGGATTTTGTCCCCGAAATTACAACGATTTAAACAAATGGGGATATTTCGCTCTTATCTCATCCTTATTTTCCCAAGTATAATTTGGGCATCGATGGTGTTTCAACTTGACAAGCACCAACTCCACTTCTTTATTACGTAATTAAGTCGTTCTTTCATTTACGATTTCTTCAGGCTCTTCTACATATCTTAATTTATTATCCAGTTTCACCTCGGATAACGGAATCGTTTCATCATATATGCTTAAACATTTGCGCAGATAACTTACATGAAACACATCATGAATACCTGCCAAATCTTCAGGAAATTCCAAGCGGTAGGCTTGCTTACCAATTCTCTGGATGATTTTGAAAGGACCAACAAATCTAGGACTCAATTTTCCTTTCTTCCCAAATCGCATAATTCCTTTCCACGGGGACACCTTCAGCATTACGAAATCACCCACCTGGAATTCTATGGGTCGTCTCCTCTTTTCTGCATAGGACTTCTGTCGATCCTGGGCCGCTTTCATTCTTTCTCGTACAATTTGAATCTTATCAGTGGTGTCTTGAATCATTTCAGAGCCTCCAAGGATTTTCTGTCCTACATCACGCCAACATAATGGAGTACGACATTTACATCCATATAGTGCTTCATATGGTGGCGTTTTGATTGAAGTGTGGTAACTGTTATTATATGAAAATTCAACAAGAGGTAAATACTTATCCCAGTTACCTCCGAACTCCAAGACGCATGCATGAAGCATATCTTCTACTGTTTGGATTGTTCTCTCTGTCTGACCATCTGTCTGGGGATGATAAGTTGTGCTGAGAGCGATCCGAGATCCTAATTCACGTTGCATACTCGCCCAGAAATGAGAAGTAAAGCGAGTATCATGATCGGAAATAATCTTTAGTGGCACGCCATGTCTCACAATAATTTCATCCAAGTATACTTGTGCATATTTCTCCATTGGACCTGTTTCACGCATGGCAAGAAAAATGTGCACTTTTAGTCAGTCGGTCGAAAATTACCCAGATACTATCATTTTATCTCGCATTCTTTGGCAATTTGGTAATAAAATCTATGGACAACTCCTCCCATTTCCACATAGGGACATTAATACCTTCTGGACTACCATATGGATTTTGGTGTTCCGCTTTGACTTGTAAGCATACTAAGCATTCCTGCACATATCTTCCAATGTCTCTCTTTAATCCAGGCCACCAATAATCAGCCCGTACATCATAGTACATTTTACTTGTACCAGGATGTATTGAAAGTTTAGACTTATGGGCTTCATCCAAAATCTTCTGTCTTAATCCACCAATCTTTGGAATCCACAGTCAATTCTTAAACACCTTCAATCCACATGGATCATCGAGTAAAATATCAGCATAATGTACCATCCCTTCTTTCTTCATATTTTCTGGCTTTAAGGCGTCTACTTGCCATTTCTCTAGTTCATCAAGAATAGTGAACTTTACTGTAGTGTGAGTAATAACATAACACACACAATTACGATAAACCTTCCTGCTAAGTGCATCGGCAACTACATTGGCCTTTTCAGGATGATACATGATTTCACAGTCATAGTCTTTGATCAGCTCCATGGCTCGTTGTTGTCTCATATTCAAAGTTTGCTGACTGAATATATACTTGAGACTTTTGTGGTCGGTAAACAATTGGCATTTTGTACCAAAAAGATAATGTATCTAGAGTTTTAGGGCAAATACTACTGCAGGAAGTTCGAGGTCATGGGTGGGATAATTCTTTTCATACTCTTTCAGTTGTCTTGAAGTATAGGCTATTACTTTACCACGTTGCATCAATACACAACCGAGTCCCAACCTTGAAGCATCACTATACACGGAAAAATCATTATCACCTTCTGGGAGTGATAAGATCGGAGCATGAGTCAAAAGATCTTTTAGAGTTGAGAAAGCTTTTTCTTGGGCTTCACCCCATTCAAACTTTACTTCCTTTCATGTAAGACATGTGAGAGGTACAACTATGCTTAAAAAGTCTTTAATGAATCTCCGGTAATACTGTAACGACCCAATTTTACAAAGAAATTTTTTTCATTTTTAATTAGTCAACCATATTTCATAAAACATGAAAATCCCAATAATTGTTTTCAAAACCACCAACATTACAACATTATTATTTTCAAAACATCAGAGTGTCCCCCAAACCATATTGGAAAAGAAAGATAGAGTGCACGCCGCATCATCACGCATTACCTTTGCCCTTGGGCTCCGATGTACCTGAAACAAATCCACAGACGGTAAGCTGAAAGCTTAGTGAGTCCTCCAGAGCATACCCCACACAAACCACATATCACATTAGCTATAAAAGCTATCTCTACCACATATCACACATCAATTATCTATGAAGCTATCTCTACCGTTAGCCACAAGGGCTATCTCTACCGTTAGCCACAAGGCTATCTCTACCATCATCCATCAAGGCTGTCTCTACCATTAGCCATAAAGGTTGTCTCTATCATTAGCCCTAAAGGACTATCTCTACCACATACCATGCATACATACATATCACACCTCTACATAGTAAGTAAACCAACTAACGTAAAATGGGCCGGCCTTGGTGCCTTAGACCCATTGGTATGGTGAGAAAACTCACCTCAAAAAGCTGAATTGGCAACTGAATTCAGGTATGTCCTATGCTGCTCCTCCCAAACTGCCTATAACCAACAAGTAAATAATCTTAACTCAACCCCTAAGGCTCCTCTGAGTCAAACCTGGTCAAAGTCTAGGTCTGTAGTCAAGGTCAACAGTCCATATTGACCTTGACTCGTCGAGTGCAATCAGCCACTCATCAGGTTCCTTGATGTTTACAGTCGTAAACTCCCAACCGTACACTCTTGACCATGAACCCTTGGCCGTAAACCTTTGGTCGTGAACCCTTGGGCGTAAACCTTTGGTCGTGAACCCTTGGCCGTGAATGAGGAAACCCTCTCGACTCGCCGAGTCTCTTCCACGACTCGCTGAGTCCCTATTAGTCCACTATGGTTACGGCCTTTTCTAGTGGGACTCAAGGTCCCAAACTTCAGATCTATCCTCTACTAGTGTAGATAACACGTAAAGTTGCAAACTTTACGTCAATGCAAGGCCTCACATGGCCATAACACCAAAACTAACCTTCAAACAAGGTTTTCATGCTTGGGGAAGGAATAAGCTTAATAAAAGGTGCAACTTTATGATATTTGGGACCTAAGGAGGTCCATATCTGAAATCATATCCTTGTGATAGGTCCAGATCTAAGTTTGCTTCCATCTCCTCAAGGTTGGCCATAACTTCCACAAAGAAATCAAGCTTAAGGTAGCAGATTAATACCTCAGACAAATGCCCAACACGAAATAGATGCTTGATCTAATACTTCTCCCTTGATACTTCCTTTTCAAACTTGGAATCCTCCCCAAAATCTCAAAGATAAGCTCACAATTGCTCTTAATTCACACACAAGAGGGTTTGCGGCAGTGAACGTTCTTCTATGGTGTTAAGGGAGGCTACTAGGGTTTATAATGATGTTTATATAGGGGCAAACCCCAAAACTAGGGTTTTCTCTAAACAGCTCTGTCTCGCCGATTCGGGCCTTCCGACTCGCCGAGTCAATTCCGACCCGCGTCCAAGATATCCCGTCCCTACTCGACAAGTTGATCTCCCAACTCGCCGAGTCCATGCATAAATCCTCCCCAAATTGACAACTTCCCTCCAATACCCGAACCAGGTGTTAGAAGTCTCCCCTACTTGAACTAGACTTCGTCCTCGAAGTCTGCTGAAATGAACAATTTTGGATAGTGCCCTCGCATTTCCTCCTCCGGCTCCCAAGTCTATTCGGAACCCCTTCGATGTTGCCATTGCACCTTTACCAACCTTACTTCCTTGTTCCGAAGAACCTTGGTCTTCCTATCCAGAATTGCAACAGGCTTCTCTATGTAATTCAAGCTCTCATCCACCTGAATGTCATCCAACGAGACAACCGCAGCCTCGTCGGTGGCACACTTCCGAAGCTGCGACACATGGAATGTGTTGTGAATCTGACTAAGCTCTGCCGGAAACTCCAAGCGATATGCCACCTTGCGCACCCGAGCCGAAATCCTGAACGGCCCAATATACCGAGGTCCTAGCTTGCCCCTCTTCCGAAACCGGATGATCCACTTCCAGGGTGATACTTTCAATAACAGGAAGTCCCCCACCTGGAACTCCAAGTCTGATCGTCGTCGGCCTAACGGCTCTGCGCGACTCGCAGCCGGTGTCCGATCTCATCCCAACAAACCGGTAGTCTTGAGCACTACCTCAGTGCTTCCCATGACCCGATGTCCGATCTCATCACAACAAATCGGGGTCTTGCACCTCTGACCGTATAACATCTCGAACGGAGCTCGATCGATACTGGCATGATAACTGTTGTTGTAAGAAAACTCTGTCAGTGGGAGATACGTATCCCAACTCCCTCCAAAATCCAACACGCATGCCCGTAGCATATCCTCCAGTGTCTGGATCGTTCTCTCACTCTGACCGTCGGTCTGGGGGTCGTACGCCGTGCTAAAATGCAGCTGAGTGCCCAGCTCCTCGTGGAATTTCTTCCAGAACCAGGATGTGAACCGAACATCACGATCAGAAACTACCGACACAGGAACCCCATGTCTAGCCACCACCTCACGCACGTAAATATCCGCCAAATTCTCTGCGGATATACTTTCGGATATCGGAATGAAATGGGCACTCTTCGTCAGTGTATCCACAATCACCCATATGGTATCCACACCCCTCGCCGTCCTTGGCAACTTCGTAATGAAGTCCATTGTGATCTCCTCCCACTTCTACATGGGAATGGGTAGCGGTTGGACCTTACCATGAGGCCGCTGATGCTCGGCCTTGACCTTCCTGCAAGTCACGCACCGCTCTACAAACCAAGCAATTTCCTGCTTCATGCAGGGCCACCAATAACTCATCCTCAAGTCCATATACATTTTCGTAGCTCCTGGATGTATAGAGAACTTGGACTTATGCGCTTCCTCTAATATCTTTTGTCTTACTCCCCCGGTCACCGGTACCTACACCCGGCCACACTGCGTCAAGAGACCACGACTATCCTTAACAAACAAAGGATATTGTCCTCGGATCCTCTCTACCTTCCAATTCTATTTCTTCACTCCTTCAACCTGAGCCTCTTTGATCATCTCCAACAATGGAGAGATCACCGTCATCGTCAAACACACACTCCTAATCGGGGAACCTGCCGTCTTACGGCTCAAAGCGTCGGCCACTACGTTGGCCTTCCCTGGGTGGTATAGAATCTTGCAATCATAGTCTTTTAGCACGTCCAACCACCTTCTCTTTCGCATGTTGAGGTTCTGTTGGTCCATCAAATACTTCAGACTCTTGTGGTCGATGTAAATGGTACACCGCACTCTGTACAAATAATGCCTCCAAATCTTGAGGGCAAACACCACTGCCCCCATTTCCAGATCGTGAGTAGGGTAATTTGCCTCATGCAACTTCAACTGTCGCGAGGCATATGCTATCACGTGCCCTCTCTGCATCAATACCGCACCTAACCCTAAAATCGATGCATCACAGTATACCACCAGATCATCTAATCCCTCAGGTAGTACAAGGATCGGAGCCTCGCACAATCTCCGCCTCAAGGTCTCGAAGGCTAACTATCGATCCGTACCCCACTGAAACGTCACATTCTTCTTGGTCGGACGGGTCAATGGCACAACAATCTTGGAGAAATCCTGGATAAATCTTCGGTAATAACCCGCTAGACCCAAGAATCTATGAATCTCTGATGCATTCTTCGGTACTTCCCACCGCATCACAGCCTCAACCTTGGCTGGATCAACTAAAATACCCTCCTAGTTGATGATATGCCCCAAGAATTGTACCTCTCGCAGCCAGAAATCACACTTGGAGAACTTGGCATAAAGCTTCTCCGCCCTTACGGGTCTCCGGCACCTCCCTTAGCTGTTGTTCGTGCTGCTCCCTAGTTTTAGAATAGACCAGGATATCATCAATGAAAACGATCACCGACCGATCCAGCATCGGTCTACACACCCTATTCATAAGATCCATGAACGCTGCTAGGGCATTGGTGAGCCCAAACGGCATCACTACAAACTCATAATACCCATACCAAGTCCTAAAAGCCGTCTTCGGTATATCCTCATCCCGAATCCTCATCTGATGGTATCCTGACCGAAGATCAATCTTGGAAAACCAAGACGCACCCTGCAGCTGATCGAACAAATCATCGATCCTTGGCAACGGATAACGGTTCTTCACCGTTAGCTTGTTTAGTTCCCTATAATCGATACACATCCTGTGGGATCCATCCTTCTTTTTCACGAAAAGAATTGGTTCTCCCCACGGGGAACTGCTCGGACGAATGAACCCTCGGTCTAACAGCTCCTGAAGCTGTGTAGATAACTCCTACATCTCGGGTGGTGCCAACCGATATGGTGCCTTTGCTATCGGAGCGGCACCCGGCACTAAATCAATGCGAAACTCGACCTGCCTTTCTGGAGGCACTCCTGGCAACTTTGTATTTTCGTTAATTTCGATAATTGACTTTTGATTGGAATCTCATAAGACTTCCAATACTTTCCGAATGATTCTAAACATAGTTTTACTTCAATCTCATAAAACTATCTTGTTAGAACTCAACACTCAAAATCATATATTATTTAATAATATTCATTTTTTAACAAAACACGATAATTGAACGTGTATGTTACATCCTGGCATTGGTCTGTAGCTCAGCCAATGTCTGATATGATGAGTTCGCCACAAACTACCGAATGTCCCTCCTCAAAATGCTCAAGTACAGGCTCACACGTGCCTTCTCAGTAGACACGTGCTCAGGGCAAAATATCGCCCTCTCATGAAACATCCTCGTGATCTCTGTCATTGTCTCTGTCTTCTGTCTAAAAGACAGAAACTCCTGGGCCAATCGTTCCCTCTCCACCCGGGGAACAAACTCATCTCGAAATAGTTGGGAAAATCTCTCCCAAGTCACTGCAGCATGGTCTGCAGGAGAATAGTCCGTCGTCACAAATTTCCACCAGTCCTTCGCTCCCAAGCGAAGCTGGTTCGGTGCAAATCGAACCTTCAGGTTCTCAGGGCATGAACAAGTATAAAAGCATCCCTCGATATCGGAGATCCATCGCATCGCATCAATTCGGTCTTGGGTCCCGTCAAAATCTGGTGGATTCATGTTGCTAAACTCTCGGAACATCAACGAGTCACCCCCTTGTGGCCTTGTTGTTGCAAGGGCTGTAGTGGCTGCGGCAGCGGCAGCCTCGGTGACGACAGCATATCGCTTTTCAAAAGTCTCGATCAACGTGGTCTTAATAGACTCTAACATCTCCAGAATAGCCTCCCTGATAGCTGTGGCCACCTCACCCGTAATAATCCTGCGGATCTCCTCATCAATGGTACTCACCCTCTCGGGGTTTTTGGAGCCTGAACCTCGGGTAACCACCATTGTCTCTCTCTGAAACATAAACACAGAAATAATCAGGGACAGGCTAAAGCGCACACACATTTACACATCCCATAGTATCCCAAGATTCTTACTTGAATCGCGTACGGCTCCGGTACTTTCAGTAGTACGGCCCCAATACTACCTTTCACACCAACTCACATTCGCCTCAAGTCCTCCTCTTAGGATCCTAATTCACAGGTACTCTACCCCTCATGGGTATTTAACTACTCTCTTAGTAGACTTCCCAAACTGAGCATCCAGATCTCCGCCATGTACAACTAAACAACACAGACAGAGTAAATGGCAAGAATAATGTTGTTCAAGAACGACCTCCTAGGCTAAGGCATCATGAATCAGGAAACTCTAGCTCAAAATTCATGAAAATACATATCCTATCATCTAGCATGAACTACTAACAGTTCAAAAGTACCTCATCTTATAATATACTCAAGTAAGGGTATTTTGGGAAATCACCGCTCCGGCTCTGGCTGATTGTACACACTGCTTCGTCTTGCTTTCCTCTTAAAAGTTCTTTGCTCATTTAGAAAATCATTTCTTTTTGAAAATTTATCAACTCCTCGGTTTGAGTCCAGACATACTTGAGGGTGCATCTGAATCCCTAAAACCAAGGCTCTGATACCAACTTGCAACACGCTAAATTTCAAACAATTTTTTTTCATTTTTAAAAGTTCACACAAAACATACTTAAACATTTCCCATGTCAAATTGAATTTTTCTCAAACACAAAACATCATAAATTGTTTGTCAAATATCCCAGAATCCACATAAACTCAAATCATCAAGCTGGTGTGTACAATCATGTCAGCGCCTTCCAACCATCCTAAGATATACTTGAAACACATTTTACACAAACACTGTAACCGCGAAGCTTAGTGAGTCCCCAAAATACCACATACACAATAATTACCCTCTCATAGCTATATCTCGATAAGGACCCTCCGGTCATGTGTCTCAGTGAAGACCCTCAGGTCTCATATCTCGGTATGGACCCTCAGGTCATAGCTCAACATATACACAAAATAATATAACAGCATAAGTCACAAAGACAAGATGCATAACAACACATAACTGAGTATAAACAAGTAAGACCCTCCGGTCAATAACACGAATAAGACCCTCTGGTTAGTAACATGATCAAGACTCTCCGGTCACACATGAATTACCACTCAGGTAAGTAAAGTGAGAAGACTCACCTCGTGAAGTAAAGCAAGTAAATCCCACACCCGAACTGCTGATCTAGACTCCACCTAACATATGTCACATATATCTCTAATTAGAATTGATATCAACAACCCCAAAAATGTTCCTTAAGTCTCTCTACTAAACCTCAGGAGGTTAAAAGACCATTTTACCCCTCCATGGCCTCCAAAGTCCCAACTTGACCAAAACCCTAAAAGTCAACAGAAGTCAACGCCCAGCGCGTACGTTGGGCGTACAACCCTCTACGCTGGCATACAACTGGCCATGCATGCATCGAGGTGGACTCAGCGCTACACTCCGCGTAACTGGGGTACGCACGGCGTACGCCCCAAACATCCTCTTTTCACTCTTTTGGTATTAATCCGTTAAGACAATTGCTACTACTACAGATCTGGGCTGATTAAGGTCCATTACTTCATAAAGTTGGTGACTTTAAGCCTTAGCATGGCTGAACAAGTCTAAAACTCATAAACATTAATCCTTTACTCACAAAGGTCCACATATCTCATGCATGGAGAGATCTTGACGACCAAGATCTCATTTTTATGAATCCAAACGTCTAAAAACACCTAAAAGGACAGGTATTATGCTCTGGAGTTCACCAAACTCATAAAGCTTCAAGCTTGGGACCTATAAACCCTAAAAGTGGAGCAAAACATGCACTAATCAAACAATGAGAAAGCTTTGAGCTTGATACCTCTAAATGATGCTCCAACCACAGAGAAAATCAGATCCAAAAGCTTAGACACCAACTCTTCTTCCTTCAAGGCTCGTTTTTCACAAAAGAAATCCACAAGAACACTTAATAAGCCATAAATGCTCACACAAGATATGGAAACGAGATTTAGGGTTTGAGGGGAGTTGGAGGCTGGAAATGAGGCCATCATGTTCCTTAAATAGGGACACACAAGAAAATTAGGGTTTTCAATATGAACCTAGTACGCCCAGCGAACCCTTTGGTACTCCCCGCGTACTAGGTGGCCTCCGCGTTCATGATACGCACACGAGTACGCTGAGCGTACACATGCATACGCCCCGCGTACTCAACTGCCACCTTTTCTCAAATAAGGACTAATCTCGACAATGCAATAAAAGTTATGGTCATCGATGCATACCTTATTTCGGGATGTTACAAGGTTCCTTACTAGGGCGGTGCGTGGCAAGTTTTGATGGAAGAGGCGCACAAGTCGTGATTCTATATTCATCCCGTTATGACAAAGATGTATAGGGATCTCTGTCATGTTTATTGGTGGCCATGTATGAAACGGGATGTAGCTTGGTATGTGGAGAGGTGCCTGATTTACAGTAAGTCAAGGCCGAGCATCAGCGACCTCACGACAAGATGGAGCCATTGGATATTCCCGTCTGGAAGTGGGAAGAGATTACGATGGATTTTATCAACCAATTGCTTCAGACGGCGTGCGGAGTGGATTCTATATGGGTCATCGTGGATCGATTGACCAAGAGTGTGAATTTCATTCTGATTCAGGAGAGTATCTTTGCGGAGAAGTTGGCCGACATCTACATCAGGGAGTTTGTGACACGATATGGGGTGCCGGTTTCAGTGGTTTCAGACAGGGATGTCCGGTTTACTTCCAGATTCTGGCATAAATTCCACAAGGAGTTGGGTATTCGTCTGCACTTCAACACGACGATGGTCAGAGTAAGCGCACCATCCAGACATTGGAGGATATGTTGCGGGCATGTGTTCTAGATTTCGGTAGCAGTTGGGAACGTATCTTCCATTAGCGGAATTTTTGTATAACAACATTTATCATGCCAACATCGATCAACCTCCTTTTGAGATGCTCTATGGGAGGAAGTGCAAGACCCTGATATGTTGGTGTGAGGTCGGTCAGCGGGTCATGGGGAGTAACAAGGTGGTACTCAAGACGAGCGAGATGATTCAACAGCTTCGTGGTAGACTTCAGACAACTTAGATTCGGTAGAAGAGCTATGCCGACAAGCGTTGATTAGACCTGGAGTTCCAGGTTAGGGATATGGTTCTCCTGAAGGTTTCACCTTGGAAAGGTGTCATCTGATTCACGAAGCGGGGCAAACTCGGCCCCAGGCATATTGGTCCTTTCAGGTTTGTAGCTTGGGTGGGCAGTGTCGCGTATCGTTTGGATCTCCCGGAGGAACTCAGTCAGATTTATAGTACTTTTCACGTCTCTCAACTACAAAATTGTTTGGTTGATGATTTCGCAGTGGTTCCATTGGAGGATATACAGGTGGATGACTGCCTGAACTACATTAAGAGACCGGTAGCGATCCTTGACAGGAAGACGAAAACCTTGAGGAACAAGGTTGTTGAGTTGGTGAAGGTGCAATCGCAGCACCAGAAGGGTTCAGAGTGGACTTGGGAGCCTGAGGAAAAGATGAGGGAGCATAACCCAAAGTTATTTTTGACAGCGGACTTCGAGGACGAAGTCTGATTCAAGTGGGGGAGAATTGTAACGCTCGAGTCGCCATGTGTAAACTTTAACCATTATTTCAATTAATCAAGGACTAGACCATGAATACGTTGGGCGTACACTAGGTACGCACAGCATACTCCTTTGCATGCACGCATCATGGATGACCCCTACGTATGCTAGGCGTACCCTTACGTACGCAGGGCGTATTCAAACCAGAGGCAAATCCTAATTTTTAAGGTTTGCACCCTATTTAAGCTCATTAAGTCCTTCAAGGTCACCACCTTATCAACCTTCCTTGCCTCTTGAGTCATATCTCGAAATCCTAATCCATTATCCCTAAAGTTTGAGCTTGTGTGTGTGTGTGTGTTTTGGATGTGTATGGTGCTTAGAGAAGAAGAAAAAGATTTGTGAAGAATCATTGCATCAGAAAGAGCTTGTAGATCCAGAGGTTTCTCATCATTTCTATCTTATTGAAGGTAAAAAGCTTCTACCTTGATGACCCCATGTGCTAGTTGTTAGTTTAGGGCTTATTTCTTCATAAAATGATCCTTAAGGTGTTTCTTGAGAGTATGAGCTACTCCAAAAGGTTATAATGCTAGATCCTAGTGTTTCTAACGTCCCTTGAGCATAAAAATAGAGTCTTGATGGATTAAGTTCGATCCTGCAAGGATTGAAGGTGGTTTCATGAAGATAATGTGGTTAAATCCAAGATTTTCCCCCATTAAGACATGCAAAAGCATAAATTTGGCAACTTTATGGCTTAATGCACTTTAATAAGCCTAGATCTAAAATTGGACATTGGGTATTAACTTATTAAGACCTTAGAATGAGGTTTTGGCTAGCTATAGCGTACGCCGGGCGTACCTTGGGGTACGCTCTGCGTACCCGTCTAAAGTCCCGATGATGCGAGGGTTGTGAGTATGTCGGGAGTACTGGTTGGTACGCTGAGCGTACTCATCAGAGTGGGTCTTGGGCTTATTTCGGGCCATGTGTGGGACTTAAAGACTTTGGGTCCTTGTTGGGCTGTAAGCTTTTCTGCGATGGGATTTTGGGCTTGGGCCCATTTTGGACATAAATTATCTTTGGGCTTCGTGGCTTGTAGTATTTGGGCCTTGATGGGCTAGACCCAATAAGGCAAGGAATAAGTAACTTTTTCCCTTAAGGCCAGGATTTAAGGTTTGGACTCACGGGTTGGATTATTGACCTAATTTCTAATTAGGGTTTCTTTACTTGTGATTTAGTGGGGATTTCTGGTTCAGCAGCCCAATCATTTGTTTGACTGTCAGCAGACTGAGGTGAGTTTGCTCACTATACTGTAGGAAACTATGATATGTTATGTGCTTGTAGTCTTTATGACTCCTGTTGTATGTGTTATATGCATGTGTGCCTATTTTCTATATGTATGTGGGGTGAAATAGACACGGGGCAACTTTGTGCTGACATATGAGTTGAAATAGACTCGACACAGCCTTGAGCTGGCAGATATGTATAGTATGCGGTATTTTGGGAAACTCACTAAGCTTCGTGATTATGGTTTTTAGTTTATGTTTCAAGTACTTCCGGATCGGATGGGAAGAGCTCGGGATGATCGCATCGCACACACCATATTATTCCATATTTTATTTGGCTCTGATGTATTTGGATGATTTTGACATACTCTGATTTCATTATGGTTTTATGAAAACATTTTGGATGATGGGTTTATTATTATAAAAATTGAAATTTTGTCTTAAATTTTGGGACGTTACTGATGGGTTTTGAGCATTACAACATTCCTATGGTGCACATGCAACCCTATTTTCTTTGGATCTAGGATTTTCTCAAGTTATACATACAAATTAATTTTCCAAAGCAAAACCCTAATCTAGCATACAAGAAAATGAAATATAATCATATTAGGGTTAGAATAATACCTTTCTTGTTGATAACTTGATTTTGAACTTCAAGAGTTTAGTGCCTCAAGCGTTGCACCTATAATGGAATCACAAATACCACAAGCAAAGAATGAACAAGAGAGAGGTGATGGAGGCTTCAATATTTCGGCTAGGGTTCTCTAAGAATGCATAGGGCCGAAATCTCTAAGCCAAGGGTTCCTTATATAGCTGAGCTGCTAGGGTTTTAGGTGGAAACCCTAATTCTCTGCTTAAGCCTTAAGCAATCCATGGAATCCTTCTAGAAGTCCCCTTGGACGAAATCTTTATGGGCTTCCCATTGATTTCGTACATTCCTTCCTTTAGGAGTCCATCAGCCCAACTTGCAACTATCAATGATTTACAATATCAGTCCCCTTACTTCTAATCAGTCTCTTTTGATCACTAAATTAACTCTAAATTAATTTATGATCAATACTAATTAAATAATATGATTTCTCAATTAATATATTATTCTTATAATATATTAATAAATCATTAATTAACCTCTTTCTCCAAAACTCATCCTGTCTAGTTGCTATGGTGAAGGTAACCCAAAAGGACCATGCTACTATCAGATCAATTACATCCCAATTATAGTTATGGGCTTAGACACCTAATCCAACAATCTCCCACTTGGATAAGTCTAATAACTATAACTGGCAATGCATCTTCAGAATCCGATTAGCAATCATACCTCTCAAAAGCCGCTGTCAAACTCTAACCTAGTCAATGACGCGTCCTTTAGATAAGGGATCATATAATCCTCCATTCTGCAAGATATCGTGTGGAAAAATACATGGAACATAATCATTCTTAATGTCCAATAGTTTGTTTCCCGACTTCTGATTTGTTTGACATAGAACTTAATTGAACACATCAATTCAGTCATGACCGGGCCCGACACATAAGTCAACACAAAATCATCGAGGGGCCCAAGATATCGCTTTTAATCATCTTAGGATAAAAGGAACAGATAAACTTTGACTTATATGCTTGTACTATTTACTCATCAAATCATACACAACAACATGTTTTATAACATCAAGTTACTGATGTGTTTGCGCATTATCAATGTACAACAAACTTGTAAAAAACAACTCATATATCTTGGTTTAAAGATTATATGATATTATCATCTCACAATCACTCGTGATAAATTCTATGAAGTGATTCATATGAGCGTGGGTTTAATCCAATACTCAAATCTTATTTCAGAAGTACTCATGAATGTTGCAGCAAACCTTTGCTATGTCTAAGCACTTAGACAATCTACAAACCAACTCATGACAGTCTAAGCTCATAATTTACTCCCAAAGTATGACTGACTGTGGATAATTTGAACAATCCAATTATTTAGTTAGTAAAACATGCAAAAGTGAAACAATAGTAAACAATTGACACAGGATAGTAAACAATACTTATATATAAATCTTCATTATATAATCACCAAATGTCAATTACATTTATCTATTACAAGTTTCTAAATATCTATCTAATCACTAAAACTAATATTGTCCTTCAATCCAATGCTCCTCGCATGCTGTAAGTGCTTAACGATGCTCAGACCCTTTGTGAGGGGGTATGTTGGGTTCTCCTGTGACGATACCCTCTTGACTACGAGGATTCCCTCTTCTACCCAATGTATGATGAAGTGGTATTTTCTGTCGATGTGTCTGGATCTACCATGATCCCTTGGTTCCTTGGTTAAGTCAACCGCTCCTTCGTTATCGCAGAAAATATCCATAGGCTCCTTTATGGCTGGTACAACTCCAAGGTCTCCAATGAAGTTCTTCAACCATATTGCCTCCTTCGACGCTTCTCTCGTTGGTATGTACTCTGATTCGCACGTTGAATCAGCCACGGTCTCCTGCTTGGAACTTTTCCAAGTAACTTCTCCTCCATTTAGGGTAAATACCTAGCCCGACTGAGAGTGGAAGTTATCTCTGTCGGTCTGAAAGCTGGCATCACTATACCCTGTCACTCTCAAATCATCGCTCCCACCAAGTGTAAGGACCCAATCCTTAGTCCTTCGCAGGTACATAAGAATGTTCTTAATTACTGTCTAATGAGCTCTACATGGGTTCCCTTGATATCGGCTAACCATGCTCAACGCAAAAGCCACATCAGGGCGAGTACATGTCATAGCGTACATGATCGAGCCAACGGCGGAAGCATATGGTACTCGACTCATTTCTGATATCTCGGCATCGGTACTCGGACTCTGAGTCTTACTCATCTTGGTATTGCTTTGGATTGGCAGTTCCCCTTTCTTGGAATTCTCCATGCTAAAATGTTTCAACACCTTGTCCAAGTAAGTACTTTGACTAAGTCTTATTAGTCTCCTACTTCTATTTCTCAAAATCTTTATTCCCAGAATGTAAGCAGCTTCTCCTAGATCCTTCATAGCGAAACACTTCCCAAGCGAGGACTTAACCTCCTGCAAGGTCGGGATGTCATTTCCTATGAGCAGTATGTCATCAACATACAAAACTAGAAAGCTTACTATACTCTCACTAGCCTTGACATACACACAGGACTCGTCCTCACTTCTGGAAAATCCAAACTCTTTGACTTTCTCATAGAAACAAAGATTCCATCTGCGAGGCGCTTGTTTTAATCCATAAATAGAATTCTCAAGCTTGCACACTCTATTAGGATATTTGGTATCCACAAAAACCTCTGGTTGACACATGTAAACATCTTCAGCCAGCTTCCCGTTAAGGAAGACAGTTTTGACATCCATCTGCCAAATTTTATAATCATGAAACGCAGCGATAGCCAGCATAACCCTAATAGAGTTGATCTTGGCTACTGGTGAGAAGGTCTCATCATAGTCAACCCCTGGGGGTTGAGTAAAGCCCTTTGCAACCAGCTGTACTTTGAATGTGTGTACTTTCCCATCCATGTCGGTCTTCTTCTTGAAGATCCAATTGCACCCGACCGTCTTACGACCTGGTACATTGTCAACCAAGTTCCAAACTTGATTGTCATACATGGACTGAATGTCGCTATCCATTGCCTCTTTCCACTTTGCTGACTCTGGGCCTACCATGGCTTCCTTGTAGTTGTTAGGTTCATCCAAATTTATCAGTGTACTATCACAGATAAATGTATCACCTTCAGCAGTTATATGGAAACCATATAACACAGGTGGAACACTAACTCTATTGGAACGTCTCAGAGGTAAGGACTCATCAACAGGTTCAACATGAATCTCTTCCTCAGGTTGAGTGCTAGTGTTAGAGGTGCTTTCACTGCTTGACTCTTGAAGCTCTTCAAGATTAATTTGCCTCCCACTGTCCTCTTGGCATATGAGTTCTCTCTCGCGGAAACCCCTCTCCTTGCTACGAAGACCACGTTATCACTAGGTCTATAGAAAAGATATCCAAAATATTTATGTGGCTAGCCGATGAAAATACATCGCTCACTACGAGGTTCAAGCTTGTCGTGAGTCTCTCGTCTTACGAAAGCCTCGCAACCCCAAACCTTGATATGTGCCAACGAGGGAACCTTCCCTGTCCACATCTCGTGAGGTGTTTTGGAACGTTCTTAGTTGGGACTAGATTAAGGATATGAGCGGCAGTCTCTAAGTTATACCCCCAGAATGAGCTAGGTAACGAAGCTCGACTCATCATGGAACGAACCATGTCTAACAAGGTTCGATTGCGCCTCTCAGCCACACCATTAAGTTGTGGTGTCTTAGGTGGCGTCAATTTTGAAACAATTCCACATTCCTTAAGATAGTCGTGCAACTCGATACTAAGATACTCACCAACCCTATCGGATCTGAGCATCTTTATCTTCCTGCCCAATTGATTCTATACTTCTTGCTTAAACTCTTTGATTTTTTCAAAGGTTTCCGACTTGTGCTTGATCAAGTAGATATATCCATATCTGCTATAATCATCGGTAAAAGTCACATAGAAGCGGTTAGCATCCCTTGTGGTGGATCTGAAGGGCCCACACACATCTGTGTGTATGAGATCCAAAAAACCCTCACCTTTTAACAAGTACCAGTGAAAGGTGATTTAGTCATCTTTCCAAGTAAACAAGATTCGCACGTGTCATCCGACTTTAGGTCAAATGACTCCAAGACTCCATCCTTTTGGAGTTGGGCTATGGGTTTCTTATTAACATGTCCAAGAAGACAATGCCACAAGCATGCCTTGTCTAAACCATTAGTCGAATCGATATACAACACATTATTTCCTAACTTATCTACAACCATCACAGTTTCATATACACCATTACAAGGAAATGCTTCAAAATAAAGAGTACCATTATAGAAAGCATTAATAGAACCAACTTCATTATTAAATGAAAATCTAAAACCTTGTCTGTACAAACCATGAAAAGAAATAATATTCCTCGTCATCTCTAACGAGTAGCAAAAATCATTCAAGTCTAATTCTAACCCAATACTAAGCACTAAAGAGTAAATCCTGATATTGGTGACAGACGACGATTTCCTATTCCCCATTATCAAGTTCATCTTCCCATGCTCCACATCCCTACTTCTTTTTAGTCCCTGCAAATCAGAACAAATGTGAAAACCACATCTTGTATCAAGGACCCAAGAACTAGCATGCGATGAGTTATTAGATTGAATAGTATAAATACCTGCGAAGGAGGGTTTCATCTTCCCATCCTTGATGTCCTGCAAGTATTTCGGGTAGCTTCGTTTCCAATGCCCCTTCTCGTGACAGTAAAAGCACGTTGCTTCTTTAGGATCGGATGAGGGAGTGGCAGAACCAGCTTTACCTTTGGATCCATTTGAAGAAGATCCATCATGAGACTTTCCCTTATGGCTCTTAGAAGTAGCTTTCCTCTTTTTTCCTTTTCCATGTCCTATAGCAAGGACTGGGGCAGCAGTAGTAGGAGTGGACTCGACAGCTTTGCCTTTAAGTCCACTTTCAGTAGTTCTCAACAAACCTTGAAGCTTGCTCAAGGTGACTTCCTCCTTGTTCATATGATAAGTCATCTTGAACTGATCATAACAAGGAGGTAAAAAGTGGAGGATAATATCAATTTCCAACTCTTCGTCAAAGTTGACATTCAACTTGAGCAAACGATCCACATACCTTTTCATTCTTTGCAAGTGGCTCGTGATGGATTCTCCATCTTTCATCTTGGTTGTTATTAGCGAGGCGACAATCTTGTACCTTTCTTTACGTGCGCTTTGATGGTACTTTTCCATCAAATCTTAGCACATGTCGTAAGGCCAGTAGTCCTCGTAGAACCGTTGCAGCTCAGGGGTCATAGTGGCTACCATAATACACGACACCTTTGTCGCGTCTTTTTCGTGAGCCCTATACTCAGCTATTTGTTCAGCAGTAGATTTGGTTTCATCTATTTCTTTGAGTTCTTTGTCGAGGATGTATTCTTCTCCTCGTATCGTAGGGCCATTCGAATGTTACGAATCCAATCATTGAAATTGTATCCATCAAAAGTGACCCTCCCACAAATGTTCAAAAGAGAAAAGGAGCTTGAGGAGTTGGAGTTCGAGCCAGACATCTGAAAAAGAAAAGGAACAAAGTTTTGATTACATAAAGAATCCTTAATATAACACCCAAATGAAATATTAAGGCTAGGACCCAACACAATAATTCACAACTTGGAAGAAGGATGCTGTAATCCAATTGTAAATTATTTGAGGGTAGGTAAATGACGATTTACCAATTCCACCACGAAAAACGAAATGACGAATTTGGTTTTAAATGAAATGAAATTCCTAGATTCTTTTGAAATTCATTGAACTTTTCAATGGCATGGTTAATCTCGATTATGCCCTTCAAGTTTGTGATTGGGATACCGAGGATCACAAACAAGGTGTGAATAACCATGCAAATTAGCTTGGCACTCTCGATGTCATTTACCACCTAATCAATGTGCCGGTTATCCACACACGCTCCATTGATCTATGGTAATTCTCGAGCTACCCTTTGCCACACTTGTTAGCCCAAGTTAGTGTGCTGGTTAACCACACACGCTCCACTAACGACTTGACAAGTTGCAAAGTGCAATTTCATGGACTAGCATCATTTTCACATTTTCCTAAAGTAACTAAGATTGGGAATTTTTAAAACATTTAGTTACTTTATAATATTCATTATACTTATTAATGAGGAATTAATGTCCTATCCTACCCGTTCGGCTAACGACCCTCCATTAGTCAAGAGTGCGGTGGGTAAGAGTGGATACCCAATGCCGGTCATTTTACAGGCCGCTTCCTTAAACACACCTTATAGACCAGCTTAGTGAATGAGGCATTCTAACGGTAAGACTGACTCATCTTATACATATATATACATATTTATCTTTTAATATTATAATAGTATAAGGGTTGTATTTTAAACTTTTAAAACACTAGGGTTTTAGAATTTAATATTTCAAAATTAAAACTTTTAATCAAATTTTAAATTCCAAAACTTGAGGGCAAATTTTGAAACTTTTCAAAAATTCTAGATCAAATTTTAAATAATTAAACTAATGACATAATTTTGAACATTATCTTAAAATTTGACCATTATCTTTTAATTAGATGAGGATATTCATTACCATATCAGAAAATTCGAATTTAAACAGCTAAAACAATTTAAGGTAATGATCCTTATCTAATTTTGGGCTAATATCCGAAAAATCTGCCAACAGACGAACCAACTCGTTGAGTCAGAGCATGGACTCGTCGAGTTGGTCCAACTCATCGAGTTCCTCATTGGACTCGTCGAGTTCAACAGACAGTGACCAAAAACGAAATTTGTTTCATCTTTGAACAAATTACAATTGCATCATATATAACAGAAAACCACCCTAAGCTCTAATACCACTGATGGGTTTTGAGCATTACAACATTCCTATGGTGCACATGCAACCCTATTTCCTTTAGATCTAGGTTTTTCTCAAGTTATACATACAAATAAATTTTCCAAAGCAAAACCTTAATCTAGCATACAAGAGAACGAAATCTAATCATATTAGGGTTAGAAGAATACCTTTCTTGTTGATAACTTGATCTTGACCTTCAAGAGCTTAGTGCCTCAAGAGTTGCACCTCTAATGGAATCACAAACACCACAAGCAAAGAATGAACAAGAGAGAGGTGATAGAGGCTTCAAGATTTCGGCTAGGGTTCTCCAAGAATCCATAGGGCCGAAATCTCTAAGCCAAGGGTGTTGGATTAGGTGTCTAAGCCCATAACTATAATTGGTATGTACTTGAATTGATAGCAGCACAGTCATTTTGGGTTGCCCTCAACCTAGCAACTGGACAAGGAAATTATGAAAGGAGAGATATTAATTTATAAGATTAATGAATTAATATAAATGATTTATTAATATGTTAAAAGATTAATATATTAATTAGAAATCATTATGTTTAATTAATAGTTAGCCATAAATTAATCAGAATTAATTTTGGGGTTAAAAGAATTAATTATAAAGTGCAGGGACTAGTTTGCAATTAACTAATAGTTGAGTGGAAGGTTCCAGAACCCCCTTGGAAGGAGGTGGACGAAATTCTTAGGGGAAACCCTAGAGATTTCGTCCAAGGGGTCCAAATAAGGCCTTTGGATCTTGCTTAGGCCCTAAGCAAAGGATAACTAGGGTTTTCCCTAAACCCTAGATCCCTCAGCTATTTAAGGAGCCTCCTGGCTCACATTTGAGGTCACTGATTTCTTTGGAAGAAACCCTAAGGCCGAAATTGCATACTCTCTCCATCCTCTCTCCTCCAAGTTTCCTTCTTGCTAGTTCTTGGGTGTGATTCCATTAGAGGCATTACATTTGTGGTGCTAAGCTTCCAAGAAGATCAAGATCAAGATCAAGAGGATTATCAATTGTTTGCTATAACAATTGAAAGGTATGTAACTCCTAAACCCTAGTTTGTTAATTTCGAAATTAGCCTCTCTCCTCTAGGGTTCTTGTTTTGCAATTCAAAGTTATATGTTCAATAGTTAAAACATAGATCCAAAGTAGGTTGCATGTGAACTTAGGAATTGTTTTCTAGTTTATTTGTTTTACCTAAAACCCATCAAAGGGTTCCTTATATAGCTGAGCTGCTAGGGTTTTACGTTGAAACCCTAATTCTCTGCTTAAGCCTTAAATCATTAATTAACATCTTTTTCCAAAACTCATCTTGTCTATTTACTATGTTGAAGGCAACCAAAACCGACCATGCTACTATCAGATCAAGTACATCCCAATTATAGTTATGGGCGTAGACACCTAATCCAACAGTTACATCTAAGCGAACCAAAAATTTGGGACCTTTGGCTTTACTGTACTTAATGTTATAAACTCTCATCATTTATCTGGGCTTGGGAATGGCAATAATAAACCCTCTCTTTGTCCAGATGCTTGAAGGAATACTTGACGTTGAAGAAGCTCCATGTACATGCCTTTTCTCTGTTACATCTCAATAATCTTGCTTTACTGTACTTAATGTTATAAACTCTCATCATTTATCTGGGCTTGGGAATGGCAATAATAAACCCTCTCTTTGTCCAGATGCTTGAAGGAATACTTGACGTTGAAGAAGCTCCATGTACATGCCTTTTCTCTGTTACATCTCAATAATCTTTATTCTTTTCTATGTCCACCAGTAGTAACTGATTCTACTGTATATCTTGTTTTTCATGGTTAGTTTTAGGTTTTGCATTGTCTTCCTAGTCAACTTATAATTCGTACGTAAGCAAATAAACATTATAAAATATTGTTGGGTTTATCTACTTTAATTATCACATCTGGAGAAACTAAGTTGTTTATGTTTTATGTTGCACTATCCAGATGTATATAAAATTATCTTCTTCTTCTTCTTACTTAATTTCGTTTTCATCATTTAGGATTTTTAACTATGACCCGTACATGTTGCTGATTTTGTTTTTGATAAATTTGTAAATGAATAACTTAATCGGCTATTCTCCATAATGAGTTGATGTGATAGTGGAAAACTCAAAATTAGAAGACAATGGAAAACTCAAAACCAGAAAAGTAGAAAACACATACCATTTCAGTTGAGGTTGGGCTACCCCTAATTTGAACAATCGATAACTAGAGAATGAAGAAGGAAGAATAGAAGAGAAATGTCATTTCATACTTTCAGTTTTCAAGAATCGAGATTGGAGGAGAACTGGAGAACTCGAGAAGGAAGAAGAACAAAATGATGCATTGTTTTGTCGAAATCGAATCATCGCTCAATTGTAGTTGTGGAGTTATTGATTATGGTGTGCGTAACAATTTTTTTCTACTAGAATAATGTAACAACCCGAGATTTCAATTCAATGTAATAGTTTAGGTCAAACATTGTAACTAGTATTAAAGTAATAAAGAGAAATTATTTGAATATTATGTGCATTTAATTATTTTTTTAAAGATATAATAAAACAATTAAGGTGAAAATAAGCGTCAAAAATAAAATGTTAAATAAACTTGATTGGGATGAATAAAGTAGTAGAGATCGTAACAAGCATTCGAAAAATATAAAGAACACCGAAATCCGGGTTATAACGAAGAAGTTATGACCTATCAAAGATCCGCGACAAAACCGACAAAACGTTGTGTAGCGTAAAAACTGAGTTTACAATAAAATTCTTTTTAGCCTTAGATATCTAAATGAAAGTCGTAGAATACATTAAAATGTGAACGTACATAAAAAGAACGTCCAAATTTGACTTCATATGAAGAAGTTATGATTTTTCTAAGATTCGACATAGGAGTACACAGCCCGAAATTCGAAATAAAGATCGCGCGATATTTAACCGACACAACCTAAACAAGAATCGAAGGTCTCGTCAATAGTAGTATAACGATAATAAGACAGACGAAAACGGATGTGGGATGAAGAAGTTATGAATTTTTAACGGTTTTTCCTGTCCCGGCCTGTGAAAAATATAATATTAAAAATAAATTCAAAATTAGCCGACGGAGTCTTAACGAAAGTTGTAGAGTATAATATCACCTACGCGTGGATATAAAGAACGTCGAAAACGGAGCTCGTATACGAAAGTTATGAGTTTTAAAATTTTGGACACAAAAACCGAGAATTTTCACATATACTAGGCCCGGGTGCGGCCACGTCACCCCATTCCTCGCGAGCATGCCATGTGTCCGACCTGATGACTCATCCGAAGCAAGCTCCAACCCGGTTCCGACGCGTGTCCAGCGCTGTGGCATGTCCGAAGTTTCGACACGTGCTTCGCCTGCGAGCCAACACATGCCCCCTTCGCATGCGACTCCGACGCTTGGCACGCCCTCCCCTCTCCGGTCCGAGACTTCGGACCTATATAAGGGTGCGAGATCTCCCGGTTCCTTTGCTAATTTCACACCTTTTTCACATTTCTCACTCCCTTAAACTTCCTTACAACCCGCCGAAGTCCCGAGAACATACCTAACACCCGGAGAACATACCGAAGGACCTAAAGCCCGCAAGAAAAGATTCCTTCGGTTTCTAACTCAACCCTCGCAAAGCCCGGTTCTCAGCAATAAAGTCTTTTCTAGCAACGAAGTGTTGTTCAAATCACCACTACTATCAAGTGAGTTTATACCCGTATATTTTCACTATATTTTTAAATATTTTAGGGGGGAATACAAGTAAAATACAAGGAAATCTTGTATAAATAACAATTATTCAAAAAGTTTACGATTGTTATTTTTACTAAAATAAACATACTACTTTACTAGTTCGGGATTTAATACAAAAACAAGCATATAAACTATAATAGGTATAGTTTATGAGTCATGCTACTTATCAATACAGTTTATGGAACTACATATTTCTTTACATATTCAGAATAACTTACGAAAATAACCATATAAATTATATTAAATATAATTTATGAGATATTTACAGTTTATCTATTACAAAGATATTTTTCATTATTCTACACGTAACCATCAATATAGCATTTGTGAGACACACTTCAAGTACTTATTTAAGTATAAACCCAGTCCTGAAATTATAACCAGAGTCTCCTAGAGGGAGAGCATGGCACTTGTGTATAGATCTATACGGGACTGACAATCCCGCACCTAAGCTGCTTGCAACAGCTAGGCCGGTAGGCCTGTGGTGACAAATGTCGTTCCATTTACGACGCTTGAAGAACGTCGTGTTGAGGCATTTCGATGTCATCAAGTATGGTTATGATAACTCACAATTTGCTATTGAACTATACGATTAGTGTATGAATAAGTAAATAACTTCACATAGTTTTATTAAATAATAAAACTATAATACAATATTTTACAAGTACAGCTGGTAAATCCAGATAATTACAATTATACTATGTCCATACGAGTACAAACACATAATACTATTCTAGTGCAGAGAAAACGTACTTTTCATGGTTTTATGTGAAATTAAAACTAAGATATACCATTTCAGATTACAATAACAATTACATGTTTGGAGTACAACATATTACAACAGAAAATATAGGATTTTCTGGGAAAACACACTTACATTTTTAAGGAACAAACAACAGATTTCGTTTACAAACATGCTTACGAACTCATCAACTTAAATGTTGACACTTTTTCTCAAATGACTTGTATTCTCAGGAAACCAGTAAGACAGGTACATCCACGGATTTTTGAGAAGACGGAGCTTCATTTACTCATGTCTTTTAACTTTTTAGTGTCAATATACAATGATTTGAACACATATGTAAAAACATATACTTTATCAATGCATGGTTGTTGTACTTTGATTACTATTATACAATTGTTGTGATACTATACATGAAGTCATCCGCCCTCGAATGTTTCCGCCGTTCCGGTTTAGGGGTGTGACAAATAAGCTTTAGAATTTAGGGCCCTAAGCCCTTACTTAGTTTTGAACAAAGTAAACTGATCTTGATTAAGACTTAAGATTGTTATTGTCGACTGATTTTAATTTTTCTTCGGCTAAGAAAACGTATTGATCGAACTGTTCCTGTTTCCTCTATTCCACCAGCTCAATCTATTCGAACTGATCCTGGTAAACAAGTGAAATCTCATAATACCTCTCGTGGCCGCGGTAGGTCACAATCTTTTCTTTTCAGTCACCATCGTGTCAAAAATGTGGAAAGAATCATCAGGGCTAATGTAGAACAGAAAAAGAATCAGTGATTTGTTATGGATGTGGAGAAATGGGCCACATGAAACCCGTTTGTCCGATGAAGAATGTTACATGCTTTGCTTGTGGTGTTACTGGCCACAGGAAGCGCTTATGCGCTACTCTTAGTTGCCAAATGGCAGGAAGTCAAACTTCTGTTCAACAACCGGCGAGAAGTCAAGCTTCTGTTCAACAACCAAAGAGTACTCCAACTAAAAAGGAGGAGGTTGCAAAAGCTAAAGGTCATGCATTCCAGATTACCACAGAGGAGGCACGCGAAGACCCGAATGTTGTGACTGGTACATTTCTCGTCAATTCTAGACCTGCTCACATCTTATTTGATTCTGGTGCCTCAGATTCTTTTGTGTCTGATGAATTTGCACGTTCTTTTCAAATTGCTTACTATGTACTCGCCCAACCATTTCATGTAGACACAGCAGGAAGTATATCATTACTTGCTGATAAAGTCTATAGAGATTGTGTCATAGAAATTGAAGGTTATAAATTTATTACTAACCTAATTCCTATCTCCTTGCCCAACTTTGATATTATTCTCGGCATGGATTGGTTGTCAAAGAACCGCGCAGAACTCTTGTGCTATGAAAAGATAGTACGTATTCCCATTGAAGGGGAGAATCCTATTTATGTATACGGTGAACAAAGACTTAAAATCGTAAAAATAATCTCTTTCCTCAATTCCCGTAAATTCATATCGAAAGCATGTTCTATCTATCTGGTCTATACCATTGATATCTCAAAAGAGGAGAAGAAAACTGTAAATGATGTTCCCGTTGTTAATGAATATCCTGATGTTTTCCCCGAAGAATTGCCTGGAATTCCTACGGATAGGCAAGTAGAATTCCGAATTGACCTTGTGTCTGGTGCTGCTCCGATTGCAAAGACTCTTTATCGTCTTGTGCCTGCTGAAATGAAAGAAATGATGATCCAACTGCAGGAATTACTTGACAATGGATTTATTCGACCGAGTACCTCTCCTTGGGGCGCTCCAGTATTATTTTTCAAGAAGAAGGACGGGTCGATGCGAATGTGTATTGATTATCGCGAGCTAAATAAAGTAACTATCAAGAACAAGTATCCACTACCTCGCATAGACGATCTGTTTGATCAACTTCAGGGTGTTAGCTATTTCTCGAAGATCGATTTGAGGTCTGGCTATCATCAGTTGAAAGTACACGAGCAGGATGTATCGAAGACTGCTTTCCGTACTCGTTATGGGCATTTTGAATTCCTTGTCATGCCATTCGGTTTGACAAATGCTCCTGCCGTATTCATGGATATGATGAATCGCGTATTTCGTCCAATGCTCGATAAATCTGTCATCGTATTCATTGATGATATTCTAATCTATTCCAAGTCTGAATCTGATCATGCCATTCATATTCGTGAAATATTAGAACTTCTTCGAAAGGAGAAACTATATGCTAAATTCTCGAAATGTGAATTTTGGCTTCGTTAAGTTCAATTTCTCGGCCATGTGATTTCTGGTGACGGTATGTCAGTAGATCCTACCAAAATTGAAGCCATTCAGAGTTAGGAAGCGCCCCGTAATGCTTCTGAAATTCGCAGTTTCTTGGGTCTCGCGGGGTATTACCGGAGATTCATTAAAGATTTTTCACGCATAGTTGTACCTCTCACAAGTCTTACACGAAAAGAAGTAAAGTTTGAATGGGGTTAAGCCCAAGAAAAGCTTTCTCAACTCTAAAAGATCTTTTGACTCATGCTCCGATCTTATCACTCCCAGAAGGTGATAATGCTTTTTCCGTGTATTGCGATGCTACAAGGTTAGGACTCGGTTGTGTATTGATGTAGCGTGGTAAAGTAATAGCCTATGCTTCAGACAACTGAAAGAGTATGAAAAGAATTATCCCACCCATGACCCCAAACTCGATGCAGTAGTATTTTCCCTAAAAATTTGGAGACATTATCTTTTTGGTACAAAATGCCAATTGTTTACCGACCATAAAAGTCTCAAGTATATATTCAATCAGCAAACTTCGAATATGAGACAACAACGAGCCATGAAGCTGATCAAAGACTATGACTGTGAAATCTTGTATCATCCTGGAAAGGCCAATGTAGTTGCCGATGCATTTAGCAGAAAGGTTTATCATAATAGTGTATGTTATGCTATTACCCACACTACCGTAAAGTTCACTATTCTTGATGAACTAGAAAAATGACAAGTAGAGGCCTTAAAGCCAGAAAATGTGAAGAAGGAAGGGATGGTGCATTATGCTGATATTTTACTTGATGATCCACGAGGATTAAAGGTATTCAAGAATCGGCTATGGATTCCAAAGATTGGTGGATTAAGATAGAAGATTTTAGATGAAGCTCATAAGTCTAAGCTATCAATACATCCTGGTACAAGTAAAATGTCCTATGATGTAAGAGCTGATTATTGGTGGCCTGGATTGAAGAGAGACATTGGAAGATACGTGCAGGAATGTTTAGTATGCTTACAAGTCAAAGCGGAACACCAAAAGCCATATGGTAGTCCAGAAGGTATTAATATCCTTATGTGGAAATGGGAGGAGCTGTCCATGGATTTTATTACCAAATTACCAAAGACTGTGAGACAGAATGATAGTATTTGGGTAGTTGTCGATCAATTGACTAAAGGCGCACATTTTCTTGCCATGCGTGAAACGGCACTAATGGAGAAATACGCACAAGTGTACTTGGATGAAATTTTTGCGAGACATGGTGTGCCACTAAAGATTATTTCCGATCGTGATACTCACTTCACTTCTCATTTTTGGGCAAGTATGAAACGTGAATTGGGATCTCAAATTGCTCTCAGCACAACTTATCATCCCCAGACGGATGGTCAGACGGAGAGAACAATGCAAACGGTAGAAGATATGCTTCGTGCATGCGTCTTGGAGTTCGGTGGTAACTGGGATAAGTATTTACCTCTTGTCGAACTTTCATATAATAACAGTTACCACGCTTCAATCAAAATGCCACCATATGAAGCACTATATGGATGTAGATGCCGTACTCCATTATATTGGCGTGAAGTAGGACAGAAAATCCTTGGAGGCCCTGAATTGATTCAAGATACCACTGACAAGATTCAAATTGTACGAGAAAGAATGAAAGCGGCCCAGGATCGACAGAAGTCCTATGCAGAAAAGAGGAGACGACCCATAGAATTCCAGGTGGGTGATTTCGTAATGCTGAAGGTGTCCCCATGGAAAGGCATTATGCGATTTGGGAAGAAAGGAAAACTAAGTCCTAGATTTGTTGGTCATTTCAAAATCATCCATAGAATTGGTAAACAAGCATACCGCTTGGAATTGCCTGAAGATTTGGCAGGTATTCATGATGTGTTTCATGTGATTTATCTGCGTAAATGTTTAAGCATATATGATGAAACGGTTCCGTTATCTGAGGTGAAACTGGATAATAAGTTAACATATGTAGAAGAGCCTGAAGAGATCGTAAACGAAAGAATCACTAATCTACATAATATAGAAATGGAGTTGGTGCCTGTCAAGTGGAAACACCATAGAGGCCCAAATTATGCTTGGGAAAATAAGAGTGAGATAAGAGCGAAATATCCCCATTTGTTTAAATCGTTATAATTTCGGGGACGGAATCCTCAAAAGGACGAGGTATTTGTAACATACACGTTCAGTTATCGTGTTTTGTTTAAAGATGAATATTATTAAATAATATATGATTTTGAGTATTGAATTCTAACAGGATAGTTTTATGAGATTTGAAGTAAAACTATGCTTAGAATAATTCGGAAAGTATTGGAAGTCTTATGAGATTCCGATCAAAAATCAAATATTGAAATTAACGAAAATATAAAGTTGAAAATAAGTAAAAATAATGTTATTGAAAGTTGTAGATTATCTCGTTAGAAACATTTAGGCGAAAACCTCATCGAAATCTGAGTTATAACGAAGAAGTTATGACCAATCGAATATCCGCGACAAAACCGACAAAACACTATTTAGCGTAAAAAGTGAATTTTCAATAAACTACTTTTTAGCTTTAGTGATCTAAATTAAAGTCTTTGTATTCGTTAAACCGAGAATTTTCATAAAAAGAACGTCAAAATCTGACTTCGTATGAGGAAGTTATGATTTTTCTAAGATTCGAAATAGCAGTATACAACTAAAAACTCGAAATAAATATCGAGTGATTTTTAGCCGACACAACCTAAACGAGAATCGAAGGTCTCGTCAATAGTAGTACAACGGTAAAAAGACAGACGAAAACGGACGTCGGATGAAGAAGTTATGAATTTTTAATGGATTTTCCTGTCCTGGTCTGTTAAAAATAATAATATTAAAAATAAAGTCATAATTAGCCAACGGAGTCTAAAAGAAAGTTGTAGAGTATAATCTCACCTACGGGTGCATATAAAGAACGTTGAAAACGGAGCTCGTATGCGAAAGTTATGAATTTTTGAAGATTTGGGCACAAAATCCGAGAAGCTTCGCATACTAGGCTCGGACTCGGTCACGTACAAGCCTCGCATGTGTGACGCGTGTCCGACTCGTGGCGCGTCCGAATGTCCGAAGCGAGCCACCTCGCCTCGCTGCTGACACGTGCCTCGCTTCGCATGTCCGACGCGTGCCCCTCCCCCTCGCCAGTGAACCGACGCCTGTCCCTTCTTCCCTTCGGTCCGAAGCCTCGCACCTATATAAGAGGGTGCGAACCCTCCCGGTTAATGTTACCAAATTTCACACTTTTCACCCCTAAACCCATTTTTAAGTTATTCCAACATCCCGCGAAGCTCCGGGATCATACCTAAGACCTGAAAAACATCCTGAAGTGCCCGAAGACCCCGAGAAATTTATCTTTTCGGTTTGAAGCTCAACCCTCGCAAGGCCCGGTTTTCATTAAAGATCCCGATTTTTCATCGAAGAAAGTTAATTATAGAAACGAAGTGCTGCGCAAATTATTATTTTAACCTCCGGTTATTTCGCGGTGAGTTCAATATAGGGAAAATTATATGTTATGTGTTATATGTTCAATGTGCTTTCCTGTGTTATTCTGGTTTTATGCCTTTGGCCATGTAGAGCATGTCTCGTATCAGTTCTGCTTTGGCTTTGTGCCTTTGGCCATGTAGAGCATGACTCGTATCACTTTTGGTATTGGCATCGGGCTAGATAGGGCTGAAAGCCTGTATCTTCTAGCAAAATGATAATCAGAAATTGTTTACTTTCTGTGCCACTTGGGCTGAAGTCCTATTGATGTATATCATGTTGAACTTGTTGTATCTCATTGATTGTAAATCTTTGAAACAAATCATTGGTTGATATGGAAAGCCTGTCATATGATTCACATATGCTTTTTTTGTTCTTTGTCCCTCCTTGCTCCTGTCATATTGATATATATATATATATATATATATATATATATATATATATATATATATATATATATATATATATGACATAGCGTTATATTGTAACTGTTATTGAACTCACTAAGCGTCACCTGCTTATCCCTCTCAATGTTTAACTATTGCAGGTGATAAGCATCCAGTATAGTTGTGTAGTGTAAGAAGATGTAGAATAGTTAATATTATCACTTTTGTACTTAGTGTATAAATTCCTGGGAACTTATGTAATATATAAAACTCTGTAAAAATTTCTTAATAGTCGGTTCGTATTCAGTCTTTTGTAATAAGACCACTAATGTAAATTATAAATATGCATGTAGCATGTTTTTTTGAAGTAATATTATTGTAAAGTTTAGAGAAAGGGGTTCTTTCAGTTTACGATTGTTATTTTTACTAAAATAAACATACTACTTTACTAGTTCGGGATTTAATACAAAAACAAGCATATAAACTATAATAGGTATAGTTTATGAGTCATGCATACTTATCAATACACTTTATGGAACTACATATTTCTTTACATATTCAAAATAACTTACGAAAATAACCATATAAATTATATTAAATATAGTTTATGAGATATTTACAGTTTATCTATTACAAATATATTTTCCATTATTCTACACGTAACCATCAAAATAGCATTTGTGAGACACACTTCAAGTACTTATTTAAGTATAAACTCAGTCCTGAAATTATAACCAGAGTCTCCTGGAGGGAGAGCGTGACACTTGTGTATAGATCTATACGGGACTGACAATCCTGCACCTAAGCTGCTTGCAACAGCTAGGTCGGCAGGCATGTGGTGACAAATGTCGCTCCACTTACGACGCATGAAGAACGTCGTGTTCAGGCATTCCGATGTCATCAAGTATGGTTATGATAGCTCACAATTTGGTATTGAACTATACGATTAGTGTATGAATAAGTAAATAACTTCACATAGTTTTATTAAATAATAAAACTATAATACAATATTTTACAAGTACAACCGGTAAATCCAGATAATTATAATTATACTATGTTCATACGAGTACAATCACAGAATACTATTCTAGTGCAGAGAAAACGTACTTTTCATGGTTTTATGTGAAATTAAAACTAAGATATACCATCTCAGAGTACAATAACAATTACATGTTTGGAGTAAAACATATTACAACAGAAAATATAGGATTTTCTGGGAAAACACACTTACATTTTTAAGGAACAAACAACAGATTTCGTTTACAAACATGCTTATGAACCCACCAACTTAAATGTTGACACTTTTTCTCAAATGACTTGTATTCTCAGGAAACCAGTAAGACAGGTACATCCACGGATTTTTGAGAAGACGGAGCTTCATTGACTCATGTCTTTTAACTTTTTGGTGTGAATATACAATGATTTGAACACATATGTAAAAACATATACTTTATCAATGCATGGTTGTTGTACTTTGATTACTATTATGCAATTGTTGTGATACTATACATGAAGTCATCCGCCCTCGAATGTTTCCGCCGTTCCAGTTTGGGGGTGTGACAGATTGGTATCAGATCATTGTTTATAGTGAACTAAGTATATCAAACCTTACATGATATACAACTATAAACACTATGGGGCCGAAGCGCTCTGAACTAATAGTATACTTTTAGAATCTATGTATTTTATAAAAAGTATACAAGTATGCTTACATATAGGACAAGTATCACAAGAAGAACAAAACAAAAGTATTTAGATGTTGTACACTACTGTCAAACCTAGACAGTTATGTAATTATATCTGGGATAAATATAGCCTGATCAACTATATTTATATGAGATATAACCAACATGTGTTTGGGAGTGATCATAATGTTGCAACAAGTCTAAAACTTACCAAGAACCTTTATCATTTAAAATAATATAGGAGTATTTTGTAATACTATAAAATAACATGTTTACATTCTATATATTCTCGTATAGACATTATGGTAGGATATCCCCCGCACGGAGATCCCTACTTCCCTGATCAAGGGAATAATGGTTGGATTGAAGATGATCCTGAGGAGGATCCCAAGGAGGATTCAGAAGGTACATACTCAGATCCAGAAGTATACAACCCACCGCCGGTTAAACAAAACCCTGCAGCTAGACATGATTACCAAGGTCCGACACCATCATGGGGTGAAGAACTACATAGGTGGAGTCAGCAGCAAGGACAACGCCCTCCTTTTGGCATGAACAGGGGCTTCTACAACATTAGCAATGGAGGTTCAGCTGACAGGGCCCTCCCTGTTATAGTACGCCGCATTTCTCGTCAGGTTGATCAATCTCGGATATCGATCAACCGAATTCTAGAAGTCACTGCTGCCTCCCAAGTAAACGCCGTAAATATTCATCGTCTGGACGGAGATCACGATGAAACCAGACACCACACAGACATGCTTCATGAAGAAATGATTGCTGCTCAAATCAAAATTAGAGCAATCAGGGAGCATCAAGCTACACTAGAGAGGCGTACGAGGGGAAGAGAGCACTAGGCTGCAGAATCCATTGCCAAGAACCGTACTTGCCGCAAGTAGTGTTTACACTACTTCTATTTTGATATAGAGTAGGATCTCGAATATATATACTATTTTTTTTAACTATATGTACAAAACCATATATCAATAAAAATGACAAGCATTTTTCTTCATTGAGAGTTATTACAATTTTCATAAACATTTTATTTCATAACATTTTTTTTACTCATGGCAAATCTATAATTATTTAGTGTATATGTTAAATTATTATGTAATTAAATTTTTATTGATCTAGAAATGGTAGGTACACTTTAGGCCCTGTTCCTTGTTTGGTTGTGGACTTAAGGCAGACTTATTATGTTCGACAATCTATTCAATCTTAATTACATACAACTTGTATACATTAAATGAATGTAGAAGAACCTGATACGAAATACACTATACAAATTCATTACAAGTGTTGCTATAAACAAAATTGGCGATTGTTTACTTATATTAGTAGACTTTTAATGTAAGTCGCCTAATAGAACACTATAACAGTCAGGAAATAATGCAATTGGAATTAAGATATGTCTTATTCAATATCACCTTACTCATGATCACTATAGAGTACTTATCACTATTTTTCTTAAATCATTATAGATAAAGATGCCTCCAATGAAGTCTAACAGAAAGAACAACAATCCACCAAATCCACCACCACCACCGCCACCACCACAGTATGATGTTGTTGTCTTTCAAGCTGCAGTAGCTGACGCTGTGGTAGCAGCAATAACATAGATCAACGCCACTGGTGTCGGTGGGGCAGGTCCTTCTAATCATGGGAATAATCATAGTAATCCGAAGGAATGTTCATACAAGGATTTCACAAATGCTAAACCTCGATCCTCTGATGGCACAAGAGGTGTCATTGCATTAACTCGTTGGTTCGAGAAAATCGAATAAATATTTGAAATCTGCGCATGCCCCGAGTCTAACAAAGTGAAATTTGCAGCATGCACCTTTACAGATAGAGCACTCACTTGGTGGAATAGCCAAGTCAAATCCCCGACTCTTCCGATAGCCAACGGTATGAGTTGGAATGATTTGAAAGAACTAATGCTAGCTAAATACTGTCCGAGGGGCGAAATGAAAAAACTAGAACATGAACTCTGGGGTTTGAAGATGAAGGGCTCCGATATCATTGCTTACACTGCTAGGTTCAGTGACCTGGCTTTACTGTGTTTTGGGATGGTCACCCCAGAGAGGAAGAAGGTGGAGAGGTATATATGGGGATTAACTCCCCCGACTCAAGGAAATGTTCTAGCCGTCAATCCCCTTACCTTTGATAGTGCCAAACGTCTAGCACATAAATTAATAGATCATGGAGTTATTCAAGATTCCATACCAACTGTTCCTGAAAAGCCCAAAGAAGGAAGTTGTAAAAAGAAACTCTAGAATAAACGAAAGGGGCAGTCATCACAAGAGCCTTCTAAGAAGGAACAAACTGTGGCAGTACACGCTGCTATTGTTCCAACTGCTGTTCCTACTCCTATTCCTACCACAGTTTCTGCTACACCAGCAACCCCAAGTAGATATGCTGGAACTTTGCCAAAGTGCAACAAATGCAACTTCCATCACACGGGAGTTTGCAGGGAAATGCATTGTAAGAACTGCAACATAAAGGGGCACACCGCCCGTTTCTGTAAAGCACCCACACAGCCCATCTCTCAAGTCCCCGTCGCAGGAGTAAGTCAAGCTTGTTATGAGTGTGGCGAAACTGGGCACTTCAAGAGAAATTGCCCAAAGTTAAAGAATGTTGGTTGTGTGGGGAGAATTCTGGCAATTGGTCACGAAGAAGCGATGGCAGATCCTACCGTGGTGACCGGTACGTTTCTTTTCAACAATTCTTATGCATGTATTCTTTTTGATAGTGGTGCGGAGAAAAGCTTCGTGAGCCATAAATTCAAATAACTACTAAAACAAAATCCCCAATCATTAAAAGATACATTCACAGTAGAGATGGAAAACGGAAAGACCGAGAGCACAAATGACATATATTTAGGATGCACACTTACCCTAAACAACCATTCATTCCAAATTGATCTTATGCCCGTCTCAATTAAAAGTTTTGACATTATAATCGGCATGGATTGGTTAAGATTTCATCGTGCTGGTATCCTATGTTTTGAAAGAGCCATTCGTCTTAATCTGCCAAGTAATGAATCTCTTGTTATCTATGGCGACAAATCCGGTGCAAATCTTCAAATCATTTCTTGCATCAAGGCCAAGAAGTATCTTCGTAAAGATTATTGTGCCTTCTTAGCTCACGTGGTTATAAGACACAAGAAGTGAAAAACATTAAAGATATCCCTGAAGTCTGTGATTTCCCGAATGTATTCCATGACGATCTTTCAGGAGTTCCTCCTGAACGCCAAGTCGAATTTCGAATCAAGTTAATTCCTGGAGCTACCTCTGTAGCTAAATCCCCGTATCGTCTTGCACCGTCAGAAATGCAGGAACTATCCAGCCAATTGAACGAATTTCTCAGTAAAGGTTTCATTAGACCAAGCTTCTCACCCTGGGGAGCACCGGTTTTGTTCGTGAAAAAGAAGGATGGATCGTTCTGGATGTGCATAGACTATCGCGAACTAAACAAACTTACCGTTAAGAACCGATACCCTCTACCATGGATAGACGACCTTTTCGATCAACTACAAGGGGAAAGTTTCTTCTCTAAGATTGACCTGAGATCGGGATGTCATCAGCTACGAGTCCAGGAGGCTGATATTCCAAAGACTGCTTTCAGAACTCGCTACGGTCGCTATGAATTTGTAGTTGTGCCCTTTGGTCTAACGAATGCCCCCGTAATGTTCATGGACCTGATGAACCGTGTGTGTCGACCTTACTTAAACAAATTCGTTATTGTTTTCATTGACGATATTCTTGTTTATTCCCGAAGTAAGGAAGAACACAGCCAACACTTACGACAAGTCTTGGAAACCTTAAGGGCAGAGAGATTGTACGCGAAGTTCTCAAAGTGTGAATTCTGGATCCGGAAGGTAGAATTCTTCGGTCATGTAGTCAGCAAGGAAGGAATACATGTTGATCCCTCCAATATCAAAGCTATTGAAAATTGGGCGACCCTACGAACCCCAACAGAGATTTTTCAGTTTCTAGGTCTTGCTGGCTATTATAGAAGGTTCATCCAAAACTTCTCAAAGATCGCGAAGCCACTCACCACCCTGACTTAGAAGGGTATAACCTTCAATTGGGAGGAGAAACAAGAAACTGCATTCCACACACTAAAGCAAGCCCTCTGCAGCGCACCGATCTTGTCCCTTCCAGAAGGGACGAAAGATTTTGTAGTTTAGTGTGATGCGTCCAAGCAAGGGTTAGGCTGCATTCTTATGCAACAAGGAAAAGTCATATCTTATGCCTCGAGACGGCTTAAGAATCATGAGTTCAACTATACCACGCATGATCTTGAACTAGGAGCAGTGGTTTTCGCTTTGAAGATTTGGAGACATTACCTGTATGGTACGAAATGCACAATCTTTAATGATCAGAAAAGCCTACAGCACATATTCGATCAGAATGAACTTAACATGAAACAACGACGATGGGTAGAGCTACTCAATGATTATGAATGAGAGAATCACTATCATCCCGACAAGGCCAATGTGGTAGCAGATTCCCTCAGTAGCAAAGAGTACTCAGGCCGTCGAGTAAAGTCTCTAACTATGACCATCCATTCCCACCTGTTCACACAGATCAAGGAAGCTCAGCTGGAAGCCTTGAAACCCGAAAACATGACAGGAGAAGCATTAATAGGAATGGAAAAGAACTTCGAAGTCAAGGGTGACGGAGTTCGTTATTTCATGGATCGGATCTGGACATCGAAGTTTGGTGGCTACAAAGATGTTGTAATGAATGAAGCCCATAAAACTCGATATTCCGTTCACCCAGGTTCAGATAAGATGTATATGGATCTCAAGAAACTGTATTGGTGGCCAAACATGAAAGCAGAGATTGCTACCTACGTGGGCAAGTGTCTAACTTGTGCCAAGGTTAAGGTAGAATACCAAAAGCCCTCATGTTTACTTCAACAGCCAGAAATACCTGAGTGGAAGTGGGAGCGGATTACAATGGACTTCATAACTAAGCTACCCAAGACAACGGGTGGTCATGAAACCATTTGGGTAATCGTCGACAGATTAACAAAATCTGCACACTTCCTGCCAATAAAAGAAACTGATAAAATGGAGAAGTTAACAAGGACATACATTAAAGAGATAGTACGATTGCATGGTATGCCAATATCTATTATCTTTGACCGAGATAGTAGATTTACCTCGAGGTTTTGGCAATCACTGCAAAAGTCCTTTGGAACCAATCTTGACATGAGTACATCGTACCATCCTCAGAATGATGGACAAAGAGAGAGAACAATACAAACGCTGGAAGACATGTTAAGGGCTTGTGTGATATATTTTGGTAAAGCTTGGGATACCCATTTACCACTAGTTGAATTCTCCTACAACAATACCTATCACACTAGTATCAAAGTTGCACCCTTTGAAGCTCTCTATGGCCGTAAGTGCAGATCTCCTTTGTGTTGGGCTGAAGTGGGGGATACACAACTAGCCAAGAACCAAATACCCGACAATACACTAACCGGTATCGAGATCATTCGAGAAACCACAGAAAAGATTGTCCAAATCCGGGAACGATTGAAAGCTTTTAGAGACAGACATAAGAGTTATGCGGACAAAAGACGAAAACCCTTGGAATTCCAGGTTGGTGACTGCGTCTTGTTAAAGGTCTCACCCTGGAAACGAATGATACGTTTCGGAAAACGTGGAAAACTAAATCCGAGGTACATCGGACCATTCGAGATTCTTGCTAGAATTGGTCCTGTTGCTTATAAACTCAAACTACCGCATGAACTCAATAACATTCATCCTATTTTTCACGTCTCTAATCTCAAGAAGTGTCTGTCTGACGAGACTCTTGTGATCCCACTCGACGAAATCGAGATAAACGAGAGTCTACACTTCGTAGAAGAACTAGCGGAAGTCATGGATAGGGAAATCAAAAGAACAAAACAAAGCCGTATACCAATAGTGAAGGTTCATTTGAATGCCAAGCGGGGACCTGAATTCACTTGGGAACGGGAAGATCAGATAAAACAAAAGTATCCCACATCTTTTCCCTAGTTCATAAGTACCACTTTAGAAACAATTTTGGGACGAAATTCCCTCTAACGAGGCGATAATGTAACAACCCGATATTTCAAGTCAATGTAATAGTTTAGATCAATCATTGTAACTAGTGTTAAAGTAATAAAGAGAAATTATTTGAATATTATATGCATTTAATTATTTTTTTAAAGATATAATAAAACAATTAAGGTGAAAATAAGCGTCAAAAATAAAATATTAAATAAACTTGATTGGGATGAATAAAGTGGTAGAGATCGTAACAAGGATTCCAAAAATATAAATAACACCAAAATTCGGGTTATAACGAAGAAGTTATGACCTATCGAAGATCCGCGACAAAACCGACAAAACGTTGTGTAGCGAAAAAAGTGAGTTTACAATAAAACGTTTTTAGCCTTAGATATCTAAATGAAAGTCGTAGAATACGTTAAACCGTGAACGTACATAAAAAGAACGTCCAAATATGACTTCATATGAAGAAGTTATGATTTTTCTAAGATTCGACATAGCAGTACACAGCCCGAAATTCGAAATAAAGATCGAGCGATTTTTAGCCGACACAACCTAAACGAGAATCGAAGGTCTCGTCAATAGTAGTACAACGATAATAAGACAGACAAAAACGGATGTGGGATGAAGAATTTATGAAATTTTAACGGTTTTTCCTGTCCCGGCCTGTGAAAAGTATAATACTAAAAATAAATTCAAAATTAGCCGACGGAGTCTTAACGAAAGTTGTAGAGTATAATCTCACCTACGCGTGGATATAAAGAACGTCGAAAACGGAGCTCGTATGCGAAAGTTATGAGTTTTTAAAGTTTTGGACACAAAAATCGAGAAATTTCACATATACTAGGCCCGGGTTCGGCCACATCACCCCATTCCTCGCGAGCATGCCCCGTGTCCGACCTGATGACTTATCCGAAGCAAGGTCCAACCCGGTTCTGACGCGTGTCCAGCGCTGTGGCAGGTCCGAAGTTCCGACACGTGCTTCGCCTGCGAGCCGACGCGTGCCCCCTTCGCATGCGAGTCCGACGCGTGGCACGCCCTCCCCTCTCCGGTCCGAGACTTCGGCCCTATATAAGGGTGCGAGATCTCCCGGTTCCTTTGCTAATTTCACACCATTTTCACACATTTTTCACATTTCTCACTCCCTTAAACTTCCTTAAAACCCCCGGAAGTCCCGAGAACATACCTAACACCCGGAAAACATCCCGAAGCACCTAAAGCCCGCAAGAAAAGAGTCGTTCGGTTTCGAACTCGACCCTCGCAAAGCCCGGTTCTCAGGAATAAAGTCTTTTCTAGCAACAAAGTGTTGTCCAAATCACCACTACTATCAAGTGAGTTTATACTCCTATATTTTCACTATCTTTTTACATATTTTAGGGGGGGAATACAAGTAAAAGACAAGGAAATTTTGTATAAATAACAATTATTCAAACAGTTTACGATTGTTATTTTTACTAAAATAAACATACTACTTACTAGTTCGGGATTTAATACAAAAACAAGCATATAAACTATAATAGGTATAGTTTATGAGTCATGCTACTTATCAATACAGTTTATGGAACTACATATTTCTTTACATATTTAGAATAACTTACGAAAATAACCATATAAATTATATTAAATATAATGTATTAGATATTTACAGTTTATCTATTACAAATATATTTTTCATTATTCTACACGTAACCGTCAATATAGCATTTGTGAGACACACTTCAAGTACTTTTTTAATTATAAACACAGTCCTGAAATTATAACCAGAGTCTCTTGGAGGGAGAGTGTGGCACTTGTGTATAGATCTATACGGGACTGACAATCCTACACCTAAGCTGCTTGCAACAGCTAGGCCGGCAGGCCTGTGGTGACAAATGTCGTTCCACTTACGACGCCTGAAGAACGTCGTGTTCAGGCATTCCGATGTCATCAAGTATGGTTATGATAACTCACAATTTGCTATTGAACTATACGATTAGTGTATGAATAAGTAAATAACTTCACATAGTTTTATTAAATAATAAAACTATAATACAGTATGTTACAAGTATAGCCGGTAAATCCAGATAATTATAATTATACTATGTTCATACGAGTACAAACACAGAATAATATTCTAGTGCAGAGAAAACGTACTTTTCATGGTTTTATGTGAAATTAAAACTAAGATATACCATTTCAGAGTACAATAACAATTACATGTTTGGAGTACAACATATTAAAACAGAAAATATAGGATTTTCTGGGAAAACACACTTACATTTTTAAGGAACAAAGAACAGATTTTGTTTACAAACATGCTTATGAACTCACCAACTTAAATGTTGACACTTTTTCTCAAATGACTTGTATTCTCAGGAAACCAGTAAGACAGGTACATCCACAGATTTTTGAGAAGACGGAGCTTCATTGACTCATGTCTTTTAACTTTTTGGTGTCAATATACAATGATTTGAACACATGTAAAAACGTATACTTTATCAATGCATGGTTATTGTACTTTGATTACTATTATGCAATTGTTGTGATACTATACATGAAGTCATCCGCCCCCGAATGTTTCCGCCGTTTCGGTTTGGGGGTGTGACAAATAAGCTTTAGAATTTAGGACCCTAAGCCCTTACTTAGTTTTGAACAAAGTAAATTGAACTTGATTAATACTTAAGATTGTTATTGTGGACTGATTTTAATTTTTCTTCGGCTAAGAAAACATAACCCAATAATAGGGAAATTCAGTAATCTAACCACTTTTTTTGATTTTTTTCAAATATAACCTTTTTTTTTTTGCAAAATAACCACTTATTTCGGAATGGGCGTTCCGGAACGAATTCCATATTATTTTTCGGGTGGCCCGGCCCATTTCATTGGATCCAGAATGCCTATTCTGGACCAACCGTATATGTTCCGGATTGGGATTTTGAAATTCAAAATCCGGAATATAATTTGAGGCGGCAACTTCATTCAAAATCCGACGTTTCGACTCGATTCTGATGTTCCGACTAGATTACGACGTTCGGACTCGATTCCGACATACAACTCCCATCTCCGACACGCATCAACACCCATCTCCGACATGGAAGACAAGCACTACGACCCCATTATTTTACGGGTATGTTCTTCGTTTTCTACTGTTTCGGATGTAGTAGACCACCTCCGGAATAAAGTGAAAACGTTTTGGAGTTTAATTTAAAGATGTCATTGTTGTAGGACCAACTGAAAAGTAGTTTAGATGTTTAGTTATTGTTGATTTACATCGAAATGTCGTGTTTCGGATCTTAAAATTTCAGTCTGGAAGCCTCCGGAATGCGAAGAACCATTCTGGAACACAATGAACTCGTTCGGAACATGAAGAACAGGTCCAGAACTAGTCCGGAATATTGGTCATTTCCATTTTAGAATGAAGTGCTAACACCTTTTTTATTTATGTAACACGACATGACATTTGATGCATCAATTACACTCTCGTGTAAACCCAAAATCGGCGGGGAAATCCTTCAGCATTCAGAAACAGACCCGAATGCAAGATTATGTTCCATAATACATGTTTCGGGAGGTGGTTAGACATTCCTAATGTAGATGGGGATCCTTTGCTTCTAAATTACGTCTTTTTCCACAAAGTTGTCACCGACCGTGAATCCAAGTAGAGGAAATGTTTTTTAAGAGTGGGGGGTTACGAGCTGTCTTCCGGGAAGAAAGAATTTTGTCTCATCACCGACTTCCGGTTTGGTGACAATTTTCTCGCTTCTGCATCTGGCGTCGCCTTTCGTTCCCGTGCCTTTCCTATGGTCCTGATGAATGTCTCTATCAAATTACACCATGTTATGGATGTGTTTAAGCAATCACTTATTGAGTTATCAGACGAGGATGCAGTCCGTGTATGTCTTCTATACCTCTTAGAGAAGGGTTTCAATGGATGGTTGGCTAAACAGCCTGTTATAGAAGAGCATTTTGCTTTGCTATCCAACCTTGATGAATTCAACCGGTATAATGTTGTCTATTTTATAATTATTGATTATAATTGCTTAGCGTTACTAACATTTTTTTTGAATTTTAATTGTTAACTAATTTTTTATGTGGCAGATATCCATGGGGGAGGATAATTTGGGATCAATTATACAAACAACTTTTTACTGTATTCAATAAGGTTGAGAAACTTATATATCTAGACGAACCGAAAGAGAACGAACCTCAAAAATTGACCTACACCCTACAGGGTTTTTTATACGCTTGTAAGGTAAGTATATAATGAAATTTTTATTATTTATTTTTGTTTGCTAACATTCTAGCTATTTTTTATTTATTTGTTTGCTAACATTCAAATATGGATTCTTGAGACTTTTCCAGTGAGTAGTTTATTTGGTACCCGACAACAGAATGTGATCCCCCGGGCTGTTGCATGGTCAAAACAAGGCAAGAGTGCGATCATCTGCACGAAGGAATCGTCCAAAGGTTCCCACAAGACCTTTAAGGTATGCAGGACTCAAAAATGGCAAAGGAAGGTAGGGAAGCCACCAAGGTCGTTACAAAAGACTCACTGCAACCAGTTTTTACAAATAGACGACGTATGGTTACTTTATTATTTAATTATTTATTTATTTTATAATTTATGTTTATTTATAATTTTATAATATTGTTAGCAGGGTAATAGACTCGTACCAAAGTTGGAGCTGACGGAAGATGAGATGTGTGCTGAATGGTAGATTGTTAGCTCGTCATGGATTGATCGCCCTGATTTTTCCGACACTAAAGTTCACAGGGCACCTTCCCTAACACCATCACCCAAAAAATCCCCTACCCATGAGCATCAAGAAAAGAAAGAACGGATAGATGATCCATCTCACCCGCCACCACCACCACCGCCGCCCGTTGACCCATCAATTGACAAGGAACAAATTATTAGTGACTTGCAGAACGAGGTCGGTCAATTGAAAAATGAGGTTCGTGAATGTCACGAACAGTTGCGGTCTCAGGAGGAGCGTTTAGCAGAGCATGAGGATACTATAGCCATGGTTCTAAAACTTATAAATAAGACTCCAGGAGATGATGTTTATACCTCGAAGGGGATGGAGGTACATTTTTAATTATTTCATCGTTTATGGTCGTTATGTTTTTGCATCGTTTACAAGTATACATTATTGAATCATATAGGGATACTACAATGACAATGAGTTATGGGAGCATGATTATGTCTTAAGCACCCCCGAAAAGCCGCTGAATGACGACCCTGAACATTTGTTGAATGTCGGCCCTGAGTAGCCGTCTCCGGTTATTCACTCTTCGGATGTAATAGAGATTCTGCGGGATGAATACAAAACACCGGCGCAAGCCACTCTTAGGTGATCTAAACGCCAAAAAGTTATGTGCATATGGTATAAGTCGCCATGGATACAAATGAAGAGGAAAGCTGTTACACAGCAACAACCAACACCGTTGGACAATCTTGTAGATCCTACTGTACACACTGTATATAAAGAACGAGATGGTTCGTTATTGTTTGCTCATAATTACTTGACTGGTTTTGCTACGCTTGAGTTTTGGACACAATTATATGTGTATAAACATGGAGGATGGTTGTCAAGTGATGTAAGTAATATAATTATTTGCTTATTACATACTACGCTTTTAATAATAATACTTACTTTACTTTAGAAAATTAATTGGCAGCACATCATGATGTGGATCTCATTGCTGCTAGAGCGTAGAATGGATGATGCTTGGTGGACGGTTGTGTCGTTAGCTTTCAAAACTAATACATATGACTGGAGTAACATGGCTGACGAATCCATTTACCTAGCTTGGGCAGAGTGTGATATGATATAATTTTGTTTGGATTACATTACCTGAGTATTTATATACTAATTAATTATTTCTAACCTTTTTGTAGCTTTACATCCCAATCAACATACCACAAGCTCACTGGTTTTTGGGTTCTTTGGATTTGAAGACATTCAGAATGACTATATACATATTTATTGGAAGGGCGGCTACTGTTCGGAAAATGAGGATTGGTTTATAGGTTTGAGAGTCCGCATCCACAAACTGCTAGTAGGAGTCAACTACTGGGGTACCAAACCAACTGATTCAATCCCGTTTGAGAGCTTCAAGGTGACCCTCGAAAAAGCCCCAGATGTACCACAACAGATTGAAAGCAGAGGGGTTTATAGGGTGTATTTGTGTTGGTTCCTGGAGGCGTTGATCACCAGGAAATCGATTTCTGTAGAGGGTAAAATCACTGACCCATGGGCTATGGGTTATAAAAAACGACTAGCGAAAATATTTTAGGGTACAAGGACAACGATAATTTGAACATCGTATTTTTAATATGACCTACAGACACATCATTTGTTTAGTTTATGTATTTATTAGTTGTTTTTTCATTTTAATTGCATTTTATATTTTATAAAACCAAAAATTATACATTTTATGAAAACAAAACTTATACATTTTATGAAAGCAAAATTTACATGAAAAAAAAACAAATAAAAAAAAGTCAAATCTATTCTGGAATCATGGTTCGTAATTGTACTCCGGAATTCCGGAGACCTCTCCGGAACAATGTGTTTTGGAGAATGTGGTTACTTTACCAAAAAAAAGTTGTGGTCATTTTTGTCAAAAAGGTTATTTATACGGGTTAGATTACTTAATTTCTCCCAATAATATGTATGCATTCTTAAGTTTTCTAAAACATAAGCTAATGATATGTATGTTGTAACATCCCAAAAATCACAATAATTTTTAACTTTTAAAAAACAACCCATAAACATAAATGTTTACAAAACCTTTTTTCAAAAGTGTAATTTAGTAATCAGAGTATCCCAAAGTCGAAACAACATAAAAACCAAAGGATGTGCACGGTCATGCCTTCGCCTTGCCACAGTCATCTGAAGTACCTGAAACAATAAACTAAAACTATAAGCTGAAGCTTAATGAGTTCCCCAAAAGTACTAACACACGTAACATGTAACAACATATATTGGGTCCACAGCTAACAAACTAGATTACCCCTAAGCCCACAATATGAGTTTGGCGTTCCTTTCAAGCCCATATGTTCCAAAATGGCCTCAAGTCAACGGTCCAAACTCCAATAGATGATCCTCACGGCGTGACCAACTCTTGGTCACGTCATGAGCACCAACTCGACCCGGTTCCAACCTAGCAGGTCAGCTCAGCCTATCAATTTGATTCCAGTCATCTTCACGTTGTGACCTCTTCCTAAATCACGTCGTGACCTAATCCGGATGAAACAGTTGGGATGGAAAGCATCCTCATGATGTGACAGGCTTAATCCTCACATCGTGAGCGTTGCATTGACTAGATTTGAGAATTAAGCTCTTATTCCTTACAGTCATAACCTGGGACTTTCTACAGTGTGTTCCCTTACCCAAAGGATGATAAAAATCATAGCTTTTTAATCATGCATGTCCAATGCATGACTCAAACACTCACTAGGTCAAAAGAGGGAAAGTTAAGATCTAGACTCATGCTTGGGGTCTCAAACTATACCAAAACTCAGATTCAAAGACTATATCACAGAGAATGACTCAATTATCCATAAAGTTGCCAACTTTATGGGCCCCATGCATTCAATCCATCACAATCATGCAAAAAGGAGATTAAAACTTAGATCTAGCATCCAAGAGGTAAAAAGGTCAGAGCTTTTGATGGGTTTTGAGCATTCTAACACTCCTATGGTGTACATGCAACCCTAGAAACCTTGGATCTATGTTTGACTAAGATACATGCAAATAATTATTTTTCCAAGGTTCTTATCCTAACTAGCATGGCATGGGGTACTTGAATCAAATAAAACTAGTAGAATTACTTACCTTGTAGTAGTAGTTGATTGCTTGGAGTTTGAGAGCCTAGCACCAATAATGTGGATGCCTCAAATGGAAGTCACAAATCACCACAAACTTGGAAACTTGAGAGAATAGTCACAAACTTCTTGAAATCGGCCCTCTTAGTTTACACACATCAACTAGTGTTATTTCAAGAACCAAAGCCTCCTTTATATAGTGTGGTGGATTAGGGTTACATCCATGTAAACCCTAATACCCATGTCTTTTCATTTCCATGAGATCCATGGGTTAAAGCTCCATGGAGTATCCATGGACTTTCTATGCAAGCCTAGCCCATTCCAAATAAGCATTAGCCCACACTATATAAATACAAGAGCCCATATTTAATTAGTCATACTTTTAATCTCTAAATTAATTCTAAATTAATTATAGATCAACACTAATTAAATAATATGATTTTATATTAATATATTAGAACTTATAATATATTAATAAATCATAACTTATACTATTCTCAAAAGATTATCCGTAAATTGTTTGGGTGAAGTACAACCCAAATGGACCATGCCGGGTTGGGTCAAGTACATACCAAATATAGTTATGGACTTAGACACTATCTCCAACAGTCTCCCACTTGGATAAGTCTAATAACTATAGTTGCAAGTATGACTTCAGGAACCGATCAGCAATCGTAGCTCTTTAAATTCTGTTGAACTATGAAGCGCCATTTTAGATAAGTGATCATATAATCCTCTGTTCTAGATATCAGCCGGACAAATACATGGAACATGGTCTTGCTTATTGTCCAACATTTGTTTCCCGATTTCCGATTTGTTTGACATAGAACTTAACTGAACACATCAATTTAGTTCTGACCGGGCCCGGTACATAGGTCAAAACAAAATCATCGAGGGGCCCAGATATCGCTTCAAATTCTAGAAGGAACAGATAAACTTCGACTCATATGTTTGCTCTACTACTTGTTGAATTACACACAAAAGCACGGTTTATAACATCGAGTTACCAATGCGTTTTCGTGCAATCAATGCATAACCAACTCATAGGCAACAAATCATATCTCTAGGTTTGAAGACTTATATGATATTACCGTCTCACGATCACTTGAGATAAATTCCATGAAGTGATACAAGTGAGCGTGGGTTGAATCCAATACTCAGAACTTATGAGCACTCATGAGTGCTGTAGCCCCGCTTTGTCTAACATCTTAGACCTCTACAAGCCAACCCATGACAATCTTGATTCATATCTACTTCCAACATATGACCGACTGTGGAGAGTTTGAATAATATGATATAAACCATAACATAATTATTCTGGAAGTCAAAACATGCAAAAAGAAATAATAGTAAACGATTGACAAGAGATAGCAACACTTTACTCATAAATAACAGCTTTTATTTATCATCAAATGTCAATTACATTTTACAAATTTCAAGATTATCTAACTACTAAAACTAATATCATCCTTCAGCCCTATGCTCCGAGCATGCTGGAGATGCTTAGCCCGAGTCAGTCCCTTCGTGAGGGGATCTGCTGGGTTCTCATCTGATGATACCCTCTTTGCCACGAGGATTCCTTCTTCTATTCGATGTCTGATGAAGGGATATTTTCTGTCAATGTGTCTGGATCTCCCAGGATCTCTTGGTTCCTTGGCTAAGGCAACCGCACTATTGCTGTCACAGAAAATCTCCATTGGCTCCTTTATAGATGGTAGAACTCCAAGGTCTCCGATGAAGTTCTTTAGCCATATAGCCTCCTTTGCTGCCTCGCTTGCTGCTATATACTCTGATTCACAAGTGGAATCAGCCACTGTCTCCTGCTTGGAACTTTTCCAAGTAATTGCCCCTCCGTTTAGAGTAAAGACCCAGCCCGACTGAGAGCGGAAATTATCCATGTCAGTCTGAAAGCTAGCATCACTGTACCCTACAACTCTCAAGTCCTCACTGCCACCGAGGGTAAGGACCCAGTCCTTAGTCCTCCGTAGGTACTTGAGGATATTCTTTACCGCAGTCCAGTGTGCCTTGCCAGGGTTCCCCTGATACCTGCTAACCATGCTCAAAGCAAAGGCTACATCAGGTCGAGTACACGTCATAGCATACATGATCGATCCTACAGCTGAAGCATAAGGTATTCGACTCATTTCTGCTATCTCAGCCTCAGTACTAGGGCTTTGTGTCTTACTCAATCTGGCGTTACTCTGGATGGGTAACTCTCCTTTCTTGGAGTTATGCATGTTGAACCTTTTCAACACTTTGTCCACATAGGTGCTTTGACTAAGTCCAATTAGTCTTTTACTCCTGTTTCTCAAAATCCTTATCCCTAGGATATAGGCAGCTTCTCCAAGGTCCTTCATAGCGAAACACTTCCCAAGCCAGGACTTTACTTCCTGCAGGGTTGGGATGTCATTTCCTATGAGTAGTATGTCATCCACATACAGTACCAAAAAGCTGACTATACTCCCACTAGCCTTGATATAGACACAAGATTCATCTTCACTCTTTGAAAAGCCAAATTCTTTGACTTTCTCATCAAAGCAAAGATTCCATCTGCGAGGTGCCTGTTTTAATCCATAAATGGATTTCTCGAGCTTACACACTCTACTGGGGTACTCTGTACTGACAAAACCCTCAGGCTGAACCATGTAAACATCTTCAGCCAACTTTCCATTAAGGAAAGCGGTTTTGACATCCATTTGCCATATTTCATAATCATGAAATGCAGCAATGTACTGACAAAACCCTCTGGCTGAACCATGTAAACATCTTCAGCCAACTTTCCATTAAGGAAAGCGGTTTTGACATCCATTTGCCATATTTCATAATCATGAAATGCAGCGATGGCTAACAGAACCCTAATAGACTTAATCTTGGTCACTGGTGAAAAGGTCTCATCATAATCAACTCCCGGAGTTTGAGAATAACCCTTTGCAACCAGTCGTGCCTTATAAGTGTGTACATTACCATCCATGTCGGTCTTCTTCTTGAAGATCCATTTGCACCCAACTATCTTACGATCAGGTACATTGTCAACCAAGTTCCAAACTTGATTGTCATACATGGACTGTATCTCGCTATCCATAGCCTCTTTCCATTTAGCAGCCTCAGGGCCTGCCATGGCTTCCGTGTAGCTGTTAGGCTCATCCAGATTTAGCAGTGTGTTATCACTGATAAGTGTCTCACCTTTTGCAGTAATATGAAAACCATAATAATGCTCAGGTGCATTCCTAACTCTGGTGGAACGCCTCAGAGGTATAGATTCTTCAGTCGGCTCAACAGGAGTTTCCTCCTCAGGTTGAGGGCTAGGGTTTGAGGTTCCTTCACCACTTGACTCTTGAATTTCCTCAAGGTCAATTTGCCTCCCACTGTCTCCTTGGCTCATGAATTCTCTCTCTCGAAAGAATCCTCTTCTTGCTACAAAGACCACATTATCACTGGGTCTGTAGAAGATGTAACCAAAGGATTTATGTGGGTAGCCTGATGAAAATACACCTTTCGCTTCGGGGTTCGAGCTTATCGTGAGTCTCGCGTCTCACGAAAGCCTCGCAACCCCAAATCTTGATGTGGACTAGATTGGGAACTTTTCCAGTCCACAACTCGTGAGGTGTTTTGGCAACCTTCTTTGTAGGGACTAGATTAAGGATATGGGCGGCAGTCTCTAAGGCATACCCCCAAAATGAGATTGGTAGCGAAGCTCGACTCATCATGGAACGAACCATGTCCAACAAGGTCCGATTGCGCCTCTCAGCTACACCATTCAACTGTGGTGTCCTAGGAGGTGTCAATTGTGAGACAATCTCACATTCCTTAAGATGGTCAAGGAACTCAGTACTAAGATACTCACCACCACGATCAGATCGAAGCATCTTAATGTTCCTGCCCAACTGATTCTCCACTTCTTGCTTAAACTCTTTGAATTTCTCAAAGGTTTCTGACTTATGCTTGATTAGGTAGACATATCCATATCTACTAAAATCATCAGTAAAAGTCACATAGAACCGATTAGCATCTCTTGTGGCGGTTCTGAAGGGTCCACACACATCCGTGTGTATGAGCTCCAACAAACCTTCACCCCTAGCACAAGTGCCAGTAAAAGGTGACTTTGTCATTTTACCAAGCAAACAAGATTCACAACTATCATCTGACTTTAGGTCAAATGACTCCAAGACTCCATCCTTTTGGAGTTGGCCTATGTGTTTCTTGCTTACATGTCCAAGACGACAATGCCATAAGGATGCTTTATCTAAGCTAGTGGAAGAGTTAATACACAATACATTATTTCCTAGATTATCTACAACAGATACAGTTTCATACACGCCATCACAAGGTAATGCTTTAAAATAAAGAACATTATTAAAGAAAGCATCGATACTACCATTATTATTATCAAGATAAAAAGTAAAACCTTGTTTATACAATGCATGAAAGGAAATAACATTTCTTGCCATTTCTGGCGAATAATAACATTTATTCAAATCTAATGTAAACCCACTATTTAGCACTAAGGAATAAACTCCTATCTTGGTGACAGGTGAAGCTTTCCTGTTTCCCATGATCAAGTTTATCTTTCCCTTCTCCACATTCTCACTTCTTTTAGTCCCTGCAAATCACAACATATGTGAATACCACAACCTGTATCAAGGACCCAAGACTTAGAATGAGGTGAGTTATTAGACAATATAGTGTATATACCTGCATGGTTGGGTTTTACTTTCCCATCCTTCAAATCTTGCTGGTACTTTGGGCAGTTTCACTTCCAGTGCGACTTTTCATGGCAATAGAAGCATTCAGTCTCATTAGGGTTAGCAGAAGAAGTGACAAAACCTTTCTTGGTTTTGCTTGAAGAGGAGCCTTCAAGGGTCTTACCCTTGGTACCCTTAGAAGGGTTCTTTCTCTTCTTCCCTTTGCCATGCCCGATTGCCAAGACATTGGCCGCAGTTGGAGTAGGAGTAGGAGTAGTAACAACCAACTTACCCTTTAGACCACTTTCGGCGGTCTTCAAGAGTCCTTGAAGTTTGCTGAGGGTGACTTCTTCCTTGTTCATGTGATATGTCATGCAGAATTGATCATAACACGATGGCAAGGAGTGCAAAATGATGTCTATTGCTAACTCCTCAGGGAAGTTCACATTCAGCTTCAGTAAACGGTCCACATACCTTTGCATTTTCTGCATGTGGCCCGTGATGGGTTCACCATCCTTCATTTGGGTTGTTATCATGGAGGAGATTATTTCATATCGCTCTTGACGAGCACTTTGATGGTAGCGGTCCATCAAGTCCTGGTGCATCTCAAAAGGATAATAGTCCTCATAGGACTTTTGGAGCTCGTCTGTCATGGTGGCCATCATGATGCATGCCACTTTTGTAGCATCTCTTTCATGTACCTCATATTCAGCAAGCTCTTCAGGTGTAGCAGTTGGCTCGGGTACCTTCAGCTCCTTGTCGAGAACATATTCTTTGTTCTCATACCGAGTGACCATCCTGATGTTTCTGATCCAATCTGTAAAGTTGGACCCATCAAAGATGAGTCTCCCACAAAGATTCATGAGAGAGAAGGAGCTAGTAGGGTTTGAGCTAGAAGCATTGTTATTGGAAGACATCTGAAAAGAAGAGGGAATAGATTAGATTAGATATAGAGATAGTCCTTAACAAAACACCCAAATGTAATATTAAGGCTAGTACCCAACACAATATTTTATAACTTAGAAGAGGGATGTCGTAATCTAAGCTATAAGAGATTTGAAGGTAGGTGAATGACGATTCACCAATTTCCACCATGAAAAACGAAATATTTAATTAGGTTTTAATTGGTTTAGAAACTCCTAGATTCTTTGAGATTCATTGAACTTTCTTCAATGGCATGTTTCAATCTCGAGTGTGCCCTTCAAGTTTTGTGACTGGGATGCCGAGGATCACAAAACAAGGTGTGAAGTAACCATGTAAATTACTTGGTACCCTTAATGTATTACCCCTCAATCGATGTGCCGGTTAACCACACACGCTCCATCGATACTATGATAAACATTAAGTCACCCTTTACCTACCTTGTTAAGTTCAAGTTAGTGTGCCGGTTAACCACACACGCTCCACTAACGACTTAAACAAAGTGTAAAGTGTAATTTCATGGATTAGCACCTTATTCACATTTTCCTAAAATAACTAAGATTGGGAATTCAATAAAGTTTAGTTACTTTAGTATTATCATTATACTTTTAATGAGAATTTATAAGTCCTTGTCCTACCCGTTCGGCTAACGACCCTCCACCGATCAAGGAAGCGGTGGGTGAGAGTGGACACCCATTAAGTTGCCATTTTATAGGCAACAACCTTATACCTCCCTTATAGACCGGCTTCGTGAATGAGGCGTACTAGCGGTAAGACGACTTGATCTTATACATATATGAATATTATTAAACTTATAATATTATAAAGTATAAGGGTTGAATTTTAACTTTTAAAATTCTAGGGGTTGGAACTAAAGTTTTTAATATGACTTTACATGTTCCAAAACTTGAGGGCAAGTTTTGTAAACTTTCAAAACTTTTCATTTCTCATAACTTATGAGTTAATGGTTATTAAAAATGAAGACTCTTCATTTTTTGTAACCTATGTGTTCTTTTAATTGTTATTTATAAATGTGACTTTTGGTTATCCATAACTTAAGAACTAGTTATGGACTCCATTAAAACACATAAAGATCAAGAATTAATCTAATCAATTATTAGCACATAATTTCTATGATCTTCTAAACTCATATGTTTATGAATGTTCATATCAAAAATTTCAAGAATCATAAGTACATATACAAAACTTGAAATTTTGATACGAGCTTTTGAACAACACTTCGATTTTCAAGTTTTTTTTTTTTTTTTGCATCAAGTATCAAATAAACAAACCTGGCTCTGATACAACTGATGAATTTTGAGCATTCTAACACTCCTATGGTGTACATGCAACCCTAGAAACCTTGGATCTATGTTTGACTAAGGTACATGCAAATAATTATTTTTCCAAGGTTCTTATCCTAACTAGCATGGCATGGGGTACTTGAATCAAATAAAACTAGTAGAATTACTTACCTTGTAGTAGTAGTTGATTGCTTGGAGTTTGAGAGCCTAGCACCAATAATGTGGATGCCTCAAATGGAAGTCACAAATCACCACAAACTTGGAAACTTGAGAGAATAGTCACAAACTTCTTGAAATCGGCCCTCTTGGTTTACACACATCAACTAGTGTTATTTCAAGAACCAAAGCCTCCTTTATATAGTGTGGTGGATTAGGGTTACATCCATGTAAACCCTAATACCCATGTCTTTTCATTTCCATGAGATCCATGGGTTAAAGCTCCATGGAGTATCCATGGACTTTCTATGCAAGCCTAGCCCATTCCAAATAAGCATTAGCCCACACTATATAAATACAAGAGCCCATATTTAATTAGTCATACTTTTAATCTCTAAATTAATTCTAAATTAATTATAGATCAACACTAATTAAATAATATGATTTTATATTAATATATTAGAACTAATAATATATTAATAAATCATAACTTATACTATTCTCAAAAGATTATCCGTAAATTGTTTGGGTGAAGTGCAACCCAAATGGACCATGCCGGGTCGGGTCAAGTACATACCAAATATAGTTATGGACTTAGACACTATCTCCAACAACTTTATGACTTACAATGGTCCAAAAGCTCAAGAAGAATGTAAGATAGGAGCTAGAATGCCAAGAGGTTGCTCCAACAAGATCTTCTTCCACTTCAATGAGTCAACAAACCACCAAAGAATGTTTCAAAGATCACAAAAATGGCTAAGGGCTTCAAGTGGGTCGAGATTAGGGTTTCCAGGAGGCAAGAGAGTGATGGAGGCTAAGGATGGGCAACCCTAGCCCTCTCATTCCATTAAATACCCAAAATATTTTGGTCATCAGCTCGTTCTCACATCATGAGCGTTCAAAGTCTCACGTTGTGAGACTTAAAAGCACGGGTTAACTGGTTAATGGTCACTCACTATGTGACCACCAAGTCTCACGTCGTAACCTTCATCGAAAAGCTATAATTCAATAAATAAGTACCTCCAAGACCCGAGTGTTACAGTTCTCTCCTATTAAAATCATACTTCATCCTCGAAGTCCGCTACCGCGAATAACTCAGGATAATGCTCCCTCATATTCTCCTCAGGCTCCCACATCCATTGTGAACCCTTTCGCAGCAGCCATTACACCTTCACTAAACCCACAACCTTGTTTCGCAAGGTCTTCGTTTTCCGGTCGAGGATCGCCACTGGTCTCTCAATGTAATTCAGGCGCTCATCCAACTGAATTTCCCCCAAAACAACCACTGCGCAATCATCAGCCACACACTTCCGAAGCTGAGACACATGGAAGTTGTTGTGGATCTGGCTAAGCTCCTTAGGAAAATCCAATCTGTATGCTACCTTGCCAACCCTGGATATCACCCGAAATGGCCTAATATATCGGGGTCCCAACTTTCCCCTCTTCCTGAAGCATATTACAACCTTCTAGGGTTATACCTTCAGTAAGACCATGTCCCCGACCTGGAACTCCAACTCAGATCGACGCCTATCAGCATAGCTCTGATGTCGACTGTGGGCGGTCTGCAATCTCTGCCTAATCTGATGAATAAGCTCTGTTGTCAGAAGGACTACCTCTGTCCTTCCAATGAACCTATGACCGACCTCTCCCCAACATACTGGGGTGCGACACTTACTCCCTTAGAGAAACTCGATAGGCGGTGCACCAATGCTGGATTGATAGTTGTTGTTGTGTAAGAAAACTCAGCTAAGGGAAGGTAGGAGTCCCAACTTCCACCGAAATCTATTACACAAGCTCTCAACATGTCCTCCAATGTCTGAATGGTCTGCTCACTCTAACCGCCAGTCTGTGGATGATAAGCAATGCTAAAGTGCAACCTCGTACACATTTCCTCATGGAACTTCTACCAAAAACGAGATGTGAACTGAACATCTCGATCAGATATAATGGAGACTGGAATACCATGTCGAGCAACAATCTCGCGCACGTACAATTCAGCCAATTTCTCGGCCGAAGAACTCTCTCGAATGGCTAGAAAGTGATTGCTCTTGGTCAGACGATCCTCGATAACCCATATCACATCGAATCCATTAGCCGTCCAAGGTAACTTGGTGATGAAATCCATACTTCTATGTTCCCATTTCCACATGGGAACCTCCAATTACTGTAGCTTGCCATGCGGCCTCTGGTGCTCGGCCTTGACCATCTGACAGGTCAAGCACCTCTCAACATACCAGGCTATCTCTCTCTTCATGCACGACCACCAATAACTAAGCCTCAAATCCAAATACATCTTGGTGGCTCCGGGGTGTATCGAAAACCTAGACTTGTGAGCCTCCTCCAGCACAGTCTGCCTGACCCCACCAAAATTTGGCACCCAAACCCGTCCATATGGGGTCGATAATCCATGACTGTGAGTAGCGAACCTGTCAACCTCACCCCTGAGTCTATCCTGTTTCCAATTCTCCTTCTTGACGCCCTCAGCCCGAGCCTCCTTAATTAGATCAAGAAGCAGAGAATCAATCGATATGCTCATACATAGGCTTCCATCAGCAAAATTAGCCGTCTTGCGGATCAAAGCATCAGCGACTACATTCACTTTTCCCGGGTGATATAGGATCCCATAGTCATAATCCTTGACCACGTCAAGCCATCTACGTTTTCTCATATTCAGATTCGGCTGATCCATGAGATATCTCAAACTCTTGTGATCTGTGTAGATAGTACATCGGACCCCATACAAGTAATGCCGCCAAATCTTGAGGGCGAACACCACTACTCCCAGATCCAAATCATTTGTCGGATATCAGACCTCATGCGACTTCAGTTGCCGAGAAGCATAAGTAATAACTCTCCTACACTGCATAAGCACCGCTCACAAACCGGTGTTGGATGCATCACAAAATACCACAAAATCCTTCACACCCTCAGGGAGGGTCAACACTAGTGCCTCACACAACTTCTGTCTCAGTGTCTCAAATGCAGCTTGCTGCTCAGGCCCCCAATGGAAATCCACGCCCTTCCTCGTCAGATGCGTGAGGGGTACTGCAATCTTGGAGAAGTCCTGAATAAATCTCCCATAATACCCTGCTAATCCCAAGAAACTCCTGATCTCAGAAACAGACTTCGGGACCTCCCACTGCATAACCGCCTTGATCTTGGCCGGATCGACCAAAATCCCCTCATGGTTAATGAGGTGCCCCAAGAACTGGACCTCTCGTAACCAAAACTCACACTTCGAGAACTTGGCATACAGCCGTTATCGCCTCAAAAACCCTATAAGCTCTCGAAGTTGTTCCTCATGCTGCTCCCTGGTCTTGGAATACACCAAGATATCATCCATGAAAACAATAACTGATCGATAGAGCATCGGCCTGCACACCCGATTCATCAAATACATAAATGTCACACGCGCATTGGAGAGCCTAAACGGCATCACCACGAACTCATAATAACCATAACGAGTCCGAAACGAGGTCTTCTCGATGTCCTCCTCTTTAACCCTCACCTGATGATACCCTGACCTCAAATCGATCTTTAAGAACCCTAATACACCCTGCAACTGATCAAAGAGGTCCTCAGTCTGTGGAAGGCGATAACGGTTCTTCACCGTCAATTTTTTCAACTCCCGATAATCAATGCACATCCGGTGCGAACCATCCTTCTTCTTGATGAACAATATCGGTGCTCCCCACGGTGAACTGCTCGGTCTAATGAACTGCTTGCCCAACAGCTCCTGAAGCTAAGAGGAGAACTCCTGCATCTGAGGCGGTGCCAATCGGTACAGTGCTTTGGCAATCGGAGTCGAACCTGGAACTAAATCAATCCTAAACTCAAGCTGCCTCTCGGGAGGCACACCGAGTAACTCTTTCGAAAACACATCAACAAACTCTCTAACAACCGACACATCAGAAACTGAAGCCTTCTTCCCGACCCAAGAATAAACTACATATGCAAGATAACCCATACAACAATGCTGAATATACTGTCGAGCCCTGGCAACAGAACAAAAAGTTAACCTTATCCTGGTACCCTCTCCATAGATAACAGTTCTCCCCCAATAGGGGTTCGAACCACCACTCGTTGACCCTTGCAGTTTGTCATAGCACCAAACATGCTCAACCGATCCATCCCCACTATCACACACACCCCGCATGGGGATAGGAATCAAATCAATTAGATAAGGCACTCCAAAAATCTCCAGGACACAACCCTGATAAACCATGGATGCAGAAACCCCATGATTGTTGGTGATAGAGACCCACAACGGACACTCTAACTCCCAAAGAGGCACATCAAATCCCCTACTGAACGTCTGAGATACAAAAGATTGACTCGCACCCGAGTCAAAAAGCACATGAGCATGCAAAGAGTTCACTAAGAAGGTACGTAACAAAATCATAAACATAAGTACAACATAAAATAACTTGAAAGAATATGAATAGAATCATACCAGTAACGACGTCTAGCGCCGCCCTAACCTCCTCTGCGGTGAGCTGGAAAGAGCAACCTCAAGCCCTCGGGGGCTTCGCCCTACCCTGGCGTCCATACGTGATCCTCAGAGTAGCCGGTGCTGGAACCTGAGCCGGCCTCGCAGCGAGCAAGGGACAGTTGGCCTTCGCATGTGTGACATCCCCAAATTCACAGTCATTTTAAAATTTTTATTTATGCTTATTTAAAAATCTGATTATCCATTTTGAAGAATAATATTGCAGAATTTGTTCCTAGAAAACATGATAAATATATTATCAAAGCATTTCCGAAGAAATGTATTTTGTTTATAGTAAAACTTTGGGATGTCATTGTCAATACGAAACATAAGCATAAACAGACCTTACATTCATTTACACTAATGATTTACATCTCCTTTAATCTCTCAGTGTAATGTGTCTTCGTATCGATACATGTGATACAAATAAACTGAGTGGGTCAAGTTGGGAAACTCACAATATATACAATTTCAATCCCACAATGTTATATCATATATATATATATATATATATATATATATGTGTGTGTGTGTGTGTGTGTGTGTGTGTGTGTGTGTTTTAGAACTCACAATATATACAATTTCACCTCATATAAGCGATTTTACCCCACCCCGTCGATCCTCACAACGACACGATCTATACTCTCAGATCTAAAATTAACCTCTTTACCTAATCCATACTCCCAGATCAAGTATGTCTAATCCATGCTCTCAGATCAATGACAAATAACTATGCCCATTCCATACTCTCGGACTAGGGACAACTGACTATGTCTAATCCATGCTCCCGGATTAATGACAAATAACTATGTCCTCTCCATACTCTCAGACTAAGGACAAATGACTATGTCTAATCCATGCTCTCGGATCAATGACAAATCTTAAAGTTCGACACTCCGTGTATATCCTACCCACACTCATAAGGAGAAACTACCTGATACCCATCTCAATTAATTTAGGTTTGTTATGTATCGTAAATCATCATATATTATCATATATGCTCTTAACACGTATTTCAGGCAATAACAATTATTTCACACACAAACATATATTTAATATTTTAATCAATACATGTATTAAAATCATGTTCATGAAAGGAACTATGCACTCACTTGTTAAAGTGATCACTCCAAATTCGGGCTGCGCTTCGCTTCTAACAATTTTATTTTCCTTCGATGAAACCTAGTATCATTATCACTAGATTTTAGTCTAATATTTATTGCGACTAATTATTAGTCTAGATTTACGAGAGATATTGTTTTAAAAGTGTTAAACAATACTTTTCAACTACTATGTACAGATATAGGCCAGACATGAAACACCGGAGGGCAGGACCATTTTGACATTTAAGTTGTTCTGAAATCCAACAACCCTATATGCGGCCCTTCAAACCAGATTCCGCGTACCGCGAGCAGTTAAAAGGTATTATAATAACACTTTTATAATTTATACTTAGCACATATATTGCTTATAGGTTCATAATAACGATAATGAACTTAAATATAAGTTATACTTAAAGAAGGGTAAGCATAACTCACTTACAATGGAGTTTAGCGAAGAACCGGGCTCTGTGTGGGCAGAACTTCTGAGCCGAAAGCTCTTCTTCTCGGAGCCTTCTGGCACACCGGCACTCACCTCTAACACTTGGGAAGTGCTAGGGAAGGGGAGGGGTTAAGAGAAGTAATTGAGAGAGAAAGAATGGGAAAGGTGTGAGAAATATGGGAGAACCACGCATCTATTTATAGGGTGAAGGCTTAGGACTACGCTAGGCGTAGCCTTCGAGTACGCTGCGCGTAATCAGTATGTAGCGCATACGAGGTTTTACGATGCGCGTACGAGGGCCAGGTGTCACCATCGCATGCGAGACCGTGGGGAGAAAGCGAGGGCTCGGATTACGCCACGTGTCAGCCTTGCATTCTTCTATAATTTAATAAACTTCTAAATTTTGTTAATTTCACATACGAGCTTTGTTTTCGACATTCTTTATATCCACGCGTAGGTGGCAACGTAATCTACAACTTTCGTTTAGACTCCGTCGGCTAATTTTGATTTTATTTTTAAAGTTATATTTGAACAGGCTTAGACAGGTAAAGTCTGTTAAAACTCATAACTTTGTCATCCGACATCTGTTTTCGTCTGTCTTTATATCGTTGAGCTCCTATTAATGAGATCTTTAATTTTGATTTAGGTTTTGTCGGCTAAAAATCGATCGATCTAAAATTCGATTTTCGGGCTGTGCAATGCTACGCTAAATTTTTGAAAAATCATAACTTCCTCATATGAAGTCAGATTTGGACGTTCTTTTTATGTACATTCGTGGTTTAATGTCTACTACGACTTTCGTTTAGATCACCAAGGCTAAAAAAGTAATTTATCAAAAATTCACTTTTTACGTTACGCGGTGCAGTGTCGGTTTAGCCGAAAAGCTTCGCCGGGTCATAACTTCTTCGTTACTACTCGGATTTCAGCGTTCATTATATGTACGGAACTCTTGTGACATATAATATAAATTAGTTAAGATTATTTACTCTAAATAATATTCTATCAAAAAGTCGTTTGTGATGCTTATTGTCTTTAAATTGACTAGCCCGAATCTGCGGGCGTTACAACATAGCCAACCTGCTCACAGTGATAGAAAATCCTAGTGCTCAGTACTGGGGCCTGCTGATGACAATCCTTGACATAATGCCCCTCCTTTCCATATGTGTGGCATCCTGATGAAGACCGACAAACACCATCATGAATCTTCCCGTACTTTCCACAAGTGCGACCCTTCTGGCCCCAGATCTCGAATCAGCGAGCTTGCACCGCTTCACTGCAGGCTGTGACTGGACATGGGCCTACCTCAGCTCCCTAGACTGGAGCTCTATCTCGATCTCCAGCCTCCTCGCAGCCTCCTATAACTCAATGAGTGTACCATAATGCTGGGTGGACACAAACTGGCGGATATCCTTCTCGAGCATGCTCAAGTATCGGGTCATCTGAGCTTGGTCAGAAGTAGCAAACTCAGGGCAGAAAAGATCCCTGTCGGTAAACATCTTGGTGATCTCCATCACCGTCTTAGTCCCCTGTCTCAAGTCCAAATACTCCTGAGCCAGACTATCCCTCTCCACCAATGGAACGTACCTCAAGCGAAACATCTCCGAGAACTGCTCCTAGGTAACAATAACTCTCTACATGGTAGTGTAGGCACTAGTCACCAATCTCCATTAATCCTTCGCACCTTAACGGAGAAGGTTCAGGGCGCACTCGACCTTCAGGTCAGCAGGGTTAAGCAAGTGAAGAAACAACCCTCCATAGCAGACAACCATCTCATTGCAACAATCGGATCCTGAAGTCCATCAAACTCTGGGGGCTTCGTATTATCGAAGTCCCGATACTGGAAGGCTCTCCCTCCACTAATACCCGCAGCAACGACAGTTGTGGTAGCTGCTGCAGCAGTAGCCTCAGTAGGAGCTGCGTATCGCTCATCAAAAAGCTCGATCATAGCGGTCTTGATAGACCTAAATGTCTCCGACATAGATCTACGGACAGCAGTAGCCACCTCAGTGGCGATGACCTCCCAAATCTGGTCATCAGTCAACCCTGGCCAATCTTGGTCGCTCTTTCCCGATCCTGAACCTGATCCCCACGAGTGACATCCCAGAATTTAGGTCAAAGACTATGAACGGTCAAGTTCATAGTAAATCTCTTAGTAATTTGACTAATTGTGTTTTAGTGCATCCTATGCGAATTAAATGAGTTCATTTCAAATATTATAATATAACAGATGATCTCTTTACCTCCAAATGTGTAAACTGGCAAACGAATCAAACTGCAACCCTAGTTAATGAGTCTGAAAAGCTGAAATTTTGTATTAAGCAGTTGTGAGAAAATCAAACATTTTAGTCTCGTTGTACATGCTTCCCTGTTTCCAAAAATATAAATAACGTCTAAAACGGAGAACGTATGCAAAAGATACAACAGTTTTAAGAAAACAAACTAATATAATACTGATTTTCTTAAAACTGTCAAAACCATTTCTATCGGTTGAGGAACTTGCATGCCTCATATGGAATTTCCGAGAACGTTTTTGGACTCAGGTCATAGTCTAATATTTAATTTCATACATGAAATATTTTTAGTAAAAATATTTATAAAAGTTGAAAAATCAGACGTTTTCAGATTTATTAATCGCGAAACCTTAAACTATTTATTTCGATATGATTTCTATTATTGGTAATGTATTCCAAAATAATATACAAATCCAAATCCGGTTTATGTGGATTTTAACGATGAAAATAGCCCTATATTTCTAAATTCGTGTTCAACTATATACATTTGTGCATGGAACATAAGTTATGAACAATCATAAGAATTTGGTATAGTTTTCATAAAATATACTATATACATGTGTCTAAAAAGCAACAAATTTTAATCATAGTGTATATATCTTAGAAAAATTATAACATTTCAACAACACTAATATATACATGATTTGTATATGTATCAAAGACGACTTTAAAGATCAAGACATAATAAATTAGTATTTCTAACAATTTTAACATATAAATTTCGATTTATATATATGTTGCATATATTTACATGACAACATAAAAAACTAGTACTATACTTCAAATACACACCCAAATGAACAAATAATTGGAGTTTTACATTGTTTCTAAATCCAAACAAAATACATAAATAATTAAACCAATAAATCAATACATTGCTTGCCAATTTAAAAACAAATACACTTCTTAAATAAATTGACAGCCAAATGGAAATGTTACTTCTACCTCTTAACTTGCCTAAGCTTTCTCACAAAGTAAACAAATCATTTTATACAAAAACTACACACAAAGCTAATACAAAGCTACACAAAGCTAATACAAAGCTACACACAAAGACAACCATACAGAAAGACAATTGTACACACAACTCTTTCCTATTTCAATTGACAGCCAAAACCATAACTTCCTTACACACTTCATCTTTCAATTAATCACACTTTCACTTCAATCACACACAAAGGCCATCTATTTCTTCTGTTTGTCCTTCGATTGCTGCCATTCCATCTAGTGATCATTCAACCAAAAGAAGAATAACACTCAAATTGGATCTCAATGGTGCAACCAAATCATAGAGAAATCTGAGAAATTTTACCCTTAAGACTATCTTCAATCGTTCACAGCTTCACCTCATCTCTCATCTCTCTTCTTTCTCATTCTTCTTCATTTCCAGCCAAGAACACACCACTGAAGTGGGTGTTTTCGTGTTCATTGCAAACACAAGAGCAACATCACCATCATTTGTTCTTCATTCCATTCCCTGTCAAAAATCAAACCCAAATCACCCCTCTATGGCTCATGTCGATGTTCACCACCCCTACAACCCCTTTCCCGTGAACAGAGACAAACAAAATCCCAAAAGAAACTTTTTACCTGTTGTTGATCGGGACTGCCAAAAAAAAGGGGGGAAACCTGGTGATTATCGAGCAAATAGCAACCTCGAACACCTCTCGCATTTCTCTTCTTCTTCCCATCGAGCAAACACCACCGAGGCCCTCACCTGCGACGTATTGCTGCTGACCGGACTCCCATCGGACCTCCTTTGTCTCTCGTTCCTCACCCTCGGACCCTCCCTTCGCACATCGCTGTTGGAACCGAAGCAAGCAGCCGATTTGCTACTTGAGCAGCTCCTCGCTGCACCCGCTGAGGCCATAGAAGCCTCGTTGCCTCCCCCTTTCCACCCCTTCGGCCTCGTCGAACCCCGGAGACGATTCCTCTTCACGATCGATCGATCAAGACAGCAGGATTAGCCGCCTGCGAGCTTTTCCTTCCTTCGACTCTCTTCGTGACCGGCGACGAGCAAGGGCCCAGATGTAGCGCCGCCACCTTCGTGCCTCCTTGCCCGCCGGTTGTTCATTCGCATCTCCCTTTCATTCGTTCGTGTTTTATCTGCTTCGTTCGTTCCGTTCCATTCCCCCGATCAACAAAAGAAACGGGCACAAAAAGCCCTAATTTTATTAAGTTTGGACGACTTAAACACAATCAGTCCCTCAATGAGATTCCTTTATATAAAAGCCCTAAATCATTTTGATTTTTCAAAATAAACACATTAAACACCTATGTTGAACCCTTTTATTCAAAACGACTACTTTCCCCAAAACTTTGGTGTATTTTAAACAAAACAGCCCCTCCCATGGAGATTTCTTAACAAAATCACTCTAATCCTCAAACATTAATTCATTTTAAGCCATTTCAGTCCCTCCCTTTATTTATTTTAACCAAAGCAGTCATATTTTGGTTAATTAAATTGTGGATTTACGCTTTCTCGCGACAAACTACTCAAAATAAACGAAGTCCGAACAACTCGAACTCACGCTTCAAGGGTGAGTGCTTACGACCCCTTTTTAATATTTCTAATTATTTTGGGGAGGGGGGGGGGGGGGACACAAGTGCCTATACACTTCGTTTATACAAATAACTTATCCTTTTATGCGAAAATACAATAAATATAGTTTATAATAATCTAATTTAACAATTTAACATATTATTACAAATAAACTAGTATAAAATTTTCGTATAAGTATTATGGTTATTTTATCGTGAAATAACTAGTCCAGACAACCAATGCTACATGAGACAAAAATATATGATTTTTATGTGACATTGTACATTATCACAAGCACGTTGTAAAACTTTGTAGTATTATAAGGATTCAAGCTATTACTATTCATGTATATTTATATGTTTAAATACATAAAGTTTATACATGTACAAATGTTCATTACTTTGAAACATACATCTTTATAAAAGCGAGTACATTACAGTTTTACATACATACTAAGAACACTTGGCTTTTATAAAATTTATACAATGAAATTCATTATGCCTAGTGATTTAATCACAATTAAGTTAGGGCTAAGAGCTATTCACATACTTTGGTTAAGGGCTTTTTAGTGAGACTGTATTCATTAGCCAAGTCTAAACACGTAGCATACCCACACTACTATAACTGTTAATCTTCGGAGTGAGATACATATGTATAGATCTATACGGGGTTGACATCCCCACCTGCGGTTGCTAGCTACAACCTCGACCGATCAATAGAAACGACTGATAAGTGTCTACGATTGTTACAACATCCAATGAAGCATTGTAGGTGGGTACATTCAGTCACATAGCTCAGTTATAGGACTCACTATAAACATTAACTGTAATTTCTCTCTCTCTCTCTCTCTCTCTCACTACAAACCACGGGCTTGGTTGCTTTCAAATCTATTTTAAGTATGGAATTACTTATGTATTAGTACAATTAGGTTTTCAAGGATATTCAAATATTCATTTCAAACATAGTTTTAAGTATGAATTTACTTATACAAAAGGTACATTTTGGCTTTCAAAGATTCTTTACAAACACGGGTTTAAGTATGGATTTACTTATACAAAGATACATTTTGGCTTTCAAAGACTCTTTGCAAACCCACTTTTAACTGTTGTTATACATACAAAGATGATACTTTTTATACTTTTTAAAGTATTATTGTTGTTAGCAGAAAACTTGTAACTCCCACCAACCTTGTATTGACCCTCAAAATTACATGTATTCTCAGGAAATCACTAAACAGAACTTCAAGACAGATTGTATTATAGGTGACCTAGTTTACTTGTTGTGTATTATATACCTATCTGTTAACTCAATTCATGTACCATTATTATTTGTAAAAACCTTGTATTCAAATATCAAGATGGAACACGAATGCTATTTTGTTTATTGTTGTACTTGTGCTATATATTCAGTTTACCTATGATCCATGAACTTAGTCGCATAGCCTGGTGTGTTCCGCCGCCTCGGCCGGGGGTGTGACACCGCGTGAACACCATACTGAAAATAAACCAGAACATATCAGAAATTTCACAATTCATAACATCACAACTATCCCAGACAGACAAACCCTCGGGGTTTGTAACTTCCTTGAAACGCGTACGGGTTCTATGCTTTCAGTAGTACGGGGCCATACTACCTTCCACACCTACCCGTATTTTCCCAAAGGACCATCACAATGCTCACACAAGTTCTACACTAGTACAACCATACATCCTATCCTCACTCTCACGAGGGTAGCTAAACATTTCTCATCTGACCGGCTGCTCACACATATACTCATCCATGAAACTTCCACCAGCTCTGCAGCACTTGCGTATGCTAATCATACATAACTATGGATCCTATAGACAGTCGAATACTTGATTCTACCCTAAGCCCACAACCAGACAAGGAACAGGAAATAAGGCCAAACCAAACATTCTCAGGCTATAAAATCTTAATTGTGTATAATTGTTATGCGTACACTAAGCAACTACAGTAATGATGTCAATTCCATACAAGAAGTAACCCTAGGCTATCCGGCATCATACAAATCAGGCAATTCTATCATGCAATTCCTGAATATCCCTAGCTTATCGCTAGCATGTTGTTCTATCATAAACATTATATCAAATAACAGGGTGGTAACTTGGGGTATACTTTCTGGCTCCGGCTGATCGTACACATCACATCCTTCCTTGTTCACTTTTGAAAACAATTTTTGAAAACCGTTTTAAAACTTTTGCAGTTCCTTAGTTTGAGTCTGGATTCACACGAATGCTCCTCCAATTCTTTCAAACCAAGGCTTTGATACCAACTTGTACCATTCTAAAAATCACAATAAATTTTAACTTTTCAAAAACAACCCATAACCACAAATGTTTACAAAACCAATGTTTCAAAAGTCTAATTTAGTAATCAAAGTATCCCAAAATCGAAACAACATAAAAACCAAAGTGATGTGCACGGTCTTGCCTTCGCCTTGCCACAGTCATCTGTAGTACCTAAAACAATATAATTAAACTCTAAGCCTAAGCTTAGTGAGTTCCCCCAAAGTACCATCACACATAACATGTAACAACATATACTGGGTCCACAACTAACAGACTGGATTACCCCTGAGCCCACAGTATGAGTCTGGCTTTCCTTTTAGGCCCACGGCTTGTATCTGGCCTGCTCTCGAGCCCACATCATAAGTCTACCTTGCCTTTTAGGCCCACAACTTATGTCTTGCTTGCTCCCAGGTTTGTTGTCTACCGCACGAAGCATTACTACCTCAACCCAACCATACAATGTCGATATATACATAACAAAGAAACATATAACATCAAACAGATAATCATGCGGATCTTAACAAATCACTACCGTATAGCAACATCCTAACTAGGATACATAATCTACTAGGCCAGCATTGGTGCCTTCGACACTCAAGTACAGTGAGGAAAACTCAACTCAATCAAAAGATAGCAAATCGCACACCCAAGTCTGCTGCACAACAGTTCCTCACGCTGAACACAATCAATACCAACCCTAGTTACTTTCTAAGGTCAAACCCAAAATCATGAGGCCCAATAATGGCCCAAGTCCAAACTAGGCCCACTAATGACCCAACCCATCTAGAGAATCCTAAGGCCCAAATGTTCCAAAATGGCCTCAAGTCAACGGTCCAAACTCCAGCAGCTGATCCTCACGACGTGACTAGCTCGTGGTCACGTCGTGAGCATCAACTCGACCCGGTCACAACCCAGCGGGGTCAACTCATCCCATAAATTTGATTCCATTCATCTTCACATCATGACTTCTTCCTGAATTATGTCATGACCTAATATGGACAAAACTGTCGGGATGGCAAGTATCCTCATGACATGATAGGCTTAGTCCTCATGTCGTGAGCGTTGCACTGACCAACTTTGAGCATTAAGCACTTATTCCTTACAACCATAACTTGGGACTTTCTAGAGAGTCTTCCCTCACCCAAACGATGATAAAAAATCGTATCTTATTAGTCATGCATGTACAATGCATGACTCAAACACTCACTAGTTCAAAAGAGGGAAAAATATGATCTAGACTCATGCTTGGGGTCTCAAACTATACCAAAACTCAGATCCAAAGACTATATAACAGATAATGACTCAATGATCCATAAAGTTACCAACTTTATGGATCCCATGCATGCAATCCATCACAATCATGCAAAAAGAGCTTAAAACTTAGATCTAGGATGCAAGAGGTTAAAAGGGCAGAGCTTTATGACTTAAAATGGTCCAAAAGCTCAAGAAGAAGGTAAGGTAGAAGCTGGAATGGCAAGAGGTTGCTCCACCTAGGTATTCTTCCACTTCAATGAGTCAAAAAATCACCAAAGAATGTTTCGAATATCACAAAATGGCTAAGGACTTCAAGTGGGTCGAGATTAGGGTTTCCAGGAGGCAAGAGAGGAGGGAGGCTAAGGATGCCCTAGCCCTCTCATTCCATTAAATACCCGAAATATTAAGGATTTGGTCATCAACCCGTTCTCACGTTGAGAGCATTCAAAGTCTCACATCGTGAGGCTAAAAAACACGGGTCAACTGGTCAATCGTCACTCACGACGTGACCACCATATCTCACGCCATGACCCTCATCTAAAAGCTATAACTCAATAAATAAGTACCTCCAAGACCCGGGTGTTACATATGGATTCTTAAATGTGATAAAAATTTAATTGTTTAAATAAATCGATGAAAATTTAACTGGTTTTTTTTAACTCTAGTGATATAAAATAAAGTGGTATAATGACATTATACTTTTTATCTAAATTAATTTTTAAAATAAATTAATTAGAAAAAAGTGTATGGCAAAAGTGGAAACCTCTTCCACATTCCTTTCAAATGATAAAAAAGACAAGAAGTGTGACAAAGCTTATCTGAAATGAGGGGAGAAAAAAATAGCATGGCAAAGCCCATATACTTTCCCTTAAGTTATATATATATATATATATATATATATATATATATATATATATATATATATATATATATAGAGAGAGCTAGGTTCAAATGTGGATGAACATCTATTGTGTGGACGTGTGGACAATGCTATTCTGTGAGAATGACAATGAAAATATGTTGTTTAATAATATGAATACGTTCAGTCTTACATAACTATTGTCATTATCACACATTCTCACTAATTAAATCGTCTATAAGGTTATTATAGACTTTTTATTATTATTGTCATTCTGTCAGAATGTTGTCGGAATGTTTATTGAGTCGTATTCTGTCAGAATGATAATTACTGAAAAACGATTTGTGAGAACAAAAATGAATAAGAATTAGTGAGAATGCATGAAAATGACGATATTTTTGTAAGGTTGAACGTATTCGCATTACTAAACAATGTATTCTCTTAGTAATTCTCATAGAATCACACTATCCACACGTACACACAATAATTGTTCATCCACATTATAACCTAGCCCTATATATATATATATATATATATATATATATATATATATATATATATATATATATATATATATATATATATATATATATATATAGGCTCAGGTTATTCTATTTAAACTAACTATTGTGTTATTGTATGCATAAATGTGGACCAATCATTTTACTTATTTTAAGAAAGTGATTAATACATATTATTAAATTAAAGATAATTGAAAAATACCATCTAATTTCATTTTAAGGGTATTTTAGACAATTGAGATAAATTTAAAAAAGGAAAATTCCATATTTTTTGGGATAATTAACTCTCTTGATTTTAAAATTCTAATTTTTTTAATTACTTTAATTTTAATTATAACGTAATTTTTATAATTAAACACGATTTTATTCTGTTAGAAAGCCATTCTGTTAGAATCATATTCTCTAGGAATTTCAGGATATATATTTCTATTAGAATGATATTCTATTAGAATGCCAACACCGACTAATAACAAATTTTTGGATACTACTTCAAAATTTTTCATTACATTCTTAAAAATGTAAAAACTTTATATAATAGTCTATGACAATGAAATACTCACTAATAACAAACAAAACCATGTATCTTATTCGACCTGAATATTCTAGCAGAATATATTATTACATATACTCTTATCATTCTATTGTAGGTTATTCTATCAGAAGAATAGCTCTTTCCTTTGTGAAGACCAGTGACAATTGTTCAACCATCATCTAATCTTCAAGTCCTTGATCATCAATGAAATTAGACATTTTACCAAAATAACTGCCATGAATCAAATCATGTAATAATAATATTCTCTGAGAATGCTTTTGCATGGCAAATAAATAACACAAAATTTTAGTAAATCTAACATAATGAATACCACATGGTATGGTCAGATTATTTTTCAGGAACTTCCACAAACACCTGTCATGCATCATAATAAGCTCTATGACAAATTTCACCAAAAGATTGTTAATTTGCAAATTCTAACAGACCTGAAGTGAAAATAACATGAATTGCAAGTATGTAAGCTAGCTTGCTTCTATGATTCAATAGTAGGCTACAAATCAATATATATTAAAGGTGATGTGTACACATCAATTCAGTGAATGTTTTATTGAGAAGACAAGGAATGAAAATACACATATACCCTCGTAGTACCATGTCTTGAATTGATAAATGAATTACGAGTTCACTGAAGCACCAAAGTTAGGGTTTTCTCTAAGGGGCTGAAACGAGAGTCGAGTGTGATAAATGACCTCCTGAGTCGTGAAGATCCGATACCACCCCGGGCAGGTAAAAATCCCAAGACTGTTATCATCACTAAGCACCCGAGTGAGATACCACTCCAATCGCGCCGAAAATCCAAGATCATCAACGGTCTGCCATAGGAGGGCCTGAGGAATACTGAACTGCTTGGACAGTAGAGCAATCAACCGGGAAACGAAGAAGCTCCGATTCTCAGTAGGTATATCATCTGTGAACTGTAGAAATGGATAGGATGGCTAGTTAGGCGGTAATTGACTAGCCCTCTGCGACTTGATCGAGATATAACCTGAGAAAAATAGGGCAAGAAAGTTAGAATTAAAGTAATGTAAGTAAAAGGATTGCAAAATAACAGAAAATATTGTTCGTGTGTGTCAAGAACTGCACCATGCGCAGTATGAAGATGCGTCGCGTGCAATGAAGATGCCTGACGTGCTTCAAGAACACGACAAACATTCGGTACCAAAAGCCCCCGAAATCGTCTAAAATTCAACCTAGAATCTATAGGGGAATGTTAGGTGAAGCTTATACTAGTAGAATACACCATCAATTTAATCAAAAACACCATGAATCGATGGATTTAGCAAAACCCTAGGTTTTACCCCAAAAACGAAACCTCAAATTAAGGATAGATTAACTGATTAAAGGAGAAATCAAGCATTGGGGTTTAGTAATCGGTAGTTAAACTAGACATTTAGCTAATCAGTTTCGAGTATTACAAGCCAAAGTGGCAAAATACTATACACCCTCAAAAATGCTAAATACAAAATCCTTGGTTGTTATGAACTAAGTAGAAGTTAAAATATGCAGTAGAGGTACCTTGAAAGTAGGAGGAATCGAAGAATCAAAGCTCGAAAATGAGAAACGCACGACATGCTCTTCGCATGTGGGATCCAGTCGAGTGTGGGGACCATTCGAACTATTGGAAGCATGTGTCGAATGAAGCCAAAATTCATCATTTAATATTGATCTGATGAAGGTGCGCGAGGCAAAGATCTCTGCAACTTTGGAGCTTGACCTTTCTTCACCTTTCATCTGATCTTTGATTGATTGTATAAGGTCGATGTTTTTGTCTAGGGTTTTAAAGGGTAAATGTAAACGATTTTGCCTAAGTTAAAGGGTTTATGATTTGAATAATTAATTACTAAAATTAATTAAAAGCTAAGATTACAATTTTACCCCTATCTAGGTTTTTAAAATGATTGGTCCATATTTATGCATATAATAACACAATAATTACTTTAAATACCTAAACCTATCTCTCTCTCTCTCTCTCTCTATATATATATATATATATATATATATATATATATATATATATATATATATATATATATATATATATATATATATATATAGATCAAGGTTGTATGGTCAACTTCAATGGACCTCTAAATATCATTTATAGGTTATGTTCATTACGACTAGTCTTTAAATACCACACTTCCTTTGAACACCAAATATAAATGTTAAATATAAAGGCCTCCACCATGTTAAAGGTTGGTTGGAGAAATCACCACTTTGATGTAAAAAAAATCATTATTTTGGTGTTTATGGTTGGAAAAACCTTAAAGGGTATACACTCTTCCCAACTCATTTGTCACATTATTTTTCTCAACTTAGAATACATGCAAACTTATCTTTTCCAACCGACTTGTCCATCATTATTTTTTAACTTAATTAAATTAGAAAATTAAAAATAAAATAAATCATAACATTTTTTAATTTTCTTTATTCTTTATAATAAAATTTTACTAAATTAAAATAAATAATATTAAATAATATTAAAAATAACATTAAATTTAAAAACCACACTACAATAAAATATAAATTACATAAAAAACAATTAAAATACACATATATACTAAAAATAATACAAACAAAAAAGACAAACTAAAAGAACTACTTCAATTCTTAAAAAATAATGATGATTTTTAAAATATCTCAAGCTGCCTCGTAACAAAAAAAATTTCATGTTAGGATTTTTGCGATACTCATCTTTTGTTACTTTTACAACGTCTTCGTCGGAAACTCCGGCCTCCCTGGTATTCATCTTGTGGGTAAAAATAGCATTAAATGCTTTCACTTTTCACTACATACTTTCCATTTGGAAGAATTTTGATGTGTTGAACGACATGAACCCCACGCTGGTGCTTAGAATGATCCATTACTAATCACCAAAAATATGACAATTTATGTTGAATCACATGCCTATTTTCGAAAGTGTTAGTGTATGCTCAGGCCAACGCTACTTCTTTGATTTCAGACCAATCTACGCATATGACTAGCTTGGGAATAATATCCATTTCAAAATTGAATTGAAAGTGAGAATAAAATTTAAAGAGTAAAATAGAATGAAATTAACAGAAAAAAGAGGTGTGGTTGTAACGTCTAAAAAATTCATAGTAAAATTTTCATTTGAAAAACAGCTACACGTTACAAATGATTTGTTCCAAAACTAATTAAAGTGATTATATCATTTAAACATCAAAGTAAAAATCATAATATCCAATGTGAAAAACTCTGGGGGATGTTGTGCAGTCACGCCGGTCCCTTCCCTTTCGTACTGGAAGTACCTGAAACCATAAACATAAAACTGTAAGCACAAAACTTAGTAAGTTCCCCAAAATACCACATACCATACATACATCGGGCCACACTTGGCATCTATCGGGCCCTGCCCGATAACAGGCGTGTGACATGTAATGGGCCGCAGACATATAGTGGGCCCCACCCAAACATATATAGAAATACATGCAAGAGTCACAAAGAGAACTAGCATCCTATAAACTTAATCCAATAGGCTGGCATTAGTACTTTCGACCCACAAATACTATGAGGAGACTCACCTCAATCCGAAGATAACCAAATCTCACACTCGCTGCTGCTACAAAAGCTCCTCACATTGAAGATATCCAAAACAACTCTAATTAACAATTAAGTTGATAATCCATAATAAAAGGTCTATTTCATACTCTCTCTCTCTCTCTTTCTCTCTCTCTCTCTCTCGGGTAAATGACCATTTTACCTTTCCAAGGCTAAACCCCACCCAACTTGACCTAATGATAAAAAATGATCTATAATACCTTCTGATCGTACATAATTTGTAGACCATTGTGAGTAAATAGCTGTTAACTTGCTCATTGGTTTCATAGATCTAGTTATTTGTCATATTTGCCACTTCAACTTGAAATAACCATAACTTCTTCGTTTCAACTCTGTTTTCGGCATTCTTTATATGCACTGAAAGGTATTGAAGAGCCCCACAATCATATATAATTATTTTGACTTAAAACATACCGAACTAAAACCATAACCCTTTCAAGAAGCCCAATCTATAACTTTTCCCTTTCTACCTTTGGTCTGGCACACAAATCAAGGGTCTAGACCTCACCACCAACATTATCAACCTTCAATAAGGTCTAAAATTTCCTTTCCTAAAAACCTAAATCCTTTCCATGATCGAATTTTGGTTCGCACCCTGAATTAAGAAATGACCTGAAATAGGGTGTTACAACTCTCCCCCCACTTAAATTAGATTTCGTCCTCGAAATCATCCCTGACTACTTCCTCTCGACACCAGTCAAGCCTGTCCGACATCCTAAGCTCCTATTTGAACTGAAAAGTCATCCCATACAGACGTTTTCCCTCTAACACTTCCATTAAGCCCAATCTTAGCAGAATTCACTTAACCTGACAAGGTAATGGACCTTGCCACTCTGTCCTCAGCCCAAGCAAGAAAAACCCAACTGCTCTGCACAAAAACTAAAAAACCTAAATAGTGTCTGAGTTCCCAACAAACAAAATCATCTCATCCTATATCCATAAAGAATATAATTCGCAACCCGAACCGAACGAAACCATTCCGTTCCTGGATTATCTTGCTGACAGCTGGAAAAAAGAATCCATGACCTTTCATTGCAGCTGAAACATTTCATTTGAAAACAAAGGAGACTTCCAATGTGAATCTCGCCCATAGGTGCCAAACCCAAACATTACTCGTATCATGATAATCAAAGATCTACGTATCTGATCTATCCGAGATCTCCTACATCAATGCTGACCTTTTACTAAACTGGGATGCAGAATCCCTAACCGTCCACTGAGATCGACAGTCTCATGTATGGTCGCACAACGAGACTCCGCCCAAGAGTCTAACTGATAAAGGCTACCCTAGCCTAATTACCACACATATTTAATCTGTTGATCACAGAGTCTCCCTACTATAAATGTGATCTAACACCTTAACCAAGCCAATTACTATGAGGTCCCACCCTCAAGAGTCAAACACTTACTACTTTACGATCGACCGTGATACTATCTAATCCGCTAGGTCACTCAAGCTTCCAGATCACCCTGATCTTTCCATCATTCCATCACTGGTCTGGGGGCTTACGGCCATCACTACCTACCCTATACATATCCTCGAATGTCTGAATGGTCTGCTTACCAAAATTAATATAACCAATCAGGCCTTATCCATGGGTTTAACCCATACTATCATAACCAACCGAGCCTCTCTTTTTGAATTACGCAAGGTGTGACTAAAAGTTACGCATTGCATAATGGGGGTTTAATGAATTACGCAAGGCGTAATTTATGTTATGCAGGGCATAATATGGGCAGATCAAAACCCTAAATCTTTGGTTTTGAGCCCTATTTAAGGGCTCTAACTTATACAAAACCCTGTCATTACCAGCCTCCATCACCTAAGATCATTCCTTGAGAAACCCTACCCTCCCCTGACTTATTTTTGAGCCTTGGCATCATTAGTGAGCTTATTTCTCCATTGGAAGGTTGAATCTTGAAGAGCAAGGTGGTGGTAAAGTGTATACAAGAAGAGTTTAAGTATAGATCCAACAATATTAGATCATTTATGGACCATTGTGAGTAAAAAAGTGCCTAACTTGCTCATTGGTTTCATAAATCTAGTTATCTGTCATATTTTCCACTTTTTGCTCATTTTAGTGCATAAAGTTTGGATCTTGAAAGTTTTTGAACTTGTTATGGATAAATTAGGAAACTTTATCCATTTAAACATCATAATGATTCAGATATGAAGGTTGGAGATCTGGACTTAATGGATTAAGATGAGAAAGATGCATTTTTTGTCACTTTGAGACATAAAGACTAGATCTTGTTTGTTTGGACCATCCTAATGGATAAAGTCGGAGACTTTATCCATTATGGAGCTCGTAGGAATCAAATATGAGCTATGCATGAAAGGTCTTAAGGTATTAAGTACTTAAAATGGATTTTGGCAACTGCTTGGTTACACATGGCGTAACCTTGGATTACGCAGTGCGTAGCATGACATTGCCCCATTTTCTGTGGGAAGGCTATACGCATGGCGTAGAGCTAGAGTATGCATGGCATACAATAAGAAGGTGTTATTGGTCATTTTTGAGCATTAGGTCAAGTTGGGTGGGGTCTAGCCTTGGAAGGGTAAAATGGTCTTTTACCCTAGAGATAGAGAGAGAGAGAGAGAGAGAGAAAGAGAGATAGAGTACGAAATGGACCTTTGATTATGGATTATCACCTTAATTGTTAATTAGGTTTGTTTTGGATATGTTCACTGTGAGGAGCTTTTGTAGCAGCAATGAGTGTGAGATTTGGTTATCCTCGGATTGAGGTGAGTCTCCTCATAGTATTTGCAGGTCAAAGGCACCAATGCCAGCCCATTGGATTATGTGTATAGGATTCTAGTTGTGTTTGTGACTCTTGCATGTATTTGTATGTATGTTTGGGTGGGACCCATTACATGTTACAAGCATGTTACCGGGCGGGGCCCGATGGATGCCGGGTGGGACACGATGTCAGGTGGGGCTGGATGGATATCGATCAGGGCCCGATGGACGCCAGATGGGGCCCAATGGACTCCGGGTGGGGCCCGATGTATGTATGGTATGTGGTATTTTAAGGAACTCACTAAGCTTCGTGCTAATGGTTTTATGTTTATGGTTTTAGGTACTTCCGGTACGAAAGGGAAGGGTCCGACGTAACTACACAACATCCACCAGAGTCATTTGCATTGACTATTATGATTTTTACTTTTATGTTTAAATGATATAATCACTTTTATTGGTTTTAGAACAACTCATTTGTATGGTCTAAGTTCTTTTAAAAATGAAAATTTTACTATGAATTTTTGGGACGTTACAGTGGTTTCGAAATGTAAAAGAGGAGTATTTATAATAAGAAATTTTATTTAAAAAACACTTAAAATTGTTACTATTTGAGGTAGAGTCATAGGTTACACAACCTGTCAAAAACCCACTATGTGGTACCTTGATATGACTGAAATCGAACCACCGACAGTACCACCAACCTAAAATTCCAACCCGGCATCGATACCCTCCACCCTAAGGACAATCCACACACACCACTTTCTTTATTATTATTAGTTTTTCAAATTTTACGATGATTAGTGTAACGCCCCAAATTTCAACTCAACTTTTTTTTCTTTTGAAAGGATAGTAAACCATCACACAACATTTTCATAAAAGGTCAAAGTAGTAAATTGTTTTAAACATGATCAAACCATAGTGTCAAATGTGTCAAAATCGAGTCATTGAAAACAATGTATCAAAATCATGACAAAACAACGAAAATCTAGATAGATGACCATCTGTGATGCACGTACAATACATTCAAATTGGAGTCTTCCCAGGATCAGAAGAACTGCATGAAAAATATTTAAACCTCAAATGTAATCACAAAGCTTAGTGAGTTCCTCAAAATACACACATACTACAATACACATACAATTCATACATGTAACATCCAGATCCTTGGGGTATGAAATTAAAGCAACTTACGAGTTTTGTGTTGGCCACGACGTGAGGGAAGTATCACCACGACATGGCAAGGCCACATGGGATATGTATCTCATTTAGGTGTCACGAAGTGACATCTGGGCATGGGAAAACCCTAATTTTCTGGGTTTTGAGCCTTATTTAAGGAATGTGGTGGCTAGGATTATCACACCCGCAACCTCTATCACCTCCCTTTCACCCTCAAAGAAGCCCTAACCTCCATTGTTGAATATCTTGAGCTTTTTTTTTGGTATTTTTGGTGTCTTGAAGGAGAAGGAGGCATTCTTGGTGTAAAGATCCAACTTACAAGTCTCATCATCATCTTCTATCTCATATTCTAGACCTTTGTAAGTGTTCGAGTTCCAAGCTTTATCGTCCTATCTGTCTAGATCTAGGTTTTTGTCCCTTTTCTTCAAATATTATCTAGATGGAATGGTGAGATTCCATAAAGTTAGCAACTTTACTAGTCCTTTAATGAACATAAGGTTCAAATATGAAGTTTGCTAGTGTATCGAGCTCCATGTGTGAGATACTTGGTGTTGTTTCTCTATTTTTGACCAAGCTTGAGCTCTAGACTTGCATTGGACATGCATGGCTGAAAAACATCGATATTTAGATTGTATTGGACGTTAGAAAGTCTTCTGGAAGGAATGGGTGGATGGATTAATGGATTGAGAGTTGAATCTGTTAAGCAGAGAAAGCCCAGTTCCCACGACGTGGCATTCTGCTCTCCATGATGTGGCGACTGCGGGGGTTTCCCGACTATTTTGGACAGATTCTGTCACGACGTGGTGGCATGACCATCACGACGTGATGGTAGATTTGACTGTTATTGACCTAAATTCATGTGTTCAATTAGAAGTTCTATGTCATTACAAATCAGAAATCGGGAAACAAAGTATTGGACAATGAGATTGATTCTATTCCATGTGTCATGTTCAAATGATATCTTGTAGAACGGAGGATTATATGATCACTTATCTTAGGACTCGTAGCTAACTGTGTCAGAGTTCGACAACGGCTTTTAGAAGCTACAATTTGCTGATCAATTCAGAAGTTATACTGGAAGTTATCGTTATAGACTTATCCAAGTGGAAGACTGTTGGATTAGGTGTCTAAGCCCATAACTAAAATTGGTATATACTTGAATTGATAGTAGCACATTCCTTTTGGGTTGCCCTCAAACCTAGCAATTGGACATGATGATTTTAGAGAGAGAGATATTAATTTATTATGTGAATAATAAATTAAATAAATGGTTTATTAATGTGTTATGAAAATAATATATTAATTAGAGATCTTATTATTTAATTAATAATTAATTAGAAATTAAATAGAATTAATTTTGGGATTAATTGAATTAATTAAATGTACATGAACTGTTTTGTTATTTATTAATAGTTGAGAAAGGAATGCTCAACAACCTCTTGAAATAGGTGGACGAAAATCTCTAGGGAAACCCTAGGAGATTTCGTCCAATGCCCCTTAGACAAGGGGTTTGAGCTGCTTGGTTACCAAGCAAGGGAATCTAAGGCTTATCCCGTAAACCCTAACTTTGGCACCAAATTTCCACAACTATATAAGGATCCCCCTAGCCCTTGATTTTGTTCATGCCTTCCCTCCACAAGCCTTGGACAAAATTCCCTCCTCTGTCCTAATTCATTCCCTTGCTAGTTTAGGTGTGATTCCATTAGAGGCATGAAACTTGTGGTGCTTGCTTCCAAGAGATCAAAAAAGAAGAATTCTAGTTGTTTACTATAACAACTAAAAAGTATGTATTCCTAAAACCCACTAATATTAATTTCGAAAATAGCCTAGGGTTTGCAGGTTTCTTTTTTATGTTCTTAGTTATAGGTCCAATATTTAGGTCGCATGCAAACTTAAGGGTTTTATTTTTGTTTGTTTACCTAAACCCATCAGTTTGAAAATGAAATTTTTTACTAGTCTTCTTGGGATGTTAGAAGTTGGTATCAGAGCCTTGGTTTGAGGGATTCAGGCACACCATTAGGCATGTCTGAACTCAAACTAAGGAATTGATAAATCTTTTGTAAGAAAAACAAGTTTTCAAAATATTTTTACAAAGAAAGGGGTGCGATGTGTGCAATCATCCGAGCTCAAGTAAGTGATTCCCAAAATACCCATACATGAGGATTATGCTTAGTATGCTATTATGTGAGTTGCATGCTAGATTGGGGCTAAGGATACCTTTAGGAATTGCATGATATACTTTCCTGATATGTGTGATGACTGATAGCCTAGGAGCAAGTAAATGTTATGTGTTACTTGGGGATTAGATCGACAAAGTTAATTGCTAAGTGTATGTTTAAAAATTATATACAATTAGGATCATATAGCCTTAGAATGATTGATTTAGCCTTATTTATTGTTCTTTGTTTGGTTGTGGGATTAGGTTAGAATCATTTATTTAACAGTCTATTTGATTCAGTATTGTGTATAATTTGCATGCATAAGGAAACCAACAATGTTGATAGAGGTTCTTGGTATTGCAGAAGCAAGTGAGATGAGGATTCCTAGGACAACCTAGGGATTGTTGTAGCGAGATGTGTATGTTGTTTAGCATAAGGCTCATGAGAGTTGCTATAGTGGAGTGACTTAGAGGATTCAAGATGATTCGTGAGGAAAGTGTGGATATGTGTGGAAGGTAGTATTTGGCCCATACTACCGAAAGCACAGGATCCGTACTCAAATCAAGGGAAATCAGAGAGAACTCAAGGAGCTTGTAGTTTGAGAGTTCCCTAAAGTATGTTATGATTATTTATATGTTTTCCTTTCAGTATGGTGGTGAGCACTCGAGGAGGATATTCTAGTTATGTTACTAGTTCAGGCTCTAGTGCTGAGCCGGTTGATGAGAAGATACGCGAGTTCATTACGTCAGAAATCACTAGTGGCATTTTGGATGCGAGTCATGTGATATTTGGTACCATCAAGGAGGAGATCATGGAGCTTCTATATGATCGCTTAGGAGCCTTTCGTGCAGAGATTATAGCTGGTTAGTTTGGGGCACGAACTCTCTCCTTTCGGGAGTTCAAGGCTTGCAGAACCTAGAGTTCTTCAGGAAGAAGGGTCCTATTGCCAGTAGATGATGAATTACAGATATGGAGAATGCTCAATGGACGATTTTCTGCCCTGAGGGATCGAAGGTGGGGTTTGCATCTTGCCTTCTGAGGGACCGAGCTCATTTGGTCACGCTTCAGTGCATTAGACTAAATGGTCCACCCTCATCCAAAATGGTCACTCCATCTTGATTCCAAATGCTTAATTCACATTCGAAAAATTATAATAACTAATTGTATGGTTTTGGTGGTTTAAAAATAAAAAAATTTACTAGTATTTTTGGGACGTTACAAATGGGTATCAGAGCCTTAGTTTGAGGGATTCAGGCACACCCTCAGGTATGTCTAAACTAAAAGTGAGGAATTGATAAATCTTTTGTAAGAAAAACAGTTTTTCAAAAGATATTTAAAAAGAAAGGGGTACAATGTGTACAATCATCCGAGCTCAAGTAAGTGATTCCCAATAAACTCATACATGATTATTATGCTTAGTATGCTATATTATGTGATTTGCATGCTAGATTGGGGCTAAGGATGCCTTCAAGAATTGCATGATAGAATTTACTGATATGTGTGATGTCTGATAGCCTAGGAGGAATTAAATGTTATATGTGTTACTTGGGGTCTAGATTGAAAAAATTAATTGCTATGTGCATGTTTAAAAATTGTATACGATTAGGATCATATAGCCTTAGAATGATTGATTTAGCCTTATTTCCCGTTCCTTGTTTGGTTATGAGCTTAGGGTAGAATCATTTATTTGACAGTCTATTTGATCTAGTTTTGTGTTTAATTTACATGTATAAGGCAACCAACAATGTTGATAGAGGTTCCTAGTATTGTAGAAGCAAGTGAGATGAGGATTCCTAGGAGAGCCTAGGGAGTTCTATAGTGAGATGTGTATGATGTTTAGCATAGGGCTCTTGAGAGTTTCTATAGTGAAGTGACTTAGAGGATTTAGGATGATTCTTAAGGAAAGTGCGGATAGGTGTGGAAGGTAGTTTTGGGCCCATACTAGCGAAACAACAGGATTCGTACTCGAATCAAGAAAATTCACAGAGAACCTAAGGAACTTGTAGTGTGAGATTTCCTTCAATTATGTTCTGATCGTTTATATGTTTTCCTTTTAGTATGGTGGTGAGAACTTGAGGAGGAGGTTCTGGTCCAGGCTTTGGTGCTGAGTTGATTAATGAGAGAATACACGAGTTCATTATGTCAAAGATCACTCGCGATATTTTGGATGTGACTCCTATGATGTTTAGTACCATCAAGGATGGGATCATGGAGTTGTTGGATGATCGCTTAAGGGCCTTTCGTGTAGAGATTGCAGCTGGTTAGTTCGGGGAACGAACTCTCTCCATTTGGGATTTCAATGCTTGTGGAGCCCTAAAGTTCTTCAGGAAGAAGGACCCTATTGCTAGTAGACGGTGGATTGCAGATATGCAGAATTCTCAATGGACGAGTTTCTGCCCTAAGGGATCAAATGTGGGATTCGCATCTTTCCTTCCGAGGGATCGATTTCGCGATTTGTGTCAGGAGGTTGGCCATGCTTAGGGGCTGAGGTTGTGGGGGGCATGACTCGGATCGATTTTGTGATGAAATTCAGGGCAGAGTTTGCACATGCTATCGAGGTGCAACAGTTAACGAGGGAGTTTTAGGACCTTCACTAGACAACGGAGATTATGGCGGAGATCACCACCAAGTTCTAGGAAAGGGCTTTATTGGTTCCACAATATGCTGCTTATGAGGAGATAAAGAAGACAAGGTATCATGACATGCTTAGGGATGACATTCAAGAGTTTTTGAGCATGTTGAGCTATAGGACCTTGGAGGATATGATTACCAGAGCTCAGGAATGGGAGCTTAAGTTGGATCTTCAGTTGAAGCACAAGCCAGAGCAGGTTCAGACAATGGTGGGCCCATTGAAGAGGCCCAAGACTTTTAATTCTTATTCTAGGGGCCAGTACATTCAGAGCCGTTGTGGCAAGTGCGGAAAGACGCATGACGGGGCTTGTCGAGCAGGGGGTTCAGGTTGTTTTAGGTGTGGTCAGACATGACATTTTGGTAGTGATTGCCCTCGTGGAGCATTAATCTGTTTCCCGATCAGCACCAGATGTGGTTACTGGTATGTATCTTTTTGTACTCATTACTGCTATTATTTAATGCTTATGTTTTATATGCTCGTGTTTAGGGATGTTTTTAGTGAATGGGTTATCGGGCCTTGTTCTTTTTTATTCGGGTGCTACCCGATCCTGTGTTTCTCTTACGCTCAACAAGAGATTTAATGATGCTCCGGGGGAGTCAGATTCTCCATTGCAGGTGGAGATTGATGACGATCACCCAGTGAGAGTTTTGAGAGTTCATTGGGGTTGTGTTCTGGAGATGTTGAACGAGAAGTACTTGATAGACTTGGTTTCGATTCCCCTGCATGAGAAGAAGATTATTATGGGTATGAATTGGTTGAGCCCCAATGAAGCTATGATTGATTGTAAGCATCAGTTAGTGAGAGTTCGAACCCCAAGTGGGGGAGAACTAGTTTTACATGGTGAGGGTGATCAGCGTGGCCCGACTCTCTATTCAGCTACATGAGGTAGGAGATACCTTCAGTGGGGATGTTTGGATTTTTGTCCTATGTGACGGATACTCGAGTTGAGGGGTAGTAGACTGTTGATGATGTGCCCATTGTCTGGGAGTATCCCGATGTGTTTCCTGAGGATTTACTAGGAGTACCTCCTGAGAGGCAGGTCGAGCTTCAGATTGATTTGGTTCTGGGTGCGGCTCCGATAGCCAAGGCACCTTATCGTCTAGCACTGCCCAAGATTCAAGAGTTATCTACACAACTAGAGAAATTTTTAGGGAATGGATTTATCAGACCTAGAAGTTCGCAATGAGGAGCACCGATCCTATTTGTGAAGAAGAAGGACGGTTCTCACAGGATGTGCATTGATTACCAGGAGTTGAACAAGCTGATGGTGAAGAACTGTTACCCACTCCCAAGGATCAATGATTTGTTTGATCTGCTTCGAGGTGTATCTTGGTTTTCCAAGATTGATTTGAGATCAGGATATCATCAGATCAAGGTCAGTGGTGAGGATATGCAGAAGACAACTTTCAGGACTCGTTATGGTCATTACAAGTTTGTGGTGACACCTTTCGGACTCACCAATGCTCCGACAGCGTTCATGGATCTCATGAACCGGGTGTGCAAGCCGATGTTGGACCGGTCTGTGATCATATTTATTGATGATATCTTGGTCTATTCTAAGAACAAGGAACATCATGAGGAGCACATGCGGGAGGTTTTTGAGAATTTTAGGAGGGATAGGCTTTATGCCAAGTTATCCAAATGTGAGTTCTGATTGTGCGAGGTGCAGTTCTTGGGGGCACATTGTCAACCAGAAGGGTATATTGGTCGATCCAACCAAGATTGAGGCAGTGATGCAGTGGGAGGTTCTGTGGTCACCATTTAAGGTCCAAAGTTTCCTTGGGTTAGCAGGCTATTACTGAAGGTTCATTCACAATTTCTCCAAGATTGTTTCCCCTTTGAACCGTTTGACGAAGAAGAATGTTACTTTTCGGTGGGGCTTGAGTAGTAGGAAAAATTTGAGATCTTGAGGCAGAGATTGTGTGAGGCTCCAATTCTGACCCTTCTCGAGGATATGGATGACTTTGTGGTTTATTGTGATGCATCGATTTTGGTTCTGGGTGCGGTACTTATGCGGAGGGATCATGTGATTGCTTACGCATCGAAGCCTCAAGAGGTGAATGACCCTACTCATGATCTGGAGCTGGGGGCTGTGGTTTTTGCCCTCAAGATTTGGTGACATTATTTGTATGGGGTCAGGTGTACTATTTATACGGACCACAAGAGATTGAGATATTTGATGGATCAGCCGAACCTGAATATGAGACATCACATATGGTTAGACGTGGTGAAAGATTATGACTGTGAGATTTTGTATCATCAGACACCCCACGATAAGATGCAGTCGTTACCCATTCCCATGTGGAAATGGGAGGAGATCACTATGGACTTTATTGTGAAGTTTCCAAGGACGACAAGTGAGGTTGATTATATCTGGGTCATTGTCGATAAATTAAACAAGAGTGCTCATTTCATCCCTATTTCGGAGAGCATTTCTGCTGAGAAGTTGGTCGACGTCTACATCAGGGAGGTAGTCGTTCGTCACGGAGTTCCGGTTTTAGTGATTTCTGATCATGATGTTCGTTTCACATCTAGGTTTTGGAGAAAGTTTCATGAGGATTTGGGTACTCAGTTGCATTTTAGCACAACATACCACCCCCAGACCGAAAAATAGAGCGAGTCGACTATTAAGACGCTCGAGGATATGCTCAGGGCATGATGTTAGATTTTGGTGGGAGTTGGGATACTTATCTTTCATTGGACGAGTTCTCCTAGAACAATAGTTATCATGCCAGTATTGATCGACCGCCCTTTGAGATGCTGTAAGGGAGGAAGTGTTGGACCTCGTTTTGTTGGGCTAAGGTCGGACATCGATTTATGGGCAGTACTGAGGTGGTACTCAAGACTACTGAGTTGATACAGCAGGTGGGAGATTGGTTGCAGACCGTACAAAGTCACTAGAAGAGTGATGCTAATCGGAAAAGTTCGGACCTCAAGTTCCAAATTGGATATTTTGTGCTTCTGAACGTGTCAGCTTGGAAGAGTGTCATACGGTTCAAGAAGCGGGGAAAGTTTGGCCCCATATTCATTGGTCATTTTTGGGTTATCACCCATGTGGGAAAAGTTACGTATCGATTGGATTTACATGTCGAGCTTAGCTAGATTGACAACACTTTTCATATTCCTCAGTTGCGGTAGTGTTTGGTTGATGATTCCGCAGTGGTTCCCTTGGACGACATTTAGGTTAATGAGAACCAAAATTATGTAGAGAGACCGATTGTGATCCTCGATAGGAAGACGAAGACCTTGCAGAAAAAAGTGGTGGGCTTGGTGAAAGTGGAATGGCAACATTGCAAGGGTTCCGAGTGGACTTGGAAACCCGAGGAGGAGATGAGGGAGCACTACCCCGAGTTGTTTATAGCAGCGGACTTTGATGACAACATCTTATTCATGTGGGGGAGAGTTGTAACATCCAAATCCTCAAGGCATGAAATATTAAGTAACTTATGAGTTTTGTGTTGGCCAAGACGTGGTGGAAGTATCACCACGATGTGGCATGGCTGCATGAGACACGTATCTCATTTAGGTGTCACGACGTCACACTGTAGTGGTCACGAGGTGACATATACGCAAGGGAAAACCCTAATTTTGCGGTTTTTGAGCCTTATTTATGGGATGTGATGGATAGGGTTTTCACACCCTCAACCTTCATCACCTCCCTTTCACCCTCAACAATCCGTAGCCTCTATTGTTGAAGATCTGGAACTTTTGTTGGTATTTTTGGTGTTTTGAAGGAGAATGATGCATTCTTGGTGTAAAGATCCAACTTATAAGTCTCATCATTATCTTCTATCTCATATTCTAGACCTTTTTAAGTGTTCAAGTTCTAAGCTTTATTGTCCTATGTTTCTAGATCTAGGGTTTTGTCCCTTTTCTTCAAGTATGGGCTAGTTGGAATGGTGGGATTTCATAAAGTTAGCACCTTTATGGGTCCTTGAGGTTCTTTGATGAACATAAGGTTCATAACTAAAGTTTGGTAGTATATTTAGCTCCATGTATGAAATACTTGGTGTTGTTTCTCTATTTTTGACCTAGTTGAGCTCTAGACTTGCATTCGACATGCATAGCTGAAAAGCATCGATATTTATATTGTATTGGAAATTAGGAAGCCTTATGGAAGTAATTCATGGATGGATTAATGGATTGATAGTTAAATCTGTTAAAGCTGAGAAAGCTGAGTTCCCATGACGTGGCAGTCTGCTCGCCACGACGTAGTGACTAGGGGTTTCGTGGCTGATTTGGACGGATTCTGTAACAGCCCAAAAATCATGATAAAATTTTTTCGTTTTTGTAAAACATTTCCACAAAACAAAATATAATCAAACATTGTTTCAAGACAAATCCATAAAATCAGAGTATAAAAACTCTTATAAAACATATATCAGCAGGAGGATGTGTATAATCACGCCTTCGCCTTGCCCCGATCATCTGATGTACCTGAAACCACGAAACAAACAACTGTAAGCCAAATATTAGTGAGGTCCCCTAAAATACCCCACACGTAACATAAATACAATACATGCACATAAGGCCTACAACACGAGACTTGACCGCAACCTGATCCTCCAGCTATAAGTTTGACTGCTCCCAAACCTACAACATAAGCTAGACCGCTACCTTGGGCATACGGTATCAACTGGAACACCCGAGTATCTTGGCCTTTAGCACAAATCAAGAGCGCCTCAACCCAACCACAATATGTCGACATATACAAATAATAGTCAATAGCCAGCAAGTACAGATAATCATACAGATCTATCGATCTAATAGATCACTACTGCGTAACAAAAACCTAAGCACAAGGATACATAACACAATCTAGTGGGCCGATATTGGTGCCTTTGGCCCACGAGTACAATGTCGAAGTCTAGAAGATAGCTAAACTGATCACTTATCCAAATACCAGCTCTATAGGTCCCCTATTCAACAAACAGGGACCAAGTCTCAAACTACATCTTAAAATACTCCATTTGTCCTAAAGTCAAACTTGGTCAAAGTCAACGATCAACTATCAAAAAGTAAAAAGTCAAATTTCAACCGGTCTACTCCCATCATTATAGCTCTACGCCCTGCGTAGAGCCTAATGTGGCAAAAACGGGCACAAAAGGGGCTACACGTTGCGTAGATAAAACTATGCCCTACATAGTACACTCATGATCTATTTTTCCCATTAAGTGCTTAATACAGGAAGTTAACCCTCCAAACTTCTAGATCTATACTAATTGGACGTCTTAATGGATAAAGCCTCTGACTTTATCCATTTTCATTCATAACAAGAGCATTACTCCAAACCCTACATCCTAAAAGTCAGATATTGCACAAAAGATCTTGCATGTATGGATAAGAGTAGCTAAACTCTCATTTTTATGACTTAACAACCTCCAAAATGTCTGGAAATGGTACTCCAATGATCTAGAGTAGCTCTTACTCATATACACCATGGGTATGGGGACAAAAGCATTAAAATCTTAGCATAACTAGATCAAATCATAAAACAACATCAAGGTAGGAACTTTATCCCTTCTGGAGAATGATTATGAGATGCAAATTCCAGATCCACAAAGCTTGGAGCTTCCCAAGTGCTTCCTAATGAAGTTCTTCCTTCACAAATACACACCAAACACTCAAAGGTTGCAAAAACACACACAAGAAATTAGGGTTTCGAGGTGGCTGATTAAAGGGGTGAAGGCTGAGAATAGAAGGCCTCAAGGGAGTTAGATCCTTTAAATAGGGCTCAAAGCCCAAGGATTAGGGTTTTGGTCCTAGGCAGTTACGTGTTGTGTAGCTTGATCTACACCATGCGTAGATCATTAAGCCCTCACATCAAGTTTTACCTCCTACATGTTGCGTAGGAGATTACCCTACGCCCGACATAGGATCAAATTCTCTAAACCTTTACATTTTTAAAATACAGAAAGAATTTACCTGAAGGGTCGGGTGTTATAGATTTTTTCATGACGTGGTGGCATGGCCATTACGACATGACGATAGCTTTGACCGCTACTGAGTTGGATTGTGACCGACATTTTAATCAAGCATGAATTTTCTCTCCACGACGTGACCATGGATTGATCATTACGTGGAAGTTAGCTGATGTTGACTTTGACCGTTGAACTTTTGACCCTATTGAATTTTGGTCAAATTTCTAGTTCTTGAGTGTAGACTAAGGTGTGACCTTGTGCTCTTTGATATGTGGTTTGTAGCACCTATTTCATGACGTTGAGCTATGGTTTGTCTGACTTCGTGAGAGATATGAATCTTCTCACTATACTAGGTAGGTTGCTAGATTGTCTCTCTGACTCTTGCATGAAAGATTGTGGTTGGATCACAACACTTGTATGGAAGACTATGGTTGGATCACAACACTTGTTTGTCTTTGTGACTTACATGGAATACCATTATTGGATCATGGTAGAAAGGTTACAGATGGGCTGTAGTTTGGAGATGATTGTAAGACTATGGTTGGATCATAGCGTTCATATAAGTTGAAGCACACCCCTAGGACTGGGCCCACTGATATGTATGGCATGTGGTATTTTGGTGAACTCACTAAGCTTTGTGCTTACGGTTTATGTTTCAATTGTTTCAGGTACTTCTAGTTCCAATGGGAAGGGTCTGGTTTGATCGCACCACATCCCGTGGAGTTTATTTCCGCATTATCTATTTTTGATTTACTATGATATTTTAGAATACATTAAACATTGGTTGGCTTTTGAACAAATGATTGTATGGTTTTGGTGATTTTCAAATGAAAATTTTTTTCTAGTATTTTTTGGACGTTACTATATAAGCAAAGGCTCTTGGATCTAGTACCGTTCCACCTGATCAAATGGCAACTAAAAGCTCTAGTGCATGTCTAGTCATCAACAACGACTAACTGTTGGGATTTGAGCACTATAACACCCCTATGGTGCACATGCAACCCTAGATGCTTTGGATCTAAGTTTTCTCTATTATATATGCAATATTGTTTCCAAAGCATAAAGCCTAAACTAGGATACAAAACTTTGAGATATACAACATAGAACCAAAGTAGATGAATACCTCTTAATGTAGCGTAGAGTTCTTGGCCTTAACAAGCTTTAGCACCTCAAATGTGATGCCTCTAATGTGTCACAAACACCAAGTGTAAAAGGATGCTTATGAGAAGTGGCTAGGAAGCTCAAAATCGGTTATGTTCTTCTTAGAAATGCTTGGGGACCGATTTTGGTGACTATGGGGATTCTTTTATAGTGTGAGAAAGTCTAGGGTTACATCCATGCAAACCCTAATTCACATGACTCTTCATATCTCATAGGTTACACAGGTTAAATCTTTATGGACTATCACATATGTTTAGCCCACCCTAACCAACCATGGATCATTAGCCCAACTATAAGTATTATTTATTTACAGAATCAGTCCCCATATATTTAATCAGTCTCTTTTGATCACTAAATTAATTCCGAATTAATTCATGATCAATACTAATTAAATAATATGATTTCTCAATTAATATATTATACTTATAATATATTAATAAACCACAAATAACCTCTTCTCAAAAAGTCCATCCTATCAAATTGCTTTGGTGAAGGCAACCCAAAAGGACCATGCTACAATCGGATCAAGTACATACCACTTATAGTTATGGGCTTAGACACCTAATCCAACACTAACGACTCTAGTGCACGTCTATTCAATGACGTGAGTATTCTAGGCTCTTGGCTCTAGTGCCAATCCACTATCAACTGCCCAAACAAGCAATCAACATATAGTAGACTATGCTAGCTTACTCATACAATCAACATACTATAGTATCAGTACATCCTATCATATAAAAGGACATATATTGTAACACATAGTATAGTGAGATAATTTACTTGAATTGAAAGTTAAAGAAATCACAGCTACACGTGCATACAGTCATGAAACCCCTTGGTGCCTACTACACGACAAAGAAGTCATGAAACCCTAATAAGCGTGTCATGTACATCAAAAGCGTGAAACGCCTAGTGTTTAACAACCTCTTCTTAAAGTATTTCAAATGACTTTGCCTAACATTTTTTATGTCTACTGTTGAAATTTTAGAGTTTATAAAAACTGAAGATTGTTATCCAAATGTTTTAATTGCATATTGAATATTATTAACTATACATGTTAGTAAAGCATCAATAGAAAGAAATTTTTAAAATTGAAGTTATTTAAAACTATTTGACATAATCTTTTTTACAAGAAATATTTAATGGTTTGGATATGTTATGCATCGAAAAAGATATGTTGAACAAAATTGACCTTGATACTATTTATGATTACTTTGCTTCTAAAAAAGCTCATAAATGTATTTTTTTTTTAGTTTTTCTTTGTTATCTTTAAGTAATAGGGTTCAGAGCTTCTTATAGCTTTATTATTGTTTTGTTTTGCATTAATAGTTGTTAGGATGTTTGACATAGAACTTAATTGAACACATCAATTGAGTCCTGACCGGGCCCGACACATAAGCCAAAACCAAATCATCGAGGGGCCCAAGATATCGCTTTTAATCCTCCTAGGATAAAAGGTTAAGATAAACTTCGACTTATATGCTTGTACTAACTACTCGTTAAATCATGCACAACGATACGTTTTATAACATCAAGTCACTGATGCGTTTTCATACTATTAATGCATAACCAACTCGTAGTCAACAACTCATATATCTTGGTTTGAAGATTATATGATATTATCGTCTAACAATCACCCGTTATAAATTCCATGAAGTGATTCATGTGAGCGTGGGTTTAATCCAATACTCAAATCTTATTTCACGAGCACTCATGAACGTTTGTAGCAAACTTTTGCTATGTCTAACACCTTAGACAATCTACAAGCCCATTCATGACAGTCTAGCCTCATAACCTACTTCCAAAGTATGATCGACTGTGGATAGTTTGAATAATCTTATTATTCCGGAAGTCAAACATACAAAAGTGAAACAATAGTAAATAATTGACACAAGATAGTAACTTTACTTATAAATAAAACTCCTTTTATTCAATCATCAAATGTCAATTACAGTTTAGCTATTACAAGTTTCTAAATAGTTATCTAATCACTAAAACTAATTTCGTCTGTTAGCCCAATGCCTCTTGCATGTTGCAAGTGCTTAACCATACCCAGTCCCTTCGTAACGGAATCTGCTGGGTTTTCCTCTGACGATATCCTCTTCACAACGAGGTGTCCTTCTTTTACTTGATGTCTTATGAAGTGGTATTTTCTGTCGATATACCTGGATCTTCCATGATCTCTTGGTCCTTGGTTAAGGCGGAAACCCCTTCATTATCGCAGAAAATCTCCACAGGCTCCTTTATGGATGGTACAACTTCAAGGTCTCCGATGAAGTTTTTCAACCATATCGCCTCCTTCGATGCTTCGTTCGCTGCTATGTACTCTGATTCACACGTTGAATTAGCTACAGTCTCCTGCTTGGAACTTTTCCATGTTACTGCTCCTCCATTTAGGGTAAACACCCAGCCCGACTGAGAGCGTAAATTATCTCTGTCGGTCTGAAAACTGGCATCACAATACCCTGTCACTCTTAAGTCATCACTCCCACCGAGGGTAAGGACCTAGTCCCTAGCCCTTCGTAGGTACTTAAGAATGTTCTTTACTGCAGTCCAGTGAGCTCTACCAGGATTCCCTTGATATCTTCTAACCATGCTCAAAGCAAAGGCAACATCATGGCGCGTACAAGTCATAGCATACATGATCGAGCCAACTACGGAAGCATATGGTACTCGACTCATCTCTGCTATCTCGGCCTTTGTACTCGGACTCTGAGTCTTACTCGGCTTGGTATTGCTTTGGATAGGTAAGTCACCTTTCTTAGAATTCTCCATGTTGAAACGCTTCAACACATTGTCCAAGTAGGTACTTTGACTAAGTCTTATTAGTCTTTTACTCTTGTTTCTCAATATCCTTATCCCTAGAATGTAAGCAGCTTCCCCAAGGTCCTTCATAGTGAAACACTTCCCAAGCCAGGACTTCACTTCCTGCAAGGTTGGGATGTCGTTTCCTATGATTAGTATGTCATCCACATACAACACAGAAAGCTAACTATACTCCCACTAGCTTTGACATATACACAGGACTCATCCTCTCTTCTCGAAAATCCAAACTCTTTGACTTTCTCATCAAAACAAAGATTCCATCTACGAGATGCTTGTTTCAATCCATAGATGGATTTCTCAAGCTTACACACTCTATTAGGGTACTTTGCATTGACAAAACCCTCTGGCTGACACATGTAAATATCTTCAGCTAACTTTCCATTAAGGAAAGCGGTTTTGACATCCATTTGCCGTATTTCATAATCATGAAATGTAGCTATGGCTAACATAACCCTTATAGATTTAATCTTCGCTACTGGTGAGAAGGTCTCATCATAGTCAAATCCATGAGTTTAAGTAAAGCCCTTCGCAACCAGTCGCGCCTTATATGTGTGTACTTTCTCATCCATGTCGGTCTTCTTCTTTAAGATCCATTTGCGCCCGACTGTCTTGCGACTTTGCACATTGTCAACCAAGTTCCAAACTTGATTGTCATACATGGACTGAATCTCACTGTCCATAGCCTCTTTCCATATCACAGACTCGGGGCCTGCCATGGATTCCATGTAGTTGTTAGGTTCATCCAGATTTATCAATGTACTATCACTGATAAATGTATCACCTGCAGCTATTATATGAAAACGATATAACACAGGCGGAACACTAACTCTACTGGAATGTCTTAGAGGTACGGATTCGTCAATCGGTTCAACAGGAGTTTCCTTCTCGGGTTGAGCGCTAGTGTTTGAGGTTCCTTCATCACTTAACTCTTGAAGCTCTTCAAGGTCAATTTTCCTCCCACTGTCCTCTTGGAATATGAGTTCTCTCTCTCAGAAAACCCTCTCCTTGCAACGAAGACATCATTGTCACTCGGTCTATAAAAGAGATACCTAAAGGACTTCTGCGGGTAGCCAATCAAAATACATCGTTCACTACGAGGTTTGAGCTTGTCGTGAGTCTCTCGTCTTACGAAAGCCTCACAACCCCAAACCTTGATGTGTGCTAACGAGGGAACCTTCCCTGTCCACATCTCGTGAGGTGTTTTGGCAACCTTCTTACTTGGGACTAGATTAAGGATATAGGCGGCAGTCTCTAAGGCATACCCCCAGAATGAGATAGGTAACAAAGCTCGACTCATCATGGAACGAACCATGTCTATCAAGGTTCGATTGCGCCTCTCAGCCACACCATTAAGCTGTGGTGTCCTAGGTGGCATCGATTGTGAAACAATTCCACATTCCTTAAGATAGTCTTGGAACTCGATACTAAGATACTCACCACCTCGATCGGATCGGAGCATCGCTATCTTCCTGCCTAATTGATTCTCCACTTCTTGCTTAAACTCTTTGAACTTTTCAAAGCTTTCTGACTTATGCTTGATTAAGTAGATATAGCCATATCTGTTGTAATCATCAGTAAAAGTCACATAGAAGCGGTTAGCATCCCTTGTGGCGGTTCTGAAGGGTCCACACACATCGGTGTGCATGAGATCCAACAGAACTTCACCCCTTTCACAAGTACAAGTGAAAGGTGACTTAGTCATCTTTCCAAGAAAACAAGATTCGCAAGTGTCATCCGACCTCAAGTCGAATGACTCCAAAACTTCATCCTTTTGGAGTTGGGCTATGCGCTTCTTGTTGACATGTCCAAGACAATAATGCCATAAGCATGCCTTGTCCAAAATATTGGACGAATCAATATTCAACACATTATTTACTAGGTCATCTACAACCATCACAGTTTCATATATACCATTACAAGGTAATGCTTCAAAATAAAATGTGCCATTATAATAAGCATTAATACTACCAATTTCATTATTAAAAGAAAAGGTAAATCCTTGTTTATACAAACTATGAAAAGAAATAATATTTCTCGCCATATAAGACGAGTAACAACAATTATTCAACTCTAATTTTAACCCACTGCTAAGCAATAAAGAATAAACTCCAATCTTGGTGACAGGCGACATTTTCCTATTTCCCATGATTAAGTTTATCTTCCCGTGCTCCACATCCCTACTTCCTTTTATTCTCTGCAAATCAGAACAAATGTGAAATTCACAACCTGTATCAAGGACCCAAGAATTAGCATGTGATGAGTTATTAGAAAGAATAGTGTAAATACCTGCGAAGGTGGGCTTTATCTTCCCATCCTTAATGTCCTGCAAGAATTTAGGGCAACTTCATTTCCAGTGCCCCTTGTCATGATAATAGAAGCAATCTGCTTCCTTTGGATTGATAGAGGGTTTAGCAGGATCACCTTTGGTTCCACTAGAAGAGGATCCATCATGGGACTTTCCCTTGTGGCTCTTGGAAGGAGCCTTCCTCTTTTTTCCCTTCCCATGTCCAATTGCCAGAACAGGGGCAGCTGTAGTAGTAGGAGTGGATACAACCGACTTGCCTTTCAAGTTGCTTTCTACAGTTTTTAGAAGGCCTTGAAGCTTGCTAAGAGTGACCTCCTCCTTGTTCATATGATAGGTTATACGAAACCGATCATAACAAGAAGGCAAAGAGTGTAGAATGATATCTATGACCAACTCTTCATCAAAATTGACATTCAATTTCACCAAGCGGTCCACATATCTCTGCATCTTTTGCAAGTAGGTCGTGATGACTCTCCATCCTTTATTTTGGTTGTGCTAATGGAGGCAATGATCTGATACCTCTCCTGCCGAGCACTTTGATGGTACCTTTCCATCAAATCTTGGTGCATTTCGAAGGGCCAGAAGTCATCATAGGACTTTTGAAGCTCAGCAGTCATGGTAGCAATCATAATGCACAACACCTATGTCGCGTCCCTCTCATGAACCCTGTAATCCTCGATTTTTCAAGAGTAGAAGTTTGTTCATCAATCTCTGTAAGTCCCCAATCTGCTTGTGTATCAATCAGATCCGTTTGATGGTGCGGAATCCCAATCAAACGGATGATGCCAGATCAAAATAGAAGAGAAGTAAAAGAAGAAGATGATGAATCTTGTATGAATTGATTAGAATGTAGATCCAAATACAAGATTCACACACAACTTACACACACTTAAGCTCCTCTCTTCTGTACACTCTCTTCTGTTCGTTTATTTATATGGTGCACATGGGCCGTGAACAGGTTCACGGCCGTGAACCAGTTGACGGCCGCAAACACAACCGCAAACATATATTACATTACAGAAAAATACATTTTCCTAGAAAAGAAAAGTATAAACCAATATTTTAGACCCAACAATCTCCCCCTTGGTTTATAGCTTTCTTTTTCTAATTGACCCAACAAGCTCCCCCTAAAAATGTAGCTGGCTTTTCTTGTCAATCTGCATTTGGAGCTTGGCTTCAGCATTAATCTTCAAATTCTTCACAACTTCAAGATGAACTTGATGAATCTTCAATGAATGACTTCATCTTGAGCAGTTGGGCTTTTCTTCAAAATTTGACTCTGAAAGCACGTTGGGTGAGGAGGCTTCTTGAAAAAGATTCTTGAAAGATGGCGCTTTCAGCTTGAGAATCTTCAGAGAGAACAATAGAGAGATCTAATCTTCTTCATCACTTCAGCAGGTTCAAGATAGCAGCAAATTGATTGAGGAGGCTTCAATGCAATTTGTCACATAATCTTCAAGTACACCTTGACCTTGCTTCTGGGGTTGAAAGATCGAATGTTGAAAGAATAGTCTTCATTTCTTGCTCCTTCGAATGAGAACTCTTCGATGATCACAGATGAAGCCTTGGCTCAGAAAATTTCGACACAGACTCCATGAGTTTCATCTACATCTGAATTCACTTTTCAAGACAAAACAAAACTAAAAGAAAACTTAGCACACAATATTTTTGTATTTTTCATATTTTCTGAAAATTAAAACATAAACAACAATATTTTTGGATTTTTGATTTTTTCTGAACAAGAAATAAAACAGAAATAACACTATTTTTGGATTTTTAAATTTTTCTGATTTTTGTTTGATTTTTGAATTTTTTTTGAATTTTTTTTAATTCTCCCCCTCAAATTGTGCATAGAGGAAAACTATGAACAAATTTAACAAAAACAAAAAAATATTTGGGATCAAAGTTGTGAAACAGTCTTAACTTTGTTTATCAGTACCTTCACCTTCATGAATAGATCTGGTCAATTGCCGGTATTGTGGTCCACTTAAACACGAAGAATATTGACAAACTTTTCCAAATATACCATTCAGCTGACGACGACCACGGGTATTGTTGTCCACTTAAATTAAGCAGCGAGATCTACAGACAACCTCTAAATGGTTCAATTTTAGTTCCACTAGAACGTGTTCCCCACTTCCCGATATACCCTGGTTATCAAGAACTTCCGAAGAACTCCTTACTTTAGGTGAGTAAATAATTATTAAGGAGGAAGTCAGATTTAGAAATAGGTGCATATGTTGTGTCCCAGGTCGGATCTCTTTCAATCACGCAGAGGGGACAACATATGACTAACAGAGATAGAGGGATTGAGAAGTAGAATGTTGCATATGTTGTGTCCCAGGTCGGATCTTCCGATCACGCAGAGGGGACAACATATGGCTAACAGATAGAAAGAATTTCATAGATAAGGAGGTGCGTAGAATTAGAGTTGCATATGTTGTAATCCAGGACGGATCTCTTCCAATCACGCAGAGGAAGCAACATATGACTGACAGATAGAAAGCAAGAAAATAATTTCCTACAGACCTACTTTATCAGAACCCCCCAGTCGCCCTATCAGAACGAGAATTAAGGATATAAGTCTGTACATCAAGGAAAAGTTAAGCCACAGTTCTAGATGTGAATTAATTTAGTGTATCCTATGGGTTCCCGTGTTTATCTCACTGCTCAATCTACCTGAGCGTCGTATGGTCAGTCCAAACAATCCAATCTAAATCCATACTGTCAAATCCTTCGTGCCTACCAGCACATTGAACACAGAGTCTAGAAAGTTCAAATTCAGTCCCTTACACATGTTTAGACTGCCCGTTATCACTTTCTTGATATCACTTCCCGGACAATACCTACTACAGAAAAACTATAAGAAAGAAAGTAATTGTATTCATGTAACACCAGTCAAATTTAGGTCAAAAATAAATTGTTCAATAATCGTAATTGGGATGAACAAAGTGGTATAGATTGTAACAAGGTTTCCAAAAATATAAAGAACACTGAAATCCGAGTTATAACGAAACAAAACCGGCAAAACACTGTTCAGTGTTAAAAGTGAATTTTTAATAAAAGGCTTTTTAGCCTTAACAATCTAAATGAAAGTTGTAGAATATGTTAAACCGAGAACTTTCATAAAAAGAACGTCAAAAGCTGACTTCGTATTAGGAAGTTATGATTTTTCTAAGTTTCGGTTTAGCAGTATACAGCTAAAAACTCGAAATAAGGATCGAGTGATTTTTAGCCGACACAACTTAAACGAGAATCGAAGGTCTCATCAAAAGTAGTACAACGGTAAAAAGACAGACGAAAACGGACGTCGGATAAAGAAGTTATGAATTTTTAACGAATTTTCCTATCCCGGTCTGTTAAAAATAATAATATTAAAAATAAAGTCAAAATTTGCCGATGAAGTCTAAACGAAAGTCGTAGAGTATAATTTTACCTATGCGTGCATATAAAGAACGTCGAAAACGGAGCTCGTATGCGAAAGTTATGAATTTCGCAAGTTTTGGGCACACAAATCGAAAAATGTTGGAAACCGGGAAATTTCGCATGGTCACCATTCGGCCACATCACCTCGCATGCGAGGCTTCCCCGTGTTCGCCCTGTGTCCGTCTCTGATTTGACCGAAGTGCGGCCCAATGAGAAGCAGACGCGCCTCGCACCGGTTGCATCTTCCGAGCTCTCACATGCGCTTCGCTTCTCCTTCTGACGCGTGCCCTCCTTGCATGCGAGACACCTGTCCGACCCCTCCCCCTTCGGATCTGAGACTTCGACCTCGTGGCCTTCGCTGCTGATGCCGCGTGTCCTGCTGACTCATCTCCTCGGCCGAACCCTCGCCCCTATATAAAGGGTGCGAGACTCTCCGGTTCCTTCACCATTTTTACACCATTTTTGATCCTTTTTCACTTCTTTCACCTCCCTAAACTTTCTTACAACCCCCCAAAGCCCCAGTATCATATCTAAAACCCGAAGCAAACCCCGAAGCCCCGAAATTCTCGAGAAGCTATCCTCTTTCCAGTCGAAGTGCTGCCCGCGTAAAGCCCGGTTTTTAATCAAAAACTCGCAGTTTCTTCGAGAAAGATCATTTATAGAAACGAAGTGCTGCCCAAATCACCACTTATCAAGTGAGTTCATACCCCTATAATATACATTTTTAAATGGTTTTAAATGATTTATAAGGGGGGGAATACAAGTTGAACACAATCATATTGTGTTAATAATTCATGTGATATCAATCGCATAAAAGTTTTTCTTATGCTTTTAAATATGGAGTTTAAAATAAAGGATTACCAATTGTTTCCAGAATAAATTGAAGTCATATAAATTCTACTAGAAAAAGGTTAAACTCTTTTAAATGTTTTTTATAACTCTTTAAACTTATAATTGCCAAAATCATGTTTATATATGTATAAATATATAAATAAGATTTGCAGGGGTTAGGACTAATGAATTATCTTGTTTCCTTTTCCTTGTTTGGATGTAGAATTAAGGTGGTGTTATTTGTCCGAAGGTCGTTCCTTCTTAATTATATATATATATATATATATATATATATATATATATATATATATATATATATATATATATATATGTATGTATATTATACATATATGAATATAAAATGTTACTTCATTCGGTATCATTACCTTTGTATCATGCTGAACAAAGGTGTTCATCCATGAGAAATCATGCTAATCAAATAGAACATATAAATTATAATAAGTATAATTTATGGGTCAATTCTCAATATCAATCATCTTAAACATATATATGGAAAAGTTTCATCATTACTGTTAAAAGGCTTTTTTCCACTGTATTACTCGTAATCTCGTTGAAACAATAAATTTGTGAGACTCTTCATGGTGTACTTATCTAAGTACGACCTTAAGTCCTGACTTATTAACCAGAATCTCCTGGAGGGAGAGCGTGAATTTGCGTATAGATTTATACGGGACTGACAATCCCGCACTTTAACTGTTCGCTACAGTTTGGCCGGCAGGCCTAGGGTGACAAATGTCATATCGTTTCTGACGCCTGAAGAATGTCGCATCAGGCACATCAGTCATATTAGTATGGTTAATAGAACTCACATGGAGAATACACCGATTAATTTACGTTGTAATATACTTCTTATAAAATAGTAAGAAACGATAATTACATCCTATCTATTTACTGACCAAATATACCTTCTGTTAGTTTTACTTATGGTAAAAACTACGTATCATGAAATCAAGTATGAAAAATATACTTGTACTTTTGGTTTTGGAACGTTTAAAACCACAAATCAGTATTATGGAAAATATAATATTTTCCAGGATTAATATCAATGTTTTACTGTAGAACGGATATAACTAAGAATACTTTTACAAATGGAACGATTTTATGGGGATTTAAAACTACTATTCAGAAACGGTTTTATGGGGATTTAAAACTACTTACCAGATGGAACTTAGTCATTCACTCTCTTTAAACTAGTATAAAATAAAGGACCTTTAGTGGCTAATTCTATAATTCCTTAGTTTTTTCATCAGAGTTATATATAAGTAATATCCGATTGACAATGAAATGTGTGACTTCCGCCTTACTTCCTGTTCCTTGTTTGGTTGTGGGCTTAGGGCAGATTCACCCATTTAACTGTCCATTCGATATTAGGTTATATATAACTAGTAAAAACTAAGCAATTGCAGAGGGAACTATTGAGGTTATCATTTTATCACATCAGGAAATATAGGATTTTCTGGAGGAACCAGCGAACTTTTCCAAAAGAACTTAGAGTATACTTTATAGAAATAAAATACTGATGAACTCACCAGCTTAAATGCTGATCTACTCTTTCAAAATAACTTGTATTCTCAGGAATCCAGTAGACAGGTACACTCCCGAAGCTTTTGAGAAGACTACCTAGTACCGTACTGCGAGTCTTGTCTTCTACTGTACCTACCTTGATGTTTGAATATGTAATGTTTAAACACTTGTGTAAAACTTATACTTATTAATGCAATGGTTGCTTGTGCTTTGATTACTATATTGCATGTGTTGTGATACTTACATGACGTCCTCCGCCCCCGAACGTTTCCGCCGTTCTGGTTTGGGGGTGTGACAGATTGGTATCAGACCATTGTTTATAGTGAACTCAGTATATCAGTCATAAAAGATATACAATTATAAACCCATTGGGATAAAAACACTCTGACCAAGAGTTATACTTTAAAAATATAACAATATTTTATAAAAGTATAAGTCCATGTAGTATATATATACTAGAATGAGTATCACAAGAAGAACAAGACAACAGTATTTGGATATTGGACATTACAGTTAAAACTGGACAGTTATGTAATCATATATGGGATCAATATAGCCTGATCAACTATATTTATTTGAGATATGACCAACATGTGTTTGGGAGTGATTGTAGTGTTGCAACAAGTCTAAAACTTACCTAGGTACCAGAAGAATTCTAGAACCAAACATAAAGGTTAAAATACTATAGGAATATTTTAGGATGCTATAACAAGAAAACTGAAAACTTATCGACTTCTTATATCTAGAAGTCCAAGAATCAAACTTATAATTAAAATACCACGGAAGTATTTTAGATACCAAAAATAAACTTTTGGGAAATTTTAAAAGATCTTTTCTGGTAAGTCTATAATTACTAAGTGGATACATTAAGGTTATATATAGTTGAGATTTTATAGACTTAGAATATGTGATTTTCACTCTACTTCCTGTTCCTTGTTTGGATGTGGTTTTAGAGTAGGATTACTTATTCGAAGGTCTATTTGATCTGGATTATATATAATCGGTACACAGTATGTGATTATAGAAGGACCAGAAAGGATCACCTTCGTAAAAATTTAAATTTTCTCATAGATTCTTTAGACATTCCCATTCTCGTATAAACCCCTTGGATAGATGTAGTCAGTCCAGCAATCAATAGAAGGGTCAAGGAGGATCCAACATAATTTCATTAGGAGAATTCTGAGAAAGAAACAGATGAGAAGTAAAGAAACTATAGAAATCATTTAGTGCCCTTACCCTATTAAGGACACCAATTGGAGGTTCGCATGAACTTGCGAGATTCAAAATCTTCATTACGAAGTAATGGGGATCAGTGTTAGAATCGGAAGTAAGACAGATCAGGAATTCAATATACCTACGGAGGAGAAGGACATCCTATAGATACCAGGAGAGAACAAATCATTACATCCCAGAATAGAACAGAGAACAGAGGAAAACCACGTGTGATTCATGTGAAGTGTTTGAGCGCCTTTTCATCTATGTAATAACTAGTAAATCGATTCAACCTAGTGATTTAGTATTTACATTACTCACATTAGGTTTTGAACTTATCTTCTTTTCCTGTCACGGCTAATAACAATAAATCAGATCACGAAATCTCAATTGATAGTGATTACTTCTCAAATTCATAAGTCTATTTTATGTAGACTATATTATGAATTGTTCTCAAATCATTTCGAAAGTTGGAAAACGATATCCACCAATTGAAGATAACTTAGTTCAGATGACACTCGGTTCATAACCATTCTAGAAACTTATTTCTGCTCCTTACCAGGACTGCATCATAGGGATGCAGGTCGAATCATTGAGAACAGTATAACAAAACGAAAATTTTATATGTAGATACAAATGGTTAGAATGCACCTAGAGACAACTATCGTTGCTCACGAGCTCGTTTTCTCTTTATATAGCAGAATCATGCCTCCGAAGAAACAAAACCAACCCACCAGCAAAACACCAAACCTTCAAATAGATGCGGCTACGTTTCAAGCTGCAGTCACAGCAGCTGTAGCAGCTGTCATGGCACACGTTAATGCTAACAACGAAAATGTTAGTGCTAATGCTATCGGCAACCCCAATCGTGGTGATGACCAAGTACAGCAACGAGTACCTATTTGTAAGGACACTTCGAACCTTAAGCCTAATATCCGGAAACGAAAGTTCAAGAACAAGAAAGGGAGTTGTTCAACTCAAGAACCTAACAGAGGGCAACGAACTGGGGCAGTCAATACCCCCATCAGCCCTATTATTCCAGCACCGACCACGCCGTACTTAGGAAACCTCCCACACTGCAGCAAGTGCAACTACCATCATCATGGAGTTTGTCGAGAGCTGCATTGCAATAGATGCAACCTGAAGGGGCACACCACCCGCATCTGTAGAACTCCGATTGAGTTCATCACTTCAACTACCAAGGTTGGAACCATTCCAATATGTCACCTTTGTGGAGAAATAGGACATTACAAGAGGGACTGTCCAACAGAGAAGAACGACGGGGGAGCAGGAGGAGTTTGACCTCAATGCATGGGAAGGCATCAAAGAACCTTGCTATATTTTTGGTACGCTTCCAAACCTCAATAATTATCTATAATTATGATTACTCTCCCGTTCAAATTAAATCACAACATTCATATAAAATTTGAAACCCTAGCAGGTAAGCTATGATGACTTAGTGTATACATAAGGGTCATTTATAATTAAGATTTGTAGACTTAGAGTGAGTAATCCCGCCTCATTTCCTGTTCCTTGTTTAGTTGTGGATTTAAGGCAGGGTTGCTCAGTCAAAGGTTTTACCAATCTTAATTATACATGACTTGTATACACCAAGAAATTATAGAGAGACCTAGTAAGGATCATTTCATGGAAGTTCATAATTTCAAATTATCAGAACCCTCATATTGGTAGTACCCGCCAATGTCGAATCAAAAAGGGGTTCGTAGCGATAATAACAGAATAAAACCAGAAGCGCTGAAAACTTATGTACATAAGATAGTTCATCATCCTAGTAATCACTCCTCCCAGAACGACTTAATGTCTGTTTCGTCAAGAAGTTCCGACGTCTTCATCTGACATGGTTTGGCTTGGTCCTTACCATGCAAAATTCTTAGGCTGTGTAAAAGAACTTTTTCCTTAATCAGCCGTAAGATGAAATTCTTCCAATCCATAACGCAAACCCTTATGTCATCTCTCATTTCAAAACTTCAGAAGTACCCATGCGAAGGTACCACGTCCTTCTAGCCTACTCAGTAGATAGAAAACTTGAAACGAAAAGCACCGAAGTAGTCTTAGAAGTCAGTAACCACCGAAGTACCCTAATAGATCTCATAGGAAAATCATTGTACCGCAGGTCAAGTTCAAGAATAGAGACTAAGAACTCATTAGGTTAATCTATCGCTGCTAAGTGTATACGCGAGAATGGTATATAATTTAGACTTAACAAGATTTAGGATGTGTAATTCCGCCCTATCTCCTGTTCCTTGTTTGGTTGTGGACCAGGGTCAGAGTCACCCATCCGAACGTTTTGTGAAATCTAAATTATATACAACTTGTATACACGAGGTGATGGTGGATGAGCCAAGTATGAGTCTTATCATAAACTTCGGAGCAAAAGCCTTCATCATATATTCTACCATGAGGAATTCAACGTGAGACCACGACAGTGGGTCGAGCTACTAAATGACTACGAATTCGAAATTCGTTATCATCCCGACAAAGCCAATATAGTAGCTGACACCCTAAGTCGGAAAGAGTACTCAGGTCATAGAGCCAATCATTGACTATGATAACCCATTCAAATCTGTCCACACAAAGTAAGGAGGTTCAACAGGAAGCCTTGAAACCTGAAAATGTGGCAGGTGAAACCTTGGGAAGAATGGATAAGAACTTGGACAAATAAGTCAAAACTGTATGCTTCATGCCATTAAAAGAAACACGGAAGATAAAGAAACTAACTATCAAGTGTGTCCAAGAGATTAGCTAGACTGCACGGTGTTCCAAAATCTGTTATCTTTGTTCGAGATAGTAGAATCATCTCCCGGTTCAGGCAGTCACTTCAGAAATCTCTGAGAACTAGGCTAAACATAAGAATAGCCTACTAATCCACAAACCGACAGACAGAATGAGAGAACGATTCAACCATTAGAAGTCATGCTAAGAACGTATGTGATCGACCTTGGTAAAGCATGGGATACCCATTTATCAATTAGTCAAGTCCTTTATCATGCTAGCATTTATGTTGCTCCATTCGAAACCTTCTGTGGTCGCAAGTGCAGATCCTATCTGTACTGGACTAAATTAGGTAACACGCAACTAGCTAGAGGTCCAATTTCCACATAGCACCTTCGCTGGTCCGGAATCCATCCGAGAAACTACTAAAAAGAGAATACGAATCAGGAAGCAACATAAAGCTTCCAGAGTTAATCAGAGAAGCTACGGCTTCGATAAAAGAAAACCCTTGGAATTCCAGGTTGATGACCTTGTCGTATGAAAGTCTCACCCCGGAAGGGCAAGATACGCTTCATAAAGCGTGGAATACTAAATCCAAGGTACATAGGACCATTCGAGATTCTTGCCAGAATCGGTCTTGTAGCTTATAAACTTAAACTACCACAAAAAGAACTTAATAACGTTCATCCCACCTTTCACATATCTAATCTAAATAGGTGTCTATCCGATGAAACACTTGTTATTTCACTCGATGAAATCAAGTTAAATAAAATTCTACACTTTGTAGAATAACCAATAGAACTCATGGATAGGGAAATCAAAAGAACCAAGCAAAGCCTTATCCTGATAGTGAAGGTTCGTTGGATTGCAAACCGGGGACCTGAATTCACTTGGGAAAGGGAAGATTAGATGAAACAAAAATATTCACATCTTTTCCCTAGTCCATGAGTATCACTTTAAACTTAATTTCGGGACGAAATTCCCTCTAACGCGGGGATAATGTAACACCAGTCAAATTTAGGTCAAAAATAAATTGTTCAATAATCATAATTGGGATGAACAAAGTGGTATAGATTGTAACAAGGTTTCCAAAAATATAAAGAACACTGAAATCCGAGTTATAACGAAGAAGTTATGACCAATCGAAGATCCGCGACAAAACCGGCAAAACACTGTTCAGTGTTAAAAGTGAATTATTAATAAAAGGCTTTTTAGCCTTAACAATCTAAATGAAAGTTGTAGAATATGTTAAACCGAGAACTTTCATAAAAAGAACGTCAAAATCCGACTTCGTATGAGGAAGTTATGATTTTTCTAAGTTTCGGTTTAGCAGTATACAACTAAAAACTCGAAATAAGGTTCGAGTGATTTTTAGCCGACACAACTTAAACGAGAATCGAAGATCTCGTCAAAAGTAGTACAACGGTAAAAAGACAGACGAAAACGGACGTCGGATAAAGAAGTTATGAATTTTTAACGAATTTTCCTATCCCGGTCTGTTAAAAATAATAATATTATAAATAAAGTCAATATTTGTCGACAAAGTCTAAACGAAATTTGTAGAGTATAATTTTACCTACGCGTGCATATAAAGAACGTCGAAATCGGAGCTAGTATGCGAAAGTTATGAATTTCGCAAGTTTTGGGCACACAAATCGAAAAATGTTGGAAACCGGGAAATTTCGCATGGTCACCATTCGGCCACGTCACCTTGCATGCGAGGCTTCCCCGTGTATGTCCCGTGTCCGTCTCTGATTCGACCGAAGTGCGGCCCAATGAGAAGCAGACGCGCCTCGCACCGGTGGCATCTTCCGAGCTCGCACACGCGCTTCGCTTCTCCTTCTGACGCGTGCCCTCCTCGCATGCGAGACACCTGTCCGACCCCTCCCCCTTCGGATCCGAGACTTCGACCTCGTGGCCTTTGCTGCTGATGCTGCGTGTCCTGCTGACTCATCTCCTCGGCCGAACCCTCGCCCCCATATAAAGGGTGCGAGACTCTCCGGTTCCTTCACCATTTTTACACCGTTTTTGATCCTTTTTCACTACTTTCACCTCCCTAAACTTTCTTACAACCCCCCAAAGCCCCGGTATCATATCTAAAACCCGAAGCAAGCCCCGAAGCCCCGAAATTCTCGAGAAGCTAACCTCTTTCCAGTCGAAGTGCTGACCGCATAAAGCCCGGTTTATAATCAAAAACTTGCGGTTTCTTCGAGAAAGATCATTTATAGAAATGAAGTGCTGCCCAAATCACCACTTTTAGGTGAGTTTATACCCCTATAATATACCTTTTAAATGGTTTTAAATGCTTTATAAGGGGGGGAATACAAGTTGAACACAATCATATTGTGTTAATAATTCATGTGATATCAATCGCATAAAAGTTTTTCTTACGCTTTTAAATATGGACTTCAAAATAAAGGATTACCAATTGTTTCCAGAATAAATTGAAGTCATATAAATTCTTCTAGAAAAACGTTAAACTCTTTTAAATGTTTTTATAACTCTTTAAACTTATAATTGCCAAAATCATGTTTATATATGTATAAATATATAAATAAGATTTGAAGGGCTTAGGAATAATGAATTATCTTGTTTCCTTTTCCTTGTTTGGATGTGGAATTAAGGTGGTGTTATTTGTCCGAAGTTCGTTTCCTTCTTAATTATATATATATATATATATATATATATATATATATATATATATATATATATATATATATATATATATGTATGTATATTATACATATATGAATATAAAAGGTTACTTCATTCGGTATCATTACCTTTGTATCATGCTGAACAAAGGTGTTCATCCATGAGAAATCATGCTAATCAAATAGAACATATAAATTATAATAAGTATAATGTATGGGTCAATTCTCAATATCAATCATCTTAAACATATATATGGAAAAGTTTCATCATTACTATTAAAAGGCTTTTTTCCACTGTATTACTCGTAATCTTGTTGAAACAATAAATTTGTGAGACTCTTCATGGTGTACTTATCTAAGTATGACCTTAAGTCCTGACTTATTAACCAGAATCTCCTGGAGGGAGAGCGTGAATTTGCGTATAGATCTATACGGGACTGACAATCCCGCACTTTAACTGTTCGCTACAGTTTGGTCGGCAGGCCTAGGGTGACAAATGTCATATCGTTTCCGACGCCTAAAGAACGTCGCATCAGGCACATCAGTCATATTAGTATGGTTAATAGAACTCACATGGAGAATACACCGATTAATTTACGTTGTAATATACTTCTTATAAAACAGTAAGAAAAGATAATTACATCTTATCTATTTACTGACCAAATATACCTTCTGTTAGTTTTACTTATGGTAAAAACTACATATCATGAAATCAAGTATGGAAAATATACTTGTACTTTTTGTTTTGGAACGTTTAAAACCACAAATCAGTATTATGGAAAATATAATATTTTCCAGGATTAATATCAATGTTTTACTGTAGAACGGATATAACTAAGAATACTTTTACAAATGGAACGATTTTATGGGGATTTAAAACTACTATTCAGAAACGGTTTTATGGGGTTTAAAACTACTTACCAGATGGAACTTAGTCATTCACTCTCTTTAAACTAGTATAAAATAAAGGACCTTTAGTGGCTAATTCTATAATTCCTTAGTTTTTTCATCAGAGTTATATATAAGTAATATCTGATTGACAGTGAAATGTGTGACTTCCGCCTTACTTCCTGTTCCTTGTTTGGTTGTGGGCTTAGGGCAGATTCACCCATTTAACTGTCCATTCGATATTAGGTTATATATAACTAGTAAAAACTAAGCAATTGCATAGGGAACTATTGAGGTTATCATTTTATCACATCAGGAAATATAGGATTTTCTGGAGGAACCAGCGAACTTTTCCAAAAGAACTTAGAGTATACTTTATAGAACTAAAATACTGATGAACTCACCAGCTTAAATGCTGATCTACTCTTTCAAAATAACTTGTATTCTCAGGAATCCAGTAGACAGGTACACTCCCGAAGCTTTTGAGAAGACTACCTAGTACCGTACTGCGACTCTTGTCTTCTACTGTACCTACTTTGATGTTTGAATATGAAATGTTTAAACACTTGTGTAAAACTTATACTTATTAATGCAATGGTTGCTTGTGCTTTGATTACTATATTGCATGTGTTGTGATACTTACATGACGTCCTCCGCCCCCGAACGTTTCCGCCGTTCTGGTTTGGGGTGTGACACTTCAAAACAAATCAGTGTAAGATAAACTCAGGACTATAGAGGAGAAAACTCAAACCGTAAGTCACCGATTGAATTTGCATCCAGAAGGTCTGAGAACAGCACACATAATTTCAGAACAGATCCGAAAATTCTTCATGTCATTAAGCACATAACCCCATTTGTGATCCTCTCCTTCCTTACTTCCTTTCCCGCAAAGGACAGATACTCTCAAGCAAAGTTATGAATGTTGTACAGTTGAGATGCCTCTATAGCTACTCCGACACAGAGTGGGATCAGTTGGCCTTTGGAACCCAGTCCATTTTGAAACTGGGTTGACCTTTTTCATCCTTGCAGGGTACTCTCTCCCATGACATATCCTGTTTATCACAAAGAGAAGATGAAGAAATACTAGAGTCATTAGGTGATTTGGGAGATTGAACCTTTGGTACCCATCTGTAGTCGGGTTTAACCCATTTCTTGTTCGATCCGATGGGTTCCTTGTCTCTTGCTTTTGAACTTGAATCTAGCCGTTGAGATGACTTTGATTTTGGCTTCACGGGAGCATCTCTTGGATTTGGCTTCTTGGCCGGCATGCCCTTCTTGACCTTGGGATTTTGATTCTTGGCCTTGGGAGTTGAACTCTTTCCCTTCGTGGCATTCCAGTCGACATTGTCTGAACGTGACCTTGAGGGGTTTCTTTTGGAAAATCTCCCTCTTGGCGCGTTCTGCCACCCTTGTGCATAGTAGGGAACGTATGCGCGATTTGGACAGTTTCGGGCAATGTGTCCAGGTGTTTCACAGTGAAAACATGTCTTTTTCTTCAATGGGAAGTTGTTTCTTCCTGCCCCTGGTGGCATGCCCTTGCCTTGTCTCTTATTGTTCCCACAAGCACACTTGCAACAGGCCGTCGATTTCGCTTGTTTTGGTGGCCTGTATTTACCAACATCAGGTTGATTAGAAGCAACAGATTCAGAGTTCAAGAAGTCATTTGTTTGTTGAATTGAGTTCTCCTTGTTCTCATCATCCGCTACTTTACCTGCACAGGAAGTAGAAACATTAGTATTCTTCACCTCAACACCCTTAGTTGGTCCAGATGGTTCAGTCTTAACTGAAACTGGAACAGGGGTTTGGCCAAACTGAGTAGGAATTTCTTCCTCATTTGTCTCAAGGGGTGGGTTATAGTTGTCATTGAAGGGAGGTGGTACACTGTGATACCCTAACCGCTTAGTTTGATTATCTTTGAATGTTAATTGTTTTTCAATCATCGATGCAACTACCTCACTTGATACATCAAATTTCTTAAAGTTGAATTCAACATCATTATATTTTGCTTTTAATGCATTAAGTTTGGCAGTCACAGCATCAAAATCTTTCTTAAGATATCTATAATGAACGCATTTGTCACTGTACTCTGACTGTAATTTCTTAAAGTCATTAGTCTTGACCTCTAATTGTTCTTTTAATGGTTTCAGGCCTTTCCTAAGTTGGTACCCCTCATATTTAAGTTCCTCATTTTCTCTTTTTAATAAATCGATGTGTTCATGTAAATTTTTAACAGTTTTAATGCAAGTTTGAGAGCACGAAACTTCATTGACCGGAATGTTTGAGGAACTCATTGTTTAAAAATATGCCCTTTGACTTAAAACTCAAAAGTCAACCTTAAAAATCAAATTTAAAAAGTCAAACTTAAAAGTCAAACTTGAAAAGTCAAACTTCAAAGTCAAACCGAAAAGCTAAATTTGAAAATTTGAAAGTTAAACGAGAAAGTCAAAGTTTAAAGTCAAAGGTCAAACTTGAAAGTCAAAGTCAAAATTTGAGGTCAAAAGTCAAAAATAAAAGTCAAATTAAAAGCTAAAATTTTTGGTTGAAAATGAAATTTTAAAATAAAAAGAAATTGATTTTTGGGCTGAAAGTGACAATATGCGAAATTGGGCTCGAATGGGAGCCCTTTTGAATTAAATTCGGAAGGAGTGAACCATGTGGCTTCCTAGTCCAACTGGTAAGGCGCTTGTTTGAAGAAGGGAGGCACTCGAGTTCGATTCCAAGCAGGTGCAAAATTGTTTCCTATTTTTTTAAGTGTACGCTGAATGAGAAAGAGGCTCTGAACCAGCAAGTGGGCCGTGAACTACAGGCCGCAAACGATTGGTCCGTGAACTCCGAGAAACTCTAGCCGCAAACTGATTACGACCGTAAACCCTTCAATGGCCGTAAACACTGCTTCAGATGTCGTGAAAAACAACAGTTTTCACCTCTTTTTGCTCCAAAAGTCGATCAAACACTCGTTTTTATCAAAAACACAAAGAACAACCCCCCCTATTTTTCAAAGATCTATCCAAAAACGCAAAAATCCTTCAAAAAATAATATCAAATACGCTCCGGATCTGGAAAAATTGATTGATACAATCCAAGCTCTGATACCACTTGTAAGTCCCAAATCTGCTTGTGCATCAATCAGATCCGTTTGATGGTGCGGAATCCCAATCAAACGGATGATGCCAGATCAAAATAGAGAAGAAGAAGAATAATAATAATATGAATCTTCAATGTATTGATGAATGGAATGATGCTCCTTACACAAGATTCACTTTCTCTCTCTAAAAAACACCTTGAGTTTCACACACTTAAGCTCCTCTCGACCGTACATGCCTCACCCACCTAAAATCTATTTATATGGGACAGAAAACCACAAATGGGTTCACGGCCGTAAACACCTATACAGCCGTAAAGTAGACTGAATAAATATAATTGCCTAGAAAAGCAAAGTATAAACCATAATTTTAGACCCAATAATTGCTCTGATGCCAATTGTAAGTCCCCAATCTGCTTGTGTATCAATCAGATCCGTTTGATGGTACGGAATCCCAATCAAACGGATGATGCCAGATCAAAATAGAAGAGAACAAGAACAAGAACAAGTGAATCAATGATGTATTCAATGAATAAAATGATGCTCCATACACATAGTACACACACTAGTTCTTCTCTCTCTAAAACACCTTGGATTTCACACACTTAAGCTCCTCTCTATCTCTCTTCTCTCTTTTGGCCGTCTGCACGTTCCAATCGCCATTGTCTGAACGTGACCTTGAGGGGTTTCTTTTGGAAAATCTCCCTCTTGGTGCGTTCTGCCACCCTTGTGCATAGTAGGGAATGTATGCGCGATTAGGACAATTTCTGGCAATGTGTCCAAGTGTTCCACAGTGAAAGCAAGTATGCTTTTTCACGTAGGAGTTGTTTCTTCCTGCCCCTGGTGGCGTACCCTTGCCTTGTCTCTTATTGTTCCCACAAGCACACTTGCAACAGGCCGTCGATTTCACTTGTTTTGGTGGCCTGTATTTACCAACAGCAGGTTGATTAGAAGCAACAGATTCAGAGTTCAAGGAGTCATTTGTTTGTTGAATGGAGTTCTCCTTGTTCTCATCATTCGCTACTTTACCTGCACCAGGAAGTAGAAACATCAGTATTCTTCACCTCAACACCCTCAGTTGGTCCAGATGGTTCAGTCTTAACTGAAACTGGAACAGGGGTTTGGCCAAACTTGTGACAACCGTCAATTTTTTGGCCAAGTCAAAGTCAACTAAAGTCAACGAGTCAAACCGGTCAATTCATCTAACCCTTGTACATTAGGGTTCCCATCATGACTCTTATTACACTACTCGCAATCTTAATATAAAGTATCACTTAGAGTTTTCACGTATTCAGAAATTCTAAACCCTAATCAGGGTAAGTGATGAATCTACTCAATAGGACATTATTCCTTAACCCTCAGGGGCATATAACAATCATAACGAGACTTAACGGGATCTACAAACCTTGCGTTGCGAAGCCAAACACTCAAAAACGTCACAAAAGAAGTCTCTCCCAATCTCTCTCACTCTAACTCTCCCAAAACTCTCTAAGTAAGACAAATCTCTCCAAGAATGTCAAATCTCTCCCAAATCTCTCCAAGTATGTGGAATCTCTCCCAAATCTCTCTTTGTATGAGAAATCTCTCCAAGAATGTCAAATCTCTCCCAAATCTCTCCAAGTATGTGGAATCTCTCCCAAATCTCTCTTTGTATGAGAAATCTCTCTAAGAATGTCAAATCTCTCCAAGAATGTGAAATCTCTCCCAAATCTCTCTCTGTATGAGAAATCTCTCCAAGAATGTCAAATCTCTCTGAAATCTCTCTAAGTATGTCAAATCTCTTCAAGTATGACAAATCTCTCCCAAATCTCTCTCAAAATCTCTCTCAACTTTTTATAATCCCTCGGGGCATCCCGACCCTCGAATTTGACGAAAACAGCTCGAAAACGGAAGTCTACGCGAAAAACAGCCTTAAGGAGCCGAAACTCCTCTTAAGAACCGAAACTCCTCTTAGGAGCCGAACCTCTTAGAGCCGAACCTCCTGAGAACCGAAACCCTCTCAACCGAAATAGACCGAGCGGTCGGTCTATTTCGGTCCCCTGACTAATCAGAACCGAGACCTGACTTTCGGCTCTTCCATTCCTACCTTCGGTCCGAGGACCTGACCTTCGGTCCGAGGACTTGACCTCCGGTTCCGAGATGCAAGCCAAGACCGAACCTCGCAGATAGCCACCGAGACCGAGCCTCGCCTTCTGTTCCTTCTCCTCGCACTCTCGGTCTCCTCTTCTACTCTCGGTTCTAAGCATCAGGAACCGAACCTCCGGCCCAGACTCCGGATTTTCGCCTGTTTTTCCCGGTTTTTGACCATTTCCACGTATTAAGCCCGTTTTTCGTGATTTTAACGCGGGATTTTCTCCAAAAGTCATATTTTAAAATATAAGACCCTATATATTCATAATTTAAACATATTTTTATGGAAATCTTTATTTAAGAATAAAATCTAGTGAGTGAGATATTTAGGTGGAGTGTTGACTTATCCTTTGGGCAAGGACACAAGTTACCTCCCACACCCACTCCTTGACTATTCCGAGTCACTATTCACCCATACCTAATCATTTCATAGTACTTTTCCCACCATTTTCCAGCCACACACTTGGTCAAGAGCTGGAAAGCCCTCCCATCTCCTCACATTTCTCTCATTTTCCACCAAAGAACAAACTCCTTCCTCTCTCTCTTTCTCTCTCTAAAATTCGAGATTCACGGCTATTCTCCAAGCTTTTCTTCTACATTTGATCTTCAAATCTTCAAGCATCTCCCAAGTGTTCTTGAGTTGAACACTTCTTTTCTCCATCATCCATCTACTGAAATCACTCAATGTGAGTTCATACCCCTATCTTTTCATGTTTTTCTTAAGTTTTAAGGGGGGAATACAAGTTAAAACACCAAGAACACAACTAAACTCATTTAACAGCCTTCATCAGAAAAGTTCAACTCCATTCACGGACTGTTTTGATCAACTTAAACATTTTAGTTTTCAAAACTATATTAGGTGCAAATAGTTCAGGTTCATACCTTTAAAATGACTACTTGCACATCACCATACGATTTTTCTACGATTTATGGTGAGTTTTACAAAACTGCCTATCATTTCAAAAACAAATTCGGACCAGTCTGTGAATATGAACATTTTAACACACGTTAAAGACTTCCAAAAATCATAATAAAAATTATGAACAAACTAGACATATTTTATGAACTCTTAGAATTTACGGATTCAGTTTTTGACTTCGTATGATTTTTCTATGATTTTTCTAAAACAGTGCAGAACGGTTAAAAACTAGTTAACAGCTTATAACTTTCATAACACTTTGTAATATGTTGAGCAAAGTGCATAACCATAAGTTCTAAATATTGAATGTATTATCTTGTTAGTTTATCATCTTAAACTGAAATTTAGTCATTCATGATAAGGTTTACTCATTCGCTTCGAGCACATATAATAAACTTCAATAAGTATAGTTTATGGATTTTACTACACGAAAAAGGTTTTACTCTCAAAACAAATGGGTTTTTCATATCCTACGTGATAAACTATAATAGTAATAGTTAAAGGATTTCGTATCACTATTTATTCAAAGAAGGTGACTTTTCTTCCTCCATGGAAGAGGTTTTAATATCAAACTATGTGTAAACTAGTTAACTTAGGTTGTGAGGCAATTCTCTCCCCATACGTTCGAGTACGGGATCCCAATTCCTGTAAGTTATAACCAGAGTCTCTTGTAGGGAGAGCGTGATAATTGTGTATAGATCTATATTGGGTTTGACACCCCACACCTTGCTGCTAGCTACAGTGGGACCTGCAGGTCTACGGGTGACAAGAGTCATAGTATCTTAACGTCTGAAAAACGTTGTGCAGGTTATTTCTCGTCATAGTATGGTTATAGCGACTTACATAGGTAGTTAACAATCATTCAAGTTTACATGGAAAATTCTACTTTGAAAAAGGGTTTTACTTCTAAAACTAAACGAGTTTATGTCGATTTAAACTTGCAAAAATTACTTTAAGTATGGGAAAATACTTGTTCATTTTCGGTCCTCGGATTTAGGACCACCTAACTTTAAAAAGGGTTTTATGCCGATTTAGAACCACTTTTATATCTTTAAGTATGGTAAAATACTTGTCTATTTTCGGTCCTGCGATTTAGGACTACCTAACTTTAAAAAGGGTTTTATGCCGATTTAGAACCACTTTTATATCTTTAAGTATGGAAAATACTTGTTTACTTTCGGTCCTGGGATTTAGGACCACATAACTTTTATAAGGAAAATATAGGATTTTCTTTGGAATCATATCTCTGTTAAAACTATATTTCGTCTAGAATTGTTAGACTTCAGCTATAATTGCTAAGTGTATATGCTAGAGTTATATAAGAATCTAGTCATAATCGACTTAGAATTGGTGGGCCCGCCTTACTTCCTGTTCCTTGTTTGGTTGTGGACCTAGGGCAGACCCATTAGATTCGACGGTTTATTTAACATAAATTTTATATAACTTATATACACTGGGCGATTATAGAAGGAATCTATGGGTCTTTCTAGGGTTCATTATCGTATAAAATAGAAGCATTCATTTCACTTAATAAAGAAAAAATTGGATTTTCTGGAAACATACTTTGTCGCTTTTACAAGGAAAACGGTTTCTTTCTCAAACAAAACTCTTATGAACTCACCAACTTAATTGTTGACACTTTTTCAAAACTACTTGTATTCTCAGGAAATCAGCGAAACAGGAAAACCAACAGCATTTTGAGGATGGGACGATAAATTGTCAAACGCTTCATTTTGTCATCATAATGTAATTGATTTTGAAACATGTAAACTTATTCCATGGTGTAACCTTTTCAATTATATTTATGATGGTTGTATTTACTTTGAGCACTATTATATTCGTTGTTGTGATACTATACATGAAGTCCTCCACCCCCGGACGTTTCCGCCATCCTTGGTTTGGGGGTGTGACAGATTGGTATCAGAGCATTGTTTATAGTGAACTAAGTATATCGAACCACATAAGATATACAAACTATAAATGCATTGGGACAAAGGTCTCTGATTTAACATTTTTCAAATAACTATACTTTTAGAAATAAATTGTTTCTTGTTAAAAGTATACATGCATGCATACATACTAAGGTCAGCATCATTCTAGAACAAAACAAAAGTAATGATTGTTGAATGGCACAAGTAGGCTTGGGGATGTATAGTCAGGTCTGGGAATGACATAGCCTGATCAACTATGTCTAACCCAGAGGTGATTAGCATATGCCCGGGAATGGTTGTGGCGTTGCAGCAAGTCTAAAAACTTACCAATTCTATCTACAAACAAACATTGAAGAGCATAAGTCAAACATTAAAATACTATAGGAGTATTTTGTGATACCATAACCAACTTATGTGAAAACTAAAGACCCCTATTAGTAGGTCTTTAACGACTGAGTGCATATGCCAAGGTTATACATAATTAAAGATATTATAGACTCAGAATCTATGACTATTGCTCTACTTCCTATTCCTTGTTTGGTTGTGGACTTAGAGTAGAGTCATTTATTCGAAGGTCTATTCTATCTCAGACTATGTATAACTGGTATGCACTATGTGATTATAGACGTGACTGATAAGGATCACCCCCTATAAGTAATTATAGGATTAGACGCCTATTAATTATCTCCCCCACTCCTATTCTCGCACGTATAACATAGCAAGATCCTACTTACCAGGCGACCCCTATTTTCCCAACCAGGGAAATGGTGGATGGTTATGAGAAGAATCAAAAGTGGAACCGGAGGTAATCAACCCTCCATGCATAGCCAGGGTTCCCGCGAACCGTTTCGACTACATCGGACATGTGCCCCGTTGGGCAACCGTGATCGAGGGTTGGAGTCGACGGCAATGACAGCAATCACCATGTGGAGACCAACGAGGGTGCTATGACCTCAACCACGGGGGACCGACTGACAGAGCCCTCCCGGCAAGGACCCGGCAGATCGCGAACATTGGGGATTAAAACAGGAAGACTGCAAACCGAGTTCGAAAACTGCGCGCTACTACAGACCCTACCGTCTCACGTACCCGAGACTCGGAAAGAGACTACTATTTTAGAGACCAACTCTTTTTTTTTTGACCTTATCGCCGCTCGGGCAGAGGCAAAAGAGTAGCAGGGTAGGCACACAGCATTCAAAGAGAGAATGGTTGCAGCCAAGCGTCGATTGGCAGAGCTGCAAGGTGCATCGACTTTGCCTCAGGCATCGCAAGGGACGGATCGTCGTGAGTAGAGTTCATACCGCTCACAAGACCCTGTAAATTAGGTTCATGAGTATGCATTGGTGCTTATTCTATGTGTAAGCACAACACTACGATTTAAACGGTTATACTAATCGAGAGATATATTTGCTATCAAAACTTTTCCTTGCATGGATGTGAGGTATACCTGCATCGAGGTCAAAATTTTCTCTGAAACCATAATTACTAGAATCATATCAACAAGATGGGCTTAGGACATACCTAACAGACTCGAAGGTATATTTAGTCTTAATTATATAACTAAGCATACATCAGTTGGTCGTAAGAAGGACCTAGCTTGGACCAAATTACAAGATTTCACTTGGATACAGAACTACTAAAATACATGAGTTTATCATATATAGACTCTCGTTATAAACTGTTTTCAGAACACCATAAACAACCGGAATACGTTACAAATTGAACTAAGATAAACTTAGTTAGAAAACTCGCGACGTATAGCCATTCTAAAAAATCATTATCGCCTCACCTTTAAACATTTTGGTGGAAAGGTGCTTTCTTCGTAGACCTATAGGGTGCGATCATACGAGCGCTAATACACCGGATCCCATCAAAACTCCTCAGCTAAGTGTGTTGGGACAAACATGATCCTAAGATGAGTGAAGCTTAACGCCTGGAAGAAACCTACTTCTACCCACTACCATAACTCCGTCTCAGGAACGTTAGCAGAAACGCTAAGAATAGCACAGCAATGTGCAAAAATTTATATATGTGAATATAAATCGTAAGAATGCACTGGGGATAATTATCCCCACTCACGAAGTCATTTTTCATCGTGAAACAGAGCTATGTCTTCACCAAGAGGCAACCAACCAACTAGCAAGGCGCCAACCCTGCAGATAGACTCGGCTACTTTTCAAGCTGCAGTCACGGCAGCTGTGACAGCCGTCATGGCGCAAATCAATGCTAACAACGCCAGCAGAGATGGAAGCGGTACCGACAATATAAATCGTTGTAACAATCAGGAACACCGGCGTGTGTCTGCCAATGGAGGCGCCTCAGGCCACAAACCTACGAACAAGAAGCGAAAGTTTTGGAACAAAAAGGAGCGCAACCAATCTTAAAGATTTGCTAAAAGACAACAACCCATGGCCACCCCTACAATTATGACAGCAGTCACCACACATGCCTCGACATCAGCCACAACATCTATCGCTCAAGCACCAGACAGGCAATATATGGGAACACTTCTAAAGTGTAACAAGTGTAACTACCATCACACAGGAGCTTGCCGGATTCCACGTTGTATCAACTGCAACAAGAAAGGGCATACCGTCCGCTTCTGCAGGACCCCGACCCAGCGCATCGCTTCAACCACCAATACTGGTGTAAGTCCAGTATGCTCCCTATGTGGTGAAACGGGACACTTCAAGAGAGACTGTCCAACCGAGAAGAATGACGGAGAAGCAGGAGGAGTGTGACAACTGAACTAGCAGAAGCCTAGTAGGACTTTTGTAATGTTTCCAACGACAAAAACGTTTAAGTACCATATGTTTGTAATGAATTTGGTATGATTGCTAAAATTACCGTCTTTCTGAAAGTAGTTAAAATATTCTCTCGTTCGAATCAAATTAAAGACATTCATATATGACCTTAGGATCATTACCTGTAAGCTGTGATGACTTTGTGCATACATCGGGGTTAATTATAATCAAAATACTAAAGACTTAAAGCAAATAATTCCATCCTGACTCCTGTTCCATGTCTAGTAGTGGGATTAGGGTAGAGCCACCCACTCGACGATTTCACCAATATCAAATTTCATGCGACGTACATATACCGCTCGATCATAGAGTGACCTGTCAGGGATCATGATATCAAGTATCATTGCTAGCTATCAGAACACACTCACTACCAGTGCTAGACGCTGTGGTAGGAAGCATCTGCAGTAATAATAACATCGAACAAAACGGAACACACTGAAAAGAAACACAAGATACTCTATCACCCTAATGAGCACTTCTTACGAATACAGCTTAACACATATCGTACCTAAAAAGATACTGTTGTCATCATTAGATTTCGATCGGTATAGTCCTCACCTTCCCGATTTAACAACTATGAAAAGACCTTTCAACTAATCTCGAAAACCTTCGTCTCTCATAAACACAAATCCGACGCGGACCTCCGGGCCATCTCTCGCTGCGAAACCCCAAAACACTCACCAGAGGAGTATTATACCTTCCGAAACCTTATCACAAGTATTTCCAGAAGACCCTTCGGGAATGTCACGCATACAACAGATAAGGTTCAAGCACAGAAGCTTAGGACGAATACGGTTAGCCTACCACTACTACGTGTATACGCGAGGATAATGTATAAATAAGATTCTATGGACTTAGAATGTATGATTGCGCCTCATTTCCTGTTCCTTGTTTGGTTGTGGGCTTAAGGCGGGGTCACCCATCCGAATTCCCTTGCAATCTTAATGATATACGACTAGTTTACACCAAGCGATTATAAAAGAACTGGTAGGACTTATAATGCAAATTTCGTCACAATTTGTTGAAATATTCGTAATGCTGGAACTCGCTAACTACATTATAAAATATTCATAGTGGTAATACCAAGTATAAAACGGAGAGCATAAAGGCACACGTAAAATACACTATCATTCCAAAACAATAACTCCTTTAAATCCACTCAGCTCAAGTTACAATAAGAAATTCCAAGGTCGTCATTTAATATCAAGCGGGTTGTTTCCCCACCATATCAATTTCTTATACTACGAAAAGTTCCCCCATCTTTCCCCCAAATTCTTGAAGTCCCAGTCGAAACACTAATTTTGGGACGAAATTCTTTCTAACGGGGGGATGATGTGACAACCGTCAATTTTTTGGCCAAGTCAAAGTCAACTAAAGTCAACGAGTCAAACCGGTCAATTCATCTAACCCTTGTACATTAGGGTTCCCATCATGACTCTTATTATACTACTCGCAATCTTAATATAAAGTATCACTTAGAGTTTTCACGTGTTCGGAAATTCTAAACCCTAATCAGGGTAAGTGATGAATCTACTCGATAGGACATTATTCCTTAACCCTCAGGGGCATATAACAATCATAACGAGACTTAACGGGATGTACAAACCTTGCGTTGCGAAGCCAAACACTCAAAAAGGTCACAAAAGAACTCTCTCCCAATCTCTCTCACTCTAACTCTCCTAAAACTCTCTAAGTAAGACAAATCTCTCCAAGAATGTCAAATCTCTCCCAAATCTCTCCAAGTATGTGGAATCTCTCCCAAATCTCTCTTTGTATGAGAAATCTCTCCAAGAATGTCAAATCTCTCCCAAATCTCTCCAAGTATGTGGAATCTCTCCCAAATCTCTCTTTGTATGAGAAATCTCTCCAAGAATGTCAAATCTCTCCCAAATCTCTCCAAGAATGTGAAATCTCTCCCATCTCTCTCTGTATGAGAAATCTCTCCAAGAATGTCAAATCTCTCCCAAATCTCTCTAAGTATGCCAAATCTCTCCAAGTATGACAAATCTCTCCCAAATCTCTCTCAAAATCTCTCTCAACTTTTATAATCCCTCGGGGCATCCCGACCCTCGAATTTGATGAAAACAGCTCGAAAACGGAAGTCTACGCGAAAAACAGCCTTAAGGAGCCGAAACTCCTCTTAGGAACCGAAACTCCTCTTAGGAGCCGAACCTCCTGAGAACCGAAACCCTCTCAACCGAAATGGACCGAGCGGTCGGTCTATTTCGGTCCCCTGACTAATCAGAACCGAGACCTGACTTTCGGCTCTTCCATTCCTACCTTCGGTCCGAGGACCTGACCTTCGGTCCAAGGACTTGACCTCCGGTTCCGAGATGCAAGCCAAGACCGAACCTCGCAGATAGCCACCGAGACCGAGCCTCGCCTTCTGTTCCTTCTCCTCGCACTCTCGGTCTCCTCTTCTACTCTCGGTTCTAAGCATCAGGAACCGAACCTCCGGCCCAGACTTCAGATTTTTGTCTGTTTTTCCCGGTTTTTGACCATTTCCACGTATTAAGCCCGTTTTTCGTGATTTTAACGCGGGATTTTCTCCAAAAATCATATTTTAACATATAAGACCCTAAATATTCATAATTTAAACATATTTTTATGGAAATCTTTATTTAAGAATAAAATCTAGTGGGTGAGATATTTAGGTGGAGTGTTGACTTATCCTTTGGGCAAGGACACAAGTTACCTCCCACACCCACTCCTTGACTATTCCGAGTCACTATTCACCCATACCTAGTCATTTCATAGTACTTTTCCCACCATTTTCCAGCCACACACTTGGTCAAGAGCTGGAAAGCCCTCCCCTCTCCTCACATTTCTCTTATTTTCCACCAAAGAACAAACTCCTTCCTCTCTCTCTCTTTCTCTCTCTAAAATTCGAGATTCAAGGCTATTCTCCAAGCTTTTCTTCTACATTTGATCTTCAAATCTTCAAGCATCTCCCAAGTGTTCTTGAGTTGAACACTTCTTTTCTCCATCATCCATCTACTGAAATCACTCAAGGTGAGTTCATACCCCTATCTTTTCATGTTTTTCTTAAGTTTTAAGGGGGGGAATACAAGTTAAAACACCAAGAACACAACTAAACTCATTTAACAGCCTTCATCAGAAAAGTTCAACTCCATTCACGGACTGTTTTGGTCAACTTAAACATTTTAGTTTTCAAAACTGTATTAGGTGCAAATAGTTCAGGTTCATACCTTTAAAATGACTACTTGCACATCACCATACGATTTTTCTACGATTTATGGTGAGTTTTACAAAACTGCCTATCATTTCAAAAACGAATTCGGACCAGTCTGTGAATATGAACATTTTAACACAAGTTAAACACTTCCAAAAATCATAATAAAAATTATGAACAAACTAGACATATTTTATGAACTCTTAGAATTTACGGATTCAGTTTTTGACTTCGTATGATTTTTCTATGATTTTTCTAAAACAGTGCAGAACGGTTAAAAACTAGTTAACAGCTTATAACTTTCATAACACTTTGTAATATGTTGAGCAAAGTGCATAACCATAAGTTCTAAATATTGAATGTATTATCTTATTAGTTTATCATCTTAAACTAAAATTTAGTCATTCATGATAAGGTTTACTCATTCGCTTCGAGCACATATAATAAACTTCAATAAGTATAGTTTATGGATTTTACTACACGAAAAAGGTTTTACTCTCAAAACAAATGGGTTTTTCATATCCTACGTGATAAACTATAATAGTAATAGTTAAAGGATTTCGTATCACTATTTATTCAAAGAAGGTGACTTTTCTTCCTCCATGGAAGAGGTTTTAATATCAAACTATGTGTAAACTAGTTAACTTAGGTTGTGAGGCAATTCTCTCCCCATACGTTCGAGTACGGGATCCCAATTCCTGTAAGTTATAACCAGAGTCTCTTGTAGGGAGAGCGTGATAATTGTGTATAGATCTATATTGGGTTTGACACCCCACACCTTGCTGCTAGCTACAGTGGGACCTGCAGGTCTACGGGTGACAAGAGTCATAGTATCTTAACGTCTGAAAAACGTTGTGCAGGTTATTTCTCGTCATAGTATGGTTATAGCGACTTACATAGGTAGTTAACAATCATTCAAGTTTACATGGAAAATTCTACTTTGAAAAAGGGTTTTACTTCTAAAACTAAACGAGTTTATGTCGATTTAAACTTGCAAAAATTACTTTAAGTATGGGAAAATACTTGTTCATTTTCGGTCCTCGGATTTAGGACCACCTAACTTTAAAAAGGGTTTTATGCCGATTTAGAACCACTTTTATATCTTTAAGTATGGTAAAATACTTGTCTATTTTTGGTCCTGCGATTTAGGACTACCTAACTTTAAAAAGGGTTTTATGCCGATTTAGAACCACTTTTATATCTTTAAGTATGGAAAATACTTGTTTACTTTCGGTCCTGGGATTTAGGACCACATAACTTTTATAAGGAAAATATAGGATTTTCTTTGGAATCATATCTCTGTTAAAACTATATTTCGTCTAGAATTGTTAGACTTCAGCTATAATTGCTAAGTGTATATGCTAGAGTTATATAAGAATCTAGTCATAATCGACTTAGAATTGGTGGGCCCGCCTTACTTCCTGTTCCTTGTTTGGTTGTGGACCTAGGGCAGACCCATTAGATTCGACGGTTTATTTAACATAAATTTTATATAACTTATATACACTGGGCGATTATAGAAGGAATCTATGGGTCTTTCTAGGGTTCATTATCGCATAAAATAGAAGCATTCATTTCACTTAATAAAGAAAAAATTGGATTTTCTGGAAACATACTTTGTCGCTTTTACAAGGAAAACGGTTTCTTTTTCAAACAAAACTCTTATGAACTCACCAACTTAATTGTTGACACTTTTTCAAAACTACTTGTATTCTCAGGAAATCAGCGAAACAGGAAAACCAACAGCATTTTGAGGATGGGACGATAAATCGTCAAACGCTTCATTTTGTCATTATAATGTAATTGATTTTGAAACATGTAAACTTATTCCATGGTGTAACCTTTTCAATTATATTTATGATGGTTGTATTTACTTTGAGCACTATTATATTCATTGTTGTGATACTATACATGAAGTCCTCCACCCCCGGACGTTTCCGCCATCCTTGGTTTGGGGGTGCGACAAAACTGAGTAGGAATTTCTTCCTCATTTGTCTCAAGGGGTGGGTTATAGTTGTCATTGAAGGGAGGTGGTACACTGTGATACCCTAACCCCTTAGTTTGATTATCTTTGAATGTTAATTGTTTTTCAATCATCGATGCAACTACCTCACTTGATACATCAAATTTCTTAAAGTTGAATTCAGCATCATTATATTTTGCTTTTAATGCATTAAGTTCGGCAGTCACATCATCAAAATCTTTCTTAAGATATCTATAATGAACGCATTTGTCACTGTACTCTGACTGTAATTTCTTAAAGTCATTAGTCTTGGCCTCTAATTGTTCTTTTAATGGTTTCAGGCCTTTCCTAAGTTGGTACCCCTCATATTTAAGTTCCTCATTTTCTCTTTTTAATAAATCAATGTGTTCATGTAAAATTTTAACAGTTTTAATGCAAGTTTGAGAGTACGAAACTTTATTGACCGGAATGTTTGAGGAACTCATTGTTTAAAAATATGCCCTTTGACTTAAAACTCAAAAGCCAACCTTAAAAATCAAATTTAAAAAGTCAAACTTAAAAGTCAAACTTGAAAAGTCAAACCGAAAAGCTAAATTTGAAAATTTGAAAGTTAAACGAGAAAGTCAAAGTTTAAAGTCAAAGGTCAAACTTGAAAGTCAAAGTCAAATATTGAGGTCAAAAGTCAAAAATAAAAGTCAAATTAAAAGCTAAAATTTTTGGTTGAAAATGAAATTTTAAAATAAAAAGAAATTGATTTTTGGGCTGAAAGTGACAATATGCGAAATTAGGCTCGAATGGGAGCCCTTTTGAATAAAATTCAGAAGGAGTGAAACATGTGGCTTCCTAGTCCAACTGGTAAGGCGCTTGTTTGAAGAAAGGAGGCACTCGAGTTCGATTCCAGGCAGGCGCAAAATTGTTTCCTATTTTTTTAAGTGTACGTTGAATGAGAGAGAGGCTCTGAACCAGCAAGTGGGCCGTGAACTCCGGGCCGCAAACGATTGGGCCGTGAACTCCGAGAAACCCTAGCCGCAAACTGATTACGGCCGTAAACCCTTCAATGGCCGTAAACACTGCTTCTGATGTCGTGAAAAACAGTGTTTTTCACCTCTTTTTGCTCCAAAACTCGCTCAAGAACTCGTTTTTATCAAAAACACAAAGAAACCCCCCCCCCCCCCCCACTATTTTTCAAAGATCTATCCAAAAACGCAAGAATCCTTCAAAAATAAGATCAAATACACTCCAGATCTGGAAAAATTGATTGATATAATCCAAGCTCTGATACCACTTGTGAGTCCCAAATCTGCTTGTGTATCAATCAGATCCGTTTGATGGTGCGGAATCCTAATCAAACGGATGATGCCAGATCAAAATAGAGAAGAAGAAGAATAATAATAATATGAATCTTCAATGTATTGATGAATGGAATGATGTTCCTTACACAAGATTCACTTTCTCTCTCTAAAACACACCTTGAATTTCACACACTTAAGCTCCTCTCGTTCGTACACGCCTCACCCACCTAGCATCTATTTATATGGGACAGACAACCACAAATGGGTTCACGGCCGTAAACACGTTCACGGCCGTAAACACGTTCACGGCCGTAAACGCGTTCACGGCCGTAAACACCTATACAGCCGTAAAGTAGACTGAATAAATATAATTGCCTAGAAAAGCAAAGTATAAACCATAATTTTAGACCCAATAATTGCTCTGATACCAATTGTAAGTCCCTAATCTGCTTGTGTATCAATCAGATCCGTTTGATGGTGCGGAATCCCAATCAAACGGATGATGCCAGATCAAAATAGAAGAGAAGAAGAAGAAGAACAAGTGAATCTATGATGTATTCAATGAATAAAATGATGATCCATACACATAGTACACACACTAGTTCTTCTCTCTCTAAAACACCTTGGATTTCACACACTTAAGCTCCTCTCTATCTCTCTTCTCTCTCTTGGCCGTCTGCGCGTTCCAATCGCCATAGTCTGAACGTGACCTTGAGGGGTTTCTTTTGGAAAATCTCCCTCTTGGCGCGTTCTGCCACCCTTGTGCATAGTAGGGAATGTATGCGCGATTAGGACAATTTCTGGTAATGTGTCAGGTGTTCCACAGTGAAAGCAAGTATGCTTCTTCACGTAGGAGTTGTTTCTTCCTGCCCCTGGTGGCGTACCCTTGCCTTGTCTCTTATTGTTCCCACAAGCACACTTGCAACAGGCCGTCGATTTCACTTGTTTTGGTGGCCTGTATTTACCAACAGCAGGTTGATTAGAAGCAACAGATTCAGAGTTCAAGGAGTCATTTGTTTGTTGAATTGAGTTCTCCTTGTTCTCATCATCCGCTACTTTACCTGCACAGGAAGTAGAAACATTAGTATTCTTCACCTCAACACCCTCAGTTGGTCCAGATGGTTCAGTCTTAACTGAAACTGGAACAGGGGTTTGGCCAAACTGAGTAGGAACTTCTTCCTCATTTGTCTCAAGGGGTGGGTTATAGTTGTCATTGAAGGGATGTGGTACACTGTGATACCCTAACCCTTTAGTTTGATTATCTTTGAATGTTAATTGTTTTTCAATCATCGATGCAACTACCTCACTTGATACATCAAATTTCTTAAAGTTGAATTCAGCATCATTATATTTTGCTTTTAATGCATTAAGTTCGGCAGTCACAGCATCAAAATCTTTCTTAAGATATCTATAATGAACGCATTTATCATTGTACTCTGACTGTCATTTCTTAAAGTCATTAGTCTTGGCCTCTAATTGTTCTTATGGTTTCAGGCCTTTCCTAAGTTGGTACCCCTCATATTTAAGTTCCTCATTTTCTCTTTTTAATAAATCGATGTGTTTCTGTAAATTTTTAACAGTTTTAATGCAATTTTGAGAGGACGAAACTTCATTGACCGGAATGTTTGAGGAACTCGTTGTTTAAAAATATGCCTTTTGACTTAAAACTCAAAAGTCAACCTTAAAAATCAAATTTAAAAAGTCAAACTTGAAAAGTCAAACTTCAAAGTCAAACCGAAAAGCTAAATTTGAAAATTTGAAAGTTAAACGAGAAAGTCAAAGTTTAAAGTCAAAGCTCAAACTTGAAAGTCAAAGTCAAAATTTGAGGTCAAAAGTCAAAAATGAAAGTCATTAAAAGCTAAAATTTTTGGTTGAAAATGAAATTTTAAAATAAAAAGAAATTGATTTTTGGGTTGAAAGTGACAATATGCGAAATTAGGCTCGAATGGGAGCCCTTTTGAATTAAATTCGGAAGGAGTGAAACATGTGGCTTCCTAGTCCAACTGGTAAGGCGCTTGTTTGAAGAAGGGAGGCACTCGAGTTTGATTCCAGGCAGGCGCAATATTGTTTCCTATTTTTTTAAGTGTACGCTAAATGAGAAAGAGTCTCTGAACCAGCAAGTGGGCCGTGAACTCCGGGCCGCAAACAATTGGGCCGTGAACTCCGAGAAACCCTAGCCGCAAACTGATTACGGCCGTAAACCCTTCAATGGCCGTAAACACTGCTTCAGATGTCATGAAAAACAACGTTTTTCACCTCTTTTTGCTCCAAAACTCGATCAAAAACTCGTTTTTATCAAAAACACAAAGAACAACCCCCCTATTTTTCAAAGATCTATCCAAAAACGCAAAAATCCTTCAAAAATAAGATCAAATACGCTCCAGATCTGGAAAAATTGATTGATACAATCCAAGCTCTGATACCACTTGTAAGTCCCAAATCTGCTTGTGTATCAATCAGATCCGTTTGATGGTGCGGAATCCCAATCAAACGGATGATGCCAGATCAAAATAGAGAATAATAATAATAATAATAATATGAATCTTGAATGTATTGATGAATGGAATGATGCTCCTTACACAAGATTCACTTTCTCTCTCTAAAACACACCTTGAGTTTCACACACTTAAGCTCCTCTCGACCGTACACGCCTCACCCACCTAACATCTATTTATATGGGACAGACAACCACAAATGGGTTCACGGCCGTAAACACGTTCACGGCCGTAAACACCTTCACGGCCGTAAACACCTATACAGCCGTAAAGTAGACTGAATAAATATAATTGCCTAGAAAAGCAAAGTATAAACCATAATTTTAGATCCAATAATTGCTCTGATACCAATTGTAAGTCCCCAATCTGCTTGTGTATCAATCAGATCCGTTTGATGGTACGGAATCCCAATCAAACGGATGATGCCAGATCAAAATAGAAGAGAAGACGAACAAGAACAAGTGAATCTATGATGTATTCAATGAATAAAATGATGCTCCATACACATAGTACACACACTAGTTCTTCTCTCTCTAAAACACACCTTGAGTTTCACACACTTAAGCTCCTCTCGACCGTACACGCCTCACCCACCTAGCATCTATTTATATGGGACAGACAACCACAAATGGGTTCATGGTCGTAAACACGTTCACGGCCGTAAACACGTTCACGGCCGTAAACACCTATACAGCCGTAAAGTAGACTGAATAAATATAATTGCCTAGAAAAGCAAAGTATAAACCATAATTTTAGACCCAATAATTGCTCTGATACCAATTGTAAGTCCCTAATCTGCTTGTGTATCAATCAGATCCGTTTGATGGTGCGGAATCCCAATCAAACGGATGATGCCAGATCAAAATAGAAGAGAAGAAGAACAAGAACAAGTGAATCTATGATGTATTCAATGAATAAAATGATGATCCATACACATAGTACACACACTAGTTCTTCTCTCTCTAAAACACCTTGGATTTCACACACTTAAGCTCCTCTCTATCTCTCTTCTCTCTCTTGGCCGTCTGCGCGTTCCAATCGCCATTGTCTGAACGTGACCTTGAGGGGTTTCTTTTGGAAAATCTCCCTCTTGGCGCGTTCTGCCACCCTTGTGCATAGTAGGGAATGTATGCGCGATTAGGACAATTTCTGGTAATGTGTCAGGTGTTCCACAGTGAAAGCAAGTATGCTTCTTCACGTAGGAGTTGTTTCTTCCTGCCCCTGGTGGCGTACCCTTGCCTTGTCTCTTATTGTTCCCACAAGCACACTTGCAACAGGCCGTAGATTTCACTTGTTTTGGTGGCCTGTATTTACCAACAGCAGGTTGATTAGAAGCAACAGATTCAGAGTTCAAGGAGTCATTTGTTTGTTGAATTGAGTTCTCCTTGTTCTCATCATCCGCTACTTTACCTGCACAGGAAGTTGAAACATTAGTATTCTTCACCTCAACACCCTCAGTTGGTCCAGATGGTTCAGTCTTAACTGAAACTGGAACAGGGGTTTGGCCAAACTGAGTAGGAACTTCTTCCTCATTTGTCTCAAGGGGTGGGTTATAGTTGTCATTGAAGGGATGTGGTACACTGTGATACCCTAACCCTTTAGTTTGATTATCTTTGAATGTTAATTGTTTTTCAATCATCGATGCAACTACCTCACTTGATACATCAAATTTCTTAAAGTTGAATTCAGCATCATTATATTTTGCTTTTAATGCATTAAGTTCGGCAGTCACAGCATCAAAATCTTTCTTAAGATATCTATAATGAACGCATTTGTCACTGTACTCTGACTGTAATTTCTTAAGGTCATTAGTCTTGGCCTCTAATTGTTCTTTTAATGGTTTCAGGCCTTTCCTAAGTTGGTACCCCTCATATTTAAGTTCCTCAATTTCTCTTTTTAATAAATCGATGTGTTCATGTAAAATTTTAACAGTTTTAATGCAAGTTTGAGAGCACGAAACTTCATTGACTGGAATGTTTGAGGAACTCATTGTTTAAAAATATGCCATTTGACTTAAAACTCAAAAGACAACCTTAAAAATCAAATTTAAAAAGTCAAACTTAAAAGTCAAACTTGAAAAGTCAAACTGAAAAGCTAAATTTGAAAATTTGAAAGTTAAACGAGAAAGTCAAAGTTTAAAGTCAAAGGTCAAACTTGAAAGTCAAAGTCAAAATTTGAGGTCAAAAGTCAAAAATGAAAGTCAAATTAAAAGCTAAAATTTTTGGTTGAAAATGAAATTTTAAAATAAAAAGAAATTGATTTTTGGGTTGAAAGTGACAATATGCGAAATTAGGCTCGAATGGGAGCCCTTTTGAATTAAATTCGGAAGGAGTGAAACATGTGGCTTCCTAGTCTAACTGGTAAGGCGCTTGTTTGAAGAAGGGAGGCACTCGAGTTCGATTCCAGGCAGGCGCAATATTGTTTCCTATTTTTTTAAGTGTACGCTGAATGAGAAAGAGTCTCTGAACCAGCAAGTGGGCCGTGAACTCCGGGCCGCAAACAATTGGGCCGTGAACTCCGAGAAACCCTAGCCGCAAACTGATTATGGCCGTAAACCCTTCAATGGCCGTAAACACTGCTTCAGATGTCGTGAAAAACAACGTTTTTCATCTCTTTTTGCTCCAAAACTCGATCAAAAACTCGTTTTTATCAAAAACACAAAGAACAACCCCCCCCCCTCTATTTTTCAAAGATCTATCCAAAAACGCAAAAATCCTTCAAAAATAAGATCAAATACGCTCCAGATCTGCAAAATTGATTGATACAATCCAAGCTCTGATACCACTTGTAAGTCCCAAATCTGCTTGTGTATCAATCAGATCCGTTTGATGGTGCGGAATCCCAATCAAACGGATGATGCCATATCAAAATAGAGAATAATAATGATAATAATAATATGAATCTTGAATGTATTGATGAATGGAATGATGCTCCTTACACAAGATTCACTTTCTCTCTCTAAAACACACCTTGAGTTTCACACACTTAAGCTCCTCTCGACCGTAAACGCCTCACCCACCTAACATCTATTTATATGGGACAGACAACCACAAATGGGTTCACGGCCGTAAACACGTTCACGGCCGTAAACACCTATACAGCCGTAAAGTAGACTGAATAAATATAATTGCCTAGAAAAGCAAAGTATAAACCATAATTTTAGACCCAATAATTGCTCTGATACCAATTGTAAGTCCCCAATCTGCTTGTGTATCAATCAGATCCGTTTGATGGTACGGAATCCCAATCAAACGGATTATGCCAGATCAAAATAGAAGAGACGAAGAACAAGAACAAGTGAATCTATGATGTATTCAATGAATAAAATGATGCTCCATACACATAGTACACACACTAGTTCTTCTCTCTCTAAAACACACCTTGAGTTTCACACACTTAAGCTCCTCTCGACCGTACACGCCTCACCCACCTAGCATCTATTTATATGGGACAGACAACCACAAATGGGTTCATGGTCGTAAACACGTTCACGGCCGTAAACACGTTCACGGCCGTAAACACCTATACAGCCGTAAAGTAGACTGAATAAATATAATTGCCTAGAAAAGCAAAGTATAAACCATAATTTTAGACCCAATAATTGCTCTGATACCAATTGTAAGTCCCTAATCTGCTTGTGTATCAATCAGATCCGTTTGATGGTGCGGAATCCCAATCAAACGGATGATGCCAGATCAAAATAGAAGAGAAGAAGAACAAGAACAAGTGAATCTATGATGTATTCAATGAATAAAATGATGATCCATACACATAGTACACACACTAGTTCTTCTCTCTCTAAAACACCTTGGATTTCACACACTTAAGCTCCTCTCTATCTCTCTTCTCTCTCTTGGCCGTCTGCGCGTTCCAATCGCCATTGTCTGAACGTGACCTTGAGGGGTTTCTTTTGGAAAATCTCCCTCTTGGCGCGTTCTGCCACCCTTGTGCATAGTAGGGAATGTATGCGCGATTAGGACAATTTGTGGTAATGTGTCAGGTGTTCCACAGTGAAAGCAAGTATGCTTCTTCACGTAGGAGTTGTTTCTTCCTGCCCCTGGTGGCGTACCCTTGCCTTGTCTCTTATTGTTCCCACAAGCACACTTGCAACAGGCCGTAGATTTCACTTGTTTTGGTGGCCTGTATTTACCAACAGCAGGTTGATTAGAAGCAACAGATTCAGAGTTCAAGGAGTCATTTGTTTGTTGAATTGAGTTCTCCTTGTTCTCATCATCCGCTACTTTACCTGCACAGGAAGTAGAAACATTAGTATTCTTCACCTCAACACCCTCAGTTGGTCCAGATGGTTCAGTCTTAACTGGAACTGGAACAGGGGTTTGCCCAAACTGAGTAGGAACTTCTTCCTCATTTGTCTCAAGGGGTGGGTTATAGTTGTCATTGAAGGGATGTGGTACACTGTGATACCCTAACCCTTTAGTTTGATTATCTTTGAATGTTAATTGTTTTTCAATCATCGATGCAACTACCTCACTTGATACATCAAATTTCTTAAAGTTGAATTCAGCATCATTATATTTTGCTTTTAATGCATTAAGTTCGGCAGTCACAGCATCAAAATCTTTCTTAAGATATCTATAATGAACGCATTTGTCACTGTACTCTGACTGTAATTTCTTAAAGTCATTAGTCTTGGCCTCTAATTGTTCTTTTAATGGTTTCAGGCCTTTCCTAAGTTGGTACCCCTCATATTTAAGTTCCTCAATTTCTCTTTTTAATAAATCGATGTGTTCATGTAAAATTTTAACAGTTTTAATGCAAGTTTGAGAGCACGAAACTTCATTGACTGGAATGTTTGAGGAACTCATTGTTTAAAAATATGCCATTTGACTTAAAACTCAAAAGTCAACCTTAAAAATCAAATTTAAATAGTCAAACTTGAAAAGTCAAACTGAAAAGCTAAATTTGAAAATTTGAAAGTTAAACGAGAAAGTCAAAGTTTAAAGTCAAAGGTCAAACTTGAAAGTCAAAGTCAAAATTTGAGGTCAAAAGTCAAAAATGAAAGTCAAATTAAAAGCTAAAATTTTTGGTTGAAAATGAAATTTTAAAATAAAAAGAAATTGATTTTTGGGTTGAAAGTGACAATATGCGAAATTAGGCTCGAATGGGAGCCCTTTTGAATTAAATTCGGAAGGAGTGAAACATGTGGCTTCCTAGTCTAACTGGTAAGGCGCTTGTTTGAAGAAGGGAGGCACTCGAGTTCGATTCCAGGCAGGCGCAATATTGTTTCCTATTTTTTTAAGTGTACGCTGAATGAGAAAGAGTCTCTGAACCAGCAAGTGGGCCGTGAACTCCGGGCCGCAAACAATTGGGCCGTGAACTCCGAGAAACCCTAGTCGCAAACTGATTACGGCCGTAAACCCTTCAATGGCCGTAAACACTGCTTCAGATGTCGTGAAAAACAACGTTTTTCACCTCTTTTTGCTCCAAAACTCGATCAAAAACTCGTTTTTATCAAAAACACAAAGAACAACCCCCCTATTTTTCAAAGATCTATCCAAAAACGCAAAAATCCTTCAAAAATAAGATCAAATACGCTCCAGATCTGGAAAAATTGATTGATACAATCCAAGCTCTGATACCACTTGTAAGTCCCAAATATGCTTGTGTATCAATCAGATCCGTTTGATGGTGCGGAATCCCAATCAAACGGATGATGCCAGATCAAAATAGAGAATAATAATGATAATAATAATATGAATCTTGAATGTATTGATGAATGGAATGATGCTCCTTACACAAGATTCACTTTCTCTCTCTAAAACACACCTTGAGTTTCACACACTTAAGCTCCTCTCGACCGTAAACGCCTCACCCACCTAACATCTATTTATATGGGACAGACAACCACAAATGGGTTCACGGCCGTAAACACGTTCACGGCCGTAAACACCTATACAGCCGTAAAGTAGACTGAATAAATATAATTGCCTAGAAAAGCAAAGTATAAACCATAATTTTAGACCCAATAATTGCTCTGATACCAATTGTAAGTCCCCAATCTGCTTGTGTATCAATCAGATCCGTTTGATGGTACGGAATCCCAATCAAACGGATTATGCCAGATCAAAATAGAAGAGACGAAGAACAAGAACAAGTGAATCTATGATGTATTCAATGAATAAAATGATGCTCCATACACATAGTACACACACTAGTTCTTCTCTCTCTAAAACACACCTTGAGTTTCACACACTTAAGCTCCTCTCGACCGTACACGCCTTACCCACCTAGCATCTATTTATATGGGACAGACAACCACAAATGGGTTCATGGTCATAAACACGTTCACGGCCGTAAACACGTTCACGGCCGTAAACACCTATACAGCCGTAAAGTAGACTGAATAAATATAATTGCCTAGAAAAGCAAAGTATAAACCATAATTTTAGACCCAATAATTGCTCTGATACCAATTGTAAGTCCCTAATCTGCTTGTGTATCAATCAGATCCGTTTGATGGTGCGGAATCCCAATCAAACGGATGATGCCAGATCAAAATAGAAGAGAAGAAGAACAAGAACAAGTGAATCTATGATGTATTCAATGAATAAAATGATGATCCATACACATAGTACACACACTATTTCTTCTCTCTCTAAAACACCTTGGATTTCACACACTTAAGCTCCTCTCTATCTCTCTTCTCTCTCTTGGCCGTCTGCGCGTTCCAATCGCCATTGTCTGAACGTGACCTTGAGGGGTTTCTTTTGGAAAATCTCCCTCTTAGCGCGTTCTGCCACCCTTGTGCATAGTAGGGAATGTATGCGCGATTAGGACAATTTCTGGTAATGTGTCAGGTGTTCCACAGTGAAAGCAAGTATGCTTCTTCACGTAGGAGTTGTTTCTTCCTGCCCCTGGTGGCGTACCCTTGCCTTGTCTCTTATTGTTCCCACAAGCACACTTGCAACAGGCCGTAGATTTCACTTGTTTTGGTGGCCTGTATTTACCAACAGCAGGTTGATTAGAAGCAACAGATTCAGAGTTCAAGGAGTCATTTGTTTGTTGAATTGAGTTCTCCTTGTTCTCATCATCCGCTACTTTACCTGCACAGGAAGTTGAAACATTAGTATTCTTCACCTCAACACCCTCAGTTGGTCCAGATGGTTCAGTCTTAACTGAAACTGGAACAGGGGTTTGGCCAAACTGAGTAGGAACTTCTTCCTCATTTGTCTCAAGGGGTGGGTTATAGTTGTCATTGAAGGGATGTGGTACACTGTGATACCCTAACCCTTTAGTTTGATTATCTTTGAATGTTAATTGTTTTTCAATCATCGATGCAACTACCTCACTTGATACATCAAATTTCTTAAAGTTGAATTCAGCATCATTATATTTTGCTTTTAATGCATTAAGTTCGGCAGTCACAGCATCAAAATCTTTCTTAAGATATTTATAATGAACGCATTTGTCACTGTACTCTGACTGTAATTTCTTAAAGCCATTAGTCTTGGCCTCTAATTGTTCTTTTAATGGTTTCAGGCCTTTCCTAAGTTGGTACCCCTCATATTTAAGTTCCTCAATTTCTCTTTTTAATAAATCGATGTGTTCATGTAAAATTTTAATAGTTTTAATGCAAGTTTGAGAGCACGAAACTTCATTGACTGGAATGTTTGAGGAACTCATTGTTTAAAAATATGCCATTTGACTTAAAACTCAAACGTCAACCTTAAAAATCAAATTTAAAAAGTCAAACTTAAAAGTCAAACTTAAAAGTCAAACTTGAAAAGTCAAACTGAAAAGCTAAATTTGAAAATTTGAAAGTTAAACGAGAAAGTCAAAGTTTAAAGTCAAAGTTTAAAGTCAAAGGTCAAACTTGAAAGTCAAAGTCAAAATTTGAGGTCAAAAGTCGAAAATGAAAGTCAAATTAAAAGCTAAAATTTTTGGTTGAAAATGAAATTTTAAAATAAAATGAAATTGATTTTTGGGTTGAAAGTGACAATATGCGAAATTAGGCTCGAATGGGAGCCCTTTTGAATTAAATTCGGAAGGAGTGAAACATGTGGCTTCCTAGTCCAACTGGTAAGGCGCTTGTTTGAAGAAGGGAGGCACTCGAGTTCGATTCCAGGTAGGCGCAATATTGTTTCCTATTTTTTTAAGTGTACGCTAAATGAGAAAGAGTCTCTGAACCAGCAAGTGGGCCGTGAACTCCGGGCCGCAAACAATTGGGTCGTGAACTCCGAGAAACCCTAGCCGCAAACTGATTACGGCCGTAAACCCTTCAATGGCCGTAAACACTGCTTCAGATGTCATGAAAAACAACGTTTTTCACCTCTTTTTGCTCCAAAACTCGATCAAAAACTCGTTTTTATCAAAAACACAAAGAACAACCCCCCCTATTTTTCAAAGATCTATCCAAAAACGCAAAAATCCTTCAAAAATAAGATCAAATACGCTCCAGATCTGGAAAAATTGATTGATACAATCCAAGCTCTAATACCACTTGTAAGTCCCAAATCTGCTTGTGTATCAATCAGATCCGTTTGATGGTGCGGAATCCCAATCAAACGGATGATGCCAGATCAAAATAAAGAATAATAATAATAATAATAATATGAATCTTGAATGTATTGATGAATGGAATGATGCTCCTTACACAAGATTCACTTTCTCTCTCTAAAACACACCTTGAGTTTCACATACTTAAGCTCCTCTCGACCGTACACGCCTCACCCACCTAACATCTATTTATATGGGACAGACAACCACAAATGGGTTCACGGCCGTAAACACGTTCACGGCCGTAAACACCTTCACGGTCGTAAACACCTATACAGCCGTAAAGTAGACTGAATAAATATAATTGCCTAGAAAAGCAAAGTATAAACCATAATTTTAGACCCAATAATTGCTCTGATACCAATTGTAAGTCCCCAATCTGCTTGTGTATCAATCAGATCCGTTTGATGGTACGGAATCCCAATCAAACGGATGATGCCAGATCAAAATAGAAGAGAAGAAGAACAAGAACAAGTGAATCTATGATGTATTCAATGAATAAAATGATGCTCCATACACATAGTACACACACTAGTTCTTCTCTCTCTAAAACACACCTTGAGTTTCACACACTTAAGCTCCTCTCGACCGTACACGCCTCACCCACCTAGCATCTATTTATATGGGACAGACAACCACAAATGGGTTCATGGTCGTAAACACGTTCACGGCCGTAAACACGTTCACGGCCGTAAACACCTATACAGCCGTAAAGTAGACTGAATAAATATAATTGCCTAGAAAAGCAAAGTATAAACCATAATTTTAGACCCAATAATTGCTCTGATACCAATTGTAAGTCCCTAATCTGCTTGTGTATCAATCAGATCCGTTTGATGGTGCGGAATCCCAATCAAACGGATGATGCCAGATCAAAATAGAAGAGAAGAAGAACAAGAACAAGTGAATCTATGATGTATTCAATGAATAAAATGATGATCCATACACATAGTACACACACTAGTTCTTCTCTCTCTAAAACACCTTGGATTTCACACACTTAAGCTCCTCTCTATCTCTCTTCTCTCTCTTGGCCGTCTGCGCGTTCCAATCGCCATTGTCTGAACGTGACCTTGAGGGGTTTCTTTTGGAAAATCTCCCTCTTGGCGCTTTCTGCCACCCTTGTGCATAGTAGGGAATGTATGCGCGATTAGGACAATTTCTGGTAATGTGTCAGGTGTTCCACAGTGAAAGCAAGTATGCTTCTTCACGTAGGAGTTGTTTCTTCCTGCCCCTGGTGGCGTACCCTTGCCTTGTCTCTTATTGTTCCCACAAGCACACTTGCAACAGGCCATAGATTTCACTTGTTTTGGTGGCCTGTATTTACCAACAGCAGGTTGATTAGAAGCAACAGATTCAGAGTTCAAGGAGTCATTTGTTTGTTGAATTGAGTTCTCCTTGTTCTCATCGTCCGCTACTTTACCTGCACAGGAAGTAGAAACATTAGTATTCTTCACCTCAACACCCTCAGTTGGTCCAGATGGTTCAGTCTTAACTGAAACTGGAACAGGGGTTTGGCCAAACTGAGTAGGAATTTCTTCCTCATTTGTCTCAAGGGGTGGGTTATAGTTGTCATTGAAGGGAGGTGGTACACTGTGATACCCTAACCCCTTAGTTTGATTATCTTTGAATGTTAATTGTTTTTCAATCATCGATACAACTATCTCACTTGATACATCAAATTTCTTAAAGTTGAATTCAGCATCATTATATTTTGCTTTTAATGCATTAAGTTCGGCAGTCACAGCATCAAAATCTTTCTTAAGATATCTATAATGAACGCATTTGTCACTGTACTCTGACTGTAATTTCTTAAAGTCATTAGTCTTGGCCTCTAATTGTTCTTTTAATGGTTTCAGGCCTTTCCTAAGTTGGTACCCCTCATATTTAAGTTCCTCAATTTCTCTTTTTAATAAATCGATGTGTTCATGTAAAATTTTAACAGTTTTAATGCGAGTTTGAGAGCACGAAACTTCATTGACCGGAATGTTTGAGGAACTCATTGTTTAAAAATATGCCATTTGACTTAAAACTCAAAAGTCAACCTTAAAAATCAAATTTAAAAAGTCAAACTTGAAAAGTCAAACTTCAAAGTCAAACCGAAAAGCTAAATTTGAAAATTTGAAAGTTAAACGAGAAAGTCAAAGTTTAAAGTCAAAGCTCAAACTTGAAAGTCAAAGTCAAAATTTGAGGTCAAAAGTCAAAAATGAAAGTCAAATTAAAAGCTAAAATTTTTGGTTGAAAATGAAATTTTAAAATAAAAAGAAATTGATTTTTGGGCTGAAAGTGACAATATGCGAAATTAGGCTCGAATGGGATCCCTTTTGAATTAAATTCGGAAGGAGTGAAACATGTGGCTTCCTAGTCCAACTGGTAAGGCGCTTGTTTGAAGAAGGGAGGCACTCGAGTTCGATTCCAGGCAGGCGCAAAATAGTTTCCTATTTTTTTAAGTGTACGCTGAATGAGAAAGAGGCTCTGAACCAGCAAGTGGGCCGTGAACTCCGGGCCGCAAACGATTGGGCCGTGAACTCCGAGAAACCCTAGCCGCAAACTGATTACGGCCGTAAACCCTTCAATGGTCGTAAACATGTCTTTTTCATCACTGGGAAGTTGTTTCTTCCTGCCCCTGGTGGCATGCCCTTGCCTTGTCTCTTATTGTTCCCACAAGCACACTTGCAACAGGCCGTCGATTTCGCTTGTTTTGGTGGCCTGTATTTACCAACAGCAGGTTGATTAGAAGCAACTGATTCAGAGTTCAAGGAGTCATTTGTTTGTTGAATTGAGTTCTCCTTGTTCTCATCATCCACTACTTTACCTGTGCAGGAAGTAGAAACATTAGTATTCTTCACCTCAACACCCTCAGTTGGTCCAGATGGTTCAGTCTTAACTGAAACTGGAACAGGGGTTTGGCCAAACTGAGTAGGAATTTCTTCCTCATTTGTCTCAAGGGGTGGGTTATAGTTGTCATTGAAGGGAGGTGGTACACTGTGATACCCTAACCCCTTAGTTTGATTATCTTTGAATGTTAATTGTTTTTTAATCATCGATGCAACTACCTCACTTGATACATCAAATTTCTTAAAGTTGAATTCAACATCATTATATTTTGCTTTTAATGCATTAAGTTCGGCAGTCACAACATCAAAATCTTTCTTAAGATATCTATAATGAACGCATTTGTCACTGTACTCTGACTGTAATTTCTTAAAGTCATTAGTCTTGACCTCTAATTGTTCTTTTAATGGTTTCAGGCCTTTCCTAAGTTGGTACCCCTCATATTTAAGTTCCTCATTTTCTCTTTTTAATAAATCGATGTGTTCATGTAAAATTTTAACAGTTTTAATGCAAGTTTGAGAGCACGAAACTTCATTGACCGGAATGTTTGAGGAACTCATTGTTTAAAAATATGCCCTTTGACTTAAAACTCAAAAGTCAACCTTAAAAATCAAATTTAAAAAGTCAAACTTGAAAAGTCAAACTTTAAAGTCAAACCGAAAAGCTAAATTTGAAAATTTGAAAGTTAAACGAGAAAGTCAAAGTTTAAAGTCAAAGGTCAAACTTGAAAGTCAAAGTTTAAAGTCAAATGTCAAACTTGAAAGTCAAAGTCAAAATTTGAGGTCAAAAGTCAAAAATAAAAGTCAAAAATTAAAAGCTAAAATTTTTGGTTGAAAATGAAATTTTAAAATAAAAAGAAATTGATTTTTGGGTTGAAAGTGACAATATGCGAAATTAGGCTCGAATGGGAGCCCTTTTGAATTAAATTCGGAATGAGTGAAACATGTGGCTTCCTAGTCCAACTGGTAAGGCACTTGTTTGAAGAAGGGAGGCACCCGAGTTCGATTCCATGCAGGCGCAAAATCGTTTCCTATTTTTTTAAGTGTACACTGAATGAGAAAGAGGCTCTGAACCAGCAAGTGGGCTGTGAACTCCGGGCCGCAAACGAGTGGGCCGTGAACTCTGAGAAACCCTAGCCGCAAACTGATTACGGCCGTAAACCCTTCAATGGTTGTAAGCACTGCTTTAGATTTCGTGAAAAACAGCGTTTTTCACCTTTTTTTGCTCCAAAACTCGATCAAAAACACAAAGAACAAACCCCCTATTTTTCAAAGATCTATCCAAAAACGCAAAAGTCCTTCAAAAATAAGATCAAATACGCTCCAGATCTGGAAAAATTGATTGATATAATCCAAGCTCTGATACCAATTGTAAGTCCCCAATCTGCTTGTGTATCAATCAGATCCGTTTGATGGTGCGGAATCCCAAGCAAACGGATGATGTCAGATCAAAATAGAAGAGAAGTAGAAGAAGAAGATAATGAATCTTGTATGATTTGATTAGAATGTAGATCCAAATACAAGATTCACACACAACTTGCACAGAATTAAGCTCCTCTCTTCTGTACACTCTCTTCTTTCGTCTATTTATATGGTGCACAAGGGCTGTGAACAGGTTCACGGCCGTGAACCAGTTCACGGCCGCAAACACAACCGCAAACATATATTACATTACAGAAAAATACATTTTCCTAGAAAAGTAAAGTATAAACCAATATTTTAGACCCAACAATCTCCTTCAGATCTTTATCGAGAACATATTCTTTGTCCTCATAGCGAAGAGCCACACGAATGTTTCGAATCCAATCGTTAAAGTTTGACATATCAAAGATAGTTCTCCCAACCAAGTTCATGAGGGAGAATGAGCTAAAAGGGTTGGAGCCTAAAGCATTGTTTGGGATACACATCTGAAAAGGAAGAAGAACAAAGTTTAGATTAGATAAGAATCCTTAATATTACACTCAAATGAAATACTAAGGCTAGGACCCAACAGAATATTCTACAATTCGGAAGAAGGATGTCGTAATCCAATTGTAAAATATTTGAAGGTAGGTAAATGACGATTTACAAATTTCCACCATGAAAAATGAAATAGATTTTTAAGCTTTAAATGAATTGAAATTCCCAGATTCATTGAACTTTTAAATGGCATGTTTAAATCTCGATTATGCCCTTTAAGTTTGTGACTGGGATACCAAGGATCACAAACAAGGTGTGAATAACCATTCAAATTTCTTGGTACTCTTGATGTCACTTATCACCTAATCAATGTGACGGTTAACCAAACACACTCCATTAATCTATGAAAAACATCAAGCTACCCTTTGCCACCCTTGACAGTCCCAAATTAGTGTGACGGTTAACCACACACGCTCTACTAACGATTCGGCAAGTTGCAAAGTGCAATTTCATGGAATAGCATCATTTTCACATTTTCCTAAAGTAACTAAGATTGAGAATTTACTAAAGTTTAGTTACTTTATAATTTCATTATACTTATTAATGAAGATTAATGTCCTATCCTACCCGTTTGGATAACGACCCTCCACCGGTCAAGGAAGCGGTGGGTGAGATTGGACACCCATTAAACTACCATTTTATAGGTAGTAACCTTATACCCCCTTATAGACCGGCTTCGTGAATGAGGCCTACTAACGGTAAGACTGACTTGTCTATATATATATATATATATATATATATATATATATATATATATATATATATATATATATATATATATATATATATATATATAAGTATTAAACCTTAATATTATAATAGTATAAGGCTTGAATTTTAACTTTTAAAACTCTAGGGTTTGGAATTAAATGTTTCATTAGTGAGACTTTACAAATTCCAAAACTTGCGGGCAAGTTTTGAAACTCTTCAAAACTTTTCATTTCCATAACATATGAGTTTAATGTTAATTTAATGGATGAGACTTTTCATGTTCCATAACTTGACGACAAGTTATGGAACTCATTAAAACAATTAGATCAATTTCAATAAATAAAATTATCATATAATTAATGATTGATCTAACTAAACTCATAAAGCAGATAATATCAAATCAACAATTTACAAGTAACATTGTTTATCATATAACCAACAATTATCTTAAAACTTTGACAATTATCTTTTCATTAGATGAGTATAATCACTACCATATCAGAAAAACAGATTTTATGATACAAAACAGTTTGTGGTAGTGATCCTAATCCAATATAGGCCAAAAAACCGGAAAACCTGCCATCTGATAGTGCAACTCGTCGAGCCAGGCTTTGGACTCGTCGAGTTTATCTATGGACTCGGCGAGTTCAGTCTGGCAGAAAGCCTTTTTTAGTTTGCTTCAACTTTGAACAATGAACAATGCAACAATATAACTGAAAACTAACATGGCTCTGATACCACTGTTGGGATTTAAGCATTATAACACCCCTATGGTGCACATGCAATCCTAGATGTTTTGGATCTATTTCTCTATTATACATGCAATATTGTTTCCAAAGCATAAAGCCTAAACTAGCATACAAAACTTTGAGATATACAACATAGAACCAAAGTAGATGAATACCTCTTAATGTGGCTTAGAGTTCTTGGCCTTCAAAAGCTTTAGCTCCTCAAATGTTATGCCTCTAATGTGTCACAAACACCAAGTGCAAAAGGAGGCTTATGAGAAGTGGCTGGGAAGCTCAAAATTGGTTATGTTCTTCTTGGAAATGCTTAGGGGCCGATTTTGGTGACTATAGGGTTTCTTTTATAGTGTGGGAAAGTCTAGGGTTACATCCATGAAAACCCTAATTCACATGACTTTTCATATCTCATGGGTTACATGGGTTAAACCTTTATGGACTATCACATATGTTTAGCCCACCCTAACCAACCATGGATCATTAGCCCAACTATAAGTATTATTGATTTACATAATTAGTCCCCATATATTTAATCAGACTCTTTTGATCACTAAATTAATTCCAAATTAATTCTTTATCAATATTAAATAAATAATATGATTTCTCAATTAATATATTATACTTATAATATATTAATAAACCACAAATAACCTCTTCTCAAAAAGTCCATCCTATCAAATTGCTTTGGTGAAGGCAACCCAAAAGGACCATGCTACAATCGGGTCAAGTACATACCAATTATAGTTATAGGCTTAGACACCTAATCCAACACTAACGACTCTAGTGCACGTCTATTCAATGACGCGGGTATTCTAGGCTCTTGGCTCTAGTGTCAATCTACTATCAACTGCCCAAACAAGCAATCAACATATAGTAGACTATGCTAGCTTACTCATACAATCAACATACTATAGTATCAGTACATCCTATCATGTAAAAGGACATATATTGTAACACATAGTATAGTGAGATAATTTACCTGAATTGAAAGCTAAAGAAATCATAGCTACACGTGCATACATGGAAAACGGTCTCACGTACCTCCTAGATAGCAATTTGAGGCCAAACCTCAGTCTACATGTTAAACCTTATAAGTTTGACCAAAAGACAAATTAGTCAAAAGTCAGCAGTTAAAGTCGAACGCAGGCACGTCATGACCTGGAGCTCCGTGCCTACTACACGACAAAGCAGTCGTGAAAACCTAATAAGCACGTCATGTACATCAAAAGCGTGCAACACCTAGTGCTTAACAACCTCTTCTTAAAGTATTACAAATGACTTTGCCTAACATTTTTTATGTCTACTGTTGAAATTTTAGAGTTTATAAAAACTGAAGATTGTTATCCAAATGTTTTAATTGCATATTGAATATTATTAACTATACATGTTAGTAAAGCATCAATAGAAAGAAATTTCTAAAATTGAAGTTATTTAAAACTATTTGACATAATCTTTTTTACAAGAAATATTTAATGGTTTGGATATGTTATGCATCGAAAAAGATATGTTGAACAAAACTGACCTTGATACTATTTATGATTACTTTGCTTCTAAAAAAGCTCATACATGTAATTTTTTTAGTTTTTCTTTATTATGTTTATGTAATAGGCTTCAGAGCATGTTATAGCTTTTTTATTGTTTTGTTTTGTATTAATAGTTGTTAGGATGTTTTGCTTATGGGGTTTGTCTTGAAGCCTTTTTTCCTTTCCATATGTAGGGAGTCCCTATAGTTATATTATTTTTTCCAATTAATATAATTTTCCGGACATGTCTCCCTCCTTATTTTTTTTATTTTTCCCTATGGAAAACACACATTTATAGTTAACATCAATGATTAGGAACGATGATTCATTTGTATTGGACAAACTAGCCATTGTCTCTTCATTGTAAGATGGTTTGAGAGTGAATTATATAAACGAGCCATAATTTTCAGTATGTATGTTTAATGTTTGTGTAAGCCTTCATATATTGGGGGGTTACAATTGTAATAGTCGTATAAGAAGACCCTAATATCCATGTAATCCTTTTTCCCCTATTTTGCCTTATTATTGGGTAAACCTACTAAGGGGGTGTTTGGCAAAAGAGCTTATTACTTATTAGCTTATAGCTTATTAGCTTATTGGCTTATATGCTAATAAGTTAGAGGGAGTTAACTTATGAAAAAATGACTTATTAGCGGGTTGTCAATTTCCACTTTTATAAGCTATTTATATCCAAACACTTATTTAGTTTATAGTGGTGTGGAACCGATAATAAGTTAATAAGTTATTTTGCCAAACACTCCCTAAGAGCATCCACGATGTGGGTTTAATAAGAGTTGAATAGATGATGACTATGATTGAATAAAAGGTTAATGGGGTGTGTGTGATGATATGGATGAGAGTTGAATGGAAGAATTGCATGATTCAATGGATTATATTTTCAATTAAATTTCAAAAATATATATAATCATATTTTCTTATTATTTTTATATTTGATTTTATATACTTTTTTAATTAAACTACGAGTAAAATTAACCATATTTTTAGGTATTATATTATTTAATATATCATATTTTAAGTGTCATGTTTTTTCAAATAAATAAATCAAATGAAATATTTAAAAATAAAAGCCTACTAAAAAAAAAAATATCTGTTACAAATCTAATACAAACTAATTTCGATAAAATATTACATTAATCGAGTATCATGTTGAAGTACCATGTTGGAGGAGGGACGAGATATTTGGATGAACCATTGTAAAGAGGTCAAGATAAAATATAATTTGTAGGTATCGTTTTTTTTATTAATGTATTTTTAGGTTTTGTGTTTTTTAATTAATTTATTTTTAGGTATTAAATGTTTTAGGTTTCGTAATTTGCAATTAATGTATTTTTAAGTATTGTATTTTTTTTAACTATTATATCTTTTATTTTTAAATTTATAATTATGTCTAAAAATATAATGATGATGATATGGAAATTCATTAAAATCTATAGGGTCTAATGGAATGCGGATATTAAAGCGTAAGTTGAATAAAAAGTAAAATACTGATGTAGCAGTAATGTGACAATTCATTGAACTCCTTAGAGTTCAATGAAATATGGATGTCCTAACACCAATAATAATGATATGTTTTTTATATAAATGTCTATTTACAAGGAATATACGTACAATAATAAGTTAATTAAAAGATATTTTTTATACACAACAAAAGTTTAGTACCCTCTTAAGTTATTTTACCTTATTAAGAGCATTCACAAAATAAGAGATTTTCCAAATTGTCCTTTTATATCACATGAACTAATAAACACTTTTATCAATTGTGTTTTAGTACCACATAAACTAATAAACATGTTTCAAAATTGTGTTTTTGTAACACATAAATTAATGACAAATATGTAGAAAGCAACACCACGTATAATAAAAGTCAGCCACATGTTGTGAACTAATATGCACTAAAACCAATATATATATATATATATATATATATATATATATATATATATATATATATATATATATATATATATATATATATATATATATATATTACCAATTATCAAGCACCATTATTTTGACAATTTACATAGAAAATGAATATACTTATCATCCTTAAAGACATAAATAGGCAATTAGTTTCACCCAATATAAACATAGCATCTATGATTCCTTCTTTTATTCATCATGGCATCAATGCATCATCCAAACAAAAATAACTGCACCTTAATTTAACAGTAGACATTGTGATGTTATTTATCGTTTTCATTAAGTTTAATGATAGCAAGCTCTTTTTGAAAATACTCTCCAGCATAAAGATGTGGATACTTATAAGCAAGAGGCGAGTTTGCATAATGGCCAAGGGGCTTCATCACAGCATCCGATGATATAGCAGAGAACAACTACCAAAGATAAGAATAAATTAAGGTTAAGGTTAAGCATATGACTGATACTTTTTTCTTTATTTATGTATTGTAGCTTTAAATTGTATCAAAGTTAGTTTATTCGACATCAAAAGTCAAAGTGTAATTGGTTGGCTATAGGTCTATGCACACACTCACCGTTGACGATACTCTCCAAAGGCTTTGATTTGCTTGTTTTGCTTGCCTCAATTGTTTTATTAGTCACCACAACTTCATGTAAACCAGCAATACAATCTCCAGCAGTAACCCATTCTAACTGAAAAATTAAAAAAAAAAACTTCCAAAAGGGTCAAGATTCAATAGGAAGACTCGTTTTTTTCCAAAATTATTACCAACGGAATAACATTTTGAAATATTTGGTTGTATTGTTACCTGCTTTCCTGTCTGAATAAGCAGACACCCTTCTGGAACCTTTACTTCTACTTTCTCCCCATTCCTTAGCCAAATATATAGACCAGGGAATTTACTTCTGTAGTGAATTGTAAGAAAATTAAGATCATAATGATATCCTGCAAAAACAGTACCCTCTTTTCCATGACTCCCAAGATCACCCCCTGTTGGAGAAAGAAGATGTGGACCCTACAAAATGTACGGATTCATTGTGTATAACATTGCAAAATAATCAACTAAAAAGAAATATGAATAATTAAATAGACTCACATTCTGCAAGAGACTGGTGAATGCATCTTTTGGTAGGCCAAATCCAATTGCTGCCATTTCAGCAACAGCCTAGAAAATCAAATTTGAATATTATAAAAAATAATAATAATAAAAAAACTCAAGATATAACTAAGGGTAATATACATTAATAAAAACCATTATATTTCAGTCATTTTGCAGTTTAACCATTATGTTTTATTTCGGTCAGTGAAAGCTACTCATTTTTAATAGTGTGATCACTGTAACCCATATTTTTGATTTAGCATGTGCTATTTCCGATTTAGCAATATGTTAAAAATGATATAATTTCTTATTAACCTACATGACATCATATATTCATATGTACTTATGAAAACAACATTTATTTTTATGAAATGGTTTCTTATTTACCTAAATTAGAAAATGAGAAGCCAATTAAGGAAGCAATAGGTCACTATATCTTTCAAAAAAAGGGTGACTTTCATTTGACCTAAATAAAATATAGCGGTTAAACCGCTAAGAAATGTTAAAATATAACGACTTTATGTTTATTGCTATGTAATTAACAATAATAGTATTTAGATAGTGAGAGACCTCAACAGCGGACATGAGCTTATAACCCCATGAATCCATAGTTTGTTCCCACTCGGGGAAGCCTTCGGGTATGATGTGGTCGGAGTTCAAATCCTAATTTAGAGGTACATATTACATATAGATATCAATGTAATAACCCGTATGAGTATCCCATTGATTGATAAATACAAACCTGAAAGCGAGTTGTTGATGGACGAGGGCCAATTCTCCACATGTATTGCCATTTAAGATCCGCACCTGTTGGAATCAAAGGTTGGTGCTCTTTAGGCAATTCTCTCGCCTCTTTTAGCATATCAGGAACAACTAAACTGCGAGGAACTTCAAGTCCTCCCGGTGTCGTGCCATTCTGGTATTGTAGAAAGGAAAATCAATTACTTGACTTGATCAATACTAGCATGAAGTTCTTGACGAAATAAAAATGGGATCCGATTGAATAACTTCAACCAAATTTAGGAAGATATGTGGATTAGTTTTATTGATAAAAAATATTTATCAAAATATTGTACAACTTTATAATATGATTTAATTTATCGATCATCCTGTGGTTTAGTTAAAACTGTAGGTCTTTCTTTTTTCTATGCATTCAAACCGTCTTTATAGTTTTTTTTATTGCATCTGATCCACATAAAATGACTTTTTCTCCCTTTATAATTTCTTTTTTAATTATTTTTATTACCTATATTATATTTTATAATGAAATAAATAAAGATCCCACTTCACAACCTCCCTTTTTTTTCTTATTATCTAGTCTCTTTCTCACTTTAGTAACTCTGGACCATCCAACCTCCCTCCACCTCTCCTCCTCCTACAACCAGAAACCGCTTCCCTCCTATAATGATCGAGTTCAGGTACTCCTTAGCTTTGGAATTAATTTTAAGAAAATCTTTTTTTAGCCCTTGAGTACGTTGGGCGTACCATGGAGTACGTTGGACGCACTCCCTTAAATGGGTCGCGTGTGGTTAAGGCGTATGCTGGGCGTACCCATACGTACGTTGGACGTACATGAGCTGACCACAAACCCTAACTTTTAGGGTTTGGCTCATATTTAAGCATCATTATGCACCTTCAGGCTGCCCCTCATCAGCTTCCTTACCCCCAAGAGCTTATCCCACGAAACCCTAGCCATCTTTGGTGTATTCTTGAGATTTTTGTTGAGTTTTGGTGTTCTTTTGGGGCTTTTGAAGAATGATAGACTTGGTGGTGGTGCATTGTTGGAGTTGGAGCTTCAAGATCCAGAGCTATCTTCTTCATTGCAAGCTTCTGTAGGTAAAAAGTCCTTACCTTGATATTAAGTCCTTTTGGGCCATGTAATTTAGGAAAGTCGCCAACTTTATGGATTAAGACATTATTTAGAAGTAGATCTGAGGTTTGGACGTCAAGGTCTTAAGGGATTAAGCCATTAGATTTCAAAAAGGGTCTCTAGCCAATACGCCGGGCTTACTTTTGAGTACACTGTGCATAGTGGGTTTAAGTCTTGTGAGTTGGTTTTCGGAGAGTACGTTGGGTGTACTCTGGTAGTACGCGGGGCGTACTCGCTAGTTGGGCTTTTGGGCCTTTGGTCTAGTTTGGGGTTTTGGGCTATCATTGTTTAGGCCCAGTAAGGGAAGGGTAAAATGGTCTTTTACCCTAGGAGTCGCTATTAAGGATTTAGACTCTAGGTTATGGTTTATGACCTAATTATTAATTAGGGTATTATTTAATCATATTTAGTGCGGAGATTTCCCGGATCAGCAATCTGAGTATTTATCTGATTTTTTCAGCAAATTGAGGTGAGTCTCCTCATAGTACTTGCGGGTCGAAGGTACCAATGCCGGCCCATTGGAATATGTTATAGTATGCTAGCTATCTATGTGACTCTTTCATGTATTTTATATGCTTGTATGTATACCGGGCGAGGCCTGATGAGTGTGTTGGGTGGGGCTCATCGCATGTTACTGATAGATCTGTTCCGGGCAGGGCCCGATGGTTATCGCGCAAGGCCCATTGTGTGTATGGTATGAGGTATTTGGGGGAACTCACTGAGCTTTATGCTTACAGTTTTTAGTTTATGTTTCAGGTACCTCCGATTCGAAGGGGAAGGGCTCGGGATGGTCGCATTGCACACACCATGATTTTTCGCTTTATTGACTCTGATGTATTTTGGATGATTATTGATACACTATGATTTCTTTATGGTTTTGATAAACACGTTTGGTTGATGTTTTATTTAATACAAAAACAAAATTTTTTGTTTTGGGTTTTGGGATGTTACAAGTTGGTATCAGAGTCTTGGTTTGAATGATTCGGGCATTCTTTCAGGTGTGTCTGAACTCAAACTGAGGATTTGGTAGATTTTTCATAACAAGAAATATTTTATAAAAGAATTTTCTAATAAAAGAAAGGGGTGTGGTGAATGCAATCGACCGAGCTCAAATAAGTTTTCCCAAAATACCCATACATGTTCTTGTAATATGCTTTGAATGGTGAATTTATGAATCGCATGCTAGACTAAGGCTAAGGATCTTCTCAGGATTTGCATGATAAAATGCTTGGAGAGATGCCTTTATATTTCTATTGTATGAGCTTGTAGACTTGTATGCTATTATATGAGCTTGTAGACTTGCATGCTAAGTTACATATTACTAAGATTAGATAATTTTAGAAGGTTAGGTTTAACTCTATTGCGCAACTTTTGTCTGAGTCCAACCATGGCAGTGTGAGACCTTTCATTCAAAGAATTATGTGGCGTCGATAATATGTAATTGTGTTCGTAAGCTAGTGAGATAGTATTAGAGGGATTCCCTTTTGTAGCTGATAGCGGAGAGTGGTGTGATGGTGACCTAGGAGTGCCTAGGAGATGCTTTAGAGCAGTGAATATGTGGTTATGCAAGTGGATATTTTGAGTGTTAGAGAAGTAACTTGGAGGACTCAGGGTGATTCTTGAGGAAAGTGTGGATAGATGTGGAAGGTAGTATGGGCCCGTACTACTGGAAGTAGATGATTCGTCCTCGATTCAAGGAAGGTCATGATGATTCTAGGGAGCTTGTAGGAAATGGGATTTCTTTTTGGGCATGTCCTGATGGTTTGAATGGTTTATTTTCAGTATGGTGGCCACACGAGGAGGTTCTGGCAGTGGTTCGGGTTCTAGCTCTAGGGCCGGACATATGGATGATCAGATGCGGGAGTTCATTTCATAAGAGATTACCAGTAGTATTATAGAGCAGACTCCTGTGATCTTCGGTACGATCAAGGAGGGTATCATGGAGATCTTGGATGAGCGCTTGGGAAATTTTCATTCTGATATGGTGGCGATGGTGGAAGCATGCACTTTGACTTTCCGAGAGTTCCGGCCATGTGGATCCCCGAATTTCTTCGGAAAGAAGGATCCGCTTGCAAGCAGACGTTGGTTAGCGGATGTCACGAACGCCTTCCGCACTAGCTGTTGTCCCGAGGGGGAAAATGTCAGACTTGTATCCTGTCTTCTGAAACACAGAGCTCGAGACTAGTGGGAGGAGGTTGGTCACGCCTTGGGAGGCGAGGCGGTTGAGTCGATGACTTGGGAGGATTTCGTGATGAGGTTTCGAACTGAGTTTGCACCTGTGATTGAGGTCCAGCGGTTGGCGATGGAGTTTCAGGACCTTCGCCAGACTACTGAGATGGTGGCAGAGATCACCGCTATGTTTCGTGATAGGCGTTACTGATTCTGCAGTATGTGGCGGACGAAGAGATGAAGAAGATGAGATATCACGATATGTTGAGGAGCGCTATCAGACAGTTTGTGAGCATATCCAGTTGCAGGACACTGGATGATATGGTGGCAAGTGCTAGGGAGAGGGAGATTGATCTGGAGATGGAGAAGAAGAGGAAGGCGAACTAGGTTCAGAGTTCAGAGGGCTTAGTCAAGAGGCCTAAGGTGTTTGATTCGAGATCGGGGGGCCAACAGGGTCGGGGCCACTACGAAAAGTGTGGCAAGACGGACGATGGAGCTTGCAGGGTGGGTGGTTCTGGATGCTTCAAGTGTGGTAGGACGAGTCATATCAGCAGGGATTACATTGACACCACCACCACGCAGGTATCTAATCTGATTTGCTTCCATTGAAGTCAGAGGATCCATAAGAAGGCCAATTGCCCGAGCCTAGCAGCAGCAGGACCAATTGCAGTACCCGCTCCGGAGACCCTGAGGATTATAGATGGCCGTCAAGGCAAGACGGAGGCACCTGTTATGAGGAGAAGGACATTTTAGCTGACAGCCGAGGAGGCTCGTGCAGCACCAGATGTGGTGACGGGTATGTATTTTCTCCTTATCCCTGTATTTTTTTTGATTTTTCCTGCTTATATTTGTGTTTTGCTTATAGGTTCATTCCTTGTGAACAATATCTCTGCTCTGGATTTATTTGATTCAGGGGCTACCCGATCCTTTGTGTCTCTTGCGCTCAACAAGAGGTTTGTCGATGATCTGGGGGAGCTGGATTAACCATTGGAGGTCGACATTGCTGACGATGGTCAAGTGCGAGTATCGAGGGTTCATCGGGGATGCATATCGGAGTTGTTTAGTTAGTAGTATTCGATCAATTTAGTTCCCATTCCCCTGCGCGAGAACAAGGTTATTGTGGGGATGGATTGGTTGAGCCCCAATGGGGAAATGATTGATTGTGAGCATCAATTGGTACGTATTCTTACCCTAAGTGGGAAAGAGTTGGTGATCCACGGAGAGGGTGTACAACATGGACCGACCCTCTGTTCAGCAACATGGGCCAAACGTTATCTTCAACACAGTTGTTCTGGGGTTTTGGCTAATGTGATGGATATCCGAGATACGGGTAAGGCTTCAGTGTGATTTACCGATTGTTTGGGAATACCCAGACATTTTTCCGGAGTATTTTCCAGGAGTGCCTCCGGAGATGTAAGTGGAGTTTTGGATTGATTTGGTTCCAGGTGCGGCTCTAATAGCCAAATCACCTTATCATTTAGCACCCCAGAGATGCAGGATTTGTCTACACAGTTGTAGGAGTTGTTAGACAAAAGATTTATTCGGATGAGTAGTTCATCATGGGGAGCACCGATTTTTTTTTTGAAGAAGGATGGGTCTCATCGGATATGTATCGACTACCGAGATTTGAACAAGCTAACAGTGAAGAATCGTTATCCACTCCCGAGGATTGACGATTTATTTGACCAACTTCAGGGTGCATCTTGGTTTTCCAAAACTGATATGCGTTCAGGTTATCACCAGATGAGGGTCAGAGAGGAGGATATGCAGAAAACATCCTTCCATACTCGTTATGGTCATTACGAGTTCGTGGTGATGCCCTTCAGGCTCACCAATGCTCCAGCTGCATTCATGGATCTCATGAATCGTGTATGCATACCTATGTTGGATCGGTATGTGATTGTATTTATTGATGACATCCTGGTCTATTCCAATACTCTGGAGCAGCACGAGGAGCATTTGAGAGAGGTATTGGAGGTTCTGAGGATGAATAGGTTATATGCGAAGTTCTCCAAGTGTGAGTTTTAGTTGCGTGAGGTGCAGTTTCTGGAGCAACTTGTCAACCAGAACGGTATTCTGGTCGATCCGGCTACGGTTGAGGCGGTGATGAGGTGGGAGGTTCGAGGTCTCCATCCAAGATTCGGATTTTCCTAGGATTGTCGGGTTACTATCATAGATTCATTCAGGATTTCTCCAAGATAGTGGTTCCTTTGACCCGGTTGACGAAGTAGACCGTTACATTTCGTTGGGGGCCTGAGCAGTAGGCGATTTTCGAAACTTTGAGGCAGAGATTATGCGAGGCACCGATTCTGACCCTGCCTAAAGGTGGTGAGGATTTTGTGGTATATTTTGATGCGTCTATCACGGGTTTGGGTGCGGTGCAAACGCAGCGGGGTCATGTGATCACATACGCTTCAAGGCAGTTGATGCCTCATGAGGCGAGTTACCCTACACATGATCTGGAGTTGGGGGTTGTGGTTTTCGACCTCAAGATTTGGTGAGATTACCTCTATGTGGTCCGTTGTACTATCTACACAGATCACAAGATTCGGTGGTATCTGATGGATTAGCCAAATCTGAACATGAGGCAACATAGATGGTTGGATGTGGTGAAGGATTATGATTGTGAAATCCATTATCACCCGGGGAAGGCCAAAGTGGTGGTCGATGCTCTTAGTCGCAAGGCGGTTACTACCCCGATCAGGGATGTATGTTTGAGGATGACCGTGATCACCCCACTTTTAGAGCAGATTCAAAAGGCTCGGGTTGAGGCCATAAAGGAAGAACATCGAAAGAGTGATCCCATAGTGGGTCAGGTGGCTTCCTTTGATTATGAAAGCTGAGGATTATTGACCCTACACTGGAGGGTGTGGGTTCCATATTGGGTGGTGCGCGTCAGGTTTTGATGGAGGAGGCACATAAGTCGAGGTTATCTATCCATCTCGGAGCGAAAAAAATTTATAGAGTTCTTCGGGTTGACTGTTGATGGCCATACATGAAGCGAGATGTAGCATGGTATGTGGAGAGGTGCTTGACTTGCAGGAGAGTCAAGGCCAAGAATCAACGACCTCACGACAAAATGGAGCCGTTGGGTATTCCTATTTGGAAATGGGAAGAGATTACGATGAATTTCATCACGAAGTTGCCTCGGACGGCGTGCATATTGGATTCGATATGGGTCATCGTGGATCGATTGACCAAGAGCACACATTTTATTCCAATCCAGGAGAGTATTTCAGTTAATAAGCTGGCCGACATCTACATTTGAGAGGTCGTGACACGACATGGGCTGCCAGTTTCGGTGGTTTCTGATAGGGATGTTCAGTTTACTTCCAGATTTTGGAAGTGATTTCATGAGGAGTTGGGTACTCGTTTGCATTTCAGCACGGCATTGAATCCACAAACGGATGGTCAAAGTAAGAAGATTATCCAGACATTGGAGGATATGTTGCGGGCTTATGTGTTGGATTTTTGTGGGAGTTAGGATACGTATCTTCCTTTGGTAGAATTTTCATACAACAATAGTTATCATGCTAGCATTGATTGACCTCCTTTTGAGATGCTCTATCGGAGGAAGTGCAGGACCCCCATATGTTGGGGCGAGGTCGGTCAGCGGGTTGTGGGGAGTACGGAGGTGGTACTCAAGACGAAGAAATTGATCCAACAGGTCCTCGGTAGACTTCAGACAACATATAGCCAACAGAAGAGTTATATAGATAGACGCGGGTCAGACTTAGAGTTCCAGGTTGGGGACATGGTACTCGTGAAGGTGTCGCATTGGAAAGGTGTCATCTGATTCAGGAAGCGGAGCAATCCAGGCCCTAGGTATATTTGTGCTTTTAGGGTTTTAGCCCGGGTGGGTAAGGTTGCATATCGTTTGGATTCGCCCGAGGAGCTCATTCAGATTCATATCACTTTTCATGTCTCTCAGCTGAGGAAGTGTTTGGTTGATGATTCTGCAGTGGTTCCATTGGAGGACATTTAGGTGGATGATCGTCTGAATTATAAAGAGAGACCGATGGCGATCCTTGAAAGGAGGACGAAGACTCTGCGAAACAAGATTGTGGATCTCATGAAGGTGCAATGGCAGCACCGAAAGGGTTCAGAATGGACGTGGGAGCCGGAGGATGAGATGAGGGAGCATTATCTGGAGTTATTTTTGGCAGCAGACTTTGAGGACGAAAACTGATTTAAGTGCGGGAGAATTGTAACGATCGATTTCAGGTACTCCTTAGCTTTGGAATTAATTTAAAGAAAATATTTTTTTAGCCCTTTAGTACGCTTGGCATACTATGGAGTATGCTGGGTGTACCATGGAGTACGTTGGGCGTACTCCCTTAAATGGATCACGTGTGGTTAAGGCATACGTTGGGCGTACCCATACGTACAATGGGCGTACGTGAGCTGAACACAAACCCAAATTTTTAGGATTTGGCACCTATTTAAGCATCATTATGGACCTTGAGGCCACCCCTCATCAGCCTCCTTACCCTAAGAGCTTATCCCACGAAACCCTAGCCATCTTTGGTGTATTATTGAGCTTTTTGTTGAGTTTTGGTGTTCTTTTGGTGCTTTTGAAGAATGAGAGACTTGGTGGGGGTGCATTGTTGGAGTTGGAGCTTCAAGATCCAGAGCTATCTTCTTCATTGAAAGCTTCTGGAGGTAAAAGGTTGTTACCTTGATGGTTCCTTTGTTAATATCTCATTTGTGGGTATATTTAGGAGCTTTTGGTCCCACGACGTTGGTTCTTGGGAGTATGTGCTAGTCCAGAAATTTAGGGTGGCATTTCTTATTAGATCTGAGGTCCTTGTAGTATAAAAATCGAATATTGGTGGTTATGATTCCACCATGCATGAGTTGTTGGCCTTTGTAAGGAGTTTTGGACCTATGGTTGGGTATTGAGTCCTTTTAGGCCATGCAAGTTAGTAAAGTCGCCAACTTTATGGATTAAGACATTATTTAGAAGTAGATCTGAGGTTTGGACATCAAGGTCTTAAGGGATTAAGCCATTAGATTGAGAAAAAGGTTCTTTGGCTAGTACACCGAGCGTATTTTTGAGTGTGTTGTGCGTACTGGGTTTGAGTCCCATGACTTGGTCATCGAAGAGTACATCGGGCGTACTCTGGTGGTATGAAGGGCGTACTCTCCAATTAGGCTTTTGGGCCTTTGATCTAGTTTGGGCCATTTTGGGATTGTGGGCTATCATTGTTTAGGCTCAGTAAGGGAAGGGTAAAATGCTCTTTTACCCTTGGAGTCGGGATTAAGGATTTAGACTCTCGGTTATGGTTTATGACCTAATTATTAATTAGGGTATTATTTGATCATATTTAGTGCAGAGATTTCCCGGATCAGCAGTGCTTCACCTTGCTAGAGAACGTCGTCATCGTTATTCTCTACTTCGCCGCTTCCAAGAGTTGCTTCCGATCTGTTGTTTATTGTTGCCCTGAACCAGGTCGATGGTGGCGGTGGAAGATGCTAACTAGTGGTACAAACCAAATACAAATCTGAAACACCAATCGTTCTTTCTTCTCTAGAACAACGACGGTGGAAAATTCTAACCGGTGGTGTGACTGTATCTATTGGCGGTGGTCAATAGAAGTGATAGTGGTTTTATGGAAGAGGTGGTAGTGGCGGTCAGGTTTCTTACATGGGTGTGGTGGTGGATTTGATTTTTCTAAATTTCATTTCGGGTTTCTATCGATAGTTTTCGAGTGGTTTCCGGTGGTTTCTGGTGGTTCTCGGTGGTAGGAGTGGGAGTGACAGTGGGTCCCACATATTTATAAATTATTTAATTTATTTTTTTGGATTATAAATAACAAAAAAAACTAAAAAAAACACAACAAGAAAATACAATATGGACTGTCTGAATGTATAAAAAAAAGTTATGGACCAAACACATAATTTTAACGAATCCATACAAAGGATTTGAGTAATTTACTCTTTAACTTATTGTTCTCTTAGACCATCTCCAACACATCTCTAATTTTTCCTCCAAAAATAGAGTAAAAAATAGAGTAAATATTGTTTCATCTCCAACCCCCATCTAATTTTACCCCATTTTCTATTTCAAAAGAATATTCCTTGGTATATTCCATTTTGCAACATACATAAATTGTCAACTACACTCCTTCAAATAATTAGCTTTTAATAAATATATAATCTATTTTTTTCATGACAATAATATAAAATAAAATAGATTATATTAATGACACAATTATAAATAAATAGTATACATGAATTCAATACATAAAAAATAAACTTTAAATTTAAGAGCATTTATAAAACACATTATCTTGTTCCAAAATTTTAATATATTTTTAAATTCTTATATGAATTTTGTAACTCCCGTTTTCCTGGACGAATCAAATTAGCGTTTCAAGGAGTTAAAGGGTTGGATTTTGGAAGAAAGGAGCCCCACGACATGAGACATAGAGGCTCACGACGTGAGAATGGGCAAGATGAAAACGTTTGTTTGGGACTGGTCTCACGACGTGAGACATAGAGCTTACGACCTGAGAGCTAATGCACCCCAAGCCCATGATCATTTTAGGGTTTCTTTCACATTTAAGCATCTCTAAACTCATTTTAGGGTTTCTTATCAGCCCCAAACCCTGTTTCACCTCAGAAAAACTCTAGTCTTCATCCTTGCTTGATCTTTGGTCATTTTGGAGATTTACTTGGATAGGAAGGAGAGACGAAGAAGAAGGTGATCTTGTGTTAAGGCTTGCAAGAAATATTCATCATCATCTTACGTTGTTTTTGGGCCATTGTGAGTATCAAAGATTCTTCCTTCTTGTTCTATGAGGATAAATCTAGGTTTTTTCCCATTTTTCCTCTTGGTTGTGCAATTTTGATGGATGGAAACCATAAAGTTGGCAACTTTATGAGTTATTAGGGTCTTAAGAGTGATATGGGGTTCAGATCTAGTGAATGGTTGAGTTTTGGAACCTTGCATGAAAGTTGGATGTCTTTTCTTTAACTTTTGACCCAAATGAGATCTACACATGTATTGGTCATATATGTCTCAAAAGCATCGACTTTCCATTGTATAATGGAGTTATAGGACCCTCTGGAAAGTTAGGGTTCAAGGCTTAATGAATTAAGGACTTAAAAGTTAGACTTTTGGCGTCAGATTGTTCTCACGACGCGACACTTGGGGTCTCACAATTTGAGGGTTGAATGACCCCGTCTCAGGTTAGCTTCTTCAAGCTCATGATGTGGGAGGAGGCTCTCACGACGTGAGGTTAGCTCCAATGACTTTTCATGTCTGAGTTAACTGAGTTGAGTTGGGATGAGTTGGAAATTGGACCGAGCAGGATCTCACAATATGACCAAGGACTAGTCATGACATGAGGATGGATAGTTGACATTTTGGGCTTTTGGTTGGGCCTTTGGAATTGGGCTTGTATTGGGCCTTGGGTATCTTTTGGATTTGGGTCGGTTATTGGGCTTTTAGTGCCATTGAGTTGGGCCTTGGTCTTTGGGCCAGCTGAGGGGAAGGGTATAATAGTATTTTACCCTAGGAGTCGGAATTAGGGAATTGAGTCCTGATTATGGTTATGGCCTGATATTTTTATCATGATTGTATTTGATTGGTTACCGCAGGGATTCTCCGGTCCAGTAGCCCAAGCATCAGTTGGATTGTTAGCAGACTAAGGTGACTTTTCTCATATACTGTAGGACAGTAGGATATGTTATGTGCTTGTAGTCTTTGTGACTCTTGTTGTATGTGTCATATGCATGTCTGTCTGTTTTCTATATGTATGTGGGGGTGAAATAGACTTGGTACAGCCTTGTGCTGACATATGATTTGAAATATACTCAGGGGTGAAATAGACCCGATATAGCCTCGTGCTGACATATGAGTTGAAATAGACTCGGGGTGAAATAGACTCAGTACGGCCTTGGCCCGACACCTGAGAAATAGACTCGAGGGTGAAATAGACTCGGGGGTGAAATAGACCCGACACAGCCTTGAGCTAGCAGATATGTATGGTATGTAGTATTTTGGGGAAGTCACTAAGCTTCGTGCTTATGGTTTATGTTTAAAATGTTTTTCAGGTACTCACGGTTCGCGAGGGAAGGGTCCGGCTTGATAGCAGCGCATCCACCCATGTTTCCACACTTTATGATTTTGAAATTGTACTCTGATAACTATTCTACTCTAATATACTTTGCAATGATTAAATGTTGTTTATGGTTGATTTAAAAATGAAAATTTTACCTCATAATTTTTGGGACGTTACAAGTTGGTATCAGAGCCTTGGTTTGAGGGATTCGAGCATACTCTCATGTGTGTCTGAACTCAGACTGAAGGTTTGGTAGATTTTTCATAAAATAAATGTTTTATTAAAGGATTTCCTAATAAACAAAAGGGGAGGTGCATGCAATCAGCCGAGCTCAAGTAAGTGATTCCTAAAATACCCATGCATGTTGGTTATGTTATATGTTATGAGAATTGCATGCTAGATTAGGGCTAGGGATCTTCTCAGGATTTTATGCTAGGGGATATGCCTGATTGGTTGAGCTTTTGAGTTGCATGGTAGTATGGATTGGCCTGATATATGATGCCTTGTAGCCTAAGAGGAATTGAATGTTGTTTTATATTCGAAATCTTTATTGGTAGTAAGTGAGCTTTAGATGTCCTCTGGTTGGATTGTGGTTTGAGGTGTTATTGCTCAAATGTTGCATGCTTTGTGCTTTGTGGAACTCTTAGTGATGTGAGTTAACTATTAAGTGAATATGTTAAGTCACATGTTGCAAAGGTTAAATAATATCAGAGTGATGGATTTGACTCTATTGTGCAGTTCGTGTCTGAGTCCAACCGTTGTAGGGATGAGTCTCTTACTCGAAGGATTATCTAAGCTTTGTTGCATGTGATTGGATTCAAGAAGTAGTTAATTGACATTATTTTGAGTTTTTTAGCAGCTGATGGCTGGGTGAGGTTGGAAACCCAGGAAGCCTAGGAAGTGCTTTAATGAGTTGGTTGCGTTGTTAGCAGGTACTTAGAGTACCAGTTTGAGAATGTGACCTGGAGGATTCAGGATAATTCTTGAGTAAAGTGTGGATATGTGTGGAAGGTAGTATTGAGCATGTACTACTGAAAGCACAGGATCCATACACGAATCGAAGAGAGTCACGTAGAATCTAGGAAGCCTATGGATTGAGGATTCTTGATTATGTTCTGATCATTTGTATGACTGCTTCTCAGAATGGTGATGAGCACGCGTGGAGGAGGTTCAGGTTCTGGTTTAGGCTCAGGAGCAGGTACTGATCCGATTGATGAGCGGATGCCGGAGTTCATCTCGTCGGAGATCACCCACGGTATTTTGGAGTGGACTCATATGATCTTCGGAATGTTCAAGTAGGGTACGGATATTTCCGATAAGCATCTAGGCATGTTCTGCACTAAGATTATGGCTATTTCTCGCACTTTTTCCTTCCGCGAGTTTCCTGCTTATGGGGCTCCCGAATTCTTTAGGGAGAACGACCCCATTACTAGTAGGAGATGGGTAGGGATATGGTGAATGCTTTCTGGACGAGTTTCTGCCCTGAGGGGTCGAATGTCATATTTGTTTCCTGTCTTCTGAAAGAAAGAGCTCGAGACTTGTGGGAGGAGGTAGACTTCGCTTTGAGAGGCGAAGCCCTGGGGAAAATGACTTGGGATGAGTTGTGACCCGGTTTAGGACTGAGTTTCCACCAGCTATTGAGGTTCATCAGTTGGCGAAGCAGTTTCAGGACCTTCGCCAGACGACTGAGACTGTGGCGGAGATCACTGTCAAGTTTCAGGAAAGGGCCTTGTTAGCTACATAGTATGCAGGGGACGAGGAGATGAAGAAGGTAAGGTATCATGATATGATGAGGGATGACGTCAGGGAGTTATGAGTTGTCAGGGTGCGAGACCCTGAATGATATGATTGTTAGAGTCCGGGAGCGGGAGATTGATTTGGAGCACCTCGGGAAGAGGAAGTCAGAATAGATTTAGGTTGCAGTGGGCCAGCAGAGGAGGCCCAAGACTTAGGATTCACAGTTGGGAGGCCATCAGGGCCGGGGCCGTTGTGCCAAGTGTGGGAGGACCAATGAGGGTGGCTGTCGGGAGACAGGAATAGGATGTTTTAGTTATAGTCATATGGTTCATTTCATTCGAGATTGACCTCATGGGTTGGTTCTGATGTATTTTCACTACAGCCAGGTGGGCCATAAGAAGGTCGATTGTCTGATGTTGAGGGATGATGCAGTGAGTACACCTGCTCTAGTTACTCTGAGGAGTACTGATGGTCGCGAGGGTAGGTTGGAGGTTCCTATGGTGAGGAGTCGAGCATTGTAGTCCCAGACCGAGGGGATCCTAGTTCCATCAGTTGACATCACAGGTATGTATTGTAATCACTTCCCTCGTGCTCTTATGAAATGTGTTTATTGTTATATGTTCATGTGTGAGACGCTATGTGTGGTCTATCTAAGTCTCCACCTAGAAATTGAGTTTTCTTCATGATGATCTTGAGAATCTTCATATGTCATTTTGCATACTGTGGGCTGTGTTTAGAAGAGGCTTGAGTATTCCGTTTAGGAGATCAGCATTCGGTTAGATATTTAGTGGTATCAGCAAGAATACAAGGACTCCGTAAGGTGGGCATGTTGGGTTTGAATGCAGGATATTTAAATGGTCTTAATGGTTTCGAGGAAATGAGGAATGGGTTCGATCGTGGGTGTAAGATCAGTAGTCGTCAAGCTTATAGGAATATTGAAACTCGAGCTGGTGAAAATCTATCACGATTGATAGGTATAAAGGATTGTTTAGAATGAAAGTGTCGGATGAGTATCTTCCAACTCGTTTCTTCAGGAAGGCAAGTATGGTACTTGCATCAGGAGCTTTTGGTAAAAGATCTCATAGAAGTTGGTTGTCCCCATCTGGGATAACGAAGTCAGGGTTTAGGAGCGCATGTGTCACTCAGGAGGGATGTCAACTGATTGGTGACATGCTTTGAATCAATTACTACTATTGGTAGGGCAAGAGCAGGAGAGAACCATCACTCCAGAATGTGGGTGACGAATTAATCGCAGGGGTTTGTTTGGACGTTTGGATTGTTTAGAGAAGTTAAATGGACTTTGATAAGGATATATAGAGTGCATTGATTTATCGATAAACGGTTAGATGAATTGGTGATCCATCCATTCCGGTCAAGGGTTATAGTTTTATGGCACGGGTTGAAGTGGCGTAAGTATTTGGAGTTGTATTATGGGACAACAAGGTGAGCCTGAGATGGTTATAGGGTTGGAGACTCATGTAGGGAGTCACCTGGTTATTGAGTGAATCGTTTTTGGCAGCGACGAATGGTCAGGGATTCCATTTCCTAGTGGAAACAACAACATAATCCAGGTTGGAAGGGTTTATGCTCAATTGGGTTGTGAAGTAGAGTCGAATTGGAAGTGATTCAGAATGCCATGTCTGTCAGGGAGTCAGAAGGTTTTAGAATGTCTGATTTCGGGCAGAGTAGTAATGGTTATTCTTCAGTGGTTCATGCTAGCGGGGTAAGGATTCGTTCTTCGTCAGGATTTGAGAGCCCTACTAAGACTGGGTTCAGTTATAGTTTTGGAAGGTCGTTGTATGTACGAGTCGACTTCTCTGTCCGTATCGAGGTTGTGGAAGTATCGCCCAGGATGTATGGCGTTTCTGGAAGGTAGTAAGGAGTGATTTCGACAACGAAATCTAATTTAAATGGGGGAGAGTTGTAACACCCGTTTTCGTGGGCGAATTGAATTAGGGTTTCAAGGAGTCAAAAGGTTGGATTTTGGAAGAAAGGAGCCTCACGACGTAAGACATGGAAGATCACGACGTGAGAATGGGCTAGATGAAAACGTTTGCTCAGTACTGGTCTCACGACGTGAGACATGGAGCTCACGACGTGAGAGCTGATGTATCCCAAACCCATGATCATTTTAGGGTTTCCTTCGTATTTAAGCTTCTTTAAACTCATTTTAGGGTTTCTTATATGCCCCAAACCCTCTTTCACCTCCAAAAAATCCTAGTCTTCACCCTTGCTTGATCTCTGGTCATTTTGGAGCTTTTCTTGGCTTGGAAGAAGGAGAGAAGAAGAAAAAGAAGAAGAAGAAGAAGAAGAAGGTGATCTTATGTTGAGGCTTGCAAGGAATCTTCATCATCAACATCTTACATTGTTTCTGGACCATTATAAGTATCAAAGATTCCTCCTTTATTATTCTATAAGGATATATCTAGGTTTTGTCCTATTTTTCCTCTTGGTTGTGCAAGTTTGATGGATGGAAACCATAAAGTTGGCAACTTTATGAGTTATTAGGGTCTTTAGAGTGATATGGGGTTCAGATCTAATGAATGGTTGAGTTTTTGGAACCTTACATGAAAGTTGTATGTATTTTATTTAACTTCTGGCCCAAATGAGATCTAGACATGTATTGGACATATATGTCTCAAAAGCATCAACTTTCTAGTGCATAATAGAGTTATAAGACCCTCTGGAAAGTTAGGGTTCACGGCTTAATTAATTAAGGACTTAAAAGTTGGACTTTTGGCTTCAGACTATTCTCATGATGTGAGACTTGGGGTCTCATGACGTAAGGGTTGAATGACCCCGTTTCTGGTTAGCGTCTTGGAGCTCACGACGTGGGAGGAGGCTCTCACGACGTGAGGTTAGCTGCAGTGACTTTTCAAGTCTGAGTTGACTGAGTTGAGTCGGGATGAGTTGGAAATCAGATCGAGCGGAGTCTCATGACGTGACCAAGGACTGGTCATTACGTGAGGATGGATAGTTGAAATATTGGTCTTTTGGTTAGGCCTTTATGGAATTGGTCCTTGGGTGTATTTTGGATTTGGGTCGGTTATTGGACTTTTAGTGCCATTGAGTTGGGCCTTGGTCTTTGGGCCAGTTGAGGGGAAGGGTAAAATAGTCTTTTACCCTAGGAGTCGGGATTAGTGAATTAAGTCCCGATTATGGTTATGGCTTGTTACTTTTATCATGATTCTATTTGATTGGTTAGCACAGGGATTCTCTGGTCCAGTAGCTCGAGCATCAATTGGATTGTCAGCGGACTGAGTTGTGTTTGCTCACTATACTGTAGGACACTTGGATATGTTATGTGCTTGTATTCTTTGTGACTCCTGTTGTATGTGTTATATACATGTGTGCCTATTTGATATATGTATGTGGGGTGAAATAGACTCGGTATAGCCTTGTGCTGACATTTGAGTTGAAATAGACTCGGGGGTGAAATAGACCCGGTACAGCCTTATGCTGACATATGAGTTGAAATATACTCGGGGGTGAAATAGACTTGGTACGGCCTTGGGCCGACACATGAGTTGAAATAGACTTGGGGGTGAAATAGACTCGGCACAGCCTTGAGCTGGCAGATATGTATGGTATGTGGTATTTTGGGGAACTCACTAAGCTTCATGCTTACGGTTTATGTTTTTAATGTTTTTCAAGTACTCCTGATTCGCGACGGAAGGCCCCAGCTTGATCGCAGCGCATCCACCCATGTTTCTACATTTTATGATTTTGAAGTTGTACTCTAATAACTATTTTACTCTGATATACTTTGAAATGATTAAATGGTGATTATGGTTGATTTAAAAATGAAAATTTTACCTTATATTTTTTGGGACGTTACAAATTCGTTACATAAAAAATATACTTTATATCTATGATTAATTAATTTAATTAGTAGATAAAAATAAACTAGAAATGTATAAATATATAAAAAAGGGACTAAAACCAACAAGTAACACTTCATCCCCATTTATGGAGAAATGAATAGTATTACTCCATATTTGAGATAATACTATTCATATCTCCGTAAATGGGTGAAGAAATAGGGTAGTGTTGTACTAGAATGGGGGAAGAAATAGGGTAAAAATGGAGTTTGGGGGTGGGTTAGAGATGCTCTTAGGCATGTGTTTTATGTCTCAAAATAAATACTAACTTACATTAACATTTAAATAAATAAAAGCAAGAAAAAATTATTGAAATTATCATTGTGGTTTATCAAAATTATGTGTTTGGTCCCTATCTTTTTTTTTACACTTGCATCGTCCTAATAGTTATATATATATATATATATATATATATATATATATATATATATATATATATATATATATATATGCGTTTTTGGTCCTTGATCGATGTAAAAGGACCAAAATGCCCTTATTGATTTTTTAATTGTTTTCTTTATTAAAAAGTTATTAAAATAAAACAGTTTAATTGTATGTAGGTCCAATTCTACTTCACATGATCTTACCTCTATCATCCTCATTCATCTCTTTCACCAAACACTTGAGGCATCGAACCCTTACCAAACTCTTCGCCTCCCTCCGTTTCTCGGAAACCTCCATCGATAACTCTCAACCTCTCAACCTCTTAATCCTTTATCCCCATCCATCGATGTAGCCATCTGACTCACATGATCATACATCCATCATCCTCATTCGTCTCTATCACCAAACACTTGAGGCATCGAACCCTCACCAAACACTTCACCTCCCTCCGTTTGTCGGAAACCTCCACCCATAACTCTCAACCTCTTAACCCTTTATCCCCACCCATCGATGTATCCATTTGACTCACATCATCGATGCAATCATCTCACATATTCATACAATCACTACAAACTATATCACACCATCGCCTTCATTCAATGGTACATAAGACCAGCGAGGAACATGGTAGTCTGCCCTAATACCAGGAAAATATAAGACTGACGAATGCCCTAACCTCTTCTTCATACCCTCATACCACCACATCGGTTCCGACAACATAAGGGTTTGGTAGTTGGACGTAAATCACCTCAAGCCATCGTCACGTTAACCTCACCCACTTCAACATCAATGTCTTTTTTATGCAGATTTCAACATCTATAAGAATTCAAGTTCGTATTTTTGCAGCTTTGAACGAGAATTAGGATTCTTATTTTGCGATAAAGATTTTTTTGGTGAATAATTATTTATTGAAACGGGTGTGTATTCAATTTGTTGGGTAGTGTTTTTTTTACAGGTTTAAGTATCAATGGGTTGCCGGTGAGGTCATGGTGGTGGTGTTGATGGGAAGATATAATTTTTAGGGGTCCTTGGCGGTGTGTGTGGTTTATGGCAATGTTGATAGTGGCAGGGTTGGTGGTGGTTGCCAGTGAGGGAATGAAATTGGGAGTACGAGTGAGAAAAAAAAATATATAAAAATAAATATGAAAAAGAAACTATAAAGGGTAATATAGTCATTTGCGATCGAATAGGGACTTACACTTAACAAAGTCAAAACGTAGGGACGATGTGAGTGCAAAAAAAAGGGACCGAACAAGTAATTTTGGTAAACCATAAGGACGATTTCAGTCATTTGTTCTAATATATATATATACACACACACACACAGAGAGAGAGAGAGAGAGAGAGAGAGAGAGAGAACTTCAAGAATGGTCATTGTGTTATGTCACAACTGGCAAGTTTGGTCAAAAAAAGTTTGGACTCGCACCAGTGGTCCAAAGTTTGATTTTGTTGCGAGTTTCGTCCAATTTGGTTTGAACTTTTTTATAAAGACGATTTTCCCCTTATTATTTAACTTTCCAATTTTCTTTTATTACAAAAACTAAAAAACAATTAAAAATAAAACAAAAATAAAATTCCCTCTCTCTCTCTCTCTCTCTCTCTCTCCTACATGCACATTCAGCATCCTCCATTACCTGTATATCGTAGCCACCACCACCATAAGTGAAATGAACCCTTCAACCATGAACATGAAAAATTTAAATCTCATCTGAAACTATCAAGCAAATAAAAAAACTCAAATTTCGTCTGAAAATTTAAATCATGTCTAAAAATTGGTAACCTAAATCAAATAGAACCCAAATCAAATGTGGAACAAAAATATGGGTAACCTAAATCAAGCATATGGTGTGCTTAATGTTACGATGGAGCTCTTCAATCTCCTTCTGAAGCTCTCGCTCAGTCTTCTCGACTTTGATGGTTCCCATATGTGGATCTCTCCATCTCTCTCTCTCTTTCTATGATCCTCTTCCTAAACCAAAAACCTTAATTCAACAGAGTTGCACATCTTCACAAAACAAATCTTCACGTTTGAGTTTCCATACACCGCTTTTCAAACCCTAAACGAAAGAACTTGAACCCCTATGACATTGCTCAAACCCTTGTGTCGTCGCTTCCTCTACAAACCGTACATATCTAGCTAAATCTGTGCGTTTTCGTTTCGAGATCTGTAAGAATGAGTCTAGATTAGGGTTTCACTTTGGTTTCAAGATCTGAAACCCTATTGCCACTACTATCCTGGGGCAGGTTTACGAAACCCTAGCAACGGCGTCGGCGGTGAAGAAGGTGTAGACGACGACGTATTTGTGCAGATTACAAACATTCGATCTTTTGATTTGTCTTCGATCTTCTGACTTGTCTGACCACCTACCATTATTGGAAGTGTAAGAGAGACAACGAGAGAGGTGGCTTTCCACCGTAGATCTGTGTGTGTGTGTGTGTGAGAGAGAGAGAGAGAGAGAGATATCTAGAGATAAGATAGAAAAGTGGTGGTGACGACAGCGGATGACGGTGGTGTGTCGGCGTTCATATCTTCTGACAAGTGGTTTTGCGTCGAAATTTATATGAAAATGGAAGAAGATGGTGTCGTAGACTTTAGGAGAGAGAGAGAGAGAGAGAGAGAGAGAGAGAAAGAGAGAGAGGTATTTTATTTTGTTTTATTTTTAATTGTTTTTTAATCGTTCTAATAAAAGAAAATTAGAAAATTAAATAATAAGGGACAAAATTGTCTTTATAAAAAAACTCAAACCAAATTTGACCAAACTCGCAACAAAATCAAACTTTTGGACCACTGGGGCGACTCCATATATATATATATATATATATATATATATATATATATATATATATATATATAAACACACACTAGGTATGCATTCGCGCACAACTGCGGCGACAATTATTACTGTTTCGACGAATGATTTGTTTTTTTTTTTTTTCAGAAAATGTTATTTGACTGTGTAGAATCGAACTTGGATCAATGGTAAACCCCTAGTCACATTGAAGAATTCTTGTTTATAAGCAATCTTATATACCGCTGAGCCAAACGAATATACTTGTTTATAAGCAATCTTGATCTAGTTCAACTGTGGTTTTTTAGAGTAAATTATAGTTTTGGTCCTTGTGCTTTGGTTAGATTCGTACTTTTAGTCCAACTTCTGAAAATTTGACAAGAGGCATCATTATGGTTTAAAAAAAATTACATTGCACATCCATGGTACATTTAAAAAGACCATTACACCCTTTCTTTTATCTTTTTGTTTTTCTGTTACACATTTCTAATTTATATATATATATATATATATATATATATATATATATATATATATATATATATATATATATAATACCTTAATATACATATTTGGTCACAGACTGAATTTTAAGAGGTAAAAACCATTATTGCATCATGTACAATAACTTTATGATTTGAAATCTAATTTGTTCAACATTTATGAATTAGTCAAAGTTGAACCTAACATTCCCTCAATTTCAGCCGATTGAATTGGTCAAAACCAATTGGATCTTATATAACATCTCTCTCTCTCTCTCTCTCTCTCTCTCTCCATACAAAAATACGCCAACCACCACCACTCACACTCTCCTTCATTAAAACCCTAACCCATCACAACCAAGGCCTCTATCACTCCTTGTCATCATTTATGACCCTACATGCGATTTCAAGATACGAAATGATGAGGTCTACTCCTAAGTTGTTGTCATCACCACCATCCTACACCCATCGTCGCTTACTGTTGTTGCCACCACCTTCCATAATAGACATCATCACTGAGCTTCTCCCTCTTCTTTGTTTCGAGCTACAACCCTCACCACCGTCTGAAACTGTAACACCACCCAAAAGCCACCACATCACCACCATATTTCTTTAAAACACAGTCACCACCACTCAACCTTTATCTCCCTGTCTCTCTTAAAGGAAGCCTACAACACCACCGTTTACAGCCACCGATCACCACCATTGTATCGTTGTTGCTTCAAACCCCTATATATTGGATTTTCTCAACCCCTCATGCCTTTATTGACGGTGTTTCAGATCTTCTTCACTCCAGCAATAGATCCCATAATCAAAATATATTTTTTATTTTCTGGATTTTATCAAGATATTTGTTTGGGAATAGGAAAACAACTTCAGAAACTATCTCTTCTGGTGCCTTTATTGTTCTGTCAATAGAGATGTTCAAAGTTCATATATTGGTAAGAAATTCAATTTGTTCCATAAATGAGTGTTTTACCAATTGTCTAATAAATTATCTATCTCTCTCACAGTTACCACCATACGATGCCTCTCTCTCAATCATATCTCTAAAAGAAAAATCCTAAATTAACCCTTTTTAATTCTTTTTCCAAATTTTTACAGAGGAAAAAAGAGCAAGTGTTTGTTTCTACACCATTGCATCTTCCTCCCACCTCCCGATGTAACGAATCCTTGCTCTTTTTGTTTCCAGATATGGTACCATCTTTTGCTTTTTTATAAGTTGTTAATTGTTGCATTTCATGATTTGTAGAAAACCTAACCAAATTTGTTGACTTCTCTGAGGTTAAATTATTTTATTTTTTTGATTTGTTTACTTTATCATTGATTTTCAAGCATTTTGAAGGGTTTAAGGATGCATTCAAGATGAACTACAACCAACATCTAGTCAGGTATGCATCATTAGTTATGCTTGTGTTATTTGTGTACCATAATCTTTTGTTGATGTCGTCGCTTGACATTGCTGATACCTTGCGGTGAAGATTAATGGCAGTGTCGACAACTTATCCTTAACAGTTGCAACCAAACTTATTGATGTAGTTAAGATGAATTCTATCATGGTTGATTCAATGCCACAATGTTTGGTAAGTTACATTTATATGATTACTATTATGATTTTCAATATTGGAATAAAGTACAATTAGACGGAATATTTTTTTAGTTAAATGATGAAATTGATGGACAATAATCTGACGACACTTGAGACGTTATGCCTAAAACCATTTGATATAAGATTTTTAATTTTAACTATGGACAATTATCTCACAACATTTAAGACATTACGCCAAAAACCCTTTGATAAGGAGAATTTTATTTTAACTATGGACAATAATCTCACAATAGTTGATACCTTATGGCAAAGACCATTTGATAAATATTATCATTCTAAGCTTATAAATTCTCATAACATTTATTTAATGTAACCGACTTTAAAAAATTATGAATTTGTTTATTTATTGCCCCCACTTGAATCTCACATGACGCTTATTATCAGAACCTCTCTTGAATAAATTTAGTTATTATATTTAACAGAACTCGTAAAACATCATATTTTAATTGGTTTAATATAATGCCCCCACTTCAATCTCTTAGATGTAGCAAATTATTTGCGCAAAAGAACTAATCGTCTCTACAAACTAATTTCTGGAAAAAATATTCGCACCCGCTACTTGACACCGGTAAACAACTAGTGTGTGTGTGTGTATATATATATATATATATATATATATATATATATATATATATGAGAGGGTTCAACGAAAAATGCATGAATCCTAGAAACCCTAAAAAATCAATAGAAATACATAGAAAAAGAATATTTTTAGATATTTAATCTTTTTTTACTTTAAAAACATAAAAATAGTATATAAATCTATATGTTCGTTGAAAATTTTTTGAAAAAACAAAAAAAAAAACATTTTCTTTTATTTTTTTCAGCGAATATATATATATATATATATATATATATATATATATATATATATATATATATATATATATATATATATATATATATATATATATGCAATTTTTACATTTCTAAATTCAAAAAAAAAATTAGATATCTCAAAGCATTTTTTTCTATGTACTTCTATTGATTTTCTAGGGTTTATAAGGTTTCTAGGGTTCATGCGTTTTCCATTGAACCCCAATATATATATATAGGTTTCTAGGGTTCATGCGTTTTCCATTGAACTCCAATATATATATATATATATATATATATATATATATATATATATATATATATATATATATATAAGAAATTAGAAATGTGTACTAGAAAAACAAAAAGATAAAAGAAAATGTAAAATGATCTTTTTAATGTATAGGTGACTACAATTATATAGAATTTTTTTATGAGTGCTACGTTTTAATATTCATATTTAAGTTGTATTGTTAGTTAAAGAATATGTTGGACTTTTTACTCGTAAATAAAGATATTGGTGATTAAATTCATTGACTCATTGTCATTAAAAATCTAAAAACTTTAAATATAAAATTAACGATTAGTTGATGGTATCAATTCGAAAAGAACATATGTTATATAAGATTGACCATCGAGCTTTATACATTAAGCGACTAAACTTGATATGTGCATTTTAATCATGTATTTCGTGCGTATTTCTAATACTTTTAGCTATAATTATGTTTATTTTGGGACATAAGGTATTTATTATGTTTAAAATTTATTTTGTAGCAACAAAGACATGCTCGGGATGAATAGGAAGCAAATACAGAGCTGGAAGTAGGAAAGAGTGGGCTAAGACGTTTGAAGGCGAAAGAGACAAAATTTCTAAAGCCCACAACGTGAGAATTCATGTCACGCCGTGGTGAGCAGAAGGTTCGCAATCTGAGAAGCTGGCTTGTTGCATACGCGTTTTAAAAGATGCCCAGACGTGGCACATATTTGCCATGATGTGGAGGTAGATTTTTGGTAACTGTAAATACTCGTACATTAGGTTAAATTGAGGGATTTCCGGCCGATTTTCTGAGGAGAATTGTGACTAAAACCCTTGGGAAAACTTTAGGAAAAGTAGAAATCGATTGGATTGCAAGAGTTGAAGAGATAAAGAAGAATTTTGCATAGATCTATGCTGTTTGCTAAGCATTACTCATGTCTAATTTAAATTGCATTTTGTTATTATGAGAGGCTAAAAACCTTATACTTCTGCTTGGTGAAGATGAACCTAATCCTTATGTGTTGATTTCGACTTATGGATGATTTATGTCGATTTTTACTTGTGTTTGATAATTAAAACCCTACCATGTTGAAGTTCTAGTTTATATTGCTTATTAATCAAGTTCTATGTGACAGATGATCATTCTAATTGCATGAATTTTTCACCTAATTGTTTATGGTCAATAAATAATTAGAGCTAGGGTTAATCACATCTTAGATTATGTAATTAAAGCTAGTAAATTTAACTGTGTTAGAGAGCATAATTAATCTTAATTTATGGTTGGTTGCTTGACTTGATCATAGGAAAGTAACTATTAGATTTATCATTCAGAGTCCAATTCGTGATTATATTGATTTTGTGTTTAACATGTGCTTGATCATTGCATGGTAATTCATAAATTGATGCATCTAGTTATTTGATCATAATAGCTACTTAATGAACTAGTAATCAATATAATTCATCCACTAGAAATCAACCATAGGAGAAGGTGAAATCGGAACTGAACAGAAGTACTCTTTAATCTTGAAGTAAATTCGTTCTAATTGTTTGCTAGTTGTCAGTTTGATAGTGGTTTGATTTAAGTTATTTTGATCTTGCAAAATCAATTAAAAACCCAATTTAAAGTTTGTTCCCTTAGTTTAACTAGTAGTTATTTTATAAATTAAATTACGTTCTCTGTGTTCAACACCCGACTTACCTAAGTTATTCTATAATCCGACTATGTACACTACCTATGGGTGCATCAATTTGTTAAGTTAGTTAGGTTATAAATATAAAACTTGATAGGTATACTTTTATGCACATCAAAACTCAATTTAAATCTTAATTGATATTTAAAAATTGTTTTGACTCTAGCATTTTGGGTGAACCAAATTGGTAACTCTTTTTCTTATTAAACTTTTAAAACAAAATGATAATATATTACAAATTTTAAAAAGGAAAAAACTTATCATGCACTTAAATTTTATCAAACAACATCAGAAGTTATTTACAATGTTCAAAATCATCATTTTTATAACTTAAAAGATTAACTTTTACAATATTTTGTTCTCTACAACGTGTACATATATTTATTTTAATATTTAGACAAAACGAAAAAAATGGTCCATATGATATGTATTTTTTTTGGGATTTGGTCCAAACTACAACTTTTTGGATTAATGGTCATTTTAACCATGTTTGTATGTGATTTTGGTCCCTCCTAAAAATAAAAGGACTATTATACCCTTTTATTTTTTTTTTCTTACATTTTTTTAATATTTTAATAATTAAAAACTAAAAGAGAGCCCATAATACCGCCTCTCTCTCTCTCTCTCTCTCTCTCTCTCTCTCTCTCTCTCCATGGATAAGAGAAAACTGGGCCACAAACATTTTTTTGATGTGTTCATTCTTTGGTGAAGAAATCAATCCTACCACCATCATCAAACCCATAACCTAATTGGGTACTCAAGAAAAAAGATCACCATCCTTCAACAGTGTGTAGATAATCGGATGCAAATTAGGACAATGACAATGTGGTACAACCTATCTATGCATAGAGAAATCCATAGGCATTCCTTACGCCTGCAAATCGATACCCAAGAAGAACCTCATCTACAAAGAGGATTACAAAGATGGTTTGAAAGAGATTCAGATTTAAATATATAATTCTTCACATATGAAGAATGAAAAATAGATTTTTCTACATACTCACAAGAGCAAAGATGAAGCTAACGAGATCTTCAACGCCACAATCGTCGCTTTGATCTTAATCTTCACCGTCATCAGAGTCAAATCACCGGAGATACTAGTGTCGTTTCTCAAATTCTCTTGTGGGTATCCAATTAGGTGAGTTCCATTCTACCCACCTTCATCGGAAAACTTCAGTTGAGAATCGTCGCTCCATTACAGACACTAAGATCGGCGAGTTTGAAACCGATCACCGACGACCAACAAGCTTAGTAACAAAGTTCTAGCAGCCATGACCATGGGAAGTAATGTAGTTGACGAACCTATGAAACCCAAATCAAGGTTTGATTTGGGTGTGTTTCAATCTAGGCTTGATTTTGAAGTTGCAAAACTTAAAAAACCCAAATAAAGAAAAGTTCTCCACAACCATTTGAAGTTCGGTTTTCCAAAAAAACATGTAAATATATATGTTTCAATATAGGCATGATTATTGATGTAAAAATCTGGAAAATGACGAAAGCAAAAAATTCAATCCTGGAAAAAACGCATACCACAGGGACCATTTTTGTAGTTTTGTCTAATATTTATATGAGATATGCATTTTCATATTAACAAAATGACATCAAAGTCATATCACATATGCAGTGGTTACAATGAAGCTAAACAAGTGACATGTGTGTGTGATTACAAAATCCTTCCAAATATACAAAAATCTTCTAAAAGTGTTGTATGCTTTCTATAAGCTAATATACCTATTTTGTTTATAGTGTGTAAATGAAGTATAACAATAAATTCATGAGGTGGTTGTCTATTTCTGTATATCTATCCAAAGAAGTTTTTACACATGGTTAATTATATATGGAAGTTTCTTTGGTAAAAACATGGCTATTCTAAATGTTTATGAAGATATGGTTAACAGACATAAAAAACATTGTTGACAAATAAATGTTTCTTAGTTTTAGCCATATAATTTTACGATGCGCGACGCCTCGGTATACACCTAATAATTGATAAAATGGACCATAAAGTACAAATAACTTATTCCAAATTTGTATTAGGGATTAGCATAGGCCAGTACCCGCCTTATTTGGAAAGAACTGGAATCGGAACCGGAGGTTCCTAGAAAGTTAGAATCGGAAACGGAACTAGAACCGATGGTTGCCATTCCAGGATTAGGTAACTAGTTACATCAATTTTATTTACTTTTGTCAATAAAAACCGCAATTTAGTTCGGTCCAAATCGAATCAATTCAGACCAAAGACGGACAAAATCAGACCAAAGTATTTTAAACCAGTCTAAATAACACACATATTCGTACTAAATACTAATACTAAATATATAATACACAAGTACACAACACATTGCAGAGTACAGACACACATTACACATATATAATACACAACACATTACACAAAACACACACACTACATTGTTTTTTAACATCACACACATACTATATATATATATATATATATATATATACACACACACATACAAACACATACACACACACAACACACGCACACTACGGATATTTCTTTTTGAACAACACTACACAACAAGAAGTTTTGGTAATGTTAAGGCTTTAAATATGTTTTATTTATTTTCTATTTACCGATTATGTGTGTAAAAGCATGTCTCTCTGTATGTCTCTCTCTCTCTCTACACACACACACACACACACATATATATATATATATATATATATATATATATATATATATATATATATATATATATATATATATATATATATATATATATATATGGTGAGGTTCAATAGAGAACAATTATTAAAAAGAAACCAAGGAAACAATCGTGAACGTCGGAAATCATAATGATCAATGACCAATAAATAGATGTACACTTGTATATTGGACGCACATACACTGGATTATAAAAAACTCATCTCTTTTTTTGTTTAAATTATTTTTAGGCCATGTTTTTTATCAAAAAAAAAAAACTCGAATATACCGCTGTTCACGATTTTTTGTCCTCTTTCCATAGAGATTCATGTTGATATATAAAAAACAAACTTTTTTTTCTTTTCGAAAAAACCTTCTTTGTTTTGTTGTTTTTTTTCGATATTTAAGTTTATTTTTATCCAAAAAAACTAACTATACCAAAAATCTTAATTTTTTGTCCTCTATTAATTAATATCAACATAGATTATTAACAAAAATGAAAGTTTTTCTTGAAATGGAAAATTTTTCTTGAAAAGTTTTTCTTGAGAACCATTCAATCTAATGAATGTTTCTTGAAATGGAAAATTTTTCTTGGGTCCTTTCTAATAAATGAAAGTATTTTTTTACCACATGTCTTCTTTTTCTTCATTTTGCCACGTGGCGTTTTTTGGTTTTTTTTTATTTTTTTTATTTTTCATTTGTCATTTTTTGAGGTTTTTCATTCTTTTATTAAATTTCCAGAATTTACGGTTATATATATGAAAGGTTCTCATTTTATTCGTATAAGGTTATCATTTTATTAATTTGAGAATAAATCCACATAAATGTTATAAACTCATTGATTTAACTTTTTTTTTCAATTACTTTATAAAATGTTTAATGTTTACATATTGATATTAAACTTTTTATTTTTAATAAACCCGTGTAGTGCACGGGCCTCACACCTAGTAAGAGTAATATACATTTCTCTTTATATTTTTTCGGTGAAAAAAATCGTTCATATATTTAAGAGAAATTTTTAACAAAAATTTCCTATATTTCATCTCAAATAGAAAGACCGTCTTAATAAGAGGAACTATTACTTTACTACAAATATCTCATCATGAACTTGGAATTAAAACCCATGTTTAATTGACGATGGTTTTTTGCATGGTTCATCTAGTTTTTTCTTATACTTTTGATGTGGCTAGTTAGCATGTAACTGGTTATACAAATTCATATGTTTTTAATATTCCACTAAACCAACATAATAAAACCCCAATCCAATTCCTTCTCATGCATAGATTCAAAAAAACTCATAAACATCAGAAAAATTAGGGAAAAAAATCTATATATGATTCAAAAAAACTCATAAACATCAGAAAAATTAGGGAAAAAAAATCTATATATGATCCAAGCAAAATTCCCCGGACACTACATTCACATAAAAGGCAATCATCTATTCACTCATTTTGGTTGTAATAAAGGTACTGTTTGGGTTAATATTTATTTTTCTTTTACTCATTTTAGGATTGATTTATAAATTTCTATTAATTGATGTTTTGTAAAGTTTTATAGCATCTTTATGGATGATTGCCTTTTATCATAAAATTTTGTCTTAATAATTTATATCGTACAGTAATGCTATTACTTAGATTTTTATCTTTAAGACTTAATCCTAATTGAATATTAATATCAAATTTTATTTTTCCTTCAATTAAATTACCTTTTCCTTTTGCAATAATACTTTCTTGGTTATTAATTATACGATCATCTCTTATTTCTAATTCTATTGGTGTATCTAAATCGTTGAAAGTACTTTTTAGAATTATTTGAATAGTTGATATATGAATATAAGCAATTTTTATTCTATCTGCTTCTTTGATATGAGATAATCTATTTCTAATTTGTTGTTTATTTATTATGGGTATAGTTATATTTCCTTGAGTTGATTCTATAGGTATTGCTCGTTCTCCTATAATTTTTCCATAATATATAATATTTTTTCTAGAAAAGAAATTTTTTAATGTGTTATGTCTAAAATTATGTTTTTCGGATAGTGTAAAATTTGATTTTTTTATAGCATCTTTATTGATATTATTTTTATTGATTAAAGCATCAAAAGTGTATCCAGATTCATTTTCTTCGTTATTAATAACTATTGGTGAGTTTTCTATTTCTTGAGACATGTTTATGATATTAAACCTTCTTACGATAATTATTTTAATTGTTGGTGAATTGATTTTTTAATAACGACGATATGAATATTTAAAAACAATGATTATTTTTTATGATGCTGCATATATATGTATTCTTACTAACGATAGATTGAATATGCAAACTAATAATAAGAATAATAAGAACGTTACTTAGCTCTGATACCAAATTTAAAGACATGACGAAAATAATATGATTAGGATAGAATTATACCTGAATGATGCGTCGGGATGGATTGACGATGGGTTGTTTGGGTATGATTATATGATAATATTGGATATGTTTGGATAGGGCTCTGCTATTCAGAAATAGAAAACTATTTCAACAGAAGAAGATTGAGATCAACTCAAATCTATAACACTCAAATTTCGCTTCTCATTTCATATGGGCAAAGACCCTATTTATAGGCTCAAAGGAGCCGAGTACAATAATAGAATTGCAATCGTTTGATTGCAATATGACAAACCTATTTACAATAATGCCCCCTAGAGTATTGAAGGTCTTACATACTTTATGTTACATCAAGTAATATAATACACACTCACTTTACATCATAATTATACAAGACAAATTACAATTCATTTCCATATTTGAAAGCCCCCCCCCCCTCCCCCGGGATTATGTTTCTATTATAAATATTTAAACATTGGGAAATGTCAATTTCCAGTGCCGGTCCAACTGATTTGAGGCCCGGGGCAAAAAAAAACGAGACCCTCATAATGATTTTTTTTTGTTAATGAAATATGGCATCTCGGAAAATTTTATTAAATTAAAAAGTTAATACAATAACACTCTTTTTGCAATAATACTTACTTTAGTGACGAGATTCCTTTCAAGATCTACGATTAGTACAAATTAATAAATAAAGTTTCCAATTGCAAAGTCTGTAAAAGATATACATACAGCATGTACACTGAGTTACAAATTTTCATTAAAAAAGAAGTTCTAAATCATATTTAATTGAACTCTAGAACTCAAGTTAACAAAAGTACTTAGTTGAATAAAGCCCAGATATAAAACAGTGCTAATAACAAAAACTAATATTAATATATTTTAATTAATAGCAATAATACTAATATTAAAGGGAGGGAAAAATACAGAGATGGTAATTGCTGGCCCCTTAGCCAAACTACAAGTAGGAAACAAATAGAATACATAGAAACCGTTGGGCCCTAGGCCTTACAAGTAAAATATATGAAAAAATAAAGGAAAAAACAACCTTCGGCCAAATCGAGGTTCGAACTTGGGACGTATACGAAAAAAAAAGGAAAAAACAACCTTTGGCTAAATTGAAGTTCGAACTCGGGACGCCTAATATAGTCGATGAAGCGCTTCATCCAAATAAACTACATATGCTTTTTATTAGTTTGTACGGCGTCATTTATTTTATATTAGCTAAAAACTATATACATATATATGCTAACCATTATTTGTAGGGTCCCGAGATTTGGCGAGGCCCGGGGCTGTCGCCCAACTTGCCCATCTCCTAGGGCCGGCCCTGTCAATTTCACCTCTTTTTTTTCCTAAACTTTTATTTTCCGACAGTTACAACCCTCTGATTTTGTAACCTTTCGTATGTGTCGATATAAATTAGAGGTGGTCAACGTTTCGATGTAAATTGTTTCAACGTAAATTTATAACTATAGTCCGTTAATTTAAAAAAATATTCTTTTTATGTACGTGTCAATATAAATTCGAGTCTGTCTACGTTTCAACGTAACTTTTTACCTTTTCGTGCTTATTTTTATGCACGTTTCCTACATATAAGTCGGGACACATATAATACGTTTTTAATTATTTGAATTTATGTTCGTTAATTTAAAAAAATCTTAGTTATTTATTTTTATATGCGTGTCACATATAATATGGTTTTGATTATCTTTGCTTAGCATGGATATGACTTTGGCCCCTCACTATTGTGGGTTGTCAACTTAAATCTTCCTAAGTTCCTGATTAACATGTAGCAATTTACTTTCTACTACTTAAATACTTTACTGCCGCCGCAACGCGCGACGGGTAAAATACTAGTTCACACCAATTATATATATATATATATATATATATATATATATATATATATGCATTAAGAATATAGATAAGTGGGATGACGTGAAGGGCTTGTGAATAAGCAAGTATTTTTGTGGGTTTTTGTAGGATTTTAGCTGAATTTCGTTGATTTTTGCTTCTTTTTTGTTGGATCGGGTATATGATGGAGGGTCGGATCGGATCTATAAAGGTATCTACCGTAGACGGTGTTATCCTGAGTCATTAGCTAAGAGATATGGAGTTATGAAACCCAATGTTTTAAAAATCGGTTTGAACCGGCCAGTTGAACCGGGAATCGGGGGAGGAAGCGGTTCAACTATCACCGATTTTACATTGATTTCTAAACCGGATTGAACCGGCCGGTTTTTAGAAAAATCCGGTTGAAACGGTCAAAATAAACCGGTTGAACCGAATAAAAACACATGAAAAAGAACCATTTACATAATAAACTTTGATGATTTTTTTTTTCCAAATCTATTTAGTTTTCTATAAATAAAAACATTTGGTAAATGTTATAAAGTTTTTTGATGTGGTTGTATTCATCTAAAATTATATTTGATTTTGATATTATATTTTATTTTCTTTTTGGCGTATATCGATTGATGTAAAACATTAAAACTTATGGTTATGTGTTATTTTAATGTATTTGGATTCATTTACAACTTATTTTTATGTGTATTTTTAATGTTTGAACTTGTAAACATCAAATTCATAATTTATATATGTATGTATGTGTAAGAAAATAGAAAAAAAAAACATGAAAATATAGAAACCGGTTCACTCGGCGGTCGAACCGGGAACCGGTCACCATACCGGTTCAACTAAAAAAACGGGTTTTTTAAAACATTGATCAAACCTGTATTCCATTATCTTGGTTTCCCCATTACGTTTCCAAATTCCATGTACAACCACTTTATCTCTACTTGTAACCATCGACTATCCATATTTTTGCTTTTCATTTTTCTCGCTTGACGCTGATACTTGTTCTTCGGCTCCACGCTAAATCAACAGCTCCGGCAACAGTAAAATCGACGTATCTTTACGATTTCATTTGGTTCCCATCGCCCCGGTAATATGCTGCATAGCCCTTCTTCTACGGTGGCGCCAATAACTAGATATGTCTAAGTTATTGATGACGACGGTATGAATTTTCTTCTTTTCTATATATCTTCTCCTATTTTCCTATACCGCCTTTATCACATGGCTAGCCTCGTTTCTCAATCTATGCCGTCACACACCACCATCAATCTCACTTTTTCCTCGTTCTTCTTTTCTAGGGTTTCAGGTAGTCTTTTTGAGCCCTAGAGCTAAAGGGATTTGCGAATTTTGAGTCCTTGAAGCTAAATTTTTTTACCGAAGGTAAGAGTATTGATCATTAGAGCTTCTTCGGGAATCAGCAAGGTTCGTAATTCATCAATTTTATTTCGTATTTAACTTAAAAGTCTTCTGAATTTCTGTGTTTCTCCTTTCTCTATTTTATCATTTTGGTGATGAAGAACAATGGATGAATTTCCTTCACGATTAGTCAGCCCTTATTATTTCAGTACATGTTTTTCTTCTCTTTTTTTTTTATCGCTATGATGTGAAGCATTTTGGGTGATGAATTCATATGTAAATTTTTTATTGAAAAAGACTTTGATGATGTTCATAACATCTTCGATAAATTGCCTCATTGAATTTTCTTCCATTGGAATGTACTTATTTGTTGTAATCTGATTTGTAAAGAGGAAATCCACATCTTTGTTCTGGAGAACTACCTGCTCTGAAACTATTTATCTCAATGGCCTTCAGCTAGATCTCCATATACTAGGTCCATATGATGATTGACTTTCTAACAAGATCAGATATGATGGAATTTTCTATGGTGGCAAATAAATGAGGTACTAACCCTGCCCCTGATTCTATACTACAGTTTTTTATGCGTTTTCTAGATTCCTATATATATATATATATATATATATATATATATATATATATATATATATATATATATATATATATATATTGGAATCTCATTAATCACGTTTATGAAAGTAATGCTAATTTTAGAGGCTTTGCTTCCGAAGGGTAATAATAGTCCCTTCATATTTTCAGATTGTGGACGTATCATCCACCTAAATGTAAGGGTTGAACGTGTTCCATATAAGAATCTCATAACAAAAGGTATTTTTGACACGTTTATGAAAGTAATGCTAATTTTAGAGGCTTTGCTTCCGAAGGGTAATAATAGTCCCTTCATATTTTCAGATTGTGGACGTATCATCCACCTAAATGTAAGGGTTGAACGTGTTCCATATAAGAATCTCATAACAAAAGGTATTTTTGACAAAAATAACGTAAAATGCAAACATTTGTCAATAATATTGAAGCTATCCATAGTGACTTTGGAACCATGTTCGTTTTTGATTTGCTTCTGTAAGAAATTAAGAATGAACTTCTATGGAAATATTACTACATGTGTAAAGCCATATTTGAGTCTTTATTATGTAACAAGCACAATTTCATGTCGATATGAGTTTGTTAAAGGGTACCTCTATGATCAGAAGCTTGTGATGATATAGGACTGTCATACGCTTTAAGTGAAGCAGTTACCAATTTTTGTTACAACTAAAAGATAAGAAAAATAAAAACACATACCCTTCCAACATTCTCCGTATCCTTCCATTCGGTTGGTTGTTGGGAAATCTTGGCAAAGTAATGTCTAAAAAGTTTCTTATAAATTATAATGTATATCAACTAGATTACTAAAGGAAATTGGTGTCAAGATACTTGAACTTAAGGTCAAGCAAATCACTAACAAGTGTGGTATGTTCCTCCGTTTTAATCAATCTTTTTTATTTTATTGAGGTTTCCATTGATGATTTAATGCATTCAACAATGTACCACATTTGGGTTTACTAAATTTACAATTTTCTTATTTTTCGTGATAGGTTGTTACAATTTTTTGATCTTTTTGCCATGGATAGATGGATTTGGCAAGCCTCTAAAAAGAACATTCCATGTTTAAGAACTTTCCCTATTATCATTTAGTATTTCTTCCTTGAATTCTAGATCTATTTTTTATTAGAAAATTTCTAATCGTTCTTCACATACAAAATGTTCATCAGGGATATAAAATTAAGGGGGTGTTTGGATAAATTAGATTATAGCTTATTAGCTTATTTGCGGTGGGAATAAGCAATAAACAATAAGCAATGAGGGAGATGCTTATTAAAATCAGCTTATTTAGCTTATCCCTACCACAATAAGCTGATTTTTAAGGATTCCTATCCAAACACTTAAACTTAACTTATTGTGGTGGGAATAAGCAATAAACAATAACAGGGGCGGACACAGGATTTCACATTAGGGGTTGCACGGAAGAGTTACGGGTTGCACGATAATAGAAAAAATAAAAAATTTTAAAAATTTCGAAAAATTTTCCACTACGGCCGGAAAAGTCAGAGGTTGCCAGTGCCACCGGTGACCCCTCCTAAATCCGCCCCTGAGCAATAAGCACCATCTTTTTTCCCTATCCAAACACCCTAGTGTTTTTTAAAGCATGAGTGGGGAAAATTCATGACTTATTATCCGTGTCTTCTACTCCACTATATATATATATATATATATATATATATATATATATATATATATATATATATATATATATATATCTTTCATTTTATTGGTATAATTAAAATCTCCAGTGGATAACATCACAACTGTACTCTTTGTAACATACACGTTTTGAAATCGTGTTATGTAATCCAAAAAGTTAAAAATATTATGAAATATTATGTGAAATTGAGTGTTGAGTTCTAACAGATAGTTTTTACTAGAAATAAGGTAAAACTATGTTTAGAATCACTCATAAAATATTGGAAGTCTTATGAGATTCCAATTAAAAGCCAAATAGTGAAATTTAGCAAAAATATAAAATTTGAAATAAGTAAAATTTTATTATTGAAAGTTGTAGATAATCTCGTTAGAAACATGTAGGCGAAAACCTCGTCGAAATCCGAGTTATAACGAAGAAGTTATGACCAATCGAAGATCCGCGATAAAACCGGCACGGTGCCGAATGACGTAAAAAGTGAGTTTTTGATAAATTACTTTTTAGCCTTAGTGATCTAAATGAAAGTCGTAGTATTCGTTAAACCGAGAAGTTCGATAAAAAGAACGCCAAAATCTGACTTCGTATGGGGAAGTTATGATTTTTCTAAGTTTCAGCTTAGCAGTAGACAGCTAAAAACTCGAATTTTAGATCGAGTGATTTTTAGCCGACACAACCTAAACGAGAATCGAAGGTCTCGTCATTAGTAGTACAACGGTAAAAAGTCTGATGAAAACGGACGTCGGATGAAGAAGTTATGAATTTTTAACGGATTTACCAGTCCCGGTCTGTTAAAAATAATAATATAAAAATAAATTCAAAATTTTCCGACGAAGTCTAAACGAAAGTTGTAGAGCATAATTTTCTCTACGCGTGCATATAAAGAACGTCAAAAACGAAGCCCGTATGAGAAAGTTATGGAATTTACAAGATTGGGCACATTTTTCATTTAATTTTCGCATGAATAGTGTTGATCCACGTAGCATCTTCTGATTGGACCGCAGCCTCGCGTGGCACCCTCTGATTGGTCCGAAGTCGTCACCCCTTTCCCCATTGGACCGAAGTCCGGTCCACTAAGAGGCTTCCATCTGTCCGAAGTCGATGACACGTCTGATGAGCTGGTGCCTCGCAAGCTCGCCCCGTGTCACCCTTCCGAGCCTCGCACCTGGCCGCCTCGCATGCGCGACTTCTGGCCTCCGAACCGAGCTCCTGCTGCCGCATGGCCTTCGCAGCTGCTGACCCTCCTAGCCTCGGATCCGAAGCTCCGGATCTCCTCCCCTATAAATAGATCACTTGCGAGATTACCCGGGGAAAATGGGAAAATTGCCATTTTCACCCCCTTTTTCCATATTTCTATTATTTTGACATTCCCCGAAGCCCCGGGATTAATTCCAATGCCCGAAACACGCCCTGAAGTTCCCGAGAAGCCCGAAAAATTTATCTTTTCGGTTTCGAAGCTCTACCTTCGCAGAGCCCGGTTTTCAAGAAAACTCCCGGTTTTCAACGACGAAAGTCATATTTAGAGCCGAAATGCTGCACAAATTATTATTTTGACCCCCGGTTAATTCAATGTGAGTTTAATATATAGGAGCAATTGTATGTTATGTGTTATATGTGCTATGTGCTTTTCCATGTTATCATCTCGAGTTGTTGTTTCCGCTATTTTTATAGCAAGGTTGTACCTCTGACTTGAAGTGTATGACATAGGCATCACTTAGGTATTGGTATGAACTGTTGACCATGAAGTGTATGACATAGGCATCACTTTGGCTTCGGTAGAATAATATTCCTGAGTATTTTCCCGTGTTATTTTTATTTATGCTATTTATGATAGCAAAGCTATACCTTTGACCATGTGATCAGTTTAAGAACTCAGATTCACGGTGGTACTGGTATGTAGCCTCTGGCCATATAGAGCATGTCCCCCAGTAAGTGAATGACTCTATTCTATGGCATTGACAGAAGGTTAGACAGGGCGTGAAAACCTGAAATCTACCAAAAGGTTAATCCGAAGTTGTATGTCTTCTGTGCCATTTGGGCCAAAGCGTTATTGATGTTTATCAAGTATGGAAATTGTTATATCTTATTGATTGTATATTTTTGAATCGAGTCATTGATTGATATGGAAAGCTTTTCGCATTATGCCTTTGTTGTTCCTTGTTCCTCTTTGCGTCTAGCATATTAAAGTATATATATGGCATAACGTTATATTGTATTTATTATTGAACTCACTAAGCGTTATCGCTTACCCCTCCCAATGTTTTAACATAATGCAGGCAATAAGCACCCAGTATAGTTGGAAGACTTAGAATAGTTTGTAATAGTGCTTTTGTACTTCAGTTTATGTTTGTATAAAATTACAATATCCTGGGTAGTTATGTAAAATCTTAAAACATAGTCGGTTTGTATCCAATCTTTTGTAATCACTTTATCAATGTAAGATAATGTTTTATAAATATGCATGTAGCATGTTTTGGAGTAACTATATTGTCAAGTATGAAAGTTTGGGTCTTTCAGAAATATGAAAGTATAGAAAGGGGTTCTTTCACTCTTTGTGGGTGGAGGTTTTCTCTTAATTGCAGGAGAATATCATATTTGGGCTTAAAGGGCGGAAGGTAAATAAAATTATGTAGATTCTTTTTTATTATAAAATTAAATATGAGATTTTTCAATGTGTGATTTTATTTCTTTTCATTCAATTTCCTTTGAAGGTTTTGGGTTGTAGTAATGTTTCAACAGTTGTATTGTGTCACTAGATTAGGGAGATTGCTATCGGGGTCGATTTGGTCATTAAATTGATAAGGATTTGGAGGCAAAACTTAGAGGATATGAAGTATGGGTCAATTTTTCTGGCTAAAAATGTGAATGTAAATTATCATCATCGGCACTTTATATATTTTTCCAAAAATTTGTCTTTTCTTTTTTAACTACATGCTATGTTTTATGTTTTACATTTGATTGTGTCATTGGTTCATATAGTACAAAAATAATATTAGATATTGTCTGAAGAATAACCTTTTAAAATGTTGAAGAATAACCTTTTAAAAATGTTAAAGATTCAGTTTTGATAGTCTTCACTTTTTATAGTAATATAGTCTTTGTTTTTCAATTTTGATATCAACCTGTCTTCCTTTTTATGTTATTTTGGACCATCGACCAATACCAAAAACTTAACCGACTTTAATTATTTACCGAAGCCATTACTAACCAATAACAATGCGTATTTGGACTAACTGTGGGTTGTGCTTAGCACGGCTTTTAAAAGTACCTAGTATATATATATATATATATATATATATATATATATATAAAGGTTGTAGAAATCGCTCGACGTAAGCTAATCGGTGGACTGGGGTCAATGGATTAATCGGCTAGGCGGGGATTAATCGGGTATTTAATCGGTGACCATTAATTATTAAAAAATTTATTAAAAGATTAATAATTATAACATTAATCCTAAGAATATTATATTAAATATAATATTAATAAATATAACATTATATCAATTAAAAAAATTATTTAAAAATAATTAATATAACATTATAACATCAAACTATGATTACAAAAAACCCATTTGATCCTCAGTACATCAAATTTCCATATACATTCTTGAAACAAAGGATTCCTCTTTATATAGAAACAAAAGAATCCATTCTACTCATACAAATGTATCAAGTTATCAAATGAATCCTCTTAATACATCACATTTCCATACATATTTCCAAATGAATCTTCTTAATACATTAGTGTTTGTATGCATAACCCTCCATCTGTAACAAAAAACAATTAAATATTCACTCAGGCAATTGATCGAACGCTTTGTGGGCAGATGGTTTCATACACAAAACTATTAAAGATTTCATGTAGATACAATCCCTCCATCTGTAACGAAAAATCACCAGGTCGGACACAAATGCACGAAGAATAGAAGATATCAAATTATAATTGACAAGTTGGAGAAGACATAACATCAATAATCATTGAGAAAAAACGAGAAAACAAAATGAAGAACTTATTTGAGTCGAAATTGAATTTAAAAGAAAACAACAAGAAAACATATGATCTTCAATAATCATACCCGTTGAATTCTGTTCTTGCTACTAATTTGAGTCGAGATTGAAGAACTTACCATCAAAGACTTCATATAAATTTCAATTTTAGAAAAGAAGGCGGATGCAGAGGTGTTGGGTGTGGTAGTGACCGGTGACGATGATTGAGCAGATGACGATGAATGAGTATCAGTCGGCGGCTACAGAGTAGCAGTGGCAGGTGAGAGAGATGAGGACGAAGCTTGAGGTGAAGACGAAAGCAGCAGACGGTGTTTCTGTTTTTTTTCTTCTTGGGTGTTCTTTGTTCGACAGCTTCAATAGCGCATCAAGAAAGAAGAAAGAAGACATATCAATTTATTGCAAGAGAAGGAGGGATGCGGTTTTGTTGATTGAGTATCCCACATCGCCGGTGGGATAAAACAATGAGGGAAAACATTTATATAAAAGCATAGCTCCCTCCTTTGAAAACCTAACCCAATTAAATTTTAGACTAGCCGACTCCTTTGAGCTGGTGGGTTCATTAAATTTAAATGGTCCGATTTTGTCTGATTTGGACCGAATTGGCCCGGTTTTGACCGATATTGACCAAAGCCGATTAGTTAACCTTCTAACACCTATTCGTAGGCGGTTGGAGGTCGTCTAGCGCCTAGGCGGCCGATATATATATATATATATATATATATATATATATATATATATATATATATATATATATACTAGGTTAAAACCCGTGGAACCCACGGGTGCTGTTTTTGAATTCAATTTAAAAATTAATTATTTAATAAAATAATATTTCAATAATTCTGATAACTTATAAATTGTAATATTGAATATTTCAATGTAATGTAAACTCATAATACTAACCTGACATACGGATATGGAAATCTTGCAGGAAGTAAGACGGCTTTAAAATGAAAAGCAGTTGATTTGTGAACTGGAATGAGGATTAGAACTTGAATGAAGCACCCTGATGTAAGTTTGATGAAAAAAGAATCGCAGAAGCAATTGAAACATAAAGAAGACGAATGAGGAGTTTCAAAATTTTCGGTTTCACATTCTGAGGTAAAGTTATATATATATATATATATATATATATATATATATATATATATATATATATATATATATATTGGAAAAAGGTTTTGATTTTATGATTTTATTGTTGTTGCATCTTTATTGGATAAAATTTTGTTCCTGATTTTTTGGGATTTATAAGATTACAACTGAAATTTAGTTTAATATAAGATATTCATCTAAAAAGGGAGTATAGAATATTAGGAAATAGAATCTTGAATATACGAAATTTATAGAAGATCAGTAAATATGCTGACACGATTACAAAAATGTATGAATTAATTGAAGAAAATAAAAGATATAAATTTTGTTTAGAATTGGTTATTGATTATTTAATAAAAATAACATAATTATCGTGACAAAAGTAATAGTTATTCATAACTCATTTGCCATGCTCCAGAAGGATAATTTTAAAAAATGGGTCCATTTTGCATATTAAGTATCGAGATGGAGTGTGCTGGTGGAAAGGGTGTCTTTGCTGAGACTACACATGATCCTCTTATTCAATTTTTAATTCATATATAAAAAGAAATTTACTCAAGTAAATTGTTATGTTAAAGTTTTTGATTGCATTCTTTTTACCTGTACTTTTTCTGGATTATTACAACAATGTGTTTTTTTTTCTGTGATAGCAAAAGAAGTTTGAATGCCTATGTGCTTATCGAATGAATTGCAATTAGATTCAGAGCATTTGCAACCTTTAATATAACAAAAGATCTTAGGGGTATTTTCGGAAAATTGTTTATTAAAAACAAAAAATCTGGAATTTTTTTTTTGATTCGAATCATTGCTACTTTAAATTTACTCATTGTTGTTACAGTATTGTACAAGTGAAAGTAAAGAAGTTACATTGGAAGGGAGAGTTCAGTTTGAAAGAATTCAGGTCATTACTTCTGTAAAAATATTATCGAAAAAGTAAGTTGATATGTAGGGATAACTATACGGTTTTAATTCATTGTATTATTTTCTACAGGCTATGCAAAGAGATTATAAGTTAAGCTCATACTCACTGAATTCTGTTTCAGCACCTTTTCTTAATTAACAGGTATTATTATCACTATCATTTTTTGTTTAAATATTGAGCTAAATGCTAGAAATAAAAATGTATTTCAAGTATTTTGATTATTATAGCATCCTAATTTCATTTATTATTATCACAAAATTGTACTTTGATAAATATACCAAGTTATAACAATATAATTCAAATGTAAAGCAATTTTCATTTGTATAATAAGGTAAACTTTTATAAGTATAATAGGGGTAAAATGGGTAAAATAGTCATTTTATCAAGACATAACAGTTTAGACTTCATTTATTTTACTTTTTAAATAAAAGAGCCAATCATTGCTAATTAAGAGTCTAAATAAAAACTATTTACAAAACAAAAATTAAATATTAAAATAAAACATACTACTACACTAGTAGATACGAATAGCAATACACTTCAAAGGGGAAAATCAACAATAGCATTATGCTTAAAGGAAGAGACAACAAAGGCATTATACTTTTTAACTAAAAGGGGTAGCCAAAAAATCATAAAAACCTTATACTACTTAACAACCTGGATGAGATGTAACATTTGAACAATAATAACCCCATAGGCAATATCGGCCAAAAATTTTAAATATTAAGAAAAAATTCAAAATATATTTACAAGCAAATAAACTTCAAAATATATTTAATTTGAGTTAAAACCAAAATCAACTAACTTGTCCACTTTAAAACAATAAAAATATCCAAAAATATTCAAAACCAATAATATTTCACATCCTAAATATCCCAAAATAAAAATCATACCAAGCAATCAAAATATCTTTAAAACCAAAACAAATGATCAAAATATATTAAATGTGTGTTATAACCAATAGCAACTCACTTTTCCAATTTTGGAATTAAGAGTGGAGTTTCCTCTCCGGTTGACTTTCTTTTAGCCTTAGTTGAACTTAAATCATCTCCAGAATCAACATCATAAATTTCTTGGAGGTTGCGCTTCAAATCACCTGATATTTTGCTTGGACTTGTTGCGGTTGACTTATCAACTGTTGAGGGTGTAAAACTTTCATCTGTTTGTGAGATCACATCCTAATTTAAAAAAAAATAATAATAAGTGTTTAATTCCAAATAAAAACTAATCTAAATAAAAGTTTATAAAAGGAATTGAAAAACCTTTTGAACAGGCTGTACAACATCATCTGATTCCAAAGCAACTTGATTTAAGGAGACAGATTGAATACTCTAAAAAATAAAATGGAAATATGTTAATCGTTATGTATTTTAACAGTAAAGAATTGTAAATTTTCAACAATAAAAGGTTACATACCATAAGTTCTATTTTACTTTCCAATTCAGAAACAATGGACATATCTTCTGTAACTCTGAGAACTGTGTAGATGTTATTATAGTTGTTGACATTGTATTCTGTAATATCTACAACAAAACCAAACTTGCGGTTTTTCAACACGTTAAGTTGCATTGGAAATAGTGCATCACTGTCTCCGGCCTGTAAGATATATTTTAATAAATTTTAAAAAAAAGTAAATGTATTCTGATTTTAAGGTATGAATAATATACCGCATCATGTATCTTTTTCAACTCGTATGCACTTATATTTAACAGCCTCTTTGCTTCCCTATCAAAAAGAGTCAATCCAATGGTTCCAGTACAATCTTGTACGTTGATTGGAATTATATACCTAAAACAAAAAAATTATGTCATTGTTAGTGTTGTTTTACAGATTGACAAAATTAATTGAAATAAATATGTGTTTACTTAATAACTGTCTGAAATTCAGATTTTTTGCATTGTGCATTTGTACACTCGACAACCATAGTTTCTGAAATTCCCTCAGGGTTGGTATACGAATGATTGGCTTTGGGAACAGGGATTATTTTTTTTTCCACATTTTTTGGATGCTTCATAATACCATGGTAGATTCTGCCTTATATTAACAATGGAAGCAACTAATAAAAACTTCATTTCCTGTATCATATTAAATGTAAAACTTATTAAAATAAATTATGCAAAAATAAAATGTAAAACATATCAAATAATGCAATATACCTTAATTGGTTCGGTGATCTCACAAACTGTTTTTAATGGAAAATTGCCCTTAAAGTCATCTGTATATGAAGAAGAGTAGCTTTGAAGTGTAGTTATGCTTTTTTCAGTTATACCAAAATTGTCATGACATTTCAACCTGTGATGTTTAATTTAAATTCAAGAATATTAGGATTTGTGTTTTTTTTAAGTTAAAATACATTATAAAAAAATAAAAAACAATTGGAAACTAACTTATTTTTAAACTCATTAATTTCATAAATGTCAGAATTTATGAACAATTTCGTTACTTCAAAATGACTTTTAGCTTCACCAATACCTGTAAAAAATGTATATCCAATTAATAAAAATTATATAAAAACAGTAATTATAAACATCTATATATAAAGAGTGAATACAAACCATTCCAAATGTTTAGCTTCAAAAACTGCATCACGATAACAACACAATTAACCGTCGGGTTATTTTTTAGGTATTCTGAAATTTGATATGCTTGACTTCCAAAAATAGTAACCTTCAGATGTACAGAACTAAATAAACCAAAAAATCGTATATTAATATTAATTTGTGATTAATTAAAGATAATAAATAATAAATAAATAATAAAATATAATCTCACTCTAGGTTGCTAAGAGTGAGTTTTATATAATGCTTGGATGGTACTGGATTTGAAGTTTCAAGAGGCCTAAATGACACGATATGTCCAATAACATCTACACAACAGATAACACAACATAAACTGTTGAATTAAAATCATAATATTTAAATAATAAAATTTATAACCAAAAAAACAAATGATAAAAAATGATTTTATTAATATTTTATAACTAACCAAAGAATGTGTCTCTTGGGCATGTTTGTTCTATGATAGAATTAAAGTCAACAAACATAAATCCATTGACCGGACCCGAGAAAGCATCACATTTTTTTAGGATGCTTTTCCAATCCAAAGTTAAGGTCTGTTTATGACCTGTATAACTAAAACCATTAGTAACAACAGCCATATTGGGTTTTATAACTATATAACTTTCATCTTCCTTTAAAAGATGACGAAATCTGGAGAAATTCTAATTGAAGACACGAGCATGGTATTGTGTACCCTGTTTAAAAAAAAACTAAAAATTATTATTTTCATGAAACATGTCTAATATTGAATGATGAATAAAAAATATATGAAATACAACAAACCTCCTCGTCCATCAGGATCATTTCAATCGAACAAACTTTATTATTTCTGACAAAGTTTCAAATTTTAAGCACCCGAACCTTGATATGTGATTTTTCATCTATCTGGTCAATGTTATTTAGGTAAACCTTATTTCCTATATTCATTTTCTGCAAGAAAATTTAAACCATATAGAATTGTAAGGAAAATTAGCAACCTAACTAACAATTAAAACAGAAAAATTATAAATCAGCACCTAATAATTTATAAATCAGCATCTAATAATTTATAAATCAGCAACTAACGTAAAGAACATCCTAACTAACAATTAAAACAGAAAAATTATAAATCAGCACCTAATAATTTTTTCTTAAAGTAAGTAATATATATTTTTTAATGTGTAAACCAAATGAGTAGATTTCTTACAGACCCTTGTTTATACGTAGGGTAACTTGTATGCTATTATTAATCATTTTATTGAGATTGTATTTAGATAAATACAAACAAATTTTAAAATTTCATACCATCAAAACAAAAGTTACTGTGCAAGACTGACCATTTAGAATTGTAATAACTTTGTAGGTCAACTCCAATGGTTTGGCATATCATGTCAGAATTATGGGTTAATTCACTAATTTGTAGTAATGAACTTGAAGCTGGATCACAACAATCATGTTAAAGAAAAAATAGTTCTCATGTTCATTAGTTTTTTCGTATACATCTACATTAATACGTAAATAGACAAAGTAAAAATAATTGACATCATAAATTAGATTTAATGTAACAGCAAATCAAAGTAAATGTAACACCAAAACAAAAAAAAAATAATGTAATAGTAAAGTTTCAGATCTGAAAAAAACTATTTTTTATTTTTTTAAAGAAAATGAACTTGTCATGTTCATTAGTTTTTCGTCTTTTAAACTGAAAAGGTAGAAGAAGTAGACGATTAAGAAAAATTACAAAAAAGAAGAAGAAGAATAGCAATCATACAATGAGAACGTGATAGATACCGATAAATAAGACCATGAAGGGAATAGAAATATTTGTAATTTTGATATTTGAATACACTAACCTGATATTTAATTATTGAAGCGTTGCAGAATCAAGAAGAATGAAGAAGAATACATTTGCTGTGGTTTCTATGAAGCAGAATTGTTATGGAGCAGAATGGTAAAAACAAAATAACTGTATAAATGGTATTTACGTTTGCTGAGAAGAATACTGCAGATTTTTAGGGATTTAATGATTGCAATATATTTAATTTGCAATCAAAATAAACAAACTTTCAAATTTAATCGTGAATTTCGAATCTGATTTTTGATTAACATATTTTTTCAAATTATTTCCATAATTTTTATTCACTTAAAAATAATGGTTGAATATTTTGAATGCAGTTGACTGCTCAAATATCCGGATTTTTTGCATCAGTTTGAACTTTGATTTAATTTGGATTGAATGACATTTACGTAAATATAGATGAATAAATGAGCGGGAAACTCGATTTTGGGGGTCCTTAGAGAGTGACACGTGGCAGAGTTGTACTTATTTATTAGAATTAGGATATATATATATATATATATATATATATATATATATATATATATATATATATATATATATATATAACTTGGCCTTTGATTTTGTTGAGCAACGACTGAAAATGGCATGATGACATTTTCGTGATAAAGTGGAAAGTTAGGTAGCTAGGGGTAGGCATGCACAAACCGGTTTTTTTTTGAACCGGACCGGTTCAAAAAACCGGTTCGGTTCTGGTCAACGAAGTCAAAAACCGGTTCACCCCTAAACCGGTTCGGTTTCAAACCGGTTCATCACCAAAATAATTCGAACATATACAAACCGGTTCGGTTCAGTACAAACCGGTTCACCTCAAATCGGTTCACCATAAACCGGTTCCTAAACCGGTTCAAAACCGGTTCGGTGAACCATTTCAAAAAAAATCGGACGGAATTGCTTCTTTTTTACAATGTTTGCTTTGTTTCTTAGGATATCATGGCTAATATATGCATCGTTAGTTTGTAAGAACGGTTCAAGACCGGTTCATAACCGGTTCAAGACCGGTTCTCTAGACCGGTTCAAAATCAGTTCAAAACCGGTTTTCTAGACCGGTTCAGCATAAACCGGTTCAAAACCGGTTCGAATGGCTAGAAGTCCTAATCACTACAAACCGGCGGTTCGGTTCGACATCGGATCGGTTCAACAGTGGACCGGTTCAAGGGTGAACCGGTTTTCGGTTCGGCCACCGGTTCGGATCGTAAACCGGTTTTTTTGTGCAAGCCTAGCTAGGGGTGGAATTTCACTAGTGACGGACAGATTTTTTAGACCAAATTTTGACCGAAGTGTCTTTTTCATGCAATTTACATCATTCTTGTTTATTGATGCTATTTTGCATCGTATTACGTAAAATTATAACATATTAAGACAAAAAAAAAAAAATATAAAAAAAAATAAAGAAGGTTCCTAGGGGCATCAATCCCACATCATATGCATGTTGAAGAAATGGTCAATGCTTGATGTATTAGAATTTAGAGTACGTTATATTGAATTGTCCCTATGGTTTAGTCCTTAATTTATTCGAATTCGGACCATCTGGTTGGGTTTCGTTATGTATTTACTATAAGGCTTACCCCATTGGAGGGGTTTTAAACAAGCGGCTCACCAATTTTTTAAATAAAAAAAACAAAAATTAAATGATTAATGGTAAACTAGGTCACCATCACAATCGAGCTCCTTAATTTTTTAAATAAAGAAAGTGAAAATTAAATGATTAATGGTGAACCAAGACACCGTCACAACCCACCTCATAATGCTCACTTCATTTTTTTTCTTTATATGTCATATTCTATTTTTTATTGATTTGTAATTTATACATTAAAGATTATCTTAATAAAATCAGCAAAAAATACTAAATTTTATAAAAAAAAAGTTCTCTTTAAATAGTGTATAATATCAATATTTTTCCTATTTAATTTTAATTTTTTTATTTATAATAAATGGTTGGTTTGAGTTGGATTGTTAACGGGTGAAAATTTTATTGATAGGGTTGCATAGGTGGAAAGAAAAAAAATTAATTTTTCAATAAAAAATTTAGGTTGGGTTGGATTGCTATGGAGATAGTCTTATAGTGTGTATTAAACCGAAAATAACATTTATATATTTTCTTATTTTATTTATTTTATTAGAAAACATATTAAATAAACATATACATGTGGGTCCCACCACCCCATCTCAATCTTAATTTTCTTTTCCCCCTTCTATCCTTATTCACAAATAAATTTAATATATAATTGTTTGCTAAAATGGTGGTTAACAGGAAACTTTGCCAATTCTTATTTCTACCACTTTTTTTTCCTTCGTTTAGTACTTTGGCCACATACGTTCCGCTTCTTTTTTGCTTTGTTATTATCACACGCAACCTTTTTGACTTCCTTATTTTGCCACTAAACTTTTCTTCTTTTCTCTCGCACAAACCCCCATACGCAAACCGCCATACATTTTTCCATCGTTATCTTCGTTTTTCTCATACTTCTTATCTAAGATTTTTTTTTACCACCGCCTTCCCTCTCCAATGCAAGAAACCCTTATCCGCTGCTGCGTTCTTTTTCACGTAGGTCTCAAATTCCTCCATCATATTCCGCCGCAACCACCGTTATTGTTCTTCAATCAGCTTCTTCTTCCGTTCAGATGAAGAAGGTGGATCTGTTGTGGTTGTTTCCGGGTTTATGAAATCGAAGTACACACCTGAAATCGGCGTCAAGAGGCTGCGGTGGTGAGGAGCATCTGTAGTGAGGGAGCAGAATTTCGACTCTGAAATTGAGATTAAGGGTTTAGGTGTTAGTCTAGGGTTTCGTTGATGGGTAAAAGGTTTGAATCCTATTTTTTTTATTTACCCTTCTGCCCTCTCCTTTTGCTTATTAGCTGCTGCTTACATATCACGCTTTATGTTTACAGCCGCCAACATCACCTTGCTTCACCGCTATGAAGATCGAAGGCATACCAGAACCCAAAAAGTGGCAGGTGTTCAACGAAATCCAAACAATTTAGGATGATTTTCTTTAAATATGTTCTTACTGTTCATATTAATTGTTCTTCTTCTTCCGTGCAGTCAAAAATCGTTGATAGATGTTTCAGATGTACTCATCGTCAGACCAGTCACCACCGCCTACGTCTTTTTATCTAGGGTTCGTCAATCAAATTTCAATCTGAAGGGGTACATGTTTTTTTGTTAAACTTTATGTGTTTTACATAAGTGCACACTACCTGTTTGATGTTATGCTTGAGTGGAACTGTCTATAAGAAAAGGAATCGGACTGAATATCTAATTAGGAGTTTATTTGTTTTAGAGTTTCCTTATTTAAGTCTTTCTTTTGAGTGTAGAGTACTTACAGTTTCTGTTGACTAAACAGATTTTTTCTCAAGGGTGGTGGATCTCTAAATTTGTTGTTTCCAAGTCAAGCATCGACATTTCAAAATCAAAGAGGGCAGTTGATGGAGTTTGGAATAGTATGGTAACTTTGATTAGATGCTGAAACATTTGCCCACCAGCTATTTGTTAAAGTTTTTAGTGAATTTTCATAATTTTTATGTAGTTTCTAACTGAAACTGGTCATCTATTGGTTTATGAGATTTACTCAAAGAAACAAATCAAAAAATGAAACATTGGTTTCTGTTTTTGAATCCCAGGTACAAGTTTCGTAGAAGTTACTTTTTGGACTTTGTGACGTTGGTAACAACCTTTACAAATCCATGGTATCTGTTATTTTATTAGCTTCATGGTATGCCCATTATATGTTTGTTGAAATGTCTCTTACAGGTTTGATGAAGAATTGGAAGGTTGATTTTTAGAATAACAAGATTTAGAGATGATATTGATGATGTTGTAGAAAAAGGGCCAATTACCATTTACCAATATTGATCCTATTGGAAATTCACCTGTTATCGTTGGAAAGGTACATAAATTTCAATTATATAATAGTTTACAAAATTCTATCTATTCTAATGAGATTTTCAGATTTTAGTCAATGTGCTACAACAAAAAAATTGTGAAGACTGATGCCCAATAATCTTGTATCTATTTATATGTAATATATAATAGCATAAAAGGTATACGTGTAATTTTGGTAGACCGTCATAAGTTTTTCATTTTTCCGTTGGGTAATGATCAAACCTCAGTCAATGGCAATGAAAGATTTTTAAAAGACTCTTTAAAATGATGTAATTGTTGCTCAATATGGTTGGAGGTCATAAAAAATGTTAAAACTTGGTGACCAATTTTTTCTTTCTGTTATTTTATTATACTTTCCTCAACATGAAGATTTACTGAAAAGAATGACAGAAAGTTATATAGATGTTTAACTTAGGATTTGGGCAATACCCAAAAGACATTAATGCTCTCATCCAAGAAGTATTCATTCTGATGATTGTTTTTGTGGTTTGAAAGGTCTGTTAAAACAAGTGACCACAATGGAAGCTGTTCAGTGGACTGCTTTGTGGAATACATGCAAAGATGAGTTTCAAAACGAAAAGAATATGGTATGTGGTTCTTTAGGCGACAAAGCTGCTGAGGATCTTCAGGAGAGAATAATTGAGCATGTAATTATATTTATATTTTACTTTGCTGTTATTTACATATAATTTATTTTTCTCTTATATTGCTATTTGGTATAATATAAATGTCAGTTGGTTAATTTCAGTTTGTTCATTATATATCTCTGTAGAATATTCGGGTTGTCTCAAAGTACTATGTACGGATCACAGTAAAACGACTTGCAGTGCTGCTGTGTCTTACTGTTGAGGTATGTCTCTTTTACATTTTCATTCATCCACTTTTATTTACACCAGCATAATAAAAAGAAATGAAAGTGCATTGCTTACCTAACAGGAAGTTCCCACATGTTTCTTGGTTTTTGTATATGGTTGTGGAATTGTGAATTGTCATAACTACCCTTGGCATTTGGTTGTTTAATATATTTACTACTACTATTTTTTGGAAAAATATTTCACAACAAGACCTTGCTAGAGAATAAGGCGCCGAGGGCAATATTGTAATTTCCTCCCCCCAGTATTGATCAAATATCTTAAATGCCTGTTATTTATGTTAAAAAGAAAAATAAATCTTTTGTTTTTATTTATCTGATCCAGGTGACTCAGCAGTCAGCAGTGTTTGAGGCTCCTGAACTCCAATTCAGAAACTTGTCAGCTGTGATAACAACTGCTTTTTCTCTTAATAAGCCCATATATTCAGACCTAATAACAGATATAAAATAATTTAGTTTTTTAGTTTGATGGATTTCATTATTTTCATGGGAGGATAGAAAGAATTCAATTCCATCCTGCCTTTTCATTGAAAGACCAAAGTACCCTTACTATACTTTAAAAGCTGATATAACAAGTCAAACCGGTTATTTTGGAAAACTATATGAAACTTTTCTGGTTTGATTGAAAAAAGAAAGTATTACTTTTGTTTGTTTGTTTATAATCTTTTGCTCTAAATAATATGTTACTGCATTAAAATACTTTCTTTCCTAAATTTCTATGTAAGCCCTATCCAAAGACCTCTTGTATGTTAAATATGTCTTTATCATTATAATATTATGTTGTAGCACATCATATAACATGAAAGAAGAAAAAATACAGGAACCAGCGCCAATGGCGCGCATGATTCCCATCTAGTTATCAATTAAAAATTATTATTTCTCTCATTATAATACACAACCAAAACATATTATTTCTCTCATTATAATACACAACCAAAACATATCAAAATTTTATCGCTCGTTAACAATTCAATTCAATCCAATTTTTAACTAAAAAATTATATCAATATTAATCTTATTTTGTAGAGAAAAATAAATTATATATTTTGGTATATTTTATTTTATTTTTTAATAAAGATAAATATATTTATTTCAAATTTACTTTTAGTTTATAAAAGTTATTATAATTCTCTCCTTGAGTGGTTGACACCCAGAGATAAAGAAATTGTGAGCTGAGTCCGTGGGCATGAGCAGATTATATGACTTTGCCCCATTTTTAATTTTATTTTTTTAATTTTTTTATTGGTGAGCAATAACTTTGGCTCACCAATAGGGGCAGTCTTAAAAGATCTTGGCAACCAAGTCATTCAACTACGACAACCATAACAAGTAAACATTGACAACCAAGTCAATGAAACCAAAATGTGCAACCAAAACAAAATCAGTACGTGCAACCAAAACCAAAGTCATCCAAAATCGTACCTTAAATTAAATCTAAAATCCATCCTGAAACGAAAATCACAGTCAACTAAAATAAAATCTAATATCCTAGAAACCAAAACCAAATCAAATGAAATGAAAACCTAAAACCATTACAAAATCAAACCTTCGTTTCCCCATCCATGATGATTTTATGTACATATATTTTTACCTTCCGAGTCGAGGGACTGCTGGTGACAACCTTCACCTATGGTTTGAAGCCCTAGAAACCTTTTCAAAAACCTAGTAAGAAAATCTTCTAAAACTATAAAAGAGCTCTTGGAAAGGGAAAAGTTGTACATATCACAAGATGAGGTAGTGAATGAGAAGCCAAGGTCATTGAATCGGAAGTCAGATACACTTAGTAAACTAGCCTCAGTTGCGTTCACTCACCTGTCTAAGCCAGTATTAGTGGAAGTTTTGCAAGAGAGGAACATCGAATATAAATAAGTACACGACATAAGGCTGGAGGAAAACTCGTTGATAAAGGTGCATAAGTATGTAATAAGAGAAGATAAACTATACAGAAAGGGATACCTCTAACAGTGTCTTAAATTGCAACTTCATACATTTCTGGCTACCATGTTACTAGTGATCTTTATAGATTATATCCTTCTGAAAGGGGAGTACTTACACTATATGTTCATAGCGGTTTCTAAGAATGGAAAACATCAATTACTGCCCATAACGTTTGAGATCGCCGACGTACAAATGTCGATTCTTGGTTGTGGTTCCTGATGAGACTAAAGGAAGGTCTAAGGGACATTAAAGAAGTTGCACTTATAAAGAAAATGTATGGTTTCATAGAGTTTTCCCTTAGTAATGTGTTCGTAGATTCATACTATGGGTATTATTATCATAATGTGCATAAGAACTTATAGACTAGGATTAGCTGTAATCGAATAGTGGAAACTTTGTTCTGGCTAACATATAAAATGTATATAATGTTCACATTTAAAGTAACTTTCGGTAGCCTTCAAATTGCAATCAAGAATTCTAGTAGTTGGAATACATGTGCCTAACTTGACATTATTGGTCATGAAAAATGGGTAATAGCCTTTTCCCTGAAATCCATTTCAATTTCAAGACAATAGGTATTTATAATGAAATCAACATGTTATTGGTTGTTGAATAAGAATTATCCACAACACCGCTCAGTGAAGTTATTCATTCGACGATTTAACACATGTATATCAAACGTAATGACCTTGGAGGTAAATAAACGTATATAAATATATTAACGTTATCAAATGATTTATACATACTTTTATGTCCAAGGGGATGTTTGGTGCACTCACCCATTATCCAGCGAAGGTGATTAAGATGTGGATGAACAAGTTTGTAACATCGGAGGCAACACATGTATGTTCCAACTGATGAGTTTTATAGGTTACAAAAATCATATTTTGGCGGAAAATCTTAAACCCTAAGTTTGTATGCAACCTAAATGATCTATGTTTTCACTATTGAATGCAATAACCAATTAAACATCAAGAACCCTAGAAGAAACCTAGTATTTTCGAAAATAACAAAAGGGTTTAGAAAAAACATACCTCTTGATTATACTAGTAGATAATCAAATAAATTCCTTCTTGTAGTCGCTAGGAAGCTAGCAATAGAAATCTCATGCATCTGATGGTTCACACCTAAACCTAGCAACAAAGAGGCTTAAAGAGAGAGGAGAGGGGATGGAGAAATTTCGGCTATGCCTTGTGGGAATAAGATGGACGAAATTATAAACCCCATGGAGGGTTTATATAGGTGACTAATGGAACTTGGATAAGGCAAGTTTCCTTAGATAAGCCTTATCTCCTTTCCTTGCTTCCTAAGGCATCCAAGGTTCCCTTAATGCCCAAGGAAACCCTAGAACCCTTCTAGAATTCGTCCTCCCTCCCCCCCCCCCCCCCCCTTAGGGAAGTTCTAGAATTGGTTAGTGTTAAAATTTTGAACATTTTCACATTTAGTCCTTCCACTTTTAACTACTCCAATTAATCTCAAAATTAATTCTGATTAAGTTATAATTAAATAATATTATTTCTAATTAATATATTATTCTCATAATATATAAATAAATTATTTATTTTGATTTCTACTTAATTTATTAACCACATAATAAATTAATAAATAAGTATCTCTCTTTGAAAGTCATCCTATTCAATAACTAGGTTTGATAGCAACCCAAAATGACTTTGCTAATAATTCAAGTATATACTAATTCAGTTATTGGCTTAGACACCTAATCCAACAGTCTCCCACTTGGATAAGTCTATAACTGCAATTACCAGTATAACTTCTAAATTAAACACCAAAGTGCTTCCATAGCAACTGCCGAACTCTGAACTAAACAAAAATTTGGTCCTAAGATAAGTGATCAAATATTCTTCCCTTCTACAAGATATCGTACAGACATGAGACATGGATTAGAATGAATCTCATTGTCCAAAATTTTGTTTTCCGATTTCTTATTTGTGATGACAACATAAGACTTCAAAATAAACACATCAATTGAGTACTGGCTGGGCCCAACACTATAAGTCAACACCATATCACCGAGGGGCCCAAAGATATCGTTTTTCCCGTTAGGGCAAAAGGGACGAATAAAATTTGACTTACATGTGTGGATCCTTTACTCATCAAATTATACATGATACTGCGTTTTATAACATCATGTTACTGACGTGCTTTTGCAATACCAACGCACAACCCACTTGTAAATTACAACTCATATATCTACGTTTTAAGAATATAAGATATTATCATCTCAGATTTACTCGGAATATAATCCATGAAGTAATTCTCTGAGTGTGGGTTTATCTAATACTTAAATATCTATTTCTAAGTACTCATGAATGTTGTAGCAATACAATTGATATGTCTAATCTCCTTAGACAATCTACAATCCAATTGAAGCAATACAACCCACTTGTAAATTACAACTCATATATCTTCGTTTTAAAAATATAAGATATTATCATCTCAGATTTACTCGAGATATAATCCATGAAATAGTTCTCTGAGCGTGGGTTTATCCAATACTTAAATCTTTATTTCTAAGTACTCATGAATGTTGTAGCAATACAATTGTTATGTCTAATCTCCTTAGACAATCTACAATCCAATTCATGACAATCTTAATTCACTACTTATTTGCAAAAGTAGGAGTAACTGTGGAATTTGAATAATTAAAAATTATTTGGGAAGTAAAACATGCAAAACGAAACACAAGAATAACCAATTGACAAAGGCAGTAAAAAAAACTCATAAACAATCTCTATCATTTAATCACCAAAATTCGATTACATTTTTTTTGTTACAAGTTTCAAACTACTCAACTAACTACTAAAACTAATATCATATCTCAAACCGATGCTCATAGCATGCTGATTATGCTTAACGCTACTCAGAGCCTTCATCAAAGGATCTACATGATTCTCTTATGATGATATCCTCTTCACAATAAGGTGGGCTTCTTCTACTCTATGTCTGATGTAATGGCAATTTATGTCGATATGTCTTGACTTGTCATGGTCTCTCGATTCTTTAGTCAAAGCAACCGCACCCTCATTATCGCAGAAAAGTTCCACTGGCTCATGAATGGTTGGAATTACTCCAAGATCTCCGATAAACTTTTTCAATCAATTTGATTCCTTTGATGCTTCACTTACTGCTATATACTCTAATTTGCAAGTAGAATCAGCCACCATATATTACTTGGAAATTTTCCAAGTAACTTCTCCACCATTTAATGTGAACAACCAGCCAGAATAAGAACGAAAGTTATCTCTATCTGTCTGAAAGCTCACGCCACTATACCTAGTCACTTTTAACGTATCATTGCCTCCAAATACTAGAATCATATCCTTTTTCCTTCGCAGATACTTGAGAATTTTCTTTACTGCTGTCGAATGAGCTCTGCCAAGATTTTGCTGATAACGACTAACCATGCTTAAAGTAAAGGACAGATCAAGACGGGTACATGTCACAGTGTACATAATCTATCCTACAATCGAAGCATAAGGGACTCGACTCATATCAACTATTTCTTCATCTGTACTGGAGCTTTGAATCTTACTCAATTTGGCATTTATCTGAATAGGTAGCTCTCCTTTCCTGGAATTTTCCATACTAAACCGTTTTAGTACTTTGTCCAAGTATATACTTTGACTAATTCCAAGTAATCTTTGCTTTCTATCTCTCAAAATTCTTATCACAAGAATATATGCAGCCTCTCCTAGGTCCTTCATAGCGAAACACTTTCCAAGCCAAGATTTTACTTTTTGCAAGGTTGGAACGTCGTTTCTTATGAGTAGTATGTCATCAACATACAATACTAGAAAAGTTACTACACTCCCATTAACCTTGACATACATACATGACTCATCCTCACTTCCAGAGAAACTAAACTCTTTTACTTTCTCATGGAAGCAAAGATTCCAACTATGAGATGCTTGTTTCAATCCATAAATGGATTTCTCAAGCTTACACACTCAATTGGGAAAATTTGCATCAACAAAACCTTCTGGATGGCTCATGTAAACATCTTCAACCAACTTCCCGTTAAATAAAACGGTCTTGACATCCATCTGCTAAATTTGATAATCATGAAAGGCAGCTATGGCGAGCATTATCCAAATAAATTTTATTTTGGCCACTGGTGAGAAAGCCTCATCATAGTCAATCCTTGTGGTTTGAGTAAAGCCATTCATAACCAGTCATGCCTTGAATGTGTGCATATTTCCATCCATGCCGGTCTTCTTCTTGAAGATCGATTTGCAGCCAACTATCTTTCGACCAGGCTCTTGATTAACCAAATTCCAAAACTTGGTTGTCATACATGGTCTTAATCTCGCTGTCCATTGCCTCTTTCCACTTGGTAGCCTCAGGTCCTGCCTTCGCTTCCTTGTAGTTAGCTAGCTCATCCAAATTTACCAGTGTTTAATCACCGATAAATTTATCACTATCTGACGTTATATGGAAACTATAAAACGTTGATGGCATGCTAACTCTACTGGAACAACGAAGAGTTAATGAATTGTCAACTGGCTCAACTGGAATTTCTTCCTCTAGTTGAGTGCTAGTGTCTTCTAATTTTCCTTCATTAGTTGACTCTTGAATCTCTTCAAGGTGAATTGTGCTCCCACTGTCCACTTTGCATAAGAGTTCTCTCTCACGAAAGACTCCTATTCGTGCTACAAAGACCATATTTTCACTAGGTCTGTAGAACAAGTATCCAAAAGACTTTTGTGGATAGCCAATGAAAATACACTTCTCACTTCTGGCTTCTAGCTTGTCATGAGTCTCTCGTCTAACGAAAGATTCACAATGCCAGACTTTGATATATGCCATTGAGGGAACTTTACTTGTCTACATCTTGTGAGGTATTTTGGCAACCTTCTTAGTAAGGACAAGATTGAGGATATGAGCGGTTGTCTCTAAGGCATACCCCAGAAGGAAATAGGAAGGGTGGCTCAACTCATCATGGAACGAACCATGTCCGACAAGTCCGATTGCACCTCTCATCCACACCATTAAGTTGTGGTGTCCTAGGAGGATTCAATTATGAAACTATTCCACATTCCTTGAGGTAGTCGTGGAACTCGATACTAAGATACTCTCATCCTCTATAAGATCGGAGCATCTTTATCTTCCTGCCCAATTAATTATCGACTTCTTGTTTAAACTCTTTGAACTTTTCAAAGGTTTCCGATTTATGTTTGATCGAGTAGATATAACCGTACCTGCTATAATCATCCGTAGATGTTACATAAAATTGATTACCATTTATTATGGTGGATCTGAAGGGCCACACACATTTGTGTGTATGAGGTCCAACAAACCTTCACCTCTTTCACAAGATCCAGTAAAAGGTGATTTTGTCATCTTGCCTAACAGACAAGATTCACATTCATCATTTGACCTTAGGTCAAATGATTCTAAGACTCCATCCTTTTGGAGTTGGGCGATGAATTTCTTGTTAATGTTCCCAAGAAGACAATGCCACAAGCATGCCTTATCTAAACCATTAGATGAATCAATGTGAAATACACTATTGCCTAAGCTATCAACACAAATCATAGTTTCATACATACCATTATAAGGTAATGCTTCAAACATAAAAATGCCATTTTTATAAACCAAAATCGATCCATTCATGTCAATAAATAAATATCGAAAACCTTGTTTAAAAAGTGCATGAAAAGAAATAAGATTTCTCGTCATTTATGACGAACATCAAACAATTAATCAAATCTAAACTAGCATCACTACTAAGCATAATATGATAAGTCCCATCCTTGGTAACAGGAGAAGATCATCTATTTCCCATTATTAGATTCATCATCCCATGATCCACCTCTTCACTTTCTTTTAGTCCTTGCAAATCAGAACAAGTATGAAAACAACATCCTATATCAAGGCCCAAGAACGAGTAGATTGTGAGTTATTAGTTTGAATAATGTATATACCTTCTGACGATGGCTTCACCTTGCCATCTTTGATGCCTTACAGGTATTGGGGCAACTCCTCTACCAATGGCCCTTATCATTGCAATAGTAACAAGTGGCCACTTTGGGGTCACTAACAACTGGAATGTCTAAACCAGGCTTCGCCTTTGGGTCATTGCTAGATGACCCAAAATGGGCCTTGCCCTCCAGTTAGCTTTGGGAGTAACCTTTCTTTTCTTTTCTTTTCTTTTCCTAATGGCGAGAACATGAGCATTAGTGGAAGGGGCTGGATTCTTTTCCTTGATTCCCGACTCGGCAATCTGTAGAAAGTTGTGGAGTTGGGCCAATGTGGTTTCAGTGTTGTTCAAATGATAGGCCAAGATGAACTGATCATAACAACTTGGTAAGGAGTTCAAGACCATGTCAGTAGCCAACTCCTCATCGAACTGTACATTGAGCCTAACAAGGCGTCCCACTTACCTTTTCATTCTCTATACATGGTTGCACACATACTCTCCGTCTTTCATTTTTGTAAGCCATGAGAGCTTTAACCACTTCATATTTCTCTTGACGAGCTTTCTTGTGGTACTTTTCCACAAGGTCATTATTCATCTCATAGGGCCAATAGTCCTCATAGAACCTCTGCAACTCAGGGGCCATATTAGCAACTATGATGCAAACAACTTTTGTTGCATCATCATAGTATTTCTTGTAGGAGGCTAGTTGTTCTGGAGTAACTTTGGCTTCATCGATTTCAAAAAGTTTTTCTTATAGGACATATTATGTGCCCTCGAATCGAAGAGCCATATTTATGTTACGCATCTAATGGTTATAGTTGGTGCCATCAGATGTCACCTTGGACATGATCGAGAGAATGGAGAAACCCGAATGGTGGGTAGATGATGAAGGAGTAGAAGCATCACCAGAAGTAGACATCTATAGAAAAAAGGTAATTTTAGTTAGATGATAAAATAATCCTTAATATTTAACCTATGATAATTATTTGAGGCTAGGACCCAGCTATGCAATTTTCAATCTAGAAGAGGGATGCCGTAATCCAATTGTAATTTTTATAAAGGTAGATAAAAGCAATTTACCAATTTCAATCAAAATGAAATTCCTAGATCTTTTGAGATTCGAATCTATCAATGGGATGTTTAATCTCATATTATGATCTTCTATTTGTGATTGGGATAACGAGGATCACAAACAAGATGTGAATAACCATAAAAATATGCTTGCACTCTGGATGTCATTTATCATCTCCAATTAATGTGCCGGTTAACCACACACGCTCCATTAACAATGATAATTTTTGAGATGCCCATTAATACTCTTTATAGTCTCTATTAGTGTGCTGGTTAACCACACACGCTCCACTAACAACATATAAAGCTTAATGTGCAATTTCATGGACTAGCATACTTTTCACATTTTTCCTAAAGTAACTAAGAGTGAGAATTTTAAAAGTGTTTTAGTTACTTTAATAAAATTAAATGAAGTTAATGTCCTATCAGATCCTTTCTGCTAACGACCCTCCACCAAAAAAAGAAGTGGTGGATGAGAGTGGACATCCATTCAACTACCATTTTATAGGCATTTTTCTTATACCCCCTTATAGTTTAGCTTCGTGAATGAGGCATACTAGTGATTCGACCGACTTAATCTTATACATATAGTAATTAACTTTTAATATTATATATAAGGTGTATTTTAAATTTTTTTCAAAAATACTAGGTTAACTTAAATTTTTGAAATTAACAATTTTAATTTAATTTTCAAAATTTTCAAAATTTTCAAAATTTTAATTTAATTTGAAATAAACCAATTAAGATTTAATATTTATCTTTTAATTAACAATTATTTAATTAATTAAAATCTTATGACGATTAAATAATTATTTACCATTAACTATTAATCAAATAATTTAAATTTAATCCTAATCCCTTCCCCTCTATATTTTCGAAAGTCAATGGATAAGGGTTATCCAATTTTAATTATCCTACTTTAAACAATTTAAAGGCAATAATTATTAAATAAGGAAACCCTAAGAAACCCTAGGAATTTCGAAAATAATGGTGGACGCTAGGGTTTCAAGAACCCTAGCCCTTGTCGAAATTTGTCTTCATTATGGTTTAATTTCTATAAACCCTAATCTTGATCTGTTCAACTATTATGCATATTAAATTGAAAACAAATGCTCTGATACCACTGATGGGATTTATAGGTTACAAAAATCATATTTTGGCTGAAAAACTTAAACCTTAAGTTTGCATGCAACCTAGAGGATCTATGTTTTCATTATTGAATGCAATAACCAATTGAACATCAAGAACCCTAGAAGAACCCTAGTATTTTCGAAAATAACAAAAGAGTTTAGAAAAAACATACCTCTTGATTATACTAGTAGATAATCAAATAAAATCCTTCTTGTAGTCACTAGGAAGCTAGCACCATAAATCTCATGTCTCTGATGGTTCACACCTGAGCTTACCAACAAAGAGGCTTAAAGAGAGATGAGAGGGGGTGGAGAAATTTCGTCTATGCCTTACGGGAATAAGATGGCCGAAATTATGAACCCCATGGAGGGTTTATATAGGTGACTAAGGGAACTAGGATAAGACATGTTTCCTGAGATAAACCTTATACCCTTTCCTTGCTCCCTAAGGCATCTGAGGTTCCCTTAATGCCCAATGAAACCCTAGAACCCTTTTAGAATTCGCCCCCCTCATAGGGAGGTTCTTGAATTGGTTAATATTTAACTTTGAACATTGTCACCTTTAATCCTTCCACTTTTAATTATTCCAATTAATCCTAAAATTAATTCTGATTACTTTTTAATTAAATAATACTATTTCTAATTAATATATTATTCTCATAATATATTAATAAATTATTTATTTTGATTTATAATTAATTTATTAATCATATAATAAATTAGTCTCTCTTTCTCTCTCTCTCTCTCTCTCTCTCTCTCTAAAAGTCATCCTATTCAATTACTAGGTTTGAGGGAAACCCAAAAGGACTTTGCTAATAATTTAAGTATATACTAATTCAGTTATTGGCTTAGACACCTAATCCAATACCAACATCTTTGACGTACAAGATTTTTATAGTGAGTTGTATTGTAGATATCGACACCATCACTTTTACATGTGGAAAATAGTGATTTTGTGGTATAACATGTGGGCACGCGATGGCTGCATTATCATGGTTAAACATTTTGTCCGATTATCAAAATTATGTTAACATTTACAGAACCTCTACAATGTATCGGGTTGCATACCAAACAACACATCTATCACCTCGGCTGCCATTTCATTGGAAATACCAAATGAGATGATGATCGTTTCCCCCCAACAATTTAGGAAATAATTATATTTTCATATATAATTCTAGAGAAATTTCATTTCTTTTAATCACATATTCATTTTTATTTAAATTAAAACACGAAAATTCATAGACATTGCATAGTAATACCCCTTAGAATCACATTACATATCTTTATATGCGGTGTACATGTGAACTCCTGACTTATCTGAGGTTGAACCCTATAGTATCTTTTTGAACTTCAAACAATTCGATGTAGGCTTCAATTATTTTAAACACATGAAAAGTATCTGAACAATTTGAAATCGGCCCACATGTTTGTATGGTTCTTTTGACTGAGTTGATAAACCATTACATACATTCAACCATTTTAATTACAAGCATTTGCATATTATATAATGCTAACTTCCTATGCTCATCAAGCTCATGGGAGTCGTAAGGGGATACTCAACTATAACAACTACTCTTCCATATGAAGATACTTATGAATAACTCATAACACAATGTTATAAACAAGAGCGTGTTGCCTAACACCATGGAGATCCATGTTATTTTCCATTGTCGAACTTGAAAGCTACAACACATGAACACACTTTAAGACCACAATCTTATTCAATAAAATGTAACTATACATAAACCATTTTATAGATAGGTATGAAATTTTCTTACAAATAATTTATCGTACAATGATATGAAATTGTTATGGTTTTATGTTATATATACAGAGGTTTGATGGTAGTGATAGGTAGTGTACTAGATGTAGCACTAAAAATCATAAAAATCAGATAAAACATTTATTTATTTAACTCTTTCCTCCTGAAATGAAAATTCATAATAAATTCATGGATTTCGTAGTCAAAGTGTTTAAATTCGTAGTAAAAAGAGTTAATCCATGATAATGGTGATATCTGGAAATTTTAAAAATTGAAAATGTACCCTTCTTTATAGGTAAACGAGTATAACTTTCCGAACTCCAAATTTAGAGTGTGATGTGTCAATGAATAGGCCTTATTACAAAGACACTACAAGAAATGAAGGTATTAGCTTCGAAAAGTAATTTCCGCATTACTTGTTGCCGTTAAAGGTGTCTGTCTCCGCTAAAGGTTCACCCTGTCAATCCGCGTCAAATGCTATTTGTAAAACCTGTCCGTTCGATCTACATCTAATCTAACGATTGACAATGAATGTAATGTATACCATTAGCGGCGGCGTCAATTACAGCGACGTCCGAAGCCGCTAATGCTCCAAAAAAATGCGTTGATTTTCCCCTCCAGGTGTGTTGCCACTAAAAGCTACATGTCGCCACAAAAACCTTATTGTTGCTGCTAATACCCATCGCCGCAAAATCCCTTCACAGATAACCTCTCGACTTCTGCTCTTTCCTGTCTTTGCCTCTTTTACGATTTCTCCACTGTCGAAGGTGATTTCCACTCCAATCTTCTAACCACCATTGATTTTTGCGACATCCTATCACCAGCCGACAAGACTTACAGCGAACCGCCACTGCACCTCCATCACCGACGACAAAAAGGCATCTCCGGCCAAAGAAGGAACTCACCGGCGAGCAATTCCGACCCAAAACGAACGGAAAAGGTCCGAATCCTCCCCTATTTTCTATTTCTCTTCTGTTTTCATGTTATTCTACTGAATTTAAGCTTTAATTTAATTATTGAAGGATTGTTGTCGAAAAAATCAAATTTCTGTCGGAATTGTTACCAGAATTGTGGAACCCTCACAGGAAAACTTCAAAATTTCACCACCACAGGTTCATTTTCATCTTTTTATCTTTCATTTTATATGTGGAATGTATATATTATGTATATATGACATGTATTTATATGTGTATGATGCATGTATGTGTTTTTCCATGTGTATTTTTTTTGTATATGTGTGCAATGAAAAAAACAAAGTAGGATACTATAATGTATGTGTATGTGTATTTGTGTATATATTATTTGTGTATGTGTATGCCTTTGGAAATTATATATGTAATTTGTGTATTTATATGCTATGAAAAAAACAAAGTAGGATGCTATAATAGAAATTATATTTGTATGTATATGCAATAATTGTATGTATAGAAAATTATGTATGTAGGTTGTGTATTATTATGCAATTTGGAAATTATATATGTAGTATGTGTATTTGTATGCAATGAAAAAAACAAAGTAGGATGTTATAATAGAAAGTGTATTTGTATGTATATGCAATATAGTGATATAGATGAAAAAAATGAAAAAATCAGCATAGGATGCTATAATGGAAATTATTATTTTTTGATATGTGTATTTGTATGTATAGAAAATTATATATGTAGTTTGTGTATTTGTATGCAATTTGGAAACTATAATGTTAAAGATGAAAAAAAATGAAAAAAAAAACAAAGTAGGATGCTATAATGGAAAAATATTATTTTTGTATATGTATTTGTATGCAAATTGGAAACTACAATGCTATAATGAAAAAGAAGAAAAAAACAACGTAGGATGCTATAATGGGATGTGTATTATTTTTGTATATGTGTAATTTTATGTATATAAATTATGTATGTAGTTTGTGTGTTTGTATTCAATTTGGATACTATAATGATATAGATGAAAAAAATGGAAAAAACAAAATAGGATGCTATAATGGGATGTGTATTATTTTTGTATATGTGTAAGTGAATGTATAGAAATTATGTATGTAGTTTGTGTGTTTGTATGAAATTTGGTTGCTATAATGATATAGATGAAAAAATGAAAAAAAAGAAAGTATGATGCTATAATAGAAAGTATTATTTTTTTTATATGTGTATTTGTATGTATAGAAAAATATATATGTAGTTTGTGTATTTGTATGCAATTTGGAAACTATAATGTTATAGATGAAAAAAATGAAAAAAAAACAAAGTAGGATGCTATAATGGAAAGTATTATTTTTGTATATATATTTGAATGCAACTTGGAAACTACAATGCTAGAATGAAGAAAATGAAAAAAATAAAAACAAAGTAGGATGCTTTAATAGAAAGTGTATTATTTTTGTATATGCAATATGTGTAAGTTTTATTCATATTTTAATTTTGCAGGCAAAATTTTATTCATATTGTACATCTTATAATTTTCCAGGCTATATATGGGGTCTAGTTGGGCGATACTCTTCTACATGATGGCGGATGTTACGGGCCTAGGACATGGAGGTGATGGAGCCGGGGATCCACCACCTCCAGTAGGCATTGGTCGTGGACAACACGAACAGGATGGTAAGTCTTATTATGATATATTTATTATCTATTTTTATTCATTTATTATAACCTATCGTGACTAATATTTTTAATTATATTTTTTAGCTGATCTTCCTAAAAAAAGAAGAGGTCTATCAAAAAACATCCAATTATCGAAGCTGATATGGGAAAACAAGGGAAAGCACATGGATTTGGATTTTGACAGGGAGCTCACATATTCCCTTGTCGAGAAGCGTGGTAATTGATTTACCCATGAGATTGAGAGGTATATGTGGATGAACATCCCTTTGAGCGTATCTGGTTGGGACAATGTTTCTCCTGCTTTAAGGAATGCCACAATCCTGCATCTAAATGTAACTTGGATAATATTTTAAGTTTAGTTGTGATTGATATTTAATTAACTAAATTTTTTGTATTTGTAGAATAAGTTTGATTTGGATAAGGTTAACTTGGATCTCGAACATGCTCAGTTGTTGCAGAGCATTGACACAACTCTACAAAGAGTTTATAGAGACCGGAAAACTAAGGCACATACTTATTTTTAGAATGTGGGGGGGCTTGCAGATATCCCAAGGGCATTAGACAACCCCCCTGAGGGTATGTCATGTGAAAATTAGGCACAAGCAATCGAACATTTTCAAACACCTGAATTTTTAAAGCGTACGGCGTCAAACAAATGAGTTTGTGAACAACAACAAGTTGTAAATAGAGGGGGATCATGCTCATATATCAATGTCTGTTTCAAAGAAGTAAGTTATGATATATTTAGCTATTTATTTAAATTATAAATAATCTAATTTTTAATGTTAAATAGGACATAACTTGAATCAAAGCATTTCGTAAGGCTAATACTGATCGTCAAGGGGTATTTAGTGATCTTGCAGTCGAGCAACAATACGTAAGTGGTTAATTTGTAGTTTCATATAAGGGTTTATATCGTCAAGGGGTATTTAGTAATCTAATTTTTATGATGTTTATCGTTTTTTGAAAATACATAATGCTTTACTCCATGAGACCAGTCAACAAACTCAAGCTTCTTCTGATGCCAACGGTCTAACACCAAAGGATATACAAATTATTTTGAAAGAATATTGGGTGTTCGACGAGGTCATATCAGAGGCATCGAGAGTAAAACTTCTACGATTGTGTTGATGTACGATCAGGAACAACCACCGACACATCCACCTCCACAATCACAGGCAACAAGACTATTTAATTTTGGTAATTGTTTCAAATATTGGTAATTGTTAGTTTTGTAATAGTTTCAAATGTTGGTAATTGTTGGTTTGGTAATAGTTTATATGTTGGTAATTGTTAGTTTGGTTACAGTTTGATATATCGGTATTTTGTAGTTTGGTAATTGTTAATTTATGAAAGTATAATGCTATAATGAAAAAAATGAAAAAAAGTACAATGCTATAATGTGTTATATGCAATGTGTGTAGCATGTATGTTTAAGTCTATTTGGTAATATATTTTGTACTTTGCTTATATTTCCTAAGTTTAGTTATAGTACAATGCTATATTTTGTAGTTTGCTTGTATGTGGAATGTATGTTTTTGTATATAGAATGTTATAATGTTAGTTTAACTTATAATACTATGTTGTCTTCTTTGTAGTTGTACATGCTTCAAACAATGTTTAAAGATCCAGCATGTGGTGTCACACTTGAAGATTGGTTTCGTTCGTTGCCACAATGAAATGAAACCGGAGGAAACGAGGAGAGAAATGATGATGAGTAGCTACTTGTATGATTTTTGTAATGTTTTGTCTGTGTAAGTATTATAGACTAGTATTTTAGATATTTTGCATTATGTTAAAATTGGATGGGTATTTTGAACGGATGTTGGATTAATATTTTGGAATGGAAGGATGTAGGATTAGATTAATTTGTATCATAGTAGTTTTTATACTTTTTATACAATTTTTTTTTTCAATTTTAATGTGAAATAGTAAGAAAAAGGAAAATACCAATATCGACGTCCCGTTTAGTGGCGACACATGGTTATTAGCGGCGACACCGACTTATTAGCGGCGACAGATTGATTAGCGGCAACATTTGGAGTATTAACGACAAAGCATCAGTGGTGACCTTTTAGCAATGATGCGTCATCGCTAAACGTATTAGCGACAACAAATGACACTTTTAGCGACGACGCTTGTCGTCGGTAATACTCTCATTTCTTGTAGTGAGTTGTGACACCATGATTTTATCCATTAAAAATTCTTTATTTTAACATTCATTTAATAGAAAATTGCCACAGGTCTTTTAAACATTTTTTCAAAACAATCACCCACGTTACATTAATTCCAAAAACAATCCAAAACGATGAAATGACCACCATGACAAGTCCAAGTGGTATCTACTAAACATAAAAGGAACAATCTACCCAATAAAAGTTCTAACCTCACCAAGCCATGCACCTAAGAAACCTGTACCAATAAAAGGCAAAAATGGCAAACAACAACAAGAAATAAGTGTCAACAATTGCTTAGTGAGCCAACCAGTTGTACATTGTCAAAGTAAAAACATACAAATCCCCTAATGGGTCAATCATTCGAACTGTCAACACACAACAAGTTTTCAACTTTACAAATGCATATGACCACATACAACTATTATACATCTCTTTAATATTACATTATATACTTTTCCTTGTATTATTCAAATTTATAATTACTTGTCCTTGTTCCTAATTGTAATTTCTGTTAATATTAGTTCATCGCTATAGTTACACACCCTCTCTCTTTGTAATTATTATTATTAATTTTCACTGCTTGTGGATCCCTACATCACTACTTGGGTTTCTACACTGCTTAACCCCAAAAAGATACCTGGTCCACTCCTTGCCTGTACGACTGGACCGATGCATGAGGTGAGGCACAACTGTTACCTGAGACATGGTCGTCCGTTTCACAACGTTTGCTACTCCAACGTTGCGAAATACAAGTATTCCGTGATGTCGTTAAGGATTGGTGCAAACGGTGTCGAATTCAACTATGGCATACCTCCCGTATCCCACATGATGTTTACGCTGACTTTCATCGTAGAGCCAACATCACTCCAATTCACCCATCCCTAGTGAACCATGTATCGAATTGGTCGCCTCAAAAAACCATTCAAAAGGATTTCCTCATAGAGTCAACATTAACCAACTTTCCTCGTCAAGCTAACACTAACTTGTTTTCCTCGTAGAGCCAACACTAACCAACTTTCCTTTTAGAGCCAATACTAATTGGCTTTCCTCATAGAGCCAACATTAACTCCTAAGGTATCTTCCAACACTTAGACAGTTGCATAATTTGGATAGGGTATGCTCCTAGTTAAAGACACGATCCTTTCCCATATATATATATATATATATATATATATATATATATATATATATATTCCCTACATTTTAATTATTTATAGTTATATACACAAGGCCATTTTCATTCCATACTATTATATGTAATTTTCCTCATTTCATTATTACATAATACATCACTAGCATGAAATTTTCCTAACATAATTAACAATGTAATATCCCATAAAATAGCATGCAAACATCATCATAGAACACATTCAAACCATAGTCCTCACACTAGCATGAAATCATCATCATAATTCATACCAAATCATCACATAAATTATCTAACATGTAATACACCCTGAATAATTCTTTCATAGAAGAGAATCAACATTTCATATATATATATATATATATATATATATATATATATATATATATATATATATATATATATATATATATCATACACAAACATGGACACACATCGCACCATATCAAATTTGGATCAATTGATCATTTACTATAGAATCTAGTATGCTTTTAACATCACTTAGCATAACATATCATCATAGATAACATATTTCTAACACATAACCATAACATGACATATCACACACAAGCTAGACTAATTCGGATCAATTGATTCGTTGTCAAGAATTACATATCCCTGATATTATACCAAAATTGTAAAACATAATGACTCACCTCTAGTCCAAGTTTTAGGAAGCAATAAATAGAGGAAAATACTCTCTGGAAGCAATTAAGCACCCTAAAAGAACGCACAAGAGCCTGATCAGAAACGAGCCTCAAAACAGAAAATATGCAACACAGATCATAATTAGCGTCACTACAAATGGATATTTGCATTGTCAGGAGTAACCAGGTCACGACCCAGGTCAACATGACATGTTGTCATTGTATCGCAGATATTACTTCATCACGACGTCAGTATACCGACAATTAGAAATCTAATCATCTGCCCCTCTCATGTACGGTCCAAGTCCGATCAAAATCTATTTGGGGAAGATTTCAACCCTCAAGACCATAGTTAAGAGTCCATGATGGCTGGAACACTTTGGGGACCAAAATAACACTCTACACCTTCAATGTTTCACTATAACACCCGGTTTCCAGATCGGATGTATTTAGGGATTCGAGGAGTCAAAGGCATGGTTTTTGGGTAAAACCAAGGCTCACGACGTGACCATAGAGAGGTTACGATGTTAGTAGTGATCAAATAATATTATGAGTTAAATAGAGCTTATGACATGAGTAATAGGAGATCACGACGTGAGATGCGCTACAGCCCAAGCCCATGATCTTTTAGGGTTTCCTTGGTATTTAAACCCCATAAACTTCATTTTAGGGTTCCAAAACAACCTCCTTCGTCCTAAAGCTCACTAAAACCCTATCCGTAGCCTCTCCTCGTGATTCTTGAGATTTTGGTGGAAAAGATGGATATGATGAGACTCAACTATTTTTTTTGTAGTGGATGACAACGTGGACCATAGATGGTCACGTAGTGAGGGGCCGTTGACTGTTGAATTCTGTTGACCGTTGATCTCTGGACCATTTTTTTACTTTGGGTCAAACTTGAAGGATTTGCGTTGTTGATTAATAGTCTTCCACGTTTTGGTGTTAGAAGGCTCCCAGGATAAAGCAGTGCAGAAAGGGAGCGTGTCACATTGTTTTCAGGTTCTTTCATTAAGGTGAGTTTACCTCAATGTACCCGTGGGTCGAAGGCACCAATGATGGCCCACTAGATTTGGTTATCATTTATTAGAATGATACCTTAGGGGTTGTATGTAGCCGCGTAGGATAGACTGAGGACTTTTGATCTAGGATTTCTTGCATGTTCTTTGTTTTGTTGTGCCTCTAGAGTAAGATCATCTGTCCGGGTGTCTATCTCACCTCTGGAAACATATGGTTACTTGTTATTTGCAGATTTGGTTATGTATCCTTGTGTATAGGATGTTGATATGTTGTAGTGATCTGCTAGATTTATATATATACCCTGGTGTGGTAGGATGCATCACTAGCTGTATGCAGGTTAGACTTCCAGTAGGCTAGTTATTGTCTAGTGGAGTGCCCTAGGGGTTGTATGTATTCATGTAGGATAGTCTGAGAAATCTTGATCTATGATTTCTTATCTGTTCCTTGTTTGGTTGTGGCTCTTGAGTAGGATCATTTGTTCGTGTAGCTATCTCACCTATGGTTACTTATGGTTATGCATTCCATGGAGGTTAGTTGGTAGCAGAGCAGTGTACTGTGAGAGATCTAGTAAGCGGTAGTGAGTTGTATGATTGATAATTTTCTGTATTATATGCCTACTTCATCCTTGATTGTTTATATGTTGACATATGGTAATGGGTGAGGTTGAGGCGGTCCTGCTGTGTGCTGTAGGCCAAGATACTAGGTGCGGGTCGGTTGTAAGCTGTAGGCATGGAGGCTCGAGATGAGACATTGGGTTGAGGCGGTAGGCCAAGATACCAGGTGCGGGTCGGCTGTAAGCCGTAGGGATGGAGGCTCGAGATGAGACATTGGGTTGAGGCGGTAGGCCAACAAACCCAGGGTATTCCAGTCCTACGTCTGATTGGACCCGTTGCATGTTGGCATTCCAGTCCCATGACTGATTAGTCCAAGGTAATCCAATACAATAATTGTTGACCTGATATGCATCCTAGTATGCTTGTAGTATGGGGTATTTGGGGGGATAGCTCACCAAGCTCTATGCTTACCTAGTTATTTATGTTTCAGGTTCTATTGATGATCGTGAGAAGGCGAAGGAGGGACTGTACACATGCATCAACAACATTGAGGATTTCACGTTCTTTATATTACTTTGATTTTTGATAAATGTAATTCAAAATAAATGATTTATTTAAATAGATTTATAGTTGGGAAGTTTTACTTTAATAAAAATGAAAATTTTTGGTTTTGAAAATGGGACATTACAAGTTTGTATCATAGCCTTGGTTTGAGGTAATTGGAGGAACACTTGTGTGAATCCAGACTCAAACTAGGATCCGAGAATTTTCACAAAACGTTTTTGAAAAAGAATTTATAAATAAAGGGTTGGCTTAGGGATATGTGCTTGGTCTCTTGTCATGTTATCGTTTGATTGTTGGCTTGGGATCAGGAATGTGGGCCTTAACTTAACTTTGGTTTTATAGGAAGATGAGGTGTGTACAATCAACCGGAGACCGAACATGAGAGTGGTTCACAAAATACCCATACTTTTTATTTGTACTGAATTTGAACTTGTTGATATATGAATTGTTAGAAAAACATGCTAGTGGACAATCTAAGGTTTTCACAGGGATTGTTGGATAGAAGTGCCTAATTTTGGTGATGCCTTATGATATAGGGAATTGCTTGCTATATGCTATTTGATTGTGTGATTGCTACGTGTATGTTGTATAGTTGTATATGGTCGGGATTAAATAGCCTTCGAATGATTGACTTAGCCATATTTCATGTTCCTTGTTTGGTTATGGATTGAGGGCAGAGTTGATTATTTGACAGTCTATCTGACCTTGTATTGTGTACAAAAAGCATGCACAAAAGCAACCAGTGGTGCGGGATCGAAGATAATCTTAGGAAGAGTGCCTAGGAAGTTAGTTGTATCTTGTAGGAGAAGTAGGTGTTAGCACACCTAGGAGCGGTCTAGTGTACTGACTTAGGACCTTGGGATGAATTATAAATCAACTATGGATAGGTGTGGAAGTTAGTATCGGACCATACTACTGAAAGCACATGATCCGTATGAGATTCAGGAGGAACCTCGAGGCTACTAAGGAACTAAAAGGAGGGTGACCTGGTGTGTTGAGCACTGTGTTTTGATTTCTGATCTTTCCATGGTATATTTTTTGATTTCTAATATTTCCATGGTATATTTTCAGTGTGGCAACTATTGGAGGTCCAGGATCAGGTGCTGGTGGCACTATGAGAGCAGGTCTGGAGGAGGAGATTCGTAGGATCATTGCCGCCGAAGTGGACTTGATGATTGTGGAAGCGATTCCAGAGTTGTTTAGGTCAGTCAAGACCGCGCTGATCGAGGAGGTTGATCAGAACTATGATGTCGTCATGCATATAGTTGATGCCGCAGCCACAAAAGCCGTCACCGTTGCATGATCTCAAATAGGCGGGGCGATGCAGTACCGGGAGTTCAGTGATAAGAAGCCTCTAGAGCTCAGAGGCGGCAGGGAGCCGATCATTGCTTTGAGATGGAATTATGATGTGGAGGGATGTTTCTTCACATGTTCATGTCCCAAGGATCAGAAGGTGAAATTTGTGCTTAATCTTCTTCATTGGGGTACGAAGGACTGGTGGGAGTTGGTGACTCAGGGCTTTTCGCAGGCTGAGCGAGACGAAGTGACTTAGGAGTAATTTTTGGATATGTTCTGCGTTGAGTATGTTCCTCTTATGGAGTGAGAGCAACTAGTACATGAGTACCTCTCGCTCAAATAGACGACAGAGTCCGTGGCAGAGATCACCACGATGTTTGTGGAGAGATCTCTTTTCTACCCATAGTATACCGCTTTAGAGCAGGGACAATTATCGCGATAATTGAGCATGCTCAAGACGGAGATTCGAGAGTTTGTATCTACTCAGCAGTATCGGACCTTGACCGGGTTGCAGTCAAGCACCAGGAGCAGGGAGATTTAGTTGAAGATTTAGCAGAAGGAGGAAGGCACAGTTTCAGGACAATATCAGTTGGCGGCCAAGCGGTTCAAGTATGACGACTTGGGTTTAGGATCAGCTGAGAGGAGGAGAACCAAGTGTGGAAAGTTTGATGATGGGAGGTGTCTTTTGTATGTCGTAGGTGTGGCGAGGAGGGTAATTTTCGTAGAGATTGCAGGCGGAGTATGCAATTTTGCTTTCATTACGACCAGGAGGGCCACATCAGAGCTCGTTGTCCCTTTCTCGTTTTTGGCGAGGTACTAAACCCTACACGCCTAGCTTGGCAGCTTCCCGACGGTCATCGTGGGTGTCCGGATCCCTGGAGACCGAGGTTTGATTTATCATTTCTTCTATTTAGTCGATTGTTGTAGTGTTGGTATTCATTTGTAATTTTGTATGATCAGATGAATGGAATTATCTTATCTAGCTCTGTTTTAAATTGATTTCTTATTATGAACGAATTAATTATCATTGTCCTCGGATTGCATGAGTGTTGGAATATGTGAATGTTGTGTAGGTTCAGATTTTCCTATGTTTATAGATATTAGTTGTTGGGATCAAGTAGTAGAGTTCAAGTTGGTCTGGGTATCAAAGGATTTTGAAGTTGTCAGATTCTAGCGTATTTCAAGTGGGGGAGAGTGAAACTTCGCAGCAAGAAGACCTTACACCAAGGTTCAGTTCTCAGCTGGATTTCTCCAAGTTCAAGACTTCCACACAATTGATTAATCTCCTAATTTCGCATCAAGATCATCTTCAGTTGTTGGATTTTCCCTTCAAATCATCTTAGTTCAGTGATGACAGAAATCTATAGGGCGTCCTCGTGTTTTAGACTCTAAGGTGTTAGGAGCCTAGTTTGAGGGATGCGATGAGGGCTTTGTTGTCTGTTATTGTTTAATTGTGGCTTGGATGTCTGAGTAACAACACAAAGGCCTAGTGGGGTTAGTTAAGTTTTGTTGGTTCAGTGTGTGCTGTGTTACGGGTTTAGTTGTTGGTTAGCAAGTCGGGGGTAAGCCTAAGTATAGTTGTTGGTTAGTAGGTCGTGGGTAAGCCCACGTATAGTTATTGGTTAGCAGGTCGGGGGTAAGCCTGAGTGTTGTGGTTGGTTAGTGGATCGGGGGTAAGCCGAGTGATGTCATTGGAGAGTAGAGTAGGGCTGTAAGAGCCGAGTATGATCCCGGTCTAGTTTTGTATGTGATCGTTGGGTTTCCTGTGTTGGTGCATATATATACAGGGTTAGCTTGGCGGCAGTCGGCTGAGAGTTGCGGGATTCTTTGTTCAGAGGGACGATGTATGGTCGAGAACATCTAAGACTGATCAATCTGCAGATTTCAGTCGGCATAATTGATAGAAAGGATGGTTTAGCCTTGTCTACTAGGTTTTGTAAGGATTTCTCACTGATGCATCAACATGTGAGGTTGGAAACTATGATGTGGAATGAAGTTCCTAATTCAGATGTTGATGACTAATTCAAGGTCAGGAGACCTTAATCAGTTTAGGTTGGAAGTCTTGGGTAGCATGAGTGTCAATGGTGTGGTTGAGTTTACCTAAAGGTTGTCCAAGATTTCGGGACCTGAAGGTCTTGGACTGAAAAGTAGATTCTTCTCTTATGGATTAACGATGTTGTGTGGAATTGTTTATCGTCAGTTTGCTTATTTCTTTTAAGGTCTATAGAGGTGTTGGGAGGTAATCGACCGTTTATGAGGTGTTACAGTAGTTGTGCTTCAGACCACTAGAGTCTCTGCTCGAATTAGCTTATGAGTATGACTTTGGAATCTTGAATGTCAACAATACATGTATTGGTATTCAAGCGATCTCATATTGTTTTGGAGGAGTCGTGTTTGAAGGACCCTCAAGGGGATTACTTCTAGAGTGGGAGCGAGAACTGATTTCGAGGACAAAATCTAATTTAAGTGGGGGAGAATTGTAACAAATGGTTTCCAGATCAGATCGATTTAGGGCTTCGAGGAGTCAAAGGAATGGTTTTTGGGTAAAACCAAGGCTCACGATGTGACCATAGAGAGGTCACGGCGTGAGTAGTGATCAAATAATATTCTAAATTGAACTGAGCTCCCGACGTGAGCAATAGGAGCTCACGATGTGAGATGGGCTGCAGCCCAAGCCCATGATCTTTAGGGTTTCCTTCGTATTAAACCCCATAAACTTCATTTTAGGGTTCCAAAACAGCCTCCTTCATCCTTAAGCTCAGTAAAACCCTAACCAGAGCCTCTCCTTGTGATTCTTGAGTGTTTGGTGGACTTTTGGTGGTTTGAAGAAGAAGATATAACCACTGAAGCATAGATTCAGATTGGAAGTTCCATTTGCAACCTCTAGCAACACCTCTAGACCATTTTGAGTAACCAAGATCCAAGCTTTATGTTTCCTTGTTGCTAGATCTAAGGTTTTATGCATGTTTATCCAAGTCTTTAAGAGTTAGAAGGTTGGGACTCCATAAAGTTAGCAACTTTATGGGTCCTTAGGGGTCCCTTAGTGATTATATGTTATGGATCTAAAGTTTGGATGATGTTTGAGTACATGTTTGAGATTTAATCTCCTTTTTCTTCGTGAATGCCCTAGTTTGAGCTCAAGTCTTGTATCAGACATACAGGAGTGTTAGGAAGCCTCCTGGGAAAGATGGATTAGTGGCTTAAAGGATTAAGAAGTTTTTAGTTCAAAATGGCATTCACACTGATCTCATAACGTGAGGATATGTCTGTCATGTCATGAGGATTATGAGACACGACTATTATTTCCTATAGTGGCTCACGGTGTGAGCCATAGATGGTCACATCGTGAGGAGCTATTGACCGTTGACCTTTGGACCATTTTTTACTTTGGGTCAAAGTTGAAGGATTTGGGCTGTTGATTAAGATTCTTCCATGTTTTGGTGTTAGAGGGCTCCTAGGAGCAAGCAGTGCAGAAAGGGAGCGCATCGTAGTATTTTCGGGTTCTTCGAATAAGTAGAGTTTACCACATTGTACACGTGGGTCGAAGGAACCAATTTCGGCCCACTAGTTTTGGTTATCATTTATTAGAAGGATGCCCTAGGGGCTATATGTATCCATGTAGGATAGACTAAGGACTTTTGATCTAGGCTTTCTTGCCTGTTCTTTTTTTTGGCTGTGGCTCTAGAGTAGGATCATCTGTCCGGTTGTCTATCTTAACTATGGATACATATGGTTACACGTTCTTTGGTGAATTGGTTATTTATCCTTATGTACAGGATGTTGCTATGTTGTAGTGATCTGCTAGATTTATATATATACCCTGGTATGGTAGTATGCAACAGTAATGGTATGCAGGTTAGAGTACCGGTAGGTTGGTTATCATCTAGTGGAGTTCCTTAGGGGCTGTATGTAGTCATGTAGGATAGCCTGAGAACTCTTGATCTAGGCTTTCGTGCCTGTTCCTTGTTTGGTTGTGGCTCTAGAGTAGGATCACCTATTCGGGTGGCTATCTCACCTCTGGTTACTTATGGTTATGCATTCCATGGAGGTTAGCTGGTAGCGGAGCAGTGTACTGTGAGAGATCTAGTAGGCCGTAGTGAGCTGTATGATTGATAATTTTCTGTATTATGTACCTAGTTCATCCTTGATTGCTTATATGTCGTCATATGGTAGTGGATGAGGTTGAGACAGTCCTTCTATGTGCTATAGGCCAAGATACCAGGTGAGGGATGGCTGTAGGCCGTAGGCATGTATGCTCGGGAAGAGCGGTTGGGTTGAGGCGACATGCCAACAAACCTGGGGTATTCCAGTCGGATGACTGATTGGACTCGTTGCATGTTGGCATTCCAGTCCGATGACTGATTGGGCCAGGGTAATCCAATCCGAAGATTGTGGACCCGATATGCATGCTAGTATGTTTGCTGTACGGGGTATTTTGGGGAAAACTCATTAAGCTTTATGCTTACCCATTTGTTTTTGTCAGGTTCTATAGATGATCGTGGGAAGGAGAAGGCGGGACTATACACATGCATAAGCAACATTGAGGATTCCAAATTATTTATATTACTCTAATTTTCTATAAATGTAATTTGGAATACATGGTTTTGTTAAAATAGATTTATAATTGGGAAGTTTTACCTTAATAAAAATGAAAATTTTTGGTTGTGAAAATGGGATGTTACATTCACAATCCTTGGCTATCTCTTGAGTGTGCATTATATGGACAAAAGATAACTCAAATGGATAACAAAATACCTTCTGGAAATTCATGATGGCACAAAGAACTAGTTAGAAGGAAAGCAATCCAATCTGATACCACCAAGAATCCACCAAAATGAGCAATTATTCACTTCAGTCAAATACAACTCCAAGGATGGAAAGAACATGTGAACTCTCTCTCAGTTTAGGGTTTGTTGGCTACAAATGGGATGATATGCCCAAATTCTAGGGTTTTCACAGCTTATATACTTCATGAATTTACAATCTATGCCCTCAAAGTATGACAAATTGGCTTCTTAACCCTTATACATGATCAAGACTCATTTTATTTGACTATGCCCCCCATAACTTAACTTTAAACAATGGAAAATGTTAGTTTAGCAAATAACCATGACTGAATACTATCCTTGTTAATAGTATGGAAAATTTGGGTTGCTATAAAAGATCACCATAAAAATAAATTCATCCTAAACATTATTCGTATGAAAGAGTTATGAAAGTTCATAATTTGTTATTTTTCACATTTTCACTGAGAAGCCTACTTTTGACATAAAAGAGTATTACTTTACGAACTCCAAATTTGGAGTACCACATGTCTATGTATAAGCTTTGTTACAAAGAAGACAAAGAAAAAACCTTCAACCCAAATGAACTTTCGTATAAAGGAGTTATGAAAGTTCAAAGTTTGGGAAAAAACAGGATTTTTGCAGGCCACATCTAGAAAAATTCACATAGATTTTCATAGTGATGTGAATTTTTGCATATGTGACCTTCGAAAATCGTCGCTATGTTTGTTAGTTTTCATTTTGTTGGCTATGTGTGTGTATATATATATATATATATATATATATATATATATATATATATATATATATATATATATATATATTCCATGATTATAACGCATATAAAAATCACAACAAAAACTATTACACAGATGGTCCAAACCAAAAGAAACTAGAAGACCAAATACATCAAATTTGGCGGTGCAATAGTAATTTAGGGAATGCATAAATAAGTCTAAGAAATGCCCTCATCTTAATAATTTTGTTGTTGACTAGATTCTTACATTGTATCACGAGTTACTAATGCTACCATACTTTTTTTCATTAAGATTGTCATTATGGTATGGGTGAGAGTGGTGTTGTGTGAGGGTGATGTGGTGTTGTGTGAGGGTGATGTGGGGCCTGATTGTTTAAATAATTTTAAGAAAATAATATAAAAAAATTGAGAAAATATATAACGTCCTAAATTTCAAACCAAAATTTTATTTTTAATCAAGCGTAATCATTGAAAACTCATTCCTAAAAGTATTATAATCCAATTTTTTTAAATATAACAATCATTTTCAAAACCCTGAGTGATAATATAGATAGTAAACATAAAATCAATAGAAGACTCTAAAACAGATCCATGGATGCGATGCAATCAAGTTGTAGCCTTCCTTTTGCTGCCAGAACAAATTGAAAACATTTAAACTTAAATGTGTATGCATAAAGCTTAGTGAGTTCTCCAAGATATCACATGCTCATGTGAATGCTATGATCCCACCATATTCTTATACTCATTTTCATTACTACAGTCGAACTGTAGTCTTTCATGATCCCGCTATAGTGTTTCATGCAACTGTTATGGTATCACCGTAGTCTTTCATACAAGTGATATGGTACGACTGTAGTATTTCATACCGGTGGTATACTACCACCATAGTCTTTCATGAAAGTTATATGGTACTGCCATAATCTTTCATACTGAAGGTCACAAAGACAATCTATTAAACCATGACACCTAGTGTCCTTTATAGTATAGTGAGAAAACTCACCTGAGTTTAGCAGCAGATCTTGACAGCAGCCTCTAGAAGTAGATTAGCTAACACAAAATAACCAATTACCCAAATGAGACCAAAACTCAGTCCAATACTCAAATCCATCAAAGTTTGACCAAAAATGAAACTGGTCAAAGTCAACGATCAACATTCAAAGTCAACGATCAACGACCATTTGCAGCGCGACCTAGCTACTTGACGTGTCACTTCCACTAAATGATAAAACATTCGTGACCTTGACTTAAAACTCACATTATGGCCCGTCATTGTCTGTGTCGTGAACTTCAAGGAAAAATCCTCTTTCCATTAAGCATTAATCCATTAAGACAAAGGGTCTAAATTTCCAGATCGCATCCAAATAATGATTTAATGGATAAAGTTTCCAACTTTATCCATTTGCATGCCTCTTCAACTTTTCACTAAAACCCTAGATCTAAAGAGGCCAAAATGATAACAACTTCTTGCATAACATAAAAGGGAAGACAATAATCCATTCTAAGTACCACAATAGGTCAAGAAGACCCTAAGACACCATATTTGGACGAGGAGTTTTTGAAACGTCATTCCATCAACAAGAGGATACCCAAAATAAAATAAGAACCTTAGATCTACAAACCAAATGGAAAAAAGGAAGGGACTGGAATACATACAAGAATCCAGAATGATAGGAAATGTTGGAGTAACTTTGGAACTTGCTTCACGATGCACCAAAGGCATTTCTTCTTCCTCAAGAACCATCAAAAAGCACCCATCTTCAAGGAGTTAAGGTAGTGGGGGCTAGGTTTTCTAAATTTGGGTTTCTTGGGTGAAGAAGGATGGAGAATGACAAACCCTAAAAGTTAATGTCTTTATATAGGTCTCATGGCCCGATATTAGGGTTTGGGCTCTTTGTGGCTTTGCGGTGCGACCTACAGTTAGCCGCCTTGCGAATCAGGATTTTCCCCAAATTCCTATTCTCAATTTCCTTGACACACAAGAACAATTACACCCGAAAAATAGATGTTACAAAATAAATTAATCAAAAAAACATCGACAATGACAATATAGTTTTTCATACAATATAATGTATATGAAAATCTTAACAATAGATTAAGACATGGATAGTTCGAAATATAAAAGTCCCAAAAATATTAGTAAAAATTTTCATTTTCAAACCATCAAATCCATATAAATTTTTTTTCACAAACCAATCATAATAAAATGTATCTCTCGTAAATCAGAGTAAAACAATAATAATCAATGCGGAAAGACTTTGGGGGATACATTGCAGTCAATCCAAGCCCTTCCCTTTGGAAACGGAAGTACCTAAAAACATTTTAAACATAAACCGTAACCACAAAGCTTAGTGAGTTCCCCAAAATACCATATACCATACATACACTCTCCATGGGCTACCCCATGGTCTTTCCTTGAAATGTCATGGGTTACCCCCATGGTTTTACATCCAAGTGTCATGGGCTATGCCCATGGTCTTTACTTGAAATGTCATGGGCTACCATCATAGTCTTACATCCAGGTGCCATGAGCTTCCCCATGGTATTTCCCTTAACTTATACTTTCCAGAAAGCTTCTTTGAGCACCAAAGTCTCATAAAAATCTAAAATTTATGGACATGCATGCCCCATGAATGTCCTTTACCCAAGCTAGGTTAAAAAGGTGGAAATGTGACCAAAAAATCATGTAAAGTTCACAAACCACATCCAACTCTTAGATCCATAGAATATAATGCGCATGGGACTTAGAAAAGCCATAAAGTTGCTAACTTTATTCTATCCACTCACTCCAACCAAAACCATGGACCAAAAGGGGCTAAAATAACCTAGATTTAGGAGAAGAAACTATAAAGATGAAAGCTTGAATCCTTACAAATGGTCCAGAAAATGATCTTAAGGATTTGGAGGTGTTGCTTGCTTGATCCTTGCACCAAATTTCCTTCTTTTTCCTTAAAAATCAACAAATGCTTGCAAATGAGATCCAAAAACTTCAAAAGGCCTAGGGTTTGGTCAAGGATTCTTTTGGAGGTGATGGAGGCTGAGGGTGGAGGAAACCCTAGCCGTCACTTCCTTTAAATAGGGCCTTAAGCTCAAAATTAGGGTTTGCCCAAAACTAGTCGCCACATCGTGGCAAACAATTTAAGATACACGTTTTAAGTGACCATGCTACATTGTGGAGATACATCCGCCATGTCTTGGCCAACACAAAACTCACAAATTACATTAATTTCCATACTTCAAGGATCCGGACAACTCTCCCCCACTTGAATCATACTATATCCTCGAAGTCCGCTACTACAAAAACCTCAGGGTAATGCTTCCTCATCTCGTTCTCGGGTTCTCATGTCCACTCGGAACCCTTCTGGTGCTGCCATTGCACCTTCACCAAGCCTACCACCTTGTTTCGCATGGTCTTCGTCTTCTTGTCGAGCATCGCAATCGGTCTTTCTACATAATTCAGGCGCCCATCAACCTGAATGTCATACAAGGGTACTAAAGCGAAATCATCATTTAAAGACTTCCACGGATGAGAGACATGGAAGGTGTTGTGAATCTGGCTAAGTTTGGCAGATAAATCCAATCGATATGCAACTTTGCCCACCGGGCGATAACCCTGAAGGGACCAATCTGAGGCCTAACTTTCCTCATTTCCTGAAGCGGGAGACACCCTTCCAAGGTGACACCTTCAAAAGCACAAAATCTCCCACCTAGAACTCGAGGTCCGAACGTCACCGATCAACATAACTCTTCTGCGAAGTTGCACGATCTGTAGCCGATCACACACCTACTGTATAGACTTAGTAGTTTTGAGTACGACCTCAGAATTCCCCATAACGCAATGCCCGACCTCACACTAACAAATAGGGGTCTGACACTTCCTCCCATAAAACATCTCGAAAGGAGGTCGATCAATACTGGCATTATAACTAATGTTGTATGAGAACTCGACCAATGGAACATAAGTATCCCAACTCCCACAAAAAATCTAGCACACATGCCCTGAGGATATCCTCAAGTGTATAAATAGTTTGCTCGCCCTTTCCATCGGTCTGGGGCTGGTATATTGTATTGAAATGCAGTTGAGTTCTCACACCCTTGGCCGGTGGCGGAAATACATGTATTCTCAAGTGTCTATATAGACACACACACACACACAGAGAAAGAAAGAAATAGAGAGGGAGAGAGAGAGAGAGAGTGTAACAACGTAAATTTTCAAAACAATTTTTCATTTTTAAATCATACTTTCATTCACATGATAATCACAAAACATAATGTGTCACTGTGTCATAACAAAAACATGTCCCAGAATCTCAATAACATAAACTCCATAAGTGTGTACGGATCATGCCGGCACCTTCCCACGGTCCTCGCTAGTACCTGAAACACATATCATAGCAACTGTAAGCATAAATGCTTAGTGAGTTCCCCAAAATACCACATGCCACACATACGCCTTTCCAGACCACAACTCTGTAGGATCTTCCGATCCATGTGTCTCAGGGGACTCCCGTCCCAAATCCCGGTAGACCTTCCGGTCCTACCCCTATCGACCTTCCGGTCCGTAACCTCTTGACCTTCCGGTCCATATCATACATAATCATACATAGCACATACATATCACATAACCGCATATAGCACATACATCATAGCATACAAGACCTTCCGGTCACACATAAGTACCCTTCCAGGTACAGTATAGTGAGAAGACTCACCTCGTATGATGTCTAGTAACTCACGTGCTCGCTATCCCTGAATCTCGAAACAACGACTTAGCCCCGCCTAATCACATAAAGTAATTATTTCAAATCAATAACGGCTCTCAAGGCTAGACTAATCCCTTCCTATGTCCTCTCAGAAGGTTAAAAGACCATTTTACCCCTCAATGGTCCCAAAAGTCCAATTGTTGACCAAACCCTAAAAGTCAACAAAAGTCAACTCTCCGGGTTACGCTGCGCGTACCAAGCCTGTACGCTGGGCGTACCCGGCGACCTCACAGAAACGGGGAACGCGACCCCCTACGCCGCGCGTACTGGGATTACGCCCAGCGTAACTCCCAGTTTCAGACTCCTTAGCTCTTGAGGTCTTAAACAGTTAAGACCCACGCCCAACTTTTAGATCTGACCATTTCTAAGCCTCTTAATCCATAAAGTTGGTGACTTTAAGCCTTTGCATGGCTGGACAAGTCACTAACACCCATAACATTCCATTACCCAACTCTAGAAAGCTCATAGTTCAAGCATGACCTCATATCAACGACCAAGATGGAAAATTTATGGATCTTTAACACAAATATCACTGAAATGGGACAGATCTAGGTCCATGGAGTCCTTTATGCTCATAAAGTCTCCACCTTTGGGACTTTAACCCTAGAAATGGTCCATAAAGCACAAACCAAAAATAACAAGGAAAGCTTTGAGCTTTATACCTCCAAGTGAAGCTCCTCCCTCTGTAGAACTCAGATCCAAGCTTGTACTCCAACTTCTAGCCTCCACAAGAACCTCCTCTCTTCTTTACTAACACACAAAGGCACTTTCTTGCTCAAGAACACACACATTAGCTTTAGAAAGATAAAGTTGCTCTTCTAGGGTTTCTCTCTGAGGGATGGTGGCTGGGGACAAGACCATCTCATTCCTTTTATAGCCCTCAAGCCACAATTAGGGTTTTGCACCTGGGCCAACTACGCCCAGCGTAACCCTGGGTACGCCCAGCGTACTTAGGCGAGTCCGCGTCCAAAATAAGGGCATGAGTACGCACAACGTACTCTTGAGTACGCCCAGCGTACTCATTTGCTACAATTTCCACTCAAGGGCTAATCTTGACAACTTGACAAAAGAGAAGGGTTAAATAGTTGTAATAGAATTTCGGGATGTTACAAATCTCCCCCACTAGAACCAGACTTCGCCCTCGAAGTCTCATGCTGAAAACAACTCCGGATGCTGCTCCCGCATCTTTGACTCTGTCTCCCAGGTCAGCTCAGACCCCCTCCGATGTTGCCACTGAACCTGAACCAGGGGCACCTCCTTGTTCCTCAGAACCTTGATCTTTCGATCCACAATCGCGATTGGCCTCTCAGCATAATTCAGGCTCGCATCCACCTGAATGTCCTCCAGCGGCACCACTGCCGACTCGTCGGCTAATCACTTCCTCAACTGAGACACATGGAAGGTATCATGAATCTGGCTCAACTTTGCAGGTAGCTCCAACCGATATGCTACCTTGCCCACCCTCGCGGTCACCATGAACGGACCGATGTACCGGGGCCCCAGCTTGCCCCTCTTCCTGAATCGGATCACTCCTTTCCAAGGGGACACTTTTAGGAGTACGAAGTCCCCCACCTGGAACTCTAGCTCGGATCGTCGCCGATCCGCATAACTCTTCTGACGACTCTGAGCCGTCAGTAACCTCTGTCTAACCTGCTGAATATGCTCTGTCGTCTGAAGCACTATTTCAGTGCTACACATCACATTCTGCCCTACCTCTCCCTAGCAAATGGGAGTCCGACACCTCCTCCCATACAACAATTCGAAGGGAGGCATGCCAATACTAGAATGGGGGCTGTTGTTGTAGGAGAACTCAGCCAACGGCAAGTACGTGTCCCAACTTCCCCCGAAGTCCAACACACATGCTCGAAGCATGTCCTCGAGCGTCTGAATCGTCCGCTCACTCTGCCCGTCCGTCTGTGGGTGGTAGGCGGTACTGAAATGCAATCTCGTACCCAACTCCTCGTGGAACTTCTTCCAGAACCTGGAAGTGAAACGTACATCTCGATCAGACACAATAGAGATCGGTACTCCATGACGCGATACCACCTCTCTCACATACAACTCTGCCAACCTCTCAGCAGAAGAGCTTTCACTGATAGCAAGAAAATGCGCGCTCTTCGTCAGCCGGTCGACGATCACCCAAATTGCATCGACACCCCTTGCGGTCCTTGGCAATTTGGTGATGAAATCCATGGAAATCTGTTCTCACTTCCACTGGGGAACCTCAAGCGGCTATAACTTGCCATGCGGACGCTGGTGCTCGGCCTTAACCCTGCGACAGGTCAAGCACCTCTCAACAAAACACGCGACATCCCTCTTCATACAGGGCCACCAATAATCTTTCTTCAGGTCCAAATACATCTTCGTGGCCCCGGGATGGATCGAGAACCTCGATCTATGCGCCTCCTCCATCAGAATGGTACGTGCCCCGCCTGCATACGGCACCCAAATCCGGCCCTGAAAGGTCATCAGCCCTCGATTATCCATCACGAACTCGGACACCTGCCCGATCACCCGCTCCCTCTTGCGGTTCTCTGGTATCACGGCCTCTGCCTGGGCCTCCCGAATGGTGTCCAACACCGGGGTCATCACTGTCAACCTCATACAAGTGCCTCGAATCGGGGCACTCTCCGCCCTACGGCTCAGCGCATCGGCTACCACATTAGCTTTGCCCGGGTGGTACAGGATCTCACAATCATAATCCTTTACCACATCCAACCATCTTCTCTGACGCATGTTCAGATTGGGCTGATCCATCAGATACTTCAAACTCTTATGGTCCGTATAAATGGTACACCGAACCCCATACAAATAGTGACGCCAAATCTTGAGGGCGAACACCACTGCCCCCAACTCCAGATCGTGGGTGGGATACCTCGTCTCATGAGGCTTCAGCTGCCTCGATGCATATGCTATTACATGCCCTCTCTGCATAAGCACCGCACCCAACCCCGATATCGATGCGTCACAATACACCACAAAATCCTCCATCCCTTCTGGGAGGGCTAACACAGGGGCTTCGCACAATCTCTGGCGAAGTGTCTCAATCGAGGTCTGCTGCTCCGGACCCCATGAAAAAGCAACACCCTTCCGGGTCAACCTGGTGAGAGGCACGACAATCTTGGAGAAATCCCTGATAAATCTCCGATAGTAGCCGGCCAGTCCTAGAAAACTCCTGATCTCGGTGGGAGATCTCGGCACCTCCCAACTCATAACCTCCTCAATCTTGGCCGGATCGACCAAAATCCCCTCCTGGTTGACGAGATGTCCCAAGAACTGGACCTCCCGTAACCAGAACTCGCACTTGGAGAATTTGGCATAAAGCCTCTCCGTCCTCAATACCCCGAGAATCTCTCTCAGATGCTCCTCGTGCTGCTCTCTAGATCTCGAATACACCAGTATATCGTCGATGAACACGATCACCGAACGATCCAACATCGGTCTACACACCGTGTTCATGAGATCCATGAACACTGCTGGTGCATTGGTGATCCCGAAAGGCATCACCACAAACTCGTAATGCCCATAACGAGTCCTGAACGCCGTCTTCTGGATATCCTCATCACGCACTCTCATCTGATGATATCCAGACCTCAGATCAATCTTGGAGAACCAAGACGCTCCCTGCAACTGATCGAACAAATCGTCGATCCTCGGTAATGGATAACGGTTCTTGACCGTCAGCTTGTTCAACTCCCGGTAATCAATACACATCCGGTGTGAACCATCCTTTTTCTTGACAAAAAGGATCGGCGCTCCCCATGGCGAGCTACTCGGTCGAATAAACCCCTTCCCCAGCAGCTCCTGAAGCTACGAGGATAACTCCTGCATCTCTGGCGGCGCAAGGCGATAAGGCGCCTTGGCGATAGTTGCTGCCCCCGGAACCAAATCAATGCGGAACTCTACCTGCTTCTCGGGAGGCACCCCCGACAACTCCTCGGGAAAAACATCTGGGAACTCGCGCACTATCGGAACGTCATCCACCGAACTCGGCCTCCCAGCGGCCTCTTGTGTGTCCAACACATAGGCTACAAACCCGCTGCAGCCCTGCTGTAAACTCTGTCTCGCTCTGGCAGCTGAACAGAACGCTGACCCACATCGGGTACCCTCGCCGTACACCGTAAGTACTCCCCCACTAGGGTCTCGTATCGTCACCAACTGTCGCTCGCAGTCTATCACCGCACAAAATCGGCTCAACCAATCCATGCCCACTATGACACACACGTCCCCCATCGCTATCAAGACCAGATCTATCGGGAACTCAACACCAAAGATCTCGAGTACACATCCTCGCATCACCTCCGTAGCATACACCGCTCGCTCGTCAGCTATGGAAACTCGCAGAGGTCGACTCAACGCCTCTCGCCTGCTACTGATGTGCCGACTAAACGCTATCGACACAAACGATCGACTCGCACCCGAGTCAAATAACACTAAGGCAGGTACATAACTCACAAGAAAAGTACCTACACATATCATCATATAAGCACAATATCTCAACGTAACATAAATAAATAAGGAATACATACCAGCCACAACATCGGGCGCTGCGCGAACCTCCTCCGCTGTCAACTGGAAAGCTCTCCCACGAGCCTTCGGTGCCTCGGCCTTCACTGGCCGAACCTCGGTAACCCTAGGAGCAGGGGCAGATCCCTGTGCTGATCCCTGATGTAACTGCGGGCACTCGGCCTTCCGATGGCCAGTCTGGTTGCAATGAAAGCAAACCATAAATCCCTTGGGTCAATCCTTGGCGATATGCCCCTCCTTGCCACATTTGTAGCAAGCACCCGATCGACAGACCCCATCATGCCCCTTGTCGCACTTTCCGCAAGTGCGGCCCTTCTGGCCTCCAGATCTCGTATCAGCGGACTTGCCCCGCTTGGCTGCCGGCTGAGACTGTGCCGGCCGCCGATCTATCCTCTGAGACTCGGCCTCCTCCCTGGCCTGAGTCTCCAACTCAATCTCCCTCTTCCAGGCATTTTCCTGAAGCTCAGCAAATGTCCGGTAAGTCGAGTTCGACACGAACTCCCGTATATCCCTCCTCAAAACGCCCAAATACCGGCTCATACGTGCCTGCTCAGTAGACACCTGCTCAGGGCAGAACACCGCCCTCTCATGAAACTTCCTCGTAACCATAGTAACCGAATCAGTACCCTGCTTGAGGGTCAAGAACTCCTGTACCAACTGTTCCCTCTCCACCGGGGGAACATACTCGTCTATGAACATGGTGGTAAACCTCTCCCAGGTCACTGCTGAAATCTTTGCAAGAGTGAATCTCGCCGTCACGAACTTCCACCAGTCCTTTGCTCCCAAGCGAAGCTGGTTCAATGCGAACCGTACCCTTAGATGCTCCGGACATGAACACGTGTAGAAGCATCCCTCGATATCAGCAATCCATCTCATCGCAGCGATCGGATCCTGCGTCCCATCAAACTCTGGTGGCTTCGTGTTGCTGAACTCTCGAAGCAACAACGAGTCACCTCCCTGAGGTCTGACAGCAGCCACCGTTGCAGTAGCTGCAGCAGCAGCAGCCTCACTCACCGCAACGTAACGCTCATCGAAAGTCTCAATCAGTGTGGTCTTGATAGACCCAAACATCTCCGGAATCTCGGCCCTGATCGCCGCCGCCACCTCATCGTGGATCATCTGACGAAGCTCCTCGTCACTCACGCCGCTCGACTCAGGTCTGTGGCGTGTCCCAACCATGATGTCTCTGAAATACAACATAAGAATATCAGAGACTCGCTCGAGCATACTCGCACTCGATAACTCAACCCTACTTGTTCCTTGGTACCCAATGGATTCTTACTTAGAGTGCGCACTGCTCCAGTGTCTTCAGTAGTACGGGCCCTATACTACCGTCCACACCACATCAGTATTCACCCTAAGTCCTCCTCCTTGGATCCCAAATCACAAGTACTCTATATCTCACTGGCATAGGCTACCCTTCGGTAGACCTCTCATCAGCTCCTCACTGCTACCTACTCGCTCTCAAGCATCACATAGCAGCAAAATCCTTCCTAGGCTAAGGCATCACAAAATCAGGCCACTCTAGTCCAAATATAAATACCTAGCCAACTCTAGCATGCATATCATATCATAACATGTCTCATAACACATAATGTAAGGGTATTTTGGGAAATCACCGTTCGGGCGCTGGCTGATCGTACACACTGCTTCCTTCTGCCTTTCTCAAAATCTTTTACTCTTTTAGAAAAATTGTTTATTTTATGAAAAACTTCTTTAATTCCTCAGTTTGAGTTCAGATTCATCCAAAGATGCACCCGAATCCCTCAAACCAAGGCTCTGATACCAACTTGTAACAACGTAAATTTTCAAAACAATTTTTCATTTTCAAATCATACTTTCATTCACATGATAATCACAAAACATAATGTGTCACTGTGTCATAACAAAAACATGTCCCAGAATCTCAATAACATAAACTTCATAAGTGTGTACGGATCATGCCGGCACCTTCCCACGGTCATCGCTAGTACCTGAAACACATATCATAGCACCTGTAAGCATAAATGCTTAGTGAGTTCCCCAAAATACCACATGCCACACATACGCCTTTCCAGGCTACAACTCTATAGGATCTTCCGATCCATGTGTCTCAGGGGACTCCCGTCCCAAATCCCGGTAGACCTTCCGGTCCTACCCCTATCGACCTTCCGGTCCGTAACCTCTTGACCTTCCGGTCCATATCATACATAATCATACATAACACATACATATCACATAACCGCATATAGCACATACATCATAGCATACAAGACCTTCCGGTCACATATAAGTACCCTTCCAGGTACAGTATAGTGAGAAGACTCACCTCGTATGATGTCTAGTAACTCACGTGCTCGCTATCCCTGAATCTCAAAACAACGACTTAACCCCGCCTAATCAAATAAAGTAATTATTTCAAATCAATAACGGCTCTCAAGGCTAGACTAATCCCTTCCTATGTCCTCTCAGAAGGTTAAAAGACCATTTTACCCCTCAATGGTCCCAAAAGTCAATTGTTGACCAAACCCTAAAAGTCAACAAAAGTCAACTCTCCGGGTTACGCTGCGCGTACCAAGCCTGTACGCTGGGCGTACCCGGCGACCTCACAGAAATGGGGAACGCGACCCCCTACGCCGCGCGTACTGGGATTACGCCCAGCGTAACTCCCAGTTTCAGACTTCTTAGCTCTTGAGGTCTTAAACAGTTAAGACCCACACCCAACTTTTATTTCTGACCATTTCTAAGCCTCTTAATCCATAAAGTTGGTGACTTTAAGCCTTTGCATTGCTGGACAAGTCACTAACACCCATAACATTCCATTACCCAACTCTAGAAAGCTCATAATTCAAGCATGACCTCATATCAACAACCAAGATGGAAACTTTATGGATCTATAACACAAATATCACTGAAATGGGACAGATCTAGGTCCATGGAGTCCTTTATGCTCATAAAGTCTCCACCTTTGGGACTTTAACCCTAGAAATGGTCCACAAAGCACAAACCAAAAATAACAAGGAAAGCTTTGAGCTTTATACCTCCAAGTGAAGCTCCTCCCTCTGTAGAACTCAGATCCAAGCTTGTACTCCAACTTCAAGCCTCCACAAGAACCTCCTCTTCTTCTTTACTAACACACAAAGGCACTTTCTTGCTCAAGAACACACACACACTAGCTTTAGAACGATAAAGTTGCTCTTCTAGGGTTTCTCTCTGAGGGATGGTGGCTGGGGACAAGACCATCTCATTCCTTTTATAGCCCTCAAGCCACAATTAGGGTTTTGCACCTGGGCCAACTACGCCCAATGTAACCCTGGGTACGCCCAGCGTACCTAGGCGAGTCCGCGTCCAAAATAAGCGCATGAGTACGCACAACGTACTCTTGAGTACGCCCAGCGTACTCATTTGCTACAATTTCCACTCAAGGGTTAATCTTGACAACTTGACAAAAGAGAAGGGTTAAATAGTTGTACCTGAATTTCGGGATGTTACAGAGAGAGAGAGAGAGAGAGAGAGAGAGAGAGAGAGAGAGAGAGAGAACATAACATAAAAGAATATCACAAACATTTCTTTTATTGATTATAAATTATTCTAGGATTACATTGTTTTTAAAAGTCAAGCACGCTTCCTAAACAGGACTAAAGATGATAAACAAACATAACTAAACTCCAACAACTTCCTTGTAGGCTTCCTTCTCCTTGACACGACTATCCTCCTCCTCAACACGACTATCCTATAGACTCATCCCCCCTGAGAATACATGTATTTTTGAAAACTTCAACATAATGTTGGTGAGTTCACAGCTTTTTATAGTTTTTGGCTTTTATTGGGTTGTATTATTTTAAGAATCTTTTTTCTTTTAGAAAAACCTTTCCTAAAGTATTTTATCAACCCTAGCTTAATATCTTTTAGGATATTCAATGATCCTATCTTATTATCTTCTAAGATATACTTATTAATCCTAATTTACTATATTTGTAGGATATCTAACGATCCTAACATATCTTATCTACCATTCTAAGGCGTCCCTAACGGTAGTATGAACTCTAAGGTGGTCTAATGTATTACCATGAGCCTCCATAATTGACGTTGTTTGACTAATAATTTTGCCCCGCCACAACGCTTTATCGGACGTCGAATAGTGAATAATAAGAAAGTTATCCTGCCGGGATTGTAGCTAACAATCGCAGGTAGGGTTGTCAATCCCTATATAGATCTATACATATTTTTCTAGCTCTCGCAAGATTAAAAATTATAGGTATCGCGGAATGCCGAATTTAATCAAGGCCTTTGGATGAATGTATTAGCTCACCAACGTATTAACCTTAGGTATTTATATTTTATCATTTATCTTTTATCTTTTAATCCTTCCGAGGGATTTCCTATAACTATCACAATATAAATCTTTTATCTTATATTTGATAATTATAATCTTTGATCTCATAATTATTTTGTATATATATATATATATATATATATATATATATATATATATATATATATATATATATATATATATATATACCCTAATTATGGTTATTTGAAAACAGGATATTTGGGTAGGGTAACAACTAAGTACGGTTCATATGCATATTTGACCAGCATAACTTCTAGGTACTACGTTATCCTAGAGATTTGGCCATTATAACATCTAGGTATTATCTTTTTCTAGACTATCGGGCATCATATCTCTTAAGCATAATATCATAGCTTACAACTAGGCATAGTATTTACAGCTATACTATCCCAAGGCTTTAAGCTCTATAAAGTGATTTGATAATTATAACCATAAATATATTTTGATAAAACAATTCGATAAGCATGTATCCCCCCCCCCCAAAAAAAATTAAAACAGTAAAATAGGGGTCGTGTACTCACCCTAGTTGTGCGAAACCTTTGATGTAGGGTTGGATTGGGCTCAGGTGTCCGGGGACCGCTCCTAATGGCATCTACTTCAAGAAGAGAGTGAGAGTGATTGAGAGGTGTGCTGGAATGGTATGCCCAACCTCTTTATTTATAGTCATGGATTTGGGATGTGCGTCAGACAAATATCTACGTGCGTCGCACATGACAATCATGGCTCCATCCGGAGAAGGCCATGTGTCATGTCCCAAATTAGCCACGCCACACGCAATCTTCTCGAATATGGTGTCAGGTATGTGGCGTGCGGAGACACACACCTCGCGCACACGAACAAATTTTGTAAAAATCATAACTTCTTCGTGCGAGCTCCGATCTAATCCCTCTCTATATTTATGTGATGATCTCAAAAGGGTACTACAATTCTTATTTAGGTTTTTTGGTTAGTTTTGGCTTTTATTTTTTGTGCCTGACGGGGGTAAAAATAAACGGTTTTACAAAAATCATATATCTCTCATACGGATCCCGTTTTCGGTAAACTTTTTCGTAAAGTTTATATCTTGAGGAGTACTATGAAATTTTTTTTCAAAATTTTAGTCAAAACTCAACTAATCTCTAAGTACCGTTTTACGTAATTAATTTTAATTACAAGGTTGATTTCTATTTTTATAAAATACATAACTCGTTCCAGTGGAGTCGGATTTTTATGAATCTTATATCCTTGAGATCACATTAACCAGTACTATCCAAGTATGTTAACCAACTTAGAAAACGTTACAACTTTTCGGATGCTAATTTTTTAGCCTAATGGAAGTTTTTGACAAATAATTGTAATGGCACATTTGATTCTTATTATGTCAAAAATCAAATATTACAATATGAGGCTATTACATATATTTTCCTACTCTTTCCTAATGGTGATCAGTGACAGAAACCTCTCGGTTGTCACAGTCACCCCAATTTAGGAAATTTCATCTCGAAATTTTATCTTATCGTCGGGTTGCCTTCGAAAAAGTGAGGGTACTTGTCCTTCATTTGGTCATCTCATTCCCATGTGTACTCTAGTTATCGCTAAAAGTTCCATCGCACCTTGATAATAGGAATCCGACTCTGCTTGAGTCGTTTAACCTCTCTGTCCATTATTTTGACTGACTCTTCGATGAAGTTTAGTTCATGGTTAATCTGAATTTCATCAAGTGGAATGATGAACATATCGTCGGAAATATACTTTTTAAGATTAGACACATGGAAGACGTTATGCACAATATTAAGATCTTGGGGTAACCTAAGTCGATACGCGACTGGACCTATCCTTTTGAGAATTTCAAATAGTCCTATGTACCTTGGATTTCGTTTACCTTGCTTTTCGAACCTTATAACTCCGTTCCAAGGACATACCTTGAGCATCACCCTGTCGCCAACTTGGAACTCAAGGGATTTACACCTGACGTCAGCATAGGTCTTCTGACGGTCACGTGTTACCTTCATGCTTTCTCTTATCTGTACTATCTTTTCATTCGTCTCGTGGATAATCGATGGGCCTATTTGTAGGGGATACCCTACGAATTTCTTGGCCAGTTGGGTATCGCCAACTTCTGTCCAACAAATGGGAGATCGACATTTCCGGCCGTATAATGCTTAGAATGGTGTTGCTTTGATGCTCGTGTGATAGCTATTGTTGTATGAGAACTTAACCAGAGTAAGGTGAGTATCCCATGGACTTCCAAAATCTATGATACATGCTCTGAGCATGTCTTCCAGTGTTTGGATGGTCCTTTCACTTTGGCCATCGGTTTGTGGATGATAAGTCGTACTCATATTCAAGCGCGTACCAAGGGACTTTTTCAAACTCTGCCAGAAGCGAGAGGTAAACCTACTATCTATGTTAGAGATATAGGATAAGGGTACCCCATACAATCTGATGATTTCTCAAAGGTACGTCCAGGTCAACGTTTCCATCTTATCCGTCTCATTTATTGGTATAAAGTGGGCAGACTTGGTTAATCTATCGACAACTACCCATATAGTTTCATAACCAGCAGTAGTCTTAGGTAATTTGGTAACAAAGTCCATTATAATATGCTCCCACTTCCACTCAGGAATCTCCGACTGCTGCAACAATCCCGAGGATCGTTAGTGTTCTGCCTTGACCTGAGAACATGTTAGGCATTTACCTACGTATGTTTCAATCTCAACCTTCTTGTTTGGCTACCAATAAAGGGCCTTTAGGTCTAGATACAACTTGTATGCTCTAGGATGAATGAAATATCTAGTCCTATGGGCCTCATTTAGAACTAGTTCCTTGACCTATCCATATTTTGGAACCCATACTTGGTTCATGAAATATATCGTTCCATCATCCTTAATCTCGAGTTTTCTTTCAAATCCTATGAGGCCTTATTCTTTAATGTTTCCTTCCGTTAAATCCTTGAGTTGAGCACTCCTAATTTGCGAGATTAGATTTGATTGGATAGTCATCGTAAGTGCTTTGACTCTGCGAGGTTTAACTCGCTCTTTATGGCTCAAGGTGTCAGCTACGATGTTATCCTTTCCTGGGTGATAACGAATCTCACAATCATAGTCATTTAGCAAATCTAACCATCTTCTTTATCTCATGTTGAGCTCTTTCTGATCGAAGATGTGTTGCAGACTCTTGTGATCTATGTATACCACAAACTTTGTTTCGTAAAGGTAATAACACTAAATTTTTAGGGAAAAAACTACCACTGCTAACTCAGGGTAATGGGTGGTGTAATTCTTCTCATACACCTTAAGTTTTCTTCAGGCGTAGGCTATGACCTTCTCCCTTTGCATCAATACACATCCCAACCCCTGATGTGAAACATCATAATACTCTACGAGGTCATTAGTGTTTTCTGGAAGGGATACTATAGGTGCACTACATAACAAAGTTGTTTCCTATTGGTCTCCCCAATCGAATTTTACTTCTTTTTGGGTTAATATTGTGAGGGGTTTGGCCACGTGAGAGAAATTTTCTGTAAATCTTCAATAATAGCCAGTCAGTCCTAAAAATTGGCGAACCTCTGTTAGCATCTTGGGCGCTTCCCAATCCTTTACCGTTTCGATCTTAGAAGGTTCGACATGAATTCCTCTACTACTTATCACATGCCCAAGAAAGTGTAATTGTCTTATCCAAAATTCGCATATAGAGAATTTTGCGTACAATCTTTCTTTCCTTAAAAGCTCTAGGATCACTCGAAGGTGTTGCCTATGCTCTTCCTTGGTTTGTGATTATACTGGAATATTGTCGATGAATACAATCACGAATTTATCCAAGTAGGGCTTGCACACTCGATTCATAAGATCCATAAAGACAGCTGGGGAAATGGTCAATTTGAAGGGCATGACCAAGAACTCATAATTACCATAGCACGTACTGAAGGCAGTGTTTGGAATGTCCTTTTCCATGTCTTGAAGTTGATGATATCCCGATCTCAAGTCGATCTTAGAGAAGTAACTCGATCCTTGTAATTGATCTAAGAGATCATCTATTCGGGGTAGTGGATATCTATCTTAATGGTCAACTTATTTAGGTCTCTATAGTCAATGCACATTCAAAAAGATCCGTCCTTCTTTTTAACAAATAGAATGGGTGCTCCCCAAGAAGAAAATCTTGGTCTAATGAAACTCTTGTCAAGAATTTCTTGTAGTTTCCTGGAGAGCTCTTGCATCTCCGAGGGTGACAATATATAAGGAGACTTTGCTACTGGGGCAGCTCTTTGAGCTAGATCGATTCGAAACTCTACTTGTTGAGCTGGCGGCAGACCTGGTAGATCCTTTGGGAATACATCATGGAAATCGCACACCTGAGGTACTTTCTTGATCTTTTTCTTGTTATCATCTTTCCTATCGACAATATGATCTAAGAAGGAAAAATACTTTTTCTGCAAGTATTTTCTGGCCTTCATGCAAGAGATGATCGTAAGATTTCTACCGGGTTTGTCACCATAGACGATTAAGGGTTTTTTGTTTGGTAGGGGTAGATGTAAGGCTTTTTCGAAGAACAACACCTTGACATGGTTAGAGGATAACCAGTCCACACCGATGATGACGTCGAAACTTCCAATGACCATTTTCATATTGTCGACAAGAAAAGTATGATTATCTAACGTTAAGGCACAGTTCCTAAGTATTTCTCTAGTACTACCGAATTGGCCGTTAGCGATTTCTACCCTATAGGCTTTCCTAAGTTTACTAGATGGGTGATCTAATAGCTTCCTAAATTTGGGGGTAATATAGCTTCTATCGGTCCCGGTATCAAAAAGTATATTTGCACATAAATTATTGATTAGCAACGTACATGTCACTACCATCGGATCTTGGACGACCTCTCTTGCTCCTATAACAAATGCTATGCTTCTAGAATTACCTCCCCGACCTTTAAACTTTGGACAATCCCTTCTGATATGTTCAATCTCCTTACATTCATATCACGCTCGAATATCTACTGTTTCGGTTCCTCAATTGGGTGGGGTTTTGCATTTGCTGGCAAGATGACCTTTCTTGTTCTAGTTGGTAGAGACCCAACATGCTCCATTGTGATGAAACCCACACTCATTGTATCTAGGGCTACTTCCAAAGGTAGTCCCTATCGAGTGTGTTGAAACCGCAAATGCTTGAATAACTTCCCGCCAAGGTTGTAAAAATCGTTCGGCGGTAGCTCGGTGGTCGACTGGCGATAAGTGATTAATCGGATTAGGCGGGGATTAATCGGAGATTAATCGGGGACCCTAAATTATTAATAAAATTATTTAAAAAATTAATATTTCCTAAAAAAATTAAGTATTTGAAAATTTAAAATTTTAAAATTTTGTAATTTTGAAAATTTTAGTATAATATTTTAAAATTTGAAAACTTAAAAATTTTAAAATTTAAAACTTTGGTCTAATATTTGAAAAATAAAACTTTTGAATTTTTTAAATATTTCCCGCCTATAACCGCCGAGACCGCCAAGGACCGCCAAGCCCGAGTTTGACCGATTTTGACGAATTTCGCCAAGCACCCTAATCGTAATTGGTTCAAGGCCGCCAAGCTATTAATCGCCGATTAATCAGCCGCCAAGGCTGATTTCTGCAACACTGCTTCCTGTTTTTTCTCTGTTGGTTGCCTAGCCTTACCTTTTGACTATTTTCCAAACTTCCTTTTTCTACCCTCCACCTTCGGAAGGTCAGCCTTCAGAACCATCGTTCCACGACGAACCTCTTGATGGGTCAGACTAAAGGCTAGTCTCTTGGCACTATCGAAGGTAGTCAGTTTTGAGGCAGTGACTAAACCTTGGATAGGATGAGGCAAACTCCAAATATACCTCTCTATCTTGTTATCTTCTGGGTAACCATCCCCGGACATAAGGTGGCAAGGTCATTGAAATGGCTCATATAGGAAGCAACATCAACTTCCAGCATCATGAGATTCCACAGCTCCTGCTCCAGCTTCTGTATCTCTTCACGTGGACAGTATTCTCCAATCATGAGTTGCTTCAACTCACTCCAATACATGGTGTTTTCTATGTTAATGCCCATGGTCTTGGTGTAACTATTCCACCAACTTAAGATTGCGTCTGCCAAGGTGCAGGCAGAAAAGTTGACTTTACAGTCCTCCAGACAGAAGCTTATGTCGAAAACAGACTCCATCTTTTCCATCCACCTAGTCAACCCAACTATGCCTTCATTTCCGTAGGAGGGTTTAGGCTTACAGTTCATAAAATCTTTATATGAACAGAATCTAGTTGGACCTCGATTATTTCCTTGAAAGATCTCGCCTACGTTACCTCTTGATCCTAAATTCCTTGGGGTTTTAAGCTTGATATGGAATCATCTACGCGTCAGGCCACTAGTGCCTCAATCATGGCAGGGCTCATAGGCTCGATATTGGTATCGGGTTGACCAGGGTTCCTTCTAGTGTGATGCATGACTCTAAATTTAAGGCACATGTTAGTTGTTATTTTGAGGTTTTACTTTGATACTTTTAGTTTGAAGAGTTACCTATATCATGAAAACAATTAACAAGAATCACAATAGACATTAAAATCACATAATTTTCATTAACGTTTTAAAAACTTTTTACATCAGCTTTTCAAAACAACAAAAAAGTGTAAACAGTGCGGTTTGAGTAGGAATAGTATCTATTTTACACAAAATACGTAGCGGTTCCCTAATATCGGTTACACTCCTATTCCCTCCCTCAAACCCAAAAAATCATAGTCTCTAGCTTCCCTAGCCTAGAACTATCTACCATAACCCAAAACAGACTAACATCTAAGCCACTATCTGAGCTAATTGATGTTGGAGGCAACAGATCATCACCTCCATAATGGTCTCTCCTATATCAGACACCAACAACCTCAACTCCATCTCTCTCTCACACACTACTCAAGACTCTTAATCACGATCTATTGATACTGTACTAGAGAATGAGTCTCCTCCATATGATCATAAGCATGGAGGATCCTCATCTCTTTGTAATCCCTCTCCTGCTCTAATCCCCTAACTCTACCATCCTGGCCATCCTCCTCAGCGAGTTGCGATCCTCATCCACTCGATGTATGTGATCCTCATGTCGTGCAACACATGGGACTAACACTGAGATCGCACAATTTGTGGGATCCTCTGGGATGGAATTCAATCTCGGTGCCTAGGACTACTCTCCAATCTCATAAAAACTAATACTATCCTCTTGGATCCACTCGTCCACATGGGGTCTCCATCTTTGGGTGGGACAAGGTTTCTTTGATTGATTTGGGGATGATGGTGGTGAGGCTGCCACCTTGCAGGATGGGATAGGAATGGATTTTCTGGGGGGGGGGGTAGTGATAATTCTGCGTCCTAGGGAATGAATGCTAAGAAAGGATAGGGAAGGTGGGGCTACAGTATCTGGGGATGACTCCGACTCAGTAGGGTCCTCCTCTTGAGTCTCCTCATGATCCTGGTGGGAAGATGAATCTGGGTAGGGCGAACTGTCTGCAGGTACTCCATTGATCTCATCGCCAGGCTGCTCCTCCTCACTGGGTTCCTCCTCATCTTCAAATGGCTCCTCGTCAGCTGATACTGGGGTAGACGGTAGGGGCGTCATCAGATCGTAATCGCTCTCAGTCTCGGGCATGCCTGGCACCACATGATATTTCTCTGGGTAAGGATGTGATACCCATTTTTATATGTCATCCATATCTCTCCGATTTCCTGCATAAGACATCGAACATGTAGATTTTTATGAGAAATAATATATAATACGTATACTTCCCTATTATAATATATATATATATATATATATATATATATATATATATATATATATATATATATATAGTATATGGGTGGTATGTCGTATGCGTGTCTCTATTCCGAATATCCTTAAGGTGTACCATCCTCTTTCACTAGGTCTTGATCTAAGGCTCTAGTCTTCAGGAAGTTGATCTATGTTAGTGATCCGAAGATCCTCTAGTTGTAGGCCTCGTCCTAATCTCTTAACTAGGCGTACTAAACTACTGATCCATAAATCCTCAAGCGTTTAGATTGTCAACTACATCATCCAGGTTTACACGTGCCTCGGTTGGACCATAATAAAACTTAGTTGCACATTCTAGGAGTACTACAAAACTCCTTTTTTGAACTTTTAGTCAAAACTCAACCAATCTCAAAGTACCGTTTTGACGTAATTAATTTTAATTACATTGTTGGTTTCTATTTTTATAAAATCCATAACACTTTCCTTTGGAGTCAGATTTTTACGAATCTTATATCCTTAAGATCACGTTAACGAGTACTATCCAAGTATGTTAACTAGCTTAGAAAACATTACAACTTTTCTGATGCTAATTTTTGATCCTAATGGACATTTTCAACAAATAAATGTAATGGCACATTTGATTCTTATTATCTCAAAAATCAAATATTACAATACTAGGCTATTATATCTATGTTCCTACTCTTTCCTAATCGTGATTAGTGAGAGAAACCTCTCGGTTGTCACATGAGTACCCAAATCCTCATAAAAAACCTCCAAAACCTGGTGCTGAAATGTATGTCGCGATCAGAGACCACTAAACTTGGAACCCTGTTGTAACGACCTGTTATTTCAAATCAATGTAATAGTATAGATCAACTTGTAATTCATTTTAAAGTAATAAAGATAATTCCCATATTATAATCAATGTGCTTTAATCTTTAATGAAGTCTTCTTTCAATACTACAAGTTTATACGAATCCAAAAATATATAGAACGTCTAAAACTGACTTCGCGTGACGAAGTTATGATAAATTCTATCACTATAGATTTAATATCAAGTGAAATTTTAAAATAGACTTAGAATTAGCTATTCGAGTCTAAACAAAAACTGTAGTACTCGGAAATACCTACGCGTAGATATAAAGAACGTCAAAAACAGAGCTCGTATGCAAAAGTTATGATCTACCGAAGTTTCTACTGTCTGAAAGCTTAATACATATATGAAACCCTAGCCTAATCGATCTCACGGCGTGAGCATATATGGCTCACGACGTGAGGTAGCAAGTTGACACCTTTCAAGCCTAGTATCCATGCGAGAAGTCTACGGAGTGATTCATCAAAACTCACGACGTGAGCTTGCATGGCTCACGACGTGAGAGCCATTGTGACACCTTCCAAAGCTAGGGACACATATGGCGGGGCTACGAGCTGATCAGGACCAAGCTCATGATGTGAGCTTGCATGGCTCACGACGTGAGAGTCGAGATTTCGGACTATAAATAGAGGGTTCACCCTCTTCACTTTGGTTACGAAATTTGTATCACTTCTACTTCCACAAACACTACTTTAAGCCCCTATAAAACCCCCGAAGCCCAAAGAAACCCCCTAACACACGAAGAAAACCCGAAACCCCGAGCTCCTCGAGAAAATAATATTTTCCAGTCAAAACTCTGCCCGCGTAACCGGTTTTTCATCAGAAACGCGCGGTTTTGTCAAGGAAAATCATTCCTAGAAACGAAAAGCTGCCCAAATCACCACTTATCAAGTGAGTTCATACCCCTGCGTTTATACTATTTTTCACTGTTTTAGGGGGGAGATACAAGTCTAACACAAGAATATTGTGTTTACAATAAAAGGAATTCTAAATATTTCTAAATCAACTTTAAATTACTGAAACTCTTTTAAATGTTGTCAAACTCTTTTAAATGTTTTAAGAACTCTTTTAAACCTATATTTTTCCAAAATCATATATATATATATATATATATATATATATATATATATATATATATATATATATATATATATATATATATATATAAGATTTAAAGGGCTTAGGACTAATAATTCGCTTTATTTTCTTTTCCTTGTTTGGATGTGGGCTTAGGGTAGAGTTATTTGTCTGAATGTCGTTTCAATTTTAATTTATATATATATATATATATATATATATATATATATATATATATATATATATATATATATGAATATAAAAGTTATTTCAATCAGATTCATATTCCCTTTTTAACATGTCGAGCAAAGGGGATACTTTCATGAATATTACATATCAATCAGAACACAAATATATATTATAATAGGTATAATTTATGGAACTCTCATACTATTTTCACAAATCAGTTATACAAAGTTTAACGGTATACTCTCGTACAAATACTTTACATTCAAGTATACTAGAAAAAGGACATACTATCAGTTCATTTATTTCAAAATGACTTTTCATCATTATTATATACGTAATCGTCAATATAGTTTTTGTGAGACAATGTTCAATTGCTTATTCATTTAGGCAATACTATTAAAGTCTTGATGTTATAACCAAAATCTTCTGACAGAGAACGAGACATATGTGTATAGATCTATACGGGATTGAAAATCCCGCACTCATACTGTTCGCTACAATTGGGCTGGTATGCCTATGAGTGAAAAATGTCGTTACAGTTCAGATGCCTACAAAGCGTCATATCAGGCCATCTAGTCATAGCATGGTTATAATAACTCACAAAAAGATATGAACAATATGATTAGTGTATAATGAATTAAACCAAAGAGTACGAATACAAAGTACTGGTTTTACAACAATACGATTTACAGTATTACATTACACTTTACAATTACAGCTGGTGGAGCCAGGCATACTCACTTTTACAGGGTTTTCAAAGAGTACAATTACAGAACTTGGAAAACATTAACAATACAGAAAACATTCTTTTTATAGTTTTATTGTGAATTAAAACTATGTTACACTACTTTATGGTACAACAACACTTATACATAATGTTTTTATGGCATTAAAACTACTTTTCAGTTATATTAGAAAATATTGGATTTTCTGGAACAATAAACATGATTACAAATTCAAGAAAAAAACAACAAACTTCTAAGCATAAATACTAATGCATTCACCAACTTAAATGTTGATACTCTCTTTTTCAAAACACTTGTATTCTCAGGGAACCAGTAGACAGGTACATCCCTAGGATTTTGAGAAGACGGAGCAATATAGATTCATGTATTCTATATTTTGTTATATAACTTTTGATGTCATATATACAATGACTTGAACACTATGTAAAAACTTATACATTATTAATGCAATGGTTGTTATACTTTGATTACTAAGATGCATGTGTTGTGATACTTAACATGAAGTCATTCACCCCCGGACGTTTCCGCCGCTTCAGGTTGGGGGGTATGACAGATTGGTATCAGAGCAATTGTTTATAGTGAACTCAGTATATCAATTCATAAAAGATATACAACTATAAATACATTGAGGCTAAAGAGCTCTGACTAGAAGTATACTTTTATAATATGAGTATTTTATAAGAAGTATACTAACACTCATACATACAGGAACAGTATCACAGTCATAACTACATAAAAGTATTTGGATGTTGGACACTGCAGTTAAACCTGGACAGTTATGTAATCATATCTGGGATAAATATAGCCTGATCAACTATATTTATTTGAGATACGACCAACATGTGTTTGGGAGTGATAGTAGTGTTGCGACAAGTATAAAACTTACCAACTCTACTCATATAGAAGAACTCTAGAACATAACACAAATTTAAAATACTATACGAGTATTTTGTAATACTATAAAACAACATTTTTAGATTCTTTCTATGCTTCTTACTTTTAAAATTCTCGTATATATATTATGGCAGGATATCCCCCGCACGGAGATCCCTACTTCCCTGAACAAGGGAATAATGGTTGGGTTGAAGATGATCCTGAAGAGGATCCCGAGGAGGACGAATATGAAGAAGAAGAGGATTCAGAAGGTACAAAATCAGACCCAGAAGTATACAACCCACCTCCGATTGATCAAAACCCCGCAGCCAGACAGGATTTCCAAGGTCCGACACCAGCATGGGGAGAAGAACTACATAGTAGGAGCCAGCAGCAAGGACAACGCCCTCCTTTCGGTATGAACAGAGGCTTCTACAACATCAGCAATGGAGGTTCAGCTGACAGGGCCCTCCCTGTTTTAGTACGCCTCATTTCACGCCAGGTTGATCAATCGCGAATATCGATCAACCGAATTCTGGAAGTTAACGCTTCCTCCCAAGTTAACGCCATTAACCTTCATCGTCTAGACGGAGATCACGATCACACTAGACACCGCACTGAGATGCTTCATGAAGAGATGATTGCTGCTCAATCCGAAATTAGAGCACTCAGGGAGCATCAAACTACACTAGAGAGGCGTTTGAGGGAAAGAGAACATCATAATACATAATCCATTACCAAGAACCGTACTCGACGCAAGTAGTGTTTACACTACTTCTATTTTGATATAGACTAGGATGTCGGATGTATATACTACTTTTAACTATATGTAAAACTCCACCCTACAATTAAGTGAATACACTACTCGTAGGTTGTAATACTGTCAAACTTTCCCTTATATTGAAGTAATATAGATCTATATCAAGGGTAAATAATTCCAACTGTATATACAAAAATATGTATCAAATAACAAGCATTTCATTTCATTGCGAGTTAGCATAATTCTCATAACATTTTGTTTACTCATGGAAAATCTATAATTATTTAGTGTATATATTAAAGTATTATGTAATTAAAGTTCTATTGATCTAGAAATGGTAGGTCCACTTTAGGCCCTGTTCCTTGTTTGGTTGTGGACTTAAGGCAGACCTATTATGTTCGACAATCTATTCAATCTTAATTACATACAACTTGTATGCATCAAATGAATGTAGAAGAACCTGGTACGAAATACATTATACAATGCAAGTGTTGCTATAATCAAAATTGGCGATTGTTTACTTATATTAGTAGACATTCATTGTAAATCGCTTAATAGAACACTATGTTAGTCAGTAAATAATACAATTAGAATTAAGATACGTCTTATTCAATATCACCTAACTCATGATCACTATAGAGTACTTATCACCATTTTTCTTAAATCATTATAGATAAAGATGCCTCCAAGGAGAAACCCAAGGCATATCAATGTCAATGCAGCACCAATACCACCTCCACCTCCACTACCACCTCCATAATTTGACATTGCTATGTTTCAGGCAGTGGTCACTGCAGCTGTGGTAGCCGCCATGTCACACATAAATACAAACGGTGCCAGTGGATCTGGGAGTGGTGCTCATCCCTCCAATCATGGTGAAATTCATGGACACCCACGGGAGTGTTCTTATAAGGACTTTACAAATGGCAAACCTAGAAACTTTAATGGGATTGGGGGAGTCATGGCTCTAACTCAATGGATTGAGAAAACCAAAGCAGTCTTTGAAATCTACTCGTGCCCCAAAGGGAGCAAAGTGAAATTTTCTGCCTGCATCTTTTCTGACCGAGCTCTCACATAGTGGAACGGTCATGTTAAGTCGCTGACTCTTACAATGGCTAACTCAATGGGCTGGGAGAATCTGAAATCGATGATGATGCAAGAGTACTTCCTGAGGGGTGAAGTACAAAAGCTCGAGCATGAGCTTTGGGCCCTTACCATGAAAGGTACAGACATAACAACTTACACTAATAGATTCAGTGATCTAGCGATCCTATGTCCTGGAATAATTGCTCTGGAGAGTAAGAAAATCGAAAGGTATATATGGGGACTATCACATCAGATCTAAGGGAGTGTGTTAGCTTCAAAGCTTGTTACCTTCGATAGTGCCAAACAATTGGCACAATCTCTAGTAGATCATGGAGTTCGTCAGGGCTTCATGACTGTCGCTCCTACACAACCCAAATCAAACAACAACAGCAACAACAACAACAACAAAAACAACAACAACAACAACAACAAGAAAAATCCCTGGAACAAAAGGAAGGGTCAATCTTCCCAAGAGCCTTCCAAGAAACAACAAATAGTGGCGGTTCATGCTACTACTGTTCCTACTGCTGTTCCTGCTGCTGTTCCTGCTACTCCTACACCAGCAAAACAGTATGCTGGTAAATTGCCGAAGTGAAACAAGTGTAATTTCCATCATAATGGAAATTGCTGTGAGATGCAATGTAGGAACTGCAACAGAAAAGGGCACACAGCCCAATTCTTTAGGTCACCTTCGCAACCAATCACTCAAGTTCCTGGCGTTGGAGTAAGTCGGGCATGTTATGAGTGCGGTGAAACTGAACATTTCAAAAAGGATTGTCCAAAGGAAAGGAATGTCGGTGGTGTGGGAAGAATACTGGCTATTGGTCACGAGGAAGCCATTGCAGACCCTACTGTGGTCACGGGAACGTTTCCTCTCAACAATTCATACACATGCATTCTATTTGATAGTGGTTCAGAGAAAAGTTTCATGAGCCATAAATTCGAACACCTACTTAAACAGAATTCCCAACCACTAAAAGATATTCACTGTAGAAATGGCCAACGGGAAAACCGAGAGCACTAACAACATATACATCGGATGTACCCTTACTCTAAATAACTTTTCCATCCCAATCGACCTGATGTCGGTATCCATAAAAAGTTTCGACGTCATCATTGGTATGGATTGGTTAAGTCCAAATCGTGCCGACATCCTATGTTACAAAAAAGCCATTCGCCTTAACCTGCCAAGTAATGAAACCCTTATCATTTACGGCGACAAATCCGGCGCGAACATACAAATCATTTCCTGTATCAAGGCGCAAAAGTATCTTCGCAAGGAGTACTGTGCTTTTCTAGCTCACGTGGTAGAAAAGGAACAAGAAGTGAAGGACTTCGAGAGCATTCTCGAAGTCTGTAATTTCCCCGACATTTTCCCCGATGATCTTCCAAGAGTCCCACCTGATAGACAAGTCGAATTCAGAATCGACTTAATCCCGGGAGCTACCCCCTTAGCCAAATCACCTTACCGTCTTGCACCGGCAGAAATGAAGGAACTATCCAGCCAACTGAACAAACTTCTTAGCAAAGGATTCATAAGACCAAGCTTCTCACCCTGAGGAGCACCATTCTTGTTCGTGAAGAAGAAGGATGGATCTTTCTGTATGTGTATAGACTACCGAGAGCTAAAAAACTGACCATTAAGAACCGATACCCTCTACCTCTTATTGATGATCTATTCGACCAACTACAAGGTGAAAGTTTCTTTTAAAAGATTGACTTAAGATCCGGGTATCACCAGTTATGAGTTTTAGAGGAAGATGTTCCCAAAACAACCTTCTGAACTCGTTATGGTCACTACGAGTTTTTAGTGATGCCTTTCGGATTAACAAATGCACCCGCAGTGTTCATGGACTTGATAAACAGGGTGTGTCATCAATTCTTGGAAAAGTTCGTAATAGTCTTCATAGATGATATCCTTATCTACTCTCAAAGTAAGGAGGAACATTGCCAACATCTACGACAAGTCTTGCAAACATTGAGAGCAGAGAAGCTATATGCAAAGTTCTCAAAGTGCGAATTTTGGATTAGGAAAGTAGGTTTCCTAGGTCACGTGGTCAGTGAAGAGGGAATGCACGTGGACCCTTCCAAAATTAAAGCAATCAAGAACTGGTCAGCACCCAAAACACCTACAGAAATCCGCCAATTCTTAGGCCTTGCTGGCTACTATCGCAGATTCATTCAGAATTTCTCCCAAGTTGCTAAGCCACTTACCACCCTGACACAAAAGGGTGTAACTTTTAGCTGGGGAGAGAAACAAGAAACAGTGTTCCAAACGCTAAAGAAAGCCCTGTGCAACGCACATATCTTGTCTCTACCAGAAGGGACAGAAGACTTCGTAGTATATTGCGATGCGTCTAACCAAGGGCTAGGCTGTGATCTTATGCAGCGAGGAAAGGTCATATCCTATGCCTCGAGACAGCTTAAGAGACATGAGGTTAATTATACAACTCACGGCCTTGAACTGGGAGTAGTGATATTTGCTCTGAAGATCTGGAGACATTACTTGTATGGCACGAAATGCACAATATTCACGGATCATAAAAGTCTTCAGCATATCTTCGACCAAAAAGAACTGAACATGAGACAACGACATTAGGTGGAGCTACTGAACGATTACGAATGCGAAATTCGTTATCATCCCGGTAAAGTCAATATAGTAGCTGATGCCCTTAATAGAAAAGAATACTCGGGAGGTTGAGTAAAGTCGTTGACCATGACTATCCATTCAGACCTGTCCACACAAGTCAAAGCGGCTCAACTTGAAGCCTTGAAGCCCGAGAACGTGGCAGGTGAGACTTTAAGATGAATGGACAAGAACTTAGAAATCAAAGGTGATGGAGCCCGATATCTCATGAACCGGATCTGGACACCAAAGTTCGATGGTTACAGAGAGGTTGTCATGAATGAAGCACACAAGACACGATACTCCGTTCACCCGAGTTCAGACAAGATGTATTTGGACCTTAAGAAACTTTATTGGTGGCCTAAAATGAAAGCTGAGATTGCTACCTTTGTGGGCAAGTGTCTTACCTGTGCCAAAGTCAAGGTAGAATACCAAAAGCCTTCGGGTCTACTGCAACAACCGGAAATCCCCGAATGGAAGTGGGAGCGGATTACAATGGACTTCATAACTAAGTTACCCAAGACAACGGGAGGTCATGATACCATTTGGGTAATAGTCGACAGATTAACAAAATCCGCGCACTTCCTACTAATAAAGGAAACAGACAAGATGGAGATGCTAACTAGAACATACATCAGAGAGATAGTTAGACTGCACGGTGTACCCATATCTATTATCTCTGACCGAGATAGTAGATTCACCTCACGATTCTGGCAGTCACTTCAGAAATCTCTGGGAACTAGGCTGGACATGAGTATAGCCTACCATCCACAAAGAGACGGACAAAGTGAGAGAACGATTCAAACGTTAGAAGACATTCTGAGAGCATGTGTGATCGACTTTAGTAAAGCATGGGATACCCATTTACCACTAGTCAATTTCTCGTACAATAACAGCTACCATACTAGCATTAAGGTTTCTCCATGCAAAGCCCTCTATGGTCGCAAGTACAGATCACCTCTGTGCTGGGCTGAAGTAGGTGACACACAACTGGCTAGCGGTAAAGTTCTTGACAGCACTCTCACTGGTCCGGAAATCATTCGAGAAACTACTGAGAAGATAGTACAAATCCAAGAATGACTTAAAGCTTCCAGAGACAGACAGAAAAGCTATGCTGACAAGAGAAGAAAACCCTTGGAATTCCAGGTTCGTGACCACGTCATGTTGAAGGTCTCACCCTGGAAGGGCATGATACGCTTCGGAAAGTGTGGAAAACTAAATCCAAGGTACATCAGACCGTTCGAGATTCTTGCTAGAATCGGTCCAGTAACATACAAACTCAAACTACCTCAAGAACTCAGTAACATACACCCTACCTTCCACGTGTCTAACTTAAATAAGTGCTTATCCGACGAGACCCTTGTTATCCCACTAGTTGAAATTGAGATAAACGAGAGCCTCAACTTTGTGGAAGAGCCAGTAGAAATCTTAGATAGGGAAGTCAAGAGAAGTAAGCAAAGTTGTATCCCGATAGTGAAGGTTCGCTGGAATGCAAAGCGGGGACCTGAATTCACTTGGGAACGAGAGTATCAAATGAAACAAAAGTATCCTCATCTATTTACCTAGTCCTAGGATATTTCTATAGTCTTAATTCCGGGACGAAATTCCCTTTAACGGGGGGATAATATAACGACCCGTTATTTCAAATCAATGTAATAGTATAAATCAACTTGTAATTCATTTTAAAGTAATAAAGATAATTCCCATATTATAATCAATGTACTTTAATCTTAAATGAAGTCTTCATTCAATACTACAAGTTTATACGAACCCAAAAATATATAGAACGTCTAAATTTGACTTCGCGTGAAGAAGTTATGACAAATTCTATCAATATAGCCTTTGTATCAAGTGAAATTTTAAAATAGACTTAGAATTAGCTACTCAAGTCTAAACAAAAATTGTAGTACTTTGAAATACCTACGCGTGGATATAAAGAACATCAAAAGCAGAGCTCGTATGCAAAAGATATGATCTACCGAAGTTTCTACGGTCTGAAAGCTTAATACGTATACGAAACCCTAGCCTGATCGAGCTCACAACGTGAGCATATATGGCTCACGACGTGAGGTAGCAAATCGACGCCTTTCAAGCCTAGTATCCATGCGACATGTCTACAGAGTGATTCATCAAAACTCATGACGTGAGCTTGCGTGGCTCACGGCGTGAGAGCCATTGTGACACCTTCCGAAGCTAGGGACACAGATGGCGGGGCTACGAGCTGATCAGGACCAAGCTCACGACGTGAGCTTGCATGGATCACGACGTGAGAGTCGAGATTTCGGACTATAAATAGAGGGTTCGCCCTCTTCACTTTGGTTACGAATTTTGTATCACTTCTACTTCCACAAACACTACTTTAAGCCCCTCTAAAACCCCCGAAGCCCAGAGAAACCCCCTAACACCCGGAGAAAGCCCGGATGTAACAACGTAAATTTTCAAACCAAAATTTTCAATTTAAAAACACATTTATCTCAATAATAAAATCACAAAATGACACAATGTCAAATTATCAAATCTCATATCAAAAACTGTTCATATATCAAAACTCCAGATCCTCCAAATCATAAATCAAACGCTGATGTGTGTGTACAATCAAGCCGACACCTTCCCATGATCCTTAAAAGTACCTGAAACACATAACACATAACAAGATAAGCACAAATCTTAGTGAGTTACCCAAAATACCACACACAGCTCATTAGCCACTCTAGGACATGACTCAATAAGACCCTCCGGTCAATGTGTCTCAGTGGGACCCTCCGGTCCCAACTCAGTAAACTCATAATAACAATATTCAACATAAATCACAAAGACATAATGCAAAATATTAAGATACATAGATAAGCATAATAAACATCTCAATCACACAAAGGTACCACTCATGGTAAGTATAGTGAGAAGACTCACCTCGTAAGCTGGCAAGTAAAAGTATCGTACTCGGAAATCTCGAACTATCCTCCGCCTAACACACAGGATAATTATCTCTAATTAATACCATACTCATACTCAAATACACCATAGGTTTGTCCTGACTCGCCATGGTCTCCTTGACTCATGCTGACCAAACCCTAAAGTCAACAGAATTCAAACTCGAGTCAACAGTCCAGGTTTGTCCTGACCCGCCGAGTGCACTCTTGTGACTCGTCGAGTCCACTCGTTCCTCAGAAGTCTCGTGAAGGTCCAGCTCGTCGAGTTAACCCCTAACTCGCCGAGCTATAGCATGGCCAGCTCATCGGGACAAACCCTAACTGACTCGTCGAGCCGGCTTATCGACTCGGCGAGTCCATTCAGACTCATTTCTCATTCAGATAATTTCAAGGCAGAGAACCTTCCCAAACACTAGATCTAGACTCTAAAGGCTCATTAATCACGTAAAGTCACAAGCTTTACATCCATGCATGGCACTTTGGGCTTGAAATGCCAAGAACATGCTCTAATAAGGGTTTTTCACTCAAAATCTCTATTAAGGCTGAATAAAGAAGGGACCTTTGGAAACTAGGGACCTCACAAGGTCCAGATCTGAAGTCCAAACCTCCATATGACTCAATACCCTCAAAGTCCCAATTATAGATAGAAAAGAAGCCCTAATATGAGATCTACCCAAACAAACGAGAAAGGTATAAACTTTATACCTTTAATAGGAGCTCTTGGATGAATAACAACAGATCTAACAGCCTACTCTTGCTCCTTGCTTGAAATCCTTCTCTTTTCTTCCAAAGTTGCACCAAAATACTCAATATTAGCTCAAAGGGTGATTAGGGTTTCTCTCAGTGAAGGCAAGCAGCTGATGAGCCGCAAATGGGGCTATAAGTGCCCTTAAATAGGCCCCTAACCCGGGGATTTAGGGTTTGTCTTCACATCGTCTACTTGGCGAGTCGGCTCTTGGACTCATTGAGTAGATCATTAATCCAATGTGGCACATCGCTACTCTACTCGACAAGTTGTAGCACCGACTCGTCGAGTAGCTCAATATTCCTCAAAATAATATATATATATATATATATATATATATATATATATATATATATATATATATATATATATATATATATATATAATATACTTTGAAGTCAAGATGTTACAATTCTCCCCCACTAGAATCAGACTTCGCCCTCGAAGTCATGATCTGGAAATAACTCTGGATACTGCTCTCGCATCTCGGACTCCGACTCCCAAGTCAACTCGAACCCTCTCCGATGTTGCCATTGGACCTGAACCAGGGGTACCTCTTTGTTCCTCATAACCTTCACCTTTCGATCCATGATCGCAATCGGTCTCTTAATATAATTCAGGCTCGCATCCACCTGAATGTCCTCTAATGGCACCACTGTCGTCTCATCGGCTACACACTTCCTCAGCTGAGACACGTGGAAGGTGTTATGAATATGACTCAACTCCGCAGGTAGCTCCAAACGGTACGCTACCTTTCTCACTCTGGCAGTCACCCTGAAAGGACCGATGTATCTGGGCCCCAGCTTGCCCCTTTTCCTGAATCGGATCACCCCTTTCCACGGGGATACCCTCAGGAGGATAAAATCTCCAACCTGAAACTCAAGCTCGTATCTTCGCCTGTCCGTGTAACTCTTCTGACGACTCTGGGCCGTCAGTAACCTCTGTTTGACCTGCTGAATCTGCTCAGTCGTCTTGAGCACTATCTCAGTGCTACCCATCACTCGCTGCCCGACCTCTCCCCAACAGATAGGAGTCGGACACCTCCTCCCATAAAGAAGCTCAAAAGGAGGCATACCAATACTGGAATGGTGGCTGCTGTTGTAAGAAAAGTCAGCCAGGGGCAGATATGTGTCCCAACTTCCACCGAAGTCCATAACCCATGCACGAAGCATATCCTCGAGCGTTTGAATCATCCGCTCACTCTGTCCGTCTGTGTGTGAGTGGTAGGCTGTACTGAAGTGCAATAGCATACCCAACTCCTCATGAAACTTCTTCCAGAACCTGGAAGTAAAGCGCACATCCCGATCTGACACTATCGATGTCGGCACTCCATGCCGAGCTATCACCTCTCTTATATATATCTCGGCCAGTCTCTCTGTAGAAGAACTCTCACTAATAGCAAGGAAGTGAGCGCTCTTCGTCAACCGGTCCACAATCACCCAAATCACGTCGACACCTCGCGCGGTCCTCGGCAATTTGGTGATAAAATCCCTGGAAATCTGTTCCCACTTCCACTGGGGAACCTCTAGTGGCTGCAACTTGCCATGAGGACGCTGGTGCTCGGCCTTAACCCGACGACAGGTCAAGCACCTCTCGACTAACCAAGCCACGTCCCTCTTCATACAGGGCCACCAATAATCTCTCTTCAGGTCCAAGTACATCTTAGTGGCTCCTGGATGGATCGAGAATCTCGATCTATGCGCCTCCTCCATCAAAATACGGCGAGCTCTGCCAGTATAGGGCACCCAAATCCGCCCTTGGAAAGTGATAAGCCCTCGACTATCCGTCGTAAACTCAGATACCTGCCCAATCACCCGCTCCCTCTTGCGGTTCTCCGGTCTCACGGCCTCCACCTGGGCCTCTCGAATGGTATCTAAGACTGGAGTCATCACTATCATCCTCATACACACATCTCGGATCGGAGCACTCTTTGCTCTATGGCTCAGGGCGTCGGCTTCCACATTAGCCTTGCCCGGATGGTACAAGATCTCGCAGTCATAGTCTTTCACCACATCCAACTACCTCCTCTGTCTCATATTTAGGTTGGGCTGATCTATTAGATACTTCAGGCTCTTATGGTCTGTGTATATGGTACACCAAACACCATAAAGATAGTGGTGCCAAATCTTGAGGGAGAACACTACCGCCCCAAACTCCAAATCATGGGTGGGATACCTCGTCTCGTGAGGCTTCAGCTGCCTCGACGCATATGCTATCATGTGACCCCTCTGCATCAACACTGCACCCATCCCTGAGATAGACGCATCACAATAGACCACAAAGTCCTTCACTCCCTCTGGAAGGGCTAACACCGGAGCTTCGCACAATCTCTGGCGAAGAGTATCGAATGATGCATGCTGCTCATGCCCCCAAACAAAAGTCATATGCTTCCGGGTCAATCTGGTGAGAGGAACCGCAATCTTGGAGAAATCCCTGATAAATCTCCGATAGTAGCCGGCCAATCCCAGAAAACTCCTGATCTCGGATGGGGATCTCGGCACCTCCCACCGCGCCTCAATCTTGGCCGGATCGACCAATATCCCATTCTAATTAACGAGATGTCCCAGGAACTGGACCTCTCGTAACCAGAAATCACACTTGGAGAATTTGGCATACAGCCTCTCCGATCTCGGCACCTCCCACCGCATAACCGCCTACACACCCGGTTCATAAGATCCATGAATGTCGCTGATGCGTTGGTGAGCCCGAAAGGCATCACCACGAACTCGTAATGCCCATAACGAGTTCTAAAGGTCGTCTTCTGAATATCCTCCTCGCATACTTTCATCTGGTGATATCAGGATCTCAAATCAATCTTGGAAAACCAATATGCCCCCTGCAGCTGATCGAATAAATCATCGATCCTTGGAAGTGGATAGCGGTTCTTGACCGTCAACTTGTTCAACTCCCATTAATCAATGCACATCCGGTGTGAACCATCATTTTTCTTGACAAAAAGGATCGGCGCTCCCCACAGCGAGCTACTCGGTCGAATAAATCCCTTCCCCAGCAGCTCCTAAAGGTGTGAGGATAACTCCTACATCTCTGGTGGCGCTAGGCGAAAGGTGCCTTGGCGTTAGGCGCCTCTCCCGGAACCAAATTAATCCGAAACTCTACTTGCCTCTCGGGAGGCACACCCGACAACTCCTCGGGAAAAACATCAGGAAACTCGCACACTATCGGAACCTCGGAGAAAGAACTCGGCCTCTCTGACACAGTCAACGAATCCATCACGTATGCCAGGAAACCCATACAACCCTGCTGTAAACTCTGCCTCGCCCTGGCAGCAGAGCAGAAAGCTGAACCAGATCTGGTACCCTCGCCATACACTGTAAGCACTCCCCCATTAGGGTCTCGTATAGTCACCATCTGACGCTCACAGTTGATCACTGCTCCAAAGCGGCTCAACCAATCCATGCCCACGATGACACAAACATCACCCATCGCTATCGGTACCAGGTCAATCGGAATCTCGACACTAAAAATCTCCAGCACACATCCTCGGAATACATCGGTAGCAAAAACCGCATGCTCATCTGCTATAGAAACCCTCAGAGGTCGACTCAACGCCTCACGTCGGATACCAATGTGACGACTAAAAGCTAAAGACACGAAGGATCAACTCGCACACGAGTCAAATAACACTAAAGCAGGTACAGAACTCACAAGAAATGTACCTAAATATAGCGCATAATAAGCACAATAAATCTCAGAATAAATAAATAAGGAAATACGTACAAGCCACGACATCAGGTGTTGCGCGGACCTCCTCCGCTGTCAGCTGAAAAGCTCTCCCACGAGCCTTCAGAACCTCGGCCTTCACCGGCTGAACAGCAGCAGAACGCAAAGAAGCAGGAGCGGAACCCTGGGTTGATCCCTGAAGAAGCTGAGGGCACTCGGCCTTCCGATGGCCGGTCTGATTGCAGTGGAAACAGACTGCAAATCCCTTGGGGCAATCCTTCGCCATAAGCCCCTCCTTGCCACATTTGTAGCAAATCCCCGCCTGGCAAGATCCCTCATGACTCTTGCCGCACTTGCCACAAGTGCGGCCCTTCTGGCCTCCTGATCTCGAATCAGCGGGCTTAGCCCGCTTGGCTTCCGGCTGCGACTGTGCCGGCCGCCGGTCTCTCCCCTGAGACTCAGCATCCTCCCTGGCCTGAGTCTCCAGCTCGATCTCCCTCCTCCTGGCATTTTCCTGAAGCTCAACAAATGTCTGATAAGACGAGTCCTCCACAAACTCTTGAATATCCCTCCTCAGATTGCTCAAATACCGGCTCATGCGTGCCTGCTCAGTCGACACATGCTCAGGGCAGAACAACGCCCTCTCGTGAAACATCCGTGTAATCACAGTCACCGACTCTGTCTTCTGCCTAAGAGACAGAAACTCCTAGGCCAACTGTTCCCTCTCCATCGGGGGAACATACTCATCTCGGAACATCACAACAAACCTCTCCCAAGTCATTGCAGCATGCTCTGCATGAGTAAAACTGGCCGTCACAAACTTCCACCAGTCCTTCGCTCCCAAGCGAAGCTGGTTCAGCATGAACCGCACCCTCAAATGCTCTGGGCATGAACAGGTGTAGAAACACCCCTCGATATCAAAGATCCATCTCATCGTAGCAATCAGATCCTGAGTCCCATCAAACTCTGGTGGCTTCGTGTTGTTGAACTCCCGGTACAGCAACGAGTCACCTCCATGTGGCCTGGCAGCAGCGATAGCTGCAGTGGCTGCAACATCAGCCGCCTCAGAAACTGCAGCATATCGCTCGCCAAACGTCCCGATCAAAGTGCTCTTAATAGACCCAAACATCTCCGGAATAGCCTCACGTATGGCTGCGGCCACCTCGTCGTGAATCATCCTACGAATCTCATCATCGCTAACTCCACTGCTCTCTGGGGTGTGGCGTGTACCTACCATGATGTCTCTGAAACACAACACAAAATCATCAGAGACTCGCTCGAGCATACTCACACTCGACTACTCATCCCTACTTTCTCCTTAGCATCCTAAGGATTCTTACTTGGATTGAACACAGACCGGGTGCTTTCAGTAGTACGGGCCCAATACTACCTTCCACACCCCACCTGTAGTCACCCCAAGTCCTCCTCCTGGGATTCTAATTCACAAATACTCTATATCTCACGAATCATAGACTACTCTTTCAGTAGACCCCTATTAAGCCCATCTAAGTATCTCTTCCTAGATTATCTCCCTACTCAGAACTCGGCACATACTCAAGCAAATAACAGATAACACTGATCAAAACATCTCCTAGGCTAAGGCATCACAAATCAGGCAACTCTAGCCCTAGAATATGAAATACCTAGCCTACCCTCTAGCATGCAATCTTAACAAAATATCTCATAAATATCGTATAACACAAAAGTAAGGGTATTTTGGGAAATCACCGTTCGGGCTCTGGCTGATTGTACACACCGCTTTAACTTGTTTTCTCTTAAAACTCTTTCTCGTTTTGGAAAAATTCTTTTCTTTTGAAAATTCTTCTCAAATCCTCAGCTTCAGTCTAAACACACCCGGAGGTGCATCCGAATCCCTCAAACCAAGGCTCTGATACCAACTTGTAACAACGTAAATTTTCAAACAAAAATTTTCAATTTAAAAGCAAATTTATCCCGATAATAAAATCACAAAATGCCACAATGTCAAATGATCAAATCTCATATCAAAAACTGTTCATATATCAAAACTCTAGGTTCCTCCAAATCATAACTCAAACGCTGATGTGTCTGTACAATCAAGTCGGCGCCTTCCCGTGATCCTTAAAAGTACCTGAAACACATAACACATAACACGGTAAGCACAAAGCTTAGTGAGTTCCCCAAAATACCACACACAGCTCATTAGCCAATCTAGGCCATGACTCAATAAGACCCTCCGGTCAATATGTCTCAGTGGGACCCTCCGGTCCCAACTCAGTAAACTCATAATAACAATATTCAGCATAAATCACAAATACATAATGCAGAATATTAAGATACACAGGTAAGCACAATAAACATCTCAATCACACAAAGGTACCACTCATGGTAAGTATAGTGAGAAGACTCACCTCGTAAGCTGACAAGTAAAAGTATCGTACTCGGAAAACTCAAACTATCCTCTGCCTAACACACAACATAATTATCTCTAATTAATACCCTACTCATACTCAAATACAGCATGGGTTGTTCTTTCTTTCTCTCTAACTCTTGGAAGGGGTAAAAGACCTTTTTACCTCTCCATGGTCTCCTTGACTCATGCTGACCAAACCCTAAAGTCAACAGAAGTCAAACTCGAGTCAACAGTCCAAGTTTGTCCTGACTCACCGAGTGCACTCTTGTGACTCATCGAGTCCACTCGTTCCTCAGTAGTCTCGTGAAGGTCCAGCTCGTTGAGTTAACCCCTAACTCGCGAGCTATAGCATGGCCAGCTCATCGGGACAAACCCTAACTCACTCGTCGAGCCGGTTTATTGACTCGGCGAGTCCATTCAGACTCATTTCTCATTCAGACGATTTCAAGGCAGTGAACCTTCCCAAACACTAGATCTAGACTCTAAAGGCTCGTTAATCACATAAAGTCACGAGCTTTACGTCCACGCATGGCACTTTGGACTTGAAATGCCAAGAACATGATCTAATAAGGGTTTTTCACTCAAGAGCTTTATTAAGGCTGAATAAAGAAGGGACCTTTGGATTCTAGGGACCTCACAAGGTCCAGATTTGAAGTCCAAACCTCCATATGACTCAACACCCTCAAAGTCCCAATAATAGATAGAAAAGAAGCCCTAATATGAGATCTACCCATACAAATGAGAAAGGTATAAAATTTATACCTTTAACAGGAGCTCTTGGATGAATAACAACAGATCTAACAGCCTCCTCTTGCTCCTTGCTTGAAATCCTTCTCTTCTCTTCCAAAGTTGCACCAAAATACTCAATATTAGCTCACACACTCTCTCTATTAGCTCAAAGGGCGATCAGGGTTTCTCTCAGTGAAGGCAAGCAGCTGATGAGCCACAAATGGGGCTAGAAGTGCCCTTAAATAGGCCCCAAACCCGGGGATTTAGGGTTTCTCTTCACAGCGTCTACTCGGCGAGTCGGCTCTTGGACTCGTCGAGTAGATCCTTAATCCCACGTGGCACATCGCGACTCTACTCGACGAGTTGTAGCACCGAATCGTCGAGCAGCTCAATAGTCCTCAAAATAAGTAGATAAACAATATACCTGGAAGTCCGGATGTTACACCAGAACCCCGAAGTCCTCGAGAAAATAATCTTTTCCAGTCGAAACTCTGCTCGCTTAAAGCCCGGTTTTTCATCAGAAACTCGTGGTTTTGTCAAGGCAAATCATTCCTAGAAACGAAATGCTGCCCAAATCACCACTTATCAAGTGAGTTCGTACCCCTGCATTTTTATTATTTTTCACTGTTTTAGGGGGGATACAAGTCTAACACAAGAATATTGTGTTTACAATAAAAGGATTTCTAAATATTTCTAAATCAACTTTAAATTACTGAAACTCTTTTAAATGTTGTCAAACTCTTTTAAATGAGTTCATACCCCTGCGTTTTTATTATTTTTCACTGTTTTAGGGGGGATACAAGTCTAACACAAGAATATTGTGTTTACAATAAAAGGATTTCTAAATATTTCTCAATCAACTTTAAATTACTGAAACTCTTTTAAATGTTGTCAAACTCTTTTAAATGTTTTAAAAACTCTTTTAAACCTATATTTTGCCAAAATCATATATATATATATATATATATATATATATATATATATATATATATATATATATATATATATATATATATATAAGATTTAAAGGGCTTAGGACTAATAATTCGCTTTATTTCATTTTCCTTGTTTGGATGTGGGCTTAGAGTAGAGTTATTTGTTCGAATGTCATTTTAATTTTAATTATATATATATATATATATATATATATATATATATATATATATATATATATATATATATATATATATATATATATATATATATATATATATATATGAATATAAAAGTTATTTCAATCATATTCATATTCCCTTTTTAACATGTCGAGCAAAGGGGATACTTTCATGAATATTGCATATCTAACAGAACACAAATATAAATTATAATATGTATAATTTATGGAACTCTCATACTATTTTCACAAGTCAGTAATACAAATTTTAACGGTATACTCTCGTATAAATACTTTACATTAAAGTATACTAGAAAAAGGACATACTATCAGTTCATTTATTTCAAAATGACTTTTCATCATTATTATATACGTAATCGTCAATATAGTTTTTGTGAGACAATGTTCAGTTGCTTATTCATTTAGGCAATACTATTAAAGTCATGATGTTATAACCAGAATCTCCCGACAGAGAGCGAGACATATGTGTATAGATCTATACGAGATTGAAAATCCTGCATTCAGACCGTTCGCTACAGTTGAGCTGGTATGCCTATGAGTGACAAATGTCGTTACAGTTCCGACGCCTATAAAGCGTCATATCAGGCCATCTAGTCATAGCATGGTTATAATAACTCACAAAAAGATATGAACAAATACGATTAGTGTATAATTAATTAAACCAAAGAATACGAATACAAAGTACTGGTTTTACAATAATACGATTTACAGTATTACATTCCAATTTACAATTACAGCTAGTGGAGCCAGACATACTCACTTTTATAGGGTTTTCAAAGAGTACAATTACAGAACTTGGAAAACATAAACAATACATAAAACATTCTTTTTATAGTTTTATTGTGAATTAAAACTATGTTACACTACTTTATAGTACAACAACACTTATACATAATGGTTTATGGCATTAAAACTACTTTTCAGTTATATTAGAAAATATTGGACTTTCTGGAACAATAAACGTGATTACAAATTCAAGAAACAAACAACAAACTTCTAAACATAAATACTTATGCACTCACCAACTTAAATGTTAATACTCTCTTTTTCAAAACACTTGTATTCTCAGGGAATCAGTAGACAGGTACATCCCCGGGATTTTGAGAAGACGGAGCAGTATAGAGTCATGTCTTCTATCGTTTGTTATATAACTTTTGATGTCATATATACAATGACTTGAACACTATGTAAAAACTTATACATTATTAATGCAATGGTTGTTATACTTTGATTACTATGATGCATGTGTTGTGATACTTAACATGAAGTCATTCACCCCCGGACGTTTCCGCCGCTCCGGTTTGGGGGTGTGACACCAGTGACGAGTGACTACCTCTCTGATGTAGACGTCGGCCAACTTCCCGATGAAAATTATCTCTAAAATGGGAATAGATGAGCACTCTTGGTTAACCTGTCTACAGTGACCCAAATAGAATCCACCCCAAGCATCGTCCTCGGCAACTTCGAAATAAAGACCATAGTGATCTCTTCCTATTTCCACATGGGAATGGGTAATGGCTGCATCTTTCCATGGGATCTCTGATGTCTGGCCTTCAATTTCTGGCAAATCAAGAACCACTAAACATACCATGATATCTCGCTATTCATGTAGGTCCACCAGTAGCTCAATATCAAATCCTTATACATCTTCGTGGCCCCCAAGTGGATCGAAAACTTCGATTTGCGAGATTCCTCCATCAACGACTGCCTAACCCCACCATCAAATGAAACCCATACCCTACCACACTGAGTTAATAACCCCTGACTATCTCTGGCAAATAACATAATCTGGCCCTGATTCTCTCTTCCTTCCGTTTTCCCCTCCTTAATCCCTCTTCATGTGCTTACTTGATCAAATCTAACTGCGGTGAAATGATATTTATCCCCAAACATAGATAGCTTATGGGTGTACTCACTGCCTTGCGTGTCAAGGCATCAGCCACAACATTGGCCTTCCCAGGATGGTACAAAATCTCACAGTCAAAATCCTTCACCACGTCTAACCATCGGCATTGCCTCATATTTAGGTTCGACTGATCCATCAAATATCTTAAGCTCTTGTGATTTGTATAAATAGTACACTTGACTCCATACAAATAATTTCCCCAAATCTTGAGGACAAAAACCACAACCCTATCTCCAAATCATGAGTAGGGTAATTCACATTGTGAGGCTTCAACTGCCTCGGTGAGTAAGTAATCACATGACCGCACACACCTATACCTAAAATCGATGCATCGAAATAAACCACAAAGTTATCCATACCCTCAGGAAGGGTTAGAATAAGAGCCTCACACAATCTATGTCTCAAGTCTCAAATGCTTCTTGCTGCTCAGGCCCCCACCAGAAACTAACATTCTTCTTCATTAATTAGGTCAAAGGGACAAAAATCTTGGAGAAATCCTGAATGAACCTCCAATAATAACCTGCTAACCCAAGGAAACTCCGAACCACATATGGTGTCCTCGAAATTTCCAACTACGTCACTGCCTCGATCTTGGCCAGGTCGACTAATAAACCATTTTGGTTGACAATGTGCCCCAAGAACTCCACCTCGCGCAACCATAACTCACACTTGGAGAACTTGACATAAAGAATCTCCCTCCTCAAGGTCTCTAAAACCTCTCATCGATGCTCCTCATATTGCTCCTTGGTCTTAGAATAGACCAATATATCATCAATAAACACTATCACAAACCAGTCCAACATCGGCCTGCACACCCAGTTTATGAGGTCCATAAACTTTGTCGGTGCGTTGGTGAGCCCAAATGACATCACCACAAACTCATAGTGACCATAGCGAGTCATGAAGGCTGTCTTCTGCACATCTTCATCCTTGACCCTCATTTGATGATAACTCGATCTCAAATCAATCTTGGAAATCCAAGATACCCCTGGAGCTAATCAAATAAATCGTCAAACCTCGGAAGTAGGTTACGATTCTTCACCGTTAACTTGCTCAACTCCCGGTAGTCAATGCACATCTTGTGTGAACTATCCTTCTTCTTTACAAACATGATTCGTTCTCCCCATGGTAAACTGCTCGGTCTGATGAATCCCTTGTCTAACAGCTTCTGCAACTACATAGACCACTCCTGCATCTCCGATGGTGCTAGGCGATACGGTGCCTTGAATATCGGAGCCGCACCTGGAATCAAATCGATCCGAAAATCCACAAGCCTCTCAGGAGGCAGCCGCGGTAAGTCCTTGGGAAAAACATCTGGAAAGTCTCGAATGATAGGGACATCACCAGCTGTATTCCTCACCACAACCTGTGAATCCATCACATAAGTCACAAACCCAATACATCCCGACTAAAGATATCTGCTAACCATCATTGCTGAGCAAAAGACTGGTACTTGTTGAGTGTCGTCACCATGAATAGTCTGCTTCCCTAACTTAGGGTTCGAACTCTTACCAATTGACACTCACAGTCAATCATAGCTCCATTCTGGCTCAAACCGTCCATGCCCACAATAATCTTAGTCCCTCGTAGAGGAATAGGGAGTGGATCAATCAGATACTTCTCGTGGAATAGCTCAAGAACGCAACCCCAATGAACACTCAGAGCACTCACTATACGGTTGTCTGCAATCTCTACCTCTAGCGGGTAATCTAAAACTCCCGAAGTATCACCAATCTTCTTTCTAAGTGCAAGAGATACAAAAAATCGGGTAGCACCTGAGTCGAAAAGAACATGAGCAATCAAACCATTGACTAAAAAAATCCCTATACCTGGTCAGATAAAACATAAGCATAAATAATGAGAGCAAAAAATACGTGATAAAGATACATACCAGTGACAACATCTGGCATTGCTCGTGCCTCTTCGACCGTCAACTGAAAAGCTATGCCCCTAACGGACATTAATGAGCTTCAATATAGTGGGAGGGGGCTCCATCACTACTTCTCTTGACAACCTCAGACTGTCGGCCTTCTTGTGGCCCATGTGATTGCAATGGAAGAAAATCATACTCGATACCTGAGTACAATCCCTGCTAAAATTACTTGTCTTTATAGCAGCCTGAACCACCTCTCGACATGCCCCATCATGCAGTTTCCCGCACTTTCTGTAACGGCTCTAGTCCTGTTGGTCTCTATATCGTGAACCTGCTCCGGCTTGTGCTTCTTCTGAAGCTCCATCTCAATCTCCCATTCCTGGGATATGGAATTCAGATCCTGCAAGGTCCTACAGATGGACATGCTCACAAACTCTCGAATATCGTCCTTGAGCATGACATGATACATTTTCCTCTTCATCGCCTCATTCGCAGCATACTGCAGAACAAATAAAGCCCTCTCCCTGAACTTGGCATGATCTTCGCGACAGTCTCCGTTGTCTGGAGAAGGTCTTGAAACTCCATCACCAGCTGTTACACCTTAATAGCAGGTGAAAACTCCACCCTTAATCTTGTCAAAAAATTCGTCTATGTGATGACCACCACGACTCAACTCTCAAGGAATGACCAACCTCCTCCCACCAGTCGCACGTTCCATCCCTCATAATGCAAGATTCAAACCCCACCTTCGATCCCCCAGGGCAAAAACTCATCCGCCGATCATTCTCCATATTGGCAATCCACTGTTTTTTTGGCAATAGGGTCCTTCTTCCCGAAGAACATTGGGGATTCATAAGACTTGAACTCCCAAAAAGAGAGTTTGTGCTTCTAACTGACCACGTGCAATCTCGGTGCGAAAGTGTTGGATTAGGTGTCTAAGCCCATAACTATAATTGGTATGTACTTGACCCGAGAGTAGTATGGTCATTTTGGGTTGCCTTCACTAGAACAATCTGATAGGATGGATATTTGAGAAAGAGGTTACTTGTGAATTGTTAATATATTATAAGTATAATATATTAATATGAAATCATATTTAATTAGTATTGATCAAGAATTAATTTAGTGATCAAAAGAGACTAATTAAATTAATGGGGACTGATTATGTAAATCATTGATATATATATATATATATATATATATATATATATATATATATATAGTTTGGGCTATTATTGCATGATGGGTTAATTTTATGTAAGTATTCATGAAGAGTTAGCCTACATGAGATATGGATCATAACCTAAGTGTATGGATTAGGGTTTACCCATGACTCTTGGATTCCTACACTATATATGACACCCCTTAGCCTAAAATTGGGGACACTAGTAATCTTAGAGATACTATAGCCGAATTTTAGTGCCTAGAAGCTCTCTTTCATTATCCTCTAATTATTGGTGGTGTTTGTGACTTATTAGAGGCATCACACTTGAGGTGCAAAGTTATTAAAGGCCAAAGACAACAAGCTACAACAAGAGGTAATCTTTTAGCTAGTTTTATGATTCAATTGTCAAACTGTATGCAAGTTGTAGGCTTTATGCTTTGGATAATATTATTGCATGTATAACTAGAGAAAACCTAGATCCAAAGCATTAGGGTTGTATGGGCACCATAGGGATGTTAGGGTTAATTAAAACCAGCAGCGGTATCAGAGCCATGGGAGTTTTCTGTTATATTGATGCATTGGTTAATTGTTCAAAGCAAGAAAAATCGTTTTTTTTTGGAATCTGCCTGATCACCACGAGGTGGTGACTGTTCAGTGGGCAAAATTTTCAGTTTTTCGCCAAGTTTTGGATTAGGATCATTACCAAAACTGTTTTGACTAATAAAAATCGTTTTTTTTGTAATTATTAGCCCATCCAATTAAAAGATAATTGTCAAAATTTTAAGATAATTGCTAGTTTATATGATATGCTAATTGTTTGTAATATTTTGATTTGAAGTTATCTTGCTATAAGAGTTGCATTATGTCAAATTTGTAAAAGATAAAATTATGATTATTTTATTGGTTTTAAAATTTTATCTAAATGTTTTTAGGAGTTACAAAAATTGCCATCAAGTTTTGAAACTCAAAAGTTTTTTATGGAGTTACAAATCTTGTCATCAAGTTTGGAACTCAAAGGTTTTTCAAGAGTTATAAAACTTTCCCTCAGGTTTTGAAAGTTGAAAAGTCACATTTATGGAATATCGAAAAGTTTTCAAAAGGTGCAACTCTTGGGTTCATAACTTAAAAAAATTAATTAAATAGTTTTAATTTTGAATTTTTATATTTTGAACCTTAATGATTTTCTTTTGAATAGTTCATGTTAACTCTTATGGATTGTATTAAATTAATTAAAGTGTTTAATTAAAAGAGAAGATTAATAAATCCATAATAATAACATGGTTTAAGATTAATTAAATTAAGAGTATAATTTATTAATAGATTAAACCACCTAGTATTTTAAAAGTGTAAAATACACCCTTATACTATATAAAATTATAAGTTTAATATATATATATATATATATATATATATATATATATATATATATATATATATATATATATATATATATATATATATATATATATATATATATATATATATATAAGACAAGTTAGTCTTACCGTTAGTAGGCCTCATTCACGAAGCCGGTCTATAAGGGGGGTATAAGGATACTACCTATAAAATGGTGGTTTAATGGGTGTCTACTTTCACCCACCGCTCCCTTGACTGGTGGAGGGTCGGTAGCCGAACGGGTAGGATATGACATTAATTCTCACTAAAAGTATAATGATAATTATAAAGTAACTAAATGTTTTATAAAATTCTCAATCTTAGTTACTTTAGGAAAAATGTGAAAATGATGTTATTCCATGAAATTGCACTTTGCACCTTGCCAAGTCGTTAATGGAGCGTGTGTGGTTAACCAACACATTAACTTGGACTAACAAGGGTGGAAAAGGGTAGCTTGATGCTTGTCATAGATCAATGGAGCGTGTGTGGTTAACCGACACATTGATTAGGTGATAAATGACATCGAGAGTACAAAGTATATTTGCATGGTTATTCACACCTTGTTTGTGATCCTCGGTATCCCAGTCACAAACTTGAAGGGAATAATCGAGATTAAACATGCCATTGAAAAGTTCAATGAATCTCAAAAGATCTAGGAGTTTCATTTAAAACTTAATTCGTTTAAAATTTCGTTTTCGTGGTGGAATTGATAAATCATCATTTACCTACCAGCAAATAGTTTTCAATTGGATTATGGCATCCCTCTTCCGAATTGTGAATTATTGTGTTGGGTCCTTGCCTTAATATTTCATTTGGGTGTTATATTAAGGACTTAAATCAACTTAACTTGAATTTCTCCCTTGTAGATGTCTAGTTAAGACAACTATGGTCTTCCCAAATATTTTGGAAAAAGATTTCCTCATGAAGATGATGTTCCCAGAAATCATACTTCACTTCCTCCACCTCCTCCAATAGTTCTCCCTAACCCACATGTTCGAAGACTTGAAAAGTTCAAGGTCACTCAAACCCTATTGGCTAGCAAACACCAAGATGGAAGGTCTATGTGTGCACATGTCTGGGAGATGAAGTCACACATTGACAGGCTAGGAATGTTAGGAGTCGTTGTGTTGAAGAAGTTGGTTGTTGACTTGGTTCTTCAGTCACTCCCCGAGTCATATAGTGTAACATCCCAAAAAAAAACATGACCAAAAATTTCGTTTTAAAATCATTAATCAACCATATCCAAGTCATACATAAATCCTTATATGAAATCCAGTATCATTTCAAGCATATAAATTTTATCAGAGTAAACATCCCAGGCTAAAAGTTCTTGGTGTGTGCCATGCGATCATCCCGAGCTCTTCCCTCCACTACCGGAAGTACCTGAAACCAAAACTGAAAACCGTAAGCACAAAGCTTAGTGAGTTCCCAACCTACCACATACCACATACATAACCACATACTGGGCCCCCGCCCACTGCATCGGGACTTGCCCAACATCGGGCCCCGCCCGGCATCGAGCCCCGCTCGGTATACATATCGGTTTCTCTTAGACCTCGCCTGTCTCTGGGCCTTGCCCGCTAAACACATACAAATATATAACATAACACATAACAAATATCTAAACATACTCTACTATACTCATGATCTAAGGCCTCGCCTAACTTGGGCCTCGCCCCTATCCTGCTACTGATGAGTCATGGAACCCCGTCCAAGCTCCTGCTGATAGTGAGTTACGGGCCCTGTCCACACTCTCCTCCCTCCTAACTCGGGCCTCGCCCCTGCTCTGCTACTAATGAGCTACGGAACCCCATCCATACTCGGCTAGTGATGAGATACGGGACCTCGCCCACACTCACCTCCCTACCAGGCATATACAAGTATCACAAGACAACAAGTATAATCTAACATTCACATATAAACCTTCCTCGGGGTTGCCCCGGCATCGGACCTTAGTCCGGAACCATAAACACTGACACATACAAGAATCACAACTACCTCTAGCATACTAACATTCCTCGAGCCTCACCCGGCACATATCATAAAATGCCTAGGGCTAACCCCGGGTCTTCCTACTGTACACAAATATAATGGTTTGGCATTGTGGCCGTAGACCCATACACACAATGAGGAGACTCACCTCGCACTACTGAACCCTGCTGATACTCCTCTGGCTGCTGACTGGCAATTCCCGAAATGCTGACCCTTCGACTTCCCGAACTACCAATACCAAACATCACTTAGTCCACTACAATAATCCTTCTTAGGGTAAAATGACCATTCTACCCCTAGTCCAACTTGGTCCATATCTAAGGCCCAAAACTAAGGCCCAATACTAAGTAAGCTTCCCAAGCCCACTAGTGGCCCACTAATGGCCCAATTTGCTAAATCGGGCCCAATCCCTCTAATGGGCCTTACCCTAAGCCCAAACATCTTCTTGGCCCACATCATTTGACTTCTGATGGCCCATAAAAGCCCAAATACCCAAGCATGGCCCAAAAACGCAAAGCCCAAATCTGATACGTACGCCGGACGTACATCTATGTACGCTAAGCGTACTGGCTGATGGCTTGTACGACGTGCGTACCTGCTTGTACGCCCAACGTACAACCCTGTTAAGCCAATTTTCCATTATGTGCTTAATACTACAAGCCAGAAGCTACAAACACAGATCCAAGTCCTTATTAATGTCTTAATCCATAAAGTCGGCTACTTGGTGGCTTGCAACCCACCAAATGAGCCCAAACTTGAAATGTAACCACATACTTCCATGGAAATGGCTAGATCTCATGCATAAACCCATTAAGACATTCAAGATGGAGACTTTACTGCTTATGGGACCCATTTCGCTCTAAGGGTGGCAATCCTAAGCTCTAACACGAGATTTCATCAAAAGATCCATTCTTTGGACTAAAAGAGTCCATAAACTCCTCCTAATAGAGATCTAAGAGAACAATCATCAAGCTCATAACTTTATACCTTGAAAGGGTCTGGAAAGAGGCAAAAGTGACAAATCTACAACTTCTCCTTTGATCTACCACCTTGCTTTGCTCCTTCCTTGCTTGGAAAATGGTTTTAGAACACCAAAATGCTCACTAATGGCCACCAAAGCTTCAAGAACACTCAAGGGAGGATTAGGGTATCGTGGTGGCTGTCCAAGGGTGAAATGGAGGCTGGCCCTTGAGGCTTATCATTCCTTTTATAGCGACACACCCCGGCCCAAAACTTCTCGAATAAAAACTCAAAACCCATCAAAGACCAAAACGCCCCTAGCCTTGGTCTCTGAAATCCATAAACAAACATTTTCAGAACAGGGTGTTACAACTCTCCCCGACTTAAACTAGACTTCGTCTTCGAAGTCTCTCCTTACTAACACCCATCTACCCAACCACTGATATGCGGAACACAACCAATGATACTACGCGCGAAACAACATTCCCAAGACACTGATGGCCAACTCGGTCTTCCATTCTGAAGAAGACGAACTTTAAACTTCGGCAAACCCCAAGCTACTTCGCACACAAGAACCATCATGATAGACACTTCTGCCCGAACACCATGCTGCCTCTTGCCTTCTTTCCAAAAGAACGGGGATCTCCCAGGTCCGAACCTTTCTGTCCACCTTCCGGAATACCGGATTCCCTCCGCTCACTGAACCCAAGCTTAAACTCTCAGTCGCTCCCAGCGACCTCCGAAGAAACTTCGGCTAGCTAAAACAGCTCTATCTACCCTGCCACTCTGGCTCCCCAAGTCTTGGGATCCTCGATCCCCTAACTTGGCCCTACGGTCTCAACCAGGTCCCACCTGCGCTGCTATAATCATACGGGTCTCGCCCACGGGTCTCACCCAACTACATCTCGGAGTGGCCTCTCCCACAGGTCTCACCTATCTTGGGCTATGTAGGCCCCACTCCATCCTAAAACTCAACAAACTACGGTGAACCCGTAGTCTTACATCCTGACTAAACTCGCATCTTGCCGAGAAAATCTCCCACCTGGTTCCCACCCAGGTATTATCTACCGCGAATACACGAACTCAATGTTGGGAAGTTTCCAAACTCCCAACCCGCGCGCTGCTCTAACCCAACAGCCACTGGGGCTGCTTTCCCTTCCGACAAGGTTGCGAACTCATCCCAATTTGCACCTACTCCTGCTCCTGACTTCTGGGATAGTTCTCCCCCACTTCGATTTGACTAGATCCCTACAGCTCCCGGCTTGGGAAGGATTCCTAATCCTTCTCTCCATCTAAAGGGTCGATCTGCTGACATCCAACACTTACCACTACTAACGCTCCAACCAACCAATACCAAATTTGATCCACTCTTGAAGACTAACAGGAAACTTCCCGAACCCCACTCACACCTGCTACAGTGACTGCATCCTGAGAACCGGTTCAAAAAAAAGGGGTGTACTACTGTGAACTACCGCCCGAAAATCCATGGTATGCAGATGGCCTATGATCCGAACACGAATAGAAATAAAATCCTAACATACATTCATTAACACAGATGCAGTACCATAACAATATGATCATGAATAATAGTTGGTAGGAAAGCAAAAGATACAAACCTGCAATGCCTGGTGCTACTCGCGTCTCCACTGTAGACAACTGAAAAGCCCTGCTCCCCACCGCAAGCGCCTCTGCTCGGCCCTGACGGCCGTCGGTGATCCTCAAAGTCGCAGGGGCTGGTGCCATCACCTGTCCTGCTAGAAGCAAACTCGGACACTAGGCCTTCTTGTGGCCCCTCTGACTGCAATGGAAAAATATCAGTTCTGATCCCTGAGTGGTGGTAGCAGTACAATCCCTGCTGAAATGACCAGTCCGGCTGCACTTGAAGCAACCAGAATCACCCCCACTACCACCCTTGCACGCACCCTCGTGCGTCCTACCACACTTGCCACAACGACTGCGGCCCTGATAATCCCTCGATCTCACATCTGACCCCTTGGGTCTCTTGCCTGAACCTGAAGCTACCTGAACCTCCTCCGACTTCCTCTTCCCGAGGTGCTCCAGATCGATCTCCCTCTCCCTGGCCCGAGCAATCATATCCTTCAGCGTCTTGCAGCTGGACCTGCTCACAAACCCCCTGATGTCACTCCTCAGCATCTCGTGATATCGGGCCTTCTTCATCTCCTCGTCAGCGACATACTGCAGAACAAGAAGAGCCCTCTCCCTGAACTTGGCGGTGATTTCTACCATCGTCTCAGTAGTCTGCCGTAAATCCTGAAACTCTCGTGCTAACTGTTGCACCTTAATCACTGGTGCAAACTCGGCCCTGAACCTGGTTGAGAAATCACTCCATGTCATCGCGTCCAACGCGGCATCATCCCCAATGGCATGACCAACCTCCTCCCACCATTCCCGTGCTTTGTCCTTCAGAAGACAGGAGGCAAGTCGGACCTTATCCCCCTCGGGACACCGGCTCGTACGGAGAGCGTTGGCAACATCAGCCAACCACCTGCTGCTAGCAATGGGGTCCCTAGCCCCATGATAGTCCAGAGCTCCACAAGCTCTAACTCTCAGAATGTCAGCGAACGCGCTCCCATCAGGGTCATCATCTCAGTGCGGAAGGCTCCCAGCCTCTCATCCAAAATCTCCAGTATGCCCTCCTTGACCGTATCAAAGATCACAGGAGTCTGGTCTAGAATACTGCGCGTAATCTTAGCTGAGATAAACTCCCTCATCCGCTCCTCGAGCTGCTCGGCTCCTGAACCCGAGCCCGATCCCTCTCCGGCACCTGATCCGCCCACCGGTCTCTCACGCAACGTCACCATGCTGAAAACATAATGCAACAACCATCAGAAAACTCATCACTACCGAGGGATCACACACGAACTACAAGTTCCCTGGTCTCATCTCGGCCCTTCTTGAATCGAGTACAGATCCTCTGCTTTTAGTAGTATGGGCCCCTACTACCTTCCACATCTATCCGTACTTTCCTCAAGAATTTCCTCGACTACACCAAGTCCCTTTCACTGCTACTAACACTGCTCCTAGCACTACTCTCATCCTAGGCTTACCCTAGGGTATCCTCTAACTCATTCCGTCCTCAGCTGCTGAAGGACTTCCCAGTAATGTCAACTAGCTACCTCATGAATATAGCCTCATACAACAGAGATCAGATAATCTTTCGAGTAAAAGACTCATCCCTACAACGGTTGGACTCAAACAAGAGCTGCACAATAGCGTCAAACCTTGTCACTCTGAGATTATCCAGCCTGTGCCATATGTGACTTAGCATATTCACTTAATAGCTAGCTCGCATTAATAAAAGTCCCACAAGCACTAAGCAAGCAGCATTCAGACAATGGGAAAAAAAACTAACCACATAATCCAATCAAACTGTTTTATCCCCTATTCAGGAATCTGTACTAGCATGCAATTCATAAAGCTCATATAATCAGGCATAACCTAAACAGGCTATCCTACCACTGACAAATCAATACTAGCATGCAACTCATTAAATGCATATAATAGGCATACAAGGCATCCTTCCTAGATTCTTAGCCCTAAACTAGCACGCTGATCACATAATCATATCATAACATAAACTTGTATGGGTAATTTGGGAGAACTTACTTGAGCTCGGCTGATTGCATACACCAAACCTTTTTTTTTCAAAACTCTTTTCCTTTTCTCAGAATGCGTTTTTTATAAAAATGATTTTCTTTTGAAAATTTTCATACCATGCCCTCATTTTGAGTTCAGCCACACGCGAGAGTATGCGCGAATCCCTCAAACCAAGGCTCTGATACCAACTTGTACCATCCCAAAAAAAAACATGACCAAAAACTTCGTTTTAAAATCATTAATCAACCATAGCCAAGTCATACATAAATCCTTATATGAAATCCAATATCATTTCAAACATATTAATTTTATCAGAGTAAACATCCCAGGCTAAAACTTCTTGGTGTGTGCCATGCGATCATCCCGAGCTCTTCCCTCCACTACCGGAAGTACCTGAAACCAAAACTGAAAACCGTAAGCACGAAGCTTAGTGAGTTCCCAACCTACCACATACCACATACATAACCACATACTGGGCCCCCGCCCACTGCATCGGGACTTGCCCAACATCGGGCCCCGCCCGGCATCGAGCCCCGCTCGATATACATATCGGTTTCTCTTAGACCTCGCCTGTCTCTGGGCCTTGCCTGCTAAACACATACAAATATATAACATAACACATAACAAATAGCCAAACATACTCTACTATACTCCTGATCTAAGGCCCCGTCGCCATGCGATCATCCCGAGCTCTTCCCTCCACTACCGGAAGTACCTGAAACCAAAACTGAAAACCGTAAGCACGAAGCTTAGTGAGTTCCCAACCTACCACATACCACATACATAACCACATACTGGGCCCCCGCCCACTGCATCGGGACTTGCCCAACATCGGGCCCCGCCCGGCATCGAGCCCCGCTCGATATACATATCGGTTTCTCTTAGACCTCGCCTGTCTCTGGGCCTTGCCTGCTAAACACATACAAATATATAACATAACACATAACAAATAGCCAAACATACTCTACTATACTCCTGATCTAAGGCCTCGCCTAACTTGGACCTCGACCATGTCATGCTATTGATGAGTCATGGAACCCCGTCCATGCTCCTGCTGATAGTGAGTTACGGGCCCCGCCCACACTCTCCTCCCTATTAACTCGAGCCTCGCTCCTGCTCTGCTACTAATGAGGTACAGAACCTCGTCCATACTCGGCTAGCGATGAGATACGGGACCTCGCCCACACTCACCTCTTTACCAGGCACATACAAGTATCACAAGACAATAAGTATAATGTAACATTCACATATAAACCTTCCTCGGGCTTGCCCCTGCATCGGACCCTAGTCCGGAACCATAAACACCGACACATACAAGAATCACAACTACCTATAGCATACTAACATTCCTCGGGCCTCGCCCGACACATATCATAAAATGCCTAGGGCTAACTCCGGGTCTTCCTACTGTACACAAATAATGGGTCGGCATTATGGCCATAGACCCGTGCACACAATGAGGAGACTCACCTCGCACTGTTGAACCCTGATGATACTCCTCTGGCTGCTGACTGGCAATTCTCGAACTGCTTACCCTTCGGCTTCCCGAACTACCAATACCAAACATCACTTAGTCCACTACAATAATCCTTCTTAGGGTAAAATGACCATTCTACCCCTAGTCCAACTTGGTCCAAATCTAAGGCCCAAAACTAAGGCCCAATACTAGGTAAGCTTCCCAAGCCCACTAATGGCCCAAGTTGCTAAATCAGGCCCAATCCCTCTAATGGGCCTTACCCTAAGCCCAAACATCTTCTTGGCCTACATCATTTTGACTTCTGATGGCCTATAAAAGCCCAAATACCCAAGCATGGCCCAATCCGAGGCCCAAAACCGCAAAGCCCAAATCTGATACGTACACAGGGCGTACATCTATGTACGCTAAGCGTACTGGCTGATGGCTTGTACGTCGTGCGAACCTGCTTGTATGCCCAGCGTACAACCCTGTTAAGCCACTTTTCCATTAAGTTCTTAATACTACAAGCCAGAAGCTACAAACACAGATCCAAGTCCTTATTAATGTCTTAATCCATAAAGTCGGCTACTTGGTGGCTTGCAACCCACCAAATGAGCCCAAACTTGAAATGTAACCACATACTTCCATGGAAATGGCTAGATCTCATGCATGAACCCATTAAGACATTCAAGATGGAGACATTATTGCTTATGGGATCCTTTTAGCTCTAAGGGTGGCAACCCTAAGCTCAAACACGAGATTTCATCAAAAGATCCATTCTTTAGACTAAAAGAGTCCATAAACTCCTCCTAATAGAGATCTAAGAGAACAATCATCAATCTCAGAACTTTATACCTTGAAAGGGTCTAGAAAGAGGCAAAAGTCCTAGATCTACAACTTCTTCTTTGATCTACCACCTTGCTTTGCTCCTTCCTTGCTTGGAAAATGGTTTTATAACACCAAAATGCTTACTAATGGCCACCAAAGCTTCAAGAACACTCAAGGGAGGATTAGGATTTCGTGGTGCCTTTCCAAGGGTGAAATAGAGGCTGACCCTTGAGGCTTATCATTCCTTTTATAGTGGCATGCCCTAAATTTTAGGGTTTCTGGACTCTGGACGTACGCTAGGCGTACCTCCTGTACATTGGGCGTACACCTACAGCACCCACGATCCTTCTCCTTTATATGTTGGGCGTACTCGCACGCTTACCACCTTGCATGCATGGTCCTTCTTTGTCATCTGTTTCCATTAAGGGCCAATAATGTCAATAACTTCAAAGTGTCATAACTCCTTCATTCCAAGTCCGTTTTCGACGAACTTTATATCGACAAGAAGGTGGCGAGAAGCCCTATGCTTCTAGCGACACACCCTGGCCCAAAACCTCTCGAATAAAAACTCAAAACCCATCAAAGACCAAAACGCCCTTAGCCTTGGTCTCTGAAATCTATAAACAAACATTTTCAGAACAAGGTGTTACATATAGTCAGTTTGTTAAAGACTACTATATGACAGACCGCGACGTGACCCTTATTGATCTTACCTATTTTCTAATTGCTGCTGAATCAGCAATGATTTGGCACATTGGTAATTCAAATTTGGTTGGAAGATCTACTTCCTAAACTTCCATGGATATTGAGAATGGAAACATTGGAAGTCCAGAAAAGTCTTCTCTTCCCAATGGAAAGGGATCGGCCATGGTCAAGCCGTTTGACCAAATGGTAAAGAGAAAGGCTAAGTCTGAGATTGTCCCATGTACCATTCCAAAAGAATATGTTTGCTTCTACTGCCAAGAGAAGGGGCATTGGTTGCGAAGCTGTCGTATCTACCTGAAAGACCACAAGGATGGTAAAGTCAGAGTGTATGACTCTGCTTCAGGTAAGTCCACTATCTAACTCTATTAAGTTCCTATTTAGAGATTCTTAATACATGATGTAATGTAATTACATTTTGATGTTTTGTAGGATCGAAGAAAAGAAAAGAAGCTTAAAGGAAGAGTAAGCTGAATCTGATCGCGAAGAGATGGATTTTGATCGCCTGATTCGATGATCGGATTTTTGAGCTGCTACTTGGGAGTTATGATAGATTGCTTAGAAGTATGTAGTAACATAGTTTTCATTTGTAATTGCATTGTAAGGACAAGTTTTTCCGCATTTTATAATAAATAAAAATTTGATTTTATCTTATATTTACATCTCCTTGCAATGGCATTTGTGAAAATTGATGTTTGTATATTTCTATTGTTAGCAATGTTGAAAATGGATTTGATTCTTTCGTTTGTGGTAGTGTCGAGAATTTACCAAATAAGAAAAGATTCTCATCACCAAGTTTCAATTTGATAGAAACTTGGAATCATGCAACTTGTATTGTATGATGAATGAGAACCTTTATCTTTGGGAAATTAAAATTAATTCCTTGTTCATATGTATATGTGAGTCAAGTGAAGGACTAGGGGATCGGGTACACTTGGTTGTATACTGGATCAGGTCCACCACAAAGAACGATAAGACTATTCATCATGATTTACTAAAAGCTTAGTAAATATGGTTATACCTACAAGATTAAGTGTGATTCTGAATCATTGGAAAAGTTTCAATGTATAGCAGAACGAATAAGAAGAATCAATTAGGCAGAAAGATAAAAGTTTCTCCAATCTGAAAGGAAAGGAGAGTACTTTAGTATCGTGTTTTATGATCATCTTATGATTATGAAAACCATATCACAATTGATCCTCTAAGGACACCTTAGTGCATTTGTATGCCTAAGAAGAGGAATCGGGAAATTTTGAATTGGTTAAATCAAAAAGGTGAATCATACTTCGTTCCAAAATCAAGTTTTAGAGTTATGAGTGACATATTCCAAGTAGGTTTATAACACATCATAAAATGTGGAGTAGAAAAGTTTTCTTGCTCATGCACATTTGAGATTGGTAGTTGTGATGTCTTGGATAAGACAAAGACCAATTGAGACCAATTATATGAAGTGTCATTCTTGATAAGAAACCACACTAACTCTTGAATATTTATTTTTCAAGGAAATTTTATTGACAGAGAATCTTATATGTCAAGAGGTCAGTGGGAGTCTTAAAGACCTTGAAAAGCTTCAAGAACTAATCAAGAATAAACCTATCACTAGCACACGACTTGAGGTTTGTAACCTATCGTGTTGACACATTCTTGTTTCTGTGCTCATTCCAGTTAAAGTTGACTATGCATGTGAGTCCTATGGGTTCTCAATTGATTGCATAAGGCATTAACCCGTAAGGGTGAGATGCTCAATAACTTGGAAGACATGATAGGCCCTTGTGCTACCAAGTGGCAAGAAATTAAGATTGAACAAGTTCAGTCCATATGAGTTTGAATTTGTCATGGATCTTGTCTTATGAAAATGGTTGGAAATGACAGATTCACATGGATAGGAGCACATACACCATAAAATCTAAGTGTCATAAGGTTTCTCTCCAATTCATGAAAATGATTGAGGAAACACTTTCACTAAGTAGATTTTAAGGAGATAGCAGTTGTGTTAATTGCATTCTCAAATTCGATTATGATTACGGCATCCCTCTTCATAGTTCGAATTGTGAGAAATGGCAAATAGTTTGAACATTCGGGACTTATTGTTGTAAGTTCTGAAATAGTTTAGAAACACATATGAGCTTTCTAATAAAAGGTGTATAAGCTTAGATAAAGGCTTATCAAAGCATTTTGTATCAGAAATCTGAACTTTGGTATGAAAGTCAATAAGTATTGATTTCTAGAAGTCCAGCTATTTATGAGTACATGTCAAAGCTAGTGGGAGCATAAGTGCTATGCTAGTAAGAAAATAATTATCATGATAGTGGGGGCATGATTATTATGTGAAGTGTTGCAAGTTAGAAATACTAGTTATAGGAAACAAAGGTTACAAATTTGCAAAGTTGCAAAATTTGAAAAGTTGTTTCGCTACAATAAGAGAGAGAATACCTACACTTTATTTCGAATCCAAAAGTTTAGATTGAAGTATTAATCAAACTTAGTCATGGATATATGAATACCATGTTTAAAATATATCAACATTGGAAATTCTATATATGGAAATATTATAGCAAAAGACTGGTCAAGTATCATGTCTTTATGTAAGACATTATGAATCGTATCATATATGCTTCGGGTATAGGATCGACTGCATATGTTATAATATTCACGTGTTCTAATTTTCGCCTAGGGCATTAAGAGGGAAAAAGGACTAGAACCGGATATGACTAAAGTTATTAAACAACTGTCAAGGACGATCTAAGGTTTGCTAAGGATTGATCGCTTGTAATTGGAAGTATAGTAATGGATGGACCATATTGACATTATTATGAATAGACATGATTCTATTTATAATGAGTTATCATATGGCATATATGGAAATGTTTCCATAATGGGAGATGGATATTAAGAATCTATTTATGCAAGAAGGATGTTCAAAGGAATGTAATTTGAATTTGAGACTTCACTTCCTTGGAATTGTCTTGTTATCAATCTCCAAAGGAATACATTGTAATATCGTTGGCAAAGTCTCTATGACTTTTGTACCTCGACATTACAAAAGGAATCATTGCATGATAGTTTAGAATCTAACACATTCTTATAGTGGTAGGAATTAGGTTTTCTTACACTAAGTAATAAGGATTTGGAATTGCGAAATGAGCATCATTGAAATATTTTCAATTGATCTATTTCAAAAAGAAAGGACCATAGGCAAACATAGTTTGCATGCTTGGAGCATGGGTAACTATTGTTTTAATTCAAGTATTAAGTTGATTAATCGAAACATTATAGAATGAATAATGTTTAATCAATATGGTGATTAAATAAAAGGTGTTTTATTTATATTCAAAAGTTTTGAGATCATATTGGATTCGATTATTCTTGTGTTTCACTTCGCATGTTTTGACTTCCCAAATAATAAGATTATTCAAACCATCCACAGTCGATCATACTTTGGAAGTAAGTATTGAGGCAAGACGGTCATGAATCTGACTGTAGATTGTCTAGAGTATTTAGACATAGCACAAGTTTGTTGCAGTGTTCATGAGTTCTCCTATAATAAGATTTGAGTATTAGATTAAACCCACTCTCATCTAAATCACTTCATGGATTTTATCATGAGTGATTGATGAGACGATAATATCTTATATTCTTGAAACGGAGACATATAGTTGCAGTTTACAAATCGGTTACACATTGATAATGCATAAACGCACCAGTAACATGGTGTTATAACACGCATTGTTGTGTGTGATTTGATGAGTAAATATAGCCAGCATATGTGTCGAAGTTTATCCATTCCTTTTACCCTTACAGGGATAAAAGCGATATATGTGGGCCCTTCGATGATTTAGTGATAATAACCCTAAGCGCTTGGCAAAGCCTGGACTGATTTGATTTGTTCAATTAATCGGTCGTAGTAAATCGGAAATCGGGAAACAGCATATGGACAGAGAGAATGATAATAATCCATGTCTCAGTCCATATGATATCTATAATGGAGGAATATATGATCCCTTATCTAAAGGACACGTCATTGACTAGGTCAGAGTTCGACGACGGCTTTTAAGAGCTACAATTGCTAGTCGGGTTTTAAGTCGTACTTGCAGTTATAGTTATTAGACTTATCCAAGTTGGAGACTTTGGGATTAGGTGTATAAGCCCATAACTATAATTGGTATGTACTTGACCTGAGAGTAGCATGGTCCTTTTGGGTTGCCTTCACCAGAACAATCTGATAGGATGGATATTTGAGAAAGAGGTTACTTGTTATTTGTTAATATATTATAAGTATAATATATTAATATGAAATCATATTTAATTAGTATTGATCAAGAATTAATTTGGAATTAATTTAGTGATCAAAAGAGACTAATTAAATTAACGGGGACTGATTATGTAAATTAGTGATATATATATATATATATATATATATATATATATATATATATATATATATATATATATATATTGGGCAATTGATCCATGATATGCTAAGTTTATGTAAGTATTCATGAAGAGTTAGCCCACAAGAGATATGGATCATAACCTAAGTGTATGGATTAGGGTTTACCGATGACTCTTGGATTCCTACACTATATATATGACACCCCTTAGCCTAAAATTGGGGACACTAGTAATCTTGGAGATACTATAGCCAAATTTTAGTGCCTAGAAGCTCTCTTTCATTATCCTCTAATTGTTGGTAGTGTTTGTGACTTATTAGAGGCATCACACTTGAGGTGCTAAGTTCTTAAAGGCCAAAGACAACAAGCTACAACAAGAGGTAATCTTCTAACTAGTTTTATGATTCAATTGTCAAATTGTATGCTAGTTGTAGGCTTTACGCTTTGGATAATATTATTGCATGTATAACTAGAGAAAACTTAGATACAAAGCATTAGGGTTGTATGTGCACCATAGGGATGTTAAAGTACATAAAACCCAACAGAAAGGCCCCTTAGCGATCATCTAGTATCTCCATGATTCCTTCCTTGATGGTACCAAACATCACAGGAGTCACATCCAAAGTACCACAAGCGATCTTTGACATAATGAACTCGCGTATCATATCATCAATCGGTTCAACACCAGAACATGAACCAGAACCTCCTCCCCGAGTGCTCACCACCATACTGAAATGCAAACATATATACAATCATAATATAGTCAAGGGTACTCTCACACTACAAGTTTCTTAGGATCTCTATGATTTTCCTTGATCCGAGTATGAATCCTATGCTTTCAATAGCAAGGGCCCAATACTACCTTCCACACCTATCCGTACTTTCCTCATAAATCATCTCGAATCCTCTAAATCACTTTACTAGAGAAAATATCATAATTCCTATACTAAACAACATACAAATATCACTACATCACTCCCTAGGCTCTCCTATTAATCCTCATCTCACTTGCTTCTGCAATACTAGGAACCTCTACCAACACCAATGGTTGCCTTATACATGCAAATTATACACAATACGGGATCAAATAGATTGTCGAATAAATGATTTTACCCTAAGCCCACAACCAGACAAGGAACATGAAATAAGGCTAAATCAATCATTTTAAGGCTATGTGATCCTAATCTTACAATTTTTAAACATACACTTAGCAATTAACTCTATCAATATAGACTCCAAGTAATACATAACATCCAATCCCTCCTAGGCTACAAGGCATCACACAAATCAAACAATTCTATCATGCAATTCCTGAAGGTATCCTTAGCCCTATTCTCCATTCACATAAATGAATAATAATCATGTATGGGTATTTTGGGAATCACTTACTAGAGCTTGACTGATTGTATGCATCACACCCCTTACTTTATAAAGATATTTTTAGAAAATTTATTTTTCTTACGAAACGATTTATCAATTCCTCAGTTTGAGTTCAAACATACCCGAGGATGTTCCTAAATCCCTCAAACCAAGGAACTGGTGCCAACTTGTAACGTCCTAAAAATACTAGTAATTTTTTTTCAGACCATCAAATCCATACAAACATTCGTTCAAAAACCAATCATAATAACATGTGAGTAAAACAATAATAATCAATGCAGAAAGTCTTCGAGGGATGTAGTGCAGTCAAGTCGGGCCCTTACCTTTGGAACTGGAAGTACTTGAAAACATTTTAAACATAAACGATAATCACAAAGCTTAGTGAATTCTATCAAATACCATAAACCATACTTACATCCAAGTTTCATGGGCTACCCACATGGTCTTTCATACAAATCTCATGGGCTACCCCCATGGTCTTCCATGCAAGTATCACAAAGACAACTAGCGTCCCACATAGTATAGTGAGAATACTCACCTCCCAGACGTGGTCAACAACTAAAAACTCTCACAGCCAATGAATGGGTGTTATACACCTCCTAATAAACCACACAAGGTAAACCCTTAATCTACCTTCTAAAACTAGCCAATTGACCAAAAGTCAACCAAGTAAAAAAGTCAATGGTCAAAGTCAACTTTAAATTGTCGCCACGTCATGGCCAATCCTTAGCCACACTGTGGCAGTTAAGCGATAAAATATTCATGGATTCTTTAAATCCCACGTCATGGTAGCATACTCACCACGTTGTGGTTTCTGGGTTTGGACAACCTAATGGATTTAGACCTTAATCCATGAAGCCCTAAACTTATACTTTCTAGAAAGCTTTTAAGAACACCAAAGGCTCATAAAAATCTAAATTTTATGGACATGCATGCCCCATGCATGTCATTTACCCAAGCTAGGTCAAAAAGGTGGAAATATGACCAAAAACTCATGTAAAGTTCACAAACCATATCCAACTCTTAGACCCATAAAGTATAATGCTCACGGGAATAACAAAGGCCAAAAAGTTGCTAACTTTATTACATCTACCCACTCCAACCAAAACCATGGGCCAAAAAGGGATAAAATAACCTAGATCTAAGAGAATAAACCATAAAAATGAAAGCTTAAATCTTTACAAATGGTCTAGAAAACGATCTTAAGGATAGGGAGGTGTTGCTTGCTTGATCCTTGCACCAAATCTCCTTCTTCTTCCTTCAAAATCACCAAAATCTTAAAAATGATCTCCAAAGACTTCAAGAGGGCTAGGGTTTGGTCAAGGGTTCTTTTGGAGGTGATGGAGGCTGAGGGTGGAGGAAACCCTAGCCATCACTTCCTTTAAATATGGTCTTAAACTCAAAATTAGGGTTTGTCCAAAAAATCGCCACATCTTGGCCCCTATATTGCCATGTCGTGGCATCCAAATTAAGATACACATTTTAAGTGGCCATGTCACGTGGTGGGGATACATCGGCCATGTCGTAGCCAACACAAAAGTCACAAATTACTCTAATTTCCATGCCTCGAGAATCTGGATGTTACCGAAAAAAATAAAAAAATATAGTCCGAACAAACAAAATAAAAAAATAAATATACAATAAAATAGAAAAAAACAAAAAAACCATCAAAGGTGACACACTTACTTAGGACTCACGGTGCACCTCTAGATGATTTCACAACTTTTTCGTTGTGTTGTGAGTGCGGCGCACCTGGTTTTGGTTACGGAATGCTTCCTTTAACTGTTGACTTTTTTGCTAGGTTAATTTTTGGTCAAACTTTGTTGGTTTTGAGCTATAGACTGAGGTTTGACCTCTTTTTGACTTAGGAAGTTCGTGTAGCTGATTCATTTGAGGACTCGTATGAGTGTGTGATATCATCTCTTTAGATTCAAGTGAGTTATCTTGTTGTACCATGTGTGAAAGTAAATATCCTTTGCATCATAGGATGTAGATTTTTTGGTAGTATGTTGATTATACATTTAGACTAGAATGGATTCTGTATGTTGATTGATTGATTGTATGATATGTTGATATGTTACATTGAGGGGTTGATGGTGAAACAACACTAGAGTTATGAGCCTAGATGCTCACTATTGATGACGAAATGACACCAAAGTTGTGAGTTGTTGTTGATGACGAAATGACACTAGAGCAGTGATTTGTTGTTGAATATAGGATAGTACTAGAGTTGTGAGTCTCTGTTGATCATGGAACGACACTAGAGTCGTGAGTCAGATTATATTGAATGAAACTAGAGTCAGGAGCCATTGTTTATATGCATTGTATATGTATTAAAGTATGTAGTATTTTGGGGAAATCATTAAGCTTTGTGCTTACAATTGTTCATTAATTTTTTACGTAGTTCTACTGAAAAAGGGAAGGGCCTAGCTTGATTGTACCACCCGCGCATCACTATGATTTATGATTTAGATTTCCGATGTTTTATGATGATTCTGATATAGTTTTTTATGACATGCTTTTATGGTGATAATTTTTTTTTATAATTTGGTTTTATGAAAAATGGTTTTTGATGTTGTATATATGTTTTAAGAATGAAAATTTTGTTGTGAAACTTAGGATGTTACAAGTTGGTATCAAAGACTTGGTTTGAGGGATTTAGACTGACACGAGCTTGAGTCTGAACTGAAACTAAGGACTGAAATATTTTCATAGAATGATTTTGAAAAGATAACATTTTTGCATATAGATTTTTAAAATTAGTTAGGTTGGAAACATAAACATGATCATATTGCATGTTTTTATCTAATTATTGCTTTGAGACTGGGAACATTGTTCTCTGATCTAACTGAAGTGTATAAAAGGAGTAATATGCAATGCTTAAAGTCAATCACAGCTCAAAAAGGAAAATGATACCCAATATATCCATACTTGCTATATATGTTGATATGTGAACTATTAGAAATGCATGTTTGTATGTAGGATAAGGATCTTTTTAGGAACTGCATGTTAAAATTAAGATGCCTTATTGCCTTAGAATTTGCTACTATTTGCTATTTGAAGTTCATGTTAATGTTAACTAATTGTTAAGTGAATGCTTTAGAGTTATACATAATTTGTATTAGATATCCTTAAAATTCTTGATTCAACCTTATTTCATGTTCTTCTCTGGTGAAGGCCTTAGGGTAGAGACACGTATTCAAATGACTAGCATATCCTTGATTAAGTACGACTAGCATTCATGAGGTGACTATCAACATTATCAAAAACTTCTAGTGGTATGAGAGCAAGGTTCAGATGAATCCTAGGGAGAGCCTATGAATAATAGTAGTATATGCTTGTATAAGGCATATACGTATGTATTATGACCCCTAGTAGTGGTCATTTAGGTGACTTGGAACTTTGGGGGAAGTTTTTGGGACGTGTACGTACAGGTGTGGAACATAATATGAGCCCATATTATCGAAAGCACATGATGCGTACGTGGACCTGGGAGAGTCACAAGGCTTTTATGGAACTGTAGATGGGTAATAGTGTGGGATGATACTATGAATTCATGTTAATCTGTTCCTGTTTATACTTAGTATAGTAATTTGTTGGCATGAAGAGATAGTGGTCTAGGTTCTACTTCGGGCTCAAGTGACCATGGTGGATTGAGTATGAGTGATGCAAACTTTCTTGATTTGGTTGATTCTGAAGTCTATAGGGCCTTGGTCGAGGTAATACCAGTTTCGGTTGTGAGATTCATGGAGGAAGTGATCGAGATGATCGGAAAACAAATTGCAACCTTTGTTGGGATTGGATAGCCGATGGCTAAGGATGTGTTCCTGAACATAATCAGGAAGAAGTATTTGGTTAACAAGATATTGTATTCAACTATGATGAGGAAATTACAAAAAGGAAAGATTACAATCTATCAGATTTGTTCTAAAGAATCTCAACTTATTCAAGGACTACATCTTGCCACACCCACTAAATGAATATAACATGTCTATTTATAGACAAATAGACAAGCCAAGGTAATTAACCCATATATCATAAAAAGAGGGCCTTTGTCATCATCTATGTAGAACTTTGCTTCCAACATTCTCCCCCTCAAAGTTTGGAATGGATGACAAGGATTCATCTTCCAAGACAAGCTTCTAGCAAATAAGAAGAGAACATGTCACAAGGCATCAAAATGATCTACGAATCTTGATTCTTCAATAGTCTTCAAAAATAGGTTGTAGAAGTAATATTTTCAAACTTCATATTCTAAAGTAATCCCAAGATAATCAAGAAACCAAACCCGCCAAAAAAACCCACTTTGTAATTGAAAAACCAAATCACTTCATATCTTTGAAGAACTCCCCCTCAAAGTCACAGTGATCTTCAAATAAGCTAAAGATATAAATCATTAAAAAATATCATGTAACAAACCAAACTCAAGATTCTTAACTTCATTTGATCGAGAAATCACTAAGAGTTAGAGTCAGTCGAAGCACCATGGTCATTAGTAGAACCTTTTTTTATCCTTCTCCTAAAGTTCGTCAATGCCTAAAAATGATATACCCCACTTTCATATATCTACCACAAGCTTCATCAAAAACACTAATTTGATCAATCACAATCCACTTTCGAATGACCATATCAAATTCTCCCTCTTTTTATAATATAAAAAAGATTATAAAACCTTCAAATGATCAGGAGAATAAGCTTGAATCGCATATATCAATGATATTTCCCCCCTCGACAAATGAAATAAACTTTAAGCTTTAAATCCAAAAAAGTCAGTTTTTTTTACTTTTTCAAAACTTGACCTTCCGAACTGCCATGACTTGAATTAGAATCACATGATTAGGTCGAAACTGCCAAGATCTACAACTTCTGGGATCGAAACTACCAAGATCATCAACCCTTGAATTTGTAACCATTTCTGAAATAGGGTCGAAACTGTCAAGATCTACAAATTCTGGGGACTAATATTGAAACATTGTAGCCTTCTCCCCTTTTGATCAGATAAATGCGAGATCAATAGCAACCAACGACACCAAATATGTTCTAAATTGCGAGACTGAATTGCTCAGATTACGAGACTCTATCAGATGCGAAGATAAATTCAACGTGTGAGATCCATAATACAAACCAATTGTGAATTAAACAATCTTTCTAATTTTGATCTTTGCAAAATATGACATTCGCACACCAATTTTTACCAGGTTAATTCACTCGTTGACCAACAAAACCAATTTTGATTTTGAGAACAATCCTTGCGACACACCAGTTCCAGTTATGTATTGTGTTCCGTCTTTGCAATGTAAATAATTTAGGGTCCTCTTTGTAAATTGGTGTACTATATATTTTGAGTTCTATGCAATACAACCCTACGAGGAATATTTCTACAATTTATCATGGTATCAGAGCAAGTTAATTCACTGTTTAGTTTGATGTCCACAAATCAGAATGTACTAACTCAAACAACCTTGAAGTTTTAGTATTAGAAGAAGAAAAATACAAACAATGGTGTTTACCAATTTGACAAACATGACACATTGGTAACTTATTAGAAGACGTCTTGACTGCAAAAATTGAAGGATGGAAGGGCCGGGATGCCCAAGGCAATGATGTCATGTTTGAAAAGACATAGTGGCAAGAGCAGTAGCTTGAGACGAAGAGGATGGAGATGGAAGAATTGGGTACAAATCACCTGTAGTATCACAACGTTGGAGTAAAGTACCTGAATTAAGATCCTTAACAAATAAACCAAATTGATCAAATTCAACAGAGACATAATTGTCAATAGTAAATTGACGAACAAAAACAAGATTTTTAACCATTTGATTTGAAATAAGAACATTTTTTAACGAAAAATGATTATTGGAAAATGGGAAAAAAGTTTTGACCAAGATAACTAACTGAAAGTAAAGCACGATTACCAGCAATAATATATTTAGAGTGAGTGCATGGTGTTATAAGGGCTGCCCAAAATTCTGATTTTTTCTTTGCATGTCATAGAGCCGTTTGGAGGTTGCTGAGCCGGAAAGGAGGTTGTTGTGGATGGGCTGAAAAGGGTTGTTGGGGCCCATATTGTAGGTCGGCTTGAAACATGGCAGCCCATGAGATGGTTGCCCAAAATTGTCATTTGACCCATTAGGTTGGATGGACTGGTACCACCGAAACCGCACTCCCTTCACCGCCACATATGCGCCGCCTCACTTTTTACCACACAAGTGTGGTTTCATGCCACACCAAGGGAGTGAGATTATGGTAAAGAGAGAGAAAAGAAAAAAAATAGAAGAAGGTGATTGGTTGAAAGAGGAGAGAGAGAACAAATAAAAGAGGAGAGAGAGAGTGAAAGTGCAGCAAAAATATGCCGCACTGCGGCTAAAACCGCACAAAACCGCAGCCTGGGGGCGGTGTGCGCGGCTGAGGTGGCACAAACCACGGCCCCAAACCGCGGCCACACCCTCTAGCCTTAGAGGCTTGTCCAAAACCGTGAGCAAGGCTGCCAGGGGCTACGGCAAGTGGAGTTTTGTAGATTGCTAAAATAGGCCTGACGATTCCCAAGTACTCCTAAATATTGTTGTCCCATTTTCGATTACCTGCAAAAGAGTTAGAAGTAATGGAGCTACTAGAATTACCCCCCCCCCCCTTTTTGGAACTACATTTACTATTGTTTCTATTTTTATTCCACTTATTTTTTATTTTTCTCAAAGTTATTAGTAGGGGTGTGATAAAAAACCAAAACCGAATAACCGAACCGAACCAAATGATGTTTGGTTTATTTGGTTCGGGTTATTTGGTTAATTTGGTTTGATTGACCGAATAAGAATACTTTATTTGGTTTGGTTTTGGTTAAATTTTCATGGTTTGGTTAAACCGAATAAACTATTTCATTAATATATATTTTTATAGTTTACATCTATAAATTAACATTTTTTTATTAAAATAAATATATAGTCACTAAAAAATATTTTCGTAACTCATTGTTTATTTATTAACCACTATAAATTTTTATATTTTTTTACAAATTGTAATAAAAAAGCAACTAATTAGCCAAATGTCAATTAACCTTCGGTCATTTCTTTCTTCTTTATATACGACTAAAGTTATATTAACCCGCATCTACAAGTTGTATGGTTACATCAATACTTTAATACATCATATCATGAAAGACTGAATATTATATGTTATGTATTAGTGTATTTTTTTCATTTGGTAAAAGTTTTTAGTATGTTTTTTTTCTTTAGTTTTATATTTATTGTTACATGCGAAGTTTTATTTGGTTTAACCAATAAACCAAACCGAATAAACTGTAAGTGGATTAACCAAAACCGATTAAACAAAGTCTTATTTAGTTTGGTTATGGTTAGTTTTAAGATGTAAAAAAAACGATAAAACTGAACCATATAAACTGAAACTGAAAAAACCGACCGAATAACACTCCTAGTTATTAGATGCATAAAAAAGAGCGGACTAAGAGGAACATAAATGATCAAGAGACGTGTCATTATTTTCTTCTTGTGACTCATGTAAAAGAAGCATATTTTTAGCTTCAAGAAATAACGGAAGGATTTGGTATTTATGACAACATCAACAAGACTATGATACAAGGGAGGTAACTGACAAAGGATTTGCATGACTAACTCGATTTCAGTAATGGGGGAATCAACATCAGACAAAGAATCAACAAGATTTTTTAAAGAGCGACAAAAATCAATAATGGACAAAAAACCCTTTTTGGTATTACGAAATTAATCTTGTAATTGTAGAATTCTAGACATTTTTTTTATTCAAAAAAAATCATGAAGTTTGTCCTAAAGGTCTTTGGCAGTGCAATCATCACTGGAAATTATTTGAAGGAGGTTCGAGCCACGAGTAGTATAGAACTAAGATTTGACACAAGATTCGATTGACTCCCAATCTTTATCATCATCACCGAAAGGTTTTGATTTTCGGGTGATGTAACCGAGGACTTTTACACCTTTACACACATCAAGAAAATATACACCAAAGTTTATATTTCGACCCATCAACTGTTAATTTGAAACTAAACTGTGAATAGACATTTATAAGAGCATAAACAAGCTTTGTGAAGTTGGAACACAGCTGGATTCTGATTTGTGGACATCTCCTGTCGTAAGCATTAGTGGTGTCAAATATTATATTTTAGTCTTAGAAGAGTTTTCACATATTTTATGGGTCTTTTCTTCACGTGTTAAATTTGATGTGTTTTCTATCTTTTAAAATTTGTTATGCTTATGTACTAAATTAGTTCAAAACTGACATGCAATCTTTCCAATGTGACAATGGTCGTGAATTTAATAACCAAGAATTCGTTCAACTTCTGCATTCTAATGGTATTAAGACTCATTTCTATTGCTCGTACACGTCTCAACAAAATAGGAAGGCTAAGGGCTCCATTTGCATGATCAACAACATCATACGTACTTATCTCTTCCAAGCCTCCATCCCTCCCAAATTTTGGGCTTTACTGCTATCCATACTCTCAATCTTCTACCCATCTCAACTCTTTCTTTCAAAGCACCCTTTAAGATGCTATTTGGCATTTTCCCTTTTTATTCTCATCTTTGATTTTTTGGGTGCTTGAGTTATCCTAACACTTCTTCTACGGATCCTCATAAACTCTCTCCTAGATCGTCAACATATGTATATTTGGGTCTTTCTTGTGATCATAAGGGTTATCGTTGTTACGATCTTATTACTTACAAATCATTATCTTTGGACTTGTCACCTTTGATGAAGAGCATTTTTCCTTCTCAGACTTCCAGGTTTCTCCCAGTCTCTCTGATTATGACTCGCTTATACCAAAGGATTACTCATATCCTCCTCTCTCCTTCTCTCCTATTGATGCTACTCCCTCCCCCTTACCTCAAACCAAGGCCACTAATCCCTATTGTTCTCCTCTTCTTATTACCGACACCACTATCACCACTTAGTTTAGTCCAGATGTCATTGGTTATCATATGACTACTCGTTCTCGAACATAATTTCTTAAACCCCATCAAGTTTTTAATTTGTCAGTTTGCTCCATTATCTCTCATATTCCCCATTCTATAACTCATGTTTTGTGTGACCCTAACTTGAAAGAAGCTATGGATTCTGAAATGGCCACTCTTCTTTCTAATCACATGGGGGTTCTTGCGTTCTTTCTAGGAATGGATACACCAAACCTAATTCACTTAAAATATGGATTTGATACCAATTGTAACGATCCAAATTTTCTAAAATCTAATTTAAGGGAATTATCAGGGTTTTATCGACAATGCTTAATTCTACTAAAATTTGAAACACTTTAAATCCTTGGTTTAATCACGAGTTTACAACAAAATCTTACATACAAATTGAATAACAAGGTGAATACAGTAACAATAACCTATTATGTAATTCTTGACCTTGTGCTCCTTTTTTTTCTCTTCTGGTACCACGGCTGCTGCTACCTAAATCTGTAAAACATAAAAGGTCTACTACATCAGAAAAACATGTCTGGTGAGTTATTCTGTCCACTTTTCTTATCTTTATTTTTTCTTCTCTTTCTCATACTATGCTATCTAATCTCTTTCTCTACTAGCATACACTGCTTTTCTTTCTTCTTTCATATATATCTTCTATCTTTCTTCTTTCTCTTCTTTCTCATACTTTGTTATCTAGTATGTTTCTCTATAGCATACATTGTTATTCTTTCTTCTTTAATCTATCTCTTCTATCTTTTTTCTCTAATCTATCTTTCTTCTCTAATCTATATTTCTACTCTTTCTCATCTCATATACCTCTTGCTCTGTCATCTACTCTATTTTTCATACACTTCTCTTTTCATCTCTTAATCTTTCTTAGCCTCTTTTCGGGATCATCTCATACACTATATATGTCTCTAACTCTGTCTCTTTTCTATTATGCATCTTCTATACTCTATCTCTTCCTTGTTCTATCTCTTATCTACTCTATCTCTTCTTAGCTCTATATCTTCTCTACTCTATCTCTTCCATGCTCTATGTCTTCCCTAATGCCTGGACATTTTGTTATCATCTACACCCAACAACCACATCTTATACCATACTTTAAGGATTACAACAACCCTCTATCATTATTGGCCACTATCACCCGGTCTTACCTCTCTCTCTCTCTCTCTTATGATCCTTCATGGATCCTTAATCATTCTTCTACTCTTGAATCCCATGTGGATTCCTTACTCTTAATCCCTCACAAATTATCTCTAAATTCTTACAAAGAACTCTCTTATCTTGTTCCTCTACATGAACCTTTTTGTAACGCCTGGTACGCATTTAATCATAAATTATTCACTTTTGTAGAGCAACTCGATGGGTTGGGAGCCCCAAACTCGTCGAGTAGAAACCAGAATTGACGAGGGATTTTAAGTCACCTACTCGACGAGTTGAGAGCCTCGACTCGACGAGTATGGCTGCCAGGATGAAACCCTAATTTCGGGGTTTTGCACCCTATTTAAGCATCCTAATCCCCACTTGCTGGCCTCATTTCCAGCCTCCAAGTCCCAAACCCTAGATTCAGAAACCCTAATGCATTTGTGAGCTTGTGAGCCATTTGTGAGTGAAACTTTGTGTGTTTTGAAGATTGTGGAAAAAGAAGCTAGAGGATTCAAGGAGAAGCTAGTAGATCCAGAGACTTCCTTTCATTCTCATCATTTTCTGGTAATCAAGTCTCAAACTTGCTTAGTAGTTTCTTAGATCTCTTTATTTCACTTTATTGAATTTTTGGTCCAAGAAGCTTGATCTTTGGGATATGGACGTCCCAAGTGAGCATACCTTCAGATCTGAAATCATGGAGAGCTTTCATGGCATAAAGGTGCAAACCTAATAGCCATTGAAGCCCCATACAAGCCATAGGACGTCATTTTGGCCTTTTAAGCTCCAAAAGGCCATGCATGGAGTGAAAGGTGGAAGCTTTACGTATCCATGTAGTGTTTAGGGTCTAGATCTCTGTTTGTAAGCTTTAGTTTGGAGTATGGATGGCTTGTGGACCAAGATCTAGGTCCTAAGGAGTTAGGGTATGAGCTAAACCCATTAAGAAAAGGTATTAACGGGTAAAGTTGGAAATTTTACCCTTAAAAGGACATTTTCACGGTATATGAGGAGTATGAGGCTTAGATCTGAAGATTTGGGGCTTAATCTTTTAAGATGGCCCAAACAGACTAAGGAACTCGGCGAGTCCAGAGAGGGACTCGACGAGTTGAGTCGATTTGTATCGATTCTGTACAAGGTAGAACTCGACGATTCTGTGAAGGGACTCGGCGAGTTGACTCGTTTTATCACGACTATCAGTAGCAAGGGAACTCGGCGAGTCAGAGGGATGACTCGACAAGTTGAGTCAACTTGGATTGTTGACTTTGATTTTGATTGAGCATTAACTTTGACTTGGACCTTGACTTTGACCAACGTTGGCCCGTGAAGGGGTTTTGATGTAAGGAACGGTATCTAAGGGATTGTTTTGTATAGGGCTTGAGTAGAGCCGGTTGCAGGAGCAGAGACGTTCAGCTACTTCTCTCGACATTTGATGTGAGTTTTCCTCCAGTAGGAACGGGTCGAAGGCACCAATGTCGGCCCGTTTATGTGTGTTAGCGTATGCCGGACTTAGGTCTGATGTCGGGGTTAACCCGATGTAGTTTATTCGATGTCGGGGAAAGCCCGAGGAATGTTTGTATGCTTGATGTCTTTGTGATTCTTGCATGTGTTTTTTTATATGTTCCCGACTTGGGTCTGATGATGGGGCAAGCCCGAGGAATGTTTAGCTTGTAAGTTATGTGTTATATGTTCCGGGCTTCGGTCCGATGTCGGGGCAAGCCCGAGGAATGTTTATATGTTTATGTTATGTGTTTATGTTATATGCTTTGTTGATATGTCATATGTATACCGGACTTTGGTCTGATGCCCGGCGGGGCCCGATGCCGGACTTCGGTCCGATGTCGGGCGGGGCCTGATGTAGCGGGCAAGGCCCAATGTATGTTATTATGTGTATGGTATGTGGTAGCTTGGGGAGACTCACTAAGATCCGTGCTTACAGTTTTCAGTTTTGGTTTTCAGGTACTTCTGGTAGCAAGGGGAAGAGCTCGGGATGATTGCAGTGCACACACCATGTGTTAGCCTGGGATGTTTATACTCTGATATGTTTTGACAGATGTTATGATATTTCGAGATACACGACTTATGATTTTTACATGATGTTTGATGACTTATGGTTTTCTTAATAAATTAAAACGAAATTTTTGGACCGTATTTTTTGGATGTTTCACTTTTCTTTATCTTCTCTAATCATACACAATCTTGATTCCCGCAGGAATAATCTATCTTTATCCCCAAAGGGATCATCATCTATCTACATTTCATTATCTCTTTCCCAGTAGGTACATAATCTCATTCCCAAAGGAATCATACTCTTTGTCCCCAAAGGAACCATATTCTTATTCCCAAAGGAATCATACTCTTGTCTGCGAAGAGACCTCTATCTCTTATCCCCGAATGAACCGTATTTCTCTATATCTCTATTAAATTATATGACTCATAACATACCACTTATCCCATGGACAATCTATCTCTTTATCACATCAAGAGATACTCTACTAATCATCTAGTACTTAATATATTAAGTAATTAATATCTATATATGTCTAATAACATATAGGTATTCTACACATTACCTTTAATGTCTAGACATACATATGTTGTCACATCCCAAAAACATTATAGAATTTTTCATTTTTAAATTAAAAGAACCCATTGTTTTCAATCCCAAAACCATATCATGTCAAGTGTCAAATAAAAATATTTCTCAAGATCAGAACTTCATAAAATCTCCCAAAATATATCTTCGAAGGATGTGTACGATCATGCCTTCGTCGTGCCACGGTCATCAGAGGTACCTGAACAATAAACTAAAACTATAAGCAAAAGCTTAGTGAGTTACCCCCCAAAGTACCACCACACGACATAACATATACAACATTGTATGTTGGGTCCAATCAGTCATTGGACCGGAATACCCCCGGTCCAAATTAGTCTTCGGACTGGAATGTCAATATACAATGGGCCCGCTCCGTTACCGGACTCGAATACCCTCGAGTCCACTCATTCATTGGACTGTAATACCCCCGGTATATTGGCTCATGCACATAGCAGTAAAGTCTCAACCCAAAACCATAACATGTCGACATATACATAACAGATAAACATATAACCAGTCAATAGGTAACAGACAGATCTATGGATCACTAACGTGTAGCAACATCCTATATACCAGGACACAGATCTAACAGATCACTACATCAAAACAACGTCCTATATACCAGGATACAAAATCTAGTGGTCCGGCATTGGTTCCTTCGACCCACAAGTACAGTGAGGAAAAACTCACCTATCAATCTGAAAAGATAGTTGATTACACCACAGCTCCACGTACCAACCTTACGGGTCACCTATACAACAAACAGTGACCTTGTCTCAAAATATTGTCTGAAGAACCAAAATACCCTTAGGTCAAACTTTCTTAGACCCTGGTCAAAGGTCACAGTCAACAAGTCAATTTAGCTAGTCACCACGTCATGGTTAGCTTCAGCCATGTCGTGGTGACTAGAGAACAAAGCAGTCGCATGGCAGCCATCCACCACGTCGTAGTGACCATTCACCACGTCATGGTGACTATTCAGACCAGCTTATTCTAATAATCTCTTAACCCTTCAAGCCAACCTTTCAAACTTCCCATAAGACATTCTCTCATCCAATGAACCATAAAAATCATTGCTTTATAGACATGCATGTCTTGAACTCAAACTAGGTCAAAATAGAGTAAAAAGGGCCAAAATCACAAGCAAGAGCTTAAAACTCCAAGAAATTCTAGATCCATCAATCCTAACCCCAAAGGGAATCTAGGGATCCATAAAGTTGTCAACTTTCTGGAATTCCAACACTCCAATAAGTCCTAACATAAAGAACAAGGCTTAAAAACCTAGATCTATCCACAAAGAACTAAAAATCATGGAACTTGAAGGCTTACAAAAGCCTAGAAAATGCACAATAAGAAGATGAGAAGAGTCCCTTGCTAAATCCAAGCCCAAATGTCACCTTCTTCTTCTTCTAATACCCAAAAATCAACACCAAAATCTAAAAAGGAAAGTTGGAGGTTAGGGTTTTCTTGGAGGCTGAGAGAGTATGATGGAGGGTGAGGGTGACCAACCCTATCCATCACATTTACTTAAATAGGAGCGCAGACCCCATAGATTATGGTTTCACATTTAACCACCACCATTCCGTGGTTATAGGCCACCACGTCGTGGTGGTCATTTAAAACTCGCGATACAAAATGGTCTGCCACGTCGTGGTGATGCTCCACCACATCGTGGCCACCTCAAGGAAGGTTCATACACAAAAGTTGATTTATACCTAGACCGGATGTTATAATTCTCCCCACTTGACCTAGAATTCGTTCTCTAAGTCCGTTGATGTGAACAACTCATGATAATGCTCCCGCATCTCTGCCTCGGGTTCCCAAGTCCACTCGGAACCCTTTCGATGTTGCCACTGAACCTTTACCAAGGATACCACATTGTTGTGCAAGGCCTTCATCTTCCGATCCAAGATTGCCACTGGTCTCTCAACATAATTCAGGCGATCATCGACCTGAACATCTTCCAAAGGGACAATCACTGAATCGTCCTCCATACACTTTCGAAGCTGCGAAACATGGAAGGTGTTGTGCATCTGACTGAGATCCTCAAGCAAATCCAACCTGTAAGCTAGCTTGCCAACCCTGGTAATCACTCGAAATGGCCCAATATATCGGGGCCCCAACTTGCCCTTTTTCTTGAAGCGTATTATACCCTTCCAGGGTGATACCTTCAGCAAAACCATGTCGCTGACCTGGAACTCCAACTCCGATCGGTGCCCGTCGGCCTAACTTTTCTGCTGACTCCGATATGTCTGCAACCTCTGCCTAATCAGCTGAATAAGCTCTGTTGTCTAAAGGACTACCTTAGTCCTTCCTATAACCCTGTGACCGACCTCTCCGTAGCAAAATAGGGTACGGCACTTCCTCTTATATAGAAGCTCAAACGGCGGCGCACCAATAATGGTGTGATAGATGTTGTTGTAAGAAAACTCCGCCAAAGGAAGGTAGGAGTCCTAACTCCCACCAAAATCTATGACACAAGCTCTCAATCCTCAAATGTCTGAATGGTCCTCTCGCTCTAGTCGTTAGTCTGCGGATGATAAGCAATGCTAAACTGTAATCTCGTGCCCAGTTCCTCGTGGAACCTCCGCCAAAACCACAAAGTAAACCGCACACCCCGATCTGAAACAATAGAAACCGGAACACCATGCCGGGAGATAATCTCAAACACAAGAACATCGGCCAATTTCTTGCTCGACGAGCTCTCACGGGTAGCTAAGAAGTGGGCATTCTTGGTCAAGCGGTCCACTATCACCCAAATTGCATCAAACCCCTTAGTTGTCCAAGGCAACTTGGTGATAAAATCCTTGGTGATTTGTTCCCATTTCTACATGGGAACCTCCAAAGACTGAAGCTTGCTATGCGGCCGTTAGTGCTCGGCTTTGACCATCCGACAGTTTAAACACCGCTCAACATACCAGGTTATCTCCCGCTTCATGCACGACCACCAATAACTGAGTCGTAGATCCCGATACATCTTGGTGGCTCTAAAGTGTATAAAAAATAGGGACTTGTATACCTCCTCCAACACAGCCTGTCTGACCCCCACCAAAATCTGGTACCCATACACGACCATACCAGGTCAATAATGCACGGTTGTTGGTAGAGAACAATCTATCCCGCCTATAAGTCGCTCCTATTTCCAATTTTATTTCTTGACTCCCTCATCCTGAGCCTCTCTAATCATACCCAATAATGGTGAATCGATCAAAATCCTCATATAAAGGCTCCCAACAGCAGAAGTAGTGGTCTTGCGGCTCAAAGCATCAATGATCACATTCGCTTTCCCCGGGTGGTACAAAATCTCGCAGTCATAATCCTTGACCACGTCAAGCCACCTGCACTGCCTCATGTTCCGATTCGGCAGATCCATGAGATATATCTGTTGGGTTTTGAGCATTCTAACACTCCTAAGGTGTACATGCAACCCTAAATACCTTGGATCTATGTTTTCTCTATTATACATGCAAACTTGAACTTTCCAAGGTATTACCCTAACTAGCATACAAAACATTGATACTTAGGTAATAAAACAAGTTAGAAGACATACCTTTTGTTGTAGCTTGTTGCTTGGAGCTTTAAGAGCTTAGTGCCCCAAGTGTTGCACCTCAAATGGAATCACACAACACCACCAACAATTGGAATAACATGAGATAAGATTATATTATAGCAAAATCGGCTAGCCCTCACTTGTGTATCCACTAGTGCCAATTTCATGAGCCTTGGGGTTTCTTATATAGTGTGGCAAACTAGGGTTACACCATGTAACTCATGACTTTCCACATTCCTCATGATCCATGGGTTTTAACCTCCATGGAGTATCCATGGGTCACCACATGGGTTTAGCCCAACATGAAGAACTATGGATCATAAGCCCACTTTATAAGAATGAATGATTTACCAAATCAATCCCCATTTATTTAATTAGTCTCTTTTAATCACAAAATTAATTCCAAAATAATTCTTAATCAATACTAATTAAATAATATGATTTCATATTAATATATTAGAACTTATAATATATTAATAAATCATAAATATCCTCTTCTCACAAAAGTCTATCCAAATTGTTCTGATGCCATGCAACCCAAATGGACCATGCTACTCTCGGGTCAAGTACGTACCAATAATAGTTATGGGCTTAGACACCTAATCCAACAGTCTCCCACTTGGATAAGTCTAATAACGATTATTGCAAGCATGACTCCAACCCGACTAGCAATCGTAGCTCTTAAAAGCCGTTGTCGAACTCTGACCTAGTCAATGACGTGTCCATTAGATAAGGGATCATATATTCCTCCATTCTTGATATCATATGGACTGAGACATGGATTATAATCATTCTCTCTGTCCATCTGTTGTTTCCCGATTTCCGATTTATGACGACCGACTAATTGAACAAATCAAATCAATACAGGCCTGATGTAATCACTAAATCATCGAGGGGCCCACAGATATCGCTTTTATCCACATGGTGTAAAAGGAACGGATAAACTTCGACCCAAATGCTCGCTTGTACTTACTCATCAAATTACACACAATGATATGTTTTATAACAACCAAGTTACTGGTGCGTTTACATATGTCAATGTGCAACCGACTCGCAACTACAACTTACACGTCTCCATTTGAAGAATATAAGATATTATCGTCTCATGATCACTCGTGATAAAATCCATGAAGTGATTCAGATCAGCGTGGGTTGAATCCAATACTCGAATCTTATTCCAGGAGCACTCATGAACACTGTAGCAAACTTGTCCTAGACAAACTACAGACCCATTCATGACAGTCTTGCCTCAATACCTACTTCCAAAGTATGATTGACTGTGGATGGTTTGAATAACCTAGTTATTCGGGAAGTCAAAACATGCAAAGTGAGACACAAGAACTTTTCCTATATGGCCCAAAAACTTTTGAGTCATATTGATTACTCATTATTCATTGTATAATGTTTCGAATAATCAAATAAATACTTGAATTAAAACAATAGTTATGCCATGCTCCAAGCATGCACACTATATTTGTCTAAAAAATAGTTATGCCATGCACCAAGCATGCACACTATGTTTGTCTATGGTCCTTACCTTGTGAAATAGATCAATTGAAAAATATTTCAATGATGCTCATTTCAAAATTCCAAATCCTTATTGCAAGTGTAAGAATTTTGAATTCTTGTCACTGCTAGAAAGTGTTAGATTCTAAACTATCATGCAATGATTCTTTCGTAATGTCTAGGTACCAAAAGTCACAGAGACTTGACCAATGATATTACAAAATATTCCTTTGGAGATTTTTGCAAGACAATTCCATGGAAATGAAGTCTCAAATTCAAAGCACATTCCTTTGAACATCCTTCTTGCATAAAAGTTTCTAACTTTTTCGTCTATTCTTCAACTCCCAATATGGAAACATTCCATATTTGCCATACGACAACTCATTATTAATAGACTCATGTCTATTCATAATAATGTCAATATGGTTCATCCTTTACTATACTTCCAACTGGCCTTAAGTGACCAATCTTTGGCGAACCTTAGATTGTCCTTAACAGTTGTTTAACCACTTCAGTCATATCCAGTTCTATTCCTTTTTCCATCTAAACGCCCAAGGCATTCGGAAAATTAGAACACAAGAATATTATAGCATATGAATCGATCCTATACCCGAAGCATATGGGACACGATTCATAATGTCTAACATAAAGACATGATACTTGATCAGTCTTTTGCTATAATATTTCTATTTGCCATGTTCTCATAATTTTGATTATGAAAAGGGATGCCGTAATCATAATCAAATTTTGAGAACACAATTAACACAACCATGACTAAATTTGATTAAAATCTCACAATCTAAGCTTTTAGATTTGAAACTCACAATCTAAGCTTTTAGATTTGAAATGGAGTATAATTTCCTCTCCCTTAATTATAGCAAAACAACTTTTCAAAACCTGCAACTTTGCGAATTGAAACCTTTGTTTTCTATAATTAACATTGCTAACTTGCAACACTTACCATAATAATTATGCTCCCACTAGCATAATAATTATTATTAGCATAACACTTATGCTCCCACTAGCTTTGACATGTATTCAGAAATCAGCTAGACTTCTAGAAATCAATACTTATTGACTTTCATTACCAAAGTTCAGATTTCTGATACGAGATGCTTTGATAAGACTTTATCTAGGCTTCTCAAACTCATACACCTTTCCTTGGATAGCTCACATGTGTGTCTTAACAATTTTAGAACTTACAGCCATAAGTCTGAAATGTTTAGACCTTTTGTCATTTCTCACAATTCAAATTATAAAGAGGGATGTCGTAATCATAACCAAATTTGAGAATGCAAATATCACAATTTCTATCTCCTTAAAATCTACTTAGTGAAAGCGTTTCCTCACAATCATTTTCATGAATCAGAGAGAAACCTTATGACACGTAGATTTTATGGTGTATGTGTTCCTATCCACGTGAATTTGTCATGACCATAATCACAAGACATGGTTGGTGGCAAATCCAAACTCATATGGACTGAACTTGTTCAATCTTAATTTCTTGCCACCTGGCAGCACAAGGGCCTACCATTGCTTCCAAGTAGTTATGAAAACAACTAAGAACTCATAGAACTCACATGCATAGTCAACTTTGACTGGAATGGGCACAGAAATAAGAATATGTCAACACGATAGGTCACAAACCTGAAGTCGTGTGCTAGTGTTTAACAATAGGTTTATTCTTGATTAGTTCTTGAAACTTGTCAAGATCTTTAAGACTCCCACTGACCTCTTGACATATATGATTCACTTTGTCAAGGAACATTACTTGACAAACCAATATTCAAGATTCGGTGCGGATTCTAATCAAGACAAACACTTCACACAATTGGCCTTAGTTGGTCTTTGTTTTATCCAAAACATCACAACCTACCAATTTCAAATGTACAAGAGTAGAAAACTTTTACTCTACATTTGATAAGTGTTATAAACCTTCTTAAGATTATGTCACTCAAGTTTACAATCTCGGAGTGTAACTCAAAGACTTGATTTTGGAACGAAGTATGACTCATCTTCTTGATTTAAATTATTTCAACAATTCACGATTCCTCTTCTTAGCCATACAAATGCACTAAGATGTCTTCAGATGATTAATTGTGATATGATTTTTCCATAAACATTAAGGTGATCATAAAACACGTTACTAAAGTACTCTCCCATCTTTTCAGATTGGAGAAACTTTTATCTTTCTGCCTAATTTGATTCTTCTCATTCGTTCTGCCATACATTGAACCTTTTTCCAATGTTTCAGAATTATACTTAAACTTGTAAGCATAACCAAGTTTACTAAACTTTAGTAAATCATGACGAATAGTCTTATTGATCTCTGTGGTGGATCTTGACCAGTGCACACCCAATGTACCCGATCCCCTAGTCCTTCACTTGACTCACATATACATGTGAACAAGGAATTAGTCTTAATTTACCAAAGATAAAAATTCTCATTCATCATACAATACAACTTGCATGATTCCAAGTTTTTGTCCAATTGAAACTTGGGTGATGAGAATCTTTCCTTATTTGCCAATTACTCGACACTACCACAAACAAAAGAATCAAATTCATATTGCTAACATAGAAACATACAAACATCAATTTTCACAAATTTCATTGCAAGGAGATATAATAAAATAAAACAAAATTTTATTTATTTATAAAATGCGGAAAAAACTTTTCCTTACAATGCAATTACAAATGAAAACTATGTTATTACATATTTCCAAGCAATCTATCATAACTCCTAAGCAGCAGCTCAAAAATCCGATCTTCGAACCATGCAATTGAAATCTATCTTCGCGATCAGATTCAGCATACTCTTCCTTTAAGCTTCCTTCCCTTTGCATGATCCTACAAAACATCAAAATGCAACCTTGTCACACCATCTGTTAAGAATCAACAATTAGGAACTTAATAGAGTTAGATAGTAGACTTACCTGAAGCAGAGTCAAACTTTTTGATTCTACCTTTTTTCAGATCTTTTAAGTAGTCAGGGCAGCTTCGCAACCAATGACCCTTCTCTTGGTAATAGAAACATATGGACTCTTTCGGAATGGTATACGGGACAATCTCAGACTTAGCCTTTCTCTTTCCCTTGGAAAGAGAAATCTTTCTGGACTTCTAATGTTTCCATTGTCAATGTCCATGGAAGTTTGGGGAGTAGATCTTCCGATCAAATTTGCTTTTCCAGTGTGCCAAATCATTGCTGATTCAGCAGCAACAAGCAAATAGGTAAGATCATTAAGGGTCATGTCGTGGTCTTTCACATAGTAGTCCTTAATGAACTCACTATATGACTCAGGAAGTGATTGAAGAACTCAGTCAACCGCCAACTTCCTCGAGACAACGACACCCAATACTCTCAGCTTTCCAATATGTGACTTCATCTCCAAGACGTGAGTACACACAGGCCTTCCATCTTGATGTTTCATTGCAAGTAGGGCTTGAGTGACCTTGAATTTTTTTAAGTCTTTGAACTTGTGGGTTAGGGAGAATTATTGGAGGAGGTGGAGGATGTGAAGTATGACTTCCACGATCCAACCACGGGACATCATCTTCAAGAGGAAAGCTTGTTCCATAAGATTTGGGAAGACCATAGTTGTCTGAACTAGACATCTACAATGGGAAAAATTCAAGTTTAGTTGATTTAAGTCCCTAATATAACACCCAAATGAAATATTAAGGCTAGGACCCAACACAATATTTTACAATTTGGAAGAGGGATGTCATAATCCAAACCGTAAAATATTTGAAGGTAGGTAAATGACGATTTACCAATTTCCACCACGAAAAACGAAAAAGAGTTTTAGGTTTTAAGTGAATTGAAACTCCTAGATCCTTTGAGATTCATTGAACAATTTCAATGGCATGTTTAAATTTCGAGTGTGCCCTTCAAGTTTGTGACTGGGATGCCGAGGATCACAAACAAGGTGTGAATAACCATGCAAATTAGCTTGGTACACCCAATGTTACACCACCTAATCAATGTGTCGGTTAACCACACATGCTCCATTGATCTATGATTAACATCAAGCTACCCTTTTCCACGCACTATCAGTCTCGATTAGTGTGTCGGTTAACCACACACGCTCCACTAACGACACCCAATCCCATTCGGCTAACGACCCTCCACCAGTCAAGGAAGCGATGGGTGAGAGTGGACACCCATTAAACTACCATTTTATAGGCAGTAACCTTATACCCCCCTTATAGACCGGGTTCGTGAATGAGGCATACTAACGGTACGACTGAATTTGCTCTTATATATATATATATATATATATATATATATATATATATATATATATATATATATATATATATATATATATATATATATATATATATATATATATATATATATATTAAACCTATAATATTATAACAGTATAAGGATTGAATTTTAAAATTTTAAAATTCTAGGGTTTGGTATTAAAGTTTTCTAAAGTGACTTTAGAAATTCCAAAACTTTAGGGAAAGTTTTGAAACTATTCAAAACCTTTCATTTCTATAACTTATGAGTTTTAATGATTTTAATGGAAAAGGCTCTTGGAATTCCATAACTTGAGGACAAGTTATGGAGTCCATTAAAAAGCATTTAGATCACCAATTAAACTAACAAGCATGTCAAATAATTTATATGATATAACAAAACTCATAAGCATGCATAATTCATATCAACAATTTTCAAGAATCATATGAACTTAATATAAAACTTGAAACTTTGAAATTATCTTCTAATTGGACAAGCATGATCATTACCATATAAAAAAAACAGGTTTCATAGTTCCAAAAACAGTTTAGAGTAATGATCCTAATCCAATTGTTAGCCAAAACTCGAAATTCTACAACCAGGTGCATCACCACGTCGTGGTAATAGCTGTCACGTCGTGGTGAGCAGTCAGATGCGAAAATGGCAGAATTTCAACTTTGGAAAAACAAGTAGCATCAAGTATAATGGAAAGCAAGCCTAGGCTCTGATACCACTGATGGGTTTTAAGCATTCTAACACTCCTAAGGTGTACATGCAACCCTAAATACCTTGGATCTATGTTTTCTCTATTATACATGCAAACTTGAACTTTCCAAGGTATTACCCTAACTAGCATACAAAACATTGATACTTAGGTAATAAAACAAGTTAGAAGACATACCTTTTGTTGTAGCTTGTTGCTTGGAGCTTTAAGAGCTTAGTGCCCCAAGTGTTGCACCTCAAATGGAATCACACAACACCACCAACAATTGGAATAACATGAGATAAGATTATATTATAGCAAAATCTGCTAGCCCTCACTTGTGTATCCACTAGTGCCAATTTCATGAGCCTTGGGGTTTCTTATATAGTGTGGCATACTAGGGTTACACCATGTAACTCATGACTTTCCACATTCCTCATGATCCATGGGTTTTAACCTCCATGGAGTATCCATGGGTCACCACATGGGTTTAGCCCAACACGAAGAACTATGGATCATAAGCCCACTTTATAAGAATGAATGATTTACCAAATCAATCCCCATTTATTTAGTTAGTCTCTTTTGATCACAAAGTTAATTCCAAACTAATTCTTGATCATTACTAAATAAATAATATGATTTAATATTAATATATTAGAACTTATAATATATTAATAAATCATAAATATCCTCTTCTCACAAAAGTCTATCCAAATTGTTCTGATGCCGTGCAACCCAAATGGACCATGCTACTCTCGGGTCAAGTACATACCAATAATAGTTATGGGCTTAGACACCTAATCCAACAATCTCGAACTCTTGTGACCCGTGTAGATGGTACAACGGACCCCGTACAGATAATTCCACTAGATCTTGAGAGAAAATACCACTGGTCCCAACTCCAAATCATGAGTCGAATAACGAACCTAATGTGGATTCAGCTTCCGAGAAGCATAAGCAATAACCCTCCCTCACGGCATAAGAACCGCCCCCAGGCCGGTAAGGGATGCATCACAGAACACTATGAAATCCTCAACACCCTCAAAGAGAGTCAACATTATGGCCTCACATAACTTCCTCCTCAAAGTCTCGAATGCAACCTGCTGCTCAAGCCCCTAGCAGAATTCCACGCCCTTCCTCGTCAGACGAATGAGGGGTACCTCAATCTTCGAGAAGTCCTGAATGAATATCTGATAATACCCTGCTAATCCCAAGAAAATCCTAATCTCTGAGGGAGAATTCAGAACCTCCCACTTCATCACGGCCTCAGTCTTAGTCGGGTCAACCAAAATCTCGTTCTGATTAATGAGGTGTCGTAAAAACTGGACCTCTCGTAACCAAATCTCACACTTCGAGAACTTGGCATATAGTTGTTCCCGCCTCAAAACTCCCAGGAGATCATGAAGTTGCTCCTCATGATACTCCCTGGTCTTAGAATAGACCAGGATATCATCAATGAACATAATGATTGATCAATCAAGCATCGGCCTGCATACCCGATTCATCAAATCCATCAATGCTTTTGGGGCGTTGGTTAGCCCACACAGCACCACTACGAACTCGTAATGACCATAATGAGTCTGGAATGCGGTCTTCTCCATATCCTCCTCTCTAACCCTCATATGATGATACCCCGACCTCAAATCGATCTTGGAGAACCAAGATGCACCCGGCAACTTGTAACATCCATAAAATTCATGAAAATTTAAAACTTTTTCAAACATTCAAAAACCATTATTTATTACAAAAATGTTTTCAAAATAGTTCATATCAGAGTATCCCAGAAATCAAAATCATAAAATGTGAGGAGATGCATGATCACGCCTTCGTCTTCCCACGATCATCTGAAGTACATGAAACAAAATCCAAAACTATAGAGTTCCCCCAGAATACCAACACCATACAAAATAACCATATCATAGAAAATAAATAGCATGCATACTGAGCCATCAGCCTATCTAGACCGCTCTCTGAGCCATCGGCACCTCTGGACCGCCTCGCGGGCCTTCAGCCTATCCGGACCGCTCGTCGGGCCTCCGGTCTGACTAGTACGCCCTTACCGGGTCTGCAGTCTATCCGGTCCGCCCTGGGTTTGTTGGCCTTCAGCACAAAGCAAGTCCTCCTCAACCCATACCCAATCACACAATTAACACATAAATATCAAATGCTACCATATACAAACAGTCGGACCGATCTAACAGATCACTAATCATAGCATCATCCTATATACCAGGATACCGACGTAACAGGTCACTAACATAGAATCATCCTATATACCAGGATACCGACGTAACAGGTCATTAAGCATATCAACGTGCAATAAACCCGGATACAAATCCGAAAAGAAGGGTCGGCATTGGTGCCTTCGACCCTGGTGGTATAGTGAGGACAACTCACCTCACAATGTCGAACTGTAGTGATAAGATCAAACTCCCGAATCACAGCTCCAAACACCAACACCTACAACCACCATTGATATAATTCCATAAATTCACAAATTACCAAAATACCCCCAGAAGTCAAACTTGGTCAACCCCTGGTCAAGGTCAAAGTCAACGGTCAAGGTCAACAATTCATCTTGACCCAGCTCATCGAGTGCAGCTTACTGACTCGTCGAGTCCCTTCAGAACTCATAGAATCGTGAAAACCCCAATTGACTCGCCGAGTTTCCAGACAACTCGTCGAGTCCATGCAGTGTCCAAAATGTCAGGAAAACCCTAACCAACTCGTCGAGTCACCATACTAACTCGTCGAGTCCATGCATAATCCAGAAAGCGGGAAACCCTCATCCAACTCGTCTAGTTGACTATGCAACTCGTCGATTTTCTTCAGCCATTTCACATTCAGCTCATTCCAGACGAGTTCATGGCTTCAAACTCCAGATCTGGCTTCCTAGGGTGAAGTTACCACGTACAGTTGCTAACTTTACGTGCATGCAAGGTCTCATGAGGCTAAAATCATCTACACTAAGCTTAGGAAGAGTTTTAGGGCATGGAGAAGGGCAAAAGTTTCATAAATCTTGAGGCTTTATGTCAAAGAGGGCCTTGAGGAGTCTAGATCTGAAGCCATATCCTTGTGACAAGCTCCATCCGAGAATGACCCCCATTTTGCACCAAAATGCCCATAAACTTGTATAAGAAGAGATCTAAGGGATGGAAAGCCAAGGTAAAGAATTTTTACCTCCAAATGAGTGCCAAAATGATGTAGATGCTGGATCTATAAGCTTCTTCTCGTTCCAAGCCTCCAAATTTTCAAGCCTCTTTCAATAAATGCACCAAACACGCTCTTTTAGCCTCACACACACTCAAATAGGGTTTAGTTCGCTTAGGGTTTCCTCTCTGGTCGTGAAAGTCGCAAGGGTGGCTGGGGGACAGGACTTAAGGTCCTTTAAATAGGGTGTAAACCCTAAAAATTAGGGTTTTCAAACACAGCATCTACTCGTCGAGTTGGGTCCTCCAACTCATTGAGTAGGTCCTAGAATCTACGCGACTTTAACCTTCTTTACACGACGAGTTGAGGCATCCAACTCGTCGAGTAGGTCTAATAACATAAATATAAATCTTTTAAATTTGTACCTGGGATTCGGGGTGCTACAATTCTCCCCCACTTGAACTAGACTTCGTCCTCGAAGTCTGTTGTGGTGAACAACTCCGGGTAATGCTCCCGTATCTCTGCCTCCGCCTCCCAAGACCACTCAGATCCCCGCCGGTGCTCCCATTGTACGTTTATCAAAGGTACCTCCTTGTTCTGTAGAACCTTCACTTTCCTCTGCAGAACTGCCACAAGCCTCTCCATGTAATTCAAGCGCTCATCGACCTGAATATCGTCTAATGACACCACCGCCTCCACATCAAGTATGCACTTCCATAACTGGAAGACGTGAAAAGTGTTGTGAATCTGACTGAGCTCCTCCAGGAGATCCAATCTATATGCCACTTTGCCAACTCTGGCAATAACCCGAAAGGGACCAATGTATTGGGGACCTAACTTTCCCCTCTTCCTGAAGCAGATCACACCCTTCCAGGGTAAGACCTTCAGCAATACCATGTCATCGACCTGGAACTCCAACTCGGATCGGCATCGGTCGGAATAACTCTTCTGCGGACTCTGAGCAGTCTGCAACCGCTGCCTAATCTGTTGAATCTTCTCGATAGTCTGCAGAACTACCTCGGTCTGACCCATCACCCTGTGGCCGACCTCGCCCCAACAGACCGGGGTACGACATCTCCGCCCATACCACAGCTCGAACGGTGGAGCACCAATGTTGGAATGATAGTTGTTGTTGTAGGCGAACTCTGCAAGGGATAGGTGAGAATCCCATCCCCCACCAAAGTCAATGACGCAGGCCCTCAACATGTCCTCGAGGGTCTGTATGGTCCGTTCACTCTGGCCATCGGTCTACGGATGATAAGCTGTACTAAAATGCAGCCGCGTGCCCAGCCCCTCGTGGAACTTCTACCAGAAGCGGGAGGTGAACCTAAAATCACGGTCAGAAACAATAGAGACCGGAACTCCATGGCGAGCAACGATCTCGCAGACATACACGTCGGCCAGCTTCTCGGCCGATGAGCTATCCCGAATGGCCAGAAAATGGGCACTCTTGGTCAATCGATCCACGATGACCCATATAGCATCAAATTCATTCGTCGTCCTCGACAACTTGGTAATGAAGTCCATCATGATTTGTTCCCATTTCCACATAGGAATCTCTAGAGGCTACAGCTTGCCATGCGGCTTCTGATGCTCATCCTTGACCATCCTACAGGTCAAGCACCTCTCGACATACCAAGCGATCTCTCGCTTCATGCACGGCCACCAGTAGCTCAAACTCAGATCCATGTACATCTTGGTGGCCCCCGGATGAATAGAGAAGTGAGACTTATGAGCCTCCTCCATAACCATCTGTCTGACCCCACCAGACATCGGAACCCATACCCGACCGCATCGGGTCAATAATCCCCGACTATCCTGCACAAATTGGGTGTTCTCGCCCCTGATCCTCTCAAGTTTCCAGTTCTCTTGTCGCATACCCTCAACCTGAGCTTCCCTAATCAAGATCACGAGTGGAGAATCCACAGATATCCTCATACATACAGATGGAGCAGAAGATCCAGCTGATTTGCGGCTCAGGGAATTCGCAACCACATTCGCTTTACCAGGATGGTAAAGGATCTTGCAGTTATAATCCTTGACTACGTCAAGCCACCTGCGCTGCCTCATGTTCAGGTTCAGCTGATCCATGATGTGTCTCAGACACTTGTGGTCCGTGTATACGGTACAGTGGACCCCATAGAGGTAATATCTCCAAATCTTGAGAGCGAATACCACCGCTCCCAACTCCAGATCGTGCGTGGGATATCTCATCTTGTGCGGCTTCAGTTGTCGCGATGCATATGCTATCACCCGTCCTCTCTGCATAAGGACCGCTCCCAATCCGGTGATCGATGCATCAAAAAACACCACAAAATCCTCGACTCCCTCAGGGGTGTCAACACTGGCGCCTCGCAAAGTCATTGTCTCAACGTCTCGAATGCAATCTGCTGCTCAGGGCCCCACCATAAATCCACCTCCTTCCTCGTCAGACGAGTGAGGGGTACTACAATCTTGGAGAAATTATGTATGAATCTCCAGTAGTACCCCGCCAATCCCAAAAAGCTCCTGATATCCGAGGGAGATGTCGGAACCTCCCACTGCATAACTACCTCGATTTTGGCCGGATCGACCAAAATCCCCTCCTGGTTAATGAGATGTCCAAGGAATTGAACCTCTCATAACCAAAACTTGCACTTCGAGAACTTGGCATACAGCCGCCTTCGTCTCAAAACTCCCAGTAGCTCACGGAGATGCTCCTCATGCTACTCTCTGGTCTTGGAGTACACCAAGATATCATCTATGAACACGATGACCGAGCGATCGAGCATCGGTCTGCATACTCGATGCATCAGGTCCATAAACACTGCCGGCGCGTTGGTGAGCCCAAACGACATCTCCACGAACTCATAATGTCCATAACGAGTCCGGAACACGGTTTTCTCCACGTCCTCCTCTCTCACCCTGACCTGATGGTATCCGGACCTCAGGTCTATCTTGGAGAACCAAGATGCTCCCTGCAACTGATCGAAAAGATCATCTATCCTTGGGAGTGGGTAACGGTTCTTCACCGTCAACTTTTTCAACTCTCGGGAGTCAATGCACATCCGGTGTGAACCATCCTTCTTCCTGACGAAGAGAATCGGCGCTCCCCACGGAGAACTGCTCAGACGAATGAACTGCTTGCCCAGCAGTTCATGCAGCTGTGATGATAGCTACTGCATATCTGGAACTAGGTCGATTCTAAACTCGACCTGCCTCTCCGGAGGCACTCTGGGTAACTCCTCCAGAAACACATCATCGAAATCTCTGACAACCGGAACATCTGAAACCGAAACCTGATCCCTGACTCGTGTATCCACCACATACGCTAAATACCCCGCACACCTGTGTTGAATGTATTGCCGAGCCCTGGTGGCTAATCAAAACCCTGATCCCAATCTGGTGCCCTCTCTGTAGATAATCAGTTCTCCCCCACTTGGGGTTCGAACTACCACACGCTAACCCTCGCAGTCGATCATGACACCAAAGCGATTAAGCCAGTCCATACCCACAATCACACATACATCCCCCATGGGGATCGGAATCAAGTCTATTGGTAAAGATACCCCAAAGATCTCCAGCACACGACCCCGATAGACTGAAGAAGCAGAAATCTCATGTTCGTTGGCGATAGAGACTCGCAACGGACACACTATCTCTCCTACTGGCAAACCGAACACCCTACTAAATGACTGAGAGACAAATGACCGACTCGCCCCCGAATCAAATAATACCAAAGCAGGTAAGAACGTACCTAAGCATAGGTACAACCATATAAGCATAAAACAAATATAATCAATAAGATAAAGGATAGAGACATACCAGCAACCACATATGGTGTTGTCCTGGCCTTCTCGGCTGTAAGCTGGAAGGCGCGTCCCCGAGCCTTCGGAGGCTCTGCTCTACCCTGACCCCCGTCAGTAATCCTCAGTGTAGTCGGCGCTAGAGCCTGCGCCGTCCTGGCAACGAGCTGTGGACAATTGGTCTTCACGTGACCAACCTGATCGCAGTGATAACAGATCATCATATCCTGAACCGGGGCTGGCTGGCGGCAATCTCTCATAAAGTGCCCATCCTTGCCGCATTTGCGGCATGCACTACCAGATCTACAAACTCCCGAATGGCCCTTACCTCACTTCCCACAAGTGCGACCGTGTTGGCCCCCAGAACTAGAATCAGAGATCTTGGGCCGCTTCGGCGCAGGCTGTGACTGCGTCGGGGCCTGCCTTTGCTCCCGCAAGTGTAACTCAATCTCCAGCTCATGCCGCCTAGAGGCCTCCTGTAACTCCAGTAGTGTATCACAACGCTGTGTAGCAACAAACTGACAGATGTCGGTCTTGAGCATGCTCAGATAACGTCTCATCTGAGCCTGTCGAAAGAAAACTCCAGGCAAAACATCGCCCTCTCAGTGAACATGCGGGTGATCTCCGTCACAGACTCCGTAACCTGCCTCAAATCCAAAAACTCCTGTGCTAGCCACTCGCGCTCCACCCGTGGAATGTACCGAGCGCAGAAAATCTCCCTAAACTGATCCCAAGTAACCGCAGCTCTTTGATCATCAGTATACGACCCAGTCATCAACCTCCACTAGTCCTTTGCTCCATACCTCAGCAGGTTCAGAGCACATCTGACCTTCTGGTCAGCAGGACATGAGCATGTGAAGAAGCATCCCTCCACGTCAGACAGCCACCTCATCGCTACAATCAGCTCCTGAATCCCATCAAAAGTTGGGGTCTTCGTGTTATCGAAGTCCTGGTACTGAAAATCCCAGCTGGTCCTACCACCAGCGGCGGCTACAGCTGCAGAGGCTGCAGCGGCAGCTGTCTCAGCAAGAGCTACATAGCGCTCATCAAAGTACTCCACCATAGCGGTCTTGATAGATCCAAACATCTCTGGAAACTGTGCCCAAAACAAAGTAGCAACCTCATCATGCAGGATCTCTCGAATCCTGGCGTCCAACTCATCCGACCTCATCTGACCAATGACCTCGGGCACTACTGGTCCCTCCTGACCGCCATCTCCTGATCCTGATCCGGATCCAGTCATAAATCGTCTAGTAACCACCATGCTGAAAATATACAAGGAAGATATCATACATTCCATATAATAATCCGGGAACCAACTCCCAACAAAACCCTAGGGGTTGTGACTTCCTTGCTACAGGTATGGGTCATGTGCTTTTAGTAGTACGGGCCCATACTACCTTCCACAGCTACCCATATTTGTCTCAAGTATCATCACAACGCCCTAACACTGTACATAAGCATGGTGTACGCTCAATCCTCACTCCTAGAGGAAGGCTAAATATCTCATAACTGGCCGACTAATCCCACATAACTCATCCATGAAACTTCCACCAACCATGCATCACTAGTGTATGTTAGTCATACATAACATTGGACCTTATAGATTTTCGAATATCTGATCCTACCCTAAGCCCTTCATCAAACAAGAACATGAAATAAGGCTAAACCGAACATTCTCAGGCTATAAGATCTTAATTACGTACAACTATGATGCATACACTAAGCAACTACAGTAATGATGTCAATTTCATGTAAGGAAACTCTAGGCTATCAGGCATCATATAATCAGGCAATTCTATCATGCAATTCCGGAAGATCCCTAGCCTAGAAATAGCATGTTATTCTAACATATCATAATATCAAATATCCGTATGATATTTTGGGGGTCTACTTACTGGCTCCGGCTGATCGTACACTCTGAATCCTCCTTTAGTATTTTTTGAAAACCATTTGAAAATCATTTTGAAAATTTTTTCCTTGGTTTGAGACTGGATTCACATGAGTTTTCCTCCAATTCACTCAAACCAAGGCTCTGATATCAACTTGTAACATCCATAAAATTCATGAAAATTTAAAACTTTTTCAAACAGTCAAAAACCATTATTTATTACAAAAACGTTTTCAAAATAGTTCATCTCAGAGTAACCCAGAAATCAAAATCATAAAATGTGAGGAGATGCACGATCATGCCTTCGCCTTCCCGCGATCATCTGAAGTACCTGAAACAAAATCCAAAATGGTAAGCCTGAAGCTTAGTGAGTTCCCCCAGAATACCAACGCCATACAACATAAACATATCATAGCAAATAAACAACATGCATACTAAGCTATCATCCTGACTGGACCGCCTCGTAGGGCCATCAGCCTATCTAGACTGCTCTCCGAGCCATCGACAAGTCTAGACCGCCTCGCAGGCCTTCAGCCTATCCGGACCGTTCGTCGGGCCTCCGGTCTGACTAGTACGCCCTTACCGGGTCTGCAGTCTATCCGGTCTGCTCTGGATTTTTTGGCCTTCAGCACAAAGCAATTCTGCCTCAACCTATCCCTAATCACACAATCAACACATAAATATCAAATGCTAGCATATACAAACAGTCAGACCGATCTAACAGATCACTAATCATAGCATCATCTTATGTACCAGGATACCGACCTAACATGTCACTAACATAGCATCATCCTATGTACCAGGATACCGACCTAACATGTCACTAAGCATATCAACATGCAATAAACCCGGATACAAATCCGAAAAGAAGGGCCGACATTGGTGCCTTCGACCCTGTTAGTATAGTGAGGACAACTCACCTCATAATGTCGAGTTGTAGTGATAAGATCAAACTCCCAAATCACAGCTCCAAACACCATAACCAACAACCACCATTGATCCAATTCCATAAATTCCCAAACTACCAAAATACCCCTAGAAGTCAAACTTGGTCAACCCCTGGTCAAGGTCAAAGTCAACGGTCAAGGTCAACAATCCATGTTGATCAAACTCGTCGAGTGTAGCTTACTAACTCGTCGAGTCCCTTCAGAACTCATAGAATTGTGAAAACCCCAGTTGACTTGCCCAGTTTCCAGACAACTCGTCGAGTCCATGCAGTGTCCAAAATATCGAAAAAACCCTAACCAACTCATCGAGTCACCTTACTAACTCGCCGAGTCCACGCATAATCCAGAAAGCGGGAAACCCTCATCCAACTCATCGAGTTGACTATGCAACTCGTCGAGTTCCTTAATCCATTTCACATTCAGCTCATTCCAGTCGAGTTCATGGCTTCAACCTCTAGATCTGGCTTCCTAGGGTGAAGTTACCACGTAAAGTTGCTAACTTTACGTGCATGCAAGGTCTCATGAGGCTAAAATCGTCCACACTAAGCTTAAGAAGAGTTTTAGGGCATGGAGAAGGGCCAAAGATTCATAAAGCTTGAGGCTTTATGTCAAAGAGGGCCTTGAGGAGTCTAGATCTAAAGCCATATACTTGTGACAAGCTCCAACCGAGAATGACTCCCATTTTGCACCAAAATGCCCACAAACTTGTATAAGAAGATATCTAAGGGATGGAAAGCCAAGGTAAAGACTTTTTACCTCCAAATAAGTGCCAACACGATGTAGATGCTAGATCTACAAGTTTCATCTCGTTCCAAGCCTCCAAATCTTCAAGCCTCTTTCAAAAAATGCACCAAACACACTCTTTTAGCCTCACACACACTAAAATAGGGTTTAGTTCGCTTAGGTTTTGCTCTCTGGTCATGAAAGCGGCAAGGGTGACTGGGGGAAAGGACTTAAGGTCCTTTAAATAGGGTGCAAACCCTAAAAATTAGGGTTTTCAAACACAGCCTCTACTCGTCGAGTTGGGTCCTCCAACTCGTCGAGTAGGTCCTAGAATCTACGCGGTTTTAACCTTCTCTACACGAAGAGTTGAGGCATCCAACTCGTTGAGTAGGTCTAATAACATAAATATAAAGCTTTAAAATTTGTACCTAGGAGTCGGGGTGTTACACAACTAATCAAATAGATCATCAATTCACGGAAGTGGGTAACGGTTCTTCATTGTCAACTTTTTCAACTCCCGATAATCAATAGACAACCGGTGTGAACCGTCTTTCTTCTTGAAGAAAGAAATCGGTGCTCCTCACGGTGAACTGCTCAGTCTAATAAAATGCTTTCCCAGCAGCTCCTGAAGCTGTGAGGACAACTCTTGCATATCCGGTGGTGCCAATCGGTACGGTGCCTTAGCAATTGGAGCCGCACGAGGGACCAAATCGATCCTGAACTCAACATGCCTCTCAGGAGGCACACCGAATAATTCCTCCGGGAACACATCATCAAATTCTATAACAACAGGTACATCCGAAACCGAAACCACCGACCCAACCCGGGTGTCAACCACGTAAGCAATATAAGCCACACACCCATGCTACATGTGTTACCGAGCCCTCGCAGCAGAACAAAAGGTTGATCTAATCCTGGTACGCTCTTTATATATAACCAGTTCTCCCCCACTTGGGTTTGAACTACCACCCACTGACCCTCGCAGTTAATCATAGCATCAAACATGCTCAACCAATCCATCCCTACTATCACGCACACATCCCCCATAGGAAAGGGAATCAAATCAATCGGATAGAGCACCCAAAAAATCTCCAAGACACAACCCTGATAAACACTCGATGTCGAAACCCCTTGTTCGTTGGCGATAGAAACCCGCAACGGACACTCCAACTCACCAAGAGTCATATCAAAACCCCTACTGAAAGATTAATATACATAATAGCAGGAAAGGAGTTCATTAAAAATGTACCTAATAGAATCACAAACATAAGCATACCATAAAATATCTGATAGAATAATAAATAGAAACATACCAGTAACGATGTTTGGCGTCACCCTGGCCTCCTTTGCAATGAGCTGAAAAGCACAACCTCGAGCCCTCAGGGGCTCCACCCTAACCTGGCGTCCATCGGTGATCCTCAATTTAGCTGGTGTCGGATTATGTGATGGTCTAGCCACGAGCAATGGGCAGTTGGGCCTAATGTGGCCAACCTGCTCACAATGGTAACAGATCTTGGTGCTCGACGGTGGGGCCTGCTGACAACAATCCCTCACAATGTGGCCCTCCCTACCATATTTTTAGCATCCAAAACATGATCGGCAAGCACCCTCATGAACCTTGCCGCACTTACCACAAGTGCGACCCCTCTGTCCCCCTGGTCTCGAATCAGCGGGCTTGAACCACTTTGTCGCAGGCTATGAATGAACAGGAGCCTGCCTCAACTCCTTCATATGAATCTCTATCTTAATCTCTCATCTCCTCGCAGCATCCTGAAGCTCAGCAAGGGAACCATAATGTTAGGTGGACATGAACTGTTGAATATACGTCTTGAGCATGCTCAAGTACCAAGTTAGCTGAGTCTGCTTGAAGCAGCAAAATCAAGGCAGAAAAGAACCATATCGATAAACATCTTGGTGATCTCCGTCACCGTCTCGGTAGTTTGTCTCAAATCCAAGTACTCCTGAGCCAACCTCTCAATTTCCACCAAGGGAACATATCTCTCACGGAACATCTCCGAGAAATGCTCCAAAGTAATAGCAGCTCTCTACTCAGGAGTATAAGCACCTGTCACCAATCTTTCGCCCCCAACATGAGAAGGTTCAGGGCGCACTTGACCTTCTGGTCGTCAGGGCAAGAGCATGTGAAGAAACAACCCTCCACGTCGGAGAGCTACCTCATCACTACAATCAGGTCCCTAACCGCATCAAACTCTGGGGGCTTCATATTGTCGAAGTCCCGGTACTGAAAAACTATTTCCCATCGAACTCCCGCAACAACAATTGTGGCAGCTACGACAGCAACAACCTCAGTAAGAGCAACAAAGTGATCATCAAAAAGCTCAATCATGGAGGTCTTGATAGACCCAAACAACTCCGGAATCGATCCTCGGACAGCAGTAGCTACCTCAGCGGAAATCATCTTATGTATCTGATCATCAGTCAACCCTGGCCTATCCTGGCCACTCGCTCCAAACCCATAACCAGATCCTCTCGTGAATACCATACTGAAAATAAACCAGAATATATCAAAAATGCCATAATTCATACCATAAAACCATCCCAGACAAACAAAACTTGTTGGGAATAAATCCGAGATGACGAATGCGGAATATCAAGAACAATCAAAAATCAATCACCATAATATGCAAGTAATCTGATAAAGGTTTTTGTGTATATTGATTATGATATTAACGTACAAAGAAAAACCTAATCTGGAAAAAGATTACACCAAAAGCTAACCTAATGATTATTTATAGGGAACATAAAATATATACCATAAATATAAAACCAACGCCTTAAAATAAAACCAATGCCTTAGAAGAGCTCGATTAAGAACTTCTACTATAAAGGCACCGTAAGGAATCATAAAATGATTAACCCTAAAAAGGCTTCCCTAAATAACCAAATATGCCAAATCAGTTTCAATATCTCAAATACTCAACAATCTCCCCCTAGATGTTGAAAGAGATGAAGATCACGATTTCCGATCTTCTTGGCATTTCTCCTCCTAAATTGTGAGACTCATCAGCACATGGGTCTTCAAAGCAAGAGAAAAAAATAACATCTTCCAAATACGAACTCCCCGTTGAATAATCATCACTCCCCCTTGAATCTTCGACAAATACCATGGAGAGAATCCGAAAAGTTAAGAAGAATCACCAACAATCTTCAAAACCCGTCAGATTAGATGAAATAAATCCTTTTAGAATATACCCAATTCTCAAAAATTAAAACCGGAAAAATAACAAAAATTAATTTTGTAATTTTTGATTTTTAAATATTAGACAAAAAGAATGGAGTAAGAAGCAATTATTTAGAAGGGTTTAAAAAGAATAAGACCAAAGAAAAGGATTAGACATGAAATTTCTTTTGGAAAGAAGGGGTAAAAAGTGGAAAAATCCCAAGAAATTGAAAGAATTAAGAATCTGGGGTAGAAACTGTTAAGATCCAAAAATTCCAATGGTTAAACCCATGAATTTGTAAAGGATTTAGAAATGGGGTTAATTCTGCTAATCTTTGTAACTTCCGAGGACTGAAACTGTAAATGAAGTCATCTTTACGAATACGCTTTTGACTCTTAAAAGTCAAAATTAAATAACGAGAGCATATTTTGTGCCAATTTCGTTCATATTTCAGTCAAATTCTGAACTAACTCAACCGAGCATGATTTCTCCAATTGCGAATTTGATAATGATATTTCCGAGCAAACTGAAGCTCCGAATATGGTTCAATTCCGAGTGCAGATGGTTTTCGTATACGAACACCAAATTCCCATCGCCTATGAACTTCCGAATGTGTTTCCAATACTGAGACAGAATCACGGATGCGAATCGATTGCAACATGCGAATCTAGAACTGCGAATGCCTGCGAACGTTCGCAGATGAACAGTAGATTCGCATTCGTAGCTTTAGATTCCGATTGAGACTTTCGCATCTTGGTTGTTCGTCATCTCCATTGCAAAGATTCTAAACTCCGAATCAATTGGTTCCGAACGTTCGTTGGAAAAACGAGTCCGATTGTGAATTGTTCCGAATGCTCGGAGTTTCCTGTAAAGTTTTTTTTTTCGTTCGTTACCAGATGCAAAGAAGTATTTCATCACAGTTACGGAATTTGCCCCTAGAGAATCAGCGAAGAATTCAATTTAGCCCATATACCGATCAAATTTCTTATTTGATTGTAATTCCGAATTTAACCTTAAAGTTTTAAGAAAGTGGCAGATTGTATCCATAATTCCGAAAGTAACAAAACTTTGTCAATAATTCCGAATCTTACCCTCTGTTTGCAGTACACTGACAATTTCAGCCCACTTTTTGCTTAAATGTGTCCAATGGCAGCCCTCTTTATGCAGATAAAGTACTTTTCAGCCCATCTTTTCAACTTTTCACCATTTTGTCATTTCCAACCATTAAAATCAATAAAATTTGATTTCTTCAACAAAATTTCTCCTTTTTGACACAAATTTCATTAGCTTTTGACCCCTTTTTCGTTTTTTTTTTTTTTTTTTTTTTTTGATAAAGGACAAAACTTTTTATGGGACTTTTGGTACCCATTTAAGATTCAACATTGAAGTATGTTTCTTGCACACTCATTTATTTGAAGAAATTCTATCATCTTCTTAAAATAATACCCGCTTTTTGGTTGGAAAACAAAAATTTTCATAGATTTCATTAAACCAACCAAATTCTCTTTTCTCTTTTCTCCAACTTCTAACATATTCATCTGAAGAAAAATTGAATTTTCTTTGAACATTCTTGACTTCAGCTTTCTGAATCTTTTCACATGCATTAGGTACTTGTACCTTGGGCATCCAAACCTTCTTCATTTTACTCTTGTTCTTCTTCTTTTTCTTTCTTTTCTGATTTCTGGGCTTCAGAAACGAAATTCGGATTTTAACAACCTCTTCATCTTTCTGAATCTGAACATTAAAAACCTTTGATACACAAACTTTTGGAGATTGATAAATATGAACATCTTGAAGTGTTGGCTTTCTGTAAGGAATCATTCCTTCAAAAACATCATCAGAAGATAAAAAGTCATCTGTTTGAGTTCCATTTGAACAAAATGTCTTTACATTCACGACTTCTGAATTTTTGCAATGAGATTCGTCTTCAAAACATCTAGATTCGGATTCTAAAACTTTGAAAGACATGAACCACTTGACTCCCCCTCAACAAGAACATCTGGAGTCATCTTTTCTTCATAAACATAAGGAACATTATGAACTTCACCAAGAACATCTTATTGAACAACATCTTCTTCTCTTTTTCTTTCTTTCTCCAATTGTTCTTCTTTTTCCCGTTCCAAATGAGTTTTGATAATACGAAATTGTTCCAACACAAGCTCATTTTCATCCAAAAATTTTATAATACGTTTTTCTGTATTTTTCAAATATGCATCTTTATTAATCTCTCCATTTACTAAGAGATTATACAGATCAAAGACACTTTGAGAATTTTTTATTGGACCCTAAATCAGATACCAACGATCTGTATTTGAAAGTTTAAATTTCGGATCTGTAACTTTCATTCCTAGTTCTTTAATCGAAGATAGCAACTTTGAAACTGAAGAGTTCATCATATCTTCCACCATAAATAAAACTCGAAGAGAGAGAAAATAGATCTGACAAGATTTCTAAAGAGAGAAAACGGATATGAGATGATTTTTAGAGAGAGAAAACATATCTGAACACAAATATGAGAACAAAAACGAAAATTTTCTTCTATTACTCTTCCAAAACACGAATCAAGAACAAATTAGATGAAAGAATGAGAAGAAGACAACAGATTTGAATAATATTTTGCAAAAAAACGAGGTATTAAACTTTTTCTTTTCAGAAAACTTACAAAACTTGAAGAACAAGGTGAGATTCATGATAAAATATCGCCATAAGCAAGATCGGTTCTTGCAATAATCGCTGAGATCTACAAGAACACGCTCTGATACCACTTTTTGGGAATAAATACGGGATAACGAATGCAGAATATCAAGAACAGTCAAGCATCAATCACCATAATATGCAAGTAATCTGATAAAGGTTTTTGTGTATATTGATTATGATATGAACGTATAGAGAAAAACCTAATCTGGAAAAAGCTTACACCAAAAGCTAACCTAATGATTATTTATAGGGAACATAAAATATATACCATAAATATAAAACCAACGCCTTAAAATAAAACTAATTCCCTAGAAGAGCTCGATTAAGAACTTCTACTGTAAAGGCACCGTAGGGAATCATAAAATGATTAACGCTAAAAAGGCTTCCCTAAATAACCAAATATGCCAAATCAGTTTCAATATCTCAAATACTCAACAGAACCCTTAGGGTTTGTGACTTCCTTGCTACACATACGGGTCCTATGCTTTCAGTAGTACTGGCCCATACTACCTTCCACACCTACCCGTATTTGTCTAAAGGATCATCACAAACTTGCCAAAACAAGTATGACAACTAGGATACACATACATCATATCCTTACTCTCTCGAGAGTGTCTAATCACGCCTTATTTGGCCAGCTGCTCACACACCTACCGACCCATGAAACTTCTACCAACCCTGTAGCCGCTTTTGTATGCCAATCATACATAACAATCGATCTTATAAACAGTCGAATAATTGATTCTACCCTAAGCCCACACCAAACCAGGACCAGGAAATAAGGATACATCAAACATTCTCAGGCTATAAAATCTTCGATATGTACAACTATGATGCCTACACTAAGAAACTACAGTAATGATGTGAATTTCATATTACTTACAAGAAGATCTCCTAGGCTATCAGGCATCATATGTCAGGCATTTTTTTCATGCAATTCATGAGGATCCCTAGCCTATCACTAGCATACAGTTCTACTCATATCATAACAAATAATAGTGTGGTAACTTGGGGTATACTTTCATGCTCGAGATGATCGTACACTTCTTCTCATTTTGGGTTGCTTTTAAAAACAATTAGAATTGAAATTGAAAATTATTTTGAAAACTTTTTGAAAACCTTTTTCAGGTCCTTAGTTTGAGTCTGGATTCACACGAATGATCATCCAATTCTCTCAAACTAGGTCTCCGATACCAACTTGTCACATCCAAAAAACACCATAGAATTTTTCATTTTTAAATTAAAAGATACCATTTTTTCAATCTCAAAACCATATCAAGTCAAGTGTCAAATACAAATATTTCTCAAGATTAGAACTTCATAATATCTCCCAAAATATATCTTCGAAGGATGTGTACGATCACGCCTTCGTCGTGCCACGGTCATCTGAAGTACCTGAAACAATAAGTTGAAACTGTAAGCAAAAGCTTATTGAGTCCCCCCCCCCACCCAAAGTACCACCACATGACATAACATATACAAAATTGCATGCTAGATCCAATCAGTCATAGGAATCGAATACCCCGACCCAATCAGTCATCGGAATCGAATGCCAATATACAATGGGTCCGCTCAGTCATCAGAATGGAATACCATCGGGTCAACACAGTCATCAGACTAGAATACCCCCGGTCTATTGGCTCATACATAGAGCAATAAAGCCTCAACCCAAAACCATAACATGTCGACATATACATAACAGATAAACATATAACTAGTCAATAGGCTACAGGCAGATCTACGGATCATTAATGCATAGCAACATCCTATATACTATGACACGGATCTAAAAGATCACTACAACACAACAACATCCTATATACAAGGATACATAATCTAGTGGGCCGGAATTGGTGCCTTTGACCCACAAGTACAAAGAGGAAAAACTCACATCTCAATCTAAAAAGATAGATGATCACACCACAGCTCCGTGTACCAACTTTACGGGTCACCTATACAACAAACAGTGACCTTGTCTCAAAATATTGTCCGAATACCCAAAATACCCTTAGGTCAAACTTAGACAAACCATGGTCAAAGGTTAAAGTCAACAAGTCAACTTAGCTAGTCACCACGGCGTGGTTAGCGCTAGCCACGCCGTGGTGACTAGAGAACAAAACAATCGCATGACATCCATCCGCCACATCATGGTGACCATTCACCACGCCGTGGTGACTGTTCAGACCAACTTATTTTAATAATCTCTTAACCCATCAAGCTAACCATTTAAACTTCCCATAAGGCATTCTCTCATCCAATGAACCATAAAAATCGTTTCTTTATATACATGCATGTCCAATCCATGTCTTGAACTCAAACTAGGTCAAAATAGAGTAAAAAGGGCCAAGATCACAAGCAAGAGCTCAAAACTCCAAGATATTCCAGATCCATCACTCCTAACCCCAAAGGGACTCTGGGGATCCATAAAGTTGGCAACTTTATGGAATTCCAACACTCCAATAAGTCCCAACATGAAGAACAAGGCTTAAAAACCTAGATCTATGCACGAAGAACTAAAAAGCATGGAACTTGAAGGCTTACAAAAGTCCAGAATATGCACAACAAGAAGATGAGAAGAGTCCCTTGCTGAATCCAAGCCCAAATGTTACCTTCTTCTTCTTCTAATACCCAAAAATCAAAACCAAAAGCTAAAAAAGGCATGTCGGAGGTTAGGGTTTGTTTGGAGGCTAAGAGAGTGTGATGGAGGCTGAGGGTGAGCAACCCTGGCCATCATATTTCCTTAAATAGGGGGGTAAACCCCGGAGATTAGGTTTTCTCATTTAACCACCACCATGTCCTGGTGGTCATTTAAAACCCATGATAAAAATATTGTTTCGCCACGTCGTGGTGATGGTCCACCACGCCGTGGCCACCTCAAGGAAAGTTTATACATATAAGTTAATTTATACGTAGAACGGATGTTACATATGTACCCTTATGAATATACTACATATAATCATATTCTAACTCCTTCTTCCATCACTTACGTATTTGATGGGTTTTAAGCATTCTAACACTCCTATGGTGTACATGCAACCCTAGATGCTTTGGATCTATATTTTCTCTAATATACATGCAAACTTTCAAAATTCCAAAGCATCATCCTAACTAGCATACAATGGAGTAACTATACTACAAAATTCTAGTTAGATGACATACCTTTTAGTGTAGTTGAAATCTTGAAGCTTTAAGAGTCTAGCACCAATAATGTGAATGCCTCAAGTGGAATCACAAATCACCACCAACAATTGGGAGAACTTGAGAGGAGATAATATGCACTCAAAATCGTCTAGCACTCTTACAAGGACTCTAGGTGCCGATTTCATGAACCAAAGGGCTTCTTATATAGTGTGGCTACATTAGGGTTACACCATGCAAACCCTAATGTGCATGACTTTCCACATTCCTCATGCTCCATGGGTTTTAACCTCCATGGAGTATCCATGGGTCACCACATGGGTTTAGCCCAACATGAGGAATCATGGATCATTAGCCCACTTTATAAGAATGAATGATTTACACGATCAATCCCTATATATTTAATCAGTCTCTTTTGATCACAAAATTAATTCCAAATTAATTCTTGATCAATACTAATTAAATAATATGATTTCATATTAATATATTAGAACTTATAATATATTAATAAATCATAAATAACCCCTTCTCAAAAGTCCATTCTTTCAAATTGTTCCGGTGAAATGCAACCCAAATGGACCATGCTACGCTCGGGTCAAGTACATACCAAATATAGTTATGGACTTAGACACCTTATCCAACAGTCTCCCACTTAGATAAGTCTAATAACTATAGTTGTAAGTGTAACTTCGGGATCTGACTAGCAATCGTGGCTCTTAAATGCCTTTGTCGAACTTAGACGTACCATTTTAGATAAGTGATCATAGAATCCTCTGTTCTCAAGATATCAGCCGGACAAACACATGGAACACAGTCAATCTTATTGTCCACCAGTTTGTTTCCCGATTTCTGATTCGTTTGACATAGAACTTAATAAAACACATCAACTTAGTTCTGACCACGCCATACACATAAGTCAAAACAAAATCATCGAGGGGCCCAAGATATCGCTTTTAATCCTCCAAGGACTAAAAGGAACAGATAAACTTTGACAGTATATACTTGTACCAACTATTCATTGAACCATACATAACAGCACGTTATATAACATCGAGTTACCGATGCGTTTTCGTACTATCACTGTATGACCAACTCATAGTCAACAACTCATATATCTAGGTTTGAAGATTATATGATATTATCGTCTCACAATCACTCGAGATAAATTCCATGAAGTGATACAAGTGAGCGTGGGTTGAATGCAATACTCAGACCTTATGAGCACTCATGAATATCATAGCAATGTCAAACGATTTCTGACAATCTACAAGCCAAATTCATGACAGTCTTAATTCCAATGTTGCAGAACTCGCTACTCGGTACCTGTTCGACCGACTATCGAGTAGCGAGTACTCGGGAGTACTCGGGGAGTACTCGGATTCGTTAATTCGTGTAGAAATATTTTTAAGAAAATTTTATATGTCAAAATCATAAGTTAAAATCATAATTTGATTGAAATATATAACAAAATTAGATACATGTGAATACATAAAACCTGAAATACACACAATTGTCTCAATTCGTGAATAATTACTGAAAATTTAAGATATATATAGTAATAATCACATGTGCGTGTTAAATAATAAATCATTAAGTGTATTATACATATTAATCTTGAAATTCTTGATTTTTTTCTCTTTTTATGACAATTTTGACCCTTTGACCGAGTTTGATCGAGTTGGCCGAGTAGGCCCGAGTAAGACCGAGTAGGCCCGAGTTAGAGAGATATTGACCGAGTTTTCACCGAGGTTGACCGAGTTTGACTTAATCCGAGTTTTTTTGCCGAGTTCACAAAACTCGCCTTGGTGGAGAGCCGATTCTGAGTACTCGGCCGAGTAGGCCGAGTTTTACAACACTGCTTAATTCAATACCTACTTCCAAAGTATGATCGACTGTGGATGGTTTGAATAATCCAATTATTCTGGAAGTCAAAACATGCAAAATGAAACAATAGTAAACAATTGACATGAGACAGTACCATACTAGTAAATAAAAAGCACCTTTTATTTAAGCATCAAATGTCAATTACAGTCTATCTATTACAAGTTTCGAATCAACTATCTAATCATTAAAACTAATATCATCCCTCAACCCAATGCGCCTCGCATGCTGTAAATGCTTAACCCTACTCAGTCCCTTCGTGAGGGGATCTGTCGGGATCTCATCTGATGATACCCTCTTTTCCACGAGGAGTCCTTCTTCTATCTTGTGTCTTATGAAGTGATATTTCCTGTCGATGTGTCTGGACCTACCATGATCCCTTGGTTCCTTGGCTAAGGCAACCGCACTATCGCTATCACAGAAAATCTCCACAGGCTCCTTTATAGCTGGTACAACTCCAAGGTCTCCGATGAAGTTCTTCAGCCATATCGCCTCCTTCGTCACTTCGCTTGCTGCTATGTACTCAGATTCGCACATTGAATCAGCTACAACATCCTGCCTGGAACTTTTCCAAGTTATTGCTCCTCCATTCAGGGTAAAGACCCAGCCCGACTGAGAGCGGAAATTATCCCTGTCGGTCTGAAAGCTGGCGTCACTATACCCTACCACTCTCAAGTCATCACTCCCACTGAGGGTAAGGACCCAGTCCTTAGTCCTCCGCAGGTACTTGAGAATGTTTTTCACCGCAGTCCAGTGAGCCTTGCCAGGATTCCCTTCATATCTGCTGACCATGATCAAAGCAAAGGCCACATCAGGGCGAGTACAAGTCATAGCATACATGATCGATCCAACAGCGGAAGCATATGGTAATCGACTCATCTCAGCTATCTCAGCCTCTGTACTCGGACTCTAAATTTTGCTTAGTCTGTCATTGTGCTGGATCGGTAAGTCATCTTTCTTGGAATTATGCATTTTGAACCTCTTCAACACTTTGTCCAAGTAGGTACTTTGACTAAGTCCAATTAGTCTCTTACTCCTGTCTCTCAATATCCTTATCCCTAGGATATAGGCAGCTTCTCCAAGGTCCTTCATAGCAAAACACTTCCCAAGCCAGGACTTCACCTCCTGCAAGGTTGGGATGTCATTTCCTATGAGTAGTATGTCATCCACATATAGTACCAAAAAGCTAACTATACTCCCACTAGCTCTGACATATACACAGGACTCATCCTCACTTCTCGCAAAGCCAAACTCTTTGACTTTCTCATCGAAGCAAAGATTCCATCTGCGAGATGCTTGTTTCAATCCATAAATGGGTTTCTCAAGCTTACACACTCTATTAGGGTACATAGCATCGACAAAACCCTCTGGCTGACTCATGTAAACATCCTCAGCCAACTTCCTATTAAGGAAAGCGGTTTTGACATTTATTTTCCATATTTCATAGTCATGAAACGCAGCAATGGCTAGCATAACCCTGATCGACTTAATCTTCGCTACTGGTGAGAATGTCTCTTCATAGTCAACTCCCGGAGTTTAAGTAAAGCCCTTCGCAACCAGTCGCGCCTTATAAGTGTGTACCTTCCCATCCATGTCGGTCTTCTTCTTGAAGATCCATTTGCACCCGACTGTCTTACGACCCGGTACATTGTCAACCAAGTTCCAAACTTGATTTTCATACATGGACTGAATCTCGCTGTCCATCGCCTCTTTCCATTTAGCAGATTTGGGGCCTGTCATGGCTTCCTTGTAGTTGTTAGGTTCATCCAAATTTATCAGTGTGTTGTCACTGATAAATGTATCACCCTCAGATGATATATGAAAACCAGATAACACAAGTGGAACACTAACTCTACTGGAATGCCTCGGAGGTACGGACTCGTCAATCGGCTCAACAGGAGTTTCCTCCTCAAGTTGATCACTAGTGTTTGAGGTTCCTTCATCGATTAACTCTTGAAGTTCTTCAAGGTCAATTTGTCTCCCACTGTCCCCTTGGAATATCAGCTCTCTCTCACGAAAGACTGCTCTCCTCGCAATGAAGACAACATTGTCACTCGTTCTGTAGAAGAGATATCCAAAAGACTTCTGCGGGTAGCCGATGAAAATACACTACTCACTCTGAGATTCGAGCTTGTCGTGAGTCTCGCGCCTCATGAAAGCCTCGCAACCCCAAACCTTGATGTGTGCTAACGAGGGAGCCTTCCTTGTCCACATCTCGTGAGGTGTTTTGGCAACCTTTTTAGTTGGGACTCGATTAAGGATATGGGCGGCAGTATCCAAGGCATACCCCCAGAATGAGATTGATAACAAAGCTAGACTCGTCATAGAACGAACCATGTCCAACAAGGTTCGGTTACGCCTCTTAGCCACACCATTAAGTTGTGGTGTCCTAGGTGGCATCAACTGTGAAACAATTCCACACTCCTTAAGATAGTCCAGGAATTCGATACTAAGATACTCACCACCCGATCGGATCGGAGCATCTTTATCTTCCTGCCCAGCTGATTCTCCACTTCTTGCTTAAACTCATTGAATTTCTCAAAGGTTTATGACTTATGCTTGATTGAGTAGATATAGTCATATCTGTTGTAATCATCAGTAAAAGTCACATAGAAGCGGTTAGCATCCCTTGTGGCGGTTCTGAAGGGCCCACACACATCGGTGTGTATGAGATCCACCAAACCCTCACCCCTTTCACAAGAACCAGTGAAGGGTGACTTAGTCATTTTTCCAAGCAAACAAGACTCGCAAGTGTCATCCGACCTTAAGTCGAATGACTCTAAAACTCCAGCCTTATGGAGTTGGCCTATGCACTTCTTGTTGACATGTCCAAGACGACAATGCCACAAGGATGCCTTATCCAAATCATTAGAAGAATTGATATTCAACACATTATTTCCTAAGTTGTCTACAACCATCACAGTTTCATATACACCATTAGAAGGTAATGCTCTAAAATAAAAAACACCATTATAATAAGCATTTATTGCACCAATTTCATTATCGAACGAAAATGTGAAACCTTGTTTGTACAAACCATGAAAGAAAATAATATTTCTCGCCATATCAGACGAGTAGCAACAATTATTCAAATCTACTTCTAACCCACTACTAAGAAATAAAGAGTAAACTCCAATCTTGGTGACAGGTGAACCCTTCCTATTCCCCATGATCAAGTTTATCTTTCCATGCTCCACATCCTTACTTTTTTTTAGGCCCTGCACATCAGAACAAATGTGAAATCCACAACCTGTGTCAAGCACCCCAAGAGTTAGTATGTGATGAGTTTTTAGATAGAATAGTATAAATACCTGCATGGGTGGGTTTGACCTTCCCATCCTTAACATCCTGCAAGTACTTGGGGCAGCTTCGCTTCCAGTGCCCCTTTTCATGGCAATAGAAACACTCTGCTTCTTTTGGGATGGTCGAGGGAGTAGCAGAACCTCCTTTGGTTCCACTTGAAGAGGATCCATCAAGAGACTTTCTCTTGCGGCTCTTGGAAGGATCCTTCCTCTTCTTCCCCTTACCTTGCCCAATTTCCAGGACATGGGCATTAACAGTAGGAGTGGTTACAATAGATTTACCTTTGAGACCACTTTCGGCAGTCCTCAAAAGGCCCTGAAGCTTGCTCAGAGTGACTTCCTCCTTGTTCATATGATAAGTCATGCGGAACTGATCATAACATGGAGGTAAGGAGTGTAGAATAATATCTATAGCCAGCTCCTCATCAAAATTCACATTCAATTTGAGCAGACGGTCCACAAACCTTTGCACTTTGGCCCGTGATGGGTTCACCATCCTTCATCTTTGTTGTAATCATGGAGCAGATGATTTTATACCGCTCTTGACGAGCACTCTGATGGTATCTTTCCATCAGGTCCTGGTGCATCTCAAAAGGGTAGAATTCCTCATAGGAATTTTGGAGTTCAGGAGACATGGTGGCAAGCATGATACAAGCTACCTTGGTGGCATCTTTCTCATGTGCCCTGAAATCAGCAATCTCCTAAGGAGTAGCAGCAGACTCGTCGATTTCCTTAAGCTCCTTGTCGAGGACATATTCCTTGTCCTCGTAGCAAGTGACCATCCTAATGTTCCTAATCCAATCATTGAAATTAGTCCCATCAAAGATGACTCTCCCACAAAGTTTCATGAGAGAGAAGGAGTCGGTAGGGTTTGAGCCCGAAGCAGTGTTGGTAGACATCTAAAAAGAAAGAAAGACAAAGTTTAGATTAAATAATGAGTCCTTAATATAACACCCAAAATGAAATATTAAGGCTAGGACCCAACACAATATTTTACAATTTGGAAGAGGGATGTCGTAATCCAACTTGCAAAATATTTGAAGGTAGGTAAATGACGATTTACCAATTTCCACCATGAAAACGAAATTTTTTAATTAAGTTTTAATTGGATTTGAAACTCCTAGATCCTTTGAGATTCATTGAACAATTCAATGGCATGTTTAAATCTCGATTATGCCCTTTGGTTTTGTGACTGGGATACTGATGATCACAAACAAGGTGTGAATAACCATGCAAATATACTTGGTACTCTCAATGTCAATTATCACCTTAATCAATGTACCGGTAAACCACATACGCTCCATTGACCTTATGATAAACATTAAGCTACCCTTTGCCACCCTTACTAGTCCAACTTAATGTGCCGGTTAACCACACACGCTCCATTAACGACTTGGTAAGGTGCAAAGTGTAATTTCATGGATTAGCATCAATTTCACATTTTCCTAAAGTAACTAAGAATGGGAATTTATAAAAGGTTTAGTTACTTTATTACTATCATTATACTTTTAATAAGAATTATAGTCTTTGTCCTACCCGTTCGGCTAACGACCCTCCACCAGTCAAGGAAGCGGTGGGTGAGAGTGGACACCCATTAAACCACCATTTTATAGGTAGTAACCTTATACCCCACCCCCCCCCCCCTTATAGACCGGCTTCGTGAATGAGGCCTACTAACGGTAAAACCGACTTGTCTTATACATATATATATATATATATATATATATATATATATATATATATATATATATTAAACCTACAATATTATAATAGTATAAGGGTTGAATTTTAACTTTTAAAATTCTAAGGTTTGGAATTAAAGTTTCATTTAGTGAGACTTTACAAATTCCAAAACTTGAGGGCAAGTTTTGAAACTTGTCAAAACTCTTCAAATCCATAACATATGAGTTTAATGACATCTTTATTAGAAAAACCTTTCATGTTCCATAACATCCATAACTTGAGGAAAAGTTATGGAGTCTATTAAAATCATTTAAACATTATTTACCTAACACAATAATCAAATAATTCATTGAAGATTCAATCAAACTCATATAAACAAGACAATTCAAATCAAAACAAATTTCATGTAATTAGCCTAACCATGTAAACTAATACAAAACATGAAACTTTTGACAATTATCTTTTAAATTGGATTATCATGATCATTACCACATCAAAAATAGGTTTATAAGTTCAAAAACAGTTTAGGGTAATGATCCTAGTCCAATTCCAACCTTAAAACTCGAAAATATGCACTCTGGAGAACCAACTCGTCGAGTGCATGAACTAACTCGGCGAGTTGGTCAGAATTGTGAGGGGACTCGGCGAGTTCCCCAGTGGACTCGGCGAGTCCACTGTCCAGACAGCAGAAATTTGATTTTTGAAGCATTTCAAAGCAAGTATCCTCAAGTATATTGGAAAACAATCCTAGGCTCTGATACCACTGATCGGTTTTGAGCATTCTAACACTCATATGGTGTACATGCAACCCTAGATGCTTTGGATCTATGTTTTCTCTAATATACATGCAAACTTTCAAAATTCCACAGCATCATCCTAACCAGCATACAATGGAGTAACTATACTACAAAATTCTAGTTAGATGACATACCTTTTAGTGTAGTTGAAATCTTGAAGCTTTAAGAGCATAGCACCAATAATGTGAATGCCTCAAGTGGAATCACAAATCACCACCAACAATTGGAAGAACTTGAGAGGAGATAATATGCACTCAAAATCGGCTAGCACTCTTACAAGGACTCAAGCTGCCGATTTCATGAACCAAAGGGCTTCTTATATAGTGTGGCTACATTAGGGTTACACCATGCAAACCCTAATGTGCATGACTTTCCACATTCCTCATGCTCCATGGGTTTTAACCTCCATGGAGTATCCATGGGTCACCACATAACACTCTACAGAACCAACATACTAGGGCCTTATCATCCTACCGGGATGGAATACCCTCTTCTACTGCTCAACATACATAACCCGCAGGTAACCTCCTACCAGCGTACATAAGGCAAGACCAACTACATGTCTATAAATAACCACTACCCAACTACCAGGGCGCTGATCCAACAGAACTAGCCATCACTTAACTATCCATTCCTCTAGGATACTAAGCTAACAGAGCATAATATCATATCATTATCCTATCTACCAGGATACTAGCAAGCATATCATCACATAAGCATAAAAAGCTCTAAACAACAATTCAAAGGGCCGGCCTTGGTGCCTTAGACCCTTGAGTACTGTGAGGATAACTCACCTGAAATGAAGAACCGAACCACGGAAGCACACACCCGAAGCACTGCTCCAAACTCCAACACCTATTGCCATCAATGGACCATTGACATAAATAACCAATTACCATAACACCCTCGAAGGGTCCAGGCCAAAGTCAAAGTCCAGGCCAAAGTCAAACTTCCTGACCTACCCTACTCGCCGAGTCAACCCGTTGACTCGTCGAGTCTTTATACTCTGAAAACTCTTAGAACACGACTCAACTCGCCGAGTCACCCCAAGACTCGTCGATTCCAACGATCTCCGAGTCCCAATCTGTCCAACTCACTGAGTCACCCCTCGACTCACTCATCTACGTCTTAACCAGAAGAGGTTGGGGTTCTGCGACCAGACTCGCCGAGTCCAAGAACAGACTCGTCGAGTCCATGCACATGTTCATACAACTCTTCGAGTACACCCATGTGACTCGCCGAGTCTCTCCAGTTCTCAACCCATACAGAGGCTTTTCGAGCCATGCAGGGGCTCCAATCCATAGATCCACTCTTCTACATTCTAACCCTTACATAAAGTTGCAAACTTTACGTGAAACCAAGGAGATATAGGCCCAAAACACTCTAGGGCTAGGGTTCATGACAAAGGGGCTTTACCAACAACTCTTAGATAGAAGCTTTATGACATTTTGGACCATCACAAGCCTAGATATGAAGTAGCAACCTCAGATCTAAGCCTCTAACTCGAAATAGCTCTCAATCATACCAAAAATGCCCCAAATCTCAAATGATAATAGATCTAGATGCAAAAGAGCCCAAGAAACAGATTATTACCTCCAATATAAGCTCCAACTGAAGTAGATCCCGGATCTACACCACTCCTTAGCAGCAAACCTCTTGATCTTCAAGCCCCTTTCCAAGATTTTCTCCTCCAAAGCTCTATTCTCTCTATTAATGGAAGCTCACCCGATTCTAGGGTTTCTATATCTCAAAAGGGTAGCAAAGAGGCTGAGGGTGGGTTATAATGTGCTTTATATAGGGCACAACCCCCGGGATTAGGGTTTTCTCTCTTCAGCACCAACTCGTCGAGTCCAAGACGCCGACTCGGCAAGTTGGCCACTTAAACCGCGATAGAACCCCGCTCCGACTCAGCGAGTAAGCGGACCTATTCGTCGAGTCCCTTTCCTAAATTTACACTTTTGGCCCTTCATTGAACAATTGAAATTTGGGGTGTTACAACTCTCCCCCACTTAAATTAGGCTTCGTCCTTGAAGCCTACTGCAGTATACGCCTCAGAACAAACCCCTTGCACTGCAGACTCCGACTTCTCAATTAACTCATGCTCTTACAAACCCTATTTCTGCATCTCTCTTAAAATGGCTTATTCTCACGTGGCATCCTTGCCACTACTCCAAGCCGATCATAGGCCTTTCAACTCAATAGCACCACGAATTAACCACGAATCACCCGATAATACTAACCCTTCATATCAGGGACACGCTTCCGCGCCCTGCAACGCTAGATTCCACAAACACCCACTGAGCTCTGCTAAGAAACTAATCCATCTTCCTTCGCCCAAAATTGGCGATAACCCTAATAACTTGCAACCTGGAACGAATCCAGTTCCACCCTCTGGTTCTATCCCTTATGCTCTGACAGGATGTTGCATCCTTCAGCTCCCATAACCCATCAACTAACCATATCGCGTAACCACTCGTACCTGGCCCAATCAGCCTCAGGCTGGAATACCAGGCACGCCTATAACGGGTCCAGTCATCCCTAGGATGGTATACCCTCGCATCCTCATGTATGTTTGGTCAAATCAACCCTCGGGTTGGAATACCAAACACACCAGGTCCAATCAATCATAGGGTCCGGTCATCCTCATGATGGAATACCCAAGATTGGAATACCTCCACATACATGTCCCAAACCTACAACCATGCTCGGGACCCAAGGACCTTGTCCTTGCGTCATCCTCGAACCCTTCGGTTCGACACAACTGAATGTAACCCACTCACACCTCCTCATCACGATCTCTAGGTCCTCGCCCTCTGACTGCTATATCCTTATACAGTCCTCATCATCGGTCCAGACTACTCCCGAGTCTGTCAACCTGCCATCTCACTTTCCTCTGTCCAAACCTCCAATCTGGAGCCACTATCCCCCTCCTCTTCCAAGGAGACTGAAAACATGCCTACGCATCATCCAACATTGCCACAGCGATAGATCCTTGCTATACATCACCCCTTAGCGGTGCTCACCGCTATCTCATAACACCATCCTCACTACTAGTTCAAAGATCCACGACACTTGCAAAGCCCTTACTATAACCGAACCGCCTCATCGCACCATCCCAATAACCGACATTCAAACCGCGTCAGACAACCTTCTACAACCAGCGGCTCATCCGAGAATTTCCAATTCTCCCCCACTTAGGGCACTAACCACCATCCACTGGCGGCGAAGCTAACACGCTGCTCAATCGAACCCCACTAATACACTGAACTTCAAGGAACCTAAGTTCCTGATGAAAGTTCCCAAATTCCTGAACCATAACCTTCCTTTCTCACGAATTCCACACCGGATACTAACCCTATAAAAACTCAATACTAACTCTTCTCTAACACATACAACACTTTAATATCTCATGTAAGGAACAACATCTCTTAACCACAACATAAACAAAAGAAGGCAGAAAAACATACCGGCTGACACCTATGGCGCTGACCTGATCTCCTCGGTCACAAGCTGATAAGCACGCCCTGGAGCCTTCGGAGGCTCTGCTCGACCCTGACCTCCGTCAGTAAGTCTCAGAGTGGCTGGCGCTGGGGCCTGCACTGACCTGGCAGCCAGCAGAGGACAGTGGGCCTTCATATGGCCCACCTGATCACAATGATAACAAAGTCGGACTCCTGCCGCTGGAGTCGACTGCCTGCAATCCCTGGCTATGTGGCCCTCCTTGCCACACTTGTGGCACCCCGAAGAAGAACGGCAACTACCCTCGTGCACCTTGCCACACTTCCCGCAAGTGCGACTCATCGGACCTCCCTGCCTATAATCAGCGGGCCTCATCCGCTTCGGTGCAGGTTGCGACTGCACCGGGGCCTGCCTCTGCTCTCTCAACTGGAGCTCAATCTCTAACTCGCGCCGCCTAGCGGCCTCCTGCAACTCCAACAAGGTACTACACCTCTGCGTGGACACAAACTGACGGATATCCCTCTTAAGCATACTCAGATATCGGGACATCTGAGCCTGCTCCAAAGCAAACTCCGGGCAGAACATCGCCCTCTTAGTAAACATTCTGGTGATCTCCGTCACCGACTCTGAATCCTGCTTCAGCTCCAGGAACTCCTGAGCCAACCTCTCTCTCTCAACCTGCGGAACATAACGAGTACTGAACATCTCCCTGAACTGATCCCACGAAACTGCAGCCCGCTGCACATCAGAATAAGATCCCGTAGTCAACCTCCACCAATCCTTCGCCCCGAGCCTCAAAAGGTTCAGAGCACACCTCATCCTCTGATCCGCAAGGCATGAACACGTGAAGAAACAACCCTCCACGTCTGACAACCATCTCATAGCAACGATCGGATCCTGAACTCCATCGAAAGTAGGGGGCTTCGTATTGTCGAAATCCCGATACTGAAAGCCCCGACCGGCTCCTCCTCCTGCCGCTGTTACAGCCGATGTAGCTGCCGCGGCAGCCGTCTCAGTAAGAGCTGCATAACGATCATCGAAGTACTCCCTCATAGCGGACTTAATAGTCCCAAACAACTCCGGGATCTGACCCCGGACAATCTCGACCACCTCCTCGCGGATGATCTCCCTGACCCGATCCTCTGTCAACATTGGCCCCTCCTGGCCGATAATCTCAGGTGCCACTGGGGCCTCCTGCTCACCCTGTCCTGATCCCGATCCGGATCCAGTCACGACACGCCTCGTAACCACCATACTTCAATACACAAACAAGATCCTCAGACACCTCGCATAACCTCCGAGAACTAACCTCTAACCAACAACCTAGGGGTTGTGACTTCCTTGACACGCGTATGGGTCCTGTGCTTTCAGTAGTACGGGCCCATACTACCTTCCACACCTACCCATATTTGTCTCAAGTATCACCACAACGCCCTAAGCACCAACATACATAGCAAGCACTCAATCCTCACCCCCAGAGGAATACCGAATATCTCATATCAAGAAAACCCTAGGCTAACATGCATCACAAATCAGGCAATTCTATCATGCAATTCCTGCAGATCCCTAGCCTAGTACTAGCATGTTGTTCTAACATATCACATAAACAAATAACTTGTATGGTATTTTGGGGTCTACTTACTGGCTCTGGCTGATCGTACCCTCTGCGTCCTCCCTTACTTATTTTGAAAACCATTTGAAAACTATTTTTGAAAATCTCTCCTTGATTTGAGATTGGATTCACACGAATGTTCCTCCAATTCAGTCAAACCAAGGCTCTGATACCAACTTTGACACCCATAAAATTCATGCCAAATTAAAACATTTTATTTCATTCAAAAACCATTAAGTTCATACATCTTGTTTTCAAAATAGTTTAAACATTAGAGTATCCCCAGAACCACATCACATAAATCATAAAACATGAGGAGCGGTACGATCACGCCTTCGCCTTGCCACGATCTCCTGAAGCACCTGAAACAATAAACCACACTGTAAGCCCGAAAGCTTAGTGAGTTCCCCCAAAGCACCCATACACACATAAACATACATACAGCCAAGAACAACATACTATGGGTCCAATCAACCTTCCGGTTGGAATACCCCTGGCCCTCAACCATCGGGTTGGAATGCCTACATACTATGAGCCCAATCATCTTACCGGGATGGAATACTCTCGGCCCACAACCATCGGGTAGGAATGCCCATACACCTATACGTTCAACAATAACTACTATGGGTCCAATCATCTCGCAAGATGGAATACCCCAGGCCCCTCAACAATAACTACTATGGGTCCAATCATCTCGCAATATAGTGTGGCTACATTAGGGTTACACCATGCAAACCCTAATGTGCATGACTTTCCACATTCCTCATGCTCCATGGGTTTTAACCTCCATGGAGTATCCATGGGTCACCACATAACACTCTACAGAACCAACATACTAGGGCCATATCATCCTACCGGGATGGAATACCCTCTGCTACTGCTCAACATACATAACCCACAGGTAACCTCCTACCAGCGTACATAAGGCAAGACCAACTGCAGGTCTATAAATAACCACTACCCAACTACCAGGGCGCTGATCCAAAAGAATTAGCCATCACTTAACTATCCATTCCTCTAGGGTACTAAGCTAACAGAGCATAATATCATATCATTATCCTATCTACCAGGATACTAGCAAGCATATCATCACATAAGCATAAAAAGCTCTAAACAACAATTCAAAGGGCCGGCCTTGGTGCCTTAGACCCTTGAGTACTGTGAGGATAACTCACCTGAAATGAAGAACCGAACCACGGAAGCACACACCCGAAGCACTGCTCCAAACTCCAACACCTATTGCCATCAATGGACCATTGACATAAATAACCAATTACCATAACACCCTCGAAGGTCAAAGTCAAAGTCCAGGCCAAAGTCAAACTTCCTGACTGACCCTACTCGCAGAGTCAACCCGTTGACTCGTCGAGTCCTTATACTCTGAAAACTCTTAGAACACGACTCAACTCGCCGAGTCACCCCAAGACTCGTCGAGTCCAACAATCTCCGAGTCCCAATCTGTCCAACTCACTGAGTCACCCCTCGACTCACTTATCTGCGTCTTAACCAGAAGAGGTTGGGGTTCTGCGACCAGACTCGCCGAGTCCAAGGCAATCTTCAACAGACTCGCCGAGTTGTTCTTCAACTCGCCGAGTCCATGCACATGTTCATACAACTCGTCGAGTATACCCATGTGACTCGTCGAGTCTCTCCAGTTCTCAACCCATATAGAGGCTTTTCGAGCCATGCAGGGGCTCCAATCCATAGATCCACTCTTCTACATTCTAACCCTTACATAAAGTTGCAAACTTTATGTGAAACCAAGGAGATATAGGCCCAAAACACTCTAGGGCTAGGTTTCATGACAAAGGGGCTTTACCAACAACTCTTAGACAGAAGCTTTATGACATTTTGGACCATCACAAGCCTAGATCTGAAGTAGCAACCTCAGATCTAAGCCTCTAACTCGAAATAGCTCTCAATCATACCAAAAATGCCCCAAATCTCAAATGATAATAGATCTAGATGCAAAAGAGCCCAAGCAACAGATTATTACCTCCAATATAAGCTCCAACTGAAGTAGATCCCGGATCTACACCACTCCTTAGCGGCAAACCTCTTGATCTTCAAGCCCCTTTCCAAGATTTTCTCCTCCAAAGCTCTATTCTCTCTATTAATGGAAGCTCACCCGATTCTAGGGTTTCTGAATCTCAAAAGGGTAGCAAAGAGGCTGAGGGTGGGTTATAATGTGCTTTATATAGGGCACAACCCCCGGGATTAGGGTTTTCTCTCTTCAGCACCAACTCGTCGAGTCTAAGCCGCCGACTCGACGAGTTGGCCACTTAAACCGTGATAGAACCCCGCTCCGACTCGGCGAGTAAGCGGACCTACTCGTCGAGTCCCTTTCCTAAATTTACACTTTTGGCCCTTCATTAAACAATTGAAATTTGGGGTGTTACACATGGAGTATCCATGGGTCACCACATGGGTTTAGCCCAACATGAGGAATCATGGATCATTAGCCCACTTTATAAGAATGAATGATTTACACGATCAATCCCTATATATTTAATCAGTCTCTTTTGATCACAAAATTAATTCCAAATTAATTCTTGATCAATACTAATTAAATAATATGATTTCATATTAATATATTAGAACTTATAATATATTAATAAATCATAAATAACCCCTTCTCAAAAGTTGTTGAAAATATACGATCTGATTACCACGAATAAAGGCTCGGATACCAGTTACTGGGTGACAGATATATATATTTAAGGAGATAAGATGCGAAAAAAAATAAGAAGTGCGGAATAAATATAAACTGGAAAGCTATAAATGACTGAAAGCTATAAATGAAATAAATGACAGTATTTAAATGACGTAAAGCTGTAATAAAATATATAAATATATATAAAGTCGGTTCATCAATAAATTGACTGAACTGGTTTAGAATTGGACTGGATCTTAATAGACTGTGTCTCTATTTGTTCAAAGTTCAATCCGGTAAGTAACAATAAGTTCTTTTTATGTAACAATGAATTGTTTACAAAACGATACAAAATACACGGGTAATGTTTTTTTTGTATGTGGGTATGGGGTTTTTTAAGGTGATTTGATGAGGTTGAAGTGGGTATTTGGAGGGTGTTTGAAGGTGTAATAAGGTTGTAGTTTTGGTGGTATAAGGTAACAAAGAGGGTGATGTTGAAAGAGCTTTGGGTGGTTACGAATATAGATTTTCGTAGTAAATCTCTCTGGATAGCCAATTCTCTCTCGCGTCTCTCTGGGGTAAAATCGAGGAAAATTCCTGGATGTAGGTAAGGTCCTGAATAATTTGCGGTGCAAATCTCTCCCGTATTATCTTGTTGAGTTGTGCTTGGTGAATTTTTTCTTAACTTGCAAATTCTGATGTCGAAAAACAGCAAGGTGGTGATGGTTGTGGTGATTTGAAAGGGTTTTTGGAGGAGGTTTAAGGAGGGTATTTGGAGGGTGTTTGGAGAGTATTTTGAGGTTGGCTATGTGTTTATTCTTCTGGAGATGAGAGAGTAATAGGAGATATATTACAAGGAAACACAAAACACACACAAAAACTCATGTAAACATGCATCTATATATATGCAAAGGAATCAAGCAACTCTTGTTTGTTTAAGGAAAAGTAATGAAGTGATTGATTGTAAAGGTTGGAAGCACACATGATGTTTGGTACTTTTGCTTTTGTGAAGATTTCTTTCCAATATATATATATATATATATATATATATATATATATATATATATATATATATATATATCACTTATATATATATATATATATATATATATATATATATATATATATATATATATATCACTTATATATATATATATATATATATATATATATATATATATATATATATCCAATTGTGAATTGAATTTCCATTTTTGACCCTTGAGGTTTTTAAATTCTTGACAATTTTAGTCTTGATTTGTTTTGTCTTCAAACGACCAAATATTGCGTCTATTTTTCCGTCTTTGCGTATTTCGTCTTTTGCATATTTTTCTATTTCATAATTAAGCACGAATCCACGCAACCTGAAATAACTGATAATATTTGTTAGATAATATAAAACCAATTCGTCTTATTTCAGTGATGATCACATATAAAAACATTTTTCAACAATTTCCCCTTATGTGATCATTGATGAAATAAGGATAGATATAATCACATTAACAGTTTTAATCTTGAAGATTTGGGATAAAAGTTTGTCAATGAGAAGATATATATAAAACCATTGTAATCGTTTTGAAAGTTTGTGACTTGGTTTAACATATCTTATGTAAAAGATTTTCAGAAATTTGTTTCCGAATCAAAGTCTCGGGTTCGGTTATCAAAGGGTAGTCATATATGTATCTAAAGAAATTTCCTTAGATTTTATAGCATTATTAATGACGACAAGTGGTCTAACAGGTCGATTCAGATGAACGCTCATAGGTATAGCTCACACTTCACTTGGGTGTTTGGTTGTTCTGGCAGCAGAACAAGTTAATGATCACTAAAAATGAGTGATATCTCTCTCTGACGACTCACACTCATATTGGAGGTGTTCAGCTATGCTTTTCCTGTAAAGTCACTTAGTCTCATTATTAGATAATCAATCACATAAGACTGGTTTCGGCATTACTCAGCGGGTTTCTTCATTCAAGCCATTAAAGTTCACTCTCTCTCCGTCGGGAAATACATGTAGAGGGGTTTAGCAATTTTCATAGTGCAGTTTGCAACTAAGATTCTTCAGTGATGAAGGCTACAGTATCCCGGGAAATCCATTGTTGTTGCAGCTTCTTCTTTGATAGTATCCTGTTTGTTGATCAATATCGATTTATTGTAAAAAGATATTTTGTTTTAGCATTGAGAATTTGCTACATTTGAGACCTTTTTAAGAGTATTTGACTTGAGTGATTGAGATATCTTCTTTTGTGAAAAATGGTTAAAACAAATCGCGGGATTTTATGATTTTTGTTTTGAAATAACCATTTGGTTGAAAGTTTGTTTGAAAATACCAAATATAGAATATTTTTTTGTTTTGTTTGGTATATCTTTATTGAATCTATTTGTTTTCTTGTTGATTTGTCTTTGAGGATTAGATGTTGATAGATATTTGTTTCTCCTTTGGTTTTCTTGTAAGGATATGTCGTTGTTTGCTTGATGGATCATGGGATCGCAAGTCTTCATTTTTGGTTGGCTTTTATCTAGGTAGGGATAGGTGGCATAAAAGACAGTTTGTCTAGTATGTAAGAAATGAATGTATCGTCCCTGGTCATTTTGATATCTAAGCAAAAATGAGACCGTGACAAGGTATAATTGGGTATACCTTATAAGCAATAGTGACACACCTAAGCTCACAAGAAATGATTTCCACAATGATTTAGATCGACGAGGCACAAATTCTCACATGGGTTTTTGTTTTCATCTGAACCTCCTAACCTTATGTCCCTTGATTGTTTAAAATCGTCAATAATGAAATAAAATCGAAGGAAATAAAGTTATATACATTATGAAAAGTAGGATATTTGAACCTTCACTCCAATTGAGAATCAATATGACTTAAAATCTTCATCGAGCATAAGCATCTGAAAATTAAGTCAAGAGAAGATTAATCACAAGGTTCTATAAAAGCTTATTATGGCAAGTCTTTTATTAATTTTTTTTTGAAGATTTGTTTTTCTGAATGTTTTTGGAAATATTGGTTATTTGAATGTTTTTGGTAATTTTTAAAAGGAAAGCAATTTTCAATTGTTTTTGAATTTTCCTTTTGAATGAAAGTAAACACACTTTTGTACAAACAAAAAGTAAAAGTTTAAGGATAGATGTTATCTGGATTTAACATTCCTAGACGGCCTAGGAAGTATTGAAACTTTGTTTCATCGAGAGCCTTAGTGAAGACATCGGCAATTTGATCTTCGGTGTTGATGAAGTGCAATTCGATATGACCCTTTTGAATGTTGTCTTTGATGAAATGATATCGAATATCGATGTGCTTTGTCATGGAATGGTGAACAGGATTGTGAGAAATGGCAATTGCACTGGTTGAGTCACAAAATATGGGAATTTGTGAAATTTTGAAGCCATAGTCTCGCAGTTGAGTTTGCATCCATATGACTTGCGAACAACTGCTTGTTTCAAGCCATAGACAGCTTTCTGCAATTTGAAGCTGTGATCAGGAAATTTGGGATCTTCGAAACCTGGTGGTTGTTGGATGTAATATATTAGAACTTATAATATATTAATAAATCATAAATAACCCCTTCTCAAAAGTCCATCCTTACAAATTGTCCCGGTGAAATGCAACCCAAATGGACCATGCTACTCTCGGGTCAAGTACATACCAAATATAGTTATGGACTTAAACACCTTATCCAACAGTATTTACCAAATACCTTTCTCATCTAATATTACATACTATAGGCATACGTACATGGTGTACTACATGTATCTAACATATACCTTAGACATACTCTAAATATATGTGCATGCTTTGATACATGTCTTACACATATAATCATCATCTATCTTCTTTTGATCACTTGGGGACATTCCCTTAGTGCCCCAAGATTCAACATATATATATATATATATATATATATATATATATATATATATATATATATATATATATATATATATAACATAATCTAAAGAGAGAGTGAGAGTAATAACTCACCTTATTAGTTAGTTTGGACTAGCTACCCCTTTTGGGCTCCTTTCTTCAACTGATGCATCTTGATCCATCATCCTTGTTCTTAGGCCTATTCATACATATACACAAGTTCTTACTACTTGTCTTAGCATATTAAGATCTTTTGACTCTCTTATTCAAAATAACCACTTAATGGATCATAATTCGATATTTTCATTCTCTTCTTCTAATCTCGATCAATCAGTGAATTAAGCATCCCACACTACTTAATTCATTATAATCTACATCTAATGCATCAATTAATATAATCACTAGTTAGGGTCTCAAACCCTAACTCTCATTGGACTGATTTCACTCATGGGGATCACATACAAAGCTTTTTCTAGGCATCTAAACACTTTCATTAACACCACTAACAAGATTTCTTAACATAATCTAACATAACTGGCCCAATTCATTAAAACACCATTAAAGACCTTATTAGCTTAAAAATGGAGAAGATTATTACATCATGAGCTTTCGATCTCTAATCCAATCCATAAACACCCTTGATCGCCTCTTTCTTCTTCTTATACAAATCGTCAGAGCTCAGCCCTAGAGGGCTTAGGTGGTGTTTATGAAGAGAATGAAAGGCTTAACAGCCTTTAAGCTGTTGCGAACCTGTGATGCGGTCATCTATTTACCGTGTCATGGTGGCCTGTTGACCTCGGTCAATGACAAGCACTTACTTGCCACGTCGGGCCGATCTGCTTGCCAAATCGTGGTGCTCTTTCTCCACTAGCATCCTACTTTGGTCATCACGTCGTGGCACCCATATACCGCGTCGGAGGGGGGGGGGAAGTACATTGCCTTTCTCTCTTATGAAAAAGAACAATATTTGAATCCTTTTCTCCACTCATCGCGGCCTGGTAAGCTACTCACCGTGTCGTGGTAACTACTTGACATCAGTTCTTAGCTGATTTCATTCCAACTTTAGGACAGTTTTTCATCAATCTTCAAACCTTCATGTATTCTTCGTTTCTAACCCGTTTTCTATGATCTTTACATCCACGTGAAGGTGGGAACATGATGGTTTTTGAGCATTCTAACACTTCATAAGTGTAATGCAACCCTAATAACCTTGGATCTATGTTTGTCTAATTATCATGCAAAGTTGAATTCCAAGGTTATATTCCTATCTAGCATACATGGGGAACAAATTTTAACTTGCATGAAAGATAGAATAACTTACCTTGTTGTTGCTTGTGATCCTTGAAACCTTGTGAGCCTAGCACCCCAAGTGTGATGCCTCAAATGCTTCACACAACACCAAATGCTTTTGGAATGACTTTAGAGAGAATACACACTTCTAAAATCGGCCTAGCCCTCTTGTTTCTTATGTGTGTCCGATTTTGGTGGAGAATGGGTTTCTTATATAGTGTTGACACATCTAGGGTTACACCATGTAAACCCTAATGTGTCATGACTCTTCATTTCCATGACCCATGGGTTTGTAACTCCCATGGAGCATCCATGGAGCATCCTATGGGTGGAACCCAACTTGATAATCCATGGAGCCTCTTAGCCCACTATATAAGATATGGAAGATTTACATAATCTACCCATATATTTAATTAGTTATCTTTTGATCACTTAATTAATTCTAAATTAATTCTTGATCAAACTAACTAAATAATATTATTAATATATTAGAACTTATAATATATTAATAAACCATAAGTGTTATTTCTCTCATTTTAGTTTATCCAATTGCATGGTGTCATGCAACCCAAATGGACCATGCCAGGTCGGGTCAAGTACATACCAGAAATAGTTATGGACTTAGACACCTTATCCAACAGTCTCCCACTTGGATAAGTCTAATAACTATAACCGCAATACTTCAGGAACCGATCGGCAATCGTAGCTCTTTCAAGGTCTCTCGGAACTGAGAAGATGATGATACGCCATTTAAGATAAGTGATCATATAATCCTCTGTTCTAGATATCAGCCGGACAAATACATGGAACAATGTCTTACTTATTGTCCAGCAGTTTCTTTCCCGATTTCCGATTTGTTTGACAAAGAACTTAATTGAACACATCAACTTAGTTCTGACCGGGCCCGGTACATAGGTCAAAACAAAATCATCGAGGGGCCCAGATATCAGCTTCTAATCCAAGAAGGAACAGATAAACTTCGACTCATATGTTTGTTCTACCACTCATTGAATTATACACAAAAGCACGTTTTATAACATCGAGTTACCAATGCGTTAACGTACAATCAATGCATAACCAACTCATAAGTAACAAATCATATCTCTAGGTTTGAAGACTTATATGATATTACCGTCTCACGATCACTCGAGATAAATTCCATGAAGTGATTCCAGTGAGCGTGGGTTGAGTCCAATGCTCAGAACTTATGAGCACTCATGAGTGTTGTAGCCATGTCCAACAACTTAGACCTCTGCAACCAATCATGACAGTCTTGATTCATACCTACTTCCGACATATGACCGACTGTGGAGGTTCGAATAATATGATATACCAAACATAATTATTCTGGAAGTCAAAACATGCAAAAGAAATATAGTAAACGATCGACAAGAGATAGCAACACTTTACTCATAAATAAAACACCTTTTATTCATCATCTAATGTCAATTACACTTTACAAATTTCAAGGTTATCTAACTACTAAATCTAATATCATCCTTCAGCCCTATGCTCCGAGCATGCTGGAGATGCTTAACCCGAGTCAGTCCCTTCGTGAGGGGATCTGCTATATTCTCATCCGATGATACCCTCTTTGCCACGAGGAGTCCTTCTTCTATTCGATGTCTGATGAAATGGTATTTTCTGTCGATGTGTCTGGATCTCCCGTGATCCCTTGGTTCCTTGGCTAAGGCAACTGCACTTTCACTATCACAGAAAATTTCCATTGGCTCTTTAATAGCTGGTACAACTCCAAGGTCTCCAATGAAGTTCTTCAGCCATATCGCCTCCTTTGCTGCCTCGCTAGCTGCTATATACTCTGATTCGCAAGTTGAATCAGCCACTGTATCTTGCTTGGAACTCTTCCAAGAAATTGCTCCTCCATTTAAGGTAAAGACCCAGCCTGACTGAGAGCGGAAATTATCCCTATCAGTCTGAAAGCTAGCATCACTATACCCTACAACTCTCAAGTCTTCACTCCCACCGAGGGTAAGGACCCAGTCCTTAGTCCTCCGTAGGTACTTGAGGATATTCTTTACCGCAGTCCAGTGTGCCTTGCCAGGGTTCCCCTGATACCTGCTAACCATGCTCAAAGCAAAGGCTACATCAGGTCGAGTACACGTCATAGCATACATGATCGATCCTACAGCCGAAGCATAAGGTATTCGACTCATTTCTGCTATCTCAGCCTCAGTACTAGGGCTTTGTGTCTTACTCAATCTGGCGTTACTCTAGATGGGTAACTCTCCTTTCTTGGAGTCCTGCATGCCGAATCTCTTCAGCACCTTATCCAAGTAGGTACTCTGACTAAGTCCAATTAGTCTTTTACTCCGGTCTCTCAAGATCCTTATCCCTAGAATATATGCAGCTTCTCCTAGGTCCTTCATAGAGAAACACTTCCCATGCCAGGACTTAACTTCCTGCAGAGTTGGGATGTCATTTCCTATGAGTAGTATGTCATCCACATACAATACCAAAAAGCTAACTATACTCCCACTAGCCTTGACATATACACAAGATTCATCTTCACTCCTAGAAAAGCCAAATTCCTTGACTTTCTCATCAAAGCAAAGATTCCATCTGCGAGGTGCTTGCTTTAACCCATAAATGGATTTCTCAAGCTTACACACTCTATTAGGGTACTCTGTGTTGACAAAACCCTCTGGCTGACTCATGTAAACATCCTCAGCCAACTTTCCATTAAGGAAAGCGGTTTTGACATCCATTTGCCATATTTCATAGTCATGAAATGCGGCTATGGCTAACAGAACCCTAATAGACTTAATCTTGGCCACTAGAGAAAAGGTCTCATCATAATCAACTCCCGGAGTTTGTGAGAAACCCTTTGCAACCAGTCGTGCCTTATAAGTGTGTACATTACCATCCATGTCGTTCTTCCTCTTGAAGATCCATTTGCACCCTACAGTCTTACGACCTGGTACATTCTCAACCAAGTTCCAAACTTAATTGTCATACATGGACTGTATCTCGCTGTCCATTGCCTCTTTCCACTTGGCTGACTCAGGGCCTGCCATGGCTTCCGCGTAACTGTTAGGTTCATCCAGACCTATCAGTGTCTCATCACTGATAAGTGTATCACCTTCCGCAGTAATATGGAATCCATAGTAATGCTCAGGTGCATTCCTAACCCTTGTGGAACGCCTCAGAGGTACAGACTTGTCAATTGGCTCAACAGGAGTTTCCTCCTCAAGTTGAGTGCTAGGGTTTCAAGTTCCTTCACCACTTGACTCTTGAATTTCTTCAAGGTCAACTTGCCTCCCACTGTCTCCTTGGCTTATGAACTCTCTCTCTCGAAAGAAAGCCCTCCTAGCTACAAAGACCACATTCTCACTAGGTCTGTAGAAGAGGTAACCAAAGGATTTATGTGGGTAGCCGATGAAAATACACCTCTCACTTCGAGGTTCGAGCTTATCATGAATCTCGCGTCTCACGAAAGCCTCGCAACCCCAAATCTTAATGTGGTCTAGTTTGGGTACTTTACCAGTCCACATCTCATGAGGAGTTTTGGCAACTTTCTTTGTGGGAACTAGATTAAGGATATGGGCGGCAGTCTCTAAGGCATACCCCCAAAATGAGATTGGTAGCGAAGCTCGACTCATCATGGTACAAACCATATCCAACAAGGTTCGATTACGCCTCTCAGCTATACCATTCAACTGCGGTGTCCTGGGAGGTGTCAATTGTGAGACAATCCCACATTCCCTAAGATAGTCGAGGAACTCTGAACTAAGATACTCACCACCTCGATCGGATCGAAGCATCTTAATGTTCCTGCCCAATTGATTCTCGACTTGCTGTTTAAACTCTTTAAACCTCTCAAAAGTCTCTGACTTATGCTTGATTAAGTAGACATATCCATATCTACTGTAATCATCAGTAAAAGTCAAATAATAACGATTAGCATCCCTTGTGGCATGTTTGAAGGGCCCACACACATCCGTGTGTATAAGATCCAACAAACCTTCACCCCTCTCACAAGAACCTGTGAAGGGTGACTTTGTCATTTTTCCAAGTAAGCATGATTCGCAACTATCATCTGACTTTAGGTCAAATGACTCCAAGACTCCATCCTTTTGGAGTTGGCCTATGCGTTTCTTGCTTATATGTCCAAGACGACAATGCCATAATGATGCTTTATCCAAGTTATTATCATTAACAAATCAATACACAATACATTATTTCCTAAGTTATCAACCACATATACAGTTTCATACACACCATCACCAGGTAATGCTTTAAAATAAAGAACATTATTAAAGAAAGCATTAATCGAACCAACTTCATTATCAAATGAAAAGGTGAAACCTTGTTTATACAATGCATGAAAGGAAATAATATTTCTTGCCATTTCTCGCGAATAACAACATTTATTCAAATCTAAACTAAACCCACTACTTAGCGATAAAGTATAAACTCCAATCTTGGTGACAGGTAAAGCTTTCCTATTCCCCATGATTAAGTTTATTCTTCCATGCTCCACATTCTCACTTCTTCTTAGTCCCTGCAAATCAGAACAGATATGAATACCACAACCGGTATCAAGGACCCAAGAGTTAGAATGGGGTGAGTTATTAGATAAGATAGTGTAAATACCTGCATGGTTGGGTTTAACTTTCCCATCCTTCACATCTTGCTGGTACTTTGGGCAGTTCCGCTTCCAATGTGACTTTTCATGGCAATAGAAGCATTCAGCCTCTTTAGGGTCAGAAGAAGGAGTGACAAAACATTTCTTGGTTCCACTTGAAGAAGATCCATCAAGGGTCCTAGCATTGGTACCCTTCGAAGAGCTCTTCCTCTTCTTCCCTCTACCTTTCCCGATTGCCAAAACCGGGGCGGAGTTTGGAGTAGGAGTGTTAACAACCGACTTACCCTTAAGACCTGTTTCTGCGGTCTTGAGGAGTCCCTGAAGTTTGCTGAGTGTGACCTCTTCCTTATTCATGTGATATGTCATGCGGGATTGATCATAGCACGATGGTAAGGAGTGCAAAATGATATCTATTGCAAGCTCCTCAGGGAAGTTCACATTAAGCTTCAGCAACCGATCCACATACCTTTGCATTTTCTGCATGTGGCTCGTGACGGATTCCCCGTCCTTCATCGTGGTTGTTATGATAGAGCATATGATTTCATACCTCTCTTGTCGTGCACTTTGATGGTATCTTTCCATCAGATCTTGGTGCATTTCAAAAGGGTAGAAGTCCTCATAGGACTTTTGGAGTTCTGCTGTCATGGTGGCCAACATGATGCATGCCACTTTTGTAGCATCCCTTTCATGTGCCCGGAAGTCAGCGATCTCCTGGGGAGTTGCAGTGGTCTCATCAATCTCCTTAAGCTCCTTGTCAAGGACATATTCTTTGTCCTCGTAGCGGGTAATCATCCTGATGTTTCTGATCCATTCATTGAAGTTGGATCCATCAAAAGTGACTTTCCCACACAAGTTCATAAGGGTAAAGGAGCCATTAGGATTAGAGCCAGAAGCAGCATTGTTTGAAGACATCTGAAAGAAGAGAACAAGATTAGTTTAGATATTAAGAGAGTCCTTAATAAAACACCCAAATTTAATATTAAGGCTAGGATCCAATCACAATATATTATAACTTAGAAGAGGTATGCCGTAATCCAAGCTATAACATATTTGAAAGGTAGGTGAATGACGATTCACCAATTTCCACCATGAAAAACGAAATATAAATATTAGGTTTTTAATTGGTTCTTAGAAATTCCTAGATTCTTTTGAGATTCAATGAACTTTTCAAAGGCATGTTTCAATCTCGAGTGTGCCCTCCAAGTTTTGTGACTGGGATACCGAGGATCACAAAACGAGGTGTGAAGTAACCATGCAAATCACTTGGTACCCTCAAGGTTTATCACTCAATCGATGTGCCGGTAAACCACACATGCTCCACCGATGCTATGGTAAACCTTAAGTCACCCTTTACCTACCTTGTTAAGTCCAAGTTAGTGTGCCGGTTAACCACACACGCTCCACCAACGACTTAAACAAAGTGTAAAGTGTAATTTCATGGATTAGCACCTTATTCACATTTTCCTAAAGTAACTAAGATTGGGAATTTAATAAAAGCATTTAGTTACTTTATAATATTCATCATACTTTTAATGAGAATTTATAAGTCCTTGTCTTACCCGTTCGGCTAACGACCCTCCACCGATCAAGGAAGCGGTGGGTGAGAGTGGACACCCATTAAGTTGCCATTTTAAAGGCAACAACCTTATACCTCCCTTATAGACCGGCTTCGTGAATGAGGCATACTAGCGGTAAGACGACTTGACGTTATACATATATATATTAGTAACTTATAATATTATAAAGTATAAGGGTTGAATTTTAACTTTTAAAATTCTAAGGGTTGGAACTAAAGTTTTAATCAAGACTTTACATGTTCCAAAACTTGAGGGCAAGTTTTGTAAACTTCCAAAACTTTTCATTTCTTATAACTTATGAATTAATTGAGTAATAAAAATGAAGACTCTTCATTTTTATAACTCTTGTGTTCTTTTAATGGCTTTAATAAAAGTGAGACTTTTGGTTTTCCATAACTTGAGGACAAGTTATGGACTCCATTAAAACACATTATGATCATGAATTAAACTACCATGAAGGTTACAAACAATTCCTATGATCATCTAATCTTCATAAGTTCAAGAACATGAATATGAACACTTTCAAGAATCAAAAATTACACTTAAAAAAAACTTGTAATTTTAATAATTGCCATTGTAAATGGATTAGCATAAACATTACACCATCTAAAACAAGCTTTAAAACATCAAAACAGTTTAGGGTAATGTTTCTAGTCCATTTCCAGCAACAAATGTGCAAACTTTCATACGAGCAGAAAACAGAAAAACGATTTTTTTTCAAGCTGTTTGCACACAAAAAAAACAACAAACGAACCATGCTCTGATACCACTGATGGGTTTTGAGCATTCTAACACTTCCTAAGTGTAATGCAACCCTAATAACCTTGGATCTATGTTTGTCTAATTATCATGCAAAGTTGAATTCCAAGGTTATATTCCTATCTAGCATACATGGGGAACAAATTTTAACTTGCATGAAAGATAGAATAACTTACCTTGTTGTTGCTTATGATCCTTGAAACCTTGTGAGCCTAGCACCCCAAGTGTGATGCCTCAAATGCTTCACACAACACCAAATGCTTTTGGAATGACTTTAGAGAGAATACACACTTCTAAAATCGGCCTAGCCCTCTTGTTTCTTATGTGTGTCCGATTTTGGTGGAGAATGGGTTTCTTATATAGTGTTGACACATCTAGGGTTACACCATGTAAACCCTAATGTGTCAGGACTCTTCATTTCCATGACCCATGGGTTTGTAACTCCCATGGAGCATCCATGGAGCATCCTATGGGTGGAACCCAACTTGATAATCCATGGAGCCTCTTAGCCCACTATATAAGATATGGAAGATTTACATAATCTACCCATATATTTAATTAGTTATCTTTTGATCACTTAATTATTTCTAAATTAATTCTTGATCAAACTAATTAAATAATATTATTAATATATTAGAACTTATAATATATTAATAAACCATAAGTGTTATTTCTCTCATTTTAGTTTATCCAATTGCATGGTGCCATGCAACCCAAATGGACCATGCCAGGTCAGGTTAAGTACATACCAGAAATAGTTATGGACTTAGACACCTTATCCAACAGTCTCCCACTTGGATAAGTCTAATAACTATAACCGCAATACTTCAGGAACCGATCGGCAATCGTAGCTCTTTCAAGGTCTCTCGGAACTGAGAAGATGATGATATGCCATTTAAGATAAGTGATCATATAATCCTCTGTTCTAGATATCAGCCGGACAAATACATGGAACAATGTCTTACTTATTGTCCAGCAGTTTGTTTCCCGATTTCCGATTTGTTTGACAAAGAACTTAATTGAACACATCAACTTAGTTCTGACCGGGCCCGGTACATAGGTCAAAACAAAATCATCGAGGGGCCCAGATATCAGCTTCTAATCCAAGAAGGAACAGATAAACTTCGACTCATATGTTTGTTCTACCACTCATTGAATTATACATAAAAGCACGTTTTATAACATCGAGTTACCAATGCGTTAACGTACAATCAATGCATAACCAACTCATAAGTAACAAATCATATCTCTAGGTTTGAAGACTTATATGATATTACCGTCTCACGATCACTCGAGATAAATTCCATGAAGTGATTCCAGTGAGCGTGGGTTGAGTCCAATGCTCAGAACTTATGAGCACTCATGAGTGTTGTAGCCATGTCCAACAACTTAGACCTCTGCAACCAATCATGACAGTCTTGATTCATACCTACTTCCGACATATGACCGACTGTGGAGGTTCGAATAATATGATATACCAAACATAATTATTCTGGAAGTCAAAACATGCAAAAGAAATATAGTAAACGATCGACAAGAGATAGCAACACTTTACTCATAAATAAAACACCTTTTATTCATCATCTAATGTCAATTACACTTTACAAATTTCAAGGTTATCTAACTACTAAATCTAATATCATCCTTCAGCCCTATGCTCCGAGCATGCTGGAGATGCTTAACCCGAGTCAATCCCTTCGTGAGGGGATCTGCTGTATTCTCATCCGATGATACCCTCTTTGCCACGAGGAGTCCTTCTTCTATTCGATGTCTGATGAAATGGTATTTTCTGTCGATGTGTCTGGATCTCCCGTGATCCCTTGGTTCCTTGGCTAAGGCAACTGCACTTTCACTATCACAGAAAATTTCCATTGGCTCTTTAATAGCTGGTACAACTCCAAGGTCTCCAATGAAGTTCTTCAGCCATATCGCCTCCTTTGCTGCCTCGCTAGCTGCTATATACTCTGATTCGCAAGTTGAATCAGCCACTGTCTCTTGCTTGGAACTCTTCCAAGAAATTGCTCCTCCATTTAAGGTAAAGACCCAGCCTGACTGAGAGCGGAAATTATCCCTATCAGTCTGAAAGCTAGCATCACTATACCCTACAACTCTCAAGTCTTCACTCCCACCGAGGGTAAGGACCCAGTCCTTAGTCCTCCGTAGGTACTTGAGGATATTCTTTACCGCAGTCCAGTGTGCCTTGCCAGGGTTCCCCTGATACCTGCTAACCATGCTCAAAGCAAAGGCTACATCAGGTCGAGTACACGTCATAGCATACATGATCGATCCTACAGCCGAAGCATAAGGTATTCGACTCATTTCTGCTATCTCAGCCTCAGTACTAGGGCTTTGTGTCTTACTCAATCTGGCGTTACTCTGGATGGGTAACTCTCCTTTCTTGGAGTCCTGCATGCCGAATCTCTTCAGCACCTTATCCAAGTAGGTACTCTGACTAAGTCCAATTAGTCTTTTACTCCGGTCTCTCAAGATCCTTATCCCTAGAATATATGCAGCTTCTCCTAGGTCCTTCATAGAGAAACACTTCCCAAGCCAGGACTTAACTTCCTGCAGAGTTGGGATGTCATTTCCTATTAGTAGTATGTCATCCACATACAATACCAAAAAGCTAACTATACTCCCACTAGCCTTGACATATACACAAGATTCATCTTCACTCCTAGAAAAGCCAAATTCCTTGACTTTCTCATCAAAGCAAAGATTCCATCTGCGAGGTGCTTGCTTTAACCCATAAATGGATTTCTCAAGCTTACACACTCTATTAGGGTACTCTGTGTTGACAAAACCCTCTGGCTGACTCATGTAAACATCCTCAGCCAACTTTCCATTAAGGAAAGCGGTTTTGACATCCATTTGCCATATTTCATAGTCATGAAATGCGGCTATGGCTAACAGAACCCTAATAGACTTAATCTTGGCCACTAGAGAAAAGGTCTCATCATAATCAACTCCCGGAGTTTGTGAGAAACCCTTTGCAACCAGTCGTGCCTTATAAGTGTGTACATTACCATCCATGTCGGTCTTCTTCTTGAAGATACATTTGCACCCTACAGTCTTACGACCTGGTACATTCTCAACCAAGTTCCAAACTTAATTGTCATACATGGACTGTATCTCGCTGTCCATTGCCTCTTTCCACTTGGCTGACTCAGGGCCTGCCATGGCTTCCGCGTAACTGTTAGGTTCATCCAGACCTATCAGTGTCTCATCACTGATAAGTGTATCACCTTCCGCAGTAATATGGAATCCATAGTAATGCTCAGGTGCATTCCTAACCCTTGTGGAACGCCTCAGAGGTACAGACTTATCAATTGGCTCAACAGGAGTTTCCTCCTCAAGTTAAGTGCTAGGGTTTCAAGTTCCTTCACCACTTGACTCTTGAATTTCTTCAAGGTCAACTTGCCTCCCACTGTCTCCTTGGCTTATGAACTCTCTCTCTCGAAAGAAAGCCCTCCTAGCTACAAAGACCACATTCTCACTAGGTCTGTAGAAGAGGTAACCAAAGGATTTATGTGGGTAGCCGATGAAAATACACCTCTCACTTCGAGGTTCGAGCTTATCATGAGTCTCGCGTCTCACGAAAGCCTCGCAACCCCAAATCTTAATGTGGTCTAGTTTGGGTACTTTACCAGTCCACATCTCATGAGGAGTTTTGGCAACTTTCTTTGTGGGAACTAGATTAAGGATATGGGCGGCAGTCTCTAAGGCATACCCCCAAAATGAGATTGGTAGCGAAGCTCGACTCATCATGGTACAAACCATATCCAACAAGGTTCGATTACGCCTCTCAGCTATACCATTCAACTGCAGTGTCCTGGGAGGTGTCAATTGTGAGACAATCACACATTCCCTAAGATAGTCGAGGAACTCTGAACTAAGATACTCACCACCTCGATCGGATCGAAGCATCTTAATGTTCCTGCCCAATTGATTCTCGACTTCCTGTTTAAACTCTTTAAACCTCTCAAAAGTCTCTGACTTATGCTTGATTAAGTAGACATATCCATATCTACTGTAATCATCAGTAAAAGTCAAATAATAACGATTAGCATCCCTTGTGGCATGTTTGAAGGGCCCACACACATCTGTGTGTATAAGATCCAACAAACCTTCACCCCTCTCACAAGAACCTGTGAAGGGTGACTTTGTCATTTTTCCAAGTAAGCATGATTCGCAACTATCATCTGACTTTAGGTCAAATGACTCCAAGACTCCATCCTTTTGGAGTTGGCCTATGCGTTTCTTGCTTATATGTCCAAGACGACAATGCCATAATGATACTTTATCCAAGTTATTATCATTAACAAATCAATACACAATACATTATTTCCTAAGTTATCAACCACAGATACAGTTTCATACACACCATCACAAGGTAATGCTTTAAAATAAAGAACATTATTAAAGAAAGCATTAATCGAACCAACTTCATTATCAAATGAAAAGGTGAAACCTTGTTTATACAATGCATGAAAGGAAATAATATTTCTTGCCATTTCTGGCGAATAACAACATTTATTCAAATCTAAACTAAACCCACTACTTAGCGATAAAGTATAAACTCCAATCTTGGTGACAGGTAAAGCTTTCCTATTCCCCATGATTAAGTTTATTCTTCCATGCTCCACATTCTCACTTCTTCTTAGTCCCTGCAAATCAGAACAGATATGAATACCACAACCGGTATCAAGGACCCAAGAGTTAGAATGGGGTGAGTTATTAGATAAGATAGTGTAAATACCTGGATGGTTGGGTTTAACTTTCCCATCCTTCACATCTTGCTGGTACTTTGGGCAGTTCCGCTTCCAATATGACTTTTCATGGCAATAGAAGCATTCAGCCTCTTTAGGGTCAGAAGAAGGAGTGACAAAACCTTTCTTGGTTCCACTTGAAGAAGAGCCATCAAGGGTCCTAGCCTTGGTACCCTTCGATGAGCTCTTCCTCTTCTTCCCTCTACCTTTCCCGATTGCCAAAACCGGGGCGGAGTTTGGAGTAGGAGTGTTAACAACCGACTTACCCTTAAGACCTGTTTCTGCGGTCTTGAGGAGTCCCTGAAGTTTGCTGAGTGTGACCTCTTCCTTATTCATGTGATATGTCATGCGGAATTGATCATAGCACGATGGTAAGGAGTGCAAAATGATATCTATTGCAAGCTCCTCAGGGAAGTTCACATTAAGCTTCAGCAACCGATCCACATACCTTTGCATTTTCTACATGTGGCTCGTGACGGATTCCCCGTCCTTCATCGTGGTTGTTATGATAGAGCATATGATTTCATACCTCTCTTGTCGTGCACTTTGATGGTATCTTTCCATCAGATCTTGGTGCATTTCAAAAGGGTAGAAGTCCTCATAGGACTTTTGGAGTTCCGCTGTCATGGTGGCCAACATGATGCATGCCACTTTTGTAGCATCCCTTTCATGTGCCCGGAAGTCAGCGATCTCCTGGGGAGTTGCAGTGGTCTCATCAATCTCCTTAAGCTCCTTGTCAAGGACATATTCTTTGTCCTCGTAGCGGGTAATCATCCTGATGTTTCTGATCCATTCATTGAAGTTGGATCCATCAAAAGTGACTTTCCCACACAAGTTCATAAGGGTAAAGGAGCCATTAGGATTAGAGCCAGAAGCAGCATTGTTTGAAGACATCTGAAAGAAGAGAACAAGATTAGTTTAGATATTAAGAGAGTCCTTAATAAAACACCCAAATTTAATATTAAGGCTAGGATCCAATCACAATATATTATAACTTAGAAGAGGTATGCCGTAATCCAAGCTATAACATATTTGAAAGGTAGGTGAATGACGATTCACCAATTTCCACCATGAAAAACGAAATATAAATATTAGGTTTTTAATTGGTTCTTAGAAATTCCTAGATTCTTTTGAGATTCAATGAACTTTTCAAAGGCATGTTTCAATCTCGAGTGTGCCCTCCAAGTTTTGTGACTGGGATACCGAGGATCACAAAACGAGGTGTGAAGTAACCATGCAAATCACTTGGTACCCTCAAGGTTTATCACTCAATCGATGTGCCGGTAAACCACACATGCTCCACCGATGCTATGGTAAACCTTAAGTCACCCTTTACCTACCTTGTTAAGTCCAAGTTAGTGTGCCGGTTAACCACACACGCTCCACCAACGACTTAAACAAAGTGTAAAGTGTAATTTCATGGATTAGCACCTTATTCACATTTTCCTAAAGTAACTAAGATTGGGAATTTAATAAAAGCATTTAGTTACTTTATAATATTCATCATACTTTTAATGAGAATTTATAAGTCCTTGTCTTACCCGTTCGGCTAACGACCCTCCACCGATCAAGGAAGCGGTGGGTGAGAGTGGACACCCATTAAGTTGCCATTTTATAGGCAACAACCTTATACCCCCCTTATAGACCGGCTTCGTGAATGAGGCGTACTAACGGTAAGACGACTTGACGTTATACATATATATATTAGTAACTTATAATATTATAAAGTATAAGGGTTGAATTTTAACTTTTAAAATTCTAAGGGTTGGAACTAAAGTTTTAATCAAGACTTTACATGTTCCAAAACTTGAGGGCAAGTTTTGTAAACTTCCAAAACTTTTCATTTCTTATAACTTATGAATTAATTGAGTAATAAAAATGAAGACTCTTCATTTTTATAACTCTTGTGTTCTTTTAATGGCTTTAATAAAAGTGAGACTTTTGGTTTTCCATAACTTGAGGACAAGTTATGGACTCCATTAAAACACATTATGATCATGAATTAGACTACCATGAAGGTTACAAACAATTCATATGATCATCTAATCTTCATAAGTTCAAGAACATGAATATGAACACTTTCAAGAATCAAAAATTACACTTAAAAAAAACTTGTAATTTTAATAATTGCCATTGTAAATGGATTAGCATAAACATTACACCATCTAAAACAAGCTTTAAAACATCAAAACAGTTTAGGGTAATGTTTCTAGTCCATTTCCAGCAACAAATGTGCAAACTTTCATACGAGCAGAAAACAGAAAAACGATTTTTTTTCAAGCTGTTTGCACACAAAAAAAAACAACAAACGAACCATGCTCTGATACCACTGATGGGTTTTGAGCATTCTAACACTTCCTAAGTGTACATGCAACCCTAATAACCTTGGATCTATGTTTGTCTAATTATCATGCAAAGTTGAATTCCAAGGTTATATTCCTATCTAGCATACATGGGGAACAAATTTTAACTTGCATGAAAGATAGAATAACTTACCTTGTTGTTGCTTATGATCCTTGAAACCTTGTGAGCCTAGCACCCCAAGTGTGATGCCTCAAATGCTTCACACAACACCAAATGCTTTTGGAATGACTTTAGAGAGAATACACACTTCTAAAATCGGCCTAGCCCTCTTGTTTCTTATGTGTGTCCGATTTTGGTGGAGAATGGGTTTCTTATATAGTGTTGACACATCTAGGGTTACACCATGTAAACCCTAATGTGTCATGACTCTTCATTTCCATGACCCATGGGTTTGTAACTCCCATGGAGCATCCATGGAGCATCCTATGGGTGGAACCCAACTTGATAATCCATGGAGCCTCTTAGCCCACTATATAAGATATGGAAGATTTACATAATCTACCCATATATTTAATTAGTTATCTTTTGATCACTTAATTAATTCTTGATCAAACTAATTAAATAATATTATTAATATATTAGAACTTATAATATATTAATAAACCATAAGTATTATTTCTCTCATTTTAGTTTATCCAATTGCATGGTGCCATGCAACCCAAATGGACCATGCCGGGTCGGGTCAAGTACATACCAGAAATAGTTATGGACTTAGACACCTTATCCAACAGAACATACTCTACAATTCTGTTACTTCATTTTTTACTGACTTAATACGGGTCTTAATCTATTGAGTCACAAACTTGGACCAAAAAGCATAAAATACCCATTTTACCCTTTTGACCAAAAAAAGCATTTTCACATGTATTCTTTCTCTTGACCTTACTCATTTAATCCCATCTTAGTAACTTAAACTCTTTTTGGCCATTTTCATGATATCACAACTTCATATTCTCATCTTTTTCTCATAATTGACCATTTTTCCCTTTTGGTCAATATTTGACTAAAAGTCAATTTTCTCTAAATTTGGGTTCTTACAACGTTTCTTATATGCATTGGTTTGATTTAAAGTATTTGGTGTTGGGTTGAGGAAGGTTGTAACGCGGCCCTTTAGTAGCGCATGACGCGTCAGGCCTTTGGGCCAAAACCCTTCAGACCTCGGTATTTAGGCATATTTAAGTTCACAAACTCCTATGGTTTTGTCATTTCTCAGCATCCAACCTTAGAGAAACCATATAAGAGAAAACCTAGCCTCCTTTGAGTGATTTTGAGATTATCTTCCATTCTTGGTGCAATTTTGGTGTATTTTAGTGAAGGATTCGAGAAAGAAGGTGCAAGAAACCAAGAGCCTTGAAGAATCCATCCTTCTCCAGACTTCTACACTTTTTAAGTGTAAAAAATCCAATCTTTTTTCATGTTTCATGCATAGATCTTAGAGTTAAATGGGTGATTGGTCGCTTTTAGCTAGTTTTGGTCCATTTGGTGTTTATTTCCTGGAGTTTGATGAACTCCAGAGCTTGAGACTTGTACTTGGGTTCTGATCTAAACTTTTGGTGGAGTAAAGAGTGTATGTGGGAGCTCTCTTTGCTACACACAAGAAAAAAGGGCATTTTGGACACTATAAGATCTAGGGTTTGGGGCTTAGCTTGTTTTTGTCAAGTGAATGCATAAGTTGGAAACTTTATCCATTATAACATTGTTTAGACCTAGATCTAAAAGAATTGGCCTCTATCTTAATGGATTAAGTGGTTTAGAATTGGATGGTTGAAATATTGGCATGGCACACCCCTTTTCATGGTCGTGACGCACTTCCTTCATCAGAAGTCATGACTACTTTGTCCTTATAGGGCATAGAGTTCCTTGTCTTGGTCCGGTGCACCTGGAGTTGACTCTGACTTTGACTATTGACCATTGACTTTTTTACTAGTTTGACTTTTGATTAAATTGGTGGATTTTGAGTAATTGACTAAGGTTGATCTCGGATTGGCATTACGGGGTTTGTACTAGCTGTCTCATTGCAAAGGCTGTTGTTGAGATTTTTTTTGCTAGACTCGAGTGAGTTTTCTCACTATACTATGTAGGACATTATGTGTCATGGTTTGATATATTGTCTTTATGACCTTTTGCATGAAAGACTATGGTGGTATCATAGCACTTGTATGAAAGACTATGGTGGTACCATAACACTTGCATGAAAGACTATGGTGCTATCATAACACTTGTATGAAAGACTATAGTGGTACCATAGCACTTGCATAAAAGACTGTGGCGGTACCATAACATTTGTATGAAAGACTATGGTGGTACCATAACAGTTGCATGAAAGACTATGATGGGATCATAGCAAGAAAGACTGCAATGAGACTGTGGCAATAAAAGTGAGTGTAAGACTATAATGGGATCATAGCATTCACATGGGTGTGTGGTATCTTGGGGAACTCACTAAACTTTGTGCTTACTCGTTTAAGTTTACATGTTTTCAGATTGTTCTGCCAGCAAAGCAATGGGCACTGTTTGATTACATCATATCCATGGATCTTTTTGGAGTCTTCCGCTTATTTGATTTCATTATCTTTATTATTACTCTAGTTTTTGGATTATGGTTTGATACATTGAACAAATTGTTGTTTTATCTTACTTTTTGGGAATGAGATTTGAATGATTACTCTTATGTCAAAATGAAAATTTTGGTTTGAAATTTAGGATGTTACAAGAAAGGTCCGCAATTCCCTTCAAATTAACAAACTTGTCATCATGGTGTATCTTGATGGTCAACATGATGGCTATTATCACTGTTGTTGATATTTGAATGATTTCTCAAAGCTAGAAACACATTATTTCTCAAGCTTTCAATGTTTTCATTGTTCCTTTCATCAAAGAAACAGCTTTCAAAATATTTTGATCCTTTTGACAAAGTATTGGTGCACCATTTTCTTGCATTTTATATAAAAAAATTCTAACTTTTCAACATTTCTATTTATATAGATAAATTTGAGGGGTAGCATGTGCTATCCCTTAGAGGGCCAACATAAGTATGCCACTAGTCCTAGTCATGAATCCTTTTATCGATTCAATATTTCGAGCTTCGGACAGAACCGAATTAGTAGACATATGCACGACTCCACATTATTATAATTGAGTTTTTTTTTTTTTTCAAAATAGAATGTTGTAGTAAAAAAAAGCTATAAAAAACAAAATAATGAAAATATATTATTATTTTGTATTTCGTCAAAGTTTAAAAAATGGAGTTATAAAATCACGAACATACATTGCATATAATGACAATATAAAAATATTGAAATATATATTTAAAAGTTAAAATCTCTAACTAAACTAAACCAAATAATTCATATCGAACCATTCAGACTCATCATAATTCTGCGTCTGCCCCGGTAACATCTAACCTTCAATTCTTGGAAAATTATCCATAATTGAATCTGTACATGTGAATACACAGCGTAAGATGATCGAAATCTGTACGCGTATTAGTGTATATATGGTCCATTATTTAAATTATTATACACGGATAAAGAAGACAAAGATGAAAGTGCAGAATCCTGATGTTAATTAATGGGAGAAAAAGAAGCCAACTAACACTACCACAACTGGAAACCAAATCCCCATTGCTGAAGCCTAAATGTATGTATTTTCTGTGGTTCATGGAAATTAAAGGGTTTCTTTTTTTAGAATTCAAATATGAAAGTGCAACAAGCCAACCCAATTACTACTGCTTTGTATCACAGAAACAAATAATGCATATGGTAACGTTAATCGTTCTTGGGGGGTAAAAAAGGACGTGGGTAGTTGGCTAATATTTAATATAATCAGCCATTGATAAGGAAGCATTGATTGTAGACGACAGTTGTCGGACTTTTTTTGACCCACCATGTGCTTTACGAAATGCTTCAACCAATAATCTAGTTGTTTCAATCGTTCTTTCTAATTTACTTTTTGTGTGTATATATACATTTGGTATATGCATGACTGCATGCATGCTCCATTGGTTTTTAATAATTTTTTGAGTGGCTTGATTGAGTGGGAGTTAGGGTTAATGGGTGTGCATATAGTACGCAGTTTATTTGTGGTGATTGTTGTTTTGGTTGCTGGTATTGGTGATTATGGTGGTGTTTTGGGTGATTTGGTTAAAGGGGTAAAAGATGAAAAGAAATTGTTTGGGAAACCTATACCTAGGTTTGGAAAAGGTTTAGGTCGTCCAATTTATAGGAAGGGATATAAATATGGTGGTGGAGGTCTAGGTGGTGGTGGAGGTCTAGGGGGTGGTATTGGTGGTGGTGGAGGTTTAGGAGGTGGTGGTGGACTAGGTGGTGGAGGTCTTGGAGGTGGTGGTGGATTGGGTGGTGGAGGTGGGATAGGTTCCCATGGACGTCTTGGAGTTGGTGGTAGGCTACCTCATCGTGGAGGACCAAAAGGTGGTGTTGGTGGTGGATTTGGTGGTGGTGGCGGGCTAGGCCGCCGTGGACGTCTAGGTAGTGATGGGCTAGGTCACCCTGGAGGTTTAGGAGGTGGTGCTGGAGGAGGGTTTGGTGGTGGTGGCGGTGTTGGAGGTGGTGGTGGTCTAGGAGGTGCTGCTGGAGGTGGACTTGGTGGTGGTGGCGGTTTAGGTGGCGGTGCTGGAGGTGGACTTGGTGGTGGTGGTGGTCTAGGAGGTGGTGCTGGAGGCGGACTTGGTGGTGGTGGCGGTTTAGGAGGTGGTGCTGGAGGTGGACTTGGTGGTGGTGGCGGACTAGGTCACCATGGAGGTCTAGGAAGTGGTGTTGGTGGTGGTCTAGGAGGTGGTGCTGGAGGTGGACTTGGTGGTGGTGGCGGTTTAGGAGGCGGTGTTGGAAGTGGACTTGGTGGTGGTGGTAAACTAGGTCATCATGGAGGACTAGGAGGTGGTTCTGGAGGTAGGCTTGGTGGTGGTGGTGGTGTAGGAGGTGGTGCTGGAGGTGGGCTTGGTGGTGGTGGTGGTCTAGGAGGTGGTGCTGGAAGTGGACTCGGTGGTGGTGGTGGTCTAGGAGGTGGTGCCGGAGGTGGGCTTGGTGGTGGTGGTGGTCTAGGAGGTGGTGTCGGAGGTGGACTTGGTGGTGGTGGACTAGGTCACCATGGAGGTCTAGGAGGTGGTGCTGGAGGTGGGCTTGGTAGTGGTGGTGGTCTAGGAGGAGGTGCCGGGGGTGGACTTGGTGGTGGTGGAGGGCTTGGAGGTGGAGCTGGAGGTGGACTTGGCGGTGGTACGGGAGGTGGACTTGGTGGTGGTGGAGGACTTGGCGGTGGTGCAGGAGGTGGACTTGGTGGTGGTGGCGGACTTGGTGGAGGTGGTGGTGGTGGACTTGGTGGAGGTGGCGGTGGAGGTTTGGGCGGTGGTGGTGGATTTGGGGGTGGTTCCGGTGTTGGTTTTGGTGGTGGTGCAGGTGGTGGCGGAGGTTTAGGTGGAGGCGGTGGCTTTGGAGGAGGAGGTGGTACCGGTGGAGGTTTTGGAGCAGGCGGTGGCGTCGGCGGAGGTGGTGGATTTGGCGGTGGCGAATTTCACGGTTGATATAGGTGTGAGGTGAAGTTGGTCTTGGAGCAAGAGATAGCCATTGGAAGCCGACATACATTGCACCAAAATCTTTCAATGCATTTTTTTCTCTCCTAAAAGTTGTATCGTTTGAATTTGTTCCCAAAATTTTACTGTTTGAATCTTCATGCAGTTGTTAATATTTTGCCAATAACTATCAAGGTTAAATACGATCCTAAGTTTTTAAAATTTTTAATATATAAATTTACTGTGTTACACATTTTTAGGCGCCAAAATACATATTTCTCAAGTAAGATCCTCAAATAAACACTAATATTAACAAAATAAAAATAAAAATAATCACGTTGCTCATAACTTATGTTGTATCAACATTAATCATGTTAATGTTATTTGAGGTCCCAAAAATGACTGTTTTGAAACCATAAAGTCTTAAATTTATCTTTAAAAGGTACAATCTTAATATAACTATGTTTCATAAATGCGTATCAAACTATGTATCACATTGGTCCTAGAAATTAAATATTACTTGACTATTAGAACACAATGACGCATAAACAAAAAAAAAAACATTATCCAAATCAGCCTCTACTGGGACCAAGCATGAATCTTGCTTTAGGTAAGTGTTTTTAAGACAAGTCGCTATATTGGGCCATTTATGCATGTTAAACATGTGAACTGAAATGTTCAATGAAAATCGTTTAATGATTTTTTTCTACTTCAACTACTGTGACCTACGACCATGAATTAAGATGTTAAATGAACACCATCAATGTTTGATAATTTTTCTCTATGTTAAACTATTGTGACCTACCTATAACATGTTAAAGTGATTAGGATTAAAATAAAATTATAAAATTGAGTGACTTTAGGGGAATAGAAAAGGTGTTCAATATGTATTTCCACTAAAACCACTAAACTTTGACAATGTTTTCTGTCGTGACCCCATTAACCTGCTATAATTGATCAGAGAAAAAATTGTCAAACTTGGATGGTTTTTATCAAGCATGTTGATTTACAGTAGTTAAACTGTGAAAATGACAAATATATAATGGTTATTCAATAGTTTCCCTAATTGTATACTTATAACAATAGTAGGGTAATATGTTACAAGTATACTCTTAATATTTAAAACGTTTTTCTTAATCACTTTCCAAAAATTAGATAAAAATTATAAAAATTCCATAATACATAGAGGTATAATTGGTTTGTCATTGATTCATGGACATTATTTGCAATCATATGTTCCTCTCCTTTTTCTTATCTCTCAATAACACCAAAACCATTTCTATAACTCATTCCATCATAATCTTTTGTATCATCAAAGAATCGTTTAACTAATCATTATGGCATCGTCTTCAACCCCTTCAAAGACTCAATTTTCACCTAGTCTCAAATGCACTTCATGCTTAATATGATTAGTATCGAACTTGATTATTGGGATATGGTTTATATGGCGCAAGTTTAATCAAATATAGTATCAGAGCCAAGAGTCAATTTTTGTTTTTCCAATTATTTCGATCAATTTCATGTAAATCCTATTTATTGATTTCATGTAATGCATGAATATGGTGGGATTTCAACTCAAAAATCTTACTTATCGTGTTTCTAAAAACCAATTTTTTTTTTTTTGATGATTCCTTGATATTAAGAATGACAATACTATGTTTCCATGATGCAAAATGTCCAAAATATGTTGAAAATAGGGTCTAAAAACCGAATTTTCGAACAAAACAGCGACTGAAAATAAACAAGCACACAAGGGTGGTTGTTGGTGAACATGGAATGTGCATGGTTCATTGACACATGTGCTCGGTTCTAGCATAAAAGGTAGAACTCAAAATTTTGTTGTCTAGCGTGGCGTGCATGTTAGAAAGATGTGTTGCACTAATCGTGCCAATAACTTAAACTTTTCCAAACTTGATTATTTTTCAATCCGAACACTTGGATTGTTTTATCAATGTAACAAGGAGGTCATGTCTAAATTAATGGGAAAATTTTACAATATGGTAGTGATTCCTAGATGATCTAATTGAATGACCGATTACAATCAACAATAACACAAATAACAAAAAAGATAACTTCAAACAGGTTCTTATATGACAATCGAAAATTGTCCATCAATTAGGATAAGATTCCTAATCAATTGTCTAAATCAACTGATTAGACAATTGTTTAAAACGCATGTTAAATTAAATTAAAACAACTGAAATAGTCATAACATAATCCATCAACTTAATAATCATATAAAATAAGTGCGGAAGTAATAATAATAATAATAATAATAAGGTCCCAACAAAAATAACTAGTAGCGATGTCCCGGTGCTCCATGTCAAGCCTTAGCCTCTTTAATCTTAACACCTGAAAAGTTATAAGGGAAACCGTAAGCACAAAGCTTAGTGAATTCAAACACAGACATTGTACTAACATTCATATTTACTAACCCCAATCCATTTTCCATTTATAATTATATGATAAGGGCAAAGAACGAATCAATGCCTATAATACAAGAAGGACTTGTAGGTTTGAACCGCACCGGAAAGATCCCGTATCATTTGGCCCTAATCACCGCACCTCATGATGAGTATTACGTTGGTGATATTACCTACCCACCGCACCGGTAAATCCGTATCCTTTGGTGGTGTCCCCATATCCATAATTAGTTACATACAGTGCACATGTACGAATTAAAACAATGGTTATATAGCATGCCTTTATAATAAATTCAAATAATCACACACGAGCTAACTAGCAAACGCAAACATCAATACAACGGTGTGAGAGAACTCACCTTGAGTGAGTAGTAAGGATAGCTAACAATCAAATAATGCTACCAAGCTTGAGCAAACTTCAAAACCTGTAGTGACAAAGAACATGGTTTGGCATGCGGAATTAAAGTTTGCACAATGAACATGGTGATTTGGGTGTTCAAGAGATGTATTGAATATGTATTGTGTTACAAAAAGGGACATAGATCTACATCTACATAAATAACACACACTCACACACTCACTTTTACATCTCTCAAGCACACCTGTACAAGTGGACAAACCCACCTTATATAGAGGTGTTTACATGTCTCTCTCTCACTCTCACTAACTCATGAGTCTAAAGGCTAAGGCACCACATGCAAGTGGGTCTACAAGAGTCAAACCATTACAAAGTCATACATGAAGAACTTTGCACCCCCAACATTCCCCCCCCCCCCCCCTCAAAGTTAGGAATGGATGACCCACTTCAAATCTTTCAAAATCGAGCATCTACGCGGTTCGAGCCTCAAAGGTGACACATGTCGAAACGAACTTCAATCTTCAATTCTTCCATGATTCTTCAATTTGGGCTCTAGGATGTGAGACCATACAAACCGAGCAGCAACGAATGATTAACTTCAAATAATCACCCAAAAGTTGCGCATAAAAACACATCCCAAAAATCTTCAATAAAACCAAACCCATTTCGAAAATAAATCATTTTCGAACTTCCAATTGCATCATTCCGTAAGCTTCAAAACTTCAAGATCACTTCGGTCTTCAAATCCGCGTAATACAAAAAATTCAAGTTCGAATTTCCATATAAAACTTCTCCCCCTTTTTATAATCGAAAATTGATTATAAAACTCCCAAGGAAAAAGAACGTGCTCTATTTGGAATTTTTCGTGTCAAAACTCCCCCTTAACATGTGGCATAAACTATGTGCTTCAATCCGGAAAATCCAAAAAATATTGAATTTTTAGGTTCTTTCACAGATCGCCTTTGACAAAATTTCTCAAAAATGGGTAGAAATTGTCAATTTCAAAATTCTGCAGTGACCCGGTGCGCCCAAAACAGCCAAATATGCAAAACTCTCCCCCTTTTCTAAAGCTGGGTAAAAAGCGTCCATTTGCACAAACTGCAGGGGCTTGAAATGCATTTTCTTCAATTTTCAGCAAAAACAGTCCTTTTTCGAATTTGGGTATGAATCGCCAAACATTCGAAGCCTCAGGAACTATTTTTGAAAATTCTGCCATTTGCACCAAACATACGAAGAATCCCCAAAATATTCGAAGCTCCAAAAAAAATTTCGAATTTGGGTGAAAAGTGTCAAATATTCGAAACTTGAATGAATTGATGAGGTTTGCCAAACATTCGAAATTTCAGGGGCTGAATTCGAAAATTTTTCATTTTGATCAAAATGTTCGAAGCCTTTAGCCAAACATTCGAAGCCTTGCCCCATCATTCAAAGTTAGACCGTTTGTGTCACTTTGATAAAAGATGAGGGACCCAATTCGAAAATATTTGTTTTCTTCTCCAATTCACCAATTCACGCTTCGTTTGTTTTCTTATAAACACTTCGTACGAAAATTCAGGCACCAAACACACGAATATTTTTTCACCCAAATGCACGAATTTTTGATTTTCTCTCCTCTTCCCAAAAATTTTCCCAAACACACGAATGCGAAGCGTTCGAAGCCTGATATATGAACAGTAATGAACAGTAACCCTTCGTACATTCAGATCACCCTTCGTTCCTTACAGTTCTTCCCCAAATCATCAATCCAAAACACAGGAATACTTCGTACATTCACCCATCTGTTCCCTTCGAATCTTATTCACCAAATCATAGTCGATCATTTTTCGTTTGTTTCTCAGTTCAACCCATCGACTCCAAATGTTCGAACAATACTCAAAATCAACGAGTCTTGTTTTAAACCCAATCAATAAAATCATCGACTCCAAAATACCCAGATCGTCGACTCTTGACAATGATCCCATCTCTTCGACCATCAAACCACGATCCCAAAACAAATTTTCGTTTTACAGATCATCAAACCCAAATTTTCAAACATTCAATCGAAATCCATCCCTTTGTACAAACCCAATACCCAATCGACTCTCAAAACTCGACTCTAAATCTTCCCAGTTCGTTTTTAATCAATGAACACGACTCCAAACATTCGAATGGCCGTTAATCAATGATCAATAATCGATGTTTTGACTCCAAACATTTCACAAAATCCAAAGAACGAACATCTGCGTTCGTTACTCTCAGTTCGTTCCCAAAGCATCTCCTTTGAACATCGATTTTCAATTCCAAATCCAAAATCAATCCCAACACAATTTCGACTTCGCTTTGATCGTTTCTCAACCAATTTCGTCTTATAATCTATTGAATCGACTGTGGAAAATTTATTTTGACTTTTCATTCATCTGTTCTTCATCGTGTTCTTGATTGTTCATCACAAGAATCATCGAATATTAAACAAAAATTCCCAATTTCTCACATCTACTCCATGATCGGAATCAACTTTGGTTTAATAAACCAAATTGATACAAGAAAAAGATCGATTTCAAAAAAAACGAATATCAACACTGATCATATGAATATCATAGTAAAGAAGATTTGAGAATAAGTAGAATCAAGATGCTGTGAACTCAACGATTATGAATCGGTAAAAACAAAACGATTATGAATCTGTGAAATCTGGATTAAAATCGAATTAATCTGCTTTAAAGCAAAATTTCGATCAAGATAAACTGAACGATTTTGTGAACAACATGAATTTGCTCCCAAATGCGATCTTAATCAACAAATCAGAAGTTGTGAACTCTTATGACGAAGAACAACGTCATAATTTGATTTGGGCTAGAATTTGGGCTTTAATAGGATTAGATGAACAGTAACTAATCAATGTGGACTCAAGTTGTTTGGATCAACGTTTTGGATTAGATTTTATAACAAATGAATTATGATCAGTTAACAGAATTCGAAAATAATTTGAGCTCAAAATTAATTGATGAACAATAATGAAATTTGATTTTAGGCTTGATCTAAACAAAAATTTATTGGATCATCAATGGAGTTTGAAACGAATTAGATCCAATGAATCAAAACGATCAAAATTCAAAAACGTAACGCACGATTCAACATGATTAAGAGAGATCATAGAGAGAGACTCACCAAAATTGCTCCAATTGTGACAGATTTTGCCAAACCGAGAATCGTTCTTCAAAAATCACCTTGATCTTGAAGACCCGCTCTGATACCAATTGTAGTGACAAATACATGGTTTGGCATGTGGAATTAAAGTTTGCACAATGAACATGGTGATTTGGGTGTTCAAGAGATGTATTGAATATTTATTGTGTTACAAAAAGGGACATAGATCTACATCTACATAAATAACACACACTCACACACTCACTTTTACATCTCTCAAGCACACCTCTACAAGTGGACAAACCCACCTTATATAGAGGTGTTTACATGTCTCTCTCTCACTCTCACTAACTCATGAGTCTAAAGGCTAAGGCACCACATGCAAGTGGGTCTACAAGAGTCAAACCATTACAAAGTCATACATGAAGAACTTTTCACCCCAACAAAACCTCACCTAAGAAGGACTAAAGGTTAGAAAGGAGAAGTAATGAAGCTATGAGTTGAGAAAAGAGTAATCACAGCAAGGTCTCTAAAACAGACCTGCTGTTCAAAACGGATTTACTCCAAAATATAAAACAGAAACATAGCTTTAACAAAATTTTATAGGAAACTATGGTTGTTCAGGATTCCATAACTATAAAGAACTCCTTCTAACTCCAAAAGATGAATTAAATATGAATTTTACAAAATGGTGTATCACTTCTGTCTCCAACAATACAGTCAAGTGATGTTGGCCAATTCTACCCAACTTGTGAGTAGAATTCGTCCAAACCAAAATTCAGAGAAGTAAAGGACATACAAATGAAAGTCTCAGAGTTGGAATTTAATGAAAATCATCTCCCAAACTCCAGATATAAAATTCACATTGTGGACAATCACAGCACCAGCAAAAGCTGGTGACTGCCCACTGATCTGGAGTGTGGATCCATTCTAACCAATTTATAATTGGAAATAACACCCCATCTGCTCCAGATCTTAAATTCATAATATAAGGAACATATAGAAACTTGTAATCACTCTGGATCCTTTTCCAAGCCTTGGAAATGATGAAAACAAAATGACATATCAGAACAGACCAGGATCAGACCTAACAGCAAAGATGCCATTCTTTCCCATAGATAAAGTCCTTATCAGTGAGGTTGGCCTGCTTAAGAAAGTTAGCCAACTCAATTTGTGAACTTTTGGAACTGGTTTGGGGTCCGTTTGAGTTCTAGAGCTCAAGATATGAATTTTACAAAATGACTACAGATCTGATGGAAAACAGAATCGTAGCCACCCGTGATTCCTTTTTGGCTTATCCATCCTTCTCCCTTTGAAACACATTTTAAGATGTGTTCATCATCCCAATTTAGTCCCCATGATCATGGTGGTACTAAAAAGGGTTAGGTATCATTAGGATTTCATTTTGCCACAAGATTGTAATAATAATCAACATGAAAATGAACATAAAGCACATAAAATCACCATTCTCCCTTTTAGGGTTTCCATGATCTTTTGCCACATGTAATCCCCTAGATCCATCATCCACCATATATGGGGTGAAGATAGTATCTTGAGATGATGTATAACATACAATTACAAATCAAATAGGAAGGAGAAGAAGTGAAGATGAAATCATAAAACTAGAACAAGGTTATGAATCAAGTTGTAAGAAATGATAAGGAGGTTCATACCAATACGAATCAAGGCTGGAAATGAACAAGAATTAAGCTCCAAACAACAGCCCCTTGGCTGCTCTTGATCCCAAAGAGAGAGAGGACGATTTGAGAGAGAGATGGAGGGTTTAGAGTGTTTTTCTTGTGTGTGTTCCAAATGACTCAATTAACACATTAAGTACTATTTACTAGATGGACTTGCAAATAGGCCCATATCCCATGGACTTCAATAAAAGGAGTTTACAAGATGATCAAAAGAGTCCAATAACATAAGAAATCAGACATTGGTTAAATAAATTAACCCAAGGTTACAAGGATAATTAAATTAAAATAACCAAACGTACTGAGAAAAACCGGGGTGTTACAACTCTCCCCCACTAAGAACGGACTTCGTCCTCGAAGTCAACACCTAAAAACAGATCCAGATAGTGATCCCTCATCTCGCCTTCCGGTTCCCAAGTCCATTCCGAACCCTTCCTATGTTGCCACTGCACCTTAACCAGGTTTATAGTCTTGTTGCGGAGAGCTTTCGTCTTTCGTTCTAAAATAGCGATTGGTTTCTTAACATAATTGAGACGCTCGTCAACCTGTATGTCCTCCAGTGGTATCACAGTGGTCTCATCAACAAGGCATTTTCGTAACTGATACACGTGAAACGTATTATGAATTAGACTAAGCTCTTCAAGCAGCTCTAAACGGTAAGCCACCTTTCCCACACGGGCTATGACCTTGTAGGGTCGAATGAATCGGGGTCGGAGCTTTCCCCGTTTTCGAAATCGAATCACACCTTTCCAGGGGGAGACTTTGAGCAACACATAATCTCCCACCTGGAACTCAAGATCAGAGCATCTTTTGTCGGCATAACTTTTCTGACGACTCCTCGCTGTAACCCAAATGATCCCGAATCACGTGGATTTTCTCTGTAATCCGAAGCACGATATCGGTACTCCCAAGTACCCTCTGCCAAACCTCAACCCAACAAACGGGCGCCACGAATCATATCTAACAAAGACGACACCATCGTCATCCGGAGACACTTAGATCGAATCGGTTCGGCAGATTGTTTACGACTGAGAGCATCAGCTACAACATTAGATTTACCGGGGTGATAGTGAATTTCACAATAATAATCTTTTACCACATCCAACCATCTGATCTGCCTCATGTTCAAATCCCGCTACTCGAACAAGTATTTCAGACTCTTATGGTCAGTGTATATGATACACTTCACTCCATAGAGATAGTGTCTCCAAATCTTAAGAGCGAAAACAACAGCCCCAAGCTCCAAATCATGAGTGGGGTAGTTTCGTTCGTGGGGTTTCAGCTGTCGGGAGGCATAGGCTATCACCCTGTCCCGTTGCATTAACACGGCACCAAGACCCTGAAGCGATGCATCACAGTAAACCACCATATCCTCAACCCTATCAGGTAAGGCCGAAATCGGAGCATCACACAATCGCTTCCTCAGCTCATCAAACGCAAATTGTTGCTCCGGGCCCCAAACGAATTTCACTAATTTCTTGGTCAATCGGGTGAGTGGCAAGGCGATTTTAGAGAAATTTTCAATGAACCTACGGTAATAACCGGCTAAACCCAAGAAACTGCAAATTTCAGAAGGTGTTTTTGGAATCTCCCATTGTTTAACCGCATCAACCTTGGCTTGATCGACCTTAATACCGTGTTTGTTTACCACATGCCCCAAGAACTGAACTTCTTCTAACGAAAATTCGCATTTTGAGAATTTAGCATAAAGCCTTTCTCTTGCCAGAGTTTCCAGAATCTCCCGAAGGTGTTGCTCATGCTCCTCTTTGGTCTTAGAATAGACCAAGATGTCATCAATGAACACTATGACCGAACGGTTAAGCATCGGGCTACACACCCGGTTCATGAGATCCATAAACGTTGCGGGTGCATTGGTGAGCCCAAAAGGCATCACCACGAACTCAAAATGCCCATAACGAGTACGGAATGCTGTTTTCTCAATGTCTTCTTCACGAACCCGCATCTGATGGTAACCGCAACGTAAATCAATCTTGGAGAACCAAGACGCTCCCTGAAGCTGATCGAAAAGATCGTCAATACGTGGAAATGGGTACCTATTCTTTATCGTGCGCTTGTTTAGCTCCCTATAATCAATACACATTCGCTGGGATCCATCTTTCTTCTTCACAAAGAGAATAGGAGCACCCCATGGCGAGCAGCTTGGCCGTATAAACCCTTTATCACTTAGTTCCTGAAGTTGATCTTGGAGCTCTTTCATCTCAGGTGGTGCCAAGCGGTAAGGAGATTTCGCTACCGGAGTCGCACCTGGCACCAAATCAATGCGAAACTCCACCTGCCGAATAGGTGGCAAGCCAGGGAGTTCCTCCGGAAAGACATCGCTGAAGTTGGAAACGATAGGAACGTCGTCTAGTGCTATAGCAGAAGAGCAAGAAGCCATAGCCAGGCGGGGAATGTCCCCCTGAATAATAAGTTCTCCACCTCTAGGGTTTCGAACACGAACTTGCTTCTTACGACAGTGGATTTCCGCATCAAACGCATCAAGCCAATCCATGCCTACGATAACACAGCTCTCGCATCGCAATAGGGATAAGATCAATAGGGAATTCAACTCCAGAAAACTAGAGAGTGCAACCCCGATAAACATCGGTGACATAAATAGTGCGGTGGTCGGCAACTTCGACAACCATTGGGCGAGCCAATTTTCCGATACTACGCCCCAAACGATTAATAAACGCGCGAGATACGAAAGAATGGGTAGCACCGCTATCAAACATAATAACAGCGGGCTCGGAATCTAGAAAATAAGTGACTGATTCACCACATACAATCATGTAAACAATTCTAACTACCATTTATTAAATAATGCCAGGAGAGAAAGGAAAAAAAATTACCTGCCACCGTCGCGGTAATCACCGGCTCATCCGCAGTCATCTGGTGAGCACGACCTCGTGTCACCATAGTGGGTCCCTTAGAGGACGATGCAATTGCAGGATTTGTACCCCCGTCTCCTTTACCAGTCTTCAACTTCGGGCATTCGGGCTTCTTGTGTCCCGTCTCGTTGCAGTGATAGCAGACGGGAGCAGCAGAAGTAATCTGAGGAACTGCACTCGCTGGGGGAGCCCTACAATTCTTCCAATGATGCCCTGGCTTTTTGCAGTTGTAGCATATCAACGGATTTTTCTCGCCCTGACCTGAATACGGCCTGTACTCATACCTTGAATTACCACCCTGCTTTTGCTTCTTCTGGGCATCTCCGGATGTCTTGGAGGAGGTGTCATTGGCCTTCCTCTTGGACTGGGTCTGCAACTCGATTTCCCTCCTCCTTGCTGCATCCATGATCGCGGATAAAGTCGGGAACTCCTGCATGCTAACGAATTCCCGAATCTCGGTACGTAGAATGGCAGTGTATCGGCTGACCAACCAGGCCTCGTTCCCAGCAAACGAGGGACAAAAAGATAGCATCTCCAAGAACTTGGCGTTCAGGTCGCTAACGGACTCGGTAGTCTGCTGTAAGGCCATGAACTCTTGCTGCATCCGCTGCTGCTCCACCTTAGGCACATATTGTGCCTCGAACCTCTCCACAAATTGGGCCCAAGACATGGCCCTCACTTCTTCTTCGTTTAATAGAGCGGTGATGGTGTTCCACCATGTCTTTCCCCTTTTCCGCAGCTGATTCATGGCGATCACAACTATGTACTGGTCCGGACACCCAACAGTCATGAAGGCGCCCTCAACATCTGATACCCAGTGCTTAGCAGCAACTGGGTCGGATTCACCGTTCCAAAGAGGAGGGCTACACTTGCTGAACTTCTCGAAGTAGTATGCCGAATCCCGAACGGGCGGAGCCGGTAACGCTCCCCCGGGAATAGCTGCGAGGCGCTCATCCAGAAGAGCACCGACTTGGTTGATTATGTCATTGGTCACACCCGGGATTAGTTCGTTGAAAGCGTTATTGAATTCCTCAGCGACAATCTCCCTAACTAGCTCCATTTGGAGCTGATTAAGTCGAGCAGGCGGAGCCATCTGTATCCGCAGAAGGAGGAAAATATTTAGAAATAATTCAGCCTAGATATTTCTAGGAAGACGAAACACTCAGCTTGCTGAAAATTTCTCAACCTTGCCCCGACCCGAAACCGGCACCGATGTTTCAAATAGTAGGGGCCCTTCTACTACCTTCCACACAAGTTCCAATTTCGCATTCGCGTCTAGTTTCAAAATTTCCAGCTCGCTCTAGCCGTAAATTTTACAACTCTCTCACATGTTAACCTTAAATAAGTGTGTAATCTAACATTTTAAGACTAGTAGAATCCAATTCATAGTCAACAATTTAACATAAACATTTAACATAAGAAATAAGGCTTACTTGGCTGGCCGACTGGCACACCGCGACATCTTCCACTACTAGTCTTCAGAAAGTTTGAAAAATATTTTAAAAAGAAAATAAACTCTTATAGAGCCTCAAATTTGAGTCTAGAACATCAACAAGAATGCCTAGTTCCCTCAAACTGTGGCTCTGATACCAACTTGTGACACCCAAATTTTTTTTGCAAAAATTTTAAACTTTTAAAACGCATGTTAAATTAAATTAAAACAACTGAAATAGTCATAACATAATCCATCAACTTAATAATCATATAAAATAAGTGCGGAAGTAATAATAATAATAATAATAAGGTCCCAACAAAAATAACTAGTAGCGATGTCCCGGTGCTCCATGTCAAGCCTTAGCCTCTTTAATCTTAACACCTGAAAAGTTATAAGGGAAACCGTAAGCACAAAGCTTAGTGAATTCAAACACAGACATTGTACTAACATTCATATTTACTAACCCCAATCCATTTTCCATTTATAATTATATGATAAGGGCAAAGAACGAATCAATGCCTATAATACAAGAAGGACTTGTAGGTTTGAACCGCACCGGAAAGATCCCGTATCATTTGGCCCTAATCACCGCACCTCATGATGAGTATTACGTTGGTGATATTACCTACCCACCGCACCGGTAAATCCGTATCCTTTGGTGGTGTCCCCATATCCATAATTAGTTACATACAGTGCACATGTACGAATTAAAACAATGGTTATATAGCATGCCTTTATAATAAATTCAAATAATCACACACGAGCTAACTAGCAAACGCAAACATCAATACAACGGTGTGAGAGAACTCACCTTGAGTGAGTAGTAAGGATAGCTAACAATCAAATAATGCTACCAAGCTTGAGCAAACTTCAAAACCTCACCTAAGAAGGACTAAAGGTTAGAAAGGAGAAGTAATGAAGCTATGAGTTGAGAAAAGAGTAATCACAGCAAGGTCTCTAAAACAGACCTGCTGTTCAAAACGGATTTACTCCAAAATATAAAACAGAAACATAGCTTTAACAAAATTTTATAGGAAACTATGGTTGTTCAGGATTCCAGAACTATAAAGAACTCCTTCTAACTCCAAAAGATGAATTAAATATGAATTTTACAAAATGGTGTATCACTTCTGTCTCCAACAATACAGTCAAGTGATGTTGGCCAATTCTACCCAACTTGTGAGTATAATTCGTCCAAACCAAAATTCAGAGAAGTAAAGGACATACAAATGAAAGTCTCAGAGTTGGAATTTAATGAAAATCATCTCCCAAACTCCAGATATAAAATTCACATTGTGGACAATCACAGCACCAGCAAAAGCTGGTGACTGCCCACTGATCTGGAGTGTGGATCCATTCTAACCAATTTATAATTGGAAATAACACCCCATCTGCTCCAGATCTTAAATTCATAATATAAGGAACATATAGAAACTTGTAATCACTCTGGATCCTTTTCCAAGCCTTAGAAATGATGAAAACAAAATGACATATCAGAACAGACCAGGATCAGACCTAACAGCAAAGATGCCATTCTTTCCCATAGATAAAGTCCTTATCAGTGAGGTTGGCCTGCTTAAGAAAGTTAGCCAACTCAATTTGTGAACTTTTGGAACTGGTTTGGGGTCCGTTTGAGTTCTAGAGCTCAAGATATGAATTTTACAAAATGACTACAGATCTGATGGAAAACAGAATCGTAGCCACCCGTGATTTCTTTTTGGCTTATCCATCCTTCTCCCTTTGAAACACATTTTAAGATGTGTTCATCATCCCAATTTAGTCCCCATGATCATGGTGGTACTAAAAAGGGTTAGGTATCATTAGGATTTCATTTTGCCACAAGATTGTAATAATAATCAACATGAAAATGAACATAAAGCACATAAAATCACCATTCTCCCTTTTAGGGTTTCCATGATCTTTTGCCACATGTAATCCCCTAGATCCATCATCCACCATATATGGGGTGAAGATAGGATCTTGAGATGATGTATAACATACAATTACAAATCAAATAGGAAGGAGAAGAAGTGAAGATGAAATCATAAAACTAGAACAAGGTTATGAATCAAGTTGTAAGAAATGATAAGGAGGTTCATACCAATACGAATCAAGGCTGGAAATGAACAAGAATTAAGCTCCAAACAACAGCCCCTTGGCTGCTCTTGATCCCAAAGAGAGAGAGGACGATTTAAGAGAGAGATGGAGGGTTTAGGGTGTTTTTCTTGTGTGTGTTCCAAATGACTCAATTAACACATTAAGTACTATTTACTAGATGGACTTGCAAATAGGCCCATAGCCCATGGACTTCAATAAAAGGAGTTTACAAGATGATCAAAAGAGTCCAATAACATAAGAAATCAGACATTGGTTAAATAAATTAACCCAAGGTTACAAGGATAATTAAATTAAAATAACCAAACGTACCGAGAAAAACAGGGGCGTTACAATGTTTATGATTTTTATCGGCAAGATCAACATATTGTTTTTTATGTATCTCAATCTACATGTGAACTTGTTGATGAAACTCTTTAATTTTACTCGACGGCTCGTCAGCTTCAGCACTAACTGATCAACAATAGTTATACGAGCTAAATCAAGCAGGTGATCGAGTTCCTGCCACACCATCTCAAATAGGCACTTTCCCGTAGCACTTAAAGTGAGTTCTTAAAGCAAATTTTGCATTTGAAGAGTGAGATCGCACTACTTGGGACTGTCGCCAATTAAACTTCTCAGTAAATTCCCTTAACTATTGTAACGTCCCAAATTCCATAATAAATTTTTCTTTTTTAAAATAGAATAAACACTCATTTTTATAAAGTTACATTAAAGTCAAATCATTTGTTCATAAACCATAATTAAAATCAGAGTTATAAGGAAAACAATGTGGAATCTCAAATCATAAAACCTTTGATGTGTGTGTACAGTCTCGCCTTCGCAATCCGATAAATACCTGAAAAACATTTGAATCCACAACTGTAAGCCAAAGCTTAGTGAGTTCCCTAAAATACCCCACACAACAATACACATACAATGCATGCACACATGAACCTACAGTCTGATTGGACCTCCTCGCAAGGCCTACAGTACATCTGGACCGCTCTCCTTGGGCCTACTGTCTAACTGGACCGCCTCGTAAGGCCTACAATACACCTGGACCGCCCGAATATCTTGGTCTACAGCACAAAGCAGGACCGCCTCAACCCAAACACAATATGCCGACATATGCAAACAAATAAACAATAACCAGTAAACACAGGTAATCATACAGATCTACCAATCTAACAGATCATTATAACATACCAATCATCCTATACACAAGGATACCTACTACATGTGACATCCCCATTTTCACGGCCAGAAAATACCGATTTTGTTTATGCTTTGTTTAAAAGTCAGAGTAACATTCTAAATAAAAGTGTTGCGGAATTTGTTCCCAAAATAAAATATGATAAAGATTTATCAAAGCATTTCCGTAGAAATGTATTTCATTAAAAACCTCGGGATGTCATGTTCGATACAGATCAAAAGCATAAACAGTACAATATAAGCCTTACTACATTTATTCATATCTACAGGCCTATATCCGTAATCTCTCATCCCAAACATCATATCTATACTCGTGCACCACTACCTGTAATACAAGAAACTGAGTAGGTCAGGCTTGGGAGCCTGGTGAGCACATAGGGTTTTTAACCCACAATAAATAAGTTTATTAATTTCATCAACCAACAATAACCCGATTACCCGTTCCCGTTATTCTCACTTTACGTCCCTAAACACCTATCATAAGGGACTTAGCCTAAGGATCATCATCGGGATGGACATTACTGCTAAGGGGGTTCCTCAGCGATAAATGTCCTAAAGGCAACCATGAGGGGGATGGAGTACAGCGGTGAACACATCGTTCACAAACACCTACAGGTTGCGAGCCTGCTAGCGTTCCACTGGACTGTCTAGAAGAGTCTGTGGTTGTCATCCATACCCCGCTAGATGACAGAATCAACAACAACAACATCGAGGCCTCTCATCATTTTATCACACATCGTCTATTACATCTACCCATGTTTTACCCCAACATTTTGTAGATATAAAATACATATACAGTTTAAATCATTTAAAACATGTATAAAAAACTTTCATCAGCACAGACAGCAAGTAGTCAGACAATATGCACACATAGCACGTAATTTATGTAAAATACTTCATATCTATGTGTAAGATGAAAGTAACTATGCACTCACTTGTTAAGGTGGTGACTCGGTACTCGGATTGCGCTTCGTTATCTCAAAACAATTTTCCCTTGACAAGACCTAGTATCAATACCACTAGTGTTTAGTCTAACGTTAATCGCGACTAATTAATAGTCTAGCTATTATTATTATTATATAAGCGTTAAACAACACTCATAATAATAGCCTAAATAATTATTTTAAGGTCCTAATAATGTTACTATAATTAAATAAAAGCTATATTAAAAATAGCGTAGGCGTAGCTCACTTACAGCGGGTTTTATAGAAAACCGGGTTTTGCTCGGAGCAGCGTTTCTAAACCGGAAGACCCTTTTTCTCGGGACTCCGGGAGCCTCGGGGCTTCCTTCGGGTGCTAGGGGGTTTACCTAGGCTTAGGAGGGGATTATGGGTGGTAGAGAGAGAAACTAGCGAGAGAAAGAGGTGGATTTGGAGTGAGGAAGTCGGCTGCCCTCGCAGCCTATTTATAGGCGCGAGCCTTCGGTGGTACGCTGGGAGTACAGAACTGCTACGCGGGGCGTAGCTTCGGATAAGGATGTCAGCTCGCACCAGCTGTCTCGCACGCACCCACTCTCGGAACCGGATAAGAATCAAAGTACGATGGGCGTACTTGGCCTCGGACGCGGGGCGTAAATGTGAAGGCTACGTGTCGTCATCCGGAGCGAGTTCATCGGACGGCTGGGAGTTCGGCCACGTCATCATTCCATGCATCAGCTTCGCAAATTGCACACTTAACTTCTAAAATTCGTATCTTTCGCATATGAGCTCCGTTTTTGACGTTCTTTATATCCACGCGTAGACGGGAACGTACTCTACAACTTTCGTTTAGACTCTGTCGGCTAATTTTGACTTTATTTTAAAAGTTATATTTTTAACAGGCCGGGACAGGATTGGTCCGTTAAAAATTCATAACTTCTTCATCCGATGTCCGTTTTCGTCTGTCTTTTTATCGTTACGCTACTAATAACGAGATCTTCGATTCTCGTTTAGTTTGTGTCGGCTAAAAATCGCTCGATCTAATATTCGAACTTCGGGTTGTACACTACTAAGCCGAAACTTCGAAAAATCATAACTTCTTCATATGAAGTCAGATTTGGGCGTTCTTTTTATGGACGCTCTCGGTTTAATGTTTTCTACGACTTCCATTTGGATCGCTAAGGCTAAAAGTCACTCTATCGTAAATTCACTATTTATGCTTCCCGGTGACGTGCCGGTTCCGTCGCGAAACTTCAACGGGTCATAACTTCTTCGTTATAACTCGGATTTCGGCGTTCTTTATATCCCCGGAATCCTTGTTTCGACCACTACAACTTTATGTAGAGATATCGGGTTTATCTCAAACTTTAATTTTGACCCTTATTTTTATTCTTAATTTATTACACATTTATAAATAAGTAATAAGCATATAAAGGCACATAAGTCACATGATACTCATATATTTCATCTTTATTATCTCGAAAGAGTTACAATGGTTGACCTAGACTATTACATCATCTGATAATGCTTAGCCCCGAAACCCGGGGGTTACAATTCTCTCCCCCTTAGGATGATTCCGTCCCGGAATCATGCATCAGCAAACAGATGCGGATAGCGACTCAACATGTCACTCTCTGTTTCCCAAGTGAGATTCGGCCCATTCGAATGTTTCCATCGGACTAGCACTAAGTCGACCATCTTGCGTCGTAACTTCTTAGTCTTGCGGTCAACAATTGCCTCGGGCTCTTCGATTAGCCTCTTATTCTCATCCATTTTTAACTCTGAGATTGGAATTATGTCGGGAACTTCTCCCGTGAACTTCCTAAAATAACACACATGGAAGGTGTTATGAATTCCATCCAGTTCTCGGGTAATTCGAGCTTGTAAGCTTGGTTCCCAATCTTCTGAAGAACTTTGAACGGTCCAATAAACCTTGGACTCAACTTTCCTCGTTTCTCGAATCTTATAAGTCCCTTCCACGGTGAGACTTTAAGCAAAACTGAATCTCCAACTTCAAAAGTCATCGGTCGTCTTTTCTTGTCAGCATAGCTCTTCTGACGATCCTGAGCTGCTAACATCCTCTCCCTGATTACTTTCAACTTTTCAGCAGTCTCATGGACTATCTCGGGGCCCATAAACTACTTTTCCCCAGCCTCAAGCCAACAAGACGGCGTACGACACTTCTGTCCGTACAAGGCTTGATAGGGTGCCATCTTGATGCTCGAATGGTAACTGTTGTTGTAGGAAAACTCTACCAGAGGTAAGTGCTTGTCCCAGTTCCCTTGGAACTCGAGGGTACATGCTCTCAGCATATCTTCCAGTGTTTGAATCGTTCTTTCGCTTTGGCCATCAGTCTGTGGATGGTAAGCCGTACCCAAACACAACTTCGTACCCAATTCCTCTTGTAGACTTCTCCAAAACTTTAACGTGAAATGACTATCATGATCTGATACAATTGTTAAAGGAACACCGTGAAGTATTACCACTTCCTTCACGTAAGCATTTGCGAGCTTATCCATAGACCACCTCTCGTTGGCTGCTATGAAGTGTGTACTCTTAGTGAAACGATCCACGACCACCCAAATCATGTCGTGACCACTCTTCGTTCTGGGAAGTTTAGTCACAAAATCCATGGTGATGTCTTCCCATTTACCCATGGGCACAGGTAAAGGTTCTAAACTCCCATACGGTTTCTGATGTTGTGCCTTGACTCTTGCACAAGTTACACACTCGTCCACATACTTTGCAACATCGAGCTTCATCGTCGGCCACAAGTAGTAGGGTTTCAGGTCCCTATACATTTTTGTGCTGCCGGGATGAATTGAGTACATGGTCTTGTGTGCTTCTTCCATCAAAAGATCTCTTATTCCTCCCATCTTAGGTACCCAAATCCGATCTTGGAATACCTTCAGTCCTTGACTGTTTGTACCGAACACTAACGTTTTGCCCAAACGTTATTCCTTTCGGTCATTCTTCTCTGAAGCTTCTTCTTGAGCTTTCCTGATACTTTCCACAATCGTCGAGACAACTTCTATTCTCAACGGTCTTGGCCTTTTCCTTTCAAGATTGACTTTTCGACTTAGAGCATCAGCGACAACATTTTCTTTACCGGGGTGGTAAAGTATGTCACAGTCGTAGTCCTTGAGTAACTCTAGCCAGCGTCGTTGTCTCATGTTCAATTCCTTCTGATTAAAGAGATACTGGAGACTCTTATGATCAGTGAAAAGCTTGCACTTCGTGCCATAGTGGTAATGCCTCCATATCTTCAAGGCAAAAACTACTGCTGCCAACTCCAAATCATGAGTGGGGTAGTTCTTCTCATGCTCCTTCAATTGTCGAGATGCATATGCTATCACCTTTTCTCTTTGAGTCAGAACACAACCCAACCCGACTCCCGACGCATCGCTATATACCGCGAAGTCTTCAACTCCATCGGGTAGAGAAAGGATCGGTGCTTCACATAATTTCTTCTTTAGCTTCTCGAATGCTTCTTCGTACTTCTCGCTCCATGTATAAGTAGCTCCTTTATGGGTCAAAGCTGTTAATGGAGCAGATATCGAAGAAAAGCCTTGGATAAATCGTCGGTAATATCCGGCTAATCCTAGGAAGCTTCGAATCTCCGTGGGACTTTTTGGTCGTTCCCACTTCGTCACCGCTTTGATTTTTGCTAGGTCAACCATTATCCCTTCCTGGTTAACCACATGACTCAAGAATTGGACTTCTCGGATCCAAAAATCACACTTGGAGAACTTTGCATACAGTTTCTCCTTCTTCAAGACTTCAAACACTTCTCGTAGATGCTTGCCATGCTCCTCCTGGCTTTTCGAGTAGATGAGAATGTCATCTATGAACACTATTACGGATTTATCGAGAAATGGTTTACAAACCCTGTTCATCAAATCCATGAAAGTTGCTGGAGCATTGGTTAGTCCAAATGACATAACCAAGAACTCGTAGTGTCCATATCTTGTTCTGAATGCAGTTTTCTCAATATCCTGCTCTCTTACCTTCAGCTGATGATATCGTGACCTAAGATCGATCTTTGAGAAATAGCTCGAATCTTGCAGCTGATCGAATAGGTTATCAATCCTTGGCAATGGATACTTGTTCTTCACCGTTGCCTTGTTCAGCTCTCGGTAGTCTATACACATTCTCATGTTTCCGTCTTTCTTCTTCACGAATAGCACCGAAGCTCCCCAGGGTGATGAACTAGGTCGAATAAAACCGTTGTCCAACAACTCCTGAAGTTGCGTGATAAGCTCCTTCATCTCCGTCGAAGCTAATCGGTGTTGTTCCTGGTAGCAAGTCTATTCTGAACTCCACTTGTCTATCAGGCGGTAATCCAGGAAGATCTTCGGGAAAGACTTCCGGATAATCAAACACCACTAGTATACTCTGCACTAGGGATGAAAGTGGGTCCAAACCCGGACCGGATGGACCCGGACCCGGAAAACCCAGAACCGGTTAACGGGATTTTGTAGAACCGGAAACCGGACCGGTATATAGGAACCGGTTCCGGTTTGGTTCCGGGTACGGTTCCGGGTAAAGTGGGTCTAGAACCGAAAAACCCAGAAACATCAAAGTGGGTAGGTTGGAACCGGATAAAGTGGGTTTAGAACCGGAAACCCGGAAAAACCGGAATTTTTTGGTAATTACTTACTAGTTAGTGGGTTGAACTTTGAAAATTTTCATATTGATATCCCGACTTTGGGGGACTGTAACTCATTGAATATGAAACCACAATTAACAAAATTATAGTCTAAAATCATGTACAAACTCTAAAATACACTCTTAAAAAAAGCGCATGTCAATCCGACTTTAAACGAATGAGATATGCATGTGTTAACATTTTAACATGATACAAAGTATAAAAACAAATAGCTGAAAAGTTGAAAATTTCCAGTTTTGATATCCCGACTTCGGAGGACTGTAAATCATTGAATGTTAAACCAAAAATGAAAACATTATAGTCTAAACTCATGTACAAACTGTAAACTACAAGTTGGAAAAAACCACATGTCAATCCGACTTCAAACGAATTAGATATGCATGTTTTAAAACTTTCACTGAATACAAAAAAACTGAAAAACTAAAAACTTCCAACTTTGATATCTCGACTTTGGGGGACTGTAAGTCAATGAATATAAAACTAAAAATGGAAAATTTATAGTCTAAAATCTTGTACAAACTCTAAACTACATGTTGGAAAAAACTGCATGTCAATCGGAGTTGAAACGAATGAGATATGCATCTTTTAAACGTTTCACAAAAACCGGTTCCGGTCCTAAAAGTGGTTCCGGTTCCAAACACCGGTTCCGGTTTTTAGACCCGGTTTACCCGGACCCGATGGACCCAAACCCGGATTACCCGGAACCCGGATAAAGCTATTTTTAAACCCGGAACCGGAACCGATTCTATATATTCCGGTTCTAACGGTTCCGGTTCCGGTCCGGTTTTCCAGTTCTAAATCTCATCCCTACTCTGCACCTCCTTCTTTTCCTTCTTAGCATCGATAACAAATGCCAAGTATGATGCACATCCCTTGGACAAACATTTTCTGGCTTTCATCAGGGAGATGATTCCAGAATTTACTTTGCGTTTGTCCCCGTACACCATGAATGACTCTTTTCCGGGTGGGTTCACCCTTACTATCTTCTTTCGGCATAATATCTCGGCATCGTTGGCGCTGAGACAATCCATTCCCAGAACGATGTCGAAACCGTTCAACTCTATGGGTAACAGCTCCTCGTGGAATTCGTTTCCGTTTAAGTCGATGACTATGTTCTTAATACGATCACTAACAGGTACGAACTTGCCACTGGAAACTTCCACAATTAGGGCATTATCAAGTTTTTCTACAGGCAATGCTAATTTTACTCCAAATCTATGCGATACAAAGGAATAGTTTGCTCCCGAATCAAATAGTATATTGGCAAGCAATCCATTTACAAGAAAGGTACCTGAAGCGACGTCTGTTGCCTCCTTTGTAGCCTCGAGCGTCATCTGGAAGGCTCTTGCCTTCGGCTTTGGTGGAATGTTGGGTCTTCCCGCCTCCTTCTTCTTCGGGCAGTCCCTTGAAATGTGCCCTTCCTCGCCACATCCATAACAGACTTTCTTGGTGAGGGTGCATTCATTGGCATAGTGCCCGGTCTTTCCACACTTAAAGCAGGTGACTTCTCCGTCGCATTTTCCGGAGTGCTTCTTCTTGCACTTGTCACACCACTTTTCTTCGGCTCCTCCTCCCTTCGAACCGAACTTCGAGAATTTACTTTTCTTGTTAGACCTTGAAGATCCATCGAATTTCCTTTTCTCACCAACCTCGGCCCTCTCCAGACCCCTTTCCTTCTGCTGGGTCTCCACATTCTTAGCTGCTCGAACAGCTGATTTCAGAGTGGTTACCATCTTGACTGTCGGGCCAAAGTCGGCTGGCAGTCCATTTGCGAACTTCTCAATTTTGGAGAGTTCGGTTGGCACTAGGTATGGAAACAACTTCATCTTCTCCGTGAATGCAGTAGCGTAGTCGTCAACGCTCATTCTCCCCTTCTTCAAGTTTTGGAACTCATTGTTCAGATCAATCAGATCTATTTCTGAATAGTATTGCGCCTTCAGTTGTTCCAAGAAATCATCTCATGACATATTCAGGGCTTCTCCTCGCGGCATTGTATCCGCCAATAGCTTCCACCAGCTCAAGACTCCAGTTTTCAGTTGCCTAACTGCAAAGACAGTCTTCTGTTTCTCGCTACAGCTGCAGCTCTCGAACACCATCTCCATTTCGGAGATCCAATCCATAATATCAACAGGCTTTGGGCTTCATGAGAGACTTGGTGGCTTGGCACCCAATAAATTCTTATACATCTGCACATCCTTGTCGTTTCCCCTCTCTGGGTCATTCCTTCGTTCTCCTTGAGTCCCAACTTGACTCATATGGCGGCTATAGTTCCCTTCTTCCGATTGCTCGGGACTCAGCTCGGGTTGCTCAACGGGCATGGTAGGTTCGTCCCTATTCAACATCTGCCTCATTTCCTCCCTTTGTTCCGCTAACATAGCCCGAATCATGGCTTGTACTCCAGCCATGGTGATTGGCTCGGGTGCAACTTCTACTACAACAGGTATTTGCTGAATCACTGGGGGTTGATTCCTATTCCCATTTGCATTCACAGCTCCACTGCGGGTTCTTGCCATTTGATCTATACACCGAATAAGGTGAATTTAGATCTTTATTTAGGATAGACGTTTAAATCATCCTTATCTCTCCAAAACGTTTACATGCTAGTTCTAATATCGTAGTCGTATGTTTAGAATCCTGAACACATAAGGTTTCCAGATCCGGTCGGCAACAGACCATAGATCCAAACAAATAACATCATATAAGGCATCAATCATTTTGCACATAAAGCATATTAGGCATACTTTCCTAAATAAGCTAGTGCTCACATCTCACAATCATCGCTTAGCATTCTAAGTTTAAGTCTAGAAATCCTACAAATTCCTAGTTCGCTTAAACTAATGCTCTGACACCAACTGTGACATCCCCATTTTCACGGCCAGAAAAGACCGATTTTGTTTATGCTTTGTTTAAAAATCAGAGTAACATTTTAAATAAAAGTGTTGCGGAATTTGTTCCCAAAATAAAATATGATAAAGATTTATCAAAGCATTTCCGTAGAAATGTATTTCATTAAAAACCTCGGGATGTCATGTTCGATACAGATCAAAAGCATAAACAGTACAATATAAGTCTTACTACATTTATTCATATCTACAGGCCTATATCCGTAATCTCTCATCCCAAACATCATATCTATGCTCGTGCACCACTACCTGTAATACAAGAAACTGAGTGGGTCAGGCTTGGGAGCCTGGTGAGCACATAGGGTTTTCAACCCACAATAAATAAGTTTATTAATTTCATCAACCAATAATAACCCGATTACCCGTTCCCGTTATCCTCACTTTACGTCCCTAAACACCTATCATAAGGGACCTAACCTAAGGATCATCATCGGGATGGACACTACTACTAAGGGGGTTCCTCAGCAATAAATCTCCTAAAGGCAACCATGAGGGGGATGGAGTACAGCGGTGAACACATCGTTCACAAACACCTACAGGTTACGAGCCTGCTAGCGTTCCACTGGACTATCTAGAAGAGTCCGTGGTTGTCATCCATACTCCGCTAGATGACAGAATCAACAACAACAACATCGAGGCCTCTCATCATTTTATCACACATCGTCTATTACATCTACCCATGTTTTACCCCAACAGTTTGTAGATATAAAATACATATACAGTTTAAATCATTTAAAACATGTATAAAAATCTTTCATCAGCACAGACAACAAGTAGTCAGACAATATGCACACATAGCACGTAATTTATGTAAAATACTTCATATCTATGTGTAAGATGAAAGTAACTATGCACTCACTTGTTAAGGTGGTGACTCGGTACTCGGATTGCGCTTCGTTATCTCAAAACAATTTTCCCATGACAAAACCTAGTATCAATACCACTAGGGTTTAGTCTAACGTTAATCGCGACTAATTAATAATCTAGCTATTATTATTATTATATAAGCGTTAAACAACACTCATAATAATAGCCTAAATAATTATTTTAAGGTCCTAATAATGTTACTATAATTAAATAAAAGCTATATTAAAAATAGCGTAGGCGTAGCTCACTTACAGCGGGTTTTATAGAAAACCGGGTTTTGCTCAGAGCAGCGTTTCTAAACCGGAAGACCCTTTTTCTCGGGACTCCGGGAGCCTCGGGGCTTCCTTCGGGTGCTAGGGGGTTTACCTAGGCTTAGGAGGGGGTTAGGGGTGGTAGAGAGAGAAACTAGTGAGAGAAAGAGGTGGATTTGGAGTGCGGAAGTCGGCTGCCCTCGCAGCCTATTTATAGGCGCGAGCCTTCGGTGGTACGCTGGGCGTACAGAACTGCTACGCGAGGCGTAGCTTCGGATAAGGATGCCAGCTCGCACCAGCTGTCTCGCACGCGCCCACTCTCGGAACCGGATAAGAATCGAAGTACGATGGGCGTACTTGGCCTCGGACGCGGGGCGTAAATGCGAAGGCTATGTGTCGTCATCCGGAGCGAGTTCATCGGACGGCTGGGAGTTCGGCCACGTCATCATTCCATGCATCAGCTTCGCAAATTGCACACTTAACTTCTAAAATTCGTATCTTTCGCATATGGGCTCTGTTTTTTACGTTCTTTATATCCACGCGTAGGCGGTAACGTACTCTACAACTTTCGTTTAGACTCCGTCGGCTAATTTTGACTTTATTTTAAAAGTTATATTTTTAACAAGCCGGGACATGATTGGTCCGTTAAAAATTCATAACTTCTTCATCCGATGTCCGTTTTCGTCTGTCTTTTTATCGTTACGCTACTAATAACGAGATCTTCGATTCTCGTTTAGTTTGTGTCAGCTAAAAATCGCTCGATCTAATATTCGAACTTCGGGTTGTACACTGCTAAGCCGAAACTTCGAAAAATCATAACTTCTTCATACGAAGTCAGATTTGGGCGTTCTTTTTATGGACGCTCTCGGATTAACGTTTTCTACGACTTCTATTTGGATCGCTAAGGCTAAAAGTCGCTCTATCGTAAATTCACTATTTACGCTTCCCGGTGTCGTGTCGGTTCCGTCACGAAACTTCAACGGGTCATAACTTTTTCGTTATAACTCGGATTTCGGCGTTCTTTATATCCCCGGAATCCTTGTTTCGACCACTACAAATTTATGTAGAGATATCGGGTTTATCTCACACTTTAATTTTGACGCTTATTTTTATTCTTTATTTATTACACATTTACAAATAAGTAATAAGCATATAAAGGCATATAATTCACATGATACTCAAATATTTCATCTTTATTATCTCGAAAGAGTTACAATGGTTGACCTAGACTATTACATCATCTGATAATGCTTAGCCCCGAAACCCGAGCGTTACACTACAGTACAAAGTATAGTGAGAAAAATCACCTGGACTAAATAGTGGAAGCTCTACAGCATTCTTAGCAACAGAACAGCTAACCCGAGCTACCTAAAGTCAAACTAGGACTATCCCTTAGCTAAATATTCAATTCTTTCAAAGTTTGACCAAAAGTCAAACTTCTCAAAAAGTCAACGTCAATGGTTACCACGTCGTGGCCAACCAATGACCACGTTGTGGCAAATACAAGACAAACTGTCGTGAAAACCCACTACCATGTCGTGGCAAGCATCATGCCACGTCATGGGAACGTTCACATCGTGGGCCTTCCTTAGCCATGTCGTGGTTTTCGGTCAGGAAAATATTTCTTTCCTTAAGGGCTTAATCCATTAAGCCAACACCTAATACTTTCGAGAAGGCATCTTTGCTCCACAAAGGACCATAAAAATCATTACTTTATGGGCATGCATGTCCTTCCCAAAACTAGATCAAAAAGGTAAGAAATGGGGTCAAACCCCCATGTATGACATCAAAACAACTTGTGACTCCAGATTTGTATAATTTTCTTGGGACCTTTGAGAGTTGTAACATCCCTCTCTTGCACGTATCCCAATATTGTCCGCTTTGGGCTCCCGGCACGAAAACTTCCCAGGGGGTCACCCATCCTTGAATTGCTTTCGCCCGGGCATGCTTAACTACAGAGTTTTTATGGGATTTGTTGCCCTCACGGCTTTAAAACGTGTTGTGGCAGAAGAGGTATCCACACCCTTTTTAAGGAATGCTTAGTTCTCCTTCCCAACCGATATGGGATCAGGTGCAGCTAACATGTCCGCCTTCACCCCCCTCCCCCCCATTATAGGTTTTGACGTCCCCGTCGAACACATCGACCCGTGCCCTGGCTCTGATACCAACTTGTAACACTGTGATTTTTCACTCAAAACTCTTCACATGGACTAAAACCCATAATAATTCAAGATCCAAAGACTAAATACCAAAAAGTAAGGAACTTTGTGACTTACAAAGGTCCAAAAGATAGATGAAGGTAGGAATCTACAAGCTTCAAACTTCCAAGCACAACCTTTCTTGCTTCCTTCACCAAAACACCCAAAATGTGCACCAAAAGAGGTTCAAGGAGAGAGAAGAAGCTCAAATTATGAAGAGGACGGCTAGGGTTGCTCTCAAGGAGTTCTAAATGCCCTAAAATATGAATCCTTACATTTAAATACGTTGACAACCCTAAAAAAATCACAGGCTTGGGCTTGACCAGCTTCCGCTCTGTGGAAAACAGTTCTCCGCTACGTGGTGATTACCACGCCGTAGAGACCTGCTCTCCACCCCGTGGAGACGGATTTTCTCCCAAATCTATTCCAACTTCAAACAGTCATAACTTCTTCGTCTCAACTCCGTTTTCGGTGATTTTTATATGCGCGTGAAGGTATTGACGAGCCCTCACACTTCTGTCTAGTTACTTTTGACTAAAAACATACCGAAATAAAATCATCAATTCATGCAAGAACCCTGAATTATCACCTTTCTCATTTTACATTTTGTCTCGAAGAACAATTCGAGGGCTTTAATCACTTAACCAACATTATCAATACTTGATAGGGTCTAAACTCTATTTCTTTAAAGCTCAAGACTTTTACTCGATCAAATTACGGTTCGTTACCCCGAAATTAGAAACATCATGGAAACTAAGTGTTATAACTACGTTTGCAATTTCAATCTAACGATCAGTTTGTAGATGGTGAAAACTGTTGAACTGCAACTTCGACCCTAACCTTGTCCACGAGGTAGGTACATAGATACATGCATGTGTCCATGTGTCCGTCCGTCCGCCGCGCATGCGCGCGCGCGCACACACACACACACACACACACACAAACACACACACACACACACATATATATATATATATATATATATATATATATATATATATATATATATATATATATAGACACACACACAGTATGCTAGGTATTTGTCAATCTAACCTCCACCGATCATTGGAAAACTACTAAGAAAGATTTGCCATTTTGAAGTGAAGGAGTATAAAAAGCTCACTTGCAATACATATAATGCGTTGGAAGTAGTTGATATTCTAGTTCTAACTTTGAGATACATTTTCATGTTATCAGGTGGTTGAATTTTTTTAAAGAACCACAAGCAAACTCGCGACTTATAAAAGTGGATCTAGGAAGTCGATTAACCAGCACCTATACGTTTGGCGGCCATTCACCGACTACGATTTAAGGTAAGCACTTATATTAATCGCTTATGGTCAAAGTCGGGCAAAATTGGTGTTGGTTGTTGAAAAATTAAAGAGTCCAATATTTAAATAAATAAATAAATCTAAATATGTTAACCGTAAAAGTCAAAGTTAATCAGAAACTAATATGATAATACTTAATTTGAACTTTATGACTCTATTTCTTCCTCTTCCCTCCTACAATCGGTCTCTATATCCTCGTCTTCCTTTCGGTAAGCTTCTCTTTTCTTTCTTTCCTTTCACTTTTGTGATTTTGTCTCTCTGCCTCTCCCTCTCTCTTCATGCATATTTTCTCTATCTCTCCCTAAAGTTTTAGGGGGTGTTTGGCAAAAAAAAAAAGTATGGTTTATTAGTTTATAACTTATTAACTTATTGGCTTATAAGTTAATAAATAGAGTGAGTTAACTTATGAAAAAATGACTTATCAACATAAGCTGTTTTTATCCAAATATTTTTTTTAGCTTATAATGGTGTGGAACCTGATAATAAGCTTATTTGCCAAACAAGCTTATTTGCCAAACATTCATTTAAACACTAGATATTACTTACCACTTATGTATTGTTATTTACTTATTGCATATTGATAATAGATTTCTTTTAAATTCCTTTATGATTTAGAGTCTCGTATTGAACCTCATTTAGATCGATTAGTCTCTACACCCCAATCGACCGACTTACCATCTAGCAATATTTACAAACCGTGTACAACACGTGTCACGAAATGTTTATGAGAAATCTTATTAGAGGGCTCAAAATCATAAATCCATCTCAAGGCTGCTAAAAATTTATTTCAACAATTCTACAACCGTTGGTTTCTCAAATAGCAATAGTTCAAATGGAGCACGATTGAACACCCATACAAAATACTTGTTCGTTAGCAGATTTTCTCACCATAGGTTTTCCACACAACATTTTTCAAAAAAAATGTCACAAATATACGTTTAACTCAATACCTTGTTTAGGTAACTTTACCATAATGCCTTGCTTATTATTATTATTGTAAATTCAATTATTTTAAACTAAGCTTCATTCCCTTCCATTAAAAAATCTATTTGCACACATGTAAAGCAAACATAATCATCAATACCAATGTACTCCATTTCTATTCCTTGAACTCCAAATCTTACAAGCATAGCAACTTGTACTTCATGCAACAAAAGTAATTCATTGCTCCCCAAAACTCATCACCCCCATGTTCAAAATCTTATCCAAATGACCCAAGAAATTGATAAAAACACATCCACATTATTTATATGCCAACAATAAAATGAAGCAAAAGTATACCCCATATGTGTTTTCCATGGATGTGGAGTTGTGAGGAAAAAGCAACCAAGTCAAAGACATGGTCAAACCTTTTCAAAGGTTGGTTTTTGGTTTACCAGAGGCAGCAATCCTCCGTGTGACTGACCGCATGGTAACAAACTCCTCTGCAGATGATGGATGGATCCCCACCGTGCTATCGAATTGTGCCTTTGTTGCTCCACACTTCATCGCCACAGCAATACCCTAAAAAAATATTCAAATTTAATACCAAAGATGATAAGGGCATTTACGTCTTTTTACACAGACAAGAGATCAAGAACAAGTCAATGTCCTACCTTCTTGGGTTTAGACAAAAACTTGCAATTTTTTGTCCTGCCGACATCAGTCCCAAATTTCTAGGAATTTTTTGTCCTGCCGACATCAGTCCCAAATTTCTAGGGCTATTTTTTTATATAAGGATGAGAAGGGCATTTATGTCTTTTGCACATAGTTCAATTTATACCAAACATAGTACAACTTGCTCTGACATCAGTCCCAGATTTCTAGGGCTATTTTTTTATATAAGGATGACAAGGGCATTTATGTCTTTTGTACATAGTTCAATGTATACCAAACACAGTACAACTTGTTCTGACACAGTCCCAACTTTTAGGGCTATTTTTTTATAAAAGGATGACAAGGGCATTTATGTCTTTTGCTCATAGTTCAATGTATACCAAACACAGTACAACTTGTTCTGACATCAGTCCCAGCTTTTTAGGGCTAATTTTTTATAACAGGATGACAAGGGCATTTACGTCTTTTGCACATATATACCAAACACAGTACAACTTGTTCTGTCCTGTACCTGCATAATTTCTGCTGCATCGGGCCCACACATGGACGCACCAATAACTTTATCTGTCTCAGCACTGACGATAAGTTTCATGAGTGTCTTCTCTTGCCTCCTGTAAAAAAAAAATTGAATGCAAAAAATAAAAACGGGGCCCACGAAAATGGAGAAATGAAAAATTTTTACATACCCAGAAATGGAGTTTTTCATAGGATTAAATGTTGATGTGAAAATCAAAATGTCTCCTTCACCTTTCTCTATAGCCTGTTCTTCACTTAGTCCCACAACAGAGAGAGGTGGAATGCTGACATGGCAAAATATATAATTATATAAATTATTTTTATATTATATTTATGAATAAAAAAAAAAAAAATAAAAAAAAAAATAAGTTAAGTTGAAGATTGTTATACCAGAAAACGGCACAAGGTATGTTGCTGTAGTCTGGCTTGCTAGGTTCGTTACCAAATACGGTTTTCTGTGTTCCATGAAAAAATGGAAAATTACGTATTTACCCTTTTGATAATCATTAGTTATAAGGGTTTGAAAATACATACAGCAAATAAAGTTCCTTCCATTAAGGCAACAGGAGTGAGATTCATTCGATTTGTGACATCACCTATGGCCCAAATGCTAGGGACATTAGTGCGAGAAAATTCATCCACCTGCATTAAATAAAGTAAAAATATGTGAGATTTTGAAATACACCTTTAACGGGGGCATTTTAGTCTTTTAGTAAATAAAGAAGAATGAAATTAAGTAAACCTTCACTGCTCCTGTTTTGTCAACTTCAACCCCTACACTTTGCAAATTTAACCTCTTGGTATTAGGTACACGTCCTGCAACAACAAAAAATATAAAAATATAAAATTTTAAAATTAAATAATCAAGCAATTATTTCCCACTATATAAAAAAATTACCAGTGGCAAAAAGTACAACATCTGCCATTAATTCTTCACCATGATCTGTGGTAACTTTTATACCATCTTCAGTTTTCACCAACTGAAAAATATGCATCCGATTTTAAAAAAAGGAAAATTCAAGAAAAATAAGGCTACTTTTAATAGCAACTTAGTTACAATCTTTACCAATAATAATAATATATAACAAATATTTAATGTGAATAATTGCTATTATTGGTAAAAACAATGTTTGATAAAGAAATGCAAGTATGTTGCTATTAAGGGTTTTTTTACATATTGGTATTATCAGTAAAAAATGCAGATACATTGCTGTTATGTGTAACAAATAAGATACATTTCTTATATTGGTTAAAAAAAAAGTAATTTGCTGTTTCCTGGAATTTGCTTGAAAATAATGTGGCATAATTAATAATTTAATTGGATGAAAAGAACCTGTGTTATATTTGTTTGTGGATGCAAAATTATGCCTCTTCCTTCAAGATTTCTGGCAACAAGAGCTCTCATTTCATCATCAAAACCCCTGCAAAATTAAATTTAAATTGATAAAATGGAATTTTTAAACAGTCAAAAAATAATAATGGTTTAATCACTATAAAAAGTAGTTTAAAGTCAGATATTCAAACAGGAAGAATTCATAAAGCTTTATATATAATATAACCTTAAAGGAAGTTCCTTTCTGAAGATTAGATTCACAGTGGACCCCATCCCACGCCAAATTGAAGCAAACTCAACAGCAATATACCTGACCCAATACAAAAAAATTGAAACTAAAAAATACAGAAATTTAAAGATGAAAAGGGTAAAATGGTAAAATGGTCAACTCACCCTCCTCCAAGTATAACTACACGCTTTGGTAGCTCTTCCAAGCTCAAAGCCTCATCTGAGGTTATAGCCAACTCCTAAATTGACACACACAAAGAAACAATATGATATGAAAAGGGTAAAATGGTCAATTTACTCTACCCAAGGAGATTGTATTTTGCATGAAATTTTTACCTGTCCAGGGATATTTGGACGTTGTGCCCTGCTGCCAGTTGCTATGAGTATGTGTTTTGCTGAATAGGAGAGTTTAGTTCCATCCAATTGGATCACTTCCACTTCATTGGGGCCCACAATTCTACCCTCTCCTTCAAAAAGTTTGACTCCTGCATTTGAAAGTAGGCGTTTGTATATCCCATTTAGCCTCACTATTTCTTCAGTCTGCAACAACAAAGTTGTAATCAAAGAGGAGCAAGGGTAAATAGGTAAATACTGTGTGGATACACAAACAGTGAAAAGAAAGATATTGGAAATAAAGCAGAAAGTAGATAGATACTCCCTTCAAGAACAAAAGCCTCACTTAATTTGGGAAATCAACAAAGTCAAAAGTAAAAAAGGCTCTTTTTATTTGTCAAGATATCTATTAGAATGTAGAATAGACCTTCTTGTGAAGTAGCTTTTTCCAATCAAAATCAATGTTATCGTTCACTTTCCATCCATATTCTTTTGCATCCTACACATGTTGAAACAGGGATGAGTGAAGAAATATAAGTATTTCTCTTTTTAAACAAAGTGTTAATGGAAACAATAAAAAAATACGAATTTCTAATATCAGTAGTTTCTAATAGAAGCTCAAAATCACCTGAATTTCAGGACCAAAGGTTGCTCCATAGACCAAAATCTTTTTAGGAACACACCCACGAATCACACACCTACACCACATGCAAACATCAAAGGCATTTAGATTATATAATAGAAGAACTATAATTGTTGCTTCATGCATCATCTAAGAATATATATACCCAATCAAACATAATATATGTTAGATAATAGATAGATGATAGATAAAAATATGTACAACTTGAAAAAGAGATTTAGAAACTTACGTTCCTCCAACGCCCCCTATGGTTTCTGAGCTGACTGGATGAAATGGTAGCTCACAAATCCCAACCTTACAATAAGAGTTGAGTAAGAAAGATAAATAATTGAATGAGCATGCATAAATTTCTTAAAGATAAGTTTTATATCTTCAAAAAACATCCAGAATTTAATGCAACATTAGTAATAGAAAATTGAGGAAACCATGTTATATTATCTCCATGGATGGGAAGTTATATATGACTGAAGTATTTGAGTACTAGTCAAATGTCTGAATAAAATACCCTTAGAGAATGACCATGTAGAAAACATCAATCACATTGTAATGACTAATGAGAGCAATTTGTTTCTTATATTGGAAATTTTCAAACTAACATTAACTATATACTTATTATGATCATTACAACTTATTGATGATATGATATTGAAGAGTGTTGCATACATCTGACTAGTACTAAAAACCATAACAATAAACCATGTGTGTAATACCAACTGTTGTAAATTTCATGGAGTCAAGGAGCAATTCAAATAGACATTTCCCATATGATGATATGAATGGAGTGTTGTGTATAACTCCAACATGCATACACTCTGTCTAGCAAATACTTCTATTCTTAGAATAAACTATCAATATCAATACAAATTCTAAAGCACCATGAAAACCACAGCTCAAGGAACCACCAAAGTGAAATTAGCTCAAATGAAACTCATCGCTGAATCCCTTTAGGGCAAGAAATTACATGCTAACATATGTTTGATATAAACAAAAAAAAAATGCATACACTACATGAGTTTGTTATGGGTAATTCAACATCCGATTCCAAGCAAAACCTTAGATTCGTTTCCATTAAGAGATGAGAAATGAGAATGGACAGATAAACAAACATACAGGTTTATCTAATAAATGATACCTTAGCTCCATACTGAGCTGAAAATCTGGATGCCCTAACCCCGCCACTGCCAGCACCAATCACGAACAGATCAAAATCGTAATCATTCTCTCCAGAAAGATTATCCAAATCTCCGTCAATCAGCATCTTCCTCGACATGATTAGAATACTAAATCCACATAAAAGCGCACATGGTATTAACAATCGATCAATCACAGGTAATACATCCATTTCCTAATAACTACTTATACGATACTCGATAAGAACGTATATTTCAAAAACCTTTTAAAAAAAATCAGATCCGAAAAATACCACATATAACGATTGCCTAAAATTTATCACGTAATTTCCGCTATATTTGTACAAAAACAGTCCCGGATCAGAGAAATACTAAATTTGAAGCTGCGAAATCGATTTGGGGGAGAAAATCATCGGAGCAGCAATACTAAACATACATAACAAAATGAAGTGTGTAGGTTAAAATTTTACCCTTCTAGAGCTGAATCAATGTACTAAACTTGATTTCCAGTAGGGGTTTTACTTGTTCTTCAAGAAATTAATATTAATCTGCTTCAAAATCTGAGGGTTTGAACAACAATTTGCCACGACACAGACAAGCAGGTCGTGATTACTGATGATTGATGAATTTGAGAAGGAGAAATCGAACTTTGCTTTGCTCTATACATGTATTTAAACCGCAGGGCTTGAGAATGTTCGCTTGTTCTGATTTGGTAGTACCTTGTGCATTAAGATGTTGTACTCTTCGACTGGGATGTCGGTCTGCCAAAAGCAAAAACTTTTGTAAATACCCAATCACAATTTTGCTTTTTGCAATCTTTTAACTTTGACAAACTTTTTACTACTATAATTTGTTTAAAAATAATAATACTAATAAATAAATAAATTTATTATTTTCTTTAAAACTATTAATTTCGAAGATAAAAACCTAATAAATTTATAAATTCTCCCAATTAAGTCCACTTTTTGTAACTTCATCTAATTGAAAGAAATTAAATGTTTCATCTAATATTGTATATAGTAAATAGGTTAAAACCATATCATAATAAGTCAGAATATAGTTTTTTCTCATTTTAGTAAAAGATGTCAACTATTTGATTCAACAATTCAATTGCAAACTCGTTCGATATGTATAGATTGTGATTATCTATCTGATGATGAATTTTGTCTTAACCCATTCCATGAACATTTTAATGACAAAGAATTGAGACCTTTCACGCCATAACATATTTTCAAAGTTATGAAGGATGTTGGAGATCAACAAAAGAGAGGCGTGGTACAGTCTTGAACTCTTGGGTATTTCATAGACGTATAAAGGTTGTATGTAAAGAGGAAAAACTATGGAATGGGTAAAAAAATATGAAAAAAAACAAATTTCATGGTCACTTTGGTTTCCAAAAAGTATCACTTTCAGGATATTTATAAAACGTTACACCGAAGGCATTTGTGGTTTCAAAATCAAATACGGTTAGTCTTTTGTCTGTTAGGATTTATGTTAAATCTATAGTAAAAAGACATTTTGCCTTTCGACCAAAGTTGATAAAACTTATATACTTGAGGGTTCATTTATATAAATTATGAGTAAAAGGAATAAATAGAAATCCAATGGGTCCTTTGGTTCGCAGAATCTGTTGAAATTGGAAGGAATTGGAATTTAATTTCATCAATTTCTCATGTTTGGTTCAAGTTTTGAGAAGTAATTGGATTCCTAAGTGTATCTAACTTTCCTTCCATCTAGGGAAAGTAAATTCCAAGTAAAAGATGAGGAAATTCAAATTCCTTCAGGTGGGAATGTTGAAGATTACCACCACCGTCGACCGTCGTCGCCACCTGCACCCACAACCATCACCACCACCACTAACATCCACTACCACCGCCGCCACTAACACCTACCGGCCACCGCCACAACCGCTATTGCCTCTACCATCAACACTAGTGATGCCACTACTACCACCACCTCCACCTTCGTCACCACCACACACTACCGTCATCACCACCACCGTCGCTTATGCCACCATCGTCGCCGCCACCACCACCATTTACTATTTTTATAATTTATATAATATATCTTTACATATAATTATAAAAAAAAATTAAAAAAAAAAAATAAAAGTAAGCAAAAACCAAGAATGGTAATTCTGTCATTTTACACTATTCTAATTTCATTTTCCGCCAACCAAACAAAATATAAAATTGGATTCAAATTTCATTTACTGCTAACCAAACAGAATATTGAATTAGATTCCAATTCAAGGCAGATTCCAATTCATCAACAGATTCTAATTCCTTCAAAAACATTATGTGAACCAAACGCCGCCTAAGGCATCGTCTAAAAGACTTTCATATCAAACTAGTATTTATGTTACCATGTGTCTTACAGCGGAGAACCCGTTTGCAATTAGTAAAAACAAAACTATAAAAAGAAATTGTGTAAGGAACAGAAACGCAACTTTGATGCGTGAGGTAACGTCATTGTAATTCGTATATAGAATGTGATTTATAAATATCAACAATCCACATATATTACAGTGACTATTAGACATATCGAGTGGTCCACAAAGTATGAAAATAAAGTTTCAATCCAAAAAATTATGTATGGAAGAGACCGATGAAAATAAAGTTTGAATGTTTATCTTAAGGAAATTAATAAAAAAAAACTGTAAAAAAATTATCTAAGGACGAAAACATAACTTTAATGTGTTGGGTAACTCCTTTGCAATTCGCATATAGAATTTGATTTAAAAATGTCAACAGTTCACATATATCACGGTTACGATTATATAATATCCAGTGAACAAAAAAAGTTAAAAAATAAAGTTTCGATCAAAAACATTATGTATGAAGAATGTGAAAAAAAATAAGATTTGAAAGTGTATTTTAAGAAAATTAATGAAAATGAAAACTATAAAATAAATTATATAAGGGACAAAAAAATATAACTTTATAATAATTCTAAATTTATAAAATACCAATAATTTAACTTTAAAGTTATAAAAGTTAAAAAATGTTAGATGAAAATTAGTCAAGGGGAAAAATATACATGTAAAAATCCCTAATTACAAATAGATGTTTATTGTATTATTTTATAATATTAACCGAAAATAATAGGGCTGTAAACGAACTGAACGTTTGACGAACCGTCGTGAACTGTTCGGCGGGAAGTTCGTTTATGTTTGTTTATTTAATAAATGAACGAACATGAACACAAATTCTCGTTCGTTTAGTTAAACGAACGAACATGAACAATGGTCTCGTTCGTTCATTTACGTTCGTGAACGTTCGTTTATGTTCGTTCGTTTAAGTTTTTTTATGTTCATATATTTTCAATTATTTTTTATTACATTATTGTATTATAGTTCGTTTATGTTTATATATGTTCAATTGTGTTTCTTTATCTTTGTTCGTTTATGTTCGTTTAACATGTTCACGAACATAAATGAAAGAACATGAACAAGACAATTTGTTAAACGAACGAACATGAACAAGAAAACTTTGTTCGTTTATCCGTTCGTGTTCATTCGATTGTTCGGCTAACTTAAACGAACGAACATGAACAAGCATTTGTTCGTGTTCGTTCGGTTCGTTTACAGCCCTAAAAAGTAGTAATTAAATTTGAATTTAGTAAATTTAAATCTGGAAATAGTAAAACAAATGAACACTAAAAAAACTCTCACATACTTCATTGCAAATTATTATTATTATTATTATTATTATTATATATATATATATATATATATATATATATATATATACTAGGCGTGAAACTCATGTATTACATGGGCTAAAATATATATATATATATATATATATATATATATATATATATATATATATATATATATATATATATATATCAAAATGTAAAAATTTTAAAATAAGAAAGAAAAAAATATATTTATTGCAATTTATGATCATATTTATTACATTTAATACTTACTTATATAACTATATGTATTATGTGGCTTTTTAATTTTAAAATTAAAAACCCTAGAAATTGACATGTGTATATTATTTATTTCAAAAATACCACAAAATGACAAGTGTCCAAACTTATGAGAGATTGACATATGCCAAAATGGATTTTCATTTATTAGAGAGAGAGAGAGAGTGTGTATATATATATATATATATATATATATATATATATATATATATATATATATATATATATATAGCTCTTTTGGCGAATAGTTTTTCTTACGGAGAAATAATTATTTATTAGTTATTGTATAATAAAAATTACCACTTTTAAATAAAATGATAATGTTTAGACTTTATATTTATATTTTTTGTTTATACATTTGATGTAAATTAATTAAGATCGTTGTCTAGTTTAAGAAATGTAAATTAATTTATATATATATATATATATATATATATATATATATATATATATATATATATATATGAATTTAATATTTTAAAATTATCATTTTGCTATAAATTAATTTTTTTAATAATTTTCCCTAATTCAAGAGTTCATACTTTTGGCAAGTATTAATGATTTATTTATGTATAATTGATTTGTATAAAAAGCTTTGTATCTTATACCTCTTAAAATTTAAGATATGACTAATATTCTTTATAATATAATATATATATATATATATATATATATATATATATATATATATATATATATATAATGCGCTTGAAATTATTTTGAGATGCACTTTGGTTATGTAAGAAAAATAAGATTGGGTTTGGTTTTGGGGAAATCTAGGAGTGCAAACAAGTCGAATTGAGCTTGATTTCGGCTCGGGCTCGTTTATGTTATACTAGGTTCGAGCTTAAGCTCGACTAGATTCAAATTTTATTGTACTAAGCTCATATTGAGCTCGTAAAGAATTATACAACTTCGGTTCGGGCTCAAGCTCGACTCGTTTTTTTGTGTGATATGCCTAAATAAGCTTAGGCTCGGTTCGAGCTCATTAAAAAGTTTGTTTACTTATACCCTAAAACTTTAATTCCCCAAATATGCTTTATTAATATATAAAAATAATAATAAATTCTATTATATAGGTTCGTTTAGGCTCGCGAGCCTAATTAAGCTTAGTAACATAGGTTGAGCTCGAGCTTGTCTAAAATCGGTTTCGAGTCGAGCTTTTAACGAGCCGATCCTGAATAACTCACGTGTAGCTTGCTCATCTTGTTATGTTTTATTAGTTTATATTTCTGACGTTTTATTTGAAAAAAATATATAAAACTTTAAAATAAAAAATATTAAGTAATATATTCGTAGAAAATGTTAGAAAAGTTTTTAAAAAAAATCATAAATCATAAAATAAAAATAATAATAATTAAAATTAAATAATATAGACAATATAATATATTTCAATAAAATATTAAAATAACTATTATGAAATAAATTCTCGTACAAAAAAATAATATATATATATATATATATATATATATATATATATATATATATATATATATATATATATATATATATATATATATATATATATATATAATAGTGTCAAATTCTTATTAGCTTACTTAGAAACTAATGATTTGTGTATGATTAGGTAATATATATATAGACAAAATTGCAAAAATGGTCCCTGTGGTATGCATTATTTTGGGGTTTTAGTCCAAACCACGACTTTTTTGGATTGGTGGTCCTTTTGGCCATGTTTGTACGTAGATTTGGTCCCTCGTAAAATTGAAATGACTATAATGCCCTTCTGATATATTTTTTTATTTTTTTCTATTTAATTTAAATGAAAAAGAAAATAAATAATTAATTTGGGCCCACCTCTCTCTCTCTCTGTCCACATACCATCTTCCCCATCCTTTCTCGTTTTTCCCCCTAAATCCCAATGTAGAACATGATACCAACTCAAACTAGTTAACTTCAACACCTTTTTCACCTAATCACAAACCAAAACATCCTAAAACAAGAACCATCAAATCGGTGTCTGAAATTCATGAGCCTAGGAAGAAATCACAAATATGGCACGGAACATACCGACCAATTTCATCGTCCCCAAGTGATGTACAGGCTACAACAACTAAAGCAGCTGTCATGGATGTATTTGACTTTCCACCAAAAAGGTCTGGTTTTCAATTACTAATAGAACGTGACCCCCAAACGGTTCGCTTTTTATTTGGCTTGTAATCCTTTTTGCATCTGGGTTTATCTTTGTTTGTAGTCGTTGGTCAGACCATCATCTTCATCTTCGTTTTCTCAGAAAGTATGGTTGTATAAGGTATTTGGTTCCATTCTAAACCATTAAAGATGATTGTGGTGATGAATGCAGTGGTTCGTTGGTGTAGACAGATGTGTATGTGTGTGTTTTCTTTGGTGATGTCAAAGAGTTGGTGTGAACGATAGTAGTGGTGAGTAGTTCTCTTATTTTTTCAAAAAAATCGATTGTCTCCTTCTTGAGATCAGGAACATTAAGACAAATTTTGAACCTGCAATCGAGATAACAAAAGTCATGTGATCCTCAACCTAAAATACCTTTTACCTTGGCCTTAAATCTCTATAGTAATGAAGAGCTGGAGAAGGGGATTCGAGGAGAAAGAAAGAACTGAGAAATAGGGGATTTGATAGGTAGATTTGAAAGAGAAAACTCAAATATTTCCAGTCACCATCTTCGGTGACCGAAGGTATCGAGCAAACACTCGAGAGATACAGAGACCAACGTTATGGAGAAGACCGAGAAATAATGAGAAGAAATCGAAGGGAAGGAAGTTGACATCGTCATTTTGGGTCGTTAATCAGAGCTCTCATCGGAATCTGTGGAAGAGAGAAAAAGGTATGGAGACCAGTTGGTGGGTTTTGTCCTTCTGACCCCAATTCGAGAGAGAGAGAGAGAGAGAGAGAGGTGGGGTGGGGTGGATAAGTGGGCCCACTTTTATATTTAATAATAATATTATTATTAAAAAGTGAAAGAAAAATGAAAATAAAGCATTAAGGGTATAATAGTCTTTTTAGTTTGGTCAGGGACCAAAACTGCAAACAAACTAGCTCAAAAGGACTATCAATCAAAAAAAGTCGGGGTCTGGACTAAAACCCCAAAAAATTGCATACCACAGGTACCATTTTTGCAATTTGTCATATATATATATATATATATATATATATATATATATATATATATATATATATATATATATTAGTGTCAAAATTTTATTAGCTTACTTAAAAACTAATGATTTGGGTATGATTAGGAAAAATAGGGTATAGATAATAGTAACTTAGTATGTATATCAATTTTTCCTAAAAACCTAACCATATAGCTAATGATTATGTCGATACTAGAGTATGGTGTTGAAATTTAGACTTATATTTAAACAATCTAATAATTAGTATTATGAATTATTTAGAATAGACAAATTGTAACATCCCATTTAATTAAATAAATAAGTAGATAAAGATATATTAATGAATAATAGCCCTAAAATAAATAATATTTAGCGGGGTGTTGGTATTGGGGAGCCAATTGATATAATTTTGGATTTTGGGGGTTAAATGTGTAAGTTCGGGATTTAAGTTGAAAAGGGTTTCAGAAGTCAGGGTGTATTTGGTAAGTTTTGGACCTAAATGGTAATGAATTTAGGGAATGAGGGGTTAAAAGGGAAATTCTGGATTAAAGTTGAAGAAGATCTAGTGAAGAGGGGCTGATCTTTTACAAGTTCAAAAGTTTGAATGGGGGGGGGAGGGGGACGCGGGTTATACCTGGTGCTTGTTCATCGCTCTGTTACATTGCATACGCTAACCCTAGGGCACGAGACTTCAGCCGCTACATGTGAGACGTCCCAGCCGCCACCCTCCCTGCTCCGTTCGTCATCCCGATCAGACCAGCCGCTGCCGCCGTTAATCCGCCACCGGGACGCCATCGTGACTGTTGGACGTCGTGAACTCGTTGAACGTCGCATGGTCGCCGGAGCTGTGAGGCGCGATTGCGGTCATCGTTCGTCGGTAAGGACTCAGCGCCGATTCTCTACTGTGATGCTCCCTTCCCTCCGCTTATTCCGTCGTTGTGCAGCCGTCGCCGTCTCTACTCCGAGCAGCAGCCACATCGGATCTTCTTCTCCTCCGACTGCCTTAGGCCGCCACGAAGGTGGTCGTGTGTAGGTATGTTTTTCAACGTTGAATTGTGATCTAGGTATGCTGGGTGGTGTTGTGGTGTTGTAAGCAAATTATTGGACCGGAAAAAATCCACCGCCACCACCTCAAGGTGGTGGCTGCCACCTATTTTTGCTTTCTGCCGCCCTATGCCGCCACCAGCCACCATGGGAGGTGGCTGTGTGCGTGTGTATTTTATGTTTGAGGTTGTTTTGTGCACTCTCTGGGCAGGAACCGCCACCACCACCATTGGAGATGGTGGCTGCCGCCGCCTGCCGCCTTAAACCGCCGCCGATCACCACCGCCCGAGGTGGCAGTGGGTGGTGCCCGGCCTGGTGGAACCCTATTGGACCTAAACACTAACCTTGGGCTGGGCTGTTTCGTTATTGGGCTAGAAACCCTAATTAGGGTTTGGAAAACCCTAATTTTGGGTTTGTTAGTTTGGATTTTACCGGGACCCGCGGTTAGACTGTTGGATTGATATTTTGAATTATGTCCAACTTCATTGTATGAATGGCCTAGTGGAGTAATGGACTTAACGGGTTAAGTCCTTAATGGCTTAAGTGAGAAACACTTAACCCTAATCGTCATTTTATGTGAAGACCCTAATTATGCTTGGTCCTTGAGTTGGGCCTTTCTATTGGGCTTTGGCGAATGGGCTATTGATGGGCCATCCAAGAGCAATCATGTGGACTAGAATATTTAGATGGGCTTAAGAGTAAGACCCATATGTGGGTTTGGCCCCAATTTGGAAAATTGGGCCATAGTTGGTCCATTAGTGGACTTTTTGTGGACCCATTTGGTATTGGGCCTTGGTGGGCCCAATGGGCTTGAGATTATTTATGGACCAAGTTGGTGGACAATATTTAGACCTAATATGTGAAAGTTTGGTCTTAGATCCTAATGGGGTTAAATGTGGGATTGGCACAGTGATAGAGGTTGGAGTACAACAACATCATTTATAGGATCTGATCGCCAGCCGAGGTGAGTCTTCTTACTATACTTACATGTGAGGTAATTTATGTGTGACCGGAGGGTCTTATTCTTGCTACTGACCGGAGGGTCTTATTCACACTATTGACCAGAGGGTCTTAGTTTATTCTTGACCGGAGGGTATTAGTACATTGTAGACCGGAGGGTCTTAGTACATTATTGACCGGAGGGTCTTATTTGTTTATAATGTGATATGGTAAGCACGAAGCTTAGTGAGTCCCCCAAAATACCACATCACATTAGCCACTCGAGGCTATAACACTGTAAGACCCTCTTGGTCAATGTGTCTCAGTGGGACCTTCCAGTCCCACAACTCTGGTGGACCCTCCGGTCCTAACTCTGTAAGCTCATAATAATGATACATAGCATAAATCACATAAACACAATACAAGATATCACAGTACTCAAGTAAACACATAAGATTAACATATACACAGAGTACTATAACAGCATTAGTCACAAAGACAGTATGCACAATAAGACATATCACATTATAAACAAATAAGACCCTCCGGTCAATAATGTACTAAGACCCTCCGGTCTACAATGTACTAATACCCTCCGGTCAAGAATAAACTAAGACAGTATGCACAATAAGACATATCACATTATAAACAAATAAGACCCTCCGGTCAATAATGTACTAAGACCCTCCGATCTACAATGTACTAATACCCTCCGGTCAAGAATAAACTAAGACCCTCTGGTCAATAGTGTGAATAAGACCCTCCGGTCAGTAGCAAGAATAAGACCCTCTGGTCACACATAAATTACCTCACATGTAAGTATAGTAAGAAGACTCACCTCGGCTGGCGATCAGATCCTATAAATGATGTTGTTGTACTCCAACCTCTATCACTGTGCCAATCCCACATTTAACCCCATTAGGATCTAAGACCAAACTTTCACATATTAGGTCTAAATATTGTCCACCAACTTGGTCCATAAATAATCTCAAGCCCATTGGGCCCACCAAGGCCCAATACCAAATGGGTCCACAAAAAGTCCACTAATGGACCAACTATGGCCCAATTTTCCAAATTGGGGCCAAACCCACATATGGGTCTTACTCTTAAGCCCATCTAAATATTCTAATCCTCAGGGGATTCCTTATATATATATATATATATATATATATATATATATATATAACCCACCCCCAAACCCTCCATATCCAAGCTCTGGCGATTTTGAGGTTGGAGAAGCATCAGAAACGATCAATGGTGTTTGTGGATTGGATTGAAGGTGCAAAGCTTATGAGGTAATCATTTTCCCCATTTTCAAGTTAATTAAGGCTTAATGGTGTTCTTGGTGATTTAAGTTAATTATGTTAGATTATGTTAAGAAAGCTTGTTAGTAATGTTTAGTCAAGTGTTTAGAAACCTTGAACAAGCTTTGTATATGATTTCCATGATGAAATCTATATATGTGAAGTTAGGGTTTTAAACCCTAACTAATGTGATTATGTGAATTGATGCATTAGATTAGATTATAATAAATTAGGTATTATGGGGTGCTTAATTAATTGGTTGGAATAGATTAAGAGATGGAGAATGAAAATATAGAATTATGATCCATTAAGTGGTCATTTTGACCATAAGAGTCATTAAGCTCTTAATAGGCTAAGACAAGTATTAAGATGCTTGTGTATATGTATGAATATGCCTAAGAGCAAAGAATATGGATCCAGAATGCACCAATGATAAAATTGAAGAAAGTGGGATAGTTAGTCTTCACTAACTGATAAGGTGAGTTACTACTCTCACTCTCTCTTTAGATTATGTTATATATATATATATATATATATATATATATATATATAAGGACCTTGAGGCACTAAGTGAATGCCCTCAAGTTGCAAGATGAAAAAGGATTAAGAATATATGTGTAAGAACATGTATAAGAGTATGTACGTATATTTAAAGTATGGATAAGATATACATTTAGAAACATGTATCAGAGCATGTATGTATACCTAGAGTATGTTAAACAGATGAGAAAAGTATTTGTTAAATACGTAAGAGATGGTAGAAAGTGAAAGAATATGATTATATGTAGTATAATGATAAGAGTATGTATTCATGTCTAAACATTTATGGTATTGTGTAGAATGCCTACATGTTAGTAGACATAGATAAAGATTAAGTAGTAGATGAGTATTAGAAGATATCTTAATGAGATAAAGAGATAGAATGTCACAGGACAAGTATGATGTGATGAGTCACATAATAGAGATAGAGATGTAGAGAAAGATGGTTCCTTCGGGGACAAGAGATAGAGGTTCCTTCGGCCACAAGAGAAAGAGATTCCTTTGGGAATAAGAGTATGGTTCCTATGGTTACAGGAGTATGGTTCCTTCGGGTACAAGAGTATGGTTTCTATGGGGACAAGCGTATGATTCCTTCGGGAATAAGAGTATAGTTCCTTTGGGGACAAAGCCTATGATTTCTTTGGGAATGAGATTATGTCTCTGCGAAGGAAGAGATAATGATTCATGTGGGAATAAAGATCGTGTATGGTTACAGGAGATAGAGAAAAGGTTCCACAAGTGGAACAAGGCAAGAGAGTTCTTCTAAAGAACTTAGATACAATCTGCGAGGGATTAAGAGTAAGGAATCTATGAGGGATTCAAGAGAAGAAGAAAGATTAAGGATCCACGAGAGATCATAAGAGAGAGGAGTAAGTTTGGATGTGCATTCCTGGTAATGATACCGGGATGTTGTTTCCCTTAAAGTATGGCATAAAATAGGACTGTTGGGTCTAGATGAGAATAGAATGTTGAGGCATTAGAGAAGAGATAGAGAGATGAAGAGTAAGCAGATTATGAGAAGGCATGCTAAAAGTAAGAGATATGAGATGAACAGAGTAAGAGATTGTAAAGAGCATGCACCGAATATAGACAGAGTAAAGAAGAGACAAAGTAGAAAAGAGACAAAGTAGGGAATAGAAAGAGTAAAGAAAAAGACATAGTAGAAAAGAGACAGAGTAGAGAAGAGATAGAGAGGAGAAGATATATAGGCAGATACATGGTTAGAGTATGTGCAGAGTATGAGATGAGTTTGAGAAGTGGCTAAGATAAAGAGTAAGAGAGAAGAAGAAAAGAATAGAAAAAAAGAGATAGATACATGAGAAGAATATCAGTGTATAATATTAAGAGAAAGAGTTTAGATAACAAACCATGAGAAATAGAATAAGAGAAATATAAGAAAAATATGGAAATAATAACTCACTGAACATAGCGTCTGATGTAGTGGAGATTTATGTTTTGCAGGTTCAGGTAGCAGCCGTGGTACGTGAGAAGACATGGGCACAAGGACCTAGAATAGGTTTAATAATTGTATTCAGCTAATTGTTCGTTTTTTATATAGTTATATTTTATTGTAAACCCGTGATTTACCCTGGGATGTAAAGTGTTTTAATTTTAGTAGAAATTTTGCATTTGTAAATAAAACTTTGATAATCCCCTTAGATATTTTTATAAAAAAAAATATGGTTCGTTATAGTATTACTCTTATCTCCTCTTGAACTTGGACATCAGCAACAACCTTTTCACTGCTAGTTGGAGTAAATTACATATCACTAAACTCCTTTTCTATTTCCACATCATCAAACTCTTGAAACTCATCTACACCAATAGCCTGCAAATCAATTGAAGTAATTTTCACCGTAATTGGAGTGAGTTGCACCTCATTCTGTTGTTGACCTACTACAACACCTTTATTTCCATTGACTGGCATACCTTGATAAAATAATGATGGTACCAACTCATATTTATGTACATTTAAAAGGTTATTACATACCCGCTTCTTGGTTGACATCAAATCTTTACTTCTTTTTTTATTAATCACATTTAACTTTCAGGGTCTTTCCATATGACAAGTAGACTTGTTATGACATGTCTCCTTGTATATGTTCACATGACTTTTTTCAACCTTAGAGACATTATCGTTGACATGAGTTTTTGTAGCATCCCTCCTCCTTTTAGTAGTTGGTCTGCCATATTTCCTTCTATTAACAAGAGAAAATTATGATGTATATATTCTATCTCTGGCCACATGTCATTCATGGTTGCAATCATGTACTCATAAGACTTCATATATGTGATGGTACTAAATATCTTGTCCACCTATACCCACCAATGCCACCCTTTCTAAGTTATCCTTCACTTAAAACATCTTCACCCACTCCCCAAGCTCGGACACCACCGAGGCTACCCATCAACCCCATCTTAGTATTGAAACAAACCCATTTCTACTTATTTTCAATCTATATCACCCCTTGTCAGTCGAGAACACACCTTTTCCAACACCCAATGGCCACCTGATCACACATTGGTATTTACAAACCCATACAACACTATACCTCCACACGACCACCATTGTTGAATCTTTCCTATCTCTTGATCCCATATACAAGCTCTCCAATATCCAAATTGGAAAGAAGAAATGATAGACAAATACAATTGCTAATTAAATATAATACTTTGATTCTTCTTACTATTTATGCAGGTGTTAATATTATGAGATGCACGTGGCTTTTCAAACAAAACATAATGCATATGGTTCCTCGAGTCGGTACAAATCTAGATTGGTAGCTACTGTCAAAGACAACAACTGGACATTGATTGTAGAGAACATTTAGCATGAATGTCGAACCTACGACTATATGCATAATTTTGAGTCTTATTGTATGTCATAAGTGGCCCATTCATCCATTAGATATAAAGAATGCATCTTTTACATGGTCATCTTGTAGAGACTGTCTACATCCATCAAGCCTCGGGTTTACTGATACATCCACGATCTCTCATGTTTGTCGCCTACATTCATCGACTAGATGTCAAGAATACATTTTCCACCTATTCCATCACTCTCAGTTTCAGCCACAGTATATCTGATTCATCACTCTTTTTTTTAAGAAAGTCGGATGTAAAACCCTTATTTTTATCAACCAAAATTATCACTTTGGTTGTACAATTGTCATGACCCGTAGTCATGATAACATCTGGCTTTACAAAAAACCTTTATTAGAGTTTACAACTCGTTGGTGCTACCAAACATAAACTGCATACATAGGGATTTCCTCCAAGAAGTTGACCCATAATCCCTTAGGGAAAAATATAACAAAGTTCCCGATGGAACTACCTAACAATATTCCCATAGGAATTTCATAAATAATTTTCCCGAATGAGTCATATGTTCAAATATTCAATGTTTGTTCCCATAAGAACCACACATTCAATATTCATGAAGGAATCACATAACACAGTTCCCGTAGGAATCACACATTCAAGATTCCATATGGAATCACAAAACATTGTTCCCATAGGAACCACATATTCATATTCCCGTAGGAATCATATATTCACATACATATTCAGTACTCCCGAAGGAATGTCTTACGATGTTTCTCCACAGGGAACCTTTGACAAAATCCCACTCCCGAGAACCTTTAACAATAAATCACCTGGTTACAAAGTAATTCGTTCCTAACATGGCCATATTTATAATATATTCAATATCCTTGATAAGGAGTAACCCTCCCAGCAAAACCATATATAACCACCTTATCAGAAAGTAAAACATTTCTTAATGAATTCCTTGCTAAAGAGTAACCCCTCCCAGCAAAGCCATATGCAACCACCTTATCATAAAGTAAACCATTTCTGAATGAATTCCTTGCTAAAGAGTAACCGCTCTCGGCAAACCCATACACAATTCATGACAACTAACTTATTAAAAAGTAAACCATTTCTAAATTAGTTCCTAGCTAATGAGTAACCCCTCCCTACAAATCTATACACAACTCATTGTATCCCATTATGGGGACCTTTAAACAATATTCCCGTAAGAACATTATACTGATTTTTCCCTTTCCCCAGACGAAAACCTTTTCAACGATACATGAATCACATATATATAGGCCAACAACATCGGCCATGTAAACCTCCTGATCGCGTTGTGTCGCGATCCACGTGCCTCCCTAAAGTCTGACATGTGTCTAACATTCTGGCATGTATCTCATATATGTGACGTGTTTGCCTTCATGCCACGTCGTGACTTTTACCATGAATCTTATCCCTTACCCCGTGACACGTTCTAGTGACACATTTCCATCACCTTTGTCCCACCAAGAGACACTTTCATTCGTGTCATGATTTATCTTTTACCATGTGTCACATTCTCATGACACATATTCATCACCTAAACATATAGACGCACCGCGAATTTAACTTTTTGCGTCACGATTCTCATTTCCACGCTGAATGGAGTATAATCAAATACTAATTTTCGATCGTTACATCGGCGATCTAGCATATATAATCCTCTATGTTGATGACATTATCTCTCCATCTGTCTTCATTTCTCCATGAGTTGTTTATGATGGACTTGAAAGGCCTTACTTACTTCCTTGGAGTCTCAATCTCTTGGAAACACAATGGTATGTTCTTGTCGTAGATAAAATATGCCAATAATATCTTGGAATGTACATGCATGCTTAATTGCAACACTATCTAAACACCCGTTAAATTGACCACAATCATGGGGCCTCCGATAATCTGGTTAAAAACCTCACATTGTACTGAATTCTTGTGGGGGAACTTCAGTACTTAACATTCACATGATTTGAAATCTCTATTGGATTTCAATAAGTTTCTTTGTATATGCACGATCCACGAGAACCACGCCTTAATGCATTGAAAAATATTTTGTATTACATATGAGGCATTTAACATCATGACTTACATTTATATGCCTCACCTACCTCCTACATAACATCTTACTCCGACACTGACTTAGGGGGGATTGTCTAGACATTCGTCGATCCACTTCTGGATACTGTGTTTTTGTAAGGGACATCTTGTCTTGTGGTCTTCCAAATGAGTGAATAACAAAAAAACAATGTCTCGTTCGAATGTTGAAGCCTAATATAAGGGTTTCGCCAAAGCAATCTTCATATCTTCACGACTTCGACACCTTATCTGAGAACTACATGTTCATCATTGCATCAGAATAGTCGTGTACTATGATAACATTGTGTCATTTACATGACTGATGATCCCATGCAACACCAACATACAAAACACATCGATATATATATATATATATATATATATATATATATATATATATATATATATATATATATATATATACATTGTCAGAGTCGACAAGTTGTTGTCGGTCAAATTTGCTTACATCTTCACCAAAGGTCTATCATCCCCCCTTTTCATAGAGTTAGTTTAAGCATATGTCAACCTCCCGATTAAACTTCAGGTGCATATTAGCCCACATACTATTGATATATTGTTGTATTTTTATTTTATTAGACCCATGTTTTACTCTTCTTGTGTAGATAGATGTCCAACCCACTCACTCTATTGCATACATTATATATATATATATAGATTATGAAAGTCAAGATGCTTATGAGAAAATACAATTTGTAACAAATCTCTAGTAAATTCATTGTTCAAAAGGTCTTATAATGATTCATATTTTATATTATACTACTACTCAAACCACAATCACAAGAGGAACAATTTTATTTGATCATGTTACTGTCTCACATCGGTTAGACATAGTCTAACTTGTCTTTAGATCTGTTGGAATCTATTGTCTCTCCTTAATAATTTTTTTTAGATAAAATCTAAGATTATATAGAGCCTAATCACTCATGGGCTCAACACAACAAATATAATCTCATTCATCCTCCGTCTCATATGTGTTTTACTGTCTCACATCAACTACTCTTGAATCTATGTTGGACTCTATAGTCTCTCCTTAAGAGCTTCTTTGTAGAAAAACTCTAGGACTCCACATCTATATATATATATATATATATATATATATATATATATATATATATATATATTCCAATAAGAAACTACAAAATATTACTTAACAATTTCCATCAACAAATCTATTTGATTTCCTATGAGATCTAGTTTTTAGCCCAAAATTAAATTAAAAAAACAAAAACAAAAAACGTTACTCCATTCATATAAGCAAACATCATGCATCCAACCTCTAAGTACCTACTTTTCATATGCTTGCTTGATGTTTCCACTAGAAACCATCATTACTAGCGATTGTTGGATGGTCCTACACCCGATTCCGCCAGTTTGTTCGCAGACTGAACCTCGTTCCAAACATCAACCGATATTTCTTGTAAAGAGTCAGAACTATCATCGCCTACATCCTCCACAACTTTCTTCCGAGTTGACTCGCCATCAATTGTAATCGGAGGAATCCTAAACATTATATGATAAAATAATTAGTCATGAATTCCAATATATAAAATTAATCTCGAGACATGTTCTGCAAAATAATTAACCTCTTTTCCTTAGTACCCATTATGTCTGCAACTGATTTCTTTTTCAGCTCAGCAACTGTAAAAATTGCAAAAGATATCGAGATATTGAGAATTTAAAATGTTTGTTAAAGAAGTATTAAATATAAAATATATGAGATATTGATACCTTCCTTTAGAAAGGCTACACGATCCTCATAAGATCTAGTAGGAGAAATCCTATAATAAAAAATTGTACAAGTTAGTATAAAGTTAGGAATTTTGGCAACATATGTATGTCTTTCAGTGGTAATTCTATTAAATAATTACAGTATTACCGGCTGGACTTGATAGTCATTCCATTTATAATCGTAGTTTGGTCAAAGATCTCCTCTGCAAAGATTGAGAAGTTAATTTATAAGACAAGAAAGTTTACATTTTTATCCATATTATTTAATATTTTATAAAAAAATGTTAGATAAAGATAAAAAATTGGTCTAATCCTTTGATAACATAATCTAAAACCCTGAAATTAAAATACACAATATAAGAATTGGACTTGATATTATTCTGAAATAGTAAATTACTAAAAAAACATATTTTTGATAGTTATGCGGTTTAACCATTAATACTTTAACTTTTTAGAATCAAATCATATATGTTTTACACATTTTTTCGAATTAACCATTTTGACATGGGTTCATCACTAATAACTAGTTTCCTAGTATATCTGGTCAAAATGGTTAATTTAGAAAAAAAAATCTGAAACTTTTATGATTTGAATGAAAAAAAATAAAGTATAAACGGTTAAACTACTGAATGGTCGAAAATATGGAAAAATTAAATGTGTCCTTAAACAAGAAGTATGAGATTATTATTTTTAAATTTACCTCCATAAATATCTTTTCCAGAGAAGTATTTGCTCCTGAGGTATTGGGCATATTCAGATTGTGTCTTCTCAAGGTAAGAGATAGACTCATTCTTCACAATCCTACACAAAATCCTCAAAATAGGATCATATACACCAAAATCTAAACAATGGCTTTCTCAAATTGTTTAAAATGTAGCTTATGCTACACAATAAACATTTAAACATCAACAATTAATCGGTGTTATTGTGTTACTATGGTTTGTGTGATGATATCTACCAACAACTTCCTTTTTATTTGTTATACATCACAAAGCTTAAAGCTTTATTCGATATACATTAAAAAGTTTATACCTTTATTCGATATACATCACTAACATTAAAAACTCTATCTGATTTACATCACAAAGTGTTGAAAATTTAGTGAATTCATATGTAGATGGAGTAAAATCTTGCAAATTCATGAAAGTGTGACTAGTAAGATATGAAATTTTGTTTCAACTATTGGATTTGAAAGTTGCTAGCATTCAACCTTAGATCTTGTACTTCAATGGTAGATCTATATCTTTTTAAAATTTCGGGGATTATTATTCAAACTTCAGATACTTGCCTTATTGGATACATCGTTTACGATTTTTGTAACTTTTCTACTCTTATTGTGTTAATGTTGATTTTTTAATCATAGTTAAATATTCAATTTTTACTAACAATAAAGATGTATGGAAATCAATGTTTATACAATCTAGAGAAAGCAAACTATGATTATTGAATACCAAATTCATCTCTTATGTCAACCTAATGCCAATCAAGAAAGAAACAATTGACATAGAATGTTAAGCATATGTGTGTATGTGTGTGTGTGTGTGAGAGAGAGAGAGAGAGAAAGCATACCCCTTTTTAGAGCCTTCCATGTTCCTATGGCAATTGTACAAGAGAATGGTGGAAATAATGAATTTTTAGGGTTTTTATGATTTTATACCCATTCGAAAAGTTGGAAATAGGTGGAAAAGGCGGATATTCCTAGGTAAGGCCCATATCGCATTATTCACAAAAAATATCTCAATCATTAAATCTTAAATCTAGAATCGGGAATGGTATTATCGGGGAAAATAGTAAAGGGTAAGCTATACCACATATCCGAAACACTTATATTGTATCTGTGACCTTAAAGTTACCAATTGAATCATCCTTAAAAGAAACAAAATTGTGATAACAAACAAATAGTTTCAAGAAACATTGTTGATCTACATTTCAAAAGTAAAGATATCATAAAGAGTCAAATAACAAATGGAGCCTCTATTCATAGTACAACATAGGAAACATACCTCGTAAAGTTATGGCCTAAATATCGGGACGAAGATCTTGCAATCCTAGATAAGTTAGGAAACAAATAATATTATTTTAAACCATATATCTTTTACTTAATATTGGCTAGGAACATAAGTCATACACTCCTTTCTCCACTTTTTCTCGAATGAAATGACAATCTACTTCCACGTGCGTAGTTAAGTCGTAAAGGAAATTTTATATATATATATATATATATATATATATATATATATATATATATATTAATCGTTGCTTTCATAGCTTCAATTGTGACCTGAAGTTCTTTTAGGAGTTTCCTTAGCTAAAGAGCACCACAAATTCCTTAAGCCAATCTAGAACTGCTATACATGTTATTGCAATTATTGGGTCTAAAATTATGGTTTATACTTTACTTTTCTAGGAAAATGTAATTTTGTGTCTTGGACCGTAAAAAGCTTGGTGTTTACGGCCGTATACGTGTTTACGGCTGCGTTTACGGCCGTGAACCTGTTCACGGCCCATGTCTCATATATAGATGGTGAGGAGTGCATGTGGGTAAAAAAGTGGAGAGGAGCTTAAGTGTGTGTATTCTAAGGCGTGAGAGAATATAGGGAGAAGAGCTAGTGTGTGAATCTCTTGTATCTGGATCTTCATTCATATCAATTCATACAAAGATTCATCATCTTCTTCTTCTCCTTCTTCTTCTATTGATCTGGCATCATCCGTTTGATTGGGATTCCGCACCATCAAACAGATCTGATTAATACACAAGCAGATTGGGGACTTACAAATGCCCTAGCCACCACATTATGTTTCATGTTTTTCCTTGTCACAAGATTCCCTCATCCAAATATGCAATATCCATAAGTAGATCTCTTCTCCTCGATTGACCTTACCATGAGTCTTTATCTCTATATGTTTCTATACATTTTCCATTAGTTTTCATTATGCTTTTACACATGTTTTTTGTGTTTCCAACCACCCTTTAGACACTGAAGCATCGTGTAGGTTGCTTCTATTTAAGTTGCTCTTGTTGAGTGCATGTGTTAACTAACCATACTCACTACAAACCAATACAAGGAACACAAGTACATTAGTTTGCACACTAGTCTTTCATATACCATCTTCTCATTGTCCACATATTTCTTCCGAACTTCAACCAGGGTTTCACTTGGTTTGCATCCAAGCATACATGTTTTCTTGACACTTTTGTGCCCAAAAACAAATACTTCATATGTCCTTAATATTTTACTTCAAATTCACAACAAGAATGTTCTTCAATCTATCCATTTCCAATAGATTATCATTAGATATGATTACATCATCTAATAAACTATCAATATTTTTTTCCTTTTATCTTGGATTTTGTAGAACATAGTATGATATGAGTGACTTTGTAAGTAACCTTGATCCATTATTACTTTAGCAAACAAACCATGCTCTCAGGGATTGCTTAAGACCATAAACGGATTTCATGAGTATGCATACCAAATTATATTCGAACCTAGATGGCATGTACATATAAACTTGTTTAATTCTCCATTCAAGAAGGAATTCTTGGTTCTTCATGGGAAAACCATATCATTGTTTTCTTCCATCTTTTTCTATCCTGACAATTACATAACCTAAAATGTCTCATTATTTTCAAAGGTTCTCATTCTTCCATGATAGTTTCATCCATTTTGGAATAGCCAATAGCTCTTGTACATTCTTTGGTATCTTGATACACCAAGGCATCATGCAAGTGTACCAACGTAGATCTCAGGGGGTTATGGGATAAATTGGGAGATTTGAGGGGGCTAGTTGATATTAGTTCATTGTTTACTATAATTTTATGAGTTGTCTTTTATCATTATTAGTTGTCTCTTATTATGCCTTGGTAATCAAGCAATTAAATTATACTAGTTTAGGAAACCTTTATGGTAAGATTAGCTATTGAACTGTGGTAGGTTCAAGAAAACTTGAGTATTTAGAGCATTCATAATGCATTGTTCAATAAAAGGGTTGAATATGAGGTGGAATGACAACCTAGAATAGAATGAATTAAACCTAACCATAGTCGGAAGCAAAGTTTGAATATAATGAATTTGGAGTTCCCATTCAACTATTGAATGAGAAAAAAAGAGGACCGACATTCAACTTTGTAGAGTTCAATGGACTAAAAGAATTAAATGGCAAAGTTATATGAAAAGTGGAATGTTGATGTGACAATCTGTTAAAGTTTGTAGAGTTGAATGGATTAAGGATGGCCTTATAATATACCATAGGTTTAATAAGAATACATCCCCTTTAATATCAAACTTGTATCAGATGAATCATCAATCACACCCGCTACTGTTCATCCCATTCCTTTTTACCTTAACCATGAACTGAAGTTATATTATCTCTTTTGTTGTTCTTATTTTCAAATACAAGTCTCATTAAGCATTCCTTGATGACTCACAAGTTTCCAAAATAACAAAGAAAACAGAGGTCCTATAATAACATGTATAGTGTACCGAAATGGGTGTTTTTTCCTCACTTCCTAAAAGGCCTACATTTTGACTTTAACTAATCAAAAGAATTGCTTTAGAATTATAAAATTTCTATGGATTCCAAACATTTTGTTCACGAAGTGATAGTGAGCTTCATAATAAATCCTACAAACTGAAAGTCATATGTGAAATTTCTAAAAGGCATGCACTAGACTACCATTGTTCATATAACCAACATCATGAGAGCTTCATTCGTGAAGTAAGTTCTATCATTAAATCATATGAAAGCATCAACATGAAATAATCAATCTTAAAAACATCTAATGCAAAACCATTTAAAAAAAAGAGCAACAAACACCATCAAAAGACCTAAACTGAACTGATGATCAGCCAAACAAAGCAACTGCAATGACGCTAAATCAACAACGGAAACTATTTACCGCGCTTAAATGAAACAAAAAAAAAACCCATAGTGGGTGAAATTTATTTTACCTAATTTCATCGATTGATGCTCAACAAGCAGCAAATTAATCTTGTTCGAATAAAATTTTTATCGGCTGATTATGATTTCGAATCATATCAAATTCTGACATTTTCAATTTCGAATAGCAGAGGTGTAGATTTTAGTACTATATTCCTTCTCGAATTTGTCATCGATGAAACTGAGAATAATTCTATGAATGACAGACGAATAGAAGAAACGAACAGCTGGGAGTTGACGATGATTTGGGCAACCGATTGAAAATGGCTTTGGTTAAAAAAATCGGGGTGGGTTAATTATGTGAATATATCTTTTTTCTGGAAATTGAGCACAATAAACTTTTGTTTTGTTCGGGATTAGTTGCTATTTTTTTTGCGTAATAGGTCATTTAAGTCAATAGTTACATGTCAGTTAAGTTATTTTAATTGATTTCAAATGGTTACGCGGTAACAAAGTCTAAGTGGCAGTATGATGTGTAAGGGAAGCTTAACCGAAACTCAAAAGGCTTTTTATTTATGCACTCCACCCTATCACACTCCATTCTATTTTGACTAAATTTTATTGGCTACCTTTTGCTACATTAAAGACTTAAACTCATCTTTTTGTTTTTATTACTGCACGTCTTTTTTTATTTTATTTCTTTTTTCTTTTTTTATTTATAACAATAAGATAGTTTTCAACAATAAAGATTAAAGTTATATTTACTATTTTATTTTGTTTCCATATATATAATTTTTTACTGAGTTTTCAACAATTTTATTACTGCACATCTTTTGACAAAATTTCGAAAACTTAACTTTTTTTATTATAATAAAATGCATACATTAAAAAAAAGAATAATAGACTTAAATTATATAATAGAGATATATTTATTATTAGGTTACATGTAAAAGAATAGAAAAGGTTTATATGATTTTTAATAATAGTTTTAATATTTTCTTTTTGAAATGATATATATTCAGATTTTTTTTTATTTTGTAGTTATTATTATTTTATTTTGCAAATATGTCTCTTAAATTTATTTTTATAATATTTTTATTAATATACATGTTTATTAACATTATAATTATGGGCTTCTAAAATTACAACCAATTTTTCTTAAAACACATTAAATGACAAACGCGTTTTAATATGTTTTTTTATTTTATGTTATGTTTTTTTATTTAATGTTATGGTGAAGTTTTCTACTGCATCGTTTGCCGTTACCAAAAAAGAATAGTTTTTTTTGTATTAGTTTTACTTTTTAATGTTTTTTTTTATTTTGGTAATTATAATAATTGATCTGTAAGAAGCTTTAAAAGAAAATTTAGAAAATAATAAAGTTAGTAAAATTTAATTAAATATAACAAAACAATAATAAAGTTAAAAAAAAATTAATGATTTGAACAAAAAAAAATTTCAAAAACTTATTTTCTATATAACTTTTTTTTCAGTTTTAGATGTCAACTTGTTTATACTTTTATTTTTTAGTTTTAGAATATATATATATATATATATATATATATATATATATATATATATATATATATATATATAAAACAAAAAAATAAGAGAGAGAAAATTATTTTTTTCAATGATGTGTTAATTATAACTTTAAATAGGCATAATAAAATAGAGTGGAGTGTCTACAACACCACCCAACTCGGAACTTTACCCTTTTTAAGATTTGAGAGCTCTTTAATCAGCTTCTCTTTAATCACCTTCTTCTCTTCACCACTCACACGTTTCGGTATCTCAACTTGCACTCTCACAAGCTGATCCCCTCTTCGATTCCCCTTACCCAAAACGGAGACGCCTTTCTTTGCCAACACCAACGTCGTCCCCGCCCGAATCTTCAGATCCATCTTCCTGTCAACCGTCGGCACCTTCACCGTCATCCCAAGTATTGTATCCAGAGACATGGATGGAAGAACATCGAGTATAAAAAATAAGTCGTCGGTAGGTCTGCCTCTTCTTTCAGTGTTACCTTCTGATCAAACTCTCAACCGGCTACTACTGGAATCAACACCGGGAGGCAATTTGAGACTGATTCGTTTTGACTTTCTAACTAGGCCATTGCGAGAGCATGTGATGCAAGGAGTTGATATTGTTATGTTACTAAGGAGCAGGTTGTGACTTGTTAGAGGATTCCTAGAAGTGTTTTGAAAAAAACCTCAATCTTTTTTTTTTTTTTTGGGGGGGGGGGGGGGGGGGGGGCTATTGTCATAAAGTCGGATGTTTGCTTTAATTCTTGCATTTATTCCCTGGTTTACCTAGTCACCTATACATGTGGGCACGCCATTTAGTCGTTGATTGGGCTTTCTTTAGTTGATCCGATGTTGAGTACTCCTTTGCTTGAAAAGGAACACCAATTAAAAGAAGAAATGAAGTAGGCATTATTCAAACCCGCAACATCCCACACTCTTTAGTTGATCCTAGGTTAAGTACTCCTTACCACTAAGTTGGAACTCTTCTTATATATATATAAGTTAGATGATTTAAATATAATGTACAATATTGATTATTATTATTATTATTATTGTTGTTGTTGTTGTTGTTGTTGTTGTTGTAGTTATTATTATTATTATATACTTTTATGAAGGTATACATGTATTTTTAAGGGTAAATATCATATTAGCCCAACGAACTTGTCAACAATTTATATTCTTACCATAATAACTGGATTTAATGATAACATTACATATATATGATGTGGTCCTATAATTATCTAACAATCTCCCACTGGACCACGAATATATAAATGTACGTATAACTGTATAAGCGCTTTAATGAATGTTATCGTAACATTGGTACTCTTAAACAATCTCGTCCACTAATCATAATAGTATAGGATCAAAGCGGTCTTCGTTACAATTTACGTAACTAAACCTATCAATGGTCACATATACATATATAACTACCAACATAGATTAAACATGATGTGTGGTTTTAAAATCTAAATAGATTTCCAACGAGTTCCTTTTTAACTTGAAGTGAGATCAAACTTCAAATAAGTGCAACTAATAATGGAGTTAACTGAACTCTTAAATATGTACAAAAAAACATAATTGTTGATAAACAACACATAAAGCACTATAAAACTCTCACTAAAACCAAATATCACACCAACGTGTGTAGTATGCTCATGAAAGACATAGGGAGGTAATCCCTTTATGAGCGGATCTGCTTTTATGGAGTTTGTTCATATGTGCTATATATATTTCCATTTTTGCACTATTGTATTAACAGAAGGAAACTTGATGTCAACATGCTTTGACTTAATATAACTTCTGTTATTGGAATATAACATTGCTAACTTATTCTCACAACTTTAGTGGTCTTTCAATACCAATAATGTGTATCCTCGTGAGAAATTTCGGCAAACATATTCCATGCTACAAATTATGTTGCCATTATAGAAGAAGCTACCGAAGTCTATTCCATGAAATGACTGATCTTGCTAAAATGTAAAAGTATCATGAAATAGATCAGTAACCATTTTGGCATCTAATAAAATCATATTCTTAATAAAAATGATCTCCAAAACATCTGAATTTCCTATAGTTGAGCATATAGCCTTTTGTTATATAGAGATATCTCAAAATCCATTTGTTTGCTTTCTTATGATCCAAACTTGAGTTGCGTAGATATCTGCCCAAAACCAGAAATATAAATTTACTCCCACTTAATCTGTGATACACAAAATCATCTACTGTATTTACCTCAAAACCAAAAGAGATAATAAATTGATAAAAAATGTGGTACCACACATAGGATATCCAAAGTTGAGGTTGTTGAGTTTGTGTATTCTGAATAGGAGATTGAATAACATTTTCGATCATTGATTCATAATTTGCATACTATCGAAAGCAATAATAGGAATCAAGATTGATTCCTCCTTAAGGACAATGTTTTAACCTTGTTTCTCCCCCAAACTCAACATCCTCAACGAATGTTGCTCTATCCAAAATGCAAGGTCAATATCCATGCAATTGAGAACTAACATAATACCCTCATTCCATTCCTTAAAGTTAATCTTATTGAGTATATGAATCATAAATGTGATCAATGTTAGCATATATAATACCATAATTCAAATTTGTTGTTTTGAGAACATAAGCAAATCTATTTTTATGCTCATTAATCCATAAACTGTAATCAATAAATTCAATTTATGACATCTTTACAAGGTATCAACACAACATTAATATCAAGTCTTTGGACATTAATACTAACTTGCAAGAGATATCCTTGTTTTAGAGATAAACATTGACGATAAATCATGTCAATTAATAAGCCCCTCTTTGGATTGACTTATTAATCACATGAAACCAAAAAAATCGTCACATTTTTATCACTACATATATGTTTATTCGGCCAAATATCAATTTACCTTTGAGTCGGCTAATGCCCGCATTAATAAACACATAAACTATAAATTTTGATAATAAGAATTGACAATATATCATGTCAATTAATAAGTCCCTTTTTGAATTGACTTATTAATGACATGTAACCTAAAAATTGTCGCATATTTATCATCAGACATGTGTTTATCCGGCCAAATATTAACCTACCTTTGGGTCGATTAATATCCGTATTAACAAACACATAAACCATAAAATTTAATAATAAACATTGACAATAAATCATGTCAATTAATAAGCTGCTCTTTCGATTGACTTATTAATGACATGTAACCTTAAAAATTATCGCATGTTTATTATTATTATATATATATATATATATGTTTATTCGGCCAAATATCAACCTACCTTTGGGTCGGCTAATACCCGCATTAATAAACACGCACATTCAAATATTTGTAAATTAATTTTCACAAAAAAATATCAATTTGGCGATATATTTTGTTATTTAATTTACTTTCAAAATAAATAATAGGTCATAACTGTAATTTATTGGCCAACTAAAACGTATCAAGATAAACGATGATACGTAGACAATCATAACTGAAAATAAATAATATGTCATAATTGTACTTTACTTTGAATATTAGAAATCTGACCGATTCACAATTACCGAATGACAAATTAAACATATCAAAATAAACGATGATATGTAGACAATCATATATTTCCAGATGTAATATTTCCAGATGTAAACATGAATTAGTTCTGTGGTCACGATATAGCAAATTTAATAAACATTATCCTAAATTTCATTCAACACCATGAATAATTGTTAAGTTTTTAATTTGTTAATTACATATCTAATTGGCCCATGAATACGCACACAAATAGGTGTAATTGAAAAAAAAATATATAGTGATTAAAACTTCAAATATAAATCCAAAGGAGTAGGGTCACATCAACAAAGGAAATAATAGAGTTTGACAACTCCACAAAGGTTTGACGTGAGCTCCTTTAACACAGTCGAATGCAATATTTAATTTCCAAATCTTTGTAGCTTTATTATTGGGAAAATACCGGCTATAGGCATAAAATGGGGAGTAAATTAAAAAATATAGACATGAAAAATCGGATATAAACATGCGTTCCGCAGAACCATGAATCCTCCGCGGAGAGAGGTAGTTTTATAATTTCACCCTCATCTTTTTGACAAAAATCAGTCCTCCTCTTTGGTCCCCCCACTGGTCCCCGATTCCGCTTTGGCAAAAACGTTCCTCCGCGTCGACTGTTGATATCGAGTTGTGAGACCGGCGACGACTTCAAATCCGGCGACAACAACATCAGACGACGTCATTTGCCGGCGATTGGAGTATATTCGACTTAAAATCCGACATCGATGGACGGCAATTTCCCCGATATTTTAGCTGATGGATTCGGCTCCTGGGTATTTCTCACATTCCCCTCTTTTGATTAATGTCGTATATGATTCTATTGTTACGAAAACCCAATTGATTACATTGAAATAAATATACAGATTTAGATTTGGGATGTAAAGATTCACAGGTTCGATTTTGGGGAATATCCATTCCGCGGAGATATACGTCATTACGCAGAGGATTCTCCGCGGAGTGATGTATTCCCTCCGCAGAATGATCTAAGTCACCAAAATTGGGTCTCCGCGGAGGCTAGAGGTCACTCCGCAGAGGGTGTTCCGCAGAATGACCTCTAGCCTCCGCGGAATGACCTGAAAATGCTTTTTCCCAAGAAAAAAGTTTATGCCCTTTTATATCCCTTTATATATGAGGTATTTAGTTAGATATAAAAAGTATGTTACTATTTATTTTCAATTACTAACGTTTTATATAAAATAAAATGTTATGTTTTGTAGCACGATGATCTCAATCAAAAAATAGATTTATCTTTAAAAGGCGTGGTGGGTACTATTATTAAAGACTATTTTCCGCGCCTAACACAATCACAACGACTATTATTCGAAGCTTCGCCGTTTGGAATATTCTTAGGAATGCATATCCCACATGGTGATCCCTTACTTGTGTTGTTGTGCATTTGATGATGTTGCACGAAGTAAGGTCTCAACAAGTATTTGAAATGAGGAGGTTTCTTTTTGATATACAGGGGATGCAGTTGGATTTTGGTGAAACTGAATATATTCTCATTTGTGGTTTAAAAGTTGGTCCTTATGTGGATTTACTCTATGACGAAAAAGGCCGGTCAAATTCAAATCTTCGTGCTCGGTTGTTCCCAGACATTTCTGATGCACGTTTGCGGCTGAAAGATTTAGAAGACTACATTATGTCTCCGAATTATTTGTCACTTCAGGATGAAGATGCTGTAATGCTTATCCTGCTTGTTTTTATGTTGAAAGGTCTCCACAGACGGGACGTTAAAACGGGCAATCCCGCGACAATATACAAGCTTGCTGATTAGATGATTGGAACATGTATTATATTTAAAGATTGTGTATATATACAATAATAGTAATTATAAAAAATAAATTGAAAATTGCAGGTTTGCATGGGGTACATATTTCTGGACCTATACTTCGCGGTTGATGCGTGGAATTTTTAAGAAAATAGAAGAATTTAGAATATTCAAGCAGGTCAATCCCGAATCCAAGAAAGTACACAAGTATACTGTTATCGGTTTTATGCTTCCGTTTAATGTTAGTTTTAATTCATTTAAATAGTTATCATAGTTCCGTTTATGCTTACATTTTTTTTACATAGATATGGATTTTGGAGACGTTCCCCGAGGCAACCCAATTTTATATACACACGCCGACATAATTGCCACGGATGAGGTCGTGGAGAAGTAAAACACCGTTAACTTTGGTTCAATGTCGTCGAATAATCAATGTGTCTTTGGTATGCTTTTAATATTAAGGATTATATATATTTACAAATTCCAATGTTTTTCATGTTAAACTAACAATATGATTTTTACAGCCTAACAACTAACATATTTCTATCGTGGCAAACCCGACGGAGCTGATGTTGCCGTTTTATGTTCGCTACGTGAACTGGACTCTTAACCATGAAGAGTCTCCCCTACGGCAACATACTCCGGTCCGAAATAGTCCAGAGTCTCCCCCACCGTAACATAGTCCGGTCCGAAATAGTCCACCTGTTGTTGCCTCGCCTCCTCGAAGAAAGAAGTACAAGTCGGAAACATCTTCGACTGAATCTGGCACAACTGTTTCTTCCTCGCAACATGTTGATATAGAAAGAACTTATATGTCAACCGACACATCAACAAGGTTGGTAAAGAAGAAGAAGACGAGCACAAAGGCATTAGTGAAGCGTCTACTAGGCGTTGTAGCTGACTTATCTTCTAAAGTCCAAATTAAAGTCATACATCCATCGATGCGACGCTTGTTATACATTTCCTGTGAAAGACGACAAAAGAACTCAAGAAATGGGTACTATAGGCATCTTCCTTGCATCTACAGATAAAGCATTCATGGACTTTGCACTGTTCGAGGTCATGTAATCGTACCGTTTCGACATGGAATATGCTCTAGTCCATTTAGCACGTGGAATTTCATTTAGATCCGTCGCTACTTGCGGCCTAGTAGTACTAAATCTATACAAAAAATCTTCAAAAACATTTCTTTTGTAAGCTCTCACAAGCCTCCAAAACAACACTTTTGTTTTATTATTTTTCCCAAACCTGTGTACTATGTTTCCTAGTAGATGAAAAGCACATACGCCATGATGAGCATGTGGGAAAACATTTTCAATACTAACCCGAATTGCATCGGCCCTATCAGTTACAAACGTCAAATCTTGACAATCACCAACACATTCATACAACTTTTCAAGAAACCATGTCCAAGTAAGACCACTTTTTTTTTTTTTTTTTGCATATTCTGTGCGCAAGGGGCACTATCTGGTTGTTCCCATCCATAACGAGTGCATGCAATATGGTTCCCTTAAAATCACCCTTCAAATGGGCACCATCCATAATTATAAATTTACGATAAAAAACGTTTGAACGCTCATATCTGCAATATATGAAAATGGAACACATAAACACTATAAACTTTTTTACAATTAATTATATATTAAATAACAAGTTTTTTGTATTAACCGTGCTCCCAATGGCATAAAAACAACACTCGAAACAATCTTCTGAATCTGTTTGTATATAGGCCACCGTACCGGGATTATGCCTCCTCAAATTGTGAAAATAAATAGGAAGTTTGGAAAAACATTCTTCAGAGGATCCCAACAACAGTTCCATAGCATATTGTTTTGCACGCCAAGCTTGTTTGTAATTTACATTGATTTCCATCAAAGCATATAAATCCCTTGATATTTCATTAGGCCTCCAAACCTTGGAACGAGTTTTTCCCATCTCATGCAATATAGTACCCATGACTTTTTTATTTGCATGCTTATGATTTGGGTGTATCTGTAATGACGCACATGTGTGCATGTTGTTGAAAGTCCTGATTTCAAATTCATCAGTGGGATCAATGCGTTTTACATATATAACGCCAAGTACAGTTCTCAATTTCACAATATACCTCATAACGGTTTTTGTTAGAATGTTTTGTCTTAAACTGAAACTTTTCTCTGGTTGCTTTAAGATTCAAAGCAAATATTAGTTGTTTTTTGTTATCATATGTCTGATGAAAAAACATATCATCATTTGGACCTAAACTGTGAAGTGGTCCAGGTTCAACAATAGGATCAGAACAATCAGGTATGTGAGGCATACCGTAAAAGATGTCTGAAGCTTTTTTTTCCGTGTGTGAACTCATTTTCTGACCAGCCTTGATTTGACTCTTCATCGTCTGACAAAGTTTTGTCACACAGTCTTCCAAACTCATATAAATTTTCTTCTTCCACTGTATTCACTGCCACAGTTTCTTCTTGTGGACACTCTTCAACATTATCAGATACAATGTATTGTACAATCTTGTCAACAGCTTCTGTCTGTTCGACCCTTCCCTCAAACACCTCCAAATACAAATGCATAATCTCCTTCGTTTCAGAAATTACATTTCGGAGTTGATGAACATCTGCTTCGTCTACAATATTCATAACATACCCATGAACCATGTGTTGAAATGACAATAAAATATTACTATTGAACGCATTAGCTTTACTTTTGACCAAATCAAACAAAATTCGACGGTCAAAATTTGGCGGAAGCAGTAAACCTAAGTTGGACAACTTTGGTCTAACGTAGGTGTTAATCCCATTACTGATATGCCAAAAACCCCCCGTACATAAAATAACAAAACTCATATTTTCTATGAAAACAAATTTCTAATACTAAAACCGATCTAATATTGCAAATGGATCTAAAAAAATGAAATAAACCGTTTATATCACAAAAAACTGTCGCTAAAGCCTTGCAACCACCCATTCCGCGGAGACTTTAAGGCCTCCGTGGAGCACCGCGTCACCTCCTCTGCAGAGGCTTTAATCAACATCAAACCAATCCCTCCGCGGAGGACTTAATGTCTCCGCGGAGATATCTATGCGGACGAACATTACATTAAGAAAATATAACATAATTTAACCTTCCGCGGAGAATTAATGGTTCCGCGGAGGTCCGCAGAGGGTTCTCCGCAGAACACATGTCTATATCTGGAATTTTCGTTTTTCATGTTTAAATTTTGAATTTACCCCCCATTTTTTTACTATAGCGGGTATTTTCCCTTTATTATTTATCAAAGGAGTATGGTCACTTTTGCTAACAGACCTGATTTCATTTACCAATACACCAAACAGTAAAATCAGTAAAGTAAAGTTCCAGTAGTCAAACTCAAGGTACAAAATATACACACACAATCCTTCTTCTAGTACAACTCAATGCAGTACATTAATTTTAAAGAAGCCTTAAACTAAAGGTGTTGATATCAAGGTATTCAAAGACACAAAAAGGCATGGTCTAGCAAACTCAAATAAAAATAATAATAAATAACCAGCTATGGATAGCATATAACCATCGGTCCATAAATTATGTGAAGCTTTAGAGTCATTTGAAGAAAAAAAAACAACATCTAGTCTTGATCTCAAGAAGTAACAAAAAACAAAATATCTGAAACCTCTTTTTCCCTCATTGTCAAACACAAAAATAGAATACATAAAACAATTTTGAAGCAACGAGGACAATCAGTTATGTTTTCAGTTTAAGATCAAAAGAACTAAGAAGACCATCACAAACTTTCTAATAACATATTCGAGTACGTCTCTGTTACCAATTGTTGGGTTATTTTGATAATCAAATCATAAACACACGGAAGCATAAACTGTAGATCTTTATCTCGAATCTGATTAAAAGAAAACTTAAACAAAAAAAAGAACGATTACATACTTGATTCATTATGATTTCCGGATCTGGAGACTAGGATGCGTTTTTCAGTTGATCTCAAGAACTCTCTCCAAAATCCCTCAGCAATCAGAAAAACGAATTTGTGAAGTAGTTTCGTGCATATTGATTTGCTCCTCATCACATGTATTTATAGATGGATATAAACCCTAATGTGAGAGATGGAAGGGATCTTGAGGATCTTGAGTCAAATCGGGAACTCAATCCACAAGGTAAGTAAATATTCTATAAATCGGTCCATCAACAATTTATATTCTTACCATAATAACTGGATTTAATGATAACATTACATATATATATGATGTGGTCTCATAATTATCTAACACATTTAACTTAAAATGGATTGAAAATCTTAACTCAACCCGCTAATTTTAGTTTGGGTTCGGGTTGGGTTAATGGGTTGGATCGATTTTTGTCAGCTATATATATAATAATAATAATAATAATAATAATAATAATAATAATAATAATAATAATAACAGTAATAATCCAAGTAAAAAATAGTCGTAATAATCAATATTATACATTATATTTAAAGGTTTGAACATATGTACATAAAAATAGTTATAGCTTAGTGGTAAGGTGTTTTGATTGAATGTTGGAGGAGCCAAGGAAATGTTGGGTTCAATTCTTGCTACCCGATTTCTCTCCTCTAAGCCTTGTTTTTAACCAAAGGGAATACAGATGGCCACGTTAGTGCCCACACCAGCCAAAAATATACAATTAGCAACGACGTAGCGTGCCACATGTTTAGATAAGCAACATCTGATTGGGAAACCTGCTAAAAGGGTAAATTCAGATATTTAGTGAAAACTTAAGCCTTTTTTTTAAAAAAATAAAAAATAAAATAAAAAATAAAAAAAAACTACTAAAAGAGTCATATTGAAAAAAATGGAAAATTGCAAGGACTTTTTCAGGAAAATGTAACATCCCAAATTTCAAAACAATATTTTCATTCAAAAGAAAATTATTTGTTCCAATTCCATTCTCAAAGATCGAATAATAACCATTTTTTCTAAACAACAATCACAAATCAAATCAGATTATCAAAGATAACAAATCAAAAGTGAGGAAGTCTCAAAACATATCCAAGGATGCCATGCAATCACGCCGCGTCCTTCCCTTTTGCTACCAGAACAACTTGCAACATTCAAAATTAAAATCGTAAGCACAAAGTTTAATGATTTCCCCAAAATACTACATACTCATGTGAGTGTTATGATACCATCATAGTCTTATGCTCATTTATGTTGCTACAGTCCCACTACAGTCTTTCCTACTATGATCCCACATAGTCTTTCATGCAACTGCTATGGTACCTCCATATTCTTTCATACAAGTGCTATGGTACCATCATAGTATACAAGTGTTATGGTACCACCATAGTTTTTCATGCAAAAGTCACAAAGACAATCTAGAATACCATGACACTTAGTTTCCTATATTGTATAGTAAGAAGACTCACCCAAATCGAAGAGCCAAATCTCAACTACTTGAAGTTCCGAAGAATCAACTATACGAACTGCCTAAACAAACCAGAGGCTCAGTCTACAGCTTAAAACCTCCGACTTGACAAAAAGTCAAATTTGTCAAAAAAATCAACGATCAATAGTCATGCACGTCGTAACCCCTGACATGTCGCGCCGAGATCCACTAAATGACAATTAGTCATGAAATCATCAAAACTCATGCCACGAGACCCAAGCTTGTCGCATCGTGATATCTGGCTTAATAACCTTCCTTTCAATGACTTAGTCCTTTAAGTCAGAAGCTCCAAACCTTATATATATATATATATATATATATATATATATATATATATATATATATATATGAATCTTCTAAGTGACTTAATGGATAAAGTTTTCAACTTTATCTATTCCCATGGAGTAATTGTTTGGTTTTTTATTCAAAAATCCAATTTCACAAACGGTAAAACGGCAATGGAAGCTTTAAAATTGTTGAATAAAACTAAAACTATTTTACCTACCAAAGATTTTTTGGAAGAGTTAGAAAGATTAAAACAATCATAGAAGAGAAAGCATAACAACCTTTGAAGACGTGGATCCTCATGGGAGGTTGGAAGTTAATGAATAATATAGATGTAGAACTCCACCTCTAGAAGAAGCACCAACAATAAATCAACTTGACATGGATGCTAGTCCTTCTTGTAATAATAATAATCTCTTAAGAATTAAGTAAAAACCCAAGTAATGACTTAAAGAGAGATGCAAAGTATCAAACTCTACTTGCTTTTGTTCTTAACATTTTAAGAAAAAATGGAGAGCATTTTGAGAGAGTAAGGTGTTGTTTGTTTTTTGGAAAAAACCTCTTCAAACCTCTTATTGTTGCGCGGCGCAGCACACGCGCAACACTTTTCATCTCGCAACTGTTTGTTTTTTAGAAGTCTTCGGAGTCAAAAACCTCTGCGCGTGCTCTGTTTGGCACAACACTTGTACTGCATCTTCCAACCTCTTCCAACATCTTCTTCTTCTTTTTTTCTTGCTGTAATTTTGATTATATGTTGTTGAAATTTTATTTCACCTTTTTTTTCGTTTTTTTTGTTTATTCTTGTTGAATTTTTTTTTTCGTTTTTTTATATTCAATAATGATAATTTATTAATGAAATATAATTATTTTTTATTAAAATATCTTTATTTTTTGTTGAAATATCATTATTTTTTACTGAAATATCATTAATTGTTGCCAAAATGTTATACATTATTAAATTTTACGTATTAAAAAACTATTTTCGGTTTATAAAATTAGTTTATTTTAATTTTTTAATATCTGCAGCAGTATGCAGATGTTAAAAAAACAAACACGTTTCTTATTACACTCTGCAGCCGTTTGGTCCACCTCTTCTACTGCAGAGGGTTGCAGAGGTGGTCCGCAGACTTCATGAATTTTTGCTTCAGAAAATCAAACAGCACCTAAGTGATTTAGGTGAGTTTCTTTTTTACTAGCCAAAAAGAATGAGATCAAAGTGTCTCTTAAGCACTTTCAAGAAGACACATTATCTATTATGTACTTAACTTTTGACACCACATCCCTAGTTAACAAAAAAGCTATAAAATAAAAGATGGCTTTTATTTATATATACTAATAACTACACGATGAACAGTACTTGGTTGTGATTGGACCACTTCTTTAATTTCTTTTTGTTTTATTTTTTTACCCATTTGCTGTGATTGTATTTTCCCATTATAATGGGTCGGTGCCCCTACTGTTCATTCTTAAAGACGTGTGATAACTGTTCGACCGCATTCACTTTTGCTTTTACTACGTGTACTCCACCGCCACCATCCACCAATAGATACACACCACTGCATCTTCATTAGCAGTTTATCTGGATGCTTCCACCGCCTCTCCAAACCTCTATGGAAGTCTTGGAACCAATATTATTTTCCTTTCTGATTTCGGATTTGAAAGATTTAGACGACAACACACCCAATCAGACCGCCGCCATCCTTTTCCAATCGGAGCTATTTGACAGAAAAATCGAATCGTCGCTGCTTCGCTCTTTCTTCATCGTCGCCCCAATTGATTCAGATTCTTCGGTCGTCTCCGGTGAATCCGACAACATGATGACCACTATCACTCATCATCTCAACACGTCTGCAAGTGGTGAGTTAAAATTATGCAGTAGAAGCCATCGATTTTGATTTTTCTACATTCTTCAAGCCAGGTAAATCGAGCCCACAACCACACCCGATTTCTATTTTCTTCATCGGCTTCTTCTGTTGTCAGTGCTATTTCTATTTTCATTAAATTCCACACTTTCTTTCAATTAGATCACCGAGGCGACTATGCACCCTCTCCCTCTGTGTGATAATATGTTTCTGCTTTCGGTAGCTTAAGTTTAGGGCTTTTCAGCCTCTTGATTGATTGTTCTTCATTGACTTTGTCTAGATAACATACTTCATGATTTTACTGTATAATGAATGAAGAACAATGTAATGGCTACTGGATTCAATTGACAATGGGCACAGGTAAGAGATCCAATGTCAATCATGCATATTTTTAATAATTTTCAAATATCAAAAGAAACTCACATGGAATTGAAAATATAGTTTAGAATGGGATGGTGAGTTTATTAAATGTTGAAATGCTTGCCTACTAGGTGTTTGTTAAAAATCCTTATTGAACTTTTAAAATCTTACAGGTTCTTTTATCTATTGGATTGTTACTGAATGTGGAATATATCAACTGGCAAGGTACAGCTGTATTTTTTGTCTTTTCATATTCTTCTATGTATTAGTTTTAAAAAAATGATCTGTTTATTCAAGAATTATATGTTACTGATGTTGAGCAAAGTAGTGAAGTCTCACTATCAATGTCTGGATTAGTTTTTACCAGGTAATTAATCAGGTCCTTAATTATGTTTTCCTTTTCTACTTTTTTCCTCTTCTATGAATTAATGATATCCAAGTGTGTGGATATCTGATGAAGAACAGAAATTAGGGTTTGATGAAATAGGATCAAACAGAGAAAGATTGAAAAGAAGAAGATGATGAAATTGACTAATTGATTACCCTATTAACACAATCTAAAAGATTGCCCAGGGAATCTCCCTCTCTCTAAGCCGAAAGCTTAAGAGCCAATACAAAGTATTACACTATCAAATTGCTAGACATCCCCTACTGTGATCTTTCTCTCTATTTATTATAATCCTAGCCCAACCTAGATGAATTTCCTGATTTACCCCTTATAGTATTTAACCATCTAATTCCTATTACTACTCCCCCCTTCAAAAAAGTCTTGACCTCAAGACTTGCTGCCAAGAAGATCTTATGATGCACCAGAACCCGAACCAAGCCTTGCAGATGAACGGAAAACTCCTTGATATACAACACGCATCCCTGATTTGTCCTTGCCCATGCTTCCTCCCTTGTAGCTTCTTCAGCCGGTCGCCCTTTCCACCAAGTTAACCACCAGCCAACTTGTTCCCACTGCTGAATCCTCCAATCCGAAGCACTCAAATTTAGTTCTGATAGCAAAACTTGTGCAAAGAAATATCTCATTGCTTTTTTAAGCCATAAGAAAATGACCAAGTGCATCTTGAAGAAGGAAGAGGAGTCCAACTTGTATATTGTAGATCTCACTTTCTCCACATTTTGAAAAGGTCCATTAGCAATTATTTCTTGATGATTGTGCATGGAAACAAACCTCTGGAAGTAGAATTTGAATTTCACCACATTATTAACATCTCTTAGTGTGCCATCAACTTGTTCTGATCGGGATTTGTCTATTAAGGATAACCAATTATGAATAGAGGTCGGAGACATCTGAAGAATATGCAACCCTTGAAATTTTCTTTTTACACCGTAGTATACGAATTGCCTTTCCAACTTGTCCCAATAGTGAATCACTATGCCTAACAACTTGAACCCTATCATTTTCCCTGCGCAGGTGGCTGCACGTGCGAAGGCCTCGGTGGCAGCTGCTGATTGGACCGAGGTCTAGTGGTCCATCTGCGAGGCTCGGAGGCTAAGGGGTGCGAGACTCGGTCCAGCTGCGAGCTTCGGATTGGACCTCCCTTCGGTCGAATCAGAATTCGACACGCAGCTACTGTTCATGCGAGGGAAGGCGACACGTGGCTTCGCATGACTCACCAATTTCGGACACGTGGCACTCTTACAGCGAAGGTGACGTGGCAAAACGTGACTATGCGAATTTTCTCGATTTTCGCGCCAAAACTTCTAAAATCCATAACTTTCGCATACGAGCTCCGTTTTTGACGTTCTTTATATGCACGCGTAGGTAAAATTACGCTCTACAACTTTCGTTTAGACTTCGTCGGCTAATTTTGACATTAATTTTTATATTATTATTTTTAACAGACCGGGATAGGAATTCCGTTAAAAATTCATAACTTCTTCATCCGACGTCCGTTTTTATCAGACTTTTTACCGTTGTGCTACTATTTACGAGACCTTCGATTCTCGTTTAGGTCGTGTCGGCTAAAAATCACTCGATCTAAAATTCGAGTTTTTAGCTGTCAACTGCTAAGCTGAAACTTCGAAAAATCATAACTTCCTCATACGAAGTCAGATTTCGGCGTTCTTTTTATACTTACTCTGGGTTTAACGAACACTACAAGTTTCGTTTAGATCACTAAGGCCAAAAAGTAGTTTATCGAAAACTCACTTTTTACGACATTCGGCCCCGTGCCGGTTTGTCGCGAAACTTCGACAGGTCATAACTTCTTCGTTATAACTCGGATTTCGGCATTCTTTATATATCCGTAATCCTTGTCACGCCCACTACAAGTTTCTTAATAGATATCGGCTTTATCTAAAATTTAATTTTTGACGTTCATTTTTATTCTTAATTAATTAAGCCCTAATAATTAAGCATAAAACACATAATTCACATAATATTCACATAATTCCTTTTCATTTCTTCAAAATGAGTTACAAAGGTTAACCTAGACTATCATGTCAATATAAATGCCTAGCCTAGAAAAACGCGCATTACATTAGGTGTGAGTTATTTTGGTGGTAAGTGGGTATTAGATGTAGCTTATTTCATTGGTCGGTGGGTATTAGGTAGTATAAATAGGTGGTGGATCAATTAGTTTAACTCGCACCCAAAAAAGAAAATTTGATACTCTTAGACGACTTCAGACCTCTGAAGATACCTCACAAAACTTAAACAATATTCAACATCACATGTTAAGGGATTGAAGGAAAAATGACATAAAATTCCTAATATCACCAATGCAGGTGTTCATAGGGGTGAACATTTGGACATGTGGACCGGACCGTTTTTTTGGACCCCCGTGTCGGTTCTCGGTTCTAGGATTTGAGCAAAACCGGTCTGGTCCGAGCGGTTCCGGGTAAAAACCGGTTTTGGACCGACTTATTTTTAAAAAAATTGTATTCTGTGAAATTCTTTAAACAATCATATGTCATTTGTTTTAAGTCGTATTGACATACGGTTTTTCTCAACGTGTAATTTAGAGTTTGTAGATGTTTTTAGACTATAATTTGTTGTTTTTGGTGTTATATTCAATGAATTACAATCCTTCAAATATGAGATATCAAAGCTGAAATATTAAAGTTTTTCCGCAAAAATTTAAACTTTTGTATTATGTGAAATTCTTTAAACAAACATATCTCATTCGTTTTTAGTCGGATTGACATGCGGTTTTTTCCAACGTGTAATTTAGAGTTTGTAGATAATTTTAGACTATATTTTTGTTGTTTTTGGTGTTATATTCGATGAGTTAGAATTCTTCAAAGATTAGATGTCAAAGCTGAAATATTTCAGCTTTTCAGTAAAAAATTTAAACTTTTGTATTTTGTGAAAATTTTTAAACAAGCATATCTTATTTGTTTTAAGTCGAATTGACATGCGGTTTTTTCCAACGTGTAATTTAGAGTTTGTAGATGAGCTTAGACTATAATTTTGTTGTTTTTGGTGTTATATTCAATCAGTTGCATACCTTCAAACAGATGATATAAAGTATAAACAATCAAAATTTGATCGGTCCAAATAGCACAAGAAACGGAAACATATTCATTTTTAAGAGTTGTACCATATTAAACCCAAAAAAATATTCATTTTAACGAGTTGTAACGTATCAAACCCAACAACATATTTGTTTTAACGAGTTGTATCAAACTTAAAATACGCGTTTTAACAAGTTGTACCGTATGCATGTAAAGTTGTACCGGTCCAAACGGGTCAACGGACCTGGACCCGGACATGAACCTGGACTCGGTAAGGGGTCGTTTGATAGCTGCTGACCGAGTTAGTGGTGACTGAGTTAGTGCTGCTGGGTTAGAACTTCTGACTGAGTCCACGTCTGACTGAAACCATGCTGTTTGATTATATCTCTGACCGGTTGTGATGAATGATGCAAAATGACAATATTATCTCTCGATGGGAATTTCTTTATACTGCCAAAAATAACGAAGAATTGTATTCATGATTCCTGAAAAAGCAATGAACTTAAAAGGCAATGAACTTTGATGATACATATACATACTGTTAACGTTACCTAACGGCCACGTTAAATGTAACAAAAAATGTGACAGAGACGTTACTACCTTGGCTAAGACCCGGTCTTGGCCTAAGAGAGCCAATGCCAGAGCGGTAGCTCATTTCTCATCACATGGGAAGAACATTCCATGTGATCTCCTCATTCACTCACAACCAATGAGAAAGCAACGAATAGCCCGAGTGTCGCCCAGAACTGACGTCACCTGGCAGTCAGTTAGCGTGAATAGCTCTCCCAGTAAGAGGAGGACACGTTTCACGCTCACGAGGCACGGTCCCCACGATCCGTTAGTAACAGGTATAAAAGGATCTCTTCCGTCTCAAGGAAGGGATCCATCTTCTCTCTTATGAAGATTACCCTACAATTCCTCCCTATCTCTAAAAACTAACTTGATCGTCGGAGTGACGTACCAGGAGAACACCCGATAGTCCTTTAACGATTCTTTTGTGATTGTGTTCTCAGGCAGGCACCCAATTTAGATCCATCCTTCAGTATCCAAACCATCTGCGAACATGTCACAACATTTGGCGCCATCCGGACGTATCCTCAGAGTGATGTAGCCAGTTAACGACACTGGTTCTTCGCAAAACGGTGATCTATGCCCAACAACATCTACGCCTGCAACACCAGATCTGTTTCGAATATCGGTGGTAATAACCAACGAACACCACTGCGAGAATAAAACACAGACTCCAACCCAAGCACTCATGGCGCAGATCTCACCGATTACGGGGCCAGTACTCCAGAGCAGTTTCCGGCAACCGTCATCAAATGGTTCATCACCTCAGGCGGCGATATCGCCTCCTGATCTGCTACAGAAACCTCCGCATGACGGCATGGAAGTACTTACTATCTCTAATCCTCATAAAAGAAACATGACTCATCAAGTAGGGGACGAAATAGAGGTACTCTCGAGAAATCTACTCAACATCAGTTTATCGAGCAACGATCCCAGACCAATGAACTGGGATCCGAGAGATCCGCTCCTCATATCTGGATTTATTCGTAACACGAAAATCCATTGAATATATATCGATAGTGGTAGTTGCTCTGATATACTCTACAAGCACTATTTTAGAAAACTACCAGATGCGTGGAAGGAGGGGCTATAGCCCCCAACCGGTGGGCCATTGATAGGATTCACCGGACACAGTTTGTGGCCTTTGGGCACAATTCGACTGCCATTAACGATGGTCAGTCACGATGAGAGGGATCGAATCACAAGAACAATCAAATTCTCTGTGATCCGATATCCAGCAGAGCACAACATCCTGCTCGGACGATCGACAATCTCCTCACTACACCTCGTATCATCAACGATCCATGGCATAGTTAAACTTAGCACACGCCAGGGATCAGCGACGATCCTCGCCACAAACACCAGGGCACACCAGTGTCACCAAATCATAGCCGCTCCCAAGCTTGTGCGAGCGCCAAAGAAGTCAAAAGAGGGATGATCTATCTGTTGGGTTTTGAGCATTCTAACACTCCTATGGTGTACATGCAACCCTATAAACCTTGGATCTATGTTTTCTCTATTATACATGCAAATATTAACTATTCCAAGGTTTCATCCTAACTAGCATATTATGAAGCACCTATACTACAAAGTTCTAGTTAGATGACGTACCTTTTGATGTAGCTTGATGTCTTCAAGTTTTAAGAGCTTAGCCCCAATAGTGTGGAAGCCTCAAATGGAATCACAAATCACCAAAACACCTTGGAAGAACTTGAGAGAATATGTATGCACACTAAAATCGGCCCACTCTTATTTTCACACACTTGTGCCAATTTTGTGAGCCAAGGACCCCTTTATGTATTATGGAGGATTAGGGTTACATCCATGTAAACCCTAATACCCATGACCTTTCATTTACATAGGATCCATGGGTTAAAAGCTCCATGGACCATCCATGAAAGCTTAGCCCAACCTAAATGAACTTGGCCCATTCCATATATATAAGAGTCCATATTTAATTAGTTCTTTTTGATCACTTAATTAATTCTAAATTAATTCTTGATCAATACTAATTAAATAATATGATTCCATATTAATATATTAGAACTTATAATATATTAATATAAATCATAAATATACTATTCTCAAAAGACTATCCATATAAATTGTGCCGGTGAAGTGCAACCCAAATGGACCATGCCGGGTCGGGTCAAGTACATACCAAATATAGTTATGGACTTAGACATTAATCCAACAGTCTCCCACTTGGATAAGTCTAAAACTATTATTGAGTATGACTTCAAAACCTAACTGGCAATCGTAGCTCTTAAAGCCGCTGTCGAACTCTGACCTTGTCAATGACTTGTCCATTAGATAAGGGATCATATATTCCTCCGTTCTAGATATCATATGGACTGAGACATGGATTATAATCATTCTCTCTGTCCATTTGTTGCTTCCCGATTTTCGATTTATGATGACTGACTGATTGAACAAATCAAATCAGTCCTGGCTTGGCCAAGCACTCACATGTGTCATCGCTAAATCATCGAGGGGCCCACATATATCGCTTTTATCCCGAAGGTAAAAGGAATGGATAAACTTCGACTCATATGGCTTGTTCTATTACTTGTTGAATCATACACAAAGGCACGTTTTATAACATCGAGTTACCAATGCGTTTTCGTGCAATCAATGTATAACCAACTCATAGTAACAACTCATATCTCTAGGTTTGAAGAATATAAGATATTATCGTCTCATGATCACTCGTGATAAAATCCATGAAGTGATTCAAATGAGCGCGTGTTGAATCCAATACTCAGAACTTATGAGCACTCATGAGTGTTGTAGCACCACTTTGTCCACCAACTTGGACCTCTACAAACCAACCCATGACAGTCTTGATTCATATCTACTTCCAACATATGACCGACTGTGGATGGTTTGAATAACTTAATCATTCAGGAAGAGCGACTTAGTTATTCTGGAATTCAAAACATGCAAAGTGAAACACAAGAATAAATGAATCAAATATGGTATCAAACCCTATGAATATAAATAAACACTTTTATTTATCACCATACTGATTACTCATTATTCATTGTTTCGGTTTTATCAACTTTATACTTGAATTAAAAACACTAGTTGTCCCATGCTCCAAGCATGTACACTATGTTTTTCTTAAACAATAGCTTTGCCATACACCAATTATGCACTCTATGTTTGTCTATGATCCTTACTTTGTGAAATAAACCAATTGAACATAATTTCAATGATTCTAATTTCACACTCCCAAATCCTTATCGAAAAATGTGAGAATTTCAAATTTCTATCATTTATCGAAATCTGTTTAGAATTTAAACTTATATGCACTGACCCTCCTGTAATGAATATGTACAAAGTCACAAAGACTTGTCAACAGTCATTATAAGGTATTCCAATGGAGATCAACTCCATGGAACCTAAGTCTCATATTCAAAGTACATTGCTTTGGACATGCTTCTTGCATTAAGTTTTCTAATCTTACACAGATAACTTCCACCTATGGAGACAACTCCATATTCTCATTTTGACTATCACTTCTGAATAAGATATGCCTCTTTTCAGAATATGTCAATATGGTCCTTCCAAAATTAGCACTATACTTCCAATTGTCCCTGAGCAACCAATCTTTGGTAAACCTTAGATTGTCCACGACAATTGCTTAAGCATTTTAGTCATATCCAATTCTAGACCTTTTCCCTTCTTAATGCCTCTGGGCATTTGGAAAAATTTAGAAATGACAAATATTATAGCACATGAAATCGATCCTGTACCCAAAGCAAATGGTACACGATTCATGATGTCTCACATAAAGCATGATTCTAGACCAGTATATTTTTATTTGCCATGTTTTCAAAATTTGACTATGAAGAGGGATGCCGTAATCATAATCGAATTTTGAGAACGCAATATATAGAATTTCCTTAAGTTGAACCAATCCAACATGAAATTCATATATATATTCTTGACTAAAGATGATTAAGGTCTCAATCTAAGCCTTTAGAACTGAAATGAAGTATATCCTCTCCCTTAATTATAGCAAAACAACTTTTTCAATCCCTGCAGCCTCACGAATTGAAACTTTTGTTTTCTATAATTAACATTGCTAACTTGCAACACTAACAATAATTATCATGCTCCCACTAACATGATGATTATTAGCATAACACTTATGCTCCCACTAGCTTTGACATGTACTCAGAAATCAGCTGGACTTCTAGAAATCAATACTTTATTGACTTTCTTACCAAAGTTCAGATTTCTGATACGAGATGCTTTGATAAAACTTTATCAAAATCATACACCTTTCCTTAGATAGCATGCATGTGTGTCTAAACAATTTCAGAACTATGAAAAGGGATGCCGTAATCATAGTCTCAATTGTTTAGACATTTTGCCATCTGCTTCAAATCTACTTGGTGGAAGTGTTTCCTCACCATCATTTTCATGAATCGGAGAGAAACCTTGTGACCCTTAGATTTTATGGTGTATGTGTTCTTATCCATGTGAATCGTCAAAACCATAGTCACAAGACAAGGATAATGACAAATCCAAACTCATATGGACTGAACTTATGCAATCTTAACTTCTTGCCACCTGGCAGTACATGGCCTGCCATTGCTTCCAAGTTGTTATGCAACCAATTGAGAACTTTCAGAACTCCTATGCAAAGCCAACTTTAACTGGAATGGGCACAGAATATGTCAACACGATAGGTTATAAACCTCAAGTCGTGTGCTCGTGAAGAACCTCAGGTTTTATTCTTGATTAGTTCTTGAAATTCTTTTTAGGATCTTTAAGACTCCCACTATCCTCTTGACATATAAGATTATCTTGCCAAATATTCAAGAGATAATGCGGATTCTTTATCAAGACAAACACTTCACACAATTGGCCTTAGTTGGTCTTTGTTTTATCCAAAACATCACAACTTACCAATTTTAAATGTACAAGAGTATGACACTTTTACTCTTACATTTGACAAGTGTTTTAAACCTTTCTTTAAGATATGTCACTCAAGTTACAATCTTGGAGTATGACTCTAAGAATTGTTTTGGAACGAAGTATGACTCATCTTCCTGATCTAACCATTTCAACAATTCATGACTCCTCTTCTTAGTCATAAGAATGCACTAAGAAGACCTTTAGAGGACTAATTGTGATATGATTTCTAAATCATTAAGATGATCACAAACATGATACTAAAGTACTCTCCCATCTTTTCAGATTTGAGAAACTTTTATCTTTCTGCCTAATTTGATTCTTCCCATTCGTTCTGCCATACATTGAGACTTTTCCAATGTTTCAGAATTATACTTAAACTTGTAAGTATAACCATATTTACTAAACTTTAGTAAATCAAATAGTCTTAACGAGCTTTGTGGTGGACATGACCAGTACACAAGAATGTGTACTCGATCCCTTTAGTCCTTCACTTGACTCACACATCCATGTGAACAAGTAATTAGTCTTGATTTTCCAATGCTTGAAAGTTCTCATTCATCATACTATTCAACTTGCATGATTCCAAGTTTCGGTCCAATTGAAACTTGGGTGATGAGGAACTTTCCTGATTTGGTAAATTTAGACACTACCACAAATGAAAGAATCAAATCCATTTTCCAATATTGCTGTCAGTGGAATCATATAAGCAACAATTTTCCACAAATGCCATTGTAAGGATACTTCAAATAAACAAAATTAAACAATTTTCTTTTATTTTAAAACTTTGCGGAAAAACTTATCCTTACAATCCACATGGAAAATTGTTGTTATCTATTCCTTAGCAATATATCATAACTTCTTAAGCAACTGCTCAAAATTCTGATGCGATCGAAATCCACCTTCGCGATCAGAATCAGCATATACTTCCTTTAAGATTTCTCTCTATTCTTTGATTCTTAAAACATCAACATGTGACCCAGTCACATCATGTAATGAGGATCTCAGAATAGAACTTAACAGAGTTAGATAATGGGCTCTACCTGATGTAGAGTCAAACTTATTGACTTTAACATCCTTAGGTAAATTTGGCAGCTTTGAAATCAACGCCCCTTCCTTCGGCAAAATAAACATATGGACCCTTTGGTAATGGGACTATCTCAGACTTAGCCTTTCTCTTTACCATTTGGTCAACCAGGTTGACTATGGCCAATCCCTTTCCATTGGGAAGAGAATGCTTTTTCTGGATTTCCAGTGTCACCATTGTCACTGTCCATAAAGTTTTGGGAAGTTGATCTTCTAATCAAATTTGCTTCACTATCGTTCCAAATCATTGCTGATTCAGCAGCACCAAGCAAATAGATATGATCATTAAGGTTAATGTCGTAGTCTGTATCATAGTAGTCCCAAAGGAACTCACTATGTGCTTAGAAAGTGATTGAACATCCAACTTTCTCAAGACTTTGAAACCCAACTCTCCCGGCTTGTCAATATGTGACTTCATCTCTAAGATGTGATCACACATAGACCTTGCTTGCCATTAGGGCTTGAGTGACCTTGAACTTGTGGGTTAGGGAGAATAATTGGAGGAGGTGGAGGAAGTAAAGTTCCAAGAGGTTTGAGAAGATCATAGATGTCTAAACTCGACATCTTTTGGGAGATATTCAAGATAGTTGATCTAAAGTCCTTAATATAACACCCAATATGAAATAGTAAGGCTAGGATCCAACAACCTATTTATAACTGGAAGAGGGATGCCGTAATCCGAGTTATAAAATAGTTGAAGGTAAGTAAATGACGATTTACCAATTTCCACCATGAAAAACGAAACAATTTAATTAGGTTTTTTACTTGGATTTGAAACTCCTAGATCTTTTGAGATTCATTGAACTTTTCAATGGCATGTTTCAATCTCGAGTGTGCCCTTCAGGTTTTGTGACTGGGATGCCGAGGATCACAAAACAAGGTGTGAAGTAACCATGCAAATATACTTGGTACCCTTAATATTTACCCCTCAATCGATGTGCCGGTTAACCAGACGAGCTCCACCGATACTATGATAAATATTAAGTTACCCTTTGCCTACTTTGTTAAATCCATGTTAGTGTGCCGGTTAACCACACACGCTCCACTAACGGTTTAAACAAAGTGCAAAGTGTAATTTCATGGATTAGCACCTTATTCACATTTTCCTAAGTAACTAAGATTGGGAATTAATAAAAGGTTTAGTTACTTAGTATTTATCATTAATACTTTTAATGAAGGGAGAATTATAGTCCTTGTCCTACCTGTTCGGCCAACGACCCTCCACCAGTCAAGGAAGCGGTGGGTGAGAGTGGACACCCATTAAGCTGCCATTTTATAGGCAACAACATTATACCCCCCTTATAGACCGGCTTCGTGAATGAGGCCTACTAATGGTAAGACGACTTGCTCTTATACATATAATATATTAAATTTTAATATTATAATAGTATAAGGGTGTATTTTAGACATTTAAAATACTTGATGGTTTAATCTATTAATTAAACTATACTTTTAATTTAATTAAACTCAAACCATATATTTATGGATTTAATAATACTCTTTTAATTAAACGCTTTAATTAACTATTAATAAAGTCCATAAGAGTTAATTTGAACTATTCAACAAAGCATCATAATTCCAATTATTAAACTCAAAATTAAAACCATTTAATTAATTGTTTAAGTTATGAACCCAAGAGTTTTAGAATTCAATTCTTTTTTTCATAAAAAAACTTTTCTCAAATTCCAAAACTTGAGGGCAAGTTTTGTAATTCTCGAAAACCTTTGGATTCCATAACTTATGGAATTAATGGTGTTTTATGATGAAACTTTCCATGTTCCATAACTTAAGAACAAGTTATGAAATTCTTTAAAACATTAACACCAAATTTTGTAACTCCATAAAAACTTTGAATCAAATTTTTTTTTTTAAAAAAAAAACTTTCATATCTATAACTTATGGAAGTTTCAAAACCCTTAAGATCACAACTTTAAAAAAAACTTTTGAGCTCCAAAATTTTATGACAAAATTTGTAACTCCTTAAAACATTGAGATTAAACTTTTAAAACTAATAAAATAATCATATCATTTTATCTTTTACTAAATTTGACCTAATTCAACTCATATAACAAATGATTCAAATTTTACAAATAATTCGTTTTTCACAAAACAAGTAATTATCTTAAAATTTGACAAACGTCATGTTTTTTTTTCCTTTTTTTTCCAACTTGAAAATAAAACATTTGCATCAATATAACAGAAAACAACCCATAGCTCTGATACCACTGTTGGGTTTTGAGCATTCTAACACTCCTATGGTGTACATGCAACCCTATAAACCTTGGATCTATGTTTTCTCTATTATACATGCAAATATTAACTATTCCAAGGTTTCATCCTAACTAGCATATTATGAAGCACCTATACTACAAAGTTCTAGTTAGATGACATACCTTTTGAAGTAGCTTGATGTCTTCAAGCTTTAAGAGCTTAGCCCCAATAGTGTGGAAGCCTCAAATGGAATCACAAATCACCAAAACACCTTGGAAGAACTTGAGAGAATATGTATGCACACTAAAATCGGCCCACTCTTATTTTCACACACTTGTGCCAATTTTGTGAGCCAAGGACCCCTTTATATATTATGGAGGATTAGGGTTACATCCATGTAAACCCTAATACCCATGACCTTTCATTTACATAGGATCCATGGGCTAAAAGCTCCATGGACCATCCATGAAAGCTTAGCCCAACCTAAATGAACTTGGCCCATTCCATATATATAAGAGTCCATATTTAATTAGTTCTTTTTGATCACTTAATTAATTCTAAATTAATTCTTGATCAATGCTAATTAAATAATATGATTCCATATTAATATATTAGAACTTATAATATATTAATATAAATCATAAATATACTATTCTCAAAAGACTATCCATATAAATTGTGCCGGTGAAGTGCAACCCAAATGGACCATGTCGGGTCGGGTCAAGTACATACCAAATATAGTTATGGACTTAGACATTAATCCAACACCATCGAGCAGCACCAAATAAACATGGAATACCCAGATCAGCTCGTGCGAATTGGTGCTCACTTTTCAGACGAAACCACGACACGATTGGTGGCACTCCTGAAACAATACTCCACTGTCTTTTCCTGGAAACCAACCGATCTAACCGGCGTCGATCGACAGGTTATAGAACATAGCCAATATTGCCCCAGGGAGCAACCCCGTTAAACAAAAGAAAAGGGGCCAGACAGCAGACCGGAACAGGGCTATAAACGCAGAAGTGGCTGACCTAGTGAATGTTGGCATACTCTGGGACGTCATGTCCCCGACGTGGATAACTAATCCCGTCATGGTGAAGAAAGCGAATGGGTCCTGGCAAATGTGCATCGATTATTCGGACCTTAATAACGCCTTCCTAAAATATTGTTACCCTCTCCCTACAGCAAGTCACGACTCTCGCCTGCCCACTTCCAGGGGTGACACTAAAGATGTACTTAGCGACGTCTGTGGAGGCTATCTCCTCTGTGTTAGCGGTGGAAAGGGAAGGCAAGCAAATCCCCATTCACTTTGTCAGTAGGGCCCTGCAAGGGCCAGAAGTAAATTACCCGGCTTTGGAAAAACTGGTTCTCGCCCTGGTCTACGAAGTGAGACGTTTACGGAGGTATTTCCAAGCCCACAAGGTGGATGTTTTGACTAGTTACGCAATAAAACAAGTGTTGCTAAGGCCAGAAAAGTCTGGACGCCTAGCCAAGAGGGCCATAGAGTTGGGTGAACATGACATCCAATACCACCCCAGAACGAGCATCAAAGCCCAAGCCCTTGCTGACTTCCTGGTTGAAATCCCAGATACCATCAAGGGAGTGTCGACGACAATCTCTGTCGACCCACTAGAGCCTAAAGCCGACAAGGAACTTTGTAAGTTATATACTGATGGCGCAGCAAGCAAAGAAGGCTCAGACGCAGGCCTAATCCTCCAAAGCCCCAAGGGTGAAGAGATCACCTACGCACTGCGGTTTGACTTCCAAGTATCTAACAACGAAGCAGAGTATGAGGCACTCCTGGCTGGACTAAGGATGGCCAAGGAGGTTGGTACAAAACAACTAGCAGCTCTTAGTGACTCATTGCTTGTCACAAACCAAATAAACAGAGTATACGAGGCAAAGGACCCTAGGATGCGGAAATATCTAGACGTGGTTCGTAATTTAGCCAGCACGTTCAAAAGTTTTTCAATAAAGCAAATCTCCCGGGGGAAAAATGCAAGGGCAGACGTCCTCAGTAAGCTGGCCTCTACCTCGTATGATCATCTCACAAAGAAAGTGTTGGTCGAAGTACTCCCGGAAAGGAGTATTGATAACCAAAAGGTCAATACCATATCAACCCCTCCAGAATGGACAAAACCATTTTTCGATTACTTGCGTCATGGCGTGCTTCCGGATGATCCACAGGAGGCGAGGAAAGTCAAAATTAGAGCACCGCATTTTGCAATAAGGGAAAATCAGTTGTACCAAAGAGGATATTTAAGCGCATGGCTCAGGTGCATTTCTAAGTTAGAGGGGCGGACTTTTCTCGAAGAAAGCCATTCCGGGGACACAGCAGCACATTAAGGCGCTCACGCGCTCACATGCAAGATACTTCGCCTAGGAGTATACTGGCCAGACGTGTACAACGATGCCGCAGCCTTAGCCAAGAAATGCAAAGAATGCCAAGCATTCGCCCCTTTCCAAAATCAGCCGACCATGCCGTTGACAAGCATCACTAGTCCCTGGCCTTTCCACCAATGGGAGATCGATATAGTGGGACCATTCCCACCGGCGCCGGGAGGCGTAAAGTTTTTGCTGGTAGCCGTAGACTATTTCACCAAGTGGATAGAGGCGGAACCACTAGCCACTGTCACTGGCAAGCAAATGATAAAGTTCATGACAAAGAACATCTTGGCACGCTTTAGAACTCCTAGGATCCTCATAAGTGATAACTGTTGGATTAGGTGTCTAAGCCCATAACTATAATTGGTATGTACTTGACCCGATAGTAGCATGGTCCATTTCGGGTTGCCTTCACCAAAACAATTTGATAGGATGGATATTTGAGAAAGAGGTTATTTGTGATTTATTAATATATTATAAGAATAATATATTAATTGAGAAATCATATTATTTAATTGGTATTGATCAAGAATTAATTTGGAATTAATTTAGTGATCAAAAGAGACTAATTAAATTAACAGGGGTTGATTATGTAAATCAGTGATACATGTTATTTGGGCTAATGATCCATCATTAACTAGTAATGGAATAAGTTCATATAAGAGTCCATGAAGTGTTATTAGATGAAAAGTCTAAGTGTATGAATTAGGGTTTACAAGTGACTCTTGGAATTCTACACTATAAATATGTTCCCTTAGCTCCAAAATCGGCACTCATGCATTCCTAGAAGAAGCTAGCCGATTTTGGTGTCTCCTAAACCTATTTCATATTCATCCAACTGTTCTTGGTGTTTGTGACTTGTTTGAGGCATCATATTTGGGGTGCTAAGCTCTTATAAGGCCAAGTTATACAAGCTACTACAAGAGGTAATCATCTAACTAGGTTTTATGATTCAAATATCTAAGTTGTATGCTAGTTTAGGCTTCATGCTTTGGAAAAACAATATTGCATGTATAAATAGATCCGAAGAATTAGGGTTGTATGTGCACCATAGGGATTTTAGAGTAGATAAAACTCATCAGTGGTATCAGAACCTAGGGTGTTTTCTGTTATATTGATGCAATTATGTTATTTTCAAAGCTGGAAAATTACAGTTCTGGATTCTGCCAGGCTGAACTCGACGAGTTGGATCTTATGATGATGAACTCGACAAGTCCATTGCCTGGCTCGACGAGTTGGATCATCTGTTGGCAAAATTTTCGAGTTTTGACCTGTTTTGGATTAGGATCATTACCACAAACTGTTTTGGCTCATAAAATTCGATTTTACTGATATGGTAATGGTTATCCCCATCCAATAACATGATGATTGTCAAAATTTTAAGATAATTACTTGATTTTGTGAAAAACTAATTATTTGTAGAATTTGAAGTTATCTTGCTATATGAATAGTACTAGATCAAATAGATAAATGATAATTTTTATTAGTTAAATTTGATCTAAATGTTTCTTGAAGAGTTTCATAACTTGCCCTCAAGTTATGGAATTTGAAAAGTCTCATTCATGAAACATATACCCCTTAAGTTATGAAATACCAAAGGTCTTGAAGAGTTTCATAACTTGCCCTCAAGTTATGGAATTTGGAAAGTCTCATTTATGTAACATAAATTCTAAAACTCAAGAGGTTTTGAAGAGTTTCAAAACTTTTCCTCAAGTTTTGGAATTTGAAAAGTCTCATTTATGAAACTTTAATTCCAAACCCTAGAATTTTAAAAGTTTAAAATTCAACCCTATACAATTATATTATTAAAAGTTTGATAATTATATATATGTATAAGACAAGTCAGTCTTACCGTTAGTAGGCCTCATTCACGAAGCCGATCTATAAGGGGGGTATAAGGAAACTGCCTATAAAATGGTAGTGGAACGGGTGTCCACTCTCACCCACCGCTTCCTTGATTGGTAGAGGGTCGTTAGCCGAACGGGTAGGATAGGACATAAATCCTCATTAATAAGTATAATGATATTTTAAAGTAACTAAACTTTTATAAATTCCCAATCTTAGTTACTTTAGGAAAAATGTGAAAATGGTGTTATTCCATGAAATTGCACTGTGCACCTTGTCAAGTCGTTAGTGGAGCGTGTGTGGTTAACCAGCACACTAATTTGGGACTAACAAGGGTGGAAAAGGGTAGCTTGATATTTATCATAGATCAATGGAGCATGTGTGGTTAACCGACACATTGATTAGGTGATATGTAACATCAAGAGTACCAAGCACATTTGCATGGTTATTCAAACCTTGTTTGTGATCCTCGGTATCCCAATCACAAATTTGAAGGGCATAATCGAGATTTAAACATGCCATTGAAAAGTTCAATGAATATCAAAGAATCTAGTAATTTCAATTCATTTAAAACCTAATCTTCATTTTTGTTTTTCATGGTAGAAATTGGTAAATCGTCTTTTACCTACCTTCAAATATGTTGCAATTGGATTACGACATCCCTCTTCCGAATTGTAGAATATTATGTTGGGTCCTAGCCTTAATATTTCATTTGGGTGTTATATTAAGGATCCTTATCTAATCTAAACCTTTTCTTTCTTTCTTTTCATATGTCTACTTCAAACACTGCTTCAAACCCAAACTCTTCCGACTCTTTCTCCCTCATGAACTTATGTGGGAGGGTCATTTTCGATGCATCGAACTTCAATGACTGGATTCGAAACATTCGCATGGCCATTCGATACGAGGAAAAGGAATATGTCCTCGATAAAGAGCTAAAGGAGATTGATGAAAACACTGCCACTCCCGAACAGATTGTTGAGTATAAGACTCATGAGAGGGACGCGACAAAAGGTGTCGTGTATCATGATTGCTACCATGACTGCTGAGCTTCAAAAGTCATATGAATATTTTTGTCCCTATGAAATGCACCAAGACTTGATGGAAAGGTACCATCAAAGTGCTCGACAGGAAATGTATGAAATCATTGCCTCCATGATCACAACAAAAATGAAGGATGGAGAGTCCGTCACTGCCCACTTGAAAAAGATGCAAAGGTTTGTGGACCGCTTGCTAAAGTTTAATGTCAACTTTGATGAAGAGTTGGACATTGACATTATCCTACACTCTTTGTCTTCTTGTTATGATTAATTGTGTATGCCTTATCATATGAACAAGGAGGAGGTCACTCTAAGCAGGCTTCAAGCCTCATGAGAAGTGCTGAAAGTAGTTTGAAAGGCAAGTCTGTTGTACCTACTCCTACTGCTACTGCCCCTGTCTTGGCAATTGGACATAGGAAGGGAAAGAAGAGAAATGCCCTTTCTAAGAGCCACAAGGGAAAGTCCCCTGATGGATCCTCTTCTAATGGAACCCAAGTTGGTTTTGTTAAACCCTCTTCCAATCCAAACGAAACAGAGTGCTTCCATTGTCATGAAAAAGGCACTAGAAACGAAGCTGCCCCAAATACTTGCAGGACATAAAGGATGGGAAGATCAAGCCCACCTTCGAAGGTATATACACTATTTTATCTAATAAATCATCACATGCTAATTCTTGGGTCCTTGATACAGGATGTGGTTTTGACATTTGTTCTGATTTGCAGGTCTAAAAAGAAGTAGGGATGTGGAGCACGGGAAGATGAACTTAATCATGGGGAATAGGAAAGCGTCGCATGTCACCAAGATTGGAGTTTATTCTTTATTGCTTAGTAGTGGGTTAAATTTAGAGTTGAATAATTGTTGCTACTCGTCTCATATGGCGAGAAACCTTATTTCTTTTCATGGTATGTATAAACAAGGTTTTTCTTTTTCATTTAATAATGAGATTGGTGGTATTAATGCTTATTATAATGGTAAATTTTATTTTGAAGCATTGCCTTGTAATGGTATATATAAAACTGTGATGGTTGTAGATAACTTAGGAAATAATGTGTTGCATATCGATTCGTCCAATAGTTTGGATAAAGCATGCTTATGGCATTGTCTTCTTGGACATGTCAACAAGAAGCGCATAGCCCAACTCCATAAGGATGGAGTGTTGGAGTCATTTAACTTAAAGTCGGATGACACATGTGAATCTTGTTTGCTTGGAAAGATGACCAAGTCACGCTTCACTGGTTCTTATGCAAGGGGTGAGGGTTTGTTGGATCTCATACACACCGATGTGTGTGGACCCTTCAGATCCGCCACAAGGGATGCTAACCACTTCTATGTGACTTTTAGTAGATATTGGTATATCTACTTAATCAAGCATAAGTCAGAAACCTTTGAAAAGTTCAAAGAGTTCAAGGAAGAAGTGGAGAATCAATTAGGCAGGAAGATAAAGATGCTCCGATCCGATCGAGGTGGTGAGTATCTTAGTATCGAGTTTCATGAATATCTTAAGGAATGTAGAATTGTTTCACAATTGACGCCACCTAGGAAACCTCAGCTTAATGATGTGGCTGAGAGCCGCAATCGAACTTTGTTGGACATGGTTCGTTCCATGATGAGTCGAGCTTCGTTACCTATCTCATTTTAGGGGTATGCCTTAGAGGCTGCCGCCCATATCCTTAATCTAGTCCCAACTAAAAAGGTTGCCAAAACACCTCATGAAATGTGGACATGGAAGATTCCCCCGTTAGCACATATCAAGGTTTGGGGTTGCGAGGCTTTCGTAAGACGAGAGACTCACGACAAGCTCGAACCTCGTAGTGAGCGTTGTTTTTTCATCGGCTACCCACAGAAGTCCTTTGGATATCTCTTCTATATACCGAGTGACAATGTTGTCTTCGTTGTGAGGAGAGGGGTTTTTCGCAAAAGAGAACTCATATGCCAAGAGGACAGTGGGAGGCAAATTGACCTTGAAGAGCTTCAAGAGTTAAGTGATGAAGGAACCTCAAACAATAGCACTCAACCCGAGGAGGAAACTCCTGTTGAACCAAT